>NC_134653.1:962500-3362500 GCF_030463565.1 Pelecanus crispus | reverse complement strand
CGCGTGATTCTACGTGGCCCTTCTCCATCACACAAAGAGAGCCCTCAGCTCCCGCGTGGCGAGCTTGCTGGAGCAGCGCTGGGAGAAGGAAGAGCAGAGCTGGGGGAAGGAGGTGCAATATGGGAAATAACACCAGTCCTCCATGTTACTAATCCCAAGTGACTGCTCCCGCATGACCGGGCAAGACAGCCCCTGCTGTTTGAGGGATGGTTTCTGGGAGGTGTGTCAAATCGGAGCTGATGTGTTGGGCTGTGGAAGCTGTCACAGCTCCGGGCGAGGGTGTGGAAGTCAGCTCATCTTGCCTGTTCCTGCCTCTTCTGGCCCTGTTTCCCTCTCCAAACAAGGTATTTGTGAAGATACCCCAGCCTCACGCTGGGGATGTCTGGATCTCAGCTGTGGGTGGAGACGTGGTGGTGGCATGGGCACTGGCTGCTGCGTCTGGTCCTTTCCTCCCGCAGCATCACTGCTTTTGTTGGAGGAGGTGTCCCAGCTCCCTCTGAGTCTCTGCTTTACGTTTCATTCCCACGAGAGCGTGACCAGATCTCCCTGCGTGGGTCCCTCCCACGGGTGGGGAATGGTGGGTCACTTTTGGGGTGTCAGTCATCTCGAGGGAGTTTGGCAGCTGAGTGAGCTGCAGGCCTGCGCACGCTCCTCCGGGCAGAGGCACGCTCCTGGCATCCCTGTGGGACGTGACATGGGCGCAGGAGATGCTGGGACTGGTGGAGGCAGTGTGTTGGATGTGGCGTCAGTCTGTCCTTCCGTGGCCAAGCAGAAACCCCAAGCCTCTTCCGGGGATTTGCAAGGAGGGGCTGCAAAGGTCAGGGGGGCGTGTTGGAGAATGCATTTGGGCTGGTCCATGCTAGGGTGCAGGACCCCTGGGCTGCTGCTTCTTGCTTGGAGCCAGAAGCAACTTCTGCTCCTTGCCCAAGCCCTTGGTTTCCCCATCTGTGCAAAACCAGGAGGAGATATTTTCCCAGAGATGCTCAACAAAGAAGTGGCTTGGCATTGGGGGCAAGGCTCTGGAATGGCAGTCCCGGGGGTCTTGCGCTCTGTGCTGGGGCTGCCCACGTGTGCTCCTCGCTGTGGAGTGGCTGTTGAGGT
The DNA here is from genome assembly GCF_030463565.1 of Pelecanus crispus. Lineage (NCBI taxonomy): Eukaryota > Metazoa > Chordata > Aves > Pelecaniformes > Pelecanidae > Pelecanus > Pelecanus crispus. The sequence goes on along the minus strand of NC_134653.1, from coordinate 3,361,399 downwards.
TAAAAAGCTGCTGTGGCCCCTGGGCAGCAGGGCAGCACCTTGCTCTGCCCCACCAGCACCCACCTGAGCACCAGTAATGGGCTCGAGCGACGTGGCACAGAGCTGCCCCATCCATCACCAAAGGCATTGCAGGTACCAGCAAGCACCTTCAAAAGTCCCTGCTTCTGGGAGGAGATCCCCTCTTGCCCCCAGCAGCATTTTTAGGCTCGCTGCCGCCCTCATGACCGGTCTGACGGCGCCGGACCATTGAGCTGCAGCTGCGGTGCGGAGAGCTCGTCCTTGGCAGCCTCCTTGCTGACAGCGCGGGTGCCAGGAGGGCGAATCCTGCCAAGCAGAACGTGAAATACCAGCTACAGCCACCCCCGTGCATCGGCCCCACGGGGGCCAGTGGGGTGCAGAAACAGCACAGATGTGCTGGGCTGGTGGGGTGGCTTGGGCTGCCTCCAAGGAGCCCCCAAGGGTGCTGGTGTTTTGGTGGAGCGTGGCTCCTCGGTTGGTACGAGGTGCCCCATCTCCAGGGCTCTGCAGAAAGCGTGGTGAGATGCCGCCTGGAGAGCAGGGCATTGCCGTCGGTGAGGGAAGTGGAGGTGCTCGGGGCAGCAAGGAGGTGGCTCAGCTCAGGGTCTGATCCTGTCCAGGGCTGAGTATCTCGAGCTCCCTGCTTTGCTCTCAGAGGCTGTGGCAGCACTAATGGTCCGAGCCATCCCATTCCTGACCCTTACGTCCCGCTGTCTGCATCCAGCTGAGCCCAGCTGCGGATGACTGCTGGAGCTGCTTGCTCCGCTCTTCGGGGCTTGGGCGAAGGTGGCCGGTGACACCCATCTGCCGCGGTGACATGGCCACCCATGTGGGACCCTGGGCTTCAGCGCTAGCTTTGGGATGTGTCCTCCTGGCACTTCCAGTGCAATATGCTTGCTGTACTCATGGTGTTGACCCTTTCCCTGCTGTACCCCTCTTGCAACAGCCCTTGGGCGCTGTCTCATCAAGCAGATGTCACCTGTCCCAGCCCCTGTGTTTCTTCTTCCACGCACAGACGGATCTGTACTCGGGGGCCCTCTTCGTGCAAGTCTGCCTGGGCTGGGACCTTTACCTCTCCACCGTCCTGATGCTGGTGGTCACAGGGCTCTACACCATTGCGGGTAGGTTGCTCAGCATCTGCTGGCCTCAATCTTTCTACTTTTGTTGAAGCACACCACTTACACTCCTGCTTTTATATAGAGATTTTTTTTTTTTTTGTTTGGTCCTGGAAGGTCTTTGGGGATTTATACTAATGGAGTTCATATTCCCTGTCCTCTCCAGCCAGTATCTGAGCATCCTTCTTGTGCGTCAGCTCAGGCAATGACTCAACGCGTGAGCTCTCCTTTGTCATCAAGGCTTTTCATTTGTAATAACTCCTCCTCCATCACGCAGTTAAATGCTTTCCTGTGCATGTACCTATTTGTAACAGCAATAATCAGGGCTTCTCCTATTACAGGACTATTACTATGGAATCTACAGTCTGAGAGCCCTTTACCCACCTCACTTCCCTCCCCCTTGCCCTGCCTGCAATGCAACTTGCCACCCTCCATTTGCAAAGCTGTCAGGAATATTTCTTGCCCATGCTTCCCCGTCATGGGACCAGCTATTTTTGTACAGGGTCAATCCATAAGGTTCTTTTGTGATCTGGAGGCAATGAGGGTTTGGAGCTGGAGTTGGAAATTGTGGGTTCCTGGCTTGCAGTCCCACTCTTGGACCGCAGGACCGTGTGTCCCTGCCAGTCCTTTTGGTTATTATTTTGGCTGGGATGTTCCTGGGATGTTCCCTGGTAGCACCGGTGGAGATGCCCGACAGTAAATTCTCCCTTGCTATCTCATCCCAGCCATCAGAAGGGGAAACAGTTTAAGTGTATTGGAAACATGGTGAATTTTGCAAGACTTTGGTTTTAAGCAAAACCCATCTCATGTTTTTTCCTGCCCACAAGGCTTGTTGTGAAGTAAGGCATTTCAGCGTAAGCTCTGGCAGAGGGTGTGATCGCTGCGTCACCCTCATCCCAAGAACATCCCTCCATGTCCCAGGGAGGGTGTAGCCCTGAATTCCTGGGATGTGAGTCGGTCACGGGGGTTGAAACGGGTTCAATTTTTGACCCATTTTTTCTAGCTCCGCTACTTTTTAATGCTTTTGTTCATGTGCAGAGTAATTGCTTTCTGGCTAGGTAAGCAGGTCCTGGGTTTGCAACAGGTCCGGAGGGAAAGCTTGGGATGGAAAGGGAGAAATGCTGCTGGCTGGATGGCCAAGGGGGACCCTGCTAAGCGTCAGGGGCTGCAAAAAATAAAACTGTAAGGTTGGCAGGAGAGCTGAGGGGTGTACGAAGCGGGAGGACTGGTATGGTGTTAGGGGGAGGTGGGATGAACGATGAGATCAATGTCCTGAATGTGGTCTGCTTGCTGGAGCATCCAAAGAGCCGGGGCTGGGAGTGGCTGGCATCCTCCCGACTGCCTGGGGATGTGGGGCTGCGTCCCTCCCCTCCTGCCATCCCTCTGCTCCCCTTCCCTGCTCCGGGTGGGATGGCAGCCCCCGTGGCTGTTGGCTGCTCCCCCCCACCCCATCTGCAGGGGACCCACCGAGGAGCTGTTCCCCCTTCACGCTTCCACTGCAGCCCCCCCATCACCACGGTGTCGGCAGGACCAGGTTGGTGACAGGCACATCCCCGCGAGCGCGGGCAGCTTTATTGGGACTTCACGACCGAGCCTGAAGCCGGCAGCGCTCCCGACGCTGTGCCTTGCTTTCGTGCAGGGGGGCTGGCGGCCGTCATCTACACCGATGCATTGCAGACGCTCATCATGGTCCTCGGAGCCATCGTGCTGGCGGTGAAAGGTAAGAGCTGGGACAGCACAGATCCCCCTTCCATGGGAACCTTCTCTCCCCGCTCGGCTGGTCTTAGAAATAAATAAAAAGACTCAGTCTGAGCAGTTCGGTGGCCAAGATGCCCAGCAGGACTTTGGCCCATAGCAATTGCCTAAAGAAAGTCTGTGGTCCCCCCATGTCCCCTCTGCCACTGTGCTTTTCCCCTACGTTCCACTGCTCTGGGTGGAGATGCCATGAAGCATCCCCCTGGTCCTCCACGTGGGGCTGTCCCCAGCGCCGGTGACCTTCCCGAGGCCATCGCCGCTCTGCGTGTTTGCCTCTAGTCCATGTGCTCTGAGAGACTCATCAAGCGTTTGACAGCAAAGCAGCATTCCCAGTTTTGCTCCGGGAAACTTGCAGCGGCGTTGCAGTGGGGTCTTCAGACAGGATCCCACCGCACGGGGACGTGTGTGGCAGAAGGTGGTGCCGGGATGAGGCACAGCTGCAGGGGATCGCTTGGGGATGCAGAGCGTGGTGCCGTGCCTTCCTCCTGGCTGGAGCGAGCACGGTTCATTGCCAGCCCTTTCTGAACACTCAGCACTGTTGTGTCTCTGTATATTTAGCCGCAGAGCACCCTTGCGAGGCTGGGAGCTTTCACCAGCCTTGTTCTGCCATCGGGGCTCTTGGCCCCAAGGAGCAGAAGGCAAAAAGTCAGGTCCCAGCTTCAAAGGCAAGCATTTAACTACAGAGGACGATTTCCAGAGGCACTCCTGAGATGATTTCCACCATCTCCTGGAGAAGTCTGCTTAGGCAGGCAGGCGGGAATGTGACCTGATGCCGCACAGGAGCTCTGCTGTGGAGGTGGGAGCAGCTCCAGACCTGCAGCCGGCCCGGTCCCGTGGCTGCTCCCCTGTGCAAAAGCAGAGCTTGCTCCTGGGCGAGCCCTGTACTCAGCAAAGATAATAGTTACAAAAACCAAATGAAAGGACAGATACTTCCCAGAGAAGTGACGATAATACTAAGTACCCCAGCAGAAGCAAGGAGCGGAGCGCATTGCCTGTCCAAGGAGATCTGAGTGGTGGCCACAGCCGTTGCGTCAGACGAGGTGCTTGGACGCTGCTGAGCGGTGTGTGAAGCTGTAGCTGGCCATGGGGGTTGTGTCTGGTAAGCTTGGCTGGGTGCAGCAACGCAGAGCCAAAGAAGGAGGGCGGGTAGGCAAAGCCCGGAAAATCCCCTCCGGCAACTGCAGAGCTTTTCTGGCTTCGCCAACCTGCAAGCGTGGCGCGGTGATCCAGGGGAGCCAAAAGACAAGCTGCTGATCGCACAGTTTTTTTTTTTTTCCTCACGTCTCGGGAGACCTCAGGGCCTGGAGGCTGGTGTTCCTCAAGGGCGCTCGGTTTTCTCCAGCTCTTGGCAAGCTTGTCCAATAAAGGATACGCTCCATGTTCTGTCTTGTTCATATCTACAGACCGTGACAGCTGCAGCAGCAATGCTAACGCTCATCTGCTAAGCTGCGACCTCTCCGGGTCTGCTCTGCCTCCCCTGCTGCTGCTGAAGGGATGAAAAAACATATTGCTTGGCTCCGAGGTTGCATCTCCCGAGGGAGAGCAGGAAGGTTGTGCAAATTCTCTTGGGTGCGATGCTGGGCAGAGCAGTCTCGAGTCAGACAACAAGCGGGTGCAGACCGAGGGCTTGTAGACAAATCACTTTGCTTAACAGAGAGCTCGGTGGCTGCCTCGGCGGGCGCTGGTGCCGGCGGTGGCTCTCTGCTCGGCGCCGGCGTCATGGGTAAGAGAGACCGTGCCATCCTGCACTCCGCTTGGCAGTCACTTGCGGGGATGTTAATCTTGGCGGAGCCCGCGGGCTGCAGCCTGGCATCTGCGGGCTGAGCTCCCGCCGCCCTGAGGTTTTTGCCTCGCTCTTCCATCTCGGCAGGCGTAGGTGTCGTGACTTGCCGGCGAACACCTTTGGGGAAAGGAGCAGGCCCGCACCCTCGGGTACAAATCTCTGCTTTCAGCACTCGCCCTCTGCCTCTGGAGAGCCTTTGTTGGTGCCCAACGCCCATGCAAAGCTTGGGAGTAGCCAGGGCCTGGATAAACCAAGCGCTGGAGGCGGGCCAGGGCTGCTTGCGCAAGAGCAGGAGGAGTTTACAAATGCTGAATCCCCGTGAAATATGGGGGAGCTGGTTTGCAAAGGGGGGGTAAGGTGGATGGTGCCCCTTTGCAAACTCCCCAAAAGCCTCAGGTCAGGGGGATGCCCCAGGATGGGGACAGAGCTGCAGGTCGGTAATGGAAGTGGCAGGGCTGCAGGGAGAGGGCTGTCCTCGGGCAGGAGGGGACAATGGAGCAGGACGGGTGTCTTGGAAACTGGGATTTGCTCACGCTGGCACTTGATGCTGATCCCAGTGTCCAGCACTCGATGCCCGAGGGATTTACTCTCGGTCTAAAGACAGCGGCGCTGGTGGGCATGGTCCTGCAAGAGGGTGACTTCTCGGGAGCACGTTCCCACCCGGCGCTGCTGCGTTGGAGGGGGCCGAGCTGAGGGTCCGGACCGCAGCCCATGGGCGGGGGTGGGAGGGATGCAGGATTGCGACAGCTGGAGCAGACCGGGGGGAAATCCACCGAGGGATGCTCGTGGGTCTTGCTTTGAGTCTCCCCTCCATGAGGCACCGGAGCCTCCTCTCTTCTCCCAGTGTCGGCAGCTGCTGTGGGCGCGGGGGTACCAACACACCTCCCTGCTTATCTCCTCCACGGCTGCTGCGTGGGTGGCCGTGGCACGCAGGGGGAGCAGGGTGGGTGCCTCCCATCCCTCCCTCCTCTGAAAAGCGATGCTTCTGGCTCCAAAATTCTCCTGCTGGAGGTACTGGAGGAGCTGCAAGGAGCGTTCAGCCCATGCCCCCCAGGAGCGGGGAGGCGGTGGGGGGCCAGGGCAGAGCCCGGGGCTGGTTGGCAGCTGCTGTCGGGGGCTGGCGGCCGTGGTGCGGGTGGGAGGAGCACCGAGGCAGCTGCCAAGGGCTCAGAGGCTCGCTTGCTGGGGCTTGTTCATGGCACGTACTCCTCAGCGGGGCTCAGGCTAAAGCCTGGCCTCAGATCCCATTTCCTAGGAAAATTGCAATGAAGAGGGTCTTTTTTTCTTTTTTTTTTTTTTTTTTTCTCTCCCTACTAGTTGCTGGAGGTTTTGGGGATGGAGCTGCGTGGGGCGTGCTGGGGAAATGCTCAGAAGGGTAGAAAACGTATGGCTGGACACTTGTGCCAAGGCACCTTGAGCTGTAGTATATCAAGTCAAAGGATACCTAATCTTGCATTTTAATAGTCCTAGGCAAGTTTCCCTTGCTCTGGGACCGGGGAGCTTTAATAAATGGGTTGCTTTTACAGTACGAGGTCAAAAGAGGTGGGTCCCTTGAGGAGCCTTTGTCCCAGGATGTGGGTCACCCTCCGAAGGGAAGGTGGACTGTAATGGGACCTGCTGTGCAAAATGTTAATAGAAGAGTCTCTTAAATAACTAGAAGAAAACACAATCACGAATGAGCCCTCCCTCTCTGGGCAGCACTTCTGAGTTAATGAGTTGGCAAGCGTTTTGCCAGCTGATCTCACAGGCCACTGGGTTTTGCTCCACTCTAACCAGCCTCCCCCAATGATGCTTTCCAGCTTTTAATGAGATCGGAGGTTACCCCAACCTGGAAGAGGCCTATTTAAAAGCTGTGCCATCCAAGATTGTTCCCAACACTACCTGCCACCTGCCCAGAGCGGATGCAATGCACCTCTTCCGAGACCCAGTCTCTGGAGATCTGCCCTGGACCGGGATGACTTTTGGGCTGTCTATCATGGCCACGTGGTACTGGTGCACCGACCAGGTAAATGTAAACAAGGTTCCCCTGCCCCATGTAACATGGCGTTGCCTGGGGTCCAGGCACGCTCTACTACCGCTCTTGCCCTGGAAGTCCACCTTCATCAGCACCTAGTGGTCCTTCTGGCTGGTGGTCTCAGGGGGCTTCTTTTTGGAGTCAATAGAAGCACCCGGGGCTCCCGCAACCCTGTTCTTGAGGTGCTTGGACTGGGACAGTTTGGAGAGCGGGATGCCGAAGGGTGTCTTCATCTCCTCGGTTGTCTTCTGGCTTTCTGGCAGGGAGGTTAAGCGTTTGCTCGATGCTCTGGGGTTGCTTGATGAGAGGTGGCCGGGCTGTGTGGGCTTGCTGGGGCTGAAGGCTTTTCTCTGCCAGTAGGGCTGGCTGCCTGCAATGGTCTTTTTGGGCTCAGCTCCATCCCCTCTGTATTTGGTGGCCCCAGGGGGTTTCTCATGCGTTGGGGAGCAGGAGACCTCCTTGCCTTGTTCTCTGCCTGCGGGGTTCCTGGGTAGGTAGCGGTAGATGTGCGTCCCCTGTTTGTTAAAGAGCAGAGAAAGAGATGAGCTACTGCTGTTGCAAGGATGCTGTTCCCCTGCAAGAGCACCCCTTCACACGTCTGAGCCGTGGACTTGGTCCTCATGGACAAATCCCTCTCCCACTTGGTGTACTCCCTTGCCCAAATTCTTCTGAGACCGGTGGCAGCTCAAAACTGCCTCAAGCCTTAACCATTGCTGCTCCTCTGATTTTGTGCTCTGGCAACGCACTGTCCTGCACATTGCAGCATCTCAGCAGCCACTTTCCGAGCAGCCCTGGCAGCCTCTGGGCTGTCCTGAGCCAAGGCACTGCTGCCTGGAGATCCAGGACCAAGGACCATCTCAATGCCTTCTCTCCAGCTGCAGCCTGAACACCCATCTTAATCATCTAAGTGTTCATTTCGGGCCCAAAGAGCAATTGGTCATCCAGACCTGACCTGTGGGATTAGGTGGCTACCAAGATTAGATGAAAGGATGGAGGGTTGGGAGAGGAGGTGGGATCAGGAGGCAACAGTGAGCTGCAACACCGCTGCGGGGGTGGCTCTGATTAGCTGGGTTGAGAGACACATTTGGATTCAGTCTGAGCACCATTAATCTTAATTCTGGACTGGGTAAGACCTTAACACATGGCTGTGGTCACCAGATATTTATCTTCCTCTTTGGGTGTGTCTGCGCTGCAGTCTGGAGGTGTGATTGCACCCCGTGCAGACGTACCTGGGTGAGATTGGATCTAGTGCGTGCAGGTGCTGATGGCAGGATGAGCTGGGGCTGGAAGGCTGCAGAGCCTGCTTAGAATGCTTTGGGTTGGAAGGGACCTTTAGAGATCATCCAGCCCAACCCCCTGCAGCGAGCAGGGACAGCTTTAACCAGATCAGGGTGCTCAGAGCCCCGTCCAACCTGACCTGGAATGTTGCTGGGGATGGGGCCTCCACTGCCTCTCTGGGCAACCTGTTCCAGTGCTTCACCACCCTCATTGTAAAAAATTTCTTCCTTATATCCACTCTAAATCTATTCTTCTTTAGTTTCAATCCATTACTCCTTGTCCTGTCACAACAGGCCTTGCTAAAAAGATTTTCCCCATCCTTCCTGCCCTGCCTCTGCTGCAACCCCTGCTGTGCTGCCAGCACTGCATTTCCACCGTGCTGTTGGCATCGTTTCGGTGTTCAGTCACTTAGTCTGGATATCCCCATGGCCTCTCTGGTCCGCAGGCAGACACCTCCTGCTTTGACCAGGAGGGCTGCATTAAAGCAGTTTAGCTTAGGTAATGCTAGATTGATTTAACTGTATTGCTGAAAATCAGTGCTAAGGTCTGAGATGTCTTCGGGTCGGGAGGACTAAGGGTGGTTTAGCTGCTCTCCCTTCGAGGTCATCACGTGCCTGGTGTGGTGCACATGGTGACTGAGCCGGGTGGTGGGTCCTGCGGCTCCTGACATGGTCTGGCTCTTGGGCAGAAGGTAAACCACAGCTTCCCACCCCAGGAACTGGCACCTGGTCCCTCCTGCCTACCGTGGCATGAGCCAGTGCTTTCTCTGGAGCAGCCCAATCCTGATGGGTGCTGAGCACTTCTCTGTAAGCCCTCGGGGAGAGTCTGGGCTCTTTTAAAGTCAGCATTTCCTATGGATGTTGCCTATTTAAGAGTGATTGCCCCAAAGCCCACGGGCTGGCTGTATCATGCATGGACACGGCTTGGCCAGAGCTTTGAGGTGTGATGGTTTGAGCAGTGTGGGTGGTGGAGTTATGGTAGGAGGAGGCTGGACTCAGTGTGTCTTTTATTGTGGGCACTCTCTGGGGAGGAGATTGAATAGAAGGGGCAAGAGGGTAGAGGATGGTGGTGGGGAACGGTTGATACTGGCAGGAGGATGCGCTGCTGTGGTTGCACTGGGCTTTTGTGGTGCTACGGCATAACACCAACCCGTTGCTGGTCTGGAGAGAAACCCAGCCCGTGGGTTGGGTACACATCTACGCTGCATTTGGGCCCGATGGCTCCAGCGTTTGTGGATGCTTGGGATGCAGTTTGGCAAGGAGGAGGCTGATGCGGACTAGGGAGTGTTGGTGGCTGCTCCGCCATCCAGCCCGGCTCTCCCACAGGTCATCGTCCAGCGGTCGCTCTCTGCCAAGAGCATGAGTCACGCCAAGGCCGGCTCCATCTTGGCCAGCTACCTGAAGATGCTGCCCTTGTTTGTTATCATCATGCCGGGGATGATCAGCAGGGTCCTGTACCCAGGTAAGGGCCCCGCCACGCAGACGCGGAGCTGGCAGGATGGGTATTTTGCCTGTCACTAAGCAATGAATGGGCGGGGGGCTTGTCTGGAAACTTCTGCTCTGCATGGACCTGCGGGGTCTGCAGGAGGGAGAGGGACCTGAGTGTCCCTGGTGCTCTCTTTGTGCCTGCTGTGCATCAGCCAGCGCTGCTGTCCTCTATTAGCCAGGCGGCTGGGTGTGAAGAGGGTTGCATGTGTTTTGGCAAGGCAATGCTCCAGGGATAACTTGGGTGCTGTGTTCTCAATGTGCTGGAAAACGTGATGGTTGCCCTGAGTGAGCCTCTGCCTGCATTTTGGGCTACACTGGGCTACAGGCCAGCGCATAAGAAATGCGGACCCCGAATAAAAAATGTTTGGCGGGGGTTGATGGTGATTGCTGTTGGATTGGAGGTTTCTAGAGAGTTAAACAAGGATTGCTTTGGTTTATTATTTTTATGCATGGGAGAAACTATTCTCTGCACATTTCCATCAGCTGAGCGCTGGCGTTCCTAACCCTGATGGTGTGTTAATTATCTGCCTTTCATCAAAGGGCCAGAACAAGTTATTGCAGGAACATCAACGTACTTGGCCACTCTGAGCAAGGTGGCACCTGGGACCTGGGTCACAGAGCATCAAAGGGCTCGGTGCTCCTCGCCCTGCACGGCACGAGGGGATATTTGATGTGCGAGGATTAAAACCTTGCTCTGAGCTCCATGTCACTGGCTGGGAAGGGAGAAGCAAGTGGACTCTGGGCTAGTAAATTTAATTCCCTGTAAACACAGATTAGATGCTCAGATGGGGTAACCTCAGGTGGCTTTGGTGCTTTCAGCTGCTGATTTAGCCCTGGGGGTTTGAATGCCCTGAAAACAGTGGGTGGGGAGCCTTGAGAAACCAAAATGCTTGGCAGTGGTGCAAGAGGCTGCAGTGCTTGGGTGGAAATAGGGGAATGACCCTGCAATCCTCCTGCCTGGATGGGGTGATGCTCCTGCCACAGCGGGGATGCTGGCATGCACCCCGTGGTCTTGCAGCAGGGTGCTGGCATGCACCCCATGGGGTGACAAGGTCTGGCGTCAGTCCTGGATCAGCCATGAAGCTGCTGACTGCAACGCTCGCCCACAGAGGTTGCCATCCCTGTTTCTCTGCTGTCTTGCTCTGCCTAATTATGTGTCCGAGTGCTTTTACTTTGATGCTAATCACCTTTGCAAGGAGGTAGAAAACAAGCCTGAGAAGGACACACCTTCACGCACAGTCTGTCCCTGGCTGGGCATGATGCCACCGCTGATGGGCTGTGGGACAGAGCCCAATGCCATGGGATAATTAATTCCCAAAAAGCTCCCCTTTACCAGCCATTCCCATTGCACTCCCAGACACCAAGAGCTGTGGCATGGCCACCACCTTCCCGACCAAGAGCACCTCTTGGGTGACTCCTACCATCGCCGCGTGTAGGGCGTTATTCTCCCGTATGGGGAGTCTGATCTCAGCATCTAGGACGCAACACCAAAGCTAGGGATGACACCACGCCTTGGCTGAGCTGGCTGGGTCACCTCCAGGTTTGCAACCTTTGTAGGGTGGAGAAACATAGGGAAGGTTATAGCAAGAAGTCCTACCTGAGTGGCACTGCTGGGGTAGGAGCTGTTGCCATCCAGGATGGTGCGGGGCAGCACACACCTAATCTCCACAGCGTTGCTCCTCCTCTTCGTGACGTCCTCCACGCGGATGTGCTTCAGAGATGGGAGGCTCCCCAAGGGGCTGATGAAGGTGCCCCGGCTGATGTGAGGGTCACTGAGTTTCCTCTGCATGGGCAGGATCTCCCCGTTGTGGGTGACGTCTGAGTTGGTTCGCCGGAGTGGCCCATAGCGATCCCTCACCTCAAAGTACTCATCTGAGATGGAGGAGGCATTGGAGCGGCGGTAGCTGTGGTCAGCAGAGCTGCTGGAGTAGCTCTCCTGGTCGCTGAGAGTGATGTACTCCTCTTCCTCCTCCTCCTCCTCTTCTCCCAGCCCATTGTGGGCACAGGGAGGCCCTCTGTCCTCCTGTGGTCCCGCTGCCAGCCGGTCTGGCTGGAGATGGCAGGTCTCCATTGAAGCTCCATTGGGGTTCTCCTCCAGTTCCTGCTTTGCAGCTGCATGGTCAGCTGGTGGTGGTTGTGTGTCACCCTCTGGGCCAGCACCGCTGTCACAGGGTGTAATGATTTTGGTCATAAGGACGCCAACGGGGATGGTCCTTGGCTTTGGAACTGGGGGCTTGATGTCCTCCAATGTCTCCTCTGGTGGCTTCAAGCAGTGGCCCAACGGTGAAGCAGCAAACGTTTCTACTTGCTTTGTTGTCCATCTGGCGCCTTCGATGGGGCTGGTAGCAGGGGCTGCAGGAGCTTCCATGGGGGTATGTGGGGCCTGTCTTTGGCAGGGGGACACCAGGGGTGGCTCTTGGTCTGAGTTTTTCTTGGTCTCCATCTCCCTGTTCTTCAGCATCTGCCGGTGCTGAGCACTGGCCTGGGAGACATCGCAGACTTTGATGCGGTTCATCTGCGAGAGCTTCACGTTCTTTATCTTGGGGTCAATAATGTTGATGTAACCCAAGACTTCGCTCCCAGGCTCGGGGTCAGGCTCCACCCAGGTGGGCAGATAGTCAAACATGTTGGCTTTTTCCAGATTCAGGAGGCCGGGGTGGATGATGAGGGAGAGGTCTGCCACATCGCCGTGCCTGTCGCCTGCCTGGCCCTCGGGTGGGGCTTTGCCTTTGTTGTCTGTCTTCTGGTTTTTGTCCTGGTTCTCGGATGAGGTCTTGCTGATCTGGTCGGCACTCTTGGCCTTCACCAGGGCGTATTTAGGGTTTATCAGCTTCTTCACCACGGCGTTGGCGGGGGTCACCGGCACAACGGAGGGCAGCGTTACAGGCTCAGGTTCAGGCTCTTCGCCCATGGAGATGGACTTGAGGCTCACCCCCTTGGACATGAGGTAGAGCTCCTGGAACTGCTTGTCGAACGCCTCCACTACTTGGCCCGAGAGGACCGTGATGACGTTGCGGTCCGTCCTCGCCGCAGACCAGGTGAAGCTGGAACAGAAATGCATTGGAAACTCTCTGAGTGCTTGCTGGTAAATAACAAGCCTCTTCCCAGCCCTGGCTTTCCCCGGGGGATTGATGGTGCTAGTAGAGACATGATCTTGCTGTAAACATTAATAATAATGAGATTGAAGAAAAAACTCATCCCAAATTGGAATGAAGGGTTGAAGTTTTGAGCATACTGGAACTTGAAGTAAAAATAAAAGGTATTTGCTGTGGGCCAGTTACTTTTTCACTTTGGTGCTGGCCGCTTTTCCTTTCTCAGTTTGGGTTAGTTAAGAAAAGCGACTCGTAAATAGATGTGTTTTTTGTTGTGGCCAGAAAGTAGGAAATGTTTCAGTCCCATGTTTATGAAACTTGTCTTTTATTGCTGAAAAGCTTATTGAGACTGGGCTATTTCTACCAAAGCAAGTTTTCACTTGGACAAATTGGAATAGACTTTGGGTAGGCAATGTTTAATTGGAAAAGCTGAGGTCAACGTGAGAGCTAGGACTGGCTGCAGTTTGGTGCTTTTGTCCTTCCTTGTGCTCATCACATCCACTGGCAGAAGCACGTGGTGTGTCCCACCACCTCTGAGAAGGAGGGGTGTCCTAGTCCTGGCCGTGGGGTGGTGAAGGCCCCTTGGGTCCCACTCCAAATCTCAGGGTGGACTTGCAAAATCATCTCCCAGGGGGAGTGAGTCTGGGATGGGGTCCCCAGGCCAAAGCTGGGCAGGGACCAGGACTTGGACCTCGTTGGTCCCCATCAGTCCTTTGACCAACACCTCTGTGGGGTGGGCAAGAGGAGATACTACTGATTACCTGTAGGATCCACACATGGCCCTGTCCCCATCCACAAACATGAACTTCTGGGCCAATGCCCCTTTGAACTTGGTGGCTGAGCGCGTGAAAAACTCTGTCCCTCCTGTGCTCCGGACTCGCAGGTTCTGCAAAGCAAAGGCAGAGGCGTGAGCATGACCAGGAGCAAAGCGCTGGTCTTCAGAGCATCATTCACCCCCTCTGTTAATGTCCCTGCAGATGCTCTACAGCCCCTCCGAGGAGTGGGAAATGCTCTTCATGGCTGGCTCGGAGGCAGCCACGGTGATGGGAAGATAAAATAACTTGCCCTGGGCCACGCAGCCAACCATAGATTTTGCTTCAAGAATTTCCTGCTTTGCCCATGTGTCGGGGCAGTGTTTTCTACCTTTTATTGGAGTAATCTCCGCAGGGACATTGTAATAATCTCCCCAGGGAAGTGGTGGATTCCCCAACATTAGAGACTTTTAAGATTCAACTGGACAGGGTGCTGGGCCATGTTGTCTAGACTGTGCTTTTGTCAAGAAAGGTTGGACCAGATGATCCTTGAGGTCCTTTGCAACCTGGTGTTCTGTGATTCTATGATTCTCCTGAACTTGGCGCTGCCTGCGTCTGTGGGTGAGCAGCGTGCGATACTGCTGCCAGATGCTTTCCATCTCCTGCTATCTATGCAAATGCTACCATGGGAGATGCGATTCTTCACCTCCTCCCCAGCGGGAGATGTACAAGGAAGGGTTTTTAGGGGGAGGGGGGGACCCCAGGACAGCACATGTGGACCTGATGGCAGTGGGCTTGTCCTCCACTGGGTTTTTCCCCTTGGTGTGCTCCTAAATCTGAGCTTCTAGCCCTGTTTTTAAGGGTGAATGGGAAAAAACCACAACAGCGGGGCAACATCTTTCCACCCTCAGGAAACGAAACCCAGGGACATGGGCCAAAAGGACACGTCCCACAGCGTGTCCCTGTGGAGGTGGCTGGGGAGTAGGGTGTCCCCCCCCCAAACAGGGAGCCTGGGCACAGAGAGGCAGCCCCAGCTCTGAGAAAATGGTTTTTATCTTCAGTCTGGCTCATGCTTCTGTGCTTTTTTCTGGAGGGCACCAGCACATTTTTGCAGCTGAGCAGATAGCATCTTTCACTGCAAATGGTCTCCCTTGGGTGGGGAGAAAATATTTTCTTATGAAAACACCTGCATTCCTCCTGTTCCTGCCGGGATGTTGGTTAATGCCGTTGCTAAAGGCACCGTGTCGTCACTAGGTCATGCCCTCCATGGTCGGTTTTTTTGTTCTTTTTTTTTTTTTTTTTTTAAATGAAACAAACAAACAAAAAAGGTACCAAAGGTATTTGTCCTCCCCACCTCCAGCCTTCCTCATCTGCTTCCCTGGGGTCTCCTCTCTCGCTGTGGACCACAGCCCGGCACAGGCCTGAGCCCGGGTGCCAGCTGAGCTCGGGCACCCCAGTCCCCGCTCCCACGCACCTGGCAGGAGGGGCGGTGATTCAGCGCTGGTTTTGGCGTGATGCAAAAGCAAAGGCTTTCTTGATTGGGTTTCCAGGGAAGTTTTATGCACTGAGTCGAGAAGTTTGGGTGGGTTTTTTTTGGTGCATTTGATTTTTTTTTTTTTTTTTCTAGGGTTTGCCTTTTTGCCTGGTGTGGCCGGGGTGAAACTGGTGCTGAGCACCCCAGTGTCTGGCAGCAGGCAGCGCTGAGGGTGCTGTGGGCTGGCTGGCAAACAGGTTGGGGTGGCAATTCCCGTCCCTGTCCTGTGTTGTCCCTACACCTGTGGCTGCCAAGAGAGTGGTAGCGCACGGGATGCATGCTGACCGGCTGCTGGGTGATGCTTGCACCCAAGGCCGAGCCCTCTGCCCGTCGCCAGCCTGGGCGTCCCCGGCTCACGGCTCTCCCAGGGCGTTGGTCTCTCCTGTTCGGAGCTGAACTTTTGCACAAGGGCACAAAGCAGCCGTGGGTTTTTCTCAGGTAACACCCAGGGGAACAAAGCTCCCCAGAAGCAAGGTGCCGGTTACCTTTCCCTTCCTCCTTGCTCCTGGCATATCGCTGCTCTTAAGATCTGTTTATTTAATCTCTCCCAAGATGAGCGCACAGCAAGCGAGCACGCAGCGCGATGGCCGGCTGCCGAGCCTGGGACGGGGTGAATCACTCCCCAGGCACTCGTTGTTGCTTAATGAAGTGACCACCTTGCCCAAGCCGGCTTGCTAATTGCGAAGCGAGGAAGGCACCGTGATAACGACTTACGTTTCGTTAGCATCTCCTGGCTTACGAAGCGGCTCCCAGACACTGCCCTAGTTTCCTCACAGCCTCCTGCCCTGCTGCATCCCATGCCAGCAAATTGGCTGTAATATGTGGCAAATCCCAACTTCTAGACATTTGCCGAGCTCTGCAGATGTTCTCCTGCTTTTCCAGTCCTGCCACCGAGTTGCTAATGCATTAAAACACCGGCATGCGTCAGCTCTGGCTTTTC
The DNA here is from genome assembly GCF_030463565.1 of Pelecanus crispus. Taxonomy (NCBI): domain Eukaryota; kingdom Metazoa; phylum Chordata; class Aves; order Pelecaniformes; family Pelecanidae; genus Pelecanus; species Pelecanus crispus. The sequence goes on along the minus strand of NC_134653.1, from coordinate 3,345,631 downwards.
TGGTCTCGGAGCAGCAGCAGTCTGCAGGATACCAGACTCTCCGGGGAGTTTGGACGCAGGTAAAAGCTCAGCTGAGTCTGCTCTAATTGTCATGAGCAGCAATTAAGCAGGGCCGGCGGGCTCGGTGGCTGGGGAAGGCAGGAGGCTCGGCTGGCTGGTGCTGTTGGCTCCCTGGGGTGGGGGTCCCTGAGTCCCTGCCGCATCCCAGCCCCGCTCCAGCCCATCGTGAGGGTGTCGTGGCTCCTACGTGTTTCTGCTCAGCTGGGGGTTCGCCCTCACCGTAAGCAAATTTGGCGAGCTTGCCCAGGCATGGGCCTCCCTGCCAGCTATTTGGCAGCCGGCGCACGTGGCCGGGTGACGTCAGGCGCAGAGACGTTGCCTTTCCGCCACGCAGCAGGCAAGGCTGAGCAACTTGCAGCCAGCGGCTGAAGTATAGCCAGGAGAAGGGTGTCTGCAAGCCCCGAAGTGAAGCTGCTGGGCTGCTCTGGCGTGTTTGCATCCGACGCTGGTGATGGGAGCGTTGTGCCCAGTGGAGAGCCCGGGACTCTCTCCTGCGGCTGGAGCAAGCATCCCTGCTCCTGCTGCTGCTTTTGAGGCTGGTGTATCCCCTCGCCCTCTCCTCTGCCCCTTCGTCTTCCTCCACCTTTGCATGAGCACGGCACAAGGTGATTTTCTGTGCACCCCCTGCATGCACAAGGATGTATAAGAGGTTTGGGGTGCTTTGGGCTGGGGACGGAGACCCCGCGCTGCCGGGCATCCCCTGTGCTGCTTTACTTTCCCTTGTTTCAAACAGCATTTGTGCACCAGAGCAACATCATACGTAGCTGCTGGCACGTCTGGGGCCGGGTGAACGTGGCATGTGCGGGCAGATCTGTCTTGCCAGTGTGCTGCCAGCCGGGGCCGGCGTCACGGCTGCCTGCTGCAGGTGAGAGTGGTGAGGGCATCCTTGGCAGCTGCCGGGGCCGCGGGCAGCGTGGGTGCCTCCCTGCTCCGCTCCCGGCCCCATGCTGGGGCGGAGGCTCCAGAAAAGGGGAAAATCGAGTTTTTTAATTCCAGCCTCTGACTTGCAGGAAAGCCCGAAAGCGAGAGAACCGGCTGGTGGTTGCTCCTGCCGGTCCTGCCCCTGGGGCAGGAGCAGGCATGGAGCTGGGGACAGCAGGGATCTGGCCCTGGCAGAGCATCTTTCCTCTTGCACCTTCCCTCTTGCCGCCTTCTTCACCAGGAGGATCTGAGCACGTAGGTTTGCCCTGGGTTTTGCGGTGCCCTGCTCGAGTCAGAGCCACTCCCGTGGGGCCTCAGCTCCCTGAACACCCCTCTGCCCCAAAGCCAGCTCTGCCTGGGTGCCAGCAGCCCCCCCGGGCTTTCTGCATCCAGCTTTGCTGGGTGGAAATCCATGTCCTCATCTCTCATCTGTTCCCCTCCATTCTGCTGCTCCTGGATTTGGGCATCACCTTTGGCTTTGGCTACAGGAAAAATGGACTAAACTCATCTAGCACTGCCCAAAGTTTTGGAGTTGTGATCCTCCCAAGATGGGAGGGAGCATGGCTGGTAGCTCTCATTATCTCCCTGCCTTGGAGATCACCCGGTCCCGTACCCTTCAGTCCATCCTTACCTTCAAGTGTCCGGCGTGCATCTGGGCTCGCTCGCACATCTGAAGGAAGTGCTTCACGTTGGTCTCATCCAAAATGATGTAGACTCCCACTTTCCTCTTGAAGCCTGCGTCCAGGAGGTCCTTGAAGATGTCTACATCGGTGAACATGTCCATGACCACCGCGATGACCTGGAGAGGGGAGAAGAGAGATGAGTCTGGGTAGCATGGCCGGGTGACAACCCCAAGATGTAGTTGGTGCTTGGGTGAGAGCCAAAGCAACGTGCTCTCTCTCTAGGAGGTTGGGATTAGGTGTGGGGGAGCCCAGGCTCCCCCCCACTCCAGCCAGCCCGAGGGCAGAAAGCAGGAGCCCCCAGTCCCGTTCCTCTGCTGTCACTATGGGAGGTTTGGTCTCCGGTGGTGGCCTGTAGCATAATATGCTGTGAAAAAATGATTTCTGAGAGTGAATCTAACTTTCTTGCCTTTAACAAACATCACAAATTTTAAAGTCCATTTTCTGGCTGAGAAGTTCAGCGTCCCTTTGCTATCGGCACTGCCCACAGCCCCATCGTGGGGAGCACCAGAAGGGGAAACCTGCGATGCAACGATGTGTCTGTCTGTCCAAGGGCACGTTGCATGCGGTGGAGTCCCCCCCCGCCCCCGCTGTCTCTGGGGATCTCATGGATGCTTGTGTTGAGAGAAACAGTATAAAAAATAGCTAAACCTCAAGCTGCATCAGGGGAGGTTTAGGTTGGATATTAGGAAAAATTTCTTCATGGAAAGAGTGGTCAAGCATTGGAACAGGCTGCCCAGAGAGGTGGTGGAGTCCCCATCCCTGGAGGGGCTCAAAAAATGGGCAGCCGTGGCACTTTGGGACATGGTTTAGTGGGCATGGTGGTGTTGGGTTGATGGTTGGACTGATGATCTTAGAGACCCTTTCCAACCTTACTGATTCCTAGTTTTTACTTTCATTAAAAATAATCCAGCCAGCAAGCCAGGAAACTTGAAATTAATTATTACTCTCCCCTTAATTGGTTTAGTGGTGGACTTGGTAGCGTTAGGTTAATGGTTGGCCTGGATGATCTTAAAGGTCTTTTCCAACCTAAACGATTCTATGATTCTAAAGGTTACTCTAAGCTTGGAGTTCAGGAGCTAATTCAGGAACTGCAATGACTTTTAATATCTATTAAAAAACAGGCCTGGGTGTGAGCTGATGAGGTTGCTTGAAAGCAGCTGGGAGTTTGCAGGTCCCAGCGCTGCGACCGGCTGCCGTTCCAAGTCCAGGCCGCTGCTAGCAGCGATGTGGTTGGGTTCAAGGTCAGCTCTCCACCGTCAAGCCAGAGCAGAGCACCGGTGCCAGGCGGTGTTTCTGTCAGCGGCGCTGCTGATGTCTCTCTCGGTCTCGCTGGCTGGCCCTTGCGTGGCTGGGAGCCCTCCGGGTGCTCGGGGTGCCGCTTCTGCTGCGCAACCCCGCTGCGAGCATCCCTCCTTCCTCCCAGGCTGTACGGAAGCGGAGCAGAGCCAAGACATCAGTGCCAGCACCCCATGCATTGACAGTAGGGTTTGGCACATGGCAGCGTCACCGTTCTTTGAAAGCTGGAGCTGCCTTTGTACCCAGGGCATTTGCTGCCGTGGCGAGCCCTGTGTGTGACAGGAAGATGCAGCTGTGCCGTGTGCGGCCACGCTGGGATGGCTGCCCAAGCACTAAAGTTCACTCCACGCCCATGGATTTTGCCTTCCTGGAGATGGCATCGCCCATGACGCAACGGTGAGCAGCAATGGTGCAGCATGAGGCGCGTGCAGGCAAAGGGGCTGGAGGCAGCTGCCTGCAGCCCAGCCGAGCATCTCGGTGCAATCCCCGGGGTAGCAGTAGGGCAGCGCAGCCCCACGGCCATGTCTGCCTCCCCTCATCCTGCCAGGGGTGGCAACAGCCGTGCAGGAAAGCGGCTCGTCATCAGGGCACTCGCGTGTCATCATTCCATGCTTGGAAACCCATTGGTGTCCCCATCTCTGCAGCTGTTTTGGAAGGTGCCCTGGCTGGGAGATGAGTGATGGCTCCAAGTCCCTGCACCTCTCGGCCCTTCACCCTTCCGGGGGGCTCCGCTGGCCGCCGAGCCAGGGAGGACACCAGCATGGGAGCGTGCATACCGTGGGGTGACACAGGGAGACGCCGGGATACTCTTCCCTTGGGAGGGAAGGGATCAGGACGGTGCTGGGCGCTTGCACACTCAGGCACGTCCAGTCCAGGGCTCTCAAAGCACCAAGCTGCCTTTTAATTAATTTAGTGCCACAGGAGGTGGAGAGCTGTAATTAAGAGGAGGATCGTGCGTTATGACACTGCCGGCTCTTCCCTTCCTTTTCTGCGGGTGATGGGGCGAGGAGCAAGGCTGCGTGGGGAGCCCCAGCTTGTGCCACCTCCGATGCCACCCTGACCTCCCCAACCCTGGCTAAGCACAAGCATTTCGGGGGGGTGCCAGCAAACCGAGTGAGAGGGGACATTACAGCTCTGCCACTCGATTTTAATGGAATTCCCATTTATCCTCACCTGAGAGCCTCTCAACAGGCTTTGCCATAAAAGGACAAATCCTCACTCCCATGTGCACCCGCTCGTGTGTTTTGCACGTCCTCGTTGTGCTGGTGAGGAAACTGAGGCAGAAAACGTGGTGCCCGCTCTGCGTGGGCTGCCCAGCGAGGGCTGCGCTCATCTCGCCAACGACGTAAAGTGGGACAGGTTCAAAGCTACTCTTAAAGCTCAGGGCTTGGCTTTTCCATTTACAGCAAGGAATTGGGGAAGAGCTGTGCTATCTGCCGCGAGTCCCGGGTGAGGGGCACCTGAGATGGGACAGCGTCTCCTCGGCGCAAGGAGGTGGGTTTGGTGGCAGACGCTTTGCTCCCATCTCTGACACCGGTGCTCCCTGCGGCCGTGGTCGTGTCACTTTGCCTGCACGCCGCGTTTTCTCCAGGGGAACTTAAGACTTTATAAAATGGGGATGAGAATACTATTGGCCTTCATTTTGGGAGGAAAAAGGACATTTTCCCACTGTGTTCCCGGCATTCCCAAGGCCTTGGCTCGCTGCTACAGCTCTGAAGATGGGAAGGTGCTTTGCAGGGACGCAGGCAGGGCACAGTGATGTCCCCCATCCCAAGCACCGCTCTCACGGGGATGGCAAGCAGGCAGTGCGCTGCAGGCAGTTGCCCAGGGCGGCTGGCTCGGGCAGCGGGCAGGGAGCCCAGCTCTCTCACCCGCTTGCCCGCATTTTCAACCCAATTCCTCCTGCTCGGCTGGTGCGTCCTGTCGCCGCTCAACGCTTCTGCTTCTCTCCCCGCCGCGTCTTGCCTGCAGGACAGGCTTGGCCTCGGTTTGCCACCAGGATCTCACACTAGCATGCCAGCATGCTTCCCTGGCACAAAATGAAGAGTGAGGATGGCACTGGCAGTGCTCCCAATGCGGTGACGGTCCAGGGACCTTGGGGTGGAATCTGCCGCTGGGCTGCCTGCGCTTGAACCTTGGTTGGGACCTGTTTGGTCTGTGCTAAACCCAGGTACAGGGTTTAATCTGCAATGAATAGAGGTCTGTCTGCTCCGGAGAGGTGAAATCCTGTGTGCTCTTTGCTTCCCAGCCCAGGGAATGGGAGTGTCTGGAGCAAGCTGTGCTGTCCTGCTGCAGGGAGCAAGCTTGGCACCCTTGTCCCCGTCACTTCTACCAGGGCAGCGCTCCGTGTCCCGCATGCTCGGTGCCAGGGAGTTCCCTGGCAGCAGGAGAGCCGCACCTCTTCCCAAAGCCCCTTTGCCGCTGCATCATCCCGGGAAGCTTTGCCATCCCTTTGCCATTCATCTGGAGGGTGTGGAGAAGACCAGCCCCAAATCTACAGCCAGGTGCTCCCAGTGCCCAGGTGGGTGACGCTTTTCTTCCCAAGTTTCCAGGAGCTGCTAAGATCCATTGGACGCAGCAGATGGACAGGCGCCGGGTCCCACCACTCCAAGGAGCGGTGAGCATCGCGTCCCCTCGGACACCGGGCAAATGATGTTGGGATCCTTCTGAATGGCTTTGATGAGCACATAAGCTGCAGGATCATGTTTTATAGAGGAAATTACAGCTCTTTATTAGCTCACTCTGAATCATCAGATAATGACTTTTGGGGCACACCACGTGGGCATTTAATAAATTAGGCAGGCACCAAGGCACAATTAGAGGAAGCGTGTTGGGATGAGGGAGAGGTGGGACAAGTAACATTAATAATTGCTCCCCCCCCATCAACCCTTTCATCCAGGAATGGCAGAAGGTTTTGTAAACAGTAATTAATAGGGCCTCCTAACCTTCGCTGGAAGTTGCTCAGGGTAATTATATCACCACAATCCCAACCTGGAACCTCAAGTGCAGCGAGGCGATCAGACTCGCTGCTGTCTCCGGTGGCTTTTGGCCAAGGTCAGTGTTTTCAGCCTGCTTTGGTTTCTGGTCAGATAGAGCCAAAATCTAGAGAAGAGGAGAGGAGGGAGATCTTCCTCCCTTCCCGTCCTGTGAACTTTGCAGCCTGAGGGGAGCCACATTGAGGAAGAGATGGCCGTGCCACAACTGGACCAGGTGAAGGTCTCCAGGGTGAAGCCCGGTGGTGCACCACGTCCCTGACCACCTCCGTTCATTAGCCACAAAGATGGGGATTCGCTGGGAGAGCAGGGACGTGGCCACAGGATCCTGCCTCTCTTCTCTCCCATTTATTCCCAGGAAGAGGACGGGATCATTTGCATTCTCTGCTCTGGCTCGCCTGGGTTTGCCTCTCTGCAGAGCAAAGCAAAGGCTCTGAATTCAGCAGCGTTTGGCCTTGTTCCTGCAAGCAAGTAGGTTCACCTGCACCATCAAAGGGGCCTCAAATCTCAGCTCTTGGCTCCCTCGCCCCAGCCCTGAGCTGCCGTGAGCCTACCCAGCGTCAGCGGCGTTCACGTGGGCTCTGAACTTTCCTTGGCCAAGCTGTCTTGTCAGGTGAACTTTGCTCTTCTGGCCACGAGACAGCAACCCACGTGGCAGTGTTTTGGTGTTCGGCATCTGAGAGCATTTCAGACCAAGTGTCTTTGAGAGTGGCTGGAGCAAGGGTCATTGTCAGGGTTGCAATACTGAAGCTCTTGCAAGCCTATGCTCTGGCCATTGCCCGGGGGGATGGGACAATTCGGCAGGGATATCTGCAGGGTGGCCCAAGGGACACTACAGGAAGGACGGAGCATGTGGCCAGCCTACGTGACATGTGGAGCGGCAGCTGGACGGTCCCTCTGTCTACTCTCAGCTTCCTCAGCCAAACCCTTTCACCTCCAAGCTGCCATGAAGATCTTAAGCCTTGGCTGAAATCTCTGGGTGCAGAGGAGGGTGGTCTAGCCCAGCATCCCCCCACTTAGGAGCACCCACACCAGCGCTCACCTGGGCTCACCTGCGTGGTAGCACGTTCAGCTCCAGTAACTGTGGTCCTTGTATATGGGGTGGGAGACCTCTGGAAGAGCCCCACTTGTCAGAACCCGTAACTTCTGCCATCCCCAGACCCTGCAGACTGCAGATTTGAAGCACACACCCATCTCTATGCTGCCTGGGGTGCCATAGGCTCCAAGCAGGCTCCTGAATGTCTCCAGTGGTGTCGACACGTCTCATCCCACTGGCACGGACCACCTGGACCAGGAGGCAGAGCCCAGCCCTGCTCACAGGGCATCAAGGTACCAGTGACAAGCACGGCAGCATCAACCGCAGCCACGTCCCTGTGGCTTGGAGAGGCTCCAGGGAGAGGTGGGGATGGTGCAGGCAGCAGGGCCTGGCAGCTGCCTGACTCAACCACCTGGCTCTGCTGAGCAGGAGGAGGGTGGTAGGATGACTCAGGAGATGCCGTTTGTGTAGGGGCAGGCGGGAAGCGGTGAGTAGGCAAAGCCAGGCAGGAGCTGCAAGCCCAGGTGAGACAGAGCCGGAAAGACGCAAAGATGAGACATTATTTGTAGTGGGGGAGTTCTCCCCATCCTCCATCCCATGGGACTTCAGTCCTCCCTTCGCTTTGCCCTCCCTGCAAAGCCCTTCGGCGGGGAAAACGTTGCAGGTAGGGACAGGTCACCTCGACTTTTGCAAGGTGACAGTGGCCAGAGATGGCTCCCGTCCGCAGCAGGGCAGCCCCAATTCCCTGCATCAGCAGTCCCTGTGAGCCGGCTGGCTGGGACGCGTTGGGAGGTCAGTTTTCCTGCCTGAGCTGGGGCTCTTCATGCTCAGACCTGTGGCCCTCTGGTCCTGGAGAGACTCCGATGGCTGCGTGCCACCAGGCTTCCGTCTCTCCTGCCAGGGTCTGCAAACCCCAGCACTGTCCCTGGTCCCAGCATGGGGGTCTCCAGAGCCACGTGGATCCATCGCATCCCAGTCTGTCTCCCCCTGCTCTGCAGCCACTTGGGCAGAGTCTCCCTGTTTTCCTGCTGGAGCATCCCCAGGTTGAGATGCTCCTCCCTCAGAGCTGGATTTCTCAAGGGAGTGGATGCAAGGAGCTAAGAGGGCTTCAACCACCAGCACCATGAAACCAGCAGGTACCGACCCCTCCTGCGCTTCCCAGCTGGAACTGGGTCACTGGAAAATACCAGCAACCTCTGCCCACCACCGCTGGCCTTCAACGTGTGCCATCAACTCCCTCCTTCCCTGGTCCTCCTGCCCATGACACTAGCCTGGTCCCATCGCTCATCCGCCTCGACTCCCCGCTCCTTGGTTTGATGCCACAGGGAGGACAAGTCTCAACCCAAATCCCAACCCCAAAGAGGGTGGGCTGCCGTTAGCTGTGCTACCCCTCGGCATCTCCCCAGCCTTGCCCTGCACAACAGCTCATCGTTTTCCTCTCAAAGCCAGGATGAGGCCGGCTTGGAGCACCGTGGCTCTCTCAGGCCAAGCTTGACCCTCGCACACGTCAGCGCCAGACAAGTGGCTTTGGCTGCTTTGCCCTGGGGCTGAGGTTGGCTCCTCCGGTTCCTGCGTGTTGCCGCATGCAGTCAGACAAGGCTCTGGGAATAACGATTGTGGGGTGCCTGGGACTGTGGGCTCCCAGCTGGGAAGCAGCTCAACCCATTTTTCTCCCCGGTGGTTTTTCCCACAGCCCCGTGGGGACCCCGGGATTAACGATGCTACCGTACGGATCATGGGAAGGGTCGCGTTGCTCCCAGGGAGTGTTTGGCCAGGAGAACAGCATCTTCAGCAAAATCTGATCGCCAAATATTGATTACACTGGATGAACGTGGAAAAACCCCAATGCTTGGCCCCAATGCCTTTGCTTGGGCAGAGTTCCCTGCAGGATGGGGATTACCTGGCCGAGCAGGACTTTAGCATCTACCCTCGGCAGAACAACCCGCGGCAAATCCTGCCCCGTCCCCGCGGCGCACCTCACCTTCTGAGCCTGGCAGATCATCTTCCGCACCACCTCCTTGATGTGCGCTTGCCCCTCGATGGGCGGCTGCATGTAGACGGTGGCGCGGGTGACGCCGCGGTAGGCGACGGTCTCGGGCCAGCCAAGGTCCAGCTGGGGGATGGACCGGTCGGACCTCTGGGGCCAGTACTCCAGGGAGGGGGCCACGTCCTGCTCGTCCCCTTGGCTGTTGTGATCGCCTTCGCTCTCCCCCGTGCTGCTGCCGTGGCGCGGGATGTACTCGGAGCCGGGGTCGTACGTCTCCAACGTGTCCAGGATCTTCTTTAGCTCCAGTTCAGAGAGGAAGTCCCTGATGTTCTCCTTCTTCAGGACCTCATAGAAGGCGTCAGGGCCACGGGAGGCCAGTGCCTCCAGGGCCAGGCGTTGCTCCTCGCTGTAGAAGAACTCGGGTTTGGACTCGCTGGACCTCCAGTTGACGTGGCTGTCGTCCAGGCACTGCACCTGGGAGAAAGCCATGGTGACCACGCACACCAATACCCTCTCCGACGGGAGCTCTGTACGCCCAGCGAGTGCCGGATGCCAACAATAAATAAGGAATTAATTATGCCCCAGTCTTTAAATACACAATTTGCTTTGCTTCGCCCTCCCTGGCTCAATGCGCAGCTGGGGAAACACACCGCTCCCTTCTCCGCCAGCTCCTGCCAGGCTGGAGCTCTTCTCTGCTGGGGAGGAGGATTTGGTTTCTTGTTTGCTCCCGGCTCTGCGCAGCAAGCGGGCTCCAGGCAAGGAAAACCTGGAGCTTCCCACGGCTGGGGCTGTGCGACGACGGGGCAGAGATGGCCCCGGGCGCACGTGCACCCCTGGGAAGGTCCTCTACCTCCGGGTCCACGCTCTTTTCATCCTCTGCTCTTTCAAGACAACGATAATACCGGAGAAAGTAAAAAGCGGAAAACAAACGAACAAAAAAAACCCAAAGGCTTAATAGAGGGCAGAGAGAAGCAGGATTTGTCTGCCCAGACGCCGTTCCTGGTTATTGTTCCTGGAGAACTGGGTCAGCCGGTGGGTTTCGTGGCAGCGAACGTCTCCGTCAGCCTCTTGTGCATCGCCCTGGCTGGCGGGTCGATTATTTCGGGCTCCTGCCAGCACGCAGCGCTGGGGCTGGACAGGTAACAGCAAGAAGTGAAAAGAGGAAAAGCAAAAGAGTGATTCATCGCTCCGCCCTGCCCCACCTGCAGTCACATGCTGCCTTCACACATTCCCGGCCCTGCCTGCACATTAACTCTTTCGGCTGATGCCGTCCTCACACCTCTGCCCCGGCCCGAGGGTCCCCCGGCACCGTGCGGGTGCAGGAGGTCAGTAGTCGGCTGGAGAGGGGTTTGGGTGTTTGTCTTAAAAAAAAAAAAAAAAAAAAAGCGGCTCTCCCCTGAAATCTCCCCCTCTCTTGGTGTGCCGGCAGGTAAGTCAATATTTCTCAGGCAAACAGCTATGCCTCGTGGTTAACCCCTCCTGTGCCGAGCACAAGGACGCCCATGCTGTTGCGGGTGCTCGGAGCCCAGGTGGGTCCCGGCAGGCAGCACGGGCTCAGAGCTGCCATCATGGTTCAAAGCTGCACCAGGGGAGGTTTAGACTGGACGTGAGGAAGGACGTGAAGCATTTCTTTACTGAGAGGGTGGTCAAACCCTGGAACAGGCTTCCTAGAGAGGTAGGCAATGCCCCAAGCCTGGCAGTGTTTAAGAGGCGTTTGGACAATGCCCTTAATAACATGCGTTAACTTTTGGTCAGCCCTGGTCAGGCAGTTGGACTAGATGGTCGTCATAGCCAACTGAAATTTTGTCTCTTCTCTTCTCTTCTCTTCTCTTCTCTTCTCTTCTCTTCTCTTCTCTTCTCTTCTCTTCTCTTCTCTTCTCTTCTCTTCTCTTCTCTTCTCTTCTCTTCTCTTCTCTTCTCTTCTCTTCTCTTCTCTTCTCTTCTCTTCTCTTCTCTTCTCTTCTCTTCTCTCTTCCTCTGCTTTGGCACGAGGTTTGCAGCAGGGACATGATCACGGCACTTGACCTGGCTAGGGCAGATTGCGTTCATATACTGGGAGATGGGCAAAAATACCCCCCACCTTGGATTCATCAGTTGGTGCTCACAAGCCAGAAATGTGGCGCTTTCTACTTGGAAACTCAGATAAAGATGAATTTCAAGAATCGGGGTCAGATTCCTGCACCGATGCAAAAAAGGAAAGTGCCAGGGGCTGTGTCTCGCTCCCTCGCGTTGGAGCAGCTCATCTGGATTCGCAGCCGTGTAAATGAGAGCCCCGCTTGAGTCAGGCTCCCAAGGCGAAGCCGCCTGTCTGCCCGGGCGCTCGGCCGTCAAAGCGCTCCTCTCTGCAGACATGGTGGCCGTGCAGCATCCCGGCTGTCGTTTCCCTGGCTGGGGCTAGCAGCGTGGCGAAGCGCCAAGCCCAGGGAGCATTTGGGAGGAAAAAATAAGTCAGAAACATGCAGAAAGGGGAGAAACTCCAGCAGGGCTTTCTCAAAGCTGGGCTGTGGCAGGATGAGCTGGTACCTTTTCAGCTTTAAGTTATAGTAATGGGGATGCTTAGGGGAACCGGTGGCTTTTCCCCCTTGGAATAAAAGGGTTTATGTGAGTGCTTGGGAAAGGCTGGCAAAATCACCCCCCCCTGCCCATCCCCCGGTGCGAAATTGTGCGCTGGGTTGTGCCCAGCTCTTGTCTGTTGTGTAGAGGATGGGGCAACGGGGACACAGGGATGCAGGAATGCAACAGCTGTGTGATGGGATCAGGACATGAGGAAGAAGGAAGCGTTCGGCTCCCACCAAATATCGGCTGAGGAGGTGTTTTGGATGGAGCTGATGACTTTATGGAAAGGCTGCGCCGACCCCGTGGGGATTTTCCAGCGGCAGGACGTCACCTCCGTGACCTGGGCGGCGAGGGCTGCAGCAAAGACCGAGAGTGCTAGAGGCAAAACTGGGTATTTTGGGTGAAATCCCAGCCCTGCTGAGCAAGTGGTGGTGGCCCCTTCATTGATGGAGTTGCAAATGTGACAGAGCTGAGCACCCACGGGGCAGCTCCGAGACCTCGTCCCTGGCTGTTGTCCCTCCTTGCATGGCCCAGCCCCATTAAGTTTTGGGAGATGTCCCGGATTGGGGCCGGTGCATCGAGCGTGGGTGTGCGTGGCGTGGCTGGAGCGTGCTGCGGTTGTACCCACCTCAGCCGCTGCCGGTTGCCCTGGCTCGGTTTTTATTGTGCAAGGAGATTTACGGTCTCTTTAGCGGGGCGTGTACGCTTATGATTTATTACGCGGCGGCATGGAAGCGGCATCCTATCAGTTGTTTGACTTGCTGGCTCCTACAGCCGCGCTGGCGGGGGCGGGATTGGGACCGCAGAGCCCCACGCCTGACTCCAGCGTGGGGTGAAGACGCCTGGGTCCCCCGTCCCCAGTCCCTGGGGACGGGGGACCCAGACGTCTTCGCCCCACACGCGGAAATCGGCACCCGAATTGCGTGCAGTCCTGGCACAGGGAAAATGCCGGCATCTCCTTTATAATCTGCCTGTTTGCAGGGACAGGTTGCCGTGGCCAAGCAGGTCGGTCCCCACCGTTGCAGCTCTCCCGACTCGGCTGCCCCGGGCTGACCCAGCCGGACAGGCAGCGCCCTGCACAGGCACCGGGGCCGGCTCCTCCCAGTTGCAGATGGAAGCATTAATTACAAGCTCCTAATTAATTTTCCATCTCTAGCAGAGGGCCTAATGACAAAGGGAGACAGTGGGGTATGACACTGGGCTCTGCTCCTGGCTTGGGGGCTCCGGCCTCCCCGTCGGGCTTGGCTCCCGCTGCCTCCATGCTCCCGGTCCCACCGAGGGGTTTGGTGGCAGAGCTGAGCCCTGGGGCGGGCGTTTCCTAACACCCAGACGCTGCTTTGCCCTCTGCAGCATCTTCCACCCGCCGTCCGCCAGCCATTTGCATGGAGCCGCGTGCAACGTGGTGTTTTAGAGAAGGGGAAACTGAGGCACGGAGTGGTGACGGCAGCTTTACTCACAGCTGCTGGAGGACAGAGTCACCGGGGCCCCGGCGCTGACTCTAACCCTGGGGAAAGGTGGCCCAGGCTGGGCTTTTTTAGCGTCCTTGGGAGCTGCCTGCGGTCTGCTGCCCGCGCGCCGCGTTGTGCTCCCACCGCACCCCATTGCAACCCCCTTGCACCCCGCATTGCACTCCATCGCACCCCGCGCTCCTTCGCCGAAAGCCCTGGGGTGTTGCCAGCTGGTGTTTGCCTTCCCCAGCCGCTGCTGCTGGGGGGGGGGGGGGCCGAGGACTGCACCCCACTTTGGTGGGGGTCACCACACAGGAGGACCGGGACAACGCTCCCGGTTGTGTGCAGGGATCACCCCTGCTACTCCCCGTGCTCCTCGGTGGGAGGACGCAGACCGGAAAGCCAGGCAGCCCATCCATATTTATGCCTGACACTGATTTCCATTCATTTCAATATTTTATGAGTGTAGCAATAAAAAAAAAAAAAGGGCTCAGCGCTGGTTGAGACATAGAAGTAATTGGGTGTTGACGGTCCTGGCGAGCCGCCACGCGCGTCCCAGGGAGCTGCTGGGTGCTGCCCATGCGGAGTTTAATTGCCGCAACGGTGCATGAACCCGCCTGGCCCCGTGCGCAGGGACGGGCAGCGCCTGCCCGCGGGGCTCTGCCGCCTCCGGCCGTAGCCCCGGGTCCTGGCGGGACCCATCCGGGCTCTGGAGGTCCCCCCGGGGAGGGCTCAGCAGGGGTAGATCTGACCGGATCTGGGCTGGGTGCATGGCAGCGGGAGGTGAGGGTGATGCTGCTGGGTCGGATCCTGCCGGTGCTGAGGCTGATGGGGGGAATGAGGCCGAGGTGGATCTCCACGCACGACGTGCTCCCCGCTTTTCCCCCCAGCCCCCTGCCAAGGTCTGGGCGCTGTGGCTGTAGCAAGGGGTCAATATCCAGCCCGGTGCGAGCGGGTGCTGGGGGATGGAGGGGGCTCTGGGCTGCCCCTCACCCTGCAAGGGGTCCCGGTGTGTCACCTGCCTCTGTCCCCCCAGATGCCGTGGGCTGCGTGGACCCCGAGGAGTGCGCCCGTGTGTGCGGGGCCGCCGTGGGCTGCTCCAACATCGCCTACCCCAAGCTGGTGGTGGAGCTGATGCCCAGCGGTAGGTGGGTGGGTGGGAGGAGATGCCTCCATCTTCGCCGGACTTTGCCGCGCCCCGGGGCTGCCAGTGCAGTCCGTCCCCGCTCGGATTTGGGGGGGACCCTGTGGCCGGTCTGGGTGGGCTCGGTGATCTGGGCGGTGAGGCTGGGGCAACGCGGGGTCCCAGCATCCCAGGGTGCAGCTGGGTGTCCCCAAACCTGGTCCCTGCCCCAGGGGAGATCCTGGTGTGTGTCTGGAGAGGGTGAAGAATTAATTTTGGGCAAATCATTGGGGCTGCCCCATCCCATCCCATCCATTCCCATCCATTCCCATTCCCATCCATTCCCATTCCCATCCCCATCCCATCCCCATCCCATCCCCATCCCCATCCCATCCCCATCCCATCCCATCCCATCCCATCCATTCCCATCCATTCCCATTCCCATCCCCATCCCATCCCCATCCCATCCCCTTCCCCTTCCCCTTCCCCATTCCCTTCCCTTCCCCTTCCCCTTCCCCTTCCCCCTTCCCCCTTCCCCCTTCCCCCTTCCCCCTTCCCCCTTCCCCCTTCCCCCTTCCCCCTTCTCCCTTCCCTTCCCTTCCCTTCCCTTCCCTTCCCTTCCCTTCCCTTCCCTTCCCTTCCCTTCCCTTCCCTTCCCTTCCCTTCCCTTCCCTTCCCTTCCCATCCCTTCCCATCCCTTCCCATCCCGCCCCGCTCAGCTGCTCCCTGATGGTCCCTCTCTTCCCCAGGGCTGCGGGGTCTGATGATCGCGGTGATGATGGCGGCGCTCATGTCATCCCTGACCTCCATATTCAACAGCAGCAGCACCCTCTTCACCATGGACATCTGGAGGAAGCTGAGGCCGGGGGCTGGCGAGCGAGAGCTGCTTTTGGTGGGCAGGTAGGGACTGGGGGTTTTGGGGAGACTGTGGCTTTCGGGGAGACCGGTGGGGCCAGTCCGGCCTTCTGTGATCTGCCTTTGGTGCCCGGGAGCCTGCAAAGTGCCTGCGCTCAGCCCGGCTTATGAAAGGAAAACAAGCCCTTGGATTATTTTATGTATGAAAGCGCTGGAAAGGCAGACGGGGCGTTCGGGGCATTTGGAGGGACAGGGCTGCACCCGGGCGAAGCTTTTCCCTCGCCGCCTCCAGCCCGTTCCGCGGGGGGAAGCCGGCGGCTGCTCCCCGCCAAGGTCACAAGCCAAGTGCACGGGAGACCTTGGCCGGGCGGCAAAGGGCAGCGCTGCCCGCGCTTGCCCCGGCTGCTCCCGGAGGGATGGCGAGCACCGGCGGGGAGCCCGGGAATTCGCCTGCGGTGCCAGGCTGCGGGCGGCAGAGTCAGCGCTGGGGAATGCCTCGGCACGGTGCCGGGGTGCGCGGGGAGCCTCCTCGGCGCGGGGCAGACAATAACAAGGAGCGAATCTGGGTCAGGGCTTTGGCTGGGCTGCGCTGGGGCTGCGGGGAGGGTTGGCTGGGCCGGTGGCTCCGGGAGCAGCCATTTCTTGGCATCCTCTGTCTCCGGAGGGTGGGAAGGGGATGGGCAGCCATCCTGGGGAACCGCGGTCCCGCACGGCTCCCCGATGGGAACCGGGGTGCTTGTCTCGGCGCTTGCCTCGCCCCTCCCTGCCACTGGCTTCGGTGCCGGCGACAAGGGGTGTAATAACACGGGCGAGCTTTCCCGAGAGCAGTTAATGAGTGTTTGCGAAGGGCTTTGCCCGCCCGGGGCGGGAGTCGCTGCTGCAGTCGATCCCTGGGCGATTCGTTAGAGCATCGGGTGATTTGTGGGAGCAGGGCGCTGCGTACCACCGCCGCCGTACGGCCCCACGGGAATATAGCAAACGAGAAACGTTTTGGAGAGGGGAAAAAAAAACCCCACCCAGCTGTTTAAGCTGCAAGTTTAAGGCTTTCCTCCCTGCCAGCACAGGGACAGGCGGCTTGGGGTTATTTCTGAGTAGCTGTCTGGGGGGTCCCAGCCGCCCCCCGGACCTGCAAAGGTGGGGATGCCCTGTCTGGCTCAGCACGGGGAGGGAAGGGATTTGTCTGTGGGATCAGAGAGAGCTCCCGGTTCCTGGACCTGGGGGTTTGAGCTCCCGCCACGGCCGTGCCGCCTGCCTGGAAATCCCCGCTGGTGTTCGATGCACGCTCTGTGCCGACGGCACGATGGTGAGAATACCCGATCGGCCCCGAATTCCCCCCCGAGCTCCCCGCGGCAGGCTGCGCCGGGGCTCTGCGCCCCATCCCTGCCTGGATCTTGACCTTGGGCTATGTGCAGGCAGGGGCACGGCTGCCCAGCACCCCGCAGCTCACCGCCGTGCTCAGACACTCCCCCATTTTTCCCATGACCTTTTAGCATCCTCTGCGGCTTAAACACATACCGAACGCGGGGTTTTTCTCCTACCCCTTGGGTCAGGGTGTGTGTTTTGCACTTGCACTGCTTCCTCTTTCCAGCACGCCAGGCAGGAAGGGGGGGACTCCATCTAGAGACGCTTTCATTGCTTTTTTTTTTTATTTTATTTTTTCCTACTTCTGCTTTTTGAGATGAGCAGATGGAGACAGAGGTAATTCTGCGAAGCTGTAAACAAACCGGCCCGAGCTATAAATATGGTGGCTTTTGGGACGTGTCCTGCCCTGCCTGCCTGCTCAGATTGGGCCCAAAAAACTGGGGTCTGGCCAACACCTCTTGCTTTGGAGGAGGGTGATGCTGCAAGGTGCTGCCGGGATTTGGGCGAGGATGGGGACGGGGTGGTGTTGGGGGACAAACGCACCCCTCTATCGCAGCCTGGCCGGGGGCAGCTGAGCACGGGGGCAGCTCAGCCCACATCCCTGGCTCCCAGCTGGGCGCTTTAGCCGGACGCAGAGATGCCGAAAGCATCACCCAAATGCATCCGGAGCGCTGAGCCTCCGCTTCCGGGGGCTTTTCATAGCAGAAGTGCCCATTGCCCAGTGTTTCCCCATGGCGGGGTCCAACCTAGCAGCCCCCAGGGCTGGGCAGGGGCCTGGGGAGCCCTCGCCTCGGGGACGTCACCTGGTGATGAGCGTCCTCCCGCCGACCCTCCGGCATCGCCCGGCCAGCTCTTCTGCGCCGGCACCGGGACCCAACCCCTGACCTGGGGGACCCCTCCCCGCCACGGCGATGCCACGGGTGCGAGGAGGGTGCGGGTGGGACAGGAACGTCACCCCCGCACCGCATCGCTGCCGCTCGCAGGGTGGTCACGGTGGTGCTGGTGGCCCTCAGCGTGGTCTGGATCCCCATCCTGCAGAGCTCCAGCGGTGGCCAGCTCTACGTCTACATCCAGGCTGTCACCAGCTACCTGGCTCCTCCTGTCACCGCCGTCTTCGTCCTGGCCGTCTTCTGGCCCCGAGCTAACGAGCAGGTGCACGCTCAGGGTGGCCCTGGGGATGGCTCGGGGACACGGGGTGATGCCAACACCTCCCTGCCAGCTCCCGGGGACCCAGCAGGACTTGGGTGGTTGGGGGGAGGAAGGAGGGAGGTGATGCTGGAGGGGCTGGGGAGAGGAACCGAGCCCGGCTGGTGTTTCCCCAGGGAGCTGGTGGGTGGCTGGCGCGAAGATGAGGAGGAGGAGGAGGCGGCAGGTGCCACCATACATGGCCACCAAGTGTGGCACGGCCGATGGGGCTGGCAGGGGACATCCCCTGCGGAGGGGGTGCACGTATGGGCCAGGGCTTGGCTGGCCGGGGTGCAGGGTGCTGTCCCAAACGCAGGGGCTGCTCGACCCTCTTCCAAGGGCTGGCTGGAGCGAGTGGCTCTCCGGGGGCATTTGTTCCCCTGTGGGGCAGCTGTGCCCCTCCGGTCACCCCCCCCCCGCCGTGGACCTTTGCTTTGCAGGGGGCTTTTTGGGGCCTGATGGCGGGGCTGGCGCTGGGGCTGGCCAGGATGGGGCTGGAGCTGGCGCATCCCGCACCCCGCTGCGGGGTCCCCGACCGGCGGCCCTGGCTGCTCGCCGACATCCACTACCTGCACTTCGCCGTGCTGCTGTGCGCTGCCGCGGGCGCCGTCATGGTGGGGGGCAGCTTGCTGACCCCCCCGCCGCCTCCGGCACGGGTGAGCAGAGCACCCCGGACCCCTCACCCTGGCCCCCACGGCTGCGCCCACCCACTGGACCTCCTCGGCCGGAGGCGTCGGTGTCACCCAGCTGCACCCCGAGCTCGGCCGGGGTAGGGGGGGGTCCCTGTGGGGGGGGGTCTGTCCCGGGGGTGTTTTCTCACCAAACCTCGCCCTGGTTTCCAGCTAAAGGATCTCACCTGGTGGACCCTCTCGCGGGAGCCCCCCCAGCCCTCCGTGGACGGCCCATCCCAGGGACCCCCCGACGGTGAGCGTGTCCTCGGGGCTGTCTGGCAGGGGGAGCATCGTCAGTGCCCCCCGCTCCCCGGCTGCAACGGGCAGCAGGACGGCGTGCTTGCCCCGTGCCTCAGTTTCCCCGGGGCCGTGCCACCCTCCCGCTGTCCCCCACGCTCACCGTCTTTCTGTGCCAGGTTCCTGCTCAGCCGCCCCGGGCAGCCAGCAGCCATCAAAGGCTGAGGGACCCCCGGCCGCCGCCCTCAAGGATGCCACGGAGCTCCCGTTCTGGGCCCACGTCTGCGGCATCAACGCCGTTGTCCTGATGTGCGTCAATATTTTCTGCTACGCCTATTTTGCCTAGCGGCCTGCCAGCCCCTGGGACGGGATGGGGAAAGGTGTTGGGAAAGGGGGAGAAATGGGGATTTGGGTGACAGTTTTTAATTTGTCGTGTTTGGGACACGGGATGTTTAAATGCGCCGGTGCAATGAGCTGGGTGTTCTCAGCGCTGCGGACTCTGAGTGCATCCCCCGGGGACTGTGAGGGGTGGGGGTGGGGCATTTCTGGGGGCAGGCAGTCCCCGGGAGGGGTCTGGGGAGAGGTATCGGGGTGGGTGCATGGGGGCTGCAGGGGAAGCAAAACCACGGTGAAGCAGCAAGCGTGCGAGAAAAAGGAGCAGCCGCACTCGAGGGTGTCACCCAAACACGTTTTACTAGCTCTAAATAAAAAATAATATTTAAAAAAAAAGCCACAATTTGCAGCTATGAACAGCACCCACAGGACTGAATCCCCCCCCGGACCAGCCTTCCCTGGCACCCTGAGCCCCAGCACCCTTCCGTGGAGTCACTGAGCCTGGCCGCATCCCAGCCGCCTGCCCTGGAGCCGGGGCTTCGCTTAAAGGGTCCGGAGAGGAGCGAAGGTTTGGGGCACATGTGCTCTTCCCCTCCGTTGCTGCCACCCCGCTGGGTCACGGCTCTGCAAAAGTTTTTATGGCTCTGGTTCAATCCTGGGGAGCTTTTTTTTTCTATGGCTCCCTCCCTGGGGAGCTCCGCTGCCAGCTCGCAGCGAGAGGCGATGCCCGGGCTGGGGGCGGTGGAGGTCTCCTGGGTTGGGGGAGCGGGGCGAGCCGTGGCTGATGTTTTAGGGTGCCGGAGTCAGGCAGTCCTTGGATGGGGATCACCACCAGCCTGGCTTCTACCTCCAGCACAGCCCACATGGCACCGGGACCTCACGCATGGGCAGCCCAGCGTGGGGACGGGCACCGTCCGCGGGGACGAAGGGACGCGCGGTCTGTGTGCGGGCACAAAGCAGCTCTGGCGAGTCGGGGGCAGCGGGGGCCGCGGTCCTCCCCGCTCGCCCGCAGCAGCTCACTTATGGATGGGGTGGACGTAGTTGCGGGGGAAGAGGCCGACGCGCCCGTAGATCTTCCCCTGCCACCAGTTGGGGTCTGGGTAATCCAGGACCTCGATGATGTCCCCGCGGAGGAAGGGCAGCTGGGAGCCGTCGTGGGCCGAGAAGTCAAACTGGGCTTGCACGAATTTGGGTCTCCTCACCTGGAGGAAAGTCAAGGGCAGGGGTTGGCGGGGGGGGAGAGGTGCCCTCATCTGCCAGCCCCTCTGCACCCGGCTGCAGTGCCCGAGTCCCCAGCGTGACCGGGATGCTGGGCCACGGCTGGCGGGGACCAGCCTGGGGGGGCCAGAGCACAGAGGGTGCGGGGGTACCTGGGGTGCCCGCTTTGGGGATGAGAGATGGGAGCTAGGGAAAGACTGCTGTGGGAAGAGTCGGAAGGCTGGAGACAGCCCTGGGTGTGCAGCAGAGCCTGGGGAGCAGGGGAGAGGCTGGGGTGCAGGGGAGAGCCTGGGGTGCAGGGGAGCACCCTGGGGTGCAGCCAGAGCCTGGGGTGCGGCCAGAGCTTTGGGTGCAGGGGAGCACCCTGGGGTGCAGCCAGAGCTTGGGGTGTGGCCAGAGCTTGGGGTGCAGGGGAGCACCCTGGGGTGCAGCCAGGGCCTGGGGTGCGGCCAGAGCTTTGGGTGCAGGGGAGAGCCTGGGGTGCAGGGGAGCACCCTGGGGTGCAGCCAGAGCCTGGGGTGCGGCCAGAGCTTTGGGTGCAGGGGAGAGCCTGGGGTGCAGGGGAGCACCCTGGGGTGCAGCCAGAGCCTGGGGTGCGGCCAGAGCTTTGGGTGCAGGGGAGAGCCTGGGGTGCAGGGGAGCACCCTGGGGTGCAGCCAGGGCCTGGGGTGCGGCCAGAGCTTTGGGTGCAGGGGAGAGCCTGGGGTGCAGGGGAGAGCCTGGGGTGCAGGGGAGCACCCCAGGGCACAGGACTCCCCAGGCTCCCTGTTCCTGCTGCTTGGGAGATCTGAGATGGGTGCCCAGCAGACCCCTACCCCTCAGAGGCAGCTGGCACCCCTCTCTTTCCCGGGCCCTCCCCGGGTCCCTCCGGGTGCGGGAGCAGCCCCCAGCCCAGCTCGCAGGGCCCAGTTTCGCCACCTCCACAATGGCCACCCCAGGGCTCGGCTTTGCTGGAGCTCACCCGGAGCTGGCTGCACCCCATCCCGAGCTGGTCGGGCTCTGCCACCCTCCCGGGGCATCACCCCTGGCCCGAGGGACGGCGGTGTGGGCCTGGGGCGAGCCGCCATGCCCTGCCCTGCCCTGCCGAGCTGCGACGCTGGCGGTTCTCCACGCTGCCAGCTTCCCCACAACGCTGGCTGTCTCGGGCTGTTCCAGCCTCTCCTGCTCCACGCTGCCTCGAGCCGAGCCAGAGCGTCAGCCGGGCACCCGGAATGTCCCTGTCCCCCTCTGCGGGGGGGACAGTCCCCTCAAGGGGACTCACGCAGGGATTGGGGACCCCAGGATGCTTCTCCCAAGGGCGGTGGGGGAACCCCTGCCCAGGGGGTCTGGACCCCATCTCTGCTCTGCACCCAGCCATTTGCTTTCCTCCATTTTGTCCCTCTCTGCTGTTTCTTAGCCGTCGCCAGCGTCCCATGGCCAGCAGGGAGGAGCTGGAAAAGTTCAGGCAGGAGAAAATCCCCGTGCCCGGGGAGCTGCAGCCCCATGACACCTCCCTGCGAGCACAGACCGGGGCAAAGCGAGACCAGGACGCTGCTGCTGACCCACGGGCCTGTCCCGTGCCTTGGTTTCCCCATGGACCATAGCGGGGTGGCGGCAGCCCCGGTACCAGGGGAGCGATGGGGGATCCCAAACGGGATCAGACCTGGGCTCCCAGCCCGGCCCCGCTGCCGGCCATGCCTTCGCCCCGTGTCCCAGCCCTGCACGTCCCCATGGCCCCATCCCCTGATGGTACCTCCTGAGTCTGGTCCTCATCCCGGAGGAAGATCTGCTGCTTTTTGGCGATGGTAGTCGTCCTGTAGAAATCCACCAGCTCGTTGAGGGAGTTGAACTTTTCCTCCCAGAGGAAATATTTGCCGTTCTTCTCCCTGAGAACCTTGAAGTGCTGGACGTGCTTCCCGTAGCTGCAGACAGAGGATGCATGTTACCCCGGCTCTGGGATGCTGGCAGCACCCAGATGCCCTTCCAGAATTGCGGGCAAAGCGCAGGGGCTGCTCGCTGGGCTGCTTCTCCGGGGGGGCTGTGCGGGATGCAGCCGTGCCCGCGGGTCCCACTACACCCGTCCTGCCACGGCCAGGGGTGATGGTGGCACTGGGGTCACTCCCGGCCCCACTGGTGAGGCGGTGGGTGAGGGTCCCCAGCATGCCAGTGACATGGACCTGCAGCTGAGACTGGCCACAGCTCATCTCACACACAGCTGAATGAAGCTCATGGCACAGCGGGATGCCCGTGGGCTCGGGGCTGGCAGCACGTCGGCCATGTGTAGGGCAGGTGGCTTTGTCCAGGGAGCAAACAGGAGCCACATCTGAGGCGGCCACAGGGTCAAAACACTCATGGAGGGCAGGTAAGAGCACAAGGCGGCCGTGGGCTTGGGCGCTGGTGCTGCTCGGGCTTTCCTAAAAGCTCCGGGAGGAATCCGGGAAGGGTCCGGGTGGGCTTGTGGTCCCTGCGCCTCGCCAGAGCCCTTCAGCTGCATCCCCCTCTCCTTCCTCATCTTCCCGCTTTGCCGCCAAGAGAAAGCATGGTGAGAGCTGCAGGTCTCAGCTCAGCACGCACCGGGAGGAGACTGCAAAGGCTGGGCTTGGGCTCCCAAATCCCCTGTGCCCCCAGGGACCCCCAAGCTGCAGGAGGATGGGGCAGGCCGGGAATTCCCTCGCCAGCCCCGCATGCTGGCACCCCTTCCGTGTGTACCTGGGGGTGGCATTTTGGGGTGCCCACGCCACGGGGCTGGCACGGGGCCACTACAGGGACCCGCCGCTGCCAGGTCCCCGGGCAGGGGCAGGGACCCGGCCACGCTGGTGACGCACGGCAGAACACGGCTCCCTTTCATTATGGGCAAGAACCTCCTTAAACGCTTAATTAGAGATTAGCAGCGTGAGAAAGTGCCTGGTTGGCCTGGGGCTGGCTCCTGCTACCCTGGCCCTGGGCAGGGAAGGGGCAGCGATGGGGTGAGAGGCCCGGGGGCAGGCTCTGCCCGCTGGCACGCTGCCTTCGTACAGCCCCGGCTGCCGATGCCAAAATCATCGGCCCTGCGGCATTGGGATGCTGCAGCCCTTCGTCCCTGGGGATGCTCCGGGCAACTTGTTCCCTGAGGCCACGTCCCCTGGGCTGCGCTTACAGCTTGGCCCCAGCCCCGTTGTTACCCACATGGCTGTATTTAGGGGCACCCCAGCGAGGGAGCCCGGGGGGGGCAGCGATGCAGGCAGGGTGCAGGCAGGGAGCAGGAAGCGCTGGGATGGAGGCGGAGCGCAAGGCTGCAGAGAGGAGGAAGGAGAGGAAAAGGGCCTTCCTCTCTGCGAGGCTGCGCCTGGATGTGTCGAGGACATGGCTCCGCAGCCCCCAGCCCCTTCGAGGCAGCCGGGGCAGGGCAGGGTGCTCGCCCCTTCCCCAGCACCGTGGCGGGGAGCACACACGAGGGTAGATGCCCTCGGTCCCCAAAGCGAAGGGCTGCGGGGGACCCCTGCCCATCCCACCGCGTGTCCGGCTGTGTCCCACATCCACTTACTTGACGGAGATGGAGAACTCCCCCGGGGCGCTTTCACTGTCGCGGATCAGGAAGGCTCCCAGGTGCTTGCGCTTGAGGAGCCGCTCCTCTGCCAGGTGCCGGGAGATCCTGCCCGCGTACCACCTGCGAGGGACAGCGGGCTGAGCCGCGCGGGCACCCCTCGACACCCGGGGACACCCCATGCTGCATCCCCATCCCGCAGGACGGAGGCACCGAGAGCCCCGGTGCCAGCGGGAGCGGGGTCCCCGTTGGGCTCCCCACAGGGCTAGCACCCCCCCCCCCCACCCCCGCAGCAGTTTCTCCCTTCCCTTTCCCCCCACCCTGATTTATCACAGTGTTTTTGCGGAGGCGGGGACCGCAGGGTGCTGGGGGTGCAGATGTGTCCCCATGCACCGCCTCGTCCGTGCAGGGTTCGTGCAGCATCGCCAACAGCCGCGACCGCATCCTGTCACCCGGCTCGCCGCATCACGTGCCTCGTCCCCCACTTTGCTGCCTGTCCCCCCACTCCTCGCTGTGTCCCATGACCCCCCGTGGGAACAGCCCTGCCAGCTGCTACGGGGAGGGCTTTGCAGAGCAGAAAACCCTCCGTGCCAAGATGAAACCCTTCCTGCCTGCATTGCCGGCAGCTGCTGAAACGAGGTGGAGGAGCAGAGTCCCTGTCTCCCGTCCCTGCCGAGGCTGCGTCCTTATATTTGGGAGCCCCAGGCCATGGAGACCTTCTGCTACCTGTTAAAATTGCCCCGCGAATGATCAGCTATGGACTTTAGCACAGAGCATCTCCCAGTGTCAGCCCTCCAGGTGCTGCATGGAAGAGGCTGCATCTTGCCCATCCTGGCTTGTTAACCGAAGCTGGAGTGGCGAAGAGATCTGCCCCAGGCTACCCCGAGCCCACGCGTTCCTGCTCCCCAGCCACAGCCCCGAGCAGGTTTTGCTATGGCATTTAAATGTGATTTACCAGGGGATAATGATACATAAAACACAGGTTAAAACAGGGATGGATTATACTGGGCTTTAATAACACAGTAATAGGATTTTGTTTAATGCAGTTGTAATCCCATAACGCTTTGTTGTTCCCCAATTATCACTTATTTAGCGGGCAGCCCGGTGCGAGGATTGAATTTCTGTGTGTCAGGGGTCCGTGGGCATGCTGCTGCCTCCCGGCCCCTCTGGCTGTGGTGGCAATGGCAGACTGACCTGGCAGGCAGACCCCATCGCTGCCGTGTCACTCCGTGACTCAGTTTCCCCATGCGTGGGACTACCCTGGCTCGTGGCAGACTTTTGGGCATTGGGATGCATCGTTGGGATCGCTGCCTGGGTGGTGGGAGAGGACGTCCTGGCGCTGGTGGGTGCTACCAGAGCGGGGCTTCAAGTCCCCCTTCCCTGCACGCTGGCGTGGTACTTACGGGTGCGGCTTGACCTTGATGTAGTTTTTAGGGACGAAGCCCTCGCAGCCGTACAGCTCAGCCTTGTACCAGTTCTGGTCATCTTCCATGTTGAGGATCTAAGGTGGGAGAGGAGCAGGGAGGTGTCAGCCTGGCCACTGTCCTCCTGGGAGAGAAGACCCCCACTGCTGCCCCAGACCCCATGTCCCCCACCGAAACCTGGGAAAAAGGGGGCTCTGACAGAGGTGACATGGTTTGGGGATGTTTGGGGGCACCTGTACAGAGCTGGCTGCTCTCCCCAGCCCTCCCTGTCTCACGGTCGGTCTGGCTCACTGCAGGTGGCTGGGGGGTGCCTGGCGTTCCCCTAAAACCCCAGCCAAGGAAGGGTGTAAAATCCGTTCCTGGAGGAGCCGGGGTGGCAGCCATCCCCCTGGGGTGGTGGCAGCTGGGTGCTCTGTGGGAGGAAGCGCCCTGGTGGGTGCGAGCAAGGGTGCTGACACCCGCTTCCGCAACGACACCATTTTCCAGCCTCCCACGCAGGGGCCCAGGGGCCGGCACAGCTGTGCAAACAGGATCCGAAACCCCGGGGCATGGTGCCGGGGCCGTGGGGGAAAACACGCTGGGGAGGCAGGGACAGGCATGATGGGTTTGGGGCTCTGGGTTACAGCCAGTCCATGCCCTCACCCTTCCCGGGGCTGGCTGCACCCGTGGGGGGCTGATGGGTGCCGGGGGTCCGGGAGGAGCTGCTGGCATCTCAGCATCAGGCCTGCAGAGAAGGGCAAGCGGCCAGGCAGCGTGGCAGTATGTGGGTGCCCTTGCCCCCATTGCAGGGCTGCAGTGTCCCCTGGGGGTGTTTTGAGCCCCCTCTGAAGCTTTTTGGGATGCCCGGGTGGCATCCGAGAGCCCTTCCCAATGCCAGCGCCTGGGTGGGTGTTTGGGCATATGGTCCCTGCTTCCAGGTCCCCGTGGCCCCCCAATGCCTCCGTGGGGCAGGGAAAATGTGTTCCAGCCCTGGGGGGCTGCTGCAGAGCACAGCTGGTGGCACCGATGGCCAGAGAGGCCACGTGCTGCATCCTGGCTGCATCCTCTCTGGAGATGTGGCTGGTGCCATGGACAAAGGGTACCCACCGCTGCTGGGGATGCTGCTTTGCACCCCGAGAACCTCAAGGATGGCTCCTTGTACCCCACAAAAAGCCCCAAAGAGGCAATAAAGCTAGGTGCAATGAAAGCGCTGGTGTCGCCCTGTGCCGTGTGCCCGCTCTGTCCCCCAAAGCAGCAGCATCCAACCGCTCCATGGCTGGTGACCCCCCCATGGCTGGTGACCCCCCCATGGCTGGTGACCCCCCTGCTCCCCATACCTTCAGGGTGTCCCCTTTCTGAAAGGGCAGCTCGTCCTTCTCTGTCGTCTGGAAGCTGTACAGAGCCACCGATTCCATGGTGCTGGCTGTCACCGAGCGGCGGCGAAGGGTCCCGGGGGCTTGCCGTGCCAGGGGCGCGGGGCTGCCTGGGGCTCGCCGCCCCACGGTGTGGGGCTGTGGGGTTATGGGGCGAGCGTGCGGCGCGGGGGTGCTGGCAGGCAGGAAGCCGCGCTGATGTCAGCGCGCCACCGGGGCGAAACGGTGAGCACCACGCAGGATGCTGCCGGCGGGCACTGCTGCCCAGATGTGCTGGGAGCAAGGGGGGGAGCCGCGCTCGACCACCCGGATGCCGGGGGCCCCATCTGCAAAAGGACCCGGCTGGCGGCACGATTTGGCATCGCCTCTGCAGTGGGCTGTGGGCAGCGGCGTCGGGCGGCTGTGGGTTTTTGGAAGGAAAACGGATGGCGATGGGCTGGAAGCACAGGGTGAGGATGAGGGCAAAGCGTGCCTGGAGAGCATGGCCAGTGGGTTGGGAGTGCTGGTGGGAGAGTCTCTGATGTCTCATAAAGGCTGAGCTGCGGGCACGGCCTTTGAAAGGTGGCGTGGTGGGAATGGTTGTTTCAGAAAAAAAAAAAATCACGGAAGGTGGAATAAGCGGAGGCGCAGGGAGGCGGGGTGGATGCACACGCCTTGTTTCTTTGGAAATCAAACTGAAAACCACATGCCAGGTCCCAGCTGCAGGAGGTTTCAGCATAATTGTCACCAAGTTTTGGGTTGTGGCTATTTGGGGGGGGTGATTTTTTCCAGCATTCTTTTGCAGGGCTAGGGGAAAAAAACCTCCCTTTTAGACTAAAATAACTTCCTGCAGCTCTTGTGGGTGTCAGGCAGTGAGTCCGCAGCGCTCGCGCTCAGGGCATCGTTCCCAACGGGAAGGTCCCCGATGCTGTGCAGCCTTCCCATCGCATGCGGGGCATGAAGCGCACAGAAAATCCACCGGACGCTGGTTTTGCTTTGCTGTGAGGAATTAAACCGGGGACAGTGGTGGCTCAATCTCTGCCCATGGACATGGGCATTTTCCAGCGAGGAGCAGGACGCCGCTGCCATCTGTCCAGGGAGGGATGAGCCCCGGTGCTCGCAGGGTTTCTGTGGGGTCACCGGTTTGGTGATTTGCCTCCTCCAAAACTTAACCCCGCTTCCCAAGTGCATCCGAAAGCAAATGCCTTGTAACACCCCACCGAGGCCATTTTCAGGGTCTTGGTGCCCACGGGAAGCGGAG
Source organism: Pelecanus crispus (assembly GCF_030463565.1). Classification (NCBI taxonomy): domain Eukaryota; kingdom Metazoa; phylum Chordata; class Aves; order Pelecaniformes; family Pelecanidae; genus Pelecanus; species Pelecanus crispus. The sequence goes on along the minus strand of NC_134653.1, from coordinate 3,318,149 downwards.
AGGGATGTGCAGGGTGGCCCTGGGTGTCCCCGTACCCGGTGAGGCCCCGGTCCCCAACAGTTATCCCCAGCACAGCCCTGGGACCTGCTGGTCCCAGGGGAAGTGGAGGCACTGGGAATGCTGGGGAGGGCAGGGGGGCCGTGGGAAGAGGCTCGGTATGTGCATGCCTGTCACGAGGAGGACGGGACTCAGCGAATCTCCGCGGCCCGGCGAGACCCAGGAGACGGGACTGCAGTGGGAAGACGGCTGTCTCGGAGCGAGCTTCCTCAGCCTTGGCAAGAAGCGGAGCTGGACGCTGCCTGGAGAAATTGGCCCCAGCAGAGCCACTGCTCTAACCCCGCTGCCAGCCAAGGGCCTGATCCTGTCCCTGCGCCCACCAGCACACATCGGATGATGCTCAGCCCACGTGCAGCGGGTCTGCTTGCAAAGGGCATACGATAAGGGAGTGGCGGGGGGGTGAGCCGGGCGCGGAGGTGTCTGAGCTCTTCGAGGGGGTCGGTGTGGGAGAAATCTGCAGCCCAGGGAGCAGGTTAGCATGGGGTGACGACCCGCCGTGCCTCGGACGGGCACCGTGAGCAGTTTCGGGGCCCGGCTTCTTTAGGCTCAGAGCAGGGAGGCTTGAGGGACACTTTGGGGTGTCCAGCCCAGAGCCATGCACGGTGCCACGCTGCCCTGTGTGCCCGGGAGCGGGGCGCAGGACAACGGGGTGACAGAGGGGTCCCCAGGCCTCAGAGCTGGACTCAGGACCGGAGCAGGATTGGGTCCTGCCAGCAGATGGCAGCAGCATCCAGGGGGACACTGGGGACACTGGAGACAGTGGGGACACTGGGGACAGTGGGGACAGTGCCACATCCCCCTCCGCTCATGCTCTAATGAAGCCCCTTTGGCATCCCTGTCCGGCCACCTCCAGCACCACATCCCGCTCCTCATCCCCTCTTCCCTTGCCTGGCTCCTTCCTGCTGCCCTGGCCACGGTCCCTGCCTGGTGGCCGGGTCCCTTCTGCTCGCTTGTGGCTCGCTCATGGCCCACTCGTGGCTCGCTGTCCCTGGCTGCTGGCTGAGCGCTCATGGTCACTGCAGGGGTGACAGCAGCACCCGCAGAATGAGCTGGGCTGGATGCCGGAGCAGTCTGCAGCCCCGTTTCTGGGTTGGGAGCCAAATGCGTTCAGCCGGTTTCTGGGCGCCCCATCCCCACTCACTGCCACAGAGCGGTATGGGGTGCCCCGATCCCAGGAGGGGAGCGGTGCCCAGCGTGGTGGTTCGTATCTGGGCAGCCTCATGCTGCCTTCAGGAAACCTCTCGAAGGGCCCACGAGCATCCTGGTACTGCCAAACTGGAGACGTGCCTGTCACCTCCTGGCCTCCAGCTCCTTCATTCCCTGGGAAAACCTTTCAGCCTCCTCATGAGCAGCCCCAAACCTGCCCCATCCCATGCTCACCAGAGCCCCCAGAAGGAGCCAGGGACCCCCGTGGTGCCCGGCTGCCAGCCATGAGGCTGTGCTGCAGAGCGCTGCAAAGCTCAGCCCGGCAGCCAATGGCTGACTAACCGCCGGCCTGAGACATCCAAGAAACACCAAAACAAGTTTTTTTTCCCCCATCTTCCCTCTTGCGCCTTGTCAAGTAGCCGTATTTTTACAGCACACGCTGTATCGGAGCAGGGAGGAGCCTGTCCCTGCAGTGCCAGCCACGAGCGGTGGGTGCTGAGCCGATGCCTGGTAGGGTGCAACCCTGGGGGGTCCGTACCCCCATCCCTGTGCCCTGCGGGTCCCTGGAGTTCAGAGGGACCCCAAAGGTGCCACATGGTTACCTCGGTGGGGTGTAGCAAGGTGCTTGGGGCTGCACGCTGTGAGCATCAGCCCGGCTTGCAAGGAGATCCCAAGGGCCACGGAGGTGCGGTGGCTCACCCGAGGGTGCACAGCAGTGGGTGGGAGGGAGCCGACCCAGGGAGCCCACCCTGCCCTGGGTTTGGCCACCAGCCCACTCTGCCTCTCCCTCCACACAGAGGAGTTTTGTGACCCTGGGGACAGGCAGGGCAGAGTGCAGCCAGCTCTGGCATCTCCCTTTCCCCGCCGTACGGCCACCCCCGGGCTGCGTGGCGGGCGCTGGGAGCTGTCTGGAGCTCCCGCCGCCTCCCGGGTTGCCCAATCTGCCAAGCCCGTTTCATCAACATCCTGTGTTTACCTGGCTGCAAGATGCCCACGCAGTGAGAGAGGAAGAGGAGGGAGGGGAACCTCTTCCCCTTCCGCTGCAGGCCCAGGGAGCTTTGTTAAGGTGATCCCAGGCTCCCCAGCTCCTCTCCAGCCGGTGCCCTCTGCGGCTCCTTGCTGTGCCGCAACCCAAGGTGCCATTTGGGAGAGGACGGGAGAGGAGGGGGTGTCTCAAGCCCTCCCACGGTGGGGCTGTAAGCCAGGCCTGCATGGCAGCATGGCGGGGTGATGCGAGCTGGCTCACACTGCAGACCCCGGTGTGCACAAGGGCTTTGCTCCTGGCAGCGAGCGGGGAGAGGGACGGGTCCTGCCTCTCCAGGCACCACTGTGCCCGGCGGTCGGCAATGCAGCACAGCCCAACGCACGCCGTGCTTCCCCTTGCACCGCTGCAAAAAGAAACTCACGGCACGACACCACCCCGAGCGAGCCGCAGAGAAAAGGGGCTGGTGTGACACTACGAGCAGTTTTCCCGAGAAGAAACCCCGCAGCCCGTTTGCCTCCAGCTCTGTCCGTCCCCGGCAGCGGAGAGCTGCCCGCCGAGCCGAGTGGCTGTGCAAAGTGTACCGCAGGCTCGCTGCGATGGCCGCGGTGCTCTCCTCACACCCACGCACATCCTCTGCACCAGGCGTGGGGCAACTCCTCTTGCCTCATCGGGAAGGCAGCCCCGGTGCTGCCGACTCAGCGCTGCCGGGTCTGTGTTTGGCTAGGGATGGAGCCAGAAAGATGAGGTGATGGGGAGGAAGGGGGAGGGAAGATAAAGTGAAGAAGGGAGGAGAAAGGGTGATCCATCACCCTGGCCACCAGCTGCCCTCCAGTGAGTCCCTGGAGAGCAGAATAAATGCCCTGCACCGGCACAGCGAGCAGCGCCAGGGTGGGAATGCTGGCCCTGGGCTGCTCGTTGGGAACCAGCTACTCCCCTGGGGTGCCAGCAGCGCGGAGAGCAAGGTGATGGGGCGATGCACCCCGGCAGCAGGGCTGGCCTGGGGCGGTTGTGGGGATACAGCCTGGCTTTAGGCTCATGCCTGGGATGCTGCATGCGGATAAAGCCAGGCACACGGCTCAGCAGCTGATGCATGCACTGCGCAGAGCTGTCACGTTGCCCATAGCTGCCTGCGTGCCTGGGCACCGGTACTGACCCATGCCTGGAGCACGGGGTGCGATGGGGATCCTCCGTCCCTCGAGGAAGTGGGTGTCCCGCTGAGGTCCCACACGGAGAGGCAGCAACATCCCGGGCTAGAAAATGCCACATCAGTGCCTGTAAACAGGAGTTCAGTCAGCACTTTCCCTCTGGAGCAGAAGCCACGTCGGTAACTCCTGAGCATCAGGCTTGTCCGTGTGTGTAACCCTACTTCTCTACAAAGCCAAGCCCACACCGAGGAGCTTGTGTCACCATTTACACCCTGGTGTAACTGAGTACAGAGCATGGCCAGCACTGGGAGGATCGGACCCCTCCGAACCTCTCATCGTCCCACAGAACCTGTAGGAAAGCATTTACAGGAGGGGCAGCCAGCAGACCCAGAACCAGTTTGCCACGCTTGGTCCAACGCAGCCATGAGAAGGTCCTTGAGGCACTGGTGGCCTCCAGCCATGGAGACATATCTCCTCGGGGTCAACACAAGTGGTTGGGGCTGGTATTAGGGTTTCTGGGCTAGTAAATCAGAGTGGGTCCTGCTTGCCTGTGGCGTAGGTGAGATGGGAAGCAGGACCGTGCTCCCCAGCTCCCACGGCGGAAGCCCAAAGATGCTGGTGGTGGGACCTCACTTTTGACACTTGGGCCTGTGCCTGATGATGGGTCTGGAAAAGGACTGGAAATCTTGAAGTGTTGAGTGTGAAATTCAACCCAAATCTGCAGGAAAGGGTCACTGAGGAGGCGGGTGGCCCCAAACAGCCTCCTCGAGGGGATGTACAGCCTTGGATGGTGGCCAGGGCCAGCCCCCTGGGAACGGGCCAAACACTGTTTTGGTGGAGGAGGGAGAGTCCAGACACAATGAGCAGCAGCCCTAGGGGCATTGGCACCAAACACGGGGCTCCCAGGGCTCAGTTTTGGGCTGATGGATGCGAGCAGCGCCGGTGCCTGGCTCTGGGGACAGGCGCTGCATCTGTTTTGGTTCAGGGACACGGCTGCGATGGAGACTGAGATGAGGATCATTTACAGAGATGTTAACTGTTAATGAGTTAATCATCAGGGCCAGCAACACCTGAAGGCTATTCATCTTGCTGGAACCTATAATAGGAGATGGTGGGCACTGGGTAGGCTTGGGCTGATGAGGAGGGGTCCCTTTCTGCTGTGGCTTGGAGGGGCCCCTGGGATCCTGCTGTTCCCTGGAATGGTTCCCCTTGGCAGCCTGGGACACTCCAAGAGCGAAAGGTGGGCTGTCCCTCTCTCCGTAAGGTGTCCTTCCTCCAGCTGGCTGTGGCTTTCTTCTGTGTGACCTGGAGAGGACTGAGCCATGCCGTTCTACTTGGATTGTGCACTTGGTGCCTGGCTGGAAGCAGATCTTGTTGTGTGCTCCATGGCTGTGGTATGCTGGTCCTTGCACTCTGCCCTGGGACTTTACTGTGGTCACTGATGTATCTGGGGGTAACTGAGACCTGCTGGGTGCTCTTATCCAAGTCAACCCAGGTTCTGCTTTAAGCTGTGTGAGTGGTGTTTTCTGCTGAACCTGCTGAGTGCTGCTCTGGAAATGTCTGATGAGGTTTTTGGGGTGAGAAACTGCTGTGGCATCCAGCTTCCAATCTTCCTCCTTGGTGTTGGGTGGCCTATGTGGGTTATGGGGAAGGTGAGGTCCCCATACCAATGTTATCTGGGCAGACTGGTGCCACAGCATGCGTGGGAGCTGGGATTCCTCTGCCATCTCTTGTGGGTCCTGAGGAGCCATCCCCAGACAGCTGGGGCTGCAAATCCACCATGCTGCATGCTTGTGAGCACAGCATGAAAGCAGAGAAGGTCACATCACTGCTTTGATTTGCACGGGAGAGAAATCAGAAGGGTTCCTTTAACTGGAAGCTCCAACAGAAATCGTGAAGGGAGGCGTGGGGCTTGGGTGTGGAGGCTATTTGCTGTCAGTGTTTGCCATGGAGGAAGGCTCCTTGCCCTGAGCAGGCAGCACAGGGCGGCAGAAGTAACCACCCATGGGCAGGGGAGCTCTGCAGCTCCCGACGGGTTTGTTTTAGGGGAACCGTGAGTTTGGTCACATCCAGACACAACCTGGTGCTTGAACAGATTCTGAGAAGCTCCCCCTCAACAACAGCATCTGTTATTTTTTTTAGGATTTAAAAAGGAAAAAAAAAAAACCCACACAACCAAGAAGCCTTGCGATGTGTGCGTAGGTGAGGGGACCGTGCTGTCACCACCGTGACTCACTGGGGAGGTCTGCAATTTCTGAGAACAAAACTGATGTAGGGAGAAATTGTGAATGATTGCTTGCGGAGGGGTGGCTGAGCTCACCACCAGGGAAGTAGTCAAATTTCGGTTCCTCCTTAGGGCTGGCTTGTTAACAAAGAGTTATTAATAACCAATTAAGCCAGAGCTCACGTCATGCCTTCCTCTGGAAGTGTGGCAACAGCGTCTGTGGTTCCTCCTTCGGCACCGTACCCACCCCGCTCCTTTGGCCGAAGGGGTGCGGTGGGCTGATTTGGGATTTGGGCAGGTGCCTTGTCACCGCAGGGCTGCTCCGGGGGGACATGCCCTGGGGACACTTCCCAGGCAGGGATGCGGGGGACCACCGGTGCAGAGGCGACTTGGGACTTGGCCGTGGCGCGTTTGGCTCGCTTCGGCTGAGCTCACGGCGCCGAGGGGAGCGGGGTGTGCGGAAGAGGAGCCCTGTGGCAGGTTTTCGGTCGGTGCCAGGGCAGATGGTGCGAGTCGGCCGTGGGGGCAGCCCGGGGCGGAGGGCCAGCGGCCGGAGGGAGGAGGCTCGCTCGCCTGCCGCTTCCTCGGTCTGAGGATGTGCGTGTTGCCGCATCCCCGGCCAGGCTGGCGATGCGCCGGGCAGCGGGGAGGAGGCAGGCAGGCTGTTGGAGCAGGCCTGCCGGGATAATTCACAGAGCGCCGGATGCGCTGTAAAACCCAAGAGAATCCGGGCACTGTGCTCCTCCTGAAACCGCCTATTCAGGGAAGAGATGGGGAAGACAAGAGGGAGGAAGTGGAGGGAAGATGGAGCACTGAAGCCTTCTGTGTCTGGCCGGTGACGGATGCAGGTGCAGCTGCGGATTCCCCGGATGCTCCGGCTGCTCTGCACCGCCCTTTCCTGCAGGGAAGGAGGAGATGCACTCAGGAGTCCCCCTGCGCTCCCAGAGCCCCTGGCTCTGCTTTCACTCTGATTTATTCCTGCTGCCGCAGTGTCCGGTGCAGCCTCTTTTCCTACAGAGCTGGGCCTTGAGGTGGCAGGTCTGTGTGGGTTCTCAGAAGTCTGATATAGGGTTGAGCTGTTCCTCATTAGTATGACCTCTCTCCCTCCCCCAGCTGCCAATCTTCAGGAAATGTTTAGCAATGAAGTAGCTGTGAAAACTCTGCCCAGACTGTCAGCAGCTTGGTCTGAAATGAGCAAACAGCCTCAAAGGTTATGAGGGGGAATCCACATGGCCTTGCCTGTCCCTACCCACACAGTGCTATGGCATCTGCTTCCCTTCTTTAGAAAACCGAGAAAAATAAAGCTGCTGCTGTTGCTTTGGCACAGAACTCTCTCATGCCATTTTCCTGAGTGGTGCTTTTGCCTGTGCAAGGACAGAGGAAAGAGTGAACAAAGATTTTTTTTTGGGAGGCCACAATGAAACTGATGGATTCTTCCCTGGGGCTATGTTGGATTGTGATTTCTGACACGTCAGCTATGGAAATCCAGGGTAATTTCACTAAAGCCTCTCCAGATATCTGCCTGTGTAAATGAGACCAGGATCTGGCCTGACTGTTTTAAAGAAAAACTGCTCAGGGGATAGCTCCAAGATGCATGTTCTTGCTCTCTGTCTATCTTAGCAAATGCTACATGCAGCACTCCTACAAGGCAATTCTTCATTTTAAATGGAAAGTTGAGGCACTGCTTTCTTTAGAAACATTCCTGCAGTGCTAGAAATGACAGCATTTGTTTCGATGAAAGAGTTCATGAGATCCCCAGGAAACCAGGGACCTGGGCCACCTCCCCGTGAAGCTGATGGCAAAGGAACAGCGTGGCTCCGGCAGGGCTCGTGGGTTGAGTGATGCAAGCAAGGCATTAACGTTAGCACAGGTAATAAAAACCCTTCCCCTGTAGGTGTATGTATGGTGCATGCATATATACAGATGCGCTTGCAATATCTAGCAAAGTATATAGCAAAATATTGTTATATGTCTGTGTTTATAGTCTGTGGAGCTAATGATTAGGTGGCAGCAGGATGTAAGAGTGTGTTATGTCCACATCTTGTCGTATTAGTGTTACGTGGTGGTGTCCTGTGCTGGAGAAGTGTTTGGGAGAGGGTTCCTGAGTGCTTCATGCTGAATCATAGAATCATAGAATGCTTTGGGTGGGAAGGGGCCTTTAGAGATCATCCAGCCCAACCCCTGCAGTGAGCAGGGACAGCTTTAACCAGACCAGGATGCTCAGAGCCCCATCCAATCTGACCTTGAATGTTTCTAGGGATGGGGCCTCCACTACCTCTTGGTCAACCTGTGCCAGTGCTTCACCACCCTCATCATAAAAAATGGTCCTGGTGAATGGTCATGGTGGTCCTCCCGGCTGCAAGGACTGGGATTTCAGCCTCTCTAGACTTGCCTGGGAGCTGGGGGTTGGAGGTAGTCCGGGGCACCTAATTCCTTGCAAGGGCTCAGATGAGCAATTAGGGCAAGAGTTTAATCTTGGGCAAGCACCAGCTCCAAGCAGATCAGGCAGAGCAGAGGGCAGCGTGCAGGAGAGCGGGGCTGGTTACAGCCCTTTGCCAGCAGTGCTGTGGAGAAAGAGGAGGCACTATGAGGTGGCTGGAGGAGCTTGGGGAACCTGCGGAGCAGCAGGAACAGCCAGGACTGAGTGCACTGGGCACAAAGGGCTGGAGTCAATTCTGGGAGACTCTCTAAAATAGCTTGGGGAAATAGCTACAGCCCCTCTCCAGCCTGGGCACCTGTGTTTTCTCCCTCTGGAGATGAGGGAATTAACTTGAGGTCTGCAGCCCAAGCTGATGTCTGCTGGGATCAGCAATGCAGCCTCCAGTGTTTTGCAGCTCCACTGTTCTTGGCTCCCCAGGGCAGAGACATTTACTCCTTCAGTAAATCATTTTAGCATATGTTTAAATCTACCTGTGTAGGATGGACTCTGAGCACCTGTGCTATGTGCTGAAGGCTTATAAAGCGTGCCACCTGCCTACAAGGCTTAGTAGAGGCTTTAGCCTCAAGGGTGTAAAACATGCTGGTTAATGGAGAGTCTGGGGAAAGGCATACAGGGATGCAGCTTTTGGGAGAAACCCATGACAGCCCGTTTGGGAGAGCTGAGAAACAGTACGTGAGTGCTGCACTTGGCCTCTGCTTTCAAAGATGACATCCACGTAGGTTTGAAGTGCAGAGCTGGGAGCCAGCGTGTGGGAAGACAAGAGCATCTGTCCTGCTTAAAACCAAAGGTGTCCAGTCCAGAATCCCAGCACCAGTAGCGGTTGATAGTGAATGCTGGAGGGCGAGTATTGGAAATGGGTAAGCAGACACATATTTCCTTGTTATGTTCTCCTAGGGCCCAGCAGTGTGGGGCTCGGACACTTCCTGAACCAGAGCTGTGTCTGTAAGATGTATCTTGAAATGACAGCTTCTCCAGTTTCCTGACTCCTCCAGGCTCTGATCTCACAGCAAAACAGGAGGTTTTGCCCTGCCCAGAGGGAAGACACTGGAGTCTCATGTTTCTGTCTCATGATAACCAAGTGCAAGCTGGAAAAGCTGATGCAGACCCACTTCTCACAACATGCCTGTAATGAAGGATCGCAAGCAGAATAACAGAGAGCAAGACGCACAGGGCATTTGCGTGGAAGCGTCTGTCAGTTTTCTTTTGAGGGTCAGGTTGGTGGCTTCAGCAGAGGAAATCATCTGTACAGCACAGCCCTTCCTTTCCAAGTGGTTAAGATCCTGCTGAGTGTAAAGTGCTTTTAAGCCTAGCTGTGCAGGTGTCATGAACTGTTCTTCCGGCCCACCGGTGACAGATGTGGGATTTTTTCAATACCTCAGGCAGTTTAGGCTTATTTGGCTCCCACCCTTACTGAGTGGGTTATTCAGTTTATGCATCTCACGGAAGGCCACCTTCAGTGTTGCTAAAAATCTATTGTGGCTGCACCAGGGTTTGCACACCCCTGTCCCCCCAACATGCTCTGAGTGATATGCAAGCATAAAAAGAGGCTTCTTGAAGGTTAGAGGAAACCTACTCTCTGTAGCAGCTTGCTTTGCAGTTATTTTTGATTGAGGTTGAGGCCGCTGTGGTTTGTGCCCCAGAAGAAACAAGGCTGTGCACAGCCAGTTCCCAGCAGTGCTGGTGTTCGCCTTTTACCTTCTCTGATCAGAGATGTTTGATTTCTAAAGATCAGAAGGGAATGGGTTCCTTTGAATTCCTCTAATGTCCACAAGGTCAGGGAGCAATCCTGTATTTCTAAATCTCATTCAGTCCATAAGAATGTGGAAGCTTGTAGGAGTATTAATTACAGCCAATTATAACCTGCTTGACTAGCCAAGATGCTCAAATAACTACTGAAACCTGCTGTCACTGAAGATGGACATTTTTCTTTAACCAAGGAAGCCTTCTGAGCAGTTGTTCAGCAGGACCGATCCATGGAGCAGCTTGGTTGGATAGTGTTAGAATTGAACATGTTCCTGAGAAATTCTTGCCTGTGGTGCTGTGCAGTTTATTCGCTTTGTGGAGTCCTGATAGCTTGTCATGAATCTCTTCCAGCCCAGCTGGTGAATTCTTTCATCTGCTTGTTGATTACACAGGGACCATGTATCTACAGCTCTGTATTGTTTAAGGTTTTTTTTTCCATTTTGAAAACACCTGGGAAGCCCTGTTGAGGATGAGATGCTCTTTGTGATGGGGCAGCAGTGACAAGCTCGGAGTCATGACCATGAATGCAGATATGAAAGTTGCAACTGGATTTGTGAGCCTGGGAACGGAGGAAGTCACTTGCAGAAGTAGGAATCAGAAGCCTAGAAACTGGGCCAAGTAATTAAGTGACTGCTGGGTGCTGTGCAAACACAAACCAAATAGACAGCCCTCAATTTTCATCTGTCAAGGGGGGAAAAACTACCAGCTTTTCAGCTGTGATAATCAGTGATGGGCATCCAGCTGTAATCCAGGGACATGGCAGCACTGTGTTACCAATCCCTTGGTTTAAAAGAGACAGAGCTCAAAATGCCTGTGGCTTCCAGTACGTGGTCTGCTTCAGGGGTCCTGTCTTTGCTACTGTGACTGAGAGCACTACTATGAAATTTTTGAGCTAAAAATGGCTGTAGCCATATGTTGCAGCTATACAGCTTAGTTCCCAGGGTTATAAACAGATGTGGTTTTCCAGATAGCCTGTGCTGCCAGGCTTGGCTTACAGCCGGGTGCTCTGGGAGAAGAGCACACATGAAGGAAGCTCCTGTTGGCCAGATGATGCCCCAAGTCTCCATGTTTGAGCACCACGCTGGTGTGATAATGCTGATTGCAGTCTTGGTACCCCTGATTCACCCCAGATAAGTGGTAGATGAATGGTTGCACTTACCTCCTGTGGGCAAAGGGGTGCTTTTCTCATGGGCCCTGGATTTTTGTGATTAAATGTGAAACTCTGTCCTCTGACAGCAGTGACTACTGGTTGGCTGCTTGGTTGTAGGTATACTTCACTTCCCTCCCCCTTTCTATCAGTGTACAAAGTCTTTTGCCTCCCTCTCCAGCCAGCCAGAACCAGCCAAAATCACTGTCCCGGCCCACCATGAGCAGAGACCCAATTTCCAGATGATGCTACAGAGCCAGGAGCACAGCTCCTCTTGCTCTCCTGATACTTTCCTCATTGTGAGCCCCACAGCAGGGTGGTTTCCCTCAAGGTGAGCAACAGCTGGGAGGAGTGAGGATAATCTCTGGCCACGTGAGATCCTTTGTGCAACAACACAAGTCATCCTGTGGTTTGGTTGTTTTTACGAAGCCTCGATCGGTCTGCGGATGGGCCTGGGGCGAAAGGGAGGGTCTGATTCTTTGGGTGACATTCTTTGCATGGCTGTGGGAATGATGAGGAGGAACTCCTGCTAGGTGATGTTGTCCATCAGCTCCTTCCTGGCAGGAAGTCCTCTCATCATGGCAAGGAGGAAATCAAGAGGGATGGTACAAACTGTACTAACCGCAAGGGAATCCTTGTCCTCCAGCATGGGCTTACAGGCTCCGACTTGGTGATTTGCTTTGGGGAACCAGATGGTAACACTAAATGAACCCATCTTCACTGCAGATACCCCGGGCCTGAGTCTGCTACTCAAAACTACATCCCCATGGGTGAGTGTGGGAACAAGCAGCAAATCCAGGTTCTTTAGGTCAAATGTGCTGATTGTATCTCATTAAACAAGAAAAATACCTCCTCACCAGTCAGTGTGGCCTTGCAGTGGCCCTGTCCCCTCATTGCTGCTGATGTGGGTGCTCATCTGACTTTCTGGTGAGCTGGTTCAGGGAGCTAAACTGGCTGAGAAGTAGCCCTCCCCCCCAAAAAAAGTGATTAGTCTTCACCACAGATAGTATAAGTTGGTGTTGGTGGTAGGGAGGGAACGGGAACGAGTGGTGGAGGAAGGGCAGGAACCACAACACCATGACTTAGGTTAATTAAAACTGTTGTGGAATTTCACCCTGAGGCTTTAGTGGGATTTGATGTAAGCAGTGCAGTCGCCTTGGCTTCTCGATGTGGCATGGGGAGAAACTGCACCTACGGAGCAGTAAGGAGAAAGGAATGAGGGAAGGTGCCCGCAGACAAGAATGGCTCTAACTTCTAAAGAAACACAACACTTGGTAATTACTAGAACTAAGCACATTTCAAAGGTCACTGCCTCTTGCACTGTCAGTGCATATTCATTTTGAGAAAAACAGAATGTGCTGGGGTTGCATTCTCTCTTTTTCATGAATCTGCTAACGTGTTCACAAAAGGTCTGTTTTGAAAGCCCATATTAGAGGTGTGTTAATTTTGAACCTGTCAAAATGAACCTTTGCATTGGAAACAGTTCTATGAGTTTGTCTGCGTCACAAATGAAACTAAAACCCTCACGCTGGCCATAAGTGTGCTCTATTCTGATTAAACTTGGGTTGATTCCAGCTGAACTCAGGCACGGTCTTACTGGGCTGTCCTCTCCCTCATTCATCATCCTTCTGATTTTGCTCCTTGTAACTTCATTTATTTAAAGGTGTTTTAAGAAATACCCTAAGCCAAACTAAATATGATGGGAACAAACCTTTTATTTTGGTTCTCCTCGGCTTGTAGACAAATCCTGTATGTGTGGTATGGCTGCAGACCCTGTGGATCCATGTGTCTAATCAAAGCAAGAGTGTAACTCAGACTTTGCATATTTCAATGAAATATTCATGGATCCAGGAGGGAATAACCTGGGGTGAACATCTGAATATATTGTGCATTACTGTCAGCAACATGCAGACAGCTCAGAAAATTCAGAAGAGGGCCTATGCTTGTTGAGAAACGTCTCGCTGCTTTGGCTCTAAAGACAATAATGATTGCATTTGCCCAGATTCTCTTTTAATTAACAGATTTCCAAAATTGGGCACTAAAGGACTTAAGTCCCTATTTACCCCATGTGGAAGCATGTGGCTTCCCAGGGAGGCTGAGAAATGCCAGCTCCCACTGGAGTCGGTGTGAGTGGAGGGTGCCCAACGTCCTGAGACACAGGGCAGGTTCTTACCTGGCTATTTAATACAGACTTGAGTGCTGAACATTAAACACACCTTCATTAGGTGATGCTAGTCGCTGTTTTTCAAATTGATTCCTTTGAAGACCTATAGGTTAGGAGTAGGAAGGAAAATCGGTAATGGAGCAAAAATGACTGTGATTTAGAGATCAGATTGCATACAGCTAGAGCCATGCATCAGGATAATGAGATTCAGTCTCATTTGGTTACAAGCACTGGAGACAGAAGCAGAAAATGTGATCCACCAAGCCAGCTCTCAGGAAATGAGAAACAATAGAGTGAGGAAATCAAATTTCAAACTGCAGGGATATATTTATCAAGTTTTCCTCAGAAATTTTGCAGGGCCTTTTGGCGTTCTCTGTGCAGCTTTTTTTTCCCCCCTCCATATTTTTCGGTCAGCTGACATATGGCTGGAGGATTAGATCACTGTAAAGCACCGTTGCTTGTGACCTATTTGTTAATGCAGGGCTGGGGTCAGCGAGAAGAGCCGAATGTACTTGTCATTGTTCAGTGCTTTTCAAGTGCTGTTCCTGTTGTCGCTCACGCCGTGGCCAGACATTTGGAACAAACTCATTAGCTAATTAGTGGTGTGCTCAGCCCCACGTGGCGGTAGTCACTGTGTGGGCGATATTCACATTATGGCTGTGGAACCAGCCCTCCTGTGGCTTCCTGGCAGCTGCTCTTTGCTAGGTTAGTTGGGAGGGCAGCCGTGGCCGGGCAGAGCCGGGGGAGGCTGCGCCTGCCTTGTCTTTGCTGGGAGAGTCTCTTGCCTCCCAGACATCGCACTGCAGCACCGCTTGTTCTCCATCCTGCTCCTTGCCATGCAACAGCCCCTCTACTCCCACTCGCTGGATCCACTGCCGCCATCTGCTTTCTCCGTGTGGACTGCTCCGCTGCCGGCTCGGCTACCGGGGAGGTGCCAGGGCTGATGATGCTGAACTCATATTGCAGATAACGACCTTGAACTCTGGCTCTGCCAACACAGCTGAAATGTTGTGGGCTGGGAACGATTTGATAGAGGGGCTCGGGTCAACATCCAAGGCGTGGTACAGCCTGCTTGAAAGAGGGATGGGGCAGTGCTGGGGTGGAAAGCTTTCTACACTAGCTCCTGGGTTTAAAATCACAGGACAAATAGTAGTGACCTCCTGTTGCCAGTATGAAACGAGGGCCATAGATCCACTGCCACGAGTCCCCTCTCACAGGGGATGTCCTCAGGGGACCGCTGGAAGGCATTGTCCCTTTGCAGCCTGGGCAAATCTCTGCTGGTGCAGCTCTATCAATCAGGTACCTGATCAGTGTAGCAGGAACACTGCAATTTAAGGCAGGTGTAATAAAAAAAAAAAGTGTAATTTTACTTGGCTGGCTTGTTTCCCTTGCACTAAGTGGCTTGATCTGGTTGATAGAAAATGCAGTTTTGTTGATAGAGGCGTGCCAGCTGCAGGAGCTCTTTGCTGGGTTCCTTGATTTGTAGACTTACGCTGTAGACAGAGACACCCGGCATGGAGCTGGGAGCGGAGAGGAAGGCACCTCCTGCTTCAGAGAGTTGTCTGCCCGGACCTGGAAGGAAGGCAGGCAGGAGAGAAGGCAGCAGGAACAATCTCATTCTTCCCATTTTATCTTAACCAAGAGCTTTCTTCTTGTTCTTCAGAGCTGTCAGCACCTAATCATTAGGATTAATGAACGTGCAGAGAAACATTAGGTGTCCATCATTGCCATTTTCTTCCAAAGAAGAAAAGAGGGAAGTATTCTTCCAGCTCCTGCTGATAGCGTCAGATGTGTGCCGATCCTTTTTTTTTTTTTCCACTCAGAATTTAATTCTGCCTAGTTCTCCTAGCTCAAGGTTACCAGCTAAGCCACCATCGCAGCTAGCTGCAGAAGACTTGGCTTCCCAGCTACCAGATGGTATTCAAAGCATTTGAACTCGCAGCATTTCTAAACATGTTGCTTTTAATGCAGCTTGCTTGGCGTTTCACTGCAGTCCCCGTTCTTCCGTATTTAAACCTCGATCTGTCTCCTGTTGAGGTCAGTGGGAATTTTGCTACCGTTTCCACGGGAGAAAGGGCTGGGCCAGAAGTTTGCAGCGCTCGGCCTGACCTTCCTTTCACTTGAAAAGCAATACCTTACAAACTGGATTTTGCTCAGAGTTTATGTTGTTTACTTATGCTTTAGTAAGGCAGGATTCCTCAAGAATTTGGGTTTTAAATGGCCAGTAGCACTACCCGGAGCCAGCTGCAATATGAGCGGAGCCCTGCGAGCCAGCGTCTCCCCTGACCCGCACCAACCCCGACCATCTCCTGAGCAGCAATGTCCCGTTTCCTTGAATTGTCTGACGGCTTTACGATGGGAACAAATATATTCAGGGAGAACTACAATGAGACCACGAACCTCCTCCAACCTGCCATCCCGGACACAGCTTTAGTCATTCTCCCCAGAGGGGAAGGACGTGTGCTCCAACCCACCCAGACTGCCCGGCTTCTCCTGCCGAGTTCGTGCCCCTGCGTCCCTCCACCGAGCTCCCCTCCCGATGGCTAAGCGTGGCGGCTGGAAAATGCCATCCCGGTGTCCCCCCCCGATCCATAAATGCTGTTATTTTGTAATGGCGTCTTTGGTGGGAGGAGAAGTGCGGTAACCGCACTGCGTGAGGTGATGGGAGCCGCTCTGGGGCCTGGCAGCCCACCTGGGACCCTGCTTTTTGGGGGATCCCCCCTCCTGCCTGCGAAGCGGGGCTTCCCCACCCTGAAACCGGTTTCCCCTTGGAGAGGAGGGGGCTCCCTTCGGCGTCCCAAGGCCCTGCCGAGCGCTCTCCTTCCATCAGATGCGGCAACGGGCCCCAGCAAGGCTGACCCTGGCTGCCGCCTGCCCCTCGCCCGAGGGGGCGACGGGCCTGTCCCTGAGGAGACCCGGCCGCGGCCCGCCATGGCCGGCGTGGGCGGGAGGGGACGGCGCGCTGCCCGCTCGGCGGGGAGCGGGAGGCCGGGGAGCGCTGCCCGGGCGGCGGCCGCCATTTCCCCCCGCCCCGCCCCGGCCCATTCGCTTCGCCGCGCCCAGGCCGGGGCCGCGCCTCGGGGCCGCGCTCGGCCGCCGGTTCCGCCTCCTCCGCCGCCTCCCCCCGGCCGCCGCCATGTTGGTTGGTGTGTGTGTGGGTGTCAAACACAGCCAGGAGCGGCGGCGGCGGCCGGGCACCGGGACACCCCCTCCGCGCCTCCCGCGGCCCCTTCCCCGCTCCTCCCGCACCCTCCGCAGGTCAGTCCGGGAGCCGCGGGGGGCTTGGGGCGGGACGGACCGACGGACGGTGGCGGCGGAAGAGGCCCCCCCCCACCCCCCCGCCTTTCCCCTCAGCGGCGGGGCTCAGGGTGGGCGCGGGAAGGGCCCCCCGCGGCTCCGGGCCGCCCCGTGGGGAGGGAGCGGGCCCCGGCGGCGGCGGCTGCGGGGCCGGGGCGGCGGCTGCGGGGCGGCGAGGCGGGGCGGGGGGCAGCGGGGAGGGGGGGGCCGGGCTGGCGGGGCAGCCCCGGCGGGGGGCCGGGGTGGCCTTTGTTGTCTCCGTGGGGTGGGCAGCCACAGTTCCTGCCCATCATGGCAGCCCGGCCGGAGCGGGGAGCGCGCCTCCGGGACCCGCCGGCTCGGTGCTGCCGGCGGCGGTGGGGACGGGGTGGGGGACGCACGCACACGCGATCGCCCCGGCCCTTCGCCTCTCGGGGTGCGGGCTCCGGCCCGCTGAGGGCCGAAGGTTTGGGCCTGCCTTCCCGTGCCGGCCGATGGGGCCACCGGGGCTGCGGGGGGTGGCGGCGGCCGGCCCGGCGGGGGGTCCCCGGGCGGCAGCGGGGGCCTCTGGGCCGCGGCGGTGTCACCTCCCTCGGCGTTGTTAACCTTAATCGTGGCGGTGCGGGCTTTAGTTTTTCAGTCATATAGTCGGTTGGAAGCTGTGTGGTAGTGCATCTAATTTTTTTTTTTAGGCGTTCATTTTTTTTCTAGATATATATATATTTTTTTTTTCTTTCAATCTTTACCTGCAGTACCTCTGATGCTACAGATTGGTCTTGGGTAGTCAGCGTGCTGCGTTATATTAAGCATTATTGTCGTTGTGAAGTATATTGAAACGTGAATTACCACAGGCTACCCACAATGGAAGTTTCCTGTTTTAAAGCCATAAGACATATTGATAACGTTTGGTCTCTTGTTTCATTTGGCCAAGGGGTAGGTAATCCTTCCCTCCTCCCCCTTCTTAAGTATGGCATCGTCACTGATCCGAAAAGCTAAGTTATATTTAAAATTTACATGAATTGGACGTGTTTCTTTTTCCTAATCTGCTAAGAAAATCTCCTGCATTACATGCATGCTCATACATTTTCAACAGGAGGCCTAAAATACTTGTCCAGGTTGGTAAGGTGTGTTGCGGATGTTATGGACCGTAGAGGCTGACTTTAGGAGTTCAAAATGCAAATCAGGCCGCAAGATTAAGTTTTATTATTCTCTACGCTGGAATACATGTTTTGTGGTAATACAGAACTCTTGCATAATTCCAGTGTGCTGCTGTGTTTCGTGTGAGACAAGATCGTAGAAAATTGGATTGTTCGGATGCAAGATATGGGGTGTTGGAATGATTTTTGATTAAAAAAGTAAATACATTGTAATGATATCTTTAGCAGAATACAGCCTATTTAGGAAGTACTTCTAAATATGTTTGTCTTGGGTGATTCTCAGGTACGTTATTTTCAAACAAACTCTTGCATAGCGTTTTATTGTCAAGAATCAAAACTTTTGATAAATTTTCTTTTACAAGCTCGAGGTAATGGTAAACTAGCCAGATAGAGTTGCAGAGATAATCTTCCATATATTAAATATTTAACTGTGTTATCAAAAATTATCAAGTACAAATTAACCATGAGTATGCATTCCTGAAGATGACTTCTGATAAGGTCGAATTGACTGCAAGTTATACTTCAGGAAGTTTGACTTACAGGTGCTGATTGTAACTTCCTTGATGCCATAAAGTAACTACGTGACATCATCCCGCTGTGACAATGGCTCTCCTACACCGTAGCTTGACTTTTACATGTGCTGACAAAGGCAAACTAATATCTGCCTTTAAGAAATGAAATATAACGAGATACTAACAGGATGGACCTCTGTCTTTAGAAAAAAATAATTGACCTCTTCCCTAGGTAGGAGCTAAGTAGCGTCGGACAATATTTGGGGAAGAAAAGTCCTATCTGCGAGTTACCTGTCCTAATAGGAGAAGAGAGATCTGAGACCTGGCTGTCGGGTAGCCTGGGTAGTAATGTTCATGTTGTTTTTCACGTCCATTATTCCTACAGTCATTTTTAATGAATAGTTGACAAACATCTGATGTCCAGTGCAAGCAGTGCTGCATAATGCAATGAGCATAAATGAATTCAGCTTGTACTGACCACATCATTATTTACATAACTGGTTAATCATGCT
The DNA here is from genome assembly GCF_030463565.1 of Pelecanus crispus. Lineage (NCBI taxonomy): Eukaryota > Metazoa > Chordata > Aves > Pelecaniformes > Pelecanidae > Pelecanus > Pelecanus crispus. Next base: position 3,299,641 of record NC_134653.1, on the reverse strand, counting down.
AATTTTGTTCCAGCTGTCAGCCATTTGATTGCTTTAAAACTTGGAGCTTTTAAGAAGCCTCAAATCTTGGATCGCTGCTGTGAAATGCCAAAGGCCTAATTTGTTACTTCATAAAAATGCTGATAGTCTTTCTTGATACAGAAAGTGGTGTTTTGGTTTTTTGGCTTTTTTAATTTTTGTTGTTGTTGGGGTTTTTTTGTTTGTTTGTTTTTTGAGAGAGAAATCGTTAAATTATAATCTCTTTTAGGAGAGATATACTACAGTGTAATTATGATATTCACAATCTTGCTTTTTTTAGGTCTCGTACGTAGGATGGGGAAATGGTTATTGGTTTTGCCTGGTCTAGGAGAATATAAGTTATTCTAAAATCTTTATTTAATGACTGGTACTCAGGAAGCAACTTTCCAGTCTTCCAGTGCCATATTTGCAGAACGCTAAATTGTCTCTTGGGATCTTGCTAATAGAAAATGAAAGGTGCCTGGTTTGTATGAACGGCTGTAATGTTCTTTTTCCACTTTGCCTTGCTCTGATCTGTGCAGGGAAAGTATCGAAACGTACTAGTATCCTGCTGTCTTAAGTGCTTCAAAGAACAGCGGGTTTTTTTGTGTATTTCAGTAGCCTGGCTGCTCATTAAGAAGGCATGAGACACCATGGAGGAGAACAACGTGTATGCTGTCCTCTAGAATAAAACCTGCTAGGTCTAATTGTAGCTCCGCTAGCATTGGTCTACAGTTTGGTTACATACTGGTATGTGCTGAATAGTAGACCGTAAAAAGTCCCAGAATTAATCAGTTTAGGTGGCTGTTACAGGATTGCTTTCCTTTTCTGGAGCGGGGGGAACAATTTAGAATGCTTGTATGTCAGAATAAGTCAATTTGGAGACTGTAAGCCTCAGGACGAATCTAGAACTAGGTGGTTGTCGCAGTCGAGCCTCTCGGTGAGTGGAGCAGGAGGTAGAAGGCTGCAGAAAAGCTGGTGTTGCTTCTTTATCATTTTGCAAACAGCAGTTTTGGCTTTGGTTTTCAAATTTGGGATTTGGTTGATTTTATGACAATGCTCCAAACTATCGATAAAAGGCAAAATAGTTGGATCAAACAGTTCCAAGGTGTGTTTTGTAGGTAAGTAGAGGTTGTAGGCAGTTTTTTATGGAGAGAGTGGCTTAAATTACTGAGATTGAGTTCCTTCAAACTGTAGTATTTATGTTCAGAGTTACCACAAGAAGTTAAATGCGTGTAAGTATCTAATAGTGGAGTTTGTATGAAGGATTATACTAATTAGACAATGAGTATAAAAGTATTTTGTGTTTTCTAGTTGCAATGTCACTGGCAACTGGAGATGTTTACCAGAATTTGGTTTGTAATTCACTGCTGTGCGCTTTTATGTGGAAATAGTACTTTGAATCACGATGCTTAGTGAAATGCTTTTCTTTGGTGTAGATCATTTTTACCTCAAACTTTTTGGTGGTGTTACAAAAATTGAACTTAAAAAAATTGATCTCGGAGCCAATGCCCTGTACTGCGTTAATTGTTAATAGTGTGTATATCTGTTTTCATGTCATCCAGGGCTGTTAACATAAATGCCTCTAACTGGCGCCTTGAGCTTGCGTTCAAGGTCAGACTTGGTGTGTTCACACTGCCTGTGCCTCGGCTTGCACGCCAACTTGAACAAGCCAGCTCTTCCCAGGTGGGGAAACACGAGCACAGAGCAGAGGAGAGCTCAGGCACGAACAGGTCCCCACTGGCAGCGTGAGTGCAGCTGGCTCCAGCAGCACGACTGGGTAAAACCAGTCCCAGCCCAGAACGGGATACATCTCTGCCTTGGAGGCTCCCCTTACCTAAGTTTTACGGTGGAGGTGGCTGGGTTAAGTTCTAAAGAATCTCAAACTCAGTATGTTTCCTTGTCCTGATGCATACAATTTATTTTCAAGTAATAATTCTCCTTCCACAGTTAGGAGTATAGCTCCCCGAGCTGCCTAAAGTAGTTAGTTGAAATTTTTGCATGAGACCTCTGCAGTTTTCTTCCACATTGTTGACTGCTCCTGTCTTTCCTCCAAGTTCTGTTTTATTAATGTTGTCTACAGTTGCTGGAACTTCTGTCATGTAACTGTATAATAAATACTAACTGTACGAGGCATGAGAAGTAGAATAGTTTGGAGAGTGACCCAGACAGGAGGACACTTGAATGCAATCTGCTTCCGTAGACATGGTACAAAGCGGTCTTTTGTCTTCTAGACTTCTTTCTATCTCCTCCTACTTTCTTGCCCTGCTAATTACCTTGTGCTTTGCACATGTATACATCTGTTTTAGTGCTTATTTGAATAGCAGTCCTGGTTCTTCTCTCCGGTTGGGTCACATACATGTTTCCTATAGCTTGGATTTGATCACCTTTACACCCGATGTTTTGGTGGATGTTCTTTTCCAATGGAAATTTCTGTTCTTATCCCTTACAGTAAAATCCTTATCTGTAAATCATTTGTTCTTCTATGCTTATAGTGCCACACTTAATGAACAATACTTTTACAAATTAAGATACATACTTTTTTTTTTAAGTTTAAAGCTGCTTATTAGTTTAAAAATATGCAAGGCACCTTACCTGGAGATGGTTTATGTCCGTCCTTCAAGACAGAAATCAGAAGACTCGCTTGCCTTGTTTGTTTTTCGGTGTAGCAGTAGTTATGGCCAATTTTTGGGCCTGTCATTCTAGAAGTCACTACTTAAAGACAGACGATGGAGTCGGGGGGTCATGGCTAAGATGCCCCATCTGTGTCTCTAGAGAAATTCAACAGCCAGACATTGATTTAATCTCCCTGCAGTATAACCTTATAGAGACTTTCCTGCAGTTCTGAAGATGTCACTTACATAATGTAATGTCTTCTAAAATCAAACCGCTAGTTTTCATTGTTTAAAAAGCAGAAACCCAAGCAGAGCAAGCTCTGCGCTTCTGTTTGGGTCTGTTCTCTTCGGTTGAGTTTTGCCACCGAGAAGTGCCACAATATATGTTGTACCCACGCTAGTTCAAAGTGTAAGCATGGGTGACAAAGGTGCTAATGTCAGGGATGTTCTTCTACAGTTTTTTCTTTTCTCGCTTTGACATCATATTAATTTCTGGACTTAACATCAATTTAGTATACTTTCTGAACCTTTACAAGGGCAATGGTCTTTTCATAGCTTTGCTAGAACAAAGACATTTTAAGAATCTTAATAGAGAATCATATAATCTTACTGCAACTGCTTCTGACTGTTTAAATAATTTCCTTGTACTTAAATAACAATCTGTCACCAGCAATTTCTTGATTGTAGTTTTTGTCAGATGCTATTTACCCCCCTCCGTGTTTTTGTTATAATTTTTTTTTTTCTGATTGTGCAACCCTTAGGTTGGCAAGCAATTTCTTTCTCAAACAGTTCTTCTGACTTCATTGGGACTAATCGTATGAGTAATTGCTCACTGGTGTAAGGGTTGTACAGTTCACAAATAAGTTCGTTGTTTGTAGGACCTCATGGACAAAAACCACTAAAATAACTGATATGTACCGTTCTAGTACTCCTGAGGGAAAGGCAAAACAAAGTATTTTTAAAGGCGACTTCCTCCCCTGAGACGCAGGCATGAAAGACTCCCTCAAACATCTTTCCTTGTAGGTAGGAAATCTGTTCTCAAGTGGCTAGTTGTGTGTTGCTAACTGGGTGAACAGGCCCCAAGCAGGGTTTCAGTTTTGTCATTCTCCTGATTTTTATATATTTTTTTCTTTTAGCAGTGAGGATTTCTTCAGCCAAATCTGTTGACCCAATTGCTGCTGCAGCTGCCTTTCTACTAACTTTGAGCTCTGTTTGGACAGGGATGAGGCTTCTGACAGCAGCAGTAAGGCATAGATGTTTGATCTAACTCTATGAAATCAGCCAAAATTTAAGATCATAAACTAATCCTTATCCTTTGGTTCTAAATAGAACTATTTTAACACGCCTGCCTGTTCTCTGATGGATGGTCAAGCAGAATGTACTCTGTCATGTGGTATACGTAAAGGAAAGCACTTGAATTATTATTATTTGAAAAACAGAAATTTAATGCTTTTAATTATTCAGTTAGCTAATTAATCAGTGAAACACCATTTTGTGACATTGCTAGAGTGTGAAGAGTAATACCGGTTTAGAGAGAGATCTGAATCATGCATTTCCAGCAGGATTCAGATCCAGGGAAGATCTGGTGAATCTCTAAAATGCCCCTGCCAAGGTATTTTATCATTTGATAAAAACCTCTTTCTGTAATGACCATTTGAAAGCATAAGACTCGCATCTGTTCTGTTATCTAATGAAATATTTGCCCTCTGAGCCCATACTGGCTTACTGCATGGTTTTATGATTGCTTCTTGTAACACTATGCTTCTTGCAGTGATGGTTTTGGTTTTTTTAAAAATTTTCTTTTAAGGGCTTGGAATGCTTTTTACTGATGAGAAATGTTACTGTTTTTTTTGCTGCTGTTGTTGAGCAGTGTTCATTAAGTTAAACTTCGTCTACCAATTTAGGAGAGTGTTTCTCAGAAAGTAAAGATAATGCCTCTGCTGGAATGTTCTTAGATAAATAGCATAGGTGACACCAAGTACTTTCCTTAGAAGTATGCAAATGCAGATCAGAAATCCATATTTAATATTGTCATTTCTGAGAATGTCTACAACTTCCTTACGTATATTTTTAAAGTAGAAATTTCTACGTGCTACTCGGAGGAACAGGAAGACTGTCATTGCACTGGGCTGTAGTTATGCAGCCCATGTTTTTTATACTTTTTCAGCAAAGCAGCTGCTTTCTGAAGATTTTAAAAGCTTGGTACCTGGGTGACTCCTCTGAAAGATATTTGTGTTTTTATGTTTACTGGTTCTCTTGGGAAGATTTAATAATGAAGTAAAATACAGGAGTGTTTATAATTGGTTTTACTTGGCTTTCAGAATTCTTAAATTTTAGAGAAGCTGAAGTATAAAAGATTGTGTGACAGCAAAATCACTTTTAAACTGTTTCATTGCAGAGAAGCACTGAGGTATATCATCAAAGGATGTGAGGGTTTTCTTAGTCTGCAAAACTGCTTAAGTGTTGTATTTAAAATTTACAAATCGCTGACCCCTTTGTGAATCACTGAGACTGAAATGTGTAGCTTTTTTTTTTTTTACATTTGACTATGTAGTGAATAATCTCCTTTTGCCTAGCCTGCTGGTTTAAGCACACTGAGTAGTACAATTGACATTTGGGTGTCTATCTGCCAACTAATAGTGTCTGCATATATTTAATTTCACAATAATACGAACGTATGATGCCTCCAAGAGAGTATTTACATCAGCTTTAAAAGACAGAACATGTTGTATAACTGAAGATGTGTAATGTTGGGGAGCGCTCTGCATGGTGGGAACTCTGCTTATGTTGCAGGCTGCTGAAATGTTGAAGAGATGAAGAACAGCAGGGTGGTTTTGTAGGTTGTCTTCATGATACTGTTTTTAATACGCTTTGAGGGGTTTTCTGTTCTGCAGTTTACAGTCTAGATCAAGCAAAGCATGTAAGCACGTACTTCACTTTGAACGTGTGAGGGATCTGTTGATCTGGGACTGGTCATTTAAGTACAGCCGATGCCAAACATGGCACATCAGTTTTTTAGTAGTTGGCTTTCCAGGTGTAAATGCAAGAAATGTGCTTTTGAACATCCTGAATGCAGAAATACTTTTGTTACGTACGTGTGGGCACAGAATTGTGTCTGGATGTCTTGGGATGGAGCCAGATTTTAAATCTCCGCCCGCCCCCCCCCCCCCCCCCCCCCCCCCCCCCCCCGCCCCAGTCAGCTTGCATAGTGTATATAATACTATAGTGCCTTTTCCTGTCCCTGGAAATGCTGATTTTTAGTTTTATTTTAAGAAAGGATTTCTTATGCAGGAGAAAAATAAACTTTAAAGGAGGAGGAAAGTCTGTGCTTGGGTTTTTATTGGTTTGTTTGTTTTTTTTTTTCTTTTTAGTTTATGCTTTATGGAAAGGCCTGAAATATGCCATCAAAACTTTGTCTCTTTTTGTCTTACAAATTCAAAGTTTAGAAATTGAGCAGTGGAAGGTGGGTGTAGGGGTCTTGAGGTAGTGAGAGTGAGAGAAGGGGAGAAACACGCTGGTGTACGTTGCCTTGGTATTAGCACAACGTGCTCACAGTGGAACTTTTACCAGGTAGCAGAACTGGTAAAATACGTAAGAGTGTGTGTGTGTGTGTCTGTGTAGATGCACGTATATATAAACCAGAGCTTTAGCTGATCAAATCTATAATGGTAATGCCATTGGTACAGGCAAAGCTTTACAATTAAAAACGCATTCAGTGCCTATCAAACGTGTGAAACGGATGCGTCTTTAAATGCCACGAGGCTTGTGCTTCCCTGAAGCCTGAGTAGTCTTTTGTCAAAACTCCTATTTTAACTATTTTAATAAAATACGGTGACTGTTGCATTTTCTTCTTTCATGGGAAACCAGAGTAAAAGAGAATTAAGCCCCGCCTGCTGCTTGCCTGCTAAACAGATGCAAATAAGAGCCCCCTCCCTCCTGGTTGCATCCTCACTCCTCATGGGTTTCTACATTGTTTTGATTAAAGCGGTTCTGTTGCCAACTCCCAGCCCAGAGGGCAGGTGAGAGGGAAAAAATCCCTGATTACAGCTCAGTGATTAACATATCTTTTTGAGTTTGTAATGTCATCATTTCACAGAAAACAAAGTTCCAGGAGCTTCACAAGAGTACAGGGTTGTCAGAAAGGCAAACATCAAAGTGGAAAGAAGAGAGGAGTTTATTTAAAATATAGTAGAAAGACTTAAAACATTCATGCTAACCTATGAGAGCTATTAAAAATTAAAAAAAGCCTTTGAAGCTAAGCATTAAAGATTTAATAGTATTAATTGAATTAAGCCGTGGGAGTTAAGGATATGTAGACACATGTGTAAGTCTATGTATTCTAAGACATTATCTGTATTAAGGAAGCTAAGGTATAGAGAGTTGAATTAATTGTACTCAGTTTATAGAGGCTACCTTAACAAAACCCTTTTTATTCTTGGACTTAATTAGAGTAGATACCATTATAACTGAAAGTGTAAACAAAAGTGCGGTGTACTTACTATCATTTTTAAAACTGCAGCGAAGCAGAGAAGACCAGACTTGGCATACCTGAACAAGGCAAAACAAGCAAAGTAGTTTCTAATCTAGACTTTAAGGATAATTTTGTTTCTTTATATTATTAAGTCTGATTTTTACTTCTTTTTTTTAAAAAAAGAATAAATACCTTTTCCTTTCGCTGTCACGAGAACGATAACTTAATACCATTGTACTCCATAATTCTTCCCTCTCCTTTTACCCCATGATACTCTGCCCGTAGTCCCAGCCACGGGTCTGGGCTTTTTTTGGTAGTTACACTTTCATGTTAGTTTGTAACGTATTTTCTCTTAAGACTGACTGATTTTGGTAGTTTTTAGCTTTTCTTATGTTTAGAACTTTTCACTGTTAGGAAAACTTCTTGCCGGAGGAAGAAGATGGTCCTTCCATAGCTTTGTAACAGATAACAAAGAAAAAATCCAAGTCAAGTCTGTGGCCCTGCAACAACTGCAGTAGCCTGGTGTTGAGGAAACAATGTGTGGGTTTTGGGTGGTTTTTTTTTAGTTGCAAAATGAAAACTCAATTTAAGACTTAACATATTTGACCTGGGCATTAACAAGCAGGGAAAAGCCAGATCCTTATCTTGTTTGCAGAAAAATGGGCAATGAAAGCTTTTGAGAGTGTGCAGGCGGCTTGGCTGAGGAAGATGATGTCCAGAGGGGAGCAACATCAGACATTATTTGATTGGCATGCAAATACTGGTGTGTAGAGACACTACCAACCTCGTCAAGAGGGATAACAAAATTGAGGGTGATCTTAATACGTTCGCTTTTCCTCCTTCAGGAAGATGGTTGCTGACAGTGTAAGGCGGGTTGTTTGAGCTCTTCTTGCTGCAGATGTAGTTACTAAATGATTCAACATGATACCGTACCCACGCATTTTAGCAATATTGATGAATTCATTACCCTTCTGTTAGCTGATGGATGGTAATGGACTAGAATTTCTTCTGTGTGTTTGGACTAGATAGAATGCTCTGGAGTGTGTGAGTTTTTCAGTCACTTTCTTGTTCTGTTTATAAATCTAAAGAGAGAGAATGTTTTTTTTAATGACTTGTCTTAAAAGGGTGGTTAAAAGAATAATCAACAGTGCAGGGATACCAGGCAGCTATGGGAGGTACAGATAGTAGGAGTATTAGGGGATTTACTTGCCTTTTTTTTTTTTTTTTTTTTTTAACATGTCTCAAGCTATGATCAGCTGCTTCAGAAATATCAGAGGCTTGAGTTTTGGATTACACGTGGTTAGGTATTGTCTTCTACATTTGGACTCCCTACAGGGTATATGGAGTCCCAAGGACATACACAGAGTTGCTGGTTGCAGAGTATCAAAGCTTGGAGGATATAACATGTTCTCTGCAAGAGCCGACTGGAAGAAAATGACCTTTAATAATGGAACAGGCACAGATGCTTTTTAGTAACAAGTCTTTGTCATCCTCTTTGAGAAGAGCAAGCTACCTCCCACTCAAATAATTTTCCGTCTAAATATCCAGAATAGATAAGAGAGTAGGTAGAATATTACTGCTGATGGATAGATTCAGAAAACTTGAGGAATTGTTACGACGACAGCTGAAAATTTCAGTATATCTGCTTGGGAAGATGCGGGATTCACTGGCATCTTCAAGCCAGATTTTTTTTTTTTCCCCCCTAATTCCACAAAAATAAACAAAATAATAGTAACAAATCTTTGCATTTGTGAATAGGGATGATTCTTACTAGTGCCTGAATGAAGGAATTGAAAAGTTTTAAGTAGTGTAACGAGGACAAATCCTTATATCAAATGTGCTGATACCTTTTTTTGGTCTTTTAGTGATTCACTTCCATCAAAGATGAACTTAAGAATGTAGCTCAGAAATCAGGAACTGGGGCAGCACAGAAGCAGACCAAAGTGACTAGCAGTATTTTTGAGTGCTGTTTCATGATAAGCATGACCCAGTCTAAATCCAGGCTGCTGATGGCAGGGTTGTGCCCTCTCCTCTGGCTGCACATACTTTCTGCCTGGCAGTGCTCCTTTGGATGGAATTGCTTTTCCTGCCAAGGTGGTGATGCTAGTTACGTTAGACAGCTCTGTTAGGAAGAGAGAAAAGAGGTAGGGTTGTTTGGAAAAGATTTTGGAAACTCTGTGGTGTGTACAATATGAAAAGATAAAAGATATGGAAGAGTAAGAGGGAAAGCTGAACAGCAAGTGTTGCAGGACAGACAGCTAAAATCGGTGTGTAAAAAGAGCGGGGCCAAGATTTTAAGATGTTAGCCAGTTTTGAAAAGAGGACTGAATTCTTTTCTGTGGCTGTCTTCAACATGATACAAAGTGAATATGAGTCTTACTGATACTAGCAGCTAGGTGGTAAAAGGCGATTTCCCAGAAAGCCCCGTTTGCAGTTCTTGCGCTGCTACCTGCTGAAGGCAAGCCCTGGGTCTCAACCATCGTCTTTAACTTTACCATCAATTTGAGCTTTCAGGGTGCAGCTTTACATTTTGCCTTGTGAAATGTAACCGTAGATTGCTGTTGAAATGAATGTTCCTTCCTGTATTTGCGGTGTACTTTAAAAATAATGAAAGTGACCTTGGGATTAATCGGTTTGGTGACCTGATCTGTCAAAAAACCCAGTTATCCATCTTCCCCCCGCCTCCCCTGGTTTGTCACATCAGCTCGCTGAACCGATATCGTCTCGAGATCTGGCGCGAGGGGCAGGGAGGTGGCATGTGACGGCAGAGCAGGTAGGAGCAGGACGCTGCCTTCGCTCGCAGCCCTCAGACAGCTGAGAATAAAGGGTAACATGAAGCCACATCCTCAGTTCCTCTCTGAGCCTGACCGCTGAGCAGTAGAGCCTAGCGTAAAACCCTGGGCTTTGGCCAAAACATTCCTGCAGCAGGGTGCATAGAGGATTTTAGGATATATGTTTCCTGCTTTACAGTTTTGTAGCAACTTCATTAGCTATGGGCATACAACTGCATGTAGCTTAATTTCCGAGGGTTAAAGTAACCTTCCTTATGTTATGTACTTCAAATTGTTACCAGTTACGATAGTTGAATTAAGACCACGTGTTGACTTCTCAAGATGAGTGTGCAAGTCTGGTGCATGTGAGGGATGGCACTTGAAATTTTATGCTGTGAAGGGGCATCGATGAATGTAGGTGGGATATTAAGTCAATCTCCATTTTCTTTACAGGCTTGTAGTTTGTGCTAGCAGCCAGTACGCTTAACATTTTAACTGAAGGAAATAGTAGTGTTTTGGATATATGGACAGATACGGCTTTGCGTATCTTGCACTGTTCCTTGAACAATCCTTTTCATTAGAAATTCAGGTCGCAAAGTAAAAGTATTAATTAGTGTCTCAGCTTCTAGCAATAGTAACATGGAGAGTTAAACTGTTTGTTTTTTGGGGTGGGGTTCCTCCCCCCCCCAATCTTTGTCATGGTAAGCATTTGCCTCTGTTTTACTGAATTTCTTAATGTGGTTGCGTGTCTGGTGTGTAGGTGGACAGGAGAAACTGCTCATGGTGACATCTGCTTCGTAGTAATAAAGTACAAACTGAATTTAGTTAATGAAATCATTGGGTAACTGTAAGTAGCAGGTACCTTCCCGAAATACCAAGTCTGATATATGAGCACAGATATATATGGACGCGGTAGTTCTTGTCAGTTTTGAATTTTAAAAATTGCAATTGTGTAAGAAAACTCTGCGGCTTAAAGGATGTAGCTGATATTTTGTGGTCTTGCAGGCTTTTAGGTTGTGTTATTTGTAGTTCCTGCTGTGTTCAAGCTGATATATCAGGGCTCTGAGCTGTTGGGAGAGAAGATATAATGGCTTCCCTTTGGCAGTTGCCCCTCACACAGTAAGTAGCCTAAGTGACAAAGCTGGACTTTTCTAATTAGTAATAGATTCTAAGGCACATTCTTTGGCAAGAATATCAGATATCTTCCTCCCTTCTAAAATGAAAATGTGGAAGGAGAGAAATGTCTCCCACTGTCCTTAATTCAGTTGAAAATGCTACTCAAATATACCTGGTAAACTGAATTTGTTGCAGATTGTTACCTTTTAGTTAAGGCACACATTGGATGATTTTTTTTTTTGTCCTTCTCTATTTGTGAGAATAAAAGACAAAGTGCTTTCATTCAAGTAGGTAATCCCCAGAGAACAAATTCCTTTTGAGAGTTTGGGTAGGTATTTTCACTGCCGTTGTTGGATTAATTTGCATTTAGAATTTCTGGTTCAGTGCGTAAAGGCTTGACCTTATGCTGTTTTATAATTCTGCAATATTCTGTTATTCATTATACACTCGGTACTTGCTGTATTACTAGTGGAAAATAAACTGAGATCTGCTGCGTAAAATGTGGGTAGTACTGTTGATGACACTTGAACCAGCCATAGGAGGAGGAATGTGTTATTTTTAAAGAGATGTTGTCAAAGCTTGTAATCCTAAAATTAGATCTCCAGTGTAGGTCGGATTTGGATCGTTTGCGGTGATCTGCATGGCTGTTACAGAGGCTGTCCCCTCTCGCAGCACTTCAGAGCGTATTTACAGCTGCTTCCCACGCTGTCAATAATTCCAGCTACACTAGGGGCCGCGAAGTCAAATCTAAGCGCGAATGTCAAAGCACCAGCAGCTCTGGCTTGGCGGGTCCCGAAGTAACGTGGCCAGGTAGTGCTGCCGTGTTCTCGGCTGCGGGGTGAAAGTTAGATTTCTGCTCCTTGACCCCCACTTTCTGTAGACTGTGAGTAATGTGATAAGCTCTCCATTGAGCTCAAATACTGCCCTGGTAATTTAAGTAGACACATAATAAGAAAAGGTTTTCTAGAGAAAACTTAAATTTGTGTCCGTAAATCTATTTTACGGCTAAATGGCCATACAAGCTGGAGTTAGTTTTTCTCTGTGAGTCTGAGGCATGACTGTAAAATCAATGTAGAATCTAACCTTGGGATTCATGAATATGCATAAATTCGAAGGAGAATTATCTTTCAGCATTAACTCTTTAAATAAAGAAATAATTTGGCCACCTGCTGTCTGTGAAAGCTGACCTTGTTCTCTGATTTGTAAAAGGGAGTGGAAAGCTTCCAAAACTTTTAATTTTGAACCATTTCCTCTTCTCAGAAATTACACTGAAGAAGACAAGCATTTAAGCTGTGAAAAATGGAAATTAAACCTTTCTTCTGGCGTTAACCCTGTTCTTCAAGCCATTTGCCAATCTGTATTTGTAACTCATTTCCTAAATAATTTTGAAGGTTGAGGAAGGGCATTGATGGTAATTTCAGTGTCTTCATTTTACTGTTTTATTCACATGAATTGCTGTTTTCTCTGCTGTACAATAGCAAGAGAGAGCTAATAAGTGTGCTACTTGTTGGCTTTTATGTATAGTGCCAAGCTTCTTCGCTTCTCTTAGTACTCTTCTCCAAGTGACCACACTGTACAGTTGCCCCTCTTCCTGTTTGGTTTTGGGAACAATGTTTGTATTACAGTAGGATATTATACCGTAGGCAGTATAATGACATCCTCTGGTCATCCAGTTGTTCGGTAAGAATTATTTATGAAGAGGGGGGAAAAAAAAAAAAAACCATGAAAGAGAATTAACTAAGTTTGAAAATTTCTCTAGCGGTGTGGGACCTAGTAGAAGATAAATGCCTTTGCTATCATTTTTTTCTGGATTATTATATTCCTGAATTTTAAGTAAAGGCTTGTGCTCAATTTTTTTGTCAAAGATTTCTGGTTCCTGTTTGTGGAAAATGAGACTTTCTAAAAGCACAGTGGGTTTGGATTCGTACACATAACGAGCTATCGCAAGGAAACTGGGATGTGAATTTACAGTGTCAGGCAATGGGAATCCTTTCTCTCTGCCACAAACAGAAGCTGACTTACTGTTACAATTGGGGTTGTGTTGGAGTTGTGCTTTTTGCTCTGTGCAGGTGTGGTGTCAGTGTCTGTCTGGGGGAACTTCTTCCTTAGTCAGCATCTAGCAACGCTTTCCTCTTAGCCTGATTCTTTGCAGACTGTCAAGAAGAGCTCTCCAGGCTCTGGGTTTTCCCCAGTTTATCCTGGAATACAGCTCCCCGAGGATCACCTGCCTCTATCATTCCATCCCAATAGCAAGGAGAGCAGATCTCTAGCTATTTGTGTGTATTTGCGCCTTAGAGGTAAGGCACACGCTTCGGCTTTATGACATGTTGGAACTTCTCTCAGCAGGAGCTTCAGCACGTCTTGGGTAGGAGAGGCTCTTGGTGGCTCTTTAATTAAGGCTTTGTATTTCACTTACGTTCCTTTGAAATTATAGTGGGCTGCAAATATCCTGGATGGTACTGTTCGGGTCCCTTGATGCTGAGGATGTGCTTTCGTAATACAGAGCTGTTCAGTAGCGCGGCTGGCTTGAGACAGCCCACCTGTGCTCCCAGTATCGCAGAGTTTTGGTCTCTCGGTTGCCAACATAGCTGTCGGGGACTGTCCTGTGAACTGAATAAGGGAACCTGCTCGAGCTGTTCGACTGTATTTTCTAGCGATGACCAGAAAAATCTCTTTGTGTAATTGCAGTATGAATCTTTGGGTGAAAACTTTTAGTTAGCTTTCCATGTATTTCATGAAAGGGGGGATATTTTTATGTAGATGTCTGTAGAGACTGCCTCAGAATCACATAATAACTGAATTAATAACTGTTTTCAAAAATTCACTTCTTATGCATGTTACTTCCAGTAAATGTCTAATCTAACTTATATGTGTTGTCTATAATACTGTTAATTAAAATTTAATATGAATTTCTGGCAAACTTCCTACGTTTGATGTTAATTTTCATGCTTTTTATTGCCCACTTGATATTAAAGGCTTTTAATATATTTCCGGTCCATACTTAGCTGGACTATGTATATATTTACCTTCAGGCTTGATACGAAGGGCATTTTATCAGTGCAGACGAACCCTGGTTTGAGTTTTACATTCCAGAGGTCTGAATGGATTCTGCTGAAAGCCTGTATATAGGTGGATTTGTATGGCTGTTTCTTTGAACTAAGTTTATTAAGGACTTTGTGGCTTGGCCTCATTTCTGTGTTAGTCTTAGCAAATTAAAGATGGTTTCCTTGTGTAGATTTCATTTACTGAATTTAATCTCTTGTGAGAGAGAGCTGTTGAGAAGTTCCGTCAAGAATTCCTTTCTGTCTGCACATTGCATCTAAAAAAGCACCATGAGAATTCATCGGGGTTATTTGTGTAATGAAACTATTGGAATAGGAAAAAGGAAATGGAGTATTCCCCTCCAGGTTACCCTTGATAGCACAGGTAAGCTTCACCTTCTTGTCTACAGAATTGTATGTTTCCTTTTCTATCTATTTAAAGTTGACAAGCTACGTATAAAACGGAGAAAATGGCTTGTAGGGACCAGGAGAGAGAAAATGAGGAAGGCTCACCTAAACTGAACAAGACTAACGACTGCCTCTTCCCCTCTCTGCTTAACCTTTTAAAGAAATCTCTTCAAGCTGATCGACTTTTTCCTGTTGTTAGGAAGGAATAGCAGCTTTAATCAACTAGTCTTACTTTCTGCTTTCTTTGCAACTGTACTGTTAAAAATGCAAACCTGGATTTTTGCTGAAGTTGCAAGTGCCTTGTACTTCCTTGTGGTTTGCTGTGAGAAGTTAATTCACTGAGGTCTCTGGAAAAAAAAAAATCTAGACTTTCTATGTAAGCATTTGATGATGCATTAGAAATGGTTTATCACTTTTATGCAGTAGGGATATTTGGCTTTTTGATCTCTTTAGCCGTAGGATAGGATGTTATGGTTTTCTATGACCTGTAATAATCAAGTAGAATGCTTCCTTTGTGCTGTGTAGAAGCAGAGAGTTTGTAAAGCAGATACTGAAAGGCGTACAGAGTTCTCAGTGAGGGTTACTGCTGCAGCCAAAACGGTTATCTCAAATGTTGGTACACCTAGATTGGGGTGAGGAATAAAAAATCCATCATCTTTCCACCCCATTCATCTTTTGTGTTTTTAATAGAGTAAAATGAAGTTTAGAATAAATGGTCTTCAGTGGGTTAAAAGTAGAACAGGATTAGAAAACGTCTTTCCATCAAGAAAAGGAAAAAATAGATGTTAATATGATTCTCATTGAATACCTTTGTTTTCGTGAGTCAAAGATATGAGGGTAAAGAATCATGCCAGCATTAATGAGTTGACGGTTTTCAAATCTATTACAGAATAACAAGTGAAATCTTTAATTTTCTGGAAGAGTGAAAAATGCTCATTTCACTTAATCCAGTGTGTTCTCTTCTTGCGATGTTTGCTCTACATTTGTTTTTCCAAGCAGGACTCCAGATTTACTCTCTGCTAGTAGCCTTCTTTGGAAGCTTCACCCAGGCAGGCAAAGCTTCCAGTTTGGGGAATGGGGCCTCCTGCACACGTATGTACTCCAAGCTCACTTGCTGTTGGGGTGTAGCTTTGTTGGTAATTCAACTAACAAATCCTAAACATAAACCTAAGCATTTCCCAAATATTCAATCCCAACAATCCCAATTGTTCTCTCCAAGCCACTTCTGCACTCAGTGAGGCTGTAACTTTTATTCTGCTTCTTGCCCGTGCTCTACAGCAAAACCACGAATATTTTCACTTCATTTACCTACAGCCTGTATGGAGAGCACAGCAGGGCCTCGGGTCCTGCCTTTGTTTGGTTTCTTCTCTGAAACCAGGTGCACAGGTTCCTAGTGCTTGTGGTGTAGTTGGGCAGTAATGAAGGCTCTTCATTTTTTCGGGCTGTTTTTTGGAGCTTGACAGTTTTACGTTATGTTTAATCAGCTCCTTCAAAAATGAAGCCAGGGTTGGATCGTTTTTACCCTTCTCGCAGTCTTCCTTGCAGCAAAGCTTGTGACCGTGTCGCTGTGCAGCCTGATCAGCTCACTGATTCGGCAGAAAACAAACCGATGCTAAAAAGCTGATTTTCCATGAGACTTTAAGTTGATTAGTTTTACTGTGCTGTTGTGTAATTGCTAGATTTGATGTAAGAGAGAGAAAGGGGAAGCGGTTGGAGGGTTGGGAGGCCACTGGCTTTGGTGCTGGCTTACAATTAGCTTGGGGTGGCATGTGAAATTGCACCCTGCTTGTCCGTGTGCCTGCTTATGTTGTGATGGTGATTAATTCTTCGGGTGTTTACTTCATTGGCCAAAGTTGGTGTTACTTAGGCCTAATAGGTGTTTCCATGTACTGTGAAATTTACCTTTCCAAATATCATGTGTGGTATTAAAATGATTTTTTGATAAAGCTTGTGAAGTTGTAACAAGTAATAAAACCAACTTCTCTTTAGTCTTTAGTTGGGGAGGTACACATAGGTGAGGCATTTGCTTGTATAGTGTACCTGACTTTTAAAAATATTCCGGTAAGGCCTCTCATCCCTGGCCTTTAAAGAAACAAAACTCTCGTAAGGCAAGAATGTTTTTCATAGATTTACAGCGGGTTAAGAGACAGGAAACGGGGTTAGAAGTAAACGGCTGGTTCTCACAGTGAAGGGTTATTCCCAGTGAAGTGTCCTGCCAGAGGTCAGTGCTCTTGCAAATGCTGCCTTTTCCAGATCGTTTCTAAATAATAAAGTGGGCAAATTGAACCAAAACAGTCAAATTTGAGGCAAATCTTAAATTGAAAGGATTGAGATCTGCTGAGTGATAAAATGGCAGATGAAATACCCTCAATGCATTTGCATGGGGAAGAAGTGACCCTGGTTTCATGTGCATGAGTAGAGGCACAACTACAAAAGGCAAGTAGACTTTTAGAAAGTATTTAATAAAGGGAAATTCTAGGCAGTAAATGACTATGTTGTGGTATAAACTTTTGTTACTACCAAATCTGAAATGTGGAGTGCTTGGAACTGCATGTATCTGAAGAAATGGAAGTGTAATACATGTATGGAAAGACATCAGGGATGATCGGAGGTACGGAGCAGCTTCTCAGTGGAGGGACTGGATTTCACGAGATCCTCAGTTCAGAAGGAGATGGCCAATTTCTATAAAAATCATGAGGGACATAAAGAAGCCCAAGGTGACTTGCTCTTTCTTAAAAAGCATGCCCCCCGTCTACAGCTTGGGGAATAAATGTCCAAGTTTAAAATAAGGTGAAGTATTGTTTGTGCAGTGTGGTTGCTGCACCGCTGTTGCGTGCTTGGTGAGGGTGAAACGGGGAAGTACAAGAGGCTTCAAAAAAGGGGTTGGTAGAGACATGGTGTGCCCGTTGCTGGCTGGTAGAGCCTCTACCACAGGCTGCATCCGAGATGCCTAAGCTGCTGATAATAAAAGGTGGGGGAATATATATATGTTCTGTTCTCATACTCTACATGAGGATTTGTGTCTGAGGATGCTGGGCTTGGTGGACTTTTTATCTAACTGGTTTAGGATGTTTCATAGTTCTCATATTTTTGATTTTTCACCTTATTTACTGCTTTTCTGGTTGGGTGACAAGCTCAGCCCTTATTGGAGGGTTTGCATTCTTCTGACCTGGGATCTGTATTGTTGGTGTAGTTGTGCTCATGATTAGGCTGGCACTCTCATCCTTCGCTGGCTCCAGTTCTACCAGCTAAAGAGGCTGTTGCCTGCAGCCTGCTCTTAGTTCTTTGTGACCATCTTTCTACCAGATGCTGCCACCTCCTTGGGTAACTTGTTTCAGCTTGGTCTGTGAACTTGCCTTAATCTATTACTGACAAAAATAAATGGTTTAGGTTAAGTAAGATGTGTGTATTGTGGTGGGTTTTTGTTTTTTTAATTTTGTTTATTGGT
The DNA here is from genome assembly GCF_030463565.1 of Pelecanus crispus. Classification (NCBI taxonomy): domain Eukaryota; kingdom Metazoa; phylum Chordata; class Aves; order Pelecaniformes; family Pelecanidae; genus Pelecanus; species Pelecanus crispus. Next base: position 3,281,774 of record NC_134653.1, on the reverse strand, counting down.
GCCTCACCTTTTGAGGGTAATGCATTAGAGGGTGATCGCAAGGGCAGGTGAGCCAGCAGATTTGGACAACGTTAACTTTTGGAGCGGAGCAGCAGTCGTGAGCACCTGGGAATGTTAATGTAGGATCCTTTTCAAATGCTGGATTTATGATTCACAAACCTGTAAATGCCCCAGGAGAAGATGCCCCTTTTTATTCCCGTTACTACTAGCCATCTGACAGCAGATCGACATTCTTCTACAGCTGGTTTTAAATATTGGGGAGAACACCAGGATGATGCAGTTTACCTGAAGTTTAGTGTTGGTCTCATTTAAAGTTAATTTTCCATGATGTCATAATTGTTTTTTATTCTGCCAAAAAGGAATGTGAGTGGAACAAGATAAAATACAGTAACTCATTGGGCCTGTTCTGTGGCAGTTTAACTTGCCCAGAATGTTTTTTTAGGAAGGGTATATGCCTTTATGCCGAGAAGGTCATTCTAGAGCTGCACGTTGGCCGAGCTGACACTTAATTCTGCTTTCATTCTAAATGGCGCAACAGAAATTTGAAGAATGATAACGACGCTAGGCTTGAAATCTGTGCTTTACTTCTCTCCCCTGCCTTTTCTAAGTGATCCTGTTGCTTCTTTGGAGTGTTTGGAGCAATGTTATTAGAGGACGTCTTGAATGTGCAAGCTCTATTAATGTGGCAAGTTCCGTTACAGAATCAAGGCTTAGTGTTCATGCAACTGGTGAATATCAAAGACTATTCTGTGTTAATGTAATAGCAAAATCTGCCAGATTACTCAAGTAATGTATTCTGAAGCTTAATAGGCCTCTGTTTACTTGAAACAGTGACCTTAAATAAATAACTGAAACAGCTTTCCGGCTCTAGAGCTCGTCCTTGGGTTTTCTTGCCAGTCATTTTGGTTTTACAATTCCATTTTCATATAATTAAAAATTCTTCTCTGCTGTGTGAAAGACACATGGAGCAGCAACTGTAGATCTGATGAGTGTTGTCAAATGTACAAAGTAAATACGTTTGGAATTAAAAAATTACCCTCTAATTCTGCTTCGCATTAAAGGTCACCTTGAGTCGGAATGCGTCGTTCTGGTTCTGATTTCTCTTCCCTAGGCCTCAACTGAATGCAGAACGCTGTTCAAGATCTCTGCCCTGAAACTGAGTGTGCTTTAAACTTACCTGAGGTTTCAGAAAACACTTCGTTAATTTTTAGGAAGTTTGCTTATTCTCTCAGTACGCAGATTCCTACAGCAGCCGTTAGAGGGAAGCTAATGGCTGCTAAGCAGGGAATTTCTAATGTAGTTTCATCTTGGCTCTGCAAGCTAGCATTGTAACTTCTGTAATTAAAAATTCTAGGTAGGTTTTATCTTGTTGGAAAATAAATCCATAAGTCATTTTTTGGACTTTGTTGCTCTTGCTTTTAAAATTTTGCATTTGCATCAGCGTTGATACCTTCTTGCTTTTGTCTTGCTCAGCAGTTCAGGTTTTTAATCTTCAATGTTTAATATTATTTGTGAGAAGAGCAAGTTGTTTTCAAAATCAGACGCCCTGAAGAAATTCAGGGAGCAAATTAATCGGTTAACTCTAGCAGAATTTCTCAAAAGTGTACGTAGATTGCTCTCCATGTAGGATTAATTAAAGACGCAGCTAACGTGCTTTGTTTTCTTTCCTTGCTCAGGTCATGATTTTAATTTTCTCACGTCATTCTCTTGAAGAGAGGAAATGATTGTAGTGGAACGAGTTACAAATAAGCCACTGATACGGAACCTTCGCAGTTCAGAAACGTTCATAGAAGAGCAGATATAGCCCTTTTTTGTTTGTGTTCTGGAATCTGTCTTGTTAAAAAGGGAAAAAAATGACGACTTCGTCTATTAGACGGCAGATGAAGAACATTGTGAACAATTATTCAGAGGCCGAAATAAAAGTTCGGGAAGCGACCTCTAATGACCCCTGGGGTCCCTCCAGTTCATTAATGACTGAAATAGCAGATCTGACTTACAATGTTGTGGCCTTTTCTGAAATTATGAGCATGATCTGGAAACGACTGAATGACCACGGCAAGAACTGGCGACACGTATACAAGGCCCTTACTCTGTTAGATTACCTGATTAAAACTGGTTCCGAGAGAGTGGCGCAGCAGTGTAAAGAGAACCTTTTTGCTATCCAGACGTTGAAAGATTTTCAGTATATTGATCGAGATGGCAAAGACCAGGGCATCAATGTGAGGGAGAAATCCAAGCAGCTAGTGTCTCTTCTGAAGGATGACGAGCGACTCAAGACAGAGAGGGCCCAAGCCCTGAAGACCAAAGAACGCATGGCTCAGGTGGCCACTGGAGTGGGGAGCAATCAGATCACCTTCGGCCGAGGCTCCAGTCAGCCAAACCTGTCCACCAGCTACTCGGAGCAAGAATATGGGAAGTCTGGAGGATCCCCAGCATCTTACCATGGCTGTAAGTACAAGCAAACACACGTAAAAGAAGTTTGTCTTCCTTTTCTTTGGACAGCTTTTGTATTCTGATTTGCTGTTAGATGTGAGAGTAAATGGTGCCTGCTAGGAGGATTAATACGCTGACTGCAAGGGACTTTTTGCAATGGCTGACCCTTTGTAGGTCTGCTCGGTGGCACTGTCTCTTCAAATGACTGGTTAAACGTTTGTTTTGGAGAGGATGTGTGTGTTGACGTAAATCAATTGAAAAAGCAGTTGTTTACTGTCAGTTCCCAAAGGTAGCATTGTCGAGCTGCTTTTGTGAACATGCTCCAGTGTTTGATGTGATAGGCCCCCCCAATCTCAGTAGGGAGAATGTTAATGGATTTTGTTTCTAGTTTTAAAAGGGGTGCTTGAAAATTTGTTGTGTTGAGGTGTTTTTTGTTAAGTGTAATTCAAGAAAAAATTAAAAACGCAGAGTATTTCCTGGATCATTTTGCTAGATACTATCTTTATGTTGCTGCTATTTTATTTTAGGAAGAGTATTGGTATTTAATTTCCTTTATTGCTTGCTCAGCAGTTCTTAGAGAATTAACTCGTTGACTATGTCAGTGTTTAAATATTTATACTATCAGCATTTGGTATGCAAGTATCAGTACTAAATACTATATTTCATTCTTTAAAAAAAAAATACAATGATGTGGGAAGAATGGATTCTTTATACCACTGCTTGGGGGAACTCCCTGTCATGTTAGGAGGAGGCCTGATTTGGCACTAAATCCTTCTTAATATAAGTAATGATCTGATGAAAGCTGCTTTGGCTGGAATGTCAGTGGTTGTGGTCTAGTTCTAAGGAAAATCTTTTCTTTAAATGAATGCTTATAGTGTGTGGAGGACTGTAACCGAGCCAGTGTGGTGAATCGATTGAGCACCAGTTTTAAGAATCTTAAGTTTGTCATGTCCTGTGTCCCAAAGCGCTTCTCAAATTATAAATACGTGAATGGTGTCAGTACCCCTGACATGTACAGCCATTTTCTGTGGAAGGCAGTAGGCGAGGTGGCGGGGCAAATCAAGCTAGGATGAAGAAAATCTCTGTCCATTTAAAGCTATGGAGAAGAGCAGGAAAAAGTATGTTTTTCAAAAGGAAATACTTTTAGGATGCAGGCTTCAAAAAAGGTGCAGGAAGGTTTCCAGGTATGAGAATTTTTATCTTGTCTCTTAATTAGCAGTGGAATAACAAATATCTTAGTTTTTCTGTAATAACCATACTTGAGCATTGATTCAGTGTGAATTTTTAAAGAACAACATGTATATTGTTATTGCAGCAATAACACTTTTTTTCTTTCGAGGTCTGTAGATCTCTGTTGACTACAAGAAAAATACTTAATTTAGGAGATAGCTTGAAATATTGTTGTTTTCAACTTAGGCTGATGGACTGAAATAATAGTCGCTAAGATATGCTGAGCACACCTTTGGTTTGTTCCACAGGGTTATTTCTTCACCAGCTTTTAACTTTAATTAGTGCATGTAACTATTGTTTGTCATGTTAAATGCTACCAGAGGCTTCAAACTATTCCTCACAGCAAGGATTGAGCAACGCGGGGTGTGTTTCTGAATTGTTCCTTGGACACTTGAAGAATTTTGATGGGGGACTAGATGTCAAGAAGCAAGTTTGGTTATTCATTCAGTACACAGTGTTTAATTACTGGGTACTCTCATTTGCCTGCGTATGACTTTGCTGTGTATCTCTATTTGCAGGATTGCTTTTGAGGTAATGATTTCTTAATCTTTTTTTCTCCTCCCCCATAAGCATGTACCTAAGAAGCTTTAGAAATCTCAGGCTTTTTTTTTTTTTTTCTTCTTCAGGTTCTTCCTCTGTTGTAGACTCTCCTGGACTTAAATATCTATCAGCAAAAATACAGATGGTTGTTAGTTTTTATGATCTGTATCTTTCGAAGTTTTAAGATGTTTCTTTTATGGTTTAATTGAGTATAGCAAAGCAAACCAGCACCTTACAAAACAGCTGTGCTAAGTGCTTCCGATAATGGAAAACTTTGTGTAGAGCTTTGTCCTTTATCCTAGGAAATGAGGAAGGAGTTTCATCAAAATCCAGACATTTAATCTGTTATGTAAATGTAGGGTTATTCTTGTGCCTTCTAAATTTAATGGAAAAGATGCTTTTCATTATTTAAAGTGAAAGAGATTGTATCCATCGTGTCTTCTTTTATTCTATAATGATACCCTTCTTTTGTTCTGAAAATATGGATTCAGTAAAATATGTAAAAGGAATTAAGTTATGCTTAGCTCCTGGGAAATACTCTCCTTATAACAGTTTTAAGATGCGGTTGCTCTACTGTATATTCTGGTAGAATTGTCTTTCATTCCTCTGAGCCTTTGAAGAGGAGATCAGAGGCATTTAGATTTGCAATCTATAGCATGAGATTTGCCTGTTAAAAATGTACACCCACCCTCTTTGCTAAATATTTAGTGTGTCTTATTAACATTCAAATACAAATAAAGTTTGGGAGAGTGTAACAGGCTTTTTACCAACATAGCCAAATGAAATGTTTCATCTCTCAGTGTTTTGGTATTAGCGCGTTTTACTTTTGTTCTGTGCTAGACACAATGGGTGGGGATTGCAGATTTTGAGAATGCATTCCCCTTACTTGAAAAGATTGTGTTGAAAAGAAAAGTATCTCCTCATTTTTGATACTTCCTTGCAGAAGAAAAGAAGCCTGAGCTGGCTGAAAGAGCTTAATAGTTTCTCCAGGAGAGATCACTAGGGGAACAAGTAACTTCCAGTAGATAATGTCGGGATTGTGCGTGAGGGATCTCTTCCCCCTTCTGTCAGTTACGAAGTGCAATATTGGATAAGTCAGTGGACCCTTTTTTGTTCGCTTTCTTCAGAATGTTGAATTAGCTGCACTGTACAGCATTGAGTGTAAACACTGCAATGCTCAAACTCTGGCTCTTCTCTAGCTTCTTAAGCATATGTGTAGGCTTGTATCTGAGAGTGCGTATGAGAATTGGGTTTTGTATTTGATGTTGAGCCAGAAAGGTTTTTCTTGTAGAGTTGCTGGTCTTTGTGTCCCAAATTGATCCTTTATGAAAAAAGTAAAAGCAGCATTGATAGCCTGTGAGAGAATTCAGGACGGGAAAAGGATCTCTTGACTGATGTACCATCACCCCTCACTGCTGCAGGCAAGACACACCGGCGAATAAGGACATTTTCCCCGTTTCCTTGCAGATATTTTCATCTCATCGCTAACAATCTTTTAGAAAATGTGGAAAGTGAAATGGTGAAGCATGATAGTTTTTAATAAAATCCTTTCCCCTAAAGCTTTGCCTTAATGACTCTGTTGGCTCTGAAGATCTCTGTGCTGTAAAGCTTGTACGATTCTAGAGGGTACTTTATGGCATGTGAATATTACTGGCTGTTGATGCAAACATTTGTAAAATATTAGTATATTTTTTGCTATCTAGTCTCGTAATCTGTAAATGGAAGCCAAGAGAGATAACGTAAAGCTAAAAGCAAAAGTAAAGCTCCTCCCAACCTCCATCTTGTCAACAATTTCTGACATACTGGGGACAATTGGCTATCTTCCAGCTTTAAGCCAGGGGCAATTAATGTTCAGATTAGGAGCTATTAAGTAGTCCATGACAAAATACATAAAAGTTTTTACTTGTTTTGGAAAATGTGTAAATTGTATGGAGTTGCATGAAATCTGATATCGGGTTTTATTTCACGTTAAGGGAATCTTCTTGTGTGGTGCTGCAACTAAACCCACTGGGGAGAGGAAGAAATATGAGGCCAATATTTGAACTCTTTTGGAGCAATAGTTCCCCACCCCTAATCTGGCTTTGTGTCTAAGTACTGTCTTTATGCTAGATGTTAGTCACCCAGTTTTTGAAATCAGCCTCTTGTTACTAGCTTTGTTTCATCTACAGCTGCCAGTGACCACTTAAATAGGATTCTGGATTTATGGCTGCATGGGGAAAAGTAGGGTGTTCTTAATATAGACCTCTTAAATCTGAACTGTGATGCTGTTTCAAGCCCGGGAGTGCATTTGTTAGAGTTTACTGGTCTTGATAAAGTCCTTCATCTAGTAACTATCTTTTTAAAGTATTGTTTTCAGCAGAGGCTTACACAGGAATATTACTCTGTTGCTACGCTGGAGTCGTCAGCGTGGCAGAAGCGTAACCCATGGTCGCTGCTGTGTGGAAGACAGTTTAGAGTACCTGCAAAAGGCTGTGCTTGAGCACCTCGGGCCTGCAGAAGCTCTCGGGAGATGGGGCAGGGGTGTAGGGACTCGGATTACCTGGTTCTTTCTTGGGAGCCGGTTAGTTGTGTTGTCTTTGGCGGACCCATCCGGATTGTCACCGTTGAGCTGTGGCTGCTCAGGAAGCAAGCGGTGTAGTCGTCTGCAGCTCCTTGTGGCTGGGGTGCTTATGGGAGGCGGAAAAATTATGGAAAAATACTCGACCTGGAGGGAAGTGACTGACAAAGCCAATTCCTTGGCACACCTGCCCCCAGAACATAGTGTGTTTGGATTAGTTTCAGCTTTGAAGGATCCCTGGAAAATGCTGGTCCTCTCCCTGCCCTGCCTTCATGCTTTTAAAAAGCAGGGCTTCAGTAAACTTGGTTTTAAGAGGCCCAATCCTATTATGCCTAACCCGGGACCTACCTGTGTTATTTTGGGTTGTACACATGTCCTTTCCTTTGGCCATCTGCTGCCCTGGGTTTGGGTTGCGCTAAGAAATGTTGGCAGAGCAAGAGTGGTGTGTGTTTTAATGTCCTGATTTCATTTACGCAAACGCGGCAGAGTAGGGAACAACGCGACGTGCACAGTGTGACCTGATTTTAGAGGAGCGCTTTGCCCGGGGGTAGGCCGCTTGGCTGAGAAACCAGATTCATTATACATGCAGCCTGTTTGATAAAAGATTGGTGAAAGATGGACTGAAAAGGGCTTTTATGGATCCTGTGAAATGCCAAGTTTGTTAACCTTACCTGTAAAGATTTTGGGAGCAGTTTTCTTTAGCTGCAGTAATGAGTTTTAATATTTCCAGTGATTATTCACATTAAGTTGACTCATTATTTAAAAACAGTTTTGTGAAGCGTCAGCAAGTTTGTGTTCACTCGTCTGTTTCAGTTTTGTCTCCCCTTTTGCTTAGAGTAGAAAATAATTCAGAGGAATTACTAATTTGGGTTTGATGGCATTATAGGAAATTCAGAATGCTCCTATTTTTGAAAAAAAATTTTTTTTTTAATAATATGTTCTGCATCTTTGCAGGTTGGAATACATCTCTGGCCTTCCATCTTAGTCAGGGAATATATGGCATATCATCCAGCAATGAATCTGGATGAGCTGCGTGGATAAATTCTGTAGTTTGAGATGTTGAAGGAATTTGGTAAGATTCCTGTGTTACCTGTCAGATATCACTTGACAACTTGATTTAATCCTCTTACCACACTTCTATTTTTCTGGTGCTCTAGGTAAAGGAGGGAGATGCCATTAGTGTAACCAGGCTTCTGTAGTTTTAATAAATTATCTAACTATGTCTATTAAGATGAGCGTAAGGATCACCCGAGAGAAAAAATGTTCATTAACCAAAACAAGCCTTAGGGGTTTGTTGAGTATGAAATCAGTTTCAAAGGTGCTCTGTCTGCTTCAGTGCAATTTGAAATCATGCAGTAAGGCTGATCAGCTCCACCTTGTCACGTTAATAGGTGCTATTAATTCTCTTCTTGTATTTGAAAGATCTCTTTAATTCCTAATGGAAAGGTGGATTACACAATTCCTCCTAGACTAAGCAGTTTGTACATGCCCTTTCATAATTCGAGAGGTTAGATTGGCTTTTTGAAAGTATCCCATCTTTATTTGAATAATCTTTCATTTGAAGACCAACAAATGGGATCTCTGCTTGGTTCCCAAGTGAATTGCTATCAGTTTCATAGTTTTTTGCCTTGATACTATTCTGATTTTTCACGTCAGCCTTTGTTTTGCCTACCTTTGTAGGTGTACTGATTGTTCAGAAAAAGCTGCTTCCTCACTCAAACGTGACTAAGAACTGAATTCTGTTCTTAAGAATACCACCTGCAAATTATAAAGCTGGGGCTTATTTTCCATGGCACTCTGTGCTGTCACTTGGTCTAGAGTGACATTTAAAAAAAAAAATACAACAACAACAAAAAAACCCCAACCCAAAAAACCAAGCACATGCTCCTGAATGAAAATACCCAGTCTGATTTTTATGCTGGGACTGATTTTTGTCATTAATGTAGGCGATGACTCTGCTTTCTAGCTGTCTACTCTATATACACTTTAACTCACTAACTTATCCAAACCTATAGACATCTGCAGAGGGCTTTTAATATAGCCAAAATACAGTAAATTACCAATAGATATGTATGAAAGACGTCACAGCCTGTACTAGAGACAGATGGTGGAGCAGAATCCTGCTTTAGTGATTAACTGAGGTTGGAAATTATTTCCTTGCACTGCAGCTAGAGCCTTGTTGAGAGGACGAGCCAGTGGCATGTCTCCCTGCAGCAGCAGATACCCGTGCCGTCGCTTCTGGGCAGCCTAGGGGGGCCGGGATCTCCAAATTCTCAAAGCAGCAACAAAGCAGGGCTTAGCGGGTCAGAATTGATCTGTTGAGTCCCATCTTACATAAACATCTGAGTTAACTGTCATGTGCTGTGGGATAAGAGATTCTTTGTGTGGCAGCGATACTGTTACTAAGGCAATAACCTTTATGCTAGATCCTTGCAACGAAAACGTTAATGCAGGAGGAGGCCAGTATAGAAGGGTAGTTATAATACTGCGGGAATTGAGGAGGGAAGTTGCTGGATAAAACATGTCTGATTACTACCAAGAACAGTGTTTTGAATTCCCCCTAATCCTTTTTCAAAAAATATGCTGGTGGCTATTTAATGTAGATGGTTTTATAACCACTGCAGAAGTTTAAATGTAAAATAGCAACATTTTTATCAATTTTTTTTTAATGTGAAGCCCAAGGAAGAATTTCAAATTGCTGATTTTTTTCCTTTTTTTTTGTAAAAGGAGCTCTAAAGTGCCTTTTAGAGTTAGTAAAACCAAGTAGAATGAATTGCTGAAAAGCCGAAAAGTGAAAAGAAATAAGCTATATCTGTGAGACCCCTTATTATCTGTGTTCAGATCCTGGAGCCGCTGAATGCTGGGCTCTGTTGGGAGCTGTGAGGTAATGTAGCTCTCTGCCAAAGCAAGCCTGCCGCTCCCGTGCGCGGCTGGGAGGCGAGGACCCGCCATGGGAGGGCGAGTGAGACGCTCGGAGTAGGATGCAATCCCTGCTTTTGCAGCTTTTTAGTGCAGAAATGCTGCGTGCTGTTAAAAGCTGAAACTGGTGAGCACTTTGGGTAAGTCGTCCTTCATGTGGAAATGGGAGGAAAACCAACAGAGTTAACAACCCATTTCACGTCATTTTAAAGTCATTCTACCGTCAGCTTCTTTAGTTGTTATGGAATGTAGTTAGGTCAACAGAGATGAAAAAACTCCTGTGCAAAAAGTCCAGAAAAACGCGTTCTTCCCCACAATTGCAGTTAAAGAAACAGAAGACCAGAAGGTATCTGCCTGATCATAGCCCAGTTGCCATCTGTTCTCAGGTGACCATGTTGCTGTCCCATTTGTGTGCTTATCCAGCTCTATTTTGAAACCAGTTATGACTCTCTCCTTCTACAATTCCTGCTGGAAGGCTGCTTCTTTCTATTTGTATCTCAGAGGTCAATTTGTACGATTAATTCTTGCCCCTTTATCTTCAATAGCTTTTCTTGCTCCATAGTATTTGCGAGCCTGATGTATTTAGCAACCATAAACTGCTCGATCTTCTTTTTGCAAAGATAAATGCATAAAATATTCTGTATGCTGGGAAGGGAAGCGTTTCCGCATCCATTCTGTTTTGAAATAATCTGTCTTGGATTTGAATGACTAGAATTGCGTTTGGTATGTTAGATGAATTCTGACTAATGCTTTGGTGCAGTAGTGCTAATGTTAGTAATAGCTGTATTAGGTCAGTGGCTGGGAGTTGTCTTGTGTTTTAAGCACTAAAGAAAGTTCTCTATGTCTCTGTCACTTGCAGTTGATGCCCCCAATTAGCAGAAGTTGGTCATCAAAGAAATTATTTTTCTTTCTCTGTATCATCCTGTTTCCCTTCTCAGTCATCTGGGTTTTTTTTAATATTCCTGTTTCTCCCTCTAGTTTGACAATTTTTCTTAGCATTATCTTTGCATTTTCCCGCAACCTCGTGCATTTGTTTATTACCTAATTTTTCTTAAGATCAGTCTTAAAGCCAGTTCTTGAGAAACCGTTAGTAAACTTCCTTGGTGGTAGGCAGTTGACGTAATCTCTTCTTCAGCCGGTTCCTTACCTGTTTTGGTTCTTACACTACCCTCTGCTTAACAGTAACATCCTATTTAGCATCATAAAATGCTTTGCTGAGTCCACATAGATTAACTTTACTGCTTTTCCTTTTGACTGAGAAATCAGAGGAGGATCTCGGTTTTTCTGCTATGGGCTACCTTTTGGTACACTCAACTTTGCGTTGAGTTTTATCCGGTTTCTTTTTAATGCTCTTTGGTTTTATATTTAAGAATATTCAAACTTTACAAACGTTTTAAGGTTGTATTTTCCATGCTGTCAGACATCCTGTTACCTGATGTGCTGTTTATTCCTACTTTAAGTCTGTAAGAGTCCCTATAATATATTGGAGAGCCTGTCTGTGACTGTTGGAGCAAAAAGTACTTGTGAAGCATGCTAAATTTAGATACTTTATATGAGAAAGTTTTAAAAAGTAATAGAATCGAGGTACGAGTAACATCTTTATGTGAAGTAAGCAGCTTGCCTGGTTGGCTTGAAAGCTTCAGTATCAGCACAATGTGGAAGGAATCGTTTTGGGTGATAAATTAATTTGTCGTTTTCGAAACGGAGTGGGATGGGAGGGGACGTTGGGTGTATGGTGGAAAGGAAAGGTCATTCCTCATTTACTGAGAGTCACCTTCCTTCTGGCCTGCTGGATGAGAGAGAAGGTTGCACTTTTTATTTTATAATGGCGTTTTGGCCTAAAAGTTAGGGTGAGACAAGACTGGGAAATACTTGGAGGATTGAAGTCGTGACTGAATAAGTGTTTGTGGTGTTTTTTTAAATTACATTTTGGTAATCTAATGTTCACATGCCTAGCTGACCTATCAAGAAGAAACGTGATTTGTTTGAGCTTGACATCATAGTTTAAAAAATATGTTTCCTCTTTATTAAATGTCAGTATATATTTTGCCAAACTAATTATCATTCCAACCATTAAATACAAACTTCCTTGCCAAAGTAAGATAAAATTTCTTTATAAATGATTTGGATGCTAGAGAATTACCTGAGAGCGAGAGAGGGGACAAAAATTGTGTAATACCTGTATAGTGATAAACCCATCGTCCCATTTGGATGGGAATTTCTGCGTGCTACTGTAGTGAAAGCATCCAGAAAAGAATATTTGTGTCTTGAGAAATTGTGTATTTTAGCTGTCAAGCTTGACTGTGATTTGGGGAGGAGTGAGGGAGATGACCAGCTGCTACTTAGCTAATAGAGGTCTTCATCCAAAGAAAGACCAACTGACAACAAAAAACAAACCACCCCCCAACATATATACCAAACCTTTTTTTTTTTTAAACAGAGAATGATACAGTATTTTTGTAAATTTTGAGTATGAATAGCTGGCTTGTTGGTCTCTGAGCCTGCCTAGCAGTTAAGAATAGTTCTTTATCTGTCCCATTAAGACTGTATTATTTTACAGAAAAGTGGGTGGTATCCAGTTTTACCCTGGTATTGGCCAACTCCCAGCAAATTCTTACTGACATTATAAGATGTAAGAAATATCAACAGATGTTTTCTTGAATGATTAATTCCATAGTTTCTTTTAAGTCAGTGTCCTGCCCCCCGAGGCTCTGATATGCTGAGACAGGGTTTCCAGCATTCGTTGGTGATACTTCTCGATACTACAACTGCACTCACACAAAAAGCCTTTGTTTTCCAGGAACATTTTTCCTTCAAAGCAATTGAACTGCCTCGCAAAGTTCCCCCTGCTTAATTGTTCTGGCTTGTTAAACGTCAGCCTTGGTAGGAGCTTTACCTCTGACGGTTCAGGGAGCCGATGGTGGTTGGCGAGTCGGTGGCCCCTGGCACCCGGGGGGCCCGGCGCTGTGCTGGGGACCTTTGCGAATGACTTTGTGGAAGTGGGGTGGTCCGGTCAGAGAAGTAATCAAGCCTGTTTATCTTTTTGTTGTTTGGTCTGTTTAAACTTGCTGGTTTTTGTTTCCAACAGCTACGTCCCCTCGAGTTTCCTCGGAGCTCGAGCAGGCCCGGCCTCAGACAAGTGGCGAAGAGGAGCTCCAACTGCAGCTTGCGCTGGCAATGAGCCGGGAAGTGGCGGAGCAGGTCAGTTCCCGTGTAGGTTTTCCAAAGTGTCTTATGTTTTCATAGTTGAAACTACAATCCTGGTGTGGTTTGTTTTTTTTTTTTTTTTTTTTTTTTCCCCCCCACAATGGCAGCCTGGCTTTGCTCCAGGTGGCATAGGGGGAGAGAAAGGCCATTTTGGAAGATGTTGCTCTTTTATTTTATTTTATTTTTTTTTTTTTTAAATCTCTTTTTAAAGTAACTGCAGCCTCCGAGCTGTTGAGACTAGTGGAAGATGACAGTCACTTTGCAAGAAGACTTTGTGTGGGAGGATGTTAATCATCACATTACTGAAGATGTTTTCAGTTAGGAAGAACTGAAAACATGACTAGTCCTGAAAACCTTCATTAATGGGCCAGCATAAGAAATGTCAGTGAATTCTGATTACGATGAAATTTTGAGTGATGTGCTCATTCGGTGAGATTGTCTGGAACAGAAGGGTGACCTGAAACAAAATACTAGAATTTATAAAGAACCTGGTTTAAAATAACTTGGCTCCTAGTCTGTCATACGGGTTATGTTACTGTGGTAATTCTTAGGAGGTTCATTCTGAATTTGGAGTAAATGCTGTAATTGTGGATAAAGTTTGCTACGTACTAATATATAACAAAGTTGTTGAATCTCAGCTATGAGTGAAAATTCAAGTCAGCCTGCTGAGTGTCTGATATTTTAGAGGCTTCCTGTGGCAATTTTAGCTTACTGTTGTATGTTAGGCATTCGTATCTCTGTGCTTGGAAAGGGAGACTATCACCTGGTAAACTTAGTCATTATTGAGCAATGAAGTTAAAGAAAACAAAAATCAGAATCTGTCAGTTGAAATAGCTTAAAAAATTGCAAGGGAAATACCAGCTGGGGAATTAGTCAACTTCTGAAAGATGTGATGCAAGCAAAGATATTTAAAATAGTTGAATGTACCACAAACATGGCAGTTTGCAGATGTTAAAAACATGGAGTTGGGTAGATTAATTCACTTAGCGTTCTTCATAACAGTTGCAGCAGTTGTGGCGGGAAGCTGACAAAAGCCAGGAAAAGTAAAGTTTAAATCACTGTGTCCTTCGGTGGTGATTTGAACGTTCAAAAACATTACAGTAATTTAAAGATGGGATATTTACTTTGCCTTTCAGTTCTGTGGTGTTTCTAGCACTGTAACTGAGATTTTGGAAGGAAGGTTTCATTTATACCTTTCCCATTAGGAGTAAACCAACACGAGGGTAAATTTCAGTCAGCAAAATGGGCGTTGTTATGATCACACTGTTACACTGGCGTTACAGGGTCAGGGTGCTTCTGACCTCTGTTTGAGGCAAGAATCACAAGAAATACTTCCCTCCCCCTCGCTTGTGTTATGTACAAGTTACAGCAAATAATCCCGGCGATCCCACTGCGCGTGCCTGCGGTGCGCGTCGCTCCTAGGGTGGCAGGGAGCACTGCCCGGGCCTTCCCTGGCAGTGTCCTGCCGAGGGGGCTGGACACCTGGAGGGAGCAAGCAGCACAGTCTAGGCTAATGGTCTATATCAACAGTGTTGATTTCCTTTGCAGGAGGAGCGCCTCAGACGCGGAGATGATCTGAGATTACAGATGGCTCTGGAGGAGAGTCGCAGAGACACAATTAAAATTCCCAAAAAGAAGGAGGTAGTGCCTTCGACTAAGAAATTCCCGGTTATGCTGCCAAAAGCTGAAATACAGTAACACAAAATAGCTTAATACTGCGCTCTTTTATGCTTTTGGGATTGCTTTGTTGTGTAGCTTAAAGCTTCTTCCATGTGGGTTAAATTTCAAACTAGTCAATGCAGGTGTGTAAAAGGAAAAAAAAAAAAAAAATTGCTTCTTCACTCTCATGGGTTTGTACTTCAGACTGGTAATGCTCTTGATTAAAGCTCAGATTATTCCTGCCCTCAGCATACCACTTTGTTGGACCTAATGGATGCCCTGCCCTCGTCGGCACCGGCCCCACAGAAAACAGAGCCTTGGGGACCTCCTGCTGTTGCAAACCAAACTGATCCCTGGGGAGGATCCACAGTTGCAGCTACTGCCTCTGACCCATGGCAATCATTTGGTAAGAATAAACTGCCTAGAAGGAATGCTTATTTAAAAGTTTTTGCTTTTTAATGTTGAGCTTTTCCAAGTTTTTCAGTGTGCAATGTGATGCTTGATAACAATGGTATGTTAGTCCATCTTGATGGTTTCCTGTACTCTAGAACTAATGTTCCCCTAACTCATTTCCAAGCAGAAACAAATGGAAATTGCACCCTGTTTCTGCTATTTAAGCAGCTGGGGTTTTGTGTGTGCATTTTGAATCTTAAGAAAGAGGAGAAGAGTGAAGCTTCTGTCGTCTTTGTACAGCAAAACCGACTTGTCTCAGACTGGGGGGATGCTCACGCTTTGACTGCTAGTTGTGTCCAGTGTCATGGGTTTAGACTTTTGCCAGTATTTAATATGATACTTAGGCAGGGTACTGTGATTAGGAAGGTCATAGATCTGAATTACCATGTCTTTAATTGCTTCTAGTGAGATATGGTGTAAAATGTGGATTAAATTGTTTAAATGGAGATTTTTATACTAAACAAAAAAATCGAGGTTACCATTTTAAATATTCACTATGTTTCATAAGCTTTTGATGGTAAATTCATGGAATCTGTTTCTGAAGTGAAAGATCCAGTGCTTCGCATCTTCAAGAGCAATTCAGCCCACTTTTTTGCACGTTTGCTTTTGTGTGTGTGTGTTTTGCTACCTGTGGAGCCTGCTGTTTTCTAGGTAGCCAAAGTCTGTCCAAGGAGTTACTCCTTTGCACAGGGAAGCTGATGGTTCCACACAGTGCGTGTTAAACTTGCTACGTCTGTGGAATTGGATCTGGATCTGGTTTTTGTTGGCTTTGGATTTTTTTTTTTTCTTTTTTGAGGGGCAGGGGGGTTCTGTGCAAAGGGAAGCTTTTTCATGAAGATTAACAGCTTAGTTCTGTCAGTGTTGCTTCAGGCTGGTGATTCTACGACCTCTGCTATAAAGTGCTTCAAAGTCGTTTGCATTAACATTCAGCACACCACCATCCAGAATGAAATAGATTTTTTTTTTTTTTTTTTAACTCCTTCTCATGGTGGCATTAAAGACACCTACATAGCTGCTGGGCTAACGACAATTCATTGTTCTAGGTGTAATCTGTTTCTTTTTTGGTGATAAACTGCAAGCATGAAATCAGAAAAAGTCCAAGTTTTGGGCCCTAAGGCTGTTCAATGTATTCTTCCGTGGCTAAAAACCAAACAAAATCTGCCTTCTTCAAATCTCGTGCTTGATACATCATCCTCTGACAGGATTTTCCTTGCATCAGTTGCAGCTGTAGCATTTCCTCTCAGTGGCTCCCAACTTTATTAATGCCATAGAACAACCCCTTGTTCCAGCTTGCTGGTTACTTGGCTCCCAAGGATAGTCTTGAAGATGTAAGACTTATTAATTTGACTGCTGATAAGAATGACTCATTAAACTGTATTTTTCAAATCCTGCATGTACTTTGGCATTTTAGTAGAGATAATGGAAGCTACGGGAAGGTATCTTCCCAAGTGCTCTAATTTTGTGCACTCTCTTTATGAAAGAAAAGACATTTTTGAAAGCTTCCGTTTATGGGAAGTGCTGTCATTAGCATTTCTTGTGTGGCATTGCTCATAACTCAGCGCTAAGGGTAGATAAAGGAAATGTAAGTACCGGTGTGGGAATACTTGGACTTACTTGGAGAATTTTAGCGTTTCCTGGTCCAAAGCTGTAGCAAGACTATGCTGCCTGTTGATGAAACAAAGTCCAACATTGCAGATTGGAATTTGCTGCTGTGTGTAGCGCTGAATTGGTTTTCAAGAACATTGTGATGCCACGGGGGTTTGTACCTAGTTTTAAAAAATAAAACAATGATCAGTTGTAACTTGAAACCCACGTGGTGGTTAAAGATAATAGCCATGTACTGCAGGGGTAATTCCGTCCTACTCTTGGATTATACAGTTGTTCTCATATAGTAATTAAACCATGACTGGTTGAGAAGTTTCATTGGGAAGAGGAAATGTGTTTGCATGTACTATCTGACTTGAAGGTAATTGATCACTGTAGAGTTGTACAGGATGTGCATTTAAAGTACTGGCTTCCCGTTCCTGCGCCCGGAGGGGCGGTGGGGACAGATGACACGGGAACAAAGCAAAAGTGATACCTTCCAACAGGGTTTGATAAGCCAAAAATAGTTTCATTTAATGGTAGAAGGAAGAAGAGGTCACCTAAGCTGCAAAGCAGTAAATTAGGAGGTTGGGGAGGAAGAAGAAAAAAATGGCAGGAAATTGTATATAGTGAGGCAAGTTTCTTTCTCTTTCCTTCTCCCTTTACTGCCTTAATTTGTCACTTTACACAAGGAAGCCCTAACCTTGTGCACAACCTGAAGCAGTTTGGTAATCTGAATTTGTAAGAATGAAGAGCTGTCAACATCTCCCAGTAAAAATGGGAATCCTGAACATAGAGGCATTGGGTTTAAAAAAAAAAAAAAATATATAGGAAGGGGTATCAGTGGACAGCTTAGATCTGTGTCGGCAGGAGTGCTTACAAACGGGAATAAAAAAAAACCCACAACTAGCTCAGGGAAGCCGATTATATTTTGATAAAATAACAGTATGGTTAAAAGAGTTTGAAAACTGTTCCTTTTGAGTCTTACAGATGTCTTTTCTTTGTCCAAGTCTTAATGTTGTGTATTTCATACCTTTTACATATAGGCTTTTTAGGAACCTTCTGTTCCGTGAGTTCATAAATATACCCTGTGATTTAGGTCACCTTCAGTCAGATATTGTCTGTTGTAGTGGCAATGCCTGTAACAAGAGCAAGTCTATTTTCTTTTTGGAAGTGCAGATTTTTTTTGATTCAGTTTCAAATGGGAGATTTGTTTTATTCATCTGTCTTGCACAGAATTTGCTTGTGCTTGTTTTTCAGTATGTACGACACAGATGCTGAGACTTATCAGTATTCCTAATGTTGAACTGCTTCACCTATTTATGTTCAGTATTAATTGGCAGTAACAGCTCATAAGAGAGATTAATCCCTAAGGAAAGCTTTCCAAAGTGAAACTGTGCTGACTTGTGTTCCTGCTGGCTCTTCTTGCAGGTGCCAAACCAGCTGCTTCCGTTGACCCTTGGGCAGCACCAGCAGGATCCACAGCTCAGTCTCTGTCCAAAAATGTTGACCCTTGGGCTCCTGCTCAACCATCTTCTACTGCAGCAAAACCTTCTGTGGATCCTTGGGGACCAGCACCTGCAAACAAACCTCTCTCTTCTTCTGGTGAGAAACAGTCTCATCCCATATGCGTATTACTTGAGTAATGAAGGGGAAATCCGAATGATTTTCTTGCATTGCTTGGTTAAAAGAAGCTATGTGCTGAACAATTTGCAGAACTAGTCTGTAAAAAAAAAAAAAGACACCAAAAAAAAGGAGTTGTAGTAGCTAGCAGCAAAAAGAACTTCAAATGTAATTATTCTGACTTAGAGCTCTGAATTCGTGTTGCTTCTTCATGCTTCCCTTCTACATTCTTCATTTGGTATGTGTGGATGCATGCTGAGCACTTACGACTGCTGCTGCTGTTGCGTTTTTAAATGGGTTTTATCTTTAAGTAGACAAGGACTTAATTTCTGGAAATGAATGATACTATAATTTTACCTTTCATCATGATAAATAGCTATGCAGATGGATGTCTCTGCAGAGGTAGATTGACAGGTTGAGCAGCTCCACGCTCTGAGGAGACTTTTAGAGGTGCAAATGAAGGTTTGTTTACTTCAGACTGAGGGTGTGAAAGCTGTCCCTAAGCCCTTGTGTAGCAGGATGCAGAAGGTGCTGATGTAATTGTCTATTCGTGCCCTGTAACTAATGCAACCTTGATGAATCTTAATACCTGGTATTTTCATGTTGGCACCGTGGCTAAATGCATCCTAAATGCGTTTTCTGCTAGTCATTCATCTGGGTACATAATAAACAAAGGAATCTGAGTACTGCAAAAAGCTGTCTAATCAGCTTTTCACTGGGCAAAGGGCAAAAACTGGACCATTATGAGAATGATTCTTTAACTATGGTGGGTCTTTGTTCTTGATAAGAAGTGGTGTTACACACAGTCTTCACTCTTTCTCTTGGGTATTTGTCTTACTGCGTTCTTTATGGAGCTAAGTCCCTACCTTCGTTTGCTTGAAATGTGTTGAAGGTTAAAACTAAATTAGAAAAAATTTTAGCTAATGGGGAAAAAAAAAAAGGCAAACTTTAAAGCTTTTCAGGAGTGTGATTGCTGTTCATTTAGGTGTGGTTTTTCTTCCTCCGTTTTGAGGTAAGGGTGTCTCCACATTTTGAAAATGTTATGTTTTCATTGGTTGCAAACTATGGGCAAGTTCTGGTGCTTTAGCTAACAGGGCCTTACCATCTCTACATGGCGTAGATAACCTTTTCTATCGCATTCCTCCTCCTTTTAACTTCGGAAGCGTAAGTCAAATCATTGCTTAAGTTGTAGTAATGCTACATTTGTCTTTGGAACTGTATTCAGAAGTGTGTTTTACTTGAGGGCTGATTAACACATTTGTAGTTTAGGCTGTAAATCCGTTGCTGTTCTCTTCTTCCGCAGCAGTATATGCCTGCCTATACGTCTCTTTAGTGCAGACACTTAATGAAACCCAGCACGCTAAGGTGTGCCTTACATTGCGATTTAAAAGCACATTGCTCTGAATTAGTTGGCTAATGCCGTAAGAAAGGACAGTTCTCTGACAGTTCTCCCTCGTCCTGGGTAAGAGTAGGAGCACTCGAGCTGATCTGAACGGCTGCCCTGGAACCTGACAGAGCGGGGCTTCTTGGTGACACAAATGGGTCAGAAATTGCTTTCAGTAGGATCAGGTGTGTGATGCAACCGAAGATCTGTTAATGACAGGGCTGTCATCTTGTTTTGAACAGGAAGTACATCTTTTGACCTCTTCAGTAATTTGAATGGTACAGTTAAAGATGATTTTTCTGAATTTGACACACTTCGAACTTCCAAAAAGCCAGGTATGAATCAAATTCTTAGCATGTGGACAGTCTGGGTGGTAGTCTCAGCAACCAATGTCTCTATTCTTAAATTTTATTTTTAAAAAATAAATAAAACTGACTTTCACAAAAGGAAATATTAAAGCTGGTGGCAATGCAGCAGTAAAAGCTTGTCGTTAACATTTTGGCCTGTGCATGAACTTATGGGGAATGGGCCTTTTGCATTGTAAGCCATAGAATTTCGCTGTATTGACCCAGAAATTTGTTTGACTTCTAAATTTACAGTATCCAATGTGTTTGGAGTATGGCTCATGCTCAGATTGTCAAACAGAACAATGTTGACTGAATTTCTCAAATGTGTAAATTCTAGTGTGTAACAAAAGTAGGAAGATGAGAAAATACGCTTCCAGGAATGCTTCAATTTATTTTTTATTTGGTCATTAGTCACTAAAATGAAAACTGCCAGACCTTAACGTATAAGTGCTTTGATACTATTTACTCTCAGGATGGTTCTACCTGAAAGAACGGTGACTAATTCAAACCTGGGCTAGACTTCTTTAACACAGAAAACCCGGGTGGAATCTAGCTGGGAAGGGTGCAGCAGTGGTGTAGTGCAAGGGCAGAAGCCAAGGCTTTTGAATCTCTTTTCCTTGGAGGCTCTTAGTCCCATCTGTTGCCGCATCGCTGTGAGAATATTCCTCAGGACAAATCAGGTAGCGCCTTCAGTAGAACGCTGCAACTCTAACTGTAGCTTCTTCATACTCTTCTAAAGGACATTTGTCTGCTTGCATGCTGTAAGGGTGTAACATGTACTGAAAGGCTTAAATCTGACTAATACAAACATTAGATTTTAAAATACTTGTGCTGTCAGAGACATCAGGGCTTTCTTTGCTTGACTGTGTAGATTAATGAGATAAGTTTTGCTTTTCTCTTTGTGTTGTTTCAGCTGAATCAGGTTCCACTTTGCCATCTCAGCATAGCGGTACCACAAGTCCTGATCTCTTTGATTCCCAGCACTCAAGCATGCCATCAGGCAAACAAAGTGCAGCTCGGAAAACCCCTGAGTCTTTTTTGGGCCCCAATGCTGCTTTGGTGAACCTGGATTCACTGGTGTCTAAGCCGCCGCAACCTGTTACTTCACTGAATCCATTCTTGGCACCAGGTCTGTTACTGCACACTCCTTCAGTTTTCTGTTTTACCTTTCTATTCCTATAGGAAAACTCTGTGTAACTCGGTCCTAGCTGATTTAACGTAAGCTGGTTTGGGCTTGTTTTTCTTGATATTTCAGCCAACAGATCATGACGGAGAGCAGGAGGGTGAGGCATCGTGGTTTCAAGGCATACTGCCGAACCCTGAAAGCGCAGAGTTTCTACTCTTGCGTCTGCAGCTGCTCTGCTGGCTCAGCTTTGTTCAAGCAGTTTCTCTTCCATTTTTGCCCTTGCTCTCTCAAAACGATCTGTGTTAGAAGGCGGCTTTGGGTTATTAAAAATGGCTGAGCTAAAGTTGATTGATTGTCAGAACAGGTAAGATGCGAACCTGCGCCACCAGAGAATCCCTTGGGAGGGTAATAGGTGGCAGGTTCTTGTGGAGGCAGGCAGGAATCGCCCTTCTGCCTGTGCTACAGCAGGCATGGTAGCATCTCTGACTGCAACCTGAGGTTCCAGACAGCAAACTCTGCAGTGTAATTTAGTGGGTTGCTGGTTAGGCTGTCTTTAGGCTAGCACGATAAACCAGTTTTGATCAAAAACACACTCTCAGTGTATTTTGAAAAAAATAGTCTGGTGCAGTTCTCCTGTAAACTGGCCCCTGTTAGAAGTGAGCCTTTACTTATAGCAGACTTAGATGGTGACACTAAACACGTGGAAGATGTATGTATTTTTTAAAAGCTATTCATATGCATTGAAATTTCTCTGTGACGCTAGTATGGTGAAATACTTTAAAATGCTATTTCAGTATTTATTTTCTTCACTCTTCCAATGGAGGGAAAAAAAACCAGACAGTTCCTTAAACTCCTTGGGTAGGAAAAAACCAGTAATTCTGAACAGCCTTGGCAGTGTTTAGCAAGAGGAAGTCTGTGTATCTGCCATTACCGGTTACTACAAAAAGTTTATGAGGGGTCACTGGGCCATCCAAATAACGCTACACATATACGGTAAAAGGAATTTGTAGTGTTGGCAGCAGTCCAAAGAACCTCAAACGCTGGGAAAGTTATTCTCTGCTTTTTCTAGCACCGCTGTAATTCGGAAACAACTTGTTTACTTTATGAATTCTTGTCAAAACTCAGTGCCAGAAACATGTACAGCTTCTAAATGGAGTTGACTGGATGAGATCTTGAAGCAAATGTGCAAATGTGCAGTAGCCAGATTGCAGTAAAGGAGTAGAGAGAGCCTGCAGTTTTCTTCCATAATGCAAATTTTAAGTAGCATTTAAAAAAAAAAAAAAAAAAAAAAAATTAGTGATGTGGATGTCATGGTTAGGCATATTCCAGGTAACCAAATTTAGAACCTGCCTCTCCAGTGACTACTATCAGAAGTGGAAACTGTTGGTCAGCAAAGGGATGTTTTGTGGCATTGATAGGATCAAGGAAACAGACTGTGCTTGTGCACCAGTGCAGCTCCAGTTCGCTGAATGGCATCCCCGCAGGTTTCTCCACGGGGTGTTTTGGGGTTGGGAGCACGTGGGGGGTGTACGGAAGGTGCGTTCTTTGCCAGAAAAGGCGATCTGCAAAACCTCGCGTTTACGGAGGTGCGCTCTCTTTCCCTCTTCCCCCTTCTTCTCTCAAAACTAGGCGCCACTACAGCACCGACTCCAATCAACCCCTTCCAAGTGAATCAGCCTCAGCCGCTCACTCTAAATCAGATGAGAGCGAGTCCTGTGATGGGAACCAGCCCTTCCTTCAGTGCTGTGCCACCGATAAGCATGGAGCCAATACCTCTGTCTTCCATGGCCCCAGTGCCTGTGGGAATGGCACCGATACCAGCTATGGGCACTGTGGCATCTATAACAAGGATGGGCCAGGGGCTGAACGTGAGCATTGCAGGATCAATGACCCAACCTCTTCACAGTACAGGAATCCCGCCGTCAGCGTCCCAGTCTACAAATACAACTAACCCTTTTCTTCTATAAAGACCCAATTAAAGGAACTTTCTTTTCATAGTGTTTCCAGGCTGAAGTCTTTACAGCAAAATGAACGTGGCCTGTTGTGGACTGAACGGTGTGTAAGAGACTTGGAAGTAGATTTGCAGTTTACAGTTATGATCTTTGAAGAGTTGTCTCTACTTACCAGTTAATCTAAATCTAGTCTTTGCTACAGATGGTACCTTACTTTGGCTTGTTGAGCATTATGTGAAATGTTCAGACTTTTCACCAAAGTTAGATTCTGCCCATTTTGTTACTTTGTTAATCATTTCAATACACTTTCTAGGGAGAACCTGCCATTTTAAACTCCGTTGGCTATTTTGTAGATGTCAGATGATGTGCTGGATCCTGAAATTACTATTTACCTGCATCTGTCACTTCCTATGCCCATATGATAGACCTGAGATTCAGAGTGCTAGTGAATGTTTTGCACATAACTATACACAGTTCTAGACTGTTGGTTCACCCATAGTCCTTACTCTTAGAAGAGAACAATTCGGAGGGCCCAGGTGGCTGGTTTTTATGCATTAAACATTGCAACGCAAAATCGCACTGCTTTCGTATCAGAGGTTTGACCGAGAAAGCAAGCTTGTCTCAAATGGGGGGAAAAAAAAAACCCAAACCAACAACAACAAAAAAAAACCCACCACAGACAAAAACCACCCAAGAACACTCTCAAGTTGTCAAGTATAACGTGTGCTGTTGTATGCAGTGTTGAATTTGTACACACTACTCTAAGGACTCCTGAGGAACTCTCTGTGAGTGGCATGCTGCACTCGTGCTGAGTGAGTGTCCTGCTCTGTGCTTGTCCAGTTCCAGCTTCGTTTGGAAGTTATCCTGTGTATTTTGTTTTTATTTGACTTACAATGTGAGTTGAAAGAAAAAAGAAATACAGTGGGACACCTTT
Source organism: Pelecanus crispus (assembly GCF_030463565.1). Taxonomy (NCBI): domain Eukaryota; kingdom Metazoa; phylum Chordata; class Aves; order Pelecaniformes; family Pelecanidae; genus Pelecanus; species Pelecanus crispus. Next base: position 3,257,826 of record NC_134653.1, on the reverse strand, counting down.
GAATTCAGTTTCACCGGGGCAAGCTTTAAAACTAATTCAGGCTTAACCTTGCTATATGCAGTTACTCTTGTATACTTTTGCACATATTTTGTTTAGTACAGTTTCATATTTGAGTTTGCAGAGTTACCTAATAGTCCTTTTTTTGCTAATTTTTATAATGTGGTTCTTATTTAACTGTCTGGTTTTGATAGATTTATCAAGTCTGGCTGAAAAATTAAGATATTGGCAAATGTCATTTTTATGGTTTTAATGCCCTCTTATTTATGGTTTTAGCTCTTTGTTTCTGTAAAGAGAGTTTAAAAGGGAAGATTAACACTAAAATATTTACTTTTAAATGAAGTATTCATAATGCAAATCAAAACAAATTCTCGTGACTAATTATTTTTAGATGAATTTGAGCGTAACATGATTTAAGACTACATTAAAAAGAAAAAACACTAAAGTCGCCTTTCCCTTGATTTGTTCCCGTTTTCCGATTACCAAAATGGACAGACGTTGAGCCTTTATGAAGATCGGAAGAGAGGCTGTTTTTTCTTGTAATACTTCTTGAGAGGTTAAAAATTCTAATGTATGAACACGACTCATTAATTTCATTGACTAATTTTTCTTCATGGAAGGTGCACTCCATATTAATACAACCGGTTCCATTTACAACTATTAATTGTAAGCTGAACTATACATTTTTAACTTGCATGTCTGGACTCATCGGCACTAAACCACGCTCAGGTTTCAGCCAGTGTTTCTGGTGGTAACCTGGCCTTCTCAAAGACGGCAACATTTCTGAGCTCTGCTTTCACAAGCAACGCAAACGTCCGCAGAGCACGTGGAAAGGGATGTCCCATGCTTGCTCCTGCCTTGAGGGCGTCTCTGTGAATGAACTGATGCATCTTGGTGGCCTTTCCCTAATTTGGGGGGGGGTGGGGTGGGTGGGGAGGGACCACAACCAACTAAACCAACCAAAAAAAAACCCAAAACCAACAAGCTGAAAGAAATTGCCAGAGTTGTGCGTTCTGGTGTCATGATGCTGTGTGGGACTGTGCCAGCCTAGGGTCGCGTGCTGCAGGGAGAGAGGGGCTGGCTGATGTGGAAGGGACTGAGCTGTATCTTTTGGTGGGTAGGGGAGGCTGAAAGACTATCAAATCTAGGGTACAATCACAGATTTTAGCCGTGTAGGTCAGCGTAGCTCTATTAGTATACGGAATGCTAAATGTGTGGATGTTTCTATGCAGATTGTTCTATCTTGAATATTGTTGAATTTGCAAGTAGGATTCAGAATATTCATCTGCTCTTGTTTTTATATAGGAGGAAAGAGAATTACAGTCCACACCCAGTATGTCTTTAAGAAAACAAAGCAAAACATTCATGTTGCCTTTCAGAGTAAGGAAAAATACTTTACTTTTTTGTTGTTGTTGAAGTTACTGAAAAGTGTAGACCAGGAAGGGTGTGATTCTTGCAGATGTGGGGGGGGGGGGGGAAAGTGCTTTCCAATTGATCTGTGGCAAGATTTATCCTTCATTAGTTTTCCAGTTTAATTTTATCAACAGTGGAATTGAGGTCGCTTGATGTTTTTCCCTTAGTCTGTCACCCAAATGCATTTGCGACAGTTAGATGGGGCATTGTCTATTCAGCCAAAAAGTTCGAACCGCATCCTCTCGTTAAACACTAGGTCGCTGTTTTTGGAAGCAAGATGGGGTTGATATTAAGTATTTAAAATGCTGAAGTCATCTTCAGAAGTTCAGAGTCATGATCTGTCACCACGAATTGATAAAAAATGTGCTGTTGGTCTGGTAGGAAGCCCTAGCTTAATGAAACTGCTGAATGGCAAATTGTTGCTTTCACCAAGCCACTTTTGTAAGAGCTGTCTTACTTTTACATTATATATATATATATATATATAGACATATATCGCACAATAAACCATGACGAGGCACTCTGAGGAGCAATCAGCCCAGACTCTGGTGCTGGAAAGCATTAGGCTAAGGACTAACCGTGCCGAAATTCCCAGCCTGACGTGGGGTTGTGGCAGGAGCCGAGTTGGAGCAGATAAGCGGCTGGTTTGGTAAATCTGCTCGGTTCCAGGGCCGGAGACGTGCCCGTGTCCGCAGCGCCCGGCGGGTGCTGTAGCAGTGATGCTGAAATGGTGGTTGCTGTCCTAGCCAGGTGAAGCTTCAGTTGTGTCCGCAATGGTAAATCTCTTTTTTGCGATAATTTAACTGCTCTCCAGAATAATTCTTCCTCCCTCCTCGCCCTCCCACTTCTTTTTTTGCATGGAGGACGTGTGCGTATCCGATCGCATCTGCTCTGGCGTATTTCTCCAAATGCATTTCCCTCTTCCCCTTCTTTTCTCACTTGCAAATATTAAAAAGTGCTTTTGATTTTTAAAATCTTGGTATCCCAAAATAGCCTTACTGGTCAAATTGACCAAAGATAAAGTGTTAAATATTTTGTAAAAAAAAAAATTTAAAAAAAATCTTGGCATAATTTTAAACCCAAAATAAGCTCAGTTATTTATTCAGTTTTATACTATATAGAAACTAAACTACATTGAGGGGACAGGGAAGGAAAACCGTGGTGGGTTGTGGTGTTTACAGTCTTTTTGAAGTCCCATAGCTAAGACAACTATTGTTATCCATCTTCCCTTTTGCTGTTACGGTTTCTAATGTGTACTGTATGTATTAATATTGCACAAATTGTGGAGAAATATATGGTTTATTTTTCACAGCAGAATCTCACAAGACTCGCTTCCTTTACAAGTGTTACAATTTAAATATTTACCAAACTGTTTTCATAATACTGGGAGCCGGCTGCTTTTTATGAATTTGTGCTGACTATTGACATTATTTACTGTATAAATAATTTATCATTTGTACTATTGTATCATAATGTCTGTATCTTTGTGTCATTTTTCCCAAACGATGTCACAAATGTGATACTTAATAATGCCATCAGAACAGTGGAAAGACAAGGGGTTTGTAGGTGACTGGTCAGAATTAAAATTGTATTGCTTATATTCCAGACGTGTTGCTTTTTCAAGACTCTGCGTAGTGTTTATAATCCCACTCAAAAAAAAAAAAAAAAACCAAACCTGTCGCTGCCATGCTTGATTTAGCTTCCAAGAAAGTCGATGGATCGGTTGAGATGATTTAAGGTTTGTGCTAAAAGGCCTAGGTGCTAGGAGAAATCTAACCCTTACTGAGAGTAATGCTTCTTGTACATTGTCAATGTGATTTCTTCGATGCATTCACGCTTTCCTGGGGCAGGCCTGCTCGGACTATGAGAAAGGAGGGTTTCTTATAGATCACTTAAAGCGGAATCAGTTGAGACCTTACTAACTCAATAAAAATGAAGACTTGTTGTGTTGCAGGTGACTGAATTTGCTTCTTTAAACCACATTACCCTTCAACCAGCACTTTTGGAGGGATGATCGAGTACTGTCTCGGTGGAGGCTTCCCTGTTTACGTCGAGGCAGAAGGCTGGGGAAGGCGTGACTTCTAAAGCTGTCGCTCATGGAGTAAGGGCTGGGGAACTGTGACAAAACTGACTGGGGGGCTCCTCGCTCCCCCTTGTTGCAGGGGTTCGGTCTCGCCCTTCCCGCAGTGTTGGCTCTGCCCCATCGATCAAGCGGCCTTGCAGATGGGGTAGCAGCGAGCCTGCCTCCAGCTGGGAAGCGATCCCGGCTTCTAATTCTGGATGGTTTAAATTGAAGGGTACTTCATTAGCAGGCTATTTCAAGAGCTGCCTCTCCAGAGCCCCTCCAGGTTTCCTGTAGTTATGGTTTGCTGCCAAGCAGACTGATCGCTAATCAAATGATTTCTTAATGCTGAAACCGCAGCAGTGCTAGGGACCTGACGATCGGAAAGGTGCCCATGGGGAGCGGGGGGAAAGCATCCCGTTTGGTTTCAGCTCTGGGGTACGGAGCTGGCTGGGGATGTTGTGCAAACCCGCCGTGCCGGAAATGCTCCGGTGTCCCTGGAGAGTGAGCCACCTCCGGTCAGGTCTTTTGATTCATTTTTGCTTCTGTGTTTGGGCCGGTAAGGAAAACAGCAAAACCTGCTTTGCCAGGGGTTGGCAGCCCAGATACCTGTTGCTTTTTGTACTTCTCCTTTTTACAGCGGGATGCTTTCCGCTCCTGTGCGGCTCTTCTGTGCACGCGTGTTTATTGCTCCTCTGGCCGGTCTCTCTTTTTCTGTCATCAGTACTTCTTCACTGTTTCACTCTGGCCTCTTGAAACTGCACATTTTAGAATAAAGCTGCTCGCCACGGGAAAGATTTAGGAAGGGCTCGAAGTGGAAACTTTTTGTGATGACTCTATTAATACTCTTCAAAAGGAGCTGAACGCCGCAGGCTGAGGGGGTGCTGGAGGGAGTGGGAGCCCATAAAGGCTGTTGTGAGAGAGATCTGGCTGCGGTGAGCCTTCCTCTGACCTTGGCTGAGCTGCTCCCCCCCTCTCCCGGGTTTCCTCTTCCTCTTCTGTGAAGGGAGGTGGTATTTGCCTGCTTTTGCGGAAGAAAAGGGCTATCTGGATAAAGATAGGCTTGCCCTCATCCGCGCCGGTGTTGCCAAAGTATTTTTGCTGAAAACGTACATTGCCACTGCCTCTCGTTTGTGCTGGGCTGAGTGCTGCAATGGCTCTTCCGCTTGTTTTCATTGAACTGTGAGAAAATGGCCTGGGCCAGCTCGTAATACGGCTTTGGCAAGAATTCTGCAACTGCCTGCAATCTATGTTTCGGAGAACCAACATGATTTATACAGCCCCTCGCGTTAAAAACTTCTGCCTTTTTAAAATTAGCTGTCATCAGCCTTCCAGGTAGTCTCCCTGTCTTGTGAGCTGGGACACAAATGAAGGCTGATTTTGTAAAGACACAAGTTGGGGAGCTCGGGATTGTAAATAGTGAAGAGCCGGTGTTGCACACGGTGGTAGCAGTCCTGCCTCTTCGTGTTTCGCTGTCACTCGATTGTACCCTGTAGCTGTTGAAGATTTGGGGTTCCAATGAGTGGAAGTTCCCTTTTGGTGCTTCGGACATCCCTGCCAAATGCCCGTTCGGGTGGTGAATTGGCAACAGTCTGGGGATCGGTAGGGGATTGGTGTCCTACCAGTGCAGCGCAACCTTTGCTGAGGTTGAAATAGGAAAACAGGAACAGGGGAGCAGGGAGATACCCTGGGGGGAGATAGCGCATCCTCTGTCTTGGCTGGGGGGAGCCCGGGGCTGTACCAAACCCGGAGCGAGTAGTGGGACCCTTGGATATTTGATAAACGTCTCTCTGAAGAGATTGGGGGAAAATCTGTCCTTTCCCCAGTGTTTAAGGTGGGGTGGGGCGGGGCAGGGAGGTGGTGCAAACTTTATTCATAAGTAAACCGGTGACCAGCAGAATTGTCTGTTAGCTGTGACGTGCGTTGAAACTCTGGTCAAAAATGCTGTTGAAGTGCAAAATATTTTTAAAGCACCTGAACATCTTCATGGCCGCCAGACGGCTGCTGTGTGCAGAGCGCGGATGCTCATAACGCATCCGCGTGCGGAGGGATGAAGGCGGCATGTGCTGCTAGACCTGGATGAAATGCTGGGGTGGAGGGAGCAGGTATTTAAAAAAAAATAATCTGTGGCTGTTCAGCAAACACTCAGAAAAGCAGCCTGGACACGTCACCTGATTTGTTCTCAACGCTTGTGCCGCTAGTTGAGCAACTGCGTTCCTGTTCTCAAGCGAAAGAAAATCGATGACATTTCAAATCGCTGGAATAAAGTAGTAGTAAAGGTGGAGTTTGTCTTCTCAGCTCCCTGCCTGCTGCTGCCTGACGCGAAATCTCACCAGGATATCCGTGCCGCCAGCTTTGCAGTTTGAAAGCTTGAACATGCTCTGGGAGACCCTCGTAAGCAGGTACGGCATCGTGGTTTTAAGCCCTCTTTAAACACTCCGTGCTGGAGCTGGATGCTGATCGCTCGGAGCTCGACCCAGCCCAGGGTCCTCTTGCTGGCAGCAGAGACCTTCCTGGAGCAAAGACCCCTTTGGGAAACCGCTTCCTCTCCCGGCCTCCGTGACGGCCCGTGGGATCACGCCGCACGGCTGAATTAGGCAGGAGCTGGAGGAGAACTTCGTGCCCGGCTGCTGGAGCGGATGGAGGCGAGGGCTGAACGGCTCCTGGGGGATGCTGACTCGGCGTGGACTTGTCCCACCAGCCACGCGATCGCTGACCCACGTGGGATTCCCCGTAGTGCTGTGGCTGAACCTCTTTAGTAATTTCCAAGATGGAAAATCATTAGACGCCTTCCTTGCGCCCCGCCGGGGTGGGAATGGTGAACCTGTGAAAATGGGGCAGTGGGGTCCACGTTCTTCTTGAAGGGCTTTTTGGGACGGGGAATGAAATTGGGTGGTTTAACTGAGCTGAAGGGAGCCAGTTCTGCCTTGGTATAACAGCACGTACGGCCTAGGAGACCGTGGGCTGGCTGGGGTTGTGTTGGGTGACAGCAGTGGGTTTTTTTTTTTTTTTTTTTTTTTTGCTTTTTTAATGTCTTCATTAGCAAGTCTGGCACTAAAAGTAGTGATATTCTCCGAGGTGAATTTGGGTACTTAAATATCTTGGCCTGAATAGAGGGATAAAAATAGAAGCCTACAGCAGTTAGATGCTTCTGCAGATCTTCCCTCTGAAGGACGGGAGCCTTCCCTCCGAAGCAGGACAGACTTGCGTCCTGCCATGAAAAGCGGCTTGCGTTGCACCCTCGCTTCTCTGCAGCCTCCCTCCTGGGGGCTCAGGCCTGGTTTTGGTGGCCGAAGGATGGTTTCTAACAGGATTTGTGCCCTGAAGGTGGCCGGGCATTGGAAATCTGTTGTCTCAAGCCTAGCCCTCGTATCCCGCTGTCCTTGCGCTCCGCGCCCTGCAGCGGAGGGTGCTGGGTGCTCTCTGCGGGCTGGCCAGAGCTGCGGTTTTGTGTTTGGTGGTTTATCTCCCCCCCCCGCCCCGCTCCAAGTGCGGCGGTTGTTTCTGGGTTTGCGAACACCCGTAGTTGCCTCAGCTCTTTGGGGTTTGGGTTCACCCATGTTTGCTTCCCAGGGGACTTCCCCGCTGGTGGGAAAAGCCTTGGGGATCCCCTCTGCAGATCCCCTGTGGACGAACGGGGAGAGGAGGAAAGGGAACAAGCGCTGAGCATCCCTTGGGGGTGTGGGCTGGGCAGCCTTTGCTCAGCTCTTTGCCGTGTTCCTGCTTGGGGTTTGCATGGCCTGGAAGACGTTCAGAATTGCTGTTGCAGACGTGCTGCTGGCCCAGGTTTGCGTGCCTGGACCTTGGATCCCCAGCTGGGCTGGGTGGTGGGCGCGGGGGGGTGGTTTGTGGTGCTCTCATGGCACGAACGGGTCATCCCGGGGCTGGTTTGCGATGGTGATGAGCCCAGGTGGAGCTGGAGCTGAAGCTCCAATTTTCTTCAAATCTGGCTCTTCTGGGCTTCTGTGTTTTATTTTGCCTTTTCGGTTTGGGTTTGTTTTTTTTTTTTTCCCCTCCTCTTGCATTATTTCACTGGAGGCTCCTGCTTCTAAACTGACACCGCTGCTGGGGAGCAGTTGCTGTCAGCTTTAATCCATCTGCCGAGGCTCTCGGTTTCAGACGGAGATAACTTCTAGCTGCTGCAATACTGCTGTTGTAAAATAGCCTTGCTAGCCTCAGGACAAAGACGGTTTCTCAAGCGCTCACTGATGCAGATTTCTGGCTCGGTCCCGCTCCCTGCGAGGCAGCTCGGGTGGCTCGTGGCGCTGGGAGATGTTTGCCCCGTGCTCTCGGGGCGAGGGGCAGCCAGCACCATTGCATTGAGCAATTTTCCATGTAGAAAGAGAAAAAACTTGGGTGTCCTTCATGCAATCTTCTTAACTAATTGTTATTAGCAGCCTCCAACATCTTCCTAAAAGTTGAAAACTGCCACGAGAGGGCAGGAGCTGATGCTGCTGTTGCTAGTTTTGGTAGAAAGGGCTGCAAATATCAGTTCCGAAAGGCTATCCAAATGATTTTCCTTTTTCTGGAGGGTTTGATTCCCAAGCTGCTGTTCAGTCCGTGTCCTTGGCTGTCTCCCTCCCAGGGTACCTTCCACGGTGACGGCAGGAAAACTCTCCCATGGAGGTGAGCACGGTCCTGCTGGGCAGCTCTCTCCGAAAGCTTCTCCGGAGCGCATCGGCAGAGGAAGGCTTCTGCAAAGTCCTCAACTATCTCACAGGCTTCCTTCGCCTCTAATGGTCTCACTGTTTCCATGGCCTCGAAGCCTCATCCTGTGTCAGGACACATGTTCTGAATAAAGATTTTTTCTTTTTTTTTTTTTCTTTTTTTTTTTTTTCTTTTTTTTTCCCCTCTGCCCATCTTGAATTAGGAGGTTAATGGCCAATTTCCCTGGTTGGGAGAGACTTAAGCTGCAGCGCCAGCTGACAGCCTCACGCTGCCAGCTGTGCTACAAGGGGTTGGGAGCTTCAGTCCGGTTTTGAAGAAAAGGGAAAATGATTATTAACTAGTAAAGGAGCAGGGTGGTTACAGCTGCCCGGAAGGTGGGCGAAAGGAAATTACTTTGAGCCTCCACTATGGCAAGGCTGGTTTTTTTCTGGGTTTTAGCTGTTCTTAAAGCATGGGTTCTTTTAACCTTTAACTGCAGCGAACACTTACGAGTCCTAAATCCCTTCCTTACCAAGGTCACCCGCTCCCGGCAGCACAGTGCCGTGTCGGTCTTTACTCCTCTGTCCTGAGAGCAGAGATTCTCTCCGGGGTGAAACAGCTGCAAACGCTCTGAGTACCAAAGACTTAAACTAGAGACAGTTTTCCTGAAAATTATAAAGGCAGCAGCAAGCCTGTCTCTGGGAGAAGAGCATGTTTATGAGAGGGATCAGCGGTTGCCTCTCGGAACAAAGGAACGGCATTGAACTCGGGAAACACCTAGTGAAAACATCACCCCCGCGCGTGCCCTTGTCTAAGGGAACAAACTCTGTCAGACGGAAAAGCTCCCGCGGTGAAGCGCTCGCAAGCTAAACACAGTAAGGCCTTGAAGAAGGTATGCGAGGTTGTTAATAAACACGCTCGAGACACTGAGGAGTCAAAAAAAACCCCAAAACCCAAGCAAACCCAGAGATGATAGGCGAAAAGCCCTAATAATGCAGGTAGCAGCGTGGGATCTGCTCATAGAGTCATGTATCTTAAATACTGGTTTACGGAGTTTGGGATTTTTACTTACTTATTTTTTTAAACCCTGGCTTCTCACTGTTTTCTTTTAACCTTTCTTCTGAAGGTCCCTGGGGCTCGGCTGTGAACGGCGAAGCTGCGCAAACGCACGTGTTGGTTTTGGTGGCTCTTGGCGTGGTGAGCATCCAACTACTCGTTTGAAACAGGAGCAATTCAGGCGGTCGGGTGTAGTACCACGCTGCAAAGCTGTGTGTGAATAAATTCCCTGCGCCCCTGCGGGCACGAAGTTTGGGCTTTATCTGGGTTTAACAGGTTTCTCACAACTAGAAACCCTGTTATGCAGTTTTGCTCTAATTGGAATGAGGGCAGGTAACTGTGCTCAAGGGAAAAAAGATATTGAAGCGGTAGTAGGTTTAATGTTTGCCTTTCAAGTATTTCAAACGTAGATATTTAGCCTGCTACTGTAGCTAACTGCTTTCCAAATACTTTTGAAAAGGAAACAAAATTCCTTCCATCTCCTCTGAGCCAACAGGAAATACTTATTAGTTTGGATTCCAACATGACTCAGTTCAGAGATTACACCAGTTGCCAAAATGACCGGTGGAGGAGCTTACTGGAAGTGTAAAACTGACAAAAACAAGATAGGAAAAAAGAAAGAGATGAAAAAAAAATCACCTGTAACCATGTTTGGAAAAGTATTTATAAATAGTATAAAAGATGCTAATGCTCACAGCAAAATTACAGTGATCACAGGATCTTTTCAGAAATTGTATTTATTCAGCCACAGCGCTCAGCATGAAATAATAACGGTCTCTACCTGGATGCTTTATCTGATACATGTCCTGGAGGCTCTGCAGTTCAACCCTGTGTGTTATTGCTTTTATTTCTACACTGTCAAGGTCTTGGTAGCTCACTTACAGGGTGGGATCGTGTTAAGTCACTCTCACAGTCATCTCTTGGTATTTGCAGTCGAACACAAGAGATTACATGCCCAAATTTAAAGATGAAAATGGCTAAGCAATTAGTAATTTCGTTGTAGTGTACACTTCTTTCTCTTTTGTATCTGTAAGAATAGCAGGTCTTGGATGATTTAGGACTTGGAAACATCCATTCTGGCAAATAAAACCCTAGCAGTAGAAAGACAAACAAATATATTTCAACAATTGGGTTTATTCAGCCTAAAAGAAGAGCGCTGGCATTTGCTCAGAGGGGGATTCAGTGAAATGCCGTGGAGAGACACCGGAGCAGCTCTTCCTTCGGACCGAGGCCAGCTCTGTGCCCTCACGCTGCAGACAGCTGAGCGCGGCACGTCGGCTCTGGGCTCCTGCCACACACGACTGACAACCAGCATCGTTTCGGTCCTTCTCTGAGGTTACGCAATGGGAAAGAAAACCCGAGTATAGCAGGCTCGAACTTCGCTATATTGCTTTTTTACTGCCTTTCTCTCGAGAAGAAAAGCAGCTAAGGAAAGCCACGGTACGCTGTCCATGTAGCGTGCTGGCTGGAGGGACCTGCTGAAGGAGGAGAGGGTCCCTTCTGCTACTCCCCGCTCTCCGGTGCAGCGCAGTGCCTCTGCTACCGGATTTGGAGCTAATGCTGCGTGTGACTGCACACATCGCTGGCTTACTGAGGCTCCGCTTTCTTTGCAGAGCCTTCTCTAAAGTGTATTTTTCAGTCAATATCTTAAAATACAATTTGTTCTACCAGAAGTTAAAAACGACACAGCAAGGATATGTTTAACGCCATGGTCTAACTCCTCTAACAGCAGAAATAAAATCTGGAAATGGAAGAGTCGTCATCTCGTTCTAAATGCAAAAGCCCAGGTTGCTTCACTGAAAAAAATGTGGAAAGGTTTGTTCCTGCAGAGCCATTTTAATTGGTTGCGCAAACTTTAAAGGACTATGTGGGATCATAAAGCAACCCTCTGTTGCTTTTGCAGAGGGCAGCACGTGGCACAGCGAAGCACAGCGTGCGTTTCACCAGACCATTTCCATATTCCCTCCTTTTTGGAAGGTGCAATAATTTCAATTTCCCATTTCCACCACAAAAAAACATCAGTAAAAAGAACTGGTTTTGCAGTGATGTTTTAAACACAGGAAAACTGCTACAACTATAAACTTTCCTATCTTTTAAGTATATAAAGGATGTACAAAAGGCTGTTATAAAAAAATATTTTGTTACAGGTCTTATTTTGAGATAGCCTGATTTTACTCATAAAAATGCAAAATATTATCTGATGACATTAATTTACATAATACTTCAACCTGTATGCTTACTGAAAGGATTATACTTAGGTAATTATTCCAAAGCCTCATGGGCTTGTGTTTCTTTTGGAATGAATAACGGTCTCAAGTGAAATTTTCTCAGTTTAGTCAGATACTCGTTCCCCTTTGCCACAAAAAGCCCCAAAGCGTGTAACTTCTCTGTGAGCCTTTGAACGTCTGACGCCTGAGTTCAGTACCTATGAATTCCTTCTGTCACAGGCACCAGAGAAGGGTTCTGCATGTCGCTTGGGCTCACGTCATAGCCCAACTTCTTCATGTCTTTGGTCACTACGTTGAAGGAAATGGTCACAAAGCCTTGAGATCGCACCCTCGTTACTAGAAGAAAGAAGACATGAATGAAACTGGTTAACAGACGTTTTCGAATAGTTGTTGAACTCCTCACGTATCCAGGTAGGACTGTTCTCAGCAGGAACAACTCTTTTTTTATCGACAGAAGATGGATGGCCAAGCTGTGGCCTGCTGTCGTGCAAGGGTTACAGTCAGGAGCTCCCAGGGCCTTACCTTCTCTTCCTTCTCCCTGCGCCACCACTCGGGGGTCAGTAAATTCTGGACGTCTCCCTGTGAACCAACTTGGAGAAGAAAATAATTAATTGGATACATTCACTAGTGTTTAGATTTGATACAGTTCATTACATGCATGTTAAAAAAACAAAGGGGGGGGGTTGTTAATGAGACTCCTAGCTTTTGTTTGCAGTGGAGTTTTGAAGAATGATTTACTTTATGGCTGAGCTACTTTGATCAAAGATAAGTTTTGTCTCTCTAAGGAAAAACAGTGAAACCAATTTCATACACATTATGTTAAATCCAAGTTATTTCTGAGCTAGACAGAACCTTTCTACGGCAAAGATGTTTTTGAAACTGATTCAGCTCTTGATTACCCAGAGTGACAGGCTTGACTACATGAGAGGTGCACATAATACAACAGTATACAAATTAGAGCGTAGATTCTACGAAAAGGGTATCGTAAAGAGAAGAAAAGTAAATCAGTTGTATCTTGACTGTTGGGCACAGAGATTCCCGCACTGACTCTGCCCCAAAGTGCTCAAGTACCGCAAGGCTGGCTCTGCACAAGGGTAGGCTCTGCTGGTACGGGCAATCCACAACTGAACAGTCAGCTCACGGATTGTTCAGACTGTACTTAAACAATACAATGGAAGGAAAAAAACCTTAATACCCTCAGCTGTTGTGTATAGACCGCTACTTCGGAAGGGATGCGTGTGTGTAAACATGACAAAGGTTACAGCAAATGCATCCCAGATGGAAGGAAAGGTGGAACTGGGAATTGTTTTTTGATGTTCTGCCTTTACTTTCCATATTGCTATTAATGTGGCTGTCCTTCAAGAAAAGCCCCTAGGTACAGTAAGATTTAGGGATGGACTGCAGCACACCTCCTCAGAGTCCAGTGACAACTAAAACGCTCAGTAAAATTCGTCTAAGTAGCGCCTCTGCAAGTCACATCAGTGACGTGAATCAACCTGTGGAACATGGAGCTGCCACTCAGTGCAAGAACTCATCTATCAGTCTGCTCTGCTCTGCTGAAATTAGTTCTTTTTCAAAGCAACAGTGTTCAAATGTGAGGATGAAAAAAAGGTGAGTTAGCATTACTGCAAGCAGGTAGTTAGCATGTTTTAAGAAAGCTCTTCACAAGACCTAGACATCTGAAAACGTGATTTTACCTACAATACTATCTGGTTATGATACAAAGTATTCACATGTATGCACTAGTGAGTAGGACTTTAAAAAAAAAAAAATCTTTAATGAGTACCTTGTAAACTTCTGCAGCCTAGATGTGGATTCTGGAACAAACATAGGGATGGTTCTTGTATGCCTAAAACACACATGAAACTCACAGAACTTAAGAAATGAACAGCACTGGCAAGACTTCTTATATTTATAAAGGTATCAGAATTTCAGAGACATCAGACCACTGAACATCTCAAAATATAATACTTTCCCTTCCACAAAGAAAGGGTTTGTTTGCATAGGAAGAGCATATCTTCTTCCGTTACCAGTGGTGGGAATGAAAGCTTAGCACGTGCTGAGAGTGATGGGGGAGAGGTAACGTACTACGCTTCATACTTGGCCTTGCTACGTGCCAGTTTTGACTTTACAGTTGTCTACAGGATTACCAAAAATTGATAACCAAGGGCTGCTGCTAGAAAATCCATGCTCTTTGTACCAAACGGACAAGACATGATAAGGAGATATGGGAATATTTTTGTTTCTGGAACAACATAGTAACTAGGAAAAAAAAAAAAAAAAAAAAATCTCCATTTCAGTCCCGAAAAACAGGTTGTCACCTCACCTTCCGGGTGTGAAGGGAACATGAACCGCTCCATAACCTCTGACCACATCGTTTCCAAAAAAGTCGGGTCCGTAGACGCTCACTACAATCTGCGGCCCTGCAAATGAAGCGTGTGTGAGAGGGGTGCCTGGTCTGCGAGCAGGATCCCACCACCCCCAGCACTCACAGCCAGACGGGTTGGTGCTCTTGAAGGTAATGTCGATGGGGAAGTTCCAGACGAGCGTGGTGGGCGCGATGTTGCTCTTGGAGGTGATCTGGGAGATGCCCTCCTCCAGGCCCTGTGGGGAGAACGTAGTGTGAGCCAGGGGCCTGCACTAAACCCACGTGGCCGGTGGGCCTGGCAGGCAGGCTGGGTTTCAGGGGCGTGCAATGGGGCCTTACCGCTGTGGGAACCCAGTCTTGGCCGTAGACAAAGCAGAACTTGCAGTAGAGGTCGTCAAATCCGGGGAACTGGGGAAGAGAGAGGCTGTGTTGGTGGGGAACTACTGGGATGAAGTAGTTTCAATGAAGCTGGTGGAGGGTCTGGAGCACAAGACTGATGGGGAGCGGCTGAGGGAGCTGGGGGTGTTCAGCCTGGAGAAGAGGAGGCTGAGGGGAGACCTCATCGCTCTGCAGCTCCTGACAGGAGGGGGCAGGGAGGGGGTGCTGGGCTCTTCTCCCAAGTAGTTAGTGATAGGATGAGAGGAAATGGCCTCAAGCTGTGTCAGGGGAGGTTTAGATTGGATAGTAGGAAAAATTTCTTCATGGAAAGGGTAGTCAAGCATTGGACCAGGCTGCCCAGAGAGGTGGGGGAGTCCCCATCCCTGGAGGGGTTCAAAAAACGGGCAGACGTGGCACTTTGGGACATGGTTTAGTGGGCATGGTGGGGTTGGGTTGATGGTTGGACTGATGATCTTAGAGATCCTTTCCAACCTTACTGATTCCTAGTTTTTACTTTCATTAAAAATAATCCAGCCACCAAGCCAGGAAACATGAAATTATTACTCTGCCCTTAACTGGTTTAGTGGTGGACTTGGCAGTGTTGGGTTAATGGCTGGCCTGGGTGATCGGAAAGGGCTTTTCCAACCTACGCGGTTCTGTGACTGAGGGCCTGCCCCCGCCACGGCCCGAGGGCAGCCTGCACCGCTATGGCCGAGAGCCAGCCCGCGCTGCTTGGGTCGGGGCTGAGGCCCAGCCCGCCCTACCGGCATCGGGCCGCAGGCAGGGCTGCCTGACGGGACCGAGCCCCGGCGCCAGGCCGCGGTACCGGGGCCGCGCTGCTGAGGCCCGGGCCGGGCTGTGCCGCGGGGCACCGGGCTCCCCGCCCCGCTGGGGTCCGGCGGGCCCCCCCCCCTCGTCCGCCCCTGGCGAAGCGCTCACCTGCCCGCTCTCGATCTGCCCGTTGACCGCCAGCAAGAAGACGCTGGGGCTGCCGGCGGCCGCCATGGCGCCGGGCGCGGCCTGCCCCGTTGCTAAGGGCCGCGCTCCCGCCGTTGCCATGGCTACGGACGGCGCGGCGGCGGGGACACACTGCTTGGGCGGACGGCGCTTCGCGGAGCTCCCGCTCCGAGCCGGCTCCCCGCCTCCCAAAAGCGGGCGGAGCGCCCCAAAATACCGGCAGCCCCTTCCCGGGACAGCCGTACCCCCTCCCCGGTGCGGGCCGTGCCGCCGGCAGCGCTGCTCCCCTCGCCGCGGCCTGGCCCGGCAGCCCCCATGGCCGCCCCACCAGGCCCGAGGGGCTGGGGCTGGGGCCCGCCGGCCGCTCTCCCCGTTTATCCTGCATCCCACCTCATATTTCGAACTTTCTGGATTTAATTTTTTTTTTCATAATAGCCTACGTTAACCCCAGTAAGCTCTTTTTAAAGCGCAGCCAGGGGACTGGGGCCTCCTCCCGGGAGCGGGCGCCGAGGCCATGGCCACTAGATGTTGCTGCCGGCCGGGCCGAAGCGGCTCCGTCTGCTCCCGGGCGAGGGCCAGAGCCACGAGGTGTTTTCCAGGGAGGAAAACCATGTGGGATCGGTGTGCAATGGTGCACTTTGTGGTCTCTGGAGGGTCGCCCTCGTGAGCCACGCTGATGCGAGGAGAGGGAGAGGCCGGCTGGGTCGTTAGTGTCCCGCAGCGAGGTGATTATTCCCCCGGCCTTGATGGGAGCAAGCCGTGCCTCCATGATGCCGTTGTCTGGATGTGGCCGCACACGTGGGAAGGGGAGGAAATGGGATTGTGCTGGTTTAATTAGCCCGCTCTAATTAAAAGGAGGGGGTGGATTTTGTGTGTGAGCAAGGCAGACGAACGTGCTGAGGCTTTGCGGAGCTGAAACCGCTGAAATCTGCTGACCAGGTCTTACTGTTTCCCCGCAGAGGCCATGACGTGACGGTGCTGGGCCGCGCTGGTGCCGCCGCTCACCCCGGGAAGCTTCGCCGCCCACGTTGGCACCGCGGAGGCTCGGCCACCATCTGCTGCGGTTCATCCCTTCGCCTCCTTTCTGCATCCGAAACGATGCTCCCCACGTTGAGAGCGATCCGGGGGGCGTTTGATTGCTGCCAGACCCTCTGGGGAAGGCTGGGAGGAATGAAGGAAGCCCTGGCTCAGCGCCTCTTTGGGCTTCCCGTGCTGCGGGTGCAACGAGTCGGAGACCTTTCACGCACGGGCTGAGCAGAGGTGCAGACTAGCACGGTTGGGACAGCACCTCAGTCTTTGTCCTCATCCGCTAGCTCCATTTTATCTCCCTTCTGGCAGACCTGGTAGAGATGGCGTTGCTGCTTTGGCTCTCTGCAGTGCCACTCCATGGACTCTGCATTGCAGGTGTCTTTCCTTATAGAATCAGAATCACAGAATCATTTAGGTTGGAAAAGACCTTTAAGATCATCCAGTCCAACCATTAACCTAACACTACCAAGTCCACTGCTAAACCAATTTAAGGGTGGAGTAATAATTAATTTCATGTTTCCTGGCTTGCTGGCTGGCTTCCTTGAGGCAAAGGGACACCCCAAGATACCGCCTCATCTGTTGAAAGGCATGGTGTGGTTTATATTGGACTGAAAGTAACCTCCCATTACACTTCATGTTGAAAAATACCTTCCATGTTCCAATAGACTTATTCTCTGTCAATATCTATTTCAACTCGATTTTTCAGGGTTTGTTTGAGGTTTGGTTTGTTTGTGTTTTTTTTTTTTTTTTTTTTTTTAACATTCAGCAAACAAATTTGGCCAAGAGAAGAATGGGAGAAAAGCAGGAGGGATGAGAGGGAATGGCTGAAATTTTATCCCTTTCTTCCCTACCTCTCCAAAATGCTTCGGAGAAAATAATTCATTTGAACTGAAAATTATCAGGGGGGAAAATAAAACAGTTCTCGACCAGCTGTCCGACGCAGCTAGCAAGGCTGTTTAATTAACACTTTACTTGGCTACCAGCTACCTCAAAGCTAGCTAAGAGCCAATTTAAGGATCTTTTTCTTGCCTGGCAAGTGATACACAGCTGCTGGAGGAGTTAATATCAGCACTGGGAGACCTTCCCCATGACAGAGAGAAGGCAGCAGGTTGTTCAGCAGCTGTGAATCACCTGTACCTGCTTGTGGAAGGACTCTGTCCCCTCCCTGCCATAAGGAGACCTTTTTTCCTTGCCTCCCTTGCATGCCAGTCTTGTTCTAATTAGTTGCATTTTTAATCTTTGTGAGTAGAATGAAATCCCAAGCAAGGAAGCATTTTTTTTTTTACCCTGCTGGAAAACTTAATGATCCATCAGAGAGTTTGATTTCCAAGCATAATGAAAACTCGTGGATTGCGGTGACTCCATGGGTGTTATTTAATGATGTTGCTGTTTCTCTTGGGCATGTAAAACAGTCACCTCTTCTCTCGGACTTGCCCTGATCCTGTGATATGTGAAGGGACTAATGGGAAGCCTCCCTGGGGAGGAAGGGCGCTCGCCTGCTGCTCGCTGACTTGTCTCTTGCAGATGCCGTGCCCACGTCGGGTCCTGGCTCCAGAAGAACGACTCCTGGTCTACCGAGCGCACCGGTGTCCCTTTAGCACTGACCTCCGTGTGCAAGGCGTGTCAAACAGCTAAGGGAGTTATGTTTTCTTCATTCCCAGAAAGAGCCAGGGTTTGGAAAAAATCCAAATTGCTTGGAGCTCTGTCACTAAGAGCTGCTGAATCAAGCCGATGTACCTGGACCTGACTCCCAGAGCCGAACAGGAGCGATGGGCTCCTGGGGAGGCCGGAACGCGATGGTGCTCTCAGAGGCGTTTGTGTGCCGTCGCCATCTGTTTCCACAGGGACTGACTCCGCACTTGCGTGAGTGAGGCTGAGCTAGCCCTCGGGAGCAAGCTCCTTTTCCTGGGAAAAGCTGTCCGGCAGTGGCCCCGTGACAGGGCGATACAGCCGGTGGTCTGTACCTTGTACCATGCCTGTTGCCCATCGCCCCGTCGCTGGGCTCCTTTGGCGTAATTGCAATGGCAGTAGTAGAGCCCTTGATGTGAGCGGCAGGTCCGGGCGCTGCTGCTCACCGCTGCCTGCAAGAGAGAGGGCTTAAAAGTCTGGTGCTGCAGGGAGCTACCCAGCAAGCAGGTACTTTGTCACCATTACATTTTCGAGTATGATTAAACCAACACTGGGGCTGATTCATTGCTTCCAACAGGCGCTCGGGGAAGGTGGGTGAGACAGAAATGACAATACAGTGGCACAGCAGAAAAAGTTTATTTTTAAACCCAAATATTTACGATCAACACCTGCTAAATGGCCAGTGAAATACATTTTATGGTGTCATTAATCTGCAATAAACCGGTTTTATTTTTAGACTGTTTGCACAACGTTGCCAGCCTGACTCATCCCTGTCTGTGTTTTATCTCTGCGAGGAGGCTGCAGAGAGCTTCCCTGCCCTTTGTCTTAACAGCCTTTTGCTTCTCTTCTCGGGGAGCTCTTCCCACCTGCTGCTCGAATCAAACGGCACAGAAGGAGGATATTCTCATGACATCAAACAACATATCAGAGGAGGATATTCTTGCTGTAATTCTTGCTGAATATATTTACCTGGAGATTTATTTTGGTGGGAAGGTAATTGGGTGAAGACAGGCGAGCTGAACTTTTGCGTTACGTGTCTGAACGCTGTGAGCCAGCCGGGAAATCACAGAATCACAGAATCATTTAGGGTGGAAGAGACCTTTAAGATCATCTAGGCCAACCATTAACCTAACACTGCCAAGTCCACCACTAAACCAATTAAGGGGAGAGTAGCAATTTTGTGTTTCCTGGCTTGGTGGCTGGATTATTTTTTAATGAAAGTAAAAACTAGGAATCACTAAGGTTGGAAAGGGCCTAGTTTTGGCAGTGTTAGGCTAATGGTTGGACTGGATGATCTTAAAGGTCTCTTCCACTGTAAACGATTCTGTGACTCTATGATTGGAAAGGATCTCTAAGATCATCAGTCCAACATCAACCCAACACCACCATGCCCACTAAACCATGTCCCAAAGTGCCACGTCTGCCCGTTTTTTGAACCCCTCCAGGGATGGTGACTCCACCACCTCTCTGGGCAGCCTGGTCCAATGCTTGACCACTCTTTCTGTGAAGAAATTTTTCCTAATATCCAATCTAACCCTCCCCTGACGCAGCTTGAGCCCATTTCCTCTCATCCTATCACTAACTACTTGGGAGAAGAGCCCAACACCCCCTCCCTGCCCCCTCCTGTCAGGAGCTGCAGAGAGCGATGAGGTCTCCCCTCAGCCTCCTCTTCTCCAGGCTGAACACCCCCAGCTCCCTCAGCCACTCCCCACCAGCCCTGTGCTCCAGACCCTTCCCCAGCTCCGTTGCCTGAGGGGTCGCAGCTGCACCAGGAGGGTCCCTGTCACCCTGGGCGCAGCGGGGAGGGAGCTGTGCTGGGACAGGGATGCACGCTGCACGTTGTAACCCAGGCCAGGTGTGACCCCGAGGAGACACCATCCTCAGCCCAAGCATGTTTTACCAATATCTCCCCAGAGCAGAAAAACAGGGCAAAAAGCCAAAGCAGACATTTCAATATTTGGTATTCTGCTCCCCCTGGTTACGCTGGGTAATTTAGCAGGTTGGGGTCCGGCTCTGACACCCCCCTGCCTGTGTGGCCACCAGCCCTGTGCCAGGCAGAGCACCGCTGGGTACGGGAGGTGTTGCTGCCAACGAGCTTTGAAATGCCCGGTCTTCTATGAAGAATTAATTTGTATTGGAACCTGTTGCCATTTGTGAGATATTTTTTCTTTTGGTTAATGAGGAAAATTAATTAGTGCCTCGGTCTAAGCCAGTCTGAATAAATTAACATGCAGGCAGGAAGGGGGAGAGGGTGAGGAGGACTAGAGAAGCTGGTTCCCAGCGGGGCTGTCAGATTCGATAAGGGTGTAAGGAATAAGAGCAATAATCAGGCTCTGGGGAGAAGAGGGGAGGGGAAGCGAGCTCCTTCCTTTGCCAGACGTGAAGCCCTCCTGCTCCTCGGCTGCCCACCCCGGCGCTGGCTGCGTTTTTGGGGGGGTGACTTGGGTGGGAGAGCTGCTCTCTGCTTGTGCACCTGCAGCAAACCTTGGAGATGTTGCCACAGGCCTTCGGCAGCTTGTGCTTCTGAGTGGGGCAAAGCGGGATCAAAAATAAGGTGCTCCAGGGGATTTCAATCGAATATTCAAATAATTAATCTGTTTTCTTTCCCGTGGTGTGACATACCATCGCTCTCTACAACTACCTGAAAGGAGGGTGTAGTAAGGGGGGTGCTGGGCTCTTCTCCCAAGTCGTCAGCGATAGGACGAGAGGAAATGGGCTCAAGCTGCACCAGGGGAAGTTTAGATTGGATATTAGGAAAGATTTCTTCACGGAAAGGGTAGTCAAGCATTGGAACAGGCTGCCCAGAGAGGTGGTGGCGTCCCCATCCCTGGAAGTGTTCAAAAAACAGGCAGAGGTGGCACTTTGGGACATGGTTTAGTCTAGTCTACCCTTAATTGGTTTAGTGTGGGCTTGGTAGTGTAGGTTAATGGTTGGACTGGATGATCTTAAAGGACTTTTCCAACCTAAACGATTCTATGAGTCTATGATTCTATAATGAGGGTTGCTGGGATTTTTCTCTCTTTCCCCACAAACAGATTTTTTTTTTTTTTTTTTTTTGAATAGTCCAATGGCCACAGCTGGAAAAAAAAAAAAAAAAACCCAAACAACTCAACCCTGACCTACAAGTGAGCGAACACAAGTGAAGGGTCCTGGCATGAGGAGCAGCCCAGCCTGGCCACAGCCCCAACCCGGGTATGAAGCCTTCCTGGCGACATTGCTGCACACATCAGTGGCGAAGCGGGGAGTCCGTCTGTGCCGCTGCACGTCCCTCAGCCCGGAGCGGCCCCTCTGCACCTTCCCAGCCTCCACAGACAGCTCACGCTGGGGCTGGCCCCGCTGAAAGGGCTAAAACCCGTCGTGGGAGAAGCGGGGTTGCCTACGTTAACACCATTTTGCTGGAAAGAGGATCGAGAACCCACCTGGCATGAGCTTGAGTTATGCTAGGGCCCCAGGAGGATTGCAGCAGGTAGACATGTTGAGCTGCTTAAAAAAAAAACCCAAACAAAGAGACATGGAGACTTCAGCCCCTCAGACCATGCTGCTGGTGCTGAGGCTTTGGCAGGATGCACAAAAATTTCTAATTAAGCCCCCCTCATATGGAAGATGAGATAGCCCCAGCCATTAAAACACAGCCACGTATTTAAAGCTTAATAGGAAAGGTTTAATGGATAAAGTCAATTTAATTACTCATCTTACGAAAGCTTGTACAAATATCAAATGCCTATTAGTATTCATGCAACCCGTATGATCTCGCAACACTGACAGATTAGAGGTTGTATCTAATTGCACTGGGGATGGCTTCAGATTTGGGTTTTGTTTTTTTTTTTTTTAATGCTTTTTTTCCCTTCCCCAACCTGACAAAGAGAATTTCAGATCGATGCCATCCGAGATTTAACTTGAAACAGAGACCATCTGAAGTTCTTCAGGTCACTTGGTGATGGTTTCCTCTGCCCCTTCCTCAACATGATGGGTTTTAATCCTTGTTTGATCCCCTGCTCCTCAAAGGCTGCCGAAGCGGCTCTGGGCAAGCCCAGACGGACGCAGCGCTGCCATCCCTGCGGGCCGTGGTTTTGCTGAAACGGAGAGCGGCGGGGCAGAGTCTGGTTGACAAATGGGCGCGACTGAATTGTCATTAAAAACATGAAGTAGGAATCGATCCAATTAAATAATAATGACTTGCATTTACCCAGTGCTTTTCACTTCCCATCTTAAGCAACGCAACCCTTGCAGACAGCCTGGTGGAAATTGCTTAACATTGCAGAGATTCAATCAGCAGAAAAATTAACACCAGGCGATGTTAAGCTGTTTCTCTGTGCAGTTGGTCAAGGCCAGGTTTGGGCTGAGGACCCAGCGCTGGGAGAGTGTACGTGACCATCCCCAAAAGAGCCATCAGGGAGCAATTCATGCTCATTATCTGGTCTTAGAAAATTCAGTCGGAGCTTGAGTCTCCCCGCACTGCCGGGATGTTCCTGCAGGCTCGTGGAAGGAATCGCCGCGGCTCCTGCTGAGCTTCATGGGATTTGGGAACATGTGGCTGCGTCAGAGGGGACAGGCACGTCCCCCGCCCCGCAGCCACAGTGCAAACTCCCGTAGCAGCCTCCGAGGCGACGTGGGCTTCCCTGCGAATGGAGAGCCGTGCGGAAGCGGGGAGCGAGGTCCCTGCTTGGGCCAGGGGAAGATGTCCACACGTAGTGGGAGGCATCGCTGAGCTGCGACGAACGCCTCGGCCTTGAGACCGGTACCTGCAGGGAAGGAGAGGAGGGGCCCGAAGCCGCACGGCACATTTGGACGCTCTTGGCTGGGAACATCAGGGTCTGCTGCTGGAGAGCAAGTTCCCTGTGGCCTGATGCGCAGTAAAGACTTGCACCCGGCTTCAGAGAGGTGGTTACATCCCTGTCGGCATCCCCGCCATCTTAACGCTACAGAGTAGGGTTTTGCATCCAGTAAACTATAAAAGACGCCTTGTATTCACTAATCGCTCTCAGTACCAGGGTCCTGCCTTGTCCTTCCCTCCTGCTTTTCCAAGAGCCTGATCCACATCCCCAGCCCCCGGGGATGCTCTCGGTGGGTGTCCGGGGCAGACGTTGCGGCGGTGGGGCCATCCTGGGGGACGGCTGCATCCCGCAGGCAGCTGCGGTGGGAGGCCGCCACAGCAGGGAGGCTGCGGCGGGGAGGTCGGGTCCCTGGGAGGTGGTGAGCCTCACCAGCTGTTCCGAGGCAGCAAAAGCCCTTAAAATCCCGTCTCCATTTGGCCGAAGCAGCTCTGAACCCGCAGTTCCCAGCTGAAGCTCGTGCTTGGCGTATGGGTGATGTCTTGGTGCCCCACACCTTGCAGGAGGGACGCAGTGGGATGGAGTCCGTATCCCAGTCTTGGCAAGCTGCCTGTACTTCGAGTGAGCTCAGAAAAAAGAAAGAAAATGTTATTTTGCTTTGCTGATGCCCCTGAGCCGAGGCATTTCGTACATGAGAGCAGAGCTGTCGTTGTGGTGTGGATTGGGACAGCGAAGACCCACAGTGTGTCCTCTCCATGCCGCCAACAAGGTTCCAGCCCGGGCTAACCTCTTCATGGGTCTGACACGTTTCATTGCCAGGTTTTTGCCTCTGGGCTTCCCTGTGCTTGGCCGGGGATGGGGGAAGAGTCCCAGGAAAGGGGCAATTCCCAGAGCAGCCCAACCCCAGCGCTCCTGAAACCACCACAAGCTGTGGGCAGGAAAGGCCTTTGTGGCACCCCCCGCCCCCGTGCTTCACACTCCTGCTCAGAATTGGTCTGATTTAGGCTTATTTTTAGCCTAATAAAGCACAAGTTTGTCAAAAAAGCTTCTAACAGCAGAAGTTCCTGCCTCAAATTGGATTTTTCTTTCCTTGGCTGGAACACCCTGGTCGGGAAGGTGACAAGTGGCAGAGAATCATAGAATCCTAGACTCATTGAGGTTGGAAAAGACCTTTAAGATCATCCAGGCCAACCATTAACCTAACACTGCCAAGTCCACCACTAAACCAATTAAGGGCAGAGCAATAATTTCATGTTTCCTGGCTTGCTGGCTGGATTATTTTTTTTAATGAAAGTAAAATTAGGAATCATTAAGGTTGGAAAGGATGTCTAAGATCATCAGTCCAACCATCAACCCAACACCCCCATGCCCCCTAAACCATGTCCTGAAGTGCCACGGCTGCCCATTTTTTGAACACTTCCAGGGATGGGGACTCCACCACCTCTCGGGCAGCCTGTTCCAATGCTTGACTACTCTTTCCGTGAAGAAATTTTTCCTACTATCCAATCTAACCCTCCCCTGGCACAGCTTGAGGCCATTTCCTCTCATCCTATCACTAACTACTTGGGAGAAGAGCCCAGCACCCCCTCCCTGCCCCCTCCTGTCAGGAGCTGCAGAGCGATGAGGTCTCCCCTCAGCCTCCTCTTCTCCAGGCTGAACACCCCCAGCTCCCTCAGCTGCTCCCCACCAGCCCTGTGCTCCAGACCCTTCACAGCTTCGTTGCCCTTCTCTGGACACGCTCCAGCACCTCAGTCAGAGACTCAGATTGCAGCGACACCTCTGCTCTGGCAACATGGGGCAGCACTGCCATTCCCATGGCTCATCCGTCTGCTGAAGACGGGTCGTGGATGCAGCTCACACCCCTCTGCAGTGCCTCAGACCCCCTGAGTTTGGAAAGATGCTTTGGGAAGGTGATGGGAAAAGGCTCTTTGCCTTTGTCCCCACTCCAGAGCAGGCAGGAACAAATACCTGCTAAATTTGTTCCTTTAAAAAAAAAAAAAAAAAAAAAAAAAAAGAAATTTAAAAAATAGGAGACTTTCCCTCCTCTGCTCCCTCTGGCAGCAGGGCAGTTCCCCTGGAAGAGCTGCCTGACTTTCCTACAATTGCCTGCGGCATCCTGGGGCTGTGCCGGGCCGGGGCTCCTCTTGCCGGAGCTTCATCAGGGTTTGTTCCCGATGCTCTGATAATCCTCTTCCCTGGCGCCAGTTTGCTCAAAGCTCCTACTCCACGAAATGTGTTGGTTTTAACAAATTACCTCTTTACAAAGAGGTAATAAAATAATATAAATATAAATAATATAAATAGAAATAAAATAAAATAAAACCCACCCCCAGCACTTGCTGTGTATTTTGGGTGATCTCCATGGGTTTCTCCGGCGTCTCCAGCTGCAGCTGCGCTGGGCTCCTGCCTCAGCGGAGCGGGAGATGCCTGTCCCGTCCTGTCCCATCCTGATCCTGATCCTGGCTGGGTGACAGGCAGAGGGAGCGCCTTTTCTTTTCCTCCCTTTACATTTCCACGAGCATGAGATAAAATAGCCCCTTGGCTGCTTTTTAGCCTGTTGGAGCCTCGTTTAATGCACTCCGCCCTGCGGTTCCCGCTGCAAAATGAAGGCTTTGGAACCTGGATCTCGATGTCTCCAATATTCAGCCATCTCACACAGATGCGGTGCTGGCCCGTGGCTTGGGGCCCGGGTGGGAGCCCGGGCAGAGCCAGGACCAGGGGCCACCGGAGCAAATCTCCGAACTGACCCCCACCCCGCTGCCGTGACCTCAAGCCCTTCCAACTCATTCCGCAAGCCACCCCTCCGTCACCGTGCAGGGACTCACCAGCAGCCACCGGCCGCACCACCCCACGGCGGGAGCCTTCTCCTCCAGCTCCACGGCACCGAGAAGGGGATTTGGGCACGGGGGACGCTGCCTTTCCCGGCAAAGCTAAATAATTACAGCAATAAAACTGCGAGCAGCTGCGCGCTGCAGCCTCCCCCTCCGCGAGGGACGCTCCGGGCCATCCCACATGCTTCCAGGCAGGATCAGCCCAGCGCAGGGGAATTCACCTCCCGTCCTTTCCAGGCTGCTGCTCCGACTGCAACGGAAGGAGTTTGCCGTCGTCCCCAAAGCGCTATTAATAATTACTTCTACGGCGCTTTTCTGGAATTCCTTGCTATCTCACCAAGACGGAATAATTATTTACAATAATCCGAAACGATTCTTAATTACAGCGGCGCAGGTGCTCGGAGGCAGCCGGCACGAAGCCGCTCGACATATGGAGGCTCTGGCATGAGGCGCGGGATTTGCCGAGCGGCACCGTTGGAGCCGAGCGGGAGGTGGGACCGGCCCCGAGCGCCAGCGGGGAAGGGGACGGTTCGGCCACATTTAGGAAAGAAATTTTAGGGGACGCCGAGCTCCAGGATTTGGCATGGAGACCTTCGGGCCACACCGCAGGCAGCGGGACCCGCCGGCTGGACACTGGAGCAGGGCACAGGAGCAGGGCTCGGCATCCCGGCTTCACCCCGCCCTGCGGCACAAAGTCAGGCCACGCTTCCAGTTTATACAGTTTAATACATGTGAAACAAGATACATTTCCTTTTGAGTAATGAATGCATAAATAACAGAAGATATATGTGAATGCATAAATATGAGGCGGCATGGAACGAACCAAACAAAAACGATTGTTTTAATTTCTCTTTTTTTTTCCCCCCTGTATGTCTTTTCGCTGCCGCTGCCCGGCGCTCGGGCTGCCGGCGCGTCCTCGCGACGGACTCGTTGCTGCTCTTATTTAGCATCAGCTTTCCACGGAAGCTGTCCCACGGTGAGAGGGCCTGGATGAGGGGTGGGGAGGGGGCAGGGACCGGAGGCTAGAAAAGAAAAATCAACCCCAAAACTGAAAAAAAAAAAAAAAAAAAAAAAAAAAAGTGGTGTTAACAGGTGACCTGAATTCCTCTAGAAGCTTCTCAGTCGGAGCCGGCGACGGAAGGGCCTTGGGAGGCGAACGCGTCCACGTGTGGGTGCAGGGGTGCGGAGGGAAGACCGACAGAAAGAGTGCAAATGGGACGGTTACGGCTGCCGCCGAGGTTTCGAAGGCATTCTGCTATGAGGAGGACAAATCATTAGCTTAAATGCTCACAAAGAACATCACCTCAGACAGCTCTTTATACCATTACATACTGTATCAATAATTTACTTGGAACTGCAGTAAACAAAATACATTTCTTAAATAATTTACTATTTATTTGTTTTGGTTTTTTATCTCTCTGTAAATTTAACTTTTTCCTTTTTTTTCATCTTTTTTTTTTCTTTGTAACACAAGAAACCGTGTTTGTGCATGTTAGTTCAGATTATTGCGACATTTAACCTGAATTTCAGTTAAAAAAAGGAAAGAAAAAAAGAAAAAACGCAACAGGACAGTCGTACAAAGAAGAATGAATAACTTATTATTGCACTGGCTACAATTCAGTAGTGATTTGGTTTTTCTTCTGTAGTTAGGACAACCTCTAAAGTACAAAAGAAGAATGAAGGAGATGTCTAAAGCATCAGCTGTGAAAAGAAGCTGGTGGAATGATGGTGGAGGGAAGGAGAAGGAAGGAAATGAAAGTGAAGGAAGAAGAGAAACATTTGGAAAACGAATGGCCGTAATAATTAGTTCCACATAAAACCCAAGGAAACACCACCCAGTTGCGGAGTCACATGTAATGCAAAAACCAGTCTCGTTTCTCTATAAAAATATGTGCATTATGAAGAGAGAGTTTTTGTGGGTATTTTTTTTTTTTTGTCTTTTTTCCTTGTTTTGTATCTCACAAATACATTATTTCTATTTATATAACTGCTGATATACAGACAATGTACAGCTCCCATCTCCTGGGCACTCCCGCGTAATGTGACGTCTCTAAAAGGTGCCTTGTTAAAAGTTGAGCATCTTTAAAAAACAAACAAAACCGACAAAACAACAAAACCCAAAGAGAATTCCCCCAAATCCCAACCGCCACCACCTCGAACCCGAATCAATGTGATTGAGGCTGCGGAGCGGGGTGCGAGGATCGAAGCAACCCCCTGAATCGACTCCACCTTCCCTTTAGAAAAGAAACCCCCAAACCGCTTTGCAAATCTGCTCCCCCCACCCCGAAACCCGTCACTGTTTCATCCAGCCGTTTGGTTTCTTTTTCTTTTTAATTTTTTTTTTTTCTTTTGGGGTTTGGATTTTTTTTGTGTGTGTGTCTGTGTGTGTGTGTGGTTTTTTTTTTGTTTTTTTTTTTTTTTTGCAAACCTCCACAGCGCTTAAGAACAAGTGACTGCGAGAAAGGAAACAAACCGAGCGAGCAGCCCCCCGCTCAGTCCCTTCGGTTTGGAAACCCACGTTGGTGTCAAGCCCTTGAGACCCCCCCCGCTCCCCCCTCCCAGAAAGCTATACTGGGTCATCTATGTCGTCTTCTGTTGCAACAGTCACCGGGACCAAGTCCTGCTTCCGGAGAGGGCTCTTAGCAACGCCCAGGAGCTCTTTGCTTTTCTCGGCGTTGCTCCACTGAGTTTTTAAGTGATCCGGCTTTTTCAGTTCGGAGGCGGCGGGGTCCGGCCGGGAGTCCACAGAGGCCGGCGTGGACTGACCGCTGTCCAGGAGGAGATCCGAGAGGCTGCTCAAGGAGCTGCCGTCCGACTGCTCGAAGGAGAAGTTGGGGATGGTCAGGTGCTCCCCGCGGCACGGGGGCTGGCCCCGGCGCTCCGCTTTGGAGGCTGGCTCCCCGGGCTGGCTCTCTGCGAGCTCCAGGGACTCTCGGTAAGCCGGGAACTCGCAGGATGGGGTCCTTCGCCGCAGCATGCTGTTCTCAGAGGGTTTGGTGCGCGAGGCCGCCCCGCCGTCGTCCTCCATGGGAGGATCTATAGAAATGCAGGGTGGGCTCATCTTCTTCTTCCTCCGGGCTCCGTGGATGTACTCGGACTCCGTCTGGATATGGGCAGGGGACCGCTGCTTTTCCTTGGCAGGGTCCTCAAAGCTACAGTCCCCATCGCTGATGGAGGGGCAGATCTCGATGGAGTGCCGCCTTTGGTCGTCTGCCCAGCTGGGCTTGTTGAGGAAGCCCTTCGTATCGATGCTGTAGAACTTCTTCAAGTCCTTCTCCTTGCTGCTGCCCCTGGAGAGGCTGGTTGTGCTGCAGTTCTTGAGGGACACAGGTGACGGGGCCGGGGAGATGAACGGAGAAGTGGAGCGGCTCCCAGCGTCCGAGTGTTCCCCTCCCCAGTCTTTGGCCGAGCTGTTGATGTGGCGAACCTCCTCGTCAGCCAGGTCGGAGGACTCAAAGAGGCAGCCCTCGGGGTTGGGAGGGCTGCCGCTGGGGCTGGGCGGATGGCTGGGGACGCCGTGCTGGCCGCAGGTGTGCTTCCGCATGAGCGTGCTGGGGTGCCGATGCGGGGAGGACGGGGGGGAGTGCGGCGGGGTGCCCGGGAGGGAGGCAGCCGTGGGATGGAGTGGGCCAGGGGTGAAGGTGCTCTGGGGCTGCTTTGCTGGCGGTAGCGTCTCTCCAGGCTCTGCTTGCAGGCTATCCTTGCGGTCCGGAGGCTGCCCGTCCACGGAGTCCCTTCGAATGGCCTCCTGGAAGGTGAGGAGAGAGAGATGGGACGAGAGCCTGGGGATCTGCCGGGCCGGCGGCACTTCCAGTGATGAAACACGGCACATGGCAGAACGGTCGGTGGGTCTAACGCACCCCGCAGCCCCCCAGCCCTGCCCCATCATGCCAGCCCCTGTCAGACCCTCGCCGTACAAGAGGATGTGGTTTTGCTAGCAAGCAGACCCAGAGCCGACGTGTACAGGTCTTGTATCTGCTGGCTCTTTCTGCATGGTCTTGGTCTTGCTCTAGCACCAAATCCTGAGTCAGTGCAACCTGTCTGAAGTGACACGGTGTAGGGCTGACTGCAGGCTTCTCATGGCACTGGTAAAACTGAATTGGGCATCTTCTCTCTATGCTTTAGCTAGTCTTTCATAGAATAGCACTTCCAAAAAGGTGAAAGTAGGTAAAAAGGCCCTTCCCCTGTGTGTCACTTGCTGAAACTGGAGTATATTAAAATTTATGGCACCAGAAACATTTTGTTCTAAAAAGGGGAATTCTACTTTCAGCTCCAAGAAAAGAAACCCAAGAGGGGACTGGGGAAGAAGGGAAGGATCCAGGTGACTATGAAGGAGTGTTTAACCTCTGCAGGCTTTTGGCCTCTCACCTGTCTGCACAGCAGCTTGTTGAGAGGAGGAGATCGAGGTGTGCCGTGGGGGGGAAGGATCTTCCAGCGGTGGCGGCTTTCGTGGTTGGGAGAACGGACTGCCAGCCGGAGGGACTCTGCTGGGACTCTCAGAGAGGAACACGTTCCCACGGGCTGGGAGCAGATGGAGGTGATGGATCCTAGGAAACAGAGAGAGAGCAGTCGCCACCACCGCTGGCATGGGGGCTGCGAAGGTTTGAGGCAGAACCAGTGCCCACAGACTCCAGGAGGGGAGTAAACGCAGGAGGGAAAAGCCTGTCTCGTCTGGCTGAAATCCCAAACCTCAGCATAAGCCTTGGGCAGTGCCAGGATTAAAAAAACAGGTGTCCCTTCTCCTGTCTCCTGTTTCGAATACTAGGCCATATCTCATCAGGGATGGCAGGGAGGTTACAGACGAAGTCTACTCTGCAATTCAGCAGCACTGCACGTGGCTCTGCCCGCTCTGGGATATCGCCTGTTACAGACTTTACGCTCATAACCTCTGTTTTCTGTTTCAGGTTATAGGAGTCTTCTCCTGCAGCTGCTGCGACACTCAGGGTGGATGGGAGCCACCAGGACCACAAGGCAACAAATGAAGGGCAGGAGGTTGGATATTTAGATTGGATATTAAGAAGAATTTCTTCATGGAAAGAGTGGTCAAGCATTGGAACAGGCTGCCCAGAGAGGTGGGGGAGTCCCCATCCCTGGAATTGTTCAAAAAACGGGCAGACGTGGCACTTTGGGACATGGTTTAGTGGGCATGGTGGGGTTGGGTTGATGGTTGGGCTGATGATCTTAGAGATCCTTTCCAGCCTTAATGATTCCTAGTTTTTACTTTCATTAAAAAATAATCCAGCCAGCAAGCCAGGAAACATGAAATTATTCCTCTCCCCTTAATTGGTTTAGTGGTGGACTTGGCAGTGTTAGGTTAATGGTTGGCCTGGATGATCTTAAAGGTCTTTTCCAACCTAAACGATTCTATCATTCTATGTTTCTGTGATTCTATTCTATGAGGTAGGGTTGCATTTGCAACCCTGCCATTGCTGCTTTCCTGGTAGCATTGCTTTGGGTGGATTTGTAGAAGGATGTTGCCTGTTTGGAGAACATGGATCGGGGAATTCTGGTGGCTGTGCCGGATCCTCTCAGTCAGGACGCCTGGGTTGTCCTTGCAGTGCTGCCAGGGATGGGCTTGCGACCTTACGTTGCTGTGCCACGTGGAGGCAAGAGCAGCACTGCCCAACTCCCTCAGAGCCTCCAGAGCTCAACTTGTAGGTCCAACCTACAGCCTCGTACGGCCAGCGGGCACCCTGCCACCAACTCCTCTGGGAGAAGACACCGCTGGCATGCGCAGGGCAGTTTTCCCATTCCCTACAGCCCAAATGCTACTACCACCGTCTGTCCATGAGGCAGACCTTGGCTGAACATGGTCCGATCAGCAGCACGGAGACCGCCTCAAGTGCTTGGACAATCCCTGAGCTCATGTATCAGGCAGGAATCACTCTCTTCCTGAAGGCTCCCAGTCCCCTGGCTGAGTCTAAAGGCAATCCCTCCTCCCCAGCCCCTTCATGGTGCTGCTTTACTGCAGCTCTGCGTTGTTTGAAAGATTTTTTGCTTTTTTATTTTTTTGGCTGCAGGATTTATTATCCTCATTAACTTGAAACGCAACGTCTGTTTCTACATTGCTGCTCCGCGTTAAAAACACAGCTATCCATCACTTCAAGAGATCTCGCCCAGAGGTCAGGGAACTTGAACCTATGACAAAAGCCATCCAGACAGATTGCAGTTGCATTTCAGAAAGAGATTTGTTGTTGGGAAGAAAGAAATGTTAGTGTTTAATCATTTTTCTTTTGGAGCTTGTCTTCAGAACACCACAGAAAGAGCAGAGCAGCAAGCTTCCTACCCCCCAACCTGCCCCACTTCTCCCTAGTTCTTTTTTGGGCTCTCCTACAGCCAGTGTTTCAGTGCGAGTCTGTACTGTTCATGTGCTAATCCAGGCTTTGCAGAATATTTTTTATGGTGCACAAAAACTTTGTCATAAAATCTGTCACAAACATGGTCATAAAAGCAAAACCCCATGCTCTCCTCCCCGTCCCTAGCTGGAATTTCCTTCTGTTGGAAACTTTCCATCTAGCTCTCGTATAGGAAACCAAAAACCCCTCTAAAGTGCATACTCAGGAACACAGAATATCTCTGGATATGTGTATTTTTCTCTTGTTTCTCTAGTAAATCAGGAAACTTCATCTAAGAACAAAGTAACACAAGACCTGGTCATCTCACAATATTTTCACTGTGTAGACACCCAAGTGTTGGGAGAAGACCAGACATCCTTAACTGACATTGAAAAGTCCATGAAAGCACAAATGCCGATGTGAGTATCCCTACGTGCTCAGTTTTACTTGCACCTAACTTACGGGACTGTGACTTAAATCAGAGTTTGGTCGGCTCAGAAGCAGCACAGCTCTGGGCGATGCTGGCTGGATGCATCCACCAGACCAGGTAAAAAGGAAGCCCCTGTCATATCCATCGCTCAGGTGCTCTTGGAGAGAAATTTGGGAAACGTGAGAAAATTTTTGGTCAGTTCTACCCACCCCTGCCAACATCACAGCAGTTTTATACTGGTATAAATCCTGATTTACACCCACTACAGAGATGAAAACCATCCCCAGTAGTCCAGCCATGAAACTCAACCTCTGTTTTCTTTGCTTAGCAAAGAATTTGCAGGTGAAATAATAATAAATACTGAGCAGAGAACATTAACTGGTATCCAGAGAGTTTGAACAAACACAGAGTTACTTCACCCAAGGAAATCAGAGCAGATCTTGCCAGTCCCACCAGGGTTTACAAACCCACTACTCATCTGTCCAAGCAGTTCTTGCATTTCAAACAACGTTGCATCAAAGGAAACCAGGCTGGTAAGTTCTTGGGAGCCACTCAAGAAGCACACATGCTTTTAGGGAGGCAGATATTTTCTTTCTTATTGATTTCCCCTTCAAACCAACTTGCACAACAAAAGAGATAGAAAGGCATTTTAGGGGAAATGTATTTGGATGCAGTGGGTAAATGTATACTCGAAGGCTCTGTGTAGCTCGTGATTCCCTGACTGCGGGGTCTCTCCACAAGATCCATTATAAGGCCAGGCTAGGGAGGCACTGGGGAGTGGTTTCTAATCTTTATGCTCCCAAACAAACTCCTGCATCTTTGAACTCCATGTACCATGCTAAAAAGATACTGCCCTGAGACTGAAGACTGCCTGAAACAATAGCTGTAAAGGAGCTCTGTCAGGAAGTAATACCGACTCCGGCTTTTATTCATGTTGATTTTATTGATTCGTAGTCATGATGTCAGGGCTGACCACTTCAGAAGAAATGTGCAGCTCGTACCCTTTTCCTCAGCTAACAGCCTGTCCTCTACACCTCCGGCATTGCTTGGGAGCCCCACTTCTCCCCAGTCAAGCGCTCAAGATGCCAGCTTCCTCCTGAGAAAAATGCAGCGACGTGATAAAAACCACAAAATTGTGCAATGCGTGGGAAACTGCAGTCCTGCTGATGGTATCAAATCGAAGCTAGCCCTGGCTCAGCCCACATTCGGCACGGGTTGCTTACTCCCCATCTAACCACGTGTACCCGCTGCCCCATGGTTTTGGCTAGGAGGAGGAAGGGAAAACTCCACGAGCAGTACCTCTTTGGGATTTGCAGGGATACGTTTCCATCTCCACCTCATGGAGGGGGAAGGGGGCTTTCGCTGGCATCACCGGCCGGAACATGTAGCTGTCGTTGGGCAAGGAGTGCATACGGGAAACGGAGATCTTGCGGACTGTCAGCAGGTTTTGAGGGTCCTGTGGCCTCAGAGAGGCTGCGCCGCCCTGCAAAGCAAGGAGACGGGGTCATTCAGCATCTTGGTGGTGAATTTACAGCAATCTCCTTCTCGTCTGCTCTTTGTTTTAAAACCTTGTGCAGATGTTCCTCTTGGCGTCTCTCAGAGAGTCTGCAGCCCTGGTGACTGCAATGGGATACCAAAGCTACACTGTGCTAGCTGAGTAAAGAGCTCAAGTTGCGGCTGGAGTAAAATGAGGCACCAAGGACCCGCCACTAAGCTGACTCTTGGACACCGCAGAGAAAAAGTAAGGTCCAGGAAAATGGGGCCCAC
The DNA here is from genome assembly GCF_030463565.1 of Pelecanus crispus. NCBI lineage: Eukaryota > Metazoa > Chordata > Aves > Pelecaniformes > Pelecanidae > Pelecanus > Pelecanus crispus. The sequence goes on along the minus strand of NC_134653.1, from coordinate 3,223,927 downwards.
CCTCTAAACACATGAGAAAGCCAGCATTCCTCACACTGTTCTGCTCTGGTTTTCCCAGGGATGCTTTCAGCCCGGCCTGGCTGGTGATGCCCTTCTCCTCAAAGCTACTCTGGGACAGATGGGTAAAACTGGCCAGTCCCTCGGCCACGCTGACCGAGGGTACCAAGCGTTTCTGGAAATTCATGTATTATCTCCCCAAAACACACATACAGGCAGACATTTAAACATACACGATAACACCACTGCAAAACCTGCGGCCTCTCTCCTACAACGTGGGCACCGCTGACCCCAGAAGAAGACAGCCACATGGCAGGAGGCAGAGGGAAGGAGAACACATCGTGGCAGCACATATGTGGGTGTGGAGCCTGTTCGGGGGTAGAAAAGACATTTTTCTGTGTTTCCTTTTGTTGTGAAATGGGTCTGGTTGGAAGTGCCCGGACAGAGCACGTCACAAACCTTAAACTTGACCCCTCTGCTTCTCTGAGGCCCTCATCACTTCAGGTACTTTATAGCAAGTTTATCCTGGGGTCTTTGGAAGCTTTAGGAACTCAAACGATGGCTCCACGGTGCTGACGGAGCAGCTGTGAGAGGTGGTGCCACGACTTGGCCAAGTGTTGGGGGAGTGGGAGCCCTTGGAACAGGACCTGCAACCTGGCTCCTGGCCCCGAGGTTTTGGTCCTAGACACGTTCCCCTCACAATTTATCACGTTATCTAAAGTACGACTAATCGCTCTGGTTTTCCTTTAATGTCAGCCTCCCAGTGACTGATTGAAAACATTTTCCCAGCTGCGTGTCTTAAATTAAATGTATTTTGCTTTGCTCTGCCGGGCTGTTTTCCCTCTCTGCTAGCAAAATCCGGGCCCGAGATCCCTCGCTGGATAGTTTGGAGGTCACCAAGGATCTGGTTAAATGTGTTTTTTCCATACATTTCTGGCTTACAAATTTATTTCCTCAGCTCCCTAAAGAGACACATCCCGAGACAAATTACTCGATGCTTTTACCCTGTTGAGCTTGGCTGAGAAGATGGGGGGGATCAGCAGCAGTTATTTACAGGTAGTTGGCATCCAGCGCTGACTGCTGCCTTGCCCAGCAGCCCTCCGGGTGCAACCCAGGTCTCTCCTCTGATATATTAATGCATCGGCAGCGTGGCTGTGCCAGCTGGCCTCTGGCCATTACAGCTAATAAGCTACCAGCATCGCAACACCTGAGCTGAATGCAGGCGGGCGATTGTTAACACCCCGGTGCCACACAGAGAACAAAAGGTCTTGCTCCACTTTCTGGGTATTCTAACAGAAGGATCATTGTATTTGTCTATTAAATCTCAGTTCGTCTTTACAGGATCTTGTATTTGTCTTCTCTGGCTGGGACAAATGAACAGAAATCTCCTCTTGACATAAACAACTGCAATTTTTAAGGTTTCAGCTATTGAGACCCAATTGACGTAGGGACATGGGCACATTTCAAATGGCTTCAAAGCCACTCTAGTAAGTGCCTGAAATATGAAACATGGACGGGAAGCTCACACCTAGTGATCTGCTCTCGACAGCTAGGAAGGTTTGGAGACACACCACCATGGGCACTGCTGCTCCTCCTCTTCAGTGGGAAACGCCTGATGCACTCAGGAGCCTGATCCCATGCCCTGGAAATCAACGTGGCTCCTTCAAAAGCCATGAAAGCCCAACCTGGACCAGTGCTGCTGAGACTGCGTATGGTGAACCCTGCCTGCAGGCACCCTGAGAGCTTGGGAGGATCCCAGGCATCTGATAGAGGTGTGCAAGTTGGGAGCCTACTTGCCGTGGGACCCCTCTAAGGCCAAGTAAAAAGGCATTAAATTGACCGTAGAGGCTCGTGGTGATGCAGCTCAGAGGCTCAGTTAAGCATCTTTAATCAGCAAGCACAACTCCTTCCTCCTGTGTCTGGGAATCAATAGGCTGTTGGAGCTCTGATTTTGCTCTGCTGTGGGGGCAGCTCAAGAAGAAATAATCTGCGAATACCTCCACAGGACATGACCCTTCCTGGGTGATTAAACGGCCAGAAGATACTCTGTAAGCAAAGGTGCCTGGCAGGATACTCTGGAAGAGGGAACACTGTAACTTCTCAGAGGCCTGGAGCCAAGAGCCTGCAAACAAGCCGTGGGCAAAATTCCCAGAGGAAGGGCTCCTCCTGATCCCTCTCCAAAGGTGCGCGTCTCCAGCACTGCGAGTGAGCTTAGCCGATTCCCGCAGCCTCTGCGGTGGGGAAGGCAGAGGCACAACAAGGGCAGGAGGCAACCCCCTGCCTGTGCCTGCCAACGCTGGCATGCCTGCACAGGCCAGCTCCGGTGGCATCCAGGGTTGTGCTGTCATTCCTCGTGGAGGTAACAAACTCTCAGCTCTGCCAGCAGAAACCCAGGACCCCTTGCAGTTCATTTATGAAGTCCCAAATTTTGCCTGTCCCTGAAAGATGCCTTCCCTACGATCTCCCTTTGAGTCTCTGCAGCTTCCAGGTGGCCAAGCTAATGGACACCCTGCAGAGCCATGAAGGGGAGGATCATACCTTCATATCACTCATCTTGCACAGGGGAAACCGCTTGGTCATCAAGAGCTTAATCTGAGCCCAGAATTTGCTTGGAGATGCTGCGAGACACTTGCTACTAGAAGGTGCCTTGATAAGTCATGATAGAGGTCAGGTAATAGAATCATAGAATCATAGACTCACAGAATCATTTAGGTTGGAAAAGACCTTTAAGATCATCCAGGCCAACCATTAACCTAACACTACCAAGTCCACCACTAAACCAATTAAGGGCAGAGTAATAATTAATTTCATGTTTCCTGGCTTGCTGGCTGGATTATTTTATAATGAGTAAAACTAGGAATCACTAAGGTTGGAAAGGACCTCTAAGATCATCAGTTCAACCATCAACCCAACCCCACCATGCCCACTAAACCATGTCCCAAAGTGCCACGTCTGCCCGTTTTTTGAACCCCTCCAGGGATGCGGGCTCCCCCACCTCTCTGGGCAGCCTGTTCCAATGCTTGGCCACTCTTTTCGTGAAGACATTTTTCCTAATATCTAATCTAAACCTCCCCTGACGGATGAAATAAAGGGGAAAACGGCCCAAGTCTAAAGCGGATTAATTCTGGGTGGCCACTGGAAGTTCTCTGATGACAGCAAGTGTGCTCCCCACTGCAGCATGTGCATCTTCATCACTGACTGTGGCCTGCATGTTCTCATGCCCACCCGAGGACATCTGGAGCCCATTCACCCCGAGGAGGGCACTGAGCTGCAGCAGAGCAAACCGTGCAACATCTTTACGTGATGTGACCTGGGCACCAGTTCGTGGGTGCAACTGGGAGGGACCAAGCAGAGGGGGCTGCAGCCCTTCTGGTCTGTTGGGTGATCTCCCCAGAGCATCTCCTGAATCCCCAGCTCTGGTGCCTGCTGAAAGCCTAACGTGTTGATCTACTTCTGCCTTTTCCTCAATACTGTATCATAAACAGGTTCTTATAGTAACAGTAAGAAAACCAAACTGTGTTTTCTCCACAAAGGACTCTGCCTGCCTCCAGCTCTCGATATACAATTTGAAGACAGACTGCTCACACATCACATCACACATCAAATGTGAGACTTTTTTTAGCTTAAAAAGGGCATTTCATTCGTGTCCCACAAAAGGCTGCTGGCAGAGTTGGCTGGGACATGTTCTTTGCCCAGCCCCTGCATACGCAAAGGCAGTACGAAGGACAGAGGATGGAAACGACTGTTGTGGCTGTGAAGCGACAGGTTTAGGACAATTCAGACACCACCGCTAGCCGCACAGCACCAAAGCACAATGCCACAATGCAGAAGCAACGGCGCGATGTCATTCACCTCAGCCTCGTGGCCTGGGGTTTTGTGGGAAGGTGTCAGGACATGGTGGGAAACAGAGCAGGACGGGATTTCCATCATGGGAGCCTCTGCCCCCTCCAGCGTGTCTGAGTCTGGGATGGCTAAAGACACATTCTCACAGCTCAGCGCCTCCTTCAAATCGGGGAGATAAAAAGCATCAGTAGCAGAGCAAGGCTGGGTCTTAACGCTCGAACACATTTGCCCCGTGGCATTTCCTAGTTGCCCCATTCATCCAGGGCAGGCAGGAAGACAAAAGGAAATGTGGGCTGCAAAAACTGGCACAAATGGCAAGAAAATACAGAGCATCTTGCAACACCTTTGTGCAACATCCATGCCACCATCAGTGGCAGGATTAGTCATAGAGAACTCTACATATTTAACCTCTTCCGCGCAGCTAGCAGGGAGTGCAGCACTGAGCTGCCAGCCATCCACGCCTGCCCAGGCCAGCCTGGGTGTCTGAGACGTGAGTGAGGGCATTGCCGCAACCCAGCCCCGCCGCGGTGCCTCTGCCGCCCAGGGGAAGGGGAGCCCTGGCTTGCAAATCCTCGCCTGCATTCGAGCAATCTCAGTCGCAGGGGGAAATCTGTGGCCAGCTCCCTGCTCACGCTGTTCTCCCTCTGGGGACCATCACCTCTCACTACGGGTTTTCTAGGGCTAAGAGGAGGCTCTGCATGGCTCCTGATGTGCTTGGGAGGTACTGGAAGATGAGGAAAACACAAGGAGAATGAACTCAGTTTCCAATCACAGCCTATGTGAAAGGATGTGCCCTTTCTTTCCCCAGTGAGAAAAGCAACCTGGGTGTTTACGGTGCATTTTCCTGCAGAAACGTCTATTAGAAGCTACATTCAAATAGCAAATTCCCCATCGCTGTGTAACAACATATCTTTTCACTTGACTTAATAGAGTCTGATAGATTTTACAAAAATCTAATTTAATGTAATTTAATCTCAAATCCCCCATTGATTTTGCAGTAGATTTATTTGCGATCACGGTGACGAAGCAATTTTGTATTCACTCTTAATCATGCGCTGCTGACATGGGATGAGACAATTATCTCATGTCTCTCCTTTCCCCCCTGACTTCTGATTGCCCTCTTTTTCTAGAGGACTAATAGAAATCAGAGAGCAGGCAGCGTCTGGAAAATCAACCCAGGAACCTCCAGCTTCTTGCTGACAATTCCCAGGGTCCAAGTCAGCCATGCCCTAAGCAGAGCACGAGCCAGTGGGAAGCTGCATCTTACACCAGTGCCAGACATGCCCTCCTGAGCTGCGTGCTACCATTTGCTCAAGGCTTCTCTGGAAATCCCAAACTGCGATTAAAAAGAACCCGAGCAGCATTTCTGTGTCTGTGTGAAGGGAATTTATGCCATCCTTTGCTGCACATGTCAGGGCTGACAGCGCCAGCATTCCGTGGGGTTTACGAGATTGGTCCCCGGTGCTGCTGCCCGTGCTAATATGACAAGAACCGATGTACTGGCTGGGAGAACATGACAGGGACCTGTGGCTATTATGCTTCTGAACTTAAAATTCACAACCTTTGAATGAACTGGAAATGCCAAGAGATGGACTTTCAACCCTCCCCCAGAACAACGGTCAGGACAGCATTAGCCCTGGAGAATGCGTTTCAAGCAGCCTTCCACCTCAGGGAGCCCTCCTGAGATGACTCAAGATGTGGAGGTGGCGGTGACATCTCTGCCGTAGGGGGACCCGGGAAAGCTGCCTTCCTCCCACGCTGCCTTGTCTCCTGCCTCTTTGGCTCTGTGTCACTCGGGATCTGACTGCCTGATGATCAGACAGCAGTCACTGGTGAGAGCTGTCCCCTCCCTCCCCTGAGCACGAGAAGAGCACAGATGCTTTGTGTGAACTATTACCAGGGCTTGGTGCTTCACCTGCACCGCTGACTCTGACTTCATGGTCTCCTGACTTCTGTAGGGTGCCCTGCTCTCCGGGGCCACTGCACCTCCCCTGCTCCCGCTGCTGGCTGAGGTGGTTGCTCCTCTGGACATCTCCAACTCGATCTCAGCATCCATCTCAGCATCCTCCTTGGCCTCCTTGTTGCTCTCCTCCAAGTGCTTCATCAGCACTGCCACCACTACATTGACTAGGACAAACTGTGCGATGAGGACGAAGGTGACAAAGTAGACAGGAGAGATAACAGGCAGGTAACTGAGGCAGTGCTTGTCTTCCCGAGTGCATTCCCGGAGAGTGTCCTGCAACAGAGAGGGAGACGTGAGGGATTAATAAGGGCTGGGGCTCTGCTTGGGCTCCAAACACAGAAACATCAAAGATAACCTGCTGAGGACTCAAAAGCATAAGCTTTTTGACATATCGCAGACACAATAGCTTGTAGGTGCAACAAAATGGATAGAAGAAAATACGGACACCATGAATTACATCAATTGCAAAGAGGAGGATTGTGTTACATCCCAAAGGCACAGGGCATAGAGTCCATGGTTACTCCTCTCAGCCACAAGAACTGGCATAATGTTCCTGAAGTATTTTACATATATATATGTTAAAAAGAACAAAGTTTTATGTTCGGCGAGACTTAGGACAAATTATCCCTTGAAAATACACTTGGCTTTCAAATGGGAAAGTTTAGTTTTGATGTTTTAAAAGGAAACCTTTTTTTGTTTTCACACAAGAGGTGCCTAAATTTGTTTGAAATCTGTATCTATCTATCTACAGAGAGAAGAAACTATTCAAACAGAGATTGAACACACCTTCATGATACCATTCCAGTTGTCCCCTGTTGACACCCTGAAGAGGGTGAGAAAGGCCATGCCAAAGTTGGTGAAAGTTGCGTGCCGGCTCAGACCTTCACAAGGATTTTCTTCACTGCAGTCTGCAGGAGAGAGAAGCAGAAGCACGTCAGTGAAGCCACGGTTGCCAGTGCTTATTGAGAGCAGCCCCCCCAAACCCGGCGGTGAGACCCTGAGATATGTCACGGTGATACATGGCATCAGGGAGGACTGCTAAGTGGTGATCTCATGGTGGCCTGCAACTATTGAAGGGCACCTGGTGATCAAGTAACCAAACTCTTCTCAGTGGAGGCAGATGATATAATGGACAGCAACACACTGTGGCTTAGGAGGTCCAGGTTGGACATTAGGAAAGTTGTTTTCATCTGGAGGGCCCAATAGCCCTGGGACAGGTCACCAGAGAGCTAGGGGAGCTCTGCTGTTGGAAGGTTTCAAGATTTGGCTGGACAAAGCCACGGCTACTCTGAGCTACTGATGGGGCTTCAAGTGGGAGGCTGGGTGGGGGCCTCCAGAGGCCTCTCCCACCAACATTTCTGTGATTCTCTTGACTTTACCCCAACAGCAGAGCCAACACAAGGAGCTCTAAAAGAAGGTGGAAACAAGCAGACTTGCCGGGGTGTCTCAACAAATACTGCTCTACAGTATCCTTTGTCTGTTATCCTCCTGATTACGTCCTTGTCTTGATTATTTTTTACAGGGCACATCTACCATGATGGATATTTCACCGAGATAAAGTGGAGCAATTTGAAGTTTTTCCCCTGAGAATTAATATACTAATGAATGTAAGCTGAACATATGAAATGTCCTTCTTTCCATAAAACACAGGCTCATTAAATATTGATTAGGACAGGCAGCAATGCCTCTTGCAAGAGCATTTAACTATTAGGCATTTATTTCAGAGGCAAATAGGAAGGAAAACCAGAAAAGGAAATAGAAAAAAAAAAAACAACCCACAAATGACCAGGCTTGTGGAGCGAGCACTGATGGTTCTTGTGCCTGACATGGACTAGCAGTGATTAGGAAAAAGAAGTAAAAGTATTTCCCGGTTAAATCAGGATGGGAAGCGGTGCGCTGACTGCCTGCAGCTTGCCCCAGATGAGATCAGGGTTTTGCCAGTCTCTGACCGTGTGCTGTGGGGGCTGGCATTGGCAAGGTGTGTGCATGGAAACACAAAAAGGATTCAGAGCAGCAGAAGGTGCCTCTATGAATAAGACATTTTTCACCTTTGTAGCTGAACAAATGCATAACTATATATCTAGATATGTAATACAAAAATCACAGTATTTTATTTGGGGGGGATGCAGAATGAGTTTTTTTTTCCAGAATTTGTTGGAGATTGAAAAATAATTTGTCTTTGGTTGAAAGAAATATTCTGCTTTCAGGCATTTGTAATCTGAGCAGAGGGCTGGACTCATAAAGGGGATTAATGACAGCCATAAAATCACCACGGAGGAAGGGCCCTTCTGATGCTCTTGAAGCCCTAATTGGGATGCAAACACTGAGAAGGCAGACACGTCTCCTTCGAACAGCATGTTTAGAGGCCGTGACTGCTTTGGCCTGGCTAAGCTGGGCAAGGTAGGGCTATAGTGTTTTCTCTCTGACTCCACCTGATATTCTTTTTAGTGGTGGACACATTCATGATCAGCTCTGCAGTATCCTCAAGCCGGAGGAATAAATGATGCTGGACAATCAGGAACCAGTGGATGCTTCCTGTTTTATGTAGAAAGGGGAAGGTGATGCTGAGAAGAACAACGGACAGACAAGACTTGGGCAGCTGGAAGAGCAATGTCAGCCAAGTGCAGAAAACTAAAGGAGTGTGGTGGAAGCTCCGAGGAGGGACATGTTTATGGTGGCATCTCTCCAGCACGAATCTGACTACCATCCAGCTTTACAGACTCGTGTTCTGTCTTAAGTAGCAAACTTCCATCTCTGTGAACATATCCATGCTGGACAATTATATTTAAAGAGTAAATAGTTCCTCCACAGCCAAGGGTGGTGTTGGACAAATCTCTAAATGTGTGTGCGTGTTAGACAGGTTCTGTATTACATCCTCATGTGTCATCTGCGACCCTGAGATCAAGAGAAAACTTTGATCTTCAGACTGCGAGCTGTGAAGCTAAGGAAGGCCCAGGAATGAGAGAGAGAAGAAAGGAAACAGCTAGATACCAAATAAACATCAACCGGATGAAATAAATTGTGTCAGGCACATTACTCACCTAGCTTGCCAAACAATTCCACTCCCAGGGCAGCATAGATAAAAAACAGGAGCATAAAAAGTAGGCCAAGGTTCCCTACCTACACAAGGAGAAAGCAGAACAAGGGTCAGGCAAGTTGAGGCCACAAATTAAATTGCTCCATCACATTTTCAACACAAGCAAAAGAGGGACTGGTGGCCAGAGGCTAATCATCATCTCCCCTGGCTTCCAACACTCTGGTCCCCTTTCACAGTTCTGCTTTAACAGACCCAGAGAAGCCTCCTGTGTTGGGGAAGGAGCAGATGCTCCTACGTGCAAAGCAGTCTCTGCGGCTGGTGCCTCTCCATCGCCCTTCCACTTAGGCGGGATGCTGCCTTCATCTGTAATTTGGCCAACCCGTAGCTGTAGCCTCAGCAGCACTTAGCCCTGCACTTTAATGCAGTGGTAGTTTAAGTGACCTGGTGCTCTGGTCTGACTTTCAAGGGCCTTTCCCTTCTGTTTGCCAGGTTTGAGACTCTGAGCACGAAGGCTGAGGGTTTCAAGACAGTGACATTAACAAGACATGTCTCGAGCCACAAGAGGAATTGCCTGGTTTTCAAAGGTTTCGCTGGCCTGGAGGGCTTTCAGAAAAGGAACATATGCTCTAGTAAGATATAAAGCTCTCCTAGCCTTGCCACTTTACAGATATTTCTCAACAACAACTACCTGAATTTTAGTTTTCAGTATCTCAAAAGAAAAGCCTTATTCCATCTGCCATCACTTAAATGCAGGCACCTTGCAGTTCAAACACTGCGTGGTGTGCTACTATTAGGTATTAGTCTGCACTGCAAGGTGGCCGAAGGGGACGGTAACAGAATTGCAATGATGCTAAAGGGAACACAAAGATTCTTAATAACAAAGGCAATACAGTTATCCGCACTGGAGTCAGTCACTACATGGGGTCTAAGCCTTTAAAACATCTCAAAGAGCACATTTTTTTTTGTGATTCGGGCAGAGAACACGAAGAGCAGAGTAATCTGACCAGCTAACCACCTGCATTCTACCTGCAACTAACTCTGGTCACATTTACCTTTCCTGCCACTTCTAAACGCCTTGTGTCGATCGGCTTGTAACAGAGAGCAAGCAATTGAGTTCTCCAATTAGACATGGCGTCACAAGCATCATTTTATCACTACATAAAAATGAACTAGGTGGTGATTCAGGCAGTCAGGCCGAGGGATTCATGATCTCCAAGGTATCTTCTAGTGAACTCTACAGTTTTAGAGAACGTTCTTCTCTGAGGCAGCACAGACACAGTGTTGGTATACCAGGTATTTTGGCCATACTGCTTAATTTCATTAGAAAGGTTATCAGTATGATACCTGTTATCATAAAATAACACAGCTATCACTTACTAAGTAGGGTTTTTTTGTATGAAAGAAATGGGAATAGTCAAATCACCCAGTGGAGACTGTAATTGCTATGAAGCCTAAACTGGCTACTACACATAGAGCTTTGCAATTCCACTAACATTATTACCATACTCCAGGGAATAATAGAGATAATACGGTGATGTGGATGGCTGGTCTAGATTATTTCATCTGCATGTACTGTCTTCCGGAATAGTGTTCCCTAACTCATGTCTGCTGGACCACTGGTGGTTTGTAAGACATTAGAAGGCAGGCTGCAAAATGACTGCAAATTAGAAAACACGGGAGAACGGGCACACACACACAAATGCGCACACATGCTGCCAGGGAGGCAAATGAGCAAATAATTAAAGAGAAGGAAAATAAAAGTGATAAACAGGTTTTCTAGGTTGAGTGTAAATTAAAGCCTGATGTTGTAGCACTGCAGAAGAGGGTCTTGGAATTTTTTCAAAGAAGCCTATAAGCTGAATATTTTACTGCGATTTTAATGCCTAATAAATCAGCCTGCAAACTTCTGGCATTGATGAAATTCCAAAGAATTTAGACTAACATCAAAGTTATTACCAGGTTATCAGTCAAAACTATTATCTATCTCTCAACATGCAAAGCATGTTATGAGCTGACATTTGCTCATAAACAATTTGTAAAAGATTCTGTATTTAAGATCATGACTAATTACATTACTGAACCAACGTGTCTCACAACTAGTCCTTCAAAGACCAGTTTACACTCATGGGTTTGCTGTATAGGCTCAAGGCATCCGAGCCATAGGCATACTCTAAAAATGCTAACAGAAGCACATTTGATAATGCAGTGTTTGCTGGTGGCTAAGGTTGCATTTGCCCTTGGCTGAGAGCAGACACATGGGCAGTTCCAAAGCTCAGCCGATGCGCAGGATCTTTTGGGAAGTGACTGAATGTCTGATGTGGAAACGTGGCTACATGAAAGAGAGATGTGGGAGACAGCAGCAAGTCAAAGATCCTGGGATGGGTGACGGCACGACCTTTACTGTTAAACTCCAGCCCAACCTGTACCTAGACATCCAGAGCTGCTCTGGAGTGTCAGCTAAGAAGCAGGTTGCTCCCCATGTGCACAAGAACAGCCTGCTGCCCTGACCACCCCTTGCAGATGTGGCATCCACATGGATATGTGCAGGCAGTTGGTGGCTCGTGAGGTTGGAGAGGGCATGAGTTTCTCAGCAGCCCACAAACACCTCATGCTCAAGAGAATGTGGCTGAGCAAAATGGCTCACCTCTTGCTTAGGTGCTTCAGCAAAACCGCTTGTCTATTTGTGTACCTTCTGGCTGTATTGAATCAGTACAAGTCACTGCCAGATTAATATTTTGTCAGTGCTACCCCATGGCTCTCTGGTACACGTCCCTCAGGAGAGGAAAGGAAGGTCCTCTTCAGCACATGGCCTTCACCAAGGCCTGAGCGCAGGGAAGGACCCAAGGCGTGTTCTCGGAAGTGGGCTGAGGTGGAGGCAGCGAGGTCAGCCAGCGGCCGCAGAGAAGGCAGACTGGATGTGTGTCTGTGACCTTGAGTGAGTCATTCCTCTCCTGCAACTCAGCGTACCCATTTGTAATACCCTTGCGGATAGGTAATTAATATCTGTAAAGCACTTTGAGATCTACTGAGACCAGACAAGAAAAAGATCGTGCATGAATCATGTTGCTGGGAGGAATGGGAGGGGGTAGGAGCACATCCAGGCGCTTTTCTCCAGCAGCCAAAGGCTGGGAGGCCTGTGCTGGACTCTGCATCAGGGACAGAGATCCAGCTCTGGTCAGCAACCTCAGCTTTGGCAGCCAGTCACCCAGGCAGGCTCTGAGAAGTGGTTCTGCTTTAGCAGCACTGAACAGGTCAGCCCATGCTCTGTTTATCCATCAGACTCCCCCTGACTTGGGCTGGTGCCTTTGGCCGGGCAGAGAAAAGTACAGATAACCCTTCTCTCTGGCAGCCAGGGGCTATCCATCATTTGCTGTGGCTCCAGTGTTGAGGGGAAGTTGTGGCCTGTAAGGGAGTGAAGCAGAGCTGAAGAGCATCTTGGAGATGTTCTTGGTGCCCTAAAGAACATCAGAGAAGCCACAAGAGAAGATGGAGACCCTGGTGAGTACCTGTGATTCCTCCTGGACCTGTCTGGCATCCTGGCTGCCATATACGGAATAACGGATTTAAACTAAAGAATAATAGATTTAGACTAGACATTAGAAAGAAATTTTTTACAATGAGGGTGGTGAAGCACTGGCACAGGTTGCCCAGAGAGGTAGTGGAGGCCCCATCCCCAGCAACATTCCAGGCCAGGTTGGACGGGGCTGTGAGCACCCTGATCTGGTTAAAGCTGTCCCTGCTCATGGCAGGGGGGTTGGGCTAGATGATCTCTGAAGGTCCCTTCCAACCCAAAGCATTCTGTGATTCTATGATACTGCTGGCAAAAGTGCCTGTGTGCCTGGGACAGAGGGATGCTGTGGGGAGAGAGGCAGAGTCCTCCATCCCACCCAGAGGAGCAGGGAGGTCCTGTGTGAGGAGCTACCACCCTTCACCATGGTGCATCCCAGCTGGATCTGTGATCTACCGTTGCGAAAGCCTTGGAATGACCCTGCTCAGCAGCAAGGAAAGCGACCCTCCTCTCCGCACACCCAGCAAACCCCTTCTCCCGCTGCCCCTGCGAGGCCTGGCGAGGCTGGCTTTGCTTTAGCTCTTGTGGACATCACTGCTATTAGTTTTTTGCCTCCCCCTAAGAGCGACTGCAGTAGCTAAGCACCACTGCATGTCCCATCCGAGTTCAACCTCTGACCTATGCCACTAAGTAAAAAGCCCATATCTGTAGGCACTGGCATGCAAAGCAACTGTGCCTGGTTGTGTTAGCTTGATATGCAAATGTGTTGCACGGATCAGGTACAACAGGACACCAGCCACCTGGGCACTATCGCTTCTCTGTGGCACTGTCAGCTATGTGATCCTACCCAAATCCCTCTAGATCCTGCTGGCCTCTACTCTCCCTGCTCTGGGAGAGGCGTTGATGAAATACATGTCTTCTGCTGCCCCACTCCTGCAATGGCTGGCTGAAGCACACGACAGTTCCTCTTGTGCCTCCTCCTGCTTCGACGTCAATTATTTCTGCATCACTGGCCCACACCTTGGCATTTCAGTTGTCCATGCAGGCAATGCACACAGCTCCCTGGGATGCCTGTCAAGAGCAATTTCTCATAAAACTAAGCCCCTGCCAATCCTTTCGAAGGACATGAGTCCTCCTCATCTTCCTTCCAGCACTCTCCACCAAAGCAATAAGCCTGGCAGCAGGAAAACACGGGCTAATTCATGCACTAAACCCACGAGAAAATGGACACATTTGTCTGCTTGGAAAACACAGGCTATCTGTGTGAATTCCTGGACTAGTGGAAAGGGCCAGACAGACAACCCTGGAGGCTAAAGCCATCTCATTGATGCAACCACAAGGCCACCAGCTGAACTGAATGCGCTCCCCTTTCTGCGTATCCACTCAGCCCCACGGAGACCAGCGCTAACAGCCCACAGAATGGTGGTTTCTTTACCTAATGATTTCTGCTTCGCTACTCAAATCTCTCAGGCATCTCTGCTCTTCTGCAGCATAGCACACACATAACTATCTTCCAGACTCCGTCTCATCTGCGGTGCTTGCTGGTAAGACATTTCTATTCTTGCTCTCTGAGCTTCACATTCACTGTGGGCTTTCAGTGTCTGGCAAAAGCAGGCTATTGTTTATGTCCCATAACTGCTGTTACACAATGCCAGAAAACCTCTTCAAGAGCTGAAGTTGAGATAAGCTCAGGAATTACAGCACCACAAAGAGTTAAACTCCTGGACAGGAGCAAAGTACAGGCTCTGTCCTTCAAGGCACTGATAGAATGAGGAGTTATTCACTTTTTTCTTGGCACAGAGTCCACCTGGGGGGAGTTCCAAGCTTTGAAGACAAAGAGGAGGTATAATGTACAGTTCTGCACTTAATTAATGTGCCGTCCACAGACTAAGTGAGAAAGAAGAAGGAAAAAGAACTCAGATCTTTTGATAGGAAAGTTCCACATTTTATTGTTGTTGGCCCTGCAGAGCCAGGATGGCAACTGGACTGGATTCCACTTTGTCCTCTCCGTCAGCAAGAGCACTGGCAGCTTAGCATTGACTGCAGGTTTTCTTACTGGCAATCGATACCAGAAGTGCTGTGCAGACTGAGCTGGGCTGCTAGGTATGGCAGATTCACTTACACAATGAGCATTTTAATGCAGCCAAAAGCAAAGTTACAAATCTGAGAGCAAAGCACAGGCCATGCTACAGAAAAGGTGACTTGTGCTTTGGGAAGCTGGGGATGTGAAAAGGACTCAAGGATTACCATCGAACAGGAGTCCTACGGAGCAGACATTGCTTACAAAACCGATGCAGCCATCAGATGTATAAGCAAGGGACTATTCAGCTGAAGCATAAGAGTGGTATAATTCATTATATAGCCTTAATGGGGCCAGAGCTCATAAAGAAGAGGAAAACACTTGAAAGAGGTCTTGAAAACCTGCTTCACACTGAGAGATTAAAGGAGTTCAATGTTGTTCTGTTTGCCAGACTGCAAGAGAGAGTTTTATCTCTTATTGCCTCCAAAAAGGAGAAGTTATAGCAGAAAAAATGCAAAGTTACACTCAATGAAAAAATAAACTTGGCTAATTCAGACTAAAAACACCAGATTTTTTTTAGCAGAAAGAGTAAACACCTACTGGAAGAACGCATTTCATGAATAGGAGATGGCCGATCCCTAATACTTTGCATCCTTAAAACAAGACCGGGTGGCTTTCAAAAGGCGTGTTGAAGGTCAGTGCAGAGCTGTGTGCCTTGTGTTACGGTGGGAGCAGGCCTCTGCGATCACAGGGGAGTTTTCTGTCTGTGAATGGCAGCACTGAACTGGCTTAATTAGGACTGGCAATGTCTAAGTGATGAAGTCAGTGCTGGTCACACTAGCCCAGCTCTTTTTAGCTGCTCAGTTTAAAGCAGTGGATCTATTTCAAGTTTACACCAGTGCAGCTGATTTTAGCACTTCATACTTTAAAGTCCATGACAGATTTTGTTCGTTCTCCAAAAGGGCATGCCATGAGGGTGCACCTTCAGAGCTGAGGCTGGCAGTGCCTTTCTAGGTGACCATGGCCCCTCTACTAGTTCAACCTCTTGGTCAACCAGCTGTGAAATTGGAAAACTTGGATTCCAGTTTGAAAAGGAGATACTGCCTCAAGACTGCGCAGCAGTGGGTAAAAGAGTCAGTGCTAGATAAGCACAGATGGCCTATGGCAGGAACGTGATGACTGATTCACACTATCCCAAACATTTGCTGGGACTAAGAGGGCATGGAGGCGGTGGGCAAAGAAGGTGCCATTTTGAGATCTTTCCCCGACCATCCTTTCTGTCTCTGTTGCCTCTCCTCATTTGTTCTTCTCTACTCCATCTCATTTTTTTCAGATACATGGTGGAGGAGAAGATCTCTGAACTGGTAGACACGAGGTTACCAGACAAGGAGGATGCAGTAGGGTAGGAAGTCTTAGAATCATAGAATTGTTTAGGTTGGAAAAGACCTTTAAGATCATCTAGTCCAACCATTAACCTACACATGTCTTCCTGCATTGAAAACAGCAGCTCAAGGTCAGTCTGAAGCTCCAGAAGAGGAGACTAAGCCTGTACCATGACAGCTTCAATCCTGGATCAAAATGCTAATATTCCCCCAAGTTTGGGGATAGTTGGTTCTCTAAGTGTTACTCAAGCTACACATGCTGCTGAATAAAAACAAATAGGAAGCTGATGAAAATCACCCAAAGGAGAAAGGAGAAAAGTGTACTGCAATGACAATACCTTGTCATGGTAAGCCCATAAATGGACATTCTACATAGACCAGACAAAGAATTTCCCTCAAAACCTTAATGAATAAACATAAAATTATTTTTTCTTGTCGCTTAGCAGATACATTCAATGAGGATTTTCCAGCTGCGGTTTTAGGCTGCTAAATTAATTGGGGCAGGAGCTCTTCTCCTGCCTTTGAACTGAAAGCTGTAGCTTTGTGAAGAGTGATTGTTGTCAGAGAGGTCTTCCCAAACTTCCCTTCTCATTTTCTGAATTTCACTGGAGGACAAAATGGCATTTTTATCTGCACAAGATCTGCTTGGCATATCCCTGCCTGAGGATTTCCCTTTAAAAGAGACTTTGGTTTGAATGCAAACTGCAAAAACACCCCAAGGAAACAAAAAGCCTGGCCTGCAGCCACCCTATTGTTTGGGGGGGAGAGAAAACAAGGAGAGCGAGAGAGAAAATATGCTCTGTAATCACAATGCTTTTGAAAGAAAAGAAATAGACACAAATCAAATGCTTTCTTGAAATGCCAAAACAGGGGTCAGGTTGGTAAATTCCCTGCTTTAGTCTCAGCCAAAATTCTTCACTGAAAAGGAAATCTGAATATCAAAAGGCAAGAGTCTCAGATTAGAAACATCTTCATGGCAGTGATGAAAAGTAAATGGGTCTTTCCAAGAAAAAGAAATGCCTCTTCTTTTCCAGTTCATTTTGAATAGATCACGAGCTTCTTTGTACTTAGCAACTAACTCATAGGGGTATATTTGGGTAATTACACATAGTCTACTGATTCTCATATGGCCACTCACATTCTGGAAGAGATGCCTACACGCTGCCTGCTTCTGGCCAAGCCACAGTGCTATCATCCTGCCTTTGAGATGCGATCCCTCTGCAGACAGCTGAAGCTGATCAAGATGCACCGGCCCACCATGGTGCGCTGCCATCTCCCAGTGCCTATGGGGCTGGGGCTGGGAGAAGGGAAGCCTGACGCTCCCAGTCCATCCCAGGGCACACTACACTGCCTTTTACACAGAGTGGAGTGGGCCCACTCCTAAAGCTCCTTCCAGCGACTCAGCAGTGGGATGTTTTGCAGGGGTTGAAAACTAAGGACTTGTCTGACCATGCTTGTGCATCCTAAAAAATGCTGCTTCTGAATTGCCAGCTCAGAGAAGAAGGCTGTGTAGTTCCTCTGCCTCATTCTTGATGGCCTGGCACCTCATATTGGTACTCACTTCTGGGTAAAGCGTGGCAGTAACTGTTTCCACTACTGTCTGGTGGTACAGGATCCTGGCAATATATGAAATTGGAACGTGTAGGCAGCCGAGCTGGCTCTTAAGACTGAAAGATTAGGACTCAGACCATCAAACTCACAAACTAGCAGAACACAGCTTAAACAGCATAAGATTTTTAAACCAAAGGAACCCTACACTTCTTGGAGTTCTTCTGACACGCTTTAGATCTTTTTGAGGGAGGAGTGCAAGATAGCAAAAAGTTTCTTTCCCTCTTTTTTCAAAGAAATGGATCCATAAAAAAGTGGTCCCGGGAACTGAACACTTGAAAGATCCTATCAAATATGATTAAGACTGGCATTATCATTGTTGCTTTTGCAGCTTATGAGAATATGGTGATTTGAGACCCCACTTCGAGATTTTAACACCCAGAAATGTCTCCCCTATTTCCCTTTTAAAGTCTGCAGCTCCTCTGTCAATAGGGGTCAATAAACATGGTTGCTCCTGTCTCACAAAGAAAACTGAAGCTGTCTACTTCCAATGCTTTCACCAACAACTTTCTCTGTCTATCCTTGTGTTTCCTGAACCTGCCAGTGAAATCTATGTTTTATAAGAGCTCTGCCTCCAGCAATTGGCTCTCTGTTATCTCTTTTTCCATCATCCTGGTTCTCCTATCTAACACACACTAAGTGAGCAGGATGTGCCATGCAAAAAACTCTGCTACCAAGGCACTGGTGGCAGCAGAGAGAGCTGATATCCTCCCCAGGTGGCTTCTAGTGCCCACCAAACATGGTGGCACAGAGCTGTCCCCAGGCCTGAATGGCACAGTCCACCAAGGGGAACAAACTGGGCATGGATGAAGTCTGGGGGCTTACCTGGGGAAGCGCTTGTACCACTGTGTCCAGGAGAGCTCGCATCCCGGTGGCCATTTTAAGCAGTTTCAGCACTACAATGAGAATCAAATCCTGGTCAGCAGGGCTGGGAAATATTTCAAGCAAAACCCATAAAGGAAGTCTAGCTTCAGATCTTGTAGGGAGGGTTTACATCTCTCTTGCATCTATTCATACAGATGGCAAGCTCACTGCATCCTGGCAGGGCCCACAGAACATCTGAACATCCCGACTACTTCCCACACCAATTAATGTTAAGGACATCAGGAAAACAGACCAAAAGCCAGAAGTCCTCCAGCATGCCCTAGCAGGAAAATGGGAGAGTGATGGGGAGACACTTCATCGGTGAAGAGCATCATCTCAAGCTCTGATCCTCCTTTCTCCACCACTTCCTGCTCTTGCCTGGTATCAGTATAAGAGGTCTGTGCTCCCAGGCTGGAATTAGAGACCAATCTAAGATGCCACTGGAAACACTAATGAAACCCCACCTAGCTTGTCTCTGAATTGACATTTTGCAGCCTCATCACCTAACCGTTCTCAAGTCGAACCGAAACAGCAGGACTAGAAGAACAAATGGCCAAACCATTTTTTGATGTGTCTGGAGGGATGGCTGGAGACCTACGGTGCAGGCCGTACCTCTTGCTATTCTCAGCACGCGCATGATGCGTATTATTGTGGGATTGATGGGCAACGCAGCATTCATCTCAATTTCCTCCAGCGTGATTCCCACAATTGACAAGAGAACTATGGCCAAATCCAGCTGATTCCACCTAACAGACAAAGAGAGGAAGGACAAAGAAATAAAAATCACACATGGACAGACACCCAAGAGGAGAAAATTACCTATTAATCACAATCGCAAGCAAATCCCAAATGCCTCCCCTTTCTCATATCAGGACCCGTGATCTTCTGTGTGGTACAAAATCAACTCACTGCCTCTGGCACAGACAGCCCCTGAGCCACAAGCTGCGGCAGGCTGTGACTGGGAAGTGTCCCTGCCTACTTCCCAGTCCCTGTCGTCCCCCTGCTCTCCACTTGGAGCCACTCCCAGGGACAAGGTACTAGGCTAGAGGGACCTTAGATGTGATGCAATACAGCTGCTCCCACGTTATGTCACCTGTCTCTTGAATGACTCCACTTGAGTATCTTCATTGATTTATAGCCTAACACTTGTAGCGTGGTGGCCTTCCACACCAGGACTAGAAAGACAGTAAGATGTGAAGAAACTCAGTGACTTTCCTACGCAATTTCCCTCATAAGTAATATTGTTCGTAGCAGCTTCCAACCTCTCAGTCAGGATAAATGAGGAAAACAAGTTAATTTTGTGGAAAATTGTTCAGTCTTACCCCGCTACCCAGCAAGTTGCCAGACCATGATGTGCTCTCACACACATTTGCTTCTGGCTAAATGTGAGGCAGAATAAGATCCAGTGGTCTCTGCAGCTGGGATCTGAAGGCAGTGGGGCTGAACACAACTACCTCTGTCTTTGCCAGAGGCTTTACAAAGCCAGCGGTCTACCAAAGGACTGGCTTGGACCACAAAGGAGACTTGTTCTGAGGAGCTCTGTGACCTTACGTTGCCAAAACTACTCTTTTGAGGACTGGATTGATGCCACCAGGTTGTTTCTGACCTCGAAGCTGAGCTGGCCAGACCTGGTGGAGAGGCAGATACTGGGGGGAAAGAATGTATCTAGAATTTTGTAGCATTTCCTGCATTCCTTCTGAAAAGCAGTACCAGCAGTTCTTAAACTTTTTAGTTCCTACGCTATGAAGTCTGCACCCATGGAGAAACAGCCCTTTGCTCTTCCTTGCACACAGCATGTAGTACTATCATAGTGACGCTACATTTACCCAGCGTCTGGCTTTGAAATTGGGTCAATACAGCTCTAGCCCAAATACACAGGAGTTTAAAATACTCTCACCTGTCCTTAAAGAACCTTCGAAAACCAAATGCCACCAACTTCAGAACTGCCTCGAACACGAAAACTATGGTGAACACATAGTTGCAGTACTTCAGGGCTTCATCCAGGGACTGAAAAGAGAGACGCCAGTTAGCCCAGCCCAAGCAATCCTTTCCTAGAGCCCCTGCAGAGGGACTGGCAGGCACAAGGGTGGCACAGGCACAGAGATGTAAGAAGTCAAGGCATAACAGCTTGCAGAGCTTAGCTACAAAACAGCACTAAATCACGCAGCAAAACTCAAATAAAGTATTAGACACTGATGCAAACAAAAACCTCATAAGCGCTAATACTAGTTGTGCTAAAAATGTCAAGAGCCATCAATCCTCCAACTTCAGTGGATAAATTGTTCAGCTGGGTCAGAGAGAAAATTTTACCCCTTCTCCATCTACTAAAGTTTACTTCTTCAGATCTGCCTAGCTATTGGGTAGAATAAAAGACTTGATGGATCATTTCTTTATTCCAGTGTGGCAATCCTTAGGACAATAGCTTTGCTTAAAACACTCAGAAAAATAAATAACGTTGGAGATGGATTAAATCTTGCCTTCTGAAAAATGTTACATCTCTAGAGCTGGGCAAAGTATGTCCATATTTGGTGCAATGTTCATGCTCTCTATAGAGCTGCTCTCGGAAGTCAGGAATCTGCAGTGTTTATACTTTAAGATGATGAGTGTTTATAATGGATTTCATTGGAGCTGTAGGCCAACAATAGCAAAAGAATCTTGCTGGGACCTTAAAATAGATAGTTGCAGAGCGAAACAGCTCTTTGGTTGGGTAGGGATTTGGGGAGAGGAGGGAGGGGAATTAAGTTAAATGTAGCATAGGTCTCTTACAATGAAAAAAATGATAACAGTGAACATCAAAACAGACACAACTGGAAATAAAATGCAATAGAGGAGTCTGCAAAGCAATGTCTGCTTTGTTGACAGAGGAAGCCTCAGGCCACAGGAAAGCTCTCCTCATCACATTTCTGTGATGACTGTGCTTTGCTGACCCCAGATAATGTGGGATGACCATGCACTGATTTTTTGGGAACAAGAGCTGAAGGTTTATCAGGTGTTGGCATTCCTCAATGCACTACTATCCCTATTTTCATTCCAGTGCCTAAAATAAAATGGCAACTTAAAAGAATGTGGCACAATTTACTATTTCATCTGAAGCACACTGCCTGAGCCTGAATGCTCGTGTCATTTGTGATGGTTTGCATTCAGATTTACATCCCTGTGTTTTACATGAATGTAAACCAAGCGTAAATAAGACCTAATCTGGATAAATAACATTTACATGTGAAACAAAGGCTGCTATGCAAAGGAATTACAGGGGCAGAACAGCACACAGTCAGCTGGCGTAAAATACACACACGTTACTCTGTGGCTTGGTGCCCCTCTGGCTTAGCTTCCAGGAGGTGTTTGCAGGTTACCTGGCAGACCGTGCAACACTAGAAAAGTAAACACTAAGCCTAGAGCTCCGTCAATGATAAAGTGATGGAAGATTAATATATGCGGCAAATGGACAGGCTATATGATTTATGCCGAGGGTTTTCTTGGGAAAGAAGGATTTTATGACACATAAAGAAGGGCTGTACTTAAGAGTTGGTTTATTCTAAATCCACTGAGGAAAAGAAACGTTGCTCTGCATGCATTAACTTTATGTTTATATCTGTTAATGGAATATTCTAAAACTCTGGCTTGTTTTACAGTCTGAGGGTCAGTCACGTCTAGGGATCAGGAGAGGAAATATTTGGACTGGTCTTTCCCTAGTAAAAGTTTAGTTCACTCTCCATTAGCCTTATTCTCTGGTTTTTATGCAAGAGCAGGGAAATCAAACTTTTGGCTGAGGCAAGTGACTCCCAAATGCTAGAGCTGGCCTAGAGTTAGGCGGATTGCAATGGTGAGCCTGGAGCCTGCCGAGGCTTTCAAACAGGGAATGGTCCCAGGGGTGCAGGGCTGGCTGCAGACCTCACTGGAAACAGCGTATGGTCCTCAGGTCCTCTGCTCCCCCATGCTGCTGTGTTTCATGGCCGACACGACGGGTGGCTCTTACCTTTGGCTGGTTGTAGTGCTCCATTGACATAGTGATGACATTGACCCCGATGATGAACGTGATGAAGAGGTCGAGATAGTGGCTGGTGCAGAGGGTGTGAATGTACTTCCGTGCTGGGGAATAGTCAGCATAGTAAGGCCTGCGCTGGGCTTCTGCAGAAGAAGACAAAGAAAAGCAGCGTAATGAATGCAGGCCCTGCCACATGGTTGGCAGCCATCACACTGTGGCTTGCGGGTTGTGTCTCACGCACCCCCGGATGCAGGGCGAAGCCCTTGGGAGAATTGATGTAAGCAAGCCACATGAAATAGCCAAGTGCTTCTTCCTAGCAGCGAGGCCTTCAAGAACCGTAGTGGGGTTATCACACTGAGCCAAACCTCTTGTGCCTGCAGAAGGGACCTCCATAGCTTTGACAACCAGGTCCGTTCTCCTTCCAAGTGTGCTCTGTTCTTACTGCTCTGTCTCAGGCTAGAGGACAAGCTCTTCACTTAATGGGACTCTTGTCCCAAACCAGGAAGGGTAAGAAGCAGGATGGAAACGAGACCCGAAGCCAACAGAAAAGCTTCAAACCCAGAAAAGCTTCAACTTTTCTGGAGAGGAAGGGCTGAGGGCCCGTCTCAGGGGTCTGGACTCTGATATGCATCTCTCCTAATCCCGCTGATGGCAGGCATGTTCCACGTAAAAGAAGAACATAACCTGAGCTCAGGTTCTGTGACAGAAGCTTTTGGTGTGTTTGGTCTAAAGAAACCATAGCAATGCCTGTGGCAAAGGAGGACACATGCGTTAGGGTTAGTAGCACACAGGAGAGCATCAACAGCAATGGCGTGGGGCACTCAGCATTCATCTTGACAAAGACTGTCAGCACAAGCTCCTCTGGAAATATAAGAACAAGGACATGGTTGCATCTAAAAAACCATTCAGGCTATGATCACATTAATTTTATATCTCTGCCTCTGGTCATGACTCCTCCTTTCTTCTCTTTGAAATGGGGAAATTTCTGCATATGCCCAAGGTCCCGGGGCTGTTCCAAGGAGAGTGTTTGGACACTGCCCTGTGACTGAGTTGTATTTACTGCGTGTGTCTCTCTTAAATTAGACCATGACCACAAGATGGCTGTGGGCACTCGGATGGAGTCGAATTCTTTTCAAACTTCAGAAATGTAAATATTCAAAGAGTGTACTTAAGGCCAAAGTCAGCATTACTGTAGATTTTGTAAGTGGAAGAGACATGTTAGGTCATACCAAGTCAGAGCAGGATTGTTCTTAATAGAGAGGGATTTTTTTTTCGCAAATGTTTTGGCAAATTCAGCTTTAAATGCATGAGGAGCTGGGAAAAAGGAGTTGCCTCACCTTAAAAACAGGGAAGGAAATAGGTTCAAAAGTACTCAGTGACCCCCCGAAATACATTTTCCACTCCTCTCATCTTGCTAATATCTTTCAGATGGAGTGACTCTTGACATGTGTGTGGGGGTTTTGGTAGTGCAACTGATGCCAGATTAGAGTCCAAAACCCTAAAATAAATTGGATAAAGGGAAACTGAATCTGTTGCTCTCTTTCAACTACTATTTTTTTCTGGTAGTTAAAAGTGGAGTGGAGGCATTTGAAAAACATTTCCTTCTGACTGGGGTCACCTAGACTTATTTTTTCTGCTAATGGGTGTGGAAAAACAAGATGAAAGCAAACACAATTGTTTTTTAATACATTTTTCTGTTGCTTTTACGTGCCTTAGTCCTACCAGTCATCTTGGACTGGTATGGCTGTCTTTGCTACTGAGCTCAGCTAATCTGGTGTGTCTAAAAGATAATAATAAAAACATTGCAGTATAATATTTATTTAAGTCTGTACAATGTGCTTTCATGTGTATTCAGGATTACGACATACTTTTTCTTCCTGTTTTTTTTTTTTTAAATTTTTGGAATTGTCGTCTTGGGAATGCAAAAAAATCAGCTTGTTGTGAGGTCTGAGAATACCCCAAACAGTCAAACGTTCTATTAAGGGACTATTTATTAATGACTAATGGTTGATTAATGGATCTCAGAAGAACATCAGCAGTGATGGGCAGCATGTGAATACACCGACTACCAGCACATATGGAAAACAGGCTGTAGGTGATGGCAACTACCCTCTAACCTGCCCAAATGCAGCCATTGATTAACTATTCAGTAAAAGATCAGGTATTTATTACATTTTATGAACTATTTATATAATTCTAAAGCATAATCCCAAGAAGACACTTCCACAGTAAAGCTGCTGAATAGAAAACTTCCTAGGCTGCCTGTCAGCAACACAGCTCTCTTTTTACATGTGCTGGCTACACAAATAGCATGGAGAAACCACCCAGCCATAAAGGTGGGTCTGTTTTATGGCATGCAAGTGTCTCAGAGCTCTGTCTGTACCCTCGGTCAGTGCTCAGTGCTGGCTATGCCTGGTCAGCTGGTTGCTTGGAGAACCGGGATAGGTTTAACTTGACCTGGGATGAGGGAGCTCTAGGAAATGCCTTACTCATTTGGGATGTACTACATCCCTGAAGCCAGGTTAACAGATGAAAAAGAACCTTCTTGAGGGGGGACACATACAAGGACAGTCTGGGATAGAGTTGACAATGCTTCAAAACACATGCAACAACACTGTCATGCTCAGTGCAGTAACCCATGCAATGTCCATTAGAGGAGATACTGCTCATGCGAGGCCAACGGTAGTGAGCAGGGGTGTGCAGGAAGGACAGGCCAGCGTCTGCTCTCGGTGATGCTAGTGTTGTGTCAGGACAATCCCATGAAGGCAGAGGGGTTGCAGCAGGGTAAAAGCAGTGAGAGATCAGCCACACAGCTTCACTGCAGCTCCTACCCCCTCCGAGCAGGAGGGATGCTGCGTTTCAGAGCTCCAAGGCTCCCAGCTCTGCTGGGTCACTGTTCATTCCCGGTCCCTTTAGGAACAGGAGTTTTACGTCAGTCAACAGCACAGCAAGTGGCTCTGACCTCCTTTCGGTTCAGACACACATTTTTAGCTCTTCGTGAGAATATACTACCGTTATTCTCCCCAGTTTGGGTGTAAGTGGTCACTGCACGCACCTACTGCTACAGCCTGCTCGACCAGAGACGTGGGGTCTGCAGGAGAACCTGTATGAGGAGAACAGCGGACCATGGGGATGTGGGCACAGCAAACGGGGAAGATCTAATGCATCATTAATTACAGTAGGCAAAATGCAAGCTGTGCCTGGTTTCTCCAGGGAA
Organism: Pelecanus crispus; assembly: GCF_030463565.1. Taxonomy (NCBI): domain Eukaryota; kingdom Metazoa; phylum Chordata; class Aves; order Pelecaniformes; family Pelecanidae; genus Pelecanus; species Pelecanus crispus. Next base: position 3,198,503 of record NC_134653.1, on the reverse strand, counting down.
ATGGTTTCTGGGATGAGACTCCAATCAGCCAACTAGCAGACTTACATCAAACACAGACAAGTATCCCTGCAGCTGACGGTTTGAATTGGTGGAAACGCAGGAAGGAAAGGAGAAACCATCAAACATATGCAAAAGGCAAACCAAGTCCTTTCTTGCCCCCCATTTCTAGATGTTGGCTAATGCTTGAACCTCACCTCTCTGAAGAGTATTTAAACTTCTTTGCTTGTGATTCTGCTGACATGAAAATTAATGAAGCACTGTCTCCTAGCTTAAAAGCATTTAGGTTGGCATTACAATTGCTAGCTACGGCTCCTTCATTATTCTCCTCTGCATGAAACATTAGAAAGCCCTAATGGGTTTATATGCATGCTTGGCACAGAGTAGCTCTATACCTGCAGCTGCCTGGAAAAATAAGCAAGACGGTTTGATAATTCCCTAGTTAGAAATACTAAACACTCAGATACGTGGTGCCCAAAATTTTAGTTACAGCTCAAATGTTTCTGCTGGATACAGAGATGGCAGTGGCATTGAGAGGATGGACTAATTTAAATACCATTGTGTGCTGCCCACGGTTGCTCACCCCTAGAGAGAAAGGCTCACAGTCAGTGCTCTGAAAGGCATCTCTGCTGGGTCTTAGAACAAAACCGGCTTCTTCCTTCTACAGTGCCCAGACGCTCAGCTCTGTGTTGGGAAATGCCTCAGAGAAACACAGCTGTGGCCATGCTCCTCTCGTACAGAGTGGAAATCAGGAAAAAGCATTTGCCTTTGTTCTCAGTTTTTGGGGTCTTCCCAGGGACCAGTGACTCGGTGACGCTACCGAAAGGCACTCTGCTCCCCAGCTAGGGCCTCTCCCAGGCTGTCTCAGGCATTTCCAGCTTTTCCAGCGTTGCCTGCACTGCTTTCGGTGCACAGTGTCACCCAGACCCCCCTTGCAGCCTTTGAAGCCCAGGGTACTGCCTGCGCTTGACCCGACATTGCGCTCTGCTCAGCGGGCCAGCGGCTGCTGGCTTCACAGCAGATGCACATGGGTTGGATTTGGCCCTGTATCCTGAACGCAGAGGAGATCAAGCCGATCCATGTGGTTTTAATCAAAAACTTTAATCTGGGGAGGCTGCTTTCAGTCTGTGTCTTCCGAGGACCTCATTAAAAGGTTAGGAGCTGTAGGATTATTAAATTACACTACACTTATTTACATAGTAGATATAGTGGATGGAGGTAGTGACTGCGTCAGAAAAATATTCTAGTTTATCTTGAATTTTTACCTTCACATGAAAAAGTACGTTGTGCAGTTCTGCCTTTAAAACCACATCAAATGCATTTATACGATGTATTCAACCTCTTTCCTCATGTGAGCAGAGTTAACCGGCAAACCCAGTGCCTTCTTTCCATGCTGGCCCTGGCCTCAGCTGAGTTTATTGCAGCCCGGTCGTGAAGGCTGCAGTGCCTTGCTGTTGTGTTGGGTCCATGAGCTCCGTTGCCGGTGCCTCGCCTTGAGTGATGCTTGTCACAGGAGCACAGAGAGTCAAGGCACGCTGACAAGGGGCGTGGGGTGTCACCCTGTCCCAATCCCTTCACGGAAGTGGCCCTCAGATGGGAAACAAGAAACTTTTTGGAAAGGTCTGAGGTGGTATCTGACAGCAGCGGTGTGGGTTGAGAGGGACCTTCCTGCCAGACTCCAGAAAGGCCTGAAAAGTACCCCCAAAACCAGAGACGTGATGATTCCCCATCCCACCTGCATGGGGTCTGATGAAAGAGCTGTGTCCTGCTGCAGGGCTGTGTCCTCCACGGAGCAATCCCTCTGCCAGGCTCATAGCTCTGCACACAGGGTCCAAAATCCTGGACCCAGCCTGCAGAGCCTGGGATTTGTACCCAGGGCCTGCTTGGATGGGACCGTCCCGGCACTGATAAGCTGAGGCTTAACCCATTTCCAGGCCTGAGCGCAAGCCTACTATGGCTCAATGGTGCGTTTCTGTGTGTGTAGGTACCTACAGATGCCCAAAGACCTCAATACACAGAAACACACACAGGGTTGCTACACACAGAGGACATTACAGACAGGAGACAGGACACACAGACAAGATGCCAGGCAGACAGGGCGAGTCCAGATGGACGGGCGTTGCTCAGGTAGTACATCTGTTAGCTATGATGGATTTTACTCTTGTTAACAGCCCTAATTCCTCCTCCCCTTATGGTCTCTTCAGGCCAAATACTAGAAACGGCAACTGAAGTAAAAGCAGGGCGCTCTGCTAGGGTTCCCAATGCAGCCTCCTGGCTCCTCCGCAGAATCACTGGTCTCCTGTGCCCATCCTGCCCTGTGGGGACTGGCCTCTCACCCGCTCCTCCGCACGGGTGAGACACACGGTGCTGGGGCATGTAGAAAGCTGGCCAGCCCGCCGTCCCCGTGCAGCATCCTGTGCCTGCACGTGCACACAGACTCTCCCCCACAGAGACCCTGCCACGCACGGCACCAACCACATCTCACATCTTTCTGAGTCTGCCACATTTTTTCACCAAATCCATCATCTTCTAAATTACCCAGGAGGTGAAAACTCCTCCCATTTAAATTAAAAAAAAAACCAAAACATTAAAATGTAAATAGTAATCTTCCAAAATGTGTATCAGGTATTTGATTTCACCTTGCTAACAACTCACATTTGGATGCCAAGCTGTCCATGCTGCACAGAAGCAGGTAGGAGACCCCAGAGCCAGACGATCTGAGGTAACCTCCTGGAAGCCCAGCACATGGCCAAACGTTTAGCCTCTCGGTTGCTATATTGGACTTGATCGCCTTCCAGAAAGCTGTCCTCCTCCCTGCGCGCTCTCAGTGAAATGTTACATCCCACATCTGTGCAATGCCCGGGTCTGCAGTCTGAAATATCTCCTTGACTTTATCCTTCAAGATAGCTGGATAAAGAGGGGCTGTGGAACAGCGTCCATCACTTTGACAGGGACTGGCTCTTTTCGGTGTCTAAGCAGCGAGCCACAGACAGGCTTGTAATAAGATTTGCTTACTAATCAGGAACAGCAACTGGCTGTCGTTAAGGTACCCCTCCTTACCTGTGCCCCAATCTATTTTCTCTAAGGATGCTTAATGTTCCTTGTAAATAAGCTTTTTTGCATATAAACTTTGAGTTTATCTGTACGTCTTCTTGGGTCAGTACATTGGGGCAGAAATACTGCACAAGTAGGAGGACTCTTAAAAGCCAGAAACTGATTTCTCTTGTGCTGGAAATGCTGCCTTCAGGATTTCCACTTTTAATCCTAGCTGGAACCTCAAACTCAAAAACCGAAACAGGAAAAGGGAAATGAAATTGCATTTGAACTCTTCTCAATCTCTGAAGAGATTCAACGCCTGTTTGCAGCTGGCTAGTTTGATCTAGAGTTCATTTTAACCCAGCTACTTAACTCACAACTAGCTAAAATGAAATGGGCTTGGCCTTCACTGTGGTGTCAGGTCAGGCTGTCATTAAGGTCCTGTGGAGACCACGGTGCAGACATTTAGTGCCGAGGTCTCCCACGGCTCTAACAGAGGACCACAAGAGCAGGAGAGGAGCTGCGCGGGATACAGCTGCCTGCGTTCTGACTCAAGCCTGGATGGATGGAGGACATTGGCTGGGGTTTCTACCAGCGAAGCCTCTGACTGCTCTGTCCTGAGAGCCAGGCAAAAGACTATTCGATCTAACTGCAGTTTTTCCAGCTGAAAATGGATACCTGTGGCTTGATGTTTGGGAGACAACTAGCCGTTTGTCACAATGAGATACTAGGTCCTTACAGGAGATTACACAGGGCAGCACAGTGCTAGGCAAAGAGCCACAGGACTGCTGCAGCCAGCAGGGCCAGAAGCACTCAAGCCTTATCCCTGACTAAGCTCATCTTGGATCACAGTGGCCAAGCCATGTTCCCTCACTTACTTCTAAAATATGCTTGCCAGCATCTACTGCAGGCTATCCCTGTTCACTAAACTGGCTGGGAAGGTGGTGTGGCTGGTTTCCTGGCAGTTTCCCTGGGAATACCCACCAGCTCCTATAGGCAGCTTGTCCCTGGTGGAGCCTGCCAAGGAGCAGTGGAGGTGAGAATTAATAAATGAGAATCCCTGGGAAGGTTTGGGTCAGGAAAGGAGCACAAGCTCAGGTGGTTTTTCTGGTCTGGTTTGATGGTCCCTACTAGATCCACTAAGAAGCAGATTTCAGCTAAAGGCCTTCTGTTGCACCCTAACGGCCCGGCATCTGGCCAGTATTTCCACTGTTTGCAAGGATAAACTGAGCCCCAGCATGTTGCTCAGCAGCAAAGGGCTCCCCCAGCCTGAGATGGGGCAAGCATCTCTTGTAATGGACATCTTCCAGAGAATAAATTTCTTGACAGCCCCCTCTTGGGGCTCCATTCCTCTCCCCAGGGCTGTCGGTGTGTTCATGCCCTCATGCAGCATGTTTGTGGCATGCGGGGCCATGCGCTAGGACTCTAAAAAGCATCGCAATTATTTTGTCTAAGAAAAGAATTAATAAATCAAACCACCACCGTCATCAGATGCAAGCGGCACATTAAGCCAGAGGGCTACCCTCGGGACTGGCCTTCACGCACACAGAAAGCATTGCAGCTGTCTACTCACTGCATCCCTCTCTCACATCGCACACTCCCACTCGGTGTTTGAGACACCTTTGCCTTGCAGAGCGTGACAGAGGACTCTGCTTGGAGGAGGATTTTCTCCCCAGCAGCCAAGTAAACAGGTAACGCTTTACACCAGGCTTGTAGAGGACAATTCCAGAGTGTTGGCAACCCAAGACTTAAGGTACCGCCAAAGAGGTAACGAAGCAAAACAGCATCTTGAATCCCATGGAAACAAAACCAAAGGAAAATGAAAGTCTTGCTTTGGGAGCAGGCAGGGCTCAGAAAGATTTTGGTTTGTAATGCAGTCTACCGACCAGACAGGTATATCTCCTTACTCCTGCGCTTTTTCTCCAAGCGTCTCAGCCGCTTCTCCTCCCGACGCCGGGCCTCCTCTGCCTCCTGGTGTTGTCGGCACTTGTGAAAGTTCTCCACCACCACCCCCACAAACATGTTGAGCACGAAGAAGCTGACGATGAGCAGGAAGGAGATGAAGTAGAGAAGCATCCAAGGGTTATGGTTCTGGATGGGCTGGTGGGGTGGGGAATTAAAAAACAAGAGAGAAGTGGCATACACAAGATGTGTATAAGTCAGGATATTGGGCACTCTGCAGCAACAAGACAGCACAGTACGCTTTTGTGGGGAGGAGGAGAGGGCTGGGAGGAGCTAGGAGATTTTTCCCAAAACAGTTTCCTCTCATTCACTTTCTCACCAACTAGAATTTTACTTTTGTTGTAAAACTCGTCCTAGCCTCCGTAAGTTGGCTTACAGGATTTAATTATTTTGGCATTTATTTCATACAGCTTAAGATAAATCTCAGTGGATGTGCATCATCCCACCTGCAAGATCATTTTAGTTAAAGAGAGGCGCCAGCTTTTTTTTTTTTTTTTTTGAGATATGGGCTCATGGTTAATGTTTCTCAGTTGTTACAAGATCTTCAGAAGCAGGGGAAAATTAAGTACAAAGTGTTACTGTAGTTACGATGGGGTACTACTCCTCTAAGACTCTTGACTTTCCTTTGCAAATGCCACATAACACACAAACTTAACAATGACTCTCTCACAACACTCCTGGTTGTTTCCCATCTTGTGTGAGTTTGCTGTTATTCATCCTGCCTTCCGTGAAGCCACAGTGCAATTGCATGTGTGGCCCTCCTCAAGTACCATCATTCTAATTAAAAACCCCATCAGTGCTTGTTTGTGTACTACATGGGGCACAGCCACTGTAAAAGCCACTCAGTGGAGAATGGAAAACCCAATGGGCAGTCAGGACCTCAAGAAGGTCCTATAGCTCTGCTCCTGCCTGGGACTTCAAAAACACCAGAGTCACCCAGGCACGAGCCTTCTGAGAGCAACACGTCTGGACTCCACAGTACATTTACCTGTTGGTCAATACCCACAGCATCCAAGCCATCGTACATGATGTTCACCCAGCCATCTTTGGAGGAGAGGACAAACAAGGACATGAGGGCCTATAAGAAAACAAACAAACAGAAAAGATTGGTCTTGCATTTTAATGCCCAGAAAAGAAACTAACAACAGACAAAACCAATCCACAGCTCATAACTCATCATCTGGCCTGGCAGTGGTGGAGAAATGCAAAATATTGTGGCTTGCTTTTAGCTATATCCATATCTGGCTTAAAAGTGAGCAAACTATGGTCATTAATGCTCCTTTTCCCTCACATATAGGCTGACTTTTGTTCAGATGCATCAGGCTTTCTGGTCACCAAAGCATGATTAAAAATCAATGTCAGGCTGGCCCAATGTCATGGGGTTTTAAAAAGCAAGAATATATCCCAGCTCCTACTATGGGCTGTCTTGCTTTTCAGCCAGTATAAAGCACTGTATTTTTTTCATTTGCAAACATAACAGCTAGAAGTCAAGACACTAGAGGTGACAGTTGAGGTCCATACATGAGGGACTGCATACAAAAGCAGTGGCTTTAAGACAACACTCTCCTAAAAACAAGGAATTGTATAACCCTAGGAAGTCCGGCTGCAAGAGATCAAGAGGTGACCTGACCCATTTTTACTCAGTTAGGGTTGCTTCTGATAGATGAATGCCTACGTCGTTCTTGGAAACTTCCTATGACAGAGGTTCCACACCCTCCTCAAAGAATACATTTTAAGTGCTCACCCATTAAAAACTGGTACAGAAAATGCCCGCAATGAGGACTTTACCTGTCCCAAATTGTCAAAATTGTACTTCCGCCGAACCCATTTGTAGCGGGCGTTAGTGCAGTCGGTCTTCGTAGTGATGTTTTTTACATCAGGACCATCACAGTAGTAGAACTTGCCTTTAAAAAGCTGTATTTGAGAAGCAACAAAAAAAGAAAAAAACAAAAAGGAAGCAGCTTTGAAAAGTCTGGTCCCTGAATTATCTTTCTTTCCCCTAGAAGACTTGTTTGCCAAACTCAAATTCCTTTCCTTTCAGCTCAGACACCTGTCTTAACACACATGGCAGGAAAACACCTCTGGTGAAACTTCAGGCCCTGAGACATCATTGTGTATTGCCTCAGACACAGAACGAAGGTGATCCTGCAGGCCTGCCCTGCCTTGTTGGGAGGATGACAATCTCCCCTCTGAGGAAGAGATATTATATACATCCTAGTACACAGAGCCAGGAGGGATCTTGGGAATCTGTCTTTTTCTTCCCCTACCCTCAGGCAGGCTTAGCCGGTGCTGTATTGTTCATCAGGGAGGTCTACTATTCTAATCCTGAGAACCTGCCAATGAGCAGATGCCAACCCCACCCCAGAGAATTTCTTCTAAGGCCTGCCTCTTCTTCCCTAACATCTAACTGAAATCTTCCTTTGGAGAGATTTAAGCTCATTACTTCTACCTTCACACCAGGTGGTGAGAAAAACAGCTTCTCTTTTTGCAGCAGTCACTTACAGATGGCTGTGGTGAGGGAAATACTCTACCTGGACCCCTAAAATCCCAAAGATAATGAAGAAAGCACAGCAGATGAGAACAATATTCCCGATAGGCCTCAAGGAGGAGATCAAGGTTTCTACTACCAGCTTCAGACCTGGGGCTCTGCTGATGACTCTGGAAAAAAATGGCAAAACAATAAAGCTTTTAATTTTTATGCATGCCCTGTTATTATGTGGTTGCTTTTCCTCCTCTGCTTGGGCTGCAGTAAAGCTAACACAACCCTCTTCTACCTGCAGGCAGCATTCAGAGATGATTAGTGACTTATTTGGACAACCAGAACATTCACAGTCAGATGGAATTAATTGACAATTAGATGGAATTAAAAAAGTGTCAGACACCCTGTCAGCAGGGTGTTGGGCAATTGCTTACTAGTAACAGTCAGGAGAGAATACGCTCTACGGGCAGAGTGTCACAGAGGTTCCCACTATGGGGCTATTTGTACCTCAGTGCAGAGAGCTGATCCCCTCTGAGGTCTCTCTGATCCAAGCAGAGGGGCACACACCAGGCAGGAGCCTGCTTCCTAACCCAACATGTGGTACTAGACACCACGTCTTGTCCTTTTTCTACAGGCATAAGTGCTCACCTGCCCTACTGGCCTGGGCCCCATGACAACTTTTCAAACAAAGTAATTTCAATTTGTTTCCTAATTAGTTCCTGTACTGACTCTTAGCTAACAGGAACTTGTGATCAGCAGCCCCACAGCCAAAGGGTCATCCCATTAAGCAGCAGCTTGCTTGCTTGCTTGCTGTGAGAGGCCAGGCATGCTCTAAGCACAGCCTGAAGCAGCTTTTGGGTATTATGGAGAACAAGTGTTCTCCTTTCCTGTATGACTGCCTGGAAAATGGCTCTCCCATGGCGTGTGAAAAATGCGTTTGCACACATAAGTGTAACTAGCCCAAGCAAGCTTTTCTGGGAAGGTGGGTGTTTTGACTGAAGAACATCAAAGCTCTTTTTTTAGGAGGGGCCTGTGGAGGGGAGAGGGTGTGAGCCCTTGCAGGTAGCTTGAGCTTGCACGGCTAACAATGCTTTCATGCCTGCCAAACACAGAGAAAAGAGGAGAGCTGTATGCTGCAGGGACAAAGCATTTCAACAGGGTCTTGTTTGGCAGCAAATAATGTGGCAGTCTGAACTAACTGCACCTACAAAGTGTTAGAAATAGTCCCTGGAGTAATCCTAGAAGAGGCTGTGATAAGTGAAGCTGTCGTGAGAGGTGATGAATTCCTCTTTATTAATAGGATCTGGCCTAGTTATTCTCCCAGACCCATTCCTTTTTTTCCCTTTACTTTTACTTATGAATTGCCTACGCCCTGATTTCTGTTCCTAGTTATGTGCGTTAGACAGGTGCCCCGAGGTGCTGCCAGGGCAAGGCTTGTCCAGGGTGACCCAGAGAGGCTCTGGGTGAACCAGCACCGCAAGGGGACCCCGATGTCACCAGCAGTACAGAGCATGGGAGCAAGACAGGAGACAGAAACACTCACAAAGCTACTTGTCGCTATGGAAATACGGAGCAGCAGACAAATAGCTGTTGTTCTCGTGGTCATGGGCCTAAACAAGATTGCCTCTTCCTATTACTCTCATAAGCAAGCAGCTTTTCATCAGAAAGCCTACAGGTCTCAGGAGGTGCCTATCTTATTTCCCCTGAAATTTCATGAAAAAAGGCTTGTGTTTCTTGCCAAGCAGGATGGAAATAGAACAGGAGCCGTGAGCTGATAAAAATCCCCCAAGCATTAACACTCTTTGTTATTGCATAATCGTAAACAAAATACAAATTTTCTTTATTCCTTTTCTCAAATACTGAAAGCATCTCCCCTTCCTCTTCCTAGCTGAGAGCTAAATTGTTGTGCAGTAATGTTAGATATGCAGGCACGGGAGAGCAGGTATAGATGCTGGAGCTTATCAAATTATTGTCAGCACCTGTTCAATTGCAAATTTTCTCCCAGCCAACGCAACCTCTTTGCTTGGGAATGACTGCGAGGTTGTGCAGTTTAACAAGGAGCCAGACCGATTTGTAAAACGGTGATAAAAATGTAGCGCGGAGGAGGCATTCACTGCACTAACTGCCTGAGTATGGTAACATCTCACACTCCAAACTCCATCCACTCTTCTCCATGCTGGTGAAGATGAATTGTATTACAACTAATTTCACTGTTTTCAAACAGTTTCACTAGATAAGAGCTCCCCAAAGATGATTCTACCCATACTGTGTTTCAGCTTTTTGTGTTATTAAGCAAGACCTTGATGGATCATGTGTGTTTTTTCAAACTCCTTAATCTATCAACACAAAACAGACTCAGCCACCCCATCGGTGAACGTACCGGAGAGGTCTCAAGGTCCGCAGAAGTCTCAAAACGCGAAGGACACCCAGGATCTTCGCTCCGCCTGCTGATGCCATGGAGACAATAATGTCAATGATAGATACAAAGACAAGGACTCCATCCAGGACGTTCCAGCTGCTCTGCAGATAGGTGTTCTCCCCAGAGAAAAAGCCAAGAGCTACCACCTACAGCCAGGAGAAGAGAAACATTTAATTCTTCACCCAGATCATAACTGTGTCATGTTCTGGTCTTTGCTAGGCCTCACTATGGGCCATGGGATGAAGATGTAATTACCTTAACCATCATTTCAGCCACAAAGATTGCAGTGAAGATGTAATTCGAAACACTTAGGAATATCCTTTCCTGTAAAATACAGAACCACAAAAAGAGGCAAGTTATTTAACGACATTAGAAAACAAACATCTTTCATCTTGCAGGGTCTTGCCCTGACAAGACTAAGATCTGGATGCTGCATCAAGGAATAAAATGACTCAGGTACTCACTGTGCTGTGTGGGTCTATGTCTGGTCGCTCTAGTGCTATAGTGATGCAGTTGAGAAATATGAAGACCAGCACCACGTGATCAAACATTTTGTGGGCAATGACCTTCTGGCACATCACTCGGAACCTGAAGAAACGGTGGGGAGAAAAATATCCTTCAGATGTTTGGGTCAGCACGAGACTCCCACCCAAATGGCACATCCTTGGAAGACTTCAGCAGCTGTGCCACCAGCACCAGCCCAGGTGGTGAGCTAGTCTCTCCACAAACTTCAGCCATTATTTTCAATGCAGTAAACAAGAGGTAGTAACAGCTATTATTAATGCTGGTTAAACCACCCTTCTTCCTAGACAGGCATGGAGTGAACCATGCAACAATTCTGCCCACATATAACAGAAAAAGTTACCTAAAAATCAGGAACTGGATTTCTAAAACTCTCAGTGCTTCTGCATCAGAGAGGGATTTTTCTCAAGGGAGGACTAGCTAGAAATGTAGTATTCCGTTACCACAAAAACCTGGTCGGCTGGCATTTCACTGGGATTTCTTACCGATTCTGTGGAGAAAACAAGTAGAGGGACCAGTCTTCATGACTCTTGCACCACTGTGGTTTGTAGGGCTCCAGGACTTTACGAATTCGGTAGCAGTAACTCTGGATAGGAAAGAAGAAACATCTTTTCTTCCTCTTTTATTTTCCTGCCTCTTCAACTTTCACAGTCCTTTTGTGAAAGGGGGCAGTACATGGCATTTCATAGCACCTGTAGAGATTCACAGCTTTTGGGACAGAGATGTGGCAGGCACTGTCACATTCGTCCAACAAAACAGGGAGGAAAGGGGTGGAAGAAAGGGGCTGCTGTACAGTGAGGTATGAACATAACAAAGCAAGACTTTCCAGGCAGGTATCATTTTGAGATCCAAAGTTGTGTCAAAACCAAAAAGGCCTCAAACAACCAAAAAGTTAAATAGAGAACACTCTTTCTAGGCTTTCAAGCCTTCAAGATGCCAAACAGCTCTTGTGAGCAAAGACATTAGCCAGCTGTTGTGTCTACAGCTCATTTTTGGAGGCATCCTGGGCCAGGGGGACAATCTCAACCAGTCCAAAAACTAGGCAAATGCACACACAATCCCTTGCAGTTTTACATCATTAGAGACCACTGCAAGGTAACAACCCAACCCACTAGCTAAAAAAAAAAACCTTTTTGGGAAGTGGATTGCCCATCACTTGGATCTGGATTCACTTTGTCTACAACAGCCATTAGGCAGTAACACATTTCAAAGCCTGATTTTTAATCAGCCTTCTTGGAGTGGAAAAGCCACTTAATGCATGAATGCCCAGTTTCTCCCTCAACTCACATCCTCCATGTCATCCTCATAGTCCATGGCGTCCTCTTTGTGGCCATCGACACGCAGGAAGAACTCGCTGGGGACGTGAACCATCTTGCCGTTGCAGTCTTGGTACTCGGCAGGCAGAACGGCGATGGGGCTGATACTGAGCGAGTGACGCATGGTGGGCAACTGGAGCAGCTCAGGCAGGTCCAGGGAGCTGCGGTAGTCCAGGGACTCGGCCCGGCGGTGCAACGAGGGCCTGCTGACTGTGCTGGACTTGGCGTCATCGGAGTCATCGTCTGTGCTGCCTTTCCCCTCCCCAGAGAGCAAGGACTCTCTTTCTCCTGACTGGTTCTTCTTCTTGAGGCTCGGGGCTCTGCCCAGGCTATTCCAGCTTGAGCGGCGGCTTCCCCAGTTGCTGCTGCTGCCCCAGTTGGCGCAAGGGGAACTGCGGAGGCTGGACTGAGAGAGGAGAAAGACATTTGAGGGTTTGTTTGCAGAAGGAAGCTAAAGGATATGGCATTTTGCCCAGACTGGAAGACCCTTCTTGTTGCAAGTCATGTTTTCCCCTTCCAGCTTTCCTCACTGCTCTGATTTCATCATGCCAATGCCTTGAGATGGGAGCCAAGCACCCAGCTAAGCCCACACTGAAGGTACTCTTTGAACTACACCTGTAGCACTTTCTCTTCAATTTGCTGCATAAGGAGGTGGAATGAATGTTTCCCTTACAGCAAATTTCTGGCACTGGTCAGCATGTCAGTGCACTTTGGCTGGTAGGTTGTTGCCAGGATGAGAGCACTTAAGGTCAGAGCAGAAAAGCTAGAAGGAAAACTCCTTTTCCCTCCATGGCTTCTTCCCAGCACAAAATGAGGCAAACTGCCTTCCTCCTCCTCTTCAGTGTTGGCCAGCTCTCCTCTGACTGCTTCATCTTCCTTTGGCTGGTGGCACTGATGTGCTCTCAGAGAAAGGATTCAAACAATAAACAACCCTCTCCAGCAACTCACAATCCCATGAAACCCCAAGGTAAACAACAGTCATCTCTATTTTCTTTTCCAAAGCATTACCTTGACTAAGCAGCTTACCAAAGGGAATAGTGGCTCTGTCTCTGCGTGAAGTGCCTTCACGGTCCGCTGCCTTGATTTGAACATGATATTGCAGTTACAGAGCAGAGGAATGGGATAGATAAGCAGCAGCAGAAATCCACTTTGTCTATTAACTCTGCTCCCTCTGTTTTCACAGAGCTGCCCTCCCGCTCCCCTATTGCAGGCAAAACGCAATCAGTTGCCAAAGCAGTCAGCTCCAGCCAGACCTCTGCTCCATGAGCTGTGTAGCAGTCAGCTCCAGCCAGACCTCTGCTCCATGAGCTGTGTCTGGTGGCAATCAGTCAGCTCATACCTTGTTTCCTCTGTTTCCCCTCCAATGGGGCTGCCGTACTGTAACCAGAGCTCAGCTCCTGTGTTGGTAAGGACAAATGCTTCATTTCCCTTGCCATAAGGTGGATTCAAGACGCAACCCTAAAACACTGTGGGGGGAAGCAGGCCTCATCCTCACAGGAACACTTGACAGCTTCTCCAAGACACCACAAAATGGCCAGTGTGGTTGGCGAAAGATGCCTGCTCCTCCTCAGAGGGGTTTGCTGGAATAACTGCATGAACTTATGACTTGTCTCAGGTTGCGCCTCTCCAGTGAGGTGGCTGGGCATGGACTTCCAATCAGATACGAGGCAGGAAAACACTGAATCCCAGTACATCCCTGTCTCCCCTCTTCATATACTCACTGTCCTTGACTGTTATGTTGTAACTGTCCTGCCCCAGCATAGCACACCCATTCATTTCTCCCTCTCAACTCTGTTCTCCTCCTGCCTTTCCACATACTTCTCACCTCTATCACCCACCTTTTTATTTTTTGGCAACGTGTGCACACACACGCATATATCATCTGTGCCACTGGCGGGCACTTGAGGGAGAGTTGTTACCAATAGGAACCTACCAAGGACTTCTGATCGTAGCTCAAGGGGTCTAGCGAAGCGTTACTCCCTCTCCTCGAGTCCACAAAAGTGTGCACTGAATCCATGTGTGGGGAACACTTTGGTGTGGGCATTGGTGTGGCAGCAGTGCGCATGATTATAGGAGGTGGCATGCTTCCCCTGCCCTCCAGGTGTCCATTTGGGGTGACGGCAAGCGAGTACATCTTCATTTCTGGAGAGAAGGGGAGAGAGAATACGAGGTGAATGCTCAGCTACAGAAACCACTCTTTAAAATGGACATTACTCCTCGGGTCTTCTAGGAACTCTGCCAAATGGAGATGAAATGTTGCGGGCAATAAGATCACCCCTACCATGCTGAAAGGCATAAGGCAAATGTCACAACCTTTTAAGAGGCCTTCGGCCCTGCCTGGACTTGCAACTCATTGCCCTCCAAAGGAAGCTTCTTTTGCTCACTGTTTCTTGGGATTTAGAAAGTGGAGTTACAGTTTTGCAGGACTGGGAGAGAGTTTCCAGGGAAAGGACATTGAGGACTGGCTAAATTCACTCTAGGAAGTTAATCTCTTCTCCTTGTCATAGTCTGGCACAGAGATTTTTATGCAGTTCTGATGTGCTCCAAGTTCCTTTATGGGGAAGGCACTAAGCAAACATCAGTCCTTGTCAGTCATCTGTTCAGGGGACAGGAAATGGAGGTTGCTTTTACACATCCACCCGTTTAGAAGAGTAAACCTCCTGTAACAGAGAAATCTAATGGCACATCTCTGTGGCAACTGCAGAAAGCACCTATTTCAGCTGTGTGGCAAGTACAGAGCGCAAAAAACATATTCACACTGAAGACAAACCAGACATAACACATCCAGTCCTATGGAGTGTTGTAATACTCAAACCCAAAAGCCTAATTTCAAACACAAAACTAAAGTTGAACTAGCTCCTGTTTTACTGGGCTTAGTGGGTTCTGGTTGAATAACTGCAGAATCAGTCTTAAGGAGGGACAAGGACGGGAGTACCTGCGACCAGCAGGAAAAAAGTACAAGTCTGCAGTGAGAAATCCAAACGAGTGCATTACCCCTGCTTTTTTTCTTCCACTGGCTCCTTTTGTAATGCAGTGTGCTTCTATTGTATCATCTGATTAGTTCCTGGCTTGTGCACAAATACCTGATCTGCACCACAGAAGTCCATGGGAACACTGCCATTCACTTTGAGGGGTGGAAGATCCAGCTCAAAATTTGCTAATCTGCCATACACGTGCCTCTTGCCAGTGTATCTGTTTACAGACCAACGGCATTGTAATAGAATTGTTAATGTCCTTATGCTGTTTAGTCACCGGTTGGCACCTATGAGGCTTATGGAGACACACAATTACTCATGGACTTTGATGGCAAGTTCAGCCCCGTTTTCTATTCCTGTATTACCTGAGAAGAGCTGACAATATTTCTTTCCCCTAAAACTCTCTTATTATTTGAAGCTGCTCAGTGAATAGTTGGTGCAAAGCTGGTGCATAGTTGGTGCTGTGGGTTCCTTGCCAACTATTTGCAATGGACATTCATTCAATCACTTGGTGTTTGGAATTTGTTGCTTGCTCTGCAGACTGAGCAGCTCCATCACCTTGCCGTGATGCAGCTCTGTCTCAGCTTCCCCAACAAATTACTTCTGCCCCTTCCTCAGCTGAATTCCATCTGCTCACCACAATCAATATAACTTCCTTAGCTGAAACGAATCCTGGTTTAGAAGCATTTCAAGCAATCGTAACGAGCCCAAGCTGAGAATCAAAGTACAGAGGAACTAAACTGGATCCTGTTTACCATCATGCTATTCGTTGTGTTAAAATATGTGATCCCTTCCTGTCCCCTATCTGGTTGCAAACTTTATAGAGTGAGGCCTGTCACCTACTATTCCATGTTTATAGTACACTAGTACAATGTGGCCTTACCTCAAATCAATTGCCAGGCCCTCCTGTAACACAAATGAACAGCAACATTTCCATCATTCAAACCTCACCTAAATGCATTTGTGTGAGAAACCAAAAAAACCAGATGAGAACATGATTGATTTGAAAAGCTGCTGAGAAGTAGTGTGAGAATATTGCTGTCAGCAAACCACTTTGTGGTAATGATACAGAAGAAACGATGAGACATATCCAAATATTCTAGTATAGTTTAAATTAGAAAAAAACATCTGTTTAAAGGAAATATCAATGCTTATTTAGCTTTCCCAACACTTCTCGCATAGCTGCTCTGTTAACACAGCTATCGGATTAATTGCCAAATAAAATGGATTCTTCCACTTTCTCCCATAAGTCTGTATGAAAAGATGAGTGCAGAAGCAGAGTTGTAGCTTTCAGATTCCCAGGAAAATGTAGAAACAAAATCTCACCTGTTGCTCGGAGGTCTTTTAGCTTCTCAAAATCATCATCAAAGTTGGCAGATGTCTTGTCCTCATCTGTGTCTGACCTATTGGCATCACCCTGCAGAGAGAAGGATAATTAACAGACCCAATTCATTTAAACTTTAGCACAACAGCCATTTGGATTACTTAGCAGCTCAGAGATACCTCAGCTCCCCATGGTTAGTTTAACTGTGGCCCCAAGAACCAGGAGGGCAGAATGCCAAATTCCCTCTGACACTGCCCTGGGGAATGACCCCAAGCAAGTCCCTCCTCCTCGTTTTGATTCATTTTCGTACTTGTACAGAAAGGATGATGTTGTGATTGTGACTGCTGTTCCCACAATGTTGTCATGCTTCCTCCACTGAGCCCAGCCTTGCTGAGCAGCGTATCCCAGGGGAGAACAGGAAATGGCAGCTGTAATCAGAGGAGCGACTAAGAAAAATTGGCATTGTGGGGTTCCATATTCACCCTCTCTATGATCCCAGCTGAAAGCACTGAGGTTTTAACGTCAAAGGATGTTGAAGGGTTTTTCTTCTTTATTTGACAGCACTGTAAATTTGACTTAGATCTAAAAACCCAGTCTTGATTTGCTTTCTTCACGCTGGCTGGTAATCGAGATTGTATTGGGAAATCTCTTGGCAACATTGAGGCTGAGGCAGAAGGGAATGGGGCCAGCTTGGCTGGCAGCACAGAATCATCTCAGGACAGAGAACAGCCAGCCACCCTCAGACTGGCTTTCCTCCTGGAAGTCCAGTTATTTTTCCTTTTCATAC
This sequence comes from Pelecanus crispus, assembly GCF_030463565.1. NCBI lineage: Eukaryota > Metazoa > Chordata > Aves > Pelecaniformes > Pelecanidae > Pelecanus > Pelecanus crispus. Next base: position 3,181,686 of record NC_134653.1, on the reverse strand, counting down.
ATCTCTGCCTCTGCTACGAAAAATGATCAGCCTAGATAATGTACAAGCCCAGGACAGAAGAGCTACTGTCAGGTTCTCCTCTGCTGGGGGAGGTCTGCAGAGAGGAGAGATTGCAGCAGGCTGTCGGCATGACTCTGGCTTGATCCATCAAGACTGCAGAAAAGCCGTGCAAATTGATAGCAAATGGTTGGATTAAAGGAGCTGATCCCAGAAAAGGGAGCACAGTTCCTTAACTGATGCCTGAACAAATCACCATGGTTTCTAGAGACATGGTGCTGAAGTGGCAGTGAACTTAATTTCATCTGTGATGTATTGTGAACTGATGCAGCCAAACAGACAGGATGACTGAAAGGCTTAAGCTCCCTTACTCATGTTCTGTTTTGGAGCAGAAGCGCTAGTGCAGACTAGATGAAAGATTTGCATAATTTTGGAAGGTCTGTCTGCTCTTCCAGAGCAGCTCTGGGGTAGATTTCAAAATGACATGGGAACAATGTGAGCACAAATATGCAATAACGGTCCTGTTTGAAGTCTGGCTGCTTGTTGTCCTAAGCACAAATGTACTAGAAATGTTTTTGTGGCCATTTAAGCCTATTCTCTTCTAGGGATACTCCTGCCAAACTTGCTCCACAGGCAGATCAGAACCTGAGGTCAAGATGAGACTGTGTACTGTGATTCACAGCACAATTTTTAGTGTCTTTGCTGAAACGCTGCTGATGGTTCAGAGCTTAGAGCAGCTCTAATGTGCACCCTCTTAGCTGCACAAGTCTCCCAGGAGTCACTCTCCATCTAAGTACAAGAAACACCTGAGCAATGGGAGGAGAAGTGCACCTCAGTGTCTTCTATAACTGCGAAGGGCATCACCCTATAAGAGGGCAAACTCAGAGGTCAAAACAAGAATTTCTGCCGTATTCCCAGCATACCAACAGAACCAGGGAGGACAAAAGAAAACCCAGCTCCACTGATACTTCTTCCTGCGAGTTGTCCAAGGAGACTGTAAACATCGTTGGTTTACAACCAGAGCTAAGTTATGCATTTATAAGTGCAAGACTTGAATCGAGCCCTGGTAGCTGAAATATAGCCCTGAGAAGGGTTTTCTGTAACACAGCTAATACCTCACTATGAGCCAACTGACAAGCCCATAGGCTTAATGTCAGGATTTATAAAAAATGGAAGCGGAGAGCAAAATGTGCCCTGCAAATGTCACGCCTGTGGTTGCTGGCCTTTTCTGAGGCAGCACTGAGCGAATAATACAAGCTTTGAAAACTACTCCTTACACACATTTAAATCATGGTCCGTAACAGCTCCAAAAGGAGCCATTAAGCCTGAGCGAGAAAACGACAGCCATTCGGCTAGGTCTGTAACCACACACTCAGAGAGTACTGTGCGAGGCTGCCCATTTCTTGCTTCACATTAGCAGGTGATTCAAGCTCCAAGAGGGCAGGTAAGGAATGGGATCTGTACCGTACAAAGATACCTGCAAGCTGCCAGGTTGCTGAGTAGAGAAGACTAAAGCAATCAGGAACAAAGGATGCAAACTGCTGTACAAGGGCTCTCTGTGCCTAAATGCGAGATTGCTTGAGCAGGAGCAGTTTCCAGTCAGTCAGGTCACACGTGCTGGTTATCGTCTGTTTGGGTTTCCCTGGCATGCCTGCTTTTTCCACCCAGATTTGCTGGCTGGTGGAATCTGAGGATATCTGACACGTCTGGCCACTGAATACTCTGAGCTATCACATGGCCAACTGTATTGGTTGCTTCTGCATTCAGTTCAGAAAAATCTATTACTTTACCACAGACTTTAGTCTGCTATGGCCTGTGTCATTTTCTGTCAGAACTGAGGTCCAGCACAACCACTCTGAATACAGCTACAACTCTCCTGGAGGAAAACCCCCTCTGGCTTGGAAGACAACAGCTACTTGCAGAGCCTGTAGAAATACTGATGATTCCTTTGCTTTGGTCTTACTAGGTTAGTGGCTAAAATGCCCACCTCTATCTGCAACAGGCTGCACTAGAACAGCAATATGGCAAAAGTGTTACAGTATCCAGAGCAAAGCCAGGAGATGCTGAGATCGGTGACACAGAGAAAACTACAGGAATTTGGAAATAAACAGTGTCAGCATGAGCCCTAGTCACTGACACATGGAGTACAGGCTTGTTCTTGGAAAAAGACCTTCTTGGTCAGCTGTGCTGGATCTTCAGGGCATGGACCACATTGCACAAGACATTAAAATGCCCACTAATGCAGTGCAGAGCCGTTCATTTTGAAAGCAATGAGCTGGACTACTTGTGTCTTCTCTGTGCACGCAGGTGGCACTCACCACCCTCAGCATCCATGAAACAGCCCTGAGTGATGTAGACTGGGGTGGTTGTTTTCCAAACTGGGGCTTGGCTCCTGTTGTTTCAAGTAATTTTCTTCCGCTAGTGCTGTAAGGAAGCTAGGAGGGATGTTTTAATAATGAATCTATACAGATATCCTTGAAAGACATACATGTGGCTGTGCTGGCTTGAGACAAGTGAATTTTCAGTCCATGAATATTTCAATTATATTCCATGGTCAGCGAAGGTTCATCTAAGTGTGATCTAAACACGGCAAATGAGAGCACGATACCATTTCTGGGGAAACAATGGAAAGTGAAAAAAAAAAAAACCCTTATAAAAATAATTTCTTTCTCCTCTTTCCCTTGGGAGCTAAGGCAGTGAAAACTGAAGCCATTTTCTCATTTTCTTTCTCAGTCTGTGTGTCTCTGAAGCCAATGCAGCACCAAGCAAAGCTTCCCTTCTTGATGGTTGCAGAAATAAAAAAGTAATAATTAAAAAATCCCAAAGCACGACGTAAGCCCTTTCAATGCCACTATTCTTAGCTTTAACTGAGACTCGATGATTTTTGGTAAGTCTCAAAATCATTTCCATTTGCACTAGGACTTTGAAAAAAGTATTTTGTTCCTGGACAATATATATGTGCACATATATTGTTATATTTACAACCGAAACAGATCATCCTCACTTAAAATCTCCCACAAACGGACTTGCTATGAGCTGAAAGGAAGATGGAGAAGAGCAGGATAGGGCAGGGGATGGCTGGTTTCACTCCCTCAGGATGCTGAAAGCAGACCTGGAGTAGACTTGCCAGTGGGGAGGAAAACTTAAGAGGGTGCATGGGCCCCCCACTCACACCAGTACTATACCACTTGCACCGCTCACACCAGCGTGGCCTGCCGCTCTCCATCGTGTGGCACAGGATTGCCTGCACAGCTGCTATTGTTCCTGCCTAGCTCAGATCAGGACACAGCATATCACCTTTGCCTGAGAAACAAAATAATTTCTCTAATCCTTTCCATGTGAGATGAGATGCCTGCAGTTTATCATAAATTCCCTGCTCATTGACCTGATACAGACATTATTTTCAGGTGTAGGTAAAAAATCTCTTTAGCATTTATATGTCCTACATCATCCTAAGTATCTCAAAATTTAATGTTTGTAACCTTGCAACGCAGCTTTTGAATAGCTGTGCTACTAGCCTCAAATAACACATAAGGGACAGAGTCACAAAGGGAAGGCCTGGACTGAGAGCCAGTTCACATCCTACCTGGTCCCCATGACTAGCACTGGATAGATATATTGAAGGCCTGAGGCCCGCCATAAAGAAACACAAAACATATGGGAGATTTTGTGAGTTAAATTAATCCTAAATTATTTCCTCTAGGTCACACAACAGACCCTGTAGCAGATCAACCAAAGTGTTGGTCTCCCAAGTCCCATGCCAAGTCCAGTGCACCTTATTTGCAAAGATAGATTCACAAGAGCTTCCCGAGCCCAACCCAGCTCATCTACACCCCTTAAGTTTAAATTTAGGGCTGCTTGTATGGCTAGATGTTTGCATTGACATGGATTCATCACGACACTCTTGCCTACACTGCTTCTCAGTTTTCTCCCTCCCTCTGCTCATATCTCTTACCTCTGCCTGGAAGCCTTCTACCAGAATGGCAACAAGAAGGTTGAAGAGCACATAATTGCCGAAGGTCATCAGGGCCACAAAGTAGAGTGCTGCCCATGAGGATGTAGACGCCATCCCATTGTACAGGACCACGTTCCAGTCCTCTTGAGTGAGGATCTGCAGAGAGGTGAAGGGGAAGACTCTCTAATTATTCCACTCCTCTCATGCACAGCAGCTGCATTCAAATAGCGACTCATCCATTTCTTCCTCTCCTTTTGACCTTTTCTGAGCATAATCATTAGCAGGTCTCATGAGATGAGACAGCAAACCATTCCTTTATTTAGATCTTTGCATGTGAGAGCTCTCTCCTGGCCAAACCTCCCCTCTCTGCAGGAAGATTGAGCACACCGCTGCTCATAGAGATGACTCGTTCAGATCCTAGATATGGTAACATGAAGGATGCGCTGGTACGAGTCCCATTATTTGGTGGCGATATTGCCTCCTTTGATAACCACCACAAGATAACAGACCTGAGGCCAGAGCTGCTGTCTCCTTTCGGGCTGCTCTTTATAAGGCATCTGGAGCTGAGGGAAAGGGCAGGGGACATGATATTTGATGAGATAAATGACATTGGGTGGCTCAAGAAACTCAGGGAGGCAAAGTGGCTTCCATTAGGTAAAAGCACTGACAAGCTGGGCAAAAAAAATACACATCTTTGCAAAGCCTTGCTCCAAGAGACCTTCCTCAGGGATTCCCACTCTTCTAGCTTTCCTGGGGCTCAAAAATCCTGGGGCCTAAGAGAAACATGACAGATTCATCCTCCACATTAATTCATGCTTACAGTGAAAATGGCCTCTAACCCTCCTAAAAACAAGGTAGCTTTGGGAATATGAATGCAGTCAGCTGCACTGAGTCATGCCATTCATTAACCTTCACGGGATGTAGGACTGAGCCCCTGTGCTCTGTGCCAACTCTACTTCCCAAGGGACTGTTAGAATAAATGCAGAAATCTCTGTTTATGTTGGTAAAAGAAAAATGTGAACCTGTGAGACTAATGCTGATTTGTCCTTGCTCCTTTGTAAGAAGGAAAACTTTGCAAGAAGTTATATTCTTCACCGTGAAGACTCTGGACTGGTTTCTACCTTGAATGATACCGCGGTGAACACCTACTCTGGATTTAGAAACTTAGCTTAACGTTGTTTACATTGTGCCTCACTTGCTGCACTCGGGCTCTGAAGACTGAGCTTTTAAACAGAAAAGACTAATCTTTATATTTAGAATGTCCTGGAAATAGCAGCTTATTGCTCCATTGTGGAATATGCCAGTAATTTCAAGCACATTACAGATCCTGTCTGCAGAGGAAACACAACTTTTTACATAAAGACTTTCCCAGCATATAGAGCCAGCAACTCCACCTCTGATTTGTGACAGTATTTGTCACTCCCACTTAAATGAAATTGTTCGCAAAGTGCATTTTTGAGGCAGTGAAGGCAAGTAAGGGGACAGAGATCTACAGAGTAGCAGCAGAATGGACAGTAGACTGTGGGTCTTGACCTTACTGACTACATGAAAGGAAAATAAGGGTGGATTTCCAGGCCTTGTTAGACTTTACTTTTACTGACAACAAATATGCACAGTGATGATTTTGAGTAGACTGCTTCTCTATCACGGCTTACAGAGACCAGCTAACTCAGAAACACAATCGCTTTGCCCTAGTAACTCTACAGTGCTGTTTCAGTCCAAATTTGAGACCTACTAGAACAGGGGTTTTTTTTAAAAGTGAAATAACTTGTCCAGGTGGTCTACATTAAAACTTCCCAGAGGATCCAGAGCTTACCTGAAATACGGTCACAATGGCCCAAAGTAAGGAATCGAAATTCTTTCTATCTGGAACTGTGTCTCCTGTATCAGTTTTCAGGCTGAACTTGCATCCAAAAAGATGCATGCCGAGAATGCTAGAGTGGGAAAAAAGGAAGATGGAAGAAACACGTTATTGTGTGAACCAGGGTTGCAAGGAGGATTGCAGTGATTGCAGTGGATGCTTTTCACCCACACTGTTTTCTGTGCCAGGGCTGCCTCCCAGGAAGAAGGGCTCTGCTCCACCACTGGTATGATCACTGATCAAACCCTGCCATTTGGTTCTTCTGTGTCACATTTCATTACAATTGTCTACTCTGAAGTCAAATCAGGGATCTCCTTTGTCTAGAAAATGACAAACCATATTGCCAGCTCCCTAATCCAACTGGTTTCCAAGAATAGGATCCTGAGGAGTATTATAGGGTGGAACAGACAGAAGTCTTGGAGTCTGTACAACCTCCATCTCAAATATAACACTGGTAGAGTCCAGCTACTGACAGCTTCCTGAGACACAGCTAAACAAGCCTCCCAAGAACTCCAGAGCAATTCTTGCCTGTTTGTGTACTTCGTTCATCTACAGAATTACAATACTGCATGAAAAACTGAGACCAAAAAGAGGTAAATAGTCTGTTGAGTGTTTGCTTGTCAGTCTGTTGTGAGCACTTCTATCATGTAGGCAGCCTAGCAAATGCAGTGTATCATTATTCTAATCTACATATTACTTAAGCAAGCTGAACAATTAATTGAAGAAGAGCTGCAGCCTCTGGTACCTGAAGATAAAGATGAAAAGCATGAGCAACATGCAGAAGGTGGCTACATTGTCCATTGTCTTCATCAGGACCACCAGCTGGCGACGGAGGGCGGGCATGAAACGCACCAGTTTCAGCACCCGGAGCAGCCGAAAAGTTCGTAGCACAGAGAGGCCTCCATCCGACTGGCCGATGATCTCCCAGACGCTGCAGGAACACCAGAAGGAGAAGTACTATAAACAGCAGTACCGTACTGTGAAAGCCCCGAGCAGGCTGGTTTCTTACAGGATATCACACCATTTAAGCCCTAAAGGGGCAGTTTATTTGCCTGCTACTTTCTTGCTTCTGAAAAACACCTTCACTTCCCAGTTGTGCAGACACACATGCTCATGCACAACCTATATCCTTTCTAGCTGATTCTTTAATTCCCTTGCTTTCTGTGGCTCTTCACAACGTGGCATGTCTCCTGCTAGTCTGTATCACTACAATCAGTCACAAGCCTAGCCACAAAATGTGGATCACAATTTTGTACAATATCCAGAGGGATTTACATTTCTTGGGGTGGGTTGGTTTGATCAGGCCACAGTTCTGGGCCTCTGTTCCTCCTCGCTTCTCTGAATCTAATGGATGAGCCAACTGAAGCCAAGAGCACTATCCTGGTTTACACCTTCTGTGTGTCCCTTGACTTCTCTGCCCCAAATTTACTGATCGAGGAGTGAACAGCACTGCTTGCCCTATTCCGGCCTGAGTTATGTGTTTATTTGGGAGAGGGAGGGCACACGCTGGGATATGGACACTCACAGTACTCCTTTCCCAGGACCAGACATTCTGCACTTCAGTGGAAAATTGACCACAGTGCCAGATGTGTGGCGTAAATAGACTTTGTTCTCCATCTCCCAGGTCCATTTACTTTGGACAGCACTTCTAACGACAGGAATCTAAAAGGCCAGCATAATTATAGCACATCATAGCCAGTGAGCCCTGGATTAACACACGCCACGTCATTCCTGTTCCCCATCCCACTCCCCAACTGGTCTGAGCCCTTGGCAGAAAAGCCACAGCGGAGAAAGAACTGCCAGTGACCTGATGACAACTATGATCCCGTCAAAGATGTTGTACGGGTTCTTGATGTAGCCGAAGAGGCCAAAGGCAAGGAGTTTCAGGAGCATCTCCAGGGCAAACATGCTTGTGAAGACGATGTTACTGATCTCCAAGGCGTTGGTCAACTCGTCCGGCTATGGGGCAAAAAAGCAACATGGTCAAACAGATGCACAGAGGAAATGGCTAAAGGCTGGTATGTTCCTCCCACTCTGGGATTTATGCTAACGATGCACAAATGCTACATCTTCCTGTGTTGCTTCCAGAGAGCCATGGAGGCAGATAAATGTCTGAGGGGAACAGCAGACAAGTCTCATGGCCAGTCCCTGTGAGTCTTACTGGAAACACAGAATCCCAGCCCATTTCTGGAGCAGCTGCAGAACACTGTGCCCCATATACGGGCCTAAAGACCTAAAGCTATACAAAGGAGAGGGCTTGTTCACTGTTGCAAGATACAATCATCTAGGTGAATGGCTTCTAAGGCTTCTATTTGGACTTGCATTGGTGAGGCTGTTTTTATTGCACTGACCCCAGCAGAGCTTTATGGATACTGTTATATCCAAAGCAGGACCACTGTCAATACAGCATAGCTCTATTCATAGACAAACAAAGCACTTCTCTTGCAAACATCTCTTAAGAGAATTAGGAAAACAAATACCAGTGAAAGTCAATAGGATCAATGGTTTTTTCTCCCTTGAGACATTTATCTCCTTTTGGAAATTGTCCCCCAAAACCCCCAAGATGATTTTTCCTTCTGAAGTCCTGGTTAGTAATGTACAGCAGATTTTGTTAACATGACAGCAGCATGGCCCTGAGTGTCAGGATTCCCTCCAGGATCTGCGTGGGTTTCTCTGAGTGTATGAGACTGCATAGAGCTTAAATCCAAGAACTGATTTTTCCATTCCCCTCCTCTATCACCAGCGCCAAATTACCTTGGGCTACAATCTTGCTTTTCAAACAAAGCCTTAGATGTTCCTTTCCTGGGAAGCGCAGCAATGTCTGCCCAGCACCCAGGCTCCAAAACGTGGCACAGCTGGGACAGATGCAAAGGTGAGATGGGGTTTGCTCGCTTACTGGAGCTACTCCCTCAAACAGCACCAGGCTCTGCAATGCGCATTTCTAATGCTCAAGGCCTGTTCCTTTGGAAAAGAAAATGAGTCTTTTTCATTTCCTCAGTGTAATAATATTGTCTAGGAAAAGGTGTTATTTTCATATCTGACTCATCTCTTGATTAATAATAGCTTCCTTCATTCCCCATCCGTCATTAGACAGTGTTAAAAGTTGGCAGTTTCTTGGGGATGTTGTTGCATTATTTAAGGCTCTGAAGGGAGAAGACCATTGTAATACTGTGGCACAGCCACATTTAACTCCACGCTCTGCAAACCGAATCCTTGGCAACTGAAGGAGAGGGTGAAAGAGTTAACTCGACTGCAGAAAGAGCCCACACTACTATAGGCAGTGACAGTCTGTGGGCTGCTAATGAACCATCATTCATAGGCTAAATTACTTTATGCAACAGACTGTCTTTTGCTCAACCATTTATCCAGGAGAAAGAGCACTAAGAGCCTCAGTCCTCATGATTACAATCCATATACACTAATTGCTAAGGGACACCAGGGGAAGGACTGTGCAATTCTCAGTTTAGCCTCTAGCAAGGGGTGGCCCAGACGGCTGCACAGCGCACCTGAACAGCACGATCACCGGGCTGCCCTCCTCACACCTTCCTTGCTGCAGGGACGGCGATTCCCTCCCTAACACCAATCAGTGCTCCTCCGTGCTATTCCCTTCCCTGACGATGCCGAAACAACCTGAGTAAAGGCCTTCCCTTTGCAATGAAAACACAGCTGAAGAAAAGGGCTGCTCTAGGATGGCATCTAACCAGCTCCCCAACAGAGACTGAGCCTGAAATAGCCCCGTGGGCTTGCAGGCGCCTGTCCCGCTGTAAGCCACAGCAGCGACGGAATACCACGCTTGCAGTGTCCTCCAGCTATTTGTCAGGAGCAGCGTGCGGCTGGCACGTTCCGCTTCCCCTCAGCTGGGTTTATACAAGGGCATTCTTAACAAGAAGAAAAATAACTTGCTAAATTCTTGCGTCTCTCGGCAGCAGACTGAGGGCTCCTTGGGACAGGGTGTTCATGGCAGGCCGAGGATGGCTCGTTAGCGTGTTGAGGCTGGGAAATTAATGACACAATCATCAGCAAGGAAGACGCAGCTTGGGCAGCTCTGGAAGGACAGAGCTGTTCCGTAGCACTTTCTGCTGGGAAACATAGAGAACCTGCCCATTGCGTCCTACAGTACCTTGTAGTCCGCGATACAGCAGCAGTCTCATCCACTAAAGCAAAACTTAATTCAGAGTTCTCAAAGTTCACCTTGCTGCTGCCAGATGTGCTGCCAAGAGTCACAATTTTATCATGAAAACTGGGATAGCTGGTGATCATTTCAAAATCCCTAATCCTGGAGTTATGTGAATATGGCAAGACAATCTCAGGAGTCATTACCAAAAAAGTCAGTGTCCAGCCTGAAAAGCCTAAGCTGAACAAACTTAAAAACAGCCTCAGGCAAATAAAAAGAATTTGTCAGTTGTTATTCTCTAAAATCCCATGTTTTCTAAGCCTACCCCAAGATTTTTCTGTGGCCTGTTGAATGCATGGCATTGCAACCAGTTAATCTGCCGGTATCATTGCTTGAATTGATTTGCCAATGTCCTTCGACAATTGGGTGTCCTCACTGCTTAATCTCCAGCGCCATAACTTTTGCTTCAGATACGAGTTCAGAGAGTGCAGGAGAAAAGCCGCAGCCATCTCTCAGGGGAGGGGAGAGAGGTCACAAGGAAGAGGCACAGGAGAGGACAAGGAGGTGGCTCAGATGCTGTGATGAGGAGCTGATCCAGCAGATCGAGATGACAGGGGGACACCCGGGCACGGCTGACGGACAGCAGGCTGACATCGCAAAGCGAATTGTGCTTCAGAGATCTTCATCATCCTTTAGTGATCATATTTGGTGTGAGGCAGAACTAATTCGATGACAAGGACTGCTGTAACGTGAGATGTTTGGAGCACAATCCTGCAGTGGCACGGAGGCAGGACCCACTGGGCAAAGACAAGGATGGATAGCCCTGCATGCTGGCTAAGCTGCTGATGCGAGCTTTTGTATTATTAGAGTGGAAGCTGAACAGCAGATGAGCCAAGCATCCAGTGATACAGCCTTCAAATGTAATTACCTTCTTTCTGCACCAACTGGAGCCTAGAAAACAGCCTGCCATAGATATTTTTATGGCTTATGAAATGGTTTGTTGCTTAGAGCACAATTCATTTCCCACTCCTCTCACTCCCTGATGAGCAAAGACCTAGGAGGAGGGTCAAAGAAGAGACACTTGAAAGCCAAGATGGATTTGGCCATTCCCCTGGAGTCAGCCACTAGGAGACACTGTTGTTTTGTTCAAATTTAAGCCAACCCCAGAGCAGGAATTTTTCCAGAAGCCTTTTTCTCTGGGGGGAAAAAAAAATAGTTGATTTGCTGAAAACAAAACTTTTCATGGCAAGGTTTATTTTTGTCAAACTTCCTGGCTGGAAGAAAATGAAGTTGCAACAAAGCTTTAAAATTGCTGCAATGTCTTGTTTTGACCTTCTCAGAAAAAGAAATTTCAGGCTTTTTGCTTGAGATGTGGTTGTGTCACGAAATGCAACTTCCTTTCTAGCAAGGAACGGTTAACAAACAAAGGTTGGCATCAAAATGATGCACTTCCAAGAGAGTAGTTCTAAAGTGGTATTTTTTGCCAAATACTTTGTAAACCTTAACAACTCTGGCAGGGGAAACTACTTGCTCACCATCGGGCTCCAAACTGCATCAGTGAAAACTTCCTTTTTCAAACGACAGCGAGAGAGCATGACCCCTCAACAGCTTTGGATATCTCCACATCTTTTGCTGCTGCGATGATTGACCTTCACGTTGGCCCAGGTTTTCAGAGACAGGACAGGCCAAAAGGAACACGGCCAAATGGCAACCACGCGGCATTGCACGAGGCTACAAAACGCTCAGGAATCCCCACAACGGATGCGATGAGGGAGATGGTGGGCAATGCTGTCACGCTGGTACGAGGGTCCACAGGGCCAGATTTGGAGGCTGGAATAGGAACTTCCAAGCTGGAGACAGTCAGGAAAAATGAGCATGGAGAGTGGTTTAACCCACAAGTCCCACTGGCAGGTTCCAGGTGATGCTCAAAAAAGGTTCAGATCTGAATACAAATTTTACAGATTTCAGATTCAAATGAATCTTCATACTCTGGCTGCAGGAGCAAGTTTCCCATCATTCAGGAGAAGGGCAGAAACTGTATGGGATCAATTTGTAAGATTTCAGCGTCTTTGAATATCAATTTAAAGTAACAGTTAGCCTTGACTCCAGGCAAAACATGTCCCAGGAAAGCACAACCACCTCTGCTCACTTTGAAGGCCATATTTATGCTGTGGAATATTTCAGTGATTCAAAACAGTGTTTTTATTAGGGACAAACCTCAAACATTTCAGCAGTTCATTCCGAGTTCAGATAAACAGAGGAAAAAATCCCTTTCAAAGTAGTTCGGGTCTGCAAACCTCGGAAGACTAGTCTCTTTCTGAGAATCTGATACTTCTGGTTTTAGCAAAACGTAGCACAACCCCAGAGCCTTCCTGGAATCGGGAGAAATTCAGTAAAAGAGAAACCCATAATGGTCAAACTACCAGAGGATGAAGAACAGGAGCAGGACTTCGCAGCCTTAGATTCTCTTTGTGCAGCTGAATTACTGCAGTTCTTCAAGGAAGTCACCATCTCTTTGTGCCTCTCTTTGTCCTCTCGCCCATCTTCTACCTTGTCTCTTTTGATTGCTGCATCCACAACCACCTATTTTACCTAGCTTAGGTTCAATCACCAGCAGGATGGCACCATGCCTTGGCTGGGCCACTTTTTTGCTCTGATACTGAGTAGAAATAATCATACCTGCATCACGCTGGAGAAAAGGGCTGTGAGACACCTGGTCCCTCCTGCTGAACGAACAGGGAAGGAAGTTTCCAGAGCAAAAGATGTGCTTTGCTGCAGAAATCCCCCCCAAGCCCAAAGCAGCCATTTGACTCCTCCTGAACAGGGAGAGCTGAGGCTGGCAGAGACGCAGAGAAGTGGTAAACAAATCCAGAACATTTAGTCTCATAAACATCCTTTGCACTTATGTTGTTTTTTTCTCTAGTCCTGGGCCTAAAGCTGTCAATGGGATTTTGAACGCTTGTTTATGTTGGCTTTTCTGCTTTATATTTTGAAGTTTGGTCTGCAGAGACTCTGACCAGGAAGAGACATAATGAACTGTCAATTTGCACTTTGCTTCTGGACACTCCATATTTTCTCTCTTCACCCCATTTTTGAGAGATTGTTATTTTCCAATTAGCAGTTATTCCATTGCAACAGATTTCACCTGTCTTCAGTCTCTGGCATCATCCCCATTTCACAGAATTAAAAACCAAAGGGAACGCATGAGAGAGGCAGGGGGCAGGGGAGAAGGCATTCAGGCCAATTAAAATGAGGTGGAAGAGGGAAGGAAAATCCAAACCACGCAACTTTTTAGACTAATAAACCCAACCTATAGCAATTAGTGCAATACTGGATAACTCACCCAGCACTACTTTTTAGTATGTTCACAGGTTGCAAAGGCATTTGCGAGCTGTGCCCAGGGACTAAAGGAGGGACCGCTCCTGATACTTCCTAGCAAAGATCCAATAATGGCAATGCACAGAACAACACCCAGAAGCAGCAGACCTAGCTTCAAAGACTTATTCTCCCTCCAGCACTTGTGCACAGCCTGCTCCTCCTTCTAAACACAAGCTCCTGCCTTCCAGAGGCCAGGCACTGGTGTCAGCTGTGGCTCTGCCTGATCTATGGTAACAGGGTGCAGAGGCTCTGCTCCACCCTACTGCAAGGAAACCTAATTATGGGGATTTTAAGATCCACTTCACACAGCGAGCCATACGCAGGGGCAGGATGGGAACTCAAGAATTTCTACTTTTCCACTGAAGGCCTTTCCAAGTGGTGTCTGCATGCTGCACACATACATGGGTGACATCAGGACACCTGCGGCCTCAGTCACGATGTCACCAGTTGCAAAAAGGCAACAGTCCCAAAAAAACATGCAAAGGGATACCAACCGCAGTGCAATTCTCCTCCTCTCACAGTGGAGGGGGGAGACGGTGCCTTCTGGCAGCTCAGCCTTGCGCTTCATCTTTGCATCTCGTGATGGACATCCGTGCTCGCTCATCCAAGAGGAGAACCAAGACACCGCAACCAGCCACCCTCCAGGGTCCACCCCCACCTCAAGATCTGCAAGGTGGAAGGAAGCCCTTTGCATCTCCAGTACACATTGACTGCAGAGCACGGAGCTATACTTGAGCCGGTTTTTCCTCTACAGAGGGAGAGTAAAGCCTGCTTGCTTTACTCACTGAGCCATGCAGAGCCTCCTACATAACTAATCTGTTTAACTGATGGATTACTGGGCTCCATATTACATTTGTAGGGTTTACGTGCCACTGGGAAAGCAATCGTGAGATGAAAGCCAGTTTTCTGGGACAGATTAAAGCAATGGTTTGGGAGGGATTAGACTTTTTTTTAATAAGAAATAGTGTTCAAAAATTGTGGAAAATAGCTGAAATCAGTTTGAAGCACTGGCACTGCAGGAGGGGAGCAAATCAATGAAATTGCTAAAGAGAGCTCAAAATTACAAAATATTCCTCTAACTTTTTCTAAAAAACTAGAACATGTATGGAATGTGTGTATAATACTAACATTACAGGCAGACTCCCACTGTGCCAGGCAGTGAACATCAGTCTGCAACCCTGGACCCGTGTGCCTTCTGAATACAGGATGAAGGGTTGGATAAAACATTGCATGGGACTGTTGGAGGCTGGGTTTAACCCATCCAGAAGGCACAGAGATCTCTAACCCACAGCCTGTCTCCTTTCTTTCCCCTCCTTGGAGGTGGCTGATTTATCCCGGTCCTCACGGCACCCAGAGGTCCCCTCCTCCCCCCGCACCACAGCTCACCTGCATCCAGAGTGATCCCCAAATCTTCGCACTCTTACAAGCTCCAGCTTTGTATTCAAAACCCTCAGCTGTGTTTCTTGCACACTCACTCCTTTGAAAACTTACATCAAGCACCAATGTCTTGTCTGTATCCTTTTCCTATGGCAAATTCAACTAAAGGGGATCTTTAGTCTCCTCAGCTAGGCTCTGCTCATGGGTCAGGAGCTATAATTAACAGTCACATTACAGGCATTTTGCTACAGAGCAAATTTTGGCCAAAGGACACAAAGACATCGGCAGCACTTCCCTGCCTGGGCGCAAGCTCAGACGCCTCCGAAATCATCCCAGCAACCAGACATGGCATGGGACAGGCCCAAGCTGAAGTTTCTAAATGCTTAATGGAGCATGTAGGAGAATCTGTCACCTTGAGCACCCCAAGACTATTAATTATCTATCCTGTCCAAAACAATGTAATCAGCCATTCAGCATGACAGCTGATGCTCTACGTGCCGGCATCTGGGGGCTGGCCTCTTCCCTCAGTCACAGCAGGTATTTATCATCCAGGCAGAGGAACTCTGTCCTGCCTCCCCCAGACACTCCCCGCTCTACATGTCTGGGACAAGAACAGCCCAAATATCACTGCAGATTTACACTGGGATGCCGAAACGATGCAGTTAGAGGGGCCTGCGTGTCCCTCCCCAAGCTTTTGCCCAGCCTGCGCGGAGGCTGAGCACTGGTGACCGCCTTATTGAAAATAACGGCGCGTACCTCAAACCCCAGCAAATAAGCAGCTCAAGGCACTACAGACAGACGGCGAATTTCACACCTGAATAACAGCAAGAGCGTTGAGGCCCACGTGCTTCGGGAGTGTCTGCGAGCTCTGTCAAAAGGCAGCCCTGGCTGGGCTGGGATGTGGAACACATTTCACACACCAGTAACGAAACGTAAGCGCGTAGCGTGGCTTAACTGTAACAATAAATATGAACATCCCCTGGTCCAGAAGCGGGCGAAGGAGGGAAGCTGTGACAGCAGGGACTCAATACTGCAGCAATTATATGTAGAAGAGACAAGGCTGCCTTACACTCTGCAAGCTGTATGCTTGTTTTTATTTACACCTATTTCATTCTAATGCCTCTGAAGCTGTTTGGGAAAAGGTCCTCTTTGAGGGAGTTTAAAGAGCCAGAAGCTCGCAGCTGAAGCAGAGAGCCGTCAGGGAACGTAAGTGACATCTTAGAAGACTGCTAGCTTCAAAATGTGAAGGCTACTTTTTGACCTTTATTTTTCTCCCCTTTGTTTCCTTGTCAAAGACCAAACAGAATAATTCTGGTATTTCTAAGGTAAGTAAAAAAACTAACCAAACAAAAAAACCCCAAGCAATTGAAAACCTGGCTTCTTTCCTCCTCTGCATTCCCTGCCCTTGAAAAAATATGAAGAATAATGCAAGTGGGCCTTTCAGTTTCTGTATTGAAAATATTTCCTTTGTAAACCATTTTGATGTAGTTTATTTACTACAACATAGGACTCTTACTGTCTTAAAATCAACTTCAAACCAGTTTAGTCAGTCTAGACTATTGTTCAAACCACGGAAATTGCCTTGCCTTCATATGATGTAACTTCTCTTACTAGAAAAAAAATGGTTTGGATGGTGCTTTCCCATGCACATGAGCGCAACCGAAAGTTATTTATGCTCTCTGGCCTTGGAAAGGGATCAGGGACCTGAGCCAGGAAGCCCCAGCTCCTAGAAGACTGCCCTGGTCACCAAGATGTTCGCTATTCTGAGGTGCCTTCTGCCCTGCGTTTGATAGCCAGACACCACAACCTCTCAGAAGCAAAAGCCCTTCTCAGGAAGGGTTTAGCTGTCATTAATGTCTCTACTAAAAGCTGTGACTTCGATGAGTTTGTGCTTGCTGATGAAAAAAAATGTTTTGCTGAGAGATTTCCAAATGGGCTCTACTTAAATTAGGCTGGAAACAGAAGAGAGATCTCCTCATGCCTGCTGATGAATGTTCACTCTCCGGCTTTGGAATGAAAAATGGAGAATTTATTCTCTCAGTCACCTCTACTCTCAGATTTTATGCCTTCCTCTAAATGGGATCCTTCACGTGGAGCGATAACAGTTTAATTGAAGATAGGCGATGGTAATTTTTCCTCCTTTCAATTGACCTACTTGATCTCCTAATGCTCTATGGGATTGCTTTTACCTCTCTGCTCCGTGGCATGAAAGTCACTGCGAATAATTACTTACCCAGCTGCATATGGCCAGCCAAATGCAAAACGTGCTGCTCCTTTCTGGAGCTGCAGATAGGGCATCAGTGGAGGAATGGAGCAAGCTGCATACAAGTGTGATGGACTCCGGCATTAAAAAAAAAAAAGCCATTAGAGTTAATGTTATCCAGCAATGACCACATACCAAAGTCATATACTCTCTGGGATTCTTGTGTGAATCCTTCAAGTTGACTTGGTATCGACTCCTGGCTGGGAGTGTTTTCTACAGAAGAAACCTCGGCTGCCACACTTACATCTCTTGCAACAAGAGCTACAGATCAGAGCATTTGTTCTTTGGGATAATCAACTCCACCGTAGCTTCCTTAGGAAGCTTCCCAGGCAGAAGGCCCCACATGGCACAACATATTTGCAGTATTTACTTTCCTGTTTCTCAGTTTCATTCAGCAAAATGTGATTTCATTTAAAGTGGCATAAACGCCAAGCTGGATTAGATCAATTGCTGTCTTGTCCACCCTCAGGAGGAAAGGACCTGGGCAATCTGAAATGCTATCAGCAGTAGCACACAAAATGAAAGCTACTATTCTTGAAAAGTAGGCCAATTGGCTGGATTATATCTTGATGGAGGATCACTTGGTCTGACAGATGGCAGAAAAAATAAGCCTTAAAATGAAAAGAAAAAAAAAAATCCAAACCCTATAAAATACCCACCCCAAACAAGGCTAGAAGTGCTCAGGTTTAGTTATTAAACAAGAAGTCACAGGAGGAAGGAGCCAACTCTCCAGAGAGCAACCAAAGATGAATGCCTCCAGCAATACACCAAGAGCACTGTAATAGCTCACCTGGGGAGAGATGCTCGAGCACGGACTCTGCAAACTGGTCATCTCTGTCAGTACTAATACACTGATTAGTTTCATTGAAAAAGAAGAGAAACAGAAATATGCCTGACCTGCGGACAGCGAATGACTGATCATTCCTCCAGTGCTGGGTGCAAGTGAGGAAGCGCCTGTTCAGACTGAGCTTGGTGCCGAGGGGAGCCACGATCACCCCTTCACTCTCAGCAATGCCGTGACTGCAACCTCGCTCAGGAGTACGCGGGACAGCACATGTCCCACAGCGCATCAGGAGAAGCCTCTGGCAACTTCCCAGTGTTTCAGGAATGGACCTGTTGCTTGTACCCCTTCCTTCTTCTCTTAAGCAGCTGTTAAATGTGAGCAGGCTTCTCTCTACGAGCAGACTGCCATCCCACCCCACATCGGCTTAGTTCCTTTAAGAGCCTCTGGCCAAAAGCCAAGGAAATTATACAGACTGAATCATTCCCATCCATATGCTGGTGGAGTCCTTCAAAGAACCAGCAGATCTATGAGGCGTGACATCTCTTAGCAAGGCCTGTGTTGACTCTCATCCAATATATTTGGCTTATCCCTTGCCATAAAAAGTTACACTCACACAAGGAATTATATTCACACAATCCCTGCCCATTGCGAACCTTTTTTTTCTTGATCATTATCTGTGCTGAAGTCAACAACAAATGGTCAAAAATCATCAGCCTAATGCTTGAAATCAGCTTTGCTGGCTAATCACAAAGCATGTATTTTAAAAAAAAAATATGCATAATTCATACTGATTTTTTTTTTTTTTTTTTTTTTTTTTTTTTTTTTAATATTTAGGCTGAAAATACCTTGTGTTCCACACCATTCACTAGAAAGAAGAGCTAGGGTCTATCCTTCCCTTCTAGATGTAAACTGAGTCACAAGATTTCAAGAGCTGGAGGATTTAAGAAAAAGCATACAATATCGTGAGACATGCTATAAAAGGATAGACACAACGTGGAAATATGCTACAGCCCCTTTCAGACAAAAATGAACACAGAGGCTCTGCCTCAAGGAGCCTGCACAAGAAATCAAGGTTAATTGTTGTTTTTCTTTGCTAAAATCTTGCAGCCAAACTACAATTGCGTATTTCTGACTGTGCATAGAGGTTACAGCATGCCCATTGCAGGCGGCCCTGACAACGTCCATTAAAGGTGGCAGGAGCATGAACATCGAGAGAATAAAGAACCGTTTCCTAACTCTTTGATTGTACTGCAAGAGGCACCTTTAGCAATGATTATATGATCTTTATCCGCATCCAAGCAACAGGCTTGCTCTCTGATAACAGAGAGATCAAAGGCCTTTGGGTTGTCATTAGCAGGCAAACTCAATAGAAGTTGTTTACTTCACCCAAGCTAATGGCACTGGAAATATTTAATCAAAAAATGGACACACTCTCTCTATTACTGCCAAGATGATTCAGAAGGGGCCACTTAAATCTATTTTGTCAAACCATTACTCATCCCTTGCTAATAGACCTTTATGGAGAGTCCCTTTGAAAAATGCGCATTCATGATTTGCAGGCTGTGTACTGGTATTAGGAGATGATGCACATCAAGAAAACATGATAGAGGACTGCTGATGGGAAGAACAATATGGGGAATATGTTTAGTCTGTATCTGACAAAGACCTTGACTTAGTCATCTTTCAAGCCCAAGGAGAGGAAACTGAAGTGGCCTATTGGGGGAAAGAACTTCAAGGAGAGGACAGTTCTTCAGAAAAATTTGAGCAATCTGCCGTAATTGACATCTGAGTGTTAAGTGGAAGAAGGAAAGATGGAAGATGAGGAGAGCTTTTCTCAGGTTCGGGGATCTTGGGGGTAGAAGAAGAAAACAAAAATGTTGGGTGGACATCAGGAGAAAATTTGGTGGTGTATCTTACAGAACAGCGGGGTGTTGCCTACTTGAGCCTTCATTCTTGGGTCACCAAGGAAAGGTTCAGTGTCTACAATGAGATGCCAAATGTCAGGACTCCCAAGCTCTTTTCCTAGCTCCTAGACTAATGTCTAGTCTCTCACATGGTCCCAAACATACATCAGACATTTGGGCACAGGCAGTTCTTTAAGGGCTTTCCTCTGGGATGTGCAGACACTTTCATTAACCACAGACGTTCAGCTTCTGGGGTTGTCTTAAAAAGATATGAAACCACTTATGACCCTGATAGTTGATCCTGCCTTAGAGCAAGAGGATGGACTAGGTGAGTTAAGCTCTATCTACTGTGATTTTTGTGACACTGGACCAAAAAAATCCCTTGGGTTCTTAGGATCCAAGCCACTGCTAGGGGTGGGTAGCTACATCTTATCCCTGCCCCATTTTAGCTTTTGAGCGTGCGGAATACAGGCATTCAAACTCAGAAAATTTAAAAATAACAGCTACAATCACTGTCATCCCTCCTGCTCCCTGAGACACCAGCAGTTTGTTTTGCTAAGGCAAGAAAGGACAAAAGAGGTCAAAAAGGAACTACAAGACAGAGCTGCCCTTCGGCACAGTCACATCACTTGGACAGGATATCGCACAAAGTGAAAGCTTGGAATTACTGAATGTGAGCACAAACCAGCAGGAGAGCTCAGCAACTCTTGTTCCTCCTCACATCAGCTGTTTGTATCTTACAGACAGCTATTGGATTTTCACCTGGCAGAATTCCTCGATTTCAGAGGAACCACCACTGAGTTTGGAGATAGCCCAGTGCTTCCACATTTTCACCTTCTTGACATAAAAGCCCAATGAAATGAAATGGTATTAAACCACCACCAATATTCAGAGATGACCAAGGAACAAAATTCACAGAAAATAACTGTGCTGGCTTTGCAATGTGTTTCTCTTGGAATATTTATTTTTAATATTGGGGGAAGAACACAAAAATCTGGAAAACAGGGACTTAAAAATGAGGAGGTGACTTTTCATTGCATTTTTCTCATTCCTTTTGCATGAAATACGCCTCACCCCCAAGCATGCCCTGGTTTGCAGTATGTTCCTATTGTTATGGGAACAAAATGATTCAGGAACAAAAGTTTAGTCATTCTGATTTTTTATAATGAAATAAAATCACTGCTAAAATAATGACATTCAATTATATTAGCCCTAATAACAGTAGTACTAATTAAAATTATTGTAATTCACTACTACTACGAGGCTGCAGTGCCAAGCTGCAGAAGAGGTAGGACTGCTGAACACCTGAGAGTAGAGACTGTCTCCCCAAGCCAGTGGAGTGGGTGTATTTGGTTTTGGAGGTTGTTAGTTCAGCCTTGGCGTGTTGGGCAAAGGGGACTGTTAGGCTAACAGTAATTACACTGCTAATGGCAACAATAATAACACCTCTCAACTCATCAGCACTGATGCCACGAATGCCAAAGCGACGCAATTATGCGCTGCTGTCATTTCAAGCGGAGCTGCGAGGCAGAGAAAAGCAAAGGTAGAAGAAGCAGCACACTCCTGATTTATCATCTTGCAGCAGTTTCGCTACAGAAGACGCTTGGTTCGGGTGAAGAGCCGGGTAGCCCTTTCCCTTCCTCCTCCCACATGACACCAGGCTGCGCCTGGCCCTCGTGCTCTGCGCAGGCCATGCTATCCTCTGTGCTGCCTCGCCACGATGCCCCCATCCTGATCCCACGCCGTGGGCAGGAACCACGTCAGGAGAAACCCTCCAGGCAGAGGAGATGAGCTCTGGCTCCCTGCACCGCCTGCTCCCCCATGACAGCAGCGGGGCAGCGCCCGACCGCTCCGCAGCCCTGCTGAATTGCGTGGCTCTGCCAACCCGCTGCCCACATCATGCATTCACCTGGGGCAAATCTGTCAGACAGTGACAGCTCAGACAATTTGGAAAAAAAAAAAAAAAAAAAAAAAAGCATTTCATTTGCAACCTTCCTCCATGCCACATTCAAGCTTTCCTCCTGGCAGCTTTTCACAGCCCTGCCACGGCTCTGACTAGCAGAAGCGATGCTTCTCCCGCAGCGAGAGCCATGAGGAACAGGCGCACAGGAAGGGCTGCTCCAACCCTCTGCTCTAACCAGACCTCGCGGCTACGCCAGCCGCACCAGGGCTTTGATCCAGCTCCCTGCCCTGGGAGCAGGGCCAGCCACCCCCTGCTGAAGAGGCAACCCCAAGAATAAGCCAAACTGATCCATATCCTCCAAACAGCTACGTCAGTTCTCATATGAAACAGGCAACGCAAGGTTTTATTTGTAGAGAGTGGGAGTGAAAGAGAATTTAGATGCAATCTCCAGCGTAGTGGCTTTAATAAACTAGTAAAGCTAAAACAACCATGTGCAGTGAGCCCTTGAGAAAGCAACTGAGCTCGCAAATGTTTCTGCCCTGATGGAAATCCTCTCCATGGGTTTCCAAAACAGATAGATCACGGTGA
Source organism: Pelecanus crispus (assembly GCF_030463565.1). Lineage (NCBI taxonomy): Eukaryota > Metazoa > Chordata > Aves > Pelecaniformes > Pelecanidae > Pelecanus > Pelecanus crispus. The sequence continues at coordinate 3,159,562 of NC_134653.1, read as the reverse complement.
AAGCTGTCAAATTATTTTATTTCTTAGTCCCCAAATATGTCGGGGGGTGGGGGATACACAGTGGATCTCAAGCAATTACTTGCTAAACATCAGGACTTGCTCAAATGCTCTTGCTTGAGAAGGTGGCGAGTGTTTCCATGGCAATGAGCTATTGCCTTGGTGACTGTGGACCTGGGCTGGTGCTGCTAAACCACTGCGACCTTTGGACATCTGAGCACAGCAAGGAGTTCCTCCTTGGCTGTCTAATGATGTTTTTTTTTTTTATTTCTGAGTTCATCCCCATCTACAAGTTTGCCTTAGGTGGCTGTGCTAAGACAGAGAAGCACCCTCTGTTCGTGCCTGCCTCTCTGCTACCCAACCCAGAATTAACTTTTCTATCAGTCAGGTGCAAACCAACCCTAGGTCCAACCCTGGCTACTCCTGAGCAGTGCTGAGCCTCTATCTATAAACTAGAAAATTAAGCAGAGGAGGCACAGGGCTTCATTAGCCCAGACATCAAAAGTACATTAATCTATATGCATTTAAACCTTTTAAGAGAGGTCAAACTGAGAGGCAGTTGTTAACACAAGGTGAAGAAGTGAGCTTGTACCTGAAAAAGCAGCTTTGCACACAAACAGGTATCCTCCTAGGCAATTAGTTTACCTAGATTTCTGTGGAAGAGTAAAAAAATGCATCTGTGTCTCCCTCGAAATAAAATTCAGATAAACTTTGTGCTATCATAAAAGCTTTATCCTGGGCTCACATAGCAGAAAATTGTTGCATCTCTGCCTTTGAGAACTTCCACTGCTTTTCTTCCTAACTTTATTGTTGAAACACACACTTCTTCCAAGCAACTGACAGTCCGAAACCTGATCGCACTGAACCATTACATTAGTTTCGTTTTAAATTTGCAGAAGCCCTGCACTCTGCAACTCCAAAGTGGTTTCTATGGAGATGCTAAAAAAATGGAACGGCACCTTCTGGGTGCCAAATTCGGCACGGCAAAAACTTGGGTGAGCAGCAAACGCTGGGCGAGAGGAGCGTATTAGAGACCCAGAATACGACTGCCACAGATAACGGGGGTACGTTACTGCTTTGGCTGACAGGCGTTAACCAAACTGCCACGCTGCGCTGAGTATCATGCAGAGTTTAATTAAGTGCAGGCAATGGGGCATTAATACAGGGGAGGACAGCCTGCCTGATTTCCTTACAGCGTGAATGTGATAGGGAAAAGGAGGGACGTGAGCATTTGCCGGGCAGAAGCGATCCTCATGCGTTAAGAGGTTTTTCAGAAGAGCACTGGAGCTGCGTTTGGCTGCCTCTCAGAGCAGCTTTATCTCCTTAATCTGCAAAAGTGGGCAGAGGAGTCCAAATCTTGCAACTTCCTACACAGTCTATTTTAGAGTCTTAGAAACAAAACCAACACACAACAGGAAGGATGCGATTACTAGAAATATGTCTGAACTCTCCCACACCCCAGCCCCATCAGTCTTGATGGCTTCACCATTTGCATCATGAAGACAGAGCTTTCACATCCCATCCCATCTGTACGGTCCTGCTGGATCAGAGCTCTGGTCTGCGCCGGTGCCCATCTCCCTCAACACCCACGCTAGGTCCCAGTTTGGCTCCGCTCTGCTTTTCCCAGGCACTAAGTCGGACACTGGAAGGCCCGTAGGCACGGCTGAAACGTCACGTCTTGCGTTGACACAGCTACCCTGACCCACACAGAGCCCAAACCTGAGCGCAGTGACCCGAGAGAGACACACCCACAAGCCCTAAAGCTCTAACAAGACCTTCTATACCAAGTACACTATTCCCAAGCATATTTGATACTTTTCAGACCAAAGTTCTGTTTAAGCCCAAGCCAAAATAGATTTTGTCTTATTTAGGCAAATCTCCATTAAAATCAACCAGCCAGGGCTTCAAACTTCAGACCGTGCACACACAGGAGCAAGGAATCATAGAATGCACACAGAAACAGTGGAAATGTGGCGGGGGACACACACACTGAACAGCACGGCATGCTCTTGCTCTTTGGAAGAGATCTTTTCCTCCAGCCACAGTAATCAGGACATCTGTTTTTAAGTGAACACACAATAAATGGTATGGAGCATTGTCTACCTCCTGGTGAGCGGTCACCCTGGGGATTTGAACATATGGCTGCATCAAGTCTGGCTAGTGCCAACCTGATTCTTAAACTATTAAACCATCCCCTCAGGCTCTTTATCCTGTACTTTCTGTGTATATTGTACAAGGGAAAAGAATTTAATTTGGGGTTTTGAGAATTTCAAACGAGGATATACAATTAGAAAAGTATTTGCTTCAGATGATGATAAATAACCCTGGACTGGAGAACCTCAGAAAATATCTGTTCTTCACTCCGGTGTGATGACACAAAGTCTTCTGCAGCGCTGTTTTACATGTTTTCCCAAAAGCCCAAACTTGTTAACCTTCATTTCACTGCATGTTTTCAGAGGAGTGACTGCTGCAGCCATAAATACAGCACTCAGATTTCATGCTATAGTTAAAAAATCAAACACGTATGAAACCCTCTGCTATTACACACCGAATAGCAAGGGGGGGAAAAGGAGTGGGAGGAAACCCATAGCATTAAACCATTTCTGAAATACAAAAGGACTTCGGCAAGCTCAGGTGGGAAACATCCGCTCCACTGTTAGCTGCAGGGTCCGTATCTGTCTGTTGGTCTCAGCCTGCCTGTCCATCACTCACTCACAGGTTAAACAGTCTCAGGAGCAGGGAGAATCTGTGCATGAGAAAGGAAGGAGGAGCAGAGGCACGTCTGCAGCCATCAAACTCCCCACACTACAGGAAGGGAGGGATTCCTGCTCCTTTGGGGGGGTATCTGTACATGCTGGTACTCTGGTAGGGTGGGATGTAAATAACGTAATTCCAGCCTGAACCTTAGGAGATCCCAGTGGCACCCTAAAGAGGGGAGACAGCTAGGGAAAGAAGAGCGGGGAACAAGACGACGAAGGGGAATGCTTTTTTGGACGTCTCTGAAAAGTGTTTTGGTGGGTTCTGTTGTCCTCAGAGGAAATGGGGAGCTGTCCCCCCACTCACCTCTGGCTCTAGAGGCTTTCAGAGGCATCTGCAGCTCCTAATAGTCCTCAGCATAAACTGAAATTTCTGGCATTTAATCCCCCTGCACTTCCACACTCTGCAGTTCAGTCCCTTGTACTTTGGCAAACATCCCCCGATACCTGCCAGCACTCCAACATACCGTATTAGTAGTTCTGCTTTAAAGACATTAAAGATGCTGATCTCTTGTTTTGGCAGCTGCAAGAGACCTTAGCACAAGTGAGAGATCTTCTGCAATATGGCCCCATAACACAGGCCATTTGCAAGGAGATAATTGCCCGGCAACCCACGCTGCTTTCAGACGTTCTGGCTGAAACTAATTTACACAAATGACTTCAAACTGTTTGCACTCCCAGGCAGCAGTGACCGGAGATGAACAATGCTGACATGGTTGATGTTTTGCCTCTGAACCCTTCACGAAGAAAAGGAAATATATATTTCCCATATTAAGCAGCTCCCTGCGGTTTGATTTATTTCCTCTTATTGATTGGATTTGGGGCAGGTTGGAGCTGTGAAGTTTCTGCCTGGATTCTGGATAGCACTGAGAGCAAGGTGTACCTGGGGAACACAGAGCCAGGGCTTTGTTCCCCTGGTCCCGTCACCAAGCTCCAGGTAGAGCTCCTAGGAGCAGCCAGCACACTCTGGCTTCGTAAACCACCTCAGTCCAAAGTAACTTTGAAGCACAGACAAGTCCATGTATAGTCATGCCGAGAGTCAGAGAACTACAGGATCCGTCTGTCTGCAGCAAAGTCAATTCCCTTTGGGGTGTATAAAATAAATAAAAGACTCTGCTGCTTTCTCTAGGGGCACTATGGTAAAAAGTTTTGGATTTGTCCGTGCATGGGACAAGGACAGGACAGGGAGAGAGGAGGTATTAATTTGTACAGGCATCAGGTGGGAGAGAAAACTCCTGCGAAATGCGTTCACTGGGGGAAAGAAGCCAAGTGGTCTTCCTGCCCCGTCCTCCTCGGTGGCAGACTCCCTGCTCTAGCAAGCTTTACCATTGATGCTACAAGGCCTGGGCACAGAGTGTTTTTCCCAAATTGGGAGTCAGGCTGTCTTTAAGGCTGTAAACCAGACAGAGCAAACAAAAACAGAGCTTTAAAAGAATGCATGCAGGCATGCCAAGTCTCCCTCATTTTCGAGTAAGAGTCTCACTCCTTTCAGATGCGACTTTCTTCCCCCACCTCTCAAAACCATTTATAAAAAAGCATCCTGGTATTGTAACAAAAGATCCAGAAGGAGGTTTCAAGGAGACATTTAAAGCTTCATTCATAATTCTGGAAAATCTCACTGTCCCAGCTGGAGAACCCTGGTTAAAACCCGAGGAAAATTCATGACTCGGGTTGACAGCAGCAGTAAACATACCTGTTTATTTCCTTGCAGTGGTTCTTCTCCTCTGGTGTGAGGAGCTGGATTGCTACCCTGAGCATCTTTAATCCTCTGCCTGCCGATGGGGACAGCCAGCTCTGCCCCTCAGCTCCGAGGTACCCAGAGAAGGGTAGTGCACAGGACACCTTAGCAATACCACTGAGTCTCCACACGGAGCTTTCAGACTAAGTTGTCATCATTTCATATGCACTGCCAAATACTAACCCCACTATACTCTCAGGTGTGGCATGACTCTTTCCTACACCTTCCTAACATTTTCTCAGTTAAATCTATTTTTAAGCCTTTCTCTATTTTCCAGGTCTACAGAGAAAGCAATCATCCACAGGGAGTGGTTGGAAATGCCCAACAGTATTAAATTAAACGCGACTCCTTTGCCTCCTAACAGTCGGGAACCACCGACCTATAGGCACCGTTAGTCCATGGCTGCAGCACCACCATGTACTGCCCTCCCCATCCTCTCATCCGCATATCCCCTTGTGTTACACTCCTGTTGCATTGGGTTTGAATTTGGGCTGTAAACTCAGTTTCACAGAGTCTACCTGCAACCTCCAGGCATAAAAACTGGCGCCGGGAGAGGTGCAGTGCTCTGTTCCCATGCCCACTGTTATTATTACTTGTAATAACATCTAGCAGGCCCTGCCCGGGAGCCCCGCAGGGCGGGGAGACGTACACAGAACAAAATGCAATCCTTGTCTTGTGGAACAAAAAAATCCAAGAAGACAAAAGATGGATGCAGACAGGCTGGGGAAGTGTAAGGGAACAAAGAGACAGCCTCGGCTAATGTGGGAGGTGGTGTTCCTGGTAGACCCGCAGTTGCATCTTCCCCAGAGCTCCTGAGACAATCCAAGCCATTCCTTGCTTCCCACCTCTCCAGGACACTTTCCTCTCCAAGCCTTGCCAAGGATGCCTAAGCACTATTCCTGTCCCCATCGGTTGGTTTGGCTGTCTCAGCCTTTTGCATTTCCTCCTCTGCTGTTCCCTGCTAACCCTGCTCTTGCCCTTGCAGCCCAGCTAGCTTTCATGGAGGCAGCTGGAAGGATGGCAATCTGCTGCCATGTGCAGTACCAAAGCCACGTGGGCTGCTCAGAGGGACCTGACTGGGGCTCTGCGTGTTGCCTGCAGGCACCATGATCTCTCTGGAGCTGCTGATCACAGCTGCCACGAACCAAACGCTCGAGCTCTTCTTCAAACTTGTATCTTGTCATCGCTCAGGCAAGGGACTACCAGGTACGTCTGCTTTGGAGCATGGAGCACGCTCACCCCGAGGCCTGCTTACCTGATGAAAGCCAACCTCCCTCGCACCAAACCTGCTCCCAGATGAAAAGCATTCAGCTGACAGCCAGCAGGAAGGCACAGGCTCGATGCAGCGCCACGCTCTTTCTTTGTGAAAGCCACCTTCTTTGTTACAGGCCCTCTCTCATTGCAGTTCCCCTTTGCAGAAAGCCAACACCCCGCTGTCCAGCTGTGTCAAGCCTCCCTGCCTTGGAGAACATTACAGCCACTGTCAGCATAACATTTGAAGCTGGCCGCCCATGGCTGTGATTTATGCACATTTTTGTGATGAAATGCAGCTGGCAAGTGCACTCTGCTTTCATTCTTGGGGCTATATTACACTTGGTTTATTTTACCTGCCAGTTGAAATGCAAACAATCTGTCTGCATTCTATATATAACCACCCGTTGCCATCATGTATGTTTATGAAGCATGGGGTTTCATGGGTTCAGTCTCAGAAGCCTTGGAGGGCACCGCGACTGTCTCAGCTGACTCGCTGCATGACCCAGATGGAAGAAACGCATCTGGTGGGTCCCACACACTGTGGCTACGCGGCGTGGGTCTGTTACTGGCGCTGTGCAGATCTCCAGTCTCCGTGCAACAGCTTATGCTGGGAAGCGTGTTACTATCACCTGCTTAAGTAGTCTGTCATCTTGGCAGAGAGCAGATGTGATTTATACAGCCAATCCCTCACCACAGCGAACAACTAATGGCGTAAGTGAGGGGAAGGAACTGAACCATTGCTGGTGGTAAAATGTGCCTACAGTTCCGCAGGGAATATCCTAATATTATTCCCTAGACTAATGAGCACATCTATAGGAACCAGATCAGAGTGCAAACTCTGCAAACTCCCCTCGCCATGACTAGCTCTGTTGTTCTCCTGACTCTCCCCTGACTGCTCAGTATGTCAGCACTCGAATGAGTTATTACACTCAGTTTCTGCATTGGAGAGGTGCTGTTCCTGTCTGGTAGGAGGCAGAGGAATGGATGGATCTCTAGTATGCTTTCCCTTATATAGTAAAAAAAAATATACCAAGAACATACAATCCAACAGAAGGAAAACAGAGCAGTGGAGTGAGTTAAATTACAGAAGAGAGTAAGTGAGAGAGAAGGCTCCATGAACACCACTCATGGCAGGCTCCCCGTGGAAGGACACGATTTACACCTTTTGCCATGTAAGCTGCTAAGGTCCAGCAGACAGGGATCTAGCCCTGAGCTGGGACACCTGGCTTTTAAGTGCAAACATTTGCCATCGGTTCGTGTTATCTTGCCTCTGACCCTTGATTCCCTCTAACACAGGAATGACACCTTGCCAGGTGTAAATGCTCCATGTATGAGCTGCTGCTGGCTCTCATTGGAAGCCTCGTAGGCTGAACTGTGCAGAGGGGATCCCCAAACTGTTACCAGGTCTGTTAATGTCCTGACAGAGCGGCTGTCTGCAGAAAAGGGGGCCTGGATAAAGGAGGTCTGGAGAGTACTAAAAAGGCAGTGTGATCTTGGGGCACAAAAGAGGATGGGAAACACCTCTCTTCCCCAAGGTCTCCAGACAAAGCCCTTCTGTTCCCTCCTAAGAGGTGGGGACAGAATTCCAATTATCACAAGCTGTTTGTTGAATGAGCCAGATTTCTGTCACTCTGCTCAGGAGACCCAGCACATGCTCTCAACCGACACAGCTTCCCTACCAAACCAGCGCACGGTGAAAGCCATCCACCCCACGCTTACTGCTGGGACCTCGGAGGGGGAGCAGCGAGGGACGGCTTGGTACGCAGCTGACAAAGCCCAAACACATAGAACAAAGGACTACTAAGGGCAGAATGAGTCTCACATCATATAAACACAGACCCATTGGGCTGAATTTTCACATCCCAGGCTGGGCTGGGGGAATCAGTTTGCTTCAAGTCCAGCCAGTGTGTGAATTCTTAAAATTGGATCATGCAAAAAGTTGGAAGAGCGAACAAGTTTTGCTAGCTGAAAGTGAGAATCTCAGATCAGGATAACATCTTATTGACTCACAATTCAAAAAGAATTTAAGCAATTTGCTTCAAACACCGCTGAAATATTCTCCTTTGCTTTCTGTGTAAGTGCTGAGCTTTCCAGGCCAAACCAATTTTTCAAGCCAAAATTGACAAATGCTAAAATAGAACGTCACTAGAGAAGCTAGTTGCTACCTTAAATCACACAGAATTACTTCTATTCCAGAATAATAAAATGTGCTACTCAAAACCAATACTTCTCTTACACTGATAAGCAACGGACCACTGGGTGCCCACCAAGGTCAGCTCCAACCTACTCTAAAGACAGCTGCTCTGAATGAAACATGCCATGGATGAGGGATCAGAAAAGCAATTAAAAGCTCTTTGAAGCAATAGCTTGGAACAAATACTAATTTGTACTTCTCTTCTGAGAAGTGAATATAAAATAGCATTTCTAGTGCCATTTGATGTAAATTGAGCCTTTTATGTGGAATCATTACAAGTATCAACAGCTACTTCTGCAAATTCCTCTGGGAAGCCAAGCGGGGGTCTCTCCTCACAACTCAAACCAGAGGTCCTCAGGGATGAATTCAGAGCTCACCCTTCCACAGGGTTAGCGCCAGCATCTCTCTTGGACAAAAGAACAGGACTCTGTCCTTCTACTGGACAACTGAGGAGCTGGGAATTGAGGCAGACCGAAGAAGTAGAAATTATTTCTTCAGACCAGTCAGTGAGGCACACACAGGAGCTGACTCTGGGACAAAAAGGTACCAGCTTTCAGTGGCGGAGAGGCACTTGGAAACACGGCTCTTGGAACAGGACCTGCCTGTGCCAGGCACCTCTCCCCACTGCCCCAAAGGCATGGCAGAGCTCATGCTTTTGGAGTGCACTGGTCCTGCTTGGTTGCTGTAGTGCCATGGCACGTTCTCAGATACTCTGGAGAATTGTCAGCTGCAATGAATGCATAACAAAATCATCCAATGTATTGAAATTGCCTGGAAGATTAATGCAAGGATTGCTGCCTTCTTTGTACTTGGCTTTCCTCATCTGTGGGAGTGCTTATTCGTGCTGGAGACAGACAAATAAATAAATAAAGCATGAGAGGAGGGGGGAACAAAAAAAAAGGAACTCCAAACCAGCCAATTAACCTTTGAAATACAAGTTGTGCTGCTGCTAACTAACAGCATCCTGTAACCTCCTAATTACCAGCCATGTACGATGTGGCAGTTGGAGACAGAGCTGGCTGTTAACCCCATGGATGTGCTGTGTGGGAAGATCCAATTGCTGCTAATGACTGAAGTCCCAAAGAAACTTGCTTCCCATCAACAGCTGCCTCCTGCTACCTGGATCTCCTGCTGCAAACCGGCTGTGCTGCCATGCAGTCTTCAACCTGCCTCTGAGAAGAGCAGGACTGCTGAAGGACAGCTCTGTGCAAAGCAGTTCTAGCATCTCCTCATCTTTCCCATGAGTCAGCTAGCGGCTACAGCGGTCGTGCCCTTAGCCACAGGACAGAGTCCTTGCCTAAAAGGGTATTACGTGGGCTACGTGCATTAAATGGGGTGATGCCAGCTATGTTAGCCAAGAGCAGCCAGAGTAACCCTGTGGGCAGACTGCTGTGAGCTTTGAATTCCCATAAAAACACACAGTGAAGCCTTGAGGGATTTGGATATGGACAGGTCTCTCTCACTCGTCTGGAGGTAGCATCCAGGACTGCAGCAGTACAGACACAGATCACCTTCCCATCTTGCCAAAGGGTGCTACCAAAGCGCTGCTACGGCACACGTGCCCCCTTGCCCTGTGGCCATGATAAGGGCCAACAGTAAAGCCCACTGGGTTTTGCCTCCAGCCCGGCACCTTGCAACCTCGATTTCCTCATCCAGAAGATATGGACAATAATGGTCGATTGCCTCAAGAGGGCTCCGTGAGACTTCTTTGCAGAGCACTGCTATGTCCTGGGTTGAAAGGCCAGATAACGCACCAAGGACTAGTACTGCTCTATCTTCCACACCATATGTTGTTCAGTGCCCTCCACCCCTCACACACACAGAGAGGACTGATGCCTTGGCTTTGAATAGCACTCTGAAATAAAAACGTGCATGGTGTGCCCATCTATTTGCAAAGCCACTGATGACTACAAAGTCCGAGAAGCCAGAAAAGAAAAGCAAGCAGCCATTAATAATTTTTTATAAAAGGGATTGGGCATTTCCTTACAGACAGTGAGGTCTGGGGAGAGCTTCCCTGTGGCTGCTGCACTGATTGCAGCCCAGTTTGATAAAACCAGTCGATGGCTGAAAACAAGCAGCAAGAGTAGAGACCAGGGAACCTGCTGAAGCTGTTCCACCCAGAGCAAATGTCTCCATGGCCCAGGAGTCCCCTGCCCATGCTGCTGCCAGCAGGCAGAGAGCACAGGAGGCCTCCCCAACGGGAGCCCCTGAACCCTGCTCTCTGGGTAACACCGAAGGGCTCGGGGGGGAGCAAGGAAAGCAGAGGAGAACCACAGAGTAGCTATCCTTGTAGGCAGCTCCTAAATCCTTATGACTTGGGGAACGGCCTCCAGGTTTGCCCTTGGGAGGATGGAGAAGGAGATGACGGCAACACCCACGCCTAGTTAACAGCCTGGGGAAGGCTCGCACCTTCTCGCCTTGTAATACCTGCTCTGAGCAGAGGTGCAGAGTGACCAGGCAGCATCCATCACCCAATTAGCAGAAAGCTGGGATTAAACTGTTTTTCCTGGCAAGGGTCATGGCATACCCAAACCAAGCCATTCTCACCTCCCCTCTGTCCCAACACCACGCTGTGGGTTTGGGACAGCTTCACTCAGGCATCTCCTCCTTATCTCCACACAAAACCAGCCTCCCACCCCAAGTCTTGCAGCCAATTCTCACACGAGGAGGGCCGTGGGTTCTGAAATCACCCCGCTTTGCTCACAGAAGCCCCAGACTTTCCTGCCAAACAGTCTGGGAGCCTAGAGCCATTTTCTATTGCTTTCGGATACTGTCTCAGCCTCTGGCGATGCCCTGGAGGTCACTCTGTTGATAGGAGAGTGCTTGGGCGAGGTGTTTCGAAGCTGGGTTCTGACAGCTCTGCGGCTTGTTATCCCCTGCGTACCAGAGACACTTTGCAGTCAGGCACGTGGAGGAACTTTTACAGGTTTCACTTCAAAATTCCTCCCTTTTTATTGGGCCCACGCTGGGCAGTGCCTGTGAGCAAGGCTGGCGGGAGTCTGATGCTCCGTAGCCAAAAGCTTCAGAATCTTTATTGCCATTGGCTTTGAGATAGTTTAAAGCAATTCTTTTACAAGGTAAAATCCAATATAAACCTGCCGGCTACAGTTTTCCTTTGTTAGCAGCAAGGATGTAATTATCACAATTTACCTTTATACGAGTGATTGTGGACAGACTCCATGCGATCCCTGGGCTTTCTCACTGCAGCCTGCCTAAGGTTTTCCCCCAGCACCCATCATGGCGATATCCAAGGACTGACAAAGCTGTATCCGCCTGACAAAAGAGTATCCATGCAGAAATGCAGCCGCCACGAGGAATGAATGGTCTATTCAAAGGCTACTGACAAGGTGTATTTCCTAATTTTAAAACTTGTTGTGGAACAACTAACCAGACAGAAAGCTGACAGCGACAGCTATTTCTTTGTTGGGTTTGGACGCACTCTGCTGTAAGTGTGAACTAATTTATTGTTGCACGGCTGAGGTTCATGTGTTTTAGCTGAGTGCTTGCTTTTGTCAAAGAAAATATGTCTCAGATAGCATAGAATATGGGGGTTTAAAGCACACAAGTGGAGAGAAAATAAAGTAGCAGCACTCTGGAGGATTGTTTGCCATGGTCCTGAGCAGGACTTAATCCTGGGAAATGATGGAGAAGAAAACGCAGAGCCTCTTGTCCTGCCTTTGGAGGTACTATGCTACTCTGTCTGCCTTTCCTCCTCACTCCTGAGCAGACAGACCAAGGCGGAGAGGAGGAATAGCCTTATAAATAACCTGGACCTGGTCCTGATCCTGCAGTGGAGATTTTGGAGGAGCACTGGACGAACCTTTGACTAGCCACCTCACAGAAGACCGGTGTGAGGATCACCTGGCCTCACTGGGATGCATTTTCTGCACCTGATACAGAGGCGGCACGAGAAATTCTAGAGCATATCTTGAGAAAACAGTTGAAAGTAACCAGTTTTTCTGAGAAAGAAAAGCCCAGAAAAGCATAGCTTTCCCCAGAGTGACCAACTGGAGATACTCAGATGACTCACCTCCCTCTCCCATTGCACAGCCCCTCAAGCTCCCATCAGCCAACAACAAGGACAAGTTGTCCTCAGCTGCCAGCACTGCTTTCTGCCATCACCATGTTCAGATGAATACTGCGAACAGCGTGATTTCTCTTTCCTCTCTCCAAACGCTTAAAAGAAAGACCTACTTGCACCCTATGAGATCAAATTAAAGGTTTTGGAGCCTTCAGGGAGAAACTAACTTTTTTTGTTGTTGCTGCTTTTAGCGTTGCCTGACAGTTTAAGTCTTTATTTAAAGGTCCAGGATCAAAGAAGAAACTTCTGCGTGGGTTATTTGCACTACAAGGTCCACCGTGCACCACCACCATGAGACCAAAGGGGTATCTCCACCAGAACAAGTCATGCTTATATGAATAATTCACAGCAACCAGCTTAAGCAGTCCGGCTCTGAGATGCTGCATCCTAACACACACATTTAAACTCCCCACACCTCAGCAGCGCTGCCAGCCACCTTGCAGGCTTTTCGCACACAGAAGGAAGCTCCTGCTCATCACACGTCTGCAGGATCAGGCCCTCAGCCCCATTTGGTGCTTCCAACTTGCATGAAAACCGCTTGCTCCTCCTCTGGCATGGCTTCGACAGAGTCACCCCAAGCCACCACGCAAGCCACCATGCCACGAGCACCTGAAACTGCAGACCCTCAGGGCTCTTCAGACCAGTCCCGCACTCACCTGCTCATGGTACTCGATGCCCATGCTCAGCGTGTTGATGAGAATGGCTATCATGATCCCCCGGTTGAAGTACTTGCTCTCCACGATCCTCTTCAGCTTGCTGCCAAAAGCCTTCCACAGGCGGGTGACCTTGTTCCTCTCCTTGGGTTTTTTCTTCTTCCTCCTCCTCCTGCCCCGCTGCTGCTGGAGCTGGTCTCTGTGGTCGCCGTGCCGCAGGTCCTGGGTGAACTCGTAGACCCCGTTGCTGTCGGAGTCGCAGCTGTCGGACTCGCTGAAGGCGAACTCGGGGTCTTCCAGGAGGCTGGCGCAGAAGGGACAGTCCTGCAGCTCGCAGGTCAGCGTGCCACCCGGCGGGCTGGGCAGCGGGCAGGCCGCGCTCAGCCCCGACAGCCGGCTGGGCGTCCGCCGCAGACCTGCAAGGGGAGACGCACACCTTGAGCCACCTCGCACCATCAACGTGGCAGACAGCCCTGTGTGCCCGCTCGGGTGGCGCTGGGCCTGTCCAGGGCAGAGCAGCTTCTGCCGCATCCTCAAATAAATGTAATACCCCAATACAGCCTTCTAGCCATCCATCTTACCAAGCGGCTCTTGCTTTGCCTCATTTTTCCCTCTGTTCCCCTCTCCCCAAGCCCCAACACCCACCCTCGAGCCCCCTCCATGGATGTGGGGCCGAGGGGCCTCTCTCCACACAGCGTGGCAGCCATTTTGTGTTCTTCTGCTGGGGGAAGACTTACTGGCACACCTCTCGCTTTCAATTATTTTTGATTATATCTGACCAGGCTAACATCATTAGTGGTGATCTGAGCGCTATCAAGCTGCTATACCCAATTTAGATAGCGCTTCCATTTAGGTAATAATGAGGAGGGAGCAGGAGAAATGGACCAAAGGTGGCTACAGACCACGGATCACAGCTCGGAGAGTCACGTAGTCCCTTCAGTCTCCTTCATCCTTCCTTCAGCCTTTAATAAAGCTCAGGTGAATTCTTTGCTTGAGGCACAGGACTGAGTGTTCGGGGTGTTTTAAAATCAAACACATTGCCACATGTTTTGTGGTGTGAGGAGAAATGGTGGCCGCCCTCGCAGAGCCAGGGTACAGAGATGATATAGACAAGCATAACAAGGATGGTTCGGGTAGAGCAGAAACCAGATTTCATTTGCTCTTACTTAGAAACGAAATTCCTAGTTTTCTCATCTTTAGGAAGCAGATATTAATGGCAGAAAAAAACCCAACAGGGATGCAATACCGTGACCATGGGATCCTTCCTACGAAATGCCATTCAAGCATCAATGAAAACTTTCTGTGAGGTTCAGGGAAATAAGGTGAGGGGACAGTTTTCCCCTGTAACGTGCCCCTGACTCGAGGTTGGATGGGGACACTTGGATAGGTTTTGGGGAGACCAAGCGAAAGGCAGTGGATGCTCCTGGCTCTGGGCCCAGGAGCTTGGAGTTCACCCAGCAGTAATGCTGCTGATTTCAGCTACTCCTGGCTGACACTTGAGGACGTCTTTAAAGAAATAAAGCACCCCCTTAGCTTGAAAACCAGGTCGTGACAAATCAAAATATATTTTACTCGCCTGAATGTCACTCAGATATCACTGGCCTTCAAAACAGCCTTGCAGGAGAGGACTGTTCTCCTCCTGGTCATTACGTCAAAGACACCAGGAGGATCAGAAATATTTGCCCCCTTACTCAGCCCGCAAGCAGCACTGGTGCAGCACTGCACATTAGCACGGCATTTCTGATCGGGACCGGTCTGACGAGGAAAGGCTGCAGCGCAGCCACAGTAGCGCGGATAGCAGAGGCAGTGGGCTTGCCAGACGTCTTTTAATGCTATCAAAGTGTTAAAAATTATATGAAAAATACTGGCGCCGCAGATGTCTTCAAAATACCAGAGTCTCCTTGGCTGGCTGCTAAAATAACCTCACAGCATTGCAGGGCACAAGAACACGGAGGAACAGGCTGTACTTTATGCTGTTCAATTCCACAACAAAAGAAGGGAAGAGAATACTCTCTCCCACAATTGCATCTTTCCCAGCAGACACCAACCTTGTTTCCAGCTGGGGCTGTGAGTGCCCTGGCTGCTAATGCCTCCTTAATGCTCTCAATTATCACTTGTGCGCTCTCCTTGCACAAGTCTTGCAGTGAACAGACTCTGCTACTCATAAGAGTGGAGAGAGAATTAAGTGAAATAGCTTTTTGTTTGCCCAAAGAGGCTGAGGCCAGGAGGGTCGGGTGAGCTTGTGAGCCCACCTCACCTTCCATGCCGAACAGAGGGTAGGGACTTAACATGACTCCTTTGCCAAGTTTAGGCTGGGGTGGAGAAACATGAGTTAGGAGCTGTGCCTGGCAGAGCTACACCCTCCGGAGCTAGCTTATTTGGCACTTAAAGATCCTCCTGAAGCCTGGAAGACACATCCATCATCCCTGCTGTACGAAGATGGTTGTGGTGCAGAAGTGAATCCAACTCAGCCTGGTTGGTATGGCAGGAGGGGCTGCGGCAGGAGTGGGAAAGGAAAAGAGTGGAAAGAGCCAGAGCCATGGAGGGGAAGAGCTGGGCACTCACACATTGTGTGACAGGGTCTCCAGATGGACCCAGCTGCCCTGCTTCCCTTCCCAGCCCCTGTGCTCCTCGGGGTGCCAGATAAGCTGCTGCTCGCCAGCCAAGAGCTGCAGCATCCACCCCTTCCCCTAGACAGAACCACACTTCTGAAAGAGACAAAACAATTTCAGGAGATTTATTTAAAGCACTTGGGCATCCTCTGGGCTGAAATGCTGCTGTAAAAAGAGGACACTATAATGGCATTATTCATAGCAACTCCATCTAACCTCCAGTTTTCAAAGAACCACCACAGGCTACGTGAAAATCTCCTAAGTCATTGAAGGGGCCCTGGGGTGTCACAGCTGGGACTGAAATCTGGGGCTTTCTTCTCCTGAAGAGGACCCCAGCAGCAGATCCCCTTGCAAGCATGAAGAACCAAACCTCTGACTTGGGCACTGCCTTCCAAGCAACAGCTCTTCTGCTCATACTTGCTTTCCCAGTTCCAGGCTTCTGCAGAGCCTGGGCTTTTATCTCAAGGTAAGTACACATTCTCATAATAACCTTCATTAACTTGTATAGTTAAAGATGAACCAGTGATTCATATAAAGCCCTTGCTTAACAACAGAAGAACGTTGCAGAACTAACCTTGCCCCCTTCTGCCCTCCTGCTAAGCTCCCAAGCGTACAGAAATGTCTGCCAAAGGCAATTTCTATAAACAACCCACTTTACCCTTTTGTATGGTCACTTAAAAAAAAAAAAACATTAACAAAGACAAGCCACCTAACCTATTTGGCAAGCAACCTTTACTGTGACCCCCTCCAAGCTAGGCTTGGTATTTTTTCGGCACATACATCACTAGGATAAATATTTGTGTCCATGCACACGCAGATAAACAGTTTTGGAAAACACAGGCATTGAAAAAAACAGATGATGAGTTTGGCTTGAAGAGATAAAAAAATAGAAGCTAGATATTTTTGACTTTTTACTGTTTGAGGGCTTAAGACACTATTTTTTAGCCTTTAGCTCCAGCCATGAGGAATGGAAACATTTTGCAAAATAGAAACCTAAGTGTTGCATGTAATCACTGCTCCAGCAGTGGGTGATTTATACGTGAAGGGATATGAAACTACACTAACCAGCAGTGCTGCTCTGTCTGCAGTCTGTACAGATAGGGATGGGACAGAGGTACAGAAGAGTCCCCAAGATGTTCCTCATTCATTCAGACTGAATGGAGCTCCAAATCTGCAGTAACACTCAGTCCTGCCTTTCTTCTGCACATGGGGAAAGATGAGAGGGAAAGCCTGAGACTTGTAGCTCTGCTACACTCCTGCCCTCACACGCATCCTCTGAGGACTAGCACAGAGCAAGACCCTGCAGTGGCCATGAGCCTTCCTCCAAACCTTCTGCTCCTTCTTGCCAAAAAAAAAAAATTCAGAGGCTCAGGGGCCTGTCAGAGCAGAATGAGCGGTTTCTAGAAGTGTCTGTTTTGAGTTCTTTCAGTGCCTCCCTGTTTTAAACATCTTATGTTTCCTATACCTTATGCTTCTCCACCAGCTTCCACCTGCTCTTCCCTTTCAGGGTACCATCTCCCAGCAGCTGGGGCTTCTCTGCTGCAGGGCTGCAGCCGGCAGGTCCGTCATTCACCAGAGATGTAATTCCAGGGCCTGCATAGATCTGTTCTTGGGTGGGAACAGAGGGAGAGCCTCCAAGATATCACTAAGCATGTGAGAGGAGCTCAAAAACACATGCTTTGTAACCACAGGAAAGAGACCTCCAGCAGTGGCCTGAACTCCCTGCCCGGACCATCCTGTATCTTGCTTTACTCAATGACTGCAAATGCAAGGGTAGAGGGAACAGAGCTCTCAGTCCCTCAACCTGTCCTACTTCTGGCTTCAGCGCTCAGTTCAAACACCATTCACAAAACAGCCTCCATCTTCAGCACCCTACATGGCTATCGTTAACACCTTAACTCTTGAGCAATTTGCCCTTTGCCCAGTTTTCCTAAGCAAAAAAATATCAGCTTGTTTGTCCTTACCATGCTCTCCTACCAGTTGCTGCAGCTTCCCATAAGAATCCGTGCCCAAATTTACAGGGCTATTAACCATGGCCACAGGTGAATTGCCATTCTTCTTTCCTTTAGGAACCGGAACAGAACTGGCTTTGCTAGTTGGAGAGGGCAGGATAGTAGGATAGTTCATGTTGCCATGGTTGGAGAGTCCGGCAGTCAGTTTAATGCTTGCAGGGGCATTGGAAGACTTACAGTTCACTTGTGGTCCTTCGACATGACAGTCCGCATGGTAAATGCTGTGCACGGACTCTGAATCTGGAGGAGGAGCAGGGCTCTGCAAGTTGGGTGATGGAGAAGGAAGCATCAGTTGGCCTCCAGGTTTCATGACCTTGAGTTCCAGGTCGCAGATCTCAGGGTTGGAGCGTGGCCCCCGAGGGCTTCCATTGCTGATGTGATAGTGGTGGTGGTGGTGGTGATGGTGATGGTGGATGAGGTGGTGTATGGAGGTGATGCGCTTTTTGCCTCGGTGGCTTTGCCCATTTGTGGTGCTGTTTGGGTTAACTTTTTTCCGGCGCTTACTCTGCCAGTTATTGTACAGGCGTATCGTCCGCCGTTTCACCTTCCTGAAGATGTGGCAGATGTACTTGAGCAGCTCCTCGTAGCAGCTACCTGGCTCCGAGAAGCTGGCAATTGTGCTGTCGTTGGAGAGATAACGGGCCCGCTGCTCCTGCATCAGCTGGTTCTCCCGCTGCTTTGTTTCAGAAAACTGTGTTGCTATCACAACCAGGCACAAGTTAATCATGAAGAAGGAACCAACCTGGAGAAAACACAGGGAAAGGAATTAGCAGGGACTTTACAAAGCAAGACACGCTCTTCACCACCACATGCTGTCTGGACTTGAAGTGTGGTTCTTAGAAATCCCAAGATTTCCAAACATGCCAAATCTCAGGGTCTGCTCACCAAATGTTATGTCAACATGCGCCTGGGCTGCTAAATTTGCTCCTAAGCCATGTTAAATTATTTTGGCAATGGCAAAGCAAGCTGTTAACAATAGCCTTCACCACTTTCCTCCCCTCAACAGTGATGACATTTGCTACTAATGTAGGGTGTATGCAACAACGCAACCAGTTACCACTGCAAAACAGATCACTAGGAAACACCCGCCCAACCTGCAAGGAAAGATGGTCTGAAGTCCAGTTTGTGCTGTACTGAAACTGCCTCTTCTCTTCCTCTGTCACTTCACACCCTGGCATAGTGCACCATCTTTTTGAGGAAGACAGTCAGGGTCCATGCATTTGTGACCTTGTACTCTTGTGTATCTCTGACACAGAGAAATGCATCTCCAGGAGATTTAGTGCTCCTAGAAAGGCCTGATTTATTGTCTGGTTGAGTTGATGTGTTCTTGGGTGATACCAGGTTTTCAAAATGAGGTCCCAAGGACAAGAATGTGAAGTGACCTAAGGCTACATCCTTCCCTCAGCTGCTGAGTCCACAAACTAGTTTTTCACCACTTGGGTTCATAAATCAGCCAAAGGAAAATGTCAAATACTCCCATCAGAGAATCAGTGCCCTTAGGCGTGAAAGGGACTGACGTCAAGAAAGTGCCACTGTCTACATGGCCAAACCTCTGTGCTGTGCTCAGTAGGAAACGTATGGATTTAATCTGGACCATTGTCTGGTGAATCCTCAGGGGAAGGCGTTGGGAGATGGTTTGCTGTGCTATTCTCCAGTTTGTAATATCAGCCTGGATACTGTTTGAGAAGCAGCAAGGGTGCCATTCCCAGCTCCAAGTGACTTGGAGATTAGTCACCTTCTGGCTTTTCTGCAAGGATCCATATGTAGAGAAGGGCTCAAAAGAGTGGAGTGTAAATCTCTACTATGCATGGCCCATTGCTAAAGGCTCAAAAATCACTGGCTTCAGAATGCTATCCATTACTGGGAAACTCTCACACTGCTCTGATCCATGCCTTTCCCACTGGTGGTGGGAGCTGTGGTGGTTTGACTTCCCAAGGCCTTCAAAACTGCATTGACGAGGATGGGGTTATATATAAAAAATATCCAGTCACAAAAGCACTTCAAAGTGCCTCCGTCCCATGTCCTGTCTGACATCTACATGGTACTTTTCCCTCTGCTCTCCTCCTGACTTAAATGCTTAACTTTTCCACAGACGCAGACCCCTGGAGAACCTTGCTAACATGGAATGGCAGCTTCTGGAGGCAACCTCCAGCACCTCTAGTGCGCAATACTTCGTTTTTAGGAACGACAGCACCGTAAGACCTCAGAAAGTTGCACTGCTATTATTACTGTTATTTAAAGGGCTCAGGTGAAGTTCAATAGTTTGAGGGCCCTTCAGCGAAATGAGGTGTCCTCTGGCACATTGAGAATG
This sequence comes from Pelecanus crispus, assembly GCF_030463565.1. NCBI lineage: Eukaryota > Metazoa > Chordata > Aves > Pelecaniformes > Pelecanidae > Pelecanus > Pelecanus crispus. The sequence continues at coordinate 3,139,954 of NC_134653.1, read as the reverse complement.
CTAAAGGAAGAAAAGCTACGGCCCCTCTGCTTCGTGTTCTGATTAGCAGTTACTTGGCCAAGGCACAATAGTTAGGACGCATCAAGGTGACAAGACCAAGACTGAGAGAGTAAGAGGGAGGGAAGACCATATGGCTTGACAAGCTGTGACTATGCATCACATGTGACACTAAAAAGGACTTTTGTAGCCAATAATCTGTCCCCACAGCGCTAATGACAACCTGCATGATTACGCTTTATGGCGGGAGGAAGGTGTCCCACTCTGAATCCTAGCTGGCTCCTCTCTGTGAAAAGCCCCGGGAACAACTTTACCCCACAAGGACAAGGAATGGGAGCATCTCACAGTTCATACTTACTATTATAAGCAATATAAAATATATAAAATTGTAAAAAGAATGTGCATCCATCACATAATACATGATGTCAACCCATCCTTCCAGGGTTATAACCTACAGGAAGACAGAGAAAGAAAGTGTAAGAACAAAAGTCAACCAAAAAGTTAGTAAACATCAATCTTCTGACAGTGCCTGGTACTCATCACTCCACAGCATCTCTCACAGTCCGTCCAGACCTGCTGCACTTCTTTTCCCAGTTGGCTTAGGATAGCAGCAGTGTGTGACCAAATTACTGGCCTGAGGTTTCTACAGGAATCTGGTACGATTAAAATGATAAAACATTATAATAAAGCATCTGAAGCCGGTTCTGAGCCAGTGCGAAGAAATTCCAAGGAGGTATTATAAACAAAGCAAAAGCCTCTCTGTGCAGAGATCTGGGCTTTTTACCTTAGGCTCCTGGTTTTGCAATGCTACCTGTAAAATTCCTAAGTTTTTAAGTCAATCTTGTTTCTGTAAAACCAGTTTCTTTGTGATTCCTACTGGCTCACCGTTATGACTGCATCACCAGTATCATAGTGGGAAAGCATCTGAATGGAAGAGAGTTACTTTAATTAAATGTAGAATTGATTTCATACTCATTTTCTCAGTCTTCCTTCCACTAAAAAAGAAGCTGAGGATTTAATTAACACCACACAGGCTGTGGGCAGAGCAAAGCAAATTCTGCCATGTAATTTACACTTTTTATTTAGATAAAACATACCAAACTTCGGTGCTATCTTGCTACTAGGCCTAGAGCTGAAATTCCAGCACAGTTTCCACCAAAATCAAAGCTCCTGTCTGAATTTACTTGCACTGACGTACCCTATTCGCTACGCCTAATGTGAGCCTTGGTGGTCCTAGCATAAACCCAGAACTGCCGCCGGCCTCCAGTTTCAGTGGCATCGTTCCTGATTTAAATCGTGTTTGCAGCGAAGGAACTGTGAATTATCTTGCTGCGAACAAGAAAAGGATCAAGCCTCGCCGGTGTAGAGGACCTTCTGTATGGCAGGTACAGAAAAGCTGATCCATAAAGCACTTGTTGAGGCAGCGAATAAAACAATGTTCTTGTCACACCTGGAGCATCAGGGCAAAACACTTGCAGGGAAGTCAGACATGAATCCTTGCCACTTTTCTCCTGTTGTTTTACTCAAGGAGCTGGAAGAAGCTCCTAGATATGGATCTTTGGTATATGACCACATCTGCAAGGGGGAGAGCATTGCTGTACACACAACCATCAATGCGCACAGTTTTCCTGAGACTGTCAGAGCACTTTGCATCAGCTCATGGGTGTTGGAAGAGAAACACGACCTACTCTTGATTCCTCTCACCCTAAAGTCAAATGTGGTGATGTCTTACCAGCAAGTTTTCAAACCCACTTCCCATGTTGAAGCACACGTAACTTAACACCCACCATGCGGCCGAGTGAGAAGCAGCCAGCGAATACAGCTCCATGCTAAAACCAATAAACAGGATCTGCCAAGCAGCGGGTAAAAATTGTCTCTGCATCAGTTCTACTCTGTCAGCACTGCTAAAGACTTTGAGCAATCAGGTCTGATGACATGCTGGCTGCATTTACACAAACTGCACCCACCTCTCCTCTTCCTCATTACCCGTGTTAGATATTCTTTCGCTGCCGGTTAGTGATGCACAGGTATCAGATGGCAATGCTACACTTCCAGTGACATGGGTTTAACAAAACCAAAAAGAATGCTTTTGGCCAACATGAACGCCAGAGATTAATCTGTTGTCGAAATTTTTCAGCAACAGACACACTTTTTTGTGTGGATGCAAGTGCTGTTATTCACCCTGGAATCTGAGAAGGGGTTAAGCTGTTGGGCCAACACAGGCAGTAATCAGTCTGTTCAGTGGTGTGAAACGGACAAGCGAACAACCTCAGACTGCCCTTTTCTGCTTTTCCTTTAACATGGTTGAAACATTTATAGCGAGCAAAGTTCTTTTTGGCCGCATCCCTTGCCTGTGTGGGCTGTGCGCAGCAGCCGATCATCTCTTGCACTCGATGCCTGTGTAGGTTCATGGGGAAACTGGAAGGATCAAGTTGGGAGGTGACACAAGGCTAAACCAAATCACTGCCAACTACCTAAGAAATAGTCTCCTTTGTGCTGTTCCAAGTCCTCTCCCTTCCTTCCCCTCTATTCAGACGGGCATTTCAGAGTCAGGCTGCCACAGCGGGTGCTCCAGCCATTTACACTTGGGGATGAAAATTGAACCCAGGGACTCCAAACATATTGGATACACCTCTTCACCGAATTTGCATTGGGCTGGCAAACCTCAAATCGAATGTATTAAAATGGTTAAACACAGAGCCCTCTCTACAAAAGCAGTTACCTGAGGGCTGCTGTTGGGCTTCTGCAGGCGCTGCCAGCTCCCCGCCTGGGAAACAGCTGCTGAGACAAGAGGGAGGGCCAACCAACACTTATAGAGGTATTTTTCTTGCATGCTAGGCAGCATTTTCAGCAAGAATCAATCAACACACCACATTTCTCCTCTGGAGGGCTGAAAATGCTCAGCCGGCTCTCAGAATATTTAAGATGTAATTAGAATTTGCATTATTTACTACTCACTTGTAAACCAAAGGCATACAGGAGGGATAAACAGGCCGTTGGGCTTTTGTTCTCCTGTTTGACATCTTTGTGGATTCATTCTTGGACTCATCACCCAGTATAAATGCAGCAGTACCTAGGGGAAGGATTCCTGAGCTGCCGAGGATTAGAGAGTACTAGCAATCCTGTACGAGAGCGTGCTCACAGACACCTGTCTTCTTTTTTTAATCAAATAGATCTGGAGAAATGCAGGGCAACACCCATGCATAGCCACCTGTCTGGACCGAAACAGTGTCTATGATTTTTACAGCCTGATTCTTGCCATGCTGTGGACTTCTTTCCTGCTGTCCTTTAAAGTGCTCCGACTGACTTCATGAGTACATTTTTACCTACTCCAAGATCTCATTGCATATCCCCAGCAAGGCCTTGATGTAAATGGGAACCAGACCATTTAAATTTGCCAACAGCTGGTCTATACACCACGAACTAAACTCTTAAACTATTTTTGGAACCAAGTCAAAGGCATCTGCACTGGTGCAAGTTTCACTGCTGCAATGCACAGTTTGATCCTACACACTTATTCTCAGACCAGATGAACGCAGAGGGAAAGCTAGCAACTCTCACTATTCTCCCAAGAACACAGATATATATATTTTTCAGCATTGCTTTGCCTACTGTTTGTCCTTTGGGGCACCCTGAATGCAGTATCACCTACTTCACTAAGCAGAAACGATTTCCTCCTCTCTTCACTTTCCAATCTGATTAATCCAGTTGACTGCAGCTCCAGCATTTGGCCCTCCAAGCCCTTTATAGACATCTTCCAATGACCTGGAGCACCTTTCTTGTGCTTTCCAATCTCAGCAATTCATTCTCAGTAATTAAATTCTGTTCAAGCCATGGTTGTTCACAGACAGACATATTAAAGAGCGTCTCCAAATGTACCAGTTCAAAGCTTCCAATGAATGCAACATACAATTATTTATCAACAGAGATAAGTCGGCAAGAAACAAGTTTCCTAATTCTGGTCTGATGAAAAAGATGTGCAAGATACATGGCACACTAAAATTGGCAGCTGCAGGGAAATAGCTGAAAGATTCAATTAAGATGATTGGCAAGGCTGTCCTGGAGGGTGCTGCTGACTGTAATCATGTGCTGCAGAGCCAGTGGAAAAGGAGGTGTTGCCCCCTTAGCGTGGGGGAATGACTTTTGCCTTCGAAGGACCGAGACTCTGGGCAGGGAACAGAGCTGTCCTCTAACCCATCGGAGATCCTGTGTGATGCTCAGTCTGATTCTCCTTGACTGCTCATTCAGTTCTTTACCTCTTACACTGCACGGGCAGGGATGGGATATATCATTTGTCTCCCACTGGTACCTGTGAGGCTGAGTACTAAAGCCCTGAGTCTTGTGTCTGATCCTCTCTCCCATCACTGCAAGGATTTAACAGAACGCTCACTGAGGTGAACGTAAAGACAAATTTTGACTTCCTTGATCTTTGGCTTGGACACCATTCATGCAGTCCCCAGTGAGGCACTCCCTGACCACCACACTAATGTGAGCAGGATGAGAGTGGACCATCAGAGTTGGGGTTTTTTTTTTTTTTTTCCTGTTCTGTGACTCTGATTCTCTTGGTTTGCTCATGCCACAATAATTTCATCAGTTGTAACAAAGATGCTCGTCTGCTTTATCGTAGCATAACTGGGGACAGAATCAGGTCTTCTAGGCAAGGTAATCAGAATCAATCTAAAACTCCAGGGTGAAAATCACAAGGGAGACATAGATTAAAGACACTGGCAATTAACTCAGATCTCCTCACTGTTCCCAGGGAGACAGGAGGTTTACTTTGTTTTTTCTGGGGTCACTTCAAAGGTCTCTGCAGAACAATTTCTTTTATTATGTCAAGAAGTTTTCATCACAAAAATCCTCGTCTTTGGGCTCTGCCAAAATTTTTTGCAAGTTCTTGGCTATAATCGATTCAAGAGCAGGTTATTTTTTGCTTTAGTGTCGGTTAAGAAAAAAAAAGGATCATCCAGGGGGGAAAAAAACACCCAATATGCAAACTCCAACCCAAACTACTTTACTAATTAAAGTCAAACACTGAATTACTTTCTGTGTATTAGAAAGCACTAATGGCCAGTGCCAGATGGACTGCTGCAGATAGAAATCAACCTTGAGATGCCACTAATCAATCGAGGAAAGTTTGGAAAATTACTGTGTGAAGCGAAGCTGAAAAGATTGTAAGAACTGAATGCACAGCATACAAAACTCCAGCCCAGCCCGAGACCTGATCTTTCTCATGGCAAGATTTCACTTCTGTGATTCCTTGAACAGGCTTCATTTGTAAAGACAGCCTCCCTAAGCATGGGAACCCAAATCAGCATCTCGCCCTAAAGCAAAACCCCTAAAAAAGAGAGCTCTGGCAAACAGGAATTTCCTTGGTGGTTGCCTTCAGAATTGCAGGTGCTTGTTCCACTCAGTGCCTGGCCGAAGCAGGAGATCATACAGAGAAACCCAAGTGTTTCCAAACCATTTGAAATGTTCATCTTAATTGACATCTATAATTTGCAGTCAGCCTCTTTTCTTTGGCCTAAATTGGGTCCTTTGGGGACAAGAGGGGCATTATCTGCATCAAAATCAATTATGCTGAACCGAACAGCAACTCTGAGGACTGCCATGATTATTTGCTTTTGTTTACTTTTTAGCTCATCATTTCCCTGGCCCTGCTGCAAGGGGTTTTTTTTTATTTCTTATTTTTATAAACCTCATTAAGACAAGATCCAATGATATCATAAATTGCAAGAGCTATTAATTACTATGATGGTCTCAGTAAGTTCTATAAGGCCTCCAGTGCTCATTTCTGAAAGCCTCTTATCTACGTATTCTGCCCTCTCAGGCATATTGATTTGGCTAGCAAGCACTGACCAGTGAATAATGGAGTATTCCTTTTCCGTATGCAGAGTGCTTGGCAGCTAATCAAATCACTATTTTTGAAGTCAGCTTCACAATTTTAATTATTTCCTCATGACACATGTTGTTAAGTAACCTCTGATCAGAAAAACAGGTTTTATTATATTCTGAGTAATGTCCTTTGAACAGATGCTTTTCCTTTCACTTCAAGGGCCTGCTTACTTTCCAAAGAGACTTTAGCCATTTCTTTATAAATTGAGAGTCTTGCAAAGCATGCACCTGCTCTGAAAAGTGGTCCTGCAAAACAGAAAATAAAAGGAACTGTGCAACTGTGCATTTGTTTTTGATTTGTGACCTCTCAAATTTCTTCCACATAAATGTGATCGCTGGTCAGCGTTACCAGTTCACAGTAGATCTTGAAAAGCAAAGTGCAGCCAATGCACAATGAAGTTGGACATATCGCTGACGTTGCTGTTGGTGGCCGAGAAGCTCACGAAAGTGAATCTACAAGCTTCAAAATGGCAGAAAAACTTAACAACTTTTGCTACAAAAGTAAGGTTAGTTGCCATCTCTCCGTTTCACGCTAAATAATGCAAGATCCTCATCTGATAGCAAAAACATCACTGATTTCAGATGACTGCTGCTTATAACAAATCACATCTCAGTCCATATTCATGAGGTCTGATTTACGGCGATAATTATCCTCTGTCTTCATTGTTTGTGTAAAGCATCTTATGCACAGGGAATGTATTTAACTGTTTAGCTTCAGCAATAATGAGTCCATTATCATAGAGCGAGCCATAAATCAGAGTTTCACAGCAGAGCAAAGCTGAAAGATGAAGAGTCTGCAATGAGAAGGGAACCGAAGCCAGACTGAGATCCTTGCTTACAGATGAGTGTACCATATAGCAATTATATGAATGACAACGCTTCTCCAGACACCACTGTCTGGAACACAGCAGCAGTTTGAGGTACTGGCCCAAATGCAAAAAGCAAGGATTTTTGTTAATTGTATTGTTACACCTTGTTTCAAATTATATTAAAGACTGTTATGGACAAAGGGTGCACAGCTTCAAGCGCAACTAAGCCCTCTGTGCAGGACTATGACACAAAACACATTTCAGGTGTCCAAGCTTTACCCGTTCATGCTGATCAGAGTTGGGGGCGTGTCTTGTTCTCCTGGATGGCTCCAACTCAACACAGCCTGCAGGCAGTTGTGCAGGGCCAGCAGGATAAAGGAGCTGAACCTTCAGCTTAGCATGCAAGTCTCCCCTATGTACAACTCACAGCACGAGGTGCAATAGCAGCAACTGCTCATGGAGCCGGTTTGGGGCAATCTAACCGAAGTAAGATTTGCCTGTAAGAATTGTTGATGCACCTCCAGACCAGTAGCTCTTTCATCACCTAACTGGCCTCCAGATTAGGCCATGGCTTGCTCCAGGCACCCCTCCTTCTCCTGTGAATAAAAGAATCTATGATTGAGGTAGGACGAAACCCTTCCAAAGCTACAGAGTTTGCAGCAGGTTTCTGTGCCACGCTGTGTCCCTCCAACACCTCCCATAGGTTAGCAGGCCCAGACCTGAAATCAGGATGGCCTCTCTGACTTGTACCATATGGAACAATTCCTCGTAGCCTTCACAATGAAGGAGATTTTTCAAAAGCAACTAATCCTCTTGGACGCGCACTCTGAGATGCTTTAAAGGGGCTGGATATTTTTAGATTGGGTGTTCAGCATCAAAGCTCTTCAAATGCAGAAAACGATGTTTATTTGGCTGACCAAATTTAAAAAAGCAACACCAACAAAACTCAAACCTCATCATTACAGTGAAATATTTGTGGTGATCCAAAACAAATTCAAATCTAGTGGCAAAGCATCATCTTGAAGCAGTGGAAATGAAAAGCTTAGAACTCTTTTCCCTTCTTTCTCCCCAGCCAAAACTTCTTGCCAAATTCAACACAGATAAGCATTGTTGACACATAACATCAGTTTAAAGAATGAACCATTTGACAAAATGTCCTTTTGGCCAAAGAATTATTTACTCAAGGAACTCTGAAAACATGGGCACCCAGCTGCTTCTGAAAAACATGGCCCACAAAACTACTTGTTGCACCCACAAATACAATTGTAGTGGGAAGCCTCAGGCTCTTTCACTTCCTTCTGCTTCAGCATGCCTTTTGGCTGTTCCCCCAAATATTTAAGACTACTGAAAGTGGAAGAACAGAGGTTGCAGCAGACAGGCAAGAGTATTAGTAGCAAATTGCATGCAATACTCTTGAGACACTGGGGTAGCCATTCCTGAGGTGTCATTTTGTAAGGAACTTGGTTGAGGTATCCTGGGGTCCCAGCAACAAAGCAAGAGCAACAGGCCCCCAAAAGGTCCCTATTAACAACCACCTGAGCGACAGCCCAGCTAAGAGGAAGATGTGTGAGTAGGAAACAAGAGGAATGACCCTGCCAATACTGTCCTGCCAGCAGGTTCCAGGATGGAGGTTTGTGCTGACTCTAAGGGAAAGCCATGATAGAGTTTCAGGTCTTGTCCCCTCAAACGAGATCTTTTCTTGACTGAGTGACAGTCTAGACGAGGAGGAACTTCAAGATCATTCTTGTGTTTCGCCATAGCAGAAGTGCATTGAAGCGCATGTCATTTTTCCTTTAATTTGAATGGAAGATATGATTCCCATTACAGATTTAGCTGAAAGATTTCCAGGCAAGGGAGAAATCCTCAGGGAAGGATTTCAATCATGATGAACAAGAGGCTGAAACAATGTGAAATGGGCAACGGCTGTGGAACAGATCAGGGCACCAAACAATGGTGAAGTGAGACAAATGAACCTTTCCAAACCTGAAATCTCCCTGCAAGGTCTGGCCCATCTACAGGCACAGCTCGCAGGGGCGGAGATCCTGGCAGAAGCAGAGTCAGCAACACAGAGACAAAACAAGCTCCTCATCAGCACATAGCGCAGGGTCAAAATGAATAAATCCTTGATTGGATTCAGATAGCTTACACAAGCTCCCAGGGGCTTTTTGGACAAGCTAGAGCACAGAAGAGGTAACTTCACATCGAAACAAATGGGCTGTTTCGGCAGGTGGCCTGCAGCATACGGCTGTCACTGCCAGCTGTCGTACCTGCTCGGGCAGCCTGCCATCGCCTTAGGAGCAAGGTAGCCGCAGAAGGACAAATGAAGGAAGAAGGGGGTGGCATCAGTTCCCCCGCTTTCCCCACCCCAAACTTGTTCTCTCGCCTGAGCTGGTCACCCACACCTTCGTGGCTGTAACGTATTCCTAGCTTTGGTGCGACCCGGTGCAAAGAGGAATTCTCCGTCTAAGCACAGCATCAAGATCACACCTTGAACTCTTGCTGCTGCTGACAGTTCCTTTAATGCTGCTCTATTTCCAGACATCTTTCTTCAAAGGAGAGTCAGCTTTTCCTTTCTTGGGCATTCTTATCATGTCGTGTGCCTGCTGGGCTGTCTTCAGCTCTTGTGAACACAACCAGGCTTTTTTTTTTTTTTCCTGCCCTGACAGCAGCAAGGGGGCTGCTGAATGCAAAACAGTCTCCTCTGAGAATTCCCTCGCTAGGGCCTTCTGATGATGGGCCAGAGATGTGTTACTTGTATGACTTGATTAACTTGTAAACTGAGACGTCTTCTTAAGCAAAACCTCATAGAAGCAATATGCACTCAGAATAACATAAGCCAGAAACAGAATCGTGAATCAGAGCTGCATCCAAGGACTTATTTCAAGAGGGTCTTTCATTAAGGAAGCCCCTTAGAAAATGCAGCTACTTCTGAAATACAACTTGTGAAGAAGAGGCCGTAGAAAAGGCAACTCAGCCAGCATCAGCAGTGTCAGAGCCCCTCTGAACTGCCAGACAAATCTTCTCTCCTGTATTGGATGGACATTTCCTGAAATGTCCATGTAATTTTTTCCTGTACATTTGCTCTCAAAGTTCAGTCCTTCCAACTGCATCCTGGAAGGAAGCACAAAGGAATAGCTTATTCCCTTGATCTCATCTTGGTTCTACCTAGTTGAATGTTATTGCTCCTTCAACTTTGCCTCACTAGTTTTGCCAACAGCATTGTCTCCTGATGTAAAGTGCTATTATAGGTCTTACTTTTCTGGAAGTCAGACATGATATCATCCGAGGAATGGTTCTGTGGTTTGCAGAGTAGCCTAAATCATCTCTTTTTCCCAAACTGTATCCTACCAGCCATCCAACCCCCTTTTGTTCTAATGGGGCTTCTGCATTGAGGCCTGGCCGCACCGAGACTGATGGTTAGGAAGGTGGCAGTGTTTTGGTTGCTCCACTGAGACTGTCAGTAATTCAAATTAAATTGGACTTTGGTTAGGTGGGTAATTCATCATTTGCAGTGTGACAACAATACCTGTAATTACTGCTCTTATTGTTGCGGCTGAAATTCATGTGCAATAAAGGGATCTTAATATCATGCCAAACCTCACAGTTAATTTAGGTTCCATCTCCTTTCATTTATTCTGTAATAAGCTAATTAGTTCACATAATTTGCCATTGAACGTGCCTTTGTAACAAATATATACATGAATTAGCCTATTACACAACAAATGAGGGGAATCAAAACATGAATCATTTGCAGGATTACATAAGGAATTATTATCCTTTCAAACACCCATGGATGCAGCCATCATCTTTATTGCTTTAAGATTTTATTATTTGCACTAGGCTGGTTCTCATGTCTGATGCCTCTGACTTACTCTTCTGCTTGGAAGGTCAACAATGCATTTCACTGTTTGGAACGCCCCGCTGCCACATGCCAGGTTACTTGCAAGTTCAGGACCGCTACCATGAAGTTAAAGTCTTTCAGCTTGGCTGCTTAAATCCAAATTCTGGCAGCTGAAAGAGCTTGGCCATACTGCGAGCCTCCTAACTTGGCACACCATTCGCAAGGACGTTTTGAGTAGAGATCTTCAGATTTCCCTGTCAAAGTCTGCTTCTGGTTTTGTTTATTTGTAGTCTGCACAGTATCACACTGCACCCTTTGAAACTCTTGGGCATGACTTGCCGTCACCGCACTTGGAAGCCTCCCTCCGAATCTCACCTGTGGGGCTCATTTCACCAACCTCCCTTCTGACAGCTCTTAAACCATGCTAGATTTCCAACTCATTTGGGATAAATCATGAGGAATGCTCTATCCAGCTGAGTCCTAAAATTGCCATTATGCAAACTAGAGGCTTGCCAGACCTTGAGGTTCGGTCCACCATTATAACTCTTGCAAAGTACCACGTATTCATTATTCCCCAGAAGGGATCGGGACAACTGGACCAGTCTCATCCGGAACACAGCAGAGTGCTTTCTGCCCAGTAATTCAATACCAATTCACAGGGAAGCTCCTGAACTACTGAAACCATCAGTTCTACTTTCTGCACTACTTATTTTGAGGCCTCATCTAAGTGCTGACCTGGTGCTACCCAGCTTCAACTATTAAATGTAATGAGAGCACAACTCAATAGCTTTATTTGTTAAATGTTCCCTGCTTACAGCAATTGTTTTGATTTAGCATCCAACCTCTTGCAGTAATGATTTACTCTCTCCGTATCAAAGTTAAGCAAGCACCTTACTCCCAACAGCTGCTTCTTTACCTGGAATTAGATTGTTTTCAGCTTCTAAAAGCGAGTCCTTACTTCTAAAAGGAATAAAGACGTAAGAAGAGTTTTTGGCTGGAAATACTCTATAGCATTTGGATGGCCTAAGCAGCACTAAAACCAATCATAAACCTCCTGGCAGCTGCCAGAATGATCTATGGATACAATATGCAACTTTGCCAGACACTCTGCTCTGCCCAAAGGAATCAGCTGAACCCTCTGCTGTGGCTGGTGCATTCTTCCTGGCTTAAAACCATACATTTTCAGGCTGAGGAAATGAAATGCCAACATGAAATGAAAACTCGCAGCCTGCAAAAAGGCTCAGGAAGTACAAAGGAAGCGGGACCCCTCGGGAATCACCTGCTCATTTTCAATGCACCAGCCCAGGCACTCTGCAACGCAATGCCCTCTGCCCTTTCTCTGCCAAGAACGTTGCTGCCCCATGCTGGGAGACAGACAGGACCTCCTGGGCACGTCCATCAAGCTCTGTCAAAGAACTATGCAAGAGCAGAAAAAGGAGAATGCAAGTGCAGCCAGAGACCTATCTACTATTCTTGCTTTGATTTCCCTCTTTCCTTTATGCAACACTCGCTACCAGTCAGGAATATTCAAAGTTACTATGGCAGCTCCTCTCTTGACATACTAAGGAGAGAACCAAAACTCTTGACATTCCAGGAGAGAACCAAAGCATTCTCAAAAACAGAGCCTAGTAGAGACTTGGGATCTGTCTGAACCTTCCAGATTTGCTTTTGAGCCTCCGACACCAGCAGCAGTGTGATTCAAGGTGTGCTGCTGTGACAGCACGAGAGCAAACAAGCTGCTCAGAGCAAGCAATCACCCCTTTACAACTCCCAGATGAAAACTGGAAGTTATTAAGTTCATATTATAACATGAAACTAGAAGGAAATTCATAAATGAAATTTAGAGCTCTGAATGAGTAATTATTCATCATTAACAAAACTAAAAGGAGAACTTTTTCTCTTTTAGGAATAGATGTCACCTACACTTCAGAAGGACTAAATAAAACAAGGCATCTAGCCAAAAGCAAGAAGAAATTTGTATTAAAACCAGAAAGTGCAAATTAAAAATGGAAAACAGTACACGAATCATTTAAAATAGGCTAGCCCTAAGAGACCACAGCCTCTGGACTGTGTAGATGAGCTATCCAATGTTCCAGAGCTACAAACGTTTTGAAAATGCTTCAGTTGCTGGAGTGTTTTTGTCACCTGTAAAGGCTCCCCCAGTCTGAGCCAGAAGCACTTTGGTCTCTAGTGAAGAGCTGTACAGGTATGGATCAAGAGAGGCTCAAATTCCCTGTGAGCAGTATCTCTTCACAGGTATTCCAGCCAGAATGGACCATTAGGACTATTCCTTCCTCCCCCAGCATACCATGCTAACCAGTATAACCCTGCAATTCTAGAATCAAGCCTGAACCATGCCATCGAGCTAGTTCCTGTACTTTAGAATGATACTCAGTCTTGCTTAAGGACATGGACAACACTCTCCATTTCCTGATACTACAGCAATAAAGACCCTAACTCTCAAAAACGCCTGGGATTTATCCAGGTCTGATTTGCAGTGCTAGAACTTGCCATACTTTTGTCTGCCTCAAGAAGTATTTTCCCCCTCTTCTAAAATGCGCTGAAAAAACCAGCTGTTCTCTCCAAATGCTCTCTTGCAACATTTGTGCAGGTTATTGTCTGATTCATTTACTTGATGTATCTTTATTTGTAGTTTCACACAGGTGCAAGCAAATTCCTTTCTCCACTGATGCATCTATCAAAATCTTTCCAAGCAAGAGATGACAAAACAAAAAGAAACAGAAAAATCTTTAGGAGAATCCTACCTGAAAAATAGCTATCCAGGCATATCCAATATTATCAAAATTGATAGCTCCGTTGTGTGGGTTTACATCCCCTGCCATGCATACGTTGTAATACTGGTTCCAGTTTATGCAGGCATTCCTGCTGCTGAAGTCAGGGTTGTATAAACTTGGGGTGTAGGAGTCCATGCTCAAGGTGCACTCCACCTTGTACTCCTTCCTGTTTGGGATGTTGGAGCATTTCTGCATGCCGTTTTCACGATGCGATGAGCAGATGAATGGATTCTCCTCTGCTTCGTCTGTCCGGTAGTACGGATGCAGGAAGGTAAGGTTGTACGTCCTGGAGGGGGAAGAAAGAGAAGGATGAGAACAAACGATGCACCCCTTGTTTCAGCAGCAGCAAAAGGCACCGGTTCCTGTCCCTGGGTCGGGTGTGTTATTTCTCCTTTGCCCTTCAGCCCCATCAGACTGGGGACAGCGAGCCACAGTTGAGATTCAGCCCTTACCTTCATCTACAAAGCTTTTTGCTCACAGTATCCTGTAAGGCACCAGTGATCTTGCAGTTAAAGATCAGCCTGAGCTTTCCCAAGCGAAAAGGGCGGTTGAAATGAGAGGGTATAGAGAGAAAAATCCCAGCAGGCCAGGTGCTTCCCAAAAATCTAGGGAACTTTTTGTTTCCATCTAAGGATTTTAAGATAGCTCTTCTGATGTTCAGAACACGCTTCTGAAAAGCTGATGGCAAAGCAGCTTTCCAATAAATTTGCCCCTCAGCACCTCTTGGGATGAGTGAGCTGAACTTTAACAAGAAGAGACCCAGCCACAGGCCATCTCAAATTCCTTCTGTACTTACATAAGAAAAGAAAGAGCCCACATTAATGGGAACTGTATGCTTGCTGCATATCTGATTTAATTGGCCTGGATAAAGTTTATGGCTCTGTTACTGCTAAGATAAGCAAATGCTCTAATTGCAGCATGGCAGGGATGTGCCTTTTCCCAAGCAGTGCTCTGGGGCAGATCAGCGAGCAGCCAGAGCCCAGGACTTAAACAACTCATGCTGTTTAATTAGAATTAGCGAGACCCACCGGCACTCACACTGCTGAAGCACTGCTGAAAATGAGAAGGTGCAAAGTCCTAGAGCCGGCTTTATCTGCTGTGCTCAGAGCTGCAGGGCTCTAAGATGCTATATAATCAGTCAGGAGATAAGGGAAAAGGCAACACACAAATTATACGACCAAGTGAGATGTGGGTAGAAGATAAGCAGGTAATTCTTCAAGACAGGACAGCTGTATTTTTATGTGTTTCTGAATGTGCCTAACTATTGAATAAATTTGGCCTCTAACGAGTGCCAAACTAGTGTTATTCCATACAATTGTTTGAAATTGCTCCCCAAAACCCTTGAGTCAAGCAGGAGTCACTCAGCAAATGCACTTTAAGGAGAGAGCAATTGATGCAGGGCAGAGCTGAGGGGAAATTAACCCTGAACAACTTTCCTGGAGAATTTGGTTCTCCTCCATCAATGAATTACTTGAGATGGGTGTTGAGGGTTCATCCAGCTTCAGGAATAGGCAAGAGTAGCACGTCGGAGGAATTGGGCATTGTTTGCTGGTAATTAAATGTATTCACCAGCTATTCCCCTCCCACCGCACAGTGTTCCCACACCTCTAGTCAAAACTGTAATATCTTCCTCCCAGTTTCTATGCCTTAGATTCAAAAGACAAGGAAGAAACTTGAAAAATCTTTTTCCTCCAGGACTGCCTAAAAGCCTTTTCTTTCCCCTCCCACGAATTGGTTTCACTTGGAGGAAATTTCCATATAAAACAAGCTGAAGAAAAGGCTGAGTGCTACGCTAGCACGGTGTTTGCTAGAAGATCAGATACTACAACCAGCAGAGTTTGTCACACAGAGGGGAGTATTGCGGAGGCTTGCGAAGAATTAAAACGCACCGAGGCACAGGGATGTGTCTGGGAGCGCTACAGGCTGTGGGCAAAGACAGCTGGGGAACTTGAGAGAAGAAACAGAGGGAGGAGACGATGAGACACCGGAGAAGTGACTTCTCCTAACTCACAAGTGGCAGGCAGAGCCCTGGCAGCTCTGTTTCAGCCTTAGTGGGTATGCTGAGAGGGGCTCAGTTCAGATGCAAAGGGCTCCTGCACCCTCAAATAAATGTGGTGGGCACCCCACACGCCTGGGACATCTCTGCTTACAGCCACGGTGCCTGCCTGAGTCTGCTCACCCAGGGAGGTGCTGGGAGGGCTCTGCAGACATGACACAGAGCCTGGGCAGAGCCATCCCAGCCCCACCGCCCTCAGGAAGGACATTTTCTTCTAAAACCTCCAGGTTTGAGAGGCCATGGGTGCACGCTTCATCAGCCCCCTCCCAAGGAACTCAATAGCACATGCTCAGTAGCTCTGAAGTCTTTCAAATGGGACATTGGGATCAGGGCTTTCCACAGGGATCTAACACCCCCAGAGTCCAGACCAAGCCTGGACTACACTGTGCACTGCCCTGGTACACCAAAACAGCATGGGCACAGGATGCTGGGGCATGACCGGCTTCCCTGGGGCTGACTTCACCACTCTTGAAACCAGGACTTTGTGGGTTACAGGCAAAGGGCTACTCTAAGTCCCTAAGATGATGGCAGGAGAGGTCTCATTTGGTACCTTCTCATCAAGGCACCTGGACTCCAGCTCAGGCTCAACAGATCTCTGCAACTCTCAAATCCCCAACATGACAAGTCATGTGATCTTGAAACTTTGTCTGTCTGGGCAGCTCAAAGCCCAAACCTGGTGCTTGCAGCAGAGACAACCAGAGGCGAGTGTCAGACAGTAACCCGCATCCCTAAAACTACACATTGAACTCCCAGCCCTCCAACAACCCTGTGTGATCTTGGGAACATCCCTTGCTCTTTCTCATTTGTCTTCAAACAATGCTGACCAAGGCTCTCTGATCTGATGAGCCACTCCAGTGACATACTCTTCCGAACTACAACTGATCATCCAGGAAAACTTGCTCCAGAGCCAGGTGGAGCTATGAAACTCAGCAAAAACTTATTTCTTTCACCACCCTGGAAGCAACACCCCACCACAACACCAGCATCAGGAGCTTCCTGATCACAAACACCTTTTGGCAGTGGGCAGGATGGGAAGGCTCAGCACACCACAGCTCGTGGGCCAGTGTAATTAGGATTCTACCCAGAGCAAAGCTGGACTTGCAGAGGGAGACGGACCATCTGGAGGGATGATTGTGTAATTAGCAGCTACGGCTGCACAAGCTCCTTTCCTGGGAGCAGTTTTGTGTTTAGAGGCAGACACTCACATGCCCGTGCCAAGAACGCTGGCCGTGGAAGAAGCGCTCAGACAGAAGGGCTGACGCATCAGCGTGATGCTCCGCTCCGACCTCACACCCGAGCTCCCCCGTGAGCCGCCTCTCCCACAACACACACAACATTCGGCGCCACACGCGACTCTGCAGCTGCCTGCTCTCCCAGCTGCCGGACTCTGACACGTCTTCACTGGCCCAGATTAATCATCTTTATTTCAGTCCCCAGAGCTGATCTCTGATCTCCCGATATGCCCACCCTGGCTGGGCAGGCTGGACAGGGACACAGCTAGCCAGAGAGCAGCGTGCAAGTCAATTCTGATGGAGCCCACGTACCCAGTTTTGCTGGAAGGAGGGGATGCAGCCAGCCTGGGGACCTACAGGACCCGTTCCCTTCCCACGCAATGCTTCTCTATTCACTTCACATTGCAACTGGAAAGGCCCTTGATGAGCCACACACACAGATTTGAGAGGCTGCATGTTTCCCATTAGTTGCTGTTTAGGAAGCCTTGGGCTGAAGGAGAAATACTGCCTGCAGACACGGCGCCCTGGGCTGTGATCTAATAAGCCGCGTAGAAAAGATCTGGGCACAAACCCTCTGGAGAACCAAAAGAACGACACACTTTGGTGGCTGTGGGAGGAAAAATAAAACCAGGAAAACAAAGCACAGCTTGACTGCAAAGGGTGGATGAAGCTTGATCTGGTTCTGCTGCTGCCTGACTGATTTTATCCTCCCTTGTCTCTGCCTTGCTCATTATTGCAATTGTCCCCCAAATAATTTACAAACTAAAAGTCCTCCCTATGACAGGCCAAAATCAGTCACATGGGGGCCACTTTCTGCCCAGCCCTTTTCAAGCCCTTCCCTCTTCTATGTCTGCCCTGGGCACAGGACACCACGAGCATCCATCCGGCTGGGAGGGATCTGCACCTGCACGATGCTCTGCCGTCACCGAGCACAGCGGGGAAGGGGGACACCAACTGACAGCGAGCGCTGCTCGTTTAAGACCTTTTTCTAGTTGCTATGCTTGATGACCCTGCTGGCAAAACCAAAAAGGGGAAAGAAGGAAGGGTAGCAAGAATGAGAAACAACAGTGTTGCAGAATGAGGGAATCCCCAATATCCAAAAAATAAACAAATTAGCTCTGCCAAGACCATCTACCTCCACATGCTGGAAAGGTCAATCTGACTTCCTTGTTACTTGTCAACAGGCACGGTCCAAATAACTTACTAATGCTAATGAATCCACTAATCATGAGACCCTTGTGCTCTGGGGGAAAAGACATGAGAAACTAAGCCCCAGAATGGATCTTGTTATCACATTAGAGAGGATTAACACCCCTTTCTCAGCCAGCTGCCCAGTGCACATCTTCCTCTGGGCTTACAGCAGCTTTGCAATGTATTTTCCTTTCTCTGTCCCTGGGCACATTCATGTGCAGGAAGGACAACAGTGGGGCAGGAAAGTCCATTCTCTCCCATGTCAAAGGAGGCCGAGCAATTATTCTCTGCTCCATCTTCCCCCAGGCTCAGTCCTCCCAGCCCAACCATCCCATGCAAGACATCATCCACAACCTCTGGAGTATGGGGGGGGTGTGTGCACTGAACACAATCCTGCTCAGCTTTCCGAGGAGCAGAGGAGGAAAGGGAAAAGGTGGAGGAAACTCAGCACCAAGCAGGATCCATTCCCTCCAAGAGGGGGCTGCTCTCTGGAGGAAATCCTGCTAACAACCCAGCGTTGCAGCACAGAACAATGCCAGGAGAAGCAATTAAGCAGAACTCAGAAGTACCTTTCAGACAAACTCAGAGCTGTCTGCCTCGGCCGTCTGTGCCTTCTTGCAGCTCTACAAAAGCCAAGGAGCCAAAGGCAGTACAATGCCAAGCAGGTACAGAGTTAATTAAGACTGAAGCGCTCACATTATAACTGTCCTGCAGCATTAGATAAATACAAAGCACTTCACAGCTCTCTCCGCTCTCCTACTTCCAACCCACTGAGTTCCTTGAAAGGCTCCGCGAGGGGGAAAACGCTCCCCTGCATAACACCACACAAGCAAGGAGCAGCCCCAGCAGCAGCAACCCAGACAAGCTGGGGGTGACCCAATTCCTTTATTTACAGCGACAGCAACTCACGATGGCAGGCAGGAGGGAGCCAGAGGGGCTGCACGGGGGAGACACGCATCCTGGAGATCTCACAGATAAACTGCTGGCTTTGCTTGCCCTTCCCACGCATGCATACCGAGCCTTCCTGTCTCTGACCAGACCAACCAAAAAGCCCTTGTGAAATTCCCCCTCCAGCTCCCACTGTCAGGGATCTCCTGCACTCGTTCACACAGCAGCGGAGACCACCCTGGCACTGCTGTTCTCCGCTGCTGCGCAATGCCGGGGAAGTGCAGTCCGGCCAGTGAGCGCCTGGGGGGGTTGAAGAGGTGTCCAAGCCACCAGAGACCTCTGAAGCACCACTCTGGTCTCCAGGGCTGGCCAGGCAGTGACAGCTTCTCACGTGTCCTGAACAGCAGTGACCCACTCCAGTTTATTGCTTGCCAACTCACTACTGCATCAGCCCAGTAACTGCCTGTAATTCCTTCAAAGTCACTACTAAAAAAAAGTCCCTAATAAAACGACCTCCTTCCAGTGTGATTTTTGCATTGCAACAGTGCAATTTTCAAAGAGAGAGAGAAAGCAGATATTTCCAGTGCACCTGAAAGAAGTCCCCAAATTTTTATCAGAAGGCACTATATTTAAAAATAGTTTCTTTACTTGAAGCAGCCAACTTTCAAGGGGCATTTAAAAGAAAAGGTTTCCACAGGAAGAAGAATGATGGCAAAATCAAAGTCACTTCTTCCAACTGACGCCTGCTGTAAAGTTGAATGGCCCAGAAAGCTGCTGGCAGCAAGTGTACAAAGAAGCATGCAGCAGATAAACTATATTTGAAGCACCGGTCTCTGAGCTTGCTTACACTTGCTTTACCCCAGGAAACCTTTGGGGCTATGACCCTTCCTTGCCTGGCACCCTGGATTGTGTCCAGAAGCTCGTCCTCGCTTTACAGCAGTTCTGTTTTCATCTGAGAAGGTTTGACACCACCACCAAGGGGAGCCCTGCCAATAACTCAGGTCTTCCCCTTTATGGGGCTGTAAGGAAAATCCGAACCAGGACCATCACCTGCTCGGCCCCAACCCAGGCGCAGAGCACGGCTGTCCATCCTCCAGCACCTCACAACCTGCTGGTAAACATTATTTTAGGCTGAGGACAACAACATTGGCATTTAGTGGGACTTGGCAGACAAAACTAAATGACCAGAATCGCATTCCCCACAGAGCTCTATTCTGTTTACTTCTAACCAAAACCAGAGCTTAACCTTAATCCTGCATCCCCTGCATGAAGGTTTTGTTGTTTTTGTTCTCTTTGGCAGCTCTCCCTGGAAGGGGACAGATGGTCAGGGCTCTCCAGCACCAATGCCGAGCACGGCAGCTCAGTGCAGGGATGGAGCACGAGGACAGGGAGGGATGGACCCCCTCTCCAGTCCAACCCGGGGCTTGACTTTGCCTGATATAGGCCTGATAGCTCCACACTGTCATGCTGCTGGTCAGCAAGACCTGCTAGTTTGGGCCCAGTGCTGTATATTTTAGCCCTTCTTTACAATAAAACGATGTAGCCCTGAAGTGCGTTCCTTGTTACTGCCACACTGAAGTCACTCCATGCCTTTTCCCCCTCTACAACTTGCTGTTGGGGTGTTAAAGACCATTGCAGGGGTGAACCATATCCTCATGCCTGGAACTATGGGTTCAGGAGAATGAATCAGGAATAACAGAAAAGATGGGAATAGTTTCACCTCGACTCCCTGAAACTTTCACACCAAGCTCCAATCAACCTGGGATAGCTTCTAGCTGGAAATGGAGGAACTGGTTCATTGCAGCCAGGTTTCTCAGGTCTAAAGCTAACCCAGCAAAACACAGATCAAGACAGTAGCTTCGGTCTGGGTGATGGTACCAGAGCAACCCACATTTGTCACGCTGGTACTGGCACCAGCAGAGCTGGAGTAGCCCTGTCCTGCAACAGAGATGCCCCATGGGTGTGCCAGAAGCCTCACGTCTCCAAATTTCTCTGGAATGCTATAACTTTGTTCACAGTATCCCTGAGCACATGGCATCAAGCAACAGGACTTGGGCACAGGCAACAGATAGCCCACAGCCACCCAAATTCACCAGTACCTGCTGCTGCAGCGGGGGGACCCAGGAACCAGTGCAGAGCTGCGGTGAAGTGGGAAGGAGAAGGTCTCTCACAAATCTCCTGCCTCTTCAAACACAGGTCCTGAGGCTTAGCACAGGGAGCCTGATTTTGCCTTCAGTGACCGGGACCAAGACCCTGATAAGAAAATCCTGCGACGCCTTTGATGCTGCTAATGGCCATTACACAACAGTCTCCTTTCCCTGGGCTGCTTAATATCTCCACTTAGCAAACATTCCCCCTGTGGTTAATTTTAAAAGCTCCACTTTGCAGGAAATCACACAGCATTTTAGAAACCTGGTCAAAGAGATGAGAGGGACTCGCTGAAGCTAATTACAGCTCTGTGCTCCTTGTGCTCAAAGCACTGCCCACACACGCTGCCTGCCCCGTGCAACAGGGCCACCCAAGCACAGCTTTAACACTGCTCTTTGGGCTTTGAAATGATAGCTCAGGGGTTACTCCGAATGATGGGGGGTCTTGGTGACCAGCAAATACCTGCCATGGGTGCAGGAGAGAGCTCACGGGGCTGGAGCATCAAGATGCAGGAGCAGAAGCATACACACATGGCAGACTCATCAATTTTCTGCCTTTCAGCACCTCTGATGGGATGAGTAAGTGCCATCAGAGATGGCCTGCAGCACAGAGAAAGGCTCTGAGAGCTGAAAGCCACAGGACTAATCAGTGAGACGCAGGAACAGGACCTGGGGTCGAGCCGAGGGATAATCTCTGCTTGTCTTCCATACATAATACAAACTGTAGACAGCAGATGATTACAAACAGATATAATGACAGGCTCTATCTTCTCTTACAGAGCTAGAGTTGCCCTGATTAGCTGGTCTCAGGCATTTCCTCACCTCTGAGCCACTGACATCTCCAGCAGTCTCTGACAGGAGCCCTTCAGAAGGGTTTTCCCAGGCAGACCTCCCTTTTCTGCAGGAGCTTGCAGGCCACGCTTGGTTTTGATCTGTTGTGCTGATGGGTTTTAAGGTGCATCCTTACATTGCTCCTCTGAAGGGGCAAGTGCAGAAGAGCCCAAGCTCAGTATCACGCTGAGGGATTGCCAGGGAGCAGTGAGAGCAGGACTGTCCCATGGCAGGGGATGAGCCAGGAGCCAAGGGTCATCCCAGTGCCAGCAGCACCTGCACAGACAGAGCCTGAACACAGCAGGCAGAGCCCAGGGCTGGCAGCAAGGTCCATTCAAAGCCCCAAACAGGGCAAGTGATGAACCAGATCCAGGACCCATCCATGGAACTTAGGCAGGAGCCAAAGAAACCAGGAACAAAGACAGAGCTAGAGACAGGCACACCAACAGCACAGCTCAAACCAGGACTAAGAGCCACAGGCTGAGCTTAAATAGAGCTTCTGGGCCGTGCGCAGGGTGTGGGTGGGGGTCCTAGGTGAGGCTCATCAGGGTAATTAAGGCCTATTAGCACCCTCAGCACCTGGCAGGGATGCTGGTCCATGCAACTGCCTAGGAAGAACCAAAACTAAAGTTTGCCTCAAAAGAGCAGGTGATCAAACGTGCTGCCCATCCCTGATGCCTGTGCCAGACTGAAAGTGGTGTACAAATGTCTTAAATGCCTTTCGCATCAAGCTTCTTATCTTAACACACCTACAAAGGTTTATTTGTGTGTTTCAGCAGCACCTCCATGGTGTTGCCGGTACCAGCGTGCGGGACATCTCATCAACCCGCTGCCAGGTGGTGCGGTGGGCTAGGTGACCTCCCAGACCTGTACAGTTTTGGGAACTGGCATTTTCTGGAGAGCTGTAATGCCTTTGTTTGCTCGGAATCCTCAAATTCCCAGAGTTAGGGATCTCAGCTTCCTCGGACAGAGCTAATCCAAACCACTAACATCCTTGTCCTTCAGGTGCAGAGGAAAAACACGAGAAAGCCACTCCAAACCCTCAGTAACTTGCTGACAAGTTGGGTTTTTTCAAAAAAACCCCAAGTACCCAGCCAGACTTGGAGTCCTGAAGCCAACAACCTTGTGAATCAAGATGACAGCCCTGCTAAGAGCTGCCATTGCAGCTCTGTGGCATGGCCACGTCGCACTCATCCATGCGCTGCTGGATCTGGCCCTGGCTGCACCCCGGCTGGACGCTAACCCTGCTGACCGCGGGGGTTTCTCTGGCAGAGGAGAGGGAGAAAGGAAGAAAAGGTGGAGACTTTTTTGCTGTACTTACATTGCAAAATTCCTGTCTAGGAAACACCTGTTTCTCAGCAGCCCTGCCCAGAGCTGCACACCGACAATCCCAAAGATGAAGAAGACAAAGAAGCACAAGAGGAGGACGTTGCCTAACATAGGCAGAGTATCTAACAGCAGGGTGACGAGTATTCGCATACCTGTGGGGAGAAGGAGAAAACAGGTTAGAGGAGCCCTTTGACAGGGAGAGCGTGAATGCCACACCGATCCCGGCTGCTCTCGGGCTTGGTCATGCAGCCAGTGCATCCTGGGCACAGGAATTGGGATGTTTGTGTTTTCCCTTAAACCTTAAGGCTGAAAAGGAAGGTAAAGAGTGCAAAAGGCTTAGCAGCACATGGGAACAAACAGCATATTTCCAAAGGGTGGACTTAAGAGCGTGATTTTCCGATGTTTTCAGTAATGCAGCACTCAATGACACGCAAACATGGGCAAAGCTGCAAGACAGTCTCTCCTGGAGAAACGCCCCCGCAAACCATCAGCCTCCCGAGAAATTGTCAAAATATATATTTATAAACATATTGAACATCTCTCATGAATCACACAAATTGGTCCTCTAAACAATACAGAGTCTTGTGTAGGATGATAGCTGTGGCTGCTCTCTGGGCCTCCTCCATGGACAACTCCTCTTCCATGGAGGACTCCTCTCCTTGCTGGCCACCACCGGCAGCCGAGAGCCATTCATGTTCCAAAGCTTGCAGGACTGCCAAGCAGGGGAGGCAGGAGAAATTCTTACTTTTTTGAGGAGGGAAAAGCAGGATGCAAATGTTTCCTCCTCTAAGCAAAACTCTCAGCTCTGCTCCCTTCCTCCTCCTGCACAGGCTGCCGGGAGACCTTCCCAGCCGGTCCTGCACCTCCCTGTGAACCTGTGTGCAGAGCAGGGGCTCCCCCAGCACCTTTGCTGCCAGGGAAATGCTCATTTCTGTGCAAGATCTTCCATCCTAAATGAGAAGATTGAGGAATGAGTCAACCTTGCAGAGCCTGAGCTAACCCTGGCATCTCCGTCCAGCGTGCTCCCAGCATCGCTGCCCAGGGGACACTGAGCAAGGAGGCAGGGACTGGGCTGGCACCTGGGGGCTGCCCTGTCTCACACCTCAGGGCACCTTCAAACTCAAGGATAAAACAGGAATAAAAAGGGAATAATGACTTGCAGCTCAGCAGTTCAATAGAGGTTAAATGAACCTCTGAGACACCGACCAGCCATCATTTCAACAGCTGATAACTGATGACAGGAGAACTAATGAAAAGAGGAAGCGACAAAGGCAAATCTTAAGTTATAGAAAAGAATAAAACCAGAAACGGAGCCTCGGGAGCCTGGCGCTCAGCGGAGAGCAGGGCTCCAGTTTATGGCATGGTGGAAATCAATGCGGCTGCTGGGTAAGGTGACACCACAGCCTTTGGAGGCATTTTATTCCACCAAAATGCTGCTCTGCAAACACCTTTTCCTGCCTGCCTGCATGGAGCTTTCTTCTCCCTCCATTTCCCCTAGCAGGATGCCGCCCTCCATTAGTCATCCCATTTGAACAGAGCGCGGCATTTACACTGACGCAGTCCCTCTTCCCCCACCGATTTCCACATTGGCTTCTTCCCTCAGCCAGCTCCCAAGTCATGCCTGATGCCTCTCCTGCTAATTCAATGACGATGCTGGGCTGCAGCCTGGCATCTGTAGACCCCAGGGATGGGTGCCGGGAGGAGCAGAGTCTCCAGGAGAGCAGCGCCTGCCCAACCCGGCACCTCCCAGGCCATGGCAGGCAGCGTTAGCAGGAGCCAGAGCCCCATCATGCCGCTTTACCCGCCTCCTCGTGTCGCTCTGCCAGCGGAAATGCAACCCAGCCAAGCAGGGCCGGAGCTGACATTACCTTGTCAGCACAGCACAAGTGGATAAACCGCCCTGGCCAAGAAGTCTGCGCTAATAAATAATTAGGTGACCTCTGCATCCCAGGGCAAGAGCTTTTCAAGGTCTCCATGCCCAGCTGTGCCTTGGCTCCGGCATGGCTCCCCGCTGCTGGCGTCGGCAGCGGATGCCTCTCCGGAGGAGCCGTGATCTTGGCGCCCAGCCCCGTGCCAGCCCCGCCGGCTGCCCTCCAGACCCCATCCCCGTGCCGCCCCGGCGCCAATGCCACCCCGTGGGGAAGGGACATGGTGCTGGCAGCCAGGCTGCGTCGGCGAGCACTGTGGGCGGCGTGGGATGCCGGCCAGCATCCGTGCCATCCCCTGTAACCGCAACGCCAGTGCCAGCTGCGGGGACGGCACCGACCTCCGCTCCGTGCACAGGTGGAAACCCAGAGCTGGAGGCAAATGGGGTTTTGATTTTGTAATTCTTCATCCCAACACGCGCTCTCATCGTAAGCCCCCCAGGAGGACATCCCACAGCACTGCCCCTTCAGACTTTCCTTGCAAATCTATCTTTGGAAAAGCAGAAAAGACTCACTTAATTCCCACTGGAAAGACGATGCTGGGCTTTTCTCCCCCCCCCCCCCCCCCCCCCAATATCCTTGCTCTTTTTTTTCCAAAAATGGTTAAAATTTATCTCCCTGTGCCAGACAACTTTTTTCCGCTCAGCTACTTTTGGTATTTTGGGTTGTTTAGTGGCACCATTCTCGAGATTGAATCCATCTGTTTGCTCTCCGCTAAGGGTGCTCTGGGCTCTCCGCAGAATGTCAAGTGTGCCATGGGAAAAAAGCACGAGCACCGGTTAGGCTGAAACGAGGATCAGGATTTCTTTTCGTTCGCATTCCATGTGATGCCTGGTTTAAACCACATAGTAGAAAAATAAAAATAAAGCAGTGAAATGGATTTGAAAAAACAGTGACCACTACTAAAAACCACCCCTAACTACAGCCCCTGCCAAACATATAAATCGCAGGAATTATATTTTTCCAGTAATTTTCAAGGAATAATTTCTAATAGAGAAGATGTTTTTATTGGCTGGAGTTCTCCTTTCTTTTCTTAACAAATAAAATAAAAATGACATAATCTTGCGGGTGAATTTATTGTGCCTGGAAGCAAAGAGCTAATAGCACTGGCTGGAACCCAGGAAAGTGCCCAGGCATCACGGGGATAAATTGCCAGGCTATTTCTCATAGGTTCCTGCTTTTCCTGCACCTGCAACCGCACGCCAGGCTCGTCTCTTCTGACCTGGCCGTAATTCGTATCTGCTCGACATCCTTTTGCGATGCCACTGAGCTGAAAAACCCGCTCCCGCCAGTGGCGCGGTGGCCGGGGGAGCGTCGCTGTCCCAGCACCGGGGACGGCACGGACGGAGCGGAGCAGGACCTGCGGCTGCACCGCTGGCTGGGATGCGGTGGCCGTCCGAGGTAATCCCCCGGCTAAGCTGTAGCATCCCCGTGGATGAAAGACTAGAAATGTAACTCCGTTATTACCGGAAACTGCAAAAACACAACAAAATAGAGGGTTGTCGCTATCCATTCTCTGCAGACCCTGGATTATATCAGTCTGAAACAGTAAAAGCACTGATGTTAAAAGTGGATGGAGCTAGTGTCTCACGAACAAGTAAAGCCTGTGATTCTCTGCCCTCCAGGAACTGAGATATTCCTAAGCCTGCCCTGGCACGTGCTCAAGACACTGGTAGCATGGTAAGACCAGCCTAGCTGCTTGTCACGCCGGGCAACTCAACTCCAAACATGGACTGAACTCTTCGGATTTAATCTCACACACTATTAACAAAAAAAATTGAATATTTTCTATCGCTTGTCTTTTGGGGAAAAAAAAAATTGAAGTGGCAAGTGTAGCAGAAGACAGCCTAAAAGGCTTACTTCAAAGCTTCAATATCAGACTCCTAAGGCAGAAAAAAAACTAGCTGGACCCAGATCAAAATTTCACCTAGACTTGGAGACATTTGGATCCCTGGGCCTTGGTTTAACAGGCATGTAAATCCTCAAATTCCCCCGGCTTCTGCTCTCAGCCCAGCTGAATCCCAGCTTGGCACTCCCACTATTTCAAGGGAGAGCTAGGAAGGGCTTCGTGGATTTAAATAATTTCAGACCGAGCCTGATCCTCGTCCCAGCCTGAAACCTCGGCGGGACTCCGAGCCGAGCACGTGCCAGCATCCCTACGCTCCTCCCCGTCCCAGCGAGGCCACGGAGCCACCGCGCTCAAAATCCCAGAGGAAAACTTTGTGTTGTGCTTTCGGGCTGCTCTGAAACCCTGGTAACAAAACCTCTTTAGGAAAACAAAGCTCCGGAGGGTTTCATGGTCCCTTTTAGCCTCTCATTTCTTTTTGTCTGGTTTTTAACTCCTAATGATGTCACTGTCGAATTGACAGATTTTTTTTTTTTCCCCAAAGAAAAAGCCTGAAGAATTTGAGCTCAGAGAGAAACTTGAAAGACTCCTGTGCGTAAACATCCATCTGTTCCCTTGCATGTTCATCTGAAGTACTGGAACTGAAACCCTTCTGGGGGAGTTTATTTTGCTGTCCCTAGATGTGCCGACATGATGGGCAATTAATCTAGGCAGGATGTTCAGCGAGGACTGGCGGGGCTGTGTCATTCAAACGTGCTTTTAAAAAGAACAGGAAATGTACTTTTTTTTGCAGGGGACCTCTATGATTTCCATATAATGCCGCTGCATTTTGAATGGAGTGGATTTTGGTTAAAAAATGATGAAAGCGCTATGAAATTAGTACCTTGCAAAGGACTGCTCAGCAGACGGCTGATTCCGGCAGGAAATTATTTCAACTTGTTGGTTCGTCTTTCAAATTGGATTTAGAAGACAAGCAGCTGAAGCCACTTGAAAATGGATTTAGGGGCCACTTGAACTTTCTATCATGGATGAACCCAATTTTGTTCTACATGACAGCAAACACTCTGCGGTATTTTACCAGCAATGGAGGCTGCTGCGCTTCTAATCCTGAACACAAAGAAATGGAGAGACCTTCAATAGCTGAGAGGGGAAAATGAACCCATCCAGGGCGAGAGGATCCTTCTTAGAACTGACCTTTCCCCTTTCTTTAAAAGAACTTTGTTATTTACTTTGCGCTAGAGGCAGAGAGTTACTTGCCTCAGAGAATTCACAAAAAACGTTGGAAAACAGCCACGAAAATCTGGCCCCAACAGGTATAAAATCTGCTCCCTTGCCCTTTACTAACACTGATAATCATAATAAATGATCTCTGCTTTGCCATTAAAATATTAAAATAAATGAACTTGCTCTCAGCAGCAGGAGAGTAGGCTACTACTGCAAGGCTTAGCACGCAGAGAGCCAGCTGCGGTGGCTTTAGCCCCCCGGTTTTTCCAGGGAGGCGAGCCAGGCAGAGCCCGAGCTGCAGCCGGCTGCGGTGCGGACGAAGGCGTTACTTACTTGGGACCCTGTTAATGGCTCGTAGCGGCCGAAGTACCCGGACGGTGCGAATCGCAGACAAGCTCACGTTGTGTCCGTCCAGAGAGTACTCCATCATGCTGCGGGGGGAAAGAGGAAAGGCGTCAGGACATGGCATGCTCGGTCTCTGGGTGCTGGGGCTGCCCGGGGTTGGGGCTGTCACTGCCTGCACGCTCTGGGAGCCGTAGCCCAGGCTTGCAAAACCTCCCACTCTGTGTTTGCAGCTCATAATGTGCATCGTGCTGCCAATGGGGGATATGAGGGATGTTTTGGCCTCTAAGAGACTGCAAATACCCCCAGGAGCAGCGATGGTGCAGGGGCCGGCAGGCAGACGTGCTCCTGGGCTAACAGGCTGCGGGCAGAGGTAACGCATCGGAAAAGTAGGATTTGGCCCAACAAGGAGCTGCAAAGTGGGGGCTGCAGAAATCAGAGCAGAGGCGGAGCCCCCAACTATCGGCTCAGCTCCCACAGCCCCCTCTGCATTAGCTTATCGCGCTCTGGCCGGCAGCGCGTCCGCAGCCTTCCCGGGGACATTACCGCACAACTCCATGCAGCACAAAGTCAATCAGATGTTGCTGATATTATACCCCCTGCTAGCACCCCAGCGTATTTTCACGCCACCTTATCTCTCCCCCTGTGACAAAAATGTGAATAACCAAGCCGACAAATGACATTAAAGTAGTTTGGTTTCCATTTTATCATTAAGAATAGAGAACATTTTCTTTTTCATGCTCCGTCTCCATTTCACATAAACATTTCTCTCCCAGGCTGGGAAGGACGTTAAGTTGGTTTTCTTGCTCTTTTATAGCAATGAGTGGCAAATGTGTGGAGTGTTGTTTTTTTAATGGAGTTATGGCTAGTTAGCATGGCTGTAATTACAATTTATGAGTTTGACTACAGGGAAGCACTTGTAAATATGTCACAAATCTCTCACCACGCCTGTTCAAATAACATAACAGCATCAAAAGCAACCCTGCGAGTAAGCTGTTGGATGCCATGGAGAAAGAGCTTTTGTTTTGGCTTTTTTTAAAATAAACAAACAGATGTGGAAGGAGGAAGGCAAATACAAGCCGAACTGCTGCAACCAGGCGCTTCAGAAGCTTCAGTGGAGAGATTTTCGATTGAAGCATCCTGCAGCCGGACTGGATCAAAATTCTTACGTGCCATCAAGAAGCAACAACCGAATGGACTGAAGCTACAGCTGAATGGATTTCAGGCAACAGCAGAGGGAGGTTTCGTCTCGGGCCAGCCTTGCTCGGGTGCATCGCTGCCCGTGTGCCCGCGCTCTGTGCTGCCGGAGCCTTGCACTTCGTATTTGATGCCTTGCCCTGCTCTACAAAGTTTAATTAGGAATATCTAGGGGTTCTGTTGTTTGCTTCTCTTTTGTCTTTGTCCTGAAGCTGTTCGGTGTAACCCCACGATATGACCGGAATTGCACTGAGGTGACTTTGGCCCATTAGCCTTAATTTGCCATGCAGAGGCCCTGGTGATTTTGAGCTATTTTTAGTGATAACCTTCCAGAGATTTTTTTTTTTTTTTCTTCCCTGAATTAGTTAGTGAGTCTTTATAAATCAAAACCACCTTAAAGCTTGTACGTAGGAACTGAGCCGAACATGATGAATAGCTTTAAAACTCAGCACGGCACAAAACCAGGTTTTAAATCTAATGTGCGTTCATTAAGCAGCCGGAGCAGGGCAGTGGGAAGCAGCCTGGAGCTGCACGAAGGACCACACAGTGGGAAAGCCATCGGAAATGCCCGTTCACACCTGCGTCGAGGGGCCTGGAGCCAGCACCAGGTGTCTGCTCTAAACAGACCGTGCAGGAATAGACAAAGCATTGTTTAAAGTCCCTGAAGTGAATAGTGCCGAAGCCTGAATCTGTTCGCTGGCGTGGCCCCAGTACAGGCACACTCACAATTTATCGGGTGGCTGAGTAAGTGGATTTTAGTGTAACTGATACAGTTTTTGAACTACTAATAGCATGTAAAAGAAGTAGGAAATGCTCCAGTGGGAGCTGGTTTTGTACTCCAGAGAGCACATGCAACTATTAGCGTGCTAAGGGGCCAACTCCTGGGGCCTCACTTTTACTTGGCCCTTGGAGTTTCAATGGGGCTGATAAAAGATGAATAATCCAGCATTTGGCCTAGGAAACAGACTTTCTGACCCTAATACTTTGAACTTCCGTGATACTCCATTTAGGATTTGAAAGTAAGTCTCAGCGGATCTACATCACCCACTGAAGCCAACCTGAAACACTTGATGGATTCCAGACCGGACCTTCTACAAGCAGTGAAAACATCTGAAGCCTTCATGAAAAAGTCAAGGCCAAGCTTGAGGTCCTGTTCTCATATCACACTTGTAAACCAAGAATACCCTGGAAATGCCCAACAGAAAACTGCTGGAGCTGGAAATTTTGGGTACGCAGGGACCGGAGGTCTGGGTGGACTGGCACTTGGTAGGCGATTCCCTACAGCCTCTGGGTACTGAAAAAAAGGAGGCACAAGCCTTTGCGAAGTCTTCTACTGTGAACAGTTTCTAGTCCTTCAACTGTCAAGTTAAAGATGTCCAAAGCATATTATATGAGCCTGCAACATCTCCAGGGGCTGGATGCACAAGAAACCTCTCTGGTTTCAGCTCTTGTGGACAACATTTTTGATGCTTGGGAAATGCTTTCAACTTGGCTGCTGGACAGACTGAAAGGTTGTAAGCTCCATTCGGTCTGAAATTTTCCAGGGTACATTTTGCAGGCGAGCAAAACATGAAAGGGCTTTCAGTGCTGGAACAAACTTCAGACACAATCTGTTGCTAGAGGCAGAAGATATGTTTATTTTGTAGTTTCCCTGCTTACCCTCTGCTCTCTTCGGTATACTTGCTAGTGAGCCAGATCAGCTTATTTGAGGAGATTGAATGGGACAAACAAAGCAGGCAGCATTGCCTATCACTTGTTTCCCTTCTTATCAGAAAAAGCCTCATAATAACTTCATCACATCCATCTGGTTGCTGGAAAAAGCAACTCTTGTTATTCCAGTAGTGCGCTCCCTGCAAAAACCACCTCCAGTTGGTTTTTTAATGGAGTTATGGCTAGTTAGCATGGCTGTAATTACAATTTATGAGTTTGACTCATAAATTTGAGTAAAAAAACCCCAAAAAACTCCATCCACTAGGAGCAGACACTGGATGGAATGGTGGTGGTGGGAGAGGTGGGAGACGTGAAGAACCCCAGCCCATCACACAGCTTCTCCTTGCCCTCCGCCAGCGTTACCGGCCAGCCCAGCTCCCAGACCAGCCTCTCTTCTGAGAGATGGGAAATCATGTCACAGGTATGGCTCGAATATACCAAAATCATCTGGAGATGGCCCAGGATCAGCCAGAGAAGGGGCCGTTCCTCTTCTCATCTTCAGCCTGAGTAACGCCAGACTGGCAACAGGGCTTCCCATTGGGGTCTCCTGGTGCTTCCGCTGTTGTCATTCTTCTCAAATGTATGCCAGCCACGGAGGGTGGGGAAATGCCCTGGAAAACTACCAAATTGACTCACCAGCCACCTTCCCCCTCATCCCGGGTGCTACATGAACAAAGATCCTGGTGCCAAACCTGACTCTGAGGTACGAGCAGAGGGCTCAGCCTTTCTGCCTGCACGTGCTGTTTTATTCTCCCACTTCGCTGGGACGATCTCTTTGATGATGTGGGGAACGTCTGCTCGCCCCTCAGGAGAGCTCAACCTGCAGGTTCAGCATGGGGAAACACCGCCGGTGTGTTGGTTACGGATGGCAGATTTCTGATCCTGAGTTTCCCCTGCAACCGCAGCCTTGCTCTTCTCCAACTACTACTGGCTTAAACGCTGCACCAGCTTTGGAAAGAAAAAATAATTAACTGCTTCTTCTGTTGTCCCTGCTGTTCTTTCGTGGGCTGTAACCACACACGGGTTCAAGGGGAGCTCTGCGCAGGAGAGCTCATGTTTTATTCAAACCAGTAAGGCCATTCCTAATTGTATTCCAGACAAATAACACGGAGCAAAACAAAACTCCATTAGTGTGGTGAAGATTGTACATCACTAGCGTAAGGGTAAAAATGCCCCAACATATTACAGGAATGTTCTAATTAACCCCAGGCTGGTCATTATAAACTCAGGAATTCAGAAATAAGTCAGAGCTCTGTAATTAAAGCAGTCTATCCCTTTCTAGGGTATACTAAGCAGGTAAGAGAGCCTGGGGTTTCTAAAATCTATTTATTTATAGAAAGAAGTTTTAGACTTGCCAAGCTTTTAGTCCACTCAGTTTTTCCCTATGGGTGTGAGGGAACTGGTGTCAAAAGCACCCAGATCTTCCTTATATCTGTTTATTAACAAACCCTGCACAAATAAGCAGCTGTGGGAGACAAGTATTAAAGTGTAAACCACAAGAAGTTTACAGGAGGTATCTGCATGCACTTGTAACTTGGGTCAACTTCTGGCCAGCTTCTTCCACTGGGATTTCAACCTTCTGAACCAGATTTTTGGGCTAGATTCTCCTCGTTTGGCCAATTTCTACCTCTCTGCCTCACACTAATGGTGTCACATAGAAGGAGCGGGGCTGAGCTCCTGCACACTTTCCACCCGTTGTGGAGACAGCAGTCTTAACCACGAGCACTGGGACATAGTGGCCATTGCAAGGACTAGGTCAGCGTGCACTTGATTTGACAGAGATGATACTGGTGACAGGATCGCTACTGAAAACCTGATGGCTTTTGCCCTGAGATTCATACTGCACCCCATAATCCAGCATGGTTGCCAGAGGTGAAACCAAATGAGCCTTAGGAGACTTTGCCTTGGCTTGAGCCTGGCAGCTTTCACCAGCCGTTGTGAAAACCAGCCAGGACAACCTACAGATTTGGGGCTTTCTTGCTTTCACCGTGAAGAGCAAATTTATGAGGTTTTGTTACTGACCCCGCCATCACGATGAAGAAGTCCAGGCGATTCCACGTATCTCCAAGGTAACACTTCTGCCCGAAGATCCCCAGAGCCACCATCTTGATGACCATCTCCACCGCAAAGAAAGCGAAAATGAAGTCGTCAAATGCCTGGAGACCAGTAAAAGATTATTACAGTCAGTTCTGCTGTGCTTTCTTATCAGGGAAAGGGAAAGCAGAGACACAAGCGCTCCCACCACAGAGGCACTCTGGATACCCTGGCAGACACTGCGAGGCAAAGCACTGGTACCCAAGTGCCACGTACCCAACTCAGAAATAAAACCTGCAATACCTGATGGATGACGGCAACCCCTGAGCACAGCTCCTGGGTCAGCCCACTGCCTGGGAAGCCTTAGCAGCTTCTGTTAATCTACTGACAAAGATACAAGGACATCGCTGTTGTACAGGCTGGATATGTTTCTTGGCATTTAAAGCCCATGCATTCAACAGCAGCTTGTGGCTGGGTCCAGGAGGTCTCAGGAACTTGCAGTGGAAGCTGCGTTTCCAGACCGTGCAGCTCATACCTCCTAGAAAGAATTTGTCCCATCTAACACAGGGGGATGTGCTTCACCTCTGATGCCTTCACGGACTCCTACTCACAGACCCAGACACAGCTGGCAGTGAATGCGCACGCGAAGCAGAGGCTGAAGCAGTAGCTATAAGGGCAGTTCTGCTGCACGTGAGGAATGACTGGAATGGTTCCTCGTGCTGCAGAGGCTCAGGGCATCCCGCTGGCAAGCCTGTGTGCCCAAGCGCAGGAGCCTCTTGATGAAGGTCAAAATTTTGAGTTTTAGATTACTGTGAAAACAAGAAGAGAAGATAAAGACGTGCAAATGAATCCAGTGCTGCCCTATAGAACGTGCCTCAGCCTTCACTTAAAGACTTCTGTAGGGTAGTGTGGACTTGGACAGCTGTGATTTCTCCAGCCTTCCTGAAGACTACACGTACATGCGTGAAATGTGGATGTATCTGAAGATACCATGAAATGGAGTCTGTTGTAAATACTCTTCTACATGTTGCCTGTAAACTTGAACATCAGGAGATACAGATTGCTTTTAAATCACGAGCAGAGGCTTTGTTGTTTTGAGTAACAGACTTGATAAAGCACCGGAACTTCTCGATCTACAGACATGGCTGCTGCTGTCCAAACCGCTCTCTTTAATGACCGTACTGTTTGGTATTGTGCCTCTGGCACTTTCAATTTGAGGCCTGAGTGGATTAACAGTAAAATTAACAGCGTGTCCATGTGGCAGCCAAGTTCCCACTGTGCATCCATGTACCTCTGCGTGGCTGTGTGTGGGCACCATCTTCTCTGGCTGTTGGCTTTATCAACCAACCTTTCCCTTGATAGACTACGCTGAAGTTTTGCTCCATTATTTCAGTTCATTTAATAACTGGCATCCGAATGCCTCCATAAAGGAGTTCAGGCTTTTCTACCTCATGTTCTGGCTTCCATTTCCTCCTGCAAGCTGTGACAGGGTGAGGGATAACGATGGCTTTACTTGCAGCCCTTTTCTGCCTGCAAACCCTGCGGGATAACACTTTGGATTTTGCGAATATACGTTGTAATCATGAAGCTGGTATTAGAAACCAAATTCAGTGCCTGGGCTCCTCACAGATGTATGAGTGTCTATTCTGAGGAGAACAGCCCATGCAAGCTGTGTGTTTGCAACCTGATTAAATTATGAAAAAAAGGAAGCAAATAAGGAGCATTCAATAACGTCACCTCCTCATCCAGGCAGGATTCCCTTTGTCTACCTCTTTGGGGGCAGCTTAGCCCACAGCTGCCTGTAGTGTGACATTTTCTGGTGACACCTCCGGATGCCACGTCACACCAACCCGGAGCCTGACCCTCCGAGACAATCCCTATGCCAGATGCCTCTGGTGGCAACAGTTTCTCCAAAATTGATCTCATTCTATAACAAACCTATAGTGGCTTCTCAATTCATCTGGTTTACTTGGCTCTACATTTAACAGATCCTCTTTTAAGGTTGAAAGAGGGTTTGATGATAAACTCTGCTATTCCTGGCATCTGCAGGCGGTTCTGGACCAATCTTTGAAAGAGGCAGGAGAGGCTGGTTGGAAGGATCCCACTGGCCTTCCTGTACGGCTGAAACGCCCAAAGGGAAGTAAAGCAGCAGATCTGTGCAGGATTCAAACGAAACAAACCCGTTACACTACCACATGTCGGTAGTCCCTGCCTAGGTTGATGTAATCCATTAGAAGCAACAAAAGTTGGTTCCAAGCCTGAGAACTGAGTTGCTGCAGGAAGCCCAGCGCCAAGGTGCAGCCCACACACCAGATGCTGCCGGGATGTGCTTCCAAAACGAATCCTGTGGGCATATGGCAGTGAGGGGATTGCCAGGACACAGCAAGGGATGAAGTGATAAGCGTGGTGCCCCACTAAGCTTGGTGTGGCCAACAAACAAGAGTCTGTGAGCTTTCTACGTGTATGTAGAAATGTATGTGAGCTTTCTACATGTATGGTTGGACTGCATGATCTTAAAGGTCTTTTCCAACCTAAACGATTCTATGATTCTATGTATTTCCCAAAGGTCAGTTATCCTGGAACTCGGCAATGCTGCACTTCAGCTGGTGGGCTCCAGTGGAGGAGAGCAGGCACGGGCCCATCCCATGCTTTTTTGTTTATGAAGAGTGGAATGCAATGGCAAAGGCATCGGTGCCGTATTGCACAGATCAGAATGCAGCAATCCAAGAGATGCCAGCAGCGACTTGGCTGCAGTGGAACCGACTGACTGCGAGCAAGAGGTTCCCTGCAGCATTGGCCATCCTGTAATTAAAGAGTGTCCAACACCTCCAGTGGGAGCTGGATGCCCAATTTTGAGCCCCTCTACCCTTATTAATTATGTAGAGAAAGGATCTTGCTCGGATAAGTCCAAATCAGCCAGCCTTTGGGTCTCACCTAGGGCCATGGCAGGAGGTCTCCTCAGAGGACAGACTTAGAATGCCAAAGTGTGGCTTATTGGAAAAACATTCCCTATGGGAAGGGCTTTCATGGCTGGATCCTGGGGAAAAGGAACAAGATGGGGGTCCCAGCTCCCAGGATGGCCACCCCCCTGCAACCCACATGTCCCAGGCAAGTGGGGCAGCATGGGATCCTTACCTCCAGGATGGTGCACCGCTCCGACTGGCACTCCACGTCCTCGCAGGGCTGGAACATGCCCAGGGTGACGCAGTTCAGGAGGATGACCAGCATGCTGATGTGCTCGAACCAGGTGAGAGGAGGGCGTTAAGGAGAGCACACGCTTCAGCAGCCATCGGGAGCGGGGAAGGTGAAGCACCACACTATCTCCACATCAAAAAGCCTTCACTCCTCCCGAAAGCACAAAAGAAAACACTGCCCAACATCCCAGATTTGCTAAGGTTTGAAGTTTTTGGCAACTGAGAGGGCCTTAGGAAGCGTACTCCTGTTGAGATGAAGGGACAAAGGAAGCCTTTCATTTCCTCCACAGCAGCCAAGTCAGAGAAGCACACCAGGCCCATGGCTACGCTTTCCATCTCAAGTCCTCCACACCATGATGCACCTCTGTCCTCCTCCCACAGTAACTTTCATCTCCAGATCTCAGAGGGTTTTACCAGTGAATCACCCCATGTGTCCGCTAGCATTAACTCTTTCACTACCAAGCTAAAGAAAGCAAGACAAAGAAAGATGAATTAATTCAGGCACCACCAGAAACACAGCTTGTGCCCAGTTCCTTGCTCCAACCAGTGAGGTTGCTCTCCTTGTTTCCGTCTCGAGTCCTGGGAATGGGTGCTGAACGCAGGCTGTCTCCTTCCTACCCCGTTTCTAAGTCTCAAGGAGCTACAGAGTCCATTTCAAGCTCTACATCATGACTGACGATAACGGCAAAACAAAGCCAAGCCGGTGGCACAAGCTGGTAGGGCCAAGGATGGTGGCCGTTGGGATACGGGATGTAAACCAGGACCCAGGGTGCATAGCACAGGCTTTGACAGGGATGGAAACGGCTCAAGGTTGGATGTCTCCAGTCACCAAAAAAAAAGACTATATTCTCTTACAGGACCTACCAGTGCTCAGCTGCACTAACATTGATAGTTTCAAAGTGGTAAGTGGTGATTTGCATCTGAGGAAAATAGGCCCAGAGCTTATGATTACTGCTGCTGGTATGACTATTAAAAATAATAAAACAAGTTTTGGGGGAACTAAACAGGAGTTTCACAAATTAAGCATGAATGAGAGAACTGTTCTTAGGAAAATAATTGGAAACATCTGTGTATGAATAAACCTTTATGCCTTCAAACACACAAGCGCATGTGAGCAAGGGATCACAGAGAAAGAAGCACATAGACACTGTCTTATTTCTGATAACAACAATTCTCCTGCTCTGGAAACCTGAACAAAAATACCTACCATATTTATCCCTGCTGCTTTTAGAAGTATTTTATCTGGCATTTTAGCAGTTCAGCGTAAGATTTATTGCAGCATAAGATTAGGCAAGTGCAGGGCTGCAGTCTCAAACTACTTCTGCACACACTCTCATTTATCCAGATTAAAAGAAAAAAGAGCAATCAGCAGGGTCAGGTCCTGCAGCTTCCCTAAAACCTGAACCCAAACCACTTCTTGTTTTAGAGAGGGCTTTAATTTGAAAATTCAGAGCTAGGAACACCTTGGAACCCATGCTGGAGACCAAACACGTCAGACTTGGAAACCCACTCGTCTAAAATGGAAATGCATGAAATCAAACAAACAAATGAAATAAAATCCCAGCTCACCCCGTCAGCGATGCAGAAGGAGCTGGAGCAGGCAAAGCGCCTGGCCACAGCCCCAGAGGACTCGTGCATCGCTGAAATACCAATGTCAGTTTATTTTAATTTCTCCCTCCCTTCAATGACTTCTTTCTGATTTTTAACATCTTTAGGGGCTCTTTGGATCCCCTTTCCTTTCGCCTAATTAGAAGCAGAGCGGTAATCCTACTCCACAGAGAAAACAGCCCGCATCAGACCCAAACACAGCCCAACCCGTGGCTACATCCTACTTACAACATTTGCATTGCTTCATGGGATTCACGTGGAACTCCCTGTAAACACGGCTCCTGCGCTATTCCCAGGGTACCTGCAGTTGCATTCATTTCACTTATTATACTGGCAGATTTTTTTTTTTTTCCCTTTAAAGTAAAAAAATAAAAGCATGCAGATTTTGAACTCTTAAAAAAAGGTGATGATGAATGAGGTCTCCTGCTCCCCCTGGAGGAGGGGAGCACGCTGGCCCTGGAGCTGGTTGCTCCAGCCTTGCTCCTCCGCTCTGCCCTGGGACACTGATCCTGGGCTCGTGCCGGCTCCGTCCTGGGCTGCTCCAGCAATGCGGAACCGCACAACCTAGGCTTTTCCCTGCCACAGGGGCGATAAGGCTTTTCAATCCATCATCCCTCAAGGGTTGCTGGTTGCGTTACTGTCCTCCAGCCTGCTTTCCACTGCCTGAGCCCTGGCTTCTAGCAGAACTGATCGAGAATTAGGTTTTGCTTTCCATTAGAAAAAAATGATTTGTCAAAAATGACTTGTCAGCATGGACCCTTTTGATGGCAACATTCGATCAGGACGGACTTTTTCACATAAAATGGAAGAGCCTGTCCCCAGCAAGGCAGAGGCACAGCCCTTTGCTGAAGGGATTCCTCAGGAGTATGGGAAGCCCTGATGGGTGCTGGGGTCTCCCACATCCCAGGGTCTTCCTGGCTTCTGGGTCGGTGCCTTTTGCTGCTCAGATCACTCTCCTCATGACACAAAATAACAAACATTTCAAGAAGAAAATTTTCTGAGCAGAAAACCTGCCTGCCCTCTCGATCTGGCATCTGCCCCTGATTTTCCATTTCAGTGGAGCGACTGAAGCCTAAGGCTGAAGATGTTTGCGGTGTAAAGCCCCTGTTCTGCTGAGCTATCCCAGACCTTTGTTCAGGCGCTCTGCTCATCAGATCTCTAAAAAACTTCTTTCTTTCTTTCTTCTAAATGACCTAATTGTGGGGTTTATGGTTAAATGATCACCTGCATAAGAAGAATTATCACCGGAGTTGAAATGAGTGTCCCGATTCCTTAAA
This sequence comes from Pelecanus crispus, assembly GCF_030463565.1. NCBI lineage: Eukaryota > Metazoa > Chordata > Aves > Pelecaniformes > Pelecanidae > Pelecanus > Pelecanus crispus. The sequence goes on along the minus strand of NC_134653.1, from coordinate 3,100,589 downwards.
GACAGGCAGAGCCACCACTGTCCCCTGTCCATCTAACACCAAAGCTGAATTTGATGTCTTTCAGGATTTTGGAAGAGTTGTTTTAATTTTCTAAGAGAAAAAGAAAGGCTCTCCCATGGCTTTGTAGTCACAGACGTTTAGAGGCTGTCAGTGTAGCCAAGGGTGAGGCACAGCCGCGAGATGGAAGATGGCAACACTGCCACATGTTAAAAGAAAAGCGACAAAAGAAAACTTGTGTTGCTTTTGAAGAAAAGTCTGAAAAGGTGGAAGAAAATCCACTGTAGGGAACACTTTTGCTTTGGCTGGAGAATGGACTGGAGGGAAGAAGAAGCCCCCCCTCAGGGCTTGGACGTTTCCCAGGGATGCTCCTCTCCTCCCTGGTCCCAGGACCCTTCCCGAGGGGATGTGGCTGGAGGGGTCTGAGCCGAACGGTCCTGTCCCTGCCCAGCCCCTCCAGCCCACCTTCTCCACCTGTGCCTGCGCCTCCCTCAAAGGCATTAAGCTCCTGCCCTATTTATTTTCACATCAGATTAACGACAGCGAAATCCCTAATTCACGAGCGGGATTACCCCGAGTGCTCTGCCCTAACGGGACTAATCCTCCCTCCCTCCGGTGCACAGATATTCAAGGGAATTTCAGTTCCTGGCTGAAATTGCTCCTGGCTCTGGAGGAGCCCCAAAAGCTGTGATTTAACCCCTGGCTGGCTGCTTTTCCAGAGCTCCCCCCAAAAGCCATCTGGCCTTCAGCAGCCACGTGGAGATGCTCCACGGTGAATCCCCGGGCAGCGGGAGGTGATGCTGCTCTGCAAGGTGGGATTACAGAGAGCATCTTCTCACCGCATCCTCCCCACGGAGCCTGGGCAATTCGAAATGGCCAGCAAGAAATAAAAGCCCCATTCTGATAATGACGGGAAAACACCCAGAAGAGAAAAAGAGAGGAAAAGGTGAAGAAAATTCCACAGCAATCCAATGGCAGGCTTGTGCCAGCACGAATAGCAAGGATGTGGCTGGAGACAGAAGCTCCACGGCACAGAACGGCCTCGTGGGTGACCCTGCAGCGTTGCCGCACACCCTGCCCGGCTTTTTTGCAACCAGGAGGTCAAGGAAGGTGAGGGATGGTAACACCAAACTCAGCCATACGGGGCAAACCCAAACCCCAAGTGGCACACACTCTGGTGCTGCCGGAGCTGGGACGGGACTGGCTCGGGATCCTCCTGGTCCTCCGGCAGCAGTGGTGGCTGCAACCCGCTAAAACCGTGACTGTGCAAAACCGGGTACTTCTGAGTTACCATGGAAACTGCTGCTCTCGAGGCCACCGAAGCACCACCCAGTTTAAAACAGCCAACTTCACGACTAGGAGATTTGAAAAGAAAAAAATGCAAAGGAGAGATCTAGACTAACCGCTGGAGGCAAAGATAATTGCAAAAGATTTGCTTAATATTTCTTCCTCTGCCACAAATTCCAGGGTAATGACATCTCCAGCGTATCTGGGCCAAGCTCAAATCCCCCGGACGCCCTTTGGGCAGGAGCTGGGGAGTGGCAGAGCCCTGCCCGCCCGGGGGGGGCTGCTCCCGGCCACGCAGCACCGCACTGCGGGATCGACGCAGTCTCTTACGCTGAAATCTAGCCCCGAGTTTAGACGTGGCGACACAGAAACCCGGCTCTGCCCCAAAATGTTGTTGGCCCCACATGCTGTTAGAGCAAGGGCTGATGCTGATGCTCTCCCAGTGCTGATGGCTTCGTGATGCTGCTGCTCTCCAGAAGCTTTTCACATGGTTTTATTGAAATTGCCTCCAGGGAAAGACCAGTGGCTTGAGGATGAAGAGCTCTGGTTGCCAGAAGATGCCTCAGCATGGGCAAGACCCGCTTTTCCTGCTGACCTCTGCCATGCCAGTTCAGCTGGTAAGGCCTTGACCTGATTTAAAAAGACGGATGGGAATTCAAGGGTGTGTTGAAGCCGTTGCTCAAGACGGCATGAGTGTTTCCAGCAGTAAAACCAATGACAGGAGCCCAATGCAGAGGGTTGGGGTTGGGTGGCCACTCGTTGGCTCCACATCACCTAGCCACTGGTATCAGTGCCAGTGGACGTGTTTGAGGAGTAGGCAAGCCGAAATAAAATTGAGTAGGAGCTGTGCATGTGTCCTGCCCAGAGGGAGACCTCCTGGCACCTCCTGCCTCCGTCAGCAGCCCCTGCCCTCTGCCACCGGCAGCGGGGTTAGAAAGGGCCCCTCCATCACCGAGGCAGCAACACAGCAAGACTCTCATCTCCTAGGGACATTACCGATTAATTAAGGAATCCAGCTAACAAACACAGAAAAAATATTTTGTCTTTAAACCTGCTCTCTGGTGGATCCAGAGCAGACCAGGACATCAGAGCCGCTTTGCATCTTAGGGTGAAGAGCTGGCCGAGGACGCCTGCAGCGGTACGGCACTTCATAGCAGCGCATCAACAATTTTTCTTAGTGCAGCAAGTGTTTCCTGAAGACAAGTTTGCATTTGGCCTCTGATTTACCTTGTTCTTTTCCTCTCCCCCTTTTTAAAGCAGTGCACTTGTGACTTTTTGCATTGCTGACCTCAGGCCCCAAACCGAGGAGCAGAGGAACAGGGCAGACCGGCGTCACTGCCGCACCTCTGCCGGTGGCACGCAGACCTGCCCACGGGTCGCAAGGGTGAAACCCAGAGGAAGAACTTTAACACCCTGGCCTCCAGACCCTCACGTTTAACTTTAAAAAAAGACTTAATTCCGTTGAGTTTATGGCAACAGAAGAAACCTAAGCAAAAGCAGAAATCAGCTGTGTCCTTCCTGAGCTTGCAGCGCTCACGCTGTGCTTTGCGTCCGTTTAGTTCAACTGGTTGAGGCACAGATCTAATTAAACTGGAACAGCAGCCAGGCCTGATGGCTCCATCTCCTCTTTGTACACCGCGACGTGGATGGTGTCAGGCAGAAGAATGACTCTGCTGAACTGAAGAACACCGAACCCAAACCCAGCATCTCCCAGCTCCTTCCCGCCATAAACCTCCGATTCTTGGCCCAAAGAGAAATGTAAAATTAACTGCAATGATGCAACTTGGATCTCTGTTTCACGCATTTTAGCCAGCAAAACAATGTGGATAGTTCCCGTTTCTAGAAGACTTTCAGATTCTTACACATTTGTGCAATGCTATAAGGGGATTTCTTGGCCTGCAGGTCAAAGTCTAATATTTTCTTTAAAAATCTGAGGGCCTTCTGAAAAATAAAAATGAAAGACTTAAAGAGAAACTGCTTGCCTTGTTAGAAAGCTAGGTTTTCCATACCTATACTAAAATTGCACAGGTACAGGGTAGACTGCCATGTCTGCAGCCCTGGTTTGTGTTGTGTTCGCTTTGCGTCGGTCATTTCCCCGCTCCAAATAACGAGAGCAGAAACCTCCAGTGACGTGGGTATAGGTTAGGCTCAGACGTCCCATAACGCAACCGCTCTCCTTCTCTAGGCAGTTCAGCCAGTCTGTGCCTCGCCATTTTCAGGGAGATAATCTCTACCATCCGTCACTCTAATTCTAAAAATACTTCTGCAGTAAACACAGGAAAAAAATGCCAGGACCGTATTACCGCTGTGTCACAAACTCCCTTGCTTTCATCCCATGCCTCGTGATGAGGGACGTGCTCCTTCAAATGCTCAGGTCCTTCACAGGGATCAGTCTCAGCTTCATTTAAAATTTCCCCTCCCCAACCCCAATCTTCATTTCTAAATGTCCATGTTGGAGAGAGGCGGGAGCCAAAAGCCTAACCACCCAGCAACTGAAAAGCAGCAAGACAAGATCACGGTGCTTACTATTTTCACATAATCTTATTATTTTTAAGCCATTCAGGGGATTTTGGAGACTTAACCCCTTATTTTAAATGCTCGGATTTGGCAGTATTGTGATTATTACTGCTATCGTATCTGTACGTACTGCACACGATGCTGAGGAATAACACAAAGCAATAAAAGCCAAGTTCTAGTTACAAGGAGAACATATGTTTACAGAAGAAGCAGCCAAATGAAGTTTCAGTTTTTATAGCCTAAGATGTGACTAATGCACTAAATATACACACACATGTATAGATATATATATACACACACATATCTGAGAGACTGGGATTTTCAGGTCGCTCTTGGTGAGCTGGGTATGTACTGCTCATCGAAGAGCAGCAGGACTCAGGTCTGTAATTCCTCCTTTGCAAAAGCACAGCCTTATCTGCCTTTAGAAACGAGGCGGGTCAGAAACCTGAGGACCTGCTTGTAAACCACCCAACCCGGCATCTGTCCCCCGGCAGCGGCAAGAGCGCAACTGGTTGCAGGAGGAGAGCTTGGGGAGGAAGGAGAGGGGCTCGGTCCTCCACCCGAGTGGTCCGGCAGATCCTGAGGCCACGAGGATGCCCACGTACTTGGTCAGACCGCAAAGCAGCCGCTGCGTGAGATGGCAATGGGGCTCCTGCAAAGCTGTGGAGCATCGAAGCACTTGCAGGAAAAGGTGATGGGGGAAGAGCAGGGTATGGGGTGGGCACGGCTGCTGCCTTGTCCCACCAAGCCCCACAGCACTGCCACCGCATCTGTGTGTTCACAGAATCATAGAATCATTTAGGTTGGAAAAGACCTTTAAGATCATCCAGGCCAACCATTAACCTAACACGACCAAGTCCACCACTAAACCAATTAAGGGCAGAGTCATAATTTCATGTTTCCTGGCTTGGTGGCTGGATTATTTTGTAATGAAACTAAAAATAGGAATCACTAAGGTTGGAGACGACCTCTAAGGTCATCAGCCCAACCATCAACCCAACCCCACCATGCCCACTAAACCATGTCCCAGAGTGCCACCTCTGCCCGTTTTTTGAACCCCTCCAGGGATGGGGACTCCACCACCTCTCTGGGCAGCCTGTTCCAATGCTTGGCCACTCTTTCCGTGAAGAAATCTCTCCTACTATCCAATCTAAACCTTCCCTGACACAACATGTGCTCTGACTGATGGATGGGCCACCCTGAAAGGTTTGCGTATGGGTGGGAAGCTGCTCCTGTGCAGAAATATTGAATTAAAAGTACCTAGTTCCTGTTTTACCAGTATTTAGGGGTGCTGCCCAAATACCAGCAAATTACAGTAATAGCACTTCCCATCCCTTCATGCCACCAGTGACAAAAATAGCTTTAAAAGTCTGCAATATCCACCTCATGCTGTATGGTAAGTAACAGAAAACAGTCCAAACTCAATGATATTTGGTAAATAGGAACAGGAAAAAAATAAAAAGGAAGAAAAAGAAAGAACAGAACTGGAAGAAAAATGAGTCAGAATAAAATTCCCAAGAGGCAGCGCTGGCTGGTGCTGGCATAATTTTAAGGAACATTCTTCTTTTTAAAAAGTTGATTGATTAAAGCTATTTTTAGTGTCCATACTGCACTGGATCATTCGGGTTCGTTTGCTTATGAATTGTAAAACAAAATGAGGCAGCTGCACTTCAGAAGTATATACCTCCCCAAAACCACCACAAACACGCAGACCAGAAGCAATATTTCAGCCCGAAAGACACCAAGTTGGCACATGTCTTTGGAGATGGGGCTGACTGCAGAGAATTCTTGTTTAAGAAAGGATTAGCCTGAGTTACTGGAATAATTGCATCCCGCTAGTTTGCTATAAAATAACCATAACGGGACTCCAACCTGGTACCAGCCCCAAATGGACCTTGAGCAACAGGCTGTTCTGCTGGGCTGCTGCAGGATGTGCCTTCCTCCCCCCAAAACGGGAATAATTCCCTTTGCCTTGCTCTGCTAGAAATTGGGGAGCTGATTTTGGGGCAGAGCGCCTGGATCTGGCCCCACTGGATGATTTTTGGCTGAAGCATGGCAGTTTGCAGCCCTGGGCCTCCCGGATGTGCCATATGTGCTTACGGCCAGGGCATCCCAAACCTGGAAGGCTTCCCTGTTGGGATGCTCGTCATCGTGCAATGCGGAAACTTTGGCGCGGCTCCTGAGACCCTTGCACAAGCGCAGCTCTCTGCAGCCCCGCAGTGTTCAGCACCCAGGTTGCCCACGTGCCCTTTGAACGCCTCCTCTTTGGTTTTGGCACTCTGAGCGGCACCGCAGGTATTTGCTCTGAAAGCACCGAGAAGTTGGCGTTTTGCGCTGCCAGGGAAAAGTCGGTAGCGTGCGACTGAGCCACCACCGCAAATGGCCAGTGGTCCTCAAACTGACAAATCTTGGTAACGACGGTAATGCAGAGAGCAAAGCTTGTTCGCAGATCATTCAACGGCAGTAAAAGGAGGCTAAATCCATCTCATTATGCACCTTAAATCATTCACCTTGCTCAAGCCAATCTTTTGGAGCCATAATGAATTTAAAAGCAGTTAACTCCAAGTCCTTGTCATATGTCATTTGTCAGACAGCTTCATTTTCCCTGCCTGTTGTCACAGCTTTGTAAGGCTGTTACGAGACAGGCGATGCAGCAAGCCGCAGCTATTGGGGATTAAACTTCAAACTAAAAGGATGATACAGGCATAAAAGCACCTCGAGGGGTGCACATGTTCGCGCTGCCTCCCGACGCGGCTCAGTCGATGCAACACTAATCCCCCCTGTTCTTGGAGCTTTCCGAGCATAAAACCAGGATCCGTAAGACCCGATCACTACCGTTGCTCTTCCCTGCCATGTGCCTCCCCGGCACAAACCTGTCTCGGCGGATCTCGTACCTCCCAAACAAGCTCAGCAGGGAAATCAAGGCAACGCAAACCATTCCTACGCCCAAACCCACAGGAAAACCTCCCCACATCAGCCCGCCGGCACGCATCACCCTGGAAACATCACCTCCCCTGCCTGTGTTAAATTACTGCCTGTTAATGCCCAGAGTGATGATAGCAAATGGATTTAGCGTGTCGTTAAGGCATCCTTAACTGCTGCGAGATGCCCTGAGAGGAAACAAGGTTGTATCGATTAAAGTGACATAACTGGACTTTGGCACAGCCGCGCTGCACCGGGCCGGCTCAGGAGCTGCCCTCTGAATTTTCATTTCTGTTATATGATGGAAAACACCATCTTACGTGGTTTAAATTCTGCAGCTGGAAGCCCATGGCCAGACCATGCCAGATGAGGTGGGGTTAGCGTGGTTTTCCTGCCTGTGATGCCAGCTCTGAAGCCCTCAAGCGGTGGGTTCAGACCATCCAGGAAAGCCTCTGTTCCTGCCATTTCCACATAGCGTGATAAAAACTCTCAGTAATTCAAAGGTGCTATTCCTGATTGACGGTGCACGGAGATCTCAGGCCCAAAATAAACCCAAATGATCTCTAAACACATCACAACCCGTTCAGCCACCGAATCCACTAAATCCACCCAAATGAGAGCGTTTCATGCTCAGTAAATTCCCAGCCATCATTTACCCAGCAAGGAGACAAGGACAGAAACAGTGTTTTGCCTGGTCCCCTCCGCCTGCGTGACTCACTTGATTAAAATACATATAAGCACCTATCTAAGCAGTGACATGCGAGGGGGAGCAATCAGCACAGGTAATTGCTTGAGAGAGACGGGCGCGTGGGTGAGATGCCAAAAACTCGGGGAAATGGGTCACGGAGGGCAGAGAGCCGCAGCCGCATCCTTGGGGGCGGCTCAGTGCCATGGCAACTCGTGGCCGCAGCTCGGCTTCCCGAAACGATGCTGCTGGGGGTGAACCCCGGGTGGAAGGTTGAGCCCTAAACATCTCCTGTGCCAGCTTGGCTCGGTGCTGGGTGATGCTGGAGGGGGCTGCAGGGAGAGGATGGGGGAGATGCGGCTCAGCATCTGCCTGCCACCGGTCCTGCCCTCGCTGGGCTCGGCTCGTGCATCGTACAAAGCAATGGGACAGGGCTTCTGGGGTTTATTTTGCTTTCTGGTTTTTGCTTTCTGTCTGTGGGTAAATGCAAACGTGCTTTTCCCGCAGGGAGACACGCTGCTGGGTTCAGAGCGAACACCGCTGGCCTCATGCAGCTGGCGTGTCGGCAGGTCCAGACCAAGCACGGCTTCTCCCATTTACACCAGTATCCTGATGAATTAGGTGGGCTGAGGAGGGGAAGCAGCCTTCCCCTGTGCCCTCGGTGCTAGGAGTAGGAGCTGTCACCCGCAGGGGACCACGCAGGTGACAAACATCGCAGCATCCCCTTCTGAGGGAGCTCAGTGCAAAGATGAAGCTGCTCCAGGGCTGCAATTCCCCTGGAAACACATCACCTTTGCATCGCATTTGCTTTTTCCCTACACGTGCCCTCAGCAAAATGCATGCCATTCCCAGCCTGCACTCGGCTAAATTGCTCCGCCAGCTCGCTGCATCAAAAGCGCAACCCTTGGGAAGCCAAACTCAGCTGGAATCCTGAAAATAAAGAGAAGAGGATGACTTTGTCTTCTCTGCCTCATCTATCCAGCCAGGGAAAAAGCACTTTACAAGAAAAAGCAAGCAAAGAAATTAAACTTTGCAGACGCGCTGTGTGGTGGGTAAGAAGAATCCCCCTTTACAGATGTGAAATACCAGCAGAGAAAGAGGTTGGAGGGATGGTTTGCGAAGGCCAGCGCTCCCGCTCGCAAGCCCAATTTGCACCCACGCAGTGTGGTACAAGCCGAAGGAGGCAAAATACAGCCCTGTGTGAGTTGCCCAACTTGGGGTGGGTGTCAGGCAGAAATTGCACCCCATCCTGAGCTCCCTGAGCCACCTCCTAGGCCAGAATAACCAGCACCATCCAAGCAGGGCGAGCAGGACCTCGGGCTGTGCTTGCATTAGCAGGATGACAGCTCGTATTTCCCATGAAAATACCACTTGTGGATCTCACTCCAGGGATTATCAGATCGACTGCTCCGAGTAACGTTCTCGCAGCAGGTACAGGACTCTTGTACCTGCTGTAGATCCCCTTCAAACGGGGATGGCAAACCTCCGTGCGGCTGCGCAGGCCGATGCCGCGCGAGGGGTGGACGCCTCGCTCCGACCTTGTCCAAACCCAAACGCTCCTCCAGGTTTCCCAGGCAAACAAAAGGCCAAAAGATCATAGAATCATAGAATTGTTTAGGTTGGAAAAGACCTTTAAGATCATCCAGGCCAACCATTAACCTAACACTGCCAAGTCCACCACTAAACCATTTAAGGGGAGAGGAATAATTTCATGTTTCCTGGCTTGCTGGCTGGATTATTTTATAATGAGAATAAAACCTAGGAATCACTAAGGTTGGAAAGGATCTCTAAGATCATCAGTCCAACCATCAACCCAACACCACCATGCCCACTAAACCATGTCCCAAAGTGCCACGTCTGCCCGCTTTTTTAACACCCCCAGGGATGGGGACTCCCCTACCTCTCTGGGCAGCCTGGTCCAATGCTTGGCCACTCTTTCCGTGAAGAAATTTTTCCTAATATCCAACCTAAACCTCCCCTGACGCAGCTTGAGGCCATTTCCTCTCATCCTATCGCTAACTACGTGGGAGAAGAGCCCAACACCCCCTCCCTGCCCCCTCCTGTCAGGAGCTGCAGAGCGATCAGGTCTCCCCTCAGCCTCCTCTTCTCCAGGCTGAACACCCCCAGCTCCCTCAGCCCTCAGATAAAAGATGCTGGAAGAGAAATAGCTGCACTTTTTCTTTCCTCTGTCCTTCACTTCAGCTACAGACAAAGCTGCATGGGGTTAAAGACGCAATGCGCCCCGGTGACCCTAGGGATCGCGTGCCCTTTAGGTGATAAAAAGACAAGAAAAACCTCCTGAGGGACCAGTGACCCCAACGCCAGCATGCCCGTGCCGAGAAAGAGCCTGCGTTTCCCCGGTGTAGGCTCCTTGATATCCACTTTGTGCTGAGATGCCCCATGCTGCAATTATTTCAGGAATAATTTTTAACCTGATTTTTTTTCCTGATTCTCAGGAAAGAGAAAAACTGTGTTTTTCTTCCCTACCTTAGATGCTTCGGGCGTTTTACACACCATTAGCATCCCATCACGCCATTCAGGGTTGGCGCTTGCAAGGGCTTAGAGAGCAGCCACAGAGTTTTTTTTCTTGTTTCTACGACAATTCAGCTGCATTGGGTCAAGCTTTTTAAAGAAGAAAGGTCACATTTTAAAAAAAAAAAACCTGACCTGCTGCATTTTGGCAACCTCTTCCTCTGTACACCAGCCCCAGCCCCTGCCAGTTTTGCCATCGGGGTCCCGGCTTAGATGTGGCAACCTCCCTCCGGCAGCCCCCAGCCAGGATTGATCTCGTCACAGCCTCAGAGTAGCTGGGGGTGGTTTCAAAAGTCTTAAATATTTCATTTATTATCAGCATTGATCCCTGTTTTAATGAGCCAAACTGCACCCAGAGAGAGGGATGTCTCCATCAGCCTGATCTTATCTCCTGCCACTTGAGTGTTTCATGTTAAAATTGGGTCACCCGCATGAAAATTTTGTTGCCTTTTTAAATTCAACGTGCCCCGTAGCTTTTATCCAGGATTTCTAAATATTTGCAGTCAAATAAAATCAGCCCTGAGGAGAAGGTAATGACTCAGCAGGGGATTTCTTGGCTGGAATTTGCCCCATTTCTGCCCGTTTCCAGCCACGCTTGCGGTGGCTCCCTGCGTGGCCGGTGTCCATGCTGGGCAGGAGAACCAGCCACCGTTAAAAGTAATGATTGCTCCCACAGCTAACAAGGCAGAAACTCGGAGCATGAATTATACAAGCGCTGGGGCTCTCCCCTCAGCCGGGTATGAAGTATTTAACAGCCGAGGAGGGACGCTGTGCTTTAACAACACTGCTCCGACACCCACCCTGCCCCTCCTTGCCCGGCTCTCACCCCACGGGTGATTGTACCAACGACACCCTTGAAACCTGCCCCGACACCAGCTGCCTGATGACCCAGCATTTTCGGTGCACGGTTGCATCCTCATCCTCCGATGGGATCTGGCCACCGGCTGCTGAGCTGCTTCGGGCTGAACTTCATGGGATTTTTGGATAAAGCCAAAACACCTTGCATAGAGGGAGAAATTTTTAGTCTAGTCTACCCTTGATTGGTTTAGAGTAGACTTGGTAGTGTAGGTTAATGGTTGGACTGGATGATCTTAAAGGCCTTTTCCAACCTAAACGATTCTATGATTCTATGATATAATAATAATGATAATGGCAACAATAACGGCAAAGCAAATGGTCTACGGGATAGGATGAGAGAAGGACGAGCGTGGTACGGCGTGGGCAGGACCCGTGACCCAGCCCAGGGATGGAGCCGAGGGCTCACCACCGCAGCAGAGTCCCGCTGCCCACGACGGAGCGGGATGAGTCACGGAGCAAACACCACCACCGAGCAGCAAACGGCTCCAGCACACCAGAACAAATCAGGGCCTCCACTCACGCACAGCAAAAATCAATTCTGTCAACATCAGGGCTGGAGGATCCGATAGGAGCGGAGGCAGCGAGCGCGGCTGGGCTGGCTCCCCTGTGTTTGCAGCCGGGATTGCCCTGCAGCTCCCCGAGCCCCGGCTGCTCAGCAAGATCAGCTCTCACAGCCCAGCATTTGCCAGAAATTTGGTCAATCGAAGTTAAGACTGGCTATGTTTTTTTTTTTAAACAGTATCAGCATCAATAACAGAAGCTGCTCTTCTTGCTTCACATAGTTAATGCTGCGTCATGAGCTTGGCTGCCATTATTGATATCAATACGACGTCCGTGTCCATGTAAATGTCACTTGGTAGCAATAATGTCAATGCTGTGGTCCCCAGGGTCAATCAACAGCAATACCAAATGTCATCCAGCCGGCAAGCGTTGAGTAATTGGGAAATGCTAATACAAAGGTAAAAATCAGGGATGCACACGGGGCGTGAAGTTTGTTTAGAGGAAGAAACTAATTTCACTGTAGTCCAGAGCTCTGCCAACTTCTGGATGTGGTCCTGCTGCCGCTGCGGCTCTTGCTCTTCTGTGTTTGCTCTTTACGTGGGCACAAAATCCGCCCCAACCGGCGCCTGCCACCCCTCTGTCTCCCACGCGCGGTCTCCAGCTGCTCTCGGGGAAGGGAAAGGCGCAGGGCACGGGCGCCCAGCGCCTGCCTCGCCAGCCCGGCGGAGCCGTCCAGCGGCCGGCTCCTGGCACGCACGCGGGTCCTGGATGGATTTATGCCGTGACATTTTTAATGATCCTTCCCGGGGTTACTCGGGAAGTAGAGGGGAGAAAATATTTCGCAACTGCAATTGAGCGAAAAGGAAATGCAGCCGCTGTCTGGCACGGCATTTCGCGCACGGGGGCTGAGGGAAGGGTAACTCGCTTGAGGAGCTGGCAGGCGGCAGCATCGCCAGCTCAGGGCTTGGAGGGTGGTTTCAAAACAGCAAAACGTTTCTGACTTATTGTCTAGAACATCTGCTCCCGCCATGTGTTGCGCTGGAGAAGACAAATAGGTCCAAGAAGTGTGGCTGATTCGCGCAAGAAATGCCCTTTTAACCTAACTGATGATGTTCAGATGTTTTCACTGTAACGCTCAGCTCATGCTTGAGCTCAGCGAGCAAAGTTGTCTCAGCTCCATCGGTCTCTGCGCAGGCTCTGGACAGCTGTAACTGGCCCCGGGAAGGCTTTCAGCCTCTGCCAAACGCCTCAGTGCATCCAAAATGAAAGAGGTTCAGTCCAATTTTGAGCGAGTGTAAGAGCACAGCTGGGTGTTTGCAGTGGTTCAGCCAACCCCACGGTGCTGGGTTTACCTGGGTCTTCCCTGTCTCCGGGGTGTGAGCAGCCTCGGGGCTTGCTGAGCTCCCGGCGGATCCCGAGCTGGGTTGTCCGCGGACCTGGGCGCGCATGGAGCTAACTCAGGTGACAAGTGGCAGAAATAAAGGACAATAATAACTGCAAGCATGATAAGCAGATGGGATTTTGGTACCTTCCATCACTTTCCATTCACTGCCTGCTCATCCACGGTACCCAAGAGATGTATCTGCTACAACACAGAGTTTTAGGAACGACCATGCCGACACTGGAAGCCCTCAAGGTCAGCCCCAAGACAACCTCCACGCTTACTCTTCTCAAGCAGGACAGCCACATATTTTAATTCAGCTGCGGGAAACTCGAGTCCTGTCCCCAAAGAGCTGAGCGCTACTGCAGCCAGGGTCTTGTGATAGATTTGCATAAGCAGCCACATCCATCACGGACAGATAAAACTTACCTATCTCAGTTCTGCAATTTGATGGATTGACCTGCTCTGTTAAAAGAGAGGGTTTTTTTTTTAAAAGAGAGCAAAGAGGTTGTTTTTTTTTTTTTCTCCTGTCTGCAATATTGAAAAAAAAGGGGGGGGAAATAAAATAAAATCCCCAATCAAACACTTCATGGTATACTTGGATCCATGGCACATTCTTCTGATGAATAGAGGCAATTATTTTTCAGAATAATTTAAGCAGCTTTGATTCAAGGGGCAGTTTAGACTGACATTTAAATGAGCTCAAATTTAAAGTGAGCTGTATTATCAGCTAGTGATTTTCTACTTACTGCTTTAAATAACTCCGTGTCCCACGCTTGCAATGTAATAACTCCCCAAATTACAATAATCTCAGGAGGCAAAGGACCTTAATGACTGAGTGACCGGCTTTGTCATGGGCAGCGCGCGGGGCTGAGGCGGGTGACGGGGACGTGCGCGGTCGGCTACGTTCCGGTGCCATCGGAGACACGTGGCAGCACCCCAGTGCAGGATGCTGCTGGTCATGGAAGTGGTTTGAAGGACTTTAGAGTTAACCTTCCTCTCTGGACCCTCTCACCCTCCCCAAAACCCAGATATCGCTACAGTAGCATTTACGTTGTATGGTTAGGTTTCCTTTGACAAACTCAGGTTTGGTCGGATGCTTCAGTGCTTTCTCTCTGCTTTGCTGTCCTGGATTAGGTGGAGAATGGTGGGGTCTGGAGACATCCCACTGGCACCTAACCAGGCTTGAATGAACCCTGGGGAAATAACAGAGCAGCTGAAACCCGAACCTTTGCCCCAAAATGGGAGCTGAACCTGAACTGCTGCTTCCTGGGGATGCCACGCAGCCCCCTTTGCGTCGCGCACTACGAACCTTCGGCCAGAAGCACTGCAACATCGCCCAGAAAAGGTCTTCGCTATGGAGCTGCTGGCCTGGAGCAAAACCAACTGGAAATCCCTCCTGAGGGCTCGTTCCTGGTAAACAAGCCATGTTTGTCCTGATGCAGGTTTGGATGCCTAGACAAATATTTCCCGGCGACAGGGCTGCATCGGTCCTTACCCCTTCCCTCGGGCTGACACGGGGGGACACGCGTTTCTGGATGGCTGAATTCATCCCAGAGCTGCCACACGTCATCTGCTCTCCCTGCGGTTTAACAGTTATAATGCTAATATAAATAGATTCCCCCCCACTTTCACAAAGATGTTCCTTGTGGCTTTTCTATCCAGGGACTTACCCGCCTCGCTGTTGCGGTATCCAAGAGCCTCATGATCTCTAATGGCTTTTTTTGCATGAGTAATGCATTTACATGCATCTCACCCAAAATGCTCTTTCATCCTCTCTATGTGCTTTTCCTCCTTGGCACAACTCTCCAGTTTTATTCCCTTTTATCTGAGCTGTAGCCTGTGCTGGGATGAACAAACGCAGCCCTTAATGCCAAAGGAAATGAGGCACATTTCAAATGCAGCACTTCGGAGATAACAACCGATCCCAGATGTGCCTAACCCAAAAAACAGGGAAATGGTCCTGACTCTTCCCCCTGGGAGCCTGCTGGTTGCCCCATGGGAACCGGCTACCGAAATCGGGGGGACAAAGCCACACGTTGCAGGCAGCAGTAGTGGCACGGTCCCGGCCGCTTTAGCCATTGCCGGTCCCTGTATTTCAGCACAGCTTGGAGCTGAACCCGGAGCTTCGGCAGGTTTTGAATGGGCGAACGGTACGTTAATATAGTAAAACTGAGGAGTGTGATGATTTTATAACAAACTTCTTGAGGTTATGGGATACAGAGCATCCACCACCAGATCTGGATCCTCCAGCCATGCAGCGCTCGTCGATCACGCATGCATTTCGTAACTACGTCAACACGAAAAGGCTATCGATTCCCCCATTCCTCTGCTCTGCAGTCTGCTCCGCTGAAAACGTTTTCACTACCAGAATTTGGCAAGGCTCGCCCGCCACCTCCAAGCTCAATGGGAAATACCCTCTTCAGTGCCCCTCTCCTAACCAGCTATCACCAAGGGGATGGAAGAGGGGGATAGGAAGAAATCTATTCTGGTCCGTGGTGATGTATACGTTGCATCATCCGTGACAAAACCAACGTGCGAGCGCCTGGTTATTATCCTCACAGTGGTGCCCAGATCCTCTACGTGAGACCCCCTGCAAGGCCCCAGGGCTGGCGCTAGCTAGGGTCAGACCTATTCGACGTCCCCATGAGGGGTGCCTAAATACACCGGATGATGCAGAAACGAGTGGCTGCCGTTCACCAGGTCATGCTGACTCTGGCTTGGATCGCGCTATTGCTCCGACCGACGGGAAAACTGGGGAGCTGGAAAACACGTTTTACCCAGCCGCAGTGGTTGGGTTGGAAAAATCAACTCCTTTTTCCCTTGCAGAAAGAGTCTGGCCATGCGAGTGAACCTCTAGGTTAGAACCTGATTTTCAGGCACCTCTGCAAAAATTTTATCTGCCCCGCAGACAAGCCAGACTCCAGCATAATAAAAGCAACGCAGCGTCTGAACCCCACCTTTGCTAGGGATGGAGACTGGGTGCTGCGCCAGCATCCCGGTGTGAGCAAGATTTACTGCTCCGTGCCTGACAACCGGCCCATGCTAGAAAAATGCTGAAAATGGTAATTGTGCTCAAGTGCAAAAGCCAACAAGCCAAATGCCAGGAGCCTCAACCGATCTCCTTGTGCACAGTCCTCCCAGCGCTCGCTCCCACCCAGCCAGGGACTGAAATCCCGCAGTGGGGAACCACAGAGCCACAGCAAGGGGATGGCCAGTGGCTCTGGGATGAGGATGCTGCAACGGGAAGGGGCAAAAGTCCCTGGAAGTGACTTTTATAGCCGTCTGCAACCAGCTGTGACCCTACCAGCTGTCCTAGCTGGCCACGCCAGCACGGCCAGGCTCTTGCAAGCCAGGAAAAGCCCCTAACAGCCTTCATTTTTCTCTCTGCTATCTCTTGCTTCTGCCTCCAACTGGAATATTATCAAAATAAATAAACAGTGGATCTCAAGATGCGGCTGACAGAAAAAAAAAGAACGAGCGCTGGCCATCCCTTTCAAACTGAGGGAACGCAAGCCAGTTCTCAGCAGATTTTCAGGCCACACAAGGTTCAGACATGCAGTCTCTAACCCAGACCTCCACCACCCGTTTGCCTAGCCGAGCTTTGATGGAGAGCTAGATTTTTCTGCAGTCTCAAATTATTACTTTTTTTTCTTTTTAATTTTGCTGCAAATTCGTTTCAGGTGTGTGGATTTGTTTTTCGGCGCTTTTTTTGTTTTTTTTTTTTAACCCCCTGCATTGACGAGCAGAGCCCGGTATCGCATTTGCTAACGACGCTCTGTGCTGCTCGGTGCGGCGCGCCCGGTTTGGGGACCGGGAGTCCTTTGCATCCCGACACTGGCAGCACTGCTGAGTGTACTCTTTTCCCAGGTTCCTCATTACTGTGATGCTGATTAACACCCGCACTGCTAACGAAGTAACAGGGTCAGGAGGGACAGAGGCAAAGGGAAGGGGAAGGAGAAGCAGATCCTGAGGGAATGGTGCAGGATGGGCTGAGGGAAATCCGGAGAATCCAGTCAGCCCAGGGCTCCAGCTGCATCCTGAAGGAAGGGAGATGCATTGCTGCATTCTCTCAAGTTATTCGGGCTTGTAAAAGCTGGGCTGTGCTGGCATGGCCAGCTAGAACAGCTGGTCGGGTGACAGCAGAAGCCGAACGAGCCGAGCCTTTCTCCCACCTATCCCAGAGCCACAGGTGGGGAGGAAGCGCCGAGCACCGGGGCTGTGGTGGCACCACGGGGGGCTCACAGTATTGGGGGGGTCAGGTCTGCATCGGGAAAGCCCACAAAAGCCCAGCTGAACGCAGCGAGCACAAAGCGATGCTCACATTTCCCCCCGTGGGTGCCCGTCCCACCGAGGGCCTGATCCTTCCTTCCCACTGGAAGGGTCCAGCCGCCCTTGAGCGGGCCGGGCTGGGGAGCGCGTGGTAAGGATGCCGCTGGAGATGGGCTTTCCAGCTTTATTCAGCCCTGCATTGCCATCCCCAAGTACCCGTGCTAGCTGGAGAGCCCTTCAGACCGACACAGGCAGCGTGGCACGCAAGGAGTTCAGCCAGTGCATAAATCATCTGGGTCCCCAACAAGGCTCTTCTTTCTGCATTATTTTTTCATTTAAAACCTATCATCCCAGCCAGATCCTTCCTGCTAAGTGCCATCAAACACCAAAAGGAGGGGAGTGAAGCCGAGCGGCGGCACGGCTCCTCCCAAGCGCTGCTCCGCTCCCCTCCTCGGACGGCGACCCGTCGGGGAATGGCCCCATCCATCTCCCGCTGACAGCTGACAAGAGAAATTGCTTCATATCCTCCCCAAAATGCACGGAATGAAACCGAGATCTATTTTAACACACATTCAAAGGGACGCTGTCAAGGAGTTTAGATCCAAAATGAGAGATTTTGTAAACAAACCGACCAAACAAAAGAGTTACAAAGCTTGATATTAATAGAAGAGTTATTGGGCTGCTTTTTTTTTTTCTTTCCACACAGCAATAAAAGAAAGCTTTTTAAAAATTCCCCCTTCGGTGTTTGCAACCCAAACAAAACAGCATTATTCTGACACATGAGGAACAAGCCTGACAAGGAGCGGGAGCTGCAGAGAAGGCACGCGGGGGGGCAGCTCCGGGAGAGGTGACAAAAAGCTTTAACCCCATTGTCCCCCCCATTTTCACCCTCGTTCCCAAGCTCTCCTACCTCAGCTTGGCAGACCCAGGTGCTCTCCAGCCCGGAGACGCCCCGGCATCAGCAGGGCTCCCCGGGAGGACGCTCCCGTGCGCCCGCAGCAGACGGGTGCAGAGACCCCCGGTCCCTTGCAGGGGTCTGGGCGCTGCCTGCAAACCCAGCACCGCAGAAGCAGAGCCCGGGGCAGGGATGAGCAAAGAAATTTGGGCTTGCAACCATGAGAAACATCGGTGCAGGTTCTCTCTCTTCCCCCACCTGAGCAGGCCAGGTTGGAGAGGAGCCAGCTGCCTCACGCTTCATTAAGCTCCTGATCGTTAGCGGTGGGTACTGATAGCTGCAGCTGGCAGAGGGGACGAGCTGAGGGGCTGGGTAGGTGTTTCCTCGGTGCTGCCGGGGCGATGCTCGGGGGATGCTGGCAGGCCGGGCCGGTTGCCTCAAATTGGGGAAAAAACCCTGCAAACTATGGGATTGCACGGGGCTCATGCCGTCACGGTCAGCACGGATGGGCTGCACGTAGCAGCTCCGCTCCCATAAAGGAGGGCTCGGAGGGGTTAGGAACAGCGTTACTTAGGATGTGGCTCTTGGGAATGTGGGATGGGGAGGAAGGGGGGGAGAGGAAAATGGTTTTGGTGGTGGGGATGTGGATCTCTGCCACGCGAGCTGCACGGCGGCTCCTCCACTGCTGGGGCGCAGCTGGGAGGCGATGGAAGCTACCCCAGGATGGACCAGCAAAGCCATTCCCAAATCCTGGCCCGTGCACAAGCCCCGGATGCTTTGGGAATGGGCAGACACCCGAATAGCTGCTTGGGTGTAAGCCCTAAAAGGCTCAGCTTGGTGCTGCAAAAAAATAAAATACCCAAACCCGTCGCATTTCCCCTGCAAAGTCAGCGTTTTGCAGCAAAGCCGCCCCACGGGCCAGCGCTGCCCAGCGCAGGCACCGCTCCACGCTCCGTCCCCGTAGAACGTACACGTCTCGAGCCCAAGCGTAAGTAACAAAGTAATATCAGCTCCTTCCACAGCCACAGAACCCCCTGAGGGACAAAATAAGGGAAAACCCTGAAAAATACAGGAAACTTAAACCGGTCTGCTGCAAGGTGGGGTGCATGGAGGATCTGCGCATCGCGACGCCTCGCTTTCCAACCGCTCTCAATGGGAACGGGAAAACTTCAAGCCAAGCGTGCTGGGGCGGCCAAATTACGATTGCATTTTCTTTATTTTCCTGAACTGCACTAAAATGAACCGCAGAGCTGCCCCGCCATGAACGCATGCAATGCTGCTCTCCACTGCAAAGTCCTTCCCACCGCACGAACCCCCCTGTCCCTGCGAGGTTAAAGGGAAAAGCTGCCACGGCACGCAAAGCCATCGCAGCTTTTACAAACAGGAGAGAGCTGCGTGTTTATGGTGAGGCTTTCTGGCTGAATAAAGTGCCTCAGATAACACCCTTGGGCTCTGCTTTGTGCGCGCTGGAGCCTGCTTGCAGCCACCCCCAACTCCTCTGTAAATGAAGATAAAGGGACAAAGCGGCAACGGATTTCACGGGGTGCTCGAGCTCGGGGAGCCCTCCACGCCCTCTCCACCATTGCAAACCGGGGCACAGATCGCTGCAATGACGCACGGACGACACACCATTTGGGATTAAACCTGCGAGAAAAGACTAACTGGCTTCACGAGCAACTTAAGAGCTGCGGGATCGTGCCTTGATGGTGCAGCGGCTCCTGATGCAGCATCAGAGGTGGAAGCACATCAGTCCAGCTCTGCCCGGGGTCTGGACTTGGGAAGTGCGGCTCTCGAGGAGATAACTGCGGCCGGCATTACCCGCGGCCGGCATTACCCGCGGCCAGCCCAGGTTCTCTTAATCGCTCACCTTGGGTCGATGCTGGCACCGGGGGCTAGCTGGAAAGGGCCGGGGGTTTATTCAAACCAGGCTTGTTTTTCATAAAATTGGAGATTAAACTAATAATATTACTCTGCTGCTGTATAAACCTTTACGTCCTTGGGCTTTAATAAGTTTTGCAAAGGAGGGAAAGATTGCCAGCCGTATTTTGTAACTCGTGGCAAACGACTTGGGTGCAGCGGCTTGGGCGAGTGCAGAATTTTGCCAAATTCAGTTCCCACTGCTGCCGAGAGCAGCGATCCCACCCTGCCCCGGGCTGCCTGCAGCAGGGCAGCGATGCAAGAGCAAAATTACCCGTACGGCCCGGCACAGGCAGCGGGGCCCCTGAATTTCAGTGTTTTCACTGGCCCAATTCTGCCCCAAGGCGGTGTCACCGCCACCGCGGCCGCATTTCTAACCCGTCCTTGCAAGCCCTACCCCGCAGCATCGCTGCGTGGAGGTGGGAACACCCAAAATTTCTCCCAGAACAGGGACGCCTCGCTCCCTCCCCTTCACCCACTGGCAGCTCCAGCCCTCTGGTGTTGTACAGGCATGGAAGATGCTTGGAGGAGCCACAAGCAAAGCTTTGCCTAGGCGGGTCCCATGCTAGAAAATGAAAAAGGAGTTGCAATTTACACTTTAAATGAGTTAATGTTCATGAAGAGCTCTTGTATCGGTGCAGGCGGTTGTCAGAGCCAACGCAACAAAATGCTAATTCAGCTCTGCAATCAATAGTCCTTTCTCAGAAGTGGCTAGATAATTATGCCTAAACAGAAACGAGTTTTTTAAAGAGGTAAACAGCTGAAATTCATTACCTCCCTCTCTAGTTATCTGGAGTAAATTGGTCACATTGGCAAACGCAGGAGGTTTCTGAGGGCCACCCATGGGCAAGCTAAGGTACTGCTGGTAGCCCTGATGTGACGGGGAGGGGCACGATGCCACTCTCCATGCTGGATTTCACTGGCAGGAAGAAGACTTACAGGACCAGAGGATGCGATTATATCCCACGGCTCATCAGGCGCAGGTCTGACCCGAGTTGGGCAGTGGCCGTGTCCCCAGCGCTGACCCATGTAAGCCCCCATGGAGGGATGTGCCTGCAGGGAACAGCAGAGTTTGGGCCAAGGGAAACAGAGCTGCAGCCCACCAGCTTATCTCCTGATGCATCGGGTCTCCAAGAGGATATTTCTTTAGCAATGTCTTGCTAATAGAAGAAAAAAAGATCAGTTAAAGCTATTTGGAAAGATTGCAGCAAACTATGGTCTTGAGAGATGATCGCTCACCTGGTTTCCCTGTCTAATAAAACACACTTCGGGATTAATGAGGCCCCTTCTCAGCACCACGAACAGCTTTCAAAAGCGTGTGTCAGCAAATCACCAGGAAAAACAATCACAGCCCTGGGATGCACATGGACATTAGCAAAGGTTTGGGGAAAACGCATAAAACTCAACCTCTCGGGATTTTTTTTCAGTGTGTACAGACACAAACGAGACCCACAACGCCCACGGTGGGCAGACAGGCACCGGGCTGGGCTCAGCATCGGGGATGCTCCAACTTACTGCATCCGCCCCCAGCGTGTAGGAAATCCAAAGCGCATTTTACTGGGAGCAGACGTGCCCGACCCGGGCTCTTAGCAAGTGTTATTATTGCCCACGGAGCGGAGGAGCAGGGCTGGGAGAGGCTCTCGGACATCAGACTCGTGCTCAAAGCAGAGGGTACGTGCGAAGCACCGTGGCAGGGTCAGGGTCCCGGCACAGGCTCCCCGGGGGAACGCCGGCTGCCCGGGGAGTTTGGGGTCTGACCCCCAGCCCGCTGCTGTCTGTGGAGAGACTCCTCCTGAGCCGAGCAGGACTGCGGCGAGCCAAAAGAGAACAAATATTGACCTGGATGCTGAAATGAGCTTGCGGAGGGGTTTTTTTTGTCTGCTAGCTGCTTTTTACTCAGGCTAAATGGTTATGAAATGCACTGGATGCTTGCAACGGAGAGCGACAGCTAGCAGCCAGAGTGAGGTGAAGGCTGCCGAGAGCCTCTGCGAACCGGGCTTTAAATTTTGATCAAAATCATCTGGATTTCAACCGGCTCCTTTTTGTGTTTGCTGCCGGAGGGTGCTGCGGGGAAGAGGCCTTTTGCTCAGAGCACTGACGGACATTTTAACGTTAAGCTGCAACAGTGATTGACGGCATTTAGGGTTTAGTACTGGGTCAAGTACATCCGTAAACTCCACCAGCTCTGGCCCCAGTCCAGCAAAGCACTTAAACGTGCCTTCTCCTGCAGATTTCGCCCGGGCTTAAAGAGCGGGCAGGGCAGTAAATGGAGGGTGAGCCTGATGCATAGGAGGGGAGGAAGCAATGCTGCCTGATGGCAGGGAGAGGATGGGGTCAGCAGAGTCATGGGGCAGGAGGGGAATTCCCAGGAGATCACCAGTGGTATTATTTACACCTATTTCAGAGGCAAGTCGGGACCAAGGAAGCATACAATGACAGTAATTGGTGGCAGACAGATGATTAACCTGAATTCTCAGGTTCTGCCAGTGCAGTTTTCTTCGTCTCAATTTTCTTCTTCTAAAAAGTACTGCCTTGGGTTTATTTTCCAATAGCAAGAGTGAACCCAGGGCTTGCAGCTTTAATAGGGCAATTCTGTGGCAACAAGAAGTTGGCTTCTTGTGCAGGCAGGACAGCAGGGCTGAGCGAAGAACAACCCACATCTGGCGTTTCTCCCATTCAATAACAGAACAAAGACAAAACATGGTGTTCAAATAAAAGCTAAAGGCATCACAGGAAGCACACAGCTGCAGAAAGGTTTCCAGGCTTAGCACGTAAGCCGGAAAGCAATAAATACAAGCCCAATGCAGCAATTTCCACCTTGGGCTGAACTCTTCTGGAGGTGTTCTGGGCTGTATATGCCAACCTCCTTTTCTTGCATGAGAGATTTGTCCGTCGTGATGTGGATATAAAACCAAACGTAAGACAGGTAGCAATTCATTTGCAAGCACAGACAGGCTGGGAAAATGAGAAAAGAAACTCGCACAAAGCGTCATGGCCAATCCTTTTGAAAAGACTTTGCGGTGCTCCTATGGGAGAACTTGTCTCGCGGATTTAGTACCAACATACTCGATGTTCAAGTCATTAAAATGCATAATAAACCCAGGAAAATACCTAAACCCATTTCTCTAGGTTAATTCTGGGCCTTTTTAACATTTGGTGTGACTGAATGGGTCAAAGGTTTAGAGAGTGCCTGCAGAGAGAGAGACGGAGCCAGAGTTGTCCTTTTAGGAGCTAATGCAACATCCGACCTCCAGCCTCAAGTCAGCCATGCTGCTTTCTGAGCTGCCCAGAGAGCTTTCACTGGCCTCGCTTCTCCCAAAAAGGCAGATATTTGAAGGTCCAGACACTGGCACTTCAGGCTCTTCCTAACTTTTCCTTGTGTGTCTCCTCCTCTGGGGATTTTCTGGAAGCTCCAGCCATCAGGACACATCCAACCTGGCTAAGATATCAAGCTGCAGTGCTCTTAACCTGATGAAAACCCTTAAGACCTGGTGGTACCAAAACTCCTTTAGCGTAGTTGATTGCAGCCCTGATGAACATAGATCTTGCACCCCCGTAGTTTTGACGGGATTGCTTTCTCTACCTGTTCTCATCAAGAGACTCTGGATAGGATATCCCGGACTCGCTCTGTGTTGGACCCAAGAGACTTCTCTGCAGATGGGTGTGATGATACAGGGTAATCTCCTCTCTCTCCCGCTGGCCCATGACAGTCACTCCTACCGGTAGTAAATGAGACGGGCACAGTGCATTGCATCCCTCACCCTGCCCATGGGTAATGCTTTTCTACATACTCCTACCTCCCGTCGTGCCAGCGGCTCAGCATCTGCACCGGGAAGGATCCGCTATTTCTGTCGAAGGCAAAGACAGAGTTCGCCAGCTCTGAAGTTACCCACATCTGTAAAATCTTGAGTGAGGCACAGATTCTCAAAATCACCTGGGAGACTTACTCCACTGACCTTCTACAGTGTTTCCTTGAGTCCAACCGCAGCTATTGAAGCAAACCTGTCCCCTAGAAGGCTTCTGTGCTCTTCTCCACGCACTGAACGAGGTGAGAATGGTGACAGCCTTCTCTTCTGGTTTTAACATCAGGACCAGAGGTTTCCATGTTTCTCACTGTAAATACCAGTTTGGGGACCAGGACCTCAACCTCTCCTGTGCACCTCTACCTCTCAATGGCTTCAATCCACAGCCCGGTTGTGTCCAGTTCTCCTACAGCTTCCTACCACACACAGGACATCATTGCTAATGAGCTGATGCTCTTGCTAAACCCATTTTTCACCATGAAGCCATTAGAAAATTCCCCGTCTGTTTGCAAGCAAAAACCAAACCATACAACAATAATGCCAGCCCCAACAAGAAAACCAGAATTCTTTAAAAAAATTGCTCGTATCTGGCTGTAAGCAGCAGAAACTCCTCAGCCTCACAAGGGAACTTGACACAGCTGCTTCTATCCATGAGTTAGATTCCCGTAATCCACTTTTCTCCACCCAAGATGTTGCACTGTCTGTAACACCCAGCTCGGCACGACAGACTCGCTGTAGCCCTCGGTCCCCTCCGTGACCTGATGTTTCCTGACTGATGGAAACGATCTCTCTCCCTGGGGCAGGACGGCATGGTTTGGTGCCGAGAACTGTAATTTTTAGTATTGTTCCTCTCCTGACTGTGTTGGATCATCGGCGCTTTGCTGTGGCCGTCGCAGGGCTGCGGTGACAGCGAAATTTGCTCAGCCGTGCTGAAAAGCCAAACAACTTTTTGGGAAAGAAAAATATTTTGCCATCTCCAGATTCTGCATTGAGTAAAAATAACTCTCAATTCCCCTCTCAATCAGTCAAACATCATGAAGGGCTGAAATGTGCATCTAATTGTGCCTTTCTTGCCTCAAATTATCACTGAGAAAGCGGCTCAGTCCCCACCAGTCCCCTGGTACCGCAGGGCACTGCGCCGGGGCTGGTCCCTGCAGGAGGGCAGCCAGGATGGGGACAACGGGACAGCCCATCCAGCGGGATCTGCAGGGGGGAGGGAAAAAGGGTTTTGGGGAAAAAAAGGGAGAGAAAGAGCTTGCAAAGGCAGAGGAAGGGAAAGCAATGGGCCACGCTGCGGGTGGCGGGGACCGGAGCAGAAGTGGGGTGCAGAGCTGTACAAGGAAAGGGCAAGGTTGAAAATTCAGAAGATGCTCTAGCTCTAAGGCACATGGAGAAATATATTTAACTTCAAAAAAAAAATCCAAGAAAAAAAAAAAACATGTGCTTGAGGACTAGAATTCATTAATTGCAACAGACTTAAATTTGGGAATTGTGCTTCATTGCCCAACCAACTGTTGGAAAACATTTAAGCAAAGAATTGATGGGGAAAGTCTCTAATGCTGCCCATGGAGAGGCACACCGACACCGTGCACCCGCACGCAGCTGCTCTGCCGCCGCGCGGCTCCCCGGCGGCTGCGTCCCCCTCGGTGGCACTAAGCCACGCGGAGGAGGTGACACCCACGCTGGCTCCCGGGGAGCCCTACAGCAGCACTTGCTCCTATTCTCTCTGGCTGTCATCTCTTTTTTTTTTTTTCTTCTCTCTGGGAGATGAATAATGAGAATAAAAATGAGAAAGAACGCAGTACGACAGTCAATTATTGCCTTTGTTATTAACCACCCAAGAGCAGCCCCTGCTCAAAACAGCACCTGATGCTCCTTTTAAGCGAAACCATTCCTCTGGATCCCATGATGGACATTTAAACAGGAAGACAAAGTATCTGCTGATTTATTTTCTTGTTTTCTTATATAATCACAGCTTCCTAAATGTTAATGACTCCACACTACACAACTGCCAGCGGTATTTGCATACAAGCCTTGCTGTTGTATGTGTGAACACACGTCGCTCTCGCTAGTGGAAGTGTTGGTGTCTTGTGGGAAGGAGCAAATTGCTGCGCTTGGGGCTCCCTGCTCGACGAAAAGAGCCCACGGCTCTTTGCAGATAAAGGCAAGAAGCTGGGATGCTCAGTCCCCAAGGGTTTCAGTGCAGGGTGACAAAGCTGGGACAAAATACGCAACGCAGCCGCCCAGGATCCAGGTCTGAGCCGGTGCCGGGGGCTGCGGGGGATGCTGAATCCTGAGCAGCCCTGGGAGGTCCTTCCAGCCCGGACCCAAATCCAAGGCAATCCACCCTTTCCCTGCAAACGAACACCAGCAAAAAGGCCAAAACCCTCTCTATGGAGAGAGGTAAGAGCTACAAGGACAAATCTTTCCCCAGCACCCAATTAAAGGTTTCGTTACTCCTTATTAGCACATCAGGAAGAGTGGGATACCTGAAGCAAAGAAAATCTCTGAGTTTCAGATCACACGCTGAAATTACATGAAGCTAATGGAACTACCCACCCAGCACACATTAATCGAGCCCCCCGACACAGCACCGTGCCCAGATTCAAAGAAGAAAATGCAGGATCTCTGTTCGAGGTGAGCAAAGTATTGAACCCTGCTTATTTCTCCTTCTCTTTTCATTCATTTCATAAAGAAACCTGATTTCTACCAGCTTAGTTTTTACCAGACCGAGCACCTACCCATGTAACTCTGCCCGGAGCGCTGCTGCTTTTTTCTGTATGGAGAATTAGAGTCGATGGGCGCAGGACCAGCACAGGACGCAGCCGGTGGGGCTCCGCTTTAGAGTGGTGTTTGGGAAAAACACTTTGCCATTTTGTGTCTCAGTTTCCCCATCTCTACAACCAGGAGGAAGCAAACAAACAACCTCTTTTTTCAAAGTGCTTTGAGCTTGATTGATAAGAAAAAGTAAGTAAAGCCTAGATATCAGCATTGCTTAAACTTCAGTGATTTACCCCCAAAAGTTCTGACCTTTCCCCTGTCCCCAACTAAATTTACCAGTCTCCGATCAGACCATCAAAGTCATGTAGCCCATCTCTTCTCCCTGGATTTGTCCACACGTACGAAAAAATCACACTACAACGAACCGCGATCACCACTGGGACCAAGTGCCACTACAACGAGAAATCTCATTTTGGGGTTACACCAGGATTTCAAACAAAGTGTGATCCCCTCTCCCGACATTCGGGTAGCAAGGCAACCCGTCTGGATTATAACGGCTTTCTCCAAGGTTTCTCCTGTTATAAAGTCGCAAGGGTTCTCTCTGTAATTAGAGATTCAGTTTTCAGACAGATAAACGTTTGTGCCATAGTGGGTGACCCTATTGCCATCACTAACACTTGCACACCCAACAGTCAAGAAAACACTTAAACAAACCAAACCCAAATTATTTAAACTCTCCCTGAAGTTATTTTAACTCTTGGGGGAATCCAGCCGACGCATTTTCCCTCCCCACAACTCAGCTGCCCCAGGTTCAATGCGAAGCACTGGCTGAAGCTGCCTGACCCCTGAGACACTCAACCACCGCTTTTTTTCTTCTTTCTTTTTTTTTTTGCCTGGAGAACTGCATCTCCGAAGAAGTTAAAGGTTACCTGGAGGATTACAGCACTGCACCGTGAGACAAGCAAAAAATTATTTATCAGACCTCGTGTTGGTCTCGCGCAGCTCAGAAGACTCCAGCCTGCGTGTCGCTTCCAATAAAATATTCTGAATGAAGGTACCATTTAGAAATGCTTTATGAATATGTATTAAATGATTATTAGTAGCAATGACTGTGCATTCTATAAGAGCTTATTGTAAATCATCATGCAATAAAATACATCAAAAATAAACTCGCCACCACTGATGCTTTAATAAGCTGCAATAAAAACACATATCAGAGCTTTTAATGCTGCTGAGCGTGACTATGTGCAGCTTTAAGGAACTAATTTAAGTCTGTTTGACACCTTCAGCCTGCAAGCATTTAGGCAAGGCTGCACCCCACGGGGAGCTGGGAGCGAGGGGAGCTGCTCCTGTTCGTGGGTGCTCAACCCCACGGCACCCCAGGTCATGCAGGAGCAGGAACCCCCCAGACGTTAAAACGTGGGCAGTAAGGAAAACCTGAGGCATCCCAGTGCTGGGAAAGGAGAGGTTGTGCAGGGAAGGCCAGGCACCAGGCTGAGCCACCGGTTGCCCAAGAAACTTGCTTCCAGGCAGGTTTTTACCAGGTGAAACTCCAAAGTTTCTGGTTTTTTTTCTGCATAGGGAGCCTGGCGCATCCGAGCCCTGCGGCTTGGACAGCGGGCAATGATGGTCGTGTTTTGGGCAGAGGGAAAGAGTCAGGAACCATCCCGGCATCCCGACGGATTTGCAGCCTTCCCAGGACAGGCGCTGAGCCTCCTGGATGTAGCAGGGGAGAACAGGCTCCCATGTCGCCTTAAAAACCAAAGCACGAGCAGAGAAAGGCGCTTCCCGGTGCACATACTGCTTGCAGACAGCCCCGGTCTTTTCAAGCATTTTACTCCCACGAACGCCCCCGGCCCATGAATGAATCCTGCACAAGCAACAGACTTTGCCTCCTTCCCAAATGCAAATTTGGGATGTGCCTAAAAACATTAGGGTGCAAACAGGGACTCTGCTCGCCCCTGGGCAAAGTCCCCCCGAGCCGAGCTCCCAGGAGCCACCCAGGCAGTTGCCATCCACAGCTCCTCCGTTCACCCCCTCCTGGCTTTACCGATGACAATAAATCATTCTACCGGATTGTTTGATTACTTATTATTTTTAGCAAGCCTGAGGAAAGAAATCACTTCATTTAACTTCAAAGACCTGCTGTGCCTATCTCTCAGGGCCATCCGAAACGCTGCTGCTGCTGCATGGCATCTCAGCTGAGCAGCGGGCGCCGCTGCCTGCAGGTGCTGCCCGTGCCGCTGGGGGTGCGGGCAGGGTCAACCTGGTCCTACCTCGAGATTTTTTTTATCTCCTCCTGGGAAATCACAATTGGGTTTGAATTCTTGAAAATAACGGCTGGCGCGTCCCTCGGCCCCTGTTTGCTGAGAGCAATCTGCAAATGCAGTGCAAACGAGCAGCAGAGTCCACTGACGTTTCCCCTCTTGAACTTTTCTCCTTTTCCTGGTTTCTTATTTGGCAAAATAAGTTTCCACAGAAGATGGCTGTTTCAGTAACAATAACAAAATCTGGGTTGCAAAAAAATGGAAGGTGAGATGAAAAAGATTTTCATTAGTTGGTGACTGGGAATCGTGAGATGCTTCGGTGGGAATTTTCCTTCAAATCCAAACCATTTCATCCTGGGTTTCATTCTGCTGATTTGTGGCTCTTTTTCCCTCTCTGGAAAATTTGTCTACAAAGTCCACTTGTACAGAAGGGCAAACTTCTGACCTTTTAAATTGCTGAGAACTGTTAAGATTATACCAATAGCAGTGAAGAGCTTTTAAGAAAAGCTCCTGGCGTTTGTCCCCCAGGACCCTGCGGTCTCCAGGCTGCCTCTGTACCTGTTCGCTGGGCGTTTCAAGGGGACCACACCAATTTTTGCAGCTCTTCTGAGCATACAGGGCCAGAGCGAAGGGAGGGTGAGGCAGAGCACGGGCATCGCCTCCGTGCCAGGGTCACCCAGGAAAGCCCCAGCATTTGGGTCATTTTCAATGCAATTATCTGGAGAATTGCAGCATCTTCCTTTGGCTGGGGAGAGAGAGGAGCAAGCCAAATTTCTGGCTATTTTGTAAACCAAGTTTTTATGAGTCTTTATCGCAAGCTCCTCTGAAAACAAACCGTTTTGTTTGAACGATTTGTAAGAGCAGAGGAGCTGGCTGAAACGCGGATGGCTGCCTTCGACGCGAAATCAGAACGAGAAATACCTGCAGACTGTAGCAATCGGCTCCAAGTAATTTTTGCTGAGAGATGGAGAGAGGGTTCAGCAAAGCAAAGGGAAACGCAGGGCAGGCGGCTCATCAGAGCCGCTTTCATGTTGCAAAACTACTTTCCCTCCCTCGTTTCTCTGAAGAGGAAATTTTGCCTTGCAGAGAGGAGCGGACCGTGTCTGAGCCCGGGTGCCAAATTGCATTTTGATGACACCTTTCATTCCCCAAACGAAAAGGACTGAAGCGGTGCCTGTAATTTGGCCCTGATCGCTGAGCCCACCTGACGGAGAACGCAGCCCCACCGCTTCTGGAGAGCCCCAACCATTTCTGTTGCCATTTGCTTTTCCTTGCAGGAAGGGTTTCTACACGGGGAAATCAATCCAGGGAAGGAAAAGGCATTAAAATTATGGAAACAGCTTTCACAGCTGAGGAGAGCAGGTCTTGATCTATGCTGTCATTTGCTGTTTAGAAATAAATAAGCCAGTCCTCTGCGTGCATGGAGACACCGGCGCTGGTGAGAGGCTGCCCAGCGCGGCTGACCAGGACTTACGGACAAGGAAGGGTCATAAAAAAGCCAGATGGTAATGGCGAAATCATTAACCAGCAATCGGTCGTAGCCCAGCACAGGACCTGCACGGCACTAAAGCAGCATATGGTCCCTCTGGGACTTAAAAAAGGCTCTAGCAAGTATTACAGCACAAAACTTGCTCTGCTTCATCTGGGAACTAAAAGTCAAGCGTTATTCCCTCGCAAATAGGTCTCCCCGAGACGGTTGTTCCAGCAAACAGGGCAGCAGCAAAGAGCGTGTTTGAGCCAGGGCTTTAATGGCACAGGGGTGGCACCGAGCTGTGCCGGAGGCACTGCCGGTAATGCCCAGCCTCAGAGAGCTTTTACGTGCAGCAGCAGCGCTGCCTTCACCAGTTAGCGCCCTGGTAGCTGGTTAGGAAAGTGTCGAGCACCAGCAGGCTGATCTGATATTTGTATGGCCCGAAATGGGAGGATGCAGTAAAAGAAATTTCCTGCCAGAGCTTTTTTTGCAGTCAGGAATTGTGCTAAAGCTCCTCGGGTGGGAGTCTCCTGACTTTCAGCACGTGCTGGAAATGTCCCTGCGTTTCTTGCCTGGGTGACCAGGCGGGCTGAGGGGTGGCTGGGATGGACGGTCCCGATTTACCCGGACAAAAAAAGCCGCTTTTGCACATCATGTCCGACTTGCACTGCGGGCACTTTGCTAAAAGGTGGTGTCAAGTCTGAGGGCTGGGGATGCCAGAAGGCATCAAAAGACCCTGATATTAAAATCAAACAAAAACCTAGACCCAGAAATCCTACGTGCACTTAATTTTCTGTATTTATATAATCTGATTGAGGTTAAGGCATGAACTGAAGAGCAAAGGTTTGCAGAGCGGGACCTCCTGGCCCCCGCGTTTCCAGCCCAGCTTTGTAGACTCACGGACGGATGGTTTTGACAAACACTCACCTTCGGGGGTTCCCATCCAAGCACACAACCCCACCCCGCTGACTGCGAGCCGTGTGTTTGCCCCCACGCGATGCCAGCAAGCGGGCGTAAGCGTGAATCAGATCTACCAGCTTTCTGAAACGCAGCACGGCGGGAGGCTGGAAACCGATGCCTGGGGAAGGCTGATAGAGGAGCATCTGTTTCACCTCCGTTCACGGCAGAGCCCATCAATCCTGCAGAGCGGCAAACGCAGACCTGCCTCCAAATCTATATTAACCCACGCTAATGTGGCAGCCCTGGACAGCACCGGCGTACAGCTCAATCAAAGTGTCAGAATATGAATGAAATTAGGATTTGATGAAATTGCGCTTACAGCGTAGCAGTGACAGCAAGGGCAGGTGCATATGTATCCTCTTCTCATCTCCCATGCCTCGCTACAGCAGTCAGAGATAAATTTACTGAAGGCTCCAGGAGCTCAGCGGTAACAATATATCTCACTTCTCTGTCTTTTGTAAGGGCACAGCAATGGCTTGTTCAGGGGACCTTAGGAGATACCCACTGTCAATTAAACCTAAATAATCTGCCTATGCTTCTCGAAACCCTGGAGGCTGCAAAGAGAAGAGGAAGAAGAAGGACAAACTGCTCAAATCGTGGATCTCACAAGAGCTACGCTCCCGGCCCTGAAGGCCAGTTGCCCCGTTATCCTCACCAGGACGGTGCTGGTTTCCATCAGCAAAGTCATCAACCCAGAAACCCTGGTGAGGGGCTGCTAAGAAGATGCGGCTGCATCACGGAAGATGAATCTTGGCTCGGGAGCTTTTGCCCAGGGATCCGTGCCCTGTGTACACATGCCTGAAACCTCAGTGACCAGCTCAAGTTCTCCATCACTCATTAAAAGCCTCAAGTTCAATTGGCCAACATGCATTTTGCATGAGACTAAACACAGAGCCGTGCACAGCAAAACCTGAGTTTTGCACCCTGCAGTTTGCAGGCACGAAGCAGAAAATGCTGCCGAGATAAACCCGTGGGCACAGAGCCCTCCACAGCCACCATAAACTCTTTTGAAATATTAATAATTAACTGTGTTCCACTGCATTATCTCTTCTCATCCCCTTCAATACAACTTCCGTGTCTTGCAGATTTGAAAGTGAATGTGAGTGGCATCTATGAAATGTTAATACTTAGGGACAACATCTAAGTACATAGATAAAAGCATCCCACCCCTTCCTTTATCCATCTCATGATTTATTCTGTTTTCACATTCTCCATACAGTTGTTTTGCAATGACAAAAGTTGCATCTTTCACAAAACACAGAAGTAGACGTCCACTTTGAATCATGACTAAACAGTCCCTTGTGGGATAAAAACAAGGGAAAAATCTGAGGTTTTTCCCCCGCCAACCGAACCCAGCATATTAAACTTGAGATGAAGGCCACAGTGGAGAAGAACATTTTGAAGCTGCAGAAAGTATGTGCCAAAGGAGATGTGGTTGTTTTGGGGCACGGGGGTGATCGGGGAAGAATGTTTTTTTGTTGTTTTCCTCTGATTTGAAGAAATAGCTCGAAACAGTAAGAACAGACTTGGACTAAATCACTGCGAGACGCTCGGTGTGGATCAGGCGTCTGCTGCGCCTGAGCTAGATCAGCAATTCAAAGCCCGTTTCCATCTTTCCAGGCTCCAGAAAACACTGGCTACATGCTCAGACCTCCTTGGGCACCACATTTCTGGTTCAAAAAACCAGCATACACCGTTCATTTAAAAACAAATCGGCGAGATAATCCCCCCTGCGCGGACAGGCAGCAGATCTGGCTGAAGCACAGGGAAAAGCAGCCTGCGAAACCAGCGGTACCCACAGTGGCTGCAGTTCGCTGAAGCTGGTCCCACCGAGTCGTCACGTTGCCCTACTTCAGAGGTTTTATCAGCATCGTCATCAGAAGGGAATGACTTTGGTCTCTCCCTCCCCGCAGCTCATATCTGCCCTTCGCATTGCTTTAATCCGTTTGCTTGTCTGTTTGCTCGGTCTCTCCAGCTGGAGACAAAGGTTGAACTGAAAAATATTTGCATTCCAGTTCAGAATCATTGCAAAGGCCTCCAGACCTCTTCCTCCTAAGACATGGAAAATCTTTGCCTTTAAGATCTGATCAGTTGCAGGAAACCCAAAGAAACCCCTCAAAGCCACTTGTCTACAATGCTGGTGCCTCACGAATGGGGCACGAAGGAAAATGCAAATAAACCCTGCAAGTCTGCGGGCCTGGGTGAAGCAATCCCGTCTGCTGCTCTCTGTGGATTTCTACCCTAATCATTTCTTTAATTAAAGTGGGATTGTGCCACCGCGGCGAGAGGAAAGCAAGAGCCTGGTGCCCTTTCAAGGAATCCCAAGAATATTTGCAAGGGAGCTCTGTTTTTCCTTGGTTTGCAAGAAGCTCGTGCCTACTGAGCAATTTTACTAAAAATACTGGGAGTGTTTTGACATTGAATGGTGCCAGAAATACACCCCGTCCGCAGCGTAACAAGGGAAGCATATGCTACGCTCCATTTCAAGGTCTTCTCCAAAAGCTGGGCTGGGAGGTTGGGGGTGGAGAATGTGCTTTAAAATAGCATTTTGCAAACTTCTGGGGAGGTTATTGGCAATAGAACATGTAATTCTGGAAACGTCTTAGCAATTAAAAGTGACTAACTGTGAGAGGAGGATTTCCCCCGTCACCTCATTTGGTTTTATCAACGCGGCGCCTTCCCCTGCCTGCACCGTGCCCCGCGTCCCGCCGCGCACGACACCCCATGTCCCTGTGCACTCGCACCGTCAATCTTCTGCTTAATTGCTTCTGACAATCTACCCATCACTACCTAATCACTTGTCATCTTTGAGTGACAATTTTTTCTCTCCTTTTTTGTTTTTCTCCCCCCTCCATAGCGCATCACCAACTCAACTAAGGCTCAGCTGCTCGCCTGTAAAAATTAACACCCGCATAGATAGAGACGGAGTCGGATCCAGCAAAGGGTCTTTGCTCCCCGATCTGCTGAGCGGCTTCCGTGGGCACCCAAGGAGCGATCCTGGGTTCTTGCTGTTCCCTATATGTCACTAAACCCAGCCGATTTTCATGCAGACAGAAAGTGCTTCCACTGAGAAAAGCCCTCAAACATGGTTTGTAGCTTTGCACCAAGTTTAGCATCTCTCCTGCAGTGTCCCCCCGATCCGGTTACAAACTACAAGGGCACAATGGAGATTTTGCAAATAATTTTGCAGACAAGTTTGCAAAAAGACAACCTGAAGCAAGGGGGAGCTGGAGCCCCGCGGGGAGGAGGGGATGCACCGCACCCCGGCTCTGCAGAAGGGAATCTTGGCTCCACATTTGGAAAGATGATTACAGCCTGGCACTCACTATTTCAGATTTCTTTGTAATTGTGGGATGAGGGTCTCAGTGCAGCACACAGGAGGGGAAAGAGTAATACTGCAGCCTCCCTGGTCTCATCGGTCCTAACATTTGGGAAGGGAAAAAGGGCAGGAGCAGTTGGGCTGCTTCGTTAGGGACCCAAGCAGGGAGAAGGAGAGGAGGAGACACAGAGAAGGGGACTTTGATTTCTCCAGCGTTTTATCTAAATTGAAGGTTACAGACTGACAGCTCCAAATGATGAATTGCCAAACGTTGGCCTCCTCGTTGTCAGAGCCTAAGAAACTGTGACAGAAGTGGTGGGTGTGAATTTTAATATTTTATTTTGCCTGATCTTGGTAAAGCTTCCCTCGTTTGCATTTGAAGTTCCTTAGTAAATTATTCTGACTTCACTTTTTTTCTTTTCCAGAGAGCAACATCTGGACCGTTGCAACAATCACTCTAATTTTTAGGTACCTCTGAAGAATGGGTACCGAAGAGCCTCACCGACAGACCTAACCAGCAAAAGCCATCCTTGTGTCCTGAAATCTGCTGCCAGCAGCCTTGTGGAGCACAGTTCAAATGCCATTTACAGGAAGTTTGGGCTCACCAGAGCTCAAAATGCCTTCAAAAAATTAAGGAATGCTCCCGCTCTGCCCCGACTGAGCAGCTGCATTCTCCCTGCCTGCCTTTCGCTCCGCGCACAGATGTGCGCTCAGCAAGGGGCCAGAGAGCGACGTTTGGCATTAGCCATCGGAACCAGGGCTGCGACCACGGTCCTTGGCCTCAGCCGCTTATCAGCACTGCGCCTGGTCCGGTCGTGATGTTTAATTACACGGAT
The DNA here is from genome assembly GCF_030463565.1 of Pelecanus crispus. Taxonomy (NCBI): domain Eukaryota; kingdom Metazoa; phylum Chordata; class Aves; order Pelecaniformes; family Pelecanidae; genus Pelecanus; species Pelecanus crispus. Next base: position 3,065,448 of record NC_134653.1, on the reverse strand, counting down.
GGATTTTCTGTGCCAGGTTCCTCAAACCGCAGGGCTTCAAAATTCATTAAAATCTTCAAGCAGTTCCAGCAAAATGGGAGTAAATTTACATGTTAGGCTTGCGGGAGGGCAGAGCTCTCCCGCAGCCGCAGCACGCCCCGTATTCCCAGCCCCTCCAAAGGCAGCGGCTGCTCCGGGACCTTCGCCCCGCGTCTCGCCCCGCCGGGCGCTGACCCAAGGTCCCGTGGCTTCCAGGCAGGACTCAAAGCTTCACCGAGCAGCCTCCCTGCCTGTCATTTTTGGCAGAGGATCGGCGGATTATGGCACTGTTAGACAACTGTCAGCACGGCGAAGCGTTAGCTGTGTGCATTTCTCAAACTCACTCTTTCGGGGGCAGAAGCACTGCAGAGCTCAAGCCCCCCCCCCATCACTCACACCAGGTCTTACAGCACACAGCCCCTCGATTTGCTGTAAGCCCGTCTATCAAAAATAATCACCGTACACACCTTTAAATCTAATCAACTTTTTAAAAAAGAAACACCTCGTTTCTGAAACGATGTCACAGTCACCTGGGGCCAACCAGCTGGACTGGCTGGGGCCAAATAGATCAGTACATACAAATGCAAATTCAGCAGCCAACTCATTAACTTCCAAATGAAGCCAGGTAACAGCAAGCCCAGTGAAGGAGTTTTGGCTGTGCCCTGGCAGGTATCCCTCCCCTCCGCTCCTTTCCCGGATCCGGTGAGACTTTGCCGGTACTCAACGAGATTTAAGCCTGCTGTATGCACCAAAATGCTCACATTGCTGATACGACCTAACTGCTTTACTAAAATCCATTACCACGGGCAAAGGGGAACAGCAACACCGATGGCAGAGAAAAATCCGCAGAGGTTTATGAGATGCACAAGGACAGATCTGGCTCCGGCAGCCCGGGAGCTGCTGAGTGCTGGAGGCAGGGCTGGTACCCACAGTCACACCATTACACGCTTGCTCTGCTCCTCACCCGTCGCTGGGTGACATTTCACCTTGTTTAATAGGAATTTTTAGTGGAGTAAAAGCAATAAAAACAATAACATAGAAGGTGAAGGAGTATGTGCAAGGAGATATGCTCAAGAAGTTTCTGCAAAACAGGGCAGCGCTTTCAAGCCTTGGACCTGAGTTTTCACAGAATAGACTTCATATCACCCAGCAACCCATTGCAAACCTGCATTTGAGGGGTTTGGAAGAGAAATCCTGATGCAATCATAAAAAAATAGGGGTTATTTTCACACATTTCTGCAGAGTGAGTTTTCTAGCTCTCCTGTCATGTCCATAGAACAGTAACTGGTTTCCCCAGACTTTATCAATGTCCGTGAAATTTTGAGACGTACAAAACACATCCTCTCTGCCAGTGATTTCTTAACGCAGTGTAGCACTGCCAAACTGGGGGCAGTTGACCCCAGCCCAGAGCTGGACCAAGCAACAACACAAGGCAGAAAGCTTCTGCATGGCTGAGAGCACCTCTGGTCCTCTCCATCACCTTCTTTTTCTTTCCCTCTAAAATTGCCAGTTGTTTTGGTTGCAGTCTCCACTCAGGAAATTGCAACCCAAACAGGCCCTTTGGCCATCGCTTGATTCAGAAAGACGAGATGTGGAGAAAAGCTATTGACCCCATACAGATGAGTCCACACATGCAACCACGCAAACGCCTTCGCGCAAATCATCCCACCCCCACAAAGCTGCTCAGAAGGTCTGGAGATGATTTCCCAACATGCGCGACCCTGGGGAGAAAGGCAGGGTCCCTTGCCCCTCTCACCATTTTCTTTTTCAACAGCTCCCATGACCACACCATCATTTCTAATGCCAGAGACCACATCTGAGCGGTTTCTGTAGGAGATGGCTTCTCATGACCTGGTCTGCTCAACTTGCTTCCAAAGGCTGTAGAGGAACAAGACTGTAATGGAAGAAAAAAGAAAAGCCATCTTCATCAAGATGATACTGAGTTATAATAGCTGCGCTCCAGCTCAGCACACTCCTCCAGGCTAATGGCAGAGCACGCAACCAGCCGGCCGTGTCGTAGGGATAAAAGCAATGACCAGTTTTAAGACCTGCTCCAGCCCTGACCTGTTGCCATTTTAACTCATCTTAATGAATGCGTTAAACGCATCCCTTGTGATCAGACTGCTTTCGGATGGAGCAAGCAGCGCCGGCTCCTTCCTCACATCAGCACGGCTATTTTCTCCCTGTAACGCTCTTATCTTTTCCATGGTGTTTCCTTTTTCTGGGTTAAGATTCAATGCTCCCGAATGAAGAAGTGGCAGCCAGGTCTAATTTATTGAACCGACTCATTTCCACTGCTCTTACTGTGCACTCTGCTTCAGATGAACAATGAATAAGCTTAAAGAACAATACTAACTCTTAATTAAATGGTGCTGCAAAAAATATCCATTGGTGTTGGCCCACGGCCATGCTGCTTAAGATTTATTAAATTTGACAGTTTAATATGCTCTGAATATCTGTGCTCCTTCATAAGTAGTGCTCAGAAAACAGTTTAAATATGCTTTCAATTTAATTATACTTCATGCCTACTCCCCTCGTTGTCAGCAGACCGGTGTGCCATGAGCTGACCTCGCCGGCAAAGCTCCTGCTAGGAAGGGAGGACAGTAAAGCCACGTCTGCTGACGGAGCCTGGCACAGAGGCGTGCAAAGCAGCGCCGACGCGAGCTGGCACATCCCCGGGGCACGCGGAGGTTGGCGTGCATGGTGGCCACCTCCACGTAGCCTCGGCCAAGGCCACCGAGGCTGCCTGGCTGGCAGGATCCTGGCAGCCCATCGCGCCGTTTCGGTGCCAGGAGCGGCTTCTGCAGCCGCGGCGGTGACGGAGCTCTGAAACGAGCTGCTAGATTGGGGCCAGCATCCTCCCACCGTCGGCAGCCGCTGGCATTTCCCGGCTCAGAAACATCGGGAGGTGAACGGGCGCAGAGACCCGTCCTGCACTTTGCTCCCCGGGAAGACTTGCTTTTCGTGCTTCCCTGGAGCACCTCTACTTCTGCTAAAAAAGGGAATCCAGTGTCCAGACCTATCAACCACAAGATGTGGCCTTGCTTCAACAAAATACAAGACATAGGCCTCACTTCAGCGCTTAACGTGCCATCCACCTGACTGCACGCTAAGTCAAGGCTTCAGAAATTAAGCGTATGTTTAAGAGAAAAGGCCCCAACGGGCAGTCTCAGAATTCACAGAAATAAGGACTTGAAAATAATTTCTCCCTTCCCCAACTACTTGGAGATGTCTTTGAAAGTTGACAGCAAAGCGACAAAGTTGCCAGCACTCGAGTCACTGATAGATTAATTATTCCTGCTTTTGGAAGAGGGATATCTAATTTAATCAAACACACTTCAGAAAGCACTAATTGCTGTGGAAGCGACTATCATTTACCTAAAGGGCAACTACACTCAGAGAAGCAGAAGAAGTGGCTTTGCTTTCATCCCACCACCATCACCTTCCATTATCTCTGACAGCTACTAATGACACCGCGGACATGGAGAAACTGTCCCATAATTACAGAACATCTTCCAGGAAGCCAGGAAAATAGGAAGCTGAGGACACGCCACAATATTTCGCTTTGGTTTTGTGAGCTGGCGGCAGCCATGGCAATGAGACACGGTTTGATGGGAGTCGGGTCTCCCTTTCCAAACTGACAGAGAGCTTGGGGGATGCAGGTTGAGAGTCCTGGTCCCGAGCCTGGAAGACACACGCACCCCCACCCGATCCCTGGCAGCTGAACACAAGCACCATCTTTTTTAGGGATTGGCAGGATTGGGGGAAAAAAGACCTGAAAAATTGCACATCTTTACAGATACATGAGGAATTTGGATTCGAGGAGCTTTAAGATTCTATCAAGACAGACATGTGAGTTTATGCAAGCAGACATAATAAGCCAAATCCCTAGATTATCTTCCACCAGTGGAGGATTTTGGCCTGTGGCTTTCCCGTGTCTCTGAATTGCAACTTACTTTTACAGCGCTCTGCTGTTACGAGGAGTGGCAATAATAAGAAGTAGGCACTTTATTTTTCCTAGTAACTCCTTTTCTCTGCTGTATTTACAGGTTTCTGCCATGTTCAGTGGATTCATCGCCCATCCACACCGTGGGCTCGGCCGCTGGCACATCCCTGCAGCACAGCACCTTCGAGCACCTCGGAGCCGTCAATGGGTTTACCCTACAGCACGTTACGGAAAGCTACTTTGCCAGAGATTATCCGCTGGTTAAGCACAAAGGAAGCGGGACATAATGAGGTTGAGTGACTGGCACAAGATCACACAGGAACTAATCGCTCCTGGGTCCTGCCTGCGTGCTTCAGCATCTCCCTTCCAGAGCGGAGCACGCGCACGAGGGTGATGGAGGGAGGAGGGGAGATGCGACGGTGCTGGCTGTGCGATCCCAAGGGCTTTGGGGAGCGGTTACCGAATGGTGGACAAGCCCACGGCCATGGCAATGCAGAGGTCACCCCACTCCTTCTCCCATCACTGGTCACCAATGAGCTTTTAAGCAAGGAAATCCTGTGATGAGAAGAGCTCCTGCATCACGGGCGGGGAATGCGGCGCAGCTTAGCACAACAGATCCAGAGATGGGGCTAAAACCGATTGAAAAAGGCTCTCCTTTTCCACCCTTTAATTATGGAGCGCTTGTACTACAGTGACCTTCAGGGAGAACGTGGGGGTTGAACTAAGGACTGCCTGAACCAGCCCACCAAAATTCTTCCTTTTATGGCCCAGCAGTCTCACTTGGTGCTAAATCCAATATACTTTGGGAAACCGAATTGCCCGGTGTCGTCATAGGCTGTCCTTATTTAATCACGTTAAAAGCCATGGAGATAGTATTACTCTGGATTAGAGATGAATAAGGCTTTTAAAAACAAACTCAAACCAAACCAATCTGCTTACAAAAAAAAGTATTCCAGTAAGTAAAAGTCAGATTGTTGCTATCAAATGTACTCTAAACCAACAAAACTTGTAAATGCCGAACTGTCGGGCCATGGGAAGGCTTGTGGAGGAGACGATCTCTCCCCAAGCCACAGCGTTTCTAATCACTTGTAGGACAGATAGCAGGTAATTCGGATCAATGCTTAAGACATTAAACCATTGCTACAAACCTTCGGATTTAACAAGCTTTGGGACTTAGCGAGCAAGGGATAAAGCAGCAGAAGTTTATATACTTCCAGGGACATTTGTTCTCCATACAACGCTACACCCTGGAAAGTCTCGTCATACGGCCCCCTTTGTCCCCTTTTGGGGCCATTCCCTTGTAAAATGAAACTTGAATAGGGTGAAGATGAAGGGTGACATTTTCAAACTGCCGGGGGATTTAGGAAGCCAAGCCTTGCTGGAGGTGACGTACGCACTTGCAGCCCACCCCTGTGAAGCTGGGATGCAGCGTTGAAATTATCTTCCTTCAGCTCTCGTCTTTTCCTAGAGATCCACTTAATGAGGCATGTCTTGAGTGAGCCTACCCCGCACAGAGATGCCGTTAGGTTGGCTTTTTTTGGATACCCAAATGACTAAAATACTCAGAGCAGCCCATTCCTCGAATCAGATCCCCACGCTGGAGCCTTTTGCGAAAGAAAAAAAAACAAAAAAAAAGGGAGAAAAAGAAAGCATCCTCATTTGTGGGCTTCACATGTTAATTCAGACCCCAGAAAAAAAAAATCAGGGGGTTAAAGAAAAAATGTCATCTCTCAGAAGGGCCTCTTGGGGACAAGCGTGGGAGAGAAACGCTTCTTCTTCCATATGGTTTTGTGCATGGAGCCAGGAGCTGGCTCTTCTGCTACACATGGGTGGCCCGGGTGCCTCCATGCCACGCTACGAAGCTCACAGAGTTGCTCCAGAAACTTTCTTTGGGACCTGCCACCCCGAGCGGGCTCTCAGGCACTGGAGGGATGTTTCCTGCCACGACCACGTGTGCAGGGAAAGCTGAAGGGCCTCCTTCAGCCACCTCCTGCAGCTTTGGGAAAGCTGTCCCTGCTGAGCTCCTGGCCAGCGTAACGAGATGGGGGATGTCCACGCTGCAGGGAGATGCTGAGACGTTTTTCTCTGAGGTTTTCTCGCTGTTGCAAGGCAGAGCAAAGGACAAAACCATATTACTGGCTCCCTCTGCTCCTGCTTGATGCTACTGAGCTTAAATTCCTAATTATTGAGTTGTACGTTGCAGAAATACCCGCTGGAAAGCCAGACCTGCGCCTAGCCACAATTCTCCCCTGGTCTGCACGAAGACGTACAAGGCGTGTGACGCTTCCCCCGCGCGTGGGCTGATGAGGACAAGGGGACACTTAATGCCCCGCAAAAAGCCCTGCCGCATGAGCGGGGCTGGGAGCAGCCTGCGGCGACCCGGACAGGCCCAGTAACTTCACAAAAGACGTGGGGCAATCGCTGGGGCAAGGCTGGGGCCAGCCACGCACCCGCCGTTCCCAGGTCACTACAGGTGACCCCCAGCCCGTCCTCATGTCACTGGTCCCGCCCCTTATTTGGGTGAGCAAGACCGGACAGAGACAAATTCTCCAGCCCTGACAAAGGCACCTCAAGAAATGATGAATTTGCACCAGGATCCCACTTGCACCGTACTTCACAGCGCATAGACAAAAGTTATTGCAGCTACAAAAACATAATAGGCTTTTGTTTGCATTTAATATTAGAAGATAATAGAACTATTAGCTCCGTATTTTCATAACAATTCTCTTGCACAATCATCTGAAAGCTAAAGCAGCAATATTGGTTTTAATCTTCATGATGACATTTTGTGCCCTGTGTTCCTCAGGCCTCCCCGTGCCCTCCTACATTTCCAGATTTCCTGGTTTTTATCCAGCGCCTTTGGCATTAAAATTTAAATCACACATTTTCCTTGCCACAAAGCTGGGCTTATTTTGTCACATCTTTTAGGAATACATTTCCAGATAGGTAATTAGGAATTTCCTATTTTCTTGCTATGGGCTGAATTTGCAAACCCAAACTCTTGCCTTCTCTGCCAAAATGGAAAATTTTGCTCAAGCTTGGATTTTCACATGCTTGCCTCCTTTCCCGTGCCCCACTCCAAACAGGCATACGGGGAAACACCGTACTTAAGCATTTGCCCAGGATGAATTGCTCAGCAAGCCGCTCAGCGCATCGCAGTGCAGACACGTGCCCTTCCCACCCCGATGGAAACACTACCAGCACCCCAAATTAACACCACCACCTTCTTCTGGAAGCTGCGTCCCGCTCCCAGGACACCAGGTCCCCGGCGAGAGGCTGCACCCGATGCCTTGCCAAGAGCATTTCTGAAAAAAAAACACGGCGGAATGAAAAAAAGCCAAGAAGTTAGAAATTCTGATTTTCTTTTCTGTTCCTTGTGGTTTTGTAGGTTATTTTGTTTCCGTAGTTCCCTGGTCAGTACTAACAGCAGTATGGAATTATTCACTACTGACATGTACTACTGGTGCATCAACTGAAGCATTTTTTTTTATTTACTTTTTAAAAGTCATTATGGGCAGATGCTACTGGGGACAGACCGAAACGTTTTGGAGCAATGCCTCATCTTTGTGCAATAATAAAACAGTCGGACTCTGTGCTCTGCCACTTCTGACATGCTACGAAACAGCATGAAGAAAACGCGTGGAAAAAACCCTCTGCGGAAAATTCCCAACAAAAAGCTTCAAATTCTTAAAAGAAAGCTCTGAAATACCCAACGAAACCAAATTCAGAAAAAGAAAAAGTGTTTATTTCATGAATCCCCTTCAGGATTTTTTTAATTGACATGTTTTGGAAAAGCATATATATTAATTGAGAGCAAACAAACCAAATTTATTCAAAAGAGGTTGACAAGAAGCCTCTCACCGGTCCTGCAGTCCCCAAAATTGCCTTTTACTTCAAAATATTGGCTCAGCCCGTGCCTGCAATACCGCAGAACGCCAGCGGTTTGATTTTACAACCAACACTTGTTCTGATGCTCAGATCATCAATTTAAAAGCACTTTAAGACTGCCAGATGATCTACATCAATATTATACACGACTCTTATCGGCAACGAGCGTAACGACGCTGGAAGCCCTACGGCGACACACGCGAGGCATCGCAAGATGCCTTCTGCAGGGAGGCTGGAGAGAAGTTAGTGGCGTCCTTGGCCATATGGCTGGGATATAAGCCTAAAGCTGAGGCGTGGAGAAAGCCCAACTCCATTGCAATTTAATCCAGCTCTCTGGGTCCCCGATCGTTTACACGATGGGTAGGAGTGAACCGCTCCGGTCCTCGCTGCAGCCGGGCAGCAGCATCAGGCTCTTCCCCGAAGGCTCACCCCCAATGACCGCAGCATCGCAGCACGATGCTGAAGGCAGGACCTGCTCCTCCGGATGCTGCTAAATGCTGGGAATCTGCAGAGCGAGTATTTTTAAATTCTTCAGTATAAAAGCAGAAGGTATTGAATTCCTTCTTGTAAAACACAGAATCATAGAATATCTCAAGTTGGAAGGGAGCCGTAAGGATCACAGAATCATGGAATGGTTCGGGTTGGAAGGGACCTTTGAAGGTCATCCAGTCCAACCCCCCTGCAACGAGCAGGGACATCTTCAACTCGACCAGGTTGCTCAGAGCCTCGTCCAACCTGACCCTGAACATTTTCAGGGACGGGGCATCTACCAGCTCTCCGGGCAACCTGTGCCAGTGTTTCACCACCCTCATTGTAAAAAATGTCTTCCTTAGATCTAGTCTGAATCTACCCTCCTTTTGTTTAAAACCACTGCCCCTCATCCTATCAAGGAGTCCAACTCCCTGCTCCTTGCAGGGAGTCTTAACACTTTGGGTCTAATGCTTTATCTGCCTACGCCTCGCGCGGCCATTGCTCCGGCAGGAGCGTTGGGAGCCGTCGCCCATGAGGGGACGGGCAGATAGGGTGCAAACTACAAAGCCTAGAGCTCACTCTTCAGAAAAGCTCTCCAGCATTTGTTGTTCAGAGATCCCGGTCACCCCTCCGCTCGCGAGGAGTACCCCGGGTTTCAAAAGCTGCTTTCACACCAAAGAAACGAGAAACCCAGCGAAGAGCCAAGAGCTCTGGCCGGCAGATGTGTGCGTGCCTGCGGCCGCCGAGCAGAGCATCGCTGCCACCACCGAGCTCTGGGGCCGCTCATTTTAACGTGGGTTCGCAGGGGAGTCCCACAGCCCCCACCTCTTCTGCCTCTGCTGCCTGATGGAGTTTGTACAATTAATAAAGCCCTCTCCAGCCCTTCCGATGGACCCCCAACCACACATCGGTGCAGGCTCAGCCACCCAAAATGACATTTACTCCCATTGATACTAAGCAACAGCGAGGATTTAGAGATCAGCTCGGTGTTTGTGATGATTTCTACCTAAAACATTTCAGCGCTTACACACTCCTATGGGTTCCCATTCAGCCAAGCACTTAAGCACGTGTGCAACGTTAAGCATTTTAGGCTAAAATCTGTTGGGCTGGGTACATGATAAGCTAAGTGCTTTCTGAAACCGTAATCCTGCCGTACTGTAGCAATAGATACACAGAAGCTTTTCAATAAAGTAAATAATGATGGTGCCCAGCTACTTCATCTCTGCTCCATCAATAAGCAACGCGGATGGACCTGCAAAGATGGGAAACTGCATTTGCGAGCCGTAAAGTTCGTTATCGCCGGGAAGTGGCAGCGTGCAGGCAGCTGAGGGTGCAGCCTCAGCTGACCCCCGCCGGCACCCCAACACCTGATGCTGGCTGATGCGTCTTTTTGTGGGGGGACAGCAAAAGGGGGACCCAGCAGAGCAGCTTTGGCTCCGATTCAGGCAGCAGCAGTGCCGGGTGCTGGAGCAAAGCTCTCCGCTGCGTGATGCACCATCTCACCCGTTGCTCCAGATTTGGGGTGGCAGAGAGGACCCCCCACCACCCCGGTGATGCACGCAGCCCTGCACTATCTGGGATTTACTGCTCTCCCCCTTGGGATCTTACAGGGGTCTCCAATGGCGCAGGAGGAGCGGGAGGACTTGCCCGGCCATGTGGCAGCACTGGGATGGCATCCCTGCGTCCGGCAGCAATGCAGCCTCCCTGTCTGACCTGCCCCGGCTCCCTCCCGCCCCGACATCCCATGTCAGCTGCTGACCCACCCTGGTTCCTGGGGACTTTGGCTCTGAGAGCCCCGAGCGCCCACACAGTAGGAAATGGAAGCGTTCACGAGACAGCAATGTGGGAGGCAGAGCAGCAGCAGATAAATGCAGGAAATACTGCCGAGGAAAACGCTCTTGCGTCCATCCTCTAGCCCAAGGCTTTGCTTCAAAGCACCGGGGAGCAGCAGAGGGACGGGGACAGTATGGAAAACACGGGCAGAGTTTGGGCTCTCTCTTAGCTCCCAGCCTCCCAGAGCCTCAGCTGATATTTGTCTCCGGTTTTGCCCGTTAATAATGGATTTCCATGTTGGTATTGAATTACTGCGGTGCATGCGGGAGGCGGCGGGGCAGACCCTGAGGCTGGAGCATGGCAGAGCCGGGGCAGCTCTCCGCCCGCACCCTGGTGCCGGGGTGTCCTTTGCACCCCATGCTCCGGGCTGACCTGCACCTCTGCCAAGCTGCTGAGCTGCCGCGCTAATGCAAAGAGCAGCACTATCCCAGCCCCACGCATCCCATTCCCGTCTTCGTCTTGCTTCCCCAAACTTGTTTCTCCCTTCGGGGGAGGCAGCGGCAGCCCCAGGCAATATGCTCTGAACAAACAGGTCGTCTGTGCTCGCAGAAGTGCACTTCTGCTGCTGTGCTTGCTGCTCACCAGCCCCTTTGGAGAACCAGGGAAACAAAACAACACAGAAACCAGACAACAGCGACAAAGATTGCCTCCGTTAACGGTCAGGGACCTTGCTACGATGGCGCAGATGAGGTTTTGCTTCCTAGCTGGAGAAAATATTTCTGGCTGCTTTAATGTCTGCTCTTGCAAGTGGCTTCCAGTCCCCGGGAGATGGAGGTGCTGGCGATGTCCCGTATCCCATGTGCTCCAGTGGATGCTGGGGCACAAACCATGCCAGCTGTCTGCGGTGGGCACGGGAACAGGCTGCTCTCAGCCACCTGCGCCCAATATTTCCTCCTAGATTATAAAACCCATTCTGCAGCATCGTAACCGATATCAGAGCTGACTTTACACACCTATATTTACTGTGCTGAACAAATACCAAGCAACCCACTGGTGGACTAGCAATAACACTGCCACCTTGTGAGACCTTGCGGGGATAACAGAGAGGCTGGGGGAAGGAGGAAAAATTCACATTATGGGTTCAAAGAAAGGTTCAGATAGAAGAGGGTGAACTAATGCGGGAGAGGGCACAGAGCAACACGCAGAGCACAGGGGATCCGCGTCTCTCCGTCCCGTGGGAAACTGGGAGTAGGCATCCTACACCGGCTGCGGTGCATGCCTCGGAGCACCCTGCCAGGAGAGCGGGGGACTGCGAAATTTTGGGTAATGACGTGATTAAAATGAACTAGCAAGACGTTGCAAGTGCCAGATTCAGAGACTGCGGGGAAGGAGTTTGCACCGAAGCAAGCTCTGGGTTTGCCGGCAGCAAAACCCAACGGAAACGCTCTGGGGGTAAAAAGCCAAGTCGGGGGGCTGTCAGCTGGGATACGTGGGCCAAAAAACCCCACAGCGTGACCACGCAAGCCTTCAACTTACTGATGGGTGAATCCTAAGACTAGGGATGCTCCTGGGGCAGCGGTGGGCACAGGAGCGGGCTGGGTGCAGCCACCGCTGCCCGGCAGCCGAGGTCGGAGAGCGCGACATGGGAGCAACTGCCAGCGGCCTCCCCACGATGCTCGATGTACAAAAAAGGACAGAGATTTCCAGCAAAATATCAACCATCGGGGTGGGCCGCTTGGCTCACACGGCACAACCCCTGCCAGCACACCATCTTTGCAAAGCCCGGGGATAACCAGCCTTCCTGCGGCGCCCACGCCCACCTGCCCTGGCCCCTCTGCGAATGCCTTTCAACCGCTGCAAATGGGAGCAAAAAAAAAAAAAAGAACAAAACCCACAGATAAAGCTATTTTATGCCCAACTTGCTGCCGAAGAACTATTATCAACGTTCTCTGTTTTCACCTCCCCTCTGCGCCTGCTTGTTCCAGATGACTGAATAAAATAAAATCAAAATAAAATCAAAAGAGTGAGACCGAGAAAGAAATGACCACTTTCAAATAAGCACAGCTTGATGGTTTCAAGACCCAGATAGAGCCACAATGGGATGGCCTAGATTTCCCAGCTGATTTTTTTTTTCTCCGGTTTCCTGGACTGAAAAAGGAAAGAGAAAACCCCCCGTACCACTTCACTCACTTTCCCTTAAAGCAGATGGACAAATTAATAAAACGAGCGGCTGGTAGAAGGAGACCAGAGCTGGCAGGGAGCTATAATGAACCCAGATTGCAATGGACTGAACACAAATTTCATTTTTTTTCCCCTTTGCTTTAAAACCTTTCAGCAGAAGTAATTTTGCACGCTGGGTCGGTCATTCCTTGGGATGGGGAACGCTGCACGGAGCAGCGGGAGAGGAGCCTTGCTGCACCCACGAGCACCCGCTGGAGGTGGCACCAAGTTCACAGCAAGCGATGCTGGGTTGGACCCCCCAAACACCAGGCAGAGCTGCAGCAGACACCGGGACCGGTCCAGCCCAACACCGGAGCAAACCCAAACTCACCGGGCACGCGGCGGCAGCCGGTCAGGATGGCTGGGGAAATCCAGCCTCGTCCTTGGCAGCCGGGACCAGTCTTAACTTACACGGTAAATCCCAAGGGTTCCCCCGTGCAAATTCCCCGGCACCGCATTGAGAGCACCCAATCCTGCCAGTTACTTGATACTTGCAATGTGTCAGAGCTAAAAATAACATCTGCATTTGAGAAATAGGAATAGCCACGCATTTAATGCGCTAACGGGACGGTGCTCACCGTGCAATTAAGTGGCTGGATGTAGAGTTCAATATTTCTCCTACACATGTTGCGAGCCGCATCTGAAAGTGTTACCAAGGGAACACTGCTGAAGCATTTAAAAAGTACCTGGCAGCTGCCAAATTGGAAAGGGCAACCTGCGTACGTGGGCGAGACGAGGCGGCTGCTGCCGCTGCGGGTCTCCCCCGAAGGTGTGCAGACGAGAGCCGCCGGCTGGCACCTGAGCATCCTTCAGGCGAGCCTTGCGTGAGTCGTATCAGGTGGCTCTTTGCACCATCAGATCATCCCAGAAACTGCTGGAGGAGGTGGTCATCAGCCTTGGAAAGCGGCTGGCCCTGGACTCTGCCTCTTGGCTTCTCTTTCTGGCCGTTAAACTTACTCACGGCTGTCTTGCTCCACCCTCGCATGGCGAGGAATAGCTATTGACTCCAAAGCACTGAGCACCAAGAACAAGCCCAGATAATCACGGATCATCCTTCTTCCACTCACAGGCAGCCCCTTGTTTTATTTCTTAAATGTCAACCCAACTCACCCGCCATCTCCCATCCCTCAAATTCTGTTCTCCTCCACTTTGCCCTATTGGCGAGTCCATTCAAAAGCAGCAGACACACATCCGTACCCTCAAATCATTCAGTTAAAGTCTCCTGCTCAATTCTATCTGCTGGGAAAAACAAAAGCAACGATGCTTATTTCCTTCATGAAGCACTGGGAGACCCAAAGCTGAAAGGGCTGCATAAAACCTGCTACTGCTGTCAGCGGCTCCCATTCCCCCACCATTCCCCACCCAAAGTCACCATGACTGCAACGCAAAATGGCTCCATTGCGTCCCCTCCCTGCACAGCTTTCTCCTCTGAATAATTTTGCAATCTGCTGGCCCAGCTTCATTATTAAAACAGAGCTGGCAAAACTTCCAAGGTTGGCAAGCGCACAGAGCGTGGACTTGAAATGCTCTTATTAATTCAGGAACATCACCGTCACCAACGGCGCTGGAAGCCAGCTTGCCAGGGGAGCTCAGACCTTGCCCTACGTGCTCGAGGGCAGTTTCCCCCAAGCCAAAGGCTGCACGGGCAGCAGTGAGGTTTCTCTCCAAGAGGCATTTCAGCGACAGTAGATGTTGAGATGCTGGTCCTGGTAAAGGCAGTAACCCCAAGCAGAGACGCGCCAAATACCTTGTGTCTCACTTGGCTGTGCACATGGAAAGCGAAGTCCAGCACCTAGATCACGACCTGTCTTTTGACTTCTCCTGTCTGCTCTAAGGGAACTAACGAGTCCCATGGATGTGTGCAGCGGGTGGTCTGCGGGACTTGGATGGAGGCCACCAGCTCCCAACACATCAGTGGGCTGTCGGAGGGTGAAGGCTGGATGCTACCAGAGATAACGAGCTTGAGAAAGTGAGCCCAACAGCGTGGAGGTCTTCATCCTACTCCGTCAACGGCCCTTTGGGTATCCAAGTCCTCCAGGCACACTGGGATGAAGAATTCCAAATTCCCACTTCTCCAGTCATGCCAGAGGGCTCCGTAGCTTCTTCCAAAACGTAGCCAGCAGCAGGGCCGACGTCAGCAAGGTGGCCCGGGGTGTGGGCAGGGAGCACAGGGCAGCGGAGTGCTACCGGCAGCCGAGCGCGAGCCGGACGCCTCTTCCCGGAGAGCAGCTGCAGCAGGCTGCAGCCCTCATTTCTCTCTATCATCACATTTCTGGGATAACGGAGCTGCAAGGCAAGTCTATCACTCTGGATGACATGTTTTATAGTGGGCTGCACTCTTCATAATAAGCCACTCTTTAGGACTTGGCCACACAACTCTTATTAATGTTAAAGTGACTAATGGACAGAAACCTCCCTGGGCATAAAGATAGGAATTATCTCCTCCTGTAAGTATCTCCATTTCCATCCCGGGCTGTCAGGCGTTGTCTTTTCTCATTGCTTTACCTTTCCTTCTCACTGTCACATTCTTATTATATTATCTTCCTCTCCCCAGCAGAGTTTCCAAAAGGGGCCCCGGTATCTGTGCAGATAAAAGTAGCCCCCACTGGACTCGGGGCATTCTTTCCACCCGCTGGAATGGCAGCGGGACCTGGCAGGCGGAAAACTGCAGGCGCCAGGATTTAGGCCCCCTCCGCCTGAGCACTGGGCTTCACGCCGAATGGCATGGGCAGCAGCCCCGGTGGGGTGGTTCCTGCCATGCATGGGGGTCCTGGCGCTCGAGACGTGGGGATGGGGTCCCACCAGCTTCAGCAAACCAGCCGCTCTTCTGGGTCCTTCTGTTCTTGATGGCATTATCTCACTCAAGGTAAAGGCGATAGGCTTCGATTTGTGTCTTTAGGCAGGCACATTCCTAACTTCTACCGAGCAGGGAGAAGAGGGAAGAAAAAAAGCCTGATATTATACCCTTATCTCAGCAACAAGGGTCAGCAATTCTTTATACTTGACTAGTGACATGACTTTTCCTTAAAGGCTGAAGGAGATACAATTTCATTTTGCTAAAGAAGCCCAGAACAGCTTTTCAGTTATCTCCTTGTGTGACAGTGGGAATGAGAATGTGCTCGGTGGCAGAAAAGCAGCAGCAGTGACAGAGAAATTATTTCACCATCCTTCCCCCTTCGAAATGTCAGCCTGGGAGAACCTGGCACAGGGCAGGGCAGGGACTCTTCTGCATTTTGGTTACAGACGCTCCTGTGGGCCATAAACCTCAATTATATGTATAGCCCACATGTGTACCTCAGTCTTCAGGATGGGCTTCTGGCTGTCCTAAATTTATGAAATAAATTATGTATTTCATTATTTGCCTCCTTATTTCCCCTCTTTCCTTATTATGAGGAGTTTGTCCTTCAGTAGCTCAGCTCCCACCATAGCAAAGGTCATAATTTTTCTGAGGGAGCTTTTATCCAAATGAGGGAAAAGTGGACTTCTGAATGAAACAAAACCATGCGCAAAGAGTTCCCTCTTCAGAGAGGAAGACCCATTTCACATTTGAAAAGCTGAAGCCATTTGCAGTTGGTTTTGTGTGACGTTTGTGGTCTCAGGTTTCTTACAGTCAACCTTTTTTTCCTGAAAACATGAAATGTTCACTCCACTGCCTTCTTTCCTTAGAGCTGCAAATTTCTGCAAGAAGAAAATCACCGTGACCAACTCTGCCTTATCTGGGGCATCTGCAACGAGGAGGACCAAGAGCTCTCCGAGGCGCAGGGTGACCTGAGGAGCTGACACTCACTTTTTATGCAAACAAAGAAAAAAAAAAAAACCCAGGCTGAAGCAGCTTGGAAAAACTGAACACTGCATAAAATCGTAGCGCGCTGGAAAAGCCCCGAGCAAGCACAACTCTCACAGCAGCTGTGGATGCGGGAAAGAAACTGGATTTCAGGGGATAGTGTGGATTACACGGGCTGTGCCTCTAAGTGACGGCAGGAGCTGGCCCCAGGAGCAGGTGCCGCTTTACTGAGCTCCACCAGCCATCTCCTCGCGGGGCTCAGATGCCCCAGCTCTCCCCAGCACTGTGGCTGGGGCATAGTGGGGATGATAGGACAAGGAATGACCTCTTGGGTCATGAAGATGCCCCACCAAAGGCAAACTGCCCATGCAATCCCCAGGAAAACCCTGGTGTCCCCCGCTGAGAACAGAGCCCATCTCTCGCCCTAAGCTGAGGCGAGAGAAAATGGCAGCGAACGCCGCGACACGGTGCCTGAGCAGCTCCCTCCACGTTCTCAGCTCTGCCACCGCCGAGGGTGGGAGCGTTCCAAGGCGCCGCACAACGTACGCTCCATTTACTCTCCAAACTCAACACGTAACAGCGAGATAACAACTCGCTCTTGTGATAATCAACAGACAGCTGGATCTATGAAAAGCAACTGGCACTTCAGAGGTATTAGGTTGGGCTCGTCTCCTTACACACATGCGCGCACGCTTTTATTTCCCATGAACACAGAAAGCAGGCGAAGCCAAGTCGAGCGGTTCCCTCTGCACAGCTCAGGTTTGGAAACGTGCACAACTACAATGCATCTTCCCCCAAATCGATTTGTTATTTTGAAATGAGGAATTTTTTCAGGACCCCCTCCCCAGCATCGCTTTTTCCTTAAGACTCGATGAGTGCACTGGGAAACAACTCCCTGCCAAAATGTCTCCCACCAAGCCTGGGAGAAACGCAGGCTGCGGCAGGGAGCTGTGATCGGCCGCACCACACAATGAATGAATGAGCATAACTCTGAGGTTGGGAGAAACACTGAAAAGGATCCAGCAAGCAAGAGTAGGAAACGGCAGAAAATTATTTAACACATTACTTTCCAGTTGTCTCCTTAGGTCGCACAGCTGGTTAAGGTATTAGATGACTATGGATACATTGGTTGGGCTCAGATTTTGGGCGTTAATCCCCGATCCCCTGCCTTGATATGGACACGAGGGCACGGAGCCGCAGGGTTCTGCTTCTGAGGGTTCACATCTCAGCGGCATTTGGGAGAGGGGATGTGAAAGGACCAAGGGAGAACGGAGCGGTTTGTGCCTTGAAGATATCGGGACCTCCTATCCCAGAGGGCACTGGAGCAGAAAGACAACCTCAAAACATGAAGAGATGGATGAAGACCCAGGGTGGACCCTGCCCAGCAGCTCCTCCGTGCTGCCAGGTCTCCACCACCACCGCCCTGCCCGTGTCCCGGCCAGCTGAGCATCACCAGGCAGAGGTCCCAGGCAGGCACCCACGAAACGATGCACAGAGCTGCAGAGCAAGAGAAGCGAAGGGCTTTGCGCTGGGATATAGGGCTTGGAAGACGCAAAGGAGACAGAGAAGCGCATGCTTTTGCTCGAATCTCCCACGAGCTCTAGAAACACGGGCAAGCATCTTCAGTGCCTGTAAGGAGAAGCGCTGACAGCAGCCTTTGAAGACAAATGAACTAACAAGAGAAGCCGGGGGAGAACAAGTGGGTCCGACCTGATCAGGCTTTTCCTCCTGACAGCACGTGAAAGCCGCTCAGCAGCATGAAAGGTGCCAGGTTTGTCAAAGCAACTAATAGGAACAACGACGAGCATTTAATTAAAATCTCACAGACAGCCAGATGACAATGATTATTGCTGCTGCCTTTCTTTCTCGAGTTAAATAAGCTTTTACTGCCTCAAAATCGAACTAAGACCAACCTGCAAGGCACGTGTTTCAGAAATGTGCCCAAGTGACACAATCTCCTTCCCGAGGCAGAGCCCAGCAGAGCATCCCTCTTGTGCCATGGCTTTACCCTGTTCCACCTCACAGAGGATAAGGAGGTTGCAGGTTTTGGAAAACCTTGTGGTCAATATAAAGAATCCTCTCAGAGAAAGCCAGGTTTGTGTCTCCATCAGGAAAAGAAAAGCATCGACTCACGGAGCCGCAGGGGCACGGTCTGACAAGCAGCGATAATAACAGGCTGTTAGCACGTGTGGCCGAGAGCAGGATGCCCTCAGTTATGGAAAAAAAGAAAAGCAGGTTAAAAAGAAATCTAACAGTAACTGCAAATGGGCTTCCCGGTAGATTAAAGGGGTGAAGAAGGGAAACAGGTCCTCATTCATCAGCCTCGGGTTGAACACGGCGCGAAAACCAGCAAGCGCTCAGGGAGCACGAGGATTTGTTAGGACTTGAGCCTAAGGAGATCAGTTTTATTTTACTGGCCCTTCCCCTAATTATACACCTCTGAAGAATCCTCATTTTGTAAAGCTCAGGAATCGGTCTCCTATGAACATGAGCAATGCCAGGCTCACGAAACATAAATAACCATCTCGAGCCGTTCAATTCACCGCTCCCTCCGGACCCGGGCACTGCTACGCCCGGCACTCGGCTGTCCCTGACCCACAGCTGTTCCAGCAGCTCGGGGGCAGCTTATTCCAGCCATAAAAAAAGGGGAAAAAAAAATAGAAGTAATACCTCTACCCATGGAGCAGCGGTACTGCCTTCTCATCCCTGACAGCAACACGCTACAAGGAACAGCTGAGAAACAGCTGAGTAATTGCTCGGAGAAGGGACGGAGGACGGGGAGCCGCGGTGGGGGAAAGCCCTGAAAGATAATACGGGAGCGGGAATCCGGCGCACGTGATGTGAGCGCTGCTCCCAGAGGATAGCGCGTTGCCGTTATATCACCCCAAATTATAAGCTTGCAGAACCTAATTCGCGAATGTCGATGGCCTGACTCGCGCCGAGTTGTGCGTTGTTATTCTCTAATAACACGTTATTCTGAAAGTGGCCACAGAGAAATGAAGTGCTGGGCAGCAGGGTGCTGCAAAGCCACCGGTGAGCTAACCAGAACTATCCCGCTGTTACGATGGTGGCCTTCTCTTTATGCAAACCAAATCTTTTATTCCCTGCTAAATACAGTCATAGAAGAACCATCTCCCTCAGCATCCTGCAGAAGAGACTTCCCGCAAGGCTACAAACGTCGGCCAGAGCTGCCCATCCGGCTGGGTGCTGGACTTTGGTGGTTGGACTGATGATCTTAGAGATCCTTTCCAACCTTAATGATTCCTAGTTTTTACTTTCATTAAAAAATTAATCCAGCCACCAAGCCAGGAAACAGGAAATTATTCCTCTCCCCTTAATTGGTTTAGTGGTGGACTTGGCAGTGTTAGGTTAATGGTTGGACTGGATGATCTTAAAGGTCTTTTCCAACCTAAACGATTCGATGATTCTATGATTTATTGGGGTGGGAGGGGTGTGCAAAGTTTAAGTCATCCCTAAATTCTTCAGGGAATCCCAACACAAAATACAACCCTTGGAAAAACAGACCTTCTGCCTCCGAAAAGCAAACGCACAAACCAACCTGAAAATCAGTTGTAGTTTCGACCACGAGCAGCCCCACCTTTTAGACAAGGTTATTCTTTTATCTGACAGTCACGCACCATCCTATTGCATCTTCAGTTCATCCAGTTAAGCTCATCCCTGTGACTTACACACACACAACCCCCCCTCTTCACCAGCAATATTAATGTTTTTCCAACACGTCTGCACCTTTCACGTTCCCTGCCACCACTTTGTCAAGCTCTCATAACCAAACCCCCCGAGCCTTCCCCGCTGTCTGCTTAACAAGATCTCATGAATCTTCTCCCATTCGTCAACATCCGTTGGCCGCAGCAAGCCCCGGGGCGGATGCAGTAACTCCCAAAGGAAAGCCCCGTGAGCAGCACCGGCTTTCTGCTCCCAACCTCTGCCCACGAGAACTTGTTCATCAGGGAGACGTAACGACATTACTTTGCTCGCGCGGCTGAGGAGCACGGCACGCGTCGGTGGCCGCGGGAGCAGCCCGGCAAGCTGAGAAGCAGCAGCAGCCGCCCTGGGAGCACGCCGGGTGTTATCTCACCCGCTCTCCATCCCACCAGACAAGCCATCCACGCGCTATTTCTCTGGGCTGCGCCTGCGCTCTCTGACATGTTTTGTGTATAGCCTCCGGCAACCGTGTTCTGCAATAATTACAGCTCTTCAGCAAGGCGGCTCCAGTGATGCTTAATGCCAATTACTTCATAAGCGCTCTTTAATTAACGTTCCTTCCATGCTGCTCCTGCCACTCACCCTCCGTAGAGCTGCAAGGACCGCCGCCTTCGACAGACTCCTGGTGGGTATGGCTACATGGAATAATTTTGGTTGAAAGCGTTTGGAAGTAATCTCAAGCACGCGCACCTGAAGGCAGCATCAGGGTCCTGATATTTTTTCAGGTGCTTTCTTGGGGCTTGGGCTTAACGATACAACCACTACCTTCCTGCATTCTCAATTACCAGCTCTGTTTTCTATTCCAGGTACCATAAGCGTCATCTATCTTCATTACAGGACCTCATAAATTAGTTCCCAACTGAAGACCATGCTCCCACTGAGCCAAACGAGGTTTCTCATCATTCGATCAATTGTCTAACAGCTTCTGAGAAAAACCCGAATGTGCGCATATTCGCTGTTTTTCTGTTCAATCAAGGGATGATTAAACATCGTTTCCTGAGCACAGCATCTGCATGGGAATGAAAAGCCCTTCAGGAGAAACACAAATAGATTCCAAATGGGGGTTTTCAATTTGCAGCGCATCCCTGCTCGTCCTCAAAGGGCGAGTGCAGATGGGAAACGACACCGGACATCCTGGAGCGCTCGGGGGGATGCTGGCTGGTGGGGTTAGTGGAAAATGCACTGGAGAGGGACCCAGTCAATACAGAAAGCAAGGTATGGTGGAAAGAGCAGGGAAAATACAAGGGCTATCCAAATAAGAGGAAGATTATAGGATAAGGAAGAGCAAAAAAAAAAGCCTCTCGCTGGTCTGACAGCACGTAGGAGACGTGAGAGGCAGGAGCTGCTGCCGGCATCTGCGGTGGGCTGGAGAGCCCCCGCGGCCGGAGGGGCTGGAGCGCCGCAGGTTGGTTAGCGGGTGGCTGCCGTGAGCTTCAGCAGCCCCGCGATTCCAAACAGGAATGCAAGGCTTGCTTAGAAACGCAGCCAAATTCTTTGTGGGAAGTAAGTGGATTTGCAGCCATATACACCAGAGAAAAATTTGGCCCTTTAAGTGTTATTCTGTTGTTTAAACTCAATTTGACATTTACTCTCTCTAATGTCAGATCTTTAAATCTAAACACTTCAACAAGATTATTTCCCAGCCTTTCATTTGCCTTCCTTGATTAAGGTTAACTGGTCCCCCTGGTCTGGGCCAAACACACACGCGTGAGCGCTGTCAAACGATAGAGAAATTCAAAGGGATGAAGAGCTCCCGGTGTATCAGCCAGCTACAGAGAGAGCAACCTTTCCTCCAAGGACACCTGGATTTTGGGCACACAAATAGCTGGAAAAAGCACACTGGAAGAAGAGGTTTGAAAATGACAGCCGCCGGTGCCTGAGCTGGAGACCCCGGGAAGGCTGGATGGAGGACAGGATGCGTGGAGACAAGTTGCACTTCCACTCCTCTGGCAATGCAAGGGGAACAGATGGCCTTTCCACTGATAACGTTTTATCATCCCTGGTTATTTAAAGAAACTGCCCGAATGCATTTATTGAGACCTTAAAAACCAGGTTTCACAAGAATACAAATGCATAAAAGATAAGAGATTTAACCTTATGCCAGCCACTGCCAAGGAGATCACATCAGCCGAGGCAGTTTTGCTCATAAATACCACAGGAACAGCACTTCCAAAATCATGAGTACGTAACGGTAACGGATGATGGAGAGAGACTTTTTACCAGGGTCTGTAGTGATAGAAGTGGTGACAGTTTTAAATTAAAAAAGGGCAGATTTAGACCAGATTTAAGAAAGAAAGTCTTTATGATGAGGGTGATGAGACACTAGAACAGGTTGCCCAGAGAAGTTGTGGATGCCCCATCCCTGGAAGGGTTCAAGGTCAGGTTGGTCGGGGCTTCGAGCAACGTGATCTGATGGAAAATGTCCCTGCCCATGGCGGGGGTTTGGACTACATGATCTTTGAAGATCCCTTCTGACCCAAACCAGTCTATGACTCTGATTCTCTAACAGCACACGGTTCAGAGTACCCCCAAATTGGCTCTAATTTCGTGAAAGTCTCCAAAGAGAAAAGGCACGTGCAAAGAAGACACTCACCTCAGCCTGTCAGAGGGCACGGGAGCAGTCACGTTTTGGGAGCTGACTGCAGCGTAAGGCAGAGGGAAGACCCCGATCTGCTACGATGGAAGCTGCAGCCTTGTTTAGAGCAATACAAAAACCTCAACAACCCGCGTGAGGTTTTTGCAGGAGTACCACCCAACCGTACGGAAGCCGAGGCTCCCCAGCCACCTCGCCCTGAGAGCTGCGGGCCGAGACAGTGGGGCCAGCAACGGGGTGGGCAAGGGGTTCCTCGCCATTCACCCCCCTAAGGGATGAGGATTTCCCCATCCGAGGCTGAGCAGGCAGGAAAAGCCCAAGAGGAGATGCCAGCTGAGTTTGCTCCTGGCAGACGGCGCAGGAGAGGCCAGGAGTGAAACTTGCCGACGGCAATTGTTTAAATAGGCAATTTTGGGAACTGGCTGTGATTTTACCAGCTGGTTCTACCAAACAGGAACAAACTGTCTCCAGCCCAGCCCGGAGAAGGAGCCTTCCCATGGCCGACAATGGAGCTTGAATGAGGAACTGCATCCCAGGGCCATTAACATGATTTAGGAATGTGCTTTCAATTTGGGGCCCCAATCCTGTCTGCTTCTGGCAAGTGAGAAGTCTGGTTCTCGGCATTTCTTATTTAGTCTCCCGGTAGAAACAGAGCAGGAATTACATTCATCCGAGATGCTTTATTACTCGCTTGCATACCCTTGTCAGTTCAAATTTCTCCACGAAAACAATTAAACCCAGTAAAAATTAGTTTGCGTGCTGCAAAAAAAAAAAAAAAAACCAACAAAAAACCAAACCCCAAACCAAACCCACATGTTTATTTTAAGAGTTCACAAACTCTGGTGCCTCACTTTGCTCGTTAGTCCTGCGGGCCGCATCCTGCATTCCTTCTGTACCAGCGCATAGGCTAAGTATGGAGCGATATTTGCTGGCTGGATTTATCCCTCTCCTCCCAGCACGCGAGGAACGCCGCACCGGCCTCGCCGTGCACATCCCCGCTGTCTCTCCCCAGCATTTATCCGCCCGTTGGCCTGGGAAACTCAAGCCCACTAAAAGTAGGCTTTTACAAATTAAAAGGGAGGTTTAAGATGACAGTAATTGTTTATGCATGCCACGGGGACGGGAAGCAGAGGGCTGAATGCAATTCCCGCTTCAACGGCTGAGTCACGGCGTGAAGCTGGAACAACATCCCCGGAGCATCCCAGGAGCTGCAGCTGGAGGGACAGCACCTATTCACTGCAGGCTGGAGGAACGGGGCTGCGCAGCCTCCACCTCCGAAATTACCGTCACCCTCCCCGACACGTTTATTATGGGGCCGAACGAGTATTTTCACAGCGCTTTGCGACCCTCGTGCAAACATGCCGGGGAAACAGGATACAAAGGACGGACGCGGCTTCCCGGCTGCTTCGCGACATGGACATCCCTATGAAAAAGACTTGGGACCGAGTCCTGCGTGCTTCTCCTCGCGCAGGTGGAGCTTTGTGAAAACGCTGTGTTTAAATCGCTTTTAGGATCACCATCTAGTTTCCCAAGTTAAAAAAAAAAAAAAAACCAAACAACTTGTATTTCATTTTTCTTTGCTGCCCTGTGACTTCGAAAGTATGTAAAACATTGCAATCTAAATGACAGGCCCAATTTTCTTAAAAAGAGGGAAAAATGAAAAAGCAAGGGTTGAAAAAATAAATATAGTGATCCCAAATGATTTGCCAGGGGGGAAAAAAACCCACCCTACAGTCTAGCTCAATCTCGCTCTTCAGCAGTTTTTCTATTTGAGAGGTAAAGAAGCAGAGTATATGTTAGGTACTTGTACTTGTCTGATGCGCTGATTTAATCAAGTTTCTGTTTCATCTTTGTGTTGTTACCATAGATGCAAGCTGCTGACAAGGTATAAAAGAAAAAAAAAAAGTCACATATGCATAACAATCTATGAAGTTCCCATTTTATCGTTTAGAGCCCAATTAAATCCGTTCCCAGAAGGTTTCTAGGGAAGCTGGTTTCTAATCACTCTGGAAGGGAGGTACAAACTTGCTCTCAACCTGGCAGCACAGACAGGTGAAGTGCAATTGCTGAAGCACTGGAGAAAAATTAAATTAAGAGCCCGGCTCTGAAACGCCACCCCTGCTACCTCTCGATTCCCCCGAAACCGCTGCATCTCGGTGCTGAAGCCTGCTCCATGGCAATGATCTACAAGCAAAGCTCAAAAACAAAGTCACAGCCCTGGCTTTGCTTTTTGTATTATTTGTGGCTCCCTGCCTAAAACATCCTGCTGGCTCTGAGAGGAATGCCAAATCCACTGGGAAAAAAGGCATGGCATTTTGAACTGGGAGGACAATCCAGTTTTGACCCAGCTCAGGGGTGGAGGGAGATATACACCCGTCGCGCGCATATACGCACATACATGCGCGTATGCGTCTATCTGCGTGTCTATATACCGCCATATGGAAATATAGAGACGATATTCCTTAAATAACGAGGAAGTGAGTGGAAAAGTGGGAGAAAAGATCTAAAATTGAAACATCAGTGCAATATTCTTTTTTTTTCTTTAGTTACACCACCACTATCCCCTTCGCTACAAACCAAGGCAAGGAAAGGTAACAGCTCATGGAAATCAGAGAGAGAGCCTTCACAGCCCCTTCCATACCTCACCAGCACATACGTTTGGTCCCTAGGAATCCAGCAGGACTATTTATGGGCGTAAATGCAAAGAGGAATTAACCTTAACAGGATGGGGAGTCCTAGGACTGGCTCCGATTAAAACAAACCGGGATTTTCTTTGTGCCACTCCGACTCCTATTGGAAAATGCAAATTAATTGAAATTTTTTTTTTTTTTTAATTTCCATGAAAAACCGGCTGCAGGCAGATGAAGGTGCCCACTCTTTTGGTGCAGGCGGGGACACGGGAGACTTGGGGCTTGGCTGGGAGCTCCCAGGGCTCCCTCCCTCCCACCCGATGCCTCGGGAGACGCGAATTCTTGTTTCCCTTCCAGTCCTGGATCCGACCAGCAGACGACTGCCTGGTTGAAACCAGCCCAGAGAAATTAAGAAAGGAACTAAAGCAACGAACGCTTTTCCAGCGTGTCAGTTTTTGACAGAGGAGATATCCTTAAAATAATTGTATGAAGCCAGGCGAGCAATTAGGGAACGCATGGGGATGGGGTCACAGCCAGAAATCACCCCCCCCCCAAACCGAGATGAACCCAAAGACAGGCAAGTGGTTACAAGCCCCGTATTTTAGCGCTGAGCCCACCTATTTTTTGGCGCTCGGTGGCCACGTACAGCTTCCTGCCGGCACTGTGCAAGCCCTTCTGCAACAGCCCCGTAGCTCTCTGCAGCTGGAGAAGCCCAGGGAAACAAATGCACGTGTGGAAAATCCCCTCACACGACAGCAACACCTCCGGCAGCGGCAGTTTGGGCAGTAATTCGATCGAAGCATCATCTATCCCTGCACTCACCAGGCTGACCCCTTGCTCGATCGCTGAACGAAGAATTCATCACGATCCCTCCCAGGTGCCTGCAAAATATTTGCGCCGTGCACGAGGGTGTTTGAACCCAGCGAGCGCCCGGCGCGTGAGCCCGGCGCATTAATGATGGCTTTGGTGAACCCTTTTCAGCCCCAATTTGGGGACCATTCCGAGATTCCCCGTGCGGTTCTCAGCCACGCTCTCTTATTCAGTATTTTGCAGGTCTTGTGGGAAGGGTTTTTCCCCCCCCAAAGATAAATTTAACCTCACAAGCCTAAATACAAATCTGAATTTTTGATAAAAAGACTTGTGCTATTGTGCATCGGAAATGGAGGTAGTCTCACGCGCTTCTTGCAAAGCTATTTATTTGATGTATATATCTCTGCAGTTGCCTGTATTTGAAGCTATGATTTTCCAGGCAGCGTTCGAGTTTTCCACCTGGAGAGCTCAGTGTTACCACTGAGCGGAGAATTACCAAGGAACGGGAAGGATGAATGCAAAACTATTTCATTTAAAGGCCTTTCCCCAAATGTTTTTAAGCAGAGTGTTCAGACATACATACAAATACACATCATACTCGCTACTAAATCAATAGATTTTAACTTCAGCTTAGGGGAAAATGCTGAATTTTAATTTAAAGGATTTATGAGGCCATCAAAGAAAAAAAGCTGGCAGTTGGAACCTTTGGATATTGTATTTTGCAAAATAAATTAAGAAATATAAGCTATGGTAAAGGCAGCACAGCTTTTCTTTCTTTCTTTCTTCCCTTTTACACTTTTTCCTCCCTACTGGGTATTTTCCAGTGAGCAGAGAAGCATTAAAGCCGCTCTCCAGGCCAGGACTCTCCACGTGCATATGTACGCTTGTGCAAAACACCACAAAAAAAAAGCAGGGGACATTTGATTTTCTAACCGCCCTGCGAGCACCCACCCTCGCGGTGGGGACCAACGCGCGGGTGCTTCGTTGGGGATCAACGGGAAGAGGCCAAGGAGGCTGGAAAACAAATGGCAGCCAAGGGCAGGTTATGATTATGAATCACTGGGGACTGCCGCCGGCTCGCGCTGTGCAAACCCTAAAAAGGAGGTTTTCAGCTTGGAATTGTCAGTTTTCGAATGAAACATCCTTCGAAGATGAGCCGGGGATGGGGATGGAGACAGGGGAGAGGAGGGAAGTGATTTAACTGGGGTAAAATTGCCTGTGTGTTTCGTGTGTAACAAATTGGTGCTCTGATTTCAGGCTTTGGGGTAATTTTCAGTGTCTTTTATCGAAAAGTAAATAGGCCTCGGGAAGTCTCCCCGCCACCTGCGCTTTGCTGGGATAGGTTTCATCCGGAGCACTGCTGTCAAGGTTGAACTAAACCAACAGCACCCCCCTGGAAATGCTCCCTGCAGTCCTAAATGTTGGATTTTTCTAACGCTTAACATGTGAGTAACCTAATTAAGAAGTCCACTGCCGAAGGAGACGCGCCTTCGCCACTGGTGGGTCATCATCATTTCATTTCTCCTTTTTTTGGAGAAACAAATCAGGGGTTTTGGGATGTATTTGACTGATCCAGTCCCCTTTGATGCACCGGAGTTCATGGATTTGTACCTATCGATTGCCAAAGAGCGAGCTTTTTGTTGGCTGTAAATTGGAAATACTCACATCCACACCAGCCTAGCTAATCGTTGCCCCGCTATAATTACACCTTTAAAGTTATCCCTCATCAAAGCACAATTTTGCAGGGCATTAATTAAAGAGCCTGGGCGACCCCTGAAATAGCCTCCGCTAATTTTTATGCTCATCCACCTCCCAAACCCACTGCCCGGGAGGATTAAAGCCGTTAAGTTAACATTTACATTTAAATCCACTACGCAGAGGAGAGAGGGCAGGGAGGGGGGAATAAATACACCCGGGTCATGCCTTGGGTTGTGTTTAATGAGCTCGCGGGGGAAAGATGTCCCCTGCTTGGGAAGCACCTGGGAACGCACCGCATCAGCACGGCACACCCATCCCAGGGCATCATCGCTCCTGCCGCTTGCAAAGGAGCTCAAACTGCGCAGGAAAATCAGAAATTGGGGCAAAAAGGGGGAAAAAACAGGGGAAAAGGGGGAAAAAAACAGGGGGAAAGGGGGAAAAAACAGGGGGAAAGGGGGAAAAAACAGGGGGAAAGGGGGAAAAAATGGGGGAAAAGGAGGGAAAAACAGGAAAAAGGGGAAAAAGCAGGGTAAAAGGGGGGAAAAAACAGGGGGAAAAGGGGGAAAAAAGAGGGGAAGGGGGAAAAAACAGAGGAAAAGGGGGAAAAACAGGGGAAAGGGGAGAAAAAACAGGGGAAAAGGGGGAAAAAAACAGGGGGAAAGGGGGAAAAACAGGGGAAAAGGGGGAAAAATAGGGGGAAAAGGGGAAAATGAGGGGAAAAAAAAGGGAAAAAAGGGGGGAAACCCTTCTGGTGACCAAGAACGTGCGAGTGGCTTGTCTTTTGTTGTATCCAAAACGCGAGCGCAGAGCCTCCAGATCCCACAAGGCAGCCCAGCCTGGCATTTCTGCTGTTAGGGAAGGGATTATGATGAGTCACCCTTTAGCAAAAGTTCACGCAGAGAGGATGGCGGGGGGGGAGCACCAGGGAGATTTCCAAACATGGCAATGTTTATTTGAAATTCAGGCTGAAGCAGATATTCTGAAAGATCTATAGAAAATATCTTCTTGTGATTAAGCTTGCTGGCTACTGGATGTCACCAGCCGTCCAAGGAAACCGAGAGTGCTGCAAAGCCCAGTGCACACAGGCACAAAAATAACCCCAGCAACGTTCTTCCTTTCCATAAAGAGCATTCTCCCAGCAGAAGCAGGTTATTTCACAGGTTGGCCGATTACAACGTGATTATTTGCTCTGGTTAGCCAGGCCAGATGTTGTGCATCACTTAAACAGCTGTCTCCTGAGCTGCAGCCCAGGCTGCAGCCACTGCTTTTCCGCACCAGGACTCGTGACCCGAGCTCACGTCATTCATATCCCACCAAGAAAAGGCTCCCAGCGAGCCAAGCTCAGCAGCAAACTTTTGGCTCCAAGTCACGGGAAACTCAGGTAGGAGAATTATGGCAGGCAGCAAATCGCGACTACCGCCTCAGCATCGTTTCTGGTGGGACACGCACCCTGGCTGGCGGTGGGGGAGCAGGTCGGGGCGCGGGGAGAAGGGACGGAGCACACAGCAAAACGTTAACTCACCGAAGGAATTAGGACTGCAATTCTCTTCTCTGCTGGGAGAAGCCCCTCAGTCCTAAAACACTCTTCCAGTGTATCACCTAACGTGCACAAATACAACGCGAGCGTGTCGTGGCGTGCAAACACGAGGGAGATATTTTGGGCTGAGGTTAAAGCAAGGACTGTGCCGTTCCTGCGTGGATTCCCTGCTGTTTCGCAGGCGGGCAGAGGTGGAGATTGCCCGCGGGGGCAAGGAAGCGGCAGCGAGCCTCCCCCAGCCCAGCCGCTCCCCGGGCATTCGAACCGGACCCAAGCCCTAAAGGAGGCAGAAGAGAAAGGAAGAAGGAAGCTCTTGGAAAAAGTCTGTATTTCCACCATCCAGATGAGTCGCTGCGCTGCTTCCCGACACCAGAACAGCCAGCTGAACCGCACAGCTTCAAAGTGCAAGAGGTGAAGCAAAACGCCAGCTCCTCGACCCCGGCGCGTGTGTACACACGGCAGAGCTGCTTCACGGAATACGGCAATTAGTCACCCTGCAAACAGCAGTCACGTTGCAATTACGCTGTGATACCTATAATTACTCCTAATTCATTTAACCAGGAAGTTCACTACCTGATGGAGAATAATTACGAGGCAGTGCGGCGTGGTTAACGTACCTGGACTATACGCGCGACCGCGGGGTGACGCTAAATGAGCTGTTCGTGCGATGAACTGCTATTTCAACTGCTGGTAAATACATAAAGAAAAGCAAAACTTTGGGGTGAGCGTACCGCAATGCTCGGCCGTCACAGTGGCCTCTTGGCTGCAGGGGACCCTGCAGCACGTAACGGCCCCGGGGGACAGAGCCGAGGCCCCAAGGTGCTGCCGTTATAGAGGACGTGGGGTTTTGGGGGATGGCGTGCCCAGGTATTTCCCATCCAAGCTGCCCCTATTTCAGTCGCAAACACGAGCCTTGCATCCCGCACCCGCTTCCGACGTCCCCGCTGTGCTGCGGCTGATTCATTGCCTTGCAAGCCCCGTGACAAAGTTTGCTAAACAGAATCTCTTCCAGTTTAATATCAATAGATTTCCCACACACCGGGCGCACGCTGCCTTCCTAATTCCTACTAAATTACAAGTATATCTGGCTCATTCGCTGAGCGCAAATGCTGGCTGCTGCCGCGCCAAGGAGAGGGCGAGCGCGAGGGTAGCACGGGGGTGACGTGGAGCCGCGTGGGTGACGTGGAGCCGCGTGGGTGATGTGGAGCTGCGTGCCCCGTCTTCCCGTGTCCAGGCACGCCTGGCTGGGAGCAGACCGCGCTCGCAGCAGGTTTTGCAGCAGCACAAGAGCAGCGTGTGCTACTGGTTGGCTCGGGAGAGGAGATGGTTTGATGTATCCAACTCGCGACCTAAAAACGCAGAAAAACTCCGAAGGACAAACCCTCTCCAGCTCCTGCTCCTCCTCCCTGACCATAGACCAAGAATAAAAATACCACTTTGTTTAAAACCTCCGCTTTCAGCCTCAGACAGAAGAAGTGTCAGCACAGGCGACGGCACCCAAAGAGGCAGCCACGAGGGTTTTCATGGCTTCCGAGGTGGCTGTGGGCTTTCCTAACTGAGGCCCCATGTAAAGACCTTGGGGAAGCCCCAGAGGGGTTTGGCAGAACCTCGGCGACTTCAAATCCACCTCCTCCGCAGCAAACCCTCCTTGGTGCGGGGCCCGTCCTGCTGCATTTGCTCTTTCCCACGCAGGACTTTCCACCCGCGCGGTGTTTTGAGATCTCGCCCCGTGCACGGCGCGGGGAGGGCTGCGTATTGCTGCTGCCGGACCCACCTGCCCCCCGTCCCACGCTCAGGGTGAAGGTGATGGGGGTCCCGCTGGGGTGGGAGAGGGAAGGGTGGCCCGCCCGGCATTCCAAGGAGGAGGAGGAGGAGGACGCATTCCTCCTGTCGGGGCCGACGGCGACGTGCCAAACCTCCCATGGCGCAGCTGTCCCTGCACGAGATACCTTCCCCCCTGCGAAGCCACGGCTTGAAGCACGCACGCAGCAAGGGACCGGGCGGCTTGTAACGCTCCCGAGGAGAGCAAGGCTCCGCCGATGCAGCGCAGCCCTGCTCCGCACTTGGCAAGGGCTGTGCAGACGCTTTGGGATTGCTCCATTGTTTCTGGCCGTGATGGGATGCAGCTGGAGACCCCGGCACGCAGGAGTCCCCCATGCTCCAGCCTCTTCCCGGCCTCTGCAAGAGTTTCTTGGCCACGCAAAGGGCGAGCCGGGTGCCCCAACGCTGCTGGTCAGGGCTGCTGCATCCCCCCCAAGCACATGGCTTTGGGGATCGCTGCGGGGAGCGGCGATGCCCGGCCGGGGGGACGGAGGAGAGGAGGCTTCATGCCACCCGACCGTCACACGTGCAATGGGGACAGAAACATCAGCTGAGCCCCGTCAGCTGGAGAGGAGTTATGCTGACATATCTATCTTGTAAAAAAGGAAAGGTTAGAGGAGCGTGGGGGAAAAACGAAACCTTCATGACAGTGCACATTTGACCTTGATATTTTCACTGTCGCAGCCAAGGATTAAAGTATCCTATCGGGTTCCTCTGCCTGGGAGAGCTTGAGTGTCTTGAGCTTGAGCTACGCAAGGGTGTAGGATGTCCATGCAGATGTCAGCAGCAACGAGGAAAAAAACCTCTCCCGGACCAGAATCCCAGCGCACCCTTGTTACCGCTCCCATTTATGGGCTCAAGCTGCACCAGGGGAGGTTTAGGTTGGAAATTAGGAAAAATTTCTTCACGGAAAGGGTAGTCAAGCATTGGAACAGGCTGCCCAGATAGGTGGTGGAGTCACCATCCCTGGAGGGGTTCAAAAAACGGGCAGACATGGCACTTGGGGACATGGTTTAGTCTGGTCTACCCTTGATTGGTTTAGTGTGGATTTGGTAGTGTTAGGTTAATGGTTGGCCTGGATGATCTTAAAGGTCTTTTCCAACCTAAACGATTCTGTGATTCTATGATTCTATGTTGAAGGGTGCTGCCTTCTGGCCAGCCCAGAGCCCTTCCAGGAAAGCACTTTGGGTTGGCAGCCCCACGGCAGCTTCTGGGGGGCTGTTGGTTAACTGAGCTCAGCCCCACACATGCAGCAACCATCTCCTGGCCATGCTGCATGAGCTGCCTGAGCCCAGGTGCTTTGCAGGGTTAGAGAGAGACTTTCCCTGTGGAGAGCAGGATGGGGCAGGAGGGATGCTTCCCTGGGACAAGGCTGCAGGAATACAAACCACTGCCTGTGAATACCCGGGAATTATATCCAAGAAACTCCCTCCCGGTGCCGGCTTTGCCACTGGCTGACACCTTGTTGTCTCCTGCCGCAGCCCCGTGGCCGCTGAGGTTGGACCCGCGGCCGCTGCCGGCAGCTGATGTGCTGTGGTTGTTGCCAAAGGGAGCAAACCAGGGCTGCTCCGACTGCAAAGGCAGCTCAGGCTCAGCTTCAAGCAAGCTTTAGCATTGGAGGTGACGGTGTCATCACCTGCAATTTCACAGCAGCCAAAAAAAATGTGCTGGGGATGCGGTTTTCCCTTCCCGTAATGTTCCTTCTCTGGACCTTCCTCCAGCCACCCCGGCACGTCACACCGCAGCAGGAGAGCTGCTGCAAAGCCCTCCTGCGCAAGACTTTTTGTGCCCCCGGAAGGGCAATTTGAGAAGTTGAAACAAAAAAAAGACGCTTCAGAGAGTTTGAAATCCTAAGATCCAAGCCTGCTTTCCCCTCTGCAAGTCTTCTTTTGGAAAAACAGACAGACCCAAAGGATATACTGTAAATTGTAACAGCCGGTTCGCCGATCCTTACCCGCGACAGGCCAGCAGGTGGGATGATGCCGAAACGGCCCCTTTGCTTCCTACACAGCCGAGACCCGCTGTTTCGCTGAGCTGAAGCAGGAAGATTTGGGGATAGCTCAAATCAAGCCCAAATGAGGGTGAGGAAAGGGCCTTTCCAGCCCAGCCTTCCCACACGGCCGCCTCGGAGAGCCTGCCGAGCTCCGCTGACCCATCTGCCTGCAGAGCTTTTGCTGCCGATTGCTCGTTAATGCCAGTTAATTACTATAGGTGATTACTGTAGGTGGGAGTCATACCTGTACTTAAACTCGGTTTTTACTCATGCTTAAGTTTCTTTTTGCTTACCCGATGCAGTACAACTAACATAAACTCATCAATAAAACACAACGTGCACCCTTGAGATCTTCACGGATGAACACTCAGACACCGAGGCACGAGCCTTCTGCTCTTCTCTCCAATTCAAACCCACCCTTTGAAGCCAAATTTGACATTTACAACTGGAAGCAACTGTGAAGAGACAAGGCAAAGACATGAGCTACGGTGGGAGCAGGCGCTGCTAATGCCCGGCTTGTCAGAGGCTTATCCCAGGCTCGGCGCCCACCCCGTGCAATCGCCCTCCGTGTCATTGCTCGTTTCACGCCTGTCACTTCCTTCCCGACCCCTTATTTTACCAGGAGAGATGGGAAATGAAAGAAAACCAGCGGCTTCCGATAACTAGCTGCTGGGCTGCTACAGCGAGGATGCTCTGCTTAAAACCGTTGCACTCAAAAGACTCTTCTTTTTGCTCCCTTTCACAAAATGGAAGTTTTCTCCTCTTGTAAATTTATTTAAAAATAGACCCACTACCCATTAATGCAACAAGGCTCAAAATCAGATTCTCTTAAGTGTTGCCTTATAAGTCCGTATTTTCAAGAAGTCTATAGCTCGGCAGCAAACACACACACTCTCGACTGGATTTTTCTCCCTTTCCCCCAACTCCTCCATTAACCACTTCTAAACTGTGTAGGAGGCAAAAGTAGGGACTTGCTGCTCCCCCCAACTCCCAGGCCCCCCGCCATGCCCCAGTGCACCCCAATAGCCACAGTTCAAAGCAAGGGCACGCACACTCCTCACAGCCTCAAAGAAACCCCCAAAAGCAATTCTTAGAATTCTCATGAAGTATTTTTAAAAAAAATTCTCCAGGAGGGTGGTATGAGAAGGTTTTTCTACGGCATTTTTCTGGCACCTCCCAGCTTTCCAGGGCACACTCACTCCTTTCCATTTGGAAAGGAAAGACGGAAGACATCAAAATGACAGCCTTGGAAACCAAGGCTCTTGTGTCACACAATAACTCTGGCTTCAGGGCTTATTCTATCACATAAATGCTGGATCAGGCATTTTTGGTCCTCTACGGTCTGCAAGATGCCAACACCACAGTATAAAGCTGACACAAACTCTGTATTTACGGCTCTGGTCAGTTGGATAGAAATTCCCCCATGTGTGCACACCGGATCCAGACCCAGTTTGAACTGCTGGGGGCGGTCTGGAAGCGCACGGACTGGGGATTAATTATCACCAAATCATGCCCAAAGCAATCTCGGTCCATGGCAGCAGCAGAGATGCTGCAGCCAGACCCATCCCGATGCTGCTCTGAGAAACGGCTCGAAAACTGCTGCTTCCTCCTGAAGATGCGTGTCCCTGGGGGTGTTTGGTGTCCAGACCTGGCTTTGGGGACAAAACAAGCCTTTCTGCCATTTTCCAACCCCTTTAGCCATGCAGGGGGTGGCAGATCAGCATCAGAATGGTTTGATGCCTATGCTGGAGCGATGCACTGCGGGACAGCAGGCGCGACGCCGGGCAGAGGGGCTCGCCGGGGGACGGAGGGCTGTCAGCTTTGGCACAAACACAGCCCTTGGCAGCACTGCAAATGGAGGAAAATCCTGTTCAGCTTCAAGCCCAGATTAGGTCAGCAGGGCTGGCAGTTTTGGAGTGGAAATGCAGATTTTGTCACTTCTGAACAGAGATTCACCAGGAAACGCTGGAAGACGCAGTACCCCAGCAAAATAATTTGGCAGGACTGCATCTCCTTAGACTCCGACCCACGAGAGGGCTGCTGTGGGGCTGCTCAGGGCTTTGGGGACTCTTGGGGGACACGATGACCCGTGACCAATTCCCAGGTTACGCAGTGACTGCTGGCACCAACCTTGGCACCAACCAATCCTTGGCCCCAACCAAGCCAAGCAGGTCCCAAAGCTGCACCGAAACCCTGCTGCACCCTTTAACCCTCTCCATTCACCCTCCTTAGTTTTAAATTCCCTTGAGCGCTTAGGTTATTTGCAACAACCACTAGGTCGAAAGCAGGATTTAGATCTGCTGGTGACAGTGGCCTCTGAACGCCAAATCCATGAGTTACACCGTCATTTTAAACACTCATTTCAGCATCTATATTCACATCAACGCGGAGGAGCCCCTGCGTTACTCACCGACACGATAAATAATATGTAAAAGCACCAAAGGAGACATCCCTGACTGCCGAGTACCTGATTTGTCTTTGAAAATGCAAAAAGATGTACTTCTACAATAAACACGGCTATCGAGCAATGTCTCAGACCCGACCGAGGAGAGGCTGTACTGACATTGGCTTCATGTCTAACGCAAAGTGACACTATAAATGTATTTTTCAACATCAAAAATGTTCCTCGTCTTCTAATGGGGACAGAGCGGGTTCTGTCCTGGCCTCATTTCAGTCCTATTCAAACTTGACTGCGACTAGGTTTGAACTCGGAGGGTTTGGGAAAAGTGGAGCAGGGTGAAAGACAGGACAGGGGATGAAAGAATAAGAGGAAAGGAAAAACTGTGTGAAAGTGCCATGGTTGTTCAGTGATGAGAGTTTGTCCGGGGCCTGATAGACACAGATTAGGGAAAGCACCACGGAAAAACAAAAAGAGAGCCCACAGCTACCGATGGCACCTGGGCTTATCTTCAGGGATAAGTACCACCTTTCTAGGAGGAATCATCCAAACCCAGCACCTAAATGGCCAAAGTCTGTTTACTGCCATGTTATCAACTTCACCCTTTTATTTTGGCTTCCCAAGAGCGAGTCACCCCCAACAGAAACCGCTGTCAGTGGGAAGCTCCAAAACCAAAGCTGCAAACAGCACCGCGCGTTCTGGCGTGCGGACGTCCATCCTGTCATAACCAAAACATTCCATAAATCATCAGTACCGATGATGCACCCACAGCGCACACATCGCGCGGGAGATGGGACCCACCCTGGCACCAACTGCAGAGCCCAAAGCCAGCACCTGGCTCCTGCGCCCGTACCGAACTGTTCCCTCCCGCCAGCACAACCCTCCAGCTTTTCACAAAGTAAGACTTTTGTAGGATGTGTACGAGATGATGAGTCAATAGAATTTGATTATAAGATTAATATTGAAGAATGTGCTCATTAACCCCGCTGCTCACAATGACAGGATGTGTTGCCAACTTTCTGACAAAGAAACGCAGGAATTAATTTAGTGACTAACTACATGGAGAACTGCATTACTCCGGTATGCTCCCTGTATCCCAATATGTAAACATCCCTAATAACACAAGAATTTTCCTTCCGAAAAAGCGGCATGAGCTCAGCCAGAGTTGTGCCATTTGCTTGTGAAGATGTTTTCTTCTTCTTGCTTTTCCTTTTCATAACCAGTCATTAGACAACTCCTGAGAATAGGGGTTTAACTAGAATTTAACTTGGGGTTAAATTCCCAGATGAATTGAAGCAAATACTTATTTTCAGTGCCTGCTCCTGGCTGAACGTTATATTGTGTATCTGGGTATTACGAAGCACCAACATGCTCCACCCCGGAGTCGGCTGCACTTCGGTGACCAGCATCTCTGAAGGCTTTGGGAAGTGATCTGAGGTTTCTGGAGAGCCGGAGTGCTGCACGTGAAGCCAGGGGAGCTGGCTGGGGCTTCTCCAGAGCCAGATAATACCAAATGCAATGTCCACATCAGTGATGGATATTAGCCCGACTTAAGGCAGACGGCTTTGTCTCTGCTGCCATAGGAAATAGAAAAGAAAACCTCATTACGGCAGACTAGATTGCTCACGTCAGAGTCACCTTTTAAGATGCCAATTTGCTTTTTCTTGCCTGGACTTTTAATTCTCAGGTACCACGGCAAGTCAATAGTTCAAGGCTGCAAAGTAAGTTGCTTCAAGTCAAATATTCAATTGTTATTAGATAACTTTGCCTCCGCTCGGCTGCCGCACGTAGGTGGGTTGCCACGTTGTGCATGGCACGTAACGCCTGAAATTAGATTTCACAGGATGGAGAAAACTCTCCACCAGAGATAGCCAGGAGCTGGATTTATGGGTTTAGGTAGGATATTGCCAACCTATGAAGACAGAGAAAGGAAGAATATAAAAGCACTTGTTTTGACACCTCTCTTTCAGGTTTTCATCTTCTTCCTTAGGACATCAGCAGCTGATGTTAAGAGATGTAAGCACCAGCCCATCCAATATCATATCCTGTTCTAGTTGTCACAGATCTGCCTGGTACCAGCCCATCACATGAGCCCTACACAACCCAGGAGATAATCTCATTTCAGCTGGGAAGCTTCACATGGTACCAACAATCTCTGCTAATTAATGCTGTAGCTCGAGCTGGCCACGCTCCCGGCCACTCAAACTGCAACAATTTGAGGAGTTTCTGCTCGTCCCCTCTGGAAATGGAGAGTTTTGAGCAGAGCACCTTTTAGATGCAAGAGCTTTCCTTGGATTTGCTCCACATTGAGCTACTGTTAAAAGATGCAGTGATTTAATCTCCCAACCAGAGTGATTTGGGATAACGGGACAGCCACAAGAAATCGTTTCATACAGCAGGAGAGACCCTGGCTGCGACGTTCGAGGCTTGCTGCAGTCCCAGCTCTGGGGGTGGCAGCCATTGGCTCTCAATCTGTCCCCTGCCCAGCTCTTATCAAGTGACCAAATGGGTGCCCACCACCATGGCACTGGTTCAGGAGCTTGCCAGGAGCACGACGCTCTGCACCGTGAAAGCTTTTGGGCAGCATCAAATATTGTTTTGTGCCCTGAGAGTACAAACGTACTCTGAGAGCCATTAAACATGATGTGGATGGAGTGCTTGGGGATTTTTGCCTCCTCCCATGGAAAGACACGGCAGATGGCAACAGATTTGGGCACCTCCTCTGTTTTTTTGGTCAACTGCTCTTAACCAGTTGAAGATAATGAGTCCTGACCATGCAAAGTCGAGGTCAGAGCACACTAGTGTCCATGCCACAAAACTAGACAGTCTTGCTTTTGCTATCTGCCTCTTGGCCCATGGTGACAATGCTCTTAGTATGAGCGAGAGCGCTGTCGCTCCAGCAGCTGAGCCATCTGAGCGGGGACTCTGCCTGGGAAGCACTCGCACGGTCGAAAATATCCAGACCAATTTGGTGGGCTTGCACGTGTTGAGGCAATTCGTTGTAGCACATTTTAATAAAATCAGCAAAAAGGAAATTACTATTGCTGATAGTCCCCTGGCACTGATGAGGGTGAAGAGGACATAAGCATCAGTTAAGGAGTCTGTCCCAGGAAATTCTAATCTACACAGTTGCTTGTGGTAAGCAAAAACCGGGCAGAAATTAATTCTCAGGTGAAGTTGGAGCAATCTGCAAAAACAAAACCAAAACAGCCACAGACTTCCCTAAACCCAAACAAAAAAATCATGAATATATGCACAGTATAATTTCCATAAATTCTTTTTATCAACTGACTAGAGAACAACCAGTGTCCAACCAGCTTTGCTATCTGTTCCAGAGGCAAAGACAACAAGATAGCTAAAACTTTTGTGGCCATGAAGGATATTGGAGAGGAACAAACCTTTGGGGAGCCTCCATCGCCCCTGCATGGCAACACCAATAATGCAGCATGCTTATTTATATTGCCTTCAGCCCCCTGGCCCTCCTCACCCTCAGCACCACTGCAGAGCACGGAGCTCTGCAAACACACTGCAGAATCGAGCTGTTGAGTTTCAAGAACTTTAAAGGTCATTTAAAACTGCTGTTCCTTGCTTGACGTCGAAAAGCGTCGTCTAAAAGCGGTGGGTGTTGGAGCTCACAGCAACACAGGGCCTGCTGCTGGGTCTTCCTGAGCTCTTCGCTACATTTGCAAGAAGGGACACAACTTCTTAACACAGCGGAGGAAAATGGGGATATAAACAGGGATGTACCCACCCTGGGGGGACTTTGAGCTCCTCAGGGAGGGAGGCAGCTGGATGCAGCGATGTGTGAGCCGGGGCACTTTGCCAGCATCTCTACTCTTTTTATTAAGAGTTTTTATGGCACTACAAATGTTCAACTTGCCCTTTGCTCCCAGGAGCGTTATTTCTTTGAAACAGGGGAGAATCCAAATCTTAATGCAAGTCAGCTTGCGTATCGCTGCTGCCTCCAGTCCCTCCTGAGCTGGGCCCAGAGGATGCTTTTCATTCCCAAGTTCCTAACTCGCGTTAACAACCTCATCTCCCATTGAAGCTGAAGACAAGAGGAGCATCTCGCCAGGTGGGTCAGCACTTACCCTCATGCTCAAAATCATGTTTCACCCCACGTTACTGCATTTATTGAGGCGTTTATTTTTCCTAACACACGCTACTCTTTACATTTTAGAGCACCAGATATTGTAAAGATTGTTTACTTCAGTTGAAAACACAGCCCAACTAAAATAAACAGACAAAAGGAATATCTCATTATTTACTGGTAGCTAGAGAAGGTCCATTCGCTTTGCAAAGCAGTTGGCTGCAGGAAAGCACTTATTAAAAAACAAACAAACAAACAAAACAAACCCCAAATTCATTTATCCAAGCTTTGCAGCTATTATTTTGTTTTTTTTTTCCCAGCCACACAATGATTAATTTTTTATTTACAGTATGTCCCCTCTAGCCCCCCATCCCAGGTCCTCCTAAATTGCTTAGCGACTACACACAGAAAGAGAGAAAAGGGGGGGGGGGGGGGGGGGAAGAAAAAAAAGGGAACAGCTGCTCTCCAGAGAAATCCCGACACAGTTCACACGAAGAATTTCATATCTGTCAGGCAACCCAGCTCAATAAACAACAAATTCATCTGGCTCGCCTCTGCTGCCTGGCAATATTTGCGCTAAGTTGCTGCATTTTTCCCTTCTTCTTTGCTCCTGCAAGTAATAAAGGTGGCAGCTCTTTGCTCTGCTCACAGTGAGAGTTGCCAGCTAAATAAAACACTGTCATAAACCAAAATATTCAGCCTGAGGATCCTTGTTTTCCTATGTGCCATTGGTTAGAGGCTACCTCCACCCAAAACCCAGCTCTGGCCAAAGAGGCAGCCACCTGCTCCGAGTCCGGGCATCACCTTCAAACCTGCTCTCATCAACGACTACTCAGTGCATTTTCATGGCAAACCACCTCTTTCTCTCTCCTCTTTCAGCCACTTAATGGGTCAACCCAAAGTCTCACAAAGAGCCCGAAAAAAATCCCATTAAATCCTATGGTTTGGCATCAGCCCATCCGTTTTCAAAATAGCCTGATTTTATAACTATGATATAACAAGAGAATAAACGAGCTGATCTGGGCCACAATGACCCAGAGGTAAAGATGCCGTACAGGAGCTTGGGAGCTCCTGGTCCCAGCCCCAAATCCCGTAAGCTGGAAAGCTGTAGCACTGCTGCAGCATCAGGCATTTGAATCCCTTCTCTGTTCACATCAGATGTCATAGAATCATAGAATCATAGAATCGTTTAGGTTGGAAAAGACCTTTAAGATCATCCAGGCCAACCATTAACCTACACCACCAAGTCCACACTAAACCAATCAAGGGTAGCCTAGACTAAACCATGTCCCAAAGTGCCACGTCTGCCCTTTTTTTGAACACCCCCAGGGATGGGGACTCCACCACCTCTCTGGGCAGCCTGTTCCAATGCTTGACTACCCTTTCCATCGAGTGGACTGGGGCAAAAGCAGTTTGTATTTAACATTTTTTTAACACAGAGAAGGGGAAAAAAAAAATCTTAAATATTTTTTTAAATGTATTATGAATGGGGAATTTCAAGCTAGCTGGCTGCAAGGGGAAAGAAAAGCCAAAATCAGGATGGGATTTTTTTTTTTCACTAGCCCTTATTGGGTAAAAAGGCTATTTATAACTATTTATAAGTGCCTCCCTGCTCCTCCCCATCCAAACCCAAAGCCTCTGGCACGACACCAGGAACCTTCTCTGCTATCAGGACGTGAACTCTGATGTCACAAATTCAAGATTATGGCATCACTGGCCAAGTTTAAGTCTACCAAAAAGCCACAATCTCCACGATTCCCAGCCATTCTTATCTGTTACATTAATTAACACCCAACAGCAGGAAGATGAGGGAACAGAGCCAACATTATTGTTCCCCCACTGGATTATTTTCCCCTTTTTTTTGCACGCATCATGGGCTGCAGATCTTCCTCCCTGATCTCTCGCTGTCCCTTGGGAGCCGGGTCCTCGAGAGGGATGGGGAGAGCAAAGCGAGCCCAGCGATCCCCGGCTACTGCGGATGAGAAAAAACCCAATGCTCCAGTTAGCCCTGAAAAGCTCAGTCCCCTCCACAACTCACGTAGAGGGGACCTGGGTTTCATTTTGGTTTTTCCACCCCTATATTCCACTTTCCTATGGTGACAAACTTGACATCACCACAGCCCCGTCACCCTGCAAACTACCGAGGAGAAAACCAGCAGCATGTAATATTACTTATTAACAGCATCACCCCAGCATTATTTATTTAAAGATGTTGCAAGTGGGACCCGTGAGAGCGGATCGGAGCAGGGACGGTCCCTGCGTGTCCCCTCTCTCCCAGGGGCTCTGTGGGCCCACACCTCCCAGCAGGCGTTTTCCAGCCTCATAATTCACACACAAACATATATCTATAGATACCGACATATCCCCCCACCTCACCCCCAAAACAGGGCTGGGATTATTAGGGCACAGGCTGGAAGAACCCTCAAAAACCCTAAAAACCACGTGCAGCATTAACAACGCGACGGGACGCGGAGGCACACACGGCTGAGAAAACCTCGCCCAGCCCCGTGCAGTTAGTTTGGCATCGCTTATGGCAATAAGGACCTTACTCGAGCCCTTCCAAGTGCTTTAATGTGAAACATACTGTCCCCAAGGACATTCCTGGTACGCGAACAACAGACCATAGTGATGCCTGCCCTGTTCTTCTCTATAAGCTTTAAAGTTTTTGTCCCGGTGCCCTGCGAGGCTCGTGCCAGTTAGAGACACGTTGGCAGCTACGGAGCCAATTTAATTGCTGCCATCAACTCATTCCCAGACAAATGAATTCATTCATGATACACATATGCTGACAACATACAAAATATCCCGGAGTTCTCACAGTGATGCACAAAACCGTCAGTGGCTCCAGAGCAGGGCGGAGGGTGCTGCTGGTTTTCAAATGACAAAGTTTTAGGGCTGATCACAGATTTGCCATTGAGTATTTGGACGGTGCGGGCTGCCACATAAAAGCGTGGATGCGAAGGGCCTGCTTTTCTCCCCGGCTTGCCGCTTCACCCTCAAAGCACAACCCCCGAACCAAAACAAAAGGATAAAACCCGACTTTGATGAAGTCAGAAGATTTTGCAGTAAGAAAAGCTGCTTCTACATTTTCCTTCGATGGATATGAACCGGAGCTCTGCATTCATCCCACTGTAAAACCGCCATCCACCTAATACAGTTTCATCGCTTATTTGCATCACGGGACCATCAGTCCATGGGGAAGCTCTCCTCTGCCTCTCCTTCCAGCCAGCTGCAGGCGGAGACCTGCAAAACGCAATCCCCAGGCTACCACCGACCTGGGTTTCGGCAGGAAAATATTTGCATCCGCACTACGCCAACACAGATGCGACTTTCAGAAACTTCTTTCATCCTTTGTTCAGCGATGCCATGGCGGGGAGTTAGCACAGATGCAGCCTTCCCCGCCAACACACGGGTGCACAAGCATGGGGGAGAGGGGATATTCCTCTTTTCCCCCAGCTATGCTTCCTTTGTGGTCCGACCACAGAAATTCAGCGAATTCTGGATGCAGCATGGTCTTCTTATGCATTTAACCGCATAAATGCTAAAACGTAATCTCTGCAGATGCAGGATGCTGGTTGCGTTGCATAAAACTAGATACGGATAGTTAGCTTCATTTACCAGAGGTGGAAGCAGAGCTTTGTACAGCAAAGAAGAAAAAAGAAAAAAACCCTTAAATATGAACATGCAATGTATTAGCTCAAATCCCACCAGCTCCTGCATTTCAAGTAGATGGAGGTTTCTTCCTTTCAGATTTCTAATAATGTCACAGCCACTTAAAAGCCAACTTTCACATGGGGTTTTTATACGAAACAAGTACTGCTTGGTATTCCTAATAATCTCTTAATTTTATTTCGAGTCTGTTCCCTGCTGCTGCGAGCGGGGGGTTGGAGTTG
Organism: Pelecanus crispus; assembly: GCF_030463565.1. Taxonomy (NCBI): domain Eukaryota; kingdom Metazoa; phylum Chordata; class Aves; order Pelecaniformes; family Pelecanidae; genus Pelecanus; species Pelecanus crispus. Next base: position 3,022,162 of record NC_134653.1, on the reverse strand, counting down.
CGTGTTTACGCAGAACTACTGGGATGCTGCCACCGTTTAGATTAGAGCCCTACTGGGAGGTTTCTCCTGGAAAGACCCCATATATGGATTTCACAAGGAGAACAAAAAGCAAGAAGGGAGCAGTATTTCGGACTGGGCAGCCACAAGCATCCCTGTCATCGCTGCCAGGGTTTGCTGCCCGCAGGTATCCCAGGTGGGCTGCCCGAGCTGGGAATGGAGGAGAGCCTGCGAGGTCCAGCTTGCTGGAACGGGGCATGGGGGACAACTGCTGAGGAAGCAGCAGGAGAGAAATCAGGGCAATTCTCTGCTGTTCTCTAGCAAATCTCGCCTGTGATGTCTCAGCATCCTGACCGACCTCTGAGTCAGAAGTGAGATCTGGCAATCGCTGGGAGCAACCTAATTAAGTGCTACTGGGAAGAGTTCGAGGGTTCAAGTGGGGTTGAAAAGATGTCCTTCCTCTCTTCCCACCTGGTCATTTGATTATTTAACAGTTCAGCACAATAAAATACACGGAGATTGTGCCACAAGTCGGATGACATTACCTAAATCTCCTTTTCTTGCCACTTTTACTCTGCCTGAGGGAAGGAAATTCTGTTCCCTCTGATAAAAACCTGTCACCCGATTCCCAAACACTGAGTTTGTCCTTAAAAGTCAAGACTTGGGATGTGCAATTCCCTGGACTATTAAGTGGTTGATTACCCCTCTTCTCCTGCATTGCTCTGGGTCAGATCTTCAAAAGGAGAAGCCAATATTCACCATGCTGGGTTTTAAAGCAACCCTTCCGCATACAAACAGAATTTGCCCTTTTTAATGTGTCATTCATTTGAAAGGAGCACGAACTGGAGTGGATAAACTCCCCTACTAACATGGTCCATGGGTTCAGGCAGCCCAGGGCCAAATCCTGCACTGCAAATCCATCGCACATCTCCGCCACTATGGAAAGAACCACTTTGCGAAGCCTTCAGATCCTCAGCTCAACCACAGACATCGCCCTTACTGCCCGACGTTATTTGCTTTGGCAGAACATTGTTTAATATCTATTACCCAACTCGCCCTAAGACGGAGGCTGCTTCACATTCCTGCCAAAACCAGACTCAACATTGAATTGACTGATTAGGTCAAATGCTTTCGAGTACTTGGGCTCGTGGTGGCTCCTCAGCCCATGGGAGGAAAAGAAGAAAAGCCTAAACAGTGCCAGGCAAGGCCCATTCTCAGCAAAAAAGCAGTGATTTTCACCAAATAAGACCTCTGTAGTCGCCTTTCTGAGGCAGCAGAGTAGGAGAAACAAGGATGCATCTGCTCATCCTAAATGACCATCAGGGCCAAGTCACCAAAAACCACCCCAGAGGTCCCCTGTCCTTGAACGCAGCCGAAGGGTGGAGGGCACATGGGCAGGAGGTCTTGCATGGGCTGCTCTTGCTGATGCCTCCTTTGGCTTCCTTGGCTCCTTGGAAAAGGAACCGGAGCACCAGCCGAGAGGCTCTGCCCCACTGCCGGCTCAAAGCACAGGGCTTTTAAAACACAACGCCTCCCTCCAGGCAAGTCCCATCACAGTCTGCATCAGTGTGAATGGCTTCTGCCTCATTACAAATTGCATTCTGATAACAAGCTGCTGAAATACCAAAGTTTTCTGCTGCTTCCCTTTATCCCCGCTCTCCACTTGAACTATAAATAGCCCTGGCATTTACAGTGGCACAGCCTGCCCTGTTGAAATTTGATTTAAAAGTAAAATTGGCTGGACTCCTTGTTATATTATCATTGTTACTCATCTTTACAGATGTCCTCCCCTCTAAACACTGCCTAAACTTGAAGCTAAGAGCAGAGAGACGTGGAGTGAAGTCATTAGAAAAGATTTCCTGACAAACCTCAGGCACATGGAAGGGTGTGGTGCATTTTTCACCTTCCACAGGAGAAAGCCCGGACATCTCCACGCTCTTTACAAACTCTTGCCATAGCTAGTCCTGCTCTTCCCCCTGACAACACCTCCTGTAGCTCGCTCCCTTGCACGGAGGGAAAGGACAAGGTTCGTACGGAGGCATGTGGCTTGATTAGAGATTTATTAGATTTTGGAGGAATTTTACTGAAAAGGGGAAAAAAATGAAAGTTTAATTGAGTTCTTTTTACTTTGAAAGCTTTCTCCCTCCTGCTGTTGTAGCTAACAGCCAGCTTTAGAGCAGAGGTATTTGGGCATCCAACAGAAGCTTTCCCAGTGCAGGGCTCACTATTAAACTCTTTTTCGGTCTCTCCAGGCTGTTAACGCTGCCCCTTTATTCCCAGCACTCCCCACGCTTGCAGGTGGGCAGTGCTGTGAATCCGTGGTTATTACGATTTCCTTGCAAAGTTATTTAACAGCAAGCACTAACCAGCAAAGCCTTGCTGGGTCAGTAGGTGACGAGACTCCACTCTGCAGTGGCTTTTGGTGTCCCCAGCACCCATAGCCAGGTGGGCACCCATAGCCAGGTGGGCACCCATAGCCGGCGGGGCCCAGGCTGCTTGCAAGCACATCCACGGATCCTGCTTCAACATCCCTCCCTCTTCCCAAAATACACGACCACGAACAAGAGCACCCATTCATGCGTCTTGCTCAGCAAACAACAACAAAAAAAATCACCCGGATTTCTGGTGGAGTTTATTAGCGGCGGAGTTTATTATTGCTCCTGCTGCTGAGAGACGTTGAAGCTCTCCAGACTCCATCTATAGGTTGGGTAACCTTCACTTACGGAGGGAAAATCACGGGCTGGTGATTAATGCCTGCGCCCGGGACCGCAGAGCACAGCGCAGCTCCCTGCACCGCTCCTTTCGACCTCAGATAAATTACTAACTCTCTCAAGTCTCCAACCTGCCAAGAAAGGACAGTAGGAGTCCCCCTCCCCAGGGTGCTGTGAAGATAAATACATTAAAAATTGCGAGATGTGGTGTCAGTGGGGATTATACAAATAGCTCTCAGGCTCTTTTCTGCTCCAAACTTGACCTTAGACACGGAATAACTGTAGTCGGTGCATGTTGTTACTGACACAGTGGGAGCTCAATGAGCTTATTTTAAAGGACTTTCCGGGCTTTAAATTGCAGTCTCTGTTCCTCACATATGTCAAAGCCACCTCTCTTGGTTGGAGGGGGTAAGTATTTCAGTAAGCATTACTGAGAGTACACACATGCCCTTTCATTGCCTATACGTCAGCACTTACTGTGCATTTCTCCACACGTGAGCACAAGCACCGGTACCAATCTGCATTCAAGCGTCCAAACGTCTGCACCTCATCTCGCATCCGATCAATAAGAAATGATTACGGACGGCAATCCAGTCTCCAGAATTAAAAAACCCAGAAATCTCATACCTCTAACCCAGGCTGCGATTATTTTTTTTAATACCATGGTGCAGTGAACTTACTCAATTCATTTTAAAGACTAGCTCCAACAGAGTATTTGTATATTATATAAATTTATATACACAGATATATGTGTATATAATGTATGTATAGATATATTTTATATATATACACATAGATATATGTGTATGTAATGTACGTATATATATATTTTATATATATACATTAAAATCTCTGCCCGGTGAGATATTTTATTATTTTTACATATTTTTATAAAAATCTCTGCCAAGACACCTCGTGGTCACAGGTGGTGTGGTCACACCCACAAACTCGTGGGTTTCTGTGCATGCTCAAAGTTTTGGGGAGACCAAGGATGCTGCAGGGTCCACAGGGACCCACCCAGACAGCGACTGCAGGCTACTGGCAGCGCCCATCAATTCCCGAGCCGTGCCGCCAGTGCCGTGCACTTGCAGGATATTATCTGGAGGCAGCAATCAAAACCAGATGCAGCCCTGAACGACAGCCTTGCGCCTGGACTGTTCTCTTCTCAGCACTGAATACTTGTCTGCCACCACACAGTGGAAGACAATAGCAGGAAAGGATCAGATAAAAAGTGGTTTAATTTTTATAAGGCACTCAACCAGCCAATTCACGTTTCGGATCAGGTGTTAATTGCTGCTCTAAGTGTCTGGAGCATACGGTGTCAGCGCAAATATTGCAAATGTCACATTATTTTTGTTTAGCGGGTGAAACGTGCTCCGTTCCTGTTGGAGGAACCCAACAGAGTTATTCTGCCACCAGACTTGCTGAGATGGGGAAAAAAAAAACCAACCCCAAACCCCGCTGTCTTTAGAAACCATTAAGTACGGGGAACTAAAATGACACGTCGGGAAAGCCAGCTCAAAGGACTTCAAGGAAAGACGTTGATAGAAGAGATGCACAAAGTTCAGCCCTGCTTCTAAAACAAAAGGAAGAGGGTTTAAATGCCTTGCATTGCTCTTCCCAAGCGTATTTGCCTCCCTCCCACTATTGATTTCAGGCATGGCACAGCAAGACTGGTCGGAGGTTCAGTGGAGCAGCAACAGGCATGGACCACTGAACCATGCGCTGGGGAAACCTCCTGGACACCATCCAGCTCAATGCACACAACGGTTGACCAACTGAAATTGCAAACCATGAACCAGGATTCAGCTGGTTCTATATTGCAGGGACAGAGTAGAGAAAGAAAAAAGTCCTTTTTTTTTTTTTTTTTTTTTTTGTATTTCACATCAAATGAATACCTTGTTCTCCAGATATTTCATATAATCTAAGCCCTGTCCCAACAGAAATAGCATGGTGACCTGCTTCTTCCCACAGTTCATTGACATAAGTCAGGTTAGATCACTTTACAGGGGTTTTGGAGGGGAAAGAGGGACCTCACAAAAAGCTTGTCAGAGCAAAGGTTGGGTTGAACATCCCCTCTAACTCACCTGCACTTAGAGTAGAGCAGGTAACTCGGGTCACACAGATCAATCAAATCACCCATACCAAATCCTGGCAGCAGCGAGAGGACCAACTCCAACCCCGGCTGCAGGAGGGGAGTAAGGGCAAACGAACAAATTGCTCCACCAAATCTCCGGAGCATTCAAAGTGTTTTCTCCAGCAGAGTGGAAATACTCAGGAACTGGCCTAGATAGACCCATCTATGGCCGCTGCAACACGTGGCAGCCATTTCGGGCTCCCTTTGCCTGGCACGGGACCAGTTCCGGAGGATGAAGGACATCCCAGGCATCCCCACCCTTTAAACCATGGCAGCTCACGCTTTTAGGTCTAAAACAGGTCCAACCAGCCCGCAAGTATCAGCCAAAATAGCCTCCATAGCCGAGAAACAGAAGAAAACACAACTCCTATTTCGGTTACGAAACTTTCAGTTCAGAATTATGGGCAGAAAACACAACTTTTAGAGCTCTTTTAGATCTACAGAGCAGGAGATCCCAGACCAGCAGCAAGTTACTGATAACCTCATGTAAGAAGGTGGCAGAGGAGAGAAACACTCTGACCTCCTCCACTTGGACCATTCCTTGTTCTTAACCATTTTTAGGTCAAAAATCCCCAAATTCATAAAAAAGCAGAAAAAAAATGGAATTTTATGCTCAAGTCCTAATTATTACTAAAAAAAATGGACTCCCCCCAGCCTAAAACTGCTGTTAGCAGAGCCCAGGAAGAGCACTCCTAGTCAGTGTAGCAATAAAGCAATATTAAAAAACAAATTCCTGCACTGTTTTACTGTGGAGGGGTTTTCCCACACCTCAGAAAAGCCAGCTGGATTTTCAGAGGTGATGCTTCGTCAGCTAGGAGGGGACCGCGGGGATCTCTTTGCTCACCGCTGCGCAGAGCCACACAACTCACCGTATTACTTTTAATTAAAAAAGGGAAACTGGGATTTAGCTGCCTACGTTACCACAGGATCAAATTTGGATTTCGAGCTAAAGAAGGGGAAAAAAAAAAACCCCAACAACAAAAAACCCAAACCAAAAACATTTCAGCCATGCACAGTCTGCAACAGCATTTGACAGAATAAAAAAAAACCAGACAAGAAAGCAACATTTGAGGTTTTCTTGCTTACCCAAGGCCACCACAAACCCGTTCTCTGCTGTGTATTTCTTACCCAAATGCACTCACGCAATCAGATGTGATCAGGCTGGTGCGTTTGGCAAAGCCATCACCCCCTCGATCCCATCTCACCTTGAGAGCTGTCCATAAAACCCTGTCTGGTTCAAAATGTTTCCAGAAATTAGCTTTTCCCTCGTCTCTTTGGTAGACTATGAGCAGCTCATGCTGTGTTCCTCTCACTATCTCCTCTGAGCAGTTTCTCTTCCATTAATCCCATTTACATCCTCCGTTGTCACTGTATTTCTCTTAAAGGTTCAGCATCAATTCCCTCGTGACAATGTGCCTCAACCTCAGTCACTCACTGAGGCTCCATAGATCAGTTTTAATTTTTCCATTAAAAGCCGTGTTTTCATGAGTGCAAAATTTAATTAATGAATAGGAAGCAGGAGATCACAGAACACGCTGATCTGCTCCTGATCACCAGCATCCACTGGGTAGAAGGGAGAGGGGTGACCCAGTGCAGTGGAGACAGAATTTTGTCTGTTGTTTCTCTCAGACCCATGCAGCTACTTTTAATTATCTCCACGGAGCTTAAAAAGAGTCATTTGTGCGGCCGCTGTACGTATGCCAAGCCGATCCATTTATTCCAACATAAATCTTTCACGCTTGCTACACAGGAGAATGTATCTTCTAATCATAAAAATTCATGAACCAAAAAAAAAAAAAAATACAGATCTGTCAATTAAATTAATGCAGTGATTCTGTCACAAAATACAACCAAAGCCTTTTGACAGTCAAAATCAACACCGACGGAGGGCTGGAGGCTACCCAAGACGTTTCGAGTCAGCACCTACGTGGAAGGGCGAGCAGCGTTCGCCTCGTGCTTTGGTGCGCCGAACAATATCAAGTGATCTCAACCACCGTTAACTTATTGATGGGAATCGATGATGCTGCAAGAGACTACACGCTGCCAGCACGCTCACATGCCACCGCTGCACCGCAAATGGAGAGCTGCGCCCTCCAATGATCAGGGGCTGCTGGAAAAATGCCTGCTAATGGCAGCAGCTGCATTCCTCTGATTTATTCTCTTTTTTTTTTTTCCCCCCTCCATTCAGGGGGTAAAAGCAGCCTTTTCCATGACGCACCGTGTCCCGTGCGAGCCTGCCCACTTCACTCACTCCCAAATTAGCAGGAGAGGGAAATCTGAATCCTTGGCAGTCCATTAAGTTTATGGAAGAGTTTATATAGGATGCAATGCCTGTGATGGGAGGGGATTGTGCCGGTTGGTGAGCCAGGAAGCTACGGCAAGACCTCTGTTTTTTTAAGGATTTGTAATTTTTGGTCCTTGGGTAAGGAAGTTGGAAGAATGATGGGGGGGTGTGCTATTTCAAGATTAAAAAAATTAAAATGAAGCCATGGGGAAAGGACAAAACTACTAAAAATATTCAGCATATGTTCATTTTGTATTTACAGACCGGTTTTTGAGCCACTCTTATTTTTAATTCAGGATCGGGCAACTCTGGGAAAAAGCTTTTAAAAAAAAAAACCCACACTGAATGCAATCACCCTGGGGAAAAAGAAGAGGGATTAGAGCCTAGATGTACACGAATATGGATTATTTCATACTTTTGCAAATGGAAAATAAATCATCCTATTACCTTAGAGCAAGATCAATGCAACGAGGCTCCCAAATGCCCGGCGGGTCCGGCACCGACGGTCATGGGAGGGGAGGAGGGCGCAGATACGCGGGGCTGTGGTCCCTATGCAGGTCCCTCTGGAAAAACCAGGAGCATCCTTGGGACAGGATGGATCAGTTCTCCAAACCACCCCAGGCAAAGCCCAGCCCACAGAATAGTGCAATATGCCATGAGAAAGTTTTAAGACCACCTTTTTTTTTTCCCCCCACTTCTTTTAAATTAAAAAAAAAAATCAGTTTATTTTCCTAATTAAATGCAAAAATCAAACAATGGCTAATCAGTATGTGGAGCAGCAAAGCTGCAATTTAGGCGTCTCAAAGGGGAGAGCGCAACAAGTGGCAGTTCCACCCCAGCGCCGTGTGTCTCAGCATATATTTATTTTCCCTCTTGCTTTGATCTCGCTCACTGGGAGGATATCATCTATAAAACTGGAACAACTGACAGCAGCAAAAAAAATGAAGCTGAGATCAGCTGCTCCGTGTAACGTCTCCCCCTCCCAGCCTCCCCTCGAACCCCCCTTCCCTGCCACCCGAGACTGAGTTAAACAGACAAAACCCAAATTGGGGATCAAAAGGTCTGTTTGGTTCTGGCAGCCGACGCTGCACTGGCTACAGCAAGATGTTTTACAAAGTAAATGTTGAGCGATAAATAATGAATCAGAGATGGGGCTGGAGTAAATAGATTTATACCCTTAGCGCCAATGAGCTCTACAAGACGCGGAGTCAGAGAAGGCTGGAGCACTCAATAATTAGCATTTAGGGCCCAAACACAGCAGGAAACCCCGAATTTGTTAATCCCTCCATAATCCACCTTAATCCAGTGGGAATCTTTGCCTTTTTCTACTGGCTGGCCATACAACAGCTTCCTGCCCACTCCTTGCCAGGAAACCTCATTTCTTAATTACAGCAAGGTCTCAAACCTTGGGGTGTCCCCCAACATCCCGAGATGAGGGTTTCTCCACCCCAATTTCACTGCAGAAATTGCTGAAAAGTGCAAAGGCGGGGCTAAAAGCCCCAACCTGGCATGATGGGCAGAGGGAGCATCAGCGCTTTGCCGTCCAGCCGAGCCCCCGCCGTACCCCTGGCGCCTTCCGAGGCATCCAAGGTCTCCATCTTGGGCAAGACATCTCAGGAGAACAAGTCTTTGCCTGAGAACTTGATGCAGACCAGAAAAATCCCCAAGAAAATCCGCACAATGTGCTTCCAAACCCAGCACATGCCAGGACGGAGATGATCAAGGGGGCAAAGAATTGAAATGAAAAGGTGGCAAGACCCCTGGAAACAAACACCCCCAAAAAAAGGCTCCAAGTTTGACACTCAAAGCCGGGTCAGCCCCAGCCCTATCCAAGTTGTGGTAATGGCTCTTCTCATTCATGAAGCCACTTCTCATGAAGCTGGTTGAAAATATGGGGAAAACCTTGGGATGGTGGAACGCTGGCTTTGCAGTGCTGATGAGCACGCCTGGGTCCCCATGTCCCCAGGGAGCCCTGTTAGACACGCGGCCAAGAGCCAGAGGAAACCCTCAGCAAGAAGGTGACCTGCACTTCACATGTCAGAGAAACACCTACATCGAGGTACAGATATACAACGGACTTTGATTTTTCAGGCTGAACCTTCGTGAATCAAGTATTTGTCATTAGGGAAACCTCTGCGATATTCCAGCAGCGGGACCATGTGGCCGGTGGGCAGAGGTTTACAAAGTCCTCTCTTGCAGAAAGCAAACACACTGGGTGAGCAGAGAGAAGCGACAGCGGGGGACGAGCTCTGCAGAGGGCCTGCCATATCTGCTCTTGAAATGTCAATTAGAAAAATCAATGTTGCTATCAATTAAACAGCAGCTGGACAGTTTCCTTTGCTTTTCCTCCCCATCAGCTCCTCAGCCTGCAGCTTAGCTCAGTGTGGCCTTTGCCTGAGCACTGACCAAGCCCTGGCCAGGACGTTGTCTTCTGCAGGTGCCAACCTGGAGACGCGCTTCACGTCCTCACCTACACGGGGTTTAAAAGACGCGAGAGGCACGGACATACCCAGAACACGTCTCAGTCACCTGCTGTCCTCCAAGCCCTGCAGATTTTGTGGCTGCCATCAGCAGCAGGAGAGGCTGAGGAGCGATCCCTGCAAACCCAACGGACACTCTCCATCGGGTTTTATTGCAGAAAAAGTATGGCTACGCTGCAGGGAAAAGCCTAAAGAAACCACGGCCGGCCTCTGCTTGCCACCAGGAAGGAGTTATGTGAGATTAGCATCGAAGGCACAGGGAGCCACAGGGGAATTACCAACTGCACTGAAGCTACGACACACCCTGCACACCATCCTGCGGAGACTGGTGACTCAATGGAAAGATAGGAAATAAACTCTCTCTATATATATCAAATTATCGTCCCAGTCCCTTTCCGGGAGCAGCCGGTGCTTGGCTGCACCGAGCTCATCCTCTCTTCCAAAAATCAAGGGTTTTATCTGAGGGTTTCTTCCTCCTCACATCCATAAAGGATCCACAACTTCCCTTTGAATTCAAAGGTTTGATTTTGATTTTTAAAGAGTTAACTTGAAGCTCACTATTCCTGAACAACTCCTGTATCTAGACATACTTGCTTCAGAATAAAGCACTTGATCCCTATTTCTGTCGATCTGTTTTTAAGGTGGATCCCTGAGAGACAAAGCCGTAATAAATGTGTGGCCTCAAAGGCACCCTATGGCCAACGCTTCCCTGAGTGGAACACAACCCAGGCAAGTAGCAACAGCACGAAGAGAGCTGGGTCTTGTGAGCTCTTAGACCTCAGAAACACTTCCCAAAGAGAGCTAAGAGCTGCTGGTACCCAAGAGGACAAGTAATCCTGGAGGGAGATAATCCTGCTGGGGCAAATGCTTCACTTCCAATGGGTGCTTCTCCTACCTCCGTTCATGCCATGTGCATGTTACTGCACCAAGCCCAACCAGCCGTCCAGGGTCTACTTTGCCTCAGCTGTGTCCAACCCCGAACTCAGCATAAGACACCAAGCAAAGCGGTGCCAGGAGGTGACACAAACTGAGTTATCTCACACAGCAAAGACATGTCAATGCCCCTCCTGGAGAGGACCTCACCACTAAACCACCACAGAGCTCAGGGTTTCATCCTCCGTCCCATCATCCTCGTCCCCTTTGCTCGCTGGGGTCCATGGTGAACCCGCAGGGTGCAACTGTGCAGCTTTGAAGCCCAAGAGGGTTTGGCGACAGTGGACACAGACGTCCTCCTCCATCACCTCCAAGAGCAGGCTGGTAGCTTTCCTCCAGCGGAGCTTCCCCGTCCCCCTGCGCACACCAAACTGGAACAAGCCCTTCATCTCCATCACAGCCTTTCGGGCCAAAAATAAAGCTCCCAAGCATTGCACATGCCATTACTGACCAATCAATAACATTGATTAAATTACAAGGGAAACCAGCAGGACAAAGAGGCAGCAGGAACTGCTAATCTCATTTTGAAGCAAGCTATAAAACATTACCACCTTTTTTTTGTTGCTTCTGAGCACACTGATGGCTTCCTCTTTCTTCTGCTGGCCAACCCTGCGCAATCAAATTGGGTAACGGCTTACTGTCAAAAATTAAGGAAGAGAGAATATTTTTCTCTGTTGACTCAGGGAGACGTCCCTTCAGGATGTGAACACCAGGGAAAGAGGCAGCGGCCACGAGTGCCGCGGAGCAGCCAGTGCACTGGGAAAACATCGCGGGTCTCCTGGGAATCGGGACAGGACATCCAGTGCTTAGAGACATCAAAGGTCAACAGCTGGCCTCAGGGCAAAAGACCAGTCAGTAAAGAGCATGCAAAAGAGTGAAGCAGAAGAGTTAAGCTAAAAAATGATGATAATAAAAAAAAAAAAGCTGGTGTCACAAGCAGGCTCCTGCTTTCACAGTGCTCTTCCAGAGCTGGATTCGCCACCCCATGCGGCATCGTTCCCTACAGCTCTCGCGAGCCTGCAACTGGGGCGGCAGAAGCTGCTGGCTTAATTTTTTGGCTTATTTATCTACTGTCCCTCTAAGGCAGAGGACTGGAAAGCCACCGTCTTTCTGAAGTCCCTGGGACAACCTCAGGAGCGCATCAGGCACCAGACAACTCCAGGAGTGCGGAGCCACCTCCAGCAGCACGTCCGCCGTAGGACCAGCAGGAGCCTGGCAGGCACCGGGATTTCAAAGATGCCAGCCAATTATCGTAATTCTATGGGAATAACCTTTTTTTGAGTCTTTTCTTTTTCAGCGTAACTTCTGAAGCCAGGTGTCTGTCTAGAAATCGTCTTCCTTTCCTTTTTCAAAAAGCTCCAGTCCACAAAGTCTTATTCACCCAAAAGTGCATGCAGGCCAGGCTAAGCTGGAAAGCCAAAGATGAAAAGGAACATCTGAACATCTTAATGGCTCGAGGTTCGGAGGTTTTTATGGGGTTAGCTTTTGGGGGGGCGGGAGAAGTTGAGATTTTTGGGTTTTTTAGGTTATCATTTTGAAGCCAGTTTCATGATTTTGGTCACAAAAGAAATATATGAAACATTTACAAGTCTCTTAAAATGGAAAAGCTTTAAATTCCACAAAATATTTAGTAATTTTATGTTTTTCTTTTCTCTTTCTACTGCTTGTGAGTAATAAAAGCAGATGGCTCAACCAGCCTCGGTCCCTACCGCGTTCAGTGGCTGGTCCCCACGCCTGGGCATCCTGCTGCAACATCTGGCTGCCCCCAAAAGCCAAACAGCCACACGCATTAGTTTAGTTGGGGTAAAGGTCTGCATAAAATTAATAGTTCATGAAAATATTTCTATTAACATTTGGTTTTATGGTTTCTCTCATTAAACAACAAACGCTGGTTCTGTAACGCACGAGGATGTGCTGCTAATTCAAACACTGGTCGCGCAGAAATTTGTTGAAGGATTTTCTAGTTAGTTTTGTTTGACTAGAGGAAGTACAACACAAAAATCAATTTATGAAGTTCATTAACAGGTTTGCCCCCATCAAGGAACAAAAAACTTCATGTCCTTCGTCTCACCCGTTCAGCACTATTAAATTTGAAATGAAAGACTGAAACACCCTCAGCATTTAGATGTTCTCCGAAATACATGCAAAGTCCCTTTTTAATTATATTTTCCGCATTTTGGAGACAGGCTTTGCGTTCCAACTCATTCATACATTTTGACAGAAGTTGAAGTGAAAAACTTGAAAAATCTGGATTATGCCAATCAAAATCATCCCTAGTAATGCCATTGACCCACAAATTGAACTGGTCTTATCTGTAGGAGGTTCTTTATTCCAGGATAAGGAACTGAAAATCCCCATTGATTAGGGGCCAGAGCACCACGTGTGAGTTGAGATCCCTGTGGAGGATCTCAGCCCTCCTAAGACTCAAGTGTGGTTTGTTCCACAAAAGCCCATCATCAGGACCCTGCAAGCCTGTTGTCTGTCTGTCCTTCCCAGCCACCCTCTCTGCTTGGCTGCTGCCTCTCATCCTTGCCGAGCATCATCCCTCAGGATGCTCCTGCCCTCCATCAGGACATGGTGGTTTGCCTTTCAGCTTTTCCCAGCCGTATCTACCAGCCCTTTGGGCCACCACTCTCAGCTCCAAGTGTCACTTGTTTTCTCCTGTTCTTGTTTTTACCTCCCAGAGCCAGACTTCTCCCTCTCCAACAAGTCACGCCTGCTTCAGGAGAGCTCTGAGCTCTCAAATACCTTCCCCAAGTGCCACGTCCAGATGTCACCTCTGCAGGAACCAGATTTTGCAGAGGAGGTGGAGATGACATGGCATTGCCCACCTGGAGTGGACTTGTCAGTGCAATCAATGAAGCTTTGGAGACACATAGAGCTTTTTATCAGAGTAGCTCCAAGTTCTTTTAGACTCTTATAGAGGGTCTAAAGTCTAGGAAGAGTTACTAAGTGATTTCTCCAAGACCATATGGCAAGTCTGCACAAAGGCAGGACTCAAAATTCAAGTCTTTTGACACCCGCCGGTCCATTATTTCCAGCACTGAGTCTTGGGAGATTTTTTCTAATCCACCTCCTTTTATCCTCCTCCAGTTATTGAAGGTCAAAGTAAACTGTTATCAGCTCAGGGCTTAATTTCAAATTTTAATTTATTTTTTTTTAGATAGAAAAAAGCTCTACTGTAAAACACGGTTGATGGAAATTTTAAAACCTGAAGTAGATGCAAAGAAAAGAAACCATACAATTCTGTCTTGAGATGTCTGAATTGAAAATCTGATTATCTTCTGCTTTTCCCCCATGTAAACAATGCAGAAGCACCAAGCCCACGTCACAGCCTACTCCAGCATCACTAACCCTGTATCTTTGCTTTAAACATTTCTACCCATTTTCCCCTCACAGCTCTAATAGCAATAAAAAAATATGAATTTCAGTTGAATTTTTGAGTCAACGGTATTTTGTTAAACACAACCATATTGTATCATTATTGAAGAAGACACAGCAATCGTAATTACTTCAAATTAGGAAAGAAAGAGTGAAAAGTCCACCAGTTGCATCGCGTGTTTCTATAAGGCGCGATGCAAAGCAGTATAATGCAGGCAGAGAGGCAATACATCACCTTGAAGGAGACCATTTGGGCTTCCCAAATACTTCACAAAAAAGGAAACGTGATCAGAACCCATTCCCGATTCCCAATCTTATGTAAAAGCAATAAAAATCAAACATCTGGGCTGGTTGCGCACTGGGATTTGTGTGACATTGTGTAACGTGGGAACAGCACCAAAACTAATCAAGAAAATTAGCTCCCTGTAAATCACTGCAGTACAGCTACAATTCTTTTATGTATTCTGTAGCTTTTTCCATTTTTCTCGGCTATCTAGGTTGAATAAGAAACAAATATCTTTGTTATCCAAAGCCGCAGTTACACTGGGGGGACAGAAAACGCCCACAGCAGTAGAGACCAACCTGAATCTCCCCACACCACACCGTTGCATTTTTATATGTAAATAATACACTTGGAACATTTCCTTCCAAAATTGTGTGTGCATGCAATACTAATGGAGCATCTCCCACCATCTGCAGCAAGCGAGGAATTTTTCTGACGCTGCTCCTTTCGCGAGCTCAGCAGGGGAAGGGTGACAGCCCAAGCAGGAGCTCCCCGGGGAGAGCCGGGACCTGACCTTGAGAGGGGTTAAGTCACAGTTCCTGCTCGAAGGGTTGCAGTCTGCCATCCTAAATTCAAGAGGAATTGGGAGGTATAAAAGTCCTGGCATTGCACTAGACACTAACACACTTCATCTTCTCATGACCGCAAAGTGAAATCCCCATAACTGCAAATTAAACACTTTTTTTTTTTTCTATATCTAAAGGTGTTTCCCTCATGCGCCTTGCCTGAATCCCTGCATAACTCACCCTGGCTATCTGCAGCCTCTGAACCTGTGGACCAGAGAGATCGTTCTTCCTCTGCTGGCTTAAATCAATCCGTCAACCTGTCCTCTGCAAAACACTCAGAGCTTCACCCCAGCGACAGCTGCATCCCACGAGCGGAGTGATGGATAACCCTCTTCTTTAAAACAAGTAGGAAATCTGTGGCACTGATCCAAGGATTGCCCTAGTAAGGACCGACCGCAGCTTCCCAGGGTTTCACCTGGTTTAGGATGGCTGCACTGAAGACTTCAGATTTTTTGGTATTTTGCTGGGGCTCCTTTCCTCAGCTGCAGCGACCGACTTGCTCCCACGGCACGTGGATGGACCTGCCGCAAATAACTCTTCCATGGGGCTTGAGCAAGGGCTGCAGGTGGTATCTAGGTGCTGCAAGACGACTAGATGGGCTTAATCAGCCTTGGTCAGGAAAGCAAAGCTCTACGTGCACGACTTCTTTTGGGTTTATTTGCTTCTTAAGTAATTAAAAATAAATCCCAACCTGAAATTCAGGGTATTACAGTGGGGAGGGAAGGACGGGAGAGAGAAAAGAGGTTTTCCAGGAAATTGGCTTGAATCAGACAGACTTTCTGAGCCACTCTCATTTCGCCACAGGAGCTTTCCTGCCGTGCGCGCTCACGAATCTCACGCCGTGTCCCACGTCACAAAACTAACTCGGGCAGACAGCTCAAGCGTTTGCACAGCTGAGATCTGCAGGAAAGAGGAAGCATTTGGGGGAAGAGGGGAGACATGCCGCTTGTTCGCTTCTGCTCCCATTTTGCAGTGTTCCTTGTCATTCCTGCTGCTCTGCTTGTCTCACCATGACTTTCCGTAGAGGACGGGCACGAATGCAGAGGGACTCTGCAAGAAGAGCTCCACAAACTACATTAGCTTTAAAAAAAAAAAATAATCTGCCTTTCAATCAAGATAGCCTGAATACCTCAATAATAAAATATCCTTTCAAGATGATGTGATCAAAAATGACATAGGAGAAATAAAGGGGGGAGGAAAAATAAAGATTAAAAAAAAAAAAGAGAGAGAGAAATGGGTTGTCCTGGCAACTGGCATACCTTTCCAGCACTCCAAGATTACTGGATGAAATAAATGTTTTCTAATTAAATTCATCAAAGGTGGCATTTATCAAAGGGTGACCACTTGAAATTTTGTTGTAGAAATGGTTATTTTCTTGCAACTGACGGATATAATAATGGTCTGGCTTTGATCTAAACGCAATACTTACATCCTCTTTTAATTGGACAGGGGACTTTTTTTTTTAAAAAAAAAAAAAAACTTTAAGGAATAATAATAGAAATTGTGAATAAAGCCTTAAATCAGTCCCTCAGATTAAGAAGAACTGGCTGTGAACAGCCTCTCACATTAAATGATATAATTCTACTGTAATTACCCCAGATTTATAACACTCCAGGTGAGATGAAATCACACCCACTAAATTGAAATCTGAACCTCACTGAAAACATCAGCATTTCTACCAAGCTTGACAGGTTGGGGACTTCATGCCAATGAGCCAACTGGCAACCTGCAGTCCTGCCCATCAGCCCCTCATCCAAGGTCAAGGATGGCAGAACCGGAATGACAGCCTTGGAGAAAGGCTGCCAGATTTAATAAATCTTCCTCAAAGCCTACCTTTCTCCTCTGGGCACTGCTTGAAAGCCAGCCACGGACTAGTGGGAGCTGCAAACACAAAGGGAATGGCAACATCGTGTTGGCTAGTGGGGTTTTCCATGCAAAATTTGGAGTCCCAGAAGAAAAGGAAGAGCAAGAAGCATCAGTCAGGTTGGGTTATCAAACTGTTAAGAAGCAGAAGTCCTACCACAGACAGGTTAGCATGCCCCGTCTGCACAGGCATTCCAAGATGGTTCAACCTGCAGCGTGGATGGGTGCTATGAAAAGGCAGCTGCTTGGGAGAGAGCGAATGGCTTCAGCGCATCTCAGTCTTTGAACTCCAGGACCTCTTGAGATAAACAGTCTAAATTAAGCAGCAAAACATTCCAGGCTCCCTAGCAAAGCCATCCATTCCAGGCTCCCTAGCAAAGCCATCCGTTTCAGAGAAGCCCTTGGTAAGCAAGGTGTCTACTGGAGATGGCCACAGGACATCAAAACATTTTACGGCAACTCCAAGTGGTCTTCCACAGATTTAAACACTAAATGACCAGTTAACTCCAAAACTCAACTTTCTTTGGAGAAACAGACAGCTCTTTTGAGTGCTTCTCATCTAAATAAATCTATTTAGATCACTGCACATACTGAACTGGAAAACACTGAAGAGCACAGGCTAGAAGGCAGGCATTTCATGAAATATTTATCATTCAAAACCAGTGAAAAAACAACAAGAAGGAAAGTGTATTTTTAAAAAGGCTTCCTTGCGATGTGCAGTTCTGAGGGAGAATGCTGGGAACAACAAAACCCTATCTGCGAGGCGTAACAAGTAACGGGAGCGGAGCCTCTGGGGAGGCAGATGGAGACCTCGGCAGCAGGGACCAGCCCCTTCTCGTTACGGCTATACTGCTGCCATTTTCTATGGCAGCGTGTGGAAAGAGCAGCAGCCAACATCCAGGAGTGGTGGGGAGGACATCACCCGCATGGTCCTCACCACAGCCAGGAGATATGCGAAGGGAGGGAGTGGGGAGATCATCTCTCTTCCACCCGTTGTGTTTGGTAGGAACATCAGAGCAGATGAGAGGACTCCAGCAACAGCCCAACAGCTGCCTAATGACGAGATGAGATTTTTTAATACTGAAGGAACTCTATGCGGAGCAGTAGTTGCCAGGAGGGATGAGCACGTGGGATGGGGAGAACTGCCTGGTGCACACCAGGTCAGGAGGCGATGAACAGCCTCCAAGAGAAATGAAGGGGAAGCATTTTTTGCCTACAGATCCTCCTCTGAGGTGCCATGGATGCAAATAACCTTTTTCAGATTGCAGATGAAAGCATTCAAGAGATGTAATCACACCTGGTAGCACTGGTGTGTGGCTGAATTCAGACAGGCTGCTGACCAGCTGTCAGGTCCCACTCCCTTTGCGGATCCTGGGAAGACCACGTAGCGATGGTCAGTCTGGCCACAAAGTCCTCCTCCAGGCTCCATAAACCTGTCCCCTGAGAGTCGCAGGGGCTCTCAGAGCTGATGCTCTTCTGAAATAGCTGGTGGAGAAAGAGGTTTTTTTACAGAGGTGTATCAGAAATGACTATGGGCTTTCCACTGTGGCCTTTTTCTCTTCCACCCTAACAATGATGACCTGAACCAGAGAGATTTCAATTCCTAGGGACATCAGCAGGACACTGACCTCCTTATACATCTTCCCTTCTCAGAGGCAGATTTTCCAAAGCTCTGAGCACCACCGGGGTGCATAGGACAAGGGTGACAGCCACCCAGCACCTGGAGACAGACATGGCCCATACAGTCCCATGATAGAAGAAAAATAAATGAGCTCTTCCCATTCTGGGAACACGCAGGATTTCCCACGAATTTAACAACTCTCATATGCAGATGTTAAATGGAGGTCTTAAGGCCAGATTAGTAGTCTGTTATTAAATGTAAATAGGATTCCAAATCCTCAGAGTTAAACGGGGAGAGAGAAATACATTTTTATTGTATGGAGAGTAGAATATTGGGTAGGATAGTGGAATACTTAGATATATAGTAGAATGTTTAGGATATTTAGATATTTAAGCTATAAGATCTTCATATTGGAATTCTTGTTCAAGTAAAAATGTGTTTTATTGCTTATCAACTCTCCAGTATGGTCCTTGCCTGTCTCAATCCACTATCTGCAGTGACATTTTGACTTAGCAAAACTTTTACCTCGGGGGATGCCCTTGCCCTTAACACAAATTTAACCTTGGTCCTTGTAACTATCAATATTTGTTCCATTCTGCAACTTGAAGAATTTCACAACATACACTTCGTATTGGGATTTGGTTATTTTTAACAAACACAATTCAATGTATGATCTCTCAAAGACTCAATTAGCTTCAGTTTACTCATCTGTGAGGTGGGTACAGGATCTCATACCTACTTCAGAGCTACCACCAATCACTAGGTAAATTATTCATCGTTTTACAAGGTATCATTAGCCATGCTCCTTCATACCTGGGACTACACACACATACAGAAAGCTTTAGATGATCACCGTTAATGCTTGATAGCTTTCATCTCAGTGATAGCAATCCTGGGAGAAATGCCCTCTGCTATCCTGATTTTATTAAGAAGCCAAAGTCTGATCATGGAATTAAGGATTTGGGATTTCTCAGCACTAGTCCTGTTCTTGCTTGCCCGTAGTACTCTAGCCCTCTTGTGCCTCAGTTCTTCCTCCCCAATTCCTGAGATTTGATTTATTCACACCTACAAAGTGCCACCAAAAAAAAAAAAAATTCCTGTATGAAAGGTGCTATGAGAGAGAAAAATGTCATCACGCCCAAAGCCCATGATGAGAGGTGACTTGGCTTTAACAGATTAGTCAATACTGCCTGGTGAAAAATAGACCTTCTGATGGATTTCAGTGTCTGCTCTGCCTTGAATAGCAAAAGCACTTAAGTGCTTATGCGGACTGCTGCTCCCTTCATTGACAATTTACAACCAGGGCTAGTGGCTGGAAGATAGCTGGCATGAGTAGATAAACTGCCAGGCCCCTAAGATACTAATCATCTATTATACTCTCTTCCATTGCTTGCCAATGAGACATCGCTGATACAGACTATTGCATTCATCCCATAAATTAAAGAAAAAACACCTTTTTTTTTTTTACTGTACATGACTGCATCTTCTCAATTGCTCCATTTTTGTTCAAACACCTGATTTTCCTGCTGAAAACCAGTTTTTAGATGGCTGGAAAAGTGTTGACCAGACTTAACCACTCCGAGCGATGCCATGGATGTGACTCGGAGGCAAACCTCTGTCAAGGATTGCCATTAGAGCCGCGGCCTCTCCTAATGAATTTGCGTTACATAATGAGCTGATGGCGCCAGGCTTTGCCAGCCGCTCCGGAGGACAGCGGCTACCAGGCAATTACACAGAGGCACATTCTTCATTAATGAAATACACCTCATTTACCATGGGTACCAGAAAGTTGGGATTAAACAAGAATGCAAATGTGTTTTTTCTTGCCTCTAACTGCCTTTCTCACATATGCAGTTTGTATGGGGACAGTGCTGCCTGAACATCAGTCCTAGCACAGATAATTAATCTTGCTACAGTAAACCAAAACCATAATTTTTTGCAGAGAACTGACATCAAGTGAACACGCACACAAATTCCATGTCAGTCCAGCACACCGACCACCCAGCGGGATCTGGCTCTCCGTGTGAGGTGTCACTCGGGCACCCTCATTTGCCCCTTGTTGTCCCTCCCAGAGAAACCAGCTCCTTGTACCAGTGCTTCCCACCACCACCATTAGCCCGTCAGCTAAGCCAGCAGCACCAGGTCTAGCTGATTATCAGAGCTGAAAATCCCTTTTAGGAGGCGAGAAGAGTTTTGGGGGTGCCCAACATGCTGGATACACATGGGACTCCAGTATCCCTCTGCAAGGAGTGCCAGGAAAATCCTGGGCATCAGAACCCTGAACTCTTCCAAAAATCTGGCCATGAGGTGGTTCAAGCCCTGCTCTTGGCTGTGCTCGGAGATGTTGTCCATCTAGAAACCAGCACTGCTCTTGGATGCCAGCGGAGCAGGGAGAGGTACCATTTGGTCCCGACTTTATTTTCCTCCTTTGCTTTTTAGCTGTCTAAAGCAAGGATGGAGGGAGGCTTCTCCCGACTCCAGCAGCATTGGTATCTGCTTGCGAGAGCTGCTGTGGGAGCCAGGCAATGAGGACTGAAATACTTCAAAACTGAGCCTCAAAAAAATAAAGAAATGCGGTGTCAGCCCTCGCTGGCTTGGGCACAGCCGCCCACAGGGTGACAAAGGAGACTGTCCCCATCCCACAACACCTCCCGGGGAACAGGGCCACATGCCTGCAGACATCCACAGAGCAAGCCCGGATCAAAGTGGAAGCGTTCAAAAAACGGGCAGAGGTGGCACTTTGGGACATGGTTTACTCTACTCTACCCTTAATTGGTTTAGTGTGGACTTGGCAGTGTTAGGTTAATGGTTGGACTGGATCATCTTAAAGGTCTTTTCCAACCTAAACGATTCGATGATTCTATGAAAGCTCCTGAATTGATCCACTTTATACCACCAGGCAAACAAGTTAAGACCTGAAGTTGATCCACTTTGTAGGACACGCGATGGGGAGCTGAGCACGGCCCTTGCTCCGCAGTGCCTCTAAACCCTCCGGGTTCCAGCCAGAGATTTCAGCTCAGGCATTGCACGGTTTGGGGTAGCATTGCCACATCTTCCTGCTCTGGGCCACAGGAAAGGAGAAAGAAAAAAAAAAACCCAAATGAAAAACTTAAAAACTTGGTTTGGGGCGGGGGGGGAAACCCCAACAAACCCCTAAACCCAACAACAGGTAATTCCCTGGTGCAACTCATTCAGCTCGTGCCCTCTCCGGCCATCCCACCGCCCCTGTGCCCGGCACTGACCCCGTCCCCCTGCCCTGGGAGCTCCCACCCCATTTGCAAGGGCTGGAGACAGGCAAAGCCTATTTTAGCTTTTCATTCTCCATCAGCTACAGTTCAAAGACCCACAGAGAGCCCAAGCCACCCAGCTAAGCACACAGCCAGCTCAAAGGGGCCACGCTGCCCTTTGAGAAAACACAGGGCTGCAAACTAATTACCTTGCGGTTAATTATCCCACACGCCGCCACTGAGCCCACCACAAAGAGCTGGGGAGAAATTCCTACGTTTCCCAGGCTTTCCTCCCGAAATGCTCAGCACCGGCTCGCCCCAGCGCAGGGCCAGACAGTGAGTCAGTGGAGGGGAGACGGCGAGGAAGAAGAGGCAGCCAGGAGACAGCAAGCACCGATGTGGGCGGCAAAGGTTGCAGCAGTGCCGGGCTTTAGGTGAAAAAAACTAGCAGAGAGAAAGGGATCAGGTTTGGAATTTTGGGGAAATGTTAAAACTGTTCTGGGGAAAAAAAAAAAAAAAAAGTCTCCAAACTTGCAGGAGGTAGGAGAAGGGACTGCAGGTTTCACAGCCTGCTTACACGATGTAAATCCCCCTGGCTGGCACAATCAGGAGCTTTATCTGCCCATCCAAGGCGGTGGCCCAGGAGCCAGCCAGGGTATCGGTGACACTCGTTGCCATGGGAACGCTATTACCAGGAAACGTGGCTCAAGGTGGAGAGGAAACCCCAGAGATTCATTAGCAACAGGTTCTCATGGCAACCGCTCCAAACTCATTAATAATTCTCCCTTCCCTCCCCACACCCCCCCCGCCAAAAAAAAAAAAAAAAAAAACCAAAACAAACCAACAAACCCACAACCACCTTATGCGTGGGTGTGAAAATCCCCCAGGAAGGCTGATCAAACGGCGGGAAGGTGCGTGCGCGCGCGAGGAGCGGCACAGCGCTGTCCCCCCCGCCGCCCCATCGCCCGCCGCCAGAACTTGCCTTCCTCACCCACGACAGAAGAGCAAGCGGCTAGGGTGGACGCACCCCGTTTGCAGGGCAGCGTCACGCTAAGGGATGCGCTGTGGCCTGACAGCTGCTGCAAAGGGTAAAAATAAGAAGATTTCTCCGTTAAAACGGAGAAGGAGCAAAAAGCGGGCGCGATGCGGCTCCAGCCCGGCCGCTTTCTCCCTCCTGCCCACCCCAATGGGTGCTGCCACGTCCCCCACGTCCCCTCTATTCATCTCCTGCCATCGAGACCCACTTTCTGCTTGCTAAATTTGTTCGTCCCGGATTCAAGACCGCAATTCTCTTCTTGTCCTAAAACCGCAGGTGGGCTGCGAAAAGTGTTACTACGTGCGCGAGAGGAGCGGAAGATGGAAAATACAGAGTCAGAGCAGGGAGAACGAGACCCAAACTCCAGCGCTGCTCCCTCCCTCCCGGCTTTCCCAGGAAACGCAACGTGCTCCCTCGCTCCTGAAAAATTACCTGTCTGGGCAGGGAATACCCCAGCTTTGCGTTTTTATAGCACTTCCAGGAAATCTCGCTGTATTACGCACATCCCAGCTCAGGTGTCGGCGAGACCAGTCGGCGTGAGTCAGACTTGCGAGAGGACGGGGAAGGAGATGCAAATGTTAAGAGGGCTTAGACAAAAATGTAGAAAACCTCTGTGTTCTCTGCTGTAACAGCGAATTTACGGTGAATGAGGAAACACCTGTAGTGTAACTCTGCTGGGAGCTGCAAAAGGGAAATGGTAAATTATCTGGACCAGAACGAGCATTCCCTATGAGCACCTGCAGAATACACGCTATGGGGTCAGGCAGCATAGAAAACCCCTGTTTCTTCTAATAAACATTCCCTTTTTTCCAGCTGAGTCGAGGTTTCCTTCATTTACATCTGTTGCTCTCTTTTGTGGAGCACGAAAAGTTTAAGGGACAGCAATACTTGATCCCTAAAGTATAAATATTCCTGGGAGATGTCCCCTTTCATGCCTTGGTGCCTCTTCCAGTCCCCAAAACCCCAGGCAGACTTCTACACCCGGAGCTTGTGCTGAACTGCCCACCCAGCTGAAAAGGGGGCTTGAAAAGCATTTGCCTCGCTTTCTTTTGCTGATATGCCGCACGTGTTTTCTCAAAATGAGAGCTCTAGCATTTCAAAAACTGTCCTAAATCCATAGTTCAAAACAGAGCTAATATCAAACCTGTTCCTATGATTTTTTTCCTATGGATTTCAATGAGACCACTCACAGGACAATTAGGTAGTGTTTGTAGTATTGAGTGTTCTGAAGCACTTCTGTAACAATAGCTATTCCTCTCAAAGCCAAATAATATTGAATTAACTGTAATAATAGTATAATAACTGAACAAGCCTGGGGGGAGAATATAGGGTTTCTATTTTTTCATGTTTGCTTGCTTTACATAAATGAGATATAATCTCTTCTGATAAACCAATACGAATATCAAACAAATCAAACCATCTCCACGGTTTTTATCCTCTGCAATTACAATAAAGAGTCTCAGGCTGTATTAACCAAATGCATTTCACATGCAAATATTAGATCCCAGCCTACTGCTGTCAAACTCCCAGGAGAGGGTTTATGTCCTGGGCCTGCAGCCTCATCTCTCAGCTAGATGCCAAATAGTAAAACTGACATTTTGGCTGAAAGAGCCTCCTACATCGGAGAAACTGTCAGATAGTGCAGATTAACACATTTGGGGGATATCTATATATATATATATATACACGCACATGCATATATATACACACACACACACATATATATATATGAGGTCTTTTGTTTGCATAAATAGCAAAATGTGTTCACCGCTCGAGACTGCTGATATAAGACAGAAATCCGATAAAATCAAAAATTATTCAGGTCTACAGTTGTTTCTCTCTACTTGTTAATGTTAGGGCAATGCTTCCAAACTTTTCTATCTGCAGCCTCTCCTCTGGACAAGGAGACCCCTTCTGGGACTCTCTGCGCTGTAGCAGTGGATGTACATCTAACAGATCTGTTACAAGGTTTCTAAGTTTCAAATAAAATCCTCTAGCATTTTAAAATTCTATGAACTGCAACAACCTTAAACAAATTAACTGAACAATGATATATTCATGATGCAGAAGTACCCCCAAGCCCAAGACAGAACGGGATCCCATCACGCTAGGTGTTGCACAGCCTAGAAAGACAGCCCTTCCCCCAAAGAGCTCCCAATCTAAAATTACTTGTTATTTCAATTTTAATAATCTAGCCCCAGATGTCATAAAACCTGGCATCATAACTGCTTTTCCTTGTAGCAATTAAATGACAAAGGCAAGAAGCTACTTCAGAGCCTCTCTTTATTGCAACTGCTTGGGATGCTGTTAAAATTCATGGCAACACAGGGGCTGAAAAGAGAGAGACAGCAGTCAGCAAATTACCAAGCTACCAACGGGAAGGTCTTCATCTTGCTATGTTCTTAAATCTGACTTTCTTTTAATTCTGTCTGAACAGGACGGAGTCTTTTTCCCATCATGTGATGGGTCAAAAATACATATACTTGTTAGAATGCAATTTGGATAGCAGGAGCAAAGGTCAGGGAATATGCTTTCATTATTCACCATAATAAGCCTGTGAGACTTGTAGAAGAAAGATATTAATAGTACTCAAGAGGGAGTTTGGCTTGGCTCGCTGCTGCGGACAAGTCCAGCTGTGCTGTATGAAGGCAGGACTGGGGCAAGAGGCACGGGCTGTGGGTACCCGGGGCCACCCAACATCCCGAGGGATGCTCTGCGATGCTCCGCAGAGCCGGAGGCCCCTGCTACCTGGTGGGATTGGACTTGCAGCACAGGTATCCTGGAAAGGATCATGATAGTCTAGTCTACCCTTGATTGGTTTAGTGTGGACTTGGTAGCGTTAGGTTAATGGTTGGACTGCATGATCTTAAAGGTCTTTTCCAACCTAAACGATTCTACGATTCTATGGGAAAGGTATCACAGGAAACCATGCAAACATAAAACACCCCACCGCTGTAAGTCCTGGAGACAAGGGAGGTGACTGTCCCTCTCTACTGTCCCTCTCTCTCCTGTCACACATCCAGTGACAGGCAGCAATGACCCTTCAGGCCTCGAGGACACAGAGTTCCCACTTCAGAAGATAGCGGAGAAAGGTGAAATACTCCCGTCAGTCAAGTCTCCACATTTCTCTCAGCTCCGATGTGCGTGTGCTGTTGAGGCACACAATAAATACACCTACGAGAACATGTCCTTCAGGAAAAACTGAGGTACAGAATTGCAAGATGGTTTTAGAAACGTCTATATAGCTTTAACCTAAAGTATTACTCTAATACTGGTGTTTAACTGGCATAACAAGTGGAATTAAAAACAACTTACCCTGGGTAGGATTAGACTAAGGATTTTAAATGCTACTTGTTATGTCCTATTAAGTACTGCTGTTGGGTTAATGTAGGTCTTTAGAAATTGTGGTACTGTAACACTACCGTGGCCTTGAAGAGCTAAGCTTTCCGGGATACCTATGCTGCAATTACCTCCACTTGCACAGACTTCAAATCGTGGAGGACTTGTCCTCTACAAATGCTCCCTCAAGGGTAAAATTTGAGACACTTTGGCAAACTGCTAAGACACCTTGCACTATTTCTGCCCAAGCTGTGCTTTTTCCTATAAGATAAAGACTTCCATTTCAAGGCCGTCATTCTGATACCTATCACCACAGCCAAAATTCACTTTAAATAAGCAGGCTTCTAGAGAAAAGAGAAATCAAGGTATTTTAAGTCTTTGTATGAAACAGTAATTCCTTTCCTCAAGGACGGCGTTTTATCTGCTGAATAATGAGATGAAGAAATCCCATCAGACTAAAGCAAGAGTTAAAAGCACTGCAAAAACTGCTCCAGGTTCCCAAAAATCACTCTGAATCTCTACAGCGTGGCTTCAGGAGATGGTTTCATCTTTCAGCATATAAAAGCCCTGCAGGCCTCTCTCGGTATATAAATGGCCTAAAAACATAGGGAAAGCCACATCCCTCCTGAGTTCTCGCATATCTGACTTCATTAATGATCTGGATGAGGAAGATTTTCCAGAACACCAAAACAACGGGAAATAAGTGTGTGGAGATGAGGGAAGACGATTCCTTCTCTGTGTGCAAAGACTGCTCCAGGGAAGGACGGTTCACCAAACTGTATTATTACCTTTAGGATTGCTTTAAATGTGAAAAAATCCAGGTATCCCTATTTCTCTTTAAGCAAAGCCATGAGCGTATGTCACGGCCTCAGCTCAGCATCTGGCTGGCACGAGGAAGCAAACCCAATCTGGAGATCATTCAGAAGAGAGTTATGGATCTCTTGAAACAATCTTTCTACAAGAACAGCAATAATGACATTATGTGCTAAAAACTCTCCAGTCGGAGACCCTGAGGTATTTAGCTCAAACCCTTCTGTACCCAATTTTCAGCAGCCCTGAACTTCTGCAAGTCAACAACTTCTGCAGACATCAAGGTGCTCAATGGCCCTCGATCAAACCAGAGGCCAACTAGCCCTGGCTGGCTGGAATAGGCACCCAAAAATCATTCACCGCTATTAAAACTTCTGGCTTTAACGTTCATCATTCACTTATAGCTTTTCAAGAGCCTTAAGTCTGCAAAACTGGCACAAACCCAGCCTCCTGCAAGGTCAACGCCACGTCCTCCCTGCAGCAGCATGTCACGTCTCATCCTGAGTCAGACATAAACCCACAATAAAACCTGCTTCTTCCTTCCTGAAAAATACTGTTTCTTCCTCAGGCTACTACTTTAATACCAATAACAGAGTTACCAGAGTCACCACAGACTTTCAGTGGCTGAGTTTGGCATGGTGAAGGGAACAGCCATGCAGCAGCTTCCTTCTACTGCAACCCCTGCCGTAATTCAGGTGCAGAGGCGTTCTTCTCGGGATCTGCCTGGGGAATTTGCATGCAGGAGCTAACATCTCCTCCCATGCACTGGGACAAAAATCATCAGCTTTTGTGTCACAAGTTGCACGTTTTGCTCAAGACATGACTCTGAACCCAAAAGCTGGATATGTTTTTTTCCCCATTGATGCATCACTTGACCTAAAGAAAGAGAGCGCTTCCCCCAACGTTGCCTTGCTTCTATCCTTGGACCACGACACCTGCATCCATGTTTCCATTCAATAAACCAGCCTGGCTTTCTCAAAGCAAACAACTATTCAGATCAACATGCTAAAAAAAAAAAAAACAACCCCAAAAAAACCCCACCATCAAACTGAGAAATTGTAGATGCAACAGCAATTTTAAGAAAAAATAAGCAGAACTACACAGCTCACAACACGCTTTGAGATCTAGTGAAGGTTCTGCGGGTTGGCCGATGTCCACTTCTGGAACTGCGTAACTCCAAGGAAAATCAATGGTGCATTGTGCTGCTCTTGCGGACACATCCACCGAAGAGGCTCGTGACGGACTCCAGGTGTGCAGGTTCCCACCAGGCATGGGGACAGCTTGGGGGAGAGGGACAGGCTGACAGGGGAGGAAGGAGACCATCATCATGCGAGCATCCCAAAGGTGTTGGGATCTGCAGCAGCTCTCCTCTGCCCATGCCATGAGGTTTCTCTGAGCTCTGGTGCTCACCCCTGCTTTAGAAACCCCTTTTTTCTGGTTTGTCCCCATTTTACCTCTTTTTCCTTGTGATGCTGAGACAGCCTGGCCCAAATCTGAGCTCTGGTCTAGTAAGGCAAGGCATAGACAAAACCCCTAAAGCTAAAATCGCCACTGATTTCAATGTGTCCAAAATTAGGTCCATTAGACCTGCAGATATTTTGCAAACTTTTTTCGCACACTCGTCAAGTTTCCCCGGAGTGTTAAGTGAAAGCTGGAGGATTTATCAGCAGCCCTGTCTCCAAGGATGGAAAATAAGGAGAAAAGGGTCAGCAGCCCTTGCCTCTCCTACCCACAGCGTTGCAGCATGCTGCAGTCCAGCCATATTTCACGCTCTGCATCCCCACGGCACTGCCCAGCATTAAATACAGCTACAAAGTTAGCATTAAAAATAATAGCATGGAGAAGGAGAGCGAGAGTTATAGGGAAGGAAAAAAAGTTATGTTTTCAGCTGAGATTTAAAGCGAGCTGCTGAGTCAATGAGGCAGAGAGGGAGTGGAAGGGAGAGCCACGGTGCAATAGCTACTCTGTCTTCAGCCATGAAAGGGAAAGATGAACAAATTGATTCAAAATTGCCCTCCTTAATTTTATAGCCAGCTGTACATACCTCATCCATCTCGCAGCTCAGCTCGCTCTGCCCGTGCTGCGTTCCCGGAGCCCTCCATCCTCCCTGCCCCGCACAGACAGACACGGCCCCTCCTTAACACCCGCGGAGACCGCACACACAAAGCAGAGCCGAGGCTCGACCCAAGCTCCACGTGGTACCCGCGGAAGCGACCTCCGCTCTTCCCAACCTCAATTTTCCCCACTTTGCAGCGATAAACATCCTTTTCTATTAATTTGCTCTCCCAGTGCGCTTATTATTTAAGCTCTGCATTACTTAACTCTCCAACGTGTTTTGAGACACAGTTTGCAGAAAAGGCACTATGCAAAATAAAATTGTATCTTCCGTTCTAATTTGTTTTAGGGGCTAATTACCAGTTTTATTGGGTTTCTGAGCACGAATGTGCGCTGCATATTATGTACGGCACAGCTGCATACCAGAAAGTGATCCTTTGAGCATTAGAAGTTTCATACTTTGTTTTTAAAGCAGCACGGGAAAGGGAAATAATAGATGGTCATTAGGCATTGAATAGGTTCCATTTTTCAACCTGTTTTTTTGGGTTCAGTGTCAATATGTGGGTTTTCCCCACAGTCTCCACCAAGCCTGGTTCCTTCAGCGCAGCAAAGCTCCACCAGACCCGTATCAGCAGACGACCGCTCCTGAGTGCACCACACCAAAGCGTTAAATCTCAAGGAGACATGAGGATAAACAAGTTTCAGCAACATTTTCTTAAAAAAGAGGCCTCAGCCTGTTGCAGCCTCCCGGGAGGTGAATAAACTCCAGCAGAAACGGCTGCTGCGGGGAACCAGCCTTCGGGAAGAGCGAACCTGAGCTCGCCGCAGCAGCTCGCTCGCTTCGCAGCCACGCACGGGCTGCTGCCACAAGCACGTTGAAACGAGCTAAGCTTAAAGAGGGCATTATTGGGATTAGAATGCTTTTGGTGCTTATCTTAAACCAATACGGAATAATCCCTCTGTGATGAGTTGCTACGGATGAATGCGAAGGGCTCTGAAGTCAGGGGACAGCTGCGTCCCATGTCTTGCTGCCCTGATGCCAGCAGGAGCCAAACCCAAACCACCCATGGAAACATGCTCCTAAACTTGGAATCGGTTTCAGTGCAGCCCTAAACATCAAAAATTGTAAAAAGGATAAAGACACAGAGATGTGTCTTTTTCCGTACCAAAAGTAAGGGGAAGAAAGCTTCCAAAATTCTCTTTTGCTGGGGAAAAAAGAGAAATGCACCAAGAGACGTCCACGAGAATACTCATTTGCAGCACAAGGAGAGAAAAAGGCCTTTTCTGCATCCAGAAATAATATTTTAATAGTTCCCCTTGCTGAGAAGGGCAGTGACAGGGGGGGTGCAAGGAGGGCAGGGCGAGGGCACGCACCCAGGGGTGCTCCATGGGAGTGGGCACTGCCAGGACCCCCCCTTCACCAAGCAAACATCTCCCTCCTCATAAAGCCCCCTGCTCCTGGGCGGCTGCATGTGATTCACTCGCATCAGGCTGGAGATGACGAAACTCTGCCCGGAGAGAGCGTGTGTCCACAGGAAAGCCTTCCCGGAGCCGGGCTGATGGCATCTTGGCAAGCGGAGCCTCAGGGAAGAAGCACATCCCGCTGGCAGCCCGCCACCCCATCCCTGCCTCCTATTAACACGTCGGCCCTTCGCTATTTGGAAAGCAAAAGGCTGGAGATTTGGGGTTTTTTTTGTTTTTTGTTTTTTGTTTTTTTTTTTTTTTTTACACACAGTGTTGGCTTTTCAGGGAGATATAGAAAGTATCAGCAAAACAACCTAGGTGTGTAAAAATCGCAATTTATATCCCCCCCGAGCAGAGCGGTGCCAGGGACCAGGTACCCTGCAAGAGACTGAAATGCAGGTGGGACCTGGGAGCAGCGAGGATGGCATCTTCCCCAGCGAGGGCCAGTGCCTAAGCTGGGGAACCGGCACTGACAGAAGTGGTCAGAAGCGGTGGAAGAAGTCCCAGCTGAGGTGTGGTGGCAGCACCAAGCCCCTGCTCCTCCTGCTTTCCATGACCCCCGGCCGCAGGTCCCCCAGCCACGGCCGAAGCACAGCCGCAGGCATGGGTTTGGGGGATGGCGCTTCCTCCCCACGCAGCTCTCGCTCCGCGGCCAGGCTGTCCTGCATCTCATCATCCCCTCCGAGGGGCCCGTCCCCGTGACAGCTCACCCGGTGAAGCCCAGACAAACAGCATATTCCCGGCAGGATTTATTGCCGATCCCACAAGGCTCGGCTCTGCCGCTAATTCCGGTTTAATTCCTGCGACGGACAAAGCACGAGCTCCTACCTGCACCCTCCCTGGCTCTTGCCCTTGCCAACCTGAGCACTGCTGAGGGATGGGGATGCAGGATGAATGCGGGATCTGGGGAATTGCAGCCAAACCTGCTGCAGTGGGAAGAGGGACACGTGCCTCCAGGCCCCCCCTAATCTCACCCATTTGCCTACCACCGTGACCTTTCAGACCATTTACCCTTTTATACATCCCTCACATCTTGCCCTGCTCGTGTGCCCGGCAGCAAAAGAATCGGCACTGTGGATATTCAGCTCATCACCATCACAGGGACACCCAGGAACACACCCTGTGAAAATGCCATTACAGCCATGGTGCCTCAGAAGGGGAGCGCTCGAAGCCCGCGGAGGCACGAGCCATCCCTTGCAACGAGGAAAGGCAGTTTGTCCCACGCCAAGCCTGTTTTTTTTAACCCACATCACTATGTTTTATCTTCGGTTCACACTGTGGAAGGCTTTGGGGGAAGAGAGGGGAGGAATGAAAACTGAACTTCTGCAAAACCAAGAGGCTGTGATCATAAAAATCTCATCAGGTGCCTGAATTACCACAAGCCAGCCCAGGGGAGCACCTGAAATCATCCACTTTAAGCAAGTCCTGCATCAACGTGCAGGAGAGGAGAAGTGGAGGCTCGGTAAGAACTCTTGTCCCAGCCATGGTGAACACGGGAATCGCGCTACGGGATGCGGGTGCATCTCCTCCTCCTCCTCTTATAACCCACGGCAACACAACCAGGGGCCTACTGCCTTCGTGAGCGTAAGCCCTGCCCAGCCCGGGACCCAGACGGGCAGCCTTGGTCCATGCCATGGTGACACCTCGCTCTTCTCATCAGCTCTGCTCTTCCCAGGTCCTTGCAGACCGGGGTCAGAAGGCGTAAGGACCATTCCTGAGCAAACCGACACCGTCTGCCGCCTGTAACTCAGGGCACTGCGGTGCAATTACATGGTGTCTAACAACAAGCATTTTCTTCCCTCGTAGAGCTCCTAAAATTACCAATTTCATGGTTGATTTTTCTCCCTGCTCGTTTCTGCCTGTAACTCTCAGGCCCCCCACGCTTCCCCGCTCCCCGGTGAGAGGGTGCGTCGCAGCAGGGACGTTCAGGCGTTCAAAGAGCTCCCCGGAGCCTTGCAATGGGACACGTGTCCCTGGTTGTGCGCGTCCCAGCGCAGGAGCAATTTCCTGCCAAGCGTAGCAGAGACATTCCAGTGCCATGAGTGCACGGGGATGGCATCTGCAGGGCCCGTGCAGGATCCCTGTCGGCACGTGAGATCAGTAACTGCATGCACCGGCGTCTGCAGGCACCTGATGCTGCACTTCACAGCCTGCCATTCACTGCACCGTACCCTGCAAACACAGCCAGCCCGACACCAAAGTCCAGCCACTTCCAAAATGCTCTTCATGGTCCTTACACCCAAGATGTTCCTCCAAATCACTGGTTTTGTGGAAAAGTCCTTTCCACACAGGATGCATTATAGCTCAAGGGAGAAGAATGAGTCCTGTAAGAAGTTCCTAAGCTGCCATGCAGTTATTGGGTTAAGGTTTTACTCTCTAGGCCTGATCCCCAAGGGCCTGAGAGGTATTTTACACCCCTTTCGCGGCGGATTGATGAATATCCGTGGCTGTATTTCCACTCACAGGACAGTCCTTCCATTCTGATGCCTGCATATGAAAGGCATTGGCGCACATCAGCGATGCTCTGCCCATCCAGTCCCCTCACCAGAGCGGCAAAGTTTCACCGTACCACTGTACATTTATTTTCTTGCTCGCCGCTTTGCACTGACCTCTTCAAATACCAGCCAAGGCCAGCAAGGAGCACAGAGATGGAGGAGCACAGCCTTACGGCACAGCCTGGTGCTCAACCAGGACCCCAGGATGCCGAACCCATGTGCTTCGCCTTTCATGGTCTGTCTGCTCTTTGAATGAGATCTGAAAAAACGGAGTCACGTTAATCTCAACATCAGATACTCATTTTTGGCCAACAAGCATCTATCTGGCCAGCAGGGAACAGGCCTGATCAATCCCGTGCTGATTTCTCACGTCAGGTTACTTTTTATTTAATGGTATGGCTCTCTGAAGTCATATATCTCTGGCAACCTCAGCTGAAGGAAGCGTAGCCTGATGTTTATAGTAACAAATCTAATAATCAAATACAGTCTGGTAAATGACAAACTGTTTATTTTCCCTCACATGAGGAATTCTTATAAAACTGCTGAAACATTCCATTTAAAAGTCATTTACATGACGATGTGCTGGGTAATGTCATAAATCAGGGAAAACAGCCTCATGAATAATTTCAGAGACTAAAAATAATCCCAAACAGGAATCTTCTCTTCATGCTTGAACTAAGGAACATACAAGTATATATAATTTTTTTCTTAATTAAGACAAAAGGAGACCCTGATTGGTGGAAATTTTGAGGCACAAGTTGAGCAGCACATGCCAAGGCCTGGCTGGATGCTTTCAGCTCCCCGGCCTGGTGGGATCACAGCAGACGTTGACTACTTACAATTCCCTTCCTTTGGGGCACCCAAGTGTGGGAGCCTTTAGGGGACAGACACACCCAGGGGAACAGTTATAACACCCTAAACTGTGTCCAGATCTTCATGACTGGTTCCACCAAAGGAATGCAACTGGGTCAGCCCAAAGGTTTATCCACCTCCTGTCCTTGGCAGTGCAAATCCACAGAGAAAAAGAACATACAAACAAGGGAAAGTAAAGCGATAGCCTTCCCTGTATTCAGCAACCGGTGGGATCTCTTGATCCAAAGGTCAATAAAACAAATAAATCAGAACGAAACTTCACGACTTTATGAAAGTACCACCAGATTCCTGCTATAAGTTGTTAAATATCATTTTACCAAGCGATGGCACCAGAGACATCCAACCTGTATGAGAATAGAGGTCCTGACCATACTCCAACCCTGCCAACGTCCAGCAGTATCTCAAGGGAGAGGTTCTGCTTCAAATTATGCTCGTGATGATCAGTAGCTATTCATGTTAAAGCAGGTGCTTCCCATAAAAACTGGTGTAAAAGTAAGATCACGAGATCAGAATCAGGTCCTCATAAGTTTTACTTCTAAATCTGGAAGTCCCCTTCAGCAGCATGTCTGAAGCCTTCAGCTGGAGGACAACCGAACCCTCGAAACATTTCACTTGAAATAATTCATACATTTCCAGGAAAAAAAGGAAAAAAAAGAATGCATTCCTTTCCCACCCTGCTTTAATTTGAAATATGTCAACAGGGAAAGCCAGCTGAAATCCCACACTTTTCCCAGATGGGCAGTGAGGTAATTGGTGGATGTCCGCCCATGTCAAACTTCAAATCCCATTTTGCTCCCTACATGCCATCTGTGGTTGCAGCCTTCCCTGCGAGCTGGAGCACCCCTTTTGCAGCAGAGGTTTGACATCTAGTGGACAGACGGCTCCCGAGAAGCTGTCACTGTGCAGCCAGGGGACATCGGTACGAAGTCACCCTCCCAGCAGGAGAGGACCCAAGGAACATGGGTTCACCAGGCACTCATGGAAAAACATGCAACAACCATGGTGTTTCTCCATCCAAAAGAGGCCAAGTGGCACCAGAAATAGAAAGATCAGGCCAGGCTGGTGGGAGAGGTTATAGGCTCAGCACTGGCAGGAGATAGAAGATCAAGGTGGGCGATGCTCGGACACCAAGCAAACACAAGAGCCATACATCTCCATTTTTGCAGTGCTGTGAGCAAGCTGCTGTCTCCCTGATGCCCAAGAAGCATTGCTAGGAAACTGGAGCACCCAACAGGCTGCACAGTCCCATCAGACCCAAGGGATTTGGGTCCAAAAGCGGCAGCTCAGGAGAGTCACCCATTATCAGCCCTTCCAAAGGCTCGTAGGAGCTGCTGGGTCTGTCCTGGGAGCTGCAGCGTGACCTGGGCCACCAGCTTGTGAACTTGCATAAACCAAAGCACTTACACCTACCAGAAAGGCAAACCAGACCCTGCCCACAGCAGATGACTTTATTAGTTAATTTAGTCAATACTGCTCAGACACAGCGTTATCCTCCTGAACTCCCCACAGCCCTCTGCAAACAACATCTTGAAATAAATGCATCAATCATACTTGTATCAAACAGGCACAGGATGTAAGCCCAAGCATTAAGGGCCATCCCAGATACCTGGATAAATGAGGAGCTTTCTTCAGGCCCGAGTTAAATGTGATTCATTTTAGAGGAGGCTGGGATCTGCACAGCTGCCTAGAGATTCAGCGTGCCCAATTCCCATTAAAATTTATGGACTGGAGAGGACAAGAACTTCCATGGGAAGGCCAATTTTTGCTCAAACTTTCTTTCCAATTTACAGACTAAAGCAGCTCAGGGTGGAAGCTCGGACGGGCTCTGAATGAGAAACTGAAGCTTTTGGAAGGCTCTCAGCTCTCCAGCCCTCCAGAAAGGGCAGCAGTCACAGTGTACCAGAGAAAGCAACACCACGGGATGCAACAGCAGCGCAGAGCCATATAGATCTTGTTCTTCTTGGCAGCCCTATTAAACACAACAGGACTGCGTGCCTTTTTGAGGACGCTGGTCCAGGCATTATAAGGCAGAGAGCATCCAGTGGACGTCTGGTCCCCTTGCTACGGCAGGCGAAATAACGGTTGTTTGGTAATGGATTGCACCAAGAGCCATTTGAAGTTGCAGAAAACCTGGACAGCATCCAACGTGAGATTGGATCAGGACACGCTGCCGGGGCCAAATGCATTCCTTGACGCGCTAACGCCTTTGGGGGAGGACGCATCTCCCTGTTTCATGGTCTGATGATGGGAAGCCCAGCGTGACCCCAGCCTCTGGCTAGGACACGTCATGCAAACAAGGAGTGATTGCTCTGGAATGAGACCCCCACAAGAACCGCAGCAGGGAAAAATTCAAGCCTCACTTCTCAGGACCTGGTCACCGCTGCCTGCTCCCAAACATACCGCTCTGTCAGCCCGTCGCTCCGTTTTGCTGATACCTTATCCTATTTTGCACGATGTGCTCTTCTGCATCGTGACATTGCCTTGCCTGCCAAGGACACGCACGGGCGAAGGGAGGACTCGGCGATAAGGGAGTTTCAAAGGGCTCTCGGAAAGAGCTTGGAGGAGGCGAAGCGAGCGCTGCAGGCCAGACAGGGAAGATGCACAACTGTGTGTGCAGAACAACAGACTTGGTTAAGTCTACAGCTATCATAAGACAATCTAATGTGGAACTGTATTGTCTGGGGAATGCTTCAGAGGAACCCCAGCATCCAACTGTAGAGTCCCATATGTTTTGATAAGAGACTGTTAAAGGCACACTTCTATAAACACAAGTCACATTTTGTATAGATATGGGCTGTAAATGTTACGTTAAAATACCTCAATTGCCTTGAAGCCGATTCATGCTCTGCAACTGCCAAGGAAGAAAAAAAAAAAGCAAGCCCAGGATATTTCAGCTTGCTATCTGAAGTTATTTATAATAAACTCTGACTGAACTGAACACAACGGGCCAAAAGAGCAGAGGAAGCAGTGATGAAGGGTGGTAAAGCTCACACTGCAATCCATCACTCCTGCCGCAAAGCCGGTGTTCAAACAAGGCAATGGGTCTGGCTTCCATCAGGCAAAGCCAGGAAACGCAGGGTTGAGGTCAGCTTGAACTTGGTCCTTAAGTGACCCCCTGACATTACTCGCTAGTGACTCCAGCAGCACCACTGCCTCGAGGGCATGACCTGTGCCTTGTTTGCCCTTGGCTCTTCCCCCAGCGGAGGGTGCAGAAGGACTCGGGGATCCCCTTCATGACCCCCCCGCCTCTCCTCGCACTGACGGAGCATTGGGACACAGGTCAGACCGCACCTGGCCGGCGAGCAAACAGCTCCATCCCACCCAACCGCATGTCCACCTCCAGCTCCTCGCTGCTACAACCCGGTATCAGGACTGACATTAAACTGCAGGGCTGACTCAGAGGTAGCCGAGGATATTTCATCCTACCAAATTTCTCTCCAACCTATGAAAGATCACAGGCTGCCAAGAAATGATGCCTCAGATGTAGCTCCCCTTTCTTCTGATGAACTGGTGGCTTAAATACATCCTTCAACTAATACTGCTGCTGACATTGACCCATCCTGGAGAGCAGAGATGTGCTTTCAAACACGGCATTTAGAGCTAAACTGACAGCTTATCAGGACAAAGCGATACGGAGCAGGCAGGGGATTGATTTTGCCTAACTGATCCCTCCTGTCTCACTTAAGGGCAAACTCCACAGCCCTTACCGGAATGAACGGTCCCGCTGGGTTGCAACGGGACCGTGGGAACGCACAAGCACGCTAGGGAACAACCACCTTTCCATGCTGAAAGCTCCGTGCCCGCGCGCAAAACCCTGTCTCAGATAAGCAGCAACAGTAAAATACCAGATAAGCTCACAGCAAGATGGGACTGCTGATGTCCATGCAGTGTCCAAAGCTTTACACCATTTAGCTGAAGTTATTCCCTTCCCCTCATCCATAAGCTCTGCCTGTCCCTCCTCAAGCTGACAGAGGTTCTTCTGGAGCATCTGGAGAGCACCGACCGCAGGCACCGCATGGCTTTATAAATCAGTCCTAATCTCTGGTACCCGTTTCTTAGATGAAGTTCTGCTCTGCTCATGTGGATATGAGCTATTTTGAAGATGCTTCACAGGAGGAACTGCAGGTGCCCAAGTCGCAGCCTCTCCCCCACCTTCACCGTTCCTCGCCTGCGTGACCCCTTGCACGTCACCCCATTGCTCCTTGGCGTGGTTCCCTTCTCGCCTTCTGCAAGAAGCCAACTCACTCTCTTCGAAGCAATTTCAGCCCCAGACTGCCTCTTACTTTGAGCTCTGCGGCACTTGCAGAGGCTCTGGGCTCAGCCTAAGTGCTGCCCTGATGCGAATGCTAATAATGCAAAGGACAAATGGGCTCCATAATTGACCGCCCGTGCACATGAGAAGAGGCTCTGTGAGCTCCATCCCTTGATGAACATACATGGGAAAGCCTGATAGGTACTTGTCAAAAACTCAACAGAGCTACAAAGAAACAGCCATGACTCAGCAGGGCCTGGGAAATTTCAATAAGAGACATGTTTTAAAAAAAATTCTTAAAAAAAAAAAAAGTAAAAATAGCATAAATATGGCCCTAAGAAGATCCTCCATTTTGCTGTGGCTGAGCATTGATTTTTTCCAGTCACGGTACACCCGCTGTGGCAATGGGGTAAGATTTCAGTTCATCGTAACGGGGGCATCAAGCTGTAGGTTGGAGATGGAGCCATCGGAGCAGGACTCGTACGCGCGACAAACACCAAGACACGGGCAGAAAAACGGGGTTGGCCCATGACATGGGAGAAAAGCAGCTGGCCAAGACCCCAACTGTGAAATCCCTCTGTATCCCTCACCCTGGCCTCACCAACAGTTTCCCCAAACTTCAGCAGGTCCAGAGCTCCGCTTTTAAATACCAAATTATCAGTTCAAGAACAGGTTCATACTTAATAGCGAAAGTGAGAAAATCTCATTAAAACCTATATGAAATATAGCATTTTTCTGTCCAGAGCAGGTAAGTTCCAGACCACACGGACACTAAAAGTAGGCATTCTCACGAGTGAACATTTCACTGATCCTCATCAGAGAAGCAAAGGACAACACCACGCAGAAACTAAACCAACTTTTGCCCGGCAGAGCCGTGCCCTCGGGAGCTGGCTGCGAAATGATGTGAGAGAACTTACCCTGCACTCGCTTTGTGCCTTGATAAGAGATTTAAGAGACTGTGGTGGTCAATCAAGCCCTTCATGAGCCTCTCTTCATATAAAAGATACATTATTCAGCGTCGAGTGAATTTTTACTGTTGCCTTATAAACCCCTGTGAGGTCGAGGTTTGCACCGGAGCGGCTGGGAGACCCGCGCCAGCAATTGTGGTTGTAACAAAAGTGTTTACAGCACTGGTGTATGCTTGAAATTGCAGAAACAATATTCAGGATCACCGATAAGGGGAAAACACCACAACCACATCTGAACCAGAATGCCCTTCTGACTCCTGCTCTTCCATTACCAGTGTTGATAGAGATGAAATTAAAATCTTTAGCGGGAAGCGAGGTGAAGGAAATCCCAGCATATTTACAGACGTGGCATTCACCAGTGCCCTTGGGAACGGGTCCAAATCTCTTTCCTTGGGAGCCCATTTAATAAGACAGCAACCTTCCTAGGGTTTGCTTCCCATCGCTGGCGTCTCTCCCACCTGTCTGCCCATACCCAGAAGCCCAAGTATGTTAAGTATTGGCCTAGAAAATAAAGATTCAGGAGAAATACGTGGCATTTTTTTTTTCTTTCCCTTCCTCAAGAGTTGCTCTGTATGGTTCAATCCTCCAGGCTCTGAAATTCAATAAGCCATAATGTTCCAATTGCTACAAGCTGCCTAGTCCCCACCATGCCGAAGTAGCTTGGATTTAACAACAAAATTACAGTGTACATTATACCATTACAGGCTCCGCACAAACACACTTACAAAAGGGCCTGGTAATAAGAGGTTGGGGATATGCAATGTGTTTAGGGTTAAATCCTGCTCCTGGACCCATCAGTTTTGCTGGCATTGATGTTACCTGACCTGGAACATGTGGCTGAAGAATAGGGTCTCGGTTTCTTTTCCAAACCCAGACCGATGCTTCCCTACACTCCTCCGCAGATGGAAACCCAAAGGCAATGACAAAAATCTCGTGGATTCATTATTTCAGCCCAGGACTTGAATCAGCACCTCGAAGTCTGACAGCATCCTTATGGACAAACCCAACCAAAGAATAAACTTGCCTGCAATGAACCTCCATGAGAAAGGTTTTCATTCCTTTGCAAACAAAGTGAAGTCCATTCTGCTAGAAACAACAGCATGGGCACACACAAATATATATAAAAACATATATGTATTAAGTATGTATGCACAAATGTTGCATTTCTGTGTTCCTCTGCTTTCCCATCAGCTGTGCCCAAAATCTAAGTCCAAAGAATTTCTATTTGTGGTACCAAAAAAACACGGTTTTCTTTGTCTCCCAGTGAGCTCTTCGCCTTTTCTTCTCTATGTCATCCCCAATGAAGGAGGTGTCAGTTCATGCTTTCTCTCCTGAAGCACGTCAAGAAAGCAGCCTGGGCTGCAGCTCCTCCGAGACAGGAAGAGATCTCTATGCAAATACCTGCGTACACATCGCAAATCTCACAGGGTTTAATCGAACAACAGGAAAATCAAAACAAACGCGTGGGCGGAAAGGAGAGTGATGGGGATCAAAGAGTTTGGGTACGCCAAGCTTCGCGAGGGTCCCAAGGGATGCTCTCCCCAAAACATCCCCGTTTGTAACGTTCATCCAACATCCCAGCTAATGCGACTCTCCAGCCTTCTGGAACATGACAGATGTCCCAAACACCCCGTACCATAACTTGAGCTTTACTTTCTGCAGCAAGATCTACCAGAATATTAGATATTCAGGCAAATCCTCTTCCTACTTTGCACCACAAGGATGGAGGAAAGGGGCCAGGAGCAGTCACCCAGCTTGAATTCACCCTCCGAAGGAGCCGCGGACACAAATAGATGTACACACATACAAAGTCATCTTATTTCTCCGGATGGCTTTCGGAGGCACTGCTTCCGAGCAAAATTGCAAGATACTAGTAGCATTGTGAAAGCACACAATTTCCATCTGTCAATTGAAACGGGCAAAATTAGATCTCGAAGCTGCGCATTTAATCCGTTGCCAAACTAGTCTGCCTGGTACAGTGCTCAGAACAGATTTTTATTAAGGGAAAAGAAAGAGGAAAATTGTCCTTTACAGCTGCATCTTGTCAAAGCTCCCCTCCTCGGCCCCCAGCCCAGCCACCCAGCTCCGGGGTGACCGCTCTGATATTTCCCTGCGGCAGGAGGCTGGGAACAGCCCTGGAAACCCTGAACAGAGCTCATCAGCCTCTAATTCTGATTAGAGGCTGATGGCTCCTAATTGCTGCTTCAGAAATACAGCGCATACCCTGATGATTTTAAGTTGGTCTGAGTTAGCTTAGAATTAACTATTAGGGGAGATCATGTCATAACTCTCCTCCTATCCCAGATGGCTAAATATTCAGTTAAAAGTGTATCTTACTTAAAATCACAAGGCTGTTTCGGATTGGATTAACGGATTGGACACAAATGCCAGATGCTATCTTAAAGAATTCAGGGCAAAATCTGAGCTCAAGTTCTCTTAAAACATCTGCGTAAGTAGAGGTAACGTATTTCTTGCAGGAGTTTTACCGCTGGCGGCGAAGGTTGCCGCTGCACAGGTCGGATGCCCGACAAGGTTGAATTCACAGCGCGATGTGTGATAAAAGTAGAACACACCTGCGCGGCTCTGGGCGTGCGGTCCACGGAGCCAAGGCTGTGGCCCCGGGATTCCTCCTGATTTACACCAGCACAAGGAAATGGCAGACCACGAGCTACGTGCATAATCCAGTGGAAAACTAATCGGAGCTCTGTAAGTAGGCAGCTCAATGCTTCCTGTCTGCAGAAGCAATTTAAAAAAACAAAACAAAACAAAACAAACCCCAAACCCAAACAAGAAACAACACCACACAAACACACAGAGAAAAACATGATTCAGAGTTCATCCACTGTACACTAATGTGATGCTGGTTGCTCTAATGGAGTTAATCCAAACATGTCATTTAGACAGAGCATGGCAGATAAAGCCGAGGTTTTGCTTCCAAGTAAGCCCGGGTGGATGCTGCCGACCAGCCCCGCGGGCACCAGCCCGAGCCCCAAAACGCCAAGTAGCAAAAGCCAAGGAAAAGGTCAACAAGGGTATGCTTAAACTCAACTAGAATAAATCTAGAACTACTTTTGTATTTTAAAAAGCTCACTACAATACAGTAAAGCTTCCTAGAGACAGCTGTATGATATTCAGATATTCAGAAAACATCTACATCCAGCTTGGGGCTACCCCGCATAAAAATCATCTGCAACATAAAGAAGAGATTAGCTACAGGCTCTGATCTTCTGCTCCCATTAATCAGCGCAGTTCAACTCGTGTGATACATTGGTTTATGTTTCTAAGGGATTTGCCATCTACACATGCAGGAAAAATATACATATGGACTCAATACATAAACCAAACTGCAAATTGAAAGTGCATTTATTGGTTCCCACCAGATTTGAGAGGTGAGAAAACTGAAGGCAATGGGAAAAACTTTACAAAGCGGAGTCTGGGATGCATCTTGAACATGCCTTGAAAAGTAGCAAATTAATTGCTCTGAAGGCTTATAAATTACAGTCTGGAAATAACAAGTAAATTGTAGATATTTCACGGAGGTTACGAGTCATCTTCAGTAAAATCTGATGCAA
Source organism: Pelecanus crispus (assembly GCF_030463565.1). NCBI lineage: Eukaryota > Metazoa > Chordata > Aves > Pelecaniformes > Pelecanidae > Pelecanus > Pelecanus crispus. Next base: position 2,979,815 of record NC_134653.1, on the reverse strand, counting down.
CAAGTTAACAACTCTCAGTTTCTCACTGGAGTGGAATATCCAGTAAAAAACAATTTAAAAAAAAAAAAAAAAAGATTAGTAGAAAAGGAAAAGCACACACAAAGATATCCTAAAATAATTTTAATTACTATCTTCAGTGAAACTGTATGTATAGTAAATTCGGATATGTGGATGCAGAGAGAGTTAACTTTTGAATCTGTTGGCTTTTGTAGCAATAAAAGCACTAACTAGGTTAAAGGGGGAGGAAGAACTAGGTAAGCAAAATTTTTCTAAGTGCATTTGCAAATTAAACCTGTTCAGAAATACCTGCTGCAATCCTGACTTGGGCCGATACCGAGATAAATCCTTAAAACCCTGACGAGCTGCACGCTCAGCTTGGAACTCAAACACAAATGGAAGAGGGGCAGAGATGAACGGGGGGCCAGGGGCTCCAGCCACGGCCAGCGTAGACGGCCGGGCTCCCCCTCTACGGGAAAGCTCAGAACTGGGGCTGAGGAGGGGTTAAATATGATACTATTTACCAAATCCTACATCTCGTTAAAGTCAAAGATCTAATTTTATTTTCATTACTTCTGATTTACTTCATAAACTTTGCTCAGATGGACCTTCCCCCCCCGCCCTTATTACGAGTCAACTTCATTTCATGAAATAATTTCACATTGCCATTCTTGGGCACCAGCGCCGTATCTTTTTTTATGGTTTCCCTACACTCACGCTTCTGAACACATACAGGTATAACCATACGCTGTCAGTCCTCACCGCAAAGAGCTACGGCAAAACCTCATCTGCTTTGAAAGTATTTTTGTAATTAAGCTTTATAAGGCTTTTCCTGTTGCAAAAGTCATTTGGAAAACAGGAGCCAAGCACCAACTAATGCCTGCTTGAGTTTGCAGAGAGCTTAACACCTTGCTCTGAGCAACCAGCCGTCCCCCTGCCCACGCTGCCGCTTACGCTGACATTTTTCCTAAATATCAGAGACTCCAGCAGCTTTGCCATAGGACAGGGATTTCCAACACTGATCCATACTCCCGAGTTTGGCTAGAAGACAGGAATAAAGGGCATTTCACAGAGCTACGAGCTATGAGCAGTGCTTAAGGAATTCAGGGTGCAATAGAAAGCTCAGGGGTGATGGTTTTCGGTGGTGCTTAAGGAATTCCGGGTGCAACACAGAGCTCGGAGGCGATGGGTTTTGGTGGTGCTTAAGGAATTCCAGGTGCAACACAGAGCTCGGAGGCGATGGTTTTCGGCGGTGCCAGGGACGCAGGGACCGCGACAAGCCAACTAAGGCAGTTTCTGTTGGCATTAAAGAGGAAACTCAGGACTAAACTGTTGATTAGATGTATTGAGCCAACACTGAACGCTGAAATGAAAGGAGCTAAAAAACATGTGGACAACATATTTTTAGACGAGTTACAATTTACAAGACTTTTCTTCCTTATGTTTCCTAATTGCTTGTCATTCAGCGGGAGATGCTGCTGGGTGCACAGCACCTGCGCCTCTCACCAGATTCAGTGGGCGTCCTGGATGCTCAGCAGCTCCCAGGATGAGGCCAGAAATACATTTATTCACTAACGGGTTTTTCCACAGCACGCTAAATATTTTAACTGCAATATTTATATTCGGAGATGACAAATTATGATTCGGTCAAACCCTTCCATTGCACTTGTCAGGATACAGCCTGAATAAGAACAGATTAAAAGCAAAGGCTTTCTGATAAAGCTCCTCGAATCTGATACTTATTATAGAGCAATCAAATGAAGTTTGTCAAACCGATGGGAGCCCAGACCCGGTCACTTATACCCACACCTCCGTGTGCTTCAGTGTAACCCCCCCAAAAGCACAAATTGCGATGCTCCCACAGACACGGGAGCCAAAACACGTCAATCGTGCAATAAGGGATGAAGAGAACTGCAAGCCTCGTGTCAGAGAACAATTTATAACGCTGCCGAGCAAACAGCGTAGCCCAGTATGAAGAATGGGAAGACGGAGTGAAGACCAGAGCATTAGAAAGAGAGCAGATACACCACTTTGCATGAAATGCATTTTTTTCCACCATCCAAGCATTATAGACACCTATACTGGGGAACGCTCGGAAATAACATGCGGGATGTTATTGTGGACGTTAGGTCTGCCCCGAAGTGCTTGTAAGGGCGACTAGAAAGTGCTGCAAGAAAAAGCACTTCAGAAAAAAAGAAAGAAATTAAAAAAATAAAAACCAGATTTGATGCAGGCAGAGACTCTACCCAAACAGGAGAACAGGGCCAAGTCCCACAGAAATCAGCTGGCACCGACCAGCTCTGTAGCCACTTGAGAAAATAAATCAGGGGAAGGTTTTTTCTGACTAAGGCACACAGAATGCAACCTATAATGAATCACCGCATGTTTTCATGAATCACTAAATAACCAGCAAAGTTGCTCGAGCCTTATCAAAGCCGTGCTGCAAAGCCGACACTCGGCGCCGTGATGGAAAGCAGGTTTAGTCGCCGCCAGGCGTTACGTCCCGGGTTACAGCCCGTTTCTCCAGCCCGTCGCAGAGTAAAACCCCTCGCAGCAATGCAACGCTCTAGCAAGGGACACAGAGCCAGCATTCCTCCCAGCTGCTCCACCTCAGGCACGTGGCCGGCGCCGGCTGCCAATTGTCATCGCAACCCATCGCGGCGTTACACGTGCGTGAACCAACACGGGCCAGGGGCTGCGTCCAAATCCCCCCCGGGGTGCAGGGCCGCCTAGGGATTGACACAAAGCGACTCGACGCTTCGTTGATCAAAACGTTAGCAAAAGCAAAATAACGTTTTAAAGAAAACACCCATCTGGATCCAGGCATAGCTCTGGGTTTCTGTAGAGCCGTCAGGTAACAGCGGCGCTTGGGAAGAGCCAGGAAAGGACCTTGCAGGATCGCAAACCCCCAAATCCTGCTCTATACCACCCAACGTGAACGCCGAGTACACAAAGTCCCACCCACAGACCTCTATAAATAAAGCCACGTAGGAGATCCAGGACTGAAGAAATAAGTAAGTTTGCTTCCAATTATATACCTTTTTAAAAAAAAGGCAAATTAAAACTAAATCAGTAATAACAGAGGGAAAACACAACACAACTCGACAGTGAAAATTCAATTTCAACCATTGCCCGAATCACAAGAACTATATTCAGGCTGTTTATTTGCTTTAAACCGTCACGTACAAGTTACTTTCTGCTTGAATTTGGGTTTGGAGGTAACCCTGAAGCTCGGAAGGAGACTCCTGTGCTGGAGCCGTCCCTTAGGAAAGCTGAAGGATGACACTACACAGCAAACAGCTCGACAAAAGTCAACCGGGAAAATCAGACCCCGCGCCAGTCCGAACGCTTTCTGCTCCTCCAATTAAACTTTAACAGACACAACTCTCCGATTATTGCTCCCACACCTGAAAATCAGCTCCTTGCAGATCTTTCACTTTCTGTTGTTTGAGAATTCAGCAGTTCGTTTGGTTTATTAATACAAAACCATGCAAATGGGGGGGGGAGGCAGGATTTTTTCCAGGTTGTTCTTAACATTCCCAAAGGCCAGCACAGCTATTAAAAACACGAATGTGCATCTCCTACATCTACTCACTCCCCCGTTTCCCCTCCGATGCGCAGCCCTTTGGGCAGACGCGTGCCTCCGGCTAGGCAGGCTCCCGGCCCCGAAAGCTGATCCCCGCCCCACCTGTCCCCCCGAGAACCAGGCAACAGCTTTTTTTAGCTATTTCTAAGCCTGGCAGTAACCCCCTCTGCTTAAGCCGCGCAGGCAAACCACGCTTTTAGCCCAGCCGCGGAAGATTTCCATCTGCTCCAGGCCACAGGTCTGGGCTATCTCTGCTACCGACAAATATTCGGAGCGGCTGGGCGGCTTTGGTGGTTCAAGCGATCTGGACTGACAGGGGTTTGCCGGGAGCCCCGCGCAAGATGTACTCACCAAACTGCGGTGGCATTTGGTTTTTTTGGGTGCTGATGCACCCAGGTCTGCGGCGCAAACCCTGTGGCACGGCGGGATGCAGCTCCCCGCCTCTGCCAGGAGCATCCCGCAGGACCACCCCCAAGAGCCAACAGAGACCCGCTGGAAGCTGGACCCTGAATGCGCAGGATGGGACACCCTTGCTTTTCAAGACACGCTGGACAGACGGACAACTCTGTTTGCAGCCCGGGGACGCGGGGGTGAAGTCTTTCTGCTTGGCGGCAGGGGGAAGCGTGCACAAGTTTTGGAGCTGAAGCATCGCGGGGGAGATGCACGGAGATGCGCTCCCATGCCGGGAAACGCTCGGCGAGCACGGAGACAGGAGGGATGTGGGCATTGGGGGGGCACGGAGCAAGACCTTCTCCTCCTCCCCCCGCAAAATAAACCCCAAAGAGAGCAAAGGGCAACTCCCCCAGGAAGAAAAAGCAGCGTTGAGGGAGACGAGCTGCTTTTCTGAAGGGGTTAGGGCTTCCCAGGGGAGCGGGCACCTCAGTGAAGCGCTTCAGACTCAGATTTTAGGAGACTTCACAGTCACATCCCTTCCTTCTGCAACAGAGGGAGATTTTAACGCAAACGTAAAACTCATTACCGTGGTTTATAGATCTATGCTTCAGGGTGGGCAGGAAGAGTCACCAAAACCGCACAACTGGCCAGAAACCACCTTTGCGTTGCCATCTTCTCTTCCAAGTTACTCTTCCCCTGGGACAGGCGCTGGGGGAATCTCAGCCCTCACTGCGCTGATCCGCCCACGCTCCTCCTCGAGCAGCCTCCCCCTCGAGCTTCTTTCCAAGCGTCCCGGCCCCGCGGCGGGGGGCACTCGTCCCCAAACTGCCCGACCTCGGGCTGCCTGCGGTCCGACACGCAGCCAGCACCGCCCGGGCACGGCACCAGCCCCCGAGCGAGGTGCGCATCTCCTCCCGTTGAGGTTGCTCGACGCAGCTTCGTTAAGCGGCTTCAGAAATCACAACCAGCGGCAACGCGGGCGCTCTCGCCAAGAAACTTAAGAGTCGACACCGAAGGATTATTCTCACTGCGATGCGTGGGACTGCTGGCGACCGGGAGAAGGAGAAAAAAAAAAAAAAAAAAAAAAAAATCCCAGCAAGGAGCTCGCCCCTATTGCTGCGATACGTCGTGAGCTTTGTTCTGCTACAACTAAAACATACCGGCTCTGGCAGCAATAACACTACAACACAGGGCTTATGTAGTTTTATTAAATTTCTGTTTCACTACTAACCAACCGTCACAATTTCCATCTAATGTTATGGCAGACGGATAAGTTCCGTAAAGGAACTCGCTCTCCTGTGAATTCTTAGGAGAGATGCTGAAAGGCAAATATAAAAGCACAGCCTCGCTCTACGAGGGCACGAGCACACCTGAACCCTCTTCTACACCAACCTCCCTCGCTCGGTGCCAACGAGCTGTTTTCCTCCAGCTGCGGGTTCATTTGTCAGCGGCGCCGGCTTCGGGAATGCCGAACCCGGAGTGCCGCGTGGGAGAGCGAGACCCCACCGAAGGCGAAGGAGAAGGCTTCTCCCTCCCGCCTGCCCCCAAAGTTTTGAAACACGATAACCTGCTTTAAGGGAAGAGATCGGTCTCGACTCGCTCCCAGCTGTAACAGGGACGCAGTGCCCTCCCCAAACCCCTCCGGGAGCAGGTACATCACTTTTTTGTTATGGAGCCATCATCTACATTTAATATTTATACAGCCTAAGCATCGCTGTGGAGATCAACTACTTGTTTACTTCTCCCTTCCATCCACACGCGTATCGGAGCTCGGTCCCCCCCCTCGCAACGGTGTAAAGCGGAAATATCTCTGTAAAAGTGGAGAGCTCATGTACACCTGGTTCAAACGAGAGGAGACCCCAGGCCATAAAAATTGTGGGTTTTTCCCTCCAAGTATTTCTCCTAATAACAGAGCAAGGCAGCATTCCGGGGAGGATTGTGCAATTCCTCCTAACGACAACACTCGACTTCGGTGGTGTTGCTGAGGAAAACGGTGATCTCAGATTTGCACGGGTTTCTTTGGTTAACTGAAGTGAGATCAATAATAACCGTATTAATAAATAATGCTTTTAATAGCAGCGGCAGGATACAAGCGGCAAACTGCAGGCAGGTATCGGGGATAGGTAAAAGCATTAATTATCTGCACAGCGGCAACGCTGCTGAGCTGATGTGCAAAGCTAAAAGCTCACTTTCTGAAGATCATCAAGACGGAATGACAACTCTCTGCTCGCACACAAGCATTTCGGATAAAATTCAATTTTCTGGATGTCACAACCGAGAGGAACACACTGCTCTTTTCCATTTAACATTAATAAACTGGGTAAAGGACACAGGGGAAGGGGGGGGATAGATTTAGAGGCTTGACTGTCCTCTTCCTTCCCTGCCTGCAAGTTGCAAAAGAACAAAAGCAAAGGGGAGTTTTCGGGACCCGAGATGAACGAGGCATGTGCCTTCCCCAAAGCAACTCCAACCCGCTCCATTTTTCTGCGACGAGAAAGCGCACATGCACTCCGAGCTCTCTTATATAAACAGCAAGAGGGTCAGCGCCCATCTGAACTCCCCCACCGCGTCTCAAATAAATACGAGGTTGTCTTTAAACTTGGCTCCTTCCCGCCCCACCGAGAGAGAGAAGTGAAGTTGAGGGGTTTCTCCCCTCTGCGGGTCCTGGGGGGGCTGCGGCTCAGCATCCTCCATCGCCCCGCGATGCCGGGGCCGGGCACCTTGTCCTGGCCACCCCAAATCTCCCGCTCCCACACCGGACGCTCGGGTGATGCTGGTGGAGCCGAAGGGACCTTGGCGCGGGTCCTCCTGACCGAGGCCAGCGGGATGAGCACGGAGGGGGTGCGCTCCCCGCCTGTCCCGCTCCTGCAAAGCCCCGCATCTCCCTCCCCGAGGTTTGGGATCGGGATAGCACGGAGCAGGGCTGGGGGGGGGGGGGGAATCTGGGGAGCCGGGGGGCTCCGCGGCATCCCCGTGCGCTGGAGGCAGCCGTGAGCCCGGGGGGAGGCAGAGCCCCGACGGCGTGCTCCGGGCACGGGGAGGGGTCCCGGGGAGGGGTGTCCCAATGGGCCGGGGGGGTTGCGGTGTCCCCCGGGGAAAGGATATGGGTTACAGACCAGCCTGAGGCACCAGCTGCGCGGGCGGGTGGTTTGCTTGAGGCAGAAGAAGGCGGTGGGTGCCAGCGCCGGGTAAGGCACCTGCTCCTCCTCCTCGGAGGCCAGGTCGGGCGGCGGGTCGCGGCCGGGGGAGCCGCCGGGGCCGGGGCCGGCATCCTGCGGGGGCTGCTCGGGGGGGCGGCGGGGCGGCGCGGTGATGGGCACCCGCACCTCGCCGCCGGCCGGGCGCGGCAGCGGCTCTCGGCTCTCGCCATCAGTCATGGTCACGGCCAGGACCTGCGGGGGCAAGGGCAGGGGGTCAGGGGCGGCGGGGCGCACCCCCCCCGCCCCCGGCGCTCAGCCACAACAAAGACGGGCGGTGGGGGTCGAGCCGCCTCCGGGGCGCGGCCGCTCCCGCCCCCCGAGGAAGCTGGGTCTCCCCCCTCCCCCCCCGCCCCGGGGTGCCCCCACCCACCCGCTTTTTCATTTTTTATTTTCGGGGATGATGGGGGGGTGGGGGGCGTGTGTATTGGGGGGGGGGGGGGTCCTACCTTAGTTTGGCGGAGCGCGGTGTCCCCAGGAGCATAGCCGTGCCTTCCAGTTCACATAGGACCTGGCAGCAATGGGGGTGCCGGGAGGCGGCGGATCTCCCCCCCCACACCCCACCACCCCGTAAATCCAGCCGGGGGGGGGGGGGGGCTGGGGCTCGGCGTGCGGCGCCCGCCCGCCCGCGGGGATGGAGGATGGAGGAGGGCTGGGGAGGAGGAGGAGGAGGAGGAGAGGGAGGAGGAGGAGAGGAGGTGGCGGCGGGGGCGGGGGCCCTTCCCGAGCCGTGCCGAGCCGAGCGGAGCCTCTCCCGACGGTAAATCCCAAGGAGCGAGCAGGCAGCTCGGCAGCCGCTTCGCAAAGCTTTTCGCCCGTGCTGAACAGGAAACTTCGGATTTACCGGGGGAGGAGGGAGAGGCGAGGGGAGGAGAGAAGCGGAGGCGGAGGGGGCTGGGAGCCCGGCGGGGCAGGGCGGGGGCGGGCAGCCGGGAGGAGCCGGGGCAGCCCCGGGGGGTCGGGGGGGGCCCGGCCACGCTGTCCTCCCCCCGCCTTTGTTCGGGCTCCGGGCGATGTGTGGCCAAGGGCAAGTCGCCCAGGCCCTCTCGGGGAGCCACCCTCACGAGTGGAAGGCGTTGGGGGGTGTCCCCCCCCCCCCGCCTCTGCCTCCCAGGGTGGGGAGCGGGTTTTTTTGGAGCTGCGCGGCTCCACCTCCGCCGGGCTCCCCGCGGCCGTGCACCCCAAAAAGGGGAGATCACCCCCCCACCCCCCCGGGGGTCCAGCCGGGGGCTGAGGGGGCGGGAGAGCCCGGCTGCCCCCCCCCACCCCCCATGGGGGGCTGCTGCGTGGGAAGGCGCCCGGCGCCGCTCCCACGGGGGGGGGTGGGGGGGGCTGCGGGGCTGCCACGGCCCCCTGGAAACCCCGCTTGCCCCCCAGGGCATTAATTCATTAGTTTTAATAAATAAATGTATCAGCCCGTGTTAGAGGTCGGAGTGTTTTAATAAATAAGGATCGGCTCTTAAACTGCAGTGATTTTTTAGCTGAGTAGCTAATCTTCTCAAGGGCTTAGCTCGGAGGGATCAGAATAAACAGATAATAGAAAGTCCTTTACAGGCACCGTCCCCTCAAAACTCCGCTTAGGAAGTTTTATTCTTTTGAGTTATTTCAGATTCTGTGAATTACATCTGAATGTAGTGCAGGTGGAGGGGGGAGAGAGATTAAAAAATGTTAGCTAGATATCTTCCCCTCAACCGGAATGTTTTAAAGAGTGAGTTCATTATATACCACCACATTCAATTTGCAAATGCAGTTCCCAGTGCTATTTTTCATGGTTAATAACTGGGAATTGATTGAAAAGGGAGGTCATGCAGCTTTCAAAGCAGAAAGCGCCCAGCCTAATGGGGCTAGTGAAGAGATGGTTTTACATACCCACTTTCAATGGTTGTTTTATTAGATGTTTGCAGGTTGTGATTAACAGTATGTGGCAATTTTATTATTGAACAAACAATGCCTCTGACAAGCAGGACACAGCCTGCAAAGCAAACGTGAACCCTGCAAAGAAGAGATTGCACTTGGAGTTGCCACCCGTTTATACAAGCTAATTAGGGTAAATTATAAATTACTGTGGGAAGGGAAGATCTGTATGTGAGTTGGTGGAGTTCTCCTTGAGCAAACCGTCTTCCACTCGTAAATTATCTTGCTCAGGAAAATGACCTTTACAGGAAGAAAAGGAGGTTTACTAAAATGGGAATCGGGAGAAGGAGAGGCCAAGCCTCGAGAGCAAGCAACGCCTCTTGACCCTGTCCCAAAGGCAGAAGCCGCCCAGGCAATAAACTTTCCTCCGTGCCTCCCCTCCAGCTCCGTGTCGGGAGAGCGGGATGCTGCTCCCATGACTAACAAATCCATCTTCAAAGCTCTTCCCCCAGCAGCTGTCCGCGAGCACCGGCTCCTGTCCTTCCCCAGGCAGCGGCCGGGTGGGAGCTGGGAGCTGGCGCGAGCTGCAGACATCCTTGCCATAGCCAGACAGAGCACGGGGAGCCTGGCGTTGTCCAGGTCTTAACCTGTTGCCTGATGGAGAGTATTTAAAGCCAAGAGCCTTATTAATAAACTCCAGGCAACGGCGGTGGCTGAGGAGGTCTTTTACTATAAAATGTGGGATTTTGAAGAAGCCTGGCAAAGGGCAGGCCCAAGCCTAACCCCAGTGGGGATTTTTGGCTCGTTCTGCAAAGGGTCAGGATTAATTCCAAAGGTGGTCGTTACTGAAGAGGCAACATTTTCTTGGCAAAAATATTTGCTTCCTCCCGTATTTCCCGCTTAACCCACATATAGTGGTTGGAAGGAGTAGGCCAGATTCTGCCCCATTTATTCCAGATTTGTCTCCAGCTGACGGCGCCGACAGCAGTCACGCTTCTTCAGGTTTACGCGAGTCAGAAGGATCCGGCCACAGCAGTTCTGTCATTAATAAACCACCAGAAATTTTAAGATCAATACCAATCAGAGGATACACAGTACACCCTGAATGGGCATTTGGCTTGCAAAATCACAGCTGACAAAATGGGATGTGTCATGCCCTAAGCTGGCCCTGATAAATCGTCCCCTGCTGGCACACACCTGGGTGTATTCCAGTCCGCACGCAAGGTGGGCAGGCTGGAGATGTGCACATCTGCCCCGAAATCGCACAGACTGGAGAGGAAAGCTGGGGTCCCTGTCCCGGGCTCACGAGTGAGGTGCGTGAGCATCGGGAAGGCAGCGATGCTGGGTCCCATCCTGGGAGACATCACCCGTTCCCAGGTGCTCGCTGGGGTGGGAGCTCAGCGGGGCAAACTCACCGGGCTCCTAAAGTTACCGCAGCCACAATAATTTCAACAGCTCAGAAACCAGATCTGCTCTGACCATGACAGCCAGCATGCAGACTGAGGACACCTAACCTCACCTCCTCCCCGATCTTCCCCGTTTGACGTTATTTTACCATGTAGCAGCCATTTGCAAACTGTCACAGAAAGACAAGACAGGACTTAACAAGGAAATCCCTGGTTGTCTCAAGTATTTTTCATAAGGCAGCCAATTCTATTTAATATTCTTCCTCCGAACCTGCCTACAACCTCTGAAAGGGCTGTAAAGCTTCCAGCGACCCTGCTGAAGCATCTCCAGCCCAGCTCCGGGCAGGACGGCAGGGTGCTCCTCTCAGCTGCTACGCCTTGGGTCAGAAGCAACCCAAAGGGGACTGCCAAGGTGACACCCCACCGGGATCAAAAATCAATTTCTTCAAGGTCACGGGCATGGTGAGAGCAGGACCAGGCATCTCTGCACGACTCGCCCTGCTCACTAGCAAGGCTCGCAGAGGAGCCTTTGCCAACATCTATAAAATGTGCTGGGTGTGCCATCGTCGTGTACTGTCAGATGAAACCCAGACAGTAAATCAAACGCCGTAGCACAGCTTAATGCCCTAGTCTGTGATTGTACGTGATGCACAGCCTCTTCCCATAGAGTTGCGAGGATCAGCTGGGGGAAAAAAAAAAAAAAATCCGATTTGACTTTCAGGGTTTGATGCTACAGCATTTCCCAGGCTAAGATGAGATCAGTAGGTCAGCCCCATAGTCTAAAGCTGCTTTGTGTTTTTATGCCTATTAAGCTGACCTTTTACATATGAAGTGTGACAGAGGTGCTGAATACTTTATGTAATATTTTTTTTTTTACTGGATCTAATTCTAGCTGACTCAAATCTGGGTTTTTCTGATTGCAGAAAAACCTTCAAACAAGGAACAATCTAGCTAATAGTGCTTGCATAAATCATCCTCAAAATAATGAGTATCTGTGGAGTGAATTCATTTAGCTAAATAGATGGAGGACCACTTTAAAGTTATTTAGAAAGATTAACAAAAGAGAAGGGAAATGAAAAACAGATAATAAATTGATGAGAGAAGGGAAAAATTGTATTAGAAACAATGAATTTATAATAAATTCAAAATGTTAAGGAGAAATTTCCAAAAAAGGAGATTGGCACCATGGCAGCTTGGCTGCGCTGGTGCTAAAATGTATTTTTAATTAAAATACATGGATGTTAAAATGCATTTTAAAATAACTAGATAAATAGGTCCCCAGCCAAAATTATATTTTTACTTTTATGACTTTCAAATTCACCCATAATTTGTCATTTCCTCAGTACAAGAAAACACTTATCTACTGCAGGGCTAGTTCTTCCATTGTGCTCAACGTACCTTCATCAACCACTGACTACAGAATGCCAAACTGCACGTGCCCCCGGGGCAGATCCCAGTGCTTACTCCCTTCCCACCTGGAATCTGCACATTTTTCTGACAAAAACCCCCAGTATTTTGCTCCTGCATCCTTCATTCTTCTCCTCTTATTTTTCCTTCCTCCCATCTCAATCCTTTCCCTTCCTTCGCCACTGATTTTGCCGTACGCAGTCCCCCATCCTATTCCTTGGTCTAATATCCCCCCCCACACACGCTCCTTGGCCCTTTATTTAGGGGTGACTTTGCAAGGTGCCTTCTATCCCAGTAACAGCCCGGGAGCCCCTGGAAACATACTGGATTGTCCTCATGTGGTTTTGGTATCTCAAAGCCCCTACAACAGCTCTGTATCTGCATTCCAGTTGCAGCAGCAGACATGGATTTTCTTTCCTCGCCTTCAGCAATTTCATGAGTATTCCCTCCCCATAAAGTCTCATACTGGGTCTTAATGCCATTATGGAGCAATGTTTAGGTTCTCTGTAGCCAAGCCTGAAGAAATCCACCAAGAGGTCCACACAAGGAGTACAAAAGGCTTTAAGTCCCACTAAATCCTGAGCAAAACTACAATGATGCCTCAACCAACATGATGCTTTTGAGATCAAGTCTACCACTCACATTTTATCCTCCAGAAACCCATCATTTTTCAGGAGAAGGCGTCCCCTAACAACTTCTGGCATCGTGTTAAAGAAGCACAAGGCTATCCATCTTCAAAACCTTTCACCCACCTTGCACTGTGTTTCCAGTCTCACGGCTGAATGTGCAGCATTTCCAAATACATCAGTGAGTGAGCGTATTTCAAACCCACACGTTTTGGACAGGCTCAAAAACTGCGTTGCGGCTTCTCTCTTTATTCTGTTGTGTTTGCCGCTCGGATTTATTTACTTCTCATATCATGTTTAGACTTGCTAAATATAAAAACTGTTCAAAATAACTGTGCAAAATATTCTCCAAGTCCTTGAGGAAAAAAAAAAAAATACATTGCTCAGATCTGCCTTCTCATGTTTTATGGTTTTAGCACATGTTGTAAATAGAATATTTCCATAATAAATATCTGATAAAAATAATTTCCACGTGAAGTTAGTTCTTAAGCCAACAGCCCCAGAAAGACAGAAGAGGAGCTACCAGGTTGGCAGCAACATTTCGTGCATTGCTGAAAAAGTTCCCCAAACTTACTGGAAGAGAGCACCTTGAGTGGGGAAGACAAGTTTGGTCTCCACGTTCCCCCTTTGCCTTACCTCCTCCTCATGTCCTCGATGTGGACACCTGCCCAGCGAGAAGGAAGCAATGGCAAGGAGCCCCAGGAGACACAGATGTGATTTCTGACAGTCAAAGTCACATCAGCTTGTGGCCTGGTATTTAATTTCCCTGCCTTCATACTCAAGCCTTCAAATCGCTCACTGGCACCTCTCCTCTTGCACTCATGGACCTGCAACTGAAGCAGCTCTCTTCAAGAAGACCCTTAAGAACGGGTTGTCGCCCCCTTGAAGTCCCTGAGGCGGTAGCGTTGGTCCACACTCGTGCTAGCAAAGAAGCTCACCTCTAAAACCCAGAGGTCAACTTGAGCACCGTGCACCATTTACCATCACTTTCCCAACACGATCGTGCAGGTCCTGGCGAGCCAGATTTCCTAACTGCGTTTTAAATAACATTTTGAATAACTCTGCTTGTGGCAAGAAATCACCCTGGCCATGATTTCCCCTTTCATGGAGCTGGAATTTCATGTCCTTCAATTTCGTTGATTGCTCTGTAGTCTTATTCAGTGAGAATGAGAGGAGTTTTACTTTTACAGATGCCTGGTACATTCCCACTTGTTTATTAGTTGGGCAAGACAAGACAAAAATAATGAATTTTCAGTTTGTTGCCAGCATCAAAAACACTTTCGCTGGAGATCTAAAGCCGCAAAGGCTGCACAAATCTGATTTCTTGCTGAGAAGACAACAGAAAATTAAAGACAAATAAAAGACAATTTAACCAAAGAGGCACCAGAGCAGTTTTAAAATGAGCTAAAATGAATTTGTTCGCTTAAAGGACTTCACTGTAGGTCAGGCCTCTTCAGAGGTAAAATAATTCTAATTGATTATATTGTTGGTAAATGCATTTATAGTGTGACAGAGTATTTGAAATCACTGAGGCAAGCTGTTGATGGTGTAGATTAGCTAATTTACTGGACAAAATGACCTTTGTTGCACTAAGAACCAAATCTTATGGGACAGAAGTCTTTTCAACAGCTGCTAATAGTTTAAATGAATTACCCAAGAAGATGATGTTGAAGAGCTGAATGTCTTAGAAGACTTAACATAGTAGGGGATATATACAGAATATGTATGGGCTGAATATATTAGAGGATGCTTTGCATGAAAAATAACTTAATCTGGGACTCACAGGCTTCTGCTCTTACATGCCCATAGAGGGGAAGCAAGCAGCTACCTCTTCTACACGCTAAATCCTTTGACATTTCTCTTCCAGCCCTCAAAGGCGGCTGTTATACAGCGAATGCAAGGTAAGGGAGTGTATCCAAAGAGGCAAAATATTGCTCTGCCTTGCATTGCTGTAAAGGTTTGGCTATCAAGTAGGAAACTGCTCAGCCGGGACACGTGCAGGTAGCCTGAGCGATGCGCAAGCCTGCCCTGCTCTGGGCTCAGTGCCATGCAGGAGGACGGTGCGGAGACGAACGAAAGCTCGCTCTAAATGCAACAGGAAACAAAAACGAAGCAGTGCCGCATCCTTCTCCAGCAGTAATTTCCTCATGCTATGAAAGTCATATAATGTTCTTTACACAATTTATTGTAAATCACTCATGGCTTGTTTAACACTCCGCTGATTTTATCTTGATTCATTGCATTGCCACCCTGCACGGCAAGGCAACAGCCGTGGCTTTATGGTCTTTAATCAAAGCCCAAACACCTGTAGTTTGCAGCCCATGGCTGAGGGTTGCTGTACCCAAAGTCCCTGCGTGATGCTCAGCGTCCTGCAAGCCCACGTGCCGGGGACTGAGCCCAGAGCGCCGCACAGACCCACCCAGGGGGTCAGCGCTGCTCCGCTCCCCTCCTCCTTTCGCAGCCCACCGAGGTCCAGCTCTGCCAGGCCGACGCGCTGAGGACCACACTGCACAGCCCGGGGGATTTCATCTCCCCATTGCTTTGCTGGGGGTGGGGGAAACAGCGAGCCCACTCGCTCATCTGCCCGCTCCCGTTATCCTTTACCTTACTGTTCCATTGTGGCTCCTACGGATCTTGGGTGAGATCGTGGTCCCACAGCTGTCCGTACAGTCCCTGGCACAGAGTGCCCATATTCCTCAAAAAGCTGCCAGCCTGGTGAGGCAGAGATCAGGAAAACAACAGCATGAACATCCTCAGAGAGACAACAACATTTTACCCCCCAAAATTTATCTGGGAGTCACACAGGAAGCCTGTGGCAGAGCCAAGAGCGGATCCAGACTCCCCCAAGACTTAATTACAAAATTAGCATCTCCCTCCTTGGTCAACAGGGCACATTGCAAGAAAACAGTTGGTGCTGGTGACATCCCAGTGATCTCCAGCTCCGAGTGGGTGAGCAAAAGTAGGCATTGGACTACTGCAAACCCATGGAGAGCATCTGGAAACCAGGAGAACATCTTTTCCTCCCTTTCTCTGGGGCAGCAGATGATACAAGACATAAGGGACAGCTGCCTGAAAGAATCCTTTCATCACTTCAGACAGCTAACAAAGCCAAAAATAAATATTTCAGCTTGGGCAGTATTTAAAAAGATTTTATTGCTGTAAGGCCAAAATTTCAGTCTATCAAAATCTCTTTACACAAGCCGAGTTAAATGAGTAATTGGTTTAGAAAGAGTCAGACCAAACGCACAGCAAAAGTATAAACCATTCCCATGAAACTCTGTTAACTCCCCCAGAAATACATGTATATAAAATAACACGGACTGTACCACCAACAGTACTGCAGAGCTCTGTAGGTGCCCGTCCATCTGCTTGCCTGACCGAGCACGTCTGGATGATGGAGCCACCGTGGTGCCCATGGCCAGGGCTTGCCCTGTGCCGAGCCCCCCCTGCACCCCCGGGCGTTGCTGCAGTGCCCTGCTTCGCACATGCAAACTGGAGAGCGGTGGGACACGAGGAGCATGTTGGCTATTTTAATCCCAGGCAGTAGACACCGAACAGCTGCACGTGCTGGGCCCAGGCCAGGCGCAGTCACGACCCCGTTTGCAAACCTTGCCCAAAACACCTGGCCTTCTCCTCCCCTGCTGTGCCATGGCACCGTACGGGGTGTGCTGGGACAGACATCCAGCTCCAAAGAGGGGTGCAGAGCTCCGCTGTCCTGGTGAAGGGTAAAGGGCACCCACTCTACACCATCTTCTCCAAGACTTGCAAGCCCCAGAAGATCTGAGCGACAGCTGTGCGGGACAAACATGCAAGGCAGAATCAAAGTTATCTCCGCTCCCCGAACCCCAGGGTTTTCCAGGCAGATGGAAGTGAACGTGGGTACAAGGTTGGATGGGAATCTTACACGGCCACAACACGCTGCTGCCGCGAACTCCAGAGCTGATTTACACCCATGCAACGGGCGTGCCTGGCAGTCCTGCTGGAGATGCAGCTCCAAACCCCAGAGCTTTAAAGTTATGCCCAGATAAAGCTCCTGAGAAAATCCAGAATTGCTATAGCCTTAGGGACGACATAGTTTTACCACAAAGAAGCCTACGGATGACAAAAGTGGCTCTGAAAGATCTCTCCACGTCTGCTGTCAACCAGCATTTCCATCAGTGTCACAAGCTGTTCGCAGCAACAAGCTTTAGATAAGCAGGAACACAGATACACCCACGCAGCCAGGCAAAGGTGCGCACGGAGCACGTGTTTAAACAGCCGCGCTGCTTCCAGGGCCCTGTGCTGCCCACATCAAAGAGGAGCTGCTGGAAAAGGCATCAGGCAGGTTTTAGCAACCAGAGAGCAAATGCTCCACGCACCCAAGTACGTAGGGGTTGCCAGCTGAAATCCGTGCAGCCGTCTCTTTGCTTTGCTGCTCCTCATACTTAAGGAAATAGGAATTATTTAGGGTAATCCTGAAAGGGAAGGAGGATGTAAAATCATCTTGCTGGGTAATTTAGAAGTGGATGGGGGAAAATGCTCCAGGGTCTCACTTATGGGGCAACCCTGTGATGGCCGTGTACAGACCAGTGGCACGCTGGAGTTTTCCATCACCCATTTTCTGCATGTCGCAGGGCTGTGAGAGATGTGGGGGACAGACACAGGAGGGGGTATGAAGCTTAAAAAGGCAGCATATGCTTATAGAAGCAAGGCTCTGGCTAGCTCAAACAGGAGCCACGCAGCTTCATCTGTTTCAAGAATTTAGCAGGAGCACAAGTCTTCTGCAAACCAAAGACAAATGAATGTTAAAAGTCCAACTCCAGCTCACCTTTGCCCTCTCATTAGCTCTATATGTGAAAATGTTCTTATTTATAGACCTATGGAGGCAGGCAAGTAAGGAGGCAAGTAAGGAGGCAAACAAGCTAGAAGCAGTAGGTTAAACATATCTGCAGAACAAAGAACATCTCGGTGGAAGCAGCTAAACGGACATCAGGATGCATAGGAAAAAACATATTTCTGAGTAATACAGTCCGGATGCACAGCAGCACCGAGAGGAAGAGGCCGTCTTGTGTGTTTAAACGCGGGGGTGCCATTTTAGCAAGTCCATCCCAGGCTGGGAGCTGTCTGAGAAGCGTTTGCTGCAGGTGGGTCTCTCTGGGCAGCTCTATCCTTGGGTGCAACCAGGGTCTGCTGGGCCCCACGGTCGCCTTTCAGTCCATCTTACTGGTGGTGTCACCTGAAGCGGCTTCAGCCTTTGTAGGATGAGGCAGGGAAAGAGAAATGGCTGTAACAAAACCAGATTTTTTTTTTACCAGCAAAATCTCTCCTCTGAAGGGAAATCCAGTTTACCGAAAAACTGCAAATTCAAAAGATTTGATTTATAGGACAAGAGGTACAACATATATTTTGTGAGGGAGGGAAAAAGGTCATTTGCGAAGCAGCTGAAACATGTAAAGATTTGCTTTCATGTTTGCTGCCATCTAGGTAATTCACCAGAATAAAGCCGCCTCGTCCCGCTTTAATCGATAACTCCTTTTTCATTCCTATCATGCAAGTTACAATATTTTATTCTCCCTCAGCCAGTACCTGCACAGGGAGAAAAGTGGACATGTCCTGGCTCCATCCAGTCTTAAAGTGGGCTGCTAACATGAGTTCCAACCCAAGTTACTTCATCCTTACTGCTATTTTAAGCAGAGTCAGATCACTTGGTAACCGACCACCAAAAGCCTTGAAGATTTGCAGACAGAGACATTTCTATTAGTTAAGGCTTCCTCACTGGTCAACAAGTCAGCATTTCACATCCTCCAGGGCTCCACAGAACACATCAGACCTCTGCTCTTCCAACCTCCCTCCTCTTTCATTGCAAGGGGATCCACCGGTGACCCGCCAACATCATTAACTGTTCCCTTGGAGTGGAGCACACTTACTGTTTTAAATAACTCACAAGGATATATTTCAATCAGCTACTGTTCATTAGGATTTATTAGGCTGGACCCAAGGGCAGGCATAGAAGCTAATTAGAATTATTATTTTCAGGTGACAAGTATAAGGACCTCCCAGGGACATTTTCAGCCCTTCATTTTAAGGCTGAGGTACAATGTTCAGGGTTATTTTCTGAAGTTATTTAATGGGGTGGTTCTTTGTAATAACACAGAGGACTTGGGAGAGGGGTTGTGGTGGGAAGAGAAGGAAAACCAGACCCTGCTGAGAAATTCCGGGTGGATAAATAAACAAAAGGACATTAATAATCAGGGACTGATAACTGCACTGAAAGCTGCCACACAACCAATTTCTGGCTCAGCATGGTCACTTCATCACACAGAACTTCCCATATTGACCACGGAGAAGGAGAACGGGGCTCAGAGCACATCACAGCTTCGTTTGTGTTAGCTTTGAGACTCCATATCTGGTAGAGCTGCAGGCATCATTATTCCTTCCCTCTCCTCTCACTGCTATTTTGGCATATCCAGCCCTGGATAATGGTGCAAGACTTTTTGGGGTTGCTACCACATGCACCCTCTTGCTGCTCCCTCTCCAGAAACCGCTGGTGAAAAAGGAGCAGCACCGTTTTCACGTGCTTGGAGCCAGCACCTTCTCCACTGCTGAGCTGCTGGTGCCAAGGTAGGACTCACTGCCCTCAGCTCATGGCACGGAGAGAAACTGAGAAGCAAATTATCTACTCAGGAACAACCTACTCAGCAGTTGTTAGCCCGGCTCCAAAGAGCTCACTGCTCCTAATGACGTCTCCAGAGCTTTGCTGGGAGGGAATATTAAAGAGAAGAGCAAGAAAACAAGCTGGTTATCTTTGGTGACTGTCTGATGCCAGCAGACTACAACTTGCTAAGCATTTTCAAATAGCATTTGCAGTTGACGACTTGACATTTGGAAGCCCTAAGGACCTGGAAAGAGATGGGGGAAATTTCCATTCATGAAGGCTGAAGTGCGCTAAACTGCTTTTGATCGGAGCTGTCTAGAAAGGAGGTAAGAGCTGACAAACACACGTGGTTCAGGGACACCTTCGCCTCTACGGGCAAAAAGCTATTTGGTGTGCGTGCTAATGGAGGGCACGAAGGCATCCAAGCTGTAGAAGGGTTAAGCACCCCTATTTTGGGTACTAGAGTAAGCGCCACATCCTAGCTCCTGGCCAAGAACCCCCAGATCCTGGCAGAGGATGAAGGAGGTCAGAGGATGAAAGAGGTCCTTCTCTTTGACCCTCCACACTCACACTCGTGCCCCCCACCATAGGGATGCAACCAGGAGGAGGAAGGCTGCAGCAAGGTCACCTCTGCCTCTGGCTCTCCACCCTGACAGCTCTGGGGCAATAAGGGGAGCAGCCAAAATAAAACCCCTACTGGCCATTGAAAATTTAGACTTTAAAGGCCTTGGCATGGGTCTTTGGTCACCTTCAGTCAGGCAAAAGGAGAAACCCCAAAAGCAGCTGCAAACACCAAAAATAGCGCCTGAGGGGAAGAAGTGAAACCAAATCAAAGCCTGCTTGTGATGAGTTAAGTGAACATCTCAGTTTTGCCATGCAGGACATGCGTTCTGCTCCTGATGTTCTCCAACCTCGGGCAAGTCGCTTCACTCCCTGCCTCTGTTTCTCCTTTCAGAAAAGGAGCTCAGGATGTGCTGCCAAGCATTGAGGCAGTTACTATCAGGACCTATATAGGATCTACATAGTCATATATTGTGTGCCCTCTGCTGGCAGCCTCATTTTCCAGGAGCACAGGAAAATCCCGCAGAGAAGGGCAGATGAGACTTAGGTCTTTCCTTCAAAGGTAGGAAAATAATTAGACACAATACAAGCCATAAAACTACAGCGGTAGCAATAGAAAAGGGAATTTCCTCCTGCACGTTGCACAGTAGCAGGTAATGAGATTATGCCTCTTCTGGTGCTCCTTGGACCGGGCTCATTCCTGCAGGACCTCCTGCATCCCAGCAGCGCTGTGACAGCTCTCGCCGACCGAAAGCTCGGCAGACTTTGCTTCCAAGGAGCACTCTTCTAACATAACCACATCCCTGAAATAAATGAGGGAAAATGGGACATTTAAATGATTTATCCCATCACCTAGCAGGTGATGCCCCAGTTCCGCAGCGTCGCAGCAAGTATCCCAGATTTGTGGATGCAAAGCATAGATCAGATGAAAATACCCATGGCGGTGTACGGACAGAGCTGGTGGAGGAGTACACATCACCTGCAGCAAGCAGTCCTGGTCTTCACCAAGGTCATTTCAGCCATGTTCACAGCCTTAGCTTTGCCCTACGAGTATTTGGGTACTTAGATTTGATTTGCTTGAAAACCTGTGTAATTCCAGCAAGTTTTGCTTTGCTTGATCCCACTAACCCTCCCTCGCCATCCCTTTCAGCTCTGACATCGCACCAGCGGTACCTGGGGGGACAGAAGGATCTCCTGCGGCACACAGACCCACGCCACTGCTCCAGCCCTCGCTGCGACCGCTGCACCCCTCAGCTCTCCTCAGACTGATGGCCAACAGGGTCTTCAGCCCCAGCAAAAGCCTCTCTTCTGACTGCTAGGAATCTATTTTCCAGGCTGAATTTTTTTTATCGCCTATTAATACTTACTTCTTCATGCACCAGCATTGTCTTTTAGCACAGGTGATTCATTTCTCTTCATCCACTGAAATATCCCCGAAACATTACTTAACCAAAAGCCAGATGAAGAAGAAAAGCGTTTTTCTTTTGTGGAGGAAACCAGTTCCCCTACCAACAAAAAAATATCAAGACAAGCAGGTTCAATGTGCCTTTGTAAGTCTGGATTGGACTCAGTCCTATTTTCATCCCATTATTCTTTCCTTCACAATTTGTCTAAAGCTTTGCAGACTGTGAAAGGCCAGCCGCTGCTGGGATTGCTTTTCCTCCTCCTTTCATATGGAGTACTCTGTTTGCCATTCTTCAGTTATATGAACCACTCCTGAATGACACATCTGTGAAAATACTTTGCCAACAGACTCTTCCTTTAGTCTTTTTTTTTTTTTTTTTTTTCCCCCCCAGCTTCTGCCCCTTCAGGATTCCTCTGCAGAGATTCCCCCATTTCCAGGCCGGATACACGAAGGTCTGCTTTTAACTTGAATGATTTTCATATAGTTGAATCCCCTGTGCTTCCTGCCCCTTGTAGCACTGTTTGCCATTGAAAACAGGGTGAGTTTGTGTGAACTCTGAACGTTTTTGGTTGTCCAAGCTCACGTGAGCACCACGAGGGTCTCTGCCACGTCACTTCCTTTCACAAAGGTTTTGGGATTTCTGACTGAGAAACATGGTCCAAAAATGACAAAGGGCATCCTCACCCCAACCACGTCACCTTCTGTTCCTTATGAACCTGGCTTTCCCTTTCCATTTTGCTTAAAGACCCCATTTCCCAGCAGCTGCACAGCAGACCCCATGCTGGGCTTACCCCCCCAGCCCATCCCTGCTCAAGGTGGCTTTCAGGAGATTATAACTACTTCAATACTGAATAAGGAAAAAGAAACCCCCAAAAAACAAGAGAGCAATAAGAAGGGAGAAAGCACTATAAAAAAGCCTACAAAGAGACTAATGACACTGTTTAAACAAAGTTGTCTCCTGCGACAGTGCTAAATCCTTTTTACGACCTTTCAGCCTTTAAAAACTGTTTATAAGACAATTTTCTATTTGCTAGGCTTCCTGACAAACAGTCAGTAACTGCTTAGGGTGGTACCAGGAGCCTCATTACAGAACATATAAGGTCCATTTTTCCCTCCCCCTTATAAAGAAAACTTAACTATTTCCCTCCCCAGCTGGTCCATTGGAGCACTGCACAACCAGAGCCAGAGTGGAAGGAGAAGGGGAAAAGCATTTGGAGGAAAAGAAACATCTTCCAAGAGCAGCATCACAGGAGGAGGCACTGGTTGCTGGGAGAGATAAAGCACATTCTGTATGAGGTTACTGCATGAACGATGCTTTGATCACAAAAGCAAAGAGCAAGAAGACGGTTTCAATAGTCTGAAAACACATGAAAAGCTAATGTAGAAAGCAACTTTGATACACAAGACAGTGGCACAGTATTTATTTTGTGACATTTAGCAAGTATGGGCAGTGCAACAACAAGATAGTTTGATGGGAAAAATCAAAAGGAGACAGAAAAATTAACCCGAGAGCTTTGTGGCAGAGGGAGGAGAGGAGCAGCTGGGGCTGAAAGTGCCCCTGTGCTGACTCCCAGCATGTTGAGGACCGAGCCCTGCAAAATGCCACACGTCCTCAGTCCCCACCAAGAGCAGCAAGTGCCCAGTAGCTCCCAGGAATAGGGAATTTGGGCTATTACTTAGCAAACCCCGAAAACTAAAGCACGCTTACAGCAAACATTAACAGTTGTATCATCACACAGCCCATAGAGAGCTGAATTTTGATGGGAGCTTTCGTACGGGACCAGGGTATAGAAAGAGTGGAAATAATCCAGCCAGCAAGCCAGGAAACATGAAATTGCTACTCTACCCTTAATTGGTTTAGTGGTGGACTTGGTAATGTTAGGTTAATGGTTGGACTGGATGATCTGAAAGGTCTTTTCCAACCTAAACAATTCTATGATTCTATGACATTGGAAAGGACTACAGACTCACAACAGGCATGGCTGTAGTTCCCAGGTCCTCAAATGTGGGACAACCAGGTGAGAGAATTTGAAGGCAGCTTGAAGGGATGGAGGGGAGCAATGATGATGTTTTCTGGGACATAAGTTTTTAAGAGAACTTTGAATATTAGGAAAAAAAACCAAGAGCAAGCCATGTGCATGTGATAACTTTTAAAATCTTATCTACTAACTATTTAAATTTGATAAAACAAGGCCTATGGAAATAACTACAAGTTTCCTTTTTGCACACATGAAAGGGTGATGTAGTGGAGGCCCCAAAAGCACAGACAAGGTCCTGCACAGGGCCACATGCACTTACCTCTCCCCAAGAGTACACCCTGGCCTTTTGCTACCCATAGCCACTTGTATGACTGGGGTTTTTTTCTCATAAGGATAAGGCAAGGAATATTTTGGTCCACGATAGCTATTTCTGCTTGAAACCTGCAGGAAGAGCACTTGCTATATGCTGTTATCCAGTCAAGAGCACAAGTCACCCCCTGGGAGAGAGAAAACAACCTGAGCAGACCACCAAGGCCAACGCCTACCTTCAATAAATGGTCTGAGAAAATTGCTGGAAACTGCCATCAAATTTGGCTTGAATTTCTAAGCAGTGAACATCCCACCTGAAAAAAGAAAATCTCCATGATGAGCAGTCACAAAAAGACAGTGCCCATCAGCTAATTTATGCATTATGAATAATTCAGCCACGTCTATTTAAAAACTTCAGCTGAATAAAACCCACATTGAAGAGATCATCTGGAGGTAAAGGGATGAGCCAACCACCCCAGAGGTCTCTTCCCGCACCTGTGATCTCCTGAACTGCACCAGCTGAACCCGGGTGTTCAAAAGAGATGAAGAAAGAGGCAGCAGAGAGGTAAATCCAGGAGATCAGAGCAAAAGGACCTCTTGCCATCTGTAAGAGCTCCTCAATATGCATCTTTCTATGGTGGACATAATTTTTTTGGCTGCTTCGGTTAAAGCTAGCCCATCCTCCTCCTGCAGTGCTTTGCCCCAGCCCCTTCACGTGTTTGGGGAGCAGCCCCCAGCTGAGTTTAACTCCCTGTACTCTCCCTTCAGGTTCTTCTTGGAGTGAAGAAGGCTGCATTTCAAAAGCAAGCCTATTTCCCAACATTTTCCACCCCCCTATTTCTTTTGCAATCATAAAAATCTTAAGGGGACCCTGCAATTGAATGGGCTCCCTCCCTCTAGCTTCCCACAGACATCCTTCTTGTGATGTTTGGGTAGCTTTCCAAGGGATAACGGAGCACGACCCACCAAGATGGTAAAGATCTGGCACCACTGGAATAAATAAATACTGCCTCAACATCTTCGCACTGAAGCACTTTTGCAAGCAAGAAAAAGCCAGAGCACATCTGAATCCCCAGGACCACTGGAAACTCACCACAGCAACCAAAAGTCAAATATTTCCCTCTCCCTTGCAGTACACCTGCAGTGTGGTGCAAGTGATGGAGGCAGTCGCCTTCACCCATCCAATCTTTGCATGTATGTAATCTTAGAGAGAGATGTGCCTCCATCTTCCTAAGCAGAGCTCCCCTTCAGACCACTATAAGCAGGGCTGTTATTTTTACAGAAAGCTCAGCATTTTTCAAACTAGGGTTTTCAACCTGAAATGGGGTCACAAGACCTTTTTAGCTGGGTTACCAGCCCTGGGCAACTTCAAGTTTATTCCAGATAATCTGCAAGGCTGAGTTCAAGGAAGAATTCTTCTTGTTATGGCAGGATGGCCAGTCAAGCATATTTTAATTTAAATTTATCTTTGTTAGCCAGCAAATTTGCCTGCCTCCTCTACTGGCCTGCATTATCATTTCTTCAGGGCTACTAGGAAATATCTGCAAAGCGTTAATGCTGGCAGCAAGAAAAAAAAAAAAAATCTGTTCCACAGATAAGCGTGGTGAGGTGCCTATGTGGCTCTCTAAAGAGTGGGAGCAAGAGTGGGTCAAAGGAGACAAAATTGTTTTGTGACCTAAGAAACAGGGTAAGAGACCTGCAAGGCTGTACCCCCTTCGGCTCACACTACGTGGTGCACGCATGTGGAAGGGCTCTGGTTCTTGGCCAAAGCATCCTTTTCTTTCTGGTAACAACGGCACAGAAAGGAGGAGATGCAGCCTCAGACCCGCCTGCAGCGAGCCAAGGCACAGCCCTGGACCAGATGGAAATCCTGATGCCACTGGCCATGGGTTTGGGGTTGCCTGGGCTGCTCCCCATCCCTTTTTCCGGCATTGCAACAGCCAGAGAAGCCTCCCCCGCAGGTGGCATTGCCAGGGATGCCTTTCGCTCTGCTTTAAGGCTCCTTTCTATTGCTGCTGTGGTCGCAGGGAGCGTTAGTAGGACAGTGACAGAAGCCTCATACATATTAAACATATCGAGGGTGAAATGCTTAATAAACCATCACATTTGGAGCCTTCTTCCCCTCTCCACAGTCATGTCTATCTTGACTTATTCCTGCTCTACAGAGGAAGTAGCAGGATTTAATAGCCTTTTATTAGTATGTCAGCTTTTAAAATGGTCAAAGTGTTATTCGTAGGGTAGGTTAAAAAAAAAAAAAAAAAAAGGAAATGCAGCACATTTAGGAGAAATACTTGTTGTTCCAGCCAATGAAAGGGGTTAAGTGCAGTGGTGTGTGCCTGGCCCCTTTCTGTCACATCTGGAGAGGAGCCGTCACACTTTGCCTCCCAAGCCAGCCTCATTTTTACTTCATTTCTATGCTTCATGCCCCTGCCACTCTGTGAAGCAGTTTGCTCTGGGAGTTTTGGGATTTCATTCCCCAAGCAGCAGGAGGGGCACCAGTACCACCAGCTTTAAGACAACAGCAGAGTTGCACAGATGCAAATTGGAAGTCTCAAACATTTCTGGTAAATGAAGGTCTGCTCCATCTTTACCCCTTTCCTTCCCCATTTCTTTCTTTTAACTGTGCCCAAAAAGTGTTTTGTTTGCATTTTTTTTTTTTTTTAAGTCACCAAAAGCCCTTGTCTTCTCAGTTCTTTCGCCACCTGACATTGTGCCCAGACCTGAAGAGCTGCCTTTCAGGCAGAGGAGGATATTTTTCCCCATCAAAATGCAACTTCTCAGCCTTAGACTAATAAGAAAGAACAAGCACCAAATATTCCCAAAGCTTTCTTGCCCGACAAGTCACATTTCAAAAACCCTCCTGGAGCTAAGTGTTCTTTTGCTTACTATGCTGCAGCAGGTTTTCTTGTGTTACAGAACCAGAGATGTACAGGGATATTGGAGTCCTCTGCTCAACCTGGCACAGGCTGAACCTGGTGTGCTGGTTCCTGCGTCCTTGCTCAAAAGGGCCAACCAGATTTTGAAACAAAGCCTCACGGCAAAGGTATGAAATTAAATTAGTCCTAAACAGATCTTCTGGAAAAAGGCACATTTATATTATGCAAAGATAAATGAGTGAATGTTTTTTCCCATGCTTGCTTAGAAGGATTAGAGAAATTCATCCTTGCTTCCCCCATGTTTAATTTTCTGATCAATCCCACATCTTTTTCTCCACCTTTCACAGTTCGGGGTTCTGTCCTCAGCTGGAAAAGCTGAAAGGCAGCATCTGCTCCCAGGATTTTTCTGGCTCAGATAGGAAAATCCAGAATAAAACCTGTTCCCATCACAGTCCCAGCCCAGACACAAGGTGTTCCACAGCACATCCACATTTCGAGGGGCTCATTAAAAACAGACCTTCTGAAACTTGGAGGCTCACCCTTCATTACTGACTGCACTATCCTGGAAGCCTATTACCTTTAATTGGCACAGAGTTGCATTGAAAACACGGAGCTAGCTCCACTCTAATCCATGCAAGGACTGCCTCTAGATTTTGATGGAGGCAGGTTTTCACCCCAGAGCCTCTTAGAAGCAAATCTTATTTAGGTCAGCAGTGACATTTTCCTTTCTGAAATAGTAGGCCAAATGCCAACGAAATTGGAGCACATTAGTTTGAGCAGTCAAGGGATTTACTTTACAATACTATGTATTACACCCATGTGAACACTAAAAAAAAAAATGCAACCCGCTGTGCTGAACTTCCAAAAACTTATTCATCAGCACTGGTTGAACATCAGAGTTTCCACTCCAGGGGAAACCCAGGTTACTGTTAAAAGAAATCCCCTTTAGCCCTATTTGGAACAAAGCCCCGCACTAAGTTTTCTCATCAGAAGTCTCAATCCAGTAACAGATGTGCTAGCTCTTATAGCTATCAGAATATGTATGAGAAGACCTTAATAAGTCTGAATGGAGAGCTCAGCTGATAAAAAGTTGTGTTTCACTATAAATCAGAGTATTTTTATGATGCATTTCCACGCAAACAAAAGCACCAGCTCGGATGGGGAAAAGTCCTGCCCCGTGAGAGTTTCGGCAGTCAGAATGCACTGCAGCCCTCTAGGAGAGCAGGTTGATGGTTCTTTAAAGTTATTAAAAAAACCTGAGGTTCCAGGAGATTCAATGACTTTCTCAACAAGAAAAGCTGGATGAGTGAGAATAGACAATGAGACCTTTTTGCCCCGAAAGCTAGAGAAATCCTGCATCCCTCAAGGTTTTTCGATGGGAATTAGGCCATCCTCTGTCCACAGGACTGGTTATCATTAATTCAAGAGGGTCTCAACGTGACCCAGGGACTGCACACCCAAACGGCTTTGTTCCTATCCTCCAGCCCCAGGGAATTAAGGGCAGGTAGATTTAGGAGCAGTTATAACTGAGGAACTCCCAGGATCAACATGGCTTGCACCTACCCTTCCTCCTCAGCCAGGGTCTCTGCTCCTTTCTCTGCCGCCTTCTGCGGCAATGCCGCTCAGACTCCACATCAAGGCTGTAGACATCCGCTGCCTCTCCTGCTGCTCTTCAGCGACAACCTGACAAGCCCTCACTTTGACAGTCACGCAAGATTTACAGCTTGTCAGACGCTGCAGTTGTCCAAGCAGAGCCACCTGGAAATTGGGCGATGGCGGGAGGACCACAATCCTCAGTGGCAAATGATTGTACGATGTTGGATTCGTGCTGGGATCCCAGTATTTTAGCAACTACTTGTACATACACACCCCTGCCTTGACACGCACAGTTGTGATTCCCAATATCCACGCACAACTCCAGGGCCAACAAACCAATTACAAACTCCCCTGCATCTCATAAGGAAATGCTCCAAAACCAAGTTGACTTGAATAATAGAAAACATCAAGCTCCTGCCTAAACCAAAATTACTGACAGCGATTGATCAATCCATGTAGCTTTATTAGCATAGCCTGACTGCAGGTTCCTTCCCAACAGCAACAGCATCTTGAATCAATAGCTTAATTGTCTTCCTGGCTTGTTTTGCTTCTGCTTGAATTCACTGATTAATCCTGCAGACTAACAGAGGTCGCTCAGCTGAACGAGTTAAACCTTCACAGACTGATGAGGAGTCCCCTGGATTTTCACGTCCGAGCTTGGCAGGAAGGCAGCCAGCACGGCGAGATGAGCCATGGGAACACCCCGGCCCCGCAGTGCCCTGGGAATTGTCATTGCAGCATCATTTTCTGGGAAAGAGGGGAGGCTGAGGCAGGCTTGCACATACACGTGCCTGAGGACCCACTGACAGGTAGCACATCCTCTGATGGACATGTTCCCCACGACATTTTGTCACTGCTTTTCCACCGTCTTCCCTGTGCAATTTGCACTCCTGAAAACAGCCTGGCACCATCGGAGCTACACTTGTTCTCACGCAATGAACTTTAAATATTGATCACCATCACCAATAGGTCAAAAATCAGAAACAAGCTATCTAAAGCAAATATTGCCTCTAACACAACCATGACAGATTTGAGGGGGCTTTTTAAGCCACACACTAGACTGTCTGTTAAGACAGCTCTTTCCTGATAAGACAACTCCCTTCAGAGGTGTCATTAATCCTATGAATAAGATGTCCCCATTAGACAACTTCTGTCATGTCTTTGTAATTTGTTAGAAGGTGGCAATGCTTTTGTGCCTCTCTCCTAAGTATTAATCTCCTGGAGAGACTAGAAGAGCTATTTTTTAAGTGTGACCTGTAAGGTAAAGACAGTCTTTGAGTCTTTTCGTTACTTAGATCCAGAGAACAGGTAAGGAACTGGGCTGTTTGCTTTTCCTACTTGGAGCTAACAGAGGTGTGCAGATTTATGGTACCTGAGGATATAGCTTTTGATTCCTGGAAGACTACAGAAAGGACAAGAGATGGTAGATTTATGATTTCCAGTTACCAAGGAACTGTAATCTATTAGCAGTCCATCACAGAAAGTTAAATGGCAAAGGAGATTTTGGCTGACTTAGAGAACATTTGTACAATGTTAGGGAAGCAGTACATGTAGGAAGAGACTTACCAGGCTGGATATGATAAAGCTTAACATCTCTCATGTCTAAGGTGAAAAACAAGGCAGAGAAAAGAGGTGACAATCCAAAGCAATAGCTCACAAATCAGCCATTTCTTAAGTGGCTCAGCAGGGGCTGGGATGATGGGGTTGACAGGCGGGGACACTTTTCATTGATTACACTTTACAACAACTCCTAATGGCAGTGTGATCTCCTCACTCCCAACAAAGCCCCGTGGCACTGCGGACAGGGGTCCCAAACTGTGACCCAAGCATCACGAATGGTCCACCAGCTGCTTCAAAGAGTCACGCAGCCCAGCGTGAGTCAGCACCTTTGATGTTCACAGATCTGCATCCACACAGCGGCGCAGAAAGGGCTTTATCTCTGTAATTACTCCACCACAACCACAGGGAAACTTCTTCCATTTACAGCAGCCTCTGCAGCTCTGAGCTGCTGACTGGTGAGCCAGGGTAGGATGAAGCCAGTAGAACCAGGTATCTGCTCTGGACATCAAGGATGACCAAGAAAGGAACACAAAGTTGCCTTTTTTTGTTTTTTTGAGGATCATTATCAGAGATATTTCTAGCCATGCCATTTGGGGGTGGAAGAAGGATTTTCAGCATGAAATGAGCTTAGTTACCCATTTGAGATGAAGTTTTTCCAAGACAGAAGACGTATACTTGTCTGCATGTCACCTAACTTGTATTTAAAACCTATTCTGATGGTATTTTATTTCAAGAGGGTTTAAACTCACACACTGCACTGGAGAGTATTTCATCCTTGAAATACTCCTCTAGACAGGAAAGTTTTCCTACCAAAGGTTACAAGAAACCAGCTTCTGACGTTTAATCATGGTGATTTGCTTCAGCAGGCTGGTATAAAGTACCACTCAGCATAAATAAAGACATCAATCTGGCTGAAGTTTCCCCAACCACTCCTATTTCACTGGGCTAATTATGAGTAATGCTCTGATCTTGACTCTGGCTGAAGCATCTCATGGACGAGATGGTCTTTATGGTGAATTTGGGGCTTTCTGTGCAGGCAGCAAGAGACGCATCCAATTCCTCTTAAAACCAGCAAGGGGCAAGACTTTGCTTCTGCATTAGTGCAGTCGCATCCCTGAGCGGGGCAGAGCTGGCCGCGAGGCAAGAGCTTGTGTCCATCACAAGCTGTAAGGTGGCACAGCAGCCCCATGAAGCCAGTGCCAGGTCACATCTGTCTGCACCTCCCCGCCATTGCCATTCTCTACCTGTACCTGAACTCCTCCAGCACAAAGCCCAGTTACCAAATTGGTTCCTGTGCTCAATGCTTGCAGGCCATGATGCATCATTAACTCACAGGCTCCAGGTAGGGATTAGTAAGCATCTAAGCTACAGCTTTACCAAGAAAAGGAGGCAACAGCAAGGAGCAACTCAAAGACTCTCTGCTCTCTTTGGCTCTCAGCAACACGAGAAATCAGTTTGGCTGAAGAGAACGAACAGAATGAGGAAAAAAAAAGTGACTTTTCTGCCACTCCTTTCAAAATAGCAACACCTTCCTGAGCTCATAGTAAACCCACACCTCACTGTAAGATGAAACAGAAGCACCACCTTCTCTACCTCATTTCCATGATCTTTTCATGCAAAAGCAGCCTGTTGTGTTTATTAGTTGCCATTATGCATCCTTGATGAAGGCCAGGATTCCCCTCAGCCAACTGCAATCCAACAGCTGCACCACATCTCCCAGGACCACAGTGTTTGTACAATGCTGATCTCATGCTGTACCAAGAGCATCAAGTGGTGGCCTTCATGTGACAGCACAAGACCACAGCAGTGCTGCCTGCACCCAGCCAGCAGATCTGTATTTATTTAGGGTTGCCATTTGCAACTGGAAAGGCTGCAGCAGTGCGGGAACAAGACTACGGCAAGAGCATCCTGGGGAATTCTGGACTGGCAGGAAAACATGAGATACGTAAATCTGTTTCAATGGAAGATACCTCAGTATTTGAATAGGTTTAATATTAAACCAACTCAAATTTTGGAACAAGCCCAATTAGCAAGTCAGTTCACATGCTCAGACCCATAAGGCATGGTATACCTTTAGCAGCATTGCCAAGGTTTGCTACCAGCTTGCTGTGGCTTTGAAGACTGCTCTGAAAGCTACTGTTTGCCCTAAAGAGTAAAACACCCAGGATAGGTCACTGAACTTCCAGGCAGGATGGTGCTCATGACATGCCTGCTGGCCTCTGAGCTTTGATTTCTTCATGAGCAAGATGCACTCCACCACTGATCCCTGCTTTCCCCCAGGTCAGTCACTTGGAGCCTCCATCCATCTGCCCAATTTAAGTGCATTCAAAATTTCAGACTTTTGTTCACCTAGCGAACTGTGAGGACCCCAGTCAGAGAAGCAAGAACACTGAACCGCTGTATTTTATCATGATTTGTAGTTTTACTGCATAACCCAGGCTTTTTAGACCACAGCACTTACAGCCTGCTGCCCACCAAAAGACACATGAACTGAAGGTCTCAAGCAAGGCTGGGAGGGACACAGGCCAGCTCTGCAGGGCTTGACTCCAGAGACACTTCTCATTTCAAAGATTCGGACACACTTCTCTGCTGCCCCCAACTAATGGTGTATGAGCCAGAGAGACCAACAGCCTTGTGATAAAGTACCTTAAACAACACTGAACACCTACCCAAGGGATGTGCTGGAACCTATGAGCTAGCTGACTCAGCCTCTGACTATCTCAGTAGAAGCTGAATAAGGATGCTGAATGCAAGGTTGAGGTATCTCAAAGGTCAGCTTTTGTAGGAGAACAAAGCACTGAGAAGAGCATGGAGGACCCACAGAGCCCAGATTATGTTCCCAAAAAGATATTTGGTTGCCCAGAGGACAATTGGGTTTGGCCCTACCTGACAAGAGCCCCTCATGCTGCCATGTTTCAGTTCACAGCTGGAGGAAAACAGTCATAACCAGGTGGGTTGAACTCTCAGAGAAGCACTATTTAAAACATATTAGAGTCACCTAAGAAGCAGCCAGAAGTCTGGAGGCTACAGTGCATGATACAAGAGGACTTCTTATTGACCAGAGAGGAGTCAGCCTGCTGTACCGAGCCCAAAGTGGAGATGTCCAACGAGGCAGGCTGGACTCCTGGGTTAGGATGGCTGCTGCACTCATTCCTCCTGCTCAGAGGCACAGGACTCCTTTTGAACAAGCATTTCTACAGTGGAAGAGGCATTAGAGCCACCACTTGCTCAGCACAGGAGGGAGAGCAGCAAAGCATAAATAAAGGATGTCCCAGGAGAGAGCAAGGCGGCTTCGCAGGCAGCAGAGCACAGCTCCCTGCACAGCTCCTCTGCTTCCTCATTTAGGAAGAGAGACAAGAGGTTGCATTCCCCACTCAGCCCTGGAGCAAAAGATAATTAGTAGCTCATTGTTTTAAATCCTAATAAGTGTTCCCCAAACTGACTAGCTGTGTTGGACATAATGTAAATGATTCTGAAGAAAACATGATTTGTAGAGTAGTCTAATTAGATGGCCATGAGAGCAAGGAGCCTGTGCAGCACTCACTGCCGAGGGAGACCTGATTGCAGAAACCCCGGAAGATTCTCATGTAATAGCAAGAGCCAATTCCTTTATTTCCTAAATATCCACCAGCTAGCAGCTTACAGACTTCATTTCACCATTTGTGAACTCCAGAGTTAGCTGCCTAGAAGATTTATTCCCTTCTCTTTGAATGAAGCAGGTGAGAACAGTCATTTTGGAGTTTATCAAGACACAACAGCTGCCTGGATAGCTCCACCAAACCCCTCAGTCAGCTCAGCAGAGGAGGTAGCACAAACCAGAGCTTTGCCATGGTCCTTGTCAGGGCCAGCACCCTGAGGAACAGAGCAGTTTCACAGAAACAGCAATCCCCCTTATCTTTGGGGATAGCCTGTTGTAGCTCCCACCCAAAACCCCAGGTCTAGCAGGACTCCTGGTTTCTCCAGAAGAGGAAGGGAGGAGAGTTGTGTTTTGCTATAAATTGATGCAACAGCTTCTTTCAGGTCTTACCTGGCAGTTTGCAATACCTTATGTGGGCTTAGCTCACTGCTGAGGACTCTGGGTTGGAGACCTTGCCCTCTCCTGTCCTGAAGGCACAGGAGGATGAGGGGAGTCTGCTTTACTCAGGCGATAACTGTTCAAATGAAAAGTTCAAACCTATGTTCTTTAGAGCTGCAACAAGAAATTACAGCCTGATTGAATGTTATTGGTAGCCACAGTCTTGGCACAGCTTGTTTTCTGAGGCACCAATGGACAGCAAATAAGTGTTTTGTCACAAATCAAGGCTGTCCTAGAAAAGCCAAAGGATGGTCTGCAGCATCCACAGTGCCACTTGGATTAATAGCAGCAAAAGTCTTGGGGGCAGCACTGAACAGAGATTAGATACACTCCCTCCCCATCCCCACCCGCCCGATATGAGGGTGAATAACCTCAGGCCAGATCTCAAGCTGAGCTCTGACAAGATCAGGCAGACGCTGGGTGAGTTTATGCTCCTGTCAGCTTAGGGACACCTGCATTTCTGCTCAAAGCACTGCTCTCAACAGGCTTTCAGCATTACAACCTCTTTGGAGGCAAGGTTGCAATTGCTACACCACCTCTCAGAGGCTTAATCAAAGCGTGGATTATTGTTGTGGGAGATCCCACTCCATCCCTGGTTAGATCAGTTCATCACTGCACAAAGTCTCCGAGTATTGACCCAACCACAGCACAACACTTGCAATGTGGGCACTTCTCCTGCTGGTTCCTTTTCCCAGCCACAGTGGAAGGATACCAAAAGCAAGAGATAGCAGGTAGAGAATGCACAGCAGCATTTCTCCACTCCCTGCTCTAGTGGGAGCACAGCCAGGGCAGCAGAGGCAGAAGGAAAAGCATTCTGGAAGGTGACTGAACAGCAAAGGACACAGTTGACTGGATTTCAACTGCTACAGTTTTCTTGCACTCTCTTGTAGGAGGGAAATCAGCTGGAGGGGGAGTGCTTTAACCCCATACGGCAGCTAATCGTGGTTGCTCAGGGTCACGTGAAACCAAGCGAGCATGGTAAGAGAGGGCAGGGGGATTTCTTGAGCTAGGCCAGCTTTCTCGCTTGGCCAGCCAAGCTGGATGCCAGCTCTCAAGAGGCTGCAGGCTGCCAGCACTGCAAAGTTAGAGAACTCCCTTAGCAATCACATATCTGAAAAAGGAGTCTCCAACCCATGCAGGAACAAAGCCATGGCTGATCAGAAGTTGAGACCTCACAGAAGAAAAAGTATTTCACTACAACAATGCTGAACAACCTGCATTTTTCACTCCAGAGCCAGGGAGCCTTTGACCTTGTGGACAGGCACCAGACACCTACTACTGAGCTGGGCGCTGAGGTCCCAAGAGCATCCAAGTAACTTTGCAGCACAAAGCCAGCTGAAAGCAAACAAGGCTTATGGAAAAGTTACTCAGGCACTTCTGAGCATATATCCCTCCCTGCAACTGTAAGGTGCCTGGTCTTTGTGCTCACTTCTGCCTAAAATATTTATGGGCCAATAAAGGTGGGGCCAGAGGGGCCTTTGAGGTCACTTAGAGAGGTAAACTCCTCACCGCAACCGAAATAGCTGAGACAGCAAATAAGCCAGAAATGATCAAGAGCAATTAGAATATGCCTGTACTACATAACATTTACTTGCTATGCTAAAAGAGTCCAAAAAGTAAAATAAAGAGGTTTTGCTAATTCTTTCCTACTCCATTACCCTTGCAACCAGGAGAGCATATTAAACACCTCTGCTTTGCTCGCTGCTTCCTGTGTGTTCAGTTCAGCTCTCCCTTGTCTCAATAGCTTAAAAGCCTGTTTTTCCCTTTAAAAGCCAACTTGCCTGCCAGGTAGCTTCTCTTAATCTCTCAGTCTTGGCTAGAAGCCTCTCTAGGCTGCTGAAAGAGATAGCTACTTACCCTTTGTTCTTGCGACAAGAAAAGCCTCAGCTATCAAATCATCCCAGATTCCTTTGTAGACTGAGAGACTCTAAAATGGAAAGAATAAAACCCCATGTATCAGTCTAACAGATTAATAGCTACTAAGGCTAGTGGTTAGACCAGCTTATAACCACGCCACACCTCTCTACAAAGCAAACCTTTTCCAGGCCAGATAGCTATGAGACTTAGTAACAGAGTCATTGACCTTGGACAATAATCCTTGTGTCCTTTTTTTGTGTCAGTGGTCAGCCTCAGAAAGGGGTCAGAGACTAAACCGGTGCTTCCAGCCACAGCTCTTCCCCCAGGGCTGATGGAGGAGGTCCCCAGGAGCAGAGCCAGCTCAGGAGCTGAGGACTGCAGCACCCAGCCATCCTCCATGAGCAGGCTGGACCAACTAGGACATCCCACCAGGATGGGCAGGAGAAATGTGTCCACACTGGTCCATATTGGTCTAGGGCTGTCATTTTCTTTCTCAAGGCTCTCTGCACACTGCAGTTACACACAGCTCGTCATTAGAAAGATGCACATGGCTCCCATGAAGGCAACACTCATTTCTACAAGCTGAGAACTGTTCCCAGAAGTTGCAAGCAAAAATAACACCCAAGCTACCAGTCACTTCAGTGCAAATAAATATTTTTGTAATGAAGTTTTCTGTAGCTTATGTGGAATTGCTTCACAAAGCCTTTTTCAAAGTCATTTGTAGAAAGCATTCACCATAGTGAGCGTGAAGAGGCACATCTCCCCTCCACACATCCTTCCAATGCTGTTTTCTTCTCTGGAAAGCAACCCAGTCTAACTACTTACACACCAGAAGGATCTTGGCCCTCTTGGCGTAGACCTCTGCACGCCTCTTGTGCGTGAAAACCCTCTCACGCATCTTGACAGCAAGAGTCAGAGACAGTCCCAAAAGAAAAGAAACCACAGCCAGCTGCAGTAAGCTTTTCACAGCCCTGTAACAGACATACTGGATCTTCATTCCTCGAGTAGGGCTGCGAACCGCGTGCGACTCCGACTGCTGTCGCTTTGCAGAAAAAACCTTCCCGAGAACAGTTCTTCGGGTTCAACCTCAGTTCAGTGCACACCGATTTCTGAAAGCATCATTTGCTCTTCTGCTGCACCATCACTCATCATCAGGGGCTCTGTCACCATACCGTTCTCTCAGAGCTGCTCCTTCCCAAGTCGCAGGGACATGTGGCTCTTCTCCCTGCACCTTGGGAGGCAGCTTGCTCTTCTCCAGCAGCCCGAGTGTGCTGTCTATCCACATCTGTTACTGCTCCTTTTACAACTGCAGAACAGTCCTTCTGGCTTCTGCAGCAAAATAGCTTTGGAGAGAGAATTTAGCAGAGTTTAACACAGTTCTCTCTGTTGAGGAGCAAGCCTGCTCCTGGGCTAAACAGCACAGTGTCCCCATTTCATGTGAAGAGGCAAATGCAACAGGCAAGAGGCTGCTGTAACCATTAGAAATGTGGCAGAATATTTTACCAAGGTACCAAAAAGTTTTTGGAAGTGATCTCAGTCTTAGGCAATCCATCATACTAGTTCAGTCAGAGCAATCCCGGTGCTCACATTGCACTCACTCCAGCAAGCTGAAGCAACAGGTAGATGCTAGTGTCACTGCACGCTGTAGCAAGCTACACTGGGCATCTTTCTTCTCTGATATGCCACCACTGATTTCTCCTTGGTTAACAACTTCTTTGCAATATGCATCAGGATCAATGGCTAGCGAGGCTCAAGCAGGTAGCACCCATGCAGGTTTGGGGTCTGGAGCAGTGGGTTAAGTTTAAGTATCATGATATTCCCCCACCTCACAGTTAGTCTGTTCTTCTCATGTTCAGTTGATATTAGAAGCCTTTGAAGTGTATATATGCTTGTGGTCCAGGAGAAAGTCTCCAGGGAAGCAATTTACTACAAATACTCAGCTACTTAAAAATATTTATATATACTAGGAAAGGATTATACTTCATTTAGCATTTTCTCTACCTTTAAACCTCATTTAATGCAGCATTAAGCACCAGTTGCCAAAAATTGGTTCTGAAGTTGTAAAGGAGAAAGGCTCTTGAAACAGCAAGATGGTTCAGTAAGGAGAGATGACTGATTGGTCATTGGTTTCTAGACTGTGTTTTAGTAACAGAAAACTGA
Source organism: Pelecanus crispus (assembly GCF_030463565.1). Lineage (NCBI taxonomy): Eukaryota > Metazoa > Chordata > Aves > Pelecaniformes > Pelecanidae > Pelecanus > Pelecanus crispus. The sequence continues at coordinate 2,942,337 of NC_134653.1, read as the reverse complement.
AGGAAGTCCGAGATCCTCAGCTCAAAAATCTCCACTTACAGGATACTGTTCCCAAACTAGGGAGCACCACAAACATGCAGGCATCTAGAACAGCTTTAAAGAGTCAAAAGCTGAGATAAGGACAGCCTGCCTAACGTGCTACAGAAGAGGCATTCAGACTGTAGCCGGGTACCTTCTCACAAGACAAGTTCCATGTTTAAAGGAAGAAACATCATATTATTTGCAACCACTGATGAGTCTTTGCGCAATAGCCAAGCCAGCACGGTAAGGGAGGGAGCACCAGGACTGCAGCTTGCTCTGCCGGTCATGGACAGGAGTGGTCATAACCAGTTCTCAGAGTGGGAGGCTTTTGGCACAGTCACCTCGGGATGGATGTGGCTGCATGAGAGGCTAGGAAAGGCATTAGAGGTGCATGAACTCCATTAGCAGGACCATTGAACTCCTCTGCTGCCCCAAGCCCCACCAGAGGGTCCCAGAAGAGCATCCCTGGGGAGTTTGGGAGCTCAGCAAACCACTGTCAAGATAAAAGCCTGATAATGGAAACCCACTTCTTGGATGCGCGCCGTACGGTGCAATCTGGAGCTGTGCCCCGGCTCTGGTACCCATCGGGCAGAGAGCACTGGGTCCTCTGCAGATGGGTGTCTGCAGGAGGTGATGAATGCAGAACTGCTGGAGCCAGCTAACCAAAATCCTGGTATGCAGGCAACTGGAGCTGGTCCTTAGCATTTGAAATCAAAGGTTCATCACTATTGCCAGGCGGCTCAAGTCTCTGGAGACTCCTGTTTTCCTACTTCTGCCATCAACCTTTTCAACCATTACCAAAATATATCTCCAGCAGGCAGTTCATACATTAACAGTTTGCACACTTTTAATAAAGTTGTTTTTCACAACTAAAACACAGCATGTGTTTTCGCAGCACTAGCCGCCATCAAATATTTACTCTGTTCAAAGAGCCATCAGCGACCTGAACAAAACCATTTTTCAAATACTGAGCAGGAAAATACACTCCAGTCTCTTCGAGCCCAGTTACATCTGACTCCAAGTTAGCTGGCAGAAGGGAAGAAAACTGGCTGCAAGTGCTTAAAAATTTAAGCTTCTTGCATTTGTGAAGTCTGTAAGTCAGGTAAACACACTCAGACTGATGTAAGCAGGGTCCGTTTGTAAAGGCACGCAGTTTTCAAAGGCACCGAGATAGAAACATGCCCTGGAGAGACATGTAACATGCTTACACACTGCAAGCAAGATGAGCTCCTACTATTCCTTGTTTAGCCACCTTCCTCCCAACCACAACCTACAGCCTCCCCGGACACACAGCGCAGAGCAGCCAGACACTGCAGCCCACCCCCATCTCACAAGGGTTACAAGAAATATTCATTTTTATGGTAATGCGCAGAAAACCAGAGGCAAATATGAACACAGCAGTGTTTTATGAAGAATCCCAGCCCACAGATTGATGCTATATGGCACAGCAGCGTTTGGGTACGGCTGCCTGACAGGCAGGATTTGCCTGGATTTGTGGAAACCTGGAGTTTCTCAGACCTTCTGAGACACCATAGCTGAAAGCTGAGCCACACATGGGTCATCGTCCCCCGGCCACCACAGCTATGGGTGTCCACAGTGCCTGCTCCAGCCCAGCTGCAGCAGGAAGCACCAGAGGCAGGTCTAGGTCTAGGAATGGCCAAGCTCTGCCCTCTCTCAAGATGCTCACGCTGGAATATTTTAAATGGGGATAAATAAAAGATTTGCAGTCACCCATTTTGCGTAGGAAGCCTGCTGCCACAAAGACACCCAAATTCCCTTACCAGAGGGCCAGATTTGGAGCATCCCAGACACAGAGTACTTCTCAGATTTCTTGGCATAAGTTTGAGGACCCTAGGTAAGCAGAAAGCCCTCACTTCTAAGCCTGTGCAAGCACCATTAGTATCCCTTGGTTGAGGGACACTCCCAGCATTTTGTCACACCTTTCCTTATTGCTGAAGGAGGGAAGCAGCCTCACCCAGCCCCAGATCAGAGCCACCTGGGGCTGTAATCCCCTTCCTCCCCACACCTGGGGATGCTGCAGAGCCAGACCTCCCATCCATGGGCAGCTTTTACAAGCATCTCTTCACCACCCCCTGTTGCACCCTCCCCTCTGGCCATGGAGGTGCCACACCAACCTGGGTTTCCCCTCAGGGACCTTTCATCCTCTTGGTGCTCTCCTCCCAATTTAAGAGGCAAGGCAACATTTCTTCCTATAAACACGAAGACACCAAACAAGAACAGGCACTGTTTCTCCAAGGCCATCAGCATGAAATCCCTCAGCTCCATGCAGCAAGCCAACCCATCACGAGCCACTTCAGAGACAACACACCACCTGCAAACCTCCTCCTGCCCCACATGCATCCCTTTATGTACCCACCCACCTCTCCCAGCAGCCCACTGGTCCCTGCTCCTGGGAAACTACAGCTCCCACAGTGCCTGACCATTAATATTTGCAATCCTGATGCCTGGCCTCAAAGGGAAAGGGCTCAATGCAAGGCTTAGACCAGGGCTTGGGGACCAGGTCCAACCAGCCCAAGCACCCCTTTCTGGGCAGATTTGTGGTTATTTTGCAGAGGTCCCTTATTCCTACCTCCCATATTCTTTCATTTTCACTGAAGGGTCTTTAACACATAAGATGCACCAAGGAGCTTACTGTAGATCTCAATCACAAAGTGGAAAATCAGGGCTCTGCCAGCTGGAGAGAGGAGTTTGCAGACCCAGGAAATAGGTTTATCGTGTAAGAATTGTTGTTTATGAGCCCTGGGGTGTCAAGTGTGTGCCTCATTGTGGAAAATTGTTTCTACCATTCACTCAGTTCCAGGAAGTAAATTTCTGTGGTTCAGGAAAAACTAACTGTGGCAAATCCCTAATGTAAGGAAAGCCAGAAAGCTTTTTCTATTCCTAATTATGCTGTGTTTCTAAACTTTCCCCTATGGCATGCAATATTAGTGTTCTTTTAGCAGCTTTTCCCTAAGAAAACGCTAACAAAGGAGGCATTGTTATAACACTGATGAGTGCTGAAATCACAGTCGCTACCCTGGCTCTGAGCCCACCAGCTACAGCAGATGGGATGGCTTCTTCCCACAAGATGCACAGGGCTGGCTTCAGCCTGGTTGGAGAAAATGGGCAGATTTAGAAGAGTTAAATCGGAAACACTGATGGGAAGACTTGCGAAAGGACAGTAAATGCTTCGTGACCCACAGTGTATCAAAAATGTACCAGGGACCTTTGCACTCACCTCTCCCACTTGACCTAAATGAATGACTCCACCCTGAGACAGCAAACAGAGATGAAGTCTCGGCAAAAAAGGGAAACCTTTTAGCTGAACAAGAATATACCTGTTGAATGACAAACTCCCCCCAAAGAAGCCCTCCTCTGTCCTCAAGTGTTAACATCAGTTCCACATCCATCCCTATGTGTGTACAAAACCTGCGTCGCAGCGCTCGGCCATCCGTGGGACAGAGTCACTCCCGTATCGATTACTTTATAGACAGCGTGCAACCCCTCCAGGCACTTCTCTCTTGTCATAAGCAGGGTAGCTCTGTTACGTTGGTCGCCTGCTCATCTCCAAAGAGAAAAGTTGCTTCCATGTGGAAAATAAAATATTGCCCATGGGAGGCATGCTCAAAAGGTTGGAACAAATTCATTCATGCACCACCAGATCCCTGCAAAACGCCCGGGTTTTTTTTCTGTGTTGGTGAGTGGAGGAACCAAGCATTCCCTCTGTACTACTAAACTGTCACTCAGAACAAAATAACGTTACCAGTGTAGCTTGGAAAATGTTATTAGATGTAGCCAGTTATTCTGTAGATTACATTTTCTGCATCACGCACTAATAATAATGTTAATGCACAAAACCGTCCTGAAGTGTAGCCAGAGAGAAAGGGAGCGTTTCCTACTGCACGAGGGATGGCAGGAGATGCGTGCACAGCCCAGCCAGCTGTTCTCCCTCCAGGGCATCAGGATGCTCTTTGCAGTTTTGCTCACCGAGCTCCCAACAAATTATTTCCCTAGGGAACGTGAGGAAACTGGAAGGAGGAAAAAAGTGGGTTTGCTGAACGAGCTGGCTGTGCAGAGCCCACCCAGTGGTTTGGGGTCCCCAGACCTTGGTTCATCCCACTCCCTGAGTAATCTCAGCAATCCCGAGGATGTCCAAGGGCACCTGAGCCCTTCCTGAATGCTAGCCAATCTCCCACTGCGTGTCTCACGGCACAAGCCTGCTTTAAGAAGAGCTTTATTACTAAAAAAGGCACAGAGCAGGATTTTTCAAAAGCAGCTACAAATTCCTGGACTCAGTTCAGTGGGAGCCTGGGCTGCAAACCCCTCCATTCGGAGCCTTTGCAAGTCAGCTCACCCCAAGCAGCTGTCTGCAGCAGAAGAGGCAGATCGGGAGGGACGGCAGCAGGAATGGCCCCCAAAGATTTGTTCCTAAGCCCCTGCTCTGGCTGAAACTGTTTTGGCCTTCACCAGAGGAGAGCATCCATGGGGGGTTTGGCCCCGTGTGGGTGGGAAGGACCATAGCCCTGATCTGGGCCAAAGAGTGATGTGCACTGCCGCCTTGCATGGTGAGCACCTAAGTCTGCAGCCGGAGGCTAGCGGAGAGGCTAGAGCCAAACCTTCCACCGTAAATCCATGCTTAAAATACTTTAATGACAAACAGTGTGATTCAGATCTCAGCACTGAGGTAGGATGGAGACATGAAAGTCCATCCCCCCCGCTCAAGCCCTTTATCTGATCTAGCCCTAAGTGCTAAAAGCTTGAAAGCAGAAATCACTTTTCCACTCTTTCTCCCTCCTTTGATTCAGGTCTTGGTTAATATCAGCACGGAAGAGAAATTTGGAATGTTTTCTCAGAGTTTTATCTCCTTTTCAGGCTCATTAGAGTGGGTGAAAAAGGCATTATTGTACATACGTCTCAGGACTGTTTAAATGCATTTATTTTTTGGCAGGAGATAGGTTTGGAAATTTGTATTTAAATGGTGATTTGAATGGAGTCTGGGTTGAGGAATTCACTGTTTATGAGCAATTTCATTTTAGTGTTTGCTTATATCAGTGCTGCTATTGCTTTTGTTGGAGTTCAGAGAAGGCACAACTCTTTTTAAGAGCCGTGGTGGGTGAAGGCCAGGGTGGTGGAGGAGATCTGCTTAATATGAATTCTTCAGGGCTGAGCATCTGCTTTGAGAGACTTGAGAGTGGCTCGGTGTTTGTGGAAACCTCTGAATACTAAAAATTAGGAGCCTTTTATAGCACCTCAGAATAAACATTTCAAATTAACAATCAAGCTGTGTGGAAAAAAAAAAAATCCACGACGATGCTGGCCTATCCGATCCTATCAGCTCCACTGAAATCTCCACTGGGAAATGGCAAGAAAATAAAAAGAGAAAACAAATTTCAGGTTAGCCCCAGGCGTTTTGTTTTAATTGAAAATATTGAAACAAGATGTTTCAGCCCTGTTCATTACTCATTTTTATATGTATTTGTAACTTCATTCTCAGCTGAGATGAACAACAACTGTTGAAAGAGCAGAAATCCCTCCCGGAAGGTGCTTCCTCCGTCAGCTCCCAACAACCAGACAGTGCCGACAATTCGGGCTTTGGTAGCTCCTTAGAAATGCTCATGGAGGTGAAAGCCCCTTCCTGGTGATTAAAATATACCTGGTTTATTCTGTGTTTGTGGCAGACAATAAGCACACACAGCGCTTGCTGCCATGGGATGAGAAGATGCATCAATCCACCTGCTTACGATCGGGTGCAGATACGTTCAATTTCCTAAAATAAAACTGCTTCCATTAAATCACAGCCCCGCCCCAAATGGGCACACTTCCTTGCAGAGTGACTTATTTTGTTTCGTCTGTTAAATAAATAAATTGGAATAAGCTACAAGGATTAACAGGGTCACACTGAACGTGGATCTTAACATGGATCCTTGCAAATCTGAGTGGGGACAAGCAGCTTTTTCTTGTCCCCGTGAAGCTCCATCATTTTGCAAGGCCTGAGCTTGGTGCCCTGGCTTTGAGCTGCTGCTGCTGGGGGGATGAAATGGTGCCTGGCTGGAGCTGCGAGAGGGAGAGCGGTCCATCACGTACCTACACGACTCCAGATGAGCAATTGAAATTCCTCCACGGTACATAATTCACTTATAATTATTTGTAGAAGGGAGGAGGGAGGTGGAAATGTCATTACCCTGCTTAATGACTCAACCACGGAGTCCTCCTGGGCATTTCTCCTTCTTTCCCTATCTTTTTTTTTTTTTAATAAACAAAAATGTGCTTGATTGTGAAATTTAAATATTTAACAACATTTACTTGCAGAGCATTTAGCAGCTGACTTTTCAACTTCCCTCTCTATTTCCATTTTAATTTTGTTTGCTGTTTCAGAGGAGCACTAATCCTTCCTTAATGTCCCCGCCTCGCTTCTCCTCCCTGTCTCCCTTCCACCTCTGCGTTGTTTGAAGGGTGCAGGAATGGCACACACGTGTCTCTGTGTTTTTCCAAACTCACTTGCTTGTGCATGGTTTTTCACTATATGAAACAATTTCCAGGCACATTAGTCAGTTAAAATAATCACAGGTGTCCACTGTCCAACTCTACGTAGAAAAGGAGAGAAAAACCATTAATGAACTGCTGTGTTGCTCTTAGCCCGGACACAATTAACATTTGGATTTCAGACTTTTCCAAAGTCCGTATATGTTGCCTCTGTTGCAAATCCATCAAATGGCAGCATTGGGATGGGATGCGTGGGAGGAATAAGGACAACGGACCTGAGCCCCTGGTGACGTACGATACCCAAGGCAGCGAGCATGCGTGATGGTCAGCAATACAGCTGCGACGCTGGAAAACCTCGCTGACTGCAGAGAACTGCCCCTCGATTTTCTTGAGAGTAACTGAGAGCACGTCTGCTGTCTGTCCTTACAATTTTGTCATAAGATGATCCGGGCAGGAGTTGTGTTTTCAAAGCACTTGACACTACAGAGTCTCAGTCATGCCCGAGATGCTGTAGGTACTAACTCCAGGCAGGATTTTAGGTGCTACTGTAATAACCCAAAATAAATATAGTAATGCAGTATTCCCTGACAGCCATTTCACATTAAAAAAAAAAAAAAAAAAAAAGAAAGAGAGAGAAAAAGAAGGCATTGGGTTTCTCTGACTTCTGAGGGCATTTGACTAGAAGGCCTGGAAGGATCATTGGCCCACACTAATTTGCTTGTGGGACTTGGGAATTGAAATATTGACCAGATCTAGATCAGAAACTCGCAGCTGGTGTTTAGTTCTCTGAACAGTATTTCCAGCATGAGTGTTTTCAGCAAATCCCCTGTAGTCTCCGCACCTGTATAGTTCTGCTCTTGCTATGGCCGGGTTTATATGTTTTTCCTGTTTCACTGACTTGCCCCAGAAAAAAAAATAAATGTCTGTTCAGTTTGCTGATCCTGACTGAGTTTTACAGGGTGAGCATCTGAAACTCAGCCACGGGCAGGTGAATGCAAAGTGTGCTAAAAAAAGAGAACAGAAAGGGAAGCAGTTGAGGGTTTATTCAATTACTACATTAATGTTTAGTCTTAATATTATTTTTATTAAAAAAGTAGCAGCACAATTCATCCAAAGTCCTTGCCTCTTTTTAGCAGACGGAGGAGGATGTGTAGTAACACTAGAGGACCTTGGAGGTAGATCATTTTTGTATTCAAACAAAACAAAGAAAGCAGCAAATGAATTCTTGTGCATTGCGCTCTTTTCTAACCCCTCCAGTTAATTACTTCTGTGGCCAGAGTGGCTTTCACAGAATGGGTTTCGCTATCATTTTCAAAGCCACTGGAGGTGCTCAGCAGTTGTCTTCACGAAAGGTTTATCGGGTATAAAAACAAGCCACAAAATGTCACTTCTTAAAAATGCGACCCTCTTCTTTCCCCTTGGGAAAGGAAACCAGAGAAGGGATATTACTATGAGTAATGGGATGGAATTGGGGAAGGAGAGAAATCATACTGAATATCAAGAATAGCTTTTTAACAATGAGATGTATCAGACTGAGGAACAACTTCCTGGGGGAGTAATAAAAAATCCATTGTCATCGTAAGTGCACTTAAGCAATGCTTTTCTACTGCATGTCTCAGAGGGCTCCGGAGAGGATGGAAGCACCATTTCGGTTTTACTGGTGGGGAAACTGAGGAACGGAGGGCTGCCCAAGGTCAGAGCGGGCAATGGGAGCCTGGAATCCTGACAGCCTGAAACCTTGCGACTGAAATGGTTATTGGCAAGCAAAGTAAGGGCAAGGCATAGGGCCTGGGTGGTTCCCAGGCAGAGGGACAGTCATTAGTCTCCCAAAATACGATACTTGCGTTAGCCTGGAGCCAAGAACCCACAAGGAGCAAAAGCTGTGAATACTAAAGGGCCATTCAGCATCACCGAGTGCCTTGTATCAGTATTAAAGTCATGTAAAGCAGCTGCAAATCCATCCTCCCTATCAGTGTTTTACCTCCACTGCTTTCTCTTGCTCTGTGTAGGTGTAAATGGCTATACAAATCAATGGGTTACAAAAAGAGGCTGTGGAAAATCTGCCTCTAAAGGATTATTTATTAATTTTAAATGCAGTCCTCCCACATCACAACAGTGTTCTGCTCACGAAGGGGTGCATGAAATTCCTGGCCGTGGCAGGTTTCAGCGAAAACCTCTCCTGTACTAAAGAGCTGGGGGCGAATGAAAGGTGCTTCATCTTGCCAACGGCGTGAACTCTTTCGTGGGAGTCGCAGGATTCATTAGCTTGGCGTTTTTATAGTTGTTATAATATCTGCACATGAGTCGTCTCTTCCTTGAGTCTTAGTTTAGGCCAAATGCCCTCAGCCAGCGTGAATCAGCCGTGTGATGTGCCGCCTTTGCAAGGCACTCGCTGTCTGGGGGTTTGCATGTGGTGACCTCTCAGCCTCATCTTCTGATGGGAACGCAGCTGAGCGTCGGTTCCTCTTCTTCATCTCATTTCTGTAGCTATTGGAGCATGTAACTCTTCACACTTAAGAGAGGCCTAAAAGTATCCGTGAAGGGGGCATTTATGTTGTGAATATATTTTAATCACAGATGTTTTTCTGCAGAGTCTTCCCGAATGGGGCATGAATGCCAGGATATTGCTGTTCATGTGAGGACCTGGTGTTCAAGGGCTTCACACTAGCACAAAACCACGGAGGATGTACTGGAAGGCAGTGCTGGAGGTATCTCAAGGTTACCTGGGCCCCTTCTTAAAGTTAATGTAAAAAATGCATGGCAAGGACTGGGAAGGAAAGCAGCACTTTCAAGGACTTTGTGGGCACCTGTCAAAACCCACCAGTTTGGCTATCTGATAAAAGTCTGCAAACCAGGAGTGAGATGTCCAACTGCTACAAGGATGGGAGAGGTTTTACTGTTGCCTGAAGCTCCCCAAGGCAGCCAAATATCCTCCCACATCCTCCCACCGCTTTGCTTCTGGGCCCAGCATGTGGATACATTGCTTTGCACTCGAAGTCAGACTGGGAAAGCAAAGCATTGGCCGCAACATTTGCAATGTGCTGCTTCCTCAGCAGCCTGCCTTCCTAGTGGCTCTGGTTTGGACGCCTTGCAAAGACTAGTTTAAATTTCACCGTATTTTCATTTGCAGTCTCAGGTTTGGGCTGGGATATTTCTTTTTCTCTGTGCAATTTGATACTTGCATTGTTGTTATATTGCAAGAAACTTTATCTCCTCACCACAAGCAGGCACTTGGGAATGGCTCCTTTAGTTGCCAGAGATATTTTCACTCGTTCCTGGCCCTTGTGCTTGTGTTTTAGCCAAGGTTCTCTTCCCTGCTCGCAAGTGCTTGTAGCCCCATCGGAGAGGGAGACACCGAGCCCCACAGTATCTCAGGGCTCTGAAGAAAGTTATTAAACACACACATTAAAAAAAAAAAAAAGAATGCTGAATCTATGTGAGCCCTCTTACCCCTGCAGTTATTGGTGGTCTCTGTTTCCAACCTCTGTAAGGTCCAACTGGCCCACGATGGTGGTGCAACCTCTGCATCCTCTTCGGTTGCTTCCTTGGGCTCCTCATTGCTATTCCACTAACGTCCAAACGGGCATTGTCAGCCCTGTGGCAGCTCCACAGTTTGGTTTCACATGTTCCCCTTCCCCTCCAACTGAGGCTGCTCAAGATTTTTATCCCTACAGTTGTTGGTGGCACGCGGAGTCCTTCTTTAGCTGGGGCTGCACCTTTGCATGGAGCTGGCAAAGGTTGTGTACACAGTGAGAAATGCTGACAGAAAGTTTTCACCCATAAAACTCTATCGTTTAGGCATATTGGAGGTCCCAAAAGCTTCCCGGGGACTGAAAAACCATCTTAGCAACTGTGTCACTCAACATGCTGTTTCTAGTCCTCTGGGCATAAAGATGAAAGGTTCAGATTTAGTGACCTTTTATTTCTCAAAGTAGATGTTTTAATCTGGTATTAGGACACTAGCAACTGACACACTAGTTGAAATCAGAAACGGCTTTAAAGGTCAAACATTCATGACTCAATACTCAACGCTGACCCAAGATTCATGTGAAATTGGGAGTAGAAGCCCCCGATGTCCAATGTCCTGTCCTACAAGCACCCGCAAGGTCATACAGTTCGCCATGGAAGGGCTGCCAGATTTTCCGGCAAGCTGTGTCATAAGAGACAAGATCAGAAAAGATGATAATGATGGATATTCACCCAGAGGTTTGAATGATGAGTGTGTGCATTTCAAACCTGCAGAGCAATTATAGTGATAAAGAAAACAGTGGAACATTAAGCATTTGCTGTGGTATCAGACATTAAAAAAAAAAAAAAAAGACATGTTCAGATGCAGCAAAGGCAGAGAGATGATTGTTCACTATGAATACATTGGAGAGGTAAACATTAGAGAGAGAGTAGTGCTATTTAAGCTAATGGACAATTTTGGCATGAGAACAAATAAGTACAAACTATCTAGAGGCTAAAAGGATGTTTTCATTCTCCACGGAAGGGAATTTCTAGACCAGACATTCAGTGGTGGGGATAGGGAAAAACAAACGAAGCAGGCTGATGGTGGGGATTAACATGGGATGCGAAGGGGACTGTCGGACACAGCAATGGGGAGCTGCCTTTCAAGGCCCAGGAGGCTCTTTCCACTCCCATTCCCATATTACAAGGGCACTTAGTGATTCTTGCTTTTATCTGCTTTGTATCTCCTCCTCTTCCCCATGCTTCAGCCCAGCATCCATCCCAGACTCCTTCAGCAGATATTTAGCTGTGCTGGAGGCAGCTCCGTGCTCCTGGGAACAGCATTTTCGGTGACGGGGCATGCACAGCCTCCCCTTTGTTCAGCAATGGTGCTGGCTGTGCGTGCCAGGACCGGCTTTTCTCGGCGGCACGGCCGGTGGGCTGTCGTGCGCTCAAGGTTGCCTTGCAGACAAGTTGAAGGGTATGTTTAATTCTAGCAGAGTTTTAGAGGGAATGCTGGAGCAGGTTTCCTTTGCCTTATAGTCAATTCCCAAGGTTTCAAGCTGTGCATAATGTTAACTCTGGTTTTATTAGGCCCTTAAAGTGCATTTTTGTAACATTTTGGCTCAAACAAATTTACCAACCATATCACAAAGTAGATAAGGAATAATAAAGTCCCAATTCATATGTAGTTTAAAAAATTGTTCTGTTTTATGGCTAAATCAATGGACAGCTTTTTGAAAAACAATGTTTCCTCTGGGTAGAGATGATCTCCACTTCGCACGGTTCGGTGCTGACGCTGGTGTAATGAACGTGGAGGCCAGATCCTTGGCTGATGCAAACTGGCACTGTCCAACTGATGTAAATGGAGATCCACCACCTGGTAAGACAGCCTTTATGGCATTTTCTAGGTTATCGGCTCTTTGCCAGCAAAGGACCTACTCAAATTCCCTTTGTAATTAGGGGTTGAATTGCTGTCATCTTCAGCAGAAGCTGGCTCAGGGTGTCAGGTGGAAGTTAGCAGTGCCATTGCCGTCTCACTCCGATGGGAAACAAACTACTTGGGAATGAGCTTTGGACCTGGGACTGTTTCCTTAAAGCCAGACGCCCTATTGTGTAAACGGCTGGGGCAGGATGGGATGGAACTGGCTGCCAACAGAGATGCGGAACAAGGACGAAACGTCCCAGCTGGGCACTGGGAGAAGCACATCAAGCACTTCAGAAGGTGATACTGACCCTCGGCTTGTCAAGATGGGACTTTTCTTAATATGAATATCATGAAGTGTTAAATCCTGATGCCTCTGAGCGCACTTGCAGGGTGCTCTGCTTTACAAGTCTGTGGTTGCTGTGTGCTGGGAGTGGTGACAGAGTCTCCACAAGCCAGAGAAACACTAACATTTCATTTTGGTGTTCATCCAAGAGGGTCCTCACTGCATCTGGAGCAGCGCATTGACACTGGGGTACCAATGCGTTACGTGCAAAGCCTCCCGAGGAGTCGGTTTTTTCCCACATCCATCCATTAGCAAGGCAGCGTGGAAAGCTTCGCTATGTGCCCTGCCACCCCCGCGCCTTCCCGTGGTGGGATTCCTGGGTCACCACGAACTCGTTAGTCTCCATTTCATTGGAGCGATTTGCATACATTGCCCATCTGTTCCTATTCAGCATCGTTCTCTGGCCACATGCACTAGCATAAAATTGCAATATCTCAGCTGCAAGATGGGCAGGAAAACCTTTGCTTAGGGGAAAAAAAAAAAAAACACCACTTTTTTTTTCTGTTGTGCTTACATTTTATGAAAACATTTTTCTGAAGTTCTGTAAAAGCTTGTTTTACAAGAACTTCAGCGTGGCTAAATGTGCCCTGCTTGCATTCCTGGGATGTGGGGGAACCTGCCAAGCTTGGCTCTCTGTCTGCAGACCATGTATGTTATTAAATGACGAGCTGCTAGCAGCTTCCTGCCATACAGATGGCAGCTCGACGTCCTTATTTTGATAACGGCATCACTCCTGAGACAGGCAGGCTGAAAGGAACCTGAACGTAATGAAGCCACTGGCAAAAATCCCAAGCGATGGGGAGGAACAGCAAGCGTGTACACGGCCCACTTATTGAAAATGCCGCTGAGCAAAATGAATTAAAATCATTAAAAGAAATTATGTCTATTCATTACCTAACAATACCTGCAACTTTTAGACAATCTGGAGTTGTTTTCCACCTATTAGCCTAACCCTACAAGTGCGTTATAAAAACTAAAGAAATCATTAATGCATGTGAAGACTGCGGGAAGAAGAGCGTTACCTGCTTGGGCTCAGTACAGCACCTCGCGCGACAGGCTGCCTGGCTGCAATATGAATAATAATGGCTTATCATCTTAATAAGAATAATACTTGCGGTAACTAATTGGGGTGTTAAATGGCCCGGTTCAGGGAAACATAAAGTTTAACATCGTGTAAACTCATTTTGCAAGCTGAGTACAGTGCAGGCGCTGTCTCCAGCTGGATGGACATCGGCACCTGCCTTCAAACTTCCCTGACCGGGATCATTTAGGGGGACTAGGAGCGGCACGGGAGCCTTTCCCGCTTCCCCGTGGGCAGTCTGGGGGCAGCAGTCCCACTCGTGGGATGCAGGCGGCTTCGCTGGGAGAGCACTGAGCCAGCCGGCTGCCTGCAAACCACCCCGGCCATCGGAGCAAGCACGGGTCTGCAGTCCCAGCGCTGCTGCCTGCGACAAGTTAATATTCTCAGCTGAGTTTGTAATTCATCATGTTCTCCTGAGAAAACAGCTTCATCAAAGGCACTCCTGAAAGGTTTTTATCTTCTGCCGGCCGTACGCAGGATGGCACAAACAAATCCTCACTCCCCGCTTTTCACCTTCGCTCCTTTTTTTTGCAGGGCTGTTTTCTTGGCAGCGACGCAGCAAGATCACAGCGTGTGTATATGTGTTTACCGCTGAGCAGACGCCGTGACAAGGCTGTGATCAGGCATGCAAATCGCTTTATTTTGAAATCGCCGAGTTAAAAGCTTGCTTCTTCCCTTCCCTCTCCCGCTCGCCTTGCACCCGCGGGGCTGGTGCGAGGAGGGGGTGCGAATTGCATTTGTGTGGCACCGCTGGGCAGCGGGACGTGCGACCTGCCCCGCGTGTCACCCTCAACTCCCTGCAAGCTCCTCAAGCTGCTGTCCGCTCTGCAGAGCTGCTCCTTTAGGGAAAAAAAAGGCAAAAGTTCTACCACAAAGCAGGGCGGCAGTGCCGAGCGGGGTGCTCCATCCACACGGAAAGGGAAGATCCAGGAGCCCTTCATTCATTTCAGCCTAATTGGCCTTGAGTCCTGCTAATTAGCCAGGAAGCTTTCCAAAGTAATACAGCTATAGCTGATGTTTCTACAACAGTGTTTTCCTCTTCTAACGTTTGCACAGATAGATGCAAGGTAATAAAGGCATCTGGTCCCTCCAGCTTCCAATTTTGGGTGCTGGGACCTGGAGAGGTCTGCCCTGCAGCTGTAGAGGGGGGAAAAGTCACTCCTTCGCTTGAAGACAACGGGAGCTGCCGATCTCCAGCACTTCAAAAGCCTTTGGAGATGACTGCAGTGGAACAGAGGCTCCTCAAAACAAAGAGCCCTTTTAGAAATGCATCCGACAGCTAAAGGCGTGGGAAGATCGTCCTGAGCTTCTGCAACTCTGCTATCATTATCACTAGAAACATTATATGATAACACAAATACTTGGAGATTTTTGCTCGCAGCTATAATTTTTACTTAAAAAAAAAAATACCCAAACCTAAGCAAGCAACCCCTGCTGGAACGGTGTGAAGATTGTATGAGCAACAAACAGCTGAAGTATGGTGCAGGGATTCTGCAAAACCAAACACGTCTCCGAGAAACGGAGCGGTGAGTAGCACACAGAACCCCTCCTTCAACGCCGAGGTGTGAAAATGCAGCTTTTGAGCACCCCAGAAAGCCTCCCCGGTGCCCTGCAGCATGCGAGAGAGGTTAGAGAAGTCTATTCAAGCCAAGCCAAGTCTACCCCGCTGTTACGCGCTAATTATAACGGTCTGGTTCTCGCCGGGCAGGTGCACGTGGGTGTCCACGCTGATTTCTGCTTGTGGCAGGGCTGTTTGTGCTATTTCCGTGTACCTTTACGGTGCTTTCCCCATCAGAGGTATATTCTCCTTTCACCACTTGAAGCCCTGTTCGTCGTGATAGGAGTTACGTATCTTATTCCCTTCTCAGCAGGACCGAGCCCTTCGCGGGGAGGATGCAATTAAGATCACTAAATTGTAGGACTTTACCTCATCTCGGTGAACAGGGAGGGATTTTTGTTGTTGTTGTTGTTTCCCATTTGTAGGAGGAAGGAAACCCAGGGCCCGGTGGGGATGTTGCTAAGCAACTGAGCCGGACCCGCACGCCGTTAAATGCAAAAAGATAAAATGCAAAAAAAAAAAAAAAAGAAAAAATCTCATTTAAAACAACCTTACAGGTTTCACCTGACAAAGACTGAGCAGGTCTGGCAGAGCATATCTGCAGCCTTATCAGCAAGGGGATGCCTTGCACATGGCAGTGTTTTGCAAGCAGGGCATTACCCTCTTTTACAGCATTTTATACTTTGTTAACTGCTTGGCTGCCAAATAAAGTGCATTAAAAAAATGAGTGCTCCTTGCTGCCTTATTTCTCACTCAGACCCAAAGAGGAGTCAAGCAATAAGAGCTTGATGTGCTCTGGAGGGACCGTGAACTTCCAACACAGCTGGCAACAAATTCTTTCTCCGCTGAGAAAAGTGCACATACCCCAAAGCCAGTTTTGATGGAAAGTGTTCAGCCAGACACAGATTTTTGCTGAAAGCCAGCTCCTTCAAAAAAACCGCAATCCCCAAATATTCCTTCTTCCCCTGCAAAATCCCACGTCCCCATCTTGCTCTCCAGCAAGACCTCTGCTTACTGAAGGGGTTCAAGGGGTTGATCCTGTGTCGAGGTTGCTCGCTTCCCAAGCCTTCCAGGCGCACACGCGTGCAGGTGGAATAAAGGAGATGCCGCGATGGGTAACGGCCCCCATGCTCAGGACAGCACTGAGGAAGTGGTGGGAGCTTCGCTGGTTGGCACATCTCAAACCAGACACACCACGATCATTCCTGATCTGCCTCTGGTGAGGGAGGCTGGATGCCTCAACAGGCCTTTTCGATCTCTAATTTCCAGGAAGCTTTAAAAAAGTGTGACAGTGATGAAAACAATAATAAAAGGAATGCGGAGCAGCAAGGCATGCAATGAATCTCAACAGATTTCTTTAGATTAAATGATGCGACCTCTAATCCCGCTCTCCAGATAGATCATTGCTGGTGGCTCTGTGGCGGCATTTTGAAAGCGCCTCTCTCTGCAAGAAGGCGCCCTCAGAGGATTATAAAATAACGATAAGGATAATCCCAGACAAACAAAAGAGGCAGTCAAGCCCCTGGCTTTTGGTGTGTTGCTTCGAGTGGGCTCTTGTATTTTCTGCTCCTTTCTGCTAATTTTGACGGTGAATAAACAATCCTGGATGGGGAAACCGTGACCTTTTCGGGAGCAAATTCCAGAGGACGCAATTTGTATCTCTGGCTGCTTCAGACCCAGGCAAGTCCTGAGACACTAAAGAGGAGTAATGGAGATGGAGATTTGGCAGCCCTTACCTATTCATAGGCGAGCACCAAGACCTTATTTTAAGCTCGGCCTCTGACCTGCCTCCTTCAAGCGACATGAAACTACTCTGTACGTGCCAGTTTTTCCTAATTTTTTAAATGTTCAGTCCACTTGGGTTGAGCAGACTCAAACACAAAGTGAAGCGCATCTGCTGTGCAAAAAGAATTGCTATTGACTGCCTGCCTTCTAGCTAGGCCTAGGAGAGGTTATTTTGATGACGAGAAGATGCAGTGAGGGATGTTAATCCATATTTACAAGGCAAGGAGGTAAAATTTGGCTGGAGATTAGTTGCAGAACAACTGGGAATTGAGAACTCAGCACCAGAGAAGGCTCATTTCTACACACACTACAAAACCACAGCGAAACGCAGAGCGAGCAGATGCAGTTGAGGGGCTTCTTAGGTTAAAATCTAGTGTTGAGGAAAACCCGTAATGAAAGGAGACTTTAGCACTTTCTCTTTCCCCACTGCAAGGGTGCAAACCTCCTGGCAGAGGAAAACTGAGGTCCCTTTCCGGTGATGTGGGTGCAAACTGCCTTGGGGAGGCCGGCTCCAGCTCTAAGAGGGCTACGGCCCTTCCACGGTCTGTCCCCCTTCTCTGAGGCTGCTAACAGGGATATGAATTAGCGCAGTGGGTGGACAGGATTCCCCTATGGACCTGCGCTGATCCCATGGGAATGCCTGGAGCCTCGGCACACTCTTTTCCATTATGCCCCCCGATCAGCTATCGCATCCTATCAGCAGTGGATCAGCAATGACCTACACACTATTGAAAATAAATAATTTCCAGATGGGAAAGCTTTCTGTTCCTATTTTCCGGGTCTTGGGCTGGAGCGATGGGCACTGCTACTCACGTGCCGGTCAGCGGGTGACCTTGCAGCTGTGGGATGCCTTCGCAAGGTGCTGAGAATTTGAAACCACCAACCAAGACCGACCGGCAAATTGTAGTGTCAAGACTTTGATTAGGTATTTAGTTAACAGGCCTCATTTCTTGGTGTGTGGCAATTTCATTCGCTGCGAAAACAGTCTGTGGAGGAGCACATGAACTGCCTGAGCGGAAAGAATGAGCATTTAAACTCACATTTCATGTAGCGTGGCACACCTTTCTTCAAACGAGAATTGAAGAAACAATATTTCAAAGCCATAAACTTTTTTATTCAATTAACACTTTAAATGCAAAGTTAATTTATTTGGGACATTTCAGTTTAATTTCTGTTTAATTGGAATGTTATGGTATTTTAAATGGCAATTGATTATTAATAATATATCTGCTCTTTCGAGCCCTAACAAGCTGGAACTGATGAATATTTTACTACAGAGATGCTAAAGCCTCAATAGATGTTTTTAATAATCTCAATTGGTGTTTAACATAGAGGAATGAGCTGTCATTTTAAACCTAAGGAGACACATCTACTTGCAAATAATAGCGGCGCTTATTGCATAATACTGAAATGCCAGCCGATTTTTTCCAGGTTTGCTCTCAACCTATACCCTGAATAATTAATTAGCATTAAACTGGCATCAAGAAGCCCCCTTAAGAATCCCTATTAAATCTTAATTTCCAAAGTGGCAAGGGCTACGCGTGCAAAGCATTAGTGCCGGCGGTGGGCCGAGAAAAGCGAGCGTCTCTATAGAGGATATACTGTTAGGTGGCGTTGCTGTCATCTAGAGGGCAACACATATTGCTGCTTCCTGGAAAAGCTGCTTAACGCAGCCCTTATTAATAGCGGCGCTGCCGCTTGGCCGAGCGCGCTCCGGTTGCGCTGGCCGGCGGGGAGGTAGCCAAGCTGGAGTCTCGCTGTGTTGCTGTATCGATCGTACGCAACGCTTTGCGCTCCTCTCCCCCGGTTGCACCTCCATGCAGCTCAAGGCAGCATCTGCCTTTTTGAATTATGAATGTTTTCCCAGCTGCCCCACACAGTAAGGATTTTATCTGATTTTTTTTTTTTTTTTTTTTTGGTAGGAAGTCCTAATTTGAGGATTGCACTGGATATATTTCTCCCATTTCTCGTGATTGCTCTCCCCTGGGAAATGCTGTGTTATCACTGAACTTGCAGATTAAAAACCACATTTATATACCCAGTCAGCTTTTTGGGGTTTGCTGGGTTTTGGCATTTCGGGGTTTTTTTTGTGAAGGCATTATGTGTCACCTTGAAGTGGATTTCTGTGAGCTTCATTGTCTGCTCCCCCTGCATAGGTGTGTGTATATATCAATGGCGGATGACATCAGGCAATTTAAAAGTTAATGACATCTTTTCAAAGAAAAACCTCCATCTGGGTAACAGAGCACATTGTTTTCCTTTAAAATGAAACTTGAATCTTTAAATGGTGAGTTCATCTCTAAATGCTGTTGAATCCGGTGTCTGGCCAACTGCATTTTAAAGCCCATTTCTGGAAGTCTTCCACACAATCTGTCATTCAGTCAGCTTCCTTGTTATGCTTGGATTTGACGTCAGGTTTGTGTCTATAACACAGCTCCTGACTGACAAGGATGTTATATATGACTCCAAATTCGTATTCATATATAAGAGGATTTCAAGCCCTTTTTTCTTTCTAGGAGAATTTTCCTCACTGTTAAACAATACTGTATATTCTATGAAAATGAAGCATTGAAATTATGTCAAGTCGACACAGCTTTCCGAGTCTCGTCGAGGACGTGCGTTGTACAAGGTATGTACCAGGACTCTCTGCTCTGGGAGAAATGATCCCCAAGGAAAGCCCTGGCCTCCATTCCCCAGCCCTGCACAGCACATATGGCACCAACTCCACACCCAGCTCCAAATTCCTGTGATTATCCAAAACATTGGAGCACCCTGAGTCTGCACAGCAATGTCAGGAATCTCATCTGGCAGGATTTCCTCCTGGCTTCCCACCTCTAAAAAGGATTTCTGGTTCTGCCATCTTCCCGGAGAGCTGAGACCTGCTGCTCGGTGCTTTCTTTAAAATACTCAGCGGTCGGGCAGATCCTCAGCTGCCACAACATGCTTTGGGTGGAATAAAGGTGACTTAGATGAACTTTGTGACTTCTCACCCAACAATTTCACCCAAATCGATCCTTTCTGGAAAGTTTTGGTTGCTTGGTTTTGATTTAGGGGAAAACACCTTTCTCACTGATTTCCCCCACTTCTCCTTTCTTTTCCAGTTGCTGGCTGGAACTGGGGTGCCATCACTTCGTGAGAAATCTCCAGCTGACAGGGAAGACCAGACCCATTGGGGAAAACCGTTCTTGGGAGATTTCTGCAAGGACGAGAGGAGGTCCCTCTCTGTCAGCGCAACGTCTCCAGCTCTGTGTCAGTGTCTCTGCGACTGAAGAGACCCGCCGAGTACGACTGGCCCTTGCAATATCCATGCTTGCTAGTTGGCAGATATCCTCCTGGAAAAGGATTTGGGATTTTTCTCAGCCCCAAACCCCCAGGCCTGGCATGAAGCACATCCTCCTGCCAGCCCAACACGTGTATTCTGTGCTGCCACCCAGGGACGCAGAAGGAAATGGGTCAATGAGTTTGCCAATTAAAATTTCAGGAAACTTCGTCCTCCCCAATGCCAGCTGATAAGGAGCACTTAAAGATTAAAGGTAGCGATGCTTGCACATTCACATGGTTGAACCCCGCCTGACTTCCCTGATGATCCCGTTATCGTGTTATTCCGTGCACCGAGGTGGAAAAGAAACAGCCCTGGGTGGCCGGAGGGGCCGGGTTGGTGTCCCCCACTGCGAGGTGGCCCCGGGGAAGCTCAGGAAGCTTTGCAGAGCATGATCGACTCTAAACCTCCACGGTGTGCTCATTGCGGGTAAGGTGCAGAGAGCAGTGACGGGAGGTAATCCCATAATCATCTGCAGAAGATGACTCTCCCGATAAGCAGATACACCGGCTGAGGAAGCAAATGGGGCTGTTAATCATAATTGTGTTCTGAAGCACTTAAAAACAAGTGCCTGAGCGATCCAAGATGCGCAGAGGAAAAGATAAAGCAGCCGTGAAGGGAGACGCTGCTCGGGCAGGAGAGCTGCCACGGCTGGACGCCCACTCCGCTTCCCACCGCCGGTTGCAGAGGAAGGCACTTCCAGCCTGCCTCGCAGTCCTCCCAGAGATAATGCCGTTCAATTTAATTTTACGTTACAGACATCGCAGCATCAATCAGGCGGTTGTAAATTGGTAGAGCTGCTATTCATTTTGTCTGTAAATCAGGAGTGTGTGGCACGACTGAAGTTATGCTTTTCATGTACGCATAAAATTAAATTCGAACCCATTGGCAGTATCGTTAATATGCTGTGTTAAAGACAGACGTCTGGGTTGACTAAACCCTGAAAACAAATGAATAAACATTGTAATAAGGTTTCAGCTCTGACACTCCACTGAAGCCAGCGCAGGTACAATAATTTGCATCAATTCTATCTTTTTCAAGAGCCGAGGAACACACTGATTGTGTTGCCAAGTATCTGCTGTTCACTTGCCAGTCTGCCCAAGAGACCCCCCAAAATGACCTCCTCGTCCTCGTTACTACGCCAGCTGTTAACGGGGTCTGATCGTGTGGGATTGTCTAGGTATGGACATCATCTGGATCCCAACATGCGAAGCGTTCCCCGAAATACAGCGCCAGGTCTGCCAGATCTGCCTGCAGCTGACGTCTCCCTGCTGAAGACCTGACTCACATGCCTGAGGCTGCAGTCTGAGGGGTGAGGTGGCAAAGTCAGAAGAGCCAAAGTGACAGCTTTCCAGAAAGGTTGGAGCAATGGGGCTGTAAGCAGATTATTCTTGCTTGTTTACAATACCCTTGGCCGTTCTTGTTTGTGGAAAGGGCTGACCCATCTCCACCCTTCCTGAGCAATTTATTAGAGGGAGCTCATCAAGCCCAGAGCGATCTGCGTGGCACATTTGCATGCTGAGATAAATGGCAATTGTGACAGACTGATGAGAGCGATCAGGACTGATACAGATGAGTCTGGTTTGATCAGTCAGGTACAGTGCCAGAAGTGCGGCCAGGATTGATGTCAGGAACCGAACGGAGTCTGCAAGGGAGCTGAGGAGCAGCTGTCAGGATCCTGAGCCCCATTGGCAAGGGGGAAGAGATGTTGGACTGGCTGGAAGAAAACTGCTGACCAAGGAATGAGCCTTTCACCAGCTTGGTGTGGGCCAGGCTTGGTCAGAATAAAAGCTGTAACTCCATATGTGCAAGCATGCGGGTACAGAAGGTTATTCAATGGTCCTCCCACTTTCCTGAGGCCGTGCTACTCCAGCCAACAGCATTTGGGAGAGTGCTACAGACCATAAGTCCTCTGGGTGCTGCTGCCCACTGTCTGCAAGTCCAAGGCACCATCTGTACCTGGGAGAAGCTTTGGTGTGCTGCTGGAGAAAGCACCTGAAGATGCACCACTGAGCCACAGTGCCCTCGCAGGAGGGTGTCACTGTCCATGAGGCTGGATGGACGCACCCAGCTGATAGGAGATACCAGGACCCTTCATCAAATCTGCAAGCTTTCTCCATAGCAAAGCTGCTCCTTCCTGGCAAGCTTCTGAAAAGCCTTCCCTGGGCCAGCCCACACAAAAATAAGAAATAGAGAGGTAGGATGACAAATGCATCCTTAGATGTCCACAGCATTTACATCTGAGCTCATCCTTGAAACACCCTTGCCAATCTGTAGGACAAAAAGGTGTTTTTAGAGTGTGATTCATTGACCTATTTTAGACAGCGCCATAAGGGCAAAATTACTCAGCCACTTGGGTGCCTACTTCTCTCCATTTGTGGGGAGTTTGGACGAGTAGCACAAAGGCATTTGCACCGCAAACCACGAAAGGGAGGTGTGATGAGTGTTGCACATGGGGTCCCTTGGTGTCCCTCTGTGGCAGGTTGGAGCAGCCCTAAAGTCTGCTACAGCCCCATCTCATCTGCAAAAGGGGGGGCCAAATACGCTCCCCTCTGCTGTATGTCTGCCCCTCTCCCCAGTCCAGGTGTGAACTGGGATGTCCCTGTCTGCACTGCTGCTAGCACAGGGGCCTGCTGTGTGTTTTGGTCTCTGACCGCTCTTGCAACACATCAGACATTTTGAGCTGTCCCCTGTCCCCCTCGACTCTCTTGGTGAGAGCTGAGCACCTCAAGTTGCCAGGCTGCTCTTTGGATGGTGGTTCTGCCACGTGAATTCGCAAAACTGGGCTGAAAATTGAATGCAAACAGCTTTTCTGGTGAGTTCCT
This sequence comes from Pelecanus crispus, assembly GCF_030463565.1. Lineage (NCBI taxonomy): Eukaryota > Metazoa > Chordata > Aves > Pelecaniformes > Pelecanidae > Pelecanus > Pelecanus crispus. The sequence continues at coordinate 2,919,545 of NC_134653.1, read as the reverse complement.
CCTGCTTGGTATATCTGGCCAGGTGGGAGAGGTCATAAAAACAACTTTTCCTTGGGCATTTTGACACTTCCAGCCCCCGCCAGTGAACAGAATGAAAGCAGAAAAGGTATTTATAGATAGAGCTGTGCAAGAGCTCATATTAAGCTCCAGGTTTCCAAACTCCCTCCTCCAAGGTTGGGTTCAAGTCTTGTCTGAATGTTCATATTAATCAAATACTACTTGCACACATAACACCTACCACCTTCCACAGGAGAAATGAATTCATTAGCAGGAAATGTTAACAACTGAGGGAGTATTGTTTTCTGTGTTGAACAGCAACCAAACCAGAGAATAACGGAGATGTTATAATTTGGCCCTGGCACAGGGATTACAGCTTCAGCCCTCCTCGTGCCCATGAAGTCCTTCCTGCACAACCCCATCGTCCAGCCTTTTGCCCGGCAGGGTTCCTTTTACTTTTCCTTTTAAATAATAACCTTTGCAATATCCCCCCAGTTTGGCAGGTCAAGAAAAGTTTGTTACGACAGCTTTCTTACTGCAATAGCCTTGGCACAAGGAAAAACCAGGAAATTGGTTTTAGAGGCTGGTCTTGATGGACAACAAGTCCTGGACACGGATTTGTTTATGCAGTCGGTTGCTGGAGCTAAGCCATGCTTCTATCATTGCCGTTTCATGCAATAGCGTGTCAATCAGAGGAAGTAAAAGCACTCGTATTTTTTCTTTGTCAGAGAAACGTGTAGACATTAGAACCCGGCTGCAGTACCCAGCGCACACAGCTCGGCACAGGGAAACGCGCCTGCCCAGGCGCTGGGAGGGAAAGGGTTTGCTCGGTGCCAGGGGCTGGGACATGTTTCCAATCTTAATGATTCCTAGTTTTTAATTTCATTATAAATAATCCAGCCACCAAGGCAGGAAACATGAAATTGCTACTCTCCCCTTAACTGGTTTAGTGGTGGACTTGGTAGTGTTAGGTTAATAGTTGGACTGGATGATCTTAAAGCTCTTTTCCAACCTAAACGATTCGATGATTCTATGTCACGGGAGGAGGGAGCGCTCCCTTTGCTTCTGCACGTGATGCCATCAGTGCCTGCGCTGAGCCGTGCACCCTGGGCCACCCTTGCTGACCTGCACCCTGGGGTGCCCCGTTGGGTCTCAAATGGCCAGCACCAAGGGCTTGAGAGCTGCTCTGCCTCCTAAGAGACCACTGCCCCTGGAGAAGCACGGGAATGATGCAGACTCACTTGCAATGAAGTTATGGGATTTCTTCCAGCGATGCAACAGATTTCATTCTCAATGGCAAAGTTGTGAAGAAGGCAGATGATCAATAAACCACCAAGCAAGGCCAACCCAATCCCGGTTGGAAGCTTCCAGCCATTGCAGAGGGTGAACCTGACTTCAGAGCAGCGTGTTGAGGACCAGCCTGTGCCCAGGCTCTTTGCCAGCAATCGCAGAGGGGAAAGCATTCCCCAGGCTTTAATTAACGTGATTTTTTTCAAAGCTGGGCTCTTTGCAGATACATAGCTGGCTTGTCTAAGCCAGTTCTGCCTCTCCCCATCCTGCGATGAGGTGGGCAGGGAGCAACAAGCAAAAAAAATATTATAAGTCATGAGGTCATGTTTGCAGCAGCTGCTTAAAGCACTGATGGCATTGGTGTCATATGTGCGAGCAGGGGAATTGCTGCACCCACCTCAGCCCTTGTGCTTCCACTAAGTCCTAAAGCTGATGGAAACCCTGGGTAACCAGCCCAGGAGTTAAACAGAATAAAGTAAAAATTGCCTCCCTTATTTGACACGATTATAAAGCAAATATTGCATCCATGAAGGAAATGGAAGTGACAAGTCCCTTTGCTGCACGATTTGAAGAAGAAACACTTAATACAGTGCTGCCAACTGATGCGTTGTGTGAGGCCGCTCACAGACGTTAAGTTGGGAAAATAGTGGCAATACACATTAGCTCAGTCATATTTCATTACATGGATTTTACCGGGATGGGTTTTTTCTCTCTGTCTTTCATTAGCAGGTCCCTGTGAAATGTGATGGCAGATGATTAAGACGAGCTCTGTGCAGCCAAGCAGGACAGATCCACCACGGGAGCACATGCCCAGGGATGTTCTCCCAAAGCAAGCAAAGATAAGGGGAAAATTGGACATTTCTGGGTGCTGTCTGCAAAGCAAGGCACACGTGAACTCACTGTCCTTCTAGTTCTTTTTCCTAGCGACATTTTTCCTGAGAATGGTGAAAACTGGAAAGTTGTATGTTATCCACTTGTATCTCATTCATGCTGAGATTTTTTGACTGAAACTTTGATTTTTTCCTATGGACACCATTGGGTTGTGGGGTTTTTGCTGCTTTTTTTGGTTGTTTCTTCTGTCTTGCTGATGACATTTTCAAAATATTTCCCTTTCTCAAACCTATTTGCTTTGGTCGATCACCCAATCCTCTCCTCTCATCCTCACCAAAAAAATATCTGGAAATACTAATTTCTCATTCTTCAGAGGTTTTTCATGATAAAGAATTGAGAAAAAATTGGGAAAGAAAGAGACCCAGGTTCTTCCACCCTGCCTGCTATTCCCTTCACAGTACCTCAGTTTGCAAATATTCTCATGAAATCCCATGGGATAATTATTGTGGCTAACAGGAGAGAAAGTGGCCAAGCTGAGCCCACAGGGATGGCCCTGCATCCTGGCTCATGCCCATAATTATTCTGAAACAAGCCTTATTCCACTCTTCAAGCAAACTACATAAGTTTACTGTGCTAACAGCTGATTACCAAGGAAAGGCTTTCACAATTTGACCCTATGCAAATAATTGCGTTAGAAAAAGATCCATGTATGAGTTTGGTTTTTTCATGCACTCCAGTAAAACTCTCTGCCTCAATATACTTCAGTGTGACTTTGCTCTGACTTTTTTTAATATATAGTTGTTCTTAACTAGTAATGAAAGCTACAGTCCATTAGGATGATTGCTGGGTGAGTTCAGTATCTCTCAAAGGCTACTGATGCTGAAACCCTCAGTATGGGCAAGGGTGTAAACAATAATCAGTGCTATTTTTCTAACAGAAAGCCCAAAAAGTTTATAATAAAGACAAGATTTTCAAAAGCTTTTGAGGAGTAAATCAATTTTCATTCTTTTTCAATGTTCCTGACTTAAGTAAAATGAAACTTAGTTTAGGCCACATCTATGACACCGGGCTTGAAGCATGCTTTGCAGCTGGATGGTTGCACCATGGCTCTGCTCTTTCTCCAGGTGAGCATCAAAGCCTGGGGCTGGAAGACCAGGGCCAGAAGCTGGCTGCTGAAATCAGTCCAAGACATGGTCTGTGCCTGCACCGGGGAGGGGGAACATCTCACCACCCAGCCATGGAAACAGCTGACCAGGCACCAGACAGTTTCTGCCCCATGAAATCTTGCCCATCATATTAGAAATGCTTTGTGCAATAGCAGTAGCTGGACAAAAGGTGCTGATACTTGTGTAGCTGCACCCAGGTAACAGCCCTTATAAAAGCATATGCTCACGTAAGCATATCTTCTCTGCTCAGATACACAGCGGGTGCGTTCATCAGACACCTTCTTGTACGCCAAAACTCTCATTACAGGAATGACGGGAGGAGCACAGATAGCACACGCCGTGCGTTGGGTTTGCAGATACCCACTGCCACTGGCCTCCCTAGCATCACACAGAGCTGCCCTCTCCATCTCTTTGAAAAAATCTTCTAATTAAAGCTAGGGGCAGCTAACAATAAGCTGATTTAGCAGTTGGCATAATATGAATAAGAAGAATGTGGGTGTCTTTATTCCAGAATGATCCCAGGCAAGGGTGGGGGGGGGATCCCAGTTTTAATTCCAGCAAGATTAATTTTACATTTTAATTAGAAAGATGAAGGGAAAAAATGGAGCAAGTATGGGGTTTGTTAGCAGCTTATAAAACCTTTTGGAAATTTAGCTTAAAATGTATTTTGTCCTTTTTGTCAGCAGCAGCTATAGGGGTGCATTCAAAAGGAAGGAGTTCAATATCTTCAAGAGAGACATGAGTGCTGTGCTTCCAGCTGCCCACGGATGCATTTTTAAAAATAAAAAAAGTTGCCTTAGCAGAGATTGATTTCAGCAGCCTTACAGCAAGTCCAGGCAGGTGGTTTGCCCTGCTCCTCTGAGGTGCATAAAGCCAATTTTGCAGACAGATAGGAAAGGAAATCCCTGGAAATCATGCAAGCATACCTTCAACAGCAAATACTTTGGGGGTAAGAGCTGAGTTTCTGGTTTGTGCTCTCGTCCAGGACTCAAGTGCTCAGGGGCTGTACAGCAGAGAGCAATAATCCTCTGAAAGTGCACACTTCAACTGACTACTAACTTAACTGCTGGCCAAGAGATAGCCAAACCACCATCTCCAGAGATCTCCACAGGCCCCTTGTCCCAGTTCCCACTGGTCACACAGGCCACCCACACCTTCACCAAATTCAGCACTCGTCCCTCTTGAAGTGAATCCATCACCTTCCTCTCTGTCCCTTCCTCCTTCCCTTCGCTTTCAGGACATCGGGAGGAGGAGCGCTGCCGGCAGAGGCAAGGCTTGGTGCTTTCAGATCTGCTGCCTGGGCTCGTCTTACAATCTGGACTTGCAATTTCTTGTTCACCTGCACACTTCCAGCAAGGCTCGTTGCAGAGAAATCCCTGAAGATCATCTGTGCAATGTTCCAGTGAGTCTTTACCGAGCATATGAAAACATCAATTTTTCTGAAGATTATAACTCTGTAAAATATGAGATGATTTTTCCCAGGGACAGCACAAATCACATCCATGACATAAATGTCATCCTTCACCAGACTCCAATAAAGAGAATGTAGTTTACTTTATGGATTTGTCAGAATTTGGTTAATTTTAGAGGATAAGCTCAAGTGGAAGAACTCATTAATTTCTAAAACATAATTTGTTTTTTCTAAAGCAAGAGACTTATTTAGAGGGATGAAAACCTGACCAAGACTACCTGTTAGAAAGTATTGTTAATAATTCCTTCCTGTAAGTTACCACAAGTAATGAAGATTAGAAGATTATTATTTGAGTTTTCAAGTATCAATTATGCCTCTATTGGAATACTTTTGTTCAATTACTGTTTCTACTCATTCCACTGCATTCTAGAAAAACAATTCTTGTTCTTTTCATAGAATTAAAGTCCTTTATGATTTTCAATAGCTAAAAATTGTGATTTTTTTTTTTTTAACTGCCATTTTAAGGCCAAGTTCAACTCAGTTCCTTAATTTTAACTGCTGTTGCCTCCTTGTCAGTGTGGTTAGTTAACAGGTAGGGAACCCCTCATCCACTCAGGGAGTCCTGCAATTAATGTTGCAACATCAAAAGGAGGTCGCCTATGGCAACCTTTTCATTTGCTCGAGTGCTTTTACACAGGTTAATGACAACGTATTGTCAAGGACGTATTGTCAAGGTGTACGTAGGATGCAAAAGCACTGTGTTACAATACAGCATAATTAAAAGTCCTTTCTTCCTTCAAAAATGGCTACTAATATTTCATCTGAAGAAGAAAATAATGATGAAGCTGCTTCATGGATTCCTGACCTCCAGGTTCCTCCTCTTTTTCCTTTATTTATGTCAGTGCCTTACAAAGGGCTCCTCAGTACTGGGCGACATACCACTGATTAGTCTGAAGGAGAAGTGATTTCAAAACCCTCTTGAATGGAAACCCTAGAAAATAACCTGCAGAGTATAACTATGATCAGCTCCCTGGAAATGTGCTCCACTCCTAAATATTTATATTGATCAACCCATCCCATCAGCTTGAACAAAAAATAAACGTCAAGAGCTCTTCCCTGCATGGAGCCAAGGCTTTTTGGCCATTCACCACCAAAGGGCTGGGCAGTAGCTGGCCATGGGATGGGAAGCAAATGCCTCTCCGAGTTTTCTGGGCACAGTCCGGCTTGCTAAGGCACATCTTCATGTTGGAGCATTTGGCTTGCACAGCAGGGAACTGTGTGTGTGGGATGCTCTTCTGGCTCAACAAGCATCTTGCAATGATGCAGGTGAGAGAAGGTCCGAGACACTTGGTCTCTGTTCTGCTGCTGGTGGTGCCAAAATCACTACCAAGCACCCAGGTAAGGGAAAGGGGCGCAGGCAAAGCCCTGCACTGCATGGCTGCTTTGCAGGAACTGCAACGCTGAACATGGTGTTAGCTGAGACTTCAGAGAGTAGAAGGTGTTTATGCAGTCTCCCTTCGGATTATAAACGAAACAAAAGCACTGAAGGGTGAACCTGGAAAAAACCACTATTGGCAGAAAAACTCCACAGCATTCAGACATGGTGAAATCCACACAAATGAAGCATCCTTGGAACAAGTCCACACGTGACTGCTTTCCCCTGCCTGTGGGGAACTTAAGAGTAACTTTTCCTTTAATTATAGCTGCTTTGAAAATCTAATCTTCTTCTAATAAGCAAAACTCAGTGTCCTCTCCAGCAACCTTTGTACATAGTATTAATTAAACATGGCATCCTTTGACAATGCATCAAGCTGGCAGCAGGAGGCAAAATGTGCCTTGACAATGCCTGAAGAGGCCAACTGCGAGCCCAGATTCCCAGTTGCCACAACTTCCAGCATCTTTTCTCTTCTTCCCACCCCCCCCTCCTTTTTTGAAGTTCTGCTGTGAAGTTGTTTACAAAACAAACCTGAGAAGAAAAAAATGCCCCCCAAACCACCTGTGAATTTTCTAGTGGCACGAACAAGACATCAGTGACTGATTAGCCCTTGTTTCATCTAGCATGGGTTCAGTGGGTTGGAGGAACAGCCTGGCCATGAGCTGACATGGCCTGACAAGCACTTGCCTTCACCTAGACATGCAGGAGGGAAGTGGCTTCAGGCTCCCAGGGGAGATGTAGCAGCACCACTGTGGCAGACACAAGAGCATTAACTCATTTTTTCAGGATTCTCACTTGCAGCTTCAATTGTGATATTCCCTAAAGGTTGTTTTCCATGAGCAACCCCATGCTTCGGCAGCCTGAACCGCCCAGGTCTTCCCAACTGACCTGCAGGGCAGGCTGTGCATCACTCTGCTATTGCTTTCCCAGAAAGAAAGAAATTATTCCTTCTCCTCCAACTCCCCGTGTCCCCAGAGCAGGTCGCTCATCTCCCATCTTAGAGAGGGCCTCCCCCAAAGCCCCACTTGCATAAAAATTGTGGAGTCTATTGTCTCTCTCCCAAGGCTTTAGCTAAAACTGGCTGAAACCAATAGAAAACTCCCTTGATGCTGAAAACTGGAACTCAAAACAGAAGGCTGAATAAACAAAGATTCCCTGACGTCTGGCCCTCATATAATATCTTAACATACAGATGGGAAACTGCTAATACCCTTCTGCAAACACACACAGAAGTGAAGGACAAACTTCAGAAATTAGTATCAATCAAATATTCATTCCATTAATAGATATAAATGTGTTGCTAGCCACAGTGTTGGGATTTAATACTATAATGCAACATACTGAAGCCAAACAGCTGCCAAGCCCCATAACACATCTGAGCATTGCACCTACAGCACCACACATGCCAGAGGCCTCTGGAGGACTTTTTGGAAAATGCTGTGTTGTTACACCAAATTTTGGTACCTTTTGATTGGGAATTTGCAATTCCATATGCTACGCAGTGGTATTTTCACTGTAGTCAAAAATCTGTGCTATGAAACCTCAACCCCCACTAATACCTGCCCGGGTTCGTGTTTAATGACTAATTCTGGTTTTATGCCAACAGCCCCTGGGGTGAGGTTTTGCTCTGTTCTGAATAAAACTGAACACCATTTCCATTTGGGGCACACAACCAAACAGGAGCAGAGGTCTGGCTGCCACCTGGATTTTCTCCAACCTGGCTACAGAGGGGAAAGCATCCCCCATAGTACCGAGCCCAGCTTCACAGGCGAAGAGATGGGCTGCAGGCAACACATTGGCCTGCCCAGGGGTATGTGGCATCACCGGCCATGCCGTCCCATGCTGCCTGCCATCCCTCTGCCTGGTCTGGCCATCGGGCAGCGGCAGGGCACCCACTGAGCATCACCAAAATAACGCCTGGGCAAGATGGCAGCTCAGGAAACAGGGCTGGTGCCTCCATCAAGTCCCATTGACTGACATGATGCAACGGTGGGTGATGTAAAAATACACATGGAAAGTAACAAACATGCTGGGTCCTCTTTGTTCATAGAATCGTTTAGGTTGGAAAAGACCTTTAAGATCATCCAGGCCAACCGTTAACCTAACACTACCAAGTCCACACTAAACCAATCAAGGGTAGACTAGACTAAACCATGTCCCAAAGTGCCACCTCTGCCCATTTTTTGAACGCTTCCAGGGATGGGGACTCCACCACCTCCCTGGGCAGCCTGTTCTAATGCTTGACTACCCTTTCCGTGAAGAAATTTTTCCCAATATCCAATCTAAACCTCCCCTGACCAGCCCAAGTCTTTTTCCTGTGGTAGTAGTTATAACAACATAAAAATACTAAATGCATGGCTTTATGGAAACCAAAATTAAATTTTTTTCATAACCATTACAGATGCCAGCTACACATCAAGATGCAAAAGGACCCATTGAAGCTAGAGGTTGTCAAATAAATACGCCAAATCTTTTAAAGTACAGAGGCTCTTTGAGTCAGCAAACCTTTAAACACTGGTTGCCACGCAACACCAGTAACATTAGATGATGAACAGCTCAGCAAGCGCTCTGAATGTGGTAAATACAGGGTTTCAGTATTTATGTATCACTATTTATTAAGGCATTTCTTTATGCTGTTGACAGTCCCTGATAAAACAAGGACAGGGATGCTATTAAAAATCAGACCTGTCCCTGCAAGGAAAGATTGATTTTCACTGCACAGACATAGCATAAGCTATATGGTACAACATACGGTCCCTGTAGGTCTTGAGGTTGCCAGAAAATGAGGAATTGTCCCAGCCAGCAGCCATCTGCCTGGAGTGAAATGTGTTTTCACAGGGTAAATAATTAAGCTGAGATACATCTTTCACATCACAAAATGTAGAGGGCAGATCCGCATAATTTTGCATGAAAATGACAAAAATCCTTGGCTGGGGCAGGGGGGAAAACATCAGGTTCCCTATCAGCAGGCAGGTAAATGGATTTGGGGTGGGTGGTGCCTATTTCACTTCAAACTTGCAATGCTTTTCCAGCAGTGAAGCTTTTTTGGTTTTAGTGAGGTTACCTGGGGTGGAGGGGTGAGGGAAATAGGGCCCTTTTCAGCTTTTAAAGGCTTCCCTGAAGACAGCAGTTGCAGAAATGATGATTAGAGCACAATAAGGTAACATTTTTTTCCTGCCAAACTTACTTCCCCCTGTAGTCCCAGTTTTGGAAACTGTAATTTTCAGAAACTTAGCTTTTCAGGTGGAAATTCTCATTAATCTGTGGTAGCTCTGTCAAGAAAAAGGCATCATTCAGCCTTGCGAATTAGTAAAGATGCAAACCTCCCAGCTTATAAGAGACGGTGATGGATCTGGGGAGCTCAAGTCCTTATAAACACAGGAAACAGTACCTGCAAGATGCAGTGCTTTTGGGGTGTGTTGCCTGGGATTTTGTGTACTGGAAAAAAAATCCAACCTTATTATGTGTGAAGGAAAATGAAGACAAGCTCTTAAAGACTTTGCTTTGATTATGAAGGAAATCATGGAAGGGATTGAAAGAGTTCTCATACAAAGTGAGTATATCTGCATTTGTAGAAAATCTGCACATACGGAGATAACAGCACAATTTTACATTTGAGAGGCGACAGCATTCTATAAATATTGAAATATGATGATGTTGAGCAACTTGTGCCTGGCAAGTCCTGGTTTCTTCTCCTGTTCAGCTTGTGCTAGAATCCTCTCCCCCTTGCCAGCCTGGCGAAGCATTTCGGTCCCAGCCCAGGAGCCTCCAGCACTGGGAGCTCTGGAGCTCTCCAGTTCCTAATCCAAGAGCATCTCTTGTGCATTCCATCTTCCAAGTCAAAAGGGATTTGGTAGAAGACAAGTTTGGTTTCATAAATTAGATGGAAGTTGCTTAAAGGGGGAAGAATATATATTGTGTTTCAATAACCTGCGAGACAATACTGAGGGACCAATACATTAAAGAGGTGATAAAACGAACGCCGGTCTGGGCAGAGAGGAATGGGAGGGCATTACAACCTGCCTGCCCTTTGTGAAAGGGGGAAAAAGCAGTGGGAAGCTGCAGAAGGCCAACTAACCTGTGAATCATTTTGCCCACGTGGCTGTGGGCAAGCAGGTAGCTGGAGCCAGGGCTGACTCACATCTCCAGCTGAAAGCAGACTTAAATCACACCCAGATTTAGGTCAGAAGACTCTGTTGTGGGGATGGGAGTAGATCCAGGTTAAAACCTGGGTAAGAATCAAAGGTATGTGTTCCATGAAGCCATCATCTTACAAACCACAGCTTCAGGCTAGAGGAATCTGTTCCCCCAGCTCTCAGTCTGGCTGTCAGGACTCAGCAGGTGAGGTTATTAGCTTTGTCAGAGATAATGTAAGGTACAGGGGCATCAAGATGGGTGTTCAGAGCCTGCATAACTCCTGCCACAGTTACAGAAACTCAGCTGGAGAGCAGTTTCCCACTATCCAGGGTTTTTTGCAAAAGCAAAAATGCTGGCTGGTATGATGCAACCTAATGGACTATTTATACAAACAGATTTTTTTTTTTTTTGCTATCTACCATATTCTGCTTGTTGGTATTCTGCACCGGGATTCCCGCAGATCTGAAATGCAAGAGAAAACTGGCACTAGGCTGGCATATTTTGATACAGCACAGTTGGTGGAATACAGGCAAAATGTATTTGGCTGTTTCTGCCTATTAGTGTTCGTGGCTGGCCCATGGCATACTGATGAGAGCATTTCCAAGAGCTTTTTGTGTGCGCAGATGTGATAAGACGATATTTTTTCAGAATTTCCACAGCTGGCTTTGCTGCACAGAGGAGCAAAAAGAAAACAAAATATCTTTTTGAAAAGTCAAGGGACTTTCAAAGTGACACGGTTCAGGTTGAGCTCTGCCACGAGCGAGCAGGAAGGCAGCGGCTTGGGCTCAGATGCTTGGTGATGTGCTCCCAACAACCCCCCTTTGGAAGGCAATTCAGGGCACCTGGCTTCGCTCCTCTGCGGGTCACAGCAGCTCTCAGCTCTGAGGGCATCGTCAGAAGTTGCAGGGCAGCCAGAAGCCAAGATAAAGGAGATGCTCTGCATTTCTCTTCCTTGATAAAAGGACTCCTGTGTACAAAGCCTTTTATTTATGGCTTAGTTATTATGAACCCTGTTTTTCTCCATCTAAATGTGCTGGGTTCCACAGAGCTGCACAGCACACATTCCTCCCTGTACAACCTGGGAGGGAGTTTCACTTTATTACACCAGGCACACACAAACCCCTACTACAGCAAGGAATGATAAGGCAGCCTTAAATCACAGCAGAGGAAGCAGCTTTACTTCCAATTCACCACTCAATTATTAAGAGCTGCTTTCCCCATTTGTTTACTTTTCATCTCATGGCCAAGTTATTTCAAGTCTACAGTTTCAACCCGGTCCTTTCTTGTGAGGCCAACTCTTTTTATGTCCTCTTAAATCTTCTTCCAGGTTCCTTGAAACACCATTGCTGTTCCTAGTCAAGATGATTCCCCAAAATATACATCACCAATATATTGCCTAGTTAGATAGTTACCCCACAGAGTGAGTCATCTCCCTGTAAAATTTCCCTTCACCTCTTGCGGTTCATTTTTCTCCCCTGTCTGTAAACCTAGGCTACCCAGACATTATTTTTCTTCCATTTTCACTACTCTGTTCTCTCACAGCAGTAATAAGTCTCACCACAATTAAGACAACTAAGTCAAGTGTACCAACCAATCCATATTAACCATCCTTTCTGGTTGGCTTCATCATACAAAGTGCTCCTTATTCTGGAAGGCCATTTGAATATCTCCTGGCAATTACTCAGCTGAATATTGATCTCAGCATCATTCTGCATTTGTGTGCCTGTCCAATGCTTTCTGCTGGCTTTATGTTAGCACGTAGCACTGAAAAGCAACCAACAGCTTTCAGTATTGTTTCTTTAATTAGAATAGGAAAGTTGGAATGAGTGCTAATTCTGCAAAGATTTCCAAAGTGCAATTCTCTTCTTCAGGTGTTCATAGTCTCCCTTGCTTTACTGTTAAATCCCTTTTCACCCATTCTCCCAAACTCTAGGAGTAGACAGATACACCAACAGATGGTTGTTCAATAGCTAAAGGAAATTCTCACACTTCGATTACTGGAAATAATCCTAAGAAAGGCTACTGGACAGACAGACACAGGTAGAACACCACACTGTCCACCTACAACAAGCAGCAGCTCTACCCTCATGGGCTCTTCTTCAGTATCTCCTGTCTATTAACCTGCCTGCAGTAAGGATCTAGCAGATCTGGCCTGGACTAACAGCTCAGGATAATACTGCTTGAATTAGGTCACTACAGACACATGCAAGAGCTTTATTTCCCCCTTGCACTAGGTTTAAAGGGGGGGGGGGGTAAGAAAACCACAAACAATTGCCAAAGATCAGAGCTCAATTGCCAAATATTAACCTACATCTGGGCACCTCAACAGCAGAAAACAAGTTAACCCAAGCTCTTTAGCAACCCACCAACATCCCCTCTTACCTTTCTCTTTGGACTTTGCCTCCTCGCTGCCAGTCCTCTCCCTCCCAACACAACCTGCCTGGAGCAGAGAGCACACCCCAAACCTCCCTGCTGCAGCCTGAAGGTGTTAATGGCTCCATCAAGCACATGCCAGGCTGGAGGTGGAGAAGGTGCTAATTCCCAGTCTTGCAGGCTAGAGAGAGGGAAAGCAATTAAGCCTCTCCTTTTATAGGCAAGGGGACCTGGAGACACTCAAAACTACTAACCATGGACACCTGGTGAAGGCAGAAGTAGGCAGGAGTGTCCTGGGTCTGGTTACACATGGGTAGGTTGGAGGAAATATGGGAGAGTTGGGGGTTGGCTAACTGGGAAAATTAGTTCAAGAATGGGACCTAGCAGCTCAGCAGATGCTTCAGGATGACCTTGGAAATGGGACTGAGAGAGCTTTCACCTGCTTTTTGAGGAAAGAGGGGCATAAGGATGTTCTGGAGAAATATCCCACATTGCATCTCTAGGTATACCTGATTTGTTTCATCTGCTTCTCCTGATTGAGGAAAGAAACCCAGGCAGGCCCCCAGGACTTTGCCCCCTGCAATAATCTTTGGCAAAGTGAGATGGTCTGAAAGAAGCAGGGGAAAGGCAATGACAACGAGCGACACCCGCCCTGGAAAGTGCTGGCCTCTGAGCCGCAGGTTTGGCCATGCCCTTTGTGCCCAGGACAAGCAGGAGTAGCAGGCAGCAGGTCTCCCAGCTGACCTAAGGGTGATGGGCTTTCCTTATCTGGCTAAAATATCCCCCATTTTGGGTGAGTATCCAGAGCACGTTCAGATCCTCTGAATCCCCCGTGCCCAGGTCAAGCAAGCAAGGACTTTCTGACGGGGTGCATTAGGGCTTTGGCTTTGCAGACACAGCAAGGAGGGACAGAGAGATGCTGGACAATGCACAGACACAAAGCTCGTGTCCCTGCCTCCCTGGGGAGAGGCTGCAGAGGTGCTGGATGCGTGACCTGCTCCATGCCCTGCTTCAGCTTTGAGTCTGGCCTCCTTTGTAGCGAGAGACGTGAAGGAGGAAACAGTTTGCAGTGCACAAAGGCTGCTAGGAGCGGGCCTTTTGCTCACCGAGGCAAAAACATTGCCAAAAGCAGGGAAACAGTGTGCTGTATCAAAGTAACGTCGGGGAGAGACAAGCGAGAACAGTGCCCGGAGAAGCGCGGGATGCTGTGATGGCAGCTGTCGGTTCGGGGGGGCCCGCTGTAGCGGTTCCCCATCCACGTGTGGAGCCACGGCAGGAATAGGCGCATTATGATTTATGCAGATGCTTCCTGCCAATTAAGAGGCAGCATGCTTGCAAAATGTGCAGATTTTACACTTGGAAGTCAAATGTAGTCAAGGGGATTCTCTTTTTATTGGGCATATAATGCACGTCCGTGAATCCTCCAGTGGAATATTTAAATGGTAATCCTTCCCGGAGCATTTTAAGAGAGTAGTTTTCCTTCAGCATCAAGTAAATGGTAAAGAACTGTCAGAGGAAGAAAAGAAATATAAATCATTCCTGCCATGGCAATGGTGCTTTTCTGCAAACACCAGCCTTATATGGTCTTATACGGCTCCTTTGTGTTGGGAACCCTTTTTCACCCTCAGATAGTTGCGGGGATGCGGGGGGAACTGGGTGGCAGGGGATGGAAGAGGGGATTACAGGTGAGGAGTGACACAGGGGGGATCGGATCCGGAGACGTGTGACAGAGATAACAGCGTGACCGGAGAGCGGGAGAGATGCCACCGAGGGAGACTCTGATGAGGTCAGCCTGGGAATCCTCGTGCTGTAACGAACAGCCGGCTGGTTTCTATAGAAACACTGAGACAGCATTTAACACATTAAATGGACAAGTTTTAATGTTGGCGTTTAATAAAAAAACCCAATAGAAATACAGTGAGGGAATCCTTGTCACATGTGTGCCCCACATTTTCCCTCCAGTGTGTCAGCTCCAGCGCACTGGAAAATAAAAAAATAATAATAATAAAAAAAGAAGATAATAAAAAAAGAAGATAATAAAAAAATCTTCAGAAAATACTCAAAACAACGCCCATGGTTTCACTTGCTCCGTAGCGTACATGTTCTTAAAAAGGCAGCACACTTTTTTTTTCTGTATAATTTCACCACAGGATTCTTTTCTTTTCAGTCCTGGGGGTACTCACCCTTACCAGGCTGCTAAGAAAACCATCTGTGGCATCCATATCTGCACTTCAGGCAAGACGATAAGACTGACACAGCTTTTAAGCTGATGACATCTGAGCAGATGGGCCAACCTTGACCCAGCCATGGGGACCAGGTTGTCCCCTCGGTTAGGGAGGGACAGTCACCTCTGCAGGGAGCCTGGTCAGAAAAAAAAAAAAAAAGTCCTTCGATCCACTGGCTCCTACACAGGACAAGCTGTGCTGTTTCAGGAGGCAGCACCAGGTACTTTGGGGTACCAGGTAGGAACTAACTCAAGAGGCAATGCTCTTGCAGTCCCCTAGCTGGGGGCATGTACCAGAACAGCAGGAAGGAGGAGCCCAAAACCCTGCCCCTCGATGGCTTCTAACATCTCCATTTCTGTTGATGCAGATGTTCAGCCTTCCGAGAGGTCAGCCGGGCACACTTCGCAAGCATTAAACGATTTAAAAGAAATACAGAGGGTTTTCGTTCGTTTTCCTTTAAACCCCAGTGAGACAGCAGCTGCTCTGATGTAACTTGCCCTATCATCTTCCCCAAAGAAGTGCAAATTAGAGCTGGGAAGGTATGAAATGCAATCATCTTGCCTTAGCAATAAGAGGCTGCTTCAGCAAAAGGAGAACAGCTGCCCTCTTTAGAAGTGTCAGAGAAGAGAGCGCTGCCAGAACCCCGGAGCAGAGGCAGAGCTCAGCGCGGCTCCCAGAGATGGGCGCTGGGCAAGGGGCACCCACCGGCCTGCCCGCGTGTCCCCTTGGGGTCCCTGGCAGGAGCTGGGTGGCTCTGTATGGGACTAAGTGCCACCTGCCTGCCCCTTTTCTCCCCATCAGTTCTGGGCCAGCATGGAAAAGTTGTAGCCCCAGATTGCTGCTCACCGGCTGAGGAGAGGAGATGGGACCAGCCACCATCATCATCAAACCCAACACGCTCCCATCCAGCCCCTCAAAACACAGAGGCTTGTGCATGCGTCTACCCCGATCCATCTCGGCGTTGAATCTTCTTGGTATAGGGCACGTCAGTGGCATTTGCTGAGTTTTGAGTTGCTCCTGGACTGTGTTTGCTTTTGGGTAATCCTCCCAAACCCATGATACCCTTCACCGAGAGCTGGAGGAGGAAACCTCTCCCTCTGGCAACCATAGATAAAATAAAGACCTCCAAGTTTCTCAAAGTTGCTGTTCTCTGCCCCTTTTCAGCAAAGTTCTTCCCCTCCCATGACCTGGCACAGCTCTTACCCCAGGCTCTCCAACAAATGGGTGTCAGCAAATGGGACCTTCTTGCTCCTGGCTGCTCCCCTGAGCGCCCAGTCGGCGTCATAGCCTTCGTGTGGCACCAAGGTCCCGGGCACAGCGCACACGAGGGGCTGGAAAGGACTGCCTAGTCTGAACTTGAAAATGAAATCTGCTTTCCAACCACGGGCTGCTCGGAGGGAATAAAAACAGGGCTAAGCGGCTCTTTTGCAAGAATCATTTGCTAAATTACAGATCTCTAGGATTCTCCAGGAAATAATCAAATCGTGTAACGAACTGTCACCAGGCAGCAAATCCCATTCACCGGGGAGTTTGCTGAACGTTACAAAAATCAACCCTGAGTGAATGGCTTTCTTAGACGTCTCGTCTCTGCAGTGGAGCAAAGGAGGGGACTGGCTCCTGCGGACAGCGGGAGCCGTTTCTGCCACCCTCAGCCCCAGCACGGTCCCACGATGTGCACAGGGCACGGCCCCTGGAAAAGATCAGGCTCAGGTTTGCTAATGAGCGTGCCGAGCTCACCGCCACCTTCCTTAGCTCTCTAGGGGGGATGCAAAACTATTGCAGAGTCAATTGCATAAGCAAACAAGATTTTTAGCGGTGGTAAGGAAAATAAAAAGGTGGAGAGGAAAAAATAAAACCATTCTTGAGAATCATCTACACAGCAGAAACCCCCAAACACACCAAGGCAGGTAAATGTGGGAGTGTGAAAACTTTTCGAAGGAGGCATTCTTTTACAGTATAGATGATAATAAGAAGAAAATAAATCATCTTTCTTTTTAGCATAAAAATGTTTTACACCATTCAATTAAAGCCTCTGAGATAAAATAATTTCTCCTGGGTGTTTTCCTTTGCTCTTCTCTTTCTGTCGGAAGTCATTTCAATATTTTACTATCTTAGTAATAAAAAATACATAATGGCTTGCCAGGCAATATTATTTCAGCAGCTCGCTTACTCTATGAAGAAATTCAGAGCAGTCTTTTGCTTCACCATATGCTGGAGATAAAAGCATGTGCCCCAGTGCCAAGGGGCTGTGATGGGTGTAGGTCATTTGCCGGGGGTTGCCATGAAAGCTCTGGGCAATCAGGGAGAGCCAAGCCAGACGTCTGTCCCTAAAGGCTGTGGCTAAGGCATTGCAAAGCCACACTTCCACTTCTTCCCCAAAGTACACATAAAAAAAGAAAAAGGGAGGTGAATCAACACTTCTCTAAATATTAATAAATCTGTGCCGCCCAATTGTATCCTTTAAAACACAATATGCTTAAGAGGTCCCAAGAGGCACGGTGTATCTTTCCCCTAGTGTTAAGAAGAGCAATAAATCTACAATTACTTTATTACTCAGTTCTGCTAAAAAATGCATTAAGCCCTTCCAGCAAATTCGAGTTTTATAAAGCAATTACTGGATTCCGACATTAGAAAGACTCTAAGTCAAATAAGATGTCGCTGGACACTTTTTCAGACCCCACGTGTTTCATTTTGAAACTGATCCTCTATCATTGAGCTATGGTGTCACTGGAAAGGAATTCCTTAAGTTAAAAAGAGTAAGGTATGTCTAGGGTAAATATCAGGAAAAGGACTCGCAGGGAACTGTAGGTCCACACAAGAAAGACTCACTTGTGTTTCAGGAATGTGTGTGTGTGTGTGTGTGTGTGTGTGTATAAATATATACATATGCATACATATAGCTATAAAAAATATCTAAACCCTCTTTTTTTGCACGTCTTTTAAGAAAACTCCCTTCTGTTATATTTAATGGTATTTTCCCTTCTTGTGCGAGAACAAAGGCTAAAAAGCCCCTTAGGAAACAAACATCCCATTATGTCATGCAAAGGCCCCATTAATAAAGGATGAGCGAAGAGGAGGGCAGAAGACGCAGGAAACAGAAGCAGAGCTCTGAGCCTAATTAGACCGTTCTCCAAAATTTCTCAGGAGGCTCTTGCTGAGGCTGAGGAGGTAAATATTTTATGAGGGGAGCTCCCTTTCTCTTCACACTTCTCCTTGTGCCCTCTTCCGAACTAATTACTTGCTTTGTAGAGGGAAACGCTGCTAATTTTAGCTTTATGGGGCCTTGCATGGAGAGCAAGGGATGTTCCCTGGATGATTGGGAAACCCATTTTGGCTCCCATCTGATAGCAGGGCTGGCTGTCGCTGGAAAAGGGGTCTGTGCAACAACCTGGCAAATGTGCCATCCTGGGTATGTGCGTGGGGAGGCCCCACACGTGACACGACTAAGGACAGGGCTGGGGACACGGCAGGAGCCGTCCCCGGCAGGTGGGGACAACACAGTGCCCTCCATTTGAGTCCTCCTGTTCCCACTACTCGTCTGCTGGGCCACCCTATCTCTCCCGTGCACATAAATCACCCCCGTGCCAACCCACCCCATGCACCCAGGGTGGGCAAAGAAGGGACTGAGGAATTAAAATTGTTTAGACAGCAGACAAAGAAATAAAGACAAAGAGGGAAAGAAGAGAAGGAAGAATAAATACTCCAGCCTCCCAAATTAAAGTCACTTAGAAATCCTTCTGCTCTTTTCCCAAA
This sequence comes from Pelecanus crispus, assembly GCF_030463565.1. Classification (NCBI taxonomy): domain Eukaryota; kingdom Metazoa; phylum Chordata; class Aves; order Pelecaniformes; family Pelecanidae; genus Pelecanus; species Pelecanus crispus. Next base: position 2,900,927 of record NC_134653.1, on the reverse strand, counting down.
AGCAAGGTTAAAAAAAAAATAGAAGGCATTTGCAGCTCTGATAGAAAACAGCTGGAGCCAGCCAGGTTGCAAGGGCAGTGCCTGTACACGGCAACGCGAGGTGCTGAGCATGGCTGGATGGGCAAGAACACCGAGGAGCTTGGGCAGCTCTTTCCCTGACCTGCTCACTGCTAATGAAAAGGAATAGAAGGGGCTTATAAGCATCCAGCACAAAGAACTGGCTATAAATTCATATTTTGACGTGTTTCCCAATGCCTCTGCATTCTGCAGCAGCTTCAAGGCCAAGGCTAGGCTGGGGGAGCACGTGTGGGCTCCCACACGTGGCTGGAAAAAGTCTCTTCTCCGTAAATAGCTGCCGACGGGCTCCGGGGAGGGGAGCGGACCCGGCGTCCCCACCGAGCTCTGGATGCGCCTGAACTACAAGGCTGGGGGAGACTGCATGGATCTCTGTTTTCCCACTGGAAGCTCAGACAAGCTTTTCCATCTTCACAAAAGGAGGCACGGAATTGAACCAAGGGTCAAGTCAAACCCTGCCCAGCAGTGGAAGTCTGGGGAAAAGTATAGACCAGTAGTGGTGGGTCCCTGGTGCATAATCCAGCATCCTGTACTGTGCACCTTGGCACCTTGGGAGCCCCCATTCCCTCTCCCTGCTCTGTTCCCTGCTCCTTTGAGGGCATGGCTGGAATAAGCCCTCGGGCTGGCACAGCCCTGCTCGCTCTTGTGCTCTCTCTGATAGAAAGGAGAAAGTCTCTGAGAGATCAGCACCTCCCTCTCTTCCGATCTGTGGCTTTTCCCCAGGCTGACATCTGCAGACCATCATTTTGTTCTGTATCCCAAGGGAGGGAGGATGTTATGCACCGAGCAACTGCCTGAAGCACCAGGGTGAGACATGTGGGCAGCCCCACGGGGCTGCACACCACTGGGTAGGAAAACCTGCTTCATCCCTGCCGGCATGGCTGAGAGCGTATTTCAGTTCAATGGACTGGGGTTCACCTTCTCATTGTCTGTGCCCCGCCTAATCCATCACCTTTTAGGCTTCTCGGATGTTTTACCTTCATTTATTCTCTCTCATATTTCAGCATACAAAATCCCAGCCCTGGGGATCCCACGGAGCTGGCGGCAGTCCTGTCGCACCTGATTTTTGTCCCTTTGCCAGGGCAGGTGCTTCCACCCTTAGCAACATGGCACCAAGGAAACGAACAACATAAAATCAGGAACTGCAAGAAGCACAAAACGTTTTCAGTGCGTCGAAAAGGATTTTTTTTTTTCCTTTTTTCTTTGAAAAGTGCTAAGAAAAGAAGGAACTGGGCCAACGAATTGAACACCGTGTGGCCCCCCTGCCTTTTGTTCAGGGATTTTTGCAGCGGTCCTGTCCTCCTGAAACCCAGCCGATCCAAAGGACTCTCTGACCGAGATGCAACATTTCCCTCAACTCAGAAAATCCACACTGATCTTTTAACAGGATTTCCCATGGGTTGGCTATAATGTGGATTAAAAGAAAAAAACCCACCCAGCTTTTCCCTTTCAGCAATGGGCACTTGCTCAGCACGGTGTGCTTTTATGCTAGGGAGGAGATTTGGAAGCTTTGAGGTTGCAAAGCAGAGAAAGGGTTTGATCTGCGAATGCACGCTGAATCCCTGTAAACTCCTGTAAGTTTACGGCACAGCTTTCTGAGCGAGACTAAAGAGCTGCCAGTGGAGGAGAAGGCGTTGCACCTGACTGCGAAACACTTTCCACTGATACACATATGCACAGATTATGAAGAGACGGCATCTTAGCAAGCTTCTTCATGCTCATAGCATCTCCTCTTTATTGATTAGGAATAGTAACTAAGTACTAGTAGGGGGTGAATCTTCCCCTCCATCCACATCCCCATTGGGTCTCCCCAGGGTTTCCATCCCCAGCTGCTCTTCACCTTGGCCTGGACTCCTGTTGGATGTACCCCCCTTCTGCTGCTCCAGTCACACCATGTGGGCAGACTTACACATTTCAGAGCTTTCAACAAATATGGCCTCTTCACTAAGCCCAGCGCCAACACGATGGGCCAGAACTGTGTGGCAGGGTTGAATTTTTGGGGTGGGAGCAGCCACCAATGCCCTGGATGAAGCCAGCCCTGCAGGACCCTTGGAGCCTGTGCCTTTGAGAAAGGCACAGACACGGACCGAGAGACCATCATACTGTATCACGCTCCCTGGGGTTTCCCTGTTGCCATCCAGCCCCTGCTGTGACAAAAGGCATGGGCATGGCAGGGGGGAGGGCAGCGTGGCCTTTTTTCCCTCTCGGAGCCTTGGCACCCCCAGAGCCACGGGGTGCAGCAGTGTCCTGATGCAGAGCTGTCCCCACCAAAAGCATCAGAGACGGCACGGCACCGGGATCAAAGTTAGCAGCAGTGAGCCTGAAACCTGGGATGTTCAAAACCCACCCGCTCCTGCCCCGAAACCCAGTCTAGGCACCTTTGCTTTGCCGGCTTTCCCCTAAAGCACAGCACAACCAACTTTTGCCTTCCCCCCTGTGCATCAATAGCTAAAAAACATCCGAGAGCAACAGCCAAACAACTCCCCAGAGCACTAATCCCTGCATTACAATTACACTTCAGGTCAGATGAAAAATTCATCACTATAGCACAGCCACACTCATTAATCCCCCCAAAAGCTTTTCTTGTCTCTGCCCCCTCTCTCCCCTCCCTCTGCATGGGTGTGTAAGAGAGACAGAAAGGAGGGTTAGGACTTCTCCAGTCATGTTCATTCCCTGTTCATGTCCCTGTTCGAGACAACTAATGAGGTCTGCGTGGGCGAATGTCTCCTGCACCGTGTCAGATCTACTCTCACATGGATCGACGCATGCGATGGGAGCACCGTGGGGTGTGTGTGTGCATGCGTGCGTGCCAGACGCGCTCGCGCCGAGCTGGGGGCCGCGCACACACAGCGGCCGATGCACAGCCGCGCTCTCCTCCCTTAAAGGTTAAATCAATCCATTATCCTCTTTATTAGGCTTCTGCACGCTGGAATAGCTGTGCAGAAGAGGAGCGGGTTGTCTCTTCCCCTTCCTTGAGCTGTCAGAGGAACGAACTTGATAGGATTCAAGCTTTAACCCTCATTCCCCCCTCCCAGATCTCTACCAACGTGCTGCCAGTCCTCTGTCCTCCCCCTGTGCAAAAGCTCCCTAAAAGGAGCGGCAGTGAAAAGCTTTTTGAATGCTTGAGCACCGGCGATACCGGGCGAGCAGGCTGGGTGTGAGTTACGGACTCACAGAAATCTGCATCCAGTGTAAGCTACGTGTTGTTTCTTGCTGCTTCACTCCCCCATAAAAGCTTCTTGGCAGTGGTAATCTGCTTTTCTTCCTCTGGACAGGCTGGAGAAATTAGCTCTGCACCATGTGAAATGAGCTGGGCAGGTCTCAGACATTCCCATCGCAGGCAGGCGGCTGGAATGAGCATGAACTGAGGAACTCAGCGAGGAGGTGTTGGCACTCTAATAATGCTGAATTTATCATAGCAGGGACAGGAGGAGATGGACAGCTTTAACCCACTGAAAAGATGGATACCTGGTCCCACAGAAGAGAAAGAAAGGCCAAACACCCCGGCTGTTCATTCCTACACATACTTAAATCAATCATGGGCCCAGATTTCTGGAGACAAGTGGATAGTTGCTTAGGGCTGATTGGTGTTTTTCTGTCATCATGATTTTGTTTTGATTTTCGAGTTGGAAATTCAGACTCTGGAGAACACAAAACTTCCATAAGAATATCTAGACTTTTCCATCAGTTTTTTCAAGATCCCATCAGAAAAATCAAAAGACGACAATTTCCACAGGGTCAAGTTAAAACTGAATCAAATCCAGTGTTTTTCTCTTTAGCTCAACACTCATTTGCTGCTTGGAAATCTCATGGACATCTTAATTTGCCAGTCTCCAGGACTGCCAGTTCATGCATCCCTCCCAGCCTTAGGTATTTACCTGGGTATGAACTCTCGATCCACTCAGTAACTATTTCCTCAGACTAGGTTCTATATTAAAAGCAAGAGTTAAAATTTTATACTCAATTACCTAAGAAACAGGACACCCAGCAAAAAACCATTTACACAAACCTCCAGCGAATGCTTCAGCTAAAAATAAGCTCATTTCCTGCAGTTAAAACTCATACCTGCTGTCGGAAACCTGAATCATGCTGCCAGCAAGATATCAATCTCAAAACACAAACAGCACCTTTGGCTTTTGAAAACTATTTGGAGATCCTAATAGATTGCATAAACTATCCTGGAAGAGCTACGAATGAAAACGTAAGTGGTGAAGCCAGTGCAAATCAGAACCATCTGGATTATCCATCTGGGGCAAATCAGCAGGAATCCATGGACTTCCATGGAACCCTGTTGATTTTGTGGGACCTGACCCACGTTTTCCCTTAAGAAGCCTTTAATTTCAGTCAGTGTGAAAACAGCAGGCAAGTTTTAACTCCGACATGTGGTGTTAAGGGTTCTACCCACCACCAAGAGCTTGGTGGAAGCGAGATATTGGGTGGTGCTTCTCTTGGAGAGCAATGGATTTCTCCTCCATGGACTGTCCCTTGTGCCTCTGGTGGGCTTCTTACAGGAACAAAATCACCTTCTTACAAAATTAGCTGCCACTTAGCTGGAAAATTTGAACATGCCATTTTTTATGAGGCACGGTACCAAGTGCCTTTACTCGGATCCCAGCGTATACCCGAGTACAGCTGCTCTCTTCCCGTCCTTCGGCTCACTCTGTAATTACATCACATAAAAGCAATCAAGTTCTCTTGGCAAAATTTATTCACTTTATCCTCCTGGGGTCTAATCTTGTAACCCTACATGAGTGTATTTAAGGCATCACAGTCTGAGTGCTGGAGTGCCTCCTCACCCATCATGCGGGGCCCTGCGCAGGTCCTTGAGGGAGACAGGCAGTGCCGCTGTCCTCAGGCAGCCGGTGGGAAGGAAACGTGAAGGATGGGGTTCCAACCCCACCCTCCTTTATAGATTTCCTCTACTTGGGTACAAGGTGGTTTTGGTGGCCAGGTGATTCTTCACCTGCTTGGTGCCTTTATGTTCTCTTAGAGGCACTGGGTGTCTTCAGGAGACCAGAGGGAAGTGCATCCGCAGTTCCTCCTGGCCTTTATCCTGGTCTGCCACAGACACTTTCCATCTAGTTTTTATTGCATTCAGTTCAAGGAGTTACTAATCACCAAGGAGTCCTGTCAACCCTTTTAGGACACCACTACTGCTTTTGGTTTTCTTCACTGCCCTGCCACTTTTCCAGTTGCTCACCTCTTTCTGGGCTGGTAGCATCTGAGGACTTCAGGAGGAGGTAGCCTCTCTCCCCTTTCCTCTTGGCAATGCCTGGTTTGATGCAGGTTTCCTTTTCTTCTCAGCACCATCATGGCTGCATCCAGCCCTGAGTGTGGAAATGACTGACATTCAGAGATGACGTTTGTGAGCCAATTAAATCAGTATCTTAGGGTATGCAGGGTCCACAGTGCTTTATTTGCCCCTGTGCAGATCTTGCCAGGTCTTTCCCTCTTCCTTGCAAGAGTTCTTTTACAGAGTTCTTCTCACTTAGATGGTACTTTTGAAGCCTCGATAATTTCCTCCCATCTCTCACATGGCCAAAGGTGAAAGTTTTTATTATTGAAACACAATGAGCAGAATTTTAGTCTAGTCTACCCTTGATTGGTTTAGAGTAGACTTGGTAGTGTAGGTTAATGGTTGGACTGGATGATCTTAAAGGTCTTTTCCAACCTAAACGATTCTACGATTCTATGAAAATACTCCAACTGTTGGACACCACCACTTTGGATGACTGATCTTGCACAAACACTGTTCACAGATCCCAAGGTCATAAACGCACCAAGCTCCATTCTAAAACTGGCTTGGTATCTTGGTGTCCTTATTTCCATGTGAAGGCCATCCCAGAGTCTTGCTCTTCCCATGGTTAGAAACATTCGTTTAATGTTCAGCCTAAATTACAAGACCAGCTTCTCCCATGGCATTGCTCTTTACAAAGTTCTTCTCCCTTCTTGGCACTTACTCCCAACGTCTTCTATTATGAGCAATCATGGCTCCTTAGTGCTCATTTTGGTAGGAGACATGTCTCTTTATCAACTCCTAGCAGTCAGGCAGGTCTGGCCCTGGCTGAACTTCTCTGAGCTGCTTCAACCTGAAATTCCCCTTGAGAGCCAGATCCCAGCACTGCACACAATCTCCAGTGAAGGTCCTCCTACTCCCTCACACAATGAAGCAATATCGCAGTCGAGACATTTGAGGAATGCTTTTGCCTCTTTTTTATCTCAGCTTGTTTATAAGCTGTCCTTTTTTTTGATCTTGGATAGTGATTTCTATCATCCTTTTCTGAGGAAGATGCTGTGTGCGTTTAAACAGGATGTGGTACGTGTGTGTGTGTGCGCGTAGCGCTGAGATAGCCAAATAAATGATGAAAGGAAAATAAAGAGGCCAGAGTGTGGTGTTTGAAGGATTCCCTCTGAGGCAGCTTCACCTCACCACTTGGCAGGCAGTTAGTAATTTGATTTTTTTTCTCAGTGGGATTAATTACACGGCAGGCAGAATTCAAGGAGTGCGATGTCAAAACTTTTTGCTTTAGCATGACTTGTCCAGGTCAACACAACCCAGCTGAACATCAGTATGTGTTATACAGCATGGTCAGTGCCTTACAGCAAGACCAACATGACAGTAATGGGCACGCTCCCATTACTCAAGGAGACCCCCAAGGAGTCTCACAGCTTGGGTACTCCCCGTGAGCATCACTGTGCCGCGTCCCAGCAGAGGTATCTGGCCTGGTGCTCAATGTCTCATTTGTTTTATCTAGACAGCATGAGTACTGTGACTGGAGCTGAGTTGCAGACGCAGGTTTTCTCCTCTTTGATCAGACTGTGTCATAGGTATGAAACAACTGCAGGAGAGTGGATAGACTGGCTCTGCCAATCCTGCAAGCTTTTCCAGCGCTGTTTTCCCAGCACTCTAAATGCACTGGGCCATATTTACTCTGGGGTGTCCCACGGGAATTTCCCAGGTGACGTATACACAGCAGCGGCGGCAGCTACACAAACACCGGGAGCTCACGCGGGTCGTCTGCTCGGGCAGCTGCTTCTCAGCCCCTCGCTAAGGAGGGCGTTTGCTGGTACCCACAGTTTACTTTCACACATAATCGGCTGCTTGCGAACCTCCCTTTGCCATGGCAGACTCTGATTTATACTGCTATGTGAAGCATTAATTAACAGCAATTTTGCCTTCAGTTGAGCTCAAAGAGAGCAGCTAGTGAAGCATTCACACATTCATATGCTGCTTTTGCAGCCTGCGGAAAGGTGCTTGCCTGCTCCCCTTTCTAAGCTGCAGCCTACTTGCGCTGACCTTGCTAGCTCAGGGGACTTTGCCGGTGGCTTTTCTCACGTTCCCCAACTGGAAGGGCTGTTGGTCTGTTTTCACATCTTACAGTATGTTTCTGTGCTAGTGCTATTTTTTCAGTTGGTTTCCCAAGGAAACGAGGCTTACGTGATTATCCTGTGTTTGTGCGCGCACGGGAGAGAGAGAATTAATCTCCTCTTAATAACTTTTAAACCTGTTGGGCAGTTGCACCCAAATTAGGCAGCAAGGTTAGAGATAGCATCTTCTATATATTATTTTCCTGCAAACACGCTGCATTGAGAATAAAACCATGGCATTTGTGTCCCTGCTGAGAAAGAGCCTGAACCAGTGAGAGCTTCACCCCACTATAGACATCAGAGAATACAAAAAGACCTGACTGCACAAGGGAGAGCAGCTGCCCTGTCAACTTTGTGTGAAGAAAATGAAGAGTGTGAAGTATTTATACAGGGACCACGTGCATAAAATATACATGAGAGGGTCAGAGCTAGTGAGAGAGCCACGCTGGGAGTCACGCAGGGGGTGGATCTGCTGCAGTGTACCAGCCAGGGTCTGCCTCTCGAAATATCGATCGAAACCCCACGTTTTCAATCCCTAACTCCGCTGGAAGTCTGAGTCCTTTGATAAATACCAAAATTGCCTTAGGCCCCTACAGTTTGAAAATTAGAGCCTTCCCGAAGAATTCCTCTTTGTTACCCCCCTGACACTGCCTCAGCAGCTCCAGGAAGCATCCGCAGACAGAGATCACACGGCTGCAATTAATTTTTTAACCAGCTTTCAAAAAATCTTTCAATCAAGGGATCTTCCTGGTCTACCACGTGCTCCCTTTCACGTGGGCCCCAGCTTTGATGTTTATGGGGGAAGGCTGCTGGGACGTGAGGGCAGCAGACAGCGCAGCTCGGTTGCGTGTGTAAAAGGAAATGAAGAAACGGATCCAAAGCGAGGGACAAAAAGGTTTTTTCCAGCTCCTAAGTGGGAAGTTTCAGCAGACAGCACACGGCACGAGGAGATTTCTTCCCTTGCTGATTTATTCTTGGGCTTTCAGGCTGTTTTATTTAGGTTATATTCCAATACACACTGAGCTTGGATTAAACCGATTTCCCTTCCCTCTATTTACGAGATGGCAAAGGATCAGGGCGCTACTGGCCTGTGCAGTGAGCAGAGCAGCAGCTCTGCCGAGCACTTTGCTTGCCTGACACACCCCACTGAGTCCAACAAATTCTCTCCAAGGCTGTGCTCGTGCTTTCTGCCTAAGAGGGGATTAGGATGGTCTGCCTCAAACTTCACAGCCCCCCTCCTGCCCTGCTCTCTCCTTCCTGGGCCCTGGCCTTTGCAATAAGGAATAAATCGCCATAAGGTTTAGCCCTGCTGCATGTTCTTTTGCAGTAGCAGTGGCTTCTGTTTGTTTAGCCATTACGGCCAAAAAGTTTATTTCCAGCTATGCTCCTGGAGCTCCGGTGCAAACCCAGCCCTTGGGTTTACTGTGGCCTGACACAAACTCGCTGAATGTCAGCTTTGAAATGCTTGAAGCTCTGAACAGCCCCGGTTTTTAGCCTTAGATGCAGGCAGGGATTGCTATGGATGCTCGGTGGGCAGGCGCAGGCTGAGTTTGGGATCTTGGATCTCAGTCTCGTCTGCCTGGCTCTCTGCCACTGATGTTCCTGCTCTCTCTCCCCCCGGCCCGTGTTCCCACTTGGTAAAACTGGGATTCTGCTTGCAAAGTTTAACTTTTTTATTGTGTTAGGAGGGAATATTAATTCCAAGTCTCTGCCTGTCTCTCCTTTCAGCTCATCAGCCAAGCTAGCGGCAGAGGCAGGGCTGGGAGCCCTGAGCACTGCCTGCAGCCCCCATCCTGCGTCACATCGTCAGAGCTCTCAGAGCTGTGATTTCCATGTTTTTTCCCAGAGTCAAAGAGCACAACAAGACCTTGGTAGATATTTTCTGCATTTAAACCTTCCAATTAAAATTCATAACTCTGCTGGCTGCTAAAAATCAAGGACTAGCAGAGTTGCTAGTGTTATGATATATTGTAGATTTTTCCATCCCTGGTTAATCCATCAGCAGGGCAGTGAAAACTAGCTGGTTGCCTCTGTTCAAAGAAGCTCTGTGACTTCATTCCTGCCCTTCTCAGATGATCTCCAGGTACCAACCCCCTTTTCTGCCACACTGTCGAACAGATGAACATAATGTAACCCCAGAGCAGTTAGTCTCAACCTCTCTTCAGCTTGGGAGATGGTTGCTTTGATTTTAGACTAAAGAAAAGTTTGCGTGTCCAAAAGCTTGTCCCACTTCCCCCCTGCAAGTATGTACATGGTCTAATAAATGATGCTGCCTCTCCCTACAAACCTTGCTGCATTTTATCCTCATACCTCCAACAATACTGTTTCTGCTGTGCTGATGCTGCTCATTTTTTTTTTTTAGCTAGGATGGCAGGAGTTTGCGTGTTTTGAATTTACCTGCCAGGTGGTTGCTGTGATGGATAGCCTTCCACAGAGTGAAAGGCTGAGCCGAGAGGAGGGAGAGGAAAGCCCTGTGCAGCCTTCCCCAGCACACACAGGGAGACTGAGCTGTCATTGCCATTAATCAGAAAGCTGTCAGCACCGAGAGCATCTACTCCAGAGACCCACTTCTACTCCAGAGGGGAACAACAGCCCTGGGGAAGAAAGACCCACAGAAAGTAAAGGCATCTGCAAGGGCTCTGCAAACGCAGCAGCTCCTTTGTTCTGGTAGAAGTTCAGGGCTGGCTTCATTTTGTAATGAGCAAAGAGTTTATTAGAAAAGGACAGGTACACTGGGTGGAGCTGATAAGGTGCCCTGCACATGCATGAAGATTTAATCCCCAGTTGCCACCCATCCTACTGTCCTAAGCACTGAGTTCCTACAGGGAAAGCGTGGAAAACTGGAATCTTGGTGCCCACCTATCTCAAGGTAATGGTAACAACTTCACCTAACCTGTACTCAGAACCAGCTTCACTGTATCAGAACACCCGAGCCTCAGCGGGCTGCAGCAGGAGACAGTGTAAGAGAGCACTGCACAGGCAGTTCAATGTCTTTATTATGTTGCTAACACATCAGGATAATTCTCCTTCAAGCTACACTAACCTACCAGTCTGGCAGTAATAAAGTATTTATGCTTGCAAAATGCATAATTTACCCATATGGAGCATTTACAAGCCGCACTGATTTCTCATGAGTATATGCATATGTTCATCTAGGTACCCATGCCTATATATTTAGCTGTATTAAAAAAGACGTACTTTGATTGCATCTGATTTGTTGAGCGATCGAGCTCACTCACATCTATGGCTCGTTGTCGTCGTTATTTACCACTCTCCCAATCTGAGTCATCTGCATTCTTTATTAGTAACGATTCCGGATTTTACTCCAGGTCATTGATACAAGTATTGACAAGGCACTGGGATGAGAAGCCAACCCCGAAGGCCAGCGCTGGGCACACCCTCACTTAGTGCTGCCTCTCGATCAGTGATTATATCCAGACATCTATTTGCATATGCTAACAAGGAGCTGCAGATGTTTTTGCCAAGGATTTCAGGGGAGGTAAAACTCAGACTCATGTGAGTTGTCACAATTGATTCCATAAATTGGATTGTGTTGAGTTTTTGCTCAACTGCCAAGATTTTGCACTGGAGGTACGGCAGGGCAGAAGCAAACAGATTTCATCTAATTTCATGGGAAATTTACTTCTTTTAGTGGGTTGTTGCAGTGGAAGAAATGCTCATGTATAAGGGATGTAGTTTAAGCAATCAGCACGCTCCCAGCATGCTTGTCATTGCCTGGAACATCTATAACCTGATGAGCAGAAATATCTTTCCAGGTATCATGGAAAATGTATCAAAATACATTTTATATTGTCCAGAGAAACAGCTAACACAAGAAGCAATTTGGCCTTGCATATGCTTTTTCTTAGCAAATCATTGAGCCATTAACCTTGAGAAGGTCAGTACACCATCCTTATTGAATTCAAGTAAAGCAACATTTAAAGTAATATTTAGAAGCAAAATTGTTCACACTTCCTTAATACACTCTTGGCTCCTGAACTATGACACCAAATTAGCCTTTCTGCTTCCCTTGCCACCTGCCCAACATCAGCATTCTCTGCTCCCCTTCTCAGGGACTGTCAGGAATTTTGAAACGAGGTAAGATGAGTGAAGAAGTAGATAGGCTCATCTTTCATCTAAAGAAAGCCTCAGTGATGCAGGTAATTTGGGGGCAGATTTATTGTCACGGTCCAACACAGAACACGCCACATTTTGGTGGAAAGGAAAATTTTTCATGGAGGCTTACAAGCCTTATTCAAATCTCACTGAAGTCACCAAATAAGTGGGACTGTTCCTATAAGGTCTAGGACTGGGGACTCGATATGGGTTAGTATTATTAAGGCATAAGTTGATGGTGCCTGTTCCAAAGTCACTTCAGTATCAGAAAAATCATCTCATCTGGTTTGCTTTAATCAGTCAGCAGTCCTGGATAACACCTGGAGTGGATACCAAGCTATGCGGAAAGAAAAAGGCAAGTCAGAGGAAATCAGAGGCATCTTTGAGGAGCGCTCCCTGGGAAACAGAAGGCAAATGCAAAGGCTGTCCCACTCCTCCAAGGATCAAGCCCAAATGCCGTCCTCTTCTGTAGCACAGACATGAGTCCCCGAGCAACATTTCTGGAATCAGAGCCCTAACTCTGCCTCATCCCTGGCCTACTTCCAAATCACCTTTTCCTGGATCTAGTCAGATCGCCTCCCAGTATCCTCCTGTAACTGGTGGGATAGCAGGCACTGAACTCTCCACAGCTGGCCCAGCTTCATTTTGTTACTCCCCATACTCAAGACCACTGCCTGCTTGTCTTCTGTTCCCTGAAAAGGGGAATCAAGAGTGGCTTTTCACTGCCCTTCCCAGACTCAAACACGGCCACTTCGGGGTGCCATGGCCATCTCCAAGGGATCCCATCCTCCCTGCTCTTCATGCACACGGAGGAGCCAGTGGGTCTCATGTGTTGGGTTGCTTTTCCGGAGATGTGACAGCAGCATGGTCCAAACTGCTGCACAGATGTGGTTGTTTTGTACAGGTGGGTAAAGTCTCATGGGCTGAGACTGGAGTTCAGGTACTCTTGCAAAGTAAGTGCAGCCGCAGGGCAGGAGGGAGAGTTGCCGCTGGGTGCTGGCGCCATGTCCTCTCCTGCAGGCAGTCTCACCCACCCAGGCTTTTGTCTCCACACCCACGAGGGATTTCTCCCATTTCAGATGGGAAGAGTCTGCAAACTGAGAAGCTCTGAATGCCAGAGGGGAAGAAACAGCTTTAGTGACCTGAGGAGCTTTTCAAACTGCACGCCCTAAAAAAATATCCCCTTCCAATTAAGACAAGTACCAAAACTAGAGATTTTTCATGGCCTGAGAATGAAAGTAGAGAAATAATTTGGAGCTATAAAACTATTGTATGTAAGTGATATGAAAATAGGGTTCATTTTGATTTAGATGTTTTTGTCATTTCTTTTTTTAAGCTAAATTGACTCTTTCCTTTGTCCTACATATTTTCAACTTATTTTGAACCCTAAATCAAAACATTTTTTGCTTAAAAAATACAGACGTGCTTGTTTCAACAGTTTCAGTGCTTCCCCCTGAAGGAAATGGTTTTGAACTGAGAAATTTGTCATATTAGCTCCCATCAACAATTTTGGTTTTAATAAATGATACTTTCCTAAAGGGAAAGAAACCACAACAACTAACATTTCACAAAAATAATAATAAAAAAAAAACTTGACCAGTTCTTGATCTGGGGAACTTGAATTACCTTGGGGCACAAGAATGAAGGGTTGAGTGACCTGGCCATGGGTTTCACAAAAAGCAGTGAAAAGACTAGGAAAATAAATATAAACATCAGAGGGATCTGGATGAAGACTCTCTTGGTGAAGTTCAGCGTGCCTCGGTCTCCCCGTCTGCACAACGAAGGCAATAACACTCAGCAGAGCTGGGTCCAGCTGTGGTGAGGATGGGAAAGAGGAGTTAGGAAGCTACACAGCAAGGACACACCGCTGGATGAGCTCTGCAGAGGATGCGGTTCACCGGACAGATTCAGATGTCTGTCAGCTGGGTTAGCTGCTAGGGTCAGAGGCAGAGAGGGTCTTGAATGGTTTCTTTTTCTCTAGAAACCCCTGTGCTCTCATTTTCATTCCAAGCAGAATGAAACCAATTTGAAAGCCCTGAATTCTTCAGCAACAAAAGTGGTGTTCTGCATGCAGCCCCACTTCTTGCCCCATTTATGTTTTGTCCGTTGTGTGGGGAACAAATAAATATTCCAAGGCCGTGACTTCTAACGTCTGACTTGCCCTGTGGTGCACAGAGCATCGCAGGAGATAGCTCCGGGTCAGGGAAGGGCACTGCTCGCTGTTCAGTCCTCTCCCAGGGAGCCCAGAGAGGAAAGCATCTTTACAACACTCTGCCTGCGCAACCCTGGGCTTTGCATTGTAAATACTCTGCAGAAGTGATTCCATCCCTGACAAAGAAATGAAAAAAATTATTTACTTAGGAAAACCAAACTTGTGTTTCCTGTCACAGAGGAAAACCGCAAGCTAAGACAAGATGTCATTGTTTTGTTATCAAGGCAAATAGGTGAAGTCAATAGCAGCCTCTATAGGGCCGGTCCTTGAGTGACCCCTCAGGAAAAAGCTGTGGATGAGGAGAGGAAGGGACTGATCTGCTCTGCCTGTTGCCTGGCCACAGGTCAAGAAATAATGAATCTTGTGCATGGAAAAATTAGGCAAAAATGTAGGAATGATGGCTGTCGAGGGGGAAAGTGAGGTGTGACAGGGTCTGCCCGGGGCACTGTAGGATCTGTCTCCAGGGCGCTCTGTATCAGGCTGCTCCCATCCCTAGGGATGGCTGGCCCTGCCCTGGGGCAGGGGTAGGGTGTTCTAGAGATGTCTCAGGGTCCCTCCCAGCACCCTTCCTCTAGGTCTCTAAAAGGTCTCTGCTAGAAACAGGGCTGTAATGTTTCTCATGTGGCTGTTCAGTCCACGGAAGGACTCCAGGAGGGAGCACAAGACACTTTCAGCCAATATCAGACAGCCTGGTGATTAAGGGCAGGGAGAGCTCGTGGGTGGTAAGGTACCGCAGACATTTCAACGCTTTGTCACTGTGCTGCTTTAACTCTTCCACAGCCTGTTCCACATCCACAACACCCAACCACTGCGGTGCCTCCGGCATTTTTTTGTCTTCCACAAATGTCATTGTTGAAAATCCAGCAGCCAGCAGAGATCCAGGACTCCACATTTTGTTGCTCCCTATTGAAACAGGGTTGGATTTTTAAGGAAAAAAAAATCAAATTATGACATGACTAACTTCACAAAAATCGCTATCATGAAAGCAGTGTAAGCCAGATAGGACCTAAAATCTAGCGTAAGAATGGAGGTGGGACCCACCGTATAACTGGTTAATATTTTACAGAGGAGAGAAATGGAGACATTAAAAAAATTAGGGTCTTGTAAAGGACAGACTCCTCACAGAACCTATTCTTGACAGAATTATTTTTCTTTGTAGCTCAGGACGAGAAGGGACCCAGTCTATAAGGAATCAGAGAGCAGTCACCACTGAGGGTGACAAATAATTACTTTAAAACTCCAATGTAATGCTAACTAAGATGAAAAGGCAAAACATGGTGCAGCTTTGACAGAAGGCTGGATATATGCTGCCTTTCATAGAATTGCATGGGTGACCTCCGCAGCTGCAAACAGAGTGACAAACAGCAAACGCCTCAAGAACAGAGGAAAAATAACACTGAGATGTCATTAAACCTGAAGTAAATAGTTGATGAAGCAACTCAGGCAACCACTTCCTCATCAAGAATGCCACAGTCTTGACCTTGGCAAGAAATTAAGTGGACCCATCCAGAATAATCTCCCTGCTTCACATCCAGCATAATTTGAAAGTTATGAAGTAGTCACGTCCTCCAGCTCCCTTGCTGAGTTTCCATTTGTTAAGTGGATTATTTAGTATTGTTCTCTCCTTTTCATGCCACAACTTCTTGTTAAAATACAAAGGTGGAATGGAAGAAAAAGGCTCTGTGTAAAATCCCAGCTGAAAGATCGTGACCTCAAGAATAAACATCCGTCAATTGAGGAGTCATACAGACTGTGCTCAGAGATGGAAAAGTGCTGTGATAAGGCTGGAAGAGTGGTACAAAACAAAATCTGGCACATACAATAATTTGGTTATTAAGAGAAGCACTTTCCAACTGCCTCCTTTGAAGGAACGGCTTATTCAGTCTTTTGCAGACATAAGAAGTACAGAAGGAGTCAGGCCCGGGGGTGCGCGCACAGTCCGGCGGGCAGTCATGGGCAGCCTCTACCCAGGCTCTTCTCCAGCAGGACACAAACCCAGGCGCTGGGATGGAAGCCTGCCCAAAGCAAGGTGTGACTGTGCAGGCTCACTCTGCTGATGCAAGGATGAGGGTGTCCTACTCTTGGCTCCACGCTAGACCCAGCCTTAGAGCTGCCTTGGCATTTGGTTCTTGACCTTGGGCAATTTCCAGATTGCAGAGAAGCCATACATTCTCATATCGTGCAACTGAGTTCTCCCAAAGTGACGGCAAAGCTTTTGTTTCATTAGCACAGTATCAATCATCTCCTACTTTTCCATCGCTCCTTTAATGAACAGCGTTATCGGTATTTCAATACTGTGAATTAACAGAATCAGAAAATTAAATGATGCAATCCACAAGTGTTTTTGCAGGTTCATGGTATTCTTGTTCACTTGAGTAAAGCCATTCCTTGAACATATTTGGGCAACGGCACTGCTACTGTGGCAGAATAATTACTGTAATGGTCACAAGTTGTTAACTCAGCGGGTGACACAGTGAAGCGCAGTTCGTTCAAAAATGAGATACATGAACCAAGCAGCCCCAGAAGACAATATACTCCTCTGAATAAATGTCACAGGAAGCTTTGCATTTCATCCTGCTCTTAGGAACTTTGGATGGCTTTAATTTTAACAGTTTTGCATACAATTAGCAAGCAAGCCGCCTGCTTGAAGATGACGGGGCACAGTCAGTCGTCCTGTCTGCAACACTGCCGAGATTGGAGCTGGAGCTACTTTTGCTTATATGCTTTTACCGTATCTACATCTGTGCTCATTTAAGTACAGGAGCTGCTGAAAATGTCAGTTAGGCTTTGCTGTGATTGCCATACTCGTCAGCGATGTCTTGATAACACTGATAACTTTCCTTCCCCCACTTTGTGTGTGCCTGCACTATAGAATACGAGACACCAGAACAGCTGTCACTACCTGGATTTCTCATTTGGTCAAACCTTCATACGCACTTCCCATTTGGTAAAGTCATTCTGTAAAATTAAATGAGAAAAAATCTGGAAACAAAATCGCGGTACCTAAAAGCCTTTTCTTTAGGGAAGGTCAGCTCTGAGTCTAAGCAGATGGAGCCCTTTTTCAGCTAACACTTCTGGGTAGTAAACAGATAAGGGTAACAGTCTTTAACTGATTTTACACCTCTGTGCATGTACCTAACAGCGAGCAAAGGATTTCCTGCAAATTCCTTCCTCAGGCAGTGTCTACGGGAGGTTGAAATTTGTCAAGGTGATTTTCCAGTTTTAAATGTTTTTTTTTTTTTTCTCCTCCTGAAGTCAGACATTTCCATTCTGATGGATGTTTTCTCATTTTCTGATTTCTTTTTTAGATATTGCCTCCCCCCATTCCTGCTTTTTCTCTCTTCACTGTTTCCAGAGGACAAGGGGGACAGGTGACAAAAAACAAATGAATACATTTTTTTTGAACTTACAATGTACAAAAGGAAGGTGTATATTTGTAATTAAGATCCCCCCCAACCTCTTTTACCTGTAAATTGCTACCAGCTTTGACAACTTTACTGTGACAGGGAGATCTGCTGAACAAATGTGACGTTCGATGCGATTACACACGGACGACCGAAGATCGCCTTTCCCCATTTTTTCCCTTATGATGTCTGTAAAGCTGCCACTCTTTAGTTGCCAGGGGGCTTGTATGGCGATCATCTGAGCCACAAGCCTAAATTGCCAGTGAGTCTGGAAAACGCTCTGCAGAGTGCCGGAGCTGGTGGCCAGTTGGAAAAAGGCTGGAGTAAGAAAAAGGCGGTGTAAGAGCGAGCTCCAAGGCAGGGGAAATTCCTCATCGTGTTGCACTCTTTGTTTGGAGTTATGCTGGAAATAAAGCAGTATTCTTCCGCCAAAAGCAATGTGCTTTTAAGAAGCCAGATTCATCTGAGCTAATCCAGTGCCCACACACACGACAGTGTAAAGGCCAAATTCTCATTCCTCTCGTGCTGGGGTAAGACGATGTCATGTCGCAGCCAGGCACTAACGAGACCGGGTTTAGGATTTGGAGCTTGCTTCAGGCGTCACCATGTTTCCCACAAGATTCCTACAGACACTCTCTCCGATAATTGCAGGGATGATGTTTTACAGTAATGATGAAATATTGCTTTTGAGAGTGGTGCTTTCACAAATAACAGCAATTGCGTTCAAAAGAGCAATTCTGAGGCTGGCTGTGCAGGTAAATTACCCGAAATACCTGCAAAGACAGTCAGATAAAATAACTGGAACAACACTAGGGCTAGTATGATGCTCTGGGGGCAGCTAAAACACTTTTTCTCATAAATCCTGTAAGTCCAACCTAATAACTTCCTCGGGGAGCTGACAGCCCTCCCCACAAGGACTTTTTCTTTAAATTTCTTAATGTGCAAAAGTAAATACTTGATTTCATCTGACAACAGCAAGACAGATGTTTTGCTTAAGGATGGGAATGAGTCAGGTTCTTCTCTGCCTTCTTTGCAATCTGTCCTTGGCTACTTATTACAGAAGTAACAATCTCTGCGAGCATGGACTCGGAGGTCAGCCGGAGGTTGGGGATACAGTGACTGTGACCAAAGGCTATCTGGGCAACTCTTTGCTTGGTTAGATCCAGGCATATTATTTTACAAAAAGTAGTCAACACAGCTTATCCAAAAGAGCAGGATGAATGGTATTTAAACAGCATTTAAACAGCTGAAAGCTTGCCTGATTTCTATTGCCTGGTGCTTCGTTTTGGCTGGCTCTAGGCCTTCAGAGTGGCCCAGCCACCAGAAAATTAAATAAGGCTCCATTCAGGAAAGTAATTCAGACTGGAACATTTGTTTCTGGCCCTGCAAAGCTACTACTGCAAAACCAGGGAGTATGGACAGCCTGTTTTTCACGAGAAGAAGAAAAACACTGGGAATGTCAAAAGGGAAAGGCTAGCCAGAGTGTAACCATTCCCTGTACTATGATGGGTGCATGGTGAGCCTTGTGCAAGAAGAGTTAAAGGACGTAAGATCCGATGAGTATGGACTTAGTCTGGAAATTAGAAAGCTTTTAACCATCAGAGGAGTGGATTTTTGGAGAGTCTCTTCACAGCAATAATGAGGGGAGGATGTCAGATTTATGGACAAGTTTAGGTAACACGGCTGCTTGCAATAGCTGGGGTTGGTCACCACAACCCAGGAGGACTCCGCTGGTCTTACTGCTTACGTGCTGGTGGGAGGAAGCCCAACACAGCCCCCAGTCCCTCCGTGGTGATCTGCTTGGGGCGTAGAGATTGACCTCTGCGTCTTTCATGCACACTCCTGAGATCAGAAAAAATTGTAAATACTGTGATAAGGATAGTGAAAAAAAGGCAGATACATTTATTCTCTGTGCACTCTGCCTCTTGCTCTCTACTTTGGAGCCTATGTGAGCAGACACTCAAGACAGGGAGAGGAAATGGAGTCACTGCTGTGCTCATGCTCAACTCCTGTATTTCTGACTTCTGTTCATTTTTATACAGGAGCAGGAGGAATTTGTGCTCTCTGCACTTTTCTGGGATCTAAATACATCGTACACTCCATTCAAGCTGCAACAACCCTCAAATATTGGTGCGCCCCCAAATCAGTGCTATTTATTCTGGGACAGAGTCCATTTTGCTTTGGACTTTGCTTTTGTTTCTCTTGGAGCTGCATGACATTGCACAGCTTTTCTAAGGATAAGATCACAGACTATGCACTGTGAAGATTAAGGGGACTTGTTCATGGGGATACTGTGGTTTTGTTAATGGACAAAAAAGGAGATTTTTGTGAGCTCAACTTACATACAAAATGAATGTACATTACTCTGTTCTAATTGCAAATAGCTTGGCTGGGGCTTTAAAAGCCTTTCATTCCAAGTCCAGTGTTTGTCAAATGTCTTTTAATACTAACCATGGCTATAAAGTGCACATTATTATTGTTAATGCTTACAGGAGCCTTTTCAGCAATGGCCCTGCTCCCGCCCAGTCCAGCACAAACACTCTCCCTAGCATGGAGGATTGGAAACAACATGCATTAAAATGGACCCAGATAAGAGGAAAATAAGTGGTTTCATAAAGACTGTGAAGCCTGAAAGAACTCTTAAAAGTCTGAAGACCCAGAACTGCCTAATCTGAGTGCAGACACCCCCTCCACCCCCAACCCCGCAATGCTGAGCTTGCAGAATTTTACTCTTACCCTGCTTTTTCCCTATTTATTGTGCTTTGTTACATATTTTAGGTTTTAATTTTCACAGGAGAAACAAACTTGCTTCATTTGACTGGCTGGATTTCGTGCACCAGAACTGCAGGGGAGGGTTTGGCTTTTCAGTGCTGCCGGGGAAGATTTGTCTTGGCTCCTTCTGGCCAATGGTGGGCAGAAGACCCTGGGCGAGCACCTCACAGCCACCCTTCCCTGCCCACTGCCAGCAGATTTGGGAAGTGCAGAATGCTGTTAGCCTTGCTCTACCACCCACCGTGTAACTTGGATAGCAAGATCCCTACGTCCAGAGATGAAAATCTGGATGAAATTCAGATGTCTCAGTCTATGAAGGATTAGGGCTTAGGGTAATGAATCCCACTGACTTCCAGCAAGACTTTAGTGAACTCCTAAGTGTTGACATCACTTTTGAAAGTACTCCCAAATTGCTGCAGGACTTTATAGTTTGAGTGCCTTGACCAAGGCCATGAAGAAAAGCCTGTAGGCATTACTCAGGTCCTCTGAATTGCTGTGTAGTCCTTTAAATCCTAAAGAGCTTGGTTGGTGCCATGCCCCGTGTAGGTCTACAGTTCTTTTTCTTAACACCAGGTTAAGCCTCAGCCCACTAATACCTCTTTAGGAAGTGTTATACAGCAACTAAAGCGTAATATGTAGAAAAAGATTACAACCCCTCATTGTTGTTTTGTGGTTTAATTAGCTGTGAAACAGTTGAATAAGAAGTCTCATTTTGGCCTGCGATAGACAAAGAACATAAATTACCAAATATTTACCTGAAGATAGTTGTGTGGACACAAGAGGAGCAGTGGAGTTGGGAAGAAAGAGAGGCAAAGGATGAACTAGAAGCCACTCAGTGCTATCCAAACAAGGCAGTTAACATCCACAGCCCTGTTAGGTCATGTAACTCTACCACAGCAAAATTAGAAATGGAGCTGAAATTAAATATAAGTCACATGTAATGTTATTCAGTAAGTGTGATACAATGCAGTGTAATAGCCTGATATTGTATATTAACCCTGGGAATTAGTAACTAAATTGCCCGTGCCGACAACAAACAAATATTTCGTCTGTAGGGTCAAGAGAAGGGACGTTCTTGCTATGCAGAGTCATAATCTGATCATTCTGCGAGAGATGCGGGAGATAGACAGTCCAGGAAAAAATGTCAGTTCTATCTACATACATTAAGTGCAATTTACATAAATTACACGCTGTGAAGGATCAACATATGATCTTCTTCATGGCTCGTATGTCTTCTCCTGTCACCCCAGAAGTGAAGCAGGGAGTGATCTGTGTGTCAATGCATGCATCGTCTTCTCTGGCCAGGCTGATGTCAGCCCCAACTCTGCCATTGCTGAAGACACTTTGAATGTGTACCAGTTGGCCAGGCTCCAACCTAGGCTTTTTCTCTGGGCATTTGACATAGTCTTCTAACCAAATTAAAAAGTATAAATTTCTGCTTACACTACAGTCAGACGCTGTGTCTGAAATCACCGCAGCGGACTATGTCAGCCGTGACCTCTTTCCTCAGCTGTACAAGGTCAGCAAGGGCAGACTGAATTTTTAAGCTGTTTGGTGTAAGTCAGGAAAAAAAACCCAATTGTCTGGGAAATGTGAGACGTTGCAAGAAACTGTGTGATAAGATTATGAATGCCACAAACTGTTTGCATGAAGCGTTCACAAGAAATCCTATTTTATTGCTTTTCAGGCTGAGAACTCCTCCTAATTGGAAATAGCCTCTCCCAGGCTTGTCCAAACCCTAACAAGAACTGATGAATCCAACAGGAGCAGGGGGAAATCTACCCAGCAAGTCCAATTCTCTCCCTTCACAGGAGCGTCATTCAAACATACCAACCTCTACCTTAAAACCTGTGAGGTTGCGGGTCCAGAGGGACTTCAAACTTCCTTCTAGTCCTTAAAATGGACAACCTCATTCGTCTGAATATTTCTTGGCCTCCAGAGAGATGAATAAAACAGTGACCTGCACGTCAGCAATTCCTGGGCTGTCTACCTCTGTGCCTCTTTGCTGCAGCAGCTGTTGTGGAGAGCATGTCTAGCTGTGCCAGAACTAACCCACCTTTCAGACGTGTGGAGATTTCCTCTCCTTTTTGCAAGACTTAAAAAACTCTCCCAGAAACCCGGACTCCCTTGGCAAAGTATTTCAGTGTGGGCTCCCCCTGTTCACTTTCTTGACTGCTGGTCTAGCAACACAAACTCTTGTTTTATCCTGAATCTTTCTTCCCCCAGCCCCTTAAAAAACCCACCAACAAAAAAAGCCAGATGGCACAGAAATGTCAATGCTAGTTTAATGGTAAATGTGAGAAGTAAAACAGAAGAGGGAAAAGCACAGAAATTTGTAAGCAGTCCCTCTCCATCCAAAGCAACCCAAGGAAGCAGGTTCTCCAGAGACATAGTTCTTCTGGAATCGAACATATGGCAAATAGATTTTCTATTTTAAATTCATAACTTTGTTGGAACTTTCAAGCCAAAACCAATACACGATTTTTTTCTTTCCACCCAGCAGTAGTTAGGGTCTTCTACTGTGTTTTGCTCCAATAACTGAAAGGGCCAGAAGCGAAAACTGTGGCCTCACTGAAATCAATGGCAAAAATCCTCAAGTTTAACAGAAGCAGGGTTTCAGTTCGACCCTGGAAGACTTTCACGCTCAGAGTAGCTGCTCAGCTTCAGCATACTGAAAGCAGCAGAATCCCATATAAGATCCTGGTGGCAATGCAACCACATTCCACGACCCTATGCCCTCCCCTGGCAAGCAAGAAGTGACAGGTTACTCTAAAATTAGAGTAAGTTTACTGAAGGGACATTCTTGGGATTCAAGAACAAAATCTTCACGCTTCTAGCAAACGTGCCCCTCCTGCTCCTCCGAAGCTGCCCGCAGCCTGGGATTCCGGCACTTTGCACTGCAGGGAGCAGGCGCGTGTTAATGTGTCACCTCCCGTGTGCTACGTCTCCACTAACATCCCTCCCTGTCAGATAACAAGTGTGATCCTCATCGGTACCAGGTTCCTGTGAGATAATATTCATCACCACCACCTTCCTTTCCTCAGCACAGGCAAGCTCAGAGCAACCAAGCTGCTCATTTATCCTATGATGAGCTGAAGCCAGCGAAGCGCAGGGCCCTGCCTCCATCCCAGGAGCCCAGCAGCAAGTCCTGCATCCTATTGCACAAGGCTTTTCCTTTCCATCAGCTTTTTTTCTAAGCCAGCTTCCACTAACGGGCTGTGAGATGGTGGGACTGAGCTGCTGCTTTCCCCCACCCTAGCAGAGGCTGCACTTCAGCCTTGGGAGAAGGCATCACCCTCCGCGGGCTTGACTCTGACAAATTTCTTATTAAAATTGTTATCAATGTATCTGCCTCCAGGACTAGGCCGATAGTTATAATGCAGTCTGGGGTCCTTTGGGAAGAGAAGCACTTTTTAAATGTAAGATGGTGTTATTAATGATAAGGAAGGCATTACAGTGTATAAAATTAGCCGGCTGGAGACATCTACCTTCTGCTCCTTATACAGTGTGACATCCTTATGTGTCTCTGCTCTTATCTACAAAGAATATAATTTCATTAGTAAATTGGAGTATCTCCATCTCTCCTAATTATTCATTATTTCTCATAGCTATTTAAAAACAACTTCAATGTTTAAAAACTTGCTCAGTAAAAACCAGAGCCAGGCCTCCCCTACAGCTCCTTCCCTCCTGCCTGCCTTCGACATGGCCCTCCGGCTTCACTGCGATGCCAAGCGGTGAGACTGTCTGCAGCCCGGCTTGAGAACAACCTGCAGCCCGTTGTCAACTGAAATCTCAATATTTATTTTTAAGCTGCAGGAAAACAGCTGCCTAAGCAAATCCCGGCCGCACGCAGGTGTCCCGTGGGCAAGCTCTGAAGCGATTGCCAGCGAGGACGGTCGCTGAGGAGGACGGAGGCAGGGTCGACATACAGAGCTGGGGATTTTTTTTGTGTTGGTCTGATGGGAGCAGAGCGAAGAGCTGCTCCGCACCCCAACCACCCTGTCACCCTGCCCAGCCCAGGGACCACAAGCTCCCTCGCGCTGCAGGCCGCCATGTCTCCTTTTACAGCTGCATTGCTGGCAGCTTTCCCTCAGAGAGAGGGAAGGATTCCCAGGCCTCAGTGGGGCTCGCAAGGAGCCTTCGCACTAAAAACCCCCGCTCTCTTAAAACACGAAAAGCCAATTTCTGAGAGGCTTTGAAGGGAAAGTGCGCTTTTGTTCTGCTGTCCCATAGACAGGCTGGGGAGGAAGAGGCAGTAAGCCGGGGGGGAGAGGGAATAACCCAAAGCGTGACTGAAAGCCACGTCTCGCAGTGCCCCTGCAAAATGGCCGCTCTGCTGCCTCTCAGTCCCTCTCAGAGCTGAGCATCAGCCTACAACCTGAAGCCAGGAGCAATGAAATAATACCCGTGCCATTTTAAAAAGAAAAACCAGAATGAATTGGCAAGCGTTTCCAGCAGTTCAAATCCTGGCCCATCTCCGTTTGGGATCACCGCCTGCTTCTGACCACCCAGGGAAAAAACAGGTCCAAACTGTGATGAAGGATGAGGAGATTCTTAATGGTTTGTACTTACGGCAGAAGAAAAAATGAGCCTTTGGAGTGAGACAGGATTATGTTCCTTTGTAAGGTTACGGACGTGCAGCACAGAGTTCATTGCTAATGGGGTTAATCCTTCTATGGGGGAAAAAATCAGATGGTAGCACCTTTAAGTTGGCTCTTG
Source organism: Pelecanus crispus (assembly GCF_030463565.1). Classification (NCBI taxonomy): domain Eukaryota; kingdom Metazoa; phylum Chordata; class Aves; order Pelecaniformes; family Pelecanidae; genus Pelecanus; species Pelecanus crispus. The sequence goes on along the minus strand of NC_134653.1, from coordinate 2,876,261 downwards.
GCAAGTACTCGATTACTGCAAGAGACCAATTAAATCAAATCGGGGTCAGAGTGTCTCAGAACGGGGAGAAACCGTTCTCAGCCTTGTCTGGCTCGTCAGAAAGATGACGGGGGTTAGGAGTCTGCTGTGAATGAGGTTCAAGTCAATAAACTCCTTGCAATTAGATTCACCCTAGTGTTTTGTTTTCCTTAAAATACATATAATTAAATGAAAGGGGGAAAAAAAAAGTGCGAAGAGAAAAAAACATCCCACGAAAGGTGAAATAAGGCGGGCAGGGAGGTAGGCATTCACACTGCTGCTCTCGTCAGGGGCAGACCTCACCGCGGGAGAGTCAATGCTACAATTACCTGGGGAGGAAATTCAAGCTCTGCCCAAAGCCCTCTCCATCACCTGAGCATCATTTAAACCCTTGTGTTAGGGCTTTACAAATGCTTTAAACAATATAGTGATCGCTGGATTTGCTGTCTGTACTGGGGAATGCAATTGAGTCTCCCCAATGAGACCCATTTAAAGACTGCCTGTTATTAAAGACTCACTTAAAACCCTTAAACACTTGAGAGAAAATGATACCTAAGTGGGATTCTCATTACGTTGAGGAACACGAATAACTGCCTCGTTGTCCTCAGAGGGATTTAACAGCTTATGGAAGACCACACCTGGGTCACCGCTCATCATCTGGACAGGGGTAACTTGCTGTGACCAGAATGTGCGTGACTTTTGCTCCAAAGCAGGCCAAGGATGGAGCGTTGGCCAGTGACCACAGTGACTTGTGCCTTAACATGGTCGGGACCTATCTCACGTTTACACACCTCAATGGTTGCAAAGACATAACAAAAAGACCAAGACAAATCTCAGGCCTCTTGAGAACTGCTTGGTTTCGTACACTCCAACATTCAGACTTGTCTTGATCACCCATATGCTCTGAGAGACCTGAAACTATGGGTCACCAATTGATTTGGATTTTGTTCTCTAATAGCTCAGAAAGTTTTCTCTTGCATTGGCTTGACAAGAGCCTCTTCATCATGCCAGCTGGATCAATTGAATCCTGCTGATAACGCTGCAGTCTTTGTTACCTCCTCTACTCTTTACATCTCCATGTAAAGAAAATGTGAAATAGGATCCTCTCAAGATATTAGGGGGAAAAAGTAAGATATCCGGTATTAATATGCTTAGACATTATCTCTGCATCTCAGTGGGGATTGTCTTCACCTGATTCTTAATTTAGTACTTTAATACTTTTCCAGATCAGGTTACATAATTAATAAACCCTTTGTGTTACACAGAATTTTATTGTGCTGAAGAACATCACAATAAACCAGTCTTCTACTATTTGTCTTTAATATAAGTCCTCTTAATAAAAATACCACCCTTCAATAGAAAAATGCTACTCGCATAACCTGTGTAGAATTGTTAAATATCTGTTGCCTTTCCAAAGATAGTCGGGCCATTAACAGTACCTATGCAATCCCGGAGCATAGGGCAAAAGAAGGTAGTAACAGACTTTTGATTTTCAGAACACGGAACATACATCTGAATTAAAAAAAAAAAAAAAAAACAAACAACAAAACCAAAAGATCGAAGGCAATATTTCATAAGGAAACCGATACCATTACTGACATTCAGGGGAGTCTGAGACTCACTTATGCAGAAAGCCTGTGGCCAAGGTCACATGAGTGCAGTATTTTCATTCCCCAGGCAAATACTAGATCCTTTATGTTTTCCTCCATCATGAAAGGACTACTGTTTGGATGGAGAAGGTTTTATTTCATACAGGTTGTGATGCACTCAGTGAGACGGTTGTTTCTGGCAACAAATCGGTGAGAAATCTTCCTCCTCACACAGAGAGAGATCCCTGGCACTTTGTCGTGGGTCTGTCCTGTGGCCACCATCATGGCCAAGGGTGACTTGGGTTGGGTTTGAATCCATAACTGCTTTATGGGCCTTTGCATCACCTGGGCACCTGTAACTGCATTACCTGGACCTGGTAACTTTGCCCAGACAGGCTGTGAATCTCTTCTTTCCCTTTGTCCTTCACCTATATAGTATGTTTGTTACTCGCTCTTACAATCTTTAACCTTTATTTTTGTTTTGGCCAGCTGCTTTGTTAACGTTGCATCTATGGATAGCACATGCAGGGTTAAAAACGATGACAACTCTTATAACAAATGGCTAAATAATTGCAAATCACCATGGATTGCACCAGTGTTTGCAAAGGTGTGTATAAATAGTTTATAATATGTTAATCAGAGATGAAGAGATGTTTTAATAAATAGTTAATCAGTGATGGCTCTCTGTATACGTTTAGAAAGTTACAGCACCGTCTCTATTGCTTTTCATCTTTCTCATGTTTACTGCATCTTTACAGGATGGTTTGTGATCCGCAGGACTACATAGGAGTATGTTGGTTTTGAATTTATAGCATTTATTTACCATTATTAAAACATCTCTTTCCATTTATTAACAGTTTATAAAAAAGTCCTGGTATGAGACGTGTTTCCTCTTGCTCCTGCTCTCCAGAACAGAACTGAGGATGCACATCACCTTTCTTGTTTCACATTCCAGTTGCAACAAAAATCAGTGACTTCTGATCATGCATTTGTGTCACCACCTTTCTAAAATGGCCCGCTGTGCTAGCAACACTTGAAACGAACTGGCAGCTTTCTGCCAAAGGTTGATTGGTACCAGCACACAGTTAATTGGTGACATGGTAGTCACTCAGCCGATCAATTCAAGCTTGGGCTGTCTGTCTTTTTTTTTAAGAGATAATGGGTTCTTTTGTATACCCAGGGCGGGACGGCTCATCTGTGCGCTCTGTATGAACTCCTACCATAACAAGCCACATTTTGAGGCAATGCCAGAATAGCATAGTGAGGTTACAGGCATGCCCAGTTTTTTGAGTATTTGCCTAGTGTGATTATAATCTCCGAAATTAACTTCAGAGCCATCATGCTGCAGTGATCGTTTAACGGCCTTGCTAGCCTTTCTGGCCCTTGGAACCAAATACGAAGAGACAATTGCTCTTGGCAACAGATCACCCCACTGATGGCTGCGATCTTCAACCTCCCAGATGTACTAGGAGTAACTGAATGGGATTGTGATGAAGTTAAATTGGCAGAGACTTGTTGTCTACTCTCTCTCATCTGAAGATGAGAATGAAAATAGCCCAGCCTGGCATCGCCCTGTACAATAACCTGGATCTATTACGAGTTTTCCACTCCTGCAATCTGGAAATGTTTGTTTTGCTCAGACAGACAACCCTGGAAAGCTACCGATGGTGACAGCTGACAAACCCAACATGTTTTCTATGGCCATTTTTCTCTCTGGTATGATTCCCCTCAGGTAGTGCTTCCACATGTTATCTATGTCCTACAGATTTCACTGGTCTCCATCAGGAGCTATCCTGAGCCTCGCAACTCATGGCTCATGAGTTGTACGGGTTGCCTTTCTGGGCTAGAACACACCACCCTCTCACCTCTGCAAATGCACCTTCCAGTTCCACCAGAGATAAAGTGTTGATCTGTTTTGATCTCTCGATCCCCATCCCCTTTTTTTAACATTGCAAAAATGTCTTGTTTCAGAACCAGAACAACTGTGCATGCTGTAGATGAGAGCCTTCTTTCACCTTGGAATATGTGCATGTAGCTCTTCTTGGTATCAGCTGGAGGTTTGAATACATATTTAATATCAAAGGCTTATATTTAAAAAAAAAAAGACTGATGATTCTTGCTGCCCAGCTTTGAGGCACATGAAAGGAACCTGATTTTGAAGCCGTGCTGAGCTCTGAGAATCAGGCCAGCAAGTCACACACCCAAACCACTTGTTTATTTTTATAAACCCAGCTGAAACACAGCAAAAAGTTTTTAGGGAAGCAAATAGGCAAAATATTTGTTATCTACGTAATGTTTGTAATGACAGCCCTCTGCTTTCCCTAATGTCTTCACAATTTACATATAAACTAGACATCATATCACTGGGTAGTTTTATTTCTCCAAAACACTGTCAAGTATGCTGACAAAGTTTTGAGGCTTTTAAATTAAATGTTTTCACTAAACACGTAATTCATCATTTAGTTTAAGAAGGAACTGATTTAAAGATATGGTGAGTGCTTTGAGGGCAGGCAGCAGAGCAGAGCTAAAGCCCAGGAGATTCCCACTGTGGCTACTGGCCTGCCTGAGAAAGCAGCAGTCCCATTTCTCCACAGCTTCCCCAAATATAAGACGGTGACAGCAGAGCCTCCTCTGTGATCCAGTAATCTGTACAGAAGTGCTGCTGAGTTTCATAAATGGAAGGCAAAACTATTGCAGGGTCCTGTGAAGTTTCAAGGGGAACCCATCCTGGTTCTGCCCACGTCAGGTGAAACCTGGGGTCTGCAACATCTCGTGGCCAGCAACTGGCAGGTCCAGGAGAAGGCAAGTTTGTCAGCTTGTCATTTAGCCTCTATATTGCTTAGCCTTCGGCAATAAATTTTGCCATTTAGGTGCTACTTAACTAACACAGGAAAAAAGCCCTAATTTTGCTACATCTAAAGAAAATCTTTGAGGCAACTTATGTAGGATGAAAGACTTATGTAGGACAAAATATTTTTTTAATGGCTGCAGATCTAGTCCTTTCATATTATCCCTCTCATTTACCTGTTGCTTGTTGCTAGGGGTGTGGGCAGGGAAAAGGCTTGGTGAGGGGCTACGTGTTAGTGCCACTAATTGGTTGGCACATCTTTATTAGCTGAGGCTCTCTGGCTCTCTGGCGTGCTCATTACTATTGCTGAAATCAATCGCCTCTAGCTGAAGTAGGGATATTGCTGATCCTCTTCTCTCTTCTTGAGATCATGGGTCATGGGCACAGAAACTCCCTAGGTCCAGCGCCAGGGATAGACCTTCTTCATGCAAGATGGAGCAGATGGAGCCCACGCAAAGGAATTACAATCTGCCTAGGACCCAGCACATCCCTGCACAGATGAGTACAGTAAATCCCTGTGTAGTGCCTAGTTGCAGAAGAAAGACTGTCAGATGATGTTTGTGCTTTGAAGAGATCCTAAAACCAGAACGCAACCAGCAGCATTTGCATTTTAGGCTTTGTTTTGATGCAAAGAATGTGCATCCAAGCATATGGTTAGTCACCAAACCTTTCTGAGGGCTCCACAGGCAGAAGAAGGAACAAAGAAGCACGGGATCCATTAAAAGCAAATGATGGGAGAAAAGCAGCCAGTTGCAGTATTAATAAAGCATTGCTTGCCATCAAAGCTGTATTATTTCAACAGCTAATCAGCTTCAGAGCATAAAGAGACTCTGAAGCAAGCATGATTGACGACTGAAATTCTACTAGCACTGTTGTAATGAGAAGGGATATCTGTAATCCTTTCTGTGGCATTACTCTAAAACTCAGAGGCACTGGAACATGCTTGGACAGATAGCAAGTATGAGTCTGAGCAACAATTATCTCTGCAGACCTAAGGATCCTTTTTTTCTTTTGTAGGATCCATGGTTTTTCAAAAGCATGAGTAATCCTCCAAAGCAATCTCTGCCAGGCAACACTAAATCTCAGGAATGGGTGCTGAATGGGGAGGTGCTTTTAAAATTCACACTGAGTATCTGAATCCATCAGTGCCGGTGTAGTTCAGAAATGTTGCCCACATACCTTATTGACACCTGGCAGTTTCTTGCCTAACTTCTGCCATCTGTAACTCAAGCATCTCATCTAAGCCAGCTAGCTAGAGGCTTCCACAGAAGCTAATGAAGACCAACATCTCCTGAAGGAGACCCAACCCACCAGTCTTGGGCACCTTCTAGGGCCAAATTAATTACTCCATGGACCTACTACTCTCTCTGCATACACTGGAAGGAGCCTTGTGGATAGGCGTTAACTAGGCATCTACAGCTGGTGAGATGAACCCATCCAGGGTATCATGGCTTTGCTAGACAAGCCCTAGTGAACACAGATGCTACCTCCTGCGACATGACTTTCCACCTGCACTGGAGGATGCTTTTCCATACCAGGAAGCCAGTGAAGGCTGTTTGCAGTAGGACACGGCTGATATTCAGAGGCGTGCGCCACGCTTTTGACTCTTAGATGTGGCAGAAGCGTGGGGCTGGGAGTGAGGGATTTGCAAGTTCACACTGCACAGCACATGCCTTTACTCCTTTGGAGTTGGAGCCCAGAGGCACAGGATAAGGAAAAAAATGTTGTGGGCAAGAAAAGGGGCCAAAAACTTGGAATCAAAACAGTTTCCAAACTTACTCTTTATAAATCAACTATATCCTAATATATCAGTGTCGACTGTATCTTCCTGGCAGCTTTTAATGCCTATTTCTTGCTACTTATGTGTTTTTTTCTCGTATTTGTATTTGAGTCACTTAAATGCTTCCCCTTCTCTATCATGTCTAAATTTCCTTCTGGATTTCACAGAATAGTAGCTATATTCAAACCAGAGGGGCACAAAAAAGAGTGCCAGAATGTACACATAAGGCCACTTGCTGATGGATTCGAGCTGATTTATTACCCATTGCCAGATCTGGAGGTTCAAAATTATGTTAAAAACAATCTACAGTGACACTTAGAGCCGTGAAAGAGAAATCAGGGATGCTCTGCCAGATCTGTGTACCATCACCTATCATTTATCAGTCTGATCCAGTCAATCATCTAACTTAATTCACTGCCTTCGTAAAGGCAACTATTATTTTAAGGCCTAAATGCCACATGCCTATAAAATCGATACCCATGTTTCAGTGCCCGTCTGGCATGGATAAGTAACACTAGGAGGACTAGCATGCTAGGAGGACTAGCTTCTCCACTCGTTTTACCAGGCCACCCCATCGTCTTCCATTGGTGTGGCATATGAACTAACTGTAAATAAATTAGATCAGTATATATAATATTTAGAGAAGGAGTGTGAGGTTGGAAGCCACTGCAAATGAAGCAGAAATACATACCAAGCTAGAAAGTGTTTTTCCAGCCGGCCTAGTGGGAGATAATGCATACACATATTAATTAATCGTGACTGTAGGCACCAAGCTATAACACAAGTGCTGGAATAGCTCAAAGCATTCGCAGCTAAGCTTCCCAGGGCACAGAGATTTCCCTCTTCACTGAAGTTTTGACAGGGAGGGAAGAGGAAGCGTCTAATTTTATGCAAACGAGGACTCTGAAATATTTCACTAGTGTTTGTTGTTTCATTACTGTGGATATATAGCAAAGCATTGTCAAATCCAGACCTCTTAAAATCCAGATTTAAAATAGTCTTATTTCTTGCATGATTATGGTTCCTGGGTACCTCATCAAGAAGCAGGACCCTTGTGCTCAGCGCTGTACAGCCCCTAGCAGTTTGTTGCGGACACGATACTGCATACTCGATCCACAGTAATCACGAAGATGTTCAGGTGAGAGCGGGGTATTGAGTACGTACAAGGCAAAGCAATCCTTTCCCTGAAGATTTTATGGTCTAAATAGAAAAGATAAAGAAGGAAACATAGAAAACATGTCCCAAAGGGACAGTGAATTAGCAGAAAAAGAAACAAAACCACATTCAAAATACACTTGCCCCTTAAAAACACAATTCCTCCGTTCCCTTAGGTATGTAAGTCTCCATCCACATTGACAAGGAAAAGCTTACTTTACCTGACATTTGTAATAAGTATTTTGTTACATATTTTTGCCAAATGCTAGATCTGCTTGTAGAGGTGACAGATAAAAATGCCAACTGTTTTCAAAGGACTGGATTTTCTCTTCCCATCCAAAAGCCAAAAGCCAAGGTGCAAACAAATATCACCTGGATTTCTTGGCAACACTGAAGCTAGAATATGACATTCTTAATGGGACCCCATATGCTCCGCCATCTCACAAAGCCCAAGATGAGGGCTCGTGTTTATTCCTTGGGGTTTGCTACAAAGGCTCCATTCCAGCTCCTATTGCAATCACGGGAAGGATTCCTAGGCATGCGGAAGGGAATTGTACCAGACCTCGCAAGGATAATGCTGCCATTGTACTCCCGCAGAAGAAGAAAATGTACAATAGTCTGACAATGTTTTCCACCTGTTCATTATACCTTGACTAGCTTTGAGAGCTTGCCAGGTATGCATTAACCAGCTAGTTGGGATTACCTTGCAATGCTGTCTGTACATTCCTTTAGTTGCTAAAGGGAATAGCTAGAGAACATCAAATACAAATTCAGTTCTATTTAGCAAGCCTCTGGCAAGAGCTTAAGGGCACCAATGGAAAGCTGAGCTCAGGGCAATGCACTGACCAGCTTTTGTAAGCATATGTATTTATGAGTATTTTACATGCGCCCCCCTCTAGATACACAGCATTCATTTTAAAAGGATTCACCTCTTTTGGAAAATCTCCAGCCATTGCATGCTGGCTTTGCAAAGAGTCAGCCATATTACACTGCACTGTAAGTAATCACTTTGGCTTGAAGTCCTGTGATTAATCACAAAGCTGTGGGCAAACCGCATGGGCAGATGAGCATTTTTAAAGGAGCTGTTTCACAGCTAAAGCACAGCTGTCTTGGTAGATGAAGTTTTTTCCCTCCCTCATTATCCAGAGTGGCTTTGCAAATTCCTTTGCAGTCCCTGAATGCAAAGGCTGGGATGGACCGACTGTCTTTGGACCCTGTCAGGGATAAAGGATGAGGAGCAGAGAACTTACAGATTGGCCTTAGGAGTATTTGATAGAGGTTATTATTGAGCTTCCCCCACCTTAAGACTTCAGGGAAAAGCCCTGTGCAATAGGAGAGGGATTTTTTTGAGTGACTGAAAAAGGAAAAGTACCAAATCCTTCTAGATCACAAAGCCCAGGGGAAATTAGCTAACAGGAACCAAGTGGCCTGTGTTTGGCCACCCGAAGGCACGATACAGCCACTTAATACCCAGGAAGTTAATGTGCCATGTGCAGAAAACGTTCACAGTGTAATAGAGACAGCTCTGACCTTTCTCAGCAGGTCAGCAGAGCTCCTCTATGCAAGGGCTTAATCAAGTCATATATAACTGCGGCCGACAGGAGCTCATGATCCACACATGTGATTCAGAGAAGACTCTCCTGCAAGGCACTTAGCACAGTTATCGCTCCCATTTGGCAAATGGTCAGGAATTACACTTGATTTGATGAGGTGCTGGGAGATAAATTTCCTGTCGCCTCTCAAGATAGACGTCATTGTGCAGCAATCAGTGCCAGCAAGCAGATGCCGGGTGTGCTGCTAACCCACCAGCTTCGTGAGCAGTGCCTTCATGAGCAGCACTGGCTCGGAGCTGAGCTGAAGGACATTCACTAGGTATTTTACCTGCTAATATGCTGCTGCGCAGGGGCTACCCCTGCCTTAGGCTCTCCGTGGGAGCAGCCTGCCTTGTAGTCAAGCTGTGTGGCCCATGCTAGGTCTGCAGGGACAGGATCTTGGGAGCTGCTCTCTCTTTAATCCCAGGAAAACTAATGAAAGTCACTGTGTTGGAATGATATCTTACAGAGACGTTTTTATTTCATCAGTTTTATCCTAGTATTTCCTGTAGATAGATGAAAGCTACATGTCATAGGAATATACTCTATTTATAATGATCCAAACCCCACCTCACATGCTAGCAAAAGACCTAAGCACCCCACTCACCTCCCTTCTGTCCCGAGATCCCCAGCATCCCACATTTGGGACCAGCATTTGCAGCTTTTAACCTTTGGCACGTCAGCCACAATGTTGTGCAGACCCTTCTATCACAATGCTTGAAAATTATGATACTTATTGAGGAATATCCTGCCTATTATTTCTGTGAATTGTTCTTTCTGCATTAATTCCACTAGAACAATTTTCAAAAGCCCAAAAGCCAGTGAGACTATTACTGATTTTAATGGAAATAGATTGTTCTAGTATTATTTGTTCTATAGAAGAAATTTTGAATACTAATTTTTCTTTACTGAAAAACCTGCATAGCGCAGCTGATATTCAGCTTTTCCATCAAAAGGCTCCCCTTTGTCTTGCTGTATCTGTCAGCATCGCTAAGCATACCATCTTCTTCCATAGCATTCACTCTTTTGTGTTGTTACTTATTGAATTAGACATCCTGAAGGAACACTGCCGTGTCAGATGAACCTGGGATGCTGGGTGAGCGCTGGGATGGATGTCATGCTTGCTAAGATGACTAAATTATCTTGTCGGGGAACATTACGGGATAAAGTTGAAGTCACTTCTTAGGCAATGCAGAATGCTTTGTAATGTGCTTCTGCAGGGCTAAAACTCCTCGTGTGTGCGTCTTTGTGCTTTCGGTTTGCACTCTCCTACAAGTCCACGTGCCCTGTGGGCAGGGGCATTGCAAGGTGCAGGCTGGAGACACAGAAGAGCTGTTATGTTTGCACAGGTGATCAGACCCCAGAACTGAGACAGAAAGACTTTGATATCTCGAGTGAGCTGATCTCATATCTCATTGCTGCCAAGGGAAGCTCTAGCATCTTCCTCCTGTGCCTGCCCTGGGGCTCCTGAGACCTTTCACTGAGCTGCTTCAGCTCACTAAACCGGCAGAAAACTTCACTGGCTTTTCCGGTGAAGGGTCTGATCTGTAGCGGACGCAGGAGGCTGTAGGCAGCAATGGGGGAAGAGAATGGGGACAGAGGGGGGGCCAGGATTGTCCCTTTCAACAACGGTGAGCCCTGAGATCACGTTGACAGTACAACCCAGCCAAACTCCAGCCACAGTCAGCCCCATGAAACTAATTCAGCTATCTGGAAGCCTTTAAATGGATGTCAGTGACCATGTACAATATCCTACGTGTGCTTGCTGCTAAGTCACATTTGTGCACTTATATATGCAGTAGGGTTTTCCCTGCTAATAATCTAAGGTGCTAATTTGCATATGCTGTTGGTTGAGCCTTTAAAATATAATGAGGGTAATAAAAGCAAAAGTCTTGCCTGGAATTTTAAGTGAATAGTTATCTGTCTCTCCTGTAACCTGCATGTGCTTTCCTCATTTGGGCAGAATTAAATCTACACCATTTAAGGCATCTCCAGACATAAATGGATCAGAAAGTAATAGCCATTTATTTCCCAGCACCTGACAGTTCTTTCTCCCCCATCCCAGTGACAAGCAGTGATTTGTAGCATGGATTACACTCCCCTCCCTGGAAGCCATGGTGAGCAACATGATGTTGTGTTATTGCCCTCCTGCAATAATGCAAGGACATGTCTAAATTGATCTCCTTTCACTCCCATTTGGGAAAGCGCTTGAGCCAATCCTGCAGAAGCCAGCAAAGCCGTCTGACTGCGGACTGACATGTTCCCCCTAAAAGAATTTATGCTGTAGACATGAATGCATTTTGCTAATGGAGATTATCCTTGAACAGGAGTAAAAATGTAGTATATCTGAGTGTGGGCCAGCGCGTATAGCCGTCACTGACTGAGCTGTTCAGGGGAATTCACTCATCGTATGCCTCTTCAAAGTACTTTACCTGGGTACCTCTGTTAGCAGTAGTGTATTGCTCTTCATTCGTGAAGAGAATTAGATTTATGAGAGGTGTGTGCCAGAGACAAATTGGAGACTGTACTGTCTGGCCAGGCATCAGTGTCCAGCCATCATCAGACAGCAAAATAGTTCAGAGCGTCTAATGAATGAAAACAGCCTACCAAAACTCAGCTCTCCAGTCTCACAGGCAGAGGAGGGCATGCCCCCAGCACCATCCCCTCTCGTGGTACCTCTCCCTCGCTCTTGCACAGCTCGCTCGGTGCCCCGTGGAGCAGAGACCCGCAGGACGAGGGGCTGCCTGGGAGGAACGCTGCGAGAAAGCACAAATCCGGCAGCCTGGTAATGTGGGCTCTTGCCTGCCAGGCGAGGAGATGCGCGGGGGGTTCTGGCTGTCGTGTGACCCAATGCTCTGGCACAACCCCTCTAACGATGCTCAGTCCTGCCTCCGTCGTACAGCCCAACACTGGCGTTCCCAGAGCCCTAGGAACTCTGAGCAGCCCTGGTTTTGGAAGCGGACTCCGGAGCAGGCAATGGGCTGCAGCAGCACTGAAATGGGTCTGGAGGAGGTGGGGGTTTGATGCCTTCCCCAGGTGCCCACAAGGACCTGACACGGCTGAGTCAGATGCAGACGGGCGACTGACGGGGAATCCTTGTATCGTGAGATTGTGAGATCGTTGCAATGCATCCTTCAAAGCACAAGACAGGAGCCTGCTCGAAGGATTGATGGGCAGGAAAGCCAGGTGCTGGCTGCTTCTCCAGTGGGGGTTGTCTGCTAAAATCCAGCAGAGGAAAGATGGAGAGGACACAAGCTAACAATAGTTAAAGCAGGCCAGGCCAGGCAGGCTGCCTGCTATGACAGAGCCTTGGATGCGAGGCCGGCGCGCAGCTGAGCAGGCACAGCTCCAGCCACCAAACAGCCAAACAAAGCAATGGCAAAACGCGCACTGTCCAAGAGGCTGCGGTACATCTGTGAGAGCGGAGATGAAACCGGAGCGTAGGAGCTGGCAGGCAGCTCACCCACATCAGTGGGGGTGGGACTGGAAAGAGGGGAGCACTGAGCCTCCAGCCCTGCCTTGCCTAATGGAGAAGAGGCAAAAGAAGCCATGCTTCTGAGCCACAGGCCAGGAGAGCATCATCCCGCAGGCTGGGCGCAGCCATGGGGGAGAGGAGAGGAAGGAGGGTGGAAACCAGCTGCCGAGAGCCCCTTGCAAGGGATTTGATGTGAGAAGCCCTTTGAGAAGAGACACTGGAGGGTCAGCGTGGGTGCGCACAACTGGCCAGCCAGCTGGAGCCGCAGAATTGCTGGGAATGGTTGTCTTTGAGATCATCGGAGCTTAGATACATGGTTTGCCCACCTGTTGTTATTATTCAGTATGTGCTACACGAATAGGCACAAAAGACGCATGAAGAGAGGAGGAAGAGGAGCAGACATGGTTTAAAGCGACCTTTGCTCACTCTCTTGAGCTGTGAGTTCCTAGACCTGCCATAGAAATGCTCGCGACGCCACTTCCTGCAAATCTGTGGGGTTTTTCTGTGTCCTCAGTTACTGCAACACGGGGGCTCTGGGCCTCAGTTGGATAAATGAACATGTGGTTTGGTTTTAGCAGCTTGCAGTGGATAACACTGGCAAGATCAGAAATGGAGGAGCATGTAACAACCAGACGTGCTGCCTCTCCTCCAAGCATTAAGCCTGGGACCAGCACTATGAGTGTGACCCAGCCACAGCAGCCCTAGGTTTCATAGATTCCCTGAAATTCCTGTGCCAAGCATCAAACAGCACTACGTTAGTCCCAGGCACTGATACAACAACGCACGGCAAAATCCAAGAATATCTTGCAGTGGGACCACAAGAAAGAAAACAAAAGCTGAACAAGCCTTTATTTCCCTTCCTCCCCCTCCCAAGAAACAAGCAAACAAATGACTTTATCTGACGTTCATTAATAGCTTTTAAAAGAATAGATTGAGGGGCATTTTATGTTTAATTATCCAGCGTAGAGGAAGAAAACAGCACAGAGAAGTTGGTAATGCTGCAGTCTATATGTTTCGGCGTTCATTGGGTGCTTTGGGGGGTACAGGGAGTATCTCTGTGCTTGTTTTGCAATGAGTCTCTGTTCTTGCATCTGTCCCATCTTGCCAAGGTTTCATTCTGCACTTCTCATGGTGGGGGATTTGCTGATTGCTATCCTCTAATTGAGTTTGGGTAATGAAAGTCACTAAAAACCTCTCTCATGTTGTATGTTGTCATATATCTCATTAAACCATTAGATTTGTTCTAGACCCCTTAAAAAGAGGCCAGGAAAAAAAAAAAAAAAAAAGAACAAAAAAAGAACAATGTGCTAATATTTTTCATATGTTTCCAGAGAAACTGCACAGCGTAATTACAGCTGCTTTTGCATTATTTAACCTGCCTACACACCCTTGGGGCTCCAAAGAGAGAAAGTCAGACAAGATCCCGAAGAGCTGTTTTGTCACACACAGTTGTGTGTGGGATCAGGTTACTGAAGGGGCCAGAGATTTAAAAAATACTCACAAATGCAAGTTTTCCTGGGTTAGTTCAAGGTCGCCTGGGTACAAGACAGTGTCAACACCAAAATCGAGACCAGACTGGGACTACTCCAAAGGGATGTTATAGCTAGCTGTCTCCCTACCACTTCACTGTTTTCTTTCAGTAGCTCACCTTTTTTAGCACACTTCACATCTTTCTGTGCTTACATTTCACTTGTAATAATACTATTTACTACAGAAACCGCTATGGCAAGTGAAGGAACCCCCTCTTTTGTAAGGAGAAAAGATGACTTTGCTTACGCCCACAGCCCATCACAGCCGGCCCGCTGAGCTATCGACCACCGCTCAGACCGGCGCTTTCACTTGGCTGGAGCACGGCACAGCGGGCGTCCGTGTCTAGACGGCGACCTGCTTGCGTTGCAGGTACAGGCACAGGCTGGGGCAGGGAGGCTTAGTGCTAAAAGTTGCGCTTGGGGCTCCTTGCAACACCCAGAACTGCTGTCAAATTATTTGCAGCTGAGATCACGGCGGAGACCTGCATCCTAAATCTCTCCTGAGCCTAGCTTTGCTAGCTGCAAAGTAGGGATGCAAGACTCATCGCTAACCAGACCAGGTTTCCAACAAGCTTGCGGCCTTTGCTTTGAAAAGATCACGTTCACAGGTGTGTCGTGCCGACTGCTGTAACGAACTCCTGAGACACGACAGTGTTAATGCATGGTAATGCTCCTTCTGGTGCACAGTACCCCAGCAGGTAGAAGCAGGAGCATGAATATTTGAAATTTAACTTTCCCTAATATCACCCCATTTACTTTATGTCAGACTGTGTTTATCTTCCACTGCTCACATTTAAATGTCAGAGTATCAGCATGTCTAAATTCCTCTTTTCACAGATGGAAACTGTCGATTTTTAAACACAAAAGGCACCCGGGAATGTGATATACATATTACCCTGGCGCAGAGTTTAACCTTTAAAGTCTGTTCTTTAAGAACCTGCTTTAGGATAAAGCCAATCACTTCAATAAAATGATAATTTACTGTTCTGTAGCTCCTGGATCCTGAAGGAACCATTAAGTACTTTGCACAGGATAAAAGCAGCATAGATCAGGCTCTAAATAATATTAATTAATGTGCAAGATAATGGAGGGCTAAAAGTTTATGCTTCTGATGTATCTCGGGGTCTTCCTGGCAGTGGCACGGGCACTGCAAGACAATAAAATGGAGGAGGGCTCAGGCAGAGTCCGGAGAGTTGGCCCTTTGCGTTCCCGCTTTTTCCCTTGAAAGATCGGACCATCCTCTTGGACTCCGCAGCGTGGACGTGGGTGCTGTGGAGGCCAGCACCCAGCGGTGCGAGCCCACGGGTGCTCCCGCTGAGCCGGTCCAGCGCTGCCCAGAGCCGAGCCAAGGACACTCACAATGGGGCAAAGGGAGATCCAGAAGTGCTTCACAGACACATTTGGTGGTGGTGGGGATTATTCAAGCCCTCCAGAGTTTTAGGCTGTGATTTTGTGAAATGCTTTTAAGATTCAGAGACCCTTGCTGGAATTTGGGCACCTACCTTTGACTCTCAGGATTGCCACCCTGTGCATCTACAGCATTGCGTCTCTCCCCTTGGAACCCCTCAGTCTGGAAGAACCAAAAGAAGCTCCAAGCCAGCTCCAATGCAAGAACTGAACTTTAAGATGTGTTTTCAGGATGTTTCTATATTTTTTTGGACCCCAGCTAGAGATGTGACAATTAAAAAAAAAAGATAAGGCTCAGTAAATGAACAGATATTTCAAAAAATCAGCATCTGCTTTGGGCGTTTTGTGAGACATGACAGCAATTCTGCTGTTTGTGGCCCAAACTTTTGTGTGCCTTTTGGGTGACAATGGCTGGTTATTAAAACAGGTGAATTTGAATGCAAATTTGACGATAGGAGGAGGGAGATGAGGGAGCTCAGGGACAGCATTTTAAAAGACAAAATGTGGTTTAGCTGAATATTTTCCACTTGGTTGGCTCTTCACTTTTTGGGACATAAAAGCAGTGCTTGCCACTTCGGTGTGTCATGGGGCAAAGCTAGATATCATGTAAGCAACAATAGCAATAGTGGAGAAATTTTTTCTATATATTTTTGACCCTTGATACACTCCAGTGGGCAAGGATCCTTCCTTGCCAAGAAGCAAATTCCAGGGATGCTTTTCTACCACAATCACACCAAAAATCTCTGAGCCATTAAAAGCCAGCACTCAAAGAAACAAGGTTGCACTGGTTTGGACAGCAGGTAGAAATCTATATGGATTCCTTTAATTTGGGTAATACCTCCCTCTCTTCTTTAGAAAAATATGCCTCTCTTTCATGGTGGGAAAATCTCTCTCTTGCTTTCGCTTATGGAGCCCTGGAGATATCTCCACCAATTACCATGTTATTAGCTCTTTTAAAGGACAAAAACAAATGGGCAATTGAGGTTTGATTGCATTACAGAATGGTCTTTTTTCCTCTGTTTATTTTTGTCAGCTATGTCTAGGTAATATATTCCAGGAAATGAGACAGCGGTGCTATCTGGGGGCAAGTTTAGCTTAGAGAGGTCTGCACAGGCTTTTTGTCTCAGCTCTACAGATACCCTCTGGAGTTTCACACTCAGCCCTGCCGCGCCTGCCCGACTTGCCCTTGCTTTCATCTCTGCCAAATTCATTGCTAAGCTGTATTGAGAAAATGCAGTCTCGCAAGGTGTGGGGAAAGGGTTGCTCACACGCAGGAGTGGAAACAAGGTCAGGGATCAATCCTGAGCTCTTTGCATTATATTGGGCAAATTGCTTCAGAGTCTCCCTCAGCACCATGGCTCCCATCCTGATTGCTCCTCCGCACCCACCGACCCCCACCAGCCCAAGGAAAGGGTGCCACATCCCCCTGCGCTGCTTTTGTACTGGACTCTAAACTTTTGCATAGACTGGAGAGAAGCTGAGTCTAGCAAGGCTCATGCAAACAAGCAGGCATTAAAGGTAGGACTGGCAGGATTCATCCCGTACAGACACGTACGCTAATCCAGCATGCTGCATTTTCCACTCATCCCTGAAAAGCATTCCCATAACCGTTCTCTGACGTCTGTGTGGCACAAGTAACTGCTCAATTAAATCACAATGAAAAGGTTGTTTGATACCCTTCATTAGAATAAAGTTATTTGGCAGGAAAAGGTGAAGAATGGGTAAAATAGTCTACTAATTGCATTACATTTCATCCTCCAGCATTGTAACCTCCCCCTTATAATTACAATAACTCTGAGCTAGAGGTTTCGTGGGATGAATGGGACAAGTAGTAGAGAGCGTAATACCGCTGAGGAAGCAGTAACTTTGTTATGGTGGTAATAGGAGAAGGGCTGGGTAGGACACACGGCCGGGATGGCACGGTCTCGCTGAAATGCGGTTGTCAGCACAAGTGCAGAGCTCTGCCTGCACGCAGCTGTGGCGACCAGATGCTACGTAAGCTGATTTGCTGTGTAATTTTATGGATCGTCTTTAAAATATGGCTGTCGGGCACTGATAAGCCTACAACTTTATCTGAAAAAGAGAGTTGTTATTTATCTAGATTGATTGGATTATAAAGTCAGGACCTTTAATTAAAGAGTACCGTAATCCAAAATCAAAATAATACGAGTTGATGCCCAGCACACAGAGTGGGTCTTCCTTAAAGCAGCTGGGCTCTGTCTGCTACCGAAAGCCCATTCATGCTGTTAACAGCTTCTGTCCAACTCCAGGTACTGGCTGGATTTTTAATAAAATCTGTGATATTGAATTCACCAGCTCACATTTGTGCATGCTCAGCAGATGGCTTTATGAAGAGGTGATAGCAGCTATTCCACAATTTCCAAGCATCCCGTTGGAAGTCACCCCAAAAAGGTGGTTTCTCCCCCCTCCAAGGGCTTTAATGTGAAGTGCAGCGGGCGCGGTGTCTATTCGTGGCGCAGCAATGGCTTGTCTGAAAGGGTGCAACTTCAAAGAACAAAATCGACTGCTGCCCGTCAGGAGTGCTCCAGCCCGGCACAGAGCTGTCTGCCAGCAGCTCGTGCTCTGTCCCAATGCAGGCAAATTTCACAGGGGGGAAAATAGCAAATCCTTGCCCCCCTCTGAGCCCTACACTGGGATTTGAAAGCTGGACTGCTAGCGTTCACAGCAAAGCAAACCATTGCCTTGCTTTTAAAGTGGGGAATATAATGTATTTTTTAACCTCTCATCTCTTTTGAGCAGCTGGAATATTTTAGCCAGTTTCTTTCCTGTTTTTTTTTTTTTAATTTAAATGTTACAGAGGAAATTTCAAGCTGATTAGTTAGAGTCTGGTAAAATAATAAAGTGACTGAGAATAGCATATGAAAGCAGAATTCCCAAATCAGCGGCAGTTGTGCGGCTGCTGAAGCGCTCCGAGGTCCCAGGACGGGCAGGAGCTTCGCAGTGCCCTTGGCTGAGCTGGCAGGAAAAGGTCAGAGACTTCACTGTGGAGACGAGGAGCAATTCGGGCTGAGGTCACTGCAAGAAGCTTTCATTTCCCCTGAGCACTGTGCAATGCAAAAAACCAGCAGTGAGCGCTCACAAAGCCCAGCTGATCCTGGTGGAACAAATAAAGCCCCAAACTTCTTTTGCAAGATCATAGAATCATAGAATCATAGAATCACAGAACCATAGAATCATAGAATCATAGAATTGTTTAGGTTGGAATAGACCTTTAAGATCATCCAGTCCAACCATTAACCTACACTACCAAGTCCACACTAAACCAGTCAAGGGTAGACCAGACTGAACCATGTCCCCAAGTGCCACGTCTGCCTGTTTTTTGAACGCTTCCAGGGACGGGGACTCCACCACCTCCCTGGGCAGCCTGTTCCAATGCTTGACTACCCTTTCCGTGAAGAAATTTCTCCTAATTTCCAACCTAAACCTCCCCTGGCGCAGCTTGAGGCCGTTTCCTCTCGTCCTATCGCTAACTACATGGGAGAAGAGCCCAACAGCCACCTCACTGCCCCCTCCTTTCAGATGAAGGCATCACGCAGCCAGGGACTGCAAATGAGCCTGCTGCTTTCTCTGTCGGGTTGCGATCCTTCCCTCTCCTCCCCTTCTGCTTCAGTCCTCCCCAGCCCTAAGATTTGTTTGCTCTTCCTTCTCCTCACTTGTTTTTTGTAGGTCCAGGCTCAGGCGGGGAGCGTGCTGCCTTCCAGATGCTAAAATGGATTGCTGGATCAACTCCTCCGTCGGCTGTTCGGCCTCACAGAGGCTGGAGGTCAGGGAAGTTATTAATTCACAGGCTTCTCCATTTGCTCTCTGTGAAGGGGCTGGAGCTATTGACTTAGCAGATTCATTGGGATCTTGCAGGCATATTACAGCGTGCATTTCTGTAGGCAATAAATCAATATAAATCTTTTGATGTCGCTTGCTATCAAATGAAAAAGAAACATATGCCATATTACAGATATGTACACACGCCAAGGGAAAAAATGGCAGCGTGTGTGAGATGCTCCAGCCTTTCCAGCAGCAGGATGCCAGCTTTGAGAGTCATGCCTGCGGGCCAGGTGACCATGGCACTGCCAGCGACAGAGATAAGCCCTTGGCCGCGTGTGACACCCTGCGAGGCAGCGCTCCCAGCCAGGGGCTGGCAGGGAAGCGGGTGGCAGTCCCGACGCCTGCCTAGGTGCTGGCTGCACGCTTGGCACTGGCAGCCGTTCCCTGCCTCCTCCCGTGCAATGGTGACGAGCCAAAAGGGAGGTGCAGAGCCCGCGACCACGGTAAACGCGGTAACGGCACACTGGGTAGGTGGGAAGCCAGCTGGCTAGGCACAGGGGGCAAAGCATTAAAAGTTTTAAGCAGCAGTGATGGTGCTAAGGCAATCCAAGCCGAAGGACAAGCCTGTCTGTGCTGGCTTGGAAAAAAATGGGTTTCTTAAGCCCCTGCAACCTGCAGCACGGCCATGCAGCAGAGCAGCCGCCTTCAGCCCTCGTGTGCTCCCCAGGACTCCGAAATGGCCCACGAGTGTGTCCCAAGCTGCAGCTGAGCCGCCTGACCGAGCTCTGCAAGGAGATACGGCCAAGCAGCAAAGACGGTTACTCCCAGCAGTGCAAAGGGCCGACGTTTCCCTGCAAAGATCATACGCCTCAGAAATCATGCACAGAGGAAGTCTTTCCTGGTGCGTCATCTCAATAAAGGGAACATGAAGGCGGTGATGTTTTCTTCCCCATCCAGATGAACCGGTGCCTGGCCATCACCAGCCCTTGCTGGGCATCACCAGCTTTTCACCTGCTCCAGCACAATGACCTGCGCCAAGTCCAACCCCGGTTTAAGGAGCTGCCCGGAGCTGTGCCGGTTTGCGGCTGAGCGAAAAGCAGAGGCACGTGGAGGGGGCACAGCCACCGCCTCCTGCTGCAGCTGGGACCTTGGCATGGCAGAGCAGTGCGAGGAGTAACCCGTTCCCCGGGGAAGTTCAAACAACACGAAACCCTTTGAATCACATGGATGATGGTAGCTTGATTATGACTTAATAGTGCTGGGAAAGCAAGAAAACTTTGCAGTTTTACACTGCATTTCCTCCTCTAGAGGAGAGGGATAATACACACTTCTGAAATGTGTCTTTGTGGAATAAAATTCTTCACCATTTCTAACTGACAGTACTTACGCCATTGCTAGGAAACTAACAAATAACTACCTCCTCATAGCTGCAAATAGGCATATTCTTGTAGAAGGCAGATTTTTTTGAAGATGAAATAGTTTCATATGTAGCCCATTGGCTGTTAAGTTGCTGGGATGGACAGTATACCCTGAAGACAATAGAAGGAGTTCTGTGCATCTGGAATTTGGCTTTAACATGAGCTTTACTCTGCAAGGAAGATGGATTTTATTGCTGTACAATCCAGAGCATAAGAGCTGATCTAGTGTTATAAGCATATGAAAAAAGAAGCCCCACCTATGGCAACTTCTGGCCTCTTGAAGGCAAAACACTCAGCAGGTCAAGGTCCGGATACCTTTGGATGAAATCAGTGGCTTTCTGATTTCTACTCATGCTATGAAGAACAGTGATACGATGGCAATTTGACGCCTTGGAGATGTGAGTGTGCAAAGAGCCAGCCATGGCGGGCGGGCCGGCTCCGCTCAGCCGGGCAGTCCCTGAGCCCGAGCGCTCACCAGCTGGCACAGCGAGCCCAGCCCTCGAGGAGAGCCAGGCCTTCTGCAAGAGCGGGGTTTAACGGCAGCGTTTTCTGTTTCCATTGGGCTACAAATTGTACGTAACCTAACTGACTGAGAAGTGTTTTGGTTTCAGTAAATTAATGTCTATATTGTCTGCTCATCTGCTCTTGAAATGCAAATTCCTATTAGTAAAATATACCATCATATGCTTAGTTAACAATAAAAATAGGCATTTTTGACTCGTTCTCTGTCCTCAGTCTAGACAGATTGTTAAATATCATATTTTATTTTTATATTTCTAGTATTACTTACGTGGGAATGTGAATCAACTGGCTATAAATAAATTAAGATGGAAATCAGAAGTGTAATTCTAATCATCAGAGGCATGAGGTTCAGGAACAGCCTTTTAATGTGATTAATGAAGCAAAAATCAAACTAGTTTGAAGATAGAAGTTGATAAATAAAAAGAGTTGCATACGGAACGTCATGGGATTGTCCTTTTGAGCCGGTGCTGCTTTGTAATCAATAAAAACATAATTTCTGTAATATGTTCAGGGAAGCCACTTGTTACGGGTTTTTTTGAGGGAATTCTGCACAAGAGAATAAGAAACATCCCGCAGAGGGGAGCAGTGCTCGGCCTAGCCTGGGCTCTGGCAAAGCAAATGGGTTTGAGGCAACTGGAGATCTCCTGAGAGAAAGAGTCACTAATGTATTTCATGTGGGCTTTTGTCCCGCTTGCTTCTTCCTGAGCCACCTAAACCCGAGACATCTCATGAGAATTACTGCTTTAGGGTTTGGCTGAGTATGGGCAAAGTCTGGATAATATGAGCTGCCTTGGGCACCCTTGGAAAATCTGTTTGTCCATTAGTAATCCTCAGGCAACAGGTTTTGGCCAGAGAGCTAATCCCTAGTAAGGATTTAAGGTTTCAAACTGAGTTGGTAGATCCCCACATGACTGTTCCCTTCTCAGTGTTATTTGTCAGCACAGAGCTTTTTCTCAAGAGAGAGATGGAAGTGTAGAAGGATGTAACAACATTTTGGATTTGCGATCAAATTTTTGAAAGCTCTACTTTGCCCGTGAACATCCATAGCCTATGGACTGATAATAGCCAGGAGCACAACACGTGAAAATGTCTGCATCTCTCGGACACCTCCAGACCTCTCCACCAACCATGGAGGGTATTGCAGGAAAAACAGCCTCTCCTTCTGGAGCTGTTGGTAGTGACAGTGCCAGGAGGAGGAAATATCAGCCGGTTAGCAATCAGGCAGAATTGAGAGCCCATTTATCCCCTTCTTTGCACCAAAGCAGAGGCACAAGGAGATGAGACGGGGCGCTTCAGGGCCCCTGATGAGATGCTGGCAGAGGACAGGCAGTAGAGGGAATAGAAGTTGCAGCGGGTAGGATTTGGTTCACAGTTTGAGGTCCAAAGACATGTGCTGAGCATCCAACAAAAAAGAGTCTAAAGAGTTAAAAACCCTCTTTTTCACATGCACCTGATAAATAAAATAAAATTTCCAACTCAGAGATGATCCAAGACCATTTTCCAATAAGAAATAAACCCAGGGCTTAGAAAATGCACACACACAAAGCAGATGAAACTTAAAAGCATTTTCCCAGCACAGTGGTTTAAAAAAAAAGGTGACCTTTAAAGAAAGCCAGTGAGAGTTCATTTGCAGTAAAAAATAAATAAAAAAAATCAGCTGGGTTAATCCAAAAAGCCCTACCTCCCAGACTCTCTTCTGCCATAGTTTAGTACTCTTTTTAATAGGTGTTTCAGCATTAGGAATTAAAAATTCATTTTCTTTTAGTGCTGGAATAAATGGCAGTCAGGGGCTGAACCATCCTCTCCTTTCCCCATCCTCCTCTCTCAGTGGAGCATAGCCAGAGGTAGCGGCCGCCCTCTTCCCTTTCCTTGCACATCACTTTCATCCAGATAAAGTTTAAGCTCACATCACCGTCCAGGTGGTAAGAGGGAAGGGGTGGAACATCTCCCTCTCTTCATTCTCACAATGGTCAGCTCTGGAGCTGAGAAAAGTGCATTAATTCTGTCCAGAACTTCTTGAAATGGAAAAAAAATGCCTTTGCCAGAGCGCTGCCAGCTTAGAGGTTTGCTACACACATGGCAGCGCAAGCAGATGTTGGAGCATTGTAGAAAGATCTTCCTGGGCAAGTTCTCTGACATCCGTGGTGAACCTTTTGCTCACCCCCTTCAGGAGACCCACTCTTGGTGCCCACATGTGTCGGGCATTTATGTATTTCAGTCCTTCAAACAGTGGGATAAAGAAAATGTAAACCACAGACATGACATCGAGACTTTGAGATACTTGTAGCCGTGATGGTCTCTGTCCCCTGCTCAGCTGCGGCTGAGCACGGCTCTTCTGGTGTGAGCATTGCATCCTCGCCAGGACCAGACCAAGAACATATACCTCCTGTGGGAAAATATTACCGGCATGGAGCAAAACTGTTGTAAAATGACAGCTTTCAAAGACTCTGAGGCAGTGGTCAGTCTGTCTGCCTCTTCCCAGATATAAAGCACATTTGTGTTTAAAAGGACAATGGCTAAATTAAAATGCCAGGCTGCACAATTAAGCTATTGCCTTTACAAGTAACACACAGGATGTCCTTGCCTTTAAAAGATCAGGAGAGAATGATATATCTTTATTTTATTTTTTTCAGTGTTGTCAATTCATGCAGCTTGAGGTTCTTCACGTAAAGCATCTGCTGCTGGAGGCATGTCATGTAGTGATGGTCTCGTCATTAAAAAATATCTGAGGGGTGAAAAATAAAACATAAGCTCCAGGTGAGAGACTGAGTTGGGAATATGGCTCCCGTGAGTTACCTGCTGGCATCCCTGTAGGTAAGGCCTGGCAAACCAGAGTAAATCTGGAATAATCCTGGTGTGGTCCAAGGAATTACAGCAGGGAAAACCCAGCAGGAGATGAGGAAGGTGCCAGCCTCAGCGTGGCTGGGAACGTGGCTCCTGCTCCCGTGTGCATGCCGGCGCTCCCAGGGCTGGCACACCTGTACAGAGAGAGCAAACGCTCGCTCTGAGAGCTGACTGACACGGCAGCCTGCATAGTCTTTAAATATGATCATCCTTGATGCCTGTTACCAGTTTTATTAATTTTAAAAGCTTTCTGATCTCTTCCAGTTAAGCTTTAATTACTGTACTTCATTTCCAGCCCATAGAAAGATCAAAACCAGTTTAGAGGAAGAGACTTTTTATTCCTTACCAACCCTGCCCCCTGCCTTCACTGGGGATTATGTTTCTTCACTTTGCACGTCCATGAGATCATTAAGTATAAAGCAGCAGTCAGCTAGCAACATTCTACAGAACCGTATTCCCATCGCCTGTGGCAGGATGCCAAACACAGTAAATATGACTTTAAGGTTGTGCAGTCGGTCTTTTGAGCTTTTACAGTTTCTAGCTGGAGGGGAAAAAGAAAAAAAAAAAAAAAAGAGACCAGCTGGTGCAATTACTCTTGTTTTCAATTGCCAGTTATGCAACAGGCAGGTACATGGATATGCTTTAGACCCTTCCTATTTGCTGTGAAGGCCACTGCCACCTTCATCTTCAAACAGCAAGAAGTGGCCAAAAGACGTCACAGGTTGGGGAACTCATCGGTCGCTCCATTTGAAATGCAGAATTGCTTTTAAAGGGTCAGATTTCTTCCATCAGTGCCCAGCGGCTCTGACATTTGGCTTTCTCGTTGCATCTTCTTACAACCACCTGTACATTGGTCAGCTCTACAGAAGGTGACTGCGGCGTGTTGTAGCTCACCAAGAGCCACGTGTGACAACTCGCCCACGCACAACGTGTCACTCCTGTGTGTGCCAGAGGTGGGATGATATTTGCCTTGCTGACCTGATCTGCCAAGCTGATCTTCAGCTCTGGCTGCGGCGTTTAAAGCCTGAGGACTAAAAACTAAATCTAACAACTTCCCAAATTCCTAAACAAGCCACCTGCTGTCCAAGGGGCTGGAGAACTGAGAGGCTGCTGTCCTTCTGCAGAACCAGTTCTGAATGGACCGGCCCACCAGGTCTCCCAGTACTTGGCAATGACATGGCTACCACACCAAAGGGCAACAGTTCCTGTCACCTGCATGCATGGAACTGGGGAATAGGATTTTTAAATGTAGCGGGACCAATTTACCCTGATGTCCATGAGGTTGAGCGTCGTGCTTTAGCCCCAGCCAGCAGCTAAGCACCACGCAGCCACTCGCTCACTCCCCCTACCCCGATGGTAAGTTGAGATAAGAACAGTTTAATAATTGAAATAAAGTAAAATAGTAATGATAATAATAACATAATAATAATAATAATAATAATAATAATAATAATAATAATAATAATAATAATAACAACAATAATAACAATAACAATATACAAAGCAAGTGATGCACAATGCAATTGCTCACCACCCGCCGACCGATGCCCAGCCAGTTCCCGAGCAGCGATCGCTGCTCCCCGGCCAACCCCCCCAGTTTCTATACTGCCCATGACGCCGTATGGTATGGAATAGCCCTTGGGGCAGTTTGGATCAACTATCCTAGCTGTGGCCCTTCCCAGTTTCTTGTGCCCCTGGCAGAGCATGGGAAGCTGAAAAGCCCTTGACTGGCATAAGCACTACTTAGCAACAACTAAACCATCAGTGTGTTATCAACATTATTCTCATCCTAAATCCAAAACACAGCACTGTGCCAGCTACTAGGAAGAAAATTAACTCTATCCCAGCCAAAACCAGGACAGTGAGGTACCCAGCTGCTTTTAAGTCTGATCCATGCTGCCCTTCCTGGGAATGAAATATTTCCTATAATGGGATATAATGGGGGATGTTGGGGGTTCTTATGTCGTGCTTTGGACATGAAGGGATCCCTGCTGGGGGAGCGATGGGCATCCATCACCCCTCCATCTTCCTTACTAAGGTTGGAAAGTAAAATATGAACAAGACACTGTTATTTTCAACTGTAATTTCTACAGTGACTTGTCTGGGATTCAGAAATCTTTCGCTCTGTTCTCCAGCTGCCGTAAGATCTCTTGACAAGGAGTCACAACTCTTTTCTCTAGGTTTCACCTCAGTCCAACAACAACTGCAGTAAAGAGAAAAACAAACAAGCTGAGAAGTGTGCTGAGCAAATGCAGGGGAAATATTTTTTACAGAAAGTCTAAGCAGTTTTGCAGAGCTCTTTTCAAGTGCATTTACTGAAATTTCCCCAGAGTCTTCCTAATGTAAGTACCGTTGGAAAGATCCTAACTAAGAGAAACAGCTCTTGCTGAGTGATAGTCCATAGCTTTATTAGTGGAGATCAAAGAGAATAAAACAATTACTGTAATTTCCAAGGAACAGTTTTTCCAGGGGCACAGGAGATGAAGGCTATGGAAATAGGTCCATGTGTGCTTAAGTAATGGGTAGGCATTTTGGTCTTTAATTTTTTTTGCTGGCAGAGGGAGTCACCTCCTATTCTGGGATATACTAATGCAAGTATGAAGTAACTTTTTTTGGCTTACATAGAGTGCCTGCAGTTTTAAAGCTGTGTCCATAGGATAACTGTGTGACTCTGTGGCTCTTACAATGGCCTGAAGGATGCTGGACACAGACTGCTGCCCAGCACCGGGACTTGGGTACCTTGCAGTCAGGGGGGACAGGACACTTCCGCCCTCCTGTGTCCCTGGATGAGGTCTGATTCAATTCTGTGCTCATTTTTGGGGTCCAAAGGGACAAATCCTGATGAATCCACTCTCTACAACTACCTGAAAGGAGGTTGTAGTGAGGTAGGTGTTGGTCTCTTCACCCAAGTAGTTAGCGATAGGACGAGAGGAAACGGCCTCAAGCTGCGCCAGGGGAGATTAAGATTGGATATTAGGAGAAATTTCTTCACGGAAAGGGTAGTCAAGCATTGGAACAGGCTGCCCAGGGAGGTGGTGGAGTCCCCATCCTTGGAAGTGTTCAAAAAACGGGCAGCTGTGGCACCTTGGGACATGGTTTAGTGGGCATGGTGGTGTTGGATTGATGGTTGGAATGATAATCTTGGAGGCCCTTTCCAATCTTAATGATTCCTAGTTTTTACTTTCATTATAAATGATCCAGCCACCAAGCCAGGACACGTGGCGTTGCTACCCTCCCCTTAATTGGTTTAGTGGTGGACTTGGTAGTGTTAGGTGAATGGTTGGACTGGATGATCTTAAAGGTCTCTTCCAACCTAAATGACTCTATGATTCTATGAATCAAATGCTGCCACCGTTGCACTTGCGGGTGAGCATCCAGGGTGGTGGTGAGAGCTGTGGCTGATGCGTGCTCTGGAAATCAGGCTGTGTTACCCTCCCTAGATGCACAGAGGATGATCCTCAGACTCACCCTGCTCTTGTCTCAGAGGCTGAAATGACCCTACAGCTGGTCTGGGCATGGCAGCTTCTCTCCAGCAAAACAATTGTCCTTTATCCTATTATATTGTAACGTGATTTAGAGATGATTCATCCCTTTTACTTGAGCCCAGACTTTGCTATTATCTTGCATTTCAGCCAAAGATTAATAGGAATGTTGATGAGTCTACACAGGGACATTTTCTGCAAAATTAATCTAAGAACTTTTAAAATGAATGAGCATATATAAAATATTTCTTTGGAACAAAAATGGACTTAATTTGGTTTATCTTAATGCATTTTGGAGACAAATCACAACAAACCAAATAAAGGTCTCTCTAATTCTGTCCACATAGAAGTGAATGCAGCTGAATGAATCCACTTTAAATTCCAGCCTTCAGTTAGCCCAGGTTGATTTTCCAATGTAAACAAGCCCTACATTACAAAAATGAAAAAAAGAAGAAACAAACCCCAGCTCAGTTACGACAGTGATATTCACAGCTTTGAAATCTGCAGATCTGGGAGGCTGTCCCCCACGTGGTCTTTTACAGAATGGGGCATGCCCGAGGAGCGGGGAGTGTCTAAAGGCGCTGTCTGCTCTCTCGATGGCACGGCCAGACTCTCATTTCTACTTCACCCGCTTCAGAGCAGCTCAAAGCCAAGCGCAGCGGCACGGTTGGCAGGTCTGTCATGAAGAAACCTTCCTGCAACTTCAGGTGCCGGAAAACACGAGTGTTAGAGCAGGAATGGGAAAGCAGCACTGCCTGGAGTTGACAACTGCATGATCCGAAGAAGACGTGAAGCAGGAAATCCCCTTCCTCTGTGGGAGCCCTACAAACAAACTTACAGCTCTGAAATCTGCCTCTTGCCTTTGGAGATAAATAAACGGACTGTACAAATAACCAGGCTTTTCCTGAAGAGACACAGGTGTGAGGACGGAAGCACTGCGGACCACTTGGGAGGTGGGCAGTGTCAAGTCCCAGGTTGGAAAATTAAGGGGGCACATGTGAGACAGCGTGTTCCCCATGGGGCTCAGCCCATTACAGAAGCAATATCCAGAAGATGAAACAAATCTGACAACAGCAGTGACTAAAGGGGAACAGCAAATTAACTATCAGTGCTAATGAGGGGAAAAAACTGCCAAAGCCTCTCACTCCAAAATGGGTCCCCACGTATAGTCACGGCCCCAGGAAAAGTGTTAATTTGGCACATGTCCACTCATTTCAGAAAAATCTTATAATGAAATTCTGGCTGGCAGTCATGGGTATCACTTAGAGAAGCTCATCTCTACTAGAAGGGAGAAGGCGCCTTGGAGAGCTGCTGCTGGTCAGAGCGGTGGGTGAGCGGACTCTGGGACACGGAGCCGGCAGGGCAGAGGATGCTCTTCACCAGCACGTGTCATGCAGAGAAAGAGCCTTTAGTGTCTTCAGTAAATAAGCAAAGGATACAAACATTTTAAGATATCATGTATGTACTATAAAAGGCCCCAATCCTTTGTTAAAGATGGGAGAGAATTATATAAACAAGAAAAGAGAAAACTGTTCTATCGGAATGTTTTTTCATGTAAAACTCTGCTGTTGCGGAAGCAAAAATTTGCGTGGAAAGTGCTGGCTAAATGTAATTTTCACAGGAGAACAAAGAGAAAAAAAGCAGAATCTATCTTATGGATGGTTAGTAAAAACCATCGGTGTCCATTATCAATAAGCAAAGATCTCAAAATCATGTACAACATTTTTTTGAGAATTTAAGCTTGGTTTTTTGTTTGGTTTTCAATTAATTCCCATTAAATTTTAATTTCCTTTGTATTACCACTTATCGAGTTGTTCTTGTGCAGTTTTCTGTAGGGACAAGAGTCTCTCTCAACCATTTCCAGACAGAATATTCATTATTTAGTTGAATGGACTGAAAAACAAAAACGCCCCGCCATGGCCAGGGCCACACAGCAACGCAGTAACACAGCTGGGAGCGGATCCAAGCCGTGGCTCTCGGTCTCTGCTCTCATTGCTAGGACAGACTCTTCGCTTGAAGGCAAAAGGGGAAATGAAAGTGATTGTAGGACACTCTCCAGGGCACAATCACAAGCTAAATAGGCTTTGTTTATGTAGACAGCTTTCTAAAAGTCAAACCATTGATAATGGGGGATCTTAATATCAGGCTGTTGTCCGGGATAACCACAGCTGACTCGCTGGGGACTGCTCTTGGAGGGCGTACAGCATGCTGTATTTACACTGATACTCCAGCAGTCAAGATCAGAAGCAGTTTTGGACTCAGTCCTAGGAAACCAGCCAGGTATGATAAATAAGATATATTCCAGGGAATATGTAGGGCCAGTGAATTCCAGAGGCAGGCTTGGTATCAGGGCTGTCTTGCCTCTCGCTGTTCCCACTGGGAATGCAGCCCAATGTCGTCCAGATGGCTTTGTAAATCCTGAAGGAGCACACTGGCCTCCCCAGAGCATCCAAGACTCGGGTCCTTTTCCTCTGCCATCTACAGCAGCTTTTCCGAGCTGCTGAGCCAACTCCAGCCGGAGCTGGCTGGGTGTCGTTAGCAGACAGAGCGAGGCAAATAGCATCATTCTGGGTTAGCTCATATACGCATGACTTGTTTGAAAAGAGACCTTGAGCTTTGCTGAACCCAATGTACTCAGCTTTAATTTTCACTTTCCCAGCAGAGATACACCCACATTTCTCCAAAGAATTGCAGTTAGTTTGGTCCAGACATTTGCTGAATAACTTCACTTCTCATTGCCCCTGCTTTAGAGCATCTGAGAGAATAAGCTGATCTGGTAACACAACGATTTTTGTTTGCTCTTTCCTAAGCGAACATTGTATTATTAAACTTTTGTCGTAAGTATCTGGAAGTTACGGAGAATGTTCACCGTCTCCTGCATTCAGGGCTTCTAGAACCAAAGTTTTATCACCCAAAACAATGTGCCAGAAAGCCAGCTGCTGGTGTCAGCCAGGAAACAGGGAGCACAGACAGTGCTGGCAATTCAGGGGACTGATCAGGCATCAAGAATAATAATAGAAAGATGTTATGAAAAATGATTCATGAGAAAAGAAATAAGCTGAAATGTCCTGATGCTGCTAAGTAAATATTTACTAACGACTAATAGCTTTGCAGAAGATCTGTTAATGTCAGATTTGCTACTAATAAGAAGAGAGTAATACGTATTATGACTATTACTCAAATTACAAATTTGAGTAAGTTCCTTCCTAAGACAAGGACATCACTTTTAATTTGCCTTGCAGTTTATGAAGATAAACTCAATGGCAGAGATCAGAAGAATCTTAGAAGAGAAACACACTCCAGAAATTTTAAGTTGTCATTAAACCCTAAACACACATCAATTTTAACTGCACACTGAACCCCTCCCCTTCTCACCTCCCAGACAGTGGCCTGATGGAGCTGGAGCCTGGCCACCCAAATATAATCAGCCACCCACAAAAGACAGAAAAAAAAAAAAAAGCTTTTAGTGCTGATCAGTCAAAAACCTGATATAAATGTCATTTTCATTAAAGCTCTTCCACTTAGTGACTATGGAAGTCCTGCGGTATCCCTGTGGATTTTCATACTAAATACCTCCTAGCAAGTGAAATGCACGCTGAAGTAATAGATTAGTAATTCTCACCTTCCTAAAAGGAAACCTGGTTTGTGGATTTTTCTATGTATTTAAGCAAATTACTTTCAGACCCCTCTTCATAGCCACACTCAGGCTTTTAATTTCTAATTCCCCATCACTCATCTCTCTGCCTGGGCCTGGTTTTCCTGAGAACATTTGAGGGATTCATTCTCCATACTTGGAAATTTTACAGGGCTTCCATCTTTTTCAGAAAAGGAGAATAAAAAGTAAAGAGCCAGAAGGGTTGCCTTTTTGGTTAGACAGGGTTGCCTGTCTAACCTGCGCAGGGGTTGCCATTTTGGTTAGACAGTCTGAGTCTTGAATTCTGGAAAAAGCACTGACCATAACCTGAAATTGCGATTATTTGTGCAAATATTTAATGCCGTTTTCCCCACCACATCCTTGCCACCATGGCCTAAGTCACGCTCTCCTGTGAGCCCGAGCGCTCGCTTGCCGTCACCTACCTCAGCTCCCCTCTGCTCAAAGCTGCCCGTTCACACAGAATTCGAGCACTGAACATTTCTGATAGGAAATAACGTCTCGGCAAAGTGCGGCAGCTCAGCAAAAGCCATTTCCAAGTGACTCACTGCAAGGTGCTGCAGGAGGTGAGAACTTGCACGGTACAGATTATCAGCTTTCTCTCCTGCTGACTAATTCCCTGGTACGAAGTGAAATTCTCAGACCATATTGTGCTTTTGATTAGCGCTGCCAGAGATACGGAAAGCAGCAGCATGTCCAGACTCTGGCAGCAGATCGCAAAGACACAAACCCATAGAAATTACCTGCAGCAAGAGCGGTTCTGCCCAGGACCCAGACTGGTTTGCCCCGGCGGGAGCAGGGCCTGCTGTAGGAGTGCTTTTCAGGAGAAATGCTCCAGCTCTGCAATGGAGAAGACTTTCCAAGACTATTGCGTGCTGAAATTCCCACCTAACCAAGTCACTACCTTTAAGATGTTTGTCCTTCATTCTGTAGTTGGAAGACAATGTAAATAGCACGGAGAGCAACCTCAGCTCAAGTTTAAAATGGAAATTAAACATTTTTCTGCTTCCATTTGCAAAGACCTTCAGGCTCAGGCTTTTATACATTTTACATATCTGCAATTTTACATCTTGACAAAACAGGCAGCAGCTTTACTTCTTAAATATCCCTCCTTTATCGGGGCAAAACTTAACACGGTCACTGGGGCTTCAGTGAATTTCTCTTAAGTGCTGATGCAGTGGATAAGTAACACTTCTTATTTACTAGCAAATGATTAATACCAGGTTTAGACATGCTGAGAAAAACAATTAAACCTTTAGCGTCAGCTCCCTGACCGTTTTACCCGGCATAGTTTTACTGTTGGAACCTGCCAGGATCAGACCACGGAGCGGTCGAGGAGATGGCCATGCTCACCCTTGAGGGGGCTCTGAAGGAAATACAGAAAGGCCCAAGAGGGAAATTATTTAGCTGAAAAACAAAGTCCTCTGCTAATTTATGCAAGCATTTATGCAGAATTTATGCTAATGTAACCCATGATGTTAGGCTCCAGCCATCCATCATAAATCTCAGGCACTGGCTGCATGGAGCCCATAAGGAGGGAGGATGGTTCTGATGGGGCTCCGTGCCAGAACAAGGATCTTCCCAGGCCGTCTCAGTGCGGGATCAAGGCCCTGGTTTGTACCAGACGAAATCCTAAACAGGCCTGAGCTTGTTCAAACAAAATCCCCGCTTTCTGCTCTGCCTGCAGATGTACGTTTTGGCTGCGGAAAGAGAATGAAGCTGAAGGGGAGACTTTGTTTTCAACTACAAAGTTGGAAAAAGCTGGGAAAATGAAGCTAACTAAAACTGATGGCCTATCGTTCCAAACCGCAGCAAACCTCCGGGCTCCGCGCAGAGAAAGCAGCGGCCTTGGGTGATAAATTGATTGTTTTCCTGTTAGCTGTGGAATTTGTTAATGCTGTAAAACTGCTGTCCATGCTGAGGACTCCTCCTGTTACTCTCTTCAACCAAGAGAATAATAAAAAGTTTCTCTGGAAATTCTTTACATCTCCGTTTTAAACAGATGGCTGCTGAACTCCGTAAGGTCAGCAGTACACTGTCTGATTATCGCCACATGGCTCCTTTAAGCAGAAAAAATTAGGAAAAGAGAAAAAAAAAGCAGCACCAAAAAGACAGCCCAAGACTTGCTTTCTGCAGAAGAGCTTGGTGCACATGGATTTCAATTTTGAAGAATCACAGGACACACTTCCCTGACTGATAGCAATTGTTGGAAAGCAAAAATAAACACGTGTGACTCATCGTTCACGCAGGTCTAGGGGACAGAGCACCACATCCTTCACGTGGGAAGGCCATTTGGTGAAGGAGACTCAACAAACTCAAAAGACTTAATCATGATTCAGTGCTGTGCTCCCACACCCACACGCTTACCAATGGGACCCACGCTCACGTGCCAGGTGTTTGATTTGGAAGGAAGACATGCTCCAAAAATAGACATCAAGATGATGTTTGGATGAGCATAAGGGAATCTAACAAAAGAATATCAAAAGAAAATAGCTAAGTGGCATCTGAACGTCAAAAGCTGAGAAATTTTTAAAGAGAGAATATCTTGTCTTGCTATAAGCATGAGATCAGATTTTCTGCTGGTGAACATCAGTGTAATTTCATTTACGGACTGGAACTAAGCCAGTTTACTCCAGCGAAGGTCTGAACAACCAGACTGCTTTCTCTTTTTAAATAACGCAAGAGACAGTTGTGAAGACTTTAAAAAAGAAACAACAAATTCCGGCCCACAGTTATGGTTGGACTTGATGATCTTAAAGGTCTTTTCCAACGCAAACAATTCTATGACTCTATGATCCTAAGAGCTATCTCCACCCGTGCCTGTCCGAGGAGCTGCCAGCAGCAGGAAGGGCGCTGGCAGTACTGGGTACGGACAGCATCGGTTTTGTTTCAGCAGCTCAGTGCCCACGTTGCCAAGCAGACCCCGACCAGGCACCCGCCAGCTCCCGCTTCCAGTCCTGCTGCCTGGCAGCACAGGGCAGGCAGCTCCGCGCCCAAACAAGTCCTGCCACGGTGTAGCTTTGGACCAACACCGCCACTGTATTCCCTCACTGACCGGCCTGGTGTAAGGGGAGCGCAGCAAATCCCAACTGTTGCAAACCAGCGACCTACTGCCGTAGGGGATGTGGCAGCTCTGACTGGGGCAGGAGAGGAGAAGGCAGGAATTTTTGCTAATTATCCTCAACCTCCAAGCGTCCCTACCATGCGCATTGTCAGTTTGACATCCCTGCTGTGGTGTAAGCAGAAATGTCCTCGCTTTTCTCGTTGCCATATGCTCCCGGCTCGCCACCGCCGGGAAGACGGACGCGTCAGGGGGTCGCGGAGGTGAGACAATCCCTACTTGTCGTCCCTGTCCCTTTTGGCCTAGACACGCCACTCTCCGTCTAACTCCGGTCTCTTTACCCATGTCTGCTTTTAATCAAACCTGTTGGCACGGAGACCCTGACCTTCTGAAAAGCCTCCAGTCCCCGCACTGTAATTAAAATGATTTGTCCAATGCTGCCCCATCAAGATGGATTTCAGGAAGGAGACAGTGAAAACTCCCAGAGCTGGTGGAAAATGCAAATAAACAGAGCGTCGATCTGGCATAGATAGCTGTCACTCAAACTGACCTCACCCGCTGGAAGGATCTAATCAAACACGGTCTGCCTCCAAGATATAGGGCTGGGAAATGAAGCTTTAAATGATGTTTTCATCCATGCTGGAATGGCTCAATTTATGCTTTGTTTTGTTTGTGAAATAACTGCTTTTAAAAAAGAAATGCTAATACCGTGACAAATAATTAATCTGAATCTATCAAAGTCTATGAGGGGGTGATTAGATTCAAAACAGCAGAGACATTTCTAATCTCACTGATAAGAGACAATATAAAAACAACGCCTATGTTCTTAGATAACCTTTGGTTTCAGTCTATTGCTGAACATCAGTGCTCCCGAGGCTAGTGTATGTTTATTTCTTAAGCTGAAATGTAACATTTTGCCCATATGTTGATATTAAAACACAAATTTCACTTCCAAACTCTTTAGTCCTTTTATTCATGTGTTCTGTCGCTCTCAGGCAGGGATTGTGAGTACCAGACACTGCCTTATGTAAAATAATTGACTGTATTTTCTCTCCTCTGAACTAATTCACTACATTTTCTGCCTATCTATCATCTAGATGAATGCGCTGTGTTTTCTATCTATCACCCTGCTAAGGTACTCATCACTGGGGTATGCAGCCAGCAGATAAAAAGTATAATGATGCTGTATTAAATAAAGAAAATCAATGTTCCACTCATAGAAAAACTGAGCCAAATTCTAACAAGTGGGTTGCCATGAGGAGAATTCGGCCCCCTGTTTCAAGCAGAGGGCTTTTCTGACGCAGCGCTCCCAGCCCATGATATCCATAGGCCTTTCCTTGCAATGCCATATGGCCTGGAAAAGCCAAGGTTCATCTCTTGTCCTGCCTCTGCTCCAGCCCTCCTCGTCGGGGCTCCCACAGCCCTCCTTGTCAATCCCCAGTTTGAGGCCAAGATTTCTTGTCCTGGTCAGTGTGGTCTCTTCTCCCAAGTAACCAGCGATAGGATGAGAGGAAATGGCCTCAAGCTGTGCCAGGGGAGGTTTAGATTGGATATTAGGAAAAATTTCTTCACAGAAAGAGTGGTCAAGCATTGGAACAGGCTGTCCAGAGAGGTGGTGGAGTCCCCATCCCTGGAAGAGTTCAAAAAACGGGCAGAGGTGGCACTTTGGGACATGGTTTAGTGGGCATGGTGGGGTTGGGTTGATGGTTGGACTGATGATCTTAGAGATCCTTTCCAACCTTAGTGATTCCCAGTTTTACTTTCATTAAAAAATAATCCAGCCAGCAAGTCAGGAAACATGAAATTATTACTCTACCCTTAACTGGTTTAGTGGTGGACTTGGTAGTGTTAGGTTAATGGTTGGACTGGACGATCTCAAAGGTCTTTTCCAACCTAAACGATTCTATGATTCTTTGATTGTATGACATGGAGAATCAGGTGCTGCAACTCAGGTGAGCCAAGAGAGGATGTGAAAGCAGTGAGATTTAAGAGTCTGGCATCTAGCTTCTGTGCCTTTAATGGCTCAGACCTGGCCAGCATTTGCCAGCAAGTTCTCCTTGGTCAGTCAGGGTGAGAAGCTGCATTTCAGAGAGGCAGACCCAGAGCTTGACGGGCTATTAAATGACTCCAGAAACGGGATCATTCAAACAGCAGCAAATGTGACAAAACTAACAAATTGAACAGGTTTTGTGAATATCTGCCTGATTCATAGAGGTAAGAAAAGCAAATCAGGATCCTCGGATGCAGTGTTTCTTGGATGTAAAACAGCGCACCAGTTGGGGTCGTTGGTGTGAATTTTTATGTGATGGGAGTAGTCCAAACTGCAGGACTGGGATCTGGGATTCGAAATGCAGTGAAAGCAATCCCTGGCTGCTTCGCAGACAATTCATCATGAGAATGTCCACTGTGAACAAAAAAAGGGAGATCAATTTTTTAAGCAAGCCTGCCTGGAGAATGGGCAGCTCAGGCCAATGCTCCTCTAATGTACCATATAAACTTTAATGTACTACCACTCCATTTTCAGCTATGCTTTTTTCCCCTCATTGCAAAATGCTGAATTACAGTTAAACGCTAGATGGTATTTCCTGACTGTGTGACTGATTGCTTGCCTTTGTGCATGGCTGGTTATTTGTTAGCAGCGAGAACTTCAAAGCCTAGCAGCCAGTCCAGCCGCCCAGGAAAGTGGTTCAGCTCTTTCTGCCCACCCCGCTACATTAGTTGAAAGAGAGGAAACATCTTTTGGCACTTCACAACAGAGATAGGAAAAGTGACTGCGCTGCTTTTGATGCAGAGGCACCACGTCTCCCTGCCAGCCAGCACATCCAGATATTTTCTCCGTGGAAATTGGGACAGAGCTGGGAGGGGAAGAGGACTAAATTATATTTATGCCAGGTGATCAGTCTGTAGCCTGTTTGTAGTAGATCTCTTCATACCTGGCCAACCATAGAAGGTTTATGATGCACTTTCCATCCTGAGCAAGGCTTCCCTACATTAAACATGAGAACAAAGCCCCTTCTTCCAAGAAAATATATGGCAGGTGGTCTTGTTGGTCTTGTTTCTGATTTCTCTGCTGATGGGACAGCATTTTATTAGTAATTATGTGTATTAACTCCAAGAAAGCGGACATGATAGAGCTGCTCTGTGCTGAGATTTTGTCAAGCTTAGAACAACAAAGTAAGTTGGGTTCCTCCCTTCAACAGGTCCCCATGGGCAGCCCCCAAAGCATCAACATAGCTTTGAAAAGCAGATTTTCAGAATACTGTATCATGTGTTGGCCTCTGCTTGGAGGGATATTTGGATAGAAGTGGGTCACTTTTTCAAGCTTTTGATTGCCTTTACAAGGAGAAGGAATATGTTAAAGGACCCAGACCGTCTTTGGAGAAGGTACTTCCATGCTGTGGACAAGACACGAACCTCCCAGCTGCTGAGGTGTGAGAGGAAACCTTTCCCTTCTCCATGCACAAGACCTACACCGCTCCACCGAGCAGTTTGCAGTCTGTCCTACAGAAGGCAGCGTGAAAGGAGTTAGGTGGAAACATCACCATCCCTGGAAGCGTTCAAAAAACGGGCAGACGTGGCACTCTGGGACATGGTTTAGTCTAGTCTACCCTTGACTGGTTTAGTGTGGACTTGGTAGTGTAGGTTAATGGTTGGACTGGATGATGTTAAAGGTCTTTTCCAACCTAAACGATTCTATGATTCTATGAAGACTGGATCCAGGTGATAACATTGCCTTGGGCCCTCATGCTAATTTTAAAAAATCAAACAAAAGAAAGAAGGCAAAAAGAAACAGCAGCAGCAAACAAAAAAGCTCACAGGGCACCTGACATAAACGGGAGCATTTGCTGTGGGAAGGGGAACCAGTTTCCTGTAAAAAGGATTCTAGCCAAGAGAAATCTTAATCTATTGCATGTCAAAAGATTTGAGCTGGAAAACATTCCTGTTTTTTTCTTCCAGTATGTTTTGTCATCTTGTGCTCTGGGAACATCTTGAATAGCTGTTAATAATTTATATCTTACAGTGGCATATTAAATCACTTGGCTGTCGGAATGGCTTTGAAACACAGGGTCCCTGGGTCTGCCCTGGATAATGAAGGGAACTCCTGAATCTTCCAGGTGACAACAGGTTTTGCTTTTATTTCTTGTAACAACGTGATATGCAGCCTGTTAGGACATGATGCGTCTGTGAACACTTGAAAGCAGGCTTAGACTGGCCAAAAAAACAACCTGATGAAAATACTCATCCTTGGAAACATTGACCAGTTGGGATAACAACCATAAAACTGCTCATTGAAGTAATCCTTGCACTGGATCAGGAAGAATTTACGGGTTTGGGGTTTTGTTTTTTTTTTTTTGGTGTGGTGTTTCCCTGTTGGAGAAGATTATAATTTACTGTCACATGTAGGGCCTGGGACTCAGCTCAGCCTGCTGCTAAGTTTGCAACCTCAGCCACATCCCATCACGGCCCTAACTGACCCACCTTCAAAACTGCCTGGGTGACACTGAATGGGCTGCGATAAGATGCCACTAATAAAAGCTCTTTTGAAAGCTTCAGAGAAAAATGCTACTTAATAGCAAATTGTTGCTGCCCTTATTTTCAAGAAATGTATTTTCCATACCAAGGACTTTAACTCTGAATAGCTCAGCAGGGCTTTTCCTGTAGACTTATTGTACTTTAAAAATGAAAAATTTGCATAGACCATCATGCAGAGAAGGCCACAAGCAGAGGAAAGAGAAAGAAAGGTACAGGCTGGGGGTAACGTAAGGAAAGGAACAGATAGGACAGTTAGAGGAAAGATGGATGAAAAAGGAGAGAAACAGAAATGAAGTGAGGAGGGGAAGGAAAGGGTGTCATTCCAGCGAAGTCATTCACTGACTTCAGCAGTGCAAGGTGATCGACTGCTGCTGTTTAACTGGAGGGCCAGTTATAGTATTTGCAAAAGGCAAGATGAAGGATTTCTTATCTCTGCTGGGACTGAATGTCCTTTTTCAACACTGCCTCTGTGGAAGGGAACCTTCAGAGGGCACGTGGGGCGCAGGGCTGGCGGGCAGCGGCTTGCAGCCGATGCACGATGCATCTTTCAAATGCAGCCTCTTCAGAAAGATCAAGTGGTTGTCCCCTGTAGCGCAAGACCCCGTAGGAAAAATGAGCACGGACTTTCTGTGGATTTAGAGCAAACTCTCGTAAAGCAAAGTGTCTTCTGCAGAAGTTTGTACATTACTCCACGCCCACGGTGCGTGTGCTCCCTGCCGTGCGCACCTCGATGCACTTCAGGCATCGCTCTCCTCAGCACCCAAGGAGCCCATTAGCCTGGATGACACTGGGCGGGCTGCAGTGCACATGGCTTTTTTCTTCTTTTTTATTTTCTAAAGCAAAATGACATTGAAGACAGAGGCCCTGTTGCAGTGCAAGGAAGAGAGTGCCCTCTATTGTCACCCTGCCCTCCCCGCCTTCCTCCCAGGGCTCTGAAGAGGCGCCTCTCGCCTCGCAGCCTCTCCTTTCATTTCTTTTCCTCGTTGCACGGCGATGGCAACCCCTCAAAATTTAATATAGTCCAAGCATAAGCCATCTTTATCTCTCCAAGTGAAAATTAAACAGGGGATGCCGTGGCAGCTGGATTTTGCGAGCACTGTAACGAGGCCAGAGCAGCTGGATTTCACAAGCACCTGATGTGTAACGAGGCCAGAGTCACACAAACCGTCTTAAGAACGAATATTTGGGTGTAAGAATGGAGTGAGGTGCGGAAATTTATTAAATTGAACGGTTTAAAGCAAGGGGATGCCGCAGGCCCCGCGCAGGGCCCCATGGCCTCCACAGGGCCTTGCCCCTCGCCTCCAATCCTTGCTGGGCAGGAACCGGGCTGAAGTCCTGTCAGGATCCCCTCGTATTTCCAAAAGAAACAGGAAAAAGCGTTACTGTGCCCAGGCGGCGGCTGGAAAAAGGGAAGTTCCTCAGCACAAAGGGGAGCCCGAAGGCAATGTAGAGGCTTCAGCCTGGTTTGTTCTCCCCCGCACAGCCGCACACGCGAATTACACGCGTTACAACGTGCACCGAGGCCTATGTCAGCAAACCCGCCCGCCCCAAGGCCCGGGCCCGCCCGGCGCCGCCATGACACGGCCCGCGCCCAGCCCTGCTCCTTCCCGATTGGGTGTCCCCGTCGCCATAGCAACAAGCAGCTTGGAGGCGAGTGCGGGCGGCCG
Source organism: Pelecanus crispus (assembly GCF_030463565.1). Lineage (NCBI taxonomy): Eukaryota > Metazoa > Chordata > Aves > Pelecaniformes > Pelecanidae > Pelecanus > Pelecanus crispus. The sequence goes on along the minus strand of NC_134653.1, from coordinate 2,835,906 downwards.
GCGTTCCCCTATCCAACGCGCCCTGGGGGCGGGTCCGCGCTCTGATTGGTGGCCGTCGGGGCGCGGTACTGAGGGGCGGGCTGTGCCCCCGCTACCGCCTCGGGTTTCCCTTCGCAACGGGGGGGACCCGCCTCCTCATTGGCTGCTGCCGTTGCCGCGGCGACGGGAGGACGCGGCGCGGCCTAGCGGGGAGCCCGGGCTTGCCCAGCCGGAGGCCCCGCCGCCATGGCGCAGGCCAGGGTCCTGCTGACCAAGGAGCCGGCGCCGCAGACGGTCCCCGCCTCCGACCTGCCCGTGAAGGTGTGCGAGGTGGCGCTGAACACCGGGCCCGACTCCTCCAGCGGCCTGGCCACGGCTGGCTTCCGCACCGCCAAGTACCTGCTCCCTGAGTGGCACCAGCACCACTGTGATCTGTACCACAAGGCCTTGGCCGGCTGCGAGCAGGCTGAGCGCGGCCGGGCCGAGGCCAAGGAACTGGCCGAACGTGCCGCTGCCACCGCCCAGCGCGCCCAGCAGGACTCCACGGCCGCCCTGGGCCAGCGCCTGCAGGACATACACTTCTGGAAGACCGAGCTCCAGAAGGAGATTGAGGACCTCGAAGCTGAGACCGGCCTGCTGGCAGCCCAGAAGCTGCGGCTGGAAAGGGCGCTCGATGCCACCGAGGTGCCCTATGCTATTGCCACCGATAACCTGCAGTGTCGGGAGAGGAGGCAAGCCCCGGACCTGGTCAGTGATGAGGTGGAGAGAGAGCTGCTGAAGGTGAGCAGGACGTTAGGATGCTAAGGGTTGTTCGCAGCCCTCTCTTAGTGCTGCTCTGGTCTCAAAAATGGTGAACAGCTTGGTCACTAGGTGATACTGCAGCTCACGAAGGTATCTTCATGATACCTAGTGCTCCTTTCTGGCAGCCTGGACTCTGTCACTCCTAGGATTAAGAAGGATTGTTTAAAATCCTTCCTCTGTTTAAAAAGTATTTAAAAATCACATGAGTGTGACTAAAGGAGACCAGATCTCCCCCTCTCAGACCAGATCCAAACAAAATCAAAACAGAGGTTTCCTGAACCAAGATGGGCATCCTATTCTGGCATTAAACCTCTTCCAGCCCCCGCTTGGCTTAAAGTCCCCTCATCTCTGCAGGTTACACTTTAAAAGTGCAGTACCCAATAAGCAGACTATTCAGGAGTGGTGAAATGCTCCTTTCCTGTTTCCATGCTCAAGCTGTCCAAGTCTGGCAGTCTCTGCCATTACCTTTTACTACCGGGTCTGATGCTGTAGTCTTGCCAAGGTTCATGACGAGGCAGTGATCCAACACCGTACTACAGCGTCTCAACACAAACCATCATTTTAGACGTCCTGCAGGACAGCACAATGAACAGTACGATGTAGTTGTGTGACACCCGCATGAGATGACAGCTCCAGGCAAGCCGAGGGGCACAGACAGATGGTATTTCTGACAGTGTGACTTCAACAAACCTGAGACTTCCCTGAAATTTGCTTGATCCTTTTCCTCCCGTAGAGCTGACACTTTGTTATCTATAACTGAGATCCAGCACTGCATGTAGGTTGCCTTCAAAGCTGATGTAATTATTGTGGCTGCACATGTTACAGAGAACAGGTTCTGGTCATTTTTCATTCTGGAATGATACATATTCTAGTGTCCCACAAATAAATTAATGATTATTTGCCTGCAGCCTCCAGTATACTGTGAAAGTGGATTCATGATGAGTTCCTGATTAAACCAGATGATTAATATTTGTTGCTAGAAAAATATTGAAGAAACTTACATAGTTGATGGCATGATAGTATTTACCAATATTTTGAATAGGAGTTGTGTACAACTGCTGAATTGTAATCAATATTTAAGAGGTTGTTCCAGTCAAAAATATAAACATGAAACTTAGAGTACAGGATGTTTCAGTGTGTGAATTGTTACAAAGTTCAGATTACAGAAAAGAAATTATTCTCATCAGCTGCTGATGTCTTAGAGAAATCGTGAATGTAAGATTTACTAAAAAAAAAGTCATTTTCTTGCAGGATTTCTCTCCTGTGTTTCTTTCCTCTTGGTTTCAGAGAATAGTTGTTCATTGCTCAGAAGCCCATCTGCTGCTGCTGCTGCTGCTTATTCTTCACCTGAAATTGTGATTGTGTGCTTGTGACGACAGACCGTCAACAGCCAAGTAGGATGTCATCAAAAAAGAATGATGTGAGTTCAGATGAGGCGTGTATACCGGCAGCAGATGGACTCTTGAGAAATGAAGATTTTGTTGCCATGCCAATGACCTTTGCAGTGCAGAAGGAAGAGGAGTACATAATATCAGAGGAAATCCTTCCCATTTTCACAGAGGAATAGATTTCATGGCACTAGTGTTTGCAAATAGATGTTAAAATGTGCCCTCTGTGGCTTTGCCAGCTCTTTAAGCTGCAGCTATACTCTATACCTCTTTCACTGCAAGAAATCAGATGGTACCTTGTACTTCATGCTCTCTCCAAAACTGACTAATAATTTGTGACACTTAGAGCTGCTCTTGCATGAATTCTGACTGTTCACTGCGCAGATTTCCAAGTTAATGGCCCAGTGCACTGTAGCTCTGTGTTACGTTTGCTTATTTGGAGGAGTTATGCATATTTTATCACTAAAGTACTGACATACTTCTTCTGAATGTTGCTTACTTGTCCAGTCACTTTCTAATCTTAACTCTCTTAAGAAATGGTAATGCAAGGGAGATCAGGAGTAATTCATTCTCTTCCCATGCAAAAACTGAGAAAAAGAAGAAATAGTTTCCAAAAGTCAGATGGGTTAGAAAACAGACGTTCTTTTCCCTGCAGTTTTAATTACACAGTCAATTGATATTCTAGGGTATTTTCCTTCCTTTGAAATTCTTCCTCTCCTAACCCTAACCATGGAAAAGACAGAGATTTTGTTCCTGCTTTCAGCTTTCTGCAGCAATGAGGAACATTTCCCAGTTCCCAGAGCGTCGCCAAGATAACCACCTTTCAGCAGCCCCTTGGCAGATGACATTTAAAGAGACAACATCAAATACGCATACACAAGCAGTATTCAATCTCTGCATGTAATTGGACTTTCGTTATCTGTTCAGTAGGAGTCATTTCAGATGACTCACAAAGAAAACAGAAGTATCTCTGATGGAGGTTTTACGCATCTGGATAAGATCTGGGGTTTTCCTCTTTTTTGGCACACCATCTATTTCTTTTAAGGAGTTTTGGTTCCAACTCATCTGTCCTATTTGCTTTGCAGCATGGAGTCGTATTTAGATCACCTATTGTGATACATACCACCACTAAACAGCCACTGCTGGAATGAGGGATGAGGGTATTTAAATGAAAGCTCCTCACATGCATAGTAAAATCAGCTGTTACTCAGACATTCATTGACTCCACTTAGCAGCATATTAATCTTTTCTTAATGCAGTTCTGGTTAAGAAAAAGAAGCTGAAGGACACCATTGTTTTTCCAGTAAAGAAGGATCTTTGATGACTAAACAGAAGATAAAATCTCTCAAGTAGAATAATTGTCTTTTTTTGTGCTGCTGCATTGGAAATAGCTGAATTCAGAAAAAAGCAGTACATGCATCTGTTTTGTATGAGGTTTTTGACTTTCATAACCCATATGACATCTCCTCTGAATCCCCTTTGCATCAGTTTACTGACAGTTTAGTATGTTTATGTGCGCACATTTAATATTGAAAATGGAAGCCCTAGCAAAGGACTTGCCACATGGTGGTATACTGTCAATAAACCATGTTTCGGCTGCATATATACTGCATTTCAAGGTTATTTCCACATGTCCAGTGTCCAGACTCATTAACTGAGTGCCAGATATGACTGTGGAATAAGTGGACGTACTTACATTTATGCCACTTTTTTTACCGTAGACTCAGGGTGTTGATTTGTTGTGTGTTTGCTTCAACAATGAAGTCAACCCCAGCTATTCCCTGCTGCTGAAGACAAAGGCATTAGCCAAGATCCTGTCAACTGTGCTTAAAATTAAAGTTTAAAAAAGTGGAGAAAGGATACATATGTACGTATTCCTGCTAGCTGCAATAATGGGGCAAGGAAAACAACAGAATACCTTTCCCAAACGCTGTGATCTGTAGCTTTGCCAAGTGAACCAGTGTGCGATGGACAGTCCCGTACGTAGACGACTCAGTTAAGAGTGCAGTGCCTATTTTCAACATCTGCAGATCGTGGATTTTGAAATGAGTCTCGGAGACCAGCAGGAAAAAGGCCAGTCGCAGAGCTGAGATGCTGAAGACTGTTACCTGCTTTCACTCCCAGCTCTAATGAATAACAGCCTTCCTGTTACACGCTGTTTGGGGGGTCTAAATCTGGTGAGATCTGCAAGCTAGCTTGCTTTTATTTGCTGTGCTGATGTGTGGGACATCTGGTGTCATGTCGTTACTGATGGATGGATGCAACTGGATTTGTAATCAAGGGCGACTGCACAGCCTCTCTCACGGGGTTCTACCAGTTCCTCTTAGCTGCTCTCTCACTGTGTCATCCCGGCCCTGGGTGCTTTATTTAGACATTGCTGACATCTGCAAGTCACTGATAGAAAAAGACAGGCTGCAAAAACCTGAATTTGTAAATTCATGGAAGGCACAAACATCTGCTCTTAAATGTTTTCCTTGCACCATTAATCAGACGCTTACAAAGTCATGAACTGGGATGGTTTTATCACTAGATTTGAGGAAAATCCAACTTTTGTATCATAAACATTAAATACTGTAATAAAATAAATGGCACGCTAAGCTATAAAATGTTCTCTCCCTGTTAATTGACGACCATTTATAATAACAGAGGTTTATTATTAGTATTAACTGTGGAGAAGACAGCTGAAAAGAAGCCAAGATCACTTCAGATTTGACAGTATTTCATTTTAATAGACAGCGCATGAAGACATATATGGGAAAAAATAAGGAGGAAAAAAAGGCATTTCATCTACCAAGTCCTTTTGTGAACTGAAGAAATGCAAATCTCAGTTAATGTCTTCCTCTGAACCAGAGATGCTGCTACCTACTAAAACTCTTTCACATGCTTTTCCACTCCTAACGCAGACTGGACCTTCAAATGAATTGCCAACACAATTCCGTGCACACACCACGTAAAGATCATCCATTCTGCCACTTGCTAAAGCCCACATCTGCCCCCAGGATTTTTGTGTGGAATCGCCCACATTTTTATGGCTGAAATCACAAAGTCCGAGAGAGCTGTGCTCCTGGCTGCAGCGCTCTCTGCCATGGTTGCTGATGGAATTTACTCTGCAAAGAAAGTGTGAAGGAGCAGACGTGGCATTTTGTAAGTCCTCCACACGGTGTATGAGATCCCCAGCTCCTGCTCCTCTGCAGGGAGTGCTACCGGGAGGCATTCCCGCAGGGTGGACCTTCTCCGGCGTCGATCCCACGAGCCAGCCACAGCTACGGGTGGGCAGCAGGCTGGATTGTACCGCGATGTCTAGCAGTACAGCCAGGACTGAGGGACCTAGATCAAAGCATCTTCATCTTCAACCTAGAGCCACAGCTCCTCCCAGCCATACGGGCTGACTTTTTAACTGTTTTAAAAGTTAAGAAAAATCATTTAGTAGATAGGCGTTGGCAATTCATTGTCATTTATGCCTGCTTTTTCACTTTAGCTAGTCTTAGACTGCCATTAATTATGAGAACTGTCTCTTCAGTTTTAAATGTCATATCTGCATGCATATCTCCTCAACAGGGAACCCATTTTTAAATTTTATTTTAGGTCATTCAACAAGGGAGTTCTGTATTTTTGCATTATTTCACTCTTTCCACGTGAGAGACCTTAATTGCTACAGGAAGGCTTTTCTCATTTTAAATTGTGCACATTTCTCACAGGAAACTGGCTGTCTCTTTATTTACATGGAGACTGACTATCGAACACAAAGTAATATCAATTACTACAAATGTAATTTTGAGTGCTGGATCTTTCTAACCCTTTAAAAACCTTTTGATTTTTACTTTGATGACTCAGCTGTTGTAATACTTCCTCCCTGCAGAAAGTGAGTTTTAGTGTTCTTGCAGTTTGTAAAATGATTCAGCTATGTATTTATTTTAATTGTGCTCTTTTAGAGCCTTAAAAATAATATTTTCGTCCCAATCATGATTGTCCTTTTCCATTTAGAATAAAATTATCTTTTTTATGGTCCTTGTTGGTTTCTTATGATGGAGAAACTGCCACTGCAGCGACATACGCACTCATTTATTTGTCAAAGCAGTGCAAGGATCAACGAGTGCCAGCAGTGTTCTGGGAATAAAGTTTCTGAGTAAGTATATACTCCCTTAGCTGTCATTGGATGACTGTCATTGATGTAAAACAGCAAAATTAATTAGGATTTTTCATATACAAAAGCTCTTTTTAATATCCGAGCCTCAAATATTAAATTCCTTTAAATAATAAAAAAGAAAATGCTTGCTGGACTGGCTTTTATATAATAATATGTAATCACTGGGTCAGTAAAGTCACTTCGTAGAGCATTGATAGTTAATCTCTAAAGCAGAATTACTGCAGTCAAAAATGAGCACCAGGTACTTTTTGTTCAACAAGAGATTATTAGAAAGTATAGTCTTTTTTGGTTTGATCACGTTTGTGTTGAAATGAACATTCCTGCTAAAACCAGCTTGAGCTGAAACTTCAGACATGGGATCCAATATCAAGGTGGGGCAAAGCTTCGTGACTTCCAGCAGTCACTGGCTTACAACTCAGAGGAAATTAACCCCTCAAACAACATTGTATATTTGAGATAATTCTGCAGCCCTTGATACTGTCCATCACCAGAGGCGAAGTGAGTTCTGGAATAGATAGATCTAACAAAAAAATTAAGGCTGTAAGTGTCGTTGGGTTTCTATTATGACAGCTCTCCTATACCTGCTGAAGCAGGCAATAGCCGTTTAAATCATAGAGTAGTAACTTCTATTTTTACTTAATACAAAGCATTCAAAGGAGGCAGGCCAACAGGAGATTATGATACTGCCACTCCTTTATGTTAAATAGCACCTTATCACCATACTTCAGACAAACTATATTTTTGGAGGTCAGCAGGAATCTGATGGAAGCCTCTGCCTTGCGTGCAGATAAGATGCTTACTACAGAACAAGGCAGCGGGCTCCGAAGGTATCTGCAAGGACTCAGCAGGTTCTGGAAGCCAGTGTCTTGCCAGAGAAGCGGATCTGCCGCATCACGTCCCTGTGCGGGGCAGCAGCCTCTGACATTTGTGCATGCAGGGCAGACAGTGTCCTGCTCAGTTTTAAAATGGCACCTTGTGTTTGCGCAAGGCAGCGACTCTGGTCTCCTCCTGAGCGTGATGCTGTTGCCTTATTTTTCCCTACTTCGAGGCTGTGCAAGTAATGCAGATATTCTGTTTAATCTGATAGAACATAGACTTTTTCATGGAATACACATGCAATATGAAAATCATCAATCCCCAGGCTTTAGAAGTATTCCAATAGTCTTAGAGCTGAGTTACCTCAGTATCTGTCAACTCCTCGGAAAATCATGTCTTGCAATAATAGGGTAAGAGTGGGTAATGGGAGGAAGATTTAAGTGTTTATCCACAACCATTGAAATGAAATTGCTCTGCAGGATAGTATGTACCGCTCTGGATATCACAGAAGTCTCAATGTTTTTATCTAGGAAGCTGAACTTATCAGAAATATCCAGGAGCTTTTGAAAAGAACTTTGACGCAAGCTGGTAACCAGATGCGGTAAGACATCTTTCACGATACCTTAGTAGCTAATTTATATAGCCAAATAATTCCTGGCATATGGGGTACAATGCCCAGTGGATAAAGATCTTATCAATGCCAGGCTTATGCGCCATGTGAATTCCATTTAAACCTGAAAAGAGGTACTCAGTGATGAAACTTGAGGATTTTCAAGTAGGGTAAAGAAAAGAACTATGCCCTAAAGCCATGCTTTAGATTTTCAGTCCTGGTTTCCAGTATGTGTATTCAGTTCTCTAATTTTCCAACACTAAACTTAAGCGCAATAAAAGTATTATCTGGATATCACTCTACCTTGTTGCACCTTGTGATAGATTTGTAGTATAGGCTCTTTTAAAATAATTTATCTGATCAGAGGAGCTTTTCAAGATGAGGTTTTTGCCGCCAGATGTCAGTATGAACCTAAAATATGAAACTTCACTCTCCCTTCTGTATCAGTATGGATGTTCATTGCATTTCAGAAGGAATGTTTGCTTTTAATGTATAACAAGCCCTTGGAAAGATGTTACCTGAATCCTAAGGTGCATCAGTATGAAGGAGTTAACTGCTGGAAGCCTTGATATTTTAGTTTTTAAAATTTTTGAATCTGCTCCAATTTGTGCAACTCTACCAGATAAAAAGAAATATTGTTTTTAGAAAGAATGTCTGTAAATGCAAAATAATTTATAGTTCTGTTACATTAATTACAGTATGAGAGGAGCCTACTGAGTTTAGGCTTCGCTTTCTATAATTGTTTTAAGATCGTTTTAGTACCATTTAGTACCATCGTTTAGTATCATTGGCCAGCAGTAGTTTAATTCCTTAGGAGAGAGTGACATCTGGTGCTAACAGTTGATAACAACCCACTGTCTTTTGTAATCTAAAGTCATTCTAATTAATTTGGTGACATGTGACTCATTTAATTGACAACAAAGCAGCAGTTTTAACGCTGAATATCATTGTACTTGTATCTTCTAAGGACAAATTACACTGCCTGTGTGCTACAGTCTTTGAAAGGCTGGATGGGAGGGCTCGGAGAATGATACAGGGTCACTTTATGGAGGTCTTAAATTTGAGTCACGCTCAATATACTAGTGAAAGAGGAGGATGGGTCTTCTACTAGCACTACCTGATGCCTTATCATGGGAAGAGTGTTCTGTTGGGCAAACCTCCTACCTATTCTCCCCATAATAACTGCAGCTGTAGCCACTATTGAAAAAATCCTCTGTGTTTTAGGATTATTATGTAAAATCCAAAGTCCAACAACTCCTTTATCTCAGGCTATAAGTGGGCATAGAACAGTACTGAAGGTGTAGGGTAGTGGTTAACACATCAGGCTTACTGACCTTCTAGCAGATAGTTGTGGGAGAGAGAGTTTGGTCAAGATTTTCAAGACAAAAAGACAAGTTTATGTTCTCATTGCTCTTTGAAAGACAAAGGCTCAGAGCCTAGCTTCACAAATGTCTGTGATAGTTTTGTTACTTGTATTGTTTTCTACTAACAATGTGTGATAATAATGACTTTCAGATTAAATCGAGATCACAAAGAGATTTGTGAAATGGACTGGTCAGACAAAGTTGAATCATACAACATTGATGATAAATGTGGAAGATACAGTAACCAGAGCACCAACATCCAGTTCCATCCTACTTCAGTGAAGTTTGAAGAGAGGTGAGTAGTTACTGTCATTATCCTCCCCAAATAACCCTGGTAAGATACAATACATCCTTTGCATCAGTGAAAGCTGTAATGCTGCTCTGAATTAAAGGTGTGATTGCTGCTTCTTTGGACATACAATGTCATAGCTTTAAAATAGCTACATGGATAGTAAAGGTAGTGCTACCATCTCAGCATGGCATACCACTGATGGCAAAGTTGGCTCACTATACGCAAAATGAGCGTGTAGAACTTTTTCTTGGAAATAATTGGCTTTATACTTTTAAAGGCTGATCTCAGTCCTGTTGAGACTTACCATTTGACATGGGCAGGCATGCCGTCCTTTCGGGAAAGGCAAGTGCTGCTTCCTGTACGCAGAGAGGATTACTATTGCAATAAATCTTCCTGCTTCCCCCTCCCCTTTCAGGCAGTGTTCATATGATGCAGTGTCCCGAGTGCTATGGCAAAGTATAACCAGAGATCTTGTTTCTTTTTGTTTCAAAGTAGACACAAACTGTAAAGCTTGGATATATTCATGTGTTTATTTGCTGGTGACTTAATTACTTGTGCTTGCACAAAAAACATGTGTATACTTTTTTTGCCTTAGTAGTATTAGCTAAAGATGGAAGAACTTTGGATGATTTTTGTGTCATGTGTTACTTCCCTCAGAAGGCACAAGATGAATGAGAGTTTACTAATTTTATAAAGGATTAGTCTTCTTCCTTCATGGTAAGTCTAGACTGCATGCAACAGCAAAAGCACATAGAGGTTGACAACACTTCTGCAGGGAGAGAACCAGCTTCAGATTGTCTTCTTAAGTGCAACTTGAACAAAAGAGCAAGGTTCCTATTTGTATATCATTCACCTCTTCTTCCAGTGCCTCAACACCGGAGACATGGGCCAAGTTCAGTCATGACAACATCTATAGGGCAGAACGAGAAAAAGTGGCTTCCATCAATCTTCGTGCCTTGATTGACAATATTCTTCATGACGTATCTGAGGACCTGAGGATGCAATGTGCTGCTGTTAATGAGGCTTTTGCCAAACACTGTGAGGAGCTGGATGATACAAAACACAAACTAGAGCATCATTTGAAAAAAGTAAGTGTTATTTTTTTAATGCTGGCTGCAGGCATGATAGTCTTTGAGGAGATCACAGTAGATCTATCCTCTAGAAAAAAATGTCTTCGTCCATGTCAGGTATCGAACACTATTTTGTGTGAGCTTAGTATCTGAGAAGAGTCTTCAGTATCTGATAAGAGTCTTCAGAGCTGGATTGTGGCTCCAGTTCAGCTTTTTCTGCTATCTGTTGTGCTTCTCTAAACAAGAGACGGGACTTAAATATGAAAAAAATTAAACACTTTCTTCCATGTCTTGCTGAACTAAAAGCTAAAACCATGTGATCGAGGAGCTGATCTTTGGGCCAGGATTCCCAGGCTGGCCTGGTTATCATTTTTATGGAATGAAAGCCATGCTGTGCTGCAGTAGTAGCAGCAGCAGCAGTTCCTGGCAAGTGACAAGAGGTGTCTTCAGCCTCTGCCCTTTCTCCAATGTGGAGCAGCTCCTACTTCTATGTTAGACCATTGGCAAGTGTGGAAAAAATAGTCATTCCTTAGCACCTGTTGGGTAATGACAGCTGGGTAGACTTTATTTTTTGCATGTGTGTCAGTGGTTATGAGGGAGAAAGGATTCAGAATTTTCTGTCTTTTCCCTTTTCTTCACTAATGCCAGAAATCCATGCATTTTCAAGCTGATCAGCAGTTCTCAATCTCATTCAAAATAACTTGAATTTTTCTCGGATAATTTACAGTTAAAAATTTACAACTAAAAGCAATTCATGGAGGTGGGATGTGTTGTCAGAAGACATGGAGGAGTTTTTGAACAGGCTGCAGAATATTTTCTGCTTCTTTTTAGACCAAAGATCAGATTCTCAGTGTAGTAGTAGAAATAAAGAGGTCAAAACCACCTTTGTACTTCTATTTGTTCTATATTCTGGCCAAATAGGAGGTCAAAACTATAACTGATTCAATAGGACCATGAACATATGTATAGCATGCACAGAGGCAACATGTATCTTTTTTTAAACAGTTCTTTTTCTTGGGTATCCTCTTTAGATCCTTAAGGAGATTGGCGATCAAGAAGCTAATATCGCCGCTCTCAAACAAGCTATCAAAGACAAAGAAGCCCCAATGAAAGTTGCTCAAACAAGGCTGTATGACAGGTCTTTTAGGGCCAACGTAGAGCTCTGCAGAGATGAAACACAATTCAGGTAAACGCTCTTAAACAAGTCCTCCAAGGAGTCCATTCTATCCAGAAGTGATGTTAGACAGTTTTTGCATTTTTTATTGGCAACACATAGCCTTTAGCTTTTATTACTAGGTTTGATTCTGATATAAGTCAGAAATAATTCAATTACTGAAATCACTGTGAGGAAAATATAATTTTAACTTAATGTATTGACAAACAGAAAATCTACAGGCTCAACTCTGCCTTTTGTCTCTATGCTTTCTCCTCTGAACTGTGTGGTTTCTTTTTGATTTGGATGATCCAAAAAAATCTGACAGCGTGCGGATCATTTGCAACCCTTTTGCTGTTAGCAAAAGTTCACCACAAGGTGGACTATGTGCCGAGTGAATTATGCTTCAAGTGCCGAGAATGTAAATGGGCTGTACATATTCATAGTCTGAGACAAGTTCTCAGTACTACCAAGCATGAGGCTGGTGGCATTTGATTTTCAGTAATAATCCGTTTTAAAACTGGAGGTCAACAAATCCTTTCAAATTAAAGGTCTGAGTGTCACATTTGTCAGTTTTGATCTCATTATAAGCTTTGTAATTGATTCTCCTCCTTCACATTTTCCTACCCTTAGGAAAAGTGGGGAATCGGCTTTTGCAGGCTTACAAGATCCTTGTAGCAAAGGTGCCTACCATTCAAAGCCGATATGCTGTTCTTTATATGTAGTTAATCCAAGTGCTTTGTACCATCTCAGGCACACTCATTGAAGGTCCTGATTCAGCAAACCATCCATGCGCAAGCTTTTCAGTATGTACATTGCCTTTAATGGGATTTAAGGACACATGCGAGTCCTCTGCTGAATGGGCATGTGTTTAATTGCCAGGCTTACGCTGTTTGTAGTTACTCAGTTTGCATAGCACACAGGCATCCTGTTTTCCCAGGAAGGAAATCTGTGCCTTCTCTGCAGGCAGATCGCAGGAAAGCACCTAACCCTCACTGACTTGCAGTTGAAATTATGTACTTCTTAAAAATGGTTTGCTGCTTTTTTAAAAAGGGTGTGCTGCTGCTTCTTTAAAAGCATGTACGCTTTTAGAGTAAAGACTGTTTTCCGATCTCTGGTGCAAGTATCACCTTTAATACTTGTGTTTTATACCAGTGAACAGATAACAAAAAACAGGCTTAACGAAATGCTGATCCAGTCAAACTGGGTGACTTACCTAACAATTTCTGTCCTATAATTCTTAGTACAAGTGTCCTATGGAGTGGGAGAAGGTGAGGATGGGTAGTTCCACTGTGCTTAGTGGCAAAAGACATTCTTGGTACTACCTAAATCATGGGAGACTTCTGTACAGAAGCTGTGAAAGTGAGCTCTGCTTTTGACCAAGTACGTAGGACCTCTCTAAGATCCTCTGTTGTTGAGTATTATGATTCTATAGCTGTTGATCTTTATTCCCATTAGTGTTCGTATGTCTTTTTGAACACCGACTGGCTTCTGCTCTTTTTTTTATTACTTAATGTAATTCTGTTCAGGTTGATCAGTGAAGCTGAAGAACTAACAGAGTCCATTGAATCCCTGAAGAAAAAACTGCTGGAATCTGAACAGTGTCTGAGGAACCTGGAAGACACACGGATGAATTTAGAAAAAGAAATAGCTGTGAAAACAAACAGTATTTTTATTGATAGGCAGAAGTGCATGGCCCATCGCACACGCTACCCTGTTGTTCTTAAATTAGCAGGTTACCAGTAGTAATCTCTGTACTAACTATGCAAAGTCTGAAAGAAAAATGTAGTCTAGAATCTTTCATATAAAATACATGGATAATATTATACACAGAAGTACTGTATTCACTGTTATTTTCCTCTACTTTCCTCTATTTGGGGTAAAATGCATTAGTATCGTGGGCTTTGAGTCTTGCCTTTAGAAGTTCAGTCTGAGCACAGATGTCTATAGTGAGTTTAAAATGCAGCTTAAAGGTAATTCATTGCATCTAGAATTTATCTATAGCATACATGCATAATTTGCACAGTATGTGATATTTGGGGTTTTCATCCTAATAAGTGAATATGTTGAGCGAATATTTATTGTGAATAATAATAATATACACAGATGGAGATATAACATTTATAGCTTTCTAGCATTTTCAGGCAGCCTGAAATGAGAGCAATAAAACTGCTTGCCTGACAGAAGATCACATGAGCAGCAAGGAAACTAAGCTGCTCAAACATTATTAGTTAAAAAAAAAGTTTGCACAGGTTAAATGACAATCTGACTATGGGCAAAACCACTTCCAGGCTGTGACACCTGCTTATGTAATCTGGAAATGAGTCCAAGGATTTTTAACCTCCAAGTCAATAAATTTAGCTTTTTTTTTTCAGAAAAAAAGCTAAACAGCTTGTGAACAGCAATCGTGACTTTCAACTTAAGCACTTGGATTGTGAATTGAGCTCTTGATCTGTTCCAGGCATTCCCTGGAAGCAAGGCATGTGTTTGAACTATTCCCCGTAACGGAGAACACATCAGATTCATCTGCTCAAGTAGAGCAACGTAACAAATGTCATTCATTCATTAGCTTAGTAGGCCACTTGGTTAAATAGGTGACGTGTCAAAAAAGGGGAAAAGATGACATGGAACAGAATCCCATTATGGTTTCCTGTATTACAGATTTTTACTTTGAAAAAGCAGCTGATCAAAGAGAAAAAAAAAACCAAAACCAAACTCAAAAAGCAAAGCACACAAAAAACCTGCCCTCGCCAGTGTACATTTCTGAATAGCCCTGCAGGAGAGGCCATTAGCCTATCTGTTTTTCTCACAGATGGCTATTTGTATTATCTTAACTCAGGATGTGCAGAGGACTATTCAGCAATTGCCCTCCTGCTAAAAGCTGCTACCATTTCTTTGAAAACCAGCTACGTCAGTGAGGGCTTTTGACCCAAGCTTCTGTTTTACAGGTTTTGTGTTCAAGAGTTTTGTTTTGCTTTTTTTAATAGATTTCCTCTTCATGATTATATTTTTATAGTCCAGATGTTGAATCCTTATTAGAGATAAATGGCATGCAGGTAAAAAAGAAAAAAAACCAGGGGTTCTACTATGTTTTTCTGTGCACAGAACTTAAAACAGTTACTAAAGATTATTTTTGTACCCTGAAAGCATTCTCTTTCATTCTGCCTTTCTTAAAACACCTTCAGCACCTTTCTTCTTGGCAGCATATTCTAGCCTGTTCTTCATGCTCAAATCTTCCAGCCTGATGGGTGGATCACACACCTTGTATGCAGCTACACCACTGCACAGTTGTGTATAAAACTGACTTTAGCTGCACCAGAAGAATAAAAGGCTTTACGGGGTGTTCCACTATTCGGAGCTGTGGTGTTAAAAGAGTTTTGGTCATTTAGCTGCAGCCCCTAGCCCAGTGCTGCTTGTTTGGTGGCATGTACATCTCTAGGTGTACACGTAAAATAGAGGGAAAAATAAGACAGTGAACCAGGCTTTAGACTAATGGGAATATTCACGGAAACCTTTCAGAAAGGACAGAAAGGAGCAACATGTTCAAATTGACCTTACTCACCCACTAAAGGAAAAAAAAAGTGGAAGCCAAGTGGAATTTGGGTTATGAGATGGGATGAGGAGACTATGCAGTCCAGGACCCAGAACGATTATTTTGATTCAAGAGTTTTGCATCAGAGAGAGGAAAAGCAAAGCGCTGTCATCTTCTCTGAGACTGTGCTGACTACAAATAACCTTATGCCCCATATTGGGTTGTAAATGGAGCTTTCCCTAATTAAAGCCTATCAGTTTAATTTACCTTTGTGAACTAAATTAGTCTGCCCTTGCTTTAGGCCAATCAAGGAGAATCCTGCTCTGGTAAACCTTATACACTGGCAGGAGCGTAATCACTGCCCTATTCACATGGTAATAGCTGAATACCAGCAAGTTGTAAGAGTGAGAATCTGATGGAATAGCTTCAAGTTTCAGTAATTACTTTTTCTTTAATTACTGATTTCAAAAAATAAGAAATAAAGCCACTGCTCTAGCGTGTAAATACATTTTTATATTATTTTTTGCAATACATTTTAAAGCTGAGGTTTTACCAGGAAATATTAAAAAGATGTTTTAGCTGGCTCTCACATGAGCTATGGTCACAGGTGAGCTATAGCTTCCCGTTGTCTTGAGCTCTACCTGCTAATCCGTATGAAAAGTGCGGACTTTGTTGGCTTCATTAGGATTTTTTTGTTTATTCTGAGAAATTTCTGGTTGTGAAGACAAGGTTTAATTTCTGGAAAGTCTGAGAGTTTTCTCATCTGCCTACAGGTAGAGGAAGAAATGGATGGTGTAATAAATGATACTTTCATAGTGTCTGGTACAGGGATTTCAGGAAAGAACAGGAGTGAAGACCCATTAAAAAGTGTTACTTAAGAGCAGATGACATTCTGCAAGGGGAGCAAAGAAGGTTACAGGGAAATGGGAGATAATATTTGTGTAGTATTTTTATCACAAGTAATTTTTTTTCTCTAGGACTGAAGCTTAGAACAGCTGTCTCATAATTTCAGCCTTGTATTGTGTCACAGGCCACTAAAAAATTTAGTACCAACGTGGCAGACACCAGCACCGAGATGCCCAGGTGAGATTTTTCAGAAGACTCTGTCTCTGCTTTTGGACCCCTGACACACGGTACAAACAATACCTGCTTAAAATATTGATCTTTAATTCAATCTATATGGTAAATAGCCACAAGGACAGCCAGTAACACCAGCTGTGTCTTAAAGAAGAGATCTGAACATGGGCAGTTTTTTCTATTGTTCTTCAGGATTCTGTTTGAGGTAATTTGCAGCGTAATTACAAAATACCCTGCAGAGAAGTGGAAATTGTTTTAAAATCTTTTCCTGAGCAATTTTTCCAAGTAATTTCTGGGTAGTCTCTTAGTTCTGCTGGCCCCTCTAAGTAAATTGCATCCCAACATCAGTCTTAGCAGTAATAAAAGTCGCAGTAACAACTTTATGGCCATGTACAGTGCTCGTTAGTGGCCTATTTTATTCCTAGGATGTATCTGATAGCTCGGTCTCACACTGGGTCCACGGCAGGCTGAGACCAGGAGCAATGAAGAACCTTTAAAGCAGATCCAAAAATTCCTCGCGCAAGGGTTGTTTGCAGGATCATTGCAGGGTTGTTTGCAAGGCTTGTTGCCATATATTAGATCCCTTTTTCCATGTCCAAAGTGGCAGGACAGTCTTCATAGCATTGAGAAACAAATCCCAGCTGGGCAGGAATGAGGAGAACTGGCTGAACAGGGAAAGGTCAGTGCTGCTGATGTGTCCATGAACAACCAACCTGCGCTGGACTTGCCACTCATAACATTATTGCATCTTACTTAGGAACTAAGAAGCATTTGGTGAACATAATTCATCTTGAAAGTTTCTTAAAGTTTGTTTGGAAAACAGCCATCCGCTATTTGTCATTCGTCCTCCTGTTCAGAGTTTATATACATGAAGGTAACAGATACGAAATATTTCATGTTCCCAGGTACCCAGGCAGACTTTGACCAATCCACAGTGTGAGCAAACTGTACTTTGATCCGTTGTCGTTCAAGCTATTAAACCAACGCTTAAGCCCACAATTAAGCCGAGGGGTTATGAAAGCCTGCAAGGAAGGTTGCCTTCAAGACACAACCTTACCGTACCTGCTCACTCCAAGCTCCTTTGTTACTAGAGGCTTTCGCTCTCCGTTCTCTGGGAACATGCTCATCACCAAAAGGATGAGAACTATCTGAGATATGTCCAGAAAACACCCTGTCTCTGTTGCTCCATGGTCAGGGAAAGAGGACACTGCCAAATAGCAAAGGCTGAAACACAGCTAGCCTGGAAGGGAACAATAATTGCTACTGGAAAAAGAACAACCACGATTTTACTAATTATTATGAAATACTCCCTGCTAATTCCTCCCGGCTTTCTTGCGGGCACTGACAGGAGCTGGTAGCTATTCCTCATGCCTTATGGACAGCCGGAGGTCCGCAGACGGCGGCGAACAGCTCTGATTCAGACTTGAGGCACCAAGAAGCCGGGGCTGTGGGAATCCATCCCCTCCCCGGCTCCGCCTGCCTCGTGCCAACACCACAAAGCAGAGCAAGGCCGGCACTTCCGAGCAGCCAACAGGCAGAAAATACCTGGGTTTCGCAGACTGAAATCGGTGCTAATGCCGCTGTCTTTCCCAGCACGGGAAGCTTTGCTCTCCACAAGTTTAACGATCCTTTCACCCTCATCTTCTCAATATTTCACACTTTTTCTGCCAGCCTACATATGAGGAGACGCAGAAAGCCAGGAGATGGGTCACCAGACTCCAGGAGAATGTCAATGAGCTGCCATTCCCCCAGCTCTCCCTCCTGCTCCTTGGCTTGGGTTTACATAGATACGATGCGCACAAGACTGTAGCACATTTTACTAGCCCGGCCCCAGCATGTGAACGATTACATCAGCTCTGCTGGCATTTAGGAAAGCCACGTCGCGCTCCCATGGACGTTCCCCAGCTGAGAACATTATCTGCCCAGTAACTGCAGGACAAGGGAGTGCAGGACGTGGGCTCTCCTGAGCCAAGATTCCTGGCATTTTATGAAACCAGCTTTTGCCCAAGGATAAATTCAAATCTGTAAAACTGAAGGAGGGATCATAAAGCCTCGTAACTCCCATCCATATGACTCAGTGACAGGATGCAATCATGAAAGAGCTCTTAGCTCTCTGTATATATATTTCAAGAGCTGTAAACGAAACACATTGTACCAGCAAAACAAACCCAACCTGCAAGTCGCATGTGGTTTTGGCTTCACCGCCAAAGGACAGGCAGGAGGCGGATGGAGCAGAGAGCAGCCGAGAGCTGTAAAACTGATACCCTGAAGCTTTCTGGACCAAAGCCAGGCCCCCTCCAGAGGGATGAGAGGCATCAATGCACATGTTGAGAAGTCCCCATGCAGCAGTTGCTGTCGGGGAGAGGACAGACTGGCAGAGTGGGCGAAGGCAGGGGCAGAGTATTGTGTTCAGTTTGGGCTGAGGAGGTGGGGAACCACCACTGTGACCCTTGGGCACCCAAAGGACTCTGGGCAGGACTTGGCCAACACGTCCTTCCCAGGGGGGATATCTGCAGACACTCCCTGTGAGGTGCAGGATTTGCCCCCCGGACGGTGTGAGGCAAAAGAGGGCTGCGAGGAGCTGCGACTGCTGCCTCTTGGTCTCTCTCCCAACCTTTCTTTCAAACCTCTCCAATTGCTGCTTGCACACCAGGTGGAAGCCTGCCTAGATGCTGAGCTTTCTCCTCCTGCAGCGTTAATGAATTTCCCATCTTGCTTTTTAAGTTTTCAGGACATTTGAAAGAAGTTTCCTCCAAGGCAAGGGGCTTTCCTCCAGGAGGGACTGTGGCCACTCCTGCCCATCCATGCTCCCAGGGTGAAGGGCTTACTGGCATCCCAGGAAAAAATATATGGTCCCTGACAATTGTAGGGCTGTAATCAGATCTTACCTAGCTGGAGCTGTGCTTAGCTGGAGCTCTTCTTGCTCTATAGACATTTTCCAAAACCCGGTAGGAGTCACAGAGAAAACAGCACAATCAAACTTCGAGCCAGCAGGACTCTTGCGGAGCTCAGCATTAGCCGCGTGTTGTGGCAACACAGTGTCTAGACCGTGAATTACCGCCCAAGTTTTTCATTTCATGTCTGTTTAGGAGAGAAAATGGAAAGGGGGACAACATGATGGGGTTTGGGTTTTTTTTCTTCCCAAATATCACACGGCTCGTTTGAACTGCTTTCACACATTGAGCAAAAATACGGGGTTTGTCCTAGACATGGAATGGCAGAAGAAAATGACAAAACCACTGAGATTAAATGTAAGAGCTTTTCTCTATTTGGAAATGTTTGCAGTTTCTCCTTCCTTAACCAGCTCCTTTCGAGAACCTATTAACTGGGTGAATCATTTCTGGAGGGAATTAAATCAGCCAGAATTGAGTCAAGGCTACTCAGCAGCTCAGGGGAGGTGGGTTGCGGAGAGCAAAAGGGCGAGGCTACAAATTTAATCCACAGCTGCTCTTCCCAGAGGAAAAGGCTCATCAGAGACATCAGCGATACAGGAATATGGAGGGATCTGGTCATTTTGGAACCATTTCTTCTGCCAGGCAGCGAAATCACCTGCTGCACCATGAGCCCACCAAAGCAGCTCAAAGTCCTTTTTCACCCACTTACAAGCGACTGGGTGTCCTTGGTCCCCTGTGGGGCACGTCTGCTGGAGGTGCAGCACTCAGCAGCGGTCCCCGAGCTGCCCTGCGTGCCCAGCGCCCCGGGGACAGCCCAACCCGGCAGCTGGCACGCGCGGTCCTGGCTGCGGGCAATGCACCGAGCTGCCTGTTGCAGCTTTTGGTGTGCAGCTGTGAAAGCATCCCCTGCGCTGAGAACTGCAGAGCCATTTTACGCATCAACTAAATTGAAATCCACCAAAGGCCTTGGCTGCATTTCCATTTCATACACTTAGCCCATAATGATGGAGTGCCTTGTTCAGATGTGGGCTCATGATTAAGGATTGCCTTCAGGCCTTGTAAATAGAAGATCATTTTTATGATTGCTGCAGTGTACGAGCTCTTCATAGGAGAGGCTTTTAAAACCCAAATGGGTTCAAGTGTGCAAGAGATTAATGCGGGGCTGCATGCATCTATCTCAGTCTGCAAATTCCCATTTATTTTTGCAAAGGCCAGTTTGGTTGTAAAACTGCTCTGTGCTTTCTGTGAAAGTCTGGGAGACTTTCACTGCCCGTGCACAGTGGCCGCTTGTCTGGAAACCTGGCAGCAGGTTACCGTTGAAAGCTGACCAAAGTCTATTGCCAAAAATCAGAGAACTGGCAGGTTTGCTGTAGCGTCTACACGACCGATGAACACAGCAAACAGCTTTTTTACACTTTCAGCAGAGGATTCCTTGTTCGCAGGGCAACATCCTCATGCCGTTTCTGGCGCGGGGAACAGTGCTGAGTTACAGCGGAGTTTGCAGAGCTGCGGAGGCTTCGCAGCAGAAGATGAACCCAGGCACTAAGGCTGAGGATATTCTCAGAGCGACTTAACAAGAGCTGCCCAAAGCACAGGAGGGGCAATTTTGCCTCCCGCGGGCCATCGCTGCCGAGCGGCTCGGTGGTGGCTCTGCTCGGCAATGGGCTGCAGGCAGCGTGCGGGGGAGTGAGCAAACGCCCTCATTGCTCCCATAACACAAACAGGGCTTGTCCTCCCAGGAGACCAGCCTCATTCAACCCCCCCGGCCAAAAAAATGTGGAAAGCTTCGTATAAAAACAAGTGAGCAGCTATAAAAAGTTGTGTTAAGTCTCTACCGGCTTCCAAAAAAGAGGAGCTTTGCCTGTGCAGCTCAGCTTATGCCGAGAGATGGTAAAACTGAGCAAATAAGCTCTTATCTTTAATTAATTTCAGATTATCGCTTCCTGCCTCATGGGACTCATGGGTCTAAACCAGAAACTTCCCCGGGGTCTGTGCTCCCTGCCCTGAAACCTGTGCTGGGAAGGATCAAACCTCACCCTCCTCCCGCACCCCTTACTCTGTCCTCCTCCTGGCTGTGGCAATACCGTTTGGTCACTGTGGTTATTACACGCTCAGTTTGCTTTACAGGCAAGAATGGTTTTCACAGGGTCTCTCGGTGTCTGGAGCTGACGATGCAAAACTGCATCCAGCTGTCTCCTTCAATAAACTAAAGAATTAAAGGTAGGCAAGGCTGATGCTTTTCCAAGCTGAAGCCTTGTGACGGAGCAGGCAGGCACCCGGCAAACACAGCCCAAATTGACTCTGCCAGTGCCATATCCCCATCGCCTGTGTGCGTCGTGCCGCTCCGTCCCCTCCCCACCTCGGGCAGCCCAGGCACCTGGCAAACCTCTCCCGTCCGCATCAGCATCCCCTTTTGGGCTGGATCCCTCTAATGTAAGTAAATTATCATAGAATCATAGACTCAAATAATCATAGAATCATAGAATCATAGAATGCTTTGGGTTGGAAGGGACCTTTAGAGGTCATCCAGCCCAACCCCTGCAGCTTATTCCCTCCTAAATTCCTAAATTACAGGAATAATGGATTTAAACTAAAGAAGAATAAATTTAGACTGGATATAAGGAAGAAATTTTTTACAATGAGGGTGAGGCACCAGCACAGGTTGCCCAGAGCGGTCGGAGATGCCCCATCCCTGGAAACATCCCAGGCCAGGTTGGACGGGGCTGTGAGCACCCTGGGCTGGTTAAAGCTGTCGCTGTCATTGCAGGGGTTGGGCTGGGTGGGCTCTGAAGGTCCCTTCCAACGCAAAGCATTCCATGATTCTATGGTTCTATGAAATTTACTGTGTTATGTGGCCTTATCTGGAGTGTCCTTTAACATGGGCTTAGTTCTTCTCATGCACTGAAGTCCCACCAAAATCACTGGGAATTAAGTGCTTTCCTGAATTTTGAATGTCCCATCCAGCGGGAAGCACGGGAGGTACAGCCCAGCCGAGGTGCTCAGCCAAGGGAGGAGAGCAGAGGGCTGGCAGTGGCACGGCACCTCCCGTGAAGCGCTGCAGCAGCGTGGGATTATTTCAATGTCTGTCTTCCAATGATTTCCCTGCAAGGTGAAAACTGCGGCAAAAATTCACATATACTGAGAAAGCAGAAAAGTTTGGAAGTAACCTTGTTTAGCAGGGAGATTACATTTCCCATTTCTCTTTTTATTTATAAAGAAATGGCCAGACTGAATGATCTTATGTGCCCAGCCTAGGATGCCTTGGGGCAAATCTGTGAAGGCAGAAGGGGAGAGGATTTTTGTTCTAAGGGTGTTCACAACAGGACACTTACTTTCAGCCTTACGTGCCAACACGTTGGCAATCATTACTGTTCATTACCGTTAAATTGGCATCCCACCATTCTTTTTTGGGTGCAAAAAGGCAACTGGCCCTGGGGATACCCAGCCACGCTGGCCACTTGCAGCCCAAGCTGCAGAGACACCAGCCTCACTCCTGCTGCAAGCACCAAGGTTCGGAAGCATCAGCTCTAATTTTGGCCTTTCCTTGGGACAACACCTGGCTAAACCCTTCTAAAATCATACATGACTTCTAATTACCTTCCTAACTGCTCGGTGCAAGTTTTTCCAGAGCTTAGTTCACACCTTGCTCTAACCTTGAACTGGGCTGGTCCACAGGCTTGGGGTGAGCCTGGGCTGAGCCTGGGTTTGTCACAAATGTCACCTCCTGTTACCCTAACGCTTCCCCAGGGCTGTACCCCGGTGCTGCAGAAAGGGAAACTTCTCAATGTGTGCAAGAGAGCACCCTTCAGAAACACGAGCATCAATTTACCCACAGCCTCCTCATGCTCAGCCTGTGTCATAGCACAAGATGTGTGTATGCACTGAGAGGTAAACACATTCCAGAGCTTTTCCCCTAAACCAACACTTAAATTAAAAGAATTAGGCCTCCCACCACTAAACAGCCTATGTTCAAATGCTTCGCATCTGCTCCAAAATTCCAGCTGACAGTTTAATCAAAGCTCTTACAAATACATTTTCCACTGCTTGCTGCCAGTTCTGATTACTGTCATGTTCTCCTCGCCGCTCAGCGCATGCTGAGATGATCTAAGAGTTTTGCGGGAAACATCCACTTTCGGCCCTATTTAGTGCCCTCTGATGATCAGGCTGGTGCAAATCTCCTTGTGACTATGAGGGAAACCAGAATAAGGACAGGAGGGCTCCGGTGTGGAGTTATGGGATAGAGCAAACGAACAGACCACTCACGCTAATGCTCTCATTAGGTGGCTCTCTGGAAAAATGTGATGCTGGTTGTAAGAATGGTTTCTTTTTTTTTTCCTGATATGTGTGAAAAATCAACCAGAAATGCCAAAAGGATCATCTCTTGAATATTGTTATCATTGCCATAGAATTGCAACTGCGTCCTGAAGCTCAGGTACGATAAAAGGATGTTCTACAGCAAAGAAATGGGCTGGAGACCAAGGAGTGAGTACAGGCTGCAATTATTTTACGTGACCTTGTCTGACCAGCTGCTGTGAGACCAGCTGAGGATCTTGCAGCTACGGAGGAGGGAATAAGCTGTGGGGGAACTGCAAAAATCAAGGAGAAACCTGAAAACAACTCTACTGGGTTAAAATCCTGCGGGGAATGTGCAGCCCTCCTACTTGAGGTCCTTTCTGCTTGTCTTCCACCTCTTGAACCTTCTCCAGGTGTGCAGCCCCAGGTCGGGCTGGAGCTGCCCTTGCACCAGCTTCAGCCTGGGGCTGCAGAAATCCCTCCCGGAGGGAGCCAGCTCTGGCATTAACACTTTGCAAATGTTTTTTACCAAATGGTGAACTGCTGGCACTGTGCAAGACCCTGCCCTGGCCACCCACGGGGCTGCAGGGGATGGGGCATCCCGTGGACCATCACCCTGATGCCTCCCGTCCTTTGCCAACATGTGGGAAAATATCATTTACACTCTAAAAAAGCCATCACTACAATAGGTAGGAGACCTTAGCCACGCTGCTGGAGGAAGATCTATTGAGATGTTGGAGGCTAAAACCTTTTTCTTCTGCCACACATTATATTTGGTAGTCCACGACATTCAGTGCGTTGAAAAGAGATTGAAATGAATGAAAAGGGAAGACCAGCCCAAACCCATTTTTCCCTTTCCACAGAAAGCAGAGAGTCATGGTACTGCTTCCATTGACATTCATGTCACTTGATGCGTTTAATTGTTCTCTTCTGACATTTCAATTATATGTTTTATGTAAATAAATGTCAGCTTTGGGATTGTCCAGGATGGGATCTTTGTAGAGACTGTCTTCAAATCCTCATTAGTTACCCCTACTGACTTACCAGCTATCTTTCCATCTCTGTGCACTCCATCTCTGTGCACTGCCGGTCGGGTTTTACCGTAGGGGAGGGAGAAAAGTGCTCACGGGCATCTTTTTCTTCCAGGTTCAAAACACTCCATTTGGCAGGAAAAAGAAATATTTCTTTATATCAAAATGACTGCTAACACTTTTCATAAATGGACGTGGTAAGTGCAAAAAGCTAAAAATCATCTTGCAAATGAAAGTGGGTTTTAGACGCACGGTATTTTTCTTTGGCAAATGCCTTCAAGGGAAACAAAGAAAGATGGAGCTGGAGTTTTGCCCTAAGTTTGAACCAAATAATTACCGTGGCTCTGAGAAGTTTAAGCAGCATTGCTCTAAAATGGATGCAACGCTTCCCTAAGCATTTGACCCCGGCTCATTACCCTGCGGCCTAAAGAGTGACTCAAATGATCGATTCAGTTATTATTTTTCACAATGATGAATGCTCAGCTCCACTTTTACCTGAAATAAAAGCTTTCTGAAATCAGGGAGAGTGGCAGCTCCCCCGAGGCACCCGGCCCTGGGCGAGGGCACCCTGTGCTGTCCCTGCCGTCCTCCAACAGTAGCAGAGTCGTGGCCTTTTCCCTGTCACTTCGCCTTCCCGTCGAACACCTTTTGGCACACGGGTACCACAGGACGCTGCTCGGTATTTGTAGTCTCTGGAGGAAGAGTTTTGAGCATATTTCTGAGTTTGAGGTTGCCTGGGTCTGCTCTGGGACCTTTGGGCATCGTCAGCCCCAGCTGACACTTCTGTGCAGACAAGAGGTAAATGAAAGATCACAAAAATGTCTCTTTTATTCCCACTCCTGTGCTCAGATTGGCCTAAAAATATTCCTCTGGGAGCAAGTCATCTGTTGCACAAGCCTGGTTTTTGGCTTGCCACAGCCACTGCTTGCCCCAGCCCCAGTGGGAACTTCCCCAGCTCCCCGGCACATCGGGGACAGACCCCAAGATTTGTTTTTCTGAGCTTTGCAGAGAGGCAGCGGGCAGAGCGAGTCGTGGCAGCTTTCCCTGGGCTTTGACGGAGGGCTGGAGCTTTGCACAGCAGCAGGGAGAGCCCAGCTTGACCAACACACCCATTTCTGAGTTATTAATGAGCAAACTCTCGGTGCGCAAAGCCTTTCCCACTGCTTTCTAACCCGCTGTTCCAGAGGCAGCTGGAGATGTGCCAAAACCACTTATTAGCTATTCTCTTTCAAGCCAGAGTAGTTTCCTCAGCCTCTTCCTTTCAACTCCACTCATCTTTTATTACCAGGATCAGAGGCATCTCCCCACCTTCAGCCTCGCCAACTTTTCCTGCAGGACTGGGTCCAGCGAGGAGGGATGCACCCCGTGCACCTGGCCCCGCTCCCCAGCCCTGCGTGGACCACAACTAGCCCGAAGGAGGCTCTTTGCTCTGTTCACCCTCAAAGAAAGCTCTCCCGAAGCCTCGCTGGGCAAAACCCCACATGGAGAGCACAAAACTACAACCTACACTGTGCACGGTCAAACCCTGGTGATGTCTTGGCCCTCTGGTCCTTCTGTCCATCCCCAAGGGATGCAGGAGAGCCACCTCCGCGTGCCCGTCTCCAGCTGCAATGCAAGTGCTCATGGCATGCGGCATGTCCAGCCTTCCCCGGGCCAAAATTGCTCCTGTATCAGCTTTCCTTAAGTTCGCTGTCTCAACAGTGCATTCACAGCAACGGTGCAGGGCTGGGTGGTATTTGGGAAGGGGATATTTGCACTCAGGTCTGACTGGCGCCGTGTTTAGCAATGGCCAGGCACCGATGTCGCTGGAAACAGAGAAACCAGCACCCGTCAACGTGTCCTGTCGAAACAGCTCCAGTTTTCTACTTTACTCTCTGAATCACTGCATCAAAATCCACTCAACTCATCTACAGCGTTTGGGCAGAAAAAAACAATTGATGAAAGGGAAAGAAAAGCCTACAAGTTGTTTTCATGCAGGAAAAGGAATATGATCTGTCAAAAAGATTTTTTTTTTACCAATTGTTTGTCTGGTTATGATGCTGAACAAGAGTTACATTTTTCTCCCTGACAGCTCGTCACGAACCGAGTGCTGAGTTGAGGAGCACTTAAGAGAAATGGAGCAACTGAGATCCTGCTGTCCTGGTTTATCCGCTGTCATTGCTTATAGTCCTAGTGGATGAAGAGGAATTAAATTAAAGCAAAACCAAACAAACCCAAGAACTGCAACAACTTGCAAGTCCAGCTATGTTTTTCCCTCCTGCGGACTTTTTTATACTTAAAGAGAGGAGTAAATTCACAGCTTGAAAAGACTCCAGGACACATTCACTTTTGTTTTTTCAACAAGGATTTTCTGAACTTTTATGGATAGGACAGGAAAAAGGTGGCACAAGAATTTGCTCCATCTCTCCCGTGGTTGCAATCAGCAAAGTGTCGGTCCTACCCATGCCTCCAGCCATCAGGGCATGAAAGGTGGGGCCACGAACCGGGAACTGCTGCTTTTAATTAATAATAAGTAAAGGAAGATAGAAAAATGGGCTGGAGAAAAAAAAAAAAAAAAACCAAACCATCAAAACACATTTGTCATCCTCTGCTTTTATGAGATGATTTTTTTTTCACAGCATGTTGGCCTTAGTGAGATGAAAGTTGGGAAGTACTGTTTTACAAGTGAAGTGAAACATATTGTGTGGCCTGCTCTGAAATGGCTTGGTTTGTTTACTGACCTTGACCCTTTTTGAACCTCCCCTACTTAAAAAATAATACCCGGTAATTTTCAAGATGGAGATATTTCCTCTGGAAAAAGCCAGAATGAAATGTCCTGACTTCTTTCAATTTTTCTCTGCAATCACTCACTCACAGATAACTCTGACTGCCAGGGGAACTGCAGCTTTGTTTAATTTAGCAGAAATTATTAAACTTCCCCATCTCGGCCCCCCAGAATATCATTTTGTTCAAGAAACGTGGATTTTCTTATCACTGCTTAAAAAGAAAGACCGCTGGGCATATTAGCAGCGGAATAGCATTGGGGGATGCGTCGGGTTGTTTTCCCTCTGGCTTTTCTATGTCTAGCAGCAACCCTGGCATGGATCAGATTATGGCAGTCACTGGACCTTGATGGGAATTGGTTTAGAGCACATCCTCCAGTGCCGGACTGGGCCCTCAGGGCTTGGGTTTGGGCTTTCAGAGGCATTTAGCAGCAGTGAAGTGATTACGGGTGAAGATGAGAGCAGGGAGATGGCTCCCCACCACCCTGTCGCTGACCTCAGATCCCAGTTTCACACCCCGGGAAAGACCAGCAGCAGCTGAAGGGCTTTGCCCGCGTCCCCAGCTGAAGACAAGATCTGGCTCCGAGCACTGAAAGATAATGATTTATGTAAATGTGGTGCTTTTATTAAAAAAAAGGGGGAAAAAAAGTCAGCTTGCAAACATCACTGAATAGCATAATGGTATGTAATTTGCCAGAATTTTCAATGCTGTGTTACAATGCCTATCTTAATTGTGATAAATTACTTCAAATGAGTGGGTGTCAAATGAATTGATTGAAATAGCGCAGCATTACCACTTTCAAAATCTCTTTTAATCACGGATGGTTTTTTCTTAAGTGTTGGTTCTTATGAGGTTTTCTGTCTACAAACTCCCCCCCCTCGGGAGTTTCTTTCCTCTTCCATTGCTGTTCGCACACAAGCAGCTGCTGAGCACAGGGTTTCTCTGAAGACTTTTTTTAGGAGCGCTCCAACCTCTGGCATCAATCCCCGGAGCCACATGGCTGGA
The DNA here is from genome assembly GCF_030463565.1 of Pelecanus crispus. Taxonomy (NCBI): domain Eukaryota; kingdom Metazoa; phylum Chordata; class Aves; order Pelecaniformes; family Pelecanidae; genus Pelecanus; species Pelecanus crispus. The sequence goes on along the minus strand of NC_134653.1, from coordinate 2,807,691 downwards.
GAGCAAGAGCCAGGTAGAGCACCCAGAGGCTTCTGTGCAAGGACCCAACACGGTCATTGCTTAAAACACATCCCCAAGGTTCCCCAAGCTGGGAAGCCACCTGCAACCCAATTTCTCATCCCACAGAAATGAACTTTTGACTGCTTTGCCCTTTCCCCAGGCAGTTCAGGAAAGGTGAGACTAAAATTAGCTGCAGCTCCTCATTCCGTGCCGGGCTGGGAAAGCGGCTCCCGAGGAGCTCGGCATCCGCCGCAGCAGCAGCAGGCGATGCGGCGATGGGTAATTTGTCATCGTGCCTATTCTTGGCAGCAGGAGGGATCGGTTTTTCCCCACCACTGACGCGCTGTAGGACTGGAGGTTGAAGGTGCCGAGTTGCGCACTGCCAGAAGGGAAAAACCTTCAGAGGACTGGAGCTGGCAGGTCTGCTGGAGTAAGGATTGCAAAACCCTCTTTTTAAGGATTCCTGTGCTTTTTTAGTGATTTTGCTTGAAGATCATTCCCTCTGTCACTAAAAACTGAGCTTCTCTTGCCGTTTTGTGGCATTTCGAGCTGAAACAGAGCACATCACCAGCTGAAGCATCAAAGCAATGACAGGTCTGTTATCAGCAAACCTCAAGCATTGTGTGGCAGCACAACAAAAACATTTCCCAGGGGCTCTTTGCCAGCAAAGCATGTCCAAATCAGTCACGATATCTGATGTGCTACAGGCCACCAGCCTGGACACCTTTTGCAGGTGGCAGTGCCAGAGACTGATGGGTCAAATCCTGCCTCACCGAATCTGGCCGTGGGAGCATCCAGGAGACATGGCTGAACGACGGCATCCTTCCTCCCATAAACAAAATAAATAGCCAGATCCAACAGACACCCTTGGTAACGAGCCTTTGAGATGCACTATATGTACACAGCAGGCCACAGCAGCGTACTTCTGCTTCAGGACAGCTGTGTTCAGAGTATCCAGAGCATCAGAGTCTATGTTTTCAGAGTGGACAGTAGGAAGCATTTCTTTACCGAGAGGGTGGTCAAACCCTGGAACAGGCTTCCTAGAGAGGTGGCTGATGCCCCAAGCCTGTCAGTGTTTAAGAGGCATTTGGACAATGCCCTTAAATAACCTGCTTTAACTTTTGGTCAGGAGCGGTCAGGCAGTGGGACTAGATGGTCGTTGTAGGTCCCTTCCAACTGAAATATTCTATTCCATTCCATTCCATTCCATTCCATTCCATTCCATTCCATTCCGTTCCGTTCCGTTCTGTTCTGTTCTGTTCTAGCCATGTGCCAATTTTCACTGAACTAGAGACTTTCCAACCGTGCTTTATGAAATGATTCAGAAGCCAAATCTCACACAGGCTTTCGGGCTGTGCCGGTACCACTTTAGCCTCTTCAGGGCCATGAAGTCATGGCTTGGGACAGTGATTGCAGTGACTTTCTCATTTGGAGGTTTCTCCCAGCCCTGAGCTGCCAGTTAGCAAGCTCACGGCTGGGGCTCGGCAGCTTCCAGCCAGCCCTCGCGAAAACCCGCAGAGCTGCTGCAGCGGGCACAGCCTAACGGCCTTTACAACCTGTGACCTTCAATTTTCCTCATTAAATTATAAAAGGAAACCCAAAGAGCATATCCCTAACTATTCTGCCTTCTGGAACACTGTAATGTGCTGACATTTCTGCAAGTCCATCGGCGGTGAGAGGTTAACTCCCCAGTGGAGAAGATGCTGATAACAAAATAGCAATGATGCGAGGAAGCCTGAGAAGCATCATGGGGTCAGTGTGTGACCCAAAGGGAGGTGTTCACCCTCTTCGGCTTTTCTCACCAAACCGTTTTCATTTTTTCCATATTGGAGGTGACAGTTGTTTTCCCAACTGTCCACCCAGGGAGCTGCAGTGTCAAACCCTCTGATTGAATTAGTGTGGGTAATTTATATGCAGGTTATATGGAATGAAAAGTAAAGTAACCAGAAATGTGATTATTTTTCAAGGTACATTTAACTTACTGTGACATTTGAGAGCATGAACCTTTAACAGAAATAAGCAAGGCCCATTTGTCTGAGAGTTTAAATATTTAATTCCCAGGAAGACAGACACAATTTTTCAGATTACAATAATTATTTTAGACTTGATCAGCAAGAAAGAGAAGCTTTGAGCTGGTATAATAAAAAAGTCAAACAGGAAAAGTAATGACAAATTGGCCACGTGCTGGAAAGCTACAACCATAGTGGGTGAGCAGCTTTGGGATGGGGATTAAAGGATGGGGCTCTCCTCCTAGTTCTGCTAATCACCAGTTTTGAAGCCACAGGCAAATCGTGCCATCTGGTTTCTCTCCCTTCCTGCTTTCCTTTCATTTAGAGCATGAACTGTTTGCAACACAGGCTGCAACGGCAGCAGGAAGCCTTTCCCATGCATCAGAGTGGGGCTTGAGCCCTTCATTCAGCCCCTGGTTTCCAAATATAGCAAAAACAGGCACCCAGAGGGAAAGCATTTAACTAAGTTGCTTTTAATTACCACAGTACTAGCTGGCTTAAGCCTGAAGTGGGTGCTTGGAGGCTTATCCATCTAATCGCTGACCCTTGGCTGATGCCGACCCAATGTTGACTCAGTGAAACCCATGGGTGCTCACCACCATGGGGAACATGTTGCATGGTGCGGCCAGCAAATGTCAGGAGTCTGAGCAATGACACTTCAACCTGCAAGGAACTGCCACGTTGTTGATGAAGAGTTGAGAGCATCCTGAGGACGGGCGCTGGGGTGACAGCAGCGTTGTCCTCCCAGGCTTGTGATGGAACTGGGAAGCTGCCGGCCGGCATCCGGGGTTTAGCTGCCTGTGCAAGCTGGGGACATGTAGTAGGATCAGCAACCTGCCTACATTTGCAGACAGGGCGGGAAGGAGTGGAGAAGTATCAGGCAGGAAAAGTCCTGCCAGGTGGCAAGAGAAGGACTTGCAAGCTGCTTTGCTAGAGATGGGAACCACTGGAGCAACACGTGAATCTGCCCTGGAGAATGGCTCCCACCCAACGGGCAAGCCCCCATCCAGCCCTAAAATACACCGTCCCAAAGAAGGGAAAAAAAGGGATTTCCTTCCAGCGTGGCAGGCAGGGGAATGAATTTTCACATCACCTATGTGCTTTTCCATTGCATGAGGTTAGTGTTAGCTGGGAAGGCAGAGCTCACGGCTGGTGCCTGGGGCAAGGTGAAGGCTGGAGGAACGACGGGCACCATCTCAGCTCTCAGGGCTGGTTTGGCTTCCCCTAATTTTTAGCCTGAATGAGCAGACTTGTACTTTTTAACAAGCTCTTCCTCTTCGTCAGACCATTGTAAATAATATCTCCCATGCTTCTTCAAGAGAGATTCATATAGATAATATTATTTGGGAGTAATTAGGATTAGGAATTAAGTTTGAATAAATTAACTAGCTGCAATTATTCTCCCTACACTCACACCAAGCCTGAATGCTAATCCAAACATCCTCCTAATAGTGAAAAGCAAAATCTTGTTAGTGAGGTGCCTTAATCCAGATTTTGTAGCCAAGGTCTGAGCTTCGTTGTGCAGAGCTCGTTACACGGGGTCTGCTGATAGGGCAGTTTTGCATATCAGCATTTCAGGGGACAGATTCAAAGCACACCGGAAGACGCACCAATTGGAGAAAAGCAGAGGGGAAGGTACAGCATGGCAGCCAAGGCAGCTCTTGAGAAGGAAATTTAGAGCTTCTGAGGAAAGAGAACATGCATTAATAAATTAAAGTTAAACATAATAAATGAAGGACTGTGTTTTCTTTGGGAAAAAAAGCGGTCATTTTATCTCTAAATCTATTAACTTTAATAGATAGTTCCTTCCACCAGTAAATGTGATCCTACTCAGCTTCACTTTGTCCTTTGATCGGTTAAACTCAGAAGCTAAATTAAACCACTAGATCAAGAAAGGGAGACTTCAGGCCTCATTAAGAAAACAGCTTGGCACAAGTTTAACTGTGGCATTTACCCCCCCCGCCCCCCCCCCCCCCCCCCCAGTTTTCCCAGTGCCTTCCTACGTGAACACATCTTCGAAATGAGACGCTCCCTCCTCTTTTGGTATCCCATCCTTTCCGATCAAGCTGAGCATCACAGGGATGTATTTCAAAACTGGTGTTCATTGAAGGTGGGTTGTTCAGTTGGAGGACATAATTAATATGCACTGATAGGGGAGGCGATGCCTTCCATAGCACACTCAGAAGATGCATCCCCGATAACCTGAAATCAGACCATCGCGAGACAGATCTCAGCTGTTGAGGACCAATACTACAAACCAACTTCAAAGGAGCAAGATTCCCCAGCCTGGCATCAAACCCTGCATCTCCCTTGATTTCAACAGAAATAAAGTCTTTTGCACGGTAGGAGTAGGCTAATTTTGAAGGTGAGACACAACAGGAGCCTCACACCATACAGGGACCACAGACCCCACACACAGACAGAGCGGCCCATGTCTATACCGGTGCATGCTTGGGGTCTTGTGGTACATCAGGAGCGACGACATGGGAAAACCCAAAGGGACTGGAGCGGCAGAATCAGTACCATGGATCACTGCTGCCCCAGGGAATTATTTTTACCCACCCCTTAGATTTGCAAGAGGATCTGAAACACCGGCATTGTTACGGACCTAGCCTGGACAGCCCCTCCAGGCAATAGTAATTATTATGACCTGCTTAAATAGGACCATCTCTTACACATACAGAACAGGCCACTTCCAGCAATAGGAAAGTAATTGTAGCCTTTTTCCTTGATGGGCAGCTAGAATTAACTCTGCTGCAGCAGCAGCAACAGCGATCTGTATATGTATACAAAATAATCCATCCCATCAGATAAATGATTAGAGCAAAGGCCACCATGTTTTTCTCTTTCTAAAATATAACTAAAAACCATTTAGCAGGAAGAGCATGTTTATGTTTTATTAATTGCCACCTCTTGATTATTTTACTTCTCATTTCTTTCTCAAATAGTTCATAGAAGTGTTGTTTGAAGTATTGAGGGGTTTTTTTTGTGGTTTCTTTGTGAATATTTCCAGGCAGCTGCTGAAAAACAAGTACACTGAATAGACTGAGTGAAAGGGTCAATCTAATATAAAGAACAACAGAGCAGAGAATCAAAAAGAATCAGAAATCCAGGGGAATTTTAGTCCATGTGCAGTGATGAGGGTTTCTGATAAAACATCCACTCTTTTCAGGACTAACATTGGGAATTCAGACAAAAACCCCTCATAAATTGAACAGAAACTAGCAAGAGTTTTGTATTTGGACAGGAAGGATGTAACTGAAATGCAAAAATTTTTGTTGGGAAGCATCAGTAAAGCTTGTGAGCAATAGGATCCCAGCGGATCAGTCTTTCGGCTGAGTTATTGTTGATTTGGGGCTCACACCCCTCAGATACAGTCAATATTACTCCCTGGCAGCAGACACAGAAGCACAGTCCCAAGATCTGTGGGAAACCCTTGAGAAGTGTCCTCAGCAGGGATGCTGATACAGAAACAGGGATGGAAAAGCCCAAGAGCTTTTTCTCCTGGTGCAGATACTCAGCATCTTCCATCCCTTTCTGGGACTGGACATGGCGAGCAGCCAGCTCAGGTATGGGCGGTACAGTAACTCTGGGAAGAGCCCATGGGCTGATACGGGCGGTCATTTTATGACCTACCTGCCTGTAGGAGTACAGCCTACATGGTCTCACCATCAGCCTCCTGCAACCAGCCAGAAAATGTAAGGAAGCCTAAAAATTATTTTCTTGGATTTTTCTAGGGGTAGGGACAACTGGTGTCTTTTGGATCCAGGTGGAGCATTGGAAGATGCTACTGTCACCTCCCAGAATATGGGGTTTGCCCTCCTATTTTCCTTTTTCAGAGGAAAAGAAGAGCCTTTGTCCATTTTGTCCCCTTTTACTCCACTTTTCAAGGTTTCTGGTCATTTAGCTAGGCAGAAAGTACAAGAGACCAGGTTTGGAAAAAAAAAACCTTGAGCCAGAAACATCTTGGGTGAAGCCTGAAGCTCTCAGGTGGCATCTCCACCACCCAGCCCAGCAAAACCCTGTCCTTTGTCGGCCAACACCCATGTGCTTATTGGCACTGCCCATCTCCAGCCCCATCGCTCCCCTGTGCACCAGCTATCCGTCACAACAGCACCGCTCAGCTACTCACATCCAATTTGATTTATAACCTTCTAAAGCCAAAGGAAAGAGCTGCCTTTGATTTCAGCGATTTTAGGATAAGCTCCTAATTTCACACTTTGTCCGAGAAGCGGATAAAATGGATTTGAGAAAGGCTTTTTTTCCTTGGAAAATTAATCTTCTTTAAACTGCTTCAAGACGCAGAATTATTTCTAAAATGTCCCGTAATAGAAATAACTGGTATACTTGAAATAAATAGATTTTACAGTAATCAAATTCTTCAGCCTGTTTTTTTATCCTGTTTATTGCCCTGTGAACTCCTCCATCATAAACAGCAGCACTTACAAATACAGAAATAAGTCACTGTCAGCGAGCTCAGAGGAGCTGAAAGATTTGCTGTAATCATACAACTAGCGCTTAGCTTAGCGTCGCCTGAATATCGCTGTACCTTCCATGTATTTATCTGATTCAATTACAAGGTGCGGAGGAACTGAAAATATATTCCAAACACATTTGTGCGAGAGTGCCAAAACACGACGGCTCCTGCTGAAATGGTCCCCAGTCTGCAGCCCTGATTATCCCGATTGGGATATGGGTGCTTGGGATATAGGCGGCTCCACTGAGGTGGGATGAATCCCACATCTGCCAGGTGTTCTTTGATATTTGAATAGATTTATTTATTAAAACAAAAACTCTTTATTGCAAAATTAAATTTCCCAACACAGATTGCACGATGGGATTCAGAATCTGTGTCCACAAATATCTCATTTTTGAAAAATTCCCAAGGGAGGAAGTGTGACCGACCTGTCAAAGCAGCCAGAATGGTGCCTGGGAAAGGAGGCACATTGGGTCTTTTTTTTTTTTTTTCTTTCTAACTGAATTCATTTCCATTGTGAAATAGAAGTCATTTTCTAGGGAAACAAAATAAAATTAAAATCAATACAGCTTGTCAGCCAAGCCAAAATTAGAAAGTTCATTGATTCCAGTTGACAAAAAAGTGAGATTTTCCATCCTCTCTCAGGTTCAGGGTGGAAAACCACTTGGAAATCCTAAAAGCTCCTTGGGGGAATAGGAAATCTGCTTTCTATTCTGCTCTGCTTGAGATACAAGCTTTACACTGTGATTGAGATTTATGCGGTGAGGATGACTGTGCAGGGTGAAATGGGCTATACAGAGCAGGTTTAGCTTTTCCTAGAGGTGCAAACACCAAAACTTTGTTGCTTTCCCATGTTTTTGACTCATTGTGACTCAGGGTTATGGCTTTGGACCACACTCGATGCAGTACACGTCTGCTACTGCCTCGCCACTGCCCCACTGCTCTGCCTCCACAGGGGAACAATTGTCCTCTTCAGTGTAAAGTCCACGTGTTTTTCACTTCTTCTTCCTGAAAATATTGATGAAACTTCTTTTCCCCTCCGCCCTTCATTTTTTGCTTAATTTACTTTTTATTTAATGTATCTATTTTATTGCATCCATTCAGGAAACAGAAGTAATATCCTACGATAGGTATACTAATGAACAGCTGGAATTCATTAAGCGAACAGGAATACATTGAGCAAACATGTTTGTGAACAACCCAGAGATTGAAGCGTGTTTGCAGAAAAGATCTATCGAACAGTTACGAACAAACAAATTAGTAAAAATCTAAACCCAGATCTCGCATCTTTAATGATGGAAAGAAAAGCTGTAATCCCATCAATAAGCCATTAACCACAATGACGTGCAATTGTTAGTTCACATCTCTCTGCAGATGGGAGGTGGATGTTTTACCCATATGGAGCCGAATGCCTTGGCCACCACCGAGCTCCTTGTGCTGGCCAGCACCTGCGACCCTTTCCCCAAGTCCCGGCATTGCCCTGCAAAGGAGCTGAGAAAGCCACCCCATGTCAAAATGTCCTCTTCTGACCCTCCCAGGAGGGAATGGATGCATTTCTTACTATTTTGAAATGAAATGGTTTCCTTCTACGCACCAATATTTACCCCTGGAAACACTCACGGTCAGGTTGGATGGGGCTCTCAGCAACCTGATGAAGTCGAGGATGTCCCTGCTCATTGCAGAGGGGTTGGACTAGACCTTTAAAAGTCCCTTCCAGCCCAAACCCATGAGCCTATGATTCTCTTATTCTATCATTTTATGAAGTCTGAAATTCACATAAAGCGTTGCATTTGAATCACAACATTTCTTTCTGTTTAATTGTTTTCTGCTTCAAAATAAGAAGCAAAATGGGGTGGAATTTCCTGCGTGGGGCAATCCAGCTCCTGGCCAAGCCCAGGAGTGTGCAGACAGACACTCTGCGATTGTCAGAGGCTTCAACACTCATAACAAGAGCTGTATTAATCCCTGAAGATGATTGATTTCAGGAAAAGATGCAAGATACCTGCTGATGTGAATCCATCCATTGTAACGGAGATATTTTTCAGTTAATAACATCACCCAAGATGGCACAAGTCTCGACTCAGTATCATGTGCAACACAGCTATGATAAAATCCTGCCCTGGCCTCAGTAAAACTCTGGCTGCACTAATGAGGTAAGGTTCCATATTCTCTAGGGCAACAGAGAAATTACATTTAATTGCAAGAATAGAGCATCTCTGCTCATTGAATACAGTGCATCACAGATTCATTTTGCTCACAGCTGCACTGAATACTGAGTAGAGCAGCCCCGGCTGTTATCGCACGATGGAGGAGAGAAATGCTCACTCATCCTAAGGCAGAGGTGCAGGTTACTTGCCTTATCTGTGCATGAAATAGTTTGCAAAGAGCTCAGTGTAAGAAAAGATGCGCAAGGGGCCTTAAATCTCTTTCCAGGAAACCCAGTGATGCTGATTGCCTGAGACAAAAATTTGTGAGATATGCTTTATAATAACTTCTGGGTTTTATCCTTTTATTAGTGGTTTTCTGAGACACAGCTCAGAAATGTCACAGAGACTCTTCAGGACATACAGCAGCGAATGATACTCAGGTCGCAATGCCTGGAAGCACCTGGCTCTGTGCTCTAATGGGTCCATCACTACCTCCAACACGGAGGAAGGTGGATTTATCCCAGCCCTGCCAGGGGACTGTGTTACCCCGGCGAACATCCTGCATCTGCACTCTCTATGCTCTGACTTTTTACCCTGAATAAATATACCCCCTATCCGAGCGAGCCCGGTGCTGGGGGTGCCTCGGAGCCCCACTGCAGCGTATTAGCAATAAATCCTCACCGCCCATTCATCAGTCTTATGTGGGGAGTACTTCGTGCCGGGAGTATTAATCTGCTGAATTGCAGTGTGTCGGTGTTGTGGAAAGGTAAGAAAATGGAACTGACAGCAGCTCCGCTCTCGGCGAGGCAATGAGGCTGCCTTAATTAGAGCTAATTGTAGCTTTCCATCACATTAAACTGTAATGCAAAATGTTTCAGGTTAGTCCATGGGTTAGTCATACTGGCTGTCCCCCTCCTTGTCCCCAAAATGTTAGATGACATTTGTTTTTCTGCCTGTACAATATGCAGAAATGGCTACTCGCAGAAAGCAGCACGGATAGGATGCCTCGAGGTCCAAAACAGGGAGCAGCTCGTAACGAGCCTGTTGCACGTGGCAAACGGCCCCCTTCAATGCTGAGCCTGCAGCATCACTGGGGCCAGCAGGCATGGGAAGAGAGCTGAGCCCTGCCAGCTGGAGAGGAGAGAGCTCGGGGCAGGAGAAAGCAGTCCTGCTTCTCCAGGCATTTGTGTAAGTCGGCTGCATCCGCATAGCTCCATCGTCTGCCTCCTGAAGCAGCAGGAGATGAAGTTTTGGGTCCACGCTCATCAGTGGTTTGACACCGATAATAGGTGGATCTCATAGAGATCCTGAAACCTGAAAACCCTGAAAACCTTTAACCCTGAAAGTCGTGAACCCTGCTCCGTCAATTCAGTGGGAGCTGCTGAGATGCAGCCCTGTGCAGGATCATCCGCACCCTGTCCCAGGGGACAGCACCTCTCAGGGCTGGGAATGTGGCTGTAGTTGGGTTTTAGTCTGCAATGAACACTCAATCCTTGGCATCTCTTTGGGGCTGTTACTCAGCTGAAGGTCTCTAAGATCCTGTCCAGGAAATGAAGGCAGCACTGGAGCGGGGGAAATGCTGCTTTGCAGCCTGGGTGTTCTGTATATTCATGGTAAATATCTGCTTTTCATGGAGAATTTGGACTCTTGCTGAAACACTTCAATGCCAAAACCCTTAAATCCTTTATTTCCAGCCAGAAACATGGTGCTTTCCCAGGGTTTCTCCTTCTGTGCAGTGCAGAACAGAAAGGATGCACCGCTCCGCCTCTCTTCACTAAAACCTTCCCATGAAGAAGCTCAAGACACCCCACTGCCAGACACCCCTAGACTCTTCCTACCCACAGCCCACTTCCAGCCAGTTCTGTCTAACACCGTACGCCTTACAGCGGGACCTGAATATGCAAAGCCATGGGGGATTGAAGCACTGCTATTTATAAGACTGTATCTTTTCCAGGCATGCAGGCAATGTAATTTAAGACCAGACAAACATCTGTCTGTTGGCAATTGCTGTTCGTGGCCGGGCAGATCTGCTCTGGCTCGGTCTGTGCTCTACATTATGCCCCTGGCAGATACTTTCTCCTCTCTGCGCTTCCGTATCAGCGCTCGCCACCCTGAGACAGGAACCCAGCCTAACGACGAGCGTCACTAAGATCAGTCGTAGACTTTGCTTCCTGGCCATGCAGACAGCTTTGTCTTCATCCTATGCATCTGATCCGTGGCCAACAGTGAAATGTCAAGGCAGAGAGAGGTAATTTTTATTTAACAAAGGAAGAGGTAGGCTCAGCACAGAAGCATCTTGCCTTAATTGCTCATTTGATCCGTGGTGGTTGTGCAAGATTAGGATTTTAAAATGCACAGGCAGTCCATAGGAGGCCTTCGGCTGCAATAACATTGGTAAACATTGCCAGCAGCTTTGCTCTTATGCTATGGCCAAGGAGAAAACAAAACCAGCCCCCAGTTGTCACACTGACCCATTTCAAACCAGCCTGGAAGTCATTAACCTGAGAGATCCTGAATGGAGATCACTGCCACCCCCAGAAACATTTCACAGGTCTGGATTCCCATCAAAGGCCAATTTCTCCATATCAAGATGTCTGAATAAAGCTCTTTGCTTTGTTTCTTATCAGTTCTCCAGCTATTAACAGCCTTGCTCAGAGGCCAGTGGGAAGAGCTCCAGCTCAGTGCCCTTCTCTGCCAAAAACTCGACTGATTTTGCAAGTTTATTAGACCTCTCTGTAGCTGTTGCCTGCCCTGTGGGAGCATTCTTGGTGCTCTCTGTCACCTTTTACGTAGGACTGCTCTGAAATGGCTCATACTGTGCCTAGAATTTATTGTACTACAACCTCTTTTGAAAGTATAGTGCTGAAATGCATTCAGTGATGGATGGGAGCTGCGCCGGCCAAGCTGGGAAGGGCACTGGGAATGCCACTGTCACGGAGGTGATGCATTGCCTGCCTTCCTTAAAAAGGTGTCTCCATTAGATTCGCTAAAGAGTGACAGAAGTGGCAGCTAGCCCTTGAACCATCGCCGGTCTGCTGACAGCCTCCGAGGCTGCGGTGGGGAGCTGCAGGGAGCTACTGAGATTTATTCCCAGGTCTGCTGCTGTGCAGATGGAGAGAAATCATTTAACCTTTCTGTGCCTCCCCTCTCCTGTCATAAAACGATTACCCTTATACTGATGTTGTAGGAGTGGTCTCAGGTGTCATGATGTGGCCAAGAAGAAGTGCACTTGGATGCTAAAAATACTCATGGTATATGTCAATGTCAAGCACTCCCGCAGATCAATGTTACATGCTGCCCTTCCTCCTCTTCTTCTCCAGATGCAAGAAGAAAAATGATGCCTTTGGCCACTGCTAACTGCGGGTACAGGGCGCCGAGCCGAGATCTTCAGTCTGGCAGCCAGTATGCAAAAAAAGATCTGTGTGTTTGTTCCTGGTGCTGGGTCCACCTGAGCAGACTGCTCCAGCTGAATGGCCAGAGACCTCTTCCCATCCAGGCCTTACGCTACCAACCACATGGCATCTGCTTAAAAATGAGACCCAAATCAATATGAAAAAAAAAAAAGGTCTCCAAAATTATACCAGACCAGCTGAAATTGCCACTCCCTGCTGCCACGGGCACGTGGATTCCTGCCTGATGCGTTCACGGCTCGATGAATGATGTGGCAGCGGAGCCGTATGAGTTGTCTATGTGAGTGCTCATACCTTGGCAGGTAAGAAAGATTGAAAGAATTAGACTAAATGCCAGGGAGAAAGATTCAAGTCTGTGTACTTTGCTCAGCATTTGATGTGAGCCAGGAGCACGCACATCCCATGGTGGTAAAGCTGCCTTGTGTCTGAGCACAGCTCGGGCAGGGACATCTCACGCTCTGCCCAGGCTGTCCTCAGCTTTCTGTGCCCACCTCTGCCCCTGACTTGCCCGAAGAACTTTCTCTCTGTTTCCTTCAGTCACAAGTTCTTAAAAGCAAGGACTTTCTTCCTGGGGTTTGTGGCATCTCAGGAGTAACACGAGGGCAGCAAAAGTTTTTGGCATTGAATCTGTTTATAAAGCACATTCTGTAATTTTTTTTTAACTATCAAACTGCCTCATCTCCGATTCCCTCACACAGATGAGTGATTTTTGCATTTTTAAATTACAGGTCCTTGCTTTGGGAAAACTCTTTGGCTGAGTATTCTTTAAATATTAAGAGCAAAAAATCTATGACTTCATAAAATAGTCTCAATCTAAGAAACGAAGAATAATTCTCAGAGGAATGGAGGGGACAGGTTTAGTTTATTGATAGCTCAGCCAACTCTTCCACGTTGCTTCTGCAACTGCCACCAGGGAATCAAAATTCACTGGTAGCTTCAACCCCGTCTGCCACGGCGCAGGAAATAAGTGTGAAGCCGGAGCAGCGATAGCCGGGGAGTGTTTAATAGGAGGTTACAAGAGGAGCTGTGAGCCATCCAAGAGCAGAAACGCGGCCAGAGCTCAGCAGCCTGAGCTGCCCCGGGCTCAGGCAGGGGAGCGGAGGGGAGGGAGAGGTGGGCTGCCATGCGAAACCCTCCGGGCAAAGGCAGCCTGAGCTCCTTTGTGCTGGGGAAAGGTCTGCGAGGACGAGCCGAAATGTCAGCGTATTGATCACGCTGGGGTGACTGACACATGTCAATGCGCTGCCAGAAGCGGTGGGGTTGAGCTGAGCCGGCCAGGCAATGCCTCCTCAGACAAAAGGGCTTGTCTGGACCCATCCCTTGCATTTATCTCCCCGGTGCAAAATTATTGCAATCTATTTTCAGTTTCCTTTTCTGACAGGAAAGTCTTAGGTGAAAGGTGGGTTTCAGACTGACATTTTTATGAGGGCCTGAGCATGTTAGAGGCTCAAACCTAGAACATGCTGAAACAGTTCCTGGGGATGTAGGTGTGGGCACATTTTGCCCACATTTTGCGGGACAGGACCTGCAGCTGCTCTTGCCGAGCACAGGGAGGGGAGCGTGGTGTCTCACAGCCCAGTGGTTCAACCAGCAAATACCATTCTGAAGCTGAAAACTAGAGATTTAAAAAAAGCATCTGGGAAGAAAACCACCCTCCATCATTTTTACTCTGTTGTCCACAGCCTGTCTCACTCTCATGAGTTTTAACTTTTTAAAGATTATTCTGAGAACATGCATGCATCTCTCTGTGGAAAACAGCAATTATTCTGTGCTACGGGGTTTTACCCATCATTACTTCTGTATAAGCAGGCATGGTAAAGCTATTTCATTCAGCCTAGTAAATTAAATGAGCCCAGTTGCTGGAATGCAGAGCAGCGGTGTGATGAATGACACACCAGGTGAACCCTACCAAGGGATTAAAGAAAACTTCCAAGTCATTTACAAAAAGGTAGAGCACCATCTATTTGCTCGGCACCGTATAATTACAAGTAATCTAAAAACTGGAAAGGAAATGAAAGTGAAAAATCAAAACTCTCTTTAGTCCTGGAAACAAAACAACAAAGAGAAATATTTTCCTTCTCAGCTCATTTTGGTTTCTGTACAAATGCAGTCAGTGTGATAAACCTATCTGAACACTGAACGCTGGTGCTGTGCCACGGACTTCTTCCTGGGTTTGGCTATTTCGATTTGGGTCTGTCACCAGATTGGATTTTTAAATAACACGTCTCTAAACCGCACACTGAATTTGATCATCCAGTTTCCACAATTGCATATGAAATGTGGCTAATGGGGTGATGGGTTCGGAAATGCAGAAGCTCTCCCAGCAAGGGAGCTCAAGCAGGCACCAGATCCTAGATGGGACAAGCCAAGCCATGTGATATTGGCCACGCTGTCACCTAATCTCTGGCAACTGCAAAACCACCCTGTCCGTTCAAGAGAGATGTCCAGCCACTCGTGTGTCCCTGTATCAGAGATACAGACAGCTGGGGAATGGGCTTTGAGCTTCGTGGGCGTGAAATGCTACTAGGTGAATCCGTGTACCTGGTTTAATCTACCTCTTCCCATTTTATGGGGAACAGGTTACCAGCTAGCTACATGCTCCGGACTTTCTATGAGATACTGGAGCAAAGTAAGAGAGTTGGAGAGTCTAAAGGCAGGAACAGTGCCCATTGCCTAATATTACCCTAAGTAGTGGGGGTTTTTTTGAGAAAATGCAGAGTAAGTCAAGCCACCTTTTACGTTACGTGGTGTGAAACTTCCATCATGTGTGCCACAGACGTGAGCAAATGCTCTTCCCTCCATCAGACAGAAGCTATGAGAATGGCTACAAACCTCTCCCCAAAAGGTGACGCACGGAAAGGGCTAGGGCAGCATTCTCAACACATGCCTAAAGCCCTGTAAGATTAGCTAGTGTTAATCACACTAAACCCGGGGTTTAAAGTGAATCCATGCTCTAAGTCCTGCCTAAGAGGTTATTCAGCAAAACAAAGCTGCTTTTTATGCAAAGGGAAGGTGGATGCAAGGGGAGGTGGATATGCTATTTATGACCACTGTGAACTCCCATTTCCATTTGACAAAGGCTTAACTCAAAACCAAGATTCCAATCTTTCAGGATTTCCAAATTTAGATTTCAGAACAGGGCCTTAAACGTCTAAAGCTTGACAGCTTGTAGATGAGGTTTACTGATGAATCAATGTTGCAGCTTCGTGCAGTTATAGTCAATTTTAAGAGTACCGCTCAGTTATTCAGCAGGTTCCCAGCAAAGCTGACCCGGTTCATGGTGATCAGGCCCCGTGGCATCGTGCCTCGTTAGCCCGGACGGCAGGAGAGATCATCCCTCCCCAGTACGGCGCTGCAAACACGCTCGCCCATCTCTCCGTGCCAGCCTGAATTAGAATCACTTTCATCTTTTAATTAAAAGGTTTTGACCAGTGTTTTGCCAAGGTCCACGTACCTGCATCAAATAAACTTGTTATATATCATAGAAATTAAGCCTACGAGAGCTGTTTCCCACCAGTTCTGGCTGATTGGCGTTGGCCGCATTACCCTCCATTACCTCTTCATTAAAGATCATCAGCGATTCTGTTACTTTGACAGGTTCACTGTAAGGCTGATTAACCTATATTTATCCAGGTCGTCTTGTTTCCCCTCCACAAATACTGCTCAGCGGGAGCAGCCCTGGAAGGCTCCAGCAGCATGGAGAAAGCCACCCACTTCTCCTCGTTACCTATTATATGCAGCATTTCTTCTCATCCAGAAAGCTTTCAGTCCCCCTCAGAACCAGGCTTTAGCCATAAATGTTTTCTCACTCTGTTGTGAAATCACAGCTTTCACGCTATTTAGTAAATTATTCTTAAGCAGTTCCCAATTATCATTCACATTCTGCTGTTGAAATTCCAATTAGCTTGTAATTATTTTTGGCTTTATGCAATTGGCCACTTGAAAGCACCGCACACTCACCCTGTGCACGTATATGTATACATTTTATTGCATTAAATTATATTATCGGTTGGGGATTACTATATTAGAGGCTTTGAAAAACTCTCCCCGGGCTGCCTGGCTGTCATGATGGAGAGCAGAGAGCTGCTCTTCACTTTTTCCACTTTGTTTTGGAGTTCAGCGCAGCCGCCGCGTTAATCATATCTCTGCACACACCCTCCTGGCTCCCCGTGCATCGTCTGGGCTGTTAGTTAAACACCGCAGAGGTCTGGCTGCATTTTGTGAATGCCAGGGGGCTGCTGTGATCCAAAATGCCACCCCAGCAGAAAGCCAGGAGGAAACTTGGTCTAATATTTAATGTTTCCATAGGAATCATCTGTGTGTGTCTCTGCCACGTGGTGCAGGCGTTGTCATGGCACAGAGCCCCAGCCTTGAGCGGGAGGGGAGAGCAAACACACATCACTGCCGCCGAGTTCAGCGCGGTGGAAAAATCCATATAAAACATGCCTTTTCATTTAAAGAGCTGGTTACAACGCAAATAATTTCAGCCATTATAGATAGTGTGTTTGAAAGCTGAAAAAAATAAAAGATATGCTTTCACTTAAGGAGAAAGGATGAGCGTGCCTGTGGACACTGGCTGAGGCGTTTCCAACAACTTTTTACGCACGCAGAGCTGTGGCTGTGGCCTGACTACGCAGGGAAATGCGTTTGCAGAGCACGGAGCCTCCAGCATCCCGGCACGCCACGGCGGACCCACATCCCCGGTTCAGCAGAGGGTCACTAATGTTGGCTACCTGGAGCAAGAGCTCGTGTATGCATGTGTCTCTGGGCGTCCTTTCCAAGCCGTAAATGCTCGTCCTCGAGCACGTGCTCCCACATAGGCAAAGCTCTTCTTCCTGCAGCACGAAGCCAGCACCCTCCTAAAAACCCAGGCACTTCAGCAATTAACTGATTAGAAAGCAGCGTTCACTTCCCTGTGGACCAGACCAATTTCAGCACACCAAGGCTGCAAAGAAAAGCTGAGCTTTGCCAGCTGACCATTTCCGTCCCTTCAATTTACCATAGATGCGGCCATTTTCTAGCTGAGTATTGTTTAATTTCTTATTGCATTCCTTGCAATAACCACCCCCGCTCTCTCTAGCAGGGAGGAGGCAGACGGGCTCAGCATGCCCTGAACTCGCTGCTTTATCGCGCACAGTTTCTTATTAATTTGCTGCAAGCCTTCAGCAGTGTGCAGAACTGATTTTTTTTTTTTTTTTTTCCCTTGCTCCCTGCATGGACAAAAGCCAAGCTTTATAAATCAACTGTGTAAACAGAAATATCCTTCTTCCTTGAATGTGATTATTATTTCAAAAACGGAGGCTGTCATTTTAAGAGGCAGAAAACCTGTTTCATCTGGAGACACCGGCTCTGATGCCAGGCGCTGGCTACCATAACATTTTTCTTCTGTCCAAAGTTTCAGAGTAAAAATAAAAATATCTCGTACAGACTTGTTTTGGACAGGTTTTGACCATCTAAGATCATTTTCAGAGCCCCAAACACTCTTTCTATTGAGTTACATCTATAAACTATTTTTATATCCATGCCAGTAAGCTCTCAGTGGTGGCCTCACACCCCCCTGTGAAACCAGAGCTCTGCCTGGTTGCACTCCGGTTATACTTTTTTTTTTTTTTGCCCTGAAGAATTTAGTCTAAAAATAGGCAATGAAGAATAGGAGAAGAGACGTGCCATCCCCAGGAGGGCGGAGGGGAGCTTTCCCACAGCCCCACGCCGTTGGCAGCAGAGCCAGGAACCAAACTCCAATCTCCAGGGCGCCGTCCGTCTGCTTTAAGCGCTTCGGCATTTGCCTTCGCACTTTTGTTTGCATTGCTTCTTGTTGCAAGGACGTACTTGATGCAAAGCAGCTCCCGTACCTCAGCAGGGCTCATAGATATTACTTCTTAATTGTGTTCTAATTATAAATATTTGACAGATGACGAAGGAAAGAAACTCTCTGAAGCGTGCACGGGGTGCTTAGGACACAGTCCTCATCTGCTTCTGGGAGGCAGACAGAGCCAAATTCTGAAAAGGCATTGATGTCACCTATGTGGTGCCTCTGCCGACAGCGACACAAATGCGTTAATGCAGGATATTTGCTTCTGGAGTTCAGGTGATTTGTGCGACCAAGTAAATGAATGCAGCAACTCCAACGGGGTGGCTTTGGAAGCATCGGAGCAGGACGCACGGAGGAACCTCTCCCTTCAATGAAGGGTGCCCAGAGGAGAGCAGGGTACCTGGGAAACACGACGGATGAGAAAAGGTTACACAAATTTGGTGTTTAATCCAGAACAGAGAAGATTACAGGAAAGGCTTTTGGTTGGCATTTGTGAGGCAAAGTCATTTCTTTTCTTAGAGACTGTTTGAGGTCCCTCCAAAAAGAACATGACTAAGGTTTTTCTTTTACTGGCAGCCTTGGAAAGGCTGCAGCCGCGTTTCCCCCCTCGCTGCACGGGGCTCCGTGTGCCCGTTTCCAGGTGCCTTCTGCCCGGCGCAGCCTGCTCCTGCCCATCCATGCGGGGCTGGGACGGGGACCGCTGCTGCGGCGGGAGGGGACGGGGACGGCCGTGGGGACAGGGGGGCTGCAGGAAGGCTGGGCTGGAGAAGCCCAGCACCGGAGGGTGACTCATGGAGAGCTGGACGCGGCTCGGGTTCGTGCCGGGACGGCAATAACCTCTACGTTTCGCCTCCCTGGTCCTTGCTGACAGAGCCTCCCAGTACAGCACCGGCGGCACACGCAAATCTTCCTTCCCCCTTGGGACAGGGGTGGCCCTCGCTCCCGTGTTCCCTCTCCTCATCCCTCTGGTTGCAGATTTTTGAATTTAAAAAAAAGAAATCCTGCTGCAGTCTGTTTTAATCACCTGCTAGTTTTATTTAACACCACCAATACAAAACCATTCCCCACGTAAGTCATCTGCAAACAATTTTTCTCCCTTATATAACCCAGGTCCACCTACAGCTTTAAAGCTTGTTTCATTTCTTATTTAATTCTGCAACGATGCGCAAACCCCTTTTTCCGTCGTGACAGCTGTCTCCTGCCTCCGATCCAGGGCTCCGAGCTACGAGGGACGGGTGACGGCGGGGCAGTGGTACAGCGGTGCAGAGCATTTAGGAGCTGGGGCACATCAGCACCTGGAGCAGAGATGGGGACCTTTCTGAGGACCTCGGCCGAGATGTCCCCTGCCCGACTGGGTCAGGGAGGGACGGGGAGGCTTTGAAGGGGTTTTGAAAAAGCAGAGAGGTTTCCAAGGTGCTCTCACATCTCATCCCTCCTTACGTAAGGCAGAGACCGTTTCCAAAAAAAAAAAGCATGACCTGGCCAGCATCTGCCCCATGGACTGGTGAGGTGTCCAAGTGCGGGGGTCTGGTGCAGGGCAGGCGGCAGAGCAGGAGGGCTGCTGGGGAGGAATATTTAAAATATTTAAAGCCCCCAGTTGTGACCTGAAGCGGAGAACGGCACTGCAAGAGGACAAAACACGCCTTTCCCCTCCTGCTGTTCTCAGGACAATCAAAAGCATTGCTTTTCTTTCTCCGGCTTAGTGCAGGGATGATGCTGGAGCTTGCGCTATATAGGATACCCACCTCTTCTAACTTCCTCTTTCACAATTAATGGAAGGCAGCTGCAAAACAAAAAAAGAAAAAAGAAAAAAAAAAAAAAACAACCAAGAGCTGGAAGTGACCAAGTTTGCAATTTCAGCTAAGAAAGTGTGGGCACTAAGATCCAACCGCACTGGTGCGGTGCTGCTCTGCCCCACAGCAGGGAGGTGCGCGATGTTCGGCGCGCGCTGAACCCCCGCGGCTCCTCCTTGCTGTCCCGAGTGGCTTTGTCTCAGCATTCCCTTGGACAAGAGCAATCTGCGCTACATCCCACATTATTTTCAGCCTGGAGAAGAGAAGGCTGCGGGGAGAACTTATTGCAGCCTTTCAGTACTTAAAGGGGGCTGATAGGAAGGATGGGTGCAATCTTTAGCAAGGCCTGTTGTGACAGGACAAGGAGTAATGGATTTAAACTAAAGAAGAATAGATTTAGACTGGATATAAGGAAGAAATGTTTTACAATGAGGGTGGTGAGGCACTGGCACAGGTTGCCCAGAGAGGCGGTGGAGGGCCCATCCCTGGCAACATCCCAGGCCAGGTTGGACGGGGCTCTGAGCACCCTGGGCTGGTTAAAGCTGTCCCTGGCACTGCAGGGGTTTGCATTCTAGGATTCTAGGATCTCCTGGCTGAGGGCTGACCCTGCCGGCATGCAGCAGCGTGCCTTGCTGTGCTCGGTTCTGCAGCCTCCTTGCTGCCGTGAGCGCGGGCACCGTGGCGGCCCGCAGCCTTCCCGAGGGACTCGCACGTGGCCAGGACCACCGTGGGCTCCTCTGCAGATGGGCCAGCCTGGGCAGGACAGGGCTGGACGGCTTCTCTGAAGATGCCCTCTGCTCAGCCTCCTTTGGCGACGGTCTCCAAGCCTCCTGTCCCGCACAGACCCCCGTGGCACCCCGGCTGCAGTCAGCCAGAGGTGCCGGTAATTCAGTCCCGATGATGTGAAATAGTGGCGAGTTGCTGTCCAGCCATTCCTGGGTGCCACGGAAAAGTTAGTGCAAAACACACCACCAGCAAATAGGTAGCGCCGGGAGAAGCCTGCAAACACACGCTGAGCAAGTTTCACCCCTGTGCTTGTGTTTGACCTCCCCTTCCTTCCCCATGCACAGGATGCTAATCCTGCCCTGGATGCTTGGCGTAAGGCGTTGTCCCCTAAACCTGCGAGGCAGGGAGGGAGAACAGCAGGCTGCTGCTGCACATCACCTTCCTGAGACCGGCCTCAAACCTGCTCACACGGAAGCAAAGAGCCACCGGTTTGTTTTTCAGCACGGAGGTGCATGGGACAGTGGGGGTGACGTCTTCCCTTGGTGCTGGCCTGTCCCCAGGTCCCCTGACACACACCCACTCCCTCCCTCAGCGTCACTGCAGGGGCAGTTTCCGTCGCTGCACCCCTTCAAGAGGCTTTTGCCACTTCTGCAGCTCATGCACAAAAGCCAGAGCTTTTATTGCGGGGAGGTTGGGGGGGGGGGGGGGGGGGTTGCGTTTTTTTCTCCTTTCTCCTACCTAAAAAGATGCTGAAATCTCCCAATGAAAAATTATTTCCATGCGATCCCAGCACTTTCTCTCTTGGCTGGAACACTGGATGTGGTTTTGGGTCTGTGGTTTTGGTTTTTTGATTTTTTTTTTTTTTTTTTCATTCACTCACAAATTTTTTGGTCTTCATTTCCATCATTGTGAGAGGCACCGTGCAACCCGACAGACTGGCTGTGAGTCCTAAGAAAACTATAGCAGGACAAAAGCACAGGAACCCAGCACGAGTTGATGCAAGCAAAGAAACAAGAAAACACCCTGCTTTTGCAAACAACCTAGCTGCTGGGTTTCATAAGGAGCCAGACTGACTTTCAGTGTTTCATTTGGACTCCAGCTAGGAAGCTGCAGCAGCCACCGAGAAGTGAAAAACCTGAATGAACGGCAGCTTTCATATTATGCATCCTGCTAAGCAACAGCAAGGAAAGTAAAAGACAGGGGGTTCTGAGTCACAAGGTAAGTTAAAGGGATCTGAATAAGTTGGGGAAAAAAAGTACTCCTGCTGTAGGGAACAAAGTGTTCCCACCCTGCCGAAGCAGGTTGCTTGGGTGAGTCATAAAAAGAGGTGGTCTCTGCCTGCACCGCTTCGTCTCGCTTTTTCTGCTTCGCTGCAGCAGGTGAAATAAGTGCAAGGCCAGGTTATTGCTGAGCTGGCTTTAATTTGTTCCTACTAACACTCCTTGTTTCATTAACCGCCCTTAGCGCCCCAGAATGATGCTTCCCTAAGTCTGATTTTGCTCTTAGCTGTGGCCGAGCAGCAGGACGGGGACGCTGCCCGATCTGATGCAGGCTCCCCCGCCGCCGCGGGATCCCAGGGCAGGAAAGAGCCGTTTCCCGGTGCCCTCCGCAGGTGCAGAAACTTTCAGGGGACTCCGCTTCTCCAGCCTCGCCGGGGAACTGCGACCGTTTGAAACGTGCCGCTCGCTCCCGAACGGCGAGCAGGGGTTTGCAGCAGTGCTGCGCCGCGACGGTCCTGCCGCTGACAGCACCCGTGCCCTGGTGCTTCCACTCACCCAGCCGGGACAGCACACTGCACGGGATCCGCTGCAGGGACACCTCTGCCTTCTTTATTTCGGCACACCGAAAGCCGAGTTCCCGGAGCGGCTGAGTCGGTGGTTGCAAGTCACGGGAAAGTTGCTTTTCCACTGGGAAGGGCGAAGGAGAGTTGGGTGCCGTCCACTTCGCCAGGGTGATTTGCTCTATTGGAGAAGCTGCCCTGGGAATGACTTACTGTAACTTACCCTGTGCCTCGGCAGCGCCGGGCTGAATCACCGCCTGGGCTGGCTACGGAGACGGGACCGCTTTCAAGGAGCCGCCTAGCCCGGAGCAGGGCCATGTCCAGGACATTGCAGGCACGTTCCTGGTGTCGGAGGTGCAAAGAGGAGGAGAGAGGGAAGAGTTGCTTCTTTAGGAACCAGCAAACATCCTATTGCTCCCTGTCCACGCTAAGTGTGATAAAAGCCCCCGCCGCAGCCCGGGAAAGGCAATACCATGCGAAGATGCCCAGGTGCACGGGACCCTTTCCATACAGGCACAGCCTCTCCCCCCATAGCGCCTGCAGGGGACTGTGTTAAATCCAGGCGATCCCCCAGGTCTAAGCGTGTGCAGGTAACAGGAAGGGATGTTTGCTTGGGATCCTCATCTCTTCCCATGCCTGATAGGTGAAATCGCGGCCGGAGAGAGCACACGGTGACGGCACCAGCCGCTGCTGCTCAGGGGCACGTACTAGTGGGGGTGAAGGTGTTTCACAGCTCCTCCTGGGACAGAGGAATTAGGGCAATTCACCCACACTGGAAGTAGGCACACGCTAAAAAAGCACCAGAAAGTAAACAGCAAACCAGATAATTAGAAACGGAGCTACAAACTCACTGAGCAAATGTTCACCCAGGCCATTACAAATCTGGATGCAGCTAACATCCCTGGACCTCTCCATGGCCGGATCCTGGCTTTGCCTCTGTTCCTGCCCTGCTCAGAACTTGCAGGGCTCAAACCAACCCGGCCGTCTCCAGCAGCGCTCCCAACCCCGCTTCTGCTTCACCCCAGGGAATTGTATAAACCCTGCAAACAAGAGGGCGTTAACATTGGTCATCTGCAAACCACTACAAGACAGCGGAAATTTTTAAACCACATTGCTTTTCAGGATCCAAATATTCTTGTCTGCGAGCCCTCAAGTCACTTCATGGCTGCAGACGGGTTCCTGATACTCAGCTCGAGCGAAGCATCTCTGCAGCGTCATGTCGGAGAGGAGCTGCCCCACGCTCGGCTCTGGCACCACGGGCAGGGGAACCGCTGAGCTGTTGCAGCTTTGCCTTGGAAAATGCACAAGCTCCTTCAGTGTTTTGGGCTTTTCTACAACAAGTTGCTCATAAAGAAATTTTAGATCCTCCTGGGGAAGAAAAGAAAAAGAAATCCCAAACAAAAAATTTCCAAGAGGAAGTCCAGTGTCCAGACAAACCCAGCCCTAACGATGCTTTGTTTCCTGCTGCTGGCAATGCAAGGAGGTCTGGAGCAGTGAAGAGGTTGAGGCTTGAAAGACGACAAAAGGTAAAAAAGCAGAACTGGAATATTTTCCATCTCTGGATCGATGCCGAGGTTCGAGGCTGACACATCCATGTGTTTTCCATCTCTGCGGCGCAAGAAAGGTTTTAGTCCTAACTGCCCTCTTGGGTTTTCAGTCAAGATTTGTAACTAATTAAAATGGGCAGTGGCTGGCGTTGTCCTGTGCGCCGTGAATTTAAAGCAAAGATAGTCATAGATTGCTTTTCCAAGTGAAGCCCTAGGAATAACAGGAAGGAAAATGTCAGCAGAAATTTAAAGCACGGCTCAGGGATCCAGGAGCAATTTCTGCCTCGTGAACTCTCAATATTGCAGCGTGTGAGCTCAGCACAGTAATTAGTGGGATTTATTCTTCGAGCATCCCTGCAAGGTAAGAACATACTTCCACTGTACCCAGTGAAAACGCGGGCTGGGGTAGATTAAAGTAGATCTCTACCTTTGACAGGACCTGTGCATCCCACGGGTGCTGCTTGCAGTGCCAAGGGACCAGACAGGGTTTGGCCAAGATTAGGGTTCAGGCTGCAAACTCCCCATTGCTAACCACAGGGAAAACCTTTTGCTCCAGCCTCCGGGCTGACTTGCTTTGC
This sequence comes from Pelecanus crispus, assembly GCF_030463565.1. Classification (NCBI taxonomy): domain Eukaryota; kingdom Metazoa; phylum Chordata; class Aves; order Pelecaniformes; family Pelecanidae; genus Pelecanus; species Pelecanus crispus. Next base: position 2,783,412 of record NC_134653.1, on the reverse strand, counting down.
ATTCTTGCTTTATTTTCTCTGTGCGCAGAGTAAGCAAGCTATTTTTGCAGAAATTATAGGGATTTCTTATCATTTCTGTTGCTCAGATGAGTCGCTTTACATCAAAGTGTTAAAATTATTCAGGTACACAGAATCATTAAAAAGCTCTGCATGAGCAGATGCGCCTCATACATAAACTGTCTACCTTGAGCTATAAGATTAAACTCAATCATGAACCAAAAAAAAAAAAAAAATCAATCAAGGTGGTCTCTCCAGCTGCAATAGTGTCAAGAAAATATGTTCAAATAAGAAGTTGCACACGAGAAGAAAGAATCACATCATTTAACTCCCTGAGCTAGAACTAATGGTTTCTGCCCTTCCCTACCAAAGGTTTGTGGCATCTCTAAAGCCCTGCATGGGAGGAATTTGGCTTTTTTTGCTGGCAGACACTGGGAATGCCAGGTGTCACTGGAAGACTAGCACTTTTGATGCAGGTTGTTCATAGGAGGTAAAAAACTGTGTAAATAAAAAGCTTGATGGATTATATTTTAAGTCAGGGTACTTCTAAGGTCAGTGCAGAGCAAAAATATATGATTTAATCACCTGTTCTGCCTTGGATTGAGCATGGTAGACAACACATCCCGGCTTGGACATAGCACCCTCGCGAGCACCGTGCCTGGGCTCGGCCGGTGCAGTGCCCATTGAAGGGTTCGTAGTGCCAGCTCTGTTCGGAAGACAGACATGTCCTCTCAAAAGGGTCTGAGCAATGGGAGTGTTTGAATTTAATGCAAGGAGACTGGCATTTTTTGCTCGCTTTTTCTTCTTGTTTTGGGCCAGGCAGGAATACCTGAACAAACAATGCCTTTTGGTAATATTTAAATATTGCCTTTCTACTCAGAAATTCAGAGGGGAAGAAAAGGGACAGAAAAAGCAAACAGTCTTTTTAAGCCTTAGCTAAAGGGTGGTTTCAGTCAAAGAAACCTTTCATTACATTTAAACAGCTCTCCAACAATAACATATATTCTAATGTTATAATGAACACAAACCACCACCAGCCATCTTCATCGTCAAAATTCACTGAAGTTAACTGCCTTTTCATCAGGCTCAGATGCCTCATTTCATCATTCATAAATTTTCATTTTGTTTGCCAAAATATTGCCCAAAAGATAGATCTGCCTGTTTAGCACACGCGGAATTTCTTCCTTGGCATCAGATTAGATTCACACTTGGTTGTTGGGTTTCAACCTGGTTCCACTTGCAGAGGCTGGGGGCTGTGCTGTGTTTCATGGCTTTGGAATGGGGAGGCTTGAAAGTTTTATGGGAAGAAAAGTCATTTGTTTCGAAATTACCTATTGCAACAAAGCAGGTTTCACACTCAGCCTCGTGGTGAGCTTTCTGCTTCACGAGCATTTTGCAAGAAGTGTCAGAAGTATCAAAACAATTTACATTTTTCTACACGTCACCACAAGCTTTTCAACTGAAATGTTTCAAACTCATCAATTGTCAGTCAACTGTTTCAAAATGAACCCAAGCTAAAAGCAGAGCCAAAGAAGCTGAACTGAAAAAAATGGTTTTGAGAGAGGGAAGGCTGAGACCATCTTCTTGTCCTCAGGTGAAACATTTACAGACTTCAAAGTTTCCAAAGATGCGAGACCAGCTTTCCTCCCAGCCATTAGGATGTCTGCATGTCTGTCATCACCTCTGGGTTTTCCTACCCGATAGGAAAAATAAGATTTCTGAATCGAACCAGGCTGCAATTTGCAGGTTCCCCATATGGAAGACAAAGACAATAATTTACACTTCCAGTTTGAATCTGTTGCTTTCGGGATGCTCCTGTCCGTCTCTAGAGTGGTGTCATGAAGGATGACCGAGGACGAATGTAGTTCAGTTTTGCAGCCTTGGGGCATTTGGTGTGGCACTAATGCATCATTTCAGGCGCTAACGAGCATGTCGATCGCAGTGGGAAGGAGGATGTATGTCCTTCCCGTTCCGGGATCCGAATGACATGCGGCAGAGGCAGCCTCCCAGCCTCTGCTCTGGTGAGTCATAGCCATAGCCGAGCAAAGCCGAGTTCGTTGTTTGCTCTCATTTCAAGAAGATAAACCTGTGCAGCTGAAGTCAAATCCATCATTGCCACATTTGACAGAATAAGGTCGCCATAATTATCTTTAAGGGGAAAAAACAAATGGCTAAAAACAACCTCTCGCTTTACCTCACAGGTCTTAAATTCTGAGCTTCATCCTTTTTGTATCTTTTTTTTTTTTTTTTTAAGGTGTCAGATTTTACTTCCTCATCCCCATGAGAGTTATATTTGCTTCTCCTCTGAAATTTGGCTCAAATCATTCTTTTCCCCAGCTTGACATGACCTTATTATAAGGAAATCCTTACCAGGTTTGTTTCCTTTCCTGTTGCACATTTGATTTCTCTGGTTTGGGGTTTTTCTTTCACCTGATCTCCGGTTTTGTGCTGGATATCTTCCAAACATAATCCCATACTGCTGAATTCGTTGTCCTTTTCCTCTCGGACTCCTTTCTCTCCACCTCTTTCTTATTTTACTACTTCTCCTGTTCTTTTTCGTCTGTTATGAGCCGACTGCAAATCTGAAACTCTGTTTATTCACATACATCATTAAGGTTTCACCTAACCACAGATATTGCAACCAAATACATGTTTCTGCCACTTCAGTGAACTAACTTTGCTAATGTTTTGAAAGAAAATATGATGTTGGGGTGTCAGCTCTATAATGCCCTGAATTGGCTGGATTGTTGCATCATTTGCTTCTTTTTTTTTTTTTTTTCCCCCAAATGCAATTTCTAGCCAGTAACTTGAGTAATTGTTCTTCATGAATCATCCAAGTGGCCACGATTTCTTCAATGAGTGCTCACATTATGGTAATGTAAAAGGTGCACAACCTGAACGCTGTTTTTTTTCACCCAGACTTTTTTTTTTCCTTAAGTCACTTCTAAAAATAGGAAAGTCATTCATCTTAGGGAGAATAATGGCCTATAAAAATGTAAAGTAATTTCTTCATATTTGTGAACCCTTTCCCTTCTGCCCATTATGAATACCCCTCTTAATGAATGCTCTTTCTCCTTCATAAAGGTATTATAAGCAATTATGTCCTCTGGTTTTAATGTTCTGATAATGTAATCAAATACCCTATACTTTATCCCCAGCTTATTGACTACCCGCACTTCTGAGAAGGGCTGAATAACTTTTAGTCCCAAAGAAGATATATTGGCCTTGACTGCCTGGGACTCTGAGCGAACATGGGATCTTCTTTAGACCATTATGTCTATGCACAAACTTTAATCACTGCAGCAGAGACCCCAGAAACATTACACAGACCCCAAATGCTCTCTGCAGTGCAACCTTTCTGTTCTGGTCACGTACGGGCTAGTTATTTATGACCTGCTGTCTGTTTAGACTTGCATTGCATTTCTGTTCTTGTTTGGCAGCACAAAGGTGGCATAAGAAGTGAATGAAAATTAAAAAGGACTTAATGAAAGTGAAATTCAGGCCCTGAACACTGATATAAAAGGAGTATTAATCCCTCCTCAGACTTGTACCTAGAGTGAGGTACAATTATGAATAGAAAGATCATTTCAAGTTATGACAGATTTGATGAAAGAACTTTCGCTGCTGTCAGAAGGAAAGTTATTATGTTGCTGCTAATAAGTATTCATCAGGTTTCCAGGGAGCTGGATTACACCAAGTAATAAAAGGTGTGAATGACAGTTCTTTTGGGGCAGGTAAGAACTAGAAGCAAGCATCTCCCAAGAATGCTGGTACAATCCAAGTACCTTGCCCCGGACTGACACTTCCCCTCCCTATTTTCTCAACTGCTTCATTTTGTGCCCGGTGAAGCCTCTGTAGAGCTCCAAGGCAAGATCCCCTTCCTCACTCTGCAGATAGGACCTGTGTGGTGTTCCTCAAGCGATTTCTGAAAGCCAGGACATCTAGCTACTACCTTCCCCAACATTTCCAGGAATTAAAGCCGGTAGAAGAGGAGCTGTAAAAGCTGTTCCAAGCCTGAGGTCAACGAAAGTCCATCCAACTAATTGGACTTTGGATAAGGTCCAAAAAGGCATCAGTCCAAAATTTGTCTTGTATGAAACGCCACTGCAATTGGTAAAATGACACTAATTATACGTGGTATGAGGAGGCAGTTGCCTGTCCCCAGCTCCAGTCCCTCCCTAGGAAGGAGGCCGATGGGGAGCTAGAGAAAACTCACCTCCTTTGCACTACCTGCAACATTTTCTCTCTGTGCATTTCACCCAGTATTCAGGGCCTTTGGAGCTTGCCAGTAGCAGATGAAAATGTAACAGATGATCTCAAAAAACTACTGTTTGTGCAGAGCAAATCCCAGTTCAGTCTGTTGCAGCTATTTGGCTTTCCATTCTGCACATTGGAAAACAAAACCAGAAAGCGTACACAGAAATTCTGCTAGGAACAGCACATGGATGTGGTCAAAGCCACAAACTGCTTGGCTAGGTCACCTTGGAAAGAGTTTACCAGCAAGAGGCTAAGAGAGACTATCTAAAGAGACAAATGCTTTTGATTTTTTAGTTTCATTTCCCTTCAGGTTTTTCCTCAAAAAAAAAAAAAAAAAAAAACCCAAACAAAAAAAACCCAAACAAACATGTTTAGGCTCAATATTTAAATAAAGTTTCATTTTCTGATTCTGAATTTTTCAGAATGGCAATGCAAGAAACAGTAACCAACAGAGCACTTCAAGTCTTTTACCCAGCACCTTTTGCAAGGGCTGTTCCAACAGCAGCCAGGCAGTGAGCGTGCCTTGAGCAGAGCTTGCTATGACTGCTTTAAGCATCTCAGCCTTAGCTTCCGATCTCAGCAGGTTTTGTGGTTTGAGGTTTTTTTTTGGTTGGTTGTTTTTTTGTTTACCTGGTGTGTCTTGTCAGATATTTCAAGTGTAGGTAATGAGAGACAGGGATTGCTTTTTCCATTGCTTGTAAACAGTACGCAGTGGGGCACCCTTCCTACCTGGAGTCTCCTGGTGCCACTACAAGGTAAGCTAATAATTAATCAGAAGAAATGCACCTTGTGGTAACATTAACAGATGGCCCATCAGAAGCTCTGATTTGAATCACCGTGTTAATAATTTCTGTTCCTCTGCTCGGTCCAGCTGGCTCCGCTGAAGATGAGCGCTGTGTTCCTCTTGTTCTTGGTGTCCACTGCGAACGTCGGTGCCGCGCTGGAAAAGGGTTTGCCAAGACGGGAACCGCGGCGCCTCTCGTGCGTGCGATGCTGCGGGCCTTCAGAGCAGCCCGTCTCCATCATCTCCTCACGATACACAAGGATGAGCAGCGACCCTGCCTATTCAGTACCCAAAGTCCAGCCCACTATAGATATCACCATCCTCAAAGGTGGGTAAAGCTGACTACTGTGATAACATCCTTTATCTTACTTGCTTACCCTCATTTCACAAGCTGTGCTCCTCCCTACACTAAGAAACTCATCCACTTCATTTACCAAAAAGAAGGTCAAGGGGTGACATGGCACAGGCTGTAAATGCGTGCAAGTGAGAAGAGTTGGCAAAAGGCTCTAATCCAGCAAGAAACAGAATCACTGGAAGTGCAAATCAGGTCACACTAAAAACCAGATGCAAATGTTATCACAGAATTACTAAACAGTAGAGTTAGAAACTAGAAAAGTCCCTTACTCACATTTTCCATTGCACATCTTTTGTCTCAGTAAGACAGGTAAACAAAAGTTAAGCATATAATACAGAAGACATGCCAGGAAGTCCTGTGAGCGGGGATATGCAGACCAGACAAAGCCAGCCACCTCTCCCAGGCCCAGATCAGCAACTTTTCTTGCCCAGACCTTTGCACGAAGGGGCTGGGTTCACAAATACTGGATTCACGTAACCAGTCTGGTCAGGCCATGGAGTTCCACTGTTGGACATTGAACATTGGCACCACAAGCTCAGCAGAGCCAAGCTTTCACCTGGCATTTTTATCCTTTTGAGAATTAGGAGGGTGCAGGTGTCTGACCAATGCTTTCAGATACCTATGCTGAGAAAACAGTGTTTTAGCACAGCTTCTTTGCTGGTTGTCTCCAGCAGGATGTGTCTGCAGCTTGGGCTTTGCATGCCTGTTGTTTGACAAGGTTTTCCTTTATGATTGCAGGTGAGAAGGGTGAAATGGGAGAGAAAGGGTACCCTGGAGCAGTTGGGAAGGAAGGAGAAAGAGGGCTACGTGGCTTTAATGGACGGAAGGGACAGAAAGGCCAGCCTGGCCCGCAAGGCCATTCCTGCAAGCAGCTCTATGCTGCTTTCTCAGTGGGTCGGAGAAAACCCCTCCATAGCTCAGACTACTTCCAGCACGTCACTTTTGACACAGAGTTTGTGAACCTCTACAAGCACTTCAACATGTTCTCGGGGAAGTTCTTCTGCTACGTGGCGGGAATCTACTACTTCAGCCTCAACGTCCACACCTGGAACTTCAAGGAGACCTACCTGCACTTGATGAAGAATGAGAAAGAGGTGGCCATCCTCTATGCCCAGCCCAGTGATCGGAGTATCATGCAGAGCCAGAGCCTGATGCTGGACCTGCAGGAAGGAGAGGAGGTCTGGGTGAGGATGTTCAAGAGGGAGCGAGAAAATGCCATCTATAGCGAGGAGTCTGATGTTTACATCATCTTCAATGGCCATTTAATCAAGCCAGCTGTAGAGTAGCCATTCATCAGCTTTAGGCTCAAAGCTTTGGTATATACATTAGTGTCTTCCCTCTTAGAAATGCATATGTCTAGTCCCACTTGGAAGGATTACAGGCCTCCTGGCCTGCTGACAGGGTTGTATGTCCATGCCAAGGACACCTGTGTGGATGGAGGTGACTGTGCTTCAAGGTGATGCAAGCTACACAAGTACTGGGAAGGCTTCAGCCCTTACGTGCCCTGGAGAAGCAGCACGCAGAAGACCCCAGTTCTGCAGCCCCATATAGATCCCCAGTAATATCCCTGAAGCGTTTGCCAAGTTGGTAGCAAAAATTTAATCTCTTTACTCTGCTTTAGAGAAGGCATTTTAATCATATCTAAGGGTCATCTTCAGACACCAGTTATCTGGGTGCTAGTTAAAGAATGTCATTACTCCTACAGCAATACTGGGGTGTCTTTGCAGCGTGCAGTATTGCTAATAAGAGCCCACACTCACCAGCACCTACACCAGGTCTGCTCCACGCAGGTGGGCAAGTATGCACCAGTGTTAAGAACAATACTTGCACAGTACACTTACCCTAAATTATGGTTTTGTTCCATTTCCATGTAATACGACATTCTGAGAGCATAATGCTGGAATGAGATAAATAACAGCATATCGATCTGGCAAAGCTTTTTCAGAGGCACATAGTTTGAAGTATAGCTGTAGCCACATGCTATAACTTTGCTAGACTTCTGTACTGCTAGCAATACTTCTCACACCAGAACATCCAGCATGGTGCTGGGAACATGCGTATTTCCCATTTTAAGGAAGATGATGGGCCCTGCCTTAGGATCCAATTTCAGAGTGCTCACTGTCAAGCTGGAATTTGAAGCCAGGCTCATGTCTGAAAACTACCATCTTGTAGCACCCTCATTTCTGGAAAGTGGAGAAGAAACTGGGAAGAAAAAAGGTGCTTTATTGCAAGCAGTGATATTTTAGGGGATTTGGTTTCTTTTTTCTTAAAAACTTATTGACATAACAGTGGAAAGGTACATGCAGCAGCAAGAAACATTGTTTTCCCCAGTTCCTCCTTGCCCATTCCCCCAGTTTCTTGTTTGCATCCCAAGCCATTTGGATGAAGGATGCATGGAAAGTTCTTGCTAGGCAAACTGCTTCACTGCTGTACCTTGCCTATCCACAGCTGTTGGGAAAAGTAGGTGAAATAAAGATATTGCTTTGAGTACACTTGCTTTGAGCACCCTGGTTTCTTTGTCTTATCTCCATACACTTTTCCACAGTATAGGGCTAAAAGCACTAGACTGAACATCCAGACCTACATAATCATCTCAGGTGGCAATTTTAGTTACTTCAACAGCAAAGGACTCCCAAAACTGGACACCAACTCCTCTCCTTGCAGGCCAGTAAACAGCCATCATCAAGTATCAGGATGGGGAGACAGAGAAGTTAGTGACCCCTTGCTGTAAAATAAATACCAAATCTTGGAGATCTCACAATCTTCATGAAGATAGGAACTTTTAAGTAGCCTATCTGCTAAATAAACACATGATGAGAACCCATCTACAAGCCTTGAAACATCATGTCTGCTCCTGGTGCCGCCACAGCCTGCAACCCTGAAAAGCAGGAAACTTGCATAGCTTTAAAAAGTGCATTTTATGCTGATCCTCCACTGACCTGCTGTCAGCTACCCCAGCTGCTTAGGTTAGGCCATTGCACAGCAATTTCCTTGCCCACCCCCCTTCTAAAAAAGCCTCCTGGTCAGCTGTTTCCATTAGGGTGATGGTGAAAGCCCTAATGGCTGCATCACTTATTTGCAGCATGGCAGTTCGAACTGCGAGCACGAGCAGGGAGATGCCAGCCCTGCACAAGCACATGCACAACCAGAAACCTTTCCACTGCGCTGGACTCCGTGAAGGCATTTGCAGGCTGTTTTTCCCAGCCATGTACCACATTTGAGAGCTCAAAATCTTTTTTTCCCCTTCCTTTGTCCCTGCTTCTGAATCATTCCCCACACAGACCTAGATTTTGCAGCTGTGGAGTGTTTTACTCCAAGTGCAGGGTACTGCTGGCAGAGGACCTCATGAGATGCCTGTGGTGGAGCAGGGATTATTCGCTGGGGCTGATGCGGTCGCAGGGCTGTCTAACATTCCTCACATACTGAGCAGTTTCACCATGGCTTCGGCTCACCCCCATCTGCAGTTCGCTGCATTGACTATAATTAAAAAGAAAAAAAATGATTCAGCCCTCTTAAAATGTCATGCCCAGCTGGAGTTATTGACAGTGCCTAATCCAGCACTGGAAAAACCACATCCAGAACATGTTTATGTTCACCCTGCACTGATTTTAGAAAAGTTACTTTCTACCAGGAAGCAAGCAAAAATCCATACATCTATATCGCTATACGTGCATATCTCCTTAACACCTGGACACACAGTTAGAGGCAGTCTGATTATTGAAGCAATAGGACACATTGAAAATGCTCATGGCTGATATGCCAGTGGCATAAGCAGGTAAATCATTAAAGCCACATTGGTTTCAAGTGCAGAATAACATTTCAAATAATAAAAAAAGTTATTGGGTTGCATACATTATTCAAATTAGTAATTTATGGCATCAAAGAATGGCAAGTCTCAACCTGCCAAGTTCTTTGGGGAAAAAAGCCTTGAAATATCTAAAATATCTTATTGTACAAAGATATTCCTACTGCCACCTTTTGAATGCATCCATCAGTTTTTTCCAGCTTCAAGGGCTGGGACAAGCATCCCTGTTTAGAGAAGTTTAATGAACCAAATCCAAAGCACAAATATTTGAGATTTGCTCATCAACATACAGGCAGCCTGCTGGGGTGTCTCATATAGGAACAGAATTTAAATCCCTTTTTTCCCCAGCAATATGTGGCTTGGAAACTAAACTTTGAAAAAAGCTTTTTAAGTTCTCTTTTGAAGAGAAGAAAGTGGGGGATTTAAGTGCTGAATTCTAAATAAAAAGGAAAAAAACTTAATTTGTCTTTATTTTTCCAATTATTTCCCTAAATTGGCACTTTGTATTTTGTGCTTTGAAATAAGTCATCAGGGATCTGTCAGAATCTTTTTTCCAAATCCTTCAGTGAACAGTATTACACAGAAGTGACAAAACTGCCTCAGCTGCCATGAATCTCAGGTGCATTTTATTAAGAACATCAGCTCTCCTATAGGTGCCTTTCACCCCAGCACCCTTGTGGAAGATGAAGCCCCCATGGTACAAGGCACCAATAAACCAATTTGCCAAAATAACCTCCACCTGTCCTCAGGGCAGGGCCAGAAATAGGGGAAGCAGAGGAACCTGGTGAGATCATATGCAAGGAGCTGTAAATGGAGAATGGGAGCCTTCTGTAACAGCAGCAAGATTATGGAAAACATCAGATGAGAAGCATCTACCCCCCCAAAAATCTTTCAGTTGGTAGAGGAAGATTAAAACAGGCTTTAAAACAACATACGTTTTGTTCTCTGACTGCAAATCTGTATGTGATTTACACCTGCTAGCCCAAATTTGGCAATAGGGAGGAGAGAAGCTCATCTCACATCCTCTCCTTCATTTCTTTGGCATCAGAGCCCCAGAAGAGCACCTCACAGTGAGAGAGTGTGCTGGGACAGCATCTGTCCTCGTTCCAGAAAAGGTGAGGAATGGAAGAGAGCAAGCAAATGACCTACCCCTACCCACTGGGGGTAGGGCAAGATTTATGTTCAACAGAAGGAAAAAACACTTCCAGTAGAAAGAGAATCAGACTCTGCAAGTGGCTGCAGCATGAAAGACAAGCTCTCCATCCCAGGAAGCCTTCAACAGCTTCCTAGGATCTGCCAGGAATGATAAGGGCAGCTCTGGCTTAGAGCAGAGGAATGCACCACACAGCTGTGTGCTGCCCCTTTAACCTTCTTTTCCTCTTTTCCTGTAGATTTAAGTTTCAGCTTTTTTTTTATTATTATTGAGAAAAGCCTGAAAAAGCCACAAGAAATAGTTCCTACTAAAAATCCCCATATGAAGAAGCTGAGCCAGGCCTGCTTTCACATTGCTTTAAATACACTTCAGCTGCAGTTTCCAATATCACAAACCCACACATAAGAAATCCTGCAGCATAGCTCGGTAATTACTGGGGATCTATCTGCCCCATTGAATCCTGTGCTTAAGTTTGTCTTATGACTTCCAAATGTGCTCATTCACTACCCTTCCTTATGTGATTGCACTAAATGAAGCATTGCATGATGACTTGGAAGATTTCTGCAGAGTCCTTACTTAGCTACTTAATTGCTCCATAACTTGTTTTTGCTCATGTTCTCAGTTCTTACCTTGCAGGTGTAAGACAGGAAAAAAATCTTTGCACTTACAGACTTAAACCTAAAAACCACTGCTTGTTTGAGTTCAAACACAGAAACATCTGACTTCTAAGAGGGCCTGACCTTCTTTTCCTTAGAAGCTTAAAGATAGTACAGGCTTCCCTTCCTCTTCCTTCCCCTTTCCTGAATGAGAATTTAGGGGTGGTGCTTGGACTCCTTTTTATATGGAGAAGCAGCAAATTCCATGGAGCCCACCTGAGTCTGCCTTCGCACGCTGGGGGTATATAAGGCAGCAGTAAAGGCAGTGGTGCTTTTTAGACTTGCTGGGGGAGGTGAGTTTTGTGTAGGTTTAATGAGTAGGGTGCTGGGGGAAAATGATTGATAAGAGTTTTCCTTTAGTATTTAACAGAGCACTTGGTGGAGAAGCTACTTTTTTTCACAGTACTCTGAATGCATTTATTTTTTCTTCTCTGTTGCCTGTGATGAGCTGCAGCAGTGCTGAGTGTGAGGGTGGTGTTGTGAGGGCCCTTCTTGGGTCCTCTTGCTGGTCCTGCAACTTCTTCACTGACCTAGCAGAAGACCTTGCTCTTAAAGAATTTAGTGCCTTTTTGTGCAGTCTTTAAATAATGCTGTAGCTGCTCAGAAAAACACTCTTGAAAGAGGTGTTAAAGGGCTTATAATCCTGGCTGTAACAACCAACCAGTGTTCGGGTTAATAGCTCTTACAGTGCTATTAGAGCTCATTATACCTGGCAGAGCTGGTGACTGAGCTGGTGCTTGGTGCTTTTGATGCCAAATGGCATCAAGGAAACTAAAATCTCTGTGCGCTCCTTGTTTTCCCTCCTAATCATTCTGTTCCTGTATGCTTGCTTCTGGTCAAACCCTGCTGCCTTGTCGAAGTTGATTAAACTTCTGAACTAGTTCGTTGACTCTCTGAGGCTGTTCTGGTGAGCTGCAAAGCCAGTTATCTCCTTTAAGAGAGCCGTTTTTACAGCACTTTAATTCTCAATAAACAGAGCAGCAGGTGAAGATTAGGTCTTCACCTTGCCGTAGGTTGAGCAGTGAAGGTGAAGCACAGTTAATTGCCTTGCTTGCACCCCTGTGGTGGTAATGAGTAGTCAAAGCCAGGTGAGAAGAAGACCTGGGAGGACTGCTACTGTCCCCTGAGCTAACCACTAAAGCAATCTGGCTCCTGTGCTCTCTCCTGCTCACCGTGTGCTTGTGCCATCCTGGAGAGAGGATGCACTCATGCTGCTGCTGCTCCCTGCTTTTCAGCAGCTCTCTGAGCCAGGGTTAGGGTTGCTAAGCCTGCAATCTTGCTCTGTGCTCAGTTTTTCAACTGTGCTCCTCAAAGGTAGCCCAGTTCCTTGATTTGATTTCAGCCTGCAGCGGTAAGCCATCCCTTAGTAACTGCTGTAATCACAGTTCTCTTCTGGCTGATCACAAGCTTAGTAAGGGCTGTGAGCTAGCGTGAATCAGGCTTTTCTCAGCCAAACAAGACTGGTGAAATCCCTTTTCTGCCAACTTTCACTCAAAATGTTAGGTTCCTCCAAGCTCTAGTTCTTTGCATGGTTTTTTTCTGCCTGTAAATATTCAGAATGGGACCTGACAGCAAACATGCTTCTCCCCAGCAGCAGTTTAGTGTTGCTGCTTTGATCCCACGTTGGGCGGGCTGTGCTATAAACCTGCTTAGGCACTAAGCATTTTGCTCTGAGGATGTGCTGGACACTTCTGGAAGTCCGATTACCCTCCTCATCCTTTTTGAAACCTCCCTGCAGGTAACCAAATCTTAAAAGCAAGGATCATGTGAAAACTAAAATGTGAAAAATTCTTCCTGAGCACGTTTGGGGATGTGTGAGAACATCCATGGTGTGGGTGTGATCTTCAGGTGCACGGCACCTCTGACACTCAGTGCTAAAACATCAGCTGCTCAGTGGATTAGCCAATACTGCCAACAGGTATTGCCATGCAGGGCCTTGCTGCATCCTGCCTGCTCTGCTTATGGTGCTCAACAGGATGCTACAACCTGTTGCAGTAGGAGTATCCAACAGATCCTGCGTTCCCATCTTCTTGCAGCCTTTTTTGGGGGGGTAAGGAGGCTGTTTCTGGTGAGGTTTCATCCCTCCTCGCTTTCTGGAAGGATCCTTCCCTGTCAGTCAATCCAACAGATCCTGCATTCCCATCTTCTTGCAGCCTTTTTTGGGTAAGGAGGCTGTTTCTGGTGAGGTTTCATCCCTCCTCGCTTTCTGGAAGGATCCTTCCCTGTCAGTCAGGGTAAGGAAAAAAAAAAAAAAGGAACCTCTGCCTTCGGCAAACTGCTTTCTTCCTCTCAATAAGGAAACTTTTATTTTACAACAGGAACAGGCAGATAACATCAATGCAGATAAGGAAACCAGGCAACAAATAAAGCTAATGGGTTGCGTTTGGATGAGTTGAATGGAACTTAATGATTCTAGTAAGAACCTATTCACTAACAAAGATTTAAAGTAGCAGATAAAATGCAGGAGATAAAATAGGAAAGTGTTAAAACAAATAGAAACCACTTACAAGCCAGGGAGCAATACATAGCTACTAAAAGGCTGGAGACTTTGGCCTGCACATGCTATGCAGACATGGGCTGCTTCCCCACCCTCGCCCTTTGGTCTGCTTGGGTAGGAAGTTGGGAATGGTATTCCCCAAACCCTTCAGCTGTGGCTCCAGACAGAGCAGCAAGGGGTGCTCAGGGAGAGGTGTGACATGGCGGGGGGTTGCCTCTTCTTGCTCCATGCTCTGCACCATGGCTGTCCCTGCCAAAGCCTGGCGATGCCTCTTTCTCCTCCTGCACCCTCATTTTCCAAGGTGGTTTTAGCTTTCATGGCAAAGGTCCGAGCAACAGCATCTGGAAGCTGCAAACCTGTGTGTGCTCTCTGCTGGTTCATACTACCTGGCTCCTTGGCACCTTTTCTTTGCCTAATTTTGTGAGATTTTCATAGAATCATCGAATTGTTTAGGTTGGAAGAGACCTTTAAGATCATCCAGTCCAACCATTAACCTAACACTACCAAGTCTACCACTAAACCAGTTAAGGGTAGAGTAATAATGTCATGTTTCCTGGCTTGGTGGCTGGATTGTTTTTAATGAAGGTAAAACTGGGAAACACTAAGGTTGGAAAGGATCTCTAAGATCATCAGTCCAACCATCAACCCAACATGACCATGCCCACTAAACCATGTCCCAAAGTGCCACGGCTGCCCGTTTTTTGAACACCTCCAGGATGGGGACTCCACCACCCCTCTGGGCAGCCTGTTCCAATTTTATATGCTTTCTGCCTAACTAGGTCTTCAATTAGAAGTCCCCTGGTAAAAGAAGTCACATGCTGTGTGACTATAATGGGGCAGGACCTATCTTGTGGGGAAAGCTCAGCTGGTTCTTGTGTCCTTGCAGTGCTGGATTTGGCCATCACAGAAACGCGGGCAGAGCTCTGTCCCCTCTGCCAGCACAGGCTGCAGCTCAGGGACTGGCAAACAGGGAGGATGAGCTGGTGGAGCCCCTCTGGTGCTGGGGGCTTCGCTTCCCCTCTCCCAAATCAGGTCAAGTTTTCTCGACAGCGGCTGTGTGTCATGCTCCAGCCAAAAGCTGCTGCAGAGCATCTGGGCACCGTGACAATTGCTGCCATACATTGGGCATGACAAGCTAATGCTATTTGCAACTCCTTTCTTCCAGGGAAAATTGCATTAAAGCCATCTCACAAAGAAATTGCTTCCTCCCTCGGTCGTGGGGGGAGCCAGACACATTTTTGCTGGCTCAGGGACCTGAATGCTGCAGTGTGAGCAAGTGGCGGATCTCCTCCTGCCTTTGCCACCGAAAGGCCATTGAAAGGGCAAAACTTCTGTTGCAGGAATCGGAGGAATTGCCACTGGGTTTGGTTTTTCACTAATGCAAAATGCCAGCGCTGCACAGCTGCCTGCACATACCCAGGGAATCGCATCGCCCTGTTTCCAAGCAAGGAAGAATGCAAATCAATTACTCGACAAGGTCATTCTTCCTTTGGTTTCTGTCTGTGCTTTTCATCCCTTTTAAGACAGAATTCTGACTCTCCTGTTGATTGAAAAGGTACCTGTACAGTGAAGTGTAAATCACATGCTGCTGTGTAGATCTCGGATGGCAGGTCCCGACAAGCACGAGTGTCCAGGGAATTAAACAGCGTCTGCCTGCTTTTTGGGGGTCTGCCACTCTCATTTGCAGTGCCCGGATCCCGTTGAAAAGAATTTCCCTGATGTGGCCTGGGCATGAGTCCCCATTGTTTTTGCTGTCAGTCCTGGGTAAAATCAAGGAGGGAAAAGCTCAGAAAGTGCTCTGGAGGGAAGGAAAATGCCAAGACTTTCAAACTTCAGTAAAAAGCTTTGAAGACACACAACTGTGAACAAACACAGGTTCTGGCCCTGAAACTTGCTCCTCTCCATAGGAAATGCTCCCTCAGACCACACGCTAATGGCAGTTGTTCCCCAGGGTGGAGAAACGAGCTGACAGCAGCATAACACTGCCACCGTGATGCTCGCTGTGCGCAAGACTCGTCGTCTGCTATTTTTAAGATCTAGCAAAATACAAAAGGAACTGCTGGGGTAGGTGATGTGGACGCCAGCTCCTCCTTGCTCTCTCCTGCCATGCTTTCTGTGCCCGTTTGGCAGCGGTGCCGCATGTCTTGGCTTTATTATACATTGCAGAGAGAGAGTGAGCCTTGCTGCTCTCCTGGGAATGGAAATACAGGGCTGGGAGGAGTATGTAATGCAGGAAATGTGAAAAAAAACTCTACCAGGCATGATTAATTTGGGATGCTACAACAACAGTGTTGAGTCATAGAGGTTCCTTGCACAACCTTAGCTCTAACAGTGGACATGACTTTAGTTGCTCTCCGCCATGCTAAAACAGGGACACTTAAAATAGACCCAAGCAGCTAATGTATTAAATCACCTCATTAAGAAACAGAAGAGCTTAGTCATCTGAAGACCCAAAGTGAAAGTGGATCAGGGCTAAGAAAGGGTATTGGTGCACTCAGGATTTCGGCAAGGATTCCTTCCCCAGCCCTGCTCCCATTTGTGAGGGCTGAAGGAGTGGCTGGTGCAGGTTACACAGCTAAAACATTTGAAGAAGTTGTGACTCAACCCAATATAATCTCAAGTCATTCCCCTAGCTATACCCCTGAAACCAGAATGGAGTAAAGTCAAGCAGAGAGTGGGAATCTAGCCTGAATTTAGCAAATCTGTGGAGCCTGGGTCGTAGAGCCAGCACTGCCTGTACTGATCAGACCTGGCCTGTTATTGGAGATAATTCGAGTTATTGTGTCCTGGGGATTTCAGGTTTTTAGTGACAGGTCTCCTAATGGTTTGCACATTAGCAAATGTTCAATTGTCGGTGTCTCTGGTGTGGCTGTATTTTGTGCTCAGTATCTCCCAGTGCTGGGGTGTTTCACCTTGGATGATTCTGAAGTGGAGCAAATAGCATTTATTTGGTATATTAACCTCATCTAATTGAGTCTCTCTGCTCATTAAGAATAGCAGTTACAATTTATCAGCCATAAAACTGCTAACCGCATTTGCTTAATTACCAGCGATGTCATTTGTTAGGGGCTTTGGAGAAGAAAGCAGTGGGTGTTTGCAGCTGACAGATACCACTTACTCTGTCAAGCCGAAAAGTTCCTGCCCCACTGATGCTCTGGGCCAAGCAGTTCACCCACTTATCATAGAATCATAGAATAATTTAGGTTGGAAAAGACCTTTAAGATCATCCAGGCCAACCATTAACCTAACATTCCAAGTCCACACTAAACCAATCAAGGGTAGACTAGACTAAACCGTGCCCCAAAGTGCCACCTCTGCCCGTTTTTTGAACACTTCCAGGGATGAGGACTCCACCACCTTTCTGGGCAGCCTGTTCCAATGCTTGACTATCTTTTCCATGAAGAAATTTTGCCTAATATCCAATCTAAACCTCCCCTGGCACAGCTTGAGCCCATTTCCTCTTGTCCACTTCATAGGGCCTGCAACGCTCTTCTGCCCTGCAAAGCGATTTAGCCTCTCGGCGCCCACTACCTTCACTGAGAAATGGATGGCTGAAAGTCAATCTGCAGCATCTCAGGACAACCCTGTGATGGGCAGGATAAATAATAACGAGGTGATCTGTCCCCAAAACCAACAGCGGCACAGGCACCCCTCCCGTTTTGCTGTGGCTTGTTCACCTGCGGCAGGAGCCGCGGTCTCGCTGTGCGTTGGGGCTGCCCCTCTCGTGCGGAGCTGGAAAAGCTGTGACGGTGCTGCAGGCTGCACCTGCAGCGGTGCAACAGCCTCTGAATTACTGCGCTGACTCATGGCCTGTCTCTCTGCCAAACTAGTGAAAAGGAAAATACCAAAAGCTTTTATTATTAGGTGGCATTTGTCAGAGGCAGAATGGTTTTGCAAGTCAAGTATTAGCTCTTTAAAATGCAAAAAGAGCCATGGCACTCAATATAAAATTCCCCAAATGCTTTTAGTTTCACGCTGAACAATACCCTGTGGCACTAGGTACAATATTGTTCCAAAGTGATTTATGTGTTGAATAGGATCCTGCTATTATCGAAGTTAATTGCAGAATTCATCTCTTTCTGCCTGGGATCTGTTTTGGATCCTCGGGAAGCGTCCTGTAATCTCATATCCCCAGCTACTGGGTTGCAGCCTCAGCCAGTTGCTGAGTAAAAGTAGTTTGTTTGTGTGGTCGCATTTGTAACCAAATTAAATACAGCACCACTTTTTTGTGCAAAGTGGCTTGTGCACAGTTAAGTCCTGATGCAAAGAACTACTTGAAAAAGGCCCTTAGAGAATTTCAGGTGTGATAGCATGTCACAAGCTGCAGAGCAAAGCGGTACTTTCCCAGCCTTGTGCTGCAGGAAGAGTTTCTTTCAGGCTTCTTGAGCTTGCTGTGATTATTAGTTGCTGGAAATGACACTAGCTAAATTGTCAAGTGCCACAAATTTGTGCTTTCATTTCCCTCTG
The DNA here is from genome assembly GCF_030463565.1 of Pelecanus crispus. NCBI lineage: Eukaryota > Metazoa > Chordata > Aves > Pelecaniformes > Pelecanidae > Pelecanus > Pelecanus crispus. The sequence goes on along the minus strand of NC_134653.1, from coordinate 2,765,441 downwards.
AAATTCAGTCTGACTGGAAAAGTATCAGTGAAAGCCTGCATATGTGAGCACCTATTGTAGTCCTCACCTTGATGCTTACGCTCACCAGAACTTGGCAATAACAGCAAGTTTTATTCTTTATCGCTATTAAGACTCAGACCTGTGGTGCAGCAAAACAGGACAAAATATCCCAGCTAAAATGATGTATTTGACACAAAAGTGGCCACACTGATTTATTGGTGAAAATACTAAAAAATATAATCATAGAATCGTTTAGGTCAGAAAAGACCTTTAAGATCATCCAGTCCAACCATTAACCTAACACTGCCAAGTCCATCACTAAACCAATTAAGGGGAGAGTAATAATTCCATGTTTCCTGGCTTGTTGGCTGGATTATTTTTTAATGAAAGTAAAACTAGAACAGAATCACTAAGGTTGGAAAGGATCTCTAAGATCATCAGTCCAACCATCAACCCAACACCACCAAGCCCACTAAACCACTCGTGTTCAAACTGGAACATTCACAGTGTAATTCATGCCCTCCCTCCCATTCGGCTAAGCCCAGCTGACCACAGAGCAGGTTATTCCCGATGCTGATTTGAGCCCAAGTGAGAAGTGCAGGTCTGTGCCGAGCTGTCCCGAGCCTGATTAACCGGTGCAATATCAAGAAATCATTTCAGAGCAATTCTTAACACAATTTTGCAGAACCTGCATCTTTCCTTTCTGTTTTTGTCACATTAAAAATAAAATAGCTAGTACATGATGAGAGGTGTCCCATGAAATACGGGCTTTCTGCTCACTTAAAGCCCATCCCTGGACCAGCAGCACCCTCCAGGCTGGGCCAGCTGAGCTGCCACAGCATCCACTGCCCAGCACAGCCTGGGTGACACATATGTACCCAATGTCACTGGCCAGGGTCAACCGCAAACTCTGTCTCAGCCAGGCTGAATTTAAACATCTCAGCTATGTGTCATAGCATCTCAGTTACTTTTGATGATTTATCACAATTCCTCAAACTAAGATCCCTCCAGTCCCAGCATGAATCGGAGATGCATGGTCAAAAATCTTGAGAATATTGTATTTTTTTCATCTTGATGTGTAGGATATGCTGTGCTTTGACATTTTTCAGCATTTTAATTATATGATTAGGATCAGCCTCAGCTTTCAAGTTGCACCTTTTAAGGGTTGGGGAAGGAGGATGGTTACAAAAAGGGGAAAAAAGGAAGAGAAACGGCTTCGTGTATGGGCTTTTCATACAATCCCATTTTCCACACTTGTTTTGTGCTCTCTGGCAATTGCAAATGCTCTTTGCTAAGTGCATCTCTGACAATGCTGGCTCCTGCTCACTGAATAATACAGAGGTGTTTTAATAACCTATTGGAAAATTTCTCGAGGGATTCACAAAAGATGAAATCCATCCCCGTGCAGCCAGCCAGCACCAGGTCCGTCATTGCGAGGCATAAGTGGTTCATAGACTTCACTCTGGCCTCTTGCAAAGCAGTGAATTTCACCTAAATGAACTGCCTGAAGTGATTTGAGACTAAATTCATGCTGGTTTTAGCTGGTATCTATCACGCTGGCTAGCAGCATTGCAGAACCTGGTCAAGAATCCCAGACCGGGAGGTCGGGTTGATGTCACCCCACCAATAAACCTGTCCGCTACATTCCAGCTCAGCTCCACATTTATATCATGGCTACATCAGGTCAGAAATGCAATGCAATTACATTTCCCCCACATAAGATTTTTACAGGTGTTGGAGAAATCTAAATACAATTTGGTGACATGAATTTATTCTATGTAAATGATGCTTTGCTGCGCTGATTCCTGTCTGGAGTAGTCAGACGCATGCACGCCAGAAAATAAAACATTTGCAAGGCTGAGATGTGAAGCCCATCAGACCTCTGTCTATCACCTGGCATATGGGACTGGATTCACACATGTGGCTACAGAAAGCGAACGCAGACTGTGGTGTGAGGCTTAATAGCAGTGCAAACAGGAAAGCAGGATGATCGCATTAATTCTGGAAGCCGCACAATTAATTCCCCCTGCCCATGGGAGCGACTGTCATCACATCTCTTCAGAGCTGGCATTTCTTCTCGTGACATGACACTGCTCTGGCGTGTGCTGCCTGTCTTTGTTCTGCTTGTTTGAAGCAGCAGTTTTGCAGAGAAGTCAGGGTGCGACATGCACGATCTCTCCGGTTGTGTAGAGCTGCTGCAGCCCCAAAGCATCAGTGATGGCCATGACTCATACACGTCAATCTGAGACTGGTGGGAAGAGCCCGCGCAATGCGTCATGTTATTAATTTGAGTAAATATGTTTCTGTTGATCCCACTTATTATTTTGTGGTGGCTATAGGTTCATGGGCTTGATACCCATGATGGCCAAACACAGACTGAAAGGTGCTGACTGCTGGAGAGATGGTGAACTTGGATGATGGACCTGAACTCCTGAAGCCTTGGATCTTCTATGTGGTGTCGCTGAGAGCCCTTCATCTCCACCCTGGTTTTGTTTGTGCTCTCTGGGCATGCTCTTAACTCCCAGGGCAGGGGCGCAACACACTTTTTTTTCAGATTTTGAGAAGACAAGAGGATGTTATGCTGGGAAAAGCCAGGAGAGGCATAAGTTAAGTGAGACCTTGGGAGGGAAAAAATGTTTTTCTCCAGACTCTCCACAGAAAGACAAGGTGGGACTTGCCCCTGGAGCACTGGGAGGGGAAGCCCAAAATCTTCCTCTGGAGTTTCCAGGCAGGGAAGCCAATGGCAGATGCTCTGGACCAGTGATGGCTGCACACCCAGACCTCCCATCCAAACACTCTTCACTTGTGCAAGGAATATAAAACCCAGGTCCACATTTTGCACCTTAGACTGCCTGGCAGAGGGACAGCCTAACTATATGAAAAGGTATAGTGAAACACTTGTCCCTGATGGTAATTCCCAGGCCATGGCCATGCTGCAGGTCCAGGGCTGTGCTGTGTGTACATCTGCAGCACGAGGGCTGTCGAGTCAAATTCAGGTGTAAGCTTATCTGTTGGCCTTACATCACCTAAGCTCACATCACCAGAGGACAGGACTGTACAGCCCCTGTAGCACCCACTTCTCTTAAGGGCTATTGCTTTTCTGTTACCTGTGTTAGAAAAAAACAAAATAATATTACAACTCTGAAGGTTCATCCTAGGAAATGGAGAGTAGGCTAAGGGACCAGGACACATCTGATGTTTGGGAAGACTCAGTGCTTGAGGTCAGAAACCTGGATCGAGGGCTTAAAGGCTCAAGATATAGATGGTAAGAGAGCAAGTAGAGAAACTTTCACCTTTAGTGACTTTTCAGGGAAAGATGAAGAGATACAGAGGATTAAGTGTTACGAGATTACAGCAGGAAAGAGAGATAGAACACAGAAACCCCAGAGCATCATCCATCTCATAGCAACAAGGCTGGATTTAGATGGAGTTATTCAAACAACACAAAAATGTGCAGGAATAAATGTGACATGAAAACAAAGTGCAGGCTGAGGTGACCACCTAAGACATTTCAGGTAACCGAGATGGTGGAGCTGGATAAGCCGTTCTGGGAACAAACACAGTAGTATAAAATGAGCAACTTTTGCCTTCTTTCTGGTTGCAGAAGGTAATGGGCAGTTAGGAGGACCGGGGGGAAGGCACCATTTGCACATGCTAGAAGCATGGCCTTGCAATTTTTGCAAGGCTGTGCCAGGACCATGCATTGCAGGAAACATTTGGATCCCAGTGATAACCCAGTCCCTGGGGCCACCAGCGTGCAAAGCCTCACGGAACGGAGATCTGGTTTTCACAGATGGTCTCTTAAGCTTGTGGTAGTCCCAGGGAGGTTTGCATTAGGGCACACATAAGCAATATTGATTTTGGAAGTTAGACTACTTTTAGCTGCAATTCAAAGAGGGAAGGAGTAAAAACAAGGCTCTGCTCTTACTCCAATGTAAATCCATCAGTCTCTGGATATACTCCTGCCTCAGGCCCCAATGCAGATACATGCCTGGGTATTGCCTTAGAGAGCAACCAGAGAGAGATCCTGATGCCAGTGGAGTCGATGGTGACCCTACTGAAACCCAGGAGGCCAGAAGTCACTGGAGAAGCACATTAATCCCAGGTCACTCCTGACCCCTCTGAGATACCCACCTGGAAGCTGCCATTCGGAATTGTTGTGTTCTGCAAATGCCACTTGTACAAACTGGATATGTGACTTTCCCCCTCACTTATACCCATTTTTAGTGGAATAAAAAGTGGTACGCTTAAGAAAGGTGCTCCTTTATCCCAGCTGTTCCTTGTTTTACTTTTGCACACATACTTCAGCACAGCGTTTCGGTATCCGGGAGCTGAAAATCTGTTTATTGAGAGGTTTGCCTGAATCTCAATGAATATTCATAACTGTGGACTTAAACAGAAATGGCAACAAGCAAATATATTTTTGCCACCTTGTGAAGGTCAGATGGGCACAGGGCAAGGTTTCCTTGACCTTCAAGTGCAGGTGGGTGTTTGTTTTCAGTAGCGCAGCAGGAGAGCTAACATTTGTAATACTTTAATGAATCAAAGGTTTGGCTAAGAAAGGAGTATTTAAAGCTGAATAGGAAGTTTTAATTTGAAGAATTGTCTGTCGAGGTATTAAAAACGTCAGTCAGTCCCTCAGGCTTAGTGACTGGATTTGAAATGTGTAAAAAAAATAACTGCATTGGGGAGTGTCACTTCTGTCTCTTGCTTTCTGGGAATGGCTGGCTGGGAGGACAGATTTTCATCTGAATTTGTCAGTCTTTGTCAAAGCATGACATGTTTTGATGAAATGCATTCAGAGATGCTGTCAGCTTGCCTGGCTCCTCAGAAATCCACCACCAAGCTGCTGGGGAAACCCGTGTCTCCCCAAGAGCAGCGTACAGGCTTTGGAGAAAGAGCGAGTGGAGCTTTTGAAAGCACAACTCAACTCTGAGAAAAGTCTTCTTGGGATGAGGAGAGGATCCCGTGGGGCAACGGCTACACGGCACCGGGGGAGATGGTCTGCAGGAGCCATGGAGGAGACCTGTGAGGAGCAGAGCCGCTCCTGGAAAAAAAGGCCTGGGCCAGGAAAAGAGCTGCCAGATTTACACTGAACTGCTTTATCAGGGCCATGCTGAGGAGATGATGCCTCAGAACCCAACAGGGCTGCCCCAGGGACTGGATTCTCCCTCGGGGTGGGAAGCAGACCCTACGCGTGCTCTTGGCTGCAGCTGCCACCGTGCTTCCTCCTCTAACCCCAGCTGGGGACAGGCATTCGTTATGAAACCGAATTCCCCAGACAGTTGTTTGTCGGAAAGGTCATTTGGCTGTCTTATCTGAAAATTGATGCATTGAAAGCTTTCCTAAATTTGCTAATTAAATATGATGCATTGCAACATTATCAACAAAAATGTTGGCAGGCAGGCTTCTCACTGGAACATCTATTTCCCGGCAACTGCAGTCCAAATCCTGACCCAGGGGTAGTGGGAGCAGAGGCAGGGTAGGTCTGGCCCCTGTTCAAAACCAGGACCCAAAATGATACCTTTTCAGAACAACCTTCTTTGCAAATTCTTGTAGTACATAGATCCAAGGATGAGAAGAATAGAAGAACAAAACGTCAAAGTTGCAGGAGGGATGATGGAGCCAGCGGAAGGTGAGGGAATGCCTGTGGGTGTCTCTGGGGCTGGGTCTGACCTGAAGGAAAGGCAAAGCAAGTGCAATCAAAAAGAAATCTGTCCCTAGAAGATCTCAGCTCCCTGCAGGACATTACTGCTCCTGCCAGGAACTACAGGGACTGGGGCACGTTTCGTGATGTGACGAGCCCTCCAATGCACGCATGGTCCCCTGGCAGTCCTGCCCTTTTTTTTTTTAAGAGACATTTAGCGGTCACATGCGGCTGTGTGTGTACATCAGGCATTTCCCCGACTGGCATTTCAGATACCGCTGTCCTCCCAAGAGGACCGCTGTGTTTGAGACCGACTTCCCAGCTCTCCCCATCAGCTCCTCTCGCAGGCGCAGCAGCAGCTGGCGAGCGAAGCGGCGGCGTTACGAACGGTGCCCCCGTCCCCTCTCCCCTCCGCCAGCCTCTCGTAGCAATTTGTCAAAGCAGCGTGAGAGTCAGAAGCAGCGCTGAAACGCTTTGCGCTGAGATTTTCAATTAGGGAACACAAAAGCCTGTTTAATAAACTCTTAGAGGCTTGTTAGCTGAGACATAATTAAGATTAATGTTGACTTGGGACCAGAGGAAACAGGGCTGAAAGTGAATCAAAGGGGGGCAGACAGTTTCCACCATTAGGATAATGCAAGAATGAGTTTCCTCCCTGCAATAGCGGATGGTATCAGGTGCATTGCTATGCCGGAGGGAACCCTGCTTATATTTCCCTATTCTGTTAGAAGGCAAACATTAAAAGGGGGAAAAAGTGGTTTTCTTCCTCTTGTTCCCCAAAAGGTGCTTTTAGCCCTTGCACAGCTTTGCACGCTCAAAGTTCAGGCAATAGCAGGTTTGGAATAAAGCTCCACGCTTTGGGTTGGCAGGGAGACGGCTGTTTGGCCAGTTGATTTCTGATGCTTCCCCAAGGCTGTGGTTGCTGGTAGGAAGGATGGCAAAATTAGGAACCCTGGCACAGAAGCCCAACTACTGCCTGTTTTGCCAGGCAGGTCTCCCGCCTGCTCAGGCGGCAGCTTAGAGGGGGGCAGCCCCACACAAGGCTCGGACACAGCGAGCCAGCATCCGTGCACACACAGGGGCACGGGGCAACACGACTTCTGCATTCCCTGCTTTGATCTCAGTTTTATCAGCCTATTTTTCAGGTGCCTCACTATTCCCTTCAGATAAAACTTTTCTCGGTTAATTCAAAATATGATCAAATTCCATGGAGGAAGGAGAGAAATAATCTTTGCTCTGCTAATGCAATGCCAGGTTTTAATTCTTTCCCATACGTCTTCATTTATGTAAGTCCCTTTTTTTTTTTTCCGAGGCAGAAGATGTTCCTGGCTGAATTCATAAATCAAGCCAGGGTAAGTAGGTGGTAAAATCCACAAGCAGTTACACACCAATGCCAGTGAAACAGCCCTATCGCTCCCTCCAAGCTGGTTTTCAGGCATCATCTGGCCAGCCGCATGCGGCACTCTCCAGATGACTCCCATGGATGCTGAGCTGTCTGTGGTTTCACTGCTGGGTATATACACCAAAAACCTTACCAAAACTTGGGGGTTTGCAAATTCAGTTCCCACTTGTGAACATCTAGAACAACATTAACACCACCTTCAACAGCCAGGCACTTGCTCTGGCAATGCCAGTGCGGAAAGATTGCTTTCCCTGCCCCAAATCTGGTGCCCAGGTGCTGCAACCCCCCTGTCTTGCCAGAGGTCAGAGAAAGGCATCAGAGAAAACAGAAGGGACAGGCTCTTTGGGGGATTCCTAGGAGAGACCAGTGCAGATGAGGTGTAGGATGGCACAGCTTGGGACAAGGCAGGAGGCAGCAGCAGGGATTGGGAATAAAATTCAGCACGGACACCTATTCTCCTTACGGAGCCGCAAAATCCAGGATCATGAGGCAGAGCATGGGAGGGGGAAAGAATTTAGGGGGAGGGTGCAGGGAAGCACTGCGGGAGGAGTGGATGGGCAAAAGCAGGCATGTACCAAGGGGTATGCTGGAGTAAGGGGGACACATCCCAAAATGACAGCTGAGTTGCACCCCATGAGTCAAATCCTGAAGTCTGCAAACGTCCTCATGAGGAGGTGGGAATTGTTAAAATGTTGGCTCCCACACCACCGCCCCAACTCTCGCAGATCTCTATGGAAAATAGCCCCCTCGCTATTGACTTGTGAGGCAGAGGGCTTTAGTCATTTTTGTTTTGTTACCGAGAATCCCAAGACATGCCTCATCATAAACTATGCACATACAGAATGAGCTGACGGAAGGTTACTGATGTTAATCACAAGCTGTGTGGAGACAGAGAAGAAAGAGATGAAAACCTGAAATTCGTACAAGCTGCAGGAGTCCTCAGAACTGCCTGTCTCGCTGCCATCCCCCATCCCTCATCCCATGATCTCTCATTTACATCTTTTTCAGGTAAAGACCAAATGCTTTTTTATGTTGGTGAAGTGCACAAACACAGCAGCACCGCTCTGCTCTCCTGGGGCGCCCCGCTTCTTCCAGCACCTGCTGCGCAGGGGCTCCACTCTGCATCGCATCTGTGCAGCTCCTAGTGCAAGGGAACACTATTTTTGGTGCACAGGCACTGCAGCAATTAATGTGGTCAGTACTAGCTGGCTTTTCACTAATATTAGTGAAAAATAGTGTTGTAAATCAGTAGTTACACCAACATGGACTGGAAATGTAAGATTGCTCTCATGGGGCAGCCAAGCTGGATTTACATGGCTGTACATGCATGATGGCTAATTTAGGCTTTCGATAGAGTGGTACAATGATGCCAGACCAGTTTGCACCTCTGTCTTTTCTTGTTACACCTCCTTCTGGGTGCAATCATATTGCCTTTGTGGGCTGAAGTCTTATGGGATGGCCCCATCTGTGTTTATCCGACCTGTTTGGATGGATTTGGCACCCAAGTTAGTGCCAGACCATGAGTCTTCCAAGTTGCAATACCAAAAAACTTTGCTAAAATTCCTGTGATCAACTCCCCTTTGCTGACCTCAGGGCCAAATTCTCCTTTCTTGAAAGTCTAAGATAGTATTCCTGCTGCTCTTGATTTGCATGGACATAACCTGAGGACAGAGCTTAATTCACCATGTACTGACTACACTACCATTGATTGCTCAGCCAAAGTCTACTGCATGATCAAAAGGGAGAGAAAACAAGAAAATATTCAGAAATGGGTTAAAAAAACCCCAGACCAAAACAAAACCCAAAACAGGGGTGTGGGAGAGAGTGGCTATCCATCATCTTTACTGTATAACACAAAAGCTGTGATAGCACTGATTTATCAGTTGCTAAACATGGAGGGTAACACACACAAAAAAACCCTGTGCAAAACCCGTGAGCCCGTTTGAGCCCAGGTGAGTGTTTCAGTAAGAAGGCTTTGCTAACTTGTCTGATTTGGACTGAAATGGGCTAGGGAGGGCTCACCTGAGCCGCTGCAGCAGCAGGGAGCTGCCTCACCCCGCTGCCAGCCAGAGGCAGGCAGGTGAGGTGGGACCGAGGCCAGCGTCTTGGCAGCTGTAGGTGGCCCAAGTGGCTGTGGGGCTGCGGTCCCAGCAGGACAGCCCTGTCCTTCTGCTATTGCCGGTGCGTTCAGTGCAGGCAGACACTTCACGTGCCTGCGCTTCGCCAACCGGCGAAGGCAAATCAGCCAGGCTGCCAGGAGCAATCTCAGGAGTTGGCAAATAGAGCGTTAGCATCTCTGTGGGACCTCTTCCATCAGGTTCTTGGGATAGATGATGGATTTCATGATTAATATATGCCCCTTCTCATCATCCTTCAGAGCATAAATCTTGCTTGCAATGGAGCGAAAGGCTGAAGAGAACAACGGCTGCATATAAATGCCTTTGGGCTGGACAGGGGCATTTCAATGCTGTGGCTCAGCTTAAAATGGTTAACAGTGGCCAAGGAAAAGAAGTGTGTTCTCTTTTGTTCTGTCATTGTTGGGGGAAAAGAAAAATTAATAATCTATTTCTGTTCCAAACTGGGCAGCCTTTAGAAGCCTGCTTTAGCAGGTAGTCCTGAAGCCTGGCTCTTAGCTTACCTGACTGCTTGAATGTTTACAGCCATCTCCTATGCCTGAGCTTATAGGAGGGGGTCCTGACCCCCATCACCCACTGCAGGAAACAGCTAGATTGGGTCAAAGTCCTCTTCAGTTTTCATCTGGCTGGAAACTAGATCATGGGGGAAAAGGGAAAGGTGTAAAGCCAGGTTTCTTCCCAGTATTGAACTGGATTGCAGCTGGATCTGAAAGCACTTCTTCCTTGGTTTCAACAGTTGAAAATATCTGCAAGAATCTTCCCTTTTTCCCAGAACACCCTTCCCCCTTCATCCATCGTTGCAGAGATGGCCCTGCTTGTTGCTGCCATCCCTTTAATTTTGCGAGCCCTTTTGTCCCTCATCAAGTTATGCGTAATTGCTTCCATTAGAAGCATCAGCTGGCAAAAGCTGCCCAGCCAGAGATGGACCACCAAGTCTCGGTTGTCTTGCACTCCTCAAACCAAGCTTCCCTCTCTTAATTGTTTCCTTAATGGTTTCATTCATTAAAGGGATGACCTAATTGCAGGTAGCGTTTATTCACTGTCACCCTTCTGCCAAATGAAAAGAGACAGTCATTGATCAAGTCCAGTACCTTTGGCCTTCACCAAAATATCTGAAAGGCAGAGGTCACGGTGGCAGGGAAAGGTCTGCATGGAGGAGGCATCGCAGCCCCCTCTCCCCAGAAACCAGATACCTATGATGTCCCTGGCGTTAGTTAAAAGGCTTCAGCTTTGCTGAGTTGTTTGATACTTGCACCTTTTGACTTCTAAAGAGTCATTATCCGCTGTCAGCTTCGGTTTTCCTGATTGTCACCTCAGTGCCGCAAGTGGGGACGATTTGCAGCTGCTGTAGCTCACTGAAAGGCACCAAAGCAAGGCTGGGGCCAAGCTGATCCCTGCTTCTTTTCCTTCCCAGCTCAATCCTGATCCCTTGAAGGTAAGAGGGACTGTGTCACGTAAAGAAAACATCATCTTCCTGCGCCTGGGCTGCAGTGCAAGATCGATCTTGCTCCTCGGTGAGTGCATGCCAGCAACAACTGCTGTTTGCAGCTGCCAATGAAGTTGCTGTGAGTCCTGCCTTGAGGTCTAGCCAGAGCAAGACTCAAGTCTTTCAGCTTCTACTACTCATTCCTCCCTGTGTTTTACATCCTTAAGGAGAGAAAGTGCATCAGGCAGCCAGATGCTACTCTGGATGTACTGGTACAAACCATCATGTATCTTGTTTTGCAGTATTGCATCTCCTCCAGCTCAGTCCACAAAAATTTGGGCTTATGGCACCGGAAGTTCCAGAGTTGGCCCAATAGCAACAGTCACGTTACACCAAGCAAGATGGTGCGGACACTCTTCTTGCAAATGAGGACTTGTCCAAAGCAGAGGATTGGGTTGCATCCAGAGAAATGACACACCACCTTTTCCAGCTGCTGTACTGCAGCAAACCACGCTAAGATGACATTTGCTGTAGACCAGGAGAGCTGATGATTGTCATTAAGGCTGGTCATACTTTGTTTCCAGTGACACACCAAGGACCGTTGCCTTGAGCAGAGTGACTCTGGATTGTCTCAAGGGCAGGAGAAAGCACAGTTTGACTTGGTTGCTTTGGCCTCCTGTGATAAGGAGCAGCCCCATATTTTACAGGCATGCCTGGGTTGAGACGGAGATGAGTCAGTCCGGCTGAAAACTGCCGTGTCCTCTGCTCAATCCATTTAACCAGAGACTCTGCTCTAATCCAAATTAGGAGCATGCTTATTTTTTTAATTTACATAAAGAAAATTTGGCAAAAATAGTTCCCTTTTTTATGGTATTTTAGCAACAGAAATGACATATTTCTTATAGATCACACTGCCACTTTGTAATCCCTTCTGTATTTTCATAGCACAGTCATTTATTTGCCAGTCATTAGCAACCAGCAGAGAATAAAATCAGTCAATACTATTTAGATAAGGCACAGCTGGTTATAAAGCGCTGGCAGAATCCTTCCACTGGCTGTGCTTTGAAATTAGTCATCAGTACAGCCTGGCAGATGCAGGTTGATAGCTCACCCACTGAAGGTCTCTGGCACTGTGGCCTTGTTGGTGGAGTTATCTTGCTCCGACAGACAGGATGGTAGCAAATCTCCAAACAGGCTGCTGAAGAGTAAAACTTGCATTGATGTTGGATGCCAAACTTCTTACAAAAGCCCAAAGTACCTGGCTATACTGGCAATTTGCAGGGAGGAGGAAAGGAGGGATTCGTTTTTCTTTTTCATTTTAATTCAGATAGTGTAGGGGTTTTGAGGACGTCTGAATGAAATGCCTCAACACACGAAGCACAGCAGCACCCTTCTCATGTAGGTCTGCTTGGAGGGCAGGAAACATGCCCGTGGCTCAGAGATAGGGAGGGAAATTGCGGACGAGGCTGAGTGCGATTGAACATGGACCACGACAGCTAAGATGGAGCATATATCAAGGGAATGTCTGACTACACAAGGACCAAGACAGGTTCCAGCAGCCTGGATTTCATTCTTATTTCAGCATTCAGGATGTCAAAGACCCTACTTCATGCTGTATGTTGGTGGTGTTGTGTTGATGGTTGGACTGATGGTGGTCTTAGAGATCCTTTCCAACTGTAATGATTCCTAGTTTTTACTTTTATTAAAAAATAATCTAACCACCAAGCCAGCAAACATGAAATTAATTATTACTCTCCCCTTAATTGGTTTAGTGGTGGACTTGGTAGTGTTAGGTTAATGGTTGGACTGGATTATTTTAAAGGTCTTTTCCAACCTAAACAATTCTATGATTCTATGCTCCTTCGTGTGCTTCAGAGAAGTGATTTCCCAAGGCTTTACCCAGATTTCATTCCTCCTCTTCTGTCACTGTGTACAAATTACCTGCATTTTCTCCATAAAGAGAGAATATTATTTCTAGCCTATACCGCGCACACATATATAACCCCTAAGCGTTGGCAAAAGTTATCCGATTCATACACCATTTGCCTAATCACTGTTGTGGCTGTCAAGTTTTGCACATGGCTGGTATCTGTGACACTGAGTATTTACCCAGGTTTCGTGGAGTTATTGCTTGGCATGGCTTAGCATCATCATCCTGGCCGTGCCGCTGATGGATGGTGTGTTAACGTGTTGGACGGTCCATCGAGGCCCAGTTTGCGTGATCTATTCAATCCTCTTTGCCCCAGGAGAGCCACGCTGAAACTCAATTTTCTTTTGAAGTGGTCCCTCTTGGAGAGAGTAATGACAAGCAGGCTCGCAGTGCCCAGAGCAAGCTGCAAATCTTCTGGAGATGCATTGTCGACGAGAGCCACCTGATTGTCCATCTAGCACAGCTTTTACCAGCAAAACCCCCACCTGAATAAGGAAAAGGAGACTTATGTCAAAGAGACAAAAAATCAATGCACCAGCACTTATCCTTTTCATAAAAAGCGACTATTCCTGCAAGACTTTGACAAAACTGATGTGAACTCCATGGTGCTGGCAGTGAACATGCACTTTGTGATGGAACTTTCAAATCTCTCTGCCATGTAGCACAGGTGTAAGAAAGGAAGCACTGGGTTAGTTTTACAGGCAGAAAACTTTGGGAATCACAGCCTACCTCATATCAAACAAAGCTGTAAGGTTAAAATTGGGAACTGAACCAAGATCTGTGGAGTCCTAAGTTGACACCATAAGCACAAGCCCATCTTTTCTTCACAGAGACTGCATGACAGGACAGAGTCATCCCTCCCTCATTAGTTCCCCTGTTTTCATGGGAATATATTGCATTAAATTAAATGAGTTTGCAAAACAAGAATTCCTTCTGAAATGCACATTTATTCATTCACTGGAGCATGACCATTACTGTCTGCTTAGTAAATAAAATTAGTTTTGATTCTTTTAAATTAGAAAACAAATCAGTCATTAGCCTAATGGAAAGCTTTTTTTCAATTTCATGGGTACATGCTGCACACATTTCTAAAATGTTTTCTTTATTTTTTATGGCAACTTAATAGAAGCCAAGTCCTGCTCCCCTGCTGTAAGTCAAGACAGGAATCAGAAAGAAATTCAGACACTTCTGAAATTTTCTGCATTCTGGTGCCATTCTTTCTTGCAAGGAGTTAACCTTCAGTGCTTTATCAAGACCAGTTTCCTTTGAAATCAAGGGAAAGAGAATCCCTGGCTTGATCAGCAGATAGACGTGCTTTTCAGCACCCTTTGTGTCTTTCTGATCGTCATTTGTGGTCAGAGCATCAAATGGGCCATTGAATAAAAAATGGGTGATTAGCAAAATATAACCCTTCATCATGGACTGCAAATTTGATTTCACACTGAAATCAGCACTGATTTGCTCCACTTCTCCTCAATCTTGAGGTAGGAGTAAGGTCCAGGGCTAGCTTGGACACGCCAGTGGAGCAGCCCCAATGTCCCAGGGGGCTGAAGGCTCTGTGTCCCCAAGTGTCACCATGCAGATGAGCTGGGGGCTGAGATAACAGCCCTGCGAGGCAGCCTTGGGCAGGCTTTTCAGAGCAGGTGAGAGACCTAAGAGCTACCATCATGGCAACAGCCAGATTACTTGAAAAAAAGACTTTTTAAGACCCAGGAAACATGCAAACAATTTTCAGGTTCGGTTCATTCAGTGCATAAATTGTATACTTTGTCCAGAATGTTTTATCAGAGGAAAGTGAAGACAATCTCTATAGCATAAGCCTGAAGACCACGGTAGATGATTAATGCGTGGTAACTCTACACAATACATGCTGACCTGACTTTGAGTCAGAGAAAAGAACAGAGAATGTTTGGTACACAAAGACCTTATAGTTTACACTAAAACTCTTCATCCGTGGTAAAAGATGATGCTTTTGTTAGCACAATATTAATGTTTATAAAGCGTCTTGGCATGGAATGCCCTTGGCTTTTCTTTCCAGCACGTTATAAAATCATCATGGAAAGAAAAACAGAGTATCCCTAATGCACCAGATTATTGTTACACTGGTGTCTCCTGATACTGCACCAGATTAACGTGACAGTGCAATAAAACTCTGGATCTTCATTTATCACACCTCTTTAGCTCTCTCCCATGCTCAGAGAGGTTCAAAATGAATATTAGCTTTGTCCCTGAAGAGGAAATAAGAAGTTACCCAGAAATCATCGATATTTCAACTCTGCCAATTTTTACTCAAGTGTTGCTCTTGTGAGTATTCTTCAGTTCTTCTGTGTTCTTACCTAATCCACTGAGGAGGCTTTTTATTTTCTTTGGTTTTGGAGTTTATTCTTCTGCCTGCTTCTCATTATACTGCTTAATCTCTAGGTGTGTGACTTATTCCAGCGACATGTTTTTATTCCTGTGTTAAAGTAACACTCACACACTCCCTGTGGGTCTGATAGGACTCAGTCTGAAAGGTGTCTAAACGGGGCGTCCAATCCTGGGGTGAAATGTCTGGAGGGACATTTTGGGCTTGCTATCTACCCTCTGTCCTCAAACCACAACTCTGAGTCTGTAGATGGTTTTGTCTGACTCCAAATTCCTCTGTCTCTATTCCGAGCAGCCTTCTGGCAAACCAGGGTGCACCTCACAACCTCTCTACATCATCCATGGGTCTATGCCCCAGCTATAAACTTATCTAAAATATAAAAGGCTAAGGATGGGACTGTTGTTCCTTGCACATTTTAATTCTGTTGGTGGTGCTGCCAGTGCAAGCTTATCAAAGCTTTCTGTTGGACTGCTGGTTTCGAGGCTGTTGGGTGCACTCACTTCAAGTTTATAAGGAATCCTTCATAATCCCCAAGTGAAACGATTTCTCTTGAAAATGAAGACTGAGATTCCAAAGCAGCCCTTCTCTCAAGCAGCCTTAGGAAAATACTAGAGAGGACTGGCAGAGGTGACACCCTTCCCCTCTGGTTCCCGATGTATTGCCTATCTCCTGGACTGCCAGCTCTGATTTTTATGGAGCTCCAAGCATGTTGGTGGGAGACAGCAAATTATTAGGTTTTTTTTTTTGGTGCTGACTTTCAGCCCTGAATGCTGTATGATGGAGGCCAGTACCGTTCTTCCTAGTTTTACAGATACAGAAACTGATGTACAAGGGGTGAAGTGACTTAAGCAGAGTCTCACAGCCTCAGGGTCAAATTCCTAAACCTCACCCTGGCATTTCAGCTATTCCCTGCTCGTAACTGTGTCTTGCTACTTCCATAGTAAATACTAATACAACATATAGCTAGTGAGAGCAACCAGCCTCGCTCAGCTTTCCTGCTATCGTGAAAACCCCTCTGGTTTCTTCATTCCGCTAATTTTCCCTGTGCTTAAGAGCTCAGCTGCTCCAGAGGATCAGACCGGTGATTGGCAATGGCATAGATGTACTCAGCAACACACTTCGATTCGAATTCTGCATCCCTGCACTTCTGCAAAGCAAGCTACCAATGCTGCACACACAGGGCACCCTCCCTCTGTAAGAGCATTAATTATTACTGCTGCTTGCAAAATGATCTGTGAACTAAAATAGGTTTTTCTAATTCTGTCACTGGAGAAGAACTTCTGGCTAATCAACTGGAGACAGATGGAGTTGGCAGAGATGACATAAAGGCCTGCACTAATTACTCCACGGGTCTCAAGAACTAATAAGAGAGTTGATTTATGCCTGGAACAGCCTGATAATTCTGGAAATAATAGATATTGCATGACTTAATTAATCAATGTAAACCTGGTTGTGCTGTGATTTTGAATTAACGGCCATGGTATAGCACAGGTGTATGGAAGGTGGGCTACAGACTGCTATTGCAAGAAGCCTAAATGTACCTGCTAATGGCCCAAGCCAGGACCAGGCTCTGGCTACATCCTGCACTCGTCTCTTATTGTACCTGGTGAGTTCTTGTGCTCTTGTGCTTGGGGAATGTGAGTGTGGCCATGTATGACGGCACAAAGAAGGAAAATGGTGCATATATACACAACAACAGTGGGTAGGAGCAAGAACTTACTTAGGAATCAGTCCATCCTATGAGTTCATGCTGAATAGTTGCATCAAGAGTAAGTGTTTTTAAGCCCTGAGTGGTTTTAGCTCAGGCTGTCACCCTGCCGGGTGTGCTTGGTCCTCAGGGCTGATGGTCATGCAGGCAGGTCTGTTCTCCACTTGCACAGCTGAAAGGGAACACCCTTGGGTGGGAGCGAAGGCTCTGTCCACCCCCAGCTACAGGTCCTGCTGGCTGTCTTGCTCTGGCTGTTGTCCTGCTTTCTCCATTCTTCATACACAGACCATTGCAGCTCTATGGCCCATCACAGGACCTCCCTGTAGTAACACCTACCTCTCACCCCAGGCTAATTTTTTTGGACATAACACAATTTTGCTGTTTGTATTTGCAGATTCACAATGTTTTCCTGGACAAGCCTGGGAGGATGGACAGGTTTTACTCTGTTTTCACACTCCCAGGAACTTGTTGTCATTCCTCCACTGTGATTGTTGAAGTGAAGATAGATGTCTGGGCTGGTTGAGACCCACCCATGGTAGGCCAGAATATATATCACTGAACAGAAACACATGTTTTTCCAAACTAAGGTAGATGTCAATTAGAAATATCTTGGGTATGAAGACAAATCCAAAAAGGATCTTGCCTGCTAGGGCTTATGGTAAGATCGGTAGATTCAGAGTCAGTTTTAGCCTATTAAGAAGCCCAGTGGCTAGGTCTCTGGGCAGGGATTTGACTTCTCCTCCTCCAGAGCATTTTAAGGAGAAGTATTTGTGTCCACAGTGCTGCATATTTTAACAAATTAGACCTGCTTTTAGCACCTTATGGCGCAGGTGACCCAACACGTGAGTAGATTTTGAACGGTGCATGTCAGGACATGGTTTGGACTGGGAATGACAAGCTCCTGAGAAGGACAGCTAAGAGAAGCAACAGGTCGCTGCTCCCAGGCAGTCCTGAAGGCCTCAATCAAAAGGACTCATGTAAACAAGCTGCCATGGACTAGCTGATAACGGTAACTTGGCTTTGAAACAACATCTTCAGGCTCCTCTGCTGAACTTACTGAGCCTTTGCGAAGCTATAAGGGCCAGAGGACTGCAACCTGGATCCCATTTTGGCAGCCTGCCAACCCTGAAATCTTCAGTAATTTCAGGACAGGGCCACTCACTCCCGTCGCTCTTGTCCACCCCTTCTCTGGGTTGCACTCTAGGGGGGGACCATGTCAGCGTCATGATCTGTTTAGAGTTATTTGAATAATCTGCCTTGCTCGTACCAATGCCAGGCTGATATCTACTGCTGGTGCTGGGGCTCAGCCACGTCCCTTAGAGATGCTACAGAAGGTCACGAAAAGTTGGAAAGACAGCTGAGGTGCCCTCTCCTTTTGCATCCTCTGCCCTGCTTGCTTTTATATACAAAAAAATTTCATTACAGAAGGACTGTTTGACCTGTGTGGATGGCAGTGGTGGTGGAAAGCAATTTCTAAAGAGAATAAATAGTTCCTGCTGGGATTAAAACAAATATCTAATTTGCTTTCTTCCTTTTCGTGTACGAAGAGTCCTCACTTTACAGTGCAAGTAGCTTGGATCAGATACGAGGCAGGAATCGGGTCTGGATGCTGTTCCTTGCTCCCCCCATCCTGCTCTACGGTCTCACATTAGTCATTTGATCTCTATTTCTCTCCTGCGCTCCCAAGCACCATGAGGCACAGTGACTTTCCTTTTGGTGTCTGAGCAGGACAGAGCCCCATCGCTCCCTGTACTTGGTCCTACCATACTAAACTATATTGTATCTACAATGATTTAAGGAGCAAAGACTCAGGCTGTGTCTTTTTTGTGCAGTGCCTGACAGTGCTTGGCGAAGCCATGAAATGGATAGTCAGAAGGGGATTGAACTTCTTTTAATTTCTGAAAATACAGTTTATATTCATGTCCATACTTACATTCAGAACCAATAAATATACACAACAGCTTTCCAGGACTTCACAATCATCGTCACTTACATAATAATAAAGTGGTTACATTACATTTTATATGCAGTCTGGTTTAGAATGTGAAAGTATTATGAATACATTGAATCTTTTCAACAATGTTTTCCTCATCTTGTTTCTATTCTTTCTTCCTGTCTTTGAAAGATTCCTGAATACTATAAATCTCTTATATGGGTTAATGACAGTAAAACAATGTAAATGGAGTACACAGCACTCTCTAACCATGGCTTATACACAATTTCAAGATCAGTGCTGTGGCCTTTTTTATATGAAACTTCCTCATAAGAAATAGTGTTTTTCTTTTAAGAGATCCCCTTGAAGACTTCCAAAGATATTATCTGAGCTGTTTTCTGCTTTGAGCTGATCCCAACAGTGCAAAGCAGCCATAAACTCAGCTTAACAAGGTAGTTAAAACAGGTTTAGTGTTGTTTTGCATCACTAGAGCAGTACAAAGCCCACAGTGTGTACCAGTAAATCAGTTCTCTAGAGTACAGAAAGTGGTAACACACGTCTGACTGAGCTAAAACACCGTAAGAGCTTCACACAGCCCAGTATAGCTCATAACACTTTTAGCTGGGAAAGGGAGGGGAGTGAAGAGAAATCTATGTACATTTATTTGAGCTTGTGGGTCTCCAGATTTTAGCTGTCCTATGAATTAATTTCTCCTTTAAGTCCCCAAGTTCTCCAGGCCTACAAGTGCTTTGCAGTACCAAACCATGCCCTTAGACCTTGCTAGTCTGCATATGTCCATTGAATTCAATATTTCTCTGGGTTAACATTGATTCCTGCAAGCGGCTGCTGTTCTCTTGCCTGTGTTCAATAGGGTCGCCATCCTCTACACCATTGCCCTTTCGGAGGCGAAGGACTTTCTGAAAACTCTGCTTGAAGTTGTCAGAAAGAAATCCGTAAAGAATGGGGTTGGCACAGCTGTTTGCATAGGACAAGACCACCACAAAGAAGTACACCCCTACCAACACAGGGTCTTCTGGCAGTATAAATATCAAATTGACAATGTTCATCATGTAAAATGGGAGCCAGCAAAACACAAAGACCACCACAATGATCACCACCATCCTGGTCACCTTCCTCTCTGATCTCCTGCGCCTCGTAGACCCAACTCGGATCCCTGAAGATTTGACTTTAATCACGATCAGCAAGTAGCAGAGACAGATCACCAACAAAGGACCAAAAAACCCAAGGACTGATGTGTAAATGATGAATGCTGCTGACCAGATGTTGACAGGCTCTGGCCAGTTCATGTTGCAGGTGTGAAAGTCTTCCTGCACATCTGAAAAGATGATGACTGGAAGCACCACCAAGAACGAGAATGTCCAGACAGTCATGCTGATGAGCTTGGCCACCCTGGGACGTCTCCACTTGGTTGATTTAATGGGATGAACTACTGCCAGGTAGCGGTCCATGCTCATCACAGTCAAACAAAAAATACTTGTGAATTGGTTAATACCATCTACAGTCATAACCAGCCTGCACAAAAAGGAGCCGAAAGGCCAATAGGAGATGGCATTCTGGGTGGCCAGGAAGGGCAGGCCCAGCATGAAGAGTACGTCGGCAACAGCCAAATTCAAGATGTATATGTTGGTGACGGTTTTCATCTTGGCATAGCGCAAAACCACGTAAATGACCAACGTGTTGCCGCTGAGTCCGACTGCACATACAAGGAGGTAACAGATGGGAATCAGGACTTTGTGGATGTATTTGAATGAGGGCTGCTCTGTGAGCGTCCCATTCTCTGTCACATTTGTCAGCAGCGAGGAATTCACATCACTGGAACTAGCTTCTGTGCTAAATGTGTTGGGAAAGTATAAAGGATCCATAGCTTTTACTCCTCAGTTTTTCTTTTAAGGCTAAGAGAGATTAAACTTCATGGGCATCTTGTTCCTAGAAAGAAAAAAAAAAAAAAGGAAGAAAAAGAGAGAAAGAAAGAGTGAATTCAAAGTAGACTAAGTTTTACACATCATTTAATTTTCTATCTATAGTCAGAATTTTTGTTTGAATTATGCAGTTAGCACATGTGATGAGATCAATGCCTGAACAAAGGAGTTGCACAATGAGAGAGCCCAAGTGCTCATCCCAGTAGATGGTGGTATCTGTTTAATTTTCACCAGCTCAGTGCAGTGGGGTCAGGGCTTGGTGTAACTGTGAAGATGAGAGACTGCACGGCAGTAATACGGCATGCATCCCGCCGGGGAAGGCAAGCGAGAGGAGAGCGGGTGATGGCCATCACACACCACAGTCAGAGGCAGAAGCTTTCCTGCAGTGAAGGAGCCTGAATTCCCTGGCATGTGGGCCGTTCGGGTCCGAAGCCTGCTAGTAACAAGGCCAGTCCTTCCTCTGATGATGAGAAATGTTAATTCTCATATGCCTCCTGTGCCACCTGGCAAGCAAACTTCACCGTTTGACTGTCTCACTCTCCATAACGTGTCATGCACACATTTTCCTCTTTTGTGAAATCAAGGAGCAAGAGGGATAATACCCTCTACTTCCCAACTTGCACAAAAATACACAAAGCCAGAACCCACCTTTCCTCCTAGCTTTCTGTCTAAAAACTGGTACAGAAAATGTTAGAAGATAATTTTGAAAGACTCTGACCGAACGGTGCATACAAATCGGACTGAAAGCAGAGCCCTGGCATTAGTGCCAAAAGCTTTAAAGTCCAATTTGGTGCAATTCTGCTGTCGCTTAGCGGAGGGTGCCTGGAAAGGCTTAGGGACTGACTGAGCCCCACCTCATTCCCGTACAAGCTCTGGGTACTTTTAGGATCCAGAACCAGATAGTTCCTGGCTCTTCATGTCTGAAGCTCCCCTGTGATGTTTCACAGGTCTCCCTGTTTACATAGAAACAGTCTCAGTTTGGTATATTCAAATGCCACTTACTGCCTGGCAGAACCAATTCAGAACCCCCAGGGAACATCGGCAGCTGCGTAGGTGGGGAAACAAAACCCTCCATAACATCCGACAAAACCCTAGGAAAAAAAATCAATGAACTCCAAGATGGAAAGGACCATGCCTGAGAACACTTTTCAGTCGGGTCAGGCCATGTGCGTGCAGATGTGAAGACTGCAATGGAAAGGAACAGGCTGTTTCTTTTCCATCTCTCAAGACAATTCTTCTGTTAGTGTTTCTGAATACCTCTCCTCTCACCCTGAAGTGTGCTTTTTGTCTGAGAAATGCCTTCCTTCTGAAAGAAATCCAAACTGCAGTGGGCAGCTTCAGGACACAGACACCTGAACAGGTTTGGTGATAGAATACCTTTTATTAGGCAATCTGAAAAGGGTTGAAAATTTCCAACGCTCTTTTTCTGTGGCATGCTTGATTCGCATGAATATTTTTTCGTTCTTTGTCTGAACAAGGTCTGAGTAGGTGTTTATAAAGCTTTCCACTATAAAAAAAGTTAAAGCATCTGCTATAAAAGAATGGAGATTGAAAACACCAATCTGGCCCAAGATCTCTCCCAAGTCTGGCCAGCAGACAGTGGTCAAGGTGCTCAAGGAGAACATGCCCAGCAACTTTTGTTTCCATCGCCTGATGGTTGGGTTTCCATAATAATCTGGGGGCATGAATCTGCATTTGAAAACACCCAGCCCACATTGCACTGATGCCTTTCAAGCAAAAGCAAAATTCAGTATCGTGTAAGCATGCAAGAGGCTGCTGTCTCCAAGAGGAATGCAAACACCTCCACGGGCTGGTTACTGTGCTTTCCTGGGTGAGAAAAACTGCAGTGGGTGAGAGTAGAAGTCCCTCCAGCTACCAGTAGTAATCATAAATATGCTGTTCTGATTTGGAAATGTGCAGATGGGAAGTAGGTGTCTCACATGTAACTCCGTGGCTGGGAGGAGATGTACCAGAGAAATCAGAAATCCAGGGTGGCTGGGATGGTAAAGCTGAGCGAGCTGCCAAAGCTCAAACAAATGCTGGCTTGCAGATGGAGATGAGAAAGGGGCAGGGAGGATCTGCAGGTTCTGAATATGCTGCTGTGGTGTTTGGGGTTTAGGTATTGCAGCCATGGGCTCCCTGCAAGAGTCATTGCAGTGCCTGACGGCACGCTGCAGGGAGAGGTCAGCTGAGACCATGCTCCCTGAGAATTAAATAGGACTAAACTTCCTGCTTATGTAAGAAAAGGCAAGCTCCAGTTCTGGCCAAAGAATGGACTTTTAAATTCTCTTCTGACACTAATTGTAAATTATAAATTTGTATTAAAACTCAGATTATTTATGGGGGGAAATCTGGCAGAAGCCAAAGCAGCACCACACTCCTCTCGGGCTGCCCGAGTTTTGATCTTTGGAAGATCGCGTTTTCTCGCAACCCAGATGCTGCGTGACCCAGCTGGTTAGCCAGTATCTGTGAAGGGAAGAACATAAAGGAAACGGGTGGTGGGATGGGGCACTTGGTGTTTATAAACTCATACTCGTGGAACGGCGTCTTTGGGAGCAAGTACGGTGCTGACCTTGGGAAGGCACTTCTCAGACTAGCTTAGCAACATGCGGTCTGGGCCAAAAGGCAAATTTTTTCTTCTGGGGCTGCAAAAATAGGAGGACAGTAAAAAGAACCAGTGCTGCCACTCAGCAGGGGAAGGTCAAGAAATGCAGTCATGTGTGGCTCTCATCCTAGTGCTATAAAAAATGAGGATGGTCATCTTTCTTCTAAAGTTACTTCCTTTTTCCCCACAGTACCTATCTTTGAAACCGTTGACTATAAAATTACACAGCAAGTTCTTCAAGCCTGTTGCTTCTTCCACTGCATTTAGAGTTCAAGCCTTGGGAGAAGCACTGAGGAAGAGGAGTTCCTTTATGTGGATAACCTACTGCACAAAATCCCTGCTTGCCAAGGGCCTGAGGTTCTTTGAGCCATCCATTGCTGGCATTCCTGATGCACCCAAAGTTTTTTCTTGAGGGACCTTTGTGTGTCTTCCATGGAGGGGGGGCAGCTCTTCCAGCCTCCTTCAACAGCAGCTGTAATGGTCTCCTCCTGCTGCTGTGCTGTCCCCCGGAGTCAGTGATACCTCAGCAGTTTGGCATTTTGTTTCTTTAGTATTTTGGGGCTCTTCTCTTGGTTTTGTGTGAACGTTGACCTTTACTCTCAGTTGTTTCTTCCATTTGATGAATTTTGCACCTTTCCCTTCAACAGCGGATGGATTCAGAAGGAAATGCATTTGCTAAGGCTCTCATGAAAAGTCTTTAGTCTCCTCGTTTGGTGACAGCCTGCAGGTTGGCAGCATCAGCAAGGAGCTGCCGTCATCTGAACGTTTCCCATACGCTGGCTGGGGATGTGATGTGCTTGGAGTCATCCAGATCTGAAAACTGAGCCCAGATCTCCGGAGTCCCCGTTCAGCACTTTATCCACTAAGCCATTGAAACCTCATTGCCTTTGCCTTGTAGCCACTGGTATTTTGGGATTCATTATGGCATGGCAACAACAAAAAAACCCTGAACAGCTGCAAAAACATGTTTTGCTGGCTGTCTTTGATGAGCATAGACAATTTTTCCCTCTGTCTAGCTGATAGCTTGCCCCTCACCAGCACAATTTTCTCTGAACTTACATTGCCACTACAGTAGTTAATGACCATGAACCTCAACAAAGGATGACTAAATATAATTAAGACATGCTGACTGATATCTTGTACCCTTGTTTTGGTATTCTTAATTAATGGATTAATAAAAAAATCACCTCTAGGGGACTTTGTCTTGTCCAGATTTTTTCCTCTTTGGTGTTTAATCTCCCAGACATCATACTGGTAGACTTCATAAATTATGTGCTTTCTGCTTAAAACACATGAACCAAAAAGGACAATGGAGCTAAGAACATAGATCCAGAGTAATCATTAGTATAATTCCAAGTTCTCCTTTTACAGAGCAGTACCCTGAAAAAAAAAAAAAATAGGCATCCACTGCAGCCAAACATATCTGACTGCCTGTGTCCCTGCCGAAGAAAACTGAGAGAAGAAATAGCAGAGATGTTATGGTACAGACCATCCTGCTCAGAAGAAGGTATTTAGCCTTTGTGAAAACTTCTCTAGCAGGTGTCCTAAACAAACGTGGTTTTGCTGGGCACAAGAGCAGGTATCCATCTAACAGCACACAGCAGCCCATTAGTGACTGAAGCATCATCACAACATCAGGAAGAATAAACCTTAAAACCAAAGGCAGCTCAAGGTTGAAATTCTTCCTGGCTATGGTTACAATAGCAAATCAAAAATAACTCTATAAAGTGCATTGCATCGGAGTCAAAGCTGGGCACGGCTAGGATCAAGAAGGAATTACATAAAGAAACCTGATTTTATGAGTCAAAATTTTATCTCGCTGCCTATTTATCACTGGAATCATAACTCTCTTATGCAGCATCAAACATAATTGCTGTGAAGAGAATTACAACAACAGAACAGCAGATTACTGCTTTCAGGTGCAGAATAACTAGGAGGAACAGACAGAATGGTAATCCAGACAGCTATGCTTTTAAAACAGATGGTCTTGGTAGTAATGGGAAGAAAAACACCTGGATAAGTATCCAAGAAGTATCTAACAGCAGCAGAACATCATGTTTTTCCCCCGCTGTCCCATGGAGTTGGCCACTATGTGTTAGTGGAGCAATTTGCTGTAACAAAGCAAAGAAAAAATTCTCCTGTTCCTTTAGTAAATTTGCCCTTTTTGGGATGAATGTTCATCACCTGCTTTTTCGAATACAACCTGTGGGGCTTCAGGACGGATCGAGCAGGCAGAGCCGAGGGTTGCTGCTGCAGGAGGGAGAGCGAGCTGCTGGGGAAAGGGGAGGTGGTGGTGTGAAAGTTGGTGTGACCTGGCAGAGCAGCTCGAAAATAACACAAACCACCCAGGCAGGGCTCTGCGTGAGGAGGAGGGAAATGCAGCTTTATGCCAAGACCTACTTCAACTTCTTCCAGTTATAAGAATGTTCTTGCACTAAACCAGTAGCTCCCTGAGAGAACAGAAATCTCATCATTTCATACACAAAATTCTAGGTTTTCCCCACTCCCTGCCCTATTCCACCACCTGGAGTAAAAAAGCAAAAGGATTCAGTTCAGATGGGAACTTTCTCCTTGTTAAAATCTGCCATTTGATACTTCTCAGGGCATGTTTCTCACTCCAGAACACTGGAGTGATTGATTTTTCTCTACAGAAGACATAACAAAACAACTTTCTTGCTCTAATTGGTTTTCTGTTTCGACTAGCTGTATTGGTACTAAACACTGATCAACTGAAATCAAAGTTGGGTAACATCTTGCCACTTTTAGCACTATCAAAATCATTTAGGAACTGTATTTTCAAGTTGGTGACACTTCGTTACCACCCTGCTCAGACCAGCGCAGCGCTTCCTAGAGCACTCTGCAGAGATGTTACCTGATAACTTGCTCCTATTTTTAGTTTGCAAACAGCCCATAAACCACTTTTGCTTTTGCCAAATATTTGCTGAATACTTTTTTTTTCCCCCAAACACATTTCAGGCTCTGTTATGCTCAGAGATTACTCACTTTGGCTGAGCCGGTCCTGTCACACAAACAGTGGTGTAAATCACACACTTCTGGTTTTGCTCCCAGATCAGTTGATTCAAGCAAACTTCAGCCAGAGGAAAGCGTGGAGCCCGACATCTCCGTGCTCACGCGCGGGCAGGTGTGTCCAGGGCTAAACTCCAACTACTGCGCTGGTGCATCTTGTAACCAGGGGTTTTTAGTGAAATGTTTCTCTTCTGCCCCTCTCCCCTCCGCAATCCATTGACATCAACTGATTTCAGGGACGTGACAGATTCAAAGATGGTTCAGCTGAGGAGCACTGAACTACAGGCTGTGTCTGCTCCCAGGCTGAGGGAGAGCTGAAACACCCGCAGATCCCTTTGGCTCAGGCACCCCTTCCAGGAGAGCCCCAGGTTGGAAGGAGCTCAGTAACAGCTTCTTTTGCTGCAAGAAGTGGAGCAGCTCCAGGAGAGGACCCTCCGGGGGCACCTCCCAAAGGTGCGATGTCTCTGGCTCGGGCGCACCCCACACCGGCAGTGCAGATCCATGCCAGCCACCGAGCCCTGGTGACAGGGTCCCCCGGGAGCTGGGATTCCCAACGCAAGCACTGACAGACTGATCCCAGCACCCTCAGTACTGGCTGCCTGCTGTAACCTGCGTGTCTCCTCTGGCACGGAACTATGAGAAGTCTCTAGTTTACCCCAACGCAAGCCTCCAAGTTGAAAACACCCGAGCTGGGTTGTTCTTTCCCTGCTCTTCAGCGCAAAGGTCTGGGCAGAGGGAACAAGCCATGCCCGGTTCTGCGGATGCTGGGAGCTGCAATAAGCAGAGACGGACACACGGTGCTACCCCCAGCCCAGACCGATGGTGAACTCGCAGGACTCCACTTTGACCTTGACCACCCACTCCTTGCTCTCCCCCCCTGGAGCGCATCCGAACCCCTGCGCTTCCCTGCCGCGTTTTATCAGAAAGGAGCACGCTGTGCTCAGCTCTAGCCCCCTCCGTGGCTTTCTGTGGCCCCGTCCCACCAGGCTGGGCAGCAGTCAGGGCTCTGCCAGCTTTTCGGGTCCTGGTGGGGCTCCAGCAGCGCTGGCATGCCCCGCTCTGCCTCCGCAGCCCTCCCGCAGGTGCCTTCCTCCTCTTCTCTCAGCGGCCGCTTTCAAGCGACACGGAGGATGCTCCTGCTCTAAAAACCGCATCCTCGCTCCTCTCCCCGCCATCCCTCCAGCCAGGACGGGGTCGCTCCGCTCTCCGGCAGCAAAAGCCCCGTGAGGAGGGCAAACTCGGGGTGACCGCTTGCTTCGGGGGAGCCGCAAACGGGACCGAGCGCTCCGGCGCCCCGTTCATCCCCGAGAGCCCTCAAAAGCGGGGTGCGCTTTGCAAAGCCCCCGCCTGCCCCGTCCCCCAGCCCTCCTGCCTCTCCACCCACCCCTTCAGACCCCCCGACCCCGCTCGCTGTTCCCCTCTCCCCCGGCAGCGATTACCTGCAGCTCCATCGCTCCTCTCCGCCGGCTGGAGGCATGAGCCGCCCCGCTCCCCCCCGGGCTGCCGGCTGCAGCCCCCCCCGGGCCGCCCCCCGAGCCGGGAGCGCACCCCGAGCTCCGCCGCTTCCCTCCGGGCGGCGGGCGGGGACGGCGGCCGCTCCCCCGGGGAGGAGGGCCGGGGCTCCCGGCCGGGGCTGCCTCCGGCGGGGCGGGGGGACAACGGGGGGGACGGAGCAGCGGCAGGGGAGGGTGCCGCAGGAGGGGACAGCCGGGGGCCACCCACTCTGCAGAAAGTTGGGCTGGAGGCAGCAGCCGGGATGCTCTGCCCCCCTCCATCCTCCCGCCACCCCCCCCGGCATGCCTGTGCCCGCCTCCCCAAGCTGCGGGACCCCCTTACCTGGCTCCGTCGCCGCGCTGCTCTGCCCCGGCCCCCCGCACCCCGAGGAGGCGGCAGCCCCCGGCCAGGGCTGCGGGCTCTGCGCCTTGCGAGGGGAGCGGCGGCTCCGGGGAGGGGCTGGCAGCACCCACGCCGTGCCCGCGGAGGAGGGAAAGGGGTCTCACAGGAGAGCGGCACTCCCTCCCCTGCCCTAGCTCCCTTCCAGCTCCCAGAAGTCCTTTTAAAGTCTCCCGCAGGCTCGTTTGGGGGGAGCCCCCTCCCCGAGCGCAGGGGGGTCCCGGCTGCTCCGCCGAAAAGGGCAGCCCCTGAGCGTGCAGGCTCCTCAGGGGCCATGAGGAGAAACCCTCAGCTTCATCGCCTTTATTTTACGCTCCTGTCCCTGGGCGCTGCGCCTAAGGGAAGGCTGAGTGACAGGGTCGCCCTCGGCATCCTGCCTCTCCGTGGAGAGCGGGAGCTGAAATCCCACGTGGGGATGGTTTACTCCAGCTGGCTACGAATCAGGCCCTAAAATTACTGGTTAGTGGAAATACGCAGGGCTTAATAGCCAGGCTGGCAGGCTAAACCTGGTGTTTGTTTTACTCCCTCCTAAACTCCCATTGACTTCACCAGGGTTCTGCCGGACGGGAAGGGGGCTGAAGTATTTTGTCCTTCGAACGCAACAAGTGAATAAAAGTCGCACATAGCTCCCCGCTCTGCCCTGCACCCTTCCTCTGCTATGTATCAACACCCGTACCAATGTCACCTAAGCCCCTTCGCTCCGCCGCTTGCCCCCATGCACGTAGCGGGGGGTGATCTGCGCAGTGGCTGTGCCGATAGCCTAGCGCGGGGGTCCCGGGCCCCCACCAGGCACTCCCCTTTTCATCAGCATGCACGAGGCACCACGCTTCGTAATAATGCATATGATCTTAATCCGCTGCCGAGGCTTTTCAATTAGAGATCTGCGATTGAGTCAGATGTGTGAACGCGAAAAAAGAGAAGGGGAAAGCTGCTTTTGGTGTGTCGCTTTCTAATTCAATCTGCTGATGTATTTATGGTCATGTATTGCTAAATTGAACTAAGACTCCAGCCTGCTCTTGCCATGACAATGGGGAGAGTCATCTGATAAAAATAGAGTTGGGATGATAAACAGAAAAGGAGATTTTGATTACCTTCTTTGAAAACATGCCAAGCAAAATGTGATACAATAGCCCCACTGTGAATATCAGCTTGAGTCAAAATAGGACTAATTTAATGGTTTTCCCTCATATATTTTAGTAGAGTTTCATTGTCATTTGTGATATAAAAAAAGTTGCTGAGAAAACACGGTAGTCCCTAAGTTTCCCTGAAGAAAACACCACTCTTCTTCTAATTAAACACCTTGCCAAAAGTATTTTTACCAGGATCTGTGCTATGATAGAGGCAGGATTTCCAAAAGCTCTCAAGGCTTGTCGAATTCTTTACCCACTCGAGTCAACAGCAACGCTGCCCTTCAGGGCTGAATGAAGCGAACACAAAGGCTATCTGCGAACGCTACCTGTTATCATGCTTTTAATGGCTAATGCCCCTGGTCAGAGACCAAAGATCACTTATACCAACCACAGAATAAACACGGGAGGAAAAACAACTCCTGGCACACAAGCGTGGGCACAGATACCCGGCAGCACAGGCTGGGTGCGCAGACCTTCCGAGGCGCGTGGGAAGGGTGACGGCCCAGATTTGTTGTGGTGAGGGTCAATGTGTGAGGCAGATGAAATGTGTGGAGGACAAAGCACACGACGGCGATGTGACAGTAGTCTTTTTTTTTAATTCTACGGGGTCCTTCCTTTTTGCTGCATGTAATATTTTATAGCTGTATAATCTACACATCTTTAACATTTTTGTGTTGGGGTTTTAGAGAGGAGAGAGATCTAATATTGAGCTAAAAGCCTCAAACGGCATTATTTCATTTCCTTCTACTCTTCCTGTAAAAACACCTCTCAAATAGCCATAACTTGGATACAAGTACATTTATTTTGCCATTCCTTGTCACATACAGAAATTCAGTGTCATAACATGACCCCCGAACGGTGCGTTTCCTACTGTAAAGTTGAATATGATGAAACTGCCAACAAATGCAATGGTAGTAATACATTTTAAACCGGTGCGTATGTGCAACATGGGGGAGGCGACAGCTCCAAGGGAGCTGTACAGACAGGTTGCACAGGAAGCTCCTCCTGTGCTTTTGAAACTGCCTTGTCAAAATTCAGCTAAAGCACAAAGGATGCGTTGGGATCGATATTTTTAAAAGGAAGAACTCCTGGGGAACTTATGTCAGCAGCCTGTCCTGTCGAACCTGGCAGCAAGGAACAGAAACTGATTGCTGGTGAGGGAGGAATTATTAGTGTGTAAACCAGCTCAGTGATAGGCTTGGGTCCAGGCCTGGCTCGAACTAGATGGAGGTGTTGAAACTGGGACCCTGGTGTTGGATTGCCTCTGAGTAGAAGGACTGAAGTAGCGCAACAGAGATATCTTTCAAACTCAGGTGAAGAGAAACTGAGAAGGAACAGAAGATGTATGGTTCGCTCCTAGTTCGTTTCTGGAGCCATTGCTCTAAAAATTGATCGTGTGCTAAGGATTAGACCCAGACTTTTCCTGACAACAAGAGGACTAAGGTCAAAACCAATTAAATCAGTATTGAAAAGCAGGCAAGTCTGCATAACTTTGCCAGGCTGGAGGTAGACTCCTTGGTGTTTCAAAATCTTCCCAAGTGGTGAAGGGGTATCTTTATTTCAAAAAAATGAGAGTCAGAGGCACTGGCAAAGAATGTTCTTGGTTAAACAGCCAGTTGGGGCTGTGAGACATGTCCATTCCTCATCCCCACAAGACTACCCGAAGTGCAGGATGGCCGTGTTGTGAAGATGCCCATCCCAGCAAGCTACAACACTGGGAGTCGTGGCAAGTGACGCTGTGCCTCCTGAGACCCAATTCCAGCCTCTGCCTGAAGGTTACAGTATGTTTTCCTCTAAGATTTTAGATATTCTTTTTTAATACTACCAGTTTTGAGAAAAGGAAATGTATGGGGTAAGAACTCTAGTATATTGCCTTGAAAGAAAATCATCAAGCTTGGATGAGAGTGGTTGCTCATCATCACTTGGAGTTTTCAAATCCAGCTGAGATTTGGGCTATGGTGTAGTCCTGAGTTATTCATGTTACCATAGAAATAAATGGATCCATTTTCTGCCGTTCACTGTTCAAACTACAGAACAGAACTATTCAGACTACACTGGCTACAGATATCTGTCACACCTGACAAACTCTGGACGTGGCCATGGGGTTGGGTTTCCAATCTTTGCTTCTCCTGGGAACTCCACATGCAGCAGGGACATTTTTTTTCTTTTTTTTTAATGATTGGCTTGCATTCAGCTCAAACATTTTTGAAGCTCACAGAAAACATGCTTCAGCTCGCTTCTAACTGGAAGATGGTTACTCTATTCAATTACATTCACAGTTTAGCTGGCTGAAGCCGAATGTTTTCACTTTGCCTGCAGAATATGCTGTGAAAAGCCAGGCAGTGGGAATCACAGCAAGGTTGAGGTGTTTTCACTTCTCTTTGTTATTCTCCTTAAGAGGAAGAAAAATCGATGCCTTTCAAATCAGTGCATTAAAAATCTCTCAAATGGGCTGTAATTACAGGCCCATCTGTTGTCAAATTGTTGCAGCAGAGATGCGTGAAGATCCTCCCAGCTGGTCATCACTGAGCAGCCCTGGGTTACTCCCCACCATGGGGATGCACCGACAGACCGCTCTGCCTCTTGGAAGCCCTCTTGGAGGAGAAAGCACGGGCCAAGGGGCTGGGTTTGCTGATCACTACCTTGAGTGAACATTGCTCAGCTATTTGCAACTTGCTTGGGAAAGAAAACCGCTCTTGATGTGACCTTCAAATCAGCTGTTCTCAATAGCTACGGAGCAAATTCATTGCTCCTTCAGCCCTAGATCTGGTAGACATACTGTTATTAAAGCCTTGGGTTTTGCCCAGTCCTTCTGATGGAACTATGTATCTTTACGCAGAGCTTACTCCCCTCTGAATAAACCCATCTACTACTCTCTACAGGCATCGAAGTACGGTTTTCCCAGCACTGAACAAGAATCACTAGTCTTAATCTTTAACTGGCAAAAGTTCACATGCACCACTTCGTTCATACCAGCAGAATCTTGTGGTTTTCAACTGATTTTTCTAGCATTTTAGTTTTTCAATTAGAAGCTCATTTTCCATCAGGAGGACTTTATTGGTTGGGATTCTTTTTTTTAACAAACCACTAAAATCAGTAAGCTCTTCCTGCTACTGGGACATGCCTCAATGGCACATATTTGAACTGCTTTTCGCTCAGATCATTGATGATGAAGGGTTCTATGACCTTCCAGAGCTTGGTTGGAGAGACCTGTTGGTGTCATGTGCCATTGTTCCCCACCATCCCTGTCCCTCCTCCTTCTCCCGTCCTTGATGCATCAGTCTCCAGCAGCACAAGTGGTACTGAGCAGACAGGAATGGTCCTGGAGCTCTGATTCTGTAAGCTTTTTGAGGACCATGGTTTCTAAAGATGAATAATTTATTAAAATAATTTTGCCCACATCCTGCTTTTCTCTGTAGTCTTTAACTGGCATCCTGTAAGAGTCTCTCAGACAGACTCAAGTGACGTTTGAAAAGAATTTTGCCATCATATTGAAATGAAGAGGAAAATGGCAGGGTTCCAGCTGCAAAGCAAAACCTTTTCCAAAGAATTGCTGGGTTTCATCAAAGGCATGAAACAGGGAAAACATTTGAGGTGACCAATGGTTAACTGCAGAGTATTTGTAGGAAGATATTTGTATGTGCACATTTTTTCCTCTTTTAAAGTAGTGTAATTCTCTGCATTGTGTTTGGAATTGTTTGCATAGATTTTTTCTGATAGGCTATAATGAAACATAATTAGATGCATTTTCATTTAATGCAGGTGCTTTATTTTCAATGAGATGTTGTCCAAGCAGCTTATTTTCTTCAGAATGTGATTTTCTTCTGTTAACCTTGTGCTTACATCTGTTAGGAGAAATGTGAGGCGCTGCATTTTGAAAGCCACGTGATTTTCAGACCTGGAGCTCAGATGAAGATATTTCTCTGAATTCTCATATTTTTCTGCATTATGCACCTGATTCTTAGGCAGCACTTCTGTAAAAGGTTCTGTTACTCTGCATCCTAAACAAGTGATAGGACCACACACAACACACAGGGAGTCCAGATCTGGCAGGAAAAGACTGATTTTTCCATAAAAAGTTCTTGTCTTCTACCTGTGCAACAGACAGACCATCATTATTAATTAGCAGGAAGCGTGTAACCCTTTCCACGTATCTTCTAAGAAAAGTTCACTGTAATTCTTCAGAGTGTAGCTGTGCAAAACACATCCTACATAAATGCCCTCTAACCACGTTGATGTTCCTGAGGTGCTCAAAAACTGCAATGGATATTGCACCGGTGCTGGCATTTTCAGAAATGTGCTCTGTGGGATAAGGATTGGAGCTGGTGAAGTCAACAGGTCCCTTGTGACCTCCGTGGGTGGCTTTTTGTTGTACTGTTGTGAGCGGGAAGCAAAGTGATGAGGTGAGTTACTTAATGATTCATTATTCATTTTGTAGTTATTAATGTGAGCAGCAGCCAGCACCTCCAGCCTGCAAACTTGTTTGGTTTTCTGCCAGATTCCTCATTATGCACATGTAAACACAGACAAATCATTTAATAGAACAGCCTTTATTTAATAAGGAGAGAAGCTTTATTAAATAGAAAGCTCCTGAGCTCTAATGACAAATATTTACAAGCCTGGGGACTTGTTGCAGGATTGGAAGGGATAATAGCAGCAACTTGGTGAAAATCAAGTATTTGGTAAAATACTGCATGTTTTAGGATTCAAATCCAGAACTTGCTGCTCTCTCCACGGAGAAGGGTAGGAAAATGATCTTTGACTCACAAGTGCTCTCCTGCAAAAAGACATGGAGTGCAGAATACCATTCCCTGGTACCTGATATAACCGTAAACAAGTGTTTCCTTCATGTTTTCTGAGAAATACCCAAAGCTGAATGATAATATTTCTGGTGAGCCAAACCATTTTTTAGAAATTGTTGAGTCAGAAAGACTTGCAAGATTTGAGTTGTTTCAGTGCAGGCCAGGAAGGTTTTCGCACACCCTGTACTGCCTCTGAGAGACAGATCCATGCCTCAACCAGCCCTACGTGCAATGTCTTGTTTAGGGCATCGCTCTCAGGGGAACAAGGCTATAAGCTGCTTAGAACAAAACCCAAGTCAAGGTTGGGGTTTTTTTTAGTGCTTAACCTGTTGTCACTACCAAATAGAAGCAACAAGAAAAGCTTTTCCAAAGAATGAAAATAAGTTGGGAAGTAAGAGAAGTTGGAGGTATTACAAAAACCTGTGAAGAATCCCGCATCTTTTGTGCTAGGGTTGCATCAAAGATACTTCGAATAGCTCAAGTCTGCAGTGACGCACTGTATGCGCTTCCACCACATGAAGACCTTAATGTGAGTCATCTCACACAGAACAAGTGAGGAAAACAAACCAGATTTGTCAATGCTGATCGCTCTGCACTTTGTCCAGCATGTCGATAAAGAGGTGGCTGTGCGCTGGCAGAACTGGTCTCCTGCCTTAGGGACAAATTGTGCCTGTGAGGATCAGCTGGTATTTTCAACTTTTCTCTCATCTTTGAAACAAGTTCAATCCTTCCCAGGAGAGGTAGGGCGAAGGAATGTAACCTGCAACCTTGACCATGTCAACTCTGGGGCGTTAATGGTCTGAGCTGGTACATTCCCTACAGTACTGCTTGCAGGTACTTCTACCCACCTGCAGGTTCACACAGAGGGGACATAAAACATGAGGACCATGTAGACACCCGTTTAGATCTCATTCCTGTCCTAAAGCAGCATTTTAGAGTAGAGTAGAGTAGAGTAGAGTAGAGTAGAACAGAACAGAGTAGAACAGAACAGAATAGAGTAGAACAGAATAGAGTAGAACAGAACAGAACAGAGTAGAATAGATTAGAATACAATATTTCAGAAGGGACCCACAAAGACCATCTAGTCCCACTGCCTGACCACTTCAGGGCTGACCAAAGGTTAAAGCATTTTATTAAGGGCATTGTCCAAATGCGCCTTAAACACTGACAGGCTTGGGGCATCGCCCACCTCTCTAGGAAG
The DNA here is from genome assembly GCF_030463565.1 of Pelecanus crispus. Classification (NCBI taxonomy): domain Eukaryota; kingdom Metazoa; phylum Chordata; class Aves; order Pelecaniformes; family Pelecanidae; genus Pelecanus; species Pelecanus crispus. The sequence continues at coordinate 2,730,297 of NC_134653.1, read as the reverse complement.
CCTGTTCCAGGGTTTGACCACCCTCTCGATAAAGAAATGCTTCCTGCTGTCAAGTTTGAACCTCAGTTTTGAATAGTCCTTGTGGATCTTGGACCACGGAGGGCTGTGTGTGTCCCTTGCATTTGTATCTTCTGCTCAGACAAGCTGGAAGCAGTCATAGAATCATAGAATCATAGAATCGTTTAGGTTGGAAAAGACCTTTAAGATCATCCAGGCCAACCATTAACCTACACTACCAAGTCTACTCTAAGCCAATCAAGGGTAGACCAGACTAAACCATGTCCCCAAGTGCCACCTCTGCCTGTTTTTTTGAACCCCCCCAGGGATGGGGACTCCCCCACCTCTCTGGGCAGCCTGTTCCAATGCTTGACCACCCTTTCCGTAAAGAAATTTTTCCTAATTTCCAACCTAAACCTCCCCTGATGCAGCTTAAGCCCATTTCCTCTTGTCCTATCACTAAATACTTGGGAGAAGAGACCAACACCCACCTCACTGCACCCTCCTTTCAGGAGCTGCAGAGAGCGATGAGGTCTCCCCTCAGCCTCCTCTTCTCCAGGCTAAACAATCCCAGTTCCCTCAGCCGCTCCCCACCAGCCCTGTGCTCCAGACTCTTCACCAGCTCCGTTGCCCTTCTCTGGACACACTCCAGCACCTCAATGTCTTTCTTGTATTGAGGGGCCCAAAACTGGACACAGTCCTTCCTACACCTATAGTATCTGCAGTGTAATATGATCGAGGCTGTGTTTTCTGCATGCATTCTTTCTCATGGCCTCTGCTAGCACTTTAGCTACCTTCTAATGGAAATAACTTGCAGCCTTTGGTCCTGTTAGGAAATTAAGTCTGCAGACAAATTCACTTCAATTTATTGCTTTGCTTCTAATGAGAAGCAGGCGCAAAAAAAATGAAATATTGAAAACAATCTCTATGCGCATGTGCCAATTTGTGGAACATAATAGCCTCATTATTAAATTCAACAGTCAAATTCTCTTCGGTGCTGAAGTGAACCTGTCTCATTAGCAGGCTCGCTAGTGCTAGTAAGTGTTTGGTTAATGGGTAGAATATGTCTTCTTGGATTCTTCCTGGCACTTTGCATGTCTTGCTGTATGAAGAACAAACATTACACAGGTTTTTTTATTGGCTATAATGCCTTGTACTTAAAATATTTTAATTCATTCTTTTGAAATGCTCTATCAATACTTATTTAATTTCTGTCCCCACAGAGTATTATGCCCATTTTGCTGGCACATTATGTACTGCGAAGCCTTGACTGTGAGTTGATAACAACCCTGAAAAAGAAGCGTTGATATCTTTCCTCACACTACATAACAAAAGCCAGCTGTTTACCAAAAAAAGGTCTATTACAGTGACCAGCAAATTTGTCTACAATTTTTTGTAGTTTTTATGAGACTATGATTTTTGAGACTATTGAGAATACTTTTCTAATATTTAAAAAACATTTATTTACTCTTTATTTACTTCTTTGCAGTCAAAATGTTTCCTTTGTGTTAAATTGGAAAGTCATATTGATTTCTGGTGAGGTTTTGTTTTGGTTCTTGAAACAAAACCTCATTCCTGCAGCTCTAGTTTCATCTTTTTATTTTCTGCTTCAGGGGTTCAAAAACACTCTCATCAGAGAGACTGGGAGATAAAACTTGGTAGAGATGGATATATTTGTGTTTCTAATGCCACGTTTCAAACCATGACTCAGGCTGGTCAACTTTAAATGAAATTTCTTTGGAATAATGTACCCCCTAAAGTATCCAAAACTCCCACTTCCAAAATACACGACAGTGCATTAGCTGAGATTACCACTGCTATTAATGTACAACAGAGCAGGGCTTAATCCTGCTTTTCAAAATATTTGTTTTATACTTCAGCAGCCTGAAAACACATTTTCTGTCCTCCCTTATTGACAGCCTGCCTTTGCAGATGGGTTCCAGCATGTGGAAAACCAACTGGGGGAAAGAAAAAACCAAACTCAGACATGGAAAACAGGACATACATGCACCGAAAAGCTTGATGGTAGGTGAAGGACTGGTCTTCAACTGGCTGATCGTAATTTCCCCTGAAAAGTAACAGACAGGGAGGTACAATACATTTATTTTGCCAGGATTGTGCCCAGTGCGAAGCATACACCCTGACAGTGTTTAGTAATCACTCCACTGACTAACCAAGGCTTGAAGTGATTACTGAAAACTGTTTAGTTAGTGAGCTTTGTCTGAGGTGCCTGGTCTCATCAGAAGCAGAAGGACATGACTACATCATTTATTCTGTACCAAAAATGGAAACAACCCGGAGCTTGTCACTTAAACTCACAGGGTCCAGCTGGCAGCTGGACAGGTTGGGAGCTGGGAACACGGCTCATGGAAATGAAAAGCTGGAACTGGCATTTAATCGCGGCAGATTCATCGGACAGTGTTTGCCATGAACAACATAATACCCCTCTGTTTATAAGACAGTCCACGTGCTTCTTGGCCTGCCTGCCTGTGCCGTACCAGCCTTACAAGGCTTTGATTTCTGTATATTGGAAATGCTGTATACATGCCGCATATGATTATTAAGGTCATTTGCACTGAAGAGTTCTCTTCATGTTTTCATTAAGAGCCACGACCTTAAGGCAAAGTATCCAGGCTGCAGTAATAAAGAAGTTCAGGTAGAGACATCTCAGCCTTCATCCCAGCCTGGATGTGAATGTAACACTTATTATGTCCCTGACAATGAATGAACAAGCAGCTGTGAGACTGCGACTCATCTTGGCTCTTCCCTGGGTAATTAAATGGATTTTTAATCTCTATTTGCTCACTGTGGTGTCTCAGGAATATGCTTGAAGTTTAAGTCATGTGTAATTCCTGCTAACTCATGTAGTCACCCACTAAGGAGTCCTTTGAAAGTGAGCCACTCGCCCTCCAGGACTGAGGCTGGGGTGAAAGGAAGGAAGAGAGGGATGCAACCTGTGGTACACACGGAAACACACAGGTTTTATGCTTAAAACCTCTTTCATTTGCACTCCCCGCTCCCAGGAATGTTTGCTCTCAGTTTTCCATCAGAGGACTGCAGCTGGCAGCAACAGGAGCTTTTGCTCACCCAGGTTATTCGGCGCTGCCCTTGGGCAGCCAGCGGTGAGGGTGCACCTCTCCTGCTCCTCGCTCCTGGGAGAAACCAGAGGTGACCGGCTCCACTGGAGATGATCCTGCACCGGGGCAGACACTGGAAGCTGAGATGATGTCTCCATCAGAGCCTCATCAATACAAAGTTTAACAACTGGGCTTCTTCCTCCACTGCTAATCCCTTCCCTGCAGGTGCTGTGTCCTTGCTGAGGTCCAGGTGAAGCTTAGCCCCAGTCTGGATGCAAATACAACGCTCTCTATGATACAGTAGATATTTCACCCCATTATATGATGGGCAGCACCGCTTTAGCACTCAAGGCAAAGCCTTAAACAAGCATTAAATCGACTGTGATGGATTGAGCCTCTGGAGAAGGGCGTATCTTGCCTATGACTTTTTTTAAGGCTTTTCAGCTTTATTTTACTGTTTCTCTTCTTCAGCTTCATGCTAGTTAAACTTCCCCCTCACTGTTACGCTTGAGAAGCAAAGTAGGTTTTCCCTTTAAGAAAAAAAATTGCGCTTGGCAAGTAGGACTTCTTGTCAAATATGTTTAATTTGCAGCTGTAGCATCCTACATAAGAGCATGGAGATTCATAACTTAAATAAGAAGTTTGTCTTCTTCTCTGCCCTTGTTTCCTTCTTATTATAGCATTTTATTGAAGAATCCTGGGTTGGTAATTTTACCGCTGCTTATCTTTCTGCAGTTTTTAACAGATTTTTTTTCTTCCCTCCACAGAACAAATGTCAGAAACAAGATGACAGATTTCCCAATGAGATTCACACGCAGTCAAGGCAACAATTTCTTGTAAAATAGTGTTTTCTTTAAATACTTCAGTGTTTGCAACCTTCAGCAGAGTATTTCATCAGGTGACGGAAGATTTATTATAGTAATTTTACTTACCCATTTTAGACAACATTCCTACTTTGTGTTGATAATATCTGTGGTTTCTCAAGAACATGTAATCATGATAAACTTACTGGGTGCTGCAACTTCTGCGAACAACCATTTTCTGTCACTTTTTGGAAGTCAGGTTATGAACGAGCAGGGTATTAATTTCTGTCTCTTTTCCCAGACTTTATACCTAGCCAGTCCTTACCCTTCTTTATTTTCTGAAGTTGAAGATACGAACTATCTAGAAGCTTTCATGGCTCTCAGTATGTCAGGATTTGAGCATCTTGCAACCACTGATGTTATTTACATGCGACTCTTGGGCTTGGCAAAGTGCTCTCCTCTTTGACAGATGGGGAAACAAAGCGCGGGGTAAATTAATTGATCTCCCCAAAGTCACACAAGATTTTTGTAACTTATCACTGCTTTCATGTCCTTTTTGGTTAGAAACTGGGGAGAAAATTCCCTGCTATTGCTGTTCATAGATGCAGACGAAATGCAGAGTAAAACAGCTCTGAGAATTCTGGAATTATTTTAACTCCAAAGATTGCACAGGAAGAAAGATGTTGAGATAGGAGGAAGTTGAAGGTTTTTTACCGAAACGTTTTAAATATAAAGATATTTTGGAGTAATTTCTACTTTACCGCTCTTTTGACATTTCCATTCTAATTTTTTGCCCATCTGGTTTTCAAGCAACAGGGGAGACACCCGCGCTTTCATAAGAACTGAAGCACAGCCAGTGAGAAAGGGACATGTAGGGTCAGCTCCTGGAGTGGTTTGCACTTCACCACTGAGGTACTTTGGCTTTGGAGCCTCTGCCGTGAGCCAGGAGGCAAGGATGCAGCCTCTTGGGGTGCAGAGGTGGAGGGAAGCTGCCAAGGGCATTTCTTGCTTTCAGCATCAAGCTGTGTGGCTGAGCAAAGAGGAAGGGTAGGAGCAGTTCTACTGCCAGCCTCTCCTGGCAGTTATTTTGGTCCCTTGGGATCTTTAGTGGATCCTTGGACTACCCATGCAGCCTAATACAAGGAGGTGGGTTATCTGGCCAGCCTCCCCAGCCTCCTCTGCAGACACTGGCGATGCAGAAGTTCTCCAGGGGCTGGTTTGGAGAACCTGACTTCACGTCTTGCTCCTCAAGGAAGGGAATCTTTATATTTGGCTAAAATTGTAGTCCAGCACAGGCATTTATTTTGTTTATGCTGAGGCCATACTACCTGGCAGCTTATCTGCAAAGTGCAGCTGGACAGAGAGTGGGCAGGAGGTGTGTGCGGAAGGAGGCAACTGCAAGGGACGGAGGCTTGGGAAGCCACTAATGCAAGCTTGCAAGATCAAAATTCACATCTCAGACTGCCAAAGAAAACATGTTGCAGGGGAAAAGCATTTCAGGGGAAGATCTTCAGAGCAGTTTTTAGCTCGGTTGGCTTGAGTGCACCTCATATCTGTCACTTTGCAAACACCCCCCACTACGCTTCAAGGGAGTGGTGGGATCTGATGGCAGGTTGCTCTAAGGATCCTCCTACGAGGAGGAAGGGTGTCAGTGTTCCCATGCCAGGAAACATCGACGTGCTCGAGAGCTTCCTATTGCTCTTCTGTGCTCACCAAGCAGCAGGAACTTTATGCCATCCGAGGATGTCAGAGTTTCTCCCCTGCTCTTTTGGCTGCGCTGTCCAAAGGGTGGGATTTATTCTCAGAGAGGTGCAACCTGCTCTTCCCAGGGACAGCTAATTGCCAGCCAGGGCCACGCAGGCACATGCTGCACAGTAGCAACCACCGGCTGGTGATCCCGCCACCTTCCCCTGATGTCACACATCAGGGCTGGCGTCTCCCTCTCAAGCATCAGGTGTCTTCAGAGCCAATAGTTTGTCTGGTTTGAGAATGGGAAAGTGGTTAAAAAAAAAATCCAAAAGGAATAAAAATCAAGAAGGAATATAAATGATCCTCACATGCCACATCCAAGCTGGTGTGTCTGAATATATGTTTTACAACAAAAAAACCTCGCTACCAATTATTTTTCCTAGGTTTTTTTTTTTTTCAGATATAGAAAGAAAAAGAGCTCTGAAAATATTTTTCAGTATTTTGAGCTCTTTTCAGTTCAAGAACAATTGCAGTGTCTCCAAGCTACCACTTGTCTTACCTGCTCCCTCTCTCTCCATTGCTTTTAGGGGTCACACTTTCAATTTGGTAAGTCTTCCTCTACACAGCTAAAATAAGACTGCACCCAAGATCAAATGATGTCCATGTTCCATCTGGAGTCCTTCATACTATGTCAGGGCAGTGAGTGAAGTTCTTTTTTAACACTTAATTGGCTTTCTTCCTCTTGTTCCGTCTCAGATTTATCTTGCTCCTTCACCATTTTAATTGTAGTCTTCACTGGGAGAGTTTCTGCATTGCATCCACTAAGCTGGCAACACAATCTATTCTAACGTTAACTCAATTTGCTTTATGTCAGGTTGCAGATAAACACATGGAAATTCATCCTAAATTTCCAGCTTACTGGAGGACTGGCAGCGAATACCAGCTGATAGAAACAGGCTTGCGTTCACTCTCTCTCCACCTCCAGCAACAAGAGATGTTTGACAGTCACAATTATTATCTGCCTCATTTTCCTTTCTGGATTTTACTTAGTGTATTGACAAGCTGGATTGGATTTGGAGAGGGGCAGGGAGCCAAGCCTGAGCCGCCAGAAGAAATCCATTTGATCATCTGAGTCCCTGTCCAGCTTGCTGACCTTCGCTGCTCTCACAGCTGTAATGGCTCAGCGCTGAGTTGACAGCGAAGCAGAAGAAAAGTTTGCACCAAAGGTTTCAGACCTAGGGAGCATCAGATGTTTCAAGGTACAAAAGGCCAGTATGATTATCTGGACTGCAGCAACACAAAGCAAGGAGTTTCCCCAGGCAAGTCCAGCCATCCAGTCTCAATTTAAAGCTGCCTAGTGCTGGAGAACCCTCCCTGCCCTTTGGCAGTTGGTTTCAGCAGACAGGCATCACCATCACAGGAGCCTACACTTCGTTCCTGGCCTGAGCCTGACCTTCTCCAGCATCTAACAAACACCGACGTTTGATCTTCAGTGCAATGCATTGTACTGGGTTGAATGAAACCTTTGAGAATCACAAGCTATCCCCACGCCACAAAAAACAGACTGTGATATCCTATAGATATGCCAGTTATGATGCTTAATATTAAATTCATCCAATGTGGTCAGTAGCATAAGAATTTCCCTTTGGCCATTTTTATAAGCATTTTGTCCAATCTAAATTTAAAAATCCCAAGTGCTCAATATTTTCCATTACTTCCATCTCATTACCCCTAGCGATATCCTATTACATTATTTCATCTCAGTTCTTTCTCAGTTGGGTCATTTTTTGCATCATTCATCCACCATGAAAAGCAAATGTGCTAGATTTCAGTCGTACATCTTTCTCCTGCAGGCTGACCTCAAAGATTAATAATATAGACTTCAAGAGCTTGACAAGTATGAGTAAATGCTCCTCAGTAGCAGTAAATGCTGAAGCAGGCATCGACTTTAAGAAATTTGTAGGCCATTATGTTCCTTTTTATCAAACTTAGTCAAGCTGTGCTTTAATTATCTCTGTTAAGCTTTCCTCCTAAATGAATTTCTTGAAACTCCAAGTCATGTTTGTGTTCTGAGTGTGAAACACCACTCTTATTTCCAAAACAAAGCCCAACAAAAGCACCCTCTTGCGAACATGAAGAGCCCTTAACTCTGCTTTCTCAAAAACTGCTGTACATATCTGTAAGATTTATCAAGCACTAATGAAGGAGGCTGCCTCAATTTTGTGGCTAGCAGCCAGCTCTCAATACCTTAGATGTGAAATCAGATTATACTGAGACGAATGCACCACAGCATACCTTATGAGGTGATTTATAGCTTTGGCTTGAGGGCCTTCCTATGGGTATTTCTACAAGGGGCACTTAGCATAGAGGTAGGTATTTAAGAGACTTTAGTTAAAGCCCATTAAACCCAGGATGGAAGTTCTTATTCAAAAGCACATCTGCACCAGTGGGGAGGGAAGGGAGGGGAAACTCTTGACTCTAATTCTCTAACTCTGTAACTCTTGTCTTCAGCTAATGCAACTCAATTTTTCTGTATATGCTCACAGAGACACACTGGAAATGTAAACTCAGCACCAAGTATTTAATTCCTTTTTAGCATAGGACTTCTGTTTTTTGAAAGGATTTAGGCTACAAAGATTTTATCCAGATTTGTACAATCTTGGTTAACTGTAAGAAACTATGCTTGAACACAAAGAGTTTTCCTGTCAGTATTTCTCTGCCAAAAGTTAAAAAGGCTCTCCTGCACTATTGCTCATCTGCTTTTAAAGCTCTGCTGTATTCAGGGTGCAGAGGTGCTTCGTGGTTAGTGTTGAGGGGGCAGAGGCAGAAGATAAATGAAGTCATTGTCTGGATCACACCTCCATACATATTAGCTGTTTGCATCTAGATAGGAACACAAGTCCTGTGAGACTGGAAGGGAACATCACATTTACTCCCCTGCTCCCAGAGTATAGAAGGGTTCAGAAAAGATATACAACACAGGTCAGAGACTATTTCCTGGTATTCAATAGTAAATTTAAAGCCCATACTAAAGACCGAAAGCTACAATTTCAGTGCAATATAAATGAGAATGGTGTGGACAATGCATGTATTTATGCACAGCATCTTAGATCCTTTCACGTTTCTACCAATGCACTTTGGAGTCCACATAAATATGCTCGTATGCACCTCTTCATAATCTTTGTAATTAATATGGTTGCTCAGATGACATCCTTGTGCTAACAGAAGAATTACACTGTCTGAATGTTACAGCTCAAAAGCAATGTGAAGGTATGGAAAGGGGGCTGTTTATGCAAGGTCCATGTGCTCCTCCTGCTCTACTAATAAAATGTCACACCAGGTAGCACCATGATATAATCAGTTACCGCGGAATTATTCTGTGTCTACACGCAAAGCTTCAGAAGGGTAAGGGAAGAATATCCAATATGAGGCACCGCTCACTGCTGCTTTTATCTGCCGTGCTGATAGTGTTGAAAAGGAAGATGAAACACATCGCCCATTCCTCCAGTTTCAGCCACTGCAGCTGTCATAATAAAATATGTTTTAAAAGGAAGAGAGGCTTCAGACCCACAACTGAGACAGTTACTGTGTGCATACCAAGCCAGGCAGACAAAACTCTCCATCCTAAATAAATTGGAGATGATACGGACAAGCTCAGTTGCACTGAGGGGAACTGATTTGTCAGGAAACATGGGCAGAGCCCTGAGCAGTTTTACTCTGCAGGAGATCTCCACGCTTGAGCGTTTTTCCGCTCCCCCTGCCAACCACGTCGGTTGGTCTGGTACAAGATGTCACTTCTCCCTGCGTGCTTTGCCTCCCTTTGGCTGAATGAGGGATGATATAAAAAGAAGGACGCTCTCCAGGTGACTAAAGGTTGCACCTGCTATTGTCAGTGCTGGTCTGGGAGGCGGTTTAGACATGTTACGAACTAGATACAGCAGTTCCAAATAGGAAAAGGAACAAAAGGAGGATGGTCAACACCCAGTGGACCAGACCTTTGATGGTGGCCAACAGCACAACTCCCATTCTGGGACTGCTACGCTGCCAGCCAGTTTGTCTTCCATAAATTACGCAGGTTGAAAAAATAAGCTCCAAACCCAAAATATCCTAATCTTTTCTGCTTATGTGCAACAACCTCTGCTACCCTCTCTATCAACCCTCAGGAGTATAACAGGTATTAGACAGCAACAGGGGAAAAGAGAGTGGTGACCCTCCCAGGAGAAGCCCGACTTGCTCTTGTGTTCTCTGCTGTAATTCTGCTGTTAACTGTTCAGGCAGGAGGCAGCCCTGACCAAGGCCTTCCTGGAGGGCTGTAGGACTTTGATGTCCGTCATTCTGAACATTGATCTTGTTCTAATATGAGTGAGTGATTCTGGACAGATGAACGGATCCATGGCAAATGCTAATTGTATTCATGTAGAAGCTTCCTCGCCTCAAGGCCATCCTGAAACCTGGGGAAAGAGGAAGATATTAATAATGGTGATGGAAGCTATGAGCTTGTCAGGAAGCCTCTGCCTGAAAATATCTCTGTGGTGGGGTTTGTCAGTGTCTGAGTTGGAAAATGACAGGATGTCCGTTCCCAGCAAAAAGCCTCTCTGACTCTCTCATGCACTTGACCTTCTGTAGTCAGCCCCTGCAGTAAATGTCCACAGTGTAGTACTGCATATTTGATAAACGCTGCGCAATTCAGAATGGATAAGAAGTAGGAAAAAAAAAAAATCAATAGATTTTGCTTTTGAGTTCATTAGGACTTCAGAAAAGTTCAGACCCAATTCCTCAGCTGCAGTCTATTTGCTCTGGAGCAAAACTTTCCATAGTACCCACTTCAGTTATTTTCAGAAAAGACTTTCTTAGGCTCTAACCTTGAATCGGAGAGGCATAAATCAGATTGCTGCACATCAGCTGAGCTATTTGTGTGCACTCCCTTCAATTTGAAAACAACTTAGTCTAGTCCTCACTGGCAAAGGGACAAACTGAGTTACATTCTCCCACAAAATACTATGACTTTGAAAATGTTTAACTAAGGAGATTTCCTGCAGGAAAAAAACCCAAACCAACATGCGAGTCAGCAGTGCTAAGTTGTTATAAAAAAAGCAAACCCCATCTCAGTGTAAGAGTATTATATAATGTCTAAATGTGAAATTATGAAGGGAGAATACAGCCTGTAAAACATAGGAAGGAAAGCCTTATCTGGAACAGTGGGCATGGTTTGAGCATTGCATTTCAAGAAAGATGTGAAGTGATTGGTGAGAATCCAAGAGAAAGACAGACGGGAGGTGCACAAACAGGACCAGCAAAGAGTATCTGGAATCTGTATAAAAATACATGACTGAGGGAAGGCATCAGAGCAGTCTCTGAATTGTCTATGAGGTGGCTGGTCAAAAGTGGTTTTTCGGAAGAAAAAGATGAAAGAAATCAATCCCACCCTCAAAACCTCACACCACCTCCTAAATCCCTCTGGGCTCTCTTCCACATCAAGAGACACTGAGGAGCTATCAGCAGAGACTGCCCACATCCCTGTGCCCCTAACAGCTCTCCAGCCATCCACTCTGTCACTGCTCTCCACCCTCACTTCCCCAGATTTACACCATTGCGGCTGCAGACTCGAACTTCACCCTCTCAAGGGTGAGAACAAGGCTGATAAAGTCCTACCTTGGCCCCCAGCATACACTTTTGCCAACATCATTAAGAAGCCTTGGACTGATTCTAACAATATGGTCAAATGCAGATCTGGAGAATGTCTTAAAGAAATGTTATCCTGTGACTCACCTGACTAACACAAATTGAGTTACCTTAGATAATGCAGAGATCTCTTTCACAAATCCATTCCATGACCAAGTAAGTACAGAAAGTCCTTCAGCAGCACTGTATAAAACGACTCATCTTTTTTCATTTTTGTCTTCCATTCTACATGTTTGCAGACCATCTGAGCTCCTTGAATAAGGACAGTATTTTGTCCAGTGAGTCATATAAAAGCTTCCAAAAGTTTTATTTTAAAAAAGCCAGAATGAAAGGACTGTACCTATCCCATCTGTTTCTTCTAATACACTTGCATCAGACTGTTCAGGATGTTACTTGGTAAGAACTAGTGATGTCAAGAAACGTTGTGATTGAGTGATGTTGCTTGAGTGCGTGGCAGCCGACTCAAGAACCATATGTCTCATTCTGCTGCCACAACTGAAGTAAGGATGAGACGTACTCCATCATATTCAGACGTGAACACAGACTTCTTTTTCCTAAGCTATGCAAAAAGTTCTCACACTCACCCAAAACTCATTCACACAAGGGGAAATTCTTGGATCTACCAGATGAGCATAGCAAACTCAGCAAGATTCCACAGGCTGAACTGTGCTTTTGCACTTGGTTAGGAAAAATGCTGCAACACTTGTTCTATTTTTATATTTCTATATCTTGATCTCACCAATTGCCACAAAATGTAGGTCAAAGAACTCTTTCTGGGGTAAAAAAAAAAGCATCAAAGCATTATTTTTAGTATATAGGTGTAGATTTGGTTGAAGAATTCCATCCTTACTTATTTTCCAATTTCTTTTCTAAGACAGACTTCAAGAATAGCTGAATGAATGCCTCCCAGAAATTCACTGCTTACAAGAACGGCAGAAGTGGTCACAGTCTTAGTGTTTTCAAAATATTAATAGTATTCTTTATTGTGCTCTTGGGACTCAGTGTCCCTAAATAAGCAGATGACCTTTTTGCTTCTGTTTTTATTTTTTCCAGCAGATCTGTTTTTCCCAAGTACATTTGAGATGCAATCTTATTGTTCTGAGAAAAGTCACACAGGAGCTCACAGGGGGTAGTTAGAAAAAGGCCGGTGTATACTGATAGTCCTATAATTCAAAATCTGAGTGCTTTGAGTTCTTATGCCCTTGGATATGTACCCACATCTTTTCTTGCTTGCATAAATGAGTGCCTGAATGATATTGATAAGAGCCAGGGTATTGTTTTCTTTGCAAGGCAGAGACATTTAACAGATACATTACAAGTGGCTCTGCAAATTTAAGATATCCCCAACAAGCAACATTTGCTGCTGCTGAAGGTAAAAGCAAGAATACAGAAGTCATCTGCAGCCATGCTCTGTGGAAGGGAAGTCATTCTGCCAGACCATTTCACTTTCAGATGTTAATAGCCTTTCTTTAGTATTATTCAAAGAGCAGTTTTCCCCTGAATATGGCATGGGAACCCACAAACCGGTGTTATCAAGCAAACCTTTTCCCTGCAGCAGCTGCTGAAAGGTGAGGATACTCTTGACACTGACAGCCACGGGAATTAGGGGCAACAGGTCAGTGCATGCTGGCTGAAGCCGCTCAGTTTAAGCCAGTTGGTGATTTCGCCGTTTAAGGATCACAAGACTATTGAGAGGGGGTTGTGGTCTTGTTTAGATGATCCCCCACTGATCTGGGCTGACGTCCCCTCCAGCCAGTCTTCAGTCTGTGTCTTCAGTCTGTGACGGCCACCCTTGCTCTAGCAGGGTTATACCTTCTATCCCAGCCTGTACTGACACTCCAGAATATTCTCATGGAAATAGACCCACTCTGTTCACTCATCCCCAGTGATGTTCAGATGTCAGAAAACCTCACTGCAAATAATTTTTAATGTAAAGGCGCAAAGGGAGCTCAGTCACCTGAATGTGTCTGTAGGGATTCGTGTCTTAAATCTTGCTCCAGAGGCTTCAAGAACAGTCAGTCTGACCTATTGCACTTCCTTTTGATGCTCCAGAGGCTCAAGAACAGCCAGTCTGACCTATTGCACTTCCTTTTGACTAACGTGGAAGGAGGTGAAGCTATGGTCTATCTATTGCCCACCACACATCTCATCTACACTCTCTTAAGTACTTGGATCCAGGACCCGTCATTCTTCCTTATGTTCTCATCTAGTTCCAGCAAGGCAAATGATGGAGTTGTCAGAACTGGCTTCAGGATTGCTTTTGTTGCATTTCTTTTCACACCAGTCCCCACCTACCAGGATGTGCTTGGTGTGTTTATGCTCTAAGCTAAAAATATTATTACATTGTGGAACATGAAAGCAAATGTTCATGGAAGGCCTAAGCTTTAACATCTTATTCAACACCATAATTAAATGTCACTACCTTTATCTATGTAAGTGTTGTAGTTCAAAGGAGAAAATGAAAGATATTTCGGCTCTTCTAACAATATTATTTCAGATTTTAGAAAGATGGTGATCTAAGTGTTCTATAGATATATGCTTTAGGGTCAAATAAACTTCAGAAGAGAAATGATTTTTCACTGAAAAGAAGCTAAGCTCAAGCCAAAATTTGAATAGCAAAAAACCAAGCTGTTCTTTGCCAAAGGCAAACAAACCCCCCCTACTGCTATGCCTACTGAAGATCCATCCCTTCGTAGGCCTTGTTTTTATCATTTAGTGATGCTTCCATCTCCAGTGTAATTTAGTAATACTTCAACCAGTCTGCTGGATAATAAACATTAAAAATTATGGTATTAGCTTAATTTAGATATTAGAGACTACAACTGACCCTATGAAGAAATCTAGCATAAAGCATATGAGTCATTTAAAACTCTAATACTGTCATTGTGAGCGTCTGAATTTATTCCCTTCCCTGCCAGCTAGGACAGAGTGAAACCCCACGGGGTTGTTTCCCAGCGCAGGCACAGTGAGACGGCTTTTGTAACGAGTATTTGTTGATCTCGCCAAACTCCAGGCTGTCCTACTAAGCGGATTTTTCAAGCCATAATCTTATCTATTTGTTTGCCAGTTGATGGATTAAATGCTCATAGTCAACTCCTGTATTTTCCTCAACTAACTCTAGAGGTGATTGAAGAGCCAAGGAATTCCTTGGGAGGTTGAGGAGGGTGGGGTTTGTGGTTTAGGGTGGAAAGGGGAGAAGGGCGCAGCCGGCGGCTCGGCCGCTCTCCATGGTGCTGCAGCGGTTCTGCCTTTTGCCCAAAAATGCCTCTTTTGGCCTCATTTGTACGCCAGCTCCGGCAACCACCAGTAGTTTATCGCCAGCCTGGAACCCATATTTTTCCTATCACCAGCACTTTGCAGGAAAAGACAAGCCTAAAGCACAGCACTGCCTTATTCCGGCTCTATTCGCGCACGCTACCTGCTTTAAACCTCACTAAACTGTGTATTATTTTTAAATTTAAAATATGCTTCTAGCAAGCGAAGGCAAATTCCTCGATGGAATTGTTCTTTAAAAAATGTGTTTTGTGGCTGTGGTGCCTGCCACCAACATTGAACTTTTGTTCACACAAAATTTGAATTAGTACCTGAAAATAGCTGACAGTCAATGTCTCGCAGATCAGACTTCCAAACACAGCAAAACTGAGAGTCATTAAAAATCCCATCATTTTCAAAGTATTTTCTCTCCAGTGCCTCAGAAACATGGTGACACTTCTGGAAACATATCTGTTACTGTGCCAAAAACTTTAAAAAAGTCAATTGCAGTTACACTCTTAACTTATCATGTTCAATTTTTTTTTCCTGTGCATTGACCAGTGCATTTTAAATAACGGCTCAATAGCATTCAGATCCAATAATTTAATATCTGCAACACCATACCCTCATGAGGCTGTCTACTACTGAACAGCTTCAAGTTTGCAATGAAGCTTTAATTGGAGGATTGGTACTTTTCAATGAAATTAAAGATAATTCAATTAGTTTCACAGCTAAAATGGCTAAAAAGATTGCAGTGAATTTTCACAGGGGCTTTTTTAGATATATATATACAGTAACAATTTTAAATCAGCAACTTTACTACTTCTAACTCATTTGGTGATGGATAAAACTCCTCCTTTAAAAGAACTAGATTAATTCCTTCCTGTGTGGAAGCTGGAGGTCTGGACACTTCTTTCTGCATATGATCCTGTGGATAGACCCTGTTTCCACCCACCATTTCTACTGACTTTTTCCTCACCTCGTTCTTCTTTAAACCTTTCTTACTAAAGACCTTAAATCAGTAAGTAAAGCTTTGAAATAAAGCCACAATTCAATCACATACTCACTCATAGAAGTAACTATACTATAACTTTGGTGGCGTTATGCACATGTAGATGGTGACCATTTGGTCATGTGCACCTATTTATTGCATTTTGTGGTAGGGTGTACTTGTGGCCTGGTTATCAAAAGCAATAAATAATTTCAGTAGATTTTCCAGAGTGGAAGTTTACAGACCTGGCGCCCTGGGGGTTTCTTCAGGAGCCCACTTACAGATTCAATAGTCTACTACTTAAAATCACAACAGCAGAAACCCTCTACCTTCTAAAACATGTTTAAGAGGTCTTCTGGGTGACTCTCCCAGCTTCTGGGAAATCCTTGCACTTTGGATTTCAGCATCACTCACTTCAGCAGGTATTTTACTTGAATATGCCCACAAGCTGTACTAACGTGGCATTAAAATCCTGCTTAAAATCCAGGTGTGTGTCACAGTGAGGTTTGCAAAGGCTCTTGAGCACTTGAGCACCCAGGTCTGTGTGTCTGCCTCACTAAGGAAAACATGAACCCAGGCATTGGGAACTATTTTAAGCTCTTGCTTGAGAAGGTTGCTAAATTCAAATCTCTCAGCCTCGGATGGAAAACCTAGTGCTATTTTGAGCTAGTATAGTCACTCAGATTATTGAAAACAAGTGTGTGGGCATCTTTGAGAAAGAACAACAGGAGTCTATGAAAACACTCTGTGATAAATGTTTTTCCTCACTGGAATTTTTAATTAATTTGCTGGCCTGAGGCAGTTTAGATTTTCTGGCTTGTGATAAGAACAGCAAATGATGGAGTAGTTTTTGTCTCAAGTTTGTTACCATTTGTGCAGCGCCCAAGGGGCAGTTATAAATTAACTACTCTGAGGAGCAACAAGATTGTAGTCACTTAGCAGATGTATTATTACAGGACTTTCATCTGATGTTTATTTTCTTTTTGTCTCTGATGATACCAAAGATGAATACAGGCAGTGCTGAGGTGCTGATATTAACTCACAATCATAAAGACATATATAAAATTAAGAACGATCCAAAATGAGCAATTGCCTGGCACAGGGGAAATAAACCTGTTCTGAAGTAAGATCTTCTTTTTACCCTGAGAACTACTTAGTGTCTTCCATCAAGCTAAGTTTAATCAGGATGCCTCATCCACTCGCATTTTGCAATACGAGAGTCACATCGTGAACACAAGTTCCTGAGAGTATCTGTGCTTGCCCTGGGAGTTGACACAAAGCCGCAGTCACACATACCAGCCTGTGCAGAGAGGGCATGAGCCACGCAAATCCATGGAAATGTTTATTTTTGGTGTCATAGGCTTAGGGATGTTTTAAATGAGAAGCTTCAATGTATACAAAGCTCCCATTCTTTCTCCTGGGACTTTATACCCTGGGAAACCTTGTCAAAATGTGATATTCCTGGTATTCATTGGTGCATGTTCAGGTGGTAAAAGGAAACATATTTTTGGTGTGGAACTTCTGAAAAAAGAAAGGGCACCAAGGGCCTAGATCCAGATAGGTCAATAGTCAGACAAAAGTATTGTACCAAAACATGTTAAACTTCCCAACACCTTGGGAGCCAGGATGGACCTCACCCTTGGTTGTAAGGGAAGCGGTTGCGCCACTCGATGGCTGATAAATCAGATCGATAGTTAGGCACAAGGTCCCCTTCATGACAGCGTAGCACAGAGGTCTCTCTGAATATGAGTTAGTCTGAAATCTGCTGCTATTACTCATCGTTATTTTCAAAGTAAAAAATTACTTTGAGAATTCATTCTACATTGTCTCCAAAAGACAAAATGCATCTCGTCACCTGTATGCTAAACATGAAGACCTTCTTAGCAACATCTTTACCGTAATCAAGAAGGGTTTGACCTGAATAATAGGGTGAAATTTAATGTCATGCAAAAGGACTATTCTACCAATACAGTCATTCAAGGCCATTATGCCGTCAAAATGTGACTGAGGGATTTAAATGGTCTGTAGATTGTTCTGTAGACCTCTGCACAAAAAATAACTTTGATCTGAGGAGATTTACTGTGTTTTACATCTTACCAATTGTCTACACAAGGTGAATTTCAAACAGAACAAAAGTGGCTGCTTGTACGTGCATAGACTTTGAGGAATATGGCCCTGGTACCGTCCTAATGCCTCTCGTTGCTTCGTAACACAACTCAATACTTTATTCCACAGAATAATGCTTCAATGTAAGGTTTTGACTGAATTTTCTTCTGACATGTATATGAAGGAATTAACATAACCGATAAATTGAACTTTCTCCATCATGCTGTTTTAAGCTAATCTATAATGAAAATAGCAAAGCTGACAGTATCTCGTATTTTGGTGGAACCTATTTTAGGATCAAGCTAGTCCATATGTTCTGTTGTTGTACACAGATAATCTGAAACAGATCTTCACAAAATTGTTAATTTAATCCTCTTCTCCTGTTCTCAGCCCTAATTCATTCTAGGATGGTCTGATACCCTCAACTGCATGAAATCATCCTTTAGTGGTTTCCTAATTTTATTAAAATTCATGCAGGTAGATGTGAAGGGTTTGTAGTGAATATGAAAGGCAAAATAGAAGATGTGATGATATAAGTCTGTTGAAAAAGATTTCAAAGGTCTGTTTGGGAAAGTAAAACTGAGCAATAAACAAATCTATTTAACAACTCTTTTATTGATACCAGTCTTTGAAAATGTCACGGTCCCTTCTGGAATAAAATTCAGGCTAGTCTTACTGGAATAGCTCATTGTCTAGTCTCATGTTTGATAGGAAAATTAGTGGCTGATTCAGGACATTCTTTTAAAACCTTAACATGTTAAAAACTGAGAATCACTGCCAAAATTCATGAAGTCTCATTAATTAAGGCCCTAAAAAGAGCTTTAAAATTCCCCCTGCCCTCCTTGGAGGGGATTCCAGCCTTGCAAAGTAAATGTCATTGAAACAGTTTGAGCTCATGGAAAAATAAATTCTCTCTGACAGAAGAGAAAATTTGAGGGCCCCAAGAGTGCAAGAACATAAAGTCTAGCCAGAGCGAACCAGATCTGCAATATATTAAGCCTGAATCATAGTACTGAGTCATTCTTCACACTGAAGGAAACCAGCTATTTAGAGTTAGATCATGAGGTCCCTATGCTCAGATTTTACTCCAGTAATACTCTCATTGAGGATTACATGTAATAGGTTTACACATTTGTTTAAACTTACCCACTTGGTGGTCATAACCCCCAGTCTGAGTAAGCAAGGGTAGAGATTAATACTATTAGATATCAGAGACCTCTCAGACAGCATGAAATGGAGGTGAATGGAGAGATCCGCACCTCACCCAGCCTGGGGTGTGTAAGTGTCTCAGGCCCTCAATCACAGCAGAGGGAAATAGGAAGATAAGTGCATCCAGGGGAACTCTCTATTTCTGTGCTTTATCTGCCCACAGAGATTGTGCTATTATGTCTTTATTTTCGAGGTTGTTTTTCCCCTCCTCCCTACTCTTAAGCTGTGAATTGTGTTTTTACAAAAGGATCTTGGCAGGCTGAAATTCAGCTAGCCAGTATGGTTTCCTTTGACAGCAGCACAATGCTTGAATTAAATACCAGATGTAGTCTCAGTTCAGTCATTCTCCTAAGCAGATTGGAGACCCAAATTTGAAAGTGGCTTGGAAGTGGCTTGCTGTATGCCACTTCTCCATATCTACTGTTTTTATAGCTATCTCTATTTATTACACTGAGTGGTTTTAGCCTTACAGAACTCCCATATATAAAATGCATAGGGATATATGTTTCTGTGCATACATGCATATCAGGATATATAATTGTGTATGCATGTATGTAAATGTATTTAGACAAGTTGGCCTGTGAGGAGCGGGAAAGCTTACGCTCATTTTATGATGTCTTTCCTGCCTGTGTGTTTTCTGATATCTAACAAAAATTAAACCTTCTAGCCCTTCTTCCATTCTTTTGTGCATCCATTTGCTGCAAGTTTCTTGTAAATCAGGGACTGAATTGATGTGGGCCCTCTCTCTTTCTGCTAGGTGTGATGCAGATTAAACTATGGGTCCAAGAGTTCTTGGAAGCAGATCCACTTGCCATTCACAAACTCTGCATTGTCCTACCCCCATGTAGGACAGCACTGATACGTGCCCCTCTGTACACCTAAAGAGCTATTGCACAAATTTTTGGTCACCTTATTGCTAAACAGACACTTCAGAAAGGGAAAGTGTGGTTTAGAAAGTGTTTTTCTAATGCCCTTAAAAAATATCCTGGCTTGTTTCAATAGTCCAAGGAGCTATTATGCACGTTGGTAATGCAGCATACATTGCAAATGTCTGATCACCATCATTAAAAGTTTGATCTCCACTTACACTGGATTTGATTTCCTCCTTATAGGCAGTAAACCCATGAGGGAGCCATGGGGCTGCCTTAGAGCTCTGGCTCCAGCTCTGATTTTAGGCAGGTTCAAGAGCTCTCATCTGTCTCAGAGTGCCAGTATTTACCTCTTTTCTTGGTCAAGAAATAGAATTTTAAATTCTTTTGTAGCTTTCCCCTTTGTCAATGCTACAACATTCATAGCAGGCTAATTACTCTGCTCTTTAAAGCAAATTAATTAAGCTGCAATTAAACTGACACCCAGAGTATGGTCCTGGACAAATGCAAAATGCATTTCATTCAGGTCACCTTGTCTAAATCAGAATCTCAGCACACATCAGCCTTAGCAAAAAGGGATAAAAGCCATCTCAGCAGTTGATTGGCATGAGGAAGCAGAAGGAACTCGCCAACATCCAGCGTGTAAATCCGAGCTCTGCGATCTTGGCTACCTCACAGCAATGTGTGAATCCTTGGATTAACATTCTCTGCTTCAGCTGTCAGGCGACATTCAAGGGAGCACCACGCAGGTTTATTAAAAATCGTTTCCTGGAGTATAACACGCATCAGTGTCACTGTCGCCAAGTACTGAGAGCTGTAGTTATTTGTTGCATTTTGTACAGAGGCACTGAGCTGTCTCCTTCTCAGAACTTCAGAGATTCCCACTTCTGTCCCTCATCAAAGACAGTGGAGACCTGCTTGTCACCTAATGGGATGTTCTGGTGTTTGAGTCAAGCGTTATAATGAGAAGTGTAATTGGACTGCTCCACAGCAGCCCCACTGCTTGGCAAATGACTGTCCCATTAAAATAATATTAATGGAGGAAAGCCATAAATAAAAAGCCATTAGTTCATTAAGGGGACAGTAAGGGGCAGATTTGCAATTCTTTCTCTTGTTAATGGAGATTAACTCACAAAAGTGGCATCTGATGCCACCTGGAGAGTCAAGCAAGAAGTGGACCTGTCCGCTCTGACTATCCCGTGTGCTGGGAATTAGGATTAAAGCCTTTTGACCAAACTAATTTGATGACGTAGACAAGAACTCTGCTTGCACAGCACTTCTCTTGGCCATTTAAGGGCCTGATCGAGCTGGCATTGAGATTGAATCACTGAGAGTTGAAATCTAATTCCAAGGAGCACTTCTTATAAATTGACCCTTCATTTAAATCAGTGATTAACCAAATGTGGCATACAGACTGCCATGAGGAAGCAGTCCAGAGCTGAGCCACGGCAATAGCTTCAATAGGAAATTGGTTCATAGGAAAGAAATAATCCAGGAAAAATCACTGTGATTTATGAATGAATCTCAGATCTATGAAGGAGGGCTATGCCAGTGAAATCCAAGAAATAATTCCGTAAACAGTGTGTCAGTTCTAAGGACTAAGCAATAAAAAACAAAATAATTAGCCTCTATGTCTCTGCAAAACTCAGTATGTGCCAAAGAGAAAGCAATAAACATTTTCTGTCATTGGACTGCAAGAAATCTGCATAAGCAGGGCTAAATTATCAAAAAGAAAAGGAACGTGCCCAGAAGAGAGGTCAAATGCAGGAAACCACAGGTTGGCTGAAAACAGCATGGAAACAAAAGTAAATTTGAGAATTAGGCTATCCATCCTGAGTTTAAGCTTGAATATAAGATCTGTTGACTTCGGGGCTTGATTACATTCAGGGACATATTTAAAGAATTTGTTGAGTCTTGGTCATAGCACATTTATCTTTAATAACTGTGCTCCTTTGGAAAGCCATTTACAGACATATAATTGGTCTTGCAGTAAAACATAATCAAGATTCCCTTGTTAAAATGGGTCTATATTCCAGAAGAAGAGAGGACAAGAAAGCATTCCCTGACTGGTTAGCAAGTCCTTTGCTTTGCCAGGTTTTGCTGCTTGTTTCCTTCTGTCTTGAGGTATCAGCATTTATTTTGTGCTTTAAATTCATCATTCCCTTCTGGAGAGGTTGTGTCTGCAGCCTTTAATGCTCTGTGACCTTCCCAAAGGCAGGACCTGGAGGCAGGCTTGGCCATGGGAAGCCTGGGTGGAGATGCTGGGCATGCTGAGCGAGCATGCAGAGCACACAGAGCGTGCAGAGCGTGCAGAGCGTGCAGAGCATCATGCAGAAGATGCCTCGTGCTGAGCTGCATTACCCGGGGTGCTATTCACCCAACAGAGGAGCCAGAGGCACTTCCAAAGCCAAGGGAAACCCCACCTCAACTCCACCAAAGGGTTTGGGAACCATCTCTCGCTGCGGCCGCTGGCCGCCTCTGCCAGAGCCTGTTTGTTTCACAAAATGTTTCAGATGGTTCAGAAAATCCATCTCCAAGATAAGAAAGCATGGTAAGCTTGCTACATTAGCTGGGATTTCCACAGGAATTAAGGGATCAAGCAATCAGAGTCCCTCAGGCTCCAGTGCAAACAACCATCTTTGTACCTTGCATTTAACAGCATTATAATTTTTTTCCCTTCAGCAAAAAATTCCGAGTCTTCTAAAGAAAACAGACATAACAGGGAACAATGTGTTTACCCCCTTTGCAGATTTTTGCCATTAAATTTTTATTCATACTGTGTTAGATAAATGTAGCCCACATCTTCCTAGATTAGGTTTCATTTATTCCCAAGCAATTGTGTTTATTTAATTCTCTCCTTTTTCCACATGTGGAATATCACCGTCCCATTACCTCTCAGCAGCAGATGTTCACTGAAACCTGATAATACGGTCGCAGCAAGGATAGCTGCTACCTCACATGTCAGCATTCAAAGGAAAGGCTTGGGTTTAGTTTGCTCAGGTTGCACCTTATCTAACTTTCCCTTTTTGTATTTGACACGTTGTTAAGAGACCTCTACTCAAGCAAGCCTGAAAGAAGCTGGGCTTTTTTTGTTCAGCTAGGAAGGAGGTAAAGGAAAGGCAGCATGTGCATGGCTGAGACTTGATACAGGAACTGAACTGGAAGAGATTAAACACCCTCGCACCCCAGCTCTACCGTGGGTGTTGACACTTCTAACTGCTTCCAAGGAAGCCACGCATCCTGAATGAATGACCTGGTCCGATGGCTGCGTTCCTGGCCTGGTTATTGAGGGGCCCATGGGGACCACGGCTGCATCCTCTGGCCCATCTCCCTCCCCTTGGGAAGGTACCCCCAGCTGCAGCACAGAGCTGAGTAAAACCTGCATCACCTTCCCCAGGGATTTTGCAGCCCTCCTTGAACCTCCGGAGCAAACCAGAGGTTCAGCAAGAAGCTTTGTAGAGCTGTGCCCTGCTTCTCCTTCCTCCCCTCCCCTCCTCCTCCACCTTGTCTTCCCTCCCTCGCAGACCTCCCCATCCCACCGCTCCTGCTATTTAACTGCCCATTCCAGAACACAGCCGCTGCGTCGCTTCATCGCTTTGATAAAACCGCTTAATCTCTGATTTCAGCTGCTGATTTTGCTTTGCTCCAAGATGCCACTTTGGATTAGGAGAGGGGAGACAGCTTGCTAGCAAGAAAGAACACAAAGCCAGGTTTGTCACGTTTGTACTGTTCCTGAGCAGTACACAAGCTTCATCTCTAGGGACAATTTTACCAAGATGTTCAAGCTTCATTCTTGCTTAGAAGCAAACTGATTCAAAAAGACACTTTACAGCCAGCCTTTTTAATCATTGATGTCCAGATTTGGACACCCTTCCTCACCGTTTAAAGCAGCCAAACAGCCTCTTTGATTTCCAACACGAGCTAAAGCAGGCAGGTTTAGAAGCAGCTGGTCCAAACTGTGCCCCCCTGAAGCCCCCACACGCACAGATCATTTCTGCTGTGGCTCTGCAGTCAGCCCATGGCATCAGAGTTGCAGTCGAGCCCCACTTTGCAGGTGCCACTGCTCAGCTGGAGGGCAAGTTTTAGTCAGCCAGGATTTCTGAGCATTTTTCAGTCCATGCTGTCACCTGGAAACCTGGCAGATCACAGCCAGAAGCAGCAGGGTAGGAGTTTACTGGGCAGTTTGGTAAAATCCCAAGATCCCTGATCTCTCAGGATGAGGAAGGCGCACGGTGGTCCCTGGGGCTCGCAAGGCTCTTGCATACTGCACGCACAGGAAAGGGCAACACATTTCACCGATGTCTGGTCCTGTAGTAGCTGATCCTTGCTCAACGGAGGATGCTCGCCCCAGGACTGACAAGCTTCACGTGAGGCCTGACATTTAAACTTGTCTTGACATTTTGCTCCTCTAAGCAAAAACAAGGCAGATGTACAGTAACAAGGAGTCAACAGGAATCTGCCTGAAGCTCTTCCTCTCTCAGGGAGGTGCTTGGCCTCAGTGCTTAAGGCCGAATTGTTTGCGATGTGGAGAGCATAGCACGCTCCCCAAGAAGAACAGCCAGTGCTGTAAAAGGACGGAAAGACATACGGAAAGACATTGGCTCCAAGACAGAGACGTGTAAATGACACCCGGTGCGCTGGACCTGAGCGCTGACTTTCTTGTTAGAGAGGGCTGTAGGTGGTAATAAGATGTCTGCATCAAGAAATGCAGAGAGGTTGCAATGGGCATCAGCTGAGCCAGCTGTGTTTACCAAATGAAGGGTTTCTGGCAAGCTGGCACGTGCTACGGATTAGATCCTTAATACCTCTGTGTGACTGGGATGCTGTCACTCCCACGGAGAGATGTGCTGTGCTGGGTTTCCCTCTCCTGCACTTCTGTTGAATACATTCACTTCACCCACTTCTGGTTCAGTCCTGCACGGGAGGACTCAGCGGACAGACAGAAGAGGAAAACCACATCCCTGGTGACCTATTAAAGTTTGGAAGAACCCCCAAATAAACAAATAAATGGCTCCTGTAGAGGTCAGCTCTCCAGTCAGCGAGGCAGTAACACAGCTGCAGAGGTTTGCGTGCAGGTAGGACTCCCCGCGTCGTGCACTTGACTTCTGGTTTATAACAGAGGACGCTGGTGTGCTGGATTGGGTTCCCGCTTGCAGCCCTGTGCAACGCACGGTCTGTGGGTATGCTCTCGTGCACCCTGGGAAAACTCCTTCATCTCTCTGTGCCTCGCTTCATCTATACATGGCAGCGCTGCCCGACTTCACAGAGGCAACGTGAGGATAAAAAAGATTTAAAAAAATAAAGATTAATGCTGTATTCATTCATCATAGAAACAGGAGACAACAAAAGAATTCATATTAATTTCTTTTTTCTACATGCAAAGTGTAGATGTGATGGACCTGTTAGGATTTTCCCGCTGGAGTAAGGCTTCATCCAGTTATTTGCTAATTCTTGCCAACCTTATTTTAGAGCGGGCCAAATGGCAACATTCCCAGGCTGCTCCATGTAATCACTGTAATGGGACGGAGCTCTTCAAAAGCCCACAGAGACCCGCAAACACAGTGGGCCATTAGTCTGTCCCCAAGAGGTGAAAATGGATGGGCGACACAGGTTTTTGCACTGCAGCTGTACTGTGCCTCGTATTGATGTTCCATCTGCAAAATGCTCGTAGGCATCACAGGATTGCTCTTCTCTCACTTCGGTGACATTGGCTGTAGCCAATTTTCGTAGCCTTTCTGTGGCTTCTTTTCCCCATTGAGTTTCTCCGTTTCCTCCCCGTCAGGGAGGATCATATTAAATTGGTTTAGTGGTGACTTGGTAGTGTTAGGTTAATGGTTGGACTGGATGATCTTAAAGGTCTTTTCCAACCTAAACAATTCTATGATTCTATGATTTCCTACCCTGCCAAAAGGGGTCTTTACTGACGGTGTGAAGTGTTTATAGGAAAAAGGACCATTTAAGTACCTAAGACAGACAGCATATTGCATCAGAAAAATCATTTTGGCATGTACGTTTTGTAGCCAGGTGTCCTACATGCCACTCTAGCCCATGATACACACTGTGAGTGCTATTAAAATGCTATCATTTACCTTTTCCCAGCTGTTCTTGTGCTTTAGAAGGAATTCCCTGGGCTCCACGCTGAACAAAGAGGATTTCTGCAGCACCACAGTAACAGTCTCGTCCCCAAAGGGTGAGCCTGAACATTTGGGTTGCGGCTAAAACCCCATTTTAAAGGCAGCGTTTGATTTCAGTGGAGTGGTGTTAAAGTGTCACGCACTATAATTTATGTCCCATTTCCCCCAATTACTGATTACAACTAACTCAGCTTCAAAGATCAGCACCTGCTCCATCCATCTCCGTTACTAATGCTTAGAGTTTATGACAGTGCCTTTAGCCCAAGATCCTCAAAATGCAGCTCCGCACTATTAGTTTTCCCTTTTTTATGCGTCAGGGTGGCATGAGCTGAGGCTTCCCCTCTTATTGGCAGTCGCTAGGTCTGAGCTACCAGAGCCCTGATGCCTGCATTGAGTGACTTTAGGATCACTCACATTTGCCCGGATTAATCACACTGGGGACCGGATATGGGGAGGGCAGCAAAGTCCTGCACAGAATAGATGGGCTCGACCTACAGCATGGGATTACAGAAAGGAGAAGGCTCAGCCATAGCAAGAAGGAGGCTCGATAATCCTCACCGTGATTTTCCTTATCTCCATGGCCAAGGGTGTGAGCTTTCTCTCCCCGACTCACAGCAGCACGTGGCAGGGTGCAGATGGTTTCATTTTATTCGTCTGAAAGTCCTCTTTGCTTCCCTGCTCTGACGCTAGAAGTTGTGTATTTAAAAGCTGGGCTGCACCTGAGATGGAATGAGCTCTGCTGACACCAGCTCTGTGTTTCAGTCAATTCAATCAATGCGGTTGTTATTAAACTGGTCGGTCCTTTGCTTCACCACCCAGGATTGCCTGTATTTTTCCTCCTAGCATGAAATTAAAAAATAATTAGTAGTAAATTGTCCACTGGCAGCAGCAATTTCTTGTAAAGCCCAGGCATGGAGATCCTGGTATTTGCTTTTTTGACTTTCTTGCCAGGTTGAGGTTTAAAAAGCCAAATTTCCTGGAATTTTTCCTTTCCTGCACTCCCTGCACCTAGAAGGTGGTGCAGGAGTCCAGGCCTGTAAAAGGAGGGAGGATAAGTCTAAAGGACATTAGTGATGCTGCAGTGTATCACGCACAAGCATAAGGGGTTGGACTGGAAAAAGTGGCAGGGATTTGCTCTGCTCTTTCAGCTCCTCACCAAGGGACATTCCTGTGTGCATCTGTAGAGACGCTCCGACTCCCCTAGAGCAGTCCTGACGTGGGTGACCTGCACCCTAAAGACCTCGGCAGGAGGGACTTTGTAGGTGCAGGTCAGGCTGAGGAGACCTTGCTCAGCTTCTCTGGTGTTTTCATCCTTGTCTTCCAAGTGTCTTCATCATCTCTGGCATGTATCATGTATATTAATGAACTTCTCCTTTACCCTGTGAGTTACGGGAATAAAATTACCATTATTTTGGAGACAGATCATATTAATCGCTTGACATGCAACAGGGAGCTGAACTTTGATCTTCTGCCTCCCAGCTCCATGCCCAAGCTATAAAACCCACCCATCTCCTCTCTCATTATTTTCTGTGCTTTGTAGCAGGTAGAGTCCAACCTGGTAAACACAAAGCCTAGGTATAACCAAGACAGGGTCTTCTCCCAAAGAGGTTACGGTCTAAGTTTGTAACAACAGCAAGCAGATGGCTACAACAGACAGATGGGTAGCACAGGGTTTGCTGTTGTTGCTTGTAATGTTTTATTCAATCCACGTCAGTTATCATCCGATCTGAGCCTTATCCGGAACGTTGGGCACAGTCGATTGTGCTTCAGATTGGTTTGCACCAAACAGGAAAGCTTCTAGCTCACAGGAATCTGCCTAAAATGGCAAGGATGTGATGGGAAACTGGGTGTAGCCAAGGACAGAGAGAAAAAAGTGAAGTCCTTGGCTACTCATGCATTTCAGCGCAAGCACACACCTGGGTCTGGAAAAGTGTGAATTGTGCTCAGGGGTCTCTGCCTTTCTGGTGCTTTCAGTCAAATCACATCCCTGAACGTGGAAGGCAAAGTGCATTAACGCTCTCCCCGTGCCCCTCATAGCACCCCTCGGCAGCAGTGGTACACGGCACAAACCATTTTTGTGCTCTCATTTGCTCTGGCTGGTACTTACCATGTGCTTACCACCTCCATATAGGTATTAAAACCACAACATGCTTAAAATATGTAAAGCCCAGCTCTTTGTGTCTCCCTGCCCCCAGCAAAATACCATGCGATAATGAAGGCTGACTCTATATTTATCTTTGCAAGAGCCTTGAATCAGAATTAATTCCTGCGAGCTGCATTTATTAAGAGAACACTATTTCAGATGGGGAAACAACGCTTGCAATTATTTAATTAGAAACCCAGTGCCAGACAGCAGAACAGGATGTGCCCTGGGCTAATAACTGCAGGTTTCACAGCTCCCCGTTTGCATCGTGTCCCCTCCTTTAATGTGCCTCCAGCCAGACGCGCTGGAGGGCAGGGCCGAGTGACACACAGCTCCAAAGGCAACACGATGTGTTTTATTCCCCAGTGAGCTGCATTCACTTCCAGCCTCTTGTGTCTTTGGTCATATATTGTGATTGAATTTTACATGGCCTCACCGTCTCTGAGGGAGAAACGAGGGCGTGAAATGGGACAGGCTATTGCAGCATAAATCATGTTCACTTTAATTGACGAATCAAAAGATCCTCAAGTCCTTTTTTTTTTTTTTTTTTTTGGTATTTTTAATTCCCTGAAAAGACCGGGGGAGACCCTGCAGACTCGGCCTGAGTCACTCCAGAGCTCATGAAGAAGATTTTTCTGAGCAAGTTTCCCAGACCAACTGCAACGCTCAGTGCAAAAGTGGCTTTGTGGAATAGCTAGAGCTCCTCTTTGGTGGGAACAGCTTGTGTGCTGGAAGGTCAGGGGAAGATCATTGTGCACCTGACGAAAATGGAGGTGGGTCATGCGTGGTGAAGCACAGTCTGGGGACAGCTTTTCCTGCTACGAGTGAGTGGTGGAGAGCAGGCAGAGCTCTGGTGCTTTTCCCCCGCACTTCTGTTCGTCGCTGTCTGCAGAAAGCGAAGGTGACCTTCCTCCTGCAGCCATCAACTCTTCCTCCCCAAGCCCCAGACCTCCTAAAATAGGCTGTTGTGTTTTCTTAGGGGAAATTCCTCCTCTAGCTTGGTCCAGAGCAGAGCTTGGGCATGAAAGCCTGCTGTTCCTCCCACAGCTCCACCAGTTAAGGTAGGGTTAACACCCCAACTTGTCATTCACGGGATGCTCCTGAAGAAGCTTGGGCTGGTTTTGCGACACGACATAGGCACTGGGTCACGCTTCATGTGGCTTCATTGTCAGGGCAAAAAATGCCAAATTTCAGTGACCAGAGCCAGATCTATCACTTCGGGATATGGCTTAGTCTAGTCTACCCTTGATTGGTTTAGAGTAGACTTGGTAGTGTAGGTTAATGGTTGGACTGGATGATCTTAAAGGTCTTTTCCAACCTATATGATTCTATGATTCTATGATTCTAAATGTTTCTATAAATCCAGGAACCTGGGGAAAGATTGCTATGCAACTTCTCTTTCCACTTTTTTTCTCCTTTGATTGAAGGACTCGCACCAGAAGTAAGTGATGCCTTTTCTGAGATGTCTATTTCTGATAAGCTTTTGCCAGCCCACCAGGAAACACCCAGCCTCGCACAGCCCTTCTCTTTCATTTTTGAAAGGGAATATGCGTGATTTACTGCTTTGCCCAAGTCTCCAGAGCACCTCTTGTCTTCTTTGGCATCATTATTTATCATCATTTCAGTTCTTGCTGAACCTGAGAAAGAGAGCACCTTAGTGAATTACCAGGCAATTGCACAAAGCAGGGGGGTGAAGATGGCGGCAAAAAAAAAAGGGAAATAAAACAGGAATAATCAAAATAATCACCTGGAGTGATTAGCATGGCTTTTGAGAGAACTGGCACCAATCACCATCCCCAAAGCTTGTTTCTCAATGCTTTAAGACAATTTAATCAGGCAGCTGGAGTTTGTCTTATCAGGTGGAAATCAAAGCCTGCTCTTGGGTGAATGAGGCTCCAGCTCAGATGTTTTAGAGTGTTCCTCCTCCTTGCAAGGCTAAGGTGACAGGCAGCGGGATGGTGTGAAGATTTATTCCGCAGTACACTGATTTTACAGCATTCTCTGTAAAGTGCTGAGATGACAACTCTTCAGCTGGCCCCTGTTGACAGGACCAGACCAGGCCCATGGCATTTGCTACCCTTCACTGCTTAGATGTTAAAAATGGATGCTCACAGCTGGGAAAAGGGGTTACTTTTAAAGTGCACGAGCACACAGGCTTCCTGGGCTGCTCTGCCCATACTGCTCTGCAGCAGATTAATCTGTTCCCCTTCCCAACCAGGCTCCTACAAATAAAGTGCAATAAACTCTCTTTCAAAACAGGATGATAATTGCTAGGTAAGGCTTGGGTAATGTTTTTCCCAAAGGCTCTGATCTAGTCTTAACCATATCAGGGCTTTTTTCCCCTTTGCCACGTGAGTGTAGTTTTTCTTTCACATCAATAGCAGGAGAGGGTCACCAGCAGGACCAGGCGAAAGCAGGGACAACTGTCTGCCTGGTGGAGGTGGGAATGAGGAATATAAGAAATGATAGAGTAACAGGAGAAATCATAACTAGCTTTTTTTTTAATAAAACTTTGTTCCAAGGCTTAATATATTAAAAAAAAAAAGATATTCAGAATTAACTCCGTCTCCCGTTGTAATAGTAGCTGGCAAGTGTCTGTTAACAGCATCAAATATCCCAAATGATACCAACTTACAATTTCCTTAATTTTTAGTGTAAAGTGAGCTTGGAAAGCTCAGGACTGGTAAGGAGCAGAAAAGCTGTTGGGGAAAGGGGTATGAGAGGGCTGTATTCGCAGAAGAGTTCTTCAAGCTCTTCAGTTGTCTTCGACTGATGCTTTATTACTCGCTAGTAAGGCTGGGCGCTTGCTTTGCGCATCGCTCCTGCCGAACTGCGGCAGGGCCGGGGGAAGGCCAGCCCAGGAGGCGGCACCACTAGAGGCCACTGTTGTAATTTAGCAAGACACTTCAGAGTGAAATACTGCTGTTAATTCCACCGCTTATTAATTTTTCAGTAAAGTATATTCAGTAGGTGCAGACCATGGAGGCAAGAAAAGGGATTTTTATTTGTTTGTGTTTCTTCCCTTCCCCTCTACAAGAGAGAGTTTGCATAATCAGCTGGAGGATTTGCAGGAAGGGTTAAACAAATTTTGTTGGGTCGAATGTTCAATAAAAATCCAGATGTCCTGAAGAGCCAGTGTTGAGTTGCTCCTGGGTACCACTAAGGACCAAGGGTTGAGCCGAATGCTAGTGGCAGAGGGCACGTCCCCAGCGGCACACGTGCCAGCGCTCTCACTTTCCCAAGGAAGAGACAGCCGGTGACACCAGCACACGGTGACACCAGCATGCAGTGACACCAGCACACGGTGACACCAGCACATGGTGACATGGGCACATGCAGAGCACAGACAAGGGTGAAGGCTGCCCATAAACCCAGGAAGAAAAGGTGCCATGGGCTTTTCTCTGCTTCAGTTTTGCTGGCAGACTTAAAGCCAAAGCTGGTATTTGGGGAGCTCTGGAGTCAGCTTAACCAGAATTGCCACAAAACCTTAAAAAAAGAGAAATATTTTACATTTCACAGATGTAAGGACTTTTCCCCCCAATGTTATTCCCTCTCTCCCATCCCTGCTGGATTTCAACACCTCTCTCTTTTGCTAGGGTTGCTTTAGAGGGCAAAGGCAGCAGAATTGGCACAGCCAGATGTTGCAGCAGGGTTCCCAGCCCCGGGCCCCCAAAGCAGAGAGAGGGGTGCTGCATCACCCAGGGCAGTCCCCTCTGTGCAGGCCCATGGAGGGGGCACTGAGGGATAGGTGGGCTCAGCTGCCTTCCCTTGCAGGATAAAAAGTCACATCAATCTCAGCACAGTTTCCCTCCAGCAAATTGCTCTCCAGGAGCCCCTCAAGCCCATTTTCCCATGCAGGTGGGTGGGTGGGGTCTCGCCATGTCTGTACCCAGTTACTCTCCCAGCACCACTTCAAGGCGGGTGATGCTGATTCTTCTTCTTCCCCATTAATAACTCTTCTTCGCTGACGCCAGATGACTTCTGATTTCATGCTACAGTGAGTGACAGGCAAGTCTTGTCCAAGACAGGGTGTTGCGATGCCCATGCTCAGCCTGGCTGAGCTGGCAGCTGGAAATTCCTCCTACACCCACGCCGTGCGCAGATGTGTCACCTCGATATTTGAACTCAGAGCCTGCAGAAGCAAAGCATGAGCCTTGCCCATGCAGGAAAAAAGGCCTGACCCCTGAGGAAGAAGTGGTTTAGAGTCTGAGATGTCTTTTGTAGCTATGCCACTAGAGGGGAACAAAGATCTATAGTATTTCCTAGATCTGCAATGAGCTGAAAAGCCTCCTGCAATCCGGGGGCCACAGTGCCTGCCTGGAGATACTTCTGTGCCAGCACTATGCAAATGCTTTTCCTTGTCTCCGACAAGAAAAAACTCAATCAACAAGAAAAAAATCAATCGATTTTATCAATTGCATTTATCACAAGCAAAGAAGAGCAAAAGCAATTGTCCCTGAGGATCTGTGAATTTTACTAAGCACTGACACCTATGCCAGGTGAAAAATGAAGCAAACAATATTGCTTTTGGCAATACTTTTTCTGATAACGCTATCTCTAAATGGGGTGTTTGTGATATACACGAGGCACATGTGTAAAAACTAAAGAAATTAGTTCCAAACCATTCATATTTTATGTTGAGAGCTTCATAAATGAAGTACATGATTGTTTCTTTGCAAGTTGTCTAGAAATAATAAAGGTTGATAACGTGATTATTAGGTTATTCATTACGGAGGCATCATTCGTTTGCAATAATCCGGAGGCGTTAAAGCTGAAGATCTCTAATTGTGACGCTTTTAGAGGAAACATGCATAAAAGAAAAGTAGGGGGCAGCTTGTAATTCTCTCCATAAAATTAGTTCCTAGATGAAAAGGAAAGGGTCAGAAAATTAGTTAGTGACTTAATTAGCTCAGAGAAAAACTGTAAATTATCCGAAAAAATGATGTGGGAAAGCCTTAATGCACTGAGAGGGCTTGTAATATGCAGAATCACAGTAGGAATTTGAATTTGGCAATGATTCGATTAGTGTAATGGAAATGGTTTGGACATGAAGAGGGGACAATTGCCATCGATTTCTCTTAGGGTCTGTTCGAAGCTGAGCATGTGGCAGAGGAGCACATGGCATCAGGCAGAACAGACTCGGTCCTCGAGGCCGTCGGGAGACCTCTCCTGCCCGGGCTGCATGTGGAGGAAAGCTCCGGAGAAGTATTCTCCCCCAAGTCCTGCAGTAGGACTTGGCTGGTATCCCTCTTCCAGGTGCTTTCCTACCCTCCGCCCCAGCTGCTATCAGAGCTTGACGGCGATGCCTCGGTTATTTCAGCCAGCGCCAAGGGAAGGTGTGAAGGCGACACGTGCGCACATGTAAAACCTCTCTTGCACACATACAGTCTCCGTGTTGGGTTAAGGCAGCGGTCTCAGAGGAAACGTGGATTTCTCTCTCGCTTTAGCTTACTGCAGAATGTAATGTCATGTTCAGGAGAGAGGAGGCTGGGTGTCCTTGCTGGATTAGCACAAAAGGGAAGTATATGTGCCTGTCTGGACATAAAAGTTATGCAAACCCCCAAAGGGATACTCACTTGTGGTCGAGCTGATTTCTTGAGCAAAATGTAAACTTCTCTCCTGCTCTGTGTCACGGGAAACCTCTGTTCCTGGCAGCACAGCTGCAGGACTGCAAGCTAACTGAAAGACCTAAAAGTAAGAACAGGTACAGCCTACTGCTGGACTCGGTTTATGTCTACTATGCAAGAGGAACCTGAATCTGAAGTTATCTCTATCTGGTGTGGGATAAAGCAGCAGATCACCACTTTGAATCATGAGCTCCCCAAATGGCTCCAGTGTGGCAGCCCCTCGTGCCCCGGTTGGAGTTTGGACCTACATCCCAAATCCTTAATGGCTCGCAACCCAAAGAGCAGGGAGATTCCTAGGCTAGATAAGGTATGGTCCATCTCAGTCTGATGTCTGCTGTCATCTCTAAATTGCACAGTCGCACACCAAAGGTCTTCTCCATTTATTCAGAAAAAGCGTCAACCTCTTCTCCAAACCCAGAGAGCTTTGTTCTTCCCAAAGCACTTAAGTGGCTTAATCTAAACCTCCCGAGCTGGAAAATACCCACAGGTGAATACAGTGGGGTTTTCATCTTTGCTGCAAACACATCTTAAAATTCTCACAAAAATAAAGCCCTGTGGCCATGCTTAACTTTTCTGAGGCTGAATTCCCTCCTCATCATTTGTATCGCAATTGCCAAAAAGCGATGAGCAAAATGAGCCATCAGAAGTGACATTTGTTCCTCCCACCTTGTTGAAAATGGTCCCTGCCCTCCTGCCAAAAAGGTGTGGGATCACCCTGATGGGTGAGGACACCGCACGTCCCTTCCCCAACCACGCTGGGCATGTTTGTTTGGGACACTGAAAGTGAGTCACCGCAGAATTATGTTTCCCCAGAGGACCGAAAAATAGTTGGACACTAAATCTCAATATAAATCAGCCAAGAGTTAAATGTTTATCTTTTATCAGAGTAATGGGAAAAGTTCGAGCAAGCTGGCTAGATTCAGGGTGAAGTCAAACTCCCAAACTTTCTCTTAAATTAGGCCCGGCGGGGGCGTAAAAGCATCCTTAGGGACCACAGAGCTCTGCAGGAAATTATGCCAGCTCCACCAACTCATGTTCATTATCAGTGTCGCTCACTCATGTCACCTCCACAATTATTTTAGGACCTGTCACCAGTAACATTCTCCCACCAGCAAATGTTTCCAGCTCGCTCTAATGGGGAGGCTGAAGTTCGAAGCAAAAGTTACCTCTGCACCTACTCCTTCGCACTTAGTGCCTTTTCGCACCCCTGCCGAACAGAAAGCAGCCGAAGGCTCCTGCTCTCCGCCCGCGCCTGGCAGCTGATGGGAGGCACTTTGGAGCGAGGGGGCTGTGCAGCTTCCCGCGCTCAAATAAAGGAGTGGAGTTGCAGGAGGTGGGATGGATGGGCAGCGTCAGACTCTGGGAAGCAGACCCAGGGCTAAGCTGGGGTCTGTAATGCAAAAAAATTAAATCCACAAACTCCAAACTTCGAGGGAAATTAATGTCAGGCTCCTGTGGAGGTGCTAATGGTGTAGGGAGAGGACAAAGAGGAGATAAGCAAAGCCTACCCTGTTGTAGGGCTGTCACCCAGATCCTGAGAGCTGACCAACTTGGATACACGTTTATTAGTTTTCAGAAGATTTTGTGGAAGATGGAAGAAAAGACCAGCATCACACAAGCACACAATAATACAGGTTTGAAGAGACCCCACAGGTCTCTGATCCAGGCCGCTGCACAAAACCGGTGTACCCTCAGGCTGAGATGACATTGCCCAGGGCTTCACCTGGGTAAACGTCAAATAGCTCCGAGGATGGATGCTCCACAGCTTTCCTCTGCCCCTGCGCCAGGACTTAGGCCCTCTCTCACTGGGACCATTTTTCTCTTGCATCTACTTCGTATCTAGCTCTAAGCTGTCCCCGTTGCCTCCTGCCTGGGAAGGGTCTGGCTCCGTCTCTCCTAGAAGCCCCCCTCACCCTCTCCCCGCCAGCTCTGGGCCACCAGCAGTCCCCCCTCTGCCAGTGCAGGCACCGGCTCTGCACAGTGGCAATTTGTCCCACGCTTCTTCTCGGCTACTTCTGCTCTGAAATAGTGGAGGTTGTGAAAGGCGCTGGCCGCAGCCCATGTTCAAATGCGAATATGCCAGATGAGCCACCGTCGGGGCTCCAGAGATGAGCCATGTGCTGGAAGGGAGCAGCTTTGATTAAGTGGATTATGCTGGAAATAAGCACCAGACAAAGCACTGAAATGTTGACATGAGCTACAGCAATGAGAAACGGCAGTGATTAATAAGCTGCAGTACTGTAACTAATCAGTGTTTGCGAGCACTTTGGACCTGGAAAGCATCTGCTGAGAACTGTTCACTGTGAAAATTTCCTATACGATGTTGACAAATCATACTGATGTCTTCACAAGAGGGAAAGGGGCCGATGACTCCTTCGGTGGAAGGGACGTTTCAATGATGTTTTCTTCACGCAGGCACACCACATCCTCGTCACGGGCTGCGGGATGTCGCCCGTTCCCTGGCCCGTGGCTTTGTGCCCCCGCGTGCATTAGGGTTCGGGCTCCTGCTGTGCCTTCAGCCCTCAGCGTGCCTCCAGCACACCCAAACCTGCGTGGCACCACAGGCAGAGTGCAGGCAGGACGGCCACAAGGCACATTGGCCCAAGGGCACCTGCAGGACATCCGCTGGAGCCACTATTTCTGCTACGTCTCTTCCAGCTCCATCGCCTCCCTCCTTCCCTGTTCTCCAGCCAGCAGATGATTTCCCTGGGTTAGCATGAGCAGCGCACACAGATCAGAGCCCATTATCAAATTTTCCTTCATGCCAAGTTGAGCTGGAACTAGACTTTCTAGAGAAGAACGTACAATTTCATTACGGTATAAGCCAGCAAAAAAAAAAAAGCCGCTTGCTTGTGAGAAACCTCCATCCTTCTTGTAAACATTTCTGGGGAAAAGAGTCCTCGGAGTTGAACCGATGGCCCCATCTTGTCACCACCGGTGCAGACATCCCACCTCCTGCCCCAGACACCCTGTCCTGAGACAACAGGTGAAAAGCAAGTTCACGGAGAATTTTTTCTTCCTCCAGTTTCCCTTTTTTTTTCCCCACGTCTCACCCGCCTGCCTTTTATAGTGTAACACATGTCAGGGTTCATGTAACAAAAAGAATTTCCAATGTCAGGCAAATAATTTTTCCATCTGTGGTTTTTTTTTTTCCTCCCCATTTTATATTTTTTAACGGAAGTGGCATCTGCGAGGTGCTGGCTGTAACCGATACGTCCAGGAGTTGCGCAGTTCATTACCGGCACAGCCCGCTGTCGGCATGCCATTTTTGGCTGCTCCAGCTGTTGTTATGGAGAGGGCATGCATCAGTTCAGCTGACAGCTGCAGGCTCACAGAGAAAATGAAAGTTGTTTTTTCCTGTTCAGCAGTTGTCCCATCCTTCCCAGCACACCCTGATTGGGTTTTCTAGTAATAGGCGAAGGTTAGAAATCATGAAAAATATGGACAAGTGTCTTCTTGATATGGGTCAGGTCTTGCATCATCTCCTGCCCATTTTCAGAGTGGTTCATCCCCAAAGGCGGTTGTGTATGAGCCTGATTTACCTGGTTGGGAAATGCTTGGGACCCCAAGAAGGTACGAGCTGCTCTGGGTTGTAATAATTCGCATCAGACACTGAAGAAGTGTGATGAGAAGTGGAAGTGAGCACTGGGGGAAGAAGGTCCTCCAGGTCCAGCGTTTGAAATATTTCTGTCAAAACCAGCTCTGAGCAGCAAGAATTAAGAAATAGGTGTTGCTTCCCTGGAAAACCATTAGAGATGGACTTCACTGGACAGCTGCTGCCTTTCTCCCTGCTGATGCTGAACCATCCAACCGGTGTGTAGGAGAGGTGGTGGTAACCCTGACAGTCCCATGGCCATGCCGTCGGTTGCCCACACACCCTTCATTCCTCTATCCCCATCCCTGGGAAATGCCCTCCGCGTGCGTAGGACCAGGCAGGGCTTTCACCCATTGCCAAATCTGAGAAAAACAGGACAACTGGCACAGGTACGAGCTCATCATCTAGCCGTGTGAGCCAGTGCTTGCTGAAGGGAAGGAAAGGCTTTGTCAGACCTCGAGCAACATGTGTGTGCTATTAAAGGCATGTTAAT
The DNA here is from genome assembly GCF_030463565.1 of Pelecanus crispus. Taxonomy (NCBI): domain Eukaryota; kingdom Metazoa; phylum Chordata; class Aves; order Pelecaniformes; family Pelecanidae; genus Pelecanus; species Pelecanus crispus. Next base: position 2,692,630 of record NC_134653.1, on the reverse strand, counting down.
GAAGATAAATCTTTAGGTATGCATGGAAACCCTACCTGCACAATATAACAGCAACAGTAGCCGTAGTCTGTCAACCCTTCTGCTTGCACTGCCGTAATGTAACCAGATCTTATAATCTAGCTGGCTGGGACGCTATTACCCCTCACGGCTCGGCATCGGAGACATCAGGATCCCAACCCAGAGCCCTGTGCGGGAGCCAGGGGCGACAGCATCCTGCATCCCCACGGCGTTGCAATCGCAGCTGTGCCCTCGGCGCGGGCACCCGTGGGTGCCACCCTGGTTACGCAACCCCGCGCCTTGACAGCGGGTCCTGCGCCTTCGAAGGAGGGCCTGATTTCTCGTTAAATGCCTTGTGGAGGTGGAAATGCTCTTTCCATTGCTTTCCTGCCCACGCTCCTCCTGTGAGATCCCACACATGTGGCAATCAAAGCTAGGAAGCCAGCCTGACTTTCCGAGCATTTCTCACCGCTTTCTCACCCGTGATTTTGGGAATGTGGCAGGGGAAGAGCACCAGGGGATTTACAGCTCTCCGTGCCCTCCTCTGCACTGCTCTGACGTGTCCAGGGGCTTGCACCGACGAGGGGAATGGCAGATTGAGTGGTATCACTTAGCACATACTGGTGCTGAATCTGCAACACGGATGCAGGAGGAGCATTTCTCCCTAGCAGAGTATCATAAGGCATAAATCAAGAATATTTGTTTATCTTTCCAATAAAGGCAGCATGGGAAGGATAATTGCCTACACACTAAAATACAGACTGTATCACACCGAGAAAATTGAAGGAAATACTGCTCATCTATTCCTCTTTAACTGCCAAGGCATTTCCAAGCATCCTTCTTTTATTAAATGCCACATGAGACCTTTTTTTAATACTACATGAAAGAAAGGTACTTTATTAGGTAAACATAATGAAATAACCATGTGTTGTTTCTCACTTCATGGCAAATGTTTCTACTTCCTGACAGTATTGATTCCAGATCGAAAAATGCTGCTTTATCCCAGTGCCACTTACCTTTCACATAATCTGCTAAACTCAGCCTAAGAGCTGCGTAAAATTCCCTTTTCCATCAAATTTCCTTGACTTTTTTTTTAGTACAATACTTGTGGAGTCAAAAGATATTGCTCAAACTCAAATATTCATTCCAGTGCAATGTATTTTCGTATTTCCTTTTTCTGTGTGCTACCATTTGCACACCCATGAAAAGAGAATTTCCAGCTTAAATTGTGGAAAACAAATGACAAAGTATATTTGGTGGCAACTTTATTCAAAATTTGCAAGGTGCTGATGCTAAGCGTGCGTCACCCAGCAGTAAAAGACGGAAACCATAAAAACCTTAAGCGTGGAGTGCTTGCAAAGGGCTCTTCTTGCAGGCTGAAATACTAAGAAGCTGTGGCTCGATGGATAACCTGGACAAGCAGAAGAAATGAGATTTCCTCTATAGAGACTGTTTGAATTCATTACCTGAAATTACCACATCCATGCCACATTTAATGAACTACATTATTTTGGGGGTATGTTCTATCAAGATCACATTAACAATTTCCCATGGAAACCAGGTTGATAATGTTGCTGATGGAAATGAAGCTGAACATTAAAACCTTTGTCACATCTATTGAAAAAATGAATTTCAAGTGATGTGGGATTTTGTTTTCCTTCAGATAAGCATCCAGAAAGCCAAATGTTCATACGGACTTGCACAAATCTGATTAAGCCATCAGGAAGGAAATCTTGTGATGGTGAAATCAGGTGCCTTCCCCAGGGAATCTCAGTGTTTCATGATGATTTCTGATAAAGAAAAACTGCCAGGACCTTTTTTTTTTTTTTTTTTTGAGACACTCTGACTACAGAAGAAATAATTTTGGATGGCTCTGCACACTCACACACTCCAAAGTCATTGGGAAAACCAGGGTGTGCCCAGTAGCTCCAAACCTTCCAAATCCAGAGTACAACCCAGATGAGCTTGGACTCAGCAGGTCTCTCGGTGCTGCAACACTTGCATACAGCAGAGAAGTGATGGACCAGGGGAAGGAGTTGTCCTTTGCTGTTTGACCTCTGGTGCACACTGATGCTTTGCAGAGCCAGGGCAGGTGCAGGCATCTTCCCAGCTACAGTAAGAGCTAATCACAGCCCTCTGCTGCGACCTAAAATCTCAAACCTCTCATGTGCATGCGCTGGTATTGTGTGGGGAGACCCAGAGCCAACTCCAGGTGAAACCGATGATGACTTAGGATACAAAAAGAGGTGGAGGAACAGCTTCTACCCCTCTCTGTTCTGGACAGCACAGCCCCAGGCTACATGGCTGGATCCTGCAGCTGAAGGCAAGGTCAAGGTGTGGAAGGAGGTGGCTGCTCTGAGTGACAAGGGGACAAAAGAGCCCCAAAGCATCTGCCGCCTCCCTCTCCTCTCCCAGTTCCCATCTGGCCAGGAGCAGCAACCCTATCTGTGTCGGTTGCTCCTCCCAGTTGGCCACCTACTGCAGCTCTTCTGGATCTCCTTCCTGACCTGCAAGATTAGTTGGCAAACTCCAGGCACAGAAGAAAGATGGAAGAGCTAAGTCAGCTTGGGAAAGGTTGGAGGACCCTGGGATTACTGCATGGAATCTCTCTCATACCTCACATGCCCTTGGGGTTTTCCTCCGCCTCTTGGTGTTGCTGCCAGGCACAAGGAGACCAGCCACCCCTGCTTCTGCGTGGAGTGGGTCTCCGTCACAGCTGGTCTGGGTGATCCCGTTCATGTTGGACACTCCTCAGCCTTTCTTGGCAATTACTGCTCACATGTGCAACCAAACATGCTCTGATCCATACCCTGTGCTGCATGACATCATCCCATATCAGTTACTGCTTATTTCCTTCTTTTTGTCCCTTCTAGCCTCATTCAGACACAAATTCTTTGCCTCCTACATCAAATGAGTTGCGACCCACTTCCTCCAGACACTGACTGGGGAAAACTTGGCACCAAGAGCCCACTGCATATAAGATGATTTTTTTTGTTGTTGTTTTAAGCTGTTGATTTATTTAAGGCTCTACATCTTCCCAGCATCACCAAACATCTGATGATTTTATTTCGATTGCCTGGTTATTCATGGCCAGCCTGCTTTTCCACTCACCCAAGCCTCTTTCAGTTATGAAAAAAATGAAATGGTGGATGTTTATTTTATCTCTTTTCCCCAGAGGAGGAGTTTAATAATTTAGCAGCAGATATGAAACTGCTCCATGAGGAGTAATTTGTTTTAGGGGGGAAAAAAATGAGATGATTTTTTTTTTTCTCTTTCTCCCAGATCCCCATATATAAAGGTATGGTTTGCTTTGGATCATATTCACTCTCTGAAGACTTGGTTTTGCTATTAAAATCTTTATTTCACTACAGATTATTCTACCATTCCTTTGTCTCTCTGCTATTAGTCTGCTTTTGGTATGCAGCTGTCACCATGGCTTTTAGTAACCTGCTTTCTATTGGTTCCCAGAAATGGTTTATATCCCCTTAGAACAAGCCAATAAAGGATTTCAGGTGCTTTTTAACCTGCCAAATGCAGCTCATCAAGAGATGCATGGAAAGGAAAGGCAGGAAGCAACAGATTTTTTGTCACAACTTATTTACTAACCCTGTATTTTGAGTTTATTGCTTGCTTGGTCTCTTCTTTTCCCCTTATGAAACAGCACCTTTATGCTTGTAGTGACCAACACGGGGATGGACAAGTCCAGTGTCACCAAGTGAAGGACACCGGTGCCTCCCCGTGCATGCTGCCCACGTGCACCCAGAAAATAAGCCCTGCCGTCCCTTCCACGGCGATTGCAAGAGCGGGGCTCAATAAACTGCATTTCTAGACTGGGGACTGTCAAAGGCCCTTGTACATATTTCCCAGAAATTTTAGAGGTTTAATGGCCTCTGAAATCACCAAGATCTTCCAAATATCTATTCTCAGAAGACCTGTAAGAGCTCGGTATCTTGCCAGCCTTGGCGTCTCTGTCAAAGGGGGCTGAAGTTGACTGAATTATTGCAGGAGAGGCAGACAGACGGGCGCATTCACGGCAGCCACACAGGGCTCCTTTCACCAACCAGGTTAAAAAAAACCCCAAACCCTGCAAGTCCCTGCTCTCTTTTCCTCAGGATCCTGCCCTAATACACGGGTCCCCCTTGTTCCCAAACGTGGGACCCCCCTCCCCGAGGACACCCCACTGCCACGGATCCCCACGAGCTGCTCGCATGTTCCTAATGGGAAAAGCGGGATTAAATAAATAGCAGGTTCTGTAACTGCTAACTCCTAAGTAGTATCACTTTTGGCAAAGCTGTTTCGCATTCTGACCAAATGGAAATTCTTCTTTATAGCAGAGGGTTGGATTTTTTTTTTTTAATTCGCTCTTTTTTTTAATAGTTCTTGCGGGTTCCCCCCCTCTGTCATTTTTAATGTGCGGCACATAATAATATGAAGCTAAGGACACTGTTCTGATAATTCCTTGAGCAGCCCTAGCGAAACACTATCCAGATGTGTTGCTGTTTTTCTGCAGGGGGAATGCATTGTGCATGTCAAAAAAAAAAAAAGGGCAATTTTCCCCTCCACTTGGCCTTCAGTTTGAAATGAAGTGAGGTAGGCCACCATTTTGGGGCCAGAAGATGAAAACCAGCACACCCAACCCTTGCAATAACCTAATGAGGAAGGATCCAGAAGAGTTCATTTGAGGAAGAAAGAGCAGGAGACAGAAAGAGAAGGGAAAAAAAAAAATATCCAGGCTTAGGAATCAGGAGCAGAAATACGAGCCTTGTTCCTTGTAAGCTTGGATAATCTAAGTCAAAAACCACATGAATCAATTCAAGCTGAGTCCAGACTGCTGTTCTGTACACATATGTACACACACACAGCATTTGCTCTCTTTTATAACATTTTAGTGGCTGCTGCTTTGTTGGGAACTGTTGGGAAACACATTTGCTCTGTTCCCACTCACAAGGAGGGCTGAAAATGTTTTGATTTTATAATAATTGGACTTTCACACCCTGAGTGTTTTCAAAGCACTGCACGAGCATTATCTAATAATCCTTAAGGCAGCTCAGTGAGGTAGGTAAAAGTCAGCATCATTATCCTCATTTTACAAACCAGGGCGAAACCAAGACAGGGGTGATATATGCCTTGCCCAAGGCCACACAACACGTCGATGGCAGAGATGGGATTAGTGCTAAGGAGCTGCTGGCTCACGGCCCGGGACTGGGGCTCCGTCCACTGGCCCGGGCTTCCCCTGGGATGGAAATGTGTTTGTGCACGAGTGAAGAAGAGAAAGGGAGGGGAGGGCAAGGTGTGCAGGAAATATGCACCGTAACGAGTAGCGCAGGGGTGTTTTTTACACCAAAAGGATGGGCTCGGAGAGCTCCGTGGTGTTTCAGATGTCCTGTCTTGCAGGCAGAGCTGATGCTCTTGCTCAGCTGGAGAGAATGATTTTTTCCAAGGCAGAGGTTGGTTGGTCGGTTGGTTCCTTGCTGACCGACCTCCTTCAGACAAAAATGAGTTGAACTCAGAAAGGGAGCGAGCAGCAGGTCTCTGCTAACGGGGCTCCTCCAGACAGAGATGGATGAGGGAGCGCTGACCCCGGCGGCTCTGCTGGCAGGGGAGCAGTGACAAGCAGCTGGCAGTTGCAACTACCTCCCCCGAAACAGCTGGATCTGAGGGAGGACATCTGGATGCAGTCTGGGTGGTTTGCAAGAAACAATGTCCACTGAGTCACCAAAGAGAGTGAACCTGGGTCTTCAGGATGCAGAACACGAGACGCCCTGTGTTCGCTACGGGGATGGGGCTGCAGGGCGGTTGCGGAGATGGACTGGGCCTCCCACGGCGCAGAGGCGGGAGGAATGACTGCGTTAGGGGGTTATGCACTCCGAACCCTGCCCCGGCGTCCGGGGACTGTGGTGGATCAGAGCTGCATGTGAACCACCAAAATCCTATAAATCCAAAGGCACGCACAGAGACTCCACAGCCTACGAGTGCACCGGGGTCAAAGAGCCAAATGGTGATGTAACAGGTGGAGGAAAACTATTAAATCTCTCCCAATCTTCCCTGCAGCTGCCAGTCCCGGTTTGGCTAAGCCACTGGAGGCTTCTGAAGCTCCAAGAGGGCTTTTTTTCCCATGCAGAGGTGGATCTGCCAAACCCACATCCCACAGCCAGCCATGGCTGCGCCTGGAGCCTCGCAGGTGATGGGACCCTCCAGTAAAGCACCTGAGGACCCCAATTTCAGGAGTTTTGCAGCCCCTCTCTCTGGCTTTCAGCAGCAGGTGAAGGTGAAACTCCTCACAAGGTAGCGTGACCGTCTGTCTAGTTTCTCGAGCGCAGTCCCCTATCGAACACCTAGGCCAAGCAGTGCTGTGTTTAGCTGATTCACAGTCACTTCTGCTGGGCTTTCCCGACTCCAGAACTACTGCCTGACTTCCCAGAGCAATATCACAATGTTGTCTCCGTGAAAAATCTCCCGTAACATCAGACACCAGAAAATCCAATTAGTGACCGCCTCTGCGGATGCTTCTTAAGGGAGGTAAAATTAAGTCAGAGCTTGCACCTTCTTAGACATCAAAGCCTCAGAAGAGCAAGAAATCAGCACAGGAAACCAAGTTTTACTAGTTCTGGTGCTCAGGGCTGTTTCTTACCAAGATCATAGAAAATACCCTTGGGGTGTCCTTCTCCACACTAGGAAGAACACTGCTTACAGGATTAAGTCCAGCTCTGTTTCCTGCAAGATTTTACTATCTGTAAAGCAGTTACATGGTTTGCATCGAATCGCTGTTTGCTCTGTGAGAAACCAACCGTTCCCTGTTTTGAGGCGCCTTTTGCCTTCGATCCCACTTGACAGCATGCGGATGACTAACCTTTTGCCAGCCAGTTTCCAGACCCAAGAGACACATCTGTATTTCTGAAGTCAGCCACAGGACCGTAATGCCAGATACACCACCCTCTCCAAAATTGGCATCAGAGCCCACCCTCAGGGCAGGTATTTATTAACTACAAGTTCACATAAAGGCTGCACTCGCTGGGTATCCACCATGCAAGGCGTCCAGACCTGTGGCCACTGCACCGCGCAGCTCCTGAGTGTTGGAGTCCCTTCTCCTGACTTTGGCTGGAAGTTCATCTCAGTTCATAACAGTTGTGTTTTACCTTTGTTCTGCTTCCCTACGCATAAGCCCGTGGCCTAGAGGGAGAAACGCTGCTTGAATGTGCAGGAAACCTGGGCTAGATTCCCGTTCTCTTGCTCCTTCAACTACTTTAAAAGGAAAAGGAGTGGGGTTTTCCAGCCACATGCGTGTCACATTCATGCATCTCGTTAATGCAGCATCGTGGGGAACTTGCTCTCCAAGCCTCATTACCTTTTGTCTCCAGTTCCAGGAACAGAGCAGACGGTTGCCAGACCGTGGTATGCAACACTTACCCCTTGAAAAATCTTTAAAGAATTTAAGCTTTGCACAGACATTTTAAGCAACCCCAGCTGCCAATTCCACATGAGACAATCTTAAGATAAATGGATGTTTGTAATCATCCAGGCACTGGCGAAGGAAAGAACCACCATTCAGGTAAGTAGCTTATTAAATTTACCGGCGTGCCCTGGGTGATTGCACTAGCGGGTTCACCCATGTCTGTCCACACTTTCTTACAGTGCCACTTTTACTGTGCTCAACACTGCAATTAGCTTGATTTATATTAAACATTGTTACCGCTCCCTTTCCCTACGTTGCTGTCTTTGGGAAGCCTGGAGAGTTTTGACAGGAGTAAACCATAACTAATAGGAGCGGAAGATGGTCCAGCGACTGGGGATCTGGGCTCTGCTCCTTGTGATGCCACAGACCTTGTCAGGGGGAGCAGATAGCCTGCCTAAAAAATGAAAAAAAAAAAATGCTTTGGCTTGAGAAAAGCGACAGCAGATGCCTGTGGGTGTTCCCAGCTCCTGCAGAGAGGAGGGAGTGACCCTCTCCCATCGCCCTCCTGGCAGCAGAGCACTTGGAGCAAGACTTCAAGCAGGTAGAAATCACCTGGCGTGGGGATTTCATGGCAAACCCACCTCTCAGGGGAAAAGTGTGCTGTGTGGGGTGAATCTTTCTGAAGTGGGATTTGCTGCCGGGCAGAGGGCCAGCCCTGAACTGCCAGAGCCCTCGGGGCTCGCTTAACCCCCGCCTGGCACCCCGAGTGCCGAGCCCACGCTGCCGCTCAGCTTTGATACGGCCTCGCACCCCTCAAACAGCGCACGGGGGCGTCAAACGAAAGCCCCCAAGCCTGCAGCGCGCAGCCCTGCCCGCCTCTGCCCATGCTGCCGGCACTGGAGCCCACGTAGCACGCTCCTCCATCCCCACCAGGCAAGCATTTTTCCAAGACCCATGGGCAGATGTTGGGACAGAGCATCACCCTGCCCTTGCCGAGCATCCTGCAAGGTCCGCTTGCTGCTGCTGGTGCAGCGGGTGCCGCTGCCAGCAGGGTGATTTGGTAGGATATTTGGGGTAGCCGAACAAAGTGAATCCAGTTAAAAGAGTTTAAGGAAAGGCTGGTGGAAAAAGGGCTGCCACTGTCACCCAGCTGCAGCCATGACCTCACTTAACCGCACTTGGCCTCTCCTGAGCTGAGCCCTCGTGGCACTTCTCCCATACGCGCTTGTGCTCAGCTAACCCGGCTAAGCGATAATGCAAATTTACTGCAGCCAGATGAGCAAGAGATGAGAAAAATATCTTGAGTGTTGACTGTCGGGCAGGACCGAGGGGGATGCAGAAGTCACTCCTCTTGTGTTGGGACCTTGCACTAACCATGGACAAGCTCCGGAGGGTGGCATTGACCTTGGTGGACAGGACAGCTAGCCTGCAAGGCTTGGGTCGCTCTTCTTGCCCTAATCCACACTGGATCAGCTGATTTCATTTCTAATTTCCTCACACATGTGCTCAAGCACAGCTGTGGAACATGAGCCGAGTCTGCAGAGGAAATCCTGAGATTTACACAGGCCCCAGTGGATTATAAAAACCTGGAAACCGGACAGATAACACTCATGTAACAGACTCGAAACATGCTGAGGAGAAAAAAAAAATCACAATAGATTAAAACCTGCTGTTCTCTGCAAAATGTAAAAGTGTCTTTTCCAACACTTTGAACTACTGTGTTAAAACTTTGTAGGTAGCTATCGTTTCAAAGGTGTAATCTTCAGGAGGATTTTTTTTTTTTTAAATGGATTTGGTAAAGTTGCAATAAAAGAGTTCTTAAAAGGGCTTGACCTGGAGGGCTGCAAGCTTTTTGCCTGGCGAGGTTCATTTCTAAACTGTGAAGCTTCCAGAGCTTCTGAGAACTTCCAAAATCTGAACTGGCTGATGATGTTAAATGCACAAGGTAGTGGGAGTAAGAAGTAAACATTTCTTGTTGGGAGATGTTACGTCCTCCATCCCAGTGGAACCAGTTGGATGTTGTGTGGGTTTGACAGGGGACAGATAAATCTCTTTTCCCATCTTCCCCCTGCCTACAGAAAGCACAGACACTGTATCTGAGGGTTTGACTTTACTGCAGCCTGGGAGATGACCCAGCTAGAAAAGATTTCATTCATAGGTTGGATGCTCAGCTGATTTGGTGCGAATTCACCGTGGTGGCTGTATCAGTCTACACCCTTACCTATATCTTGTGGTTTTGTAGCCCATTGCGTATAGCAATGCTTTTCTTCCCCACTGCAAAGCAATAATGGCCACAGCCACCATTTTCTTTATGAAATATCTTTATCCTGGTTCATGGTTTCAGCTGTTCTGTGCCCATTGCCCCTGTTTCTTTATGTTTGCTCTTAGACCTTTTTAATAACTTAAGCTAACGATTGACCTGGAAGGGGTGACCACTGTCCTGGAGAAATATTTTCATATTCCCTATATCAGTAGTGTATGAAGGACTTTTTCCACATATTTTCCAGTTGGCTACTGGCTCAGACCTGCCATTTTTGTGCTATTGAGGTCTCCAGCTGCATCAGTGGGATCAAAACCAGGCACAAGGTCAGACTGTTTTTTCTTAAGCTGTCAGATGTGATTTATTGCTTTTCTCAGGATCAATGACTTAAGAATTTGGGTTGCCAAGCTGTGCTGGGTCACGTCCATCCAGAGCGGTTAACAGGGCCAGAACCTCTTACTTCGAGGCCCCTTTTTCCCCCAGGACTTTGTGTGAATCTCAGTTCCGTTTTATCTTGGGCATCAAAAGAATTTCGAGGAGGGGTCAGATAGAAGTTTGGGGGGTTTCCTCCCTCGTTTCTATGAAGAGCAAACCAAGATGGTTTGGGGTTTGCGAAAGCAAAACCAGGTTGACTTGGATCTCAGATCTATTTTATCTCAGTCACCAATCTTTCATTTGAATTCGGGGTTTCCAAACCAAAACCCAGCTAAGACTTTGTAAAAAAACAAACCTGAAATCCAGCCTCCTCCACACATTCCAGGCGGTTGCTGAGAAGAATTCTCCTCCAAGTGCATTTCAATCAAACTGTGACAAGAAGAAACCTCAGCTGACATCCACCTCCCCCCAGAAGGAGCAAATCCCGTCCTGAGAGGGGCAGAAAGAAGAACAGAGAAAGGCAGACAAGACCTGACTTGGTGTCTGCACTACCAACATGCTCCAAGCCGGAGCTATTTAAATGCAAAGCAAGAACTCCAGGCATCTCACGACCTTTAACATGGCTTGAGACACTGTGAAATGATGTTGCAAGTATCATATGACAAGACAGAAGAAACGCTGCCGAGATTTGCCCGGTCTGCGGAAGCTATTGGGGTAGTCAAGAGGGTAGAGTGGTTTGAGCCTTGGTGCCTTACAAGATGATAGAGAAGGTGTGAAGGTGCAGAGTGTGTTGCCTTGAAAGATGATTCTCTGAAGGACGTGGCAATGTTGTCCTCAAAACCGGAGCCACTTCTATCACAGATGAGGTTAATATTTTAGGATGCACAGATGTGGGGCATGTAGGAGATGGGGCAGTGCAGAATGCTCAGTTTTCAAAGGTAGGGTTGCAGCATTTGTGTTTTGAGCCCTTCTCTTAATATCCAGAAAGAATCAGGTCTTGGCAGATGGTCAGTGACAGAAAGAAGGAAATCAGTCTCTGCAGGTCATTTTTTCCACCAGTAATGTGATCCCACAAAAAAAAAAAAAAAAAAGTAATTTCCATCCTCTCCCCCAGGAAACTGTGTCTCTCCTATTGGATCCAACTCTTAAAAAATTGCTTCCCATTTAAAAAATTGATTTCCTCAACTCTAAGTTGAAATCCTTTCTATCACGATTTCCAAGGTATCTGTTCTGCTCTGAACGTCGGCTATCATTCCCAAGGGTTTTGTGACATAAACTGTGGCTTTTGACCGAGAATCAAAGCTTCCTGGGGTGAGCACTGTGTGTTTTCTTTTGCATTTTGCAGTTCTCCCACTTCAGTAAGTAATAAGTAGCCAAATGAAAAACTGCCCATTCTATGCAGCTAGAACACTTTCGCACAAATGATCTTTTTTTGGTACCCTCTGTAGCATTTATTTGGCGCCTGTCACAGGCCAAATTGAATGGGAAAGTAGAATGAGTCAGAAACTGCAGTGGTGCCTTTATTATTTAGTTCAGCCTTTCAAAATCATACTGTGAATAATCCAGAGAGCAGAGATCCTGCAATGGTCTGGAGAGCAAAGTCAGTGCAAAGTCGGGCACCGGAATGAGTCCTCAAGGAGGGCTGTGCACACCAAGCCTTTAATTGCTTCTTCAAGATATGGGCTGGCATGCCCAGCTCTTGCGCTTGCACTAGCACACGTGTGCCCTCACATGTACACCCGCTCGTTCATGCCCACCCCAATATTCGCTCTGATCCAGGCACGTCGCAGTTGACAACACAGACAGGTCCACAGGAGACACCCTTTACGCAGGCGGAGACCCACGAAGCCCAAATCCGGCACACACTTACACGCAAACGTCCAGCAAAGGGGACTGTCCCCGGGTGAGCACAGCCGCTCTCTGCACCGCAGGCGCCGCAAGCTCGCTCGCTGCACGCCGACACGCGCGGCGCCAAACTGCATCCCACGCGCTGCACTTTCACATCTATCCGAGGAGGATCGTAACGCACTGTAACAACCCGCTGGAAAGCCAAAGACCCAGACTTGGGGATTTTATTGGACCATTAACTTGGACAATGAAATTCTTCAGGGAGGATATTTCTCGAGACAGACAGTTTCGTCAAGCAGTTTTTTCCATCTGACCCTGAGCCCCAAAAGTAACGACAGCCTGAACACAGAAACGCTGTTTGCTGATTGGTACCACGATCCCGTGAAAGTCAACCATGAGCCTGGTGAATTTTCCTCTTTAATTAGGTGTGAAAAGTCAACGGAGCCGCGTGGCTCTCGCAGGGGAACCGTAGGGAGGCTGTTCCATGGACAACCCCTTTCCACCCTGCAGCGCGGCAGACCTCAGCCCCATACAATCGCCCTTTGAAAGCCGGACCACAGTTACAGCCCCAGCTTTCCTTCCCCTGATGGCAAACTGGGGAGAGCCTGGAAATCCTGTAACTCCCAGAGAGCCAAACAGTGCCTGGCTATATCCATTCCTCAACAGGTTTCTCTGCTAAGGGGTCTCAGCCACCGAAATCACTTCTGGGCTGTTTTTACTTTGCATTTCAATGCCTCTTTGCTCTCTGAGAATTGGAAAGTGCTCTGTGTGCAGGGTGAATTTTGTCCTGCAATGCTCGCGACGCAGCTGGGAGGATCATGGTCATGTACTGTAACAACACAGGAGACCAAGGTGCTGGGTTATTCATTATTTCAGAGTTTCCAAAGAGCTGAAATCCTATTTAAATGCCAAAATTAGGGTGCTATGGGCCGTGCTTCCCGAGTGAAGTACCACAGCACTGTGCGCCATCAGCTCCAGAGCTGAAGCCGGGTAACAGAAGAGCTTCTCACTGGTGCTTATTGTACAGAATTACAGGTTAAAGTGACCTGCGCATTGCCTTTCTTGGGGATTTCCAGCGTACCCCAGTGTTTGCAGTACTGATTCTGAGGTGCATGAGACCCTGCCCACCCAACAGCAGAAGCCCTTGGACAGAGCTCTTAATTTCAAACAGAAGGACAAACTGTGGGGATTTAGGGCAAATCAAAGTGATTTCACCCAAGCTGCTTTTGGCAAGTCAGTGGCACAGCCAGGAAGGCATCTGGCTCCTTGACTCACCAACAGGCTCCCCAGCACCAGTTCAGGTTTTTAGGTATAGTTTTACAAAAACTTTACAAAAACTTGTAAGTTGTTGCCCTGCAACCAATTCAGGTTGTACCACTGGCAAGACTAAGGTGAAGTAAAATCTCCTGAGCAGGAGGACAGAAGAGGAATGAGAGAAGGAGCACTTTCATTTGCAAGCAAGAGGAGGGGTGAGGCAGAGAGGGAGAATGCCACCCCCAGCCGATGGTGCAAAGGGAAAGGCTTTCACCCAGCCCTGGATGGGTGAAAGGAACAGAGAGGAGAGCAGAGAGGTTTTTATCACTCAAAATCCCCTGCCTTGCTCTGTGGGTTTGTACAGCACCCAACGTAACAGCTTTCTAGCCAGAATGCTAATTAGCTGTGACCGAACAAGAAGAGAGAGCAGGGAAAGGAGAGAAATTAGGTCACTGACACCAGATAGTTTAAGTCCGTGCAAAGCTTAACCACCAGTAAGAGATCTGCTGACTGGCTTTGGCAGTTATCTTCAGAAAAATCCTCAAATCTTATGAGGTTTCAGGTCTTAAACTGCGTAAGTCTTCGTGAAGTGTCATCCTTGCTCAACCAAGTGGCCTGTTAGGCAGGCAGTTACCTCGGCAACATTAAAATACAGTCAAGGTATTATAATTTTTTGTTAAAAACATACAATTTATTGTCAAGATCAGACACCCTCACCTCCACACACGGCAATATGTGATTGTTGAGTTAACCTTCCACATCTATCTGATGTTTTGGTTCAAGTTTTAAGTAGCTTCTGCCTGCATCAGTGGGGAAAAAGAGCAAGCCAGCAGCAAAATGTGAGCAACCTCATAAATCTGTAGAAAACTGAACCTTGGGAGGATTTTACATGACTGAATGCAAAACAAGGCAGTGTGTGCGGTAATTGAAACGTTGCATTACAGTTAGACAGGGAGGATATTTGGTAATGCCTTCAAAGTTAGGTCTGAGAGCACGTCTGCGTGGCACGGTTTTGGTGGCATGCAGCAACGCTCAGTTTTGCTGCCACCCAGCTAATCTGAGGACAGAAATAAGGACAGCTGCATTACTCTGGCATCTGCCTGACTCTGCTTACCTTACTGCGGCAGCTGAACAGCTGCTGCTGCTGGAGCAAACGCAGTTATTACCACTACCATTAACAGCAGCAGTGCACTAATTCCTATGCAAACATATCTTATGCAACATAAGCCAATACTGCCCCAAGAATACGCAGTATAAAGACCTGATGGATAAAGCAGGGAGAAGCAAGTTTCTGCAGAAGAAGAATGCCAGGCATGTCCCTCTATCAAACCATAATTAGTCTGTAAAGTGCAGTGAAAGCTCAGAGCAGGTTGTTCCGATTGTGGGATAGGACATGTGTTGTGATTGCAACCAGCTTGTACACTCCACGGTGCGTGTTCAGGTCAGGTGGCTGGAGAAGGCTGCAGAAAATAAACAAAAAGCCATTACCACATATACACCACAGATGAAGGCTTCAGCACTGCTGCCAGAGTTCGCAATTTTCCAAGGAACTGCCGCAACAGTGTTTGGTCACCAAACCGAGTGTTTGCTAAGTCTTCCAGAAATCTTCCCCGAACCACACCGTAGGCTTCCTGCCAGGAGATGCAGTGCCTCTTGCTATCTTTAGACTATTTAGATATCTAGTTTGATGCAATTTGGTGCATGGGAGGACCCATTCGGCCAACAGAGTGAGGGGTGAGACTGAAGCCTCAGTGACATTCCTGACATAACCTGACCTGGATGGTGTGAGCACTCCCTGCAGCTACCAGCATCTGCCCTGGCAGCCGAGTGAAGAGCCACCAGAGAACTATCTGATGAACTAATGATAAAAAATGAATCAGAAACTGCTCATAATGCATGTCCCAGGAAAGCAGATACATGGCTCAGCAGCCTCCAAAACGTGGTGCTCTGCCATCTGGGAGAGGACGGTGATGGGGAGGCGGGAGCACATCTGTAGCCTCGGCCCCAGCTAGGACCACCCCAGGGGATGTGGGAGCAGTTGCTCTTGGCTCTCATTCTTCCATGCAGGAAATCGCAGACAGAAATATGATGCATCCACCATACGGCAAGTCCGGTGCGTCCTGGACAAATGAGCTGCTCTCCGTGGCTGGGTGTGCGGGGTGGAGCTCGGCCCCGGTAGCCCCTTTCCCCTCTCCCACCTCCAGTGAAGCCGCCCCAGGATCAAACCACGGCACTTCACCAACACAATGAACTCAAACATTCCTCTTCCGGAGAGGATGTGGTCAGTCACCACACACATCTTCTGGGGCCCGACCACAGATCCAAACAGTCTGGTCACACATCACATGTAATCTTAACAGCAAACTTTCTGACATGCAGTTCAGACCTACCCCTGTCCTTGTGGGATATTTCCCTTATATCTCCATGATAATAAAGAGTGAGACTTGTTCAAAATATTAGTATCTGGGGAGAGAGAAAAAACGCTCCAGCAGACTATGACTCACACAAGAATTCCCTGAACCTGAGATGTGGGTAAGTCGTTAGGAAGAATGAACTCATCCCAGCTCGGAGGTGAGGAGTCAGGATCTCTTCCCAAGCTGAAGTTCCCACAGCCTGCCCCAACGAGGCCCTTACCGGGGGATTCATGCTGGCATCACACAGCAGATCCCACCCCACGCGAGGCTCTGCCAGCTGGGAGATGCTCTCAGACACCGTGGTTTAGAGCAGGGACCCTCTGTAAGATGTGGCCGATTGAACACATCTCATAGCGAAGGATCAGACCTAAGGCCATCATTTTGTGCTCCGTGGCAGGACATCAGCCTGGACACGATGCGATGACACCTGGAGCTGACATTTCCTCTCCCACCAGCAGCACTTTGGAGACCCTGAGCTCCTAACTTCTCACATGTCCTCCCTCATACGCTGGCCCAAATGCTCCTGCAAGGTCTGCAGCACGCACAGCACATGCCAGCATCATCTCTACGTAAAAAGGGCCATGTTTTATACAGCAATACTCTCCTGAAAGTGTTATTGTCCAACTTGCAACATGTATGACTGCATGAGTCTGTATAAAAAGAGCAGACTGACATTCTTCCAGCCAAATTTTTTTTTTTAGAAGAAAATAATGCTTATGACTAAACCTAACTTTTCTCTTTTCACTTCCGTTAAAAACTCAGGATGTTTTTATAAAGATTCCTTTTTTTTTTTTTTTTTTTTACTGAAAACCTTTATATGGGACAAAAAGTAATTTTTTAAAAAACCTGAAGATGAAAATTCTTTTTTTTCTGATGTGGATTTTTCAGGAAATATATCAGGATTAAGGGTTTTTTACTGAAGGTTTCTGCAGTTGGGTGAAACATGTTTTCCCACCAGCTGTAGGGTGCATATCAGCATATTCATTTAATCAACCTGAAGTTTCCCTGTTTAATATCTCCTGGTGCCTATTAAAATCCAGTTAGTATAATATATAGTATCCATCTTCCAGCAATTAGCACGGAATATCAGTAATTTATCAGCATTTCCATCTATGCTTGGAGTTACAGACACCTACAGTAACTATTTAGTAATGACTTTCTTATGGCTTCTGTTGCAGATATAAAAGCTTATAATGCTGAAATGATTGTTTTTTATCAGTCAAAGTATTTTCCAATCTGTCCCATTTCCTCCACCCACATATTTTGTTTTGTGTGAGGAAAATTAAATAAACAGAATCCATTTTTCCAATGAAAACAAAATTAGTTTGCAAGCCAAAAGGAACTCAGCTTGAATGCAATCGGACTGTGAGCAATTTAAAACAATTTCTGTGTGTTTGTTAATGAAGAAATTAAAAGTTTAGAGGGAACAAAGTCACCGTGAATGACGCATTGGAAATAGTCTAACTCAGCTTTGCAGGGTAACACGTATCGTTTGGACGTGGCCCTCATTGTTGATAACATGGCAGGAGCATAAAGGGCACGTGGCAACCAAAGTTTTGGAAACCAAAGTACAAACCAACTGCTTCCATGGCTCTGGGTCCAGCTGCTCAGGAGCCAACAAGCAGCACTTGCTTCTCTTTGGCCACACAAGCAGCAGAGTCGAAGCAGTGGCTCCTGAGCCCGGGAGATGGTTTGTTGCAGCTCATGGACGTGGGAGAGGGACCCGGGAAGGGCAGAGTCCCGGAGGGCAGCACACGGGGCAGTGCATCCCAGGTGCCATCTTCAGGACCCATGGCCCCTTCTGCAGCTCCTGGAGATGGAGACAAGAGATGAACTTCCTGGTCTGCAAGCCACACACTTGGCTAACTGTCTGGTCCCTCCTTAATTTCTCCTGGGGTCTCATTAATGCTGACCCCATCCCACTCCCAGCAGCCCTGCCCGCAGCCTGTCCCCTTCACGTGCAGCAGCCGACCATCCGGTTGTGTTCACATCTCTGCTCGAAATTTAGAAGTGGCTCATGCCCAAGAAAAGGTCACTTCCCCCCCAAACTAGAGGAGCCAAGTGCTCCTGCCTCCCCGACACTCCCACGTCGCCGGCCAAGTGCAAGCGGTGATGGATGACTTTTTTAATAAACACGGCCAACAGCCCGGCAAGCTGCAACCAACCCTGCAATGAGCCCAAAACACATGGCGTTGGCCGGCGGGTCCCCAGGGAGGATGCTCAGCAGTCCAAGGGTTTCTTCGAGAGCTCCTCGCCATTCCGGGCTGTCCCGGGATAGGACAGCCCCTGCCAGGACTTCAGTGGCCAAGGAGAGCTTGCACTGAAGCAGAGGGCGCTTCCATGAAGAAGGGAAATCTCTAGAAACATCTCTGAAGGTACAGGCGAGTTGAGAGGGTTCAGAAGTGGGATGGGGGCTGCGGGAGGGAGGGCAGCAGCAACAGGTTGCCTCCGAGCTGCTGCTGGCACATGCTCCCGACCGCCTGTTGCTGTCTCCGAACAGATGTGGGCAGTTTCTCAGATGATGAAATATTGAATATGTTTCTCCTTCAGGGATTATTACTACTAAATAAATCTGCAGGTTTATATGTTTAGCAGCTGACGGAGATTCTTTTTCCCTCCCCTTCTCCGTTATATTATTCCTTGCAGCAAGAGCCAAAACAAGGCTTTTAAGCCAGGGAGTGGAGAGAGAACGATCAGGATGTGATTTGGGAAATTTTAGAGACAATGCTACAGCAAATGGGGGCAAAATATCCTACCCAAAACATAGCTCATTTATACGTTTAAGCTTGTTTCATGGTGTATCTTGGACTCCATGAGCATTGGTTTAACCACCAGTTCATAAATTCGTCTGGTATCTTTAGAATTTGTGGCCTGGGAAAAGACCTTTCCCACTCTCCTGGCGGTATTGGATTTATTTTTTTTTCCCTTTCTTTCCTTCTGAGCTGACTTTGAGGAACATGGGGCTTGGGTTTACAGTGTTTTAAGTTCCACTGAAAATATTCCCTGATCAGCCCCAAAATGAAAGATGGAGAGGGTGTGATCAAGGAGCCCAACCTGTTTTCAAGGGCGTTCCAGCTCCTCTTTTGGGTAATGGCAGGTTGATCCAGGGGCATGAGCTGAATCATGCAGTCTTGATGTTTTGGTGTCTACTTTTTTGTTAGAGGGTCTAAACTTACTTGAAGGCACCTCTAAAACCAGCCTGGAGAGAGGCTCGGTGCTGTTCCTGTGGCCTCCGCGGCTCCTGGGTGTCTGGCGCCAGAGACACCTTCCCAGCACAGTCGCAGGACTTTGCTTCCTAGTTCTTCCTTCCAGTTTCTAACTTCCCCTTGTTTCATAAACGTTCAGTTCAGATTGCCGAAAGGCCCCAGCTCTGGTCAAATAAGGAACGTGCAAGAAACGCTTGCCCATATACCGAAGCCGATGGCAGCCCTCGCTGCACCTGAGAAGCTCCAGGGCTGTTTTACCTGCGATGGGATATTGCTCAAGGCATGGGGGACTCCTGTGAGACAGCGCAGGGCTCAGCTGCTCTGGTTTAGGAGCCCGACCCGGCACGTGGGAGCGAGGAACCGCACCACGTGCCTAAGGGTGCCCGTGTCCTGACACTTGGCCGTAATAACCATCATCATCATCCCAGGTCCACTGTGAAGAGAGGAAAGGAGTTATGAATTCAGCTCATCCAGAGGCTTGGGAAGCCAAGGAAGCTGATCCCATTTGGGTGGAGCAGGAAGATGTATCATGCTGTTTGAAACTCCCTGCTAGTTTGACCACAAATTTAAAAGCTGAGATCTCTGCAGGAGAAAGTCAGGAGGAGGGTATGAAGCACAGGGCGGGGAGGCATCCTTGGAGAAGCATGAATGCCATGTGCCAGGCTGGCAACACCACCTCTGTGACAAGGGGCACAGCTGGCTTCGTGCACTGCCCTTCTCAGCTGCTGCATTTGGGACAGGGGCGCAGCCGTGCCCGTCCAGCCCCCGGGAACACAAGGTCCGGGCAGTCCTTGCTCCCCTCCCAGCTCCAGCTGCACACACGGCCCCGTGCCCGGGGGGAGCGGCAGGTGCTGCATGAGGCCAGGTCCAGGGGCATTTTTAGGAAAAAGGGGATGCTTGGAATAAGTCTAGTACAAATCCCCACTCAGCTCACGGGTTTTCAGAAAACACTCTTTGCTGCCTTTTCCGCCTCTTGGGCATGAGCTAATTAAACCCTGCAACAAGCACAGCATCAGATAAAAGTAAGGGGATCCATGTGGAGATGGGGAAGCTGTTGGACTCAGGGCCGTATTTCTGATTCCTGGCTCGTAGCTGTGGCCAGCCCAGGGAACGTGCCTCTGAAGGTGTCTCCTTGGTGCTCGCCATGCGGCAAGCATATGCTGGGAGCTCGGCCGGTCCAGCCCTCCTCTCTGCTGTGAGACCTCACTGAATCACTGAGCAATTAGGTAAGAATAAAGCTGAAGTGGGCTCTCATGTTACCAGCGAAAAGCCAATGCAAGTAGGACAGAGCTACTTACATCACAAGTCTGAGGTTAATGCATTTCACAACAGCACATGAAAATCTTTTAGCAGATTGTTCTTTATTTAATGGTTAAAATGCGGGGGGAAGGTGCTGTGTAATCCCACGGTCGTGGGGAGAAACCTGCTCTTGGACTCATCCCCCCTCATCCCCTTGCAAAGCTGGGGAGGAAAGAAATATTATTTGTAGTGTGTTTTTGACAAAAATATATTTGGTTTTTTTAAATTTTTATGTCCCAGTTTGCGTGAATGAACATGATATTACACTGGTTTAAGAGAACTTTGGCAACTTTTTATTGCTGTTTTACAGCAGTTGTTCTTAGAAACAAAAGGTTTGAATTAATGGTGTTTTAATGTACAGGATATGACAGAAATGAAATGCAGAAACAGTTGGCTTGCACACTGGGATCCAAGTCAAAATAAAATTTGGCCGTAAGCCTGCAGCGGTCCTCTGGGACACCCAAAAGGGGTGTGAACATTAACTCATACAGCAATAACCCTGGCGACCATGAGCCTGCTTCAGACTCCCACTAATGCAATAATTGAATAAAAACCATCTTCAATTGTCATATTAAAAAGCAACCTTGAACGCTGGATAAAGACACAAAAGCAGACCAAACCGCATGTCCTGAGCCATTCAAGGTTCTGGTTAGCTACAGTTTTCCTGTTAAAGGTAAACCTCCAACAGAGTCCCGAACTTTGGTTTGTATCTATTTAGATTTAGCAAACTACCCTCCAAAAAAAAGCACTGCAGATTTGGCTTTTTTGCTTTTCCAAGGCAATATAAATCCTCCAAGTACCCAAACCAGAAGGCAGGGATGATTATCATCAAAATATCTCTGACATTTCCTTCAGGGTTTTTGAAATACTCAAGACCTCTTTCTATCTTTGTTAGTGTCTTCCTCTGCTGCCTGCAACCACGTGCCTTAACTCCTCCATCTCTCCAGCCTCCAACTTGCCTCTGATGTTTCATGCAAGCAGGATGCATTGTGTAGTTGACGATTGCTTCGTTGTGGTGCCAGCTTGCTCCACAGACTTGACTTTTTCTTTCTTTTTCCTTTTTTTTTTTTTCATTTGGGTAATTGGGAACAGGCAGAAGTTTGGGTATTAAAAAAAAAAAAAAAAAAAAAAAAGAGCGTTCCACATAATTTAGAGAAGTTAACAAAGCGTGAAACTAAATAAAAAACACCATCCGGTGCTGATCTCAACATTTATATATGCGTGAGTGCATGTAGCCGTATAGAATATATTTGAACTAGATCCCTGTCTTTAGAACAAGCTTGTTGCTGTTGCTGTTGCTGTTGCACAGAATTTTGAAGACTTTTTGACCAGATTGTTTTTTTGAACCATGGTATCTGCTCGAATGCTTCAGGTTTCCTGTTTTGGGTACTTTGCCATGTTACTGGCATGTCTTTAAGGTGTCACAGTGGTATATCAGAAATGCAGTCCTCCAGGCACTTTCTGGAGGTTTGATTAGCCAAAGTAGCCACTCTGGATAGGTTCTCCTTGCCTCCTGCTCTTTCTGAAGATCAGAAAGGCCTATAAGGAAGAATTAATCGGGGAAGAGAGTCAATGAGTCAAACTGCCTGCATTCACTTGGGGCTCCTCTTGCATAAGAGGATGCAGAAGCACAACAGCAGTGCTCTCAGGCTGGGGAGCTGGAAGCTGGGAGGTCCAGAGCCAGAAGCCATAATTCAACTCTATCACTGCATGAGATACCACCAAGGGGAGAGGAACCAGTAGGTTCCTCCGGCAGATTTCCCAGTGGCCCCATCCACAAGCATGATCACATCCAGGACATCCTTTGCCTACATGGACCGTGCCACTAAAATGCCCCTTGCATTTCCTTCTTGTCTCCAGGAGGAAGGAACTCCCTGGAGCTGCGGGTGTCCCGCCAGTGGATCTTGGACCCAAAGTGCAGAACAGTTTGGTCAGGTTATGCCTTGAGCGTTGGCTCTGGCAGCTGGCTCATGTCTGTCAGTGGGAGGCTCAGCATAACATGGTAAAAATTGATTCCTTCTACGTTTCTTCTGTTCCTACCCCAGATTAGACACATGCCTAGCCCCTCGCTAGCAAAGTTGATTTCCTGGTTGTGATTAGGGATGGTTTACATATATTTCCTAAAGTTGTTTTCCTTTTATTACTATCATTTAAACACAATTCTGTGTATCATTGCTTTTCTGAAACATCTGCATTTCAAAAGACCCTTGCCAACTTTGGTCCTGAAATGGGATGTTGAAATCTGCGCAGCCAGGAGGACTTGCACTGGCTGAGGCTCTGACCCAAATTTCCTCCTGTGAAGTCTCAAGCTCCCTGTCATCCCACCACTTCAAACCGGAGCTGCAAGAGGCGCTGCAGGAATTAGAGCACATTTAACAGAGCACTTAGCGTAAAGTGCGATGTTAAAACGCTACGTGAGAAATAGCTACCGCAATGAGTAATAGTGAGGTGTCAGAGTGCCACTTCTCTTCCCCCGGATGAGGGGTAGGATGGAGCTGGGCCAAGCTGGGCACAGGGGAAGGAGCCGTGGGGCTGGGTGTGCAGCTCCTTCTTTGCTCACCCTCCCTCCAAGGAGAAAGCTGGCAGCTGCCGGACAAGGTCTGTTGCAGATTTCTTGCCTCTCCTCCCTGGCTCAGCTGGCCAATGCTTTCAGCATGAGTCTAACCCTCCCCTACCCATTCCCATGTCCATGAGGAGTGAAAGGGAAGGTGAAAGGGAAAGTAGCAATCCTCAAGAGCTCATTTTTCCCCTCTTGAAATTATGTCATACTGCTGAGTAAAGAGGTGGATTCACTTCTTCCATTAGTCCCCTGCCACGGTACAAGGGTGAGTGAAGCTCTTCCCTTCAGCACTGAGCAGGTCTTTGGGATTTGCCTGTGCTGCATTTCAGGTGCATCTTCAGCTTCCTCAGTGGGGTTGTGGGAGTCTATTCCTTGCTGAAGGCAGAGCAGGACTTTCAGATGCATCAGGAGGCTGCACATTAATGTACACCTCAGTCACTTCTAATAAAAGGACAATGGAGTGACCTTCAAGGACAGAGCACCCAACCTTTTGTGAGAGCAGAGTGGATTCAGGATCAATATTTCTTCTCCCCAGGTGGAACTGGGAATGATGGTTTGACTGCAGCCACACCTCAGGAGACTATATCGTTTCATTCAGACCTTAGCTCCGCTGGGAATCACGGAGCAGTTTGATTCTGGGATTTACCTCGTTTACCAAAAAAATAGTCAAAATATTTCAACATTGTGTCCCATTATGAAAGTCCCACTTATGTAGCCAAAACAAAATGTTCTGACCTTATTCACACAAAATTGCATCATAAGCTTTAATTCCTCCTCAGCTCCTCTTGTGACTGTAAACTTCGCTCGGTCCTTTTCCTTTGGCAGCATCCTTCTGGTTTTATGAGGTCTGTGGGGGGTTATTAATGTAGTTCCTGACTCCCTGACAATCCAGTACAAGAAGTGGTTTTCCCAACTGAAAACCAGCCCTCAGATCCCAGCTGGCCCCCCAGAAACAAGTGTCATTCAGACACAAACATGTGCACACCTGAGCACTGGAGGGATGCTACAGCTTCCAGAGGCATTGCTTTTGCTCTGAGCCGTTACTCATCACCAGGGAAATTTCTAAGCATATCTCTGTTTCAAGATCTCCTCTCCTGCTTTACCCTCCCTACCGTTCTCATTCCTGTTTGGTGGATACCTGCCTCTCTGCTGTATAAAAACCAGCTATTCTGCTGTGAATAATGGATTTAAGCACCTGCCATGGTGTCTAATGCTGAAAGACTCTGGTTTCCTCTGTGGTTAAAGGAGGTTAAAGACGTAGGTGTGACACCTAAACTGGCATGTGTAGAAAGGAGGAGGGTGGCTGCAGCCCCTGACTGTCTCCCATAGCTATGAGTCAGAGCCACACAGGCATATAGACATGGTGGTTTGAATAATTTTTTGACACATATGCCTAAGTCCACCTTGGACTCACAGAAAGTGTCGTAATAGCCCACGCACCTTCCCATACCAGATCAGACCAAGTTCCTGTCTTAACTCTGACTTAACCCTGTGAGACAGAGCAAGGTGATGTCAAGGAAAGAGCAAGATGGCACGCCGGTAATACAGATGTAGCCATAATGGACAATTAAGGGGACATGTGCCAACAAGTTAGAAATAGGCATTTGTGCAGAAATACCGGGATCACACACCCTAGGTACTAGAGGTCTCATTATACATGGATACAGCCATTCCTCTCTTGAATTTTACAACCCTTGGCTATCAGGTGGTTAGACTCCAACTGGATTGGTTACCTGTTCCTTGCTTAATGACTTCTGTCTCTTTCCCACCTACATATCATGATGGCAGAGGGGGAAGAGCTCACCAAATCAGGCTCAGAACAGAAAAAGCAACCACAGTCCTGTCCTCAGCTGCCAGCAGCATTGCTTCCTGGTGTGCTGTGGCTGACCAGCAGCATTGGTCCCTCTTCATTGACCCCATCCATAGGAAGAGGGATAGGGGTGATAAATGTATAGATGCCACCAAGCACTTAGGTTCTCTATTTGCATTTTGAACACGTACACATGAAAGGGATCTCCCCACACACGTTCATCAAATGACAGTGAGATCCTTCCGAAGAGCAAGGTAGAACCGAGAAGATATTAAGGCACAACGTACATTCCTCTGGAGCCAGAGAAATCCTCCCACAGATTTTGCAAAGACTCCCACAGAGATAACCCAGCGGAGCCTTGGGCCCTTCCGCCAGGCAGAGTGGGAGACGCAAGCCCTGCAACTACATTGCCGTGGCAATGGGCAGGGGTACAATTCCTATTGCCTCTGCACAATACATCCAGAAATAACAGGTTTTTTTGGGAAAAATGTCACTTTTTTAAAATATGTGGAATTCCACAGGCCTTGTCCATAAAGGATTGATATTGCCCTGAAACAGGAGAGGGCTCGGTGGAGAGGGCAGTGTTATGTTTGCTGTAGCAAAGCAACAGTAGCTAATGTGAAAGACCATTCCAAGGCTGTCTTTTATTACACTAGGTGCCTTGAATTAGAGTTTTAACAAGCTTTACTGACTCAACCGGTAAACATGGTAACTGTCGCTAACAGCGTGCAACAATTAAGTAAATTAATCTCAACCCAGCCACATGCTGTCCTGCTCACGGGCCTGCTGGTCTGGCTGCCCCTGCGAGATCAGAAGGACTTTTTGCCCCCCTCCTTGATTTAAGTGATTCTGTTTTTTCCAACCCAAAAGTTTTGGGTGGTGTTGGCCAAAGCGCCTTTGCAGCGTGATGTGCCATAGGAAAAACCTGCCCTTCTAGGCAGGGAGCCAAGAAGCATCAAAATGACAGTGAAGAGGTGAGATCTTGTCCTTCTCAGAGGTCCCATCAGCTGACTGGGGGCAGCAGAAGAAGCAGTTGTGGTGTTCGTTACCTTCCAAGTTGTTCTTACACTGCCAGGAAACTCCCATTCACCTTGGGAAGGCTTTAAATGCTGCCAAAGTGCCCGTTAGGCTTCTGGCACAGAAAACTGGTTGGGCATTGGGGCTGGGACTGGAGTGAGTGCAGGGACTGATGCTATCAGCAAATTTGGTGCTCAAGAAAATGCCATAATGGACCCAGTTCCTGACAGTTAGTAGTTTTGCCCAACCTCTGAAGCAGAGGCTTTTCACGGCTCCCAGTATAGGCTGCAGTAAATCAAAGCACCCAAAAGCCATAGTCATTTCTGGCAGTGGAAAACACAGGGTCAAGTGACCACCCAGTGCCAGCGCTGTAGCTCAGCCCTTGCTGATGTACAGGAAGAACATGGACCTGCCAGCTGTGAACATTCACCACAACCCCATCGCTCTTCCTGCCACCAACATCCAGAATGAAAATGTCGTTTCAATGAAACCTTAAACAAAGCCAAATGAAGCAGATAAATGCAGAGCTGCCATAGCTCAGCTGAAGTCCAATAAATCACCCTGGAAATTACTTATCTGTTACTAACATCTGGGCGTCAACCAAAGAGAAGCCACTGACAACACAAGTGACAGAGTGCGCAAGCGCATACGAGAAGACCCTTGGAGATGATGCATGCGTGTTATCTGCACCCAGCTGTACCAACCCTGCCATTTAACCATGCTCGAATCAAAAAAGTGCCCCATTACTGCATGAATATCCGAGTATGGCCCAGGAGATCAGCCCACTGCCCCTTCCCCCGGATGCTGTATTTCTGATGTCCACTGAGACCATCAAGTCAATCAGATTTTACTGCATGAATATCCAGTATCTTTCTCTTCTCAACAGAAGACGCCAAGGTGGCTTGTGGACTGAAATTAGAGAGAGCTCGGTCAGCCTTCCCAAGAAACCAGAAGGCAGTGAAATCCAACCCAGCTTAGTAGACTCAATAAAGACTTTAAATGATGCTTCATTTTCATTACTTATAGAAAAACAAAAAACCAAGACATTAAGAGCCAAGACATTTACTAGGAAATTCTTGGCATTTCTTCTTGGACTGTTTCATGATCATTCTGGGACATGGGTTTTCAGGAAAACACAGAGAGGAAGGATGTATTATACAGGGAATGTTGCAACGCCTCACAGCTTTGTGACCAATATTATTTACAAAATACAATTTCAAGAACAAACAAAAGAAAGGAAATAAAAAGCCACTGCAGTGTAAAGATGGGGAAACTGAGGCACGGGCTTATGTAGGTGAGCAGGAGAGATGCAGATACCTCACTGCAGTCCGAGCGGCTACGCTTGTCCAAAGAGCTGACTGCACATCTCTGTCCTCCCCACGCGGGTCCTGCACAACGCCTGGCAGAGACAGAAGTGACCAAAGGCTGAAAGCTGGAAGCTGCAGGCAAATCTGGAGACAGCCCATCGCCGGGAACTCAGAGCATCCCGTGGCAAAGCAGGGATGGTGGTGGGCATCTGACAGAGCAAGGGGCCTTGGAGAAAGTGCTTAGAGATGAGTCAGGCCACCGATCCAATGGGACTTTGGTCTGCAAAAGGCTGAGAAAAGGCTTCACTATTTGGCCCATGACAATAGAAAACCATCCAGATGAAAATCTGCGGTCGGAAGCTCTCTAGCTTGGAGGTCTGCACTGGAGCAAGCGAGCTTTTCAGCAATGCAACATGAACCTTGAGCAGATCAGCAAGGAAATCACTCTGTGACAGTAGCTAAAAATACGCTGGAGCAGAAAACATTTCAAGGCAGGCCAGGGCCGGCTGGAGCACCCTCTCCCCGGCAGACCTTTCCAATCACTGTAGCGTGCTTCCTTTTCCTTTTTTTCTTTCTCTTTTTTTTTTTTTTTTTTTAAACTGAATTGGATGGGACATGACTTCCTATTGCGACCAAAATTGCTTCCGTAGGATTGTGGGGGAGAAACCAGAAAATAAATATGTTAATTTTTCCTCTGAGGCCAGAGAAGAATATGAAAAGAGAGGCTGGATATGCAGATGGATAAATGATTAACCAGGCGCTGTCCTTTATCTGTCTGGAAGTCTCTGGAAAATAAAGGTTAAGAAAAGAGTACAGAAGCAACTGGCCATAGACCTCATTAATCTGTCTCTTTTTGTTGGCACCAGCCAGGTAGCTGGACCCCCAGGGGCTATCAGTGTCCACTTTCAACATATTTCTTTGATAACCAAAGCAGTTTTTCATGTCCAGCAATGACTAAGTGGTGGATTTTGCATTGTTACCTTACCTTACCCCCAAAGTTTTCAGATCACAGGACAAGACAATAATCAGCTTGGCAAAGGAGCTTGGTCAGGCCATGCTTTTAATATGATTTCCAGAAAGAAAAAGCCCTCGAGTTTGTATGAGAGACAGCCCGGGTTTCTCTAGAGTTAAATAGTGAGGGAGAGCTGAAAAGAGAGGAAGGCATCTGAAAACACAACTCTCCTTAATGAGGGAGTCTTGACCAGCATAGTTGGGTTTTTTTCCAAGTATTTTCATTGTTTTGCTGCATTAGGAAAAAGTAGCCTATGTTCCCAATATGCCATACATGCAAAGTTGAGAGAAACCATCACGGGGAGGTTCTCGAGGTAGCTAACATCATCCTCTCCTGCTCAGCCAGCGTTGTGCAACTGTACTTTGCAGCTGTACTTTGCACTTCTCCAGCAGCCCTCGTGCCAAGCTCCCCAAGTGCCTTAAGAGGATTAATGCCCCAAGGCCATGTCCACACCACAGCATGTTCCAAACAGGGCAGCCTGAGAAGAGCCAACGCATCCCGGCGTTGGCGTCTCTGCAGCAAAAGGCTCCTGCCACGCAGCATCACCACCCCCTGCGGCTCGGGGAACTGGGGAAACTGAGGCACAGCCTGGGCACGGGCACAGGTGTCAAAGGGCTGTGTTATCCCATTTCATAAAGCGCTGAGCTAGCACGCTCATTGACTCACACAGAGTTTCCAGCAAGTTTGACAGAGGAAAACAAGTAATGGGGGACGGGGGAAAGAAAAGCAAGGCAAAGTAAATCCATTTTTCCTTTCATCAGGGAATGTGGCAGGCAGTGCACGGCGAGGGAGGAGAAGGGGTTAAAGTGACCTATCCAGCCGGAGATCACAGGAGACCCCCCTTTGTCAATCTGGAGTGCTTGCCAGATATTGGGCTGAATAATTAAACAGCTACTTAACCCTCGGACAGCGTGTCTCCCGCTCCCTCCCCTGCTCCTGACAGCCTGTACTTAAGTAGCTATGGCAACGATTTGGGCGCCAGCCTGTTGACTGAAGAATATGGAAATCACAAGGATTTAATTTTGCTGTGGCACAAAAACTTGTTTGATCTGAGGGTTGCGGCTTTTCTGCAGCTTTCAGCAAAGAATAATTTCTATATTCATATCTCCCATTCAGATGTCAGCTAACAGCTCAAAAAAAAAAAAAAAAAAAGGATTAAAAAAAAAAGGCCAAAAGATTCTCAAAAAATCATCCCCTTTTCCTGGGCTGGATTAACACTTGAGCTGCCAGCTGCAGGAAGCTACCGCTGCTTCATCCTGACGTCAGAAGGGCTGGAGATGCATCTGCCCCGAGCATGTCCAAAGGAGCAGGGCAGTGGGAAGCGTGGTGGGAACCGCTGCAAGGGAAGAGGACGCAAGAAAGAGCCAAGGATTGGAGCAGTCTGAAAAACTTCAGGGGCTGGAAGGGACTCGAGGGGCACCCAGGAAGGCTGTAGCAGAGGAGGCTGGTGGGGTCAGGGAGTCAAGGGGGTAAAACAAAGACCAGAGACCATCTGGTTCTGCAAAGCAAGGAGGTAAATCCCCAAAGCGGAGGCATGCCTGTAGCAGCATCCGCTCCGACGCTGCAGGGAAACTGAACTGGAGGCAAATGGAAGAGCTGAGCCACAGCCAGGACGTGGAAAGTCAGCCCAGAGCTGCCAGCTGGGGAGAGAGGATTCATCCATCATCAAAAATGGCCATCGCAGAGCAGACTGCAGGTGGACAGATCAGGTGCAGATAACCCATCTGCTTCGAAAATGCTGTTTCCAGGCCAGTCATTTGGGGGCTGGTCGGGTTGTAGCCATATGAGGAAGACACAGAAGGAGGAGAACACATCAGGGACAAACAGAATTTTGGTTTCATCCCATCTCTTTACCTCGATAACAACTGCCTGGGAGGAAGCTGCTGCAGGGGAATCTATTCATGCGCTAAGACCCGAGGCATTTAGCTCTGGCTTTGGGGAAAGGACCTAGGAGACCCGCATCACTTTTCCTGGTTTTCCCTCTGTACCAGCTTGTATCTCTCTTCCAGGCTGCTTTCCTAAAGGAAGCTGAGTCAATGAAGGAATGACAGAAGTATACAGGCATCAACCATTTGCTAAGAAGCTAGTACTGCATAGCCAAAGGGACTGACTTTAACTGTTCTTGCTATTTTTGTTTTATCTTGAATGTTTGTGGGGTGGAGGTTGAAGCAGAGAGAAAAGACTTGAATGCCAGAGCTGAAATTCAAAACACGTGGTATGAAAAAAAAAAAAAAGGTCGTGTACATCAAAGTGTGCACGGTTGTAGCCTACCGAAGCCAACGAACCTTTGCCATAAGCAGTGACGGGAACGGGACTGGTCCCGGTGCTTGCATTACAAGCTACTGCTGACTCACAGAGTCTTCCTGCAGTCCTCACCTTAGGTCAGCTGAGGCTGACCCCTGCGCCCACCTTTTACATCAGCTATTTCTTCTCCATTTTCAGAAACTCTAGGGTATGAAGAAGAAATAAAGCTGTGATTTAGGTACTATCCAGGGCCAAAACAACCAGCTCCCTGCCTGGCCAAGAGGGAAGTGCCCAGCAGGACCCAGCTTTTCCCTGCAGAAGACCTGCGGCCACCTTCTCCTCATAACATTGTTCCTTTGCAAGCAGAGTCAGGAGGAATGCAAGGAGCCAAAGTACCTGATGTATCTGACCCTCAGAGGGCAGAATGGGGTCAACGGGATGCAGGTACCACCTTCACGAGCTAAACCCTGCCCACGGGGAGCCTGCTTCGCTGCAAGGACTGTGTGATGCCGAGGCTGGTGGGAAGAGCTCAGCCCTGCAGAAAGGTATTGCTCTTAGCGTGGTATCAGCACACAGACAGCCCCTTCAGACGCAGGATCCAGTGTGGTGGATTATGGAATTACAAAAAAATCATAGTCCTGGCACTGTGGCTTCTCACCAGTGGAGCTGGTGGGCAGCAGCTGACTGTGCAAGCTGCCAAGGGAGCAAGAGGATATCGTTAATGGGAGAGCTAAAGCTCATTTTTCTCATCCCTGGTAAATCCACTCCTCAGTTAAAAGCTGTAACAGCTTGAACCAAAGAGCACAGGCTCTGCAGCTGCTGGCTGTGACAACTCGTGACCTCTGTGGATTGGCAAAGATGGAAGGCTCTTGTAACGCACACCCCAGGAGGTTGCTCTGGCTCCTACGTGGGCTGAGCTCTTCACGTCTACCCTTATGTTGGAGCTGAATTTTAAATGTTTAGTGTAAGAGTTCCCTGGGGCTTGTGGGGTTCCTCTGAGGTACTGCTGCAATGCAAGAAAATCACATTTGTTTTTTTAAAAAAATACCTTACAGAAGTGACAACTTTCACCAGGTTGGCTCACCGTTTGGATGGAGGTTGATTTGCAGGAGCACCCAAGTGTCTGTCCACCTCTCTGGCTCTCCTTTCAGCCTTCCAGATCCTAAAGTAGTCAGCTGGGTATCTCACAAGAGTAGGTTTTCTTCGAAAAATTCAGACCTGGATTGTTTTTTGGAAGCAAGCAAGGGAAACACAAGAACAGCTCTCCTAGCAATAGCAAATCGAGTTTTTTTAACTGGTCCTAGTCCAGATAAGCAGAATTGTGCAGGGGGCTTTGGTGGATGTGTCAGGAGTGGGGAGGAAGGTAGGACCTGAGTGGTGTTAAATTTATCCAGGGTTTTCAGATGCAGGGAGAAAAGGCAGCAGAGGTTTCTGGACAAACAGTCAGTTCTAATGTCTGCATCAGCTATTTCATTCTTAGGGAGATGGAAGACCCTTAAGGCTTCCAGAGTCGGTTCTGGTCCATTGAACACATAAATTATCCTATGTTTCAAAGTTGTCTGAATAAAGTATGCACAAATAGCCAGCTGGCCAGAGGACACTAATCCCATGCTGTAAAAGGTTTTCCCTTCTCAGCCATCTGCTTTTTTTGCTGTCCATAACTATCTGTCAGCTAAGTGCAAAATGGGTCAGGCTTGGTCATCAGCCATTCTTGAGCGGAGAACTGCGGAAGACCCTCACTGGTATCCAGCCAAAAAACTCTTTTTCCTTTCTAGGAAGGCAGTAAGCCCAGGGCATAGTAAATGTCCTTCTCAATTCCCTGTCTAACAGCTGGTGAGGGCACATCCCTGGTGCACAGTGGTGGCCTGAAACATGTCAGCTGCAAAGAAAGCTGTTCAGCAATTAAATAGAACCCAAGCAACTACCTGACCTTGGAAAATCTGCACTGGTAGAGATCAGAAACCTTGGAACAAAGTCATGCAATCATGAAAACATTGACCAAGCCATTTGCTGATGGCCTCTAATTTGCTTGAACAACCCCTAAACAGCCCTACCCAAAGGCCACCTATGTGCCACTGCTGTGAACACTCTCCCACCCGTTACTGGAATAACTGGGCTGAGTGGACTGCACTGCACGGGAATTAGTGCCTAGGGACTAAACTCCAGCCCAGGCTCCACACAAACCTAAAGCCCATGAGCAGAGTATGATAACTGTGCTCCATCATAGGCTCGTTACATGTGCAGTTATCAGCCACAGTGACTCAAAAATAAAATTTCAGTTTACTGGAAATTCCAGTATTTCAAAGTGGTTTTTTTTAAATCCAATAATAATAATAAATTATTAATAAATAATAATAATAATAAACAAAAGGTCAAACTCAGAACAACTAAATAAATGGTACAGAAACTTCTAAATGGATGTGTTTAGAAACATTACAAGAAAACCTACTGATACTTAAAATAAAAAATCCCGATTCAAAAGAAATATGGAAAGTTGGAAAAATCACCATTTTTACTCAAAAATTGCTATTCCAGTGAATTCCCAAGTCTTCTCAGAACATTGTTTCAATCAGTATATTTCAGGTGCCATAAAGAAGCAGCAACCCAAACCAACTTTCATTGACCCTTTGATACCAGAATAATTGAACTTCCATGACATAAGCATATCAGGCTTTTTCCTAAAACAAAATTCCTTAAAACAATATTCAAGAATATTTACTCAAAATAATATCAGTAAGTAATATGATTTCAGCAGAATTTTTCCACTGGGCTGACATATTTGTAAATACTAGTCTGTCCATGGTTGGATGAATTTTGCCTTTCCAGTCTGCAAGTTTATTGTCCATTAATAATTATCAGTATCCATTTCATTCTGTAGGAATGAAGGGATTTAAGCACTAAAGTGTTACTGTAAGCAGCACTTTGCTGTTTTCTTGAACTGGAGAAAATTATTCTGTCTCTCCTTGTCATCCTAGCAAGGCTGGGGTGGATAGATTACACCACGCCATGAAAATCGCTCGCAGTTCAGGAGTTTAAGCATGTGCTGGGCTGTGGGGGAAGCCGCCCACCGGGCTGCATTTTGCTCTCTGGCACCAGAGCTCCTTACTTGCGTGCAGCTCCCCATCAAATATAAGAAGTCTGCAAGACCATGGAAGAAGTCTTTTCTTTCCAGGCTTTCTACACACAATTCAAAACACCTTTTACTTTTCTCCTCTCCAAACTGCAGAATCTCATTTTAAGCCTTTTCACATCTTCAGTCCTTTTTGTTGCCCGTTGCTGGCCCCTTCCAAAATCATAGAATCATGGAATGGTTTGGGCTGGAAGGGACGTTTAAAGGTCACTAAGTCCAACCCCCCTGCGATAAGCAGGGACATCTTCCATTAGATCAGGTTGCTCAGAGCCCTGTCCAACTTGACCTTGAATGTTTCCACGGATGGGGCATCTACCACCTCTCCGAGCAACCTGTGCCAGTGTTTCACCACCCTCATTGTAAAAAATTTCTTCCTTATATCTAGTCTGAATCTATCTTCTTTTAGTTTAAAACCATTAACCCTTGTCCTATCACTACAAGTCCTGCTAAAAAGTCTCTCCCCATCTCTCTTATAAGCCCCCTTGAAGTATTGAAAGGCCTTCTGTCCTGCTATAGATGTGGCAACTGAAATGCAATGGAGTATTTAAGCATAGTTCAGTCTGTGGAATGACATGAAACCATCTTTGGTCATGTTTTCTTTAAGTATTGTTAGATTGTTGGGCTATCAGGTGGCAATACTGGTCTTAACAGAAGGAAATGGCCAGTCCCGCTGCCTGTGTGGGGTACCGTGCAGCTGAGCAGAGATTATGGGGCAGGACCATGGTGAGAAACGGGTGGATTGCAAAGGCTGTGATTAGCCTTAGTTCCCAGAGTGGAAAAATTGCTTGGGAAACAGGCTGTGATTTTGAGCTGAGATTCCTGGAAGACAGGATTGTCCCTGTTCCAAGACTGGTATCAATAAGATAAATTAAAAAAAAAAAAAAAGATACCAAACCAGCCCCCATGCTCTGTATTAGAGAAACGATCTGTAAAGTCCCAGGTTTCTGTTGCAGCTCAAAGGGGTGAAGCAGAATGACAGGGCGAGATGAGATACCAGAGGCAAAGACCACCCAAATGAAAGTTTGCATCTTGTAAGTCGTTCAGCAGAGACAACTGTGAAATCTGCATTCACTTTAGTAAGTTTTAATGGCTTTTGAATACTGAAAAGTTTTGGCAGATTTGTAATCCTCTACCTCACTACCTGCTATATCCCAGCGTTTCATATGGATATTTCTCTTAGCTCCGGGAGCACACAGAGCAGCCGTTAGCGTTGGACTCTCCTTCATGGAAGCCAGGCATTTTCTCGGGGTGACCAAAACCACTGTGACCATAATCACATGCAGAACTCCCTCCAGAAATGCATTGCCTCGCGTTGCAAGGGGTTTCATTTCACAAGTCATCGGTTGATGGCTCCTTCCAGCTGCGAAGCCATTCCCTTTCGAGCCATACCATGGCACGGGGGCCACGATCAGCCAGTGCTGTTTTTCTTGCAAAAAGACGACGAGTAGAAGGAGCTGCTGCACTCTGCTCTGTGGCAATAGCTCCCCAAGGCAAACTTTGCTGGCTAATCCTTGGAGCCTGTCAAAACCTCACCGGAGCCAAGCCGTGCTGTGGTACGAGCCTCAGCGGGTCCCCAAAGGGTCTGTTGCTGCACAGGGAACAAGAGATCCTGTGACACAGATTAAATCGGGAGATCTGTGGGTTTTCATTCAACTCTAGCCTGAATTGTTCTTTTTACTACTTTTGCTTAAGAGGACGGGGTGGAAAAACCCTGCAAGTTCTTTGAAAGGCTCCAAGCCCAGCTGTAATTAGCTGATAAGTTTCTTTATCACAAGTCAAATGGCAAAGGCTCTGGCTGCAGCCAGGTTAATATTTTGTCTGATGAGTTATCTCTGCATGGATGCCAGGTACAATACTCTTAGTTAGAAGTAATTAAATCACCCTATGGACCTGAACAGCTCAAATTTAGATTTTACTGGCATCTGCTGCGTAATGTCACTGAGGTTTGCTCGGGGAAAGGGAGCTCCATGCAGAATGGTAAGCCAGGCAGAGCACCGGTGCAGCAGGAGGCAACGTCAGGTCCAGGATTTAGGGAAAATCAGGAAAGGGACATTCAGGAAACCCTTCTTTGTCATGCTAGAGTAAAGACAACAGGGTGACTTAGAAAGAAAGGCTTTGGGAGCACAGGACTCCAATGGACCATACTCAACATCCCCACCAGTTCGTTGACTTTTCAGGAAAACAAGAGGCATTTAGCCCAGGGAGGTTCACAGGGCACCCGCTCCCCAAGTCTCCCATTCATTGCTATCACAGAAACCTCCCAGCACCTTGTAACACACAAAACCAGCACTGTAATGTGCAAGAGCATCACTAATGTCAAGTTTCCTGCAATAGCAGGGAATTTGCTGGGGGAAATCTGCAGTGATCCTCTTGCATGCTCCAAAGTCCTCACCCTTCTGACCTGAGAGAAGTCATTTCTGCACCCTAAATCAGACAGTTTGTTTAACCCAGAGCATGAAGGAATGATCTATCCACCAGGCATCCAAGAGATTTTAATACCACTAGGAGCATAAGTGCTTTGCTCAACATCCTGTTTCTAGCTGAGGCCAATTTCCACTGTTTCAGAGGAAATAAAAAAAAAGAAAAAAGAGAGAGAGAAAAAAAAAAATCTCAAACCCAGAAGCTAAATCATGCTAAAAGGGTCTGAAATAAATTCTTCCTTGCCCCTGTGGGTGAGCTGTAGAACCCTTGAAGAATGGGATTAATATAATATAAAAACAGTGCAAACAAATTTGAACAAGGAGCTAGTAATTCTCCTTTCACATCTCCTCTCCATCTTCAGAATACATCAGACAATGGGATTTTATTAAATCAGAAAATAATCATATTTTCAGAATTCTTTTCAGACTGTCATCATACAAAATAACCTTCTGATTTGCATAATGTTTAGGGCAAAGAGAACAAAGCATAACTGGCCACTTTCCTTCATGCATAAATTGGGGCCATGTGTCTCGTCCTCGTTACCTCCACCAAGCCAAGCAGGTATCTTCTGACGCCAGCCCTGCCGTACATACATGTTTTGATTTCCCCTTTCAGGTTCGATATACAACGAGCATCACCTAAACATGGTCCTCTTCCTCCATAACAGACCATCTCATAATTTCTCTCGCACCTCCTACAATATGTATTTTATGAAACTAAAGAAACGCTCTCTGGATACAAACCAGAGGCAATTACCTTCAAATCTTGAAAATCCCGATTCTTTGTAACCTGGCATGCATCCCACACCACCTCATATACAAACCAGGGGAAGCTCGGGCACCAGTTCCTGCTGCCTCTACTCAGGAAACGAGGATCGTTTGAGCTTTCATCCCTTCTCTCTGCCCAGGCACCCACGAGCAAACAGTCGTGACTTTATCCATTACCCAGGGCCCTGCAAATGTGGAGCTCAGATGCTAAAACAAGTAGATAAGAAATAGGCAGATAAATACAGTTCCATTTCCCAGACCACCCAGGGCATATTTTCAAGAGTCCCTGTAGCTGGCATTCGATGGGACCTGCTTTAAGGTGTGATAAGTCCAATAATACTACCTATAGTTCTATACTCATATACAGACACTTCCATGTATGTGTGTGTGTATATATGCATATATATATATGCATGTGAGTGTGTATATCCACGCATACACATTTATAGGAAGTAACCAGCAATTACAAGAGAAAAGCCACAAGTTAATGTATGTAATCATGTCAAATCCCCAAAGCAATAAAGGGGAAACCGCCTCTGCTCGAGGTTTTTGCTCAGTGAAGTCAAGCAGTCAGCTGTGCAGTGAAAAGCCTCCCCAAGACGCCGCCGTTCCCATGGCAAAGCTGTCTCCCACCCTCCAGCCACCCACTCGTCCCTGGTGCCACTGGACACATCTCAGCCCAATTGGCCCCCGACCCTTTGCAACCGCTCTCTTGGCTCCCGTCTCCTTCCCAAACTGCTCCAGGACACGATGGCCAAAACATTTCCCTCTGACTCTCTGCATAATCTGCTTCCCCACCCCCCCTCTCCCCTGAAGAACAGGGTAATAGAAAAAAAAAAAATTAAATTAATAGGACATGAGCTACTTTCAGAAGCTGCAAGCCTGGAGCCTGAGGTTAGTGAGAGAGAGGAGAAAAAAACACACCTAATTATAAGTGTGCAAAAACGAGTTCGCCTGTAGGAAATGGGAAGATTACATGCTGAAGGAATTGGCAAATAGCTGCAAGACAGGCAGTCTGAAATGAATTATGTCTCAGCGCAGCGACTCCCCATTTGTAACTCTTTTCATTTAAAGTCTTTATTGTCTTCCTTCCTGACAATTGTTCAGGGGACTCCTTGCCTAAGGAGCAGCGTGGAAATTCCTGGCTCAGAGCAGGACAAGGGGGAAGAAGGAAGAGATGGCACAGCAGTCCTTCCACTGGGCCCTCTAGGTTAGGAAGAGGTAAAAAAGGCCATCGGGATAGAGGCAGAAGGGAAGGTTACATACCCGTCTGCCCTTGGGACGGGGACATCTTTCCTTGCCTTGAGCCCAGGACCATGCCCGCATCCCAGCCGGGGCCACGTCCACAGCATCCCTGCAGCCAGCGGCATGGGAAATGCAGCTTCAGCGCAAGCGGCACTTGCAGGGAGCAGCGGCACGTCCCCAAACCGCCTCCGCACCAAGCAGACGGGCCTCAAGGTTCGCAGCCACCTCAGGTACAGCTGAAAACAACTTTATAGGAACCTCACTGGGCTGACAGCCCCTAATTAACCACCTAGGGGGCAAGGTAAGTTTGGAGCTAATTGAAGAAGACCCCGCCTAATTAATACTTAACTTATCAGGGTAACGGAGCCTTTTGCTTGAAAACATCTCAATTTGCTGTAAGCCCGAGCAGGCAAAATAGTTGCAATTAGACATGGCCTATATTTTTACACGCTCTCAAAAGCTGGCTTCTCTGCACCGTCCGCCGGCATTACTCAGCTCAGGGCTGCACTTGCAAGAAAAAAATGCTCTTTCAGTTGGGAACCTTTTGCATTCACTTTGGCACTTAATTTCTTTTCGGTTGCCTTCCTTTAAACAGAAAGGAAATAATTCAGCCAGCAGACATTGCAATGATGAGCAATGGAGGAAATGGATAAACAGCTGGGTTTGTGTATGGTATTTTTATGACCTTTGTCTTACTGGTATTCTCCTTCCATCAAATACTCATTACTGAATTCTGATGCCTTCCCTTCCCTTCCATATGAAACTGCAATTATTAGCTCTGCCTGTGCATAAACCACAAATACGGCATGCTTGAGAGAGTAAGCAGGCTCAGAAATCACTGTAGTTCAAATGCAAAATGTATGCAATGATCTGAGCCTTCCCAATTATCATTATGTATTGAAATGCGAACTGTCACCTTAACGATAGGCTCGACGGCAGCTGTGTTCGGAAAAAAGCCAACATTGCAGGAAGCCCAGTTCCCAGTTCTGAGCAGAAACAGCCACCAATTTCATGCAGCAAGATCTGGAGGTGGTAGTCAATCTTTGTACTGCCCGAGTAGTCTCTAAGTTTCTCCAGCCAGCAGTGGCAGGGGCAGTCTGAGCCAGAAACAGCCACAGCCTAATTTATCCCATGGATTTACCCCTATCAGTCATAGAAAGAACCCCCCACTACCTTGGGCACTGCCAACGGAGAAAGCAGCTTTCCAGCTTGTTGTGGTATTTTGGTCTTAGCCAAACGCTCTACTGCGCATTTTAGCACTTGCACGACAAATCCCGGACTTAGATGGCAGCCCCCGAACATTGCATTATTGGCGTACAAGTAAGACACAATTTAGGCCTCCAGGCTAAGGAGCTGAGCGGTTTCTGGACCGTAGCAGAGCACGTCTGCTCTGCTGTGACGTACCATTTAAACAAGGGTTAACTCTGGGGAAGAAAACCACGCGCCGGAGGCCACTGATGGCAATCCAGTACTAGTAACAACAGGCAGACACATCTGCTGGACGAAGAAGCTCTGCAACCGGCATCACTCGACAAACCGTAGGCTGTCGCCATTGAATGACGGAAAACAAGGCTGGGAGGGACCTGTGGAGGTGATCCCGTCCATCCTCCTGCCCTGGGCTGGAGCAGCAGCTCTCAAGTGGTGCCTGGCAGCTGTGGGTCAAACCTGCTCTGAGCGAGCTTCCAGCATGATGACTCCGCTTCGACCTCGGGTAGTTTCTCCCAGTGCTTAACTCCTTCCAGTTAGAATGGTTTTTCTAACTTAAAACTCCTTTGCTGCAGCATAATCCACGGTTTCTGGACCTCTCCCCAGTGGGCATGGAGAGGAGGGCAGCTCCTGGTTGCAGCAATCTCTTATATACTGGAAGACTTAATAATACAAAGGAGTGAACTCTTTTTGGCCTCAGCAGGAGATTGGCTTAATAATGACTATTATCATTGGCCTGCAATTCATCCTTTCCTTAGTACTCATCCCCTTCAAGTGTCCCCCAGGGATATATTTTCAAATTTTAAGCAACAGACTGTGAATCCCAGAGCCAGATCTCCAGGCACTGCCTCCTCTTCACCCTCCCAGCTCCTGCTCCCCGCGCTGCAGTCCTCGGTTCACGTGTCCCTTCCTATTTGTTTGTCGCTGTATTTTTAGAGCTACAGAAAAGAAACGCTACAGAGGCGTTATTCTTTGCAAAGAAGCTGGTTTCTGCTGGGTGGCAGTGCCATCTGCGTGTCCCACTCGGGTCGCTGGCCGTGGACTCGCATACCAGTGAGGACAAGGAGGGGTTGTTCCGTGGGCAGCCGGCTTCCCGCGGGCCGGCAGCATGTCGGGGCAGCTCTCTGCCAGCCCACGAGCCAGCACGTAAGAGTCAAGTGTTGTGGGCTCCTGCGAGCAGAGAGCTGTAGATGTTGAGACATTTGGCCTCGTTCTTTCCAAGCCAAATGTGTCTTGATAAATCAGAGCCAACTTCGCATTGGGGACGTGCAGGGACCGTAGAGTTTGTGTTTGTTTAATTAATGCATCTGGTTTTGCTCCACTTTGGCTCTTTGTTTTTACTTATCGGAATACGAAATAAGACTAGAGCTTCCCCAGGACCCCAGAAGAAATAAGGAGTGTGTTTTTGCAGGAGAGGGAATCTCTGCAGACCATCAGTCTATCTGCAGGCTGAACAAACCGGTACGGTCTGGAGGTCAGGCAGGATAAGGTCAGAGCCGTGTCTCACGTAGGAAGGAGAGAAGACCTCCTACAAACGCTATTTCTGCCCCCTCTAGGGCTATGGTCTTGTCTGACCCATGCAGACCCTAAAGGCTGCTGCCACCTGCGGCATACGTTAAAGCCAGTCTTTTGCAGGGAGCTGAATTGAATCCTGTAGTTGCTTCCATGTCCTGGGATGAGTCAGTGGGAGCAAGGCTGATGGACTCCGAATACAACACTGCACAGAAGCAAAGCTTTAGCTGGAGTTTGACCCTGTCTGCAGAAAGAGGACAACACAGAGGTTTGCTGGAGAGGGGTTTCAGGGGCTCGAGGCCAAACCTGTTGCTGAGGCACTGACTGAGCTCCAGGGAGTCACTTCTGGTCATGCCTGCAAAAACAGCTGCTGAATTTGTCACTGACTTTCAACTTGATCCACCCGGACCCCATCTGCTGAACTTGTGCATCTCCCTGTAACTTCACTTGAGTTGGGAAGACCCCTGGGAATCCCTCTAAGGGATGCGCCAGCCTCTTAAGGACAGAGATTGCAGCTGGTCCTGCTTTAGGAGGAGAGAATTGCCTCCTGGACAGGCCACCGAGGGCAGGGAGCAGCCCGGCTCTGTGGTGAGCGGCGAGCAAAAGGATGACATTATCACTCCGGCTGCAAGGGTGCCATCCCTCCCCGTGCTCCTGCCTGCAGCGGGAAGGGAAGAGGGATGCAACCGGCTCCCAGCCCTGCCGGGCTCTGGCTGTGTGTCTTACCCATCGCTTTGTCAATACGCATTTTTGGCATGGCAACTTCTCCCCTGACTGACAGCTCTGAAGGAAAGGCGGGGGTGTCAATGGTAATTTTTCAAAGATTTCCTTGATGTCTTTAGGTTTCTACAAAAAAAAAAAAAGAAAAAACCAACCACAAACCAACAGCACAAAACAACACCCCCCCCACAACTTAACAGCTTTATCAATCTTAGAGCAGAATTTTGCCAGAACAAGGATGGAGAGCACTTGCCAAATTATTTGTTGTCATTAAAATAAATTAGGTATCAAGTTATAAAACAATAGCGTGGTGACAGAAAGCTGGAAAGCAGGAGCAGTCCTAATCAGAGGCAAACATGCTGCGTGTTCTGGAGCCGAGAGCACGGCACTGTGACAGGATCCTCATCCGGTGCAGGCGATGCGGATCTGCAATCCATCTGCCAGTCCCGACGGCTGGGAAATTAACTCACAGGGACTAATTACCCCAGAAACGGGGGAAGAGGATGGGAGAAATATGTCTTGCACTGTTTTCTCAGAAGATCTCAAAGCACTTTGGGAAGAGCGACGGTGATTTCAGTACTGGTCCGTACGTGCTTGAGCCCGGAGCCATACGTGCTGCCGTGGCCCGAAATGCAGCCAGGCTGACAGTGAGGATGATGAAGCATCGCTGCCTTCTGCTTTGCAAACACAGGCCTGACAGGAGAGCAGGGGATTTATCAACTTGAGATTGCAACCATTCTGTGCAACGCAATGTGCCGGGGATGTCCGAAGGGAGAGGCGAGGAGGAGGCTGAGCAAGGAGAGCTGGAGGCTTGCACACCTCCTGGACCAGAGCCGGGCTGCATCACACGTGCAGGGACCAGAAACCTCCATCGATGGCCGAGTTCCTCCCGCAGGTCAGAGGATGCGGAGGGGTCCGGACCGTCCCGCCGCGGGCCCTGGCACCGTCCCGTCCCCCCGGCCCCTCGGCCGGGCAGCTGGCGCACGGCGTGTTGTGCAGACGGATTAGCAGTGGCGCGCATACAGCTGTGCTGATCCGACACACAGGGGTTGCATTTGAGACAGCCCGGGCTGGCAGATTCCCTGGGAAGGGCTGGGGGAAAGGACACCCACAGTTGTTGCCCGAGAGTTCGTCTCTATCCACCGGCACTAATTCCCGCAGTAATCCCCCTCCACAACAGGCGCAGTGTTGGGGGCCGGGCGGCCCCTTGCCTCCCCGGCTGACCCCGCGGCTCGGACCCACGCCAGCGCTCGCTGCCCCGCTCCACAACTGGATGATGTCCCCGGGGAGGGGGCGACGGGCGATGGGGGCTGCAGGCGCAGGTGGCCCAGCCATCTGCGGGTTTTCGATTTCCCATTGATTCGGTAATGGCCCTCGGTTATGTCAGGAAAGCAGGAAAGGCAGAGCAGGCTCTGGCAAGGACAGAGGAGGTGGTCTCCTCAGCTGGTGTTCAGCCTATGGGTTACATGGCGCGTGCCTGGGGTATCTTTTTCTGCAGACCTTATTCGAGATCCTATTAGCCTGCAAAAATACAGGATGCAGAAAGACAGTGGTGTTTCTCTTCCATTTCTCTCCCAGGATCTCATCTTGCTCCAAACTGAGCTCCGGGAACCAGCCGGTGTCTGCAGGTTGTCTTGCAGCTAAAGGTGCATCCCCAGAAGTTTTGTT
This sequence comes from Pelecanus crispus, assembly GCF_030463565.1. NCBI lineage: Eukaryota > Metazoa > Chordata > Aves > Pelecaniformes > Pelecanidae > Pelecanus > Pelecanus crispus. The sequence continues at coordinate 2,649,965 of NC_134653.1, read as the reverse complement.
GCTGTCCCTCCTTAAGACACTGCTATACCTATTTTTATTTTCAGGTACCTTTGCAAGATGCACAGCAGCAATCTTTGCCCAACTTGCCTACTAAAAGTAATCCTGGACTGGCCAACACCCTCTGTGCCCCCCCATAGTGCCCACAGGTATTTATCACATGATACATCACTCTCCAGAAATGTGGGGCAGCCGCTTTTAAAAGCCCAGCCAAAATATCGTCCTTGCTCCAGGTTCAATATTAGCTGAGGAGGTAGGGACTGGGCCAGCCTCAAAACCTGTACAAAAGCAAAATCTTACTTTCCAGTGTCCACCAAACAGCTGCTGCTTTCCTTTAGCCAAGAAGTTCAAAAGCAGCCGGTGAGTTGGAGTACCGCCAGTTTTGGCCACTAAAACACCTTGAAAGAATCCGATTTTCACAGGCAGAAACTTCCTGAAAAATGCGGCTCTTTAGTGAAGTCTGCACAAATCAGAGATACCTAACGCTGCTGATTCAGAGAAGATCTCAGTGCCACTGAAACAGCTTTTCTGTAAGCTGAGATCTTCCTTTCAAAAATGCACAAATGCTTATATGATACATAGACTGGAAACAGGGGCAACGAGGGTGCTGATTTTTCTCCGAATAGAGACTTATACCAGGTATGCAGGATATGTGCTGTAGAATTCAGCCTTAAAAAATGTGTTTGTCTTGGAAGGAGCCAGATAGAGCTTTAGCATACCCCCATCAGGGGACTGAATCATATAAATCTGCTGGAGCATGGCACTGTGTCCACACAGTTGTCTGGTGGGGAGGGGGGCTGGTGAGGGACTCATCACTTGGCATGTGGAAACAGCTTCCTACGCATTTCTTCAAAAAATTAAAAAAAAAAAAAAGAAGAGGAAAAAAAAATATATTCGAATAGACACAGTTTGAAATAACAAACAAAAACTGATGGCAAATTCCCCTCTGGTTTATTAGCTGTGCATCCTTTCAGTATGGAGACCAACAGCTTGTCGGGTTCCCCTTTACCAGGCAACATCTCTGGAGAGTGTGAAACAGGATGCAGTTTTGCAGTGGTGATAATAAACCCTCAAAATTGATGGGTCTTTCAGTAAATTTTTCAATTTCTTTCTGCTAGCAAGTACATAGAAGTCTAAATTTAGAGTTATTTTCCTCCTCTTCAGTGAAAAAGATACTACTGGATTTTAGCTTCCCCTTGCAGAATCTTTTCTGCATCTTTTCTGCAAATTTCCCATGTCCTCTGAAAACAAGAACAAGGAAGTGAAAATGGCTCAAACTGGCCAGACAAGTTTCACTGCCCAAGCTAAGTAAACTTGAAAACTGGTTAAACAATATAGTTTTGGCTAAGCTAGGTTCCTGTAGATCCATGCACAGGGTCCATGCACTCCCTACTGAATTCACTGTCCTTGCTCCAGCCGGGGCTGCGCTTTCACCCTGCTGTACGGGGACACTTGATTTCCAACCTGCTTTCCTTCCTTTGTGACACTGTAATATGATCTCATTGAAGTCTTCTCTTTAAATTAGTTTTTCATACCAGAGCAAACAAGAACGAGAATAGAAGGAAAGCCATTAGACAGGATATAACAATAGCTCTGGTTGGTAAGTAATTAATAAACAGAAAAGGAAAGTACCTTTATTAAGGAAAAAACAGAGTTCTCAGGACTTGAAATTCCTTTGAAGTTTCTGTTAGTGAATCACCTGCTGACCGGTAGGTTTATTTTGTGAACAATTTGAGAGATTTCCTGATGCAAGCCTTGGTGCGACACCAAGAGTACGAGGTAGTTGTAGTGACCTGTCGCTGTGATGGTTCAGTGATGCTATTGCTTTCATGACTTAAATTGGGAAAGGAAGAAGGACCCATGCAACAACACCCGGGTTGCCTGTCCTGCTGAGATAGGCGATGTTCCTTAATGCAGATGGACTGCGGTGGCTCAATCGACAGCTTAATGCAGACCGACTGCGGTGGCTTTCTGTTCAATCAACGGCTTGAGATCCTAGACCTTTCACAACGTTGTCTCACCACCTTTAATAAAAGGCATCAGGCTGACTTCCCACCAGCCTTCACAGCTGCAGACGCGGGACATGCAGGAGGTGTTGCCACTGCGCAGGCTCTGGGCTCCAGCCCAGCCTGGTCCCTGTCCCCAGCCCACCCTGCAGCACGGGCTGCCAAACCTGCATGCAGCCTTTGGCTGCGAGAGCTCTGGTTCCCTGCGCTCCAGCCCGTCTAGACTTTGATGCCTACCTCCATATCTGGTCCTAACCGTGGAGGCCAGACATCCCTCTCCTCCTGGTAGAGATCCCATTTCATCATAACCCAATTTCTACAGCATGCAAAGACCTTCGCAAAGCAATCTGGGTTAAGAACAACTAAGCTTCTTAGCACCTTCAAGTAATAAGATGAAGGAATGGTTGGGGGAGAAGGTAAGCAAACGCTGCCTCTCTGCAGAGCAAATCTCGGCATTTGGAAGCTGTTTGAAGTGTTTTGTGTGTTGGCTGGGGTTTTTTTTTTTTTCTTTCCTCAATGAATTTCTGTGGAATGCTCACTGGAGACAGGAATGTTGGTTTCCCTGCTGCCCTTCCCAAGCGTGCAATGGCATTCGGATAAATTACACACGCAGCACTTTTTTTAGCTCTTTTTATTCTTTTTCTAGCTGGGTTTTGCTTGGAGTTGGCCAGCAGTTTGGACTAAAAGCAAGACACAGCTCCTCTTCTGTGGGGGTTACTCAATTATAGCAATCAGTACACCAAGGCTTCCAAAAATATTAACTGTTGACTAAGTGGAAAACAATAAAAAGGGTAAGGAATGTTTGCTGCTTCTTTTCCCTTGTGACTCTAATGGTGATTAAAGGTACCAGACCAAGAGCCCTGGAGAGGGAAGCCTTCTAATTTTCTACAAAAGAGCATTGCAGAGTTTCCCTATCAATGTACTTCAACCCCGAGCAAGAATGCTCAGCTTTAACAACCCATGTCCTTTTTGTCTGGCTTGGTCGAGTCTGCCAGTTAGCAGAAAGGGGGCTGGTGATCACAGACGCATTTAAGAACTTCAGTGTCAAGAGCTCCAGGTTTTTCCTCTACACTTTCTTCCTCCGTGCAGCCCTTTGGATGTTGTCTGTCTAAACAGAGAGGGGAACACGCATCTCTGAAGTGACACTGCCCACATCATTACCCCAAGCTCAGCCTGCCCCGCAGAGAGTACAGACAAGAAGGGCCTCCTTCATGAGGAAGTGCTCCTGTTGCAGCCCAACTAGAAAGTTCTCCAGCACACAGCTGCTTTCTTGGTGCTAGGTCTGGTTTTGGTATATTTGAACTATTCACATACATTTATGATTAGTTTTTATTCAGTTTATCTGAACTACAGTATTACAACCTGACTTGTGATATTTCCCCAAGGTTTCAATGCCAGGTGGATCTGTCTGAACATAGCTTTGAATTATTGGACCAATGCTAGCTCCGTACCCTTGCATGAGTTGGCCCCAAGACTTGAAACAGGCCATCAGATTTGCCCCACAGGCAAGGGCAGTCACCCAGCCTCCCTTCCCAGGAGCACATGGAAACGTGAGGGACCGATGCACCTGCTCACTTGGATTTGATTAAAGCCAAAGCTTGTTTTCTCCTCCAAAGCTCACTGGAAATTGTAAAATCATTTGGATCTGCAGAATGGAGTAGGAAAGTGTGTGTGAGAGGGTGGTTTGTCGTCTCCGGTACCTCCTACTTCTAACGGAGTTTCTTTTAAACTCTTTCCAGCATAATCCCCCAAACTATGTGATCTTTGTCCCAGAGAAGCTGTGCTGTTTCTATGGAGTCCCAAAAGATACTATCCATTTTCCCTTTGATTTAATTTCAGCAGGTTCAAGAACTCAAGTAAAATAGCAAAGGATGAATACAAATACTCGTTAGAAAACCGCTTCGGAGGTTGCACAAGTGGCGAGAAAGGTGCACGCAACAATAGGTCTTGACTTTGCAATTCTCTACGCTTCGTACCCCACAGGGCACATGTCAAAGGCTGAAGATTAACACCCGCCGAGCGCTCTGCTCGCATACAAGGTCTCCCCCAACTCGTGGCAATAAAAGCTCAGCCTCAAATCAAAAGCTGAGGTTGCTGAGACTTCAAAATAGCTCACAGCCTGGGCGCTCAGCCCAAACTCAACTCAGCAATGCGCAGCCTTGTGTACAGGTGTGAAAGCCCGTGCCTATTGCCAGGATAAACCTCGCCGAGGCTCTGCAGGCAGCTGTCTGAGGGTGGTGTGAAGCCACCAGAAATGCACAATGTGTCCCTGCGTCGCGTTCAGTCCCTGAACCCTTCCCTGCTCCTGCTTCCACCTCTCCCAAAGGTGGCCAGAGGTACTAAGGCTCTGCTAACACACAAGCTGCTTCCAGTTGAGGCTCTCCAAGTGGCCTGAAAGCCCTGAAGTTCATTAGCTCAACGCTTCCATTAGACAGGAAATTATTAACTGTATTTTACATGCAGGGAAAGTGAAGCAGGGAGGCACTGAAGGGAGCCACAGGACTTTGTAAGAAAAAGGGGGTTTGGGAGCATACTGGCAATTTTGAAAAACTAAGGAAAAAATCATTTGGGGCTGGATCAAAACCAGGGATTTTTTTTTTTTAACTTTTGGCAAATCACAAACTGAAAGAAAAGTAGAATGGGTCATATAAAATGTTACATTTCAATCAAATTGAAACCATCCCTCTCATTGATTTTTTGAAAATATCTTGGAACCACTTATACAATTAAGGGAAAGCTTGAAACAAGAATTGAAATGGTACGTTTCGAAAAATGTCAAAACAAGACTTTTGAGTGCTTTTTCAGAATTATCTGTTTGCTTTTTCCAAAACTAATCATTGGGCAAAATGATCAGAAATTCATTACGTGTTTCACTGTGATGGAATTCTCATTTTCCATAAAAAAAAAAAAGGGCTTCAGGAAAAGAAAACACATTTCTTTCCAGATGCAGCCAGTCCAGCGGGGAGGCTGGAGCAGAACCCAAAACTCCTCCTTCAGCCCAGTCTGGCGGGCGAGTTTGGGTTTGGGCTTAAAGAGGAATACAGCCCGGAGACAACAGAGCCCCATGGGTGCTTAGAGCTCCTTTCCAACCTTAGTGATTCCCAGGTTTTACTTTCATTATAAATAATCCAGCCACCAAGCCAGGAAACATGAAATTGCTACTCTGCCCTTAATTGGTTTAGTGGTGGACGTGGTAGTGTAGGTTAATGGTTGGCCTGGACGATCTTAAAGCTCTTTTCCAACCTAAACGATTCTGTGATCATTGGCCCCTCCTCTGGATCCTCCTGTTGGCCTTGCTCTTGCATTTCATCCTCTTCTTCCTCACTTTCTCGGCCTCTAAAACCAAGAACATGAATGTTTCCCCGTTCTGTAGAGCATGTTGAACAACGGATAAAAAGCATGACTGCTAAACATTAATACGTTCAGTGTAATAATCTTCTGTTCGTGGAATAATCATTCATATTTATGGCGTAATTAACTGATGATACTATTGAATATGCAATATGGGGACTGAAAATCCTGCAGCAATGAAGGCCCGATCCTGCATCTCTGACCCTCGCAAGCCACTCGGTGAAGGAAATTAGTATCATTAACTTTAATAGAGCCCTTAACTGGAGTAAACAGCCCTTACACAATCAAGTCTTCCTCACACACAAGGAAATGCGCTCCATCCCTCTACTTATGGCCTCTCCCAGTTCCACTGGCTCATGCTTCGCAAACCCATGGTTTGTTTAAGAGCTCAATTATATTTAAATCACAAAAACTCATCTGTAGCTGCAGTTCTGCCATTTCAAAGCCATATTAAAAAACTGAGCTCTCATTTAGCATTTAAATCTGCAGAAGCATTTTCTAGGTTCCTGGATGATTTGATTTTGCATAACTGGGACAGGAGAGAACCCAAATCTGAGATACCAGGGGGCCGGGGCGGGGGGGGGGGGGGGGGGTGGGACTGGGTTTTTTTCCCACCTGACTGCAAAACCAGCAGCACGAAACAAGACCACAGGGTGGCAATTAAAGTAATTACAAAAAATTAGATCCCTCCCTCTTTTTCCCTCACATAATGGCAGGTCATTAAAGTTAATAGTCAGGATCACATTTGTACATGTCAGCAAAAAGTCATTGCAGCATCTTTCATCTCCGCTACTGCACGCAACTTTCCTCCCATTCCTCCAGTCTCTGAGGGAGCAGCACGGTATGTCGGCTTCTGGGTTTGGGTTTTCTTCGTGTTACACCTGTTGCTGGGACTCGCCAGGAAAGGCTTCAAGGTGCTAAAACCAGTCTGTTGGGATAGGAAAGCTTTCAAGTGCTCTGAATATTTCAAGGTCAGGGAGGAATTTGTGTTAGATGTAACCCCAGAGACGACTCTGTCTGGAGCTGGAGGTGGGTATTCAGCAGAGCAAGGGGAAAACCAGCTTGAAATGCCTTTGATGGTGATGTGCTGCTCCAAGAGGCCGTCTCCACCCCGAGGAGGCAGGTCCATCCCCATGCCGTGCTGCGGCTGCCATGTGTTGAGTTGGCGGTCCCTCTACGTGGGGGTGGCTTTGGTCTGGAGCATCTCTCCATCACCACTTCCCACCGGACCAACACACCCATTCTTGAAAAGACCCTGTAGGGTTTCCCAAAAGGAGAGACCAGGCATTTGCATGGCAAAGGAACGATGCCAGCCCTTGCCAGTGCTCAGGGGGGCCATGTGTTTTCTAAGGGAGGAGTAACAGTTGCACAGGATAAATTTTCATCCCAGTGACAGTGGATGGGACCTGCACATGCAGCATGGACCAGGTACAAGCCCTGTGCAGGGTCAGTCATGAAGCAAAGTATGAGATGGGAACTGAAGAGCAAAGAAGCCATTTTATTTCAGCTTTTTCCTTTGCAGTGCTGTGAACCCAAAACAGACATGTGAGACAAATGAAATGCACCTTTTGGGCAAGGGATCCAAGCAGAGGCACCATTTGGGGTTCAGACTGAATAGGGAAGCCCGTGGGTACCATGCCTACCGTGTTCAATTAGCACAGAAAATGGCCTATTCTGGGTACAGACATGGGTCTCTTCACCATAAAATCTGAGCATATCACAGGTCGTAAACTGGCCTTGGGCTCCCCGTCAAGACAACAGCAGTGTCCAGCCTGCCTTCCTGAGGCCACAGAGGGCAAAAAAGGCTGGAAATCAGACACAGTCCTGCCTATATCCTCTTGTGAGCAACAGAAGATCCTCCAGTGTACTCTGGCTTGACCCAAAGCATAGAGAAGGGTTGACGGATGTTCCCACAGGAGCCAGAACTTCCCGTGGCTGTCAGCATCTCTGTGGACACATACATAGGTGTTTAGGGCTGACTGTCAAACCACTTTGCTCCATCCCAAGCAGCACACGTTGCTTTTCCCCTCCTAATGCCTCCACTCCCTCCTTGCACACCAAACTGTTCACATTGTGCTGCTTGTGGTGAGAAGCAAAGTCCTTCCAGGGGCTCTTGGCAGACAGCTTGTCTCTCTTATTGGGCTCATTTTGACTTGCAGAAAGGAAAGACAAGAAGTGGGGTGCTTTTGGACTTGTTGCAATCATCTTTCTTCTGCTCTTCTGTCTGAGGGCGAAGCTTGCTTCTCTTCTTTGCTGGCATTTGTGCCTGCCTGGAGCAAGGAGGAAGACTTTGTCTCAGAGACACGGGCATCAGGGAATAATAATCACTAACAAAGGGAAACTACTACACGCAGTGAACATGCAGTGAGATTGCTGACTTTATAGCAGCAAATGATACTAATAAATACGTGGGCCCCAGGGGAATCTGCCTTCACGAGGGAAGTTCCAGGTTTCAAACCACCAGCTGCTCCAGCCAGTCTGGTATCAGAGCCTGACCTGAAAAAAAAAAAAGGATTCTTATTTTACATTCAATCCTGGAGAGATGGATAGTGTCTGTTTTTGCTGAACTCATCAGCAGACCTCTCTTGATGGCTGAGTATGCCAGAGGCTGTTGAATGATGCAGGCTTGATGTTATCCTAGGAGAAAATTTCATTTCCCCATTTTTACGCTGGAACATCTCTGAACTGTTCCAGCTGTTTGGGAGTGAAGGTTCTTTGGGAATGATGCACCTCAGTCATACTCCTTTTCCTCTCCACAGATCAAAACTAGCAATGACATGACAGAGTGAGGCTTTCTGGAAGGAAAAGGGAAGAAGTTCCTGCTGTGGTCCTTTTGGGGCAAAACATGCTGAGATGTGTGCCTGGGGAGGCTGGTGAGGGCTGGAGCTGCTCTCCCTGCTCATGCTACCCTTCTGCAAGGGCTGCACTTTCCTCTGGACCTCGCTTGCCCAGCACGGACATTGGGAGCCCCTTTGGAGATGCACACCCTTTCCTCCTTCAGGGGAATAACCTTGCATGGATTCACCAGCACGCCTGACTTCATTTGGGAACCCGCTTCACCTTCCCCTTGCAACACGCACAAGAGACGATGGCTTTGAACCCAACCTGATATATTTCATATAGCCATCATAGAGGGTGCTTGCCCCCAGACCCCTCGTTGAAAAGCTTCACTTGTACCCACCCAGCTTTGGGTGAGGGCTCACAGCTGGATTTGTCTTTTACCTTCCCTTCACACCTCGCATAACAGAGTACGGCTTTTGCAGCCAGGACTGCAACAGACAGTTGCAAGTCTGTCTTGTGGCTTCCAGTGGCCCTAAAAACTACAAATAATACATGCTGGAAATTCCCTAGCCTTGCCCATGCTTTTGCTGTGTAAGTCTTAGTACCTCCCATATCATTAGTCCTCCTTTGGCAAACAGCTATTGTGCATTTGATACTTTTATCTTTTAACAGTTTTTCTTTACATTTTTCATCTGCTAAATTGCATTTTTGTGGGCTTGTCTCTCTCTTTTTATTTTAGTTTATGTTAGTTCTTTCCCCGCTGTAACTGTACTCTTAGGAAGATTTTAATTACCTTCCTTTAAAGCCAAATGACAAGTAGAGCATGTCATTTGTAGCTAAAGTATCACTTGAAAATGCAAAAGCTCCGGCTTTATCAGGCTTAAAAGCTTTCCTGGAATATGTTCAAAAACTGCTGACTGGGCAAGATTAAACATCACAATGTTAAGTAAAAGATCTCCGCATGTGGTATTCTTTTATTCCCCCGGGTGATCAAGTTAAACTGCAATGCAGCCCTCAGGCCTTCTTCTAAAATATTATTAAGGTTTTTTCTCCTTTGTGCAATAGGGAGAGGGGCTGGGGCTTTGGTGATGAGAATCTCAAAACAACTATACCCAAAAGCACAGGGCAGCTGAAGCCACGACGCCTTCAAAAGAGATCGGGTGTTTCTAGAGCAAAGCAACAGAGGGCACCTGAGGAACAGCCCTTGTCCAAACACCCCGCTCATGCACGCCGTGCTAAGCAAGAACCTACTGCAAGCCTGGGTGGACTTGTAATCCTGCGGCACAGAAACGCTCTGACCGCATCAAGGCATTAAAGGAAACCATTTGTTAAGATGATTTGTTGCATGGGGGTCAACAAACGCAGCACCTCTTAATTGCCGGGACAACGACCTGAAGTGGGACTGTGGCATAAGGTGAGCAGGACAACGTGAGCCCAACAGCAACGAGGGCGGCGGCGGCACCGGCTTCCCTGCCCGCCTCTGCCTGGAGAGCCAGGTGCTTTGGAGCAGGGCCCCAAAATCCATACATGCAGGAGGGACCTGCCTGTTTGGGTGTGCCGAGGGGATGCCCATCCTCCCTGCACCCAAGGCTGCCAGGTCTGGACTACTCGTCAGTGCAACCTGTATTTTCTGGGACTGGCAAGCAGGGTATCTCAACCTGCAGTCCCTGGGATCACCAACGGGGCTTGCACCATTCCCCCTGGGTGAGACACTGCATGCAGACAGCAGGCAACCAGCCCGATGCAATAGCAGGAGCAGGAGGGCAGCGCAGGGTCCTTGCAAGGATCCAGCGAGGCAGAAAGCCAGCACTGGGAGAGAAAAATCTGTGGCGATAACCACGATACCCACGCACACCTGCAGAAATGCAGAGGTGGCTCTCACCAGGCCCTGAAGCACAGCAGTGATTTGTTACGTGCCCGTGGTCTAAACCTCCTTAGATGTCAGCATCATGCTAATGGCATCAAGAGAGTCTCTGCTCCAGCATAATGCAGCACAATGGGCAGTGAACAGCCCGTGCTGGGGCACGCCAGGGTATTTCAACCATAAGCATCATGAGCATAACCCATCCCAGCACAGCTACTAGAGAGCTTGGAGGCATAGAATCACAGAATTGTTTAGGTTGGAAAAGACCTTGGTCCAGTCCAACCATTAACCTAACACTACCAAGTCCACCACTAAACCAATTAAGGGGAGAGTAGCAATTTCATGTTTCCTGGCTTGGTGGCTGGATTATTTATAATGAAAGTAAAAACTGGGAATCATTAAGATTGGAAAGGACCTCTAAGATCATCAGTCCAACCATCAACCCAACCCCACCATGCCCACTAAACCATGTCCCAAAGTGCCACGTCTGCCCGTGCTGGTGGACCCCAGGGGGGCTGGGGATGGGGTTGAGATGTCACCCCATCATGGGCAGAGCCCTGAAGGAGAGGGACCGGGAAATGGATGGGCAGGGCTGAGCGTTCCCCACCCACCACCCACGAGGAGCTTCAGTTTGGATGTCCCTGAAGGCTGCAGCAAGCGGGGGTTCTCTTAATTTATGATAACAGGTTTTCCCCTCCCTGAACACAGTGAGATGATCCTGATCCGCTGGCCAAGAGCTCCTTAAAAATGCTTGGAAAGGAGAATTCTGGGATGTGGAGGGGAAACACTAATGGTTTAAAAGGCATATTGGACTTCCAGGTCTGTCCAGATTGTCTCTGAAGAAATCCGCTGAGAGCTTGGATTACTCATTTTTAATACGAACAGGAACCACCTGCCTGCAATCACACACATAAACTGTTGGTTACTTTGCAATGGAAGAGCAGCTTGAATGCTTTTTTACTGTAATGTTTAACCCACTGTGTGTTTTGGAGCTTTTTCTTCTGTTAATTGAAAACACACTTTTCAGATGTGCAATGTGCTCGCCTCTATCTCCCCCAGCCTCCCCAAGAAGCAGGAACAAATCCCAACCCTTGCAGAGGGTGCTGCATGGTTTGAAGTGGGGGGATTTGGGGTGACAAAGGGAGTTGCAGGGCTCAGTGTGCAAAAACTGCCGAGGCAGGGCTGATAAGGGGCCCAGCTCACCCACTGCATTGCTGCGGCAAGCGATCCACCGCACTTTCGCCCGCTTCACCGGCTCGCTGCCGATGAGCCCGCGCTTGGCACCCACCTTCGGCTCCCTCTGACCAGCATCCGCATCCCCTTGAGACACCCCTAATAGCACAAACACTCAGCCGCTTCTCCCCTTTGCCCTCCTCCTTCTCCAAAATCCCCAGGTTGATAGAGGGAGACATCCTCATTTCTTCCTCCAGTTGCTGAAGCCTCCCAGGCTCAGATCTCCCAGGCAGAGAGCTCAGCCAGCAGCTGGGAGATGCTCCGTGCATCGTGCCCCACCAGCTCCTGGGCAGGACCCTGCAGAGAGAGGACAATCCCCAACAGGCCAGCTCTTCACCCTCACTAACTATTTTGCATCACTGAAAATAAATCTCAAAAAGTTTTTTTTTTGCACTTTTTAAAAATTCCTTTCAAAACCCACTGAAAAAAGAAACCAGCTGACCAAACAGTGGGAGAAATGGGCAGAGGTCTTGGAGAAGGTCATCCAGAAAGACTTCCATTTTTCTTTCTGCAGATTCATTGAACCTGCTCAAGTTTCAAAAAAAAAAACCCCACCAAAACACCAATTAAGACTTCTAGCTCATTTTCTTTTTTTTTGGACAGACAGCCCAAGCAGTGCTCATCACCCCAAATTTTAACCAGCTGGGAAAATGCAGCTCTCAGTTTTGAGCCAAAAATCCAACATTGGGTTGTTTTGTTGTTCCTTTTTTTATTTTCTCCCTCCAATCAGGCAAATGCAACAGTTTTGCATCTTTGACCTGTGTGTATATGTGTGCGTGTGTATGTGTGTAGCTGTGGGTGTCTTAGCAGCTAGAATTGCCTTTTGTCCCGTTAGGTTTCCATAGGGACTGAACATTCCCTTCAATAAAGGGCTCCAAATGAATGTAGCCTTCTCAGGGATATCATACAACCGGGCCTGCAAAAGCCTTTTATTAGGACATTCACCTCTGATGGGATAATTTTACCTATCAGATCACATAATCTCTTCCCCTGATGCTGAGCCAGGAAATGAAAAAAGACCAGTGGGGAGATTTTTGACTCAAGAGCCAGGTTCTGCTGTGATGACAGCCTTGATTACTTGGTCACAGTCGTCTTAAAAGACGAGTACATCGAGCGAAGCCTAAAATTACAATGCACAACTACACAATAAGTGGGGCAAAAAAGAGAGCAGTGACCAGACACTTTTACATCAAATTATCAGCACTGTCTATTCATAAATATTTTAGTGGGTTAGTTAGCTAGTGGAGCTCATCAGGCTGGAAGTGAAGATATCTTCTGTTGCTCAGGTTTTTTGTTCATGCTAGTGATGTTTGATGCAAACACAGGTGATTGAAAAAAACACAGAGGTTAAGAGGATTTGGGAGAAGAGGATCAAGATTAACACACAAGCAAACTGAAACGTTAGCCTTCCTCTGCTCCCCATGCTCTGACTTGTTACCACATATCCTTTTTCATGGGGTAACATAATCACAGCAAAGAGAAAGGCTGGGCAGCCGGGTGGAAGGTAATTAACAAATACCTGGTTGCAAGAATAAACTGTTTCTACCCCCAAAGAATGGAGACGAGGTTTCCTCTAAGCCCTTTGGGTACAACTCATCAGCCCCAAGGAAACAAAGCTTTAGTAGGCTGATGGAGAGTGCTCCCGCTGCTCTCTGCCCGGGGAACGGGTGATCGTACTGCTACAGCATCAGCCCCGGGAGCAAGGAAGGGCTGAGTTAGTCCCTTCTGCCCAAAGGCAGGATCAGCTTCTCCGCTGTCCTTTCTGGCCAATGTGCTCTCTAAGCAGACAAATCTTGACAGGGGATCTGTAACGCTGCTTCACTATCCTCCCCCCTTAGCAGCTTTCAGCAAAATTCAGTCTGAACCTCTTTTACTGAAATTTAAGCCCTCACTTCACCATGCGTGTGGAGAACTGATCATTCCCACTTTTTTGCAGCAGTGTTTTGAAGATTGCTCTCATCTGCTTTTCCAGTTCTCTCTTCCTGAGGCCAAACAACCTTTGTCCCTTCACTTTCTCCGTCAGTCTGTTGATCCATGCTCACCTTGTGGCCTGTGATAATCTTCAGGCTGTTTTCTGAAGAACCCCTACCTGTCCAGTTGCTTTGCATCCTTTTCAATTGCCCTGCAGGTTAGTCCTGCAGTACCTTGCACTTGTTCCTCAGTACATCCTATTTTGGGGGTCACCCACTTAGACTTGTTGGGAGCACTTTGAGTTCCAACCTGTCACCCTGTACGAGGCACTCCCTCCAGCACAAGGGTCATCTGCTAATCTAGTAAGCATACACTCGGTTAGGGTATCTGATCATTAATTAGAAGATTGAATAGCTTCAGACCTTGCACAGATTCCCCAAGCCCATGAGATCCAGCTTCCTTATCCAGGTGAACCACCACTGGCTTCTCCCCTGGAGTTCCTCATTTCACACCCACCCTCCCACAGACAGTGGTTTTGAAAGGCCAAATAGCAAAGTCATGTACATCCACCAACAAAGTAAGTCCGATGTAAGTAATCTGCTTCATGCTTACACTTCTGTCACTGCACCTGAACAATTGGGCTTTTGAAAGATAAGGCATTTCCCTTCCAGAATGTCAGCATTTTGCTGGAAAATGGTGGCTTATACTAAAATGTCACCATTGTTCTCCCAAAATAACTTATATGCTTGTATAACATATTAGCTGTATCCACTGAGCTGCTTGTCAAAACACCGGTTGTGTTCCCAGTAGTCCATCTGAACGGGCTGGGTACTGTTCTTCCATTTTTCACCATGAATAAAATTACATTTTCAGTATGAAATGCACATTATGGTTGCGGAGTTCCTTTGACTCCTCAGTTAGGAAAATATCCCGTTTGCTCTAAGCAAATGTGCCAGAGCAGGGTGGCCAGGCTTCCTCGCCCCATGAGCCACAATGCAAAATCTCTGCCACAGCAAGAGCCGCAAGATCCACGTCACGTACGTCAAAAACCCCGAGGGGAGGAAGAGCTCTGGGGCATCATAAGGTGTAAAGGCTGGGGGAGCAAAAAGGAGAACTGTGGAGAATACATCCCTGATGGAAACCGGTCCATTGACCCTGGACGGAGTCCAGATCACCACCCCCGAATTCAAAGGCATGACTCCACATTGACAGGAGTGCCACTCCATCAAAAATGCTTGTTTAGAGCTCGTGCTTAGTGGAGGAAAGCCCTCTCCCTCACTGACAAGCTGTATCTATTTATAGGGATCTGAGGGGTGGAAGACACAGACTGTCTTTGTGCTTACCTCGGGATGATAATTTCTGGGAATTCCACCTTTCCCTTGCCCTACAAGTTCATTATTCACTTATTATGGGGAAGCGAGGCGAGGCAAGGCAAAGGCATGCGATCCGCCGACAAGTCACCTCCTAGGGTATTTTCTAGCCAGAGCAGGAAGTTGCAGCTGGGTTGGTAACAAAGACATCTTCCCTTTGATTTTCCCCCTGAGCCATTCCCTGCAGCCTCAGCTTGTTGCTTCAGTGTTGATCTGCCATTTCACCTCCACTGCGAGGCTTCCTCGAGAATATTCCTACATGAAAGAGAAGGAAAACCCACATGGGATGTTATTCTCTTACAGCCAGACAGAGCTATTATGATCATCAAGTCTGACTTCACACGTAATACAGGACATACCTTTCCACACCAAGCCTCTAAGCCCTGTGTGAGCCGTAGCAGATCTTCGTGAAAAACTCCTGGGGTTAAAGTCTTCAAGTGACGGAGAATCTGCAGCACACCTAAGTAATTCCCTGCTTGCTCCTACTGGTGTCTGCAGCTTGCAATTCCCGGAGAGGGCAAGGCCAAAAGGCAGGCACAGAGCCTTGTTCCTCTGCATCAGGAATGTTTAAATCGGCTGATGGGCACTGAAGACAGTCTCCATTCCTGGAAAGATGAGATCAGGCTCATCGCTAAGCTGCATCTTATCACGCAAAACCAGCATTTTGAGCTGTTTGTAAACTAATCCCTTCGAAAACAAGAATGCTCCTGAAAGTCATTACATAAGAAAACTCTGTAGTGGAAATGGGGGTTTGGAAGGACCAGAAAAAATGGGGAGGTATTTCCCACGCCGTTTCGGAAACAGCCAGAGCACCTCTGTCAGTACCAGGGTGGCAAACCAGCCCACCTGAACGCCACAGACCCTTAACTCAACCCACCATTTCCTCTCCCCTCCTTGTTGCCACCCCCATGGATTAGCTAGCCAACAGCTCGGGGTGGGGACCGCCTCGCCAAGGACCTGCAGCAGCACCACGGTGCTGCATCGGAGGATGCACAGATCCACACATCCCCATAGGATTGCATATCCCCCGAGCAGGGCATCACCAAACTTTGGCTTATCACCTCCTTCCCCTGGAACATCTCAAAACCGTGCCGGGGGAGCGCCGGGTGCCGAAAGGGTTAATGGGGGCTATCTGCTGGTTCCTGGTGGAGGCTGGAGCATGTATGCCAGTGACCATTTAATCAGACCGGCCACTTTCCCCCGCTTTGCCAGCTGGGCTGTGTTGCGATCCTGACCGCAAATAAAGACGGCAAGGAAGGAGAACACAGGCTTTCAGTCGGGCAGATAACGCGGCCTCCCTTCCCAGGCAGATCCCCCCAGTATCAGGCCCGAGGGAGGCAGATCACCCCCTCCCCCGGGGCGGGATCAGAGTTCAGGCTCATTAGCACGGGCTGAACGAGAGCTAATCAGGGAGGAAGGGCTGATGTCAGAGCCCCGCTCACCCTGCCCTCTTCCCACCGGGGAGGAGAAGCCCTGGGCTCCCACAACAGCAGCACGGCCATTAATTAGCTCATTGACGAGCCCCGGCTGCCCTGTCCTGGCACTGCCTCTCCCGCGCCCTGACCCCGGCTGCGGTGCAGGTGTGCAGTCCCCGCGAGAGCCCTCCACCACGTTGCAATGTGAGAGGGGAAAGGCCACGTCCACAGGTTTCATCGCGGGTTGGCTTGAAGGAAAAAGTCATGTTCCAGGTGAAGCATGGTCTTTGTAGAAGCTGAAGGACCGGGTGGGAGCATGGCATTCATTAAGGTCAGCGGCAAAAACCACACTGACTTTCCCGAGGTTGGGATTTTAGCCTGGGAAGAAGCCAAACAGCAAAACAGAGCGACTTCGTATCATCCGTGCAGAGCTACGGTATCATCCTGCAAACGCAGCTTGCTGCTAAAGATGGACCAAGCTCCCCGCCCCAGGAAAAGGGTTCATTGCTTTGAAAATCATTACAGAAAGTTGGCGCAGTTGAGAAGTTCGGTCTGTAATAGCTTAATCCAAAAAGGGCTGCTGAAATGCACGATTTCAGCTCAGTCCAGCTGGGTCCTTGTGTTGCATTCGTCACGGTGGTATTGGATGGCGGAGTAAGGGAGTGATATCAGGCGGGAGGGCAGAGACGGGACTCCCAGACATCTGCCACGCACACCATACACAGCCAGTTGGGAGCAGCCAAAATCCTGAATCCATGGCACAGGGCAACAATTTGGGAGCCTCCACCCTGCTGCGGTGGGTTGCTCAGGTGAGCCGGGTCTCTGCAAACACCTCTTCAGCCCAGGGGAACTCGCAGAGACCTGGGTCTACACACGCGGTTCACCTGCGGCTGGTAGGACCCCAAAAAGAGCACCGTGCCAGGGCAGCCCAAAGCCAAAGGAGCATCATCTCGCTGCTAAAGACATGCAGGGGAAGGGCTGCCCCTGGCCGGGTGCAGATGTCCAACTGCACCCGCACATTCCAGGCTGAATTCAATTTTCTGCTCCTCACCCAGGGCCCTGGAGAGCAGCAGCTGCCTCAGACTGCACCTAAGATGCATATAAATAGAGGCATAATACCTTATTATAAAGGAATGCATGCCTAAGCAGGAGATACTGTTACCTTCGGAGGAGGAAGGGGGAGGAGGCAAAATGCCGTGCAGAGGAAGGAAAAGTAGGCTGACAGAGATCTGAATTGACTTACAGTAACAAGACATTGTCAAGATTAAAAAAAAAAATCGCATTAACCCCCTCCTCTTGCATTGCAGCAAAAGAAAGGGCCGAGTCCTGGCACCCTCCGCTGCACCGTGCCAGGGGAGGACCCGGGTTTGCTTCCGAGATGTTGGGATGAGCCCTATACCCTCGACTGTGCGGCACAACCATGCACGGTTCCACTGACCCCTCTGCACAGGGATACAGAGCAAAACCGGCGAATCCTGGAAACCACCACCTCTGCACCGCAAGACTTGAGGCTAGGTTTTCATTTGAGGGCTGAAAATTAATTTGGGCATAGGAGAGCATCCGACATGTTCCCGGGCATCCTGCTTCGGCGGCGTGTCCCACGGCACGCAGGAACCGGTACGAGGTCCCTGCTCCGTCCGACATCCCCGCTGTGTACGCGGAGCGTGGAGAGCACCGGGCTGGGTGACTTGGCAGGGGCCGTGCGAGAGGGCAGTGGCTCTGAGCCTGCGTCCCCCCGGAATCTGCTGTTTGTGCAATTTTGGGACACTTCTGCCCCTCGCTTGCAGGCAGCAAATGCAGGCAGACCTCGGTGCTCTGCCTCCAGACCTGGCAGAAATCCTGCTTGCCAGGAATCAGCGGGCAGCACCCAGCAAAGGGGAGCCGAGCCGGACCCCAGCGCTCCCCCGCCGTCTTCCAACGCGGCGGCTCTCGAGGACCTCGCGGGTTTTCTCAAGGCTGCGCTGTAATTGCGCGGGTCCCTGCAGAGCCCCGCTGTCCCCGCGGGCTGTGCCCCCGGCACACGGCACGCATGGCTGCCCAGGTAGGTTAGAGCAGAAACGCCTGCGTTGGGCTGAGCTTGCCAGCGCTTCGGCTTTGATCTTCCCAGCTGGGGATGTGATGTAACACCTGCAGAACTCTACAGTGACAAGGGAAAGGAAAGTTTCTGGCAATTAAAAGGCACCGAAAGAGGAGGCTGGGAACCCGTCGGGCAGCCCCGCCTCAGCGCAGCACTCTGCGTGTCTCAGGTTTAGGGAGCTGGTTTTCAGAGGGATTTTTAAAGTGTGTTTGTTTTTCCAAGACCTATTGCCTCGACTTTGCACTTGTGCTCTTGCATTTGCCTGAGCACCAATATCCCCTGTTAGCTATTGCCATCTGCACATCCAGAAAGGGGGCAGCCCCCGCAGCCGGCGATGCCCCTTCCCGGGGCTGCGGGGCAGTGGCCGTGCCCACCCACGCTGGTGGCCCCACGCGGACCCCGGGGCATCGCTCCGCTCCTCTGGCCAGCTTCTGAGGTTTCCTTGCAATATTATGTGCTACCTCAGACCAAAGAAAACACATTTGTGGAGCATCTACTTCAGAACAAGGACACAGACCAGTGCCAGCAACCATGGAAACCCCAGAGAAAACAACTGAAATTCATGTTTATGTGCAGCTCCCGGTAGCTGCAGAAATTGGATTCCCACATGAAAGGGGACCTTCGGCGGCCACTGTACACATTGACGAACCCTCCGGCTGTGACCTTCCATGGATGCACTGTTTAATAAAGCCAGGGAGAGAGGGGAAATGTAAAACTCTGTGCTCGTTAGTTAATGGTCGCTGAAGTACTTGGCAGGTGAAGCTGAAAAGCCTTATACAAAGGCTGGACATTCATCTTTTAGAGACATTCCTCAGCAAATGCAGGTATCGGCAGCTTTGGGTTAGACGAGGACTGACTCAACAGCATTACACAGTGGCAAGGGAAGAACAGGACGTGGGCCGGTTTAGTCTGCAGGATTGACACTGGGATAAAGCAGAGGGATGGGAAATGCACTCAAGACTTTTCCCAACCTTGCTGGAGAGGTCAAACAAATTTCCAGATTGAACCCAGCCAGAGCAGCAGGTCTTTACTCCCCTGCAGCAAAACTGGATTAAGCCAGGCCCTCCAGCCCAAGTGTTTCTATGCCCCTGACAGGTGATGGAGACTGTCAGCAGCAGTCGTGCAGATTTACACCACCAAAGACGTGGCCCCTGGCTGATGGAAGCAAATGTCCCGAGTCTGGTTTGTCTTTGGGTTTTGTGAGAAGGCTTTTCAGGGATAGGAGCTGGTTTTCACGTTAAGGATCCTTCCATTTCTGATGATTTGTGACAAGCATAATCCCATACTAATTAGATTTTGGTGCATGTGTTGAAAGCACTGTGCACATTTAGATTGGTTGGGGTTTATGGAGACTCTTGCTTGTTCTGCACAATTGTTTCAAAATTAATCCTTGGAAGCCAGAAAGCTCAGACCAGATAGAGAAGCCAGAAATCCAACAACAACAACAACAACAAAAATCACTTTTTCTTTTCTAATTCTAGTCGGGTACTAGGCAGGTTACAATTTCTGACATTACGCTACCGCTCAAAAATGTCCCAAGCTGTCTACTTTCATTGCATCAATGATATCAGCTGTGTTGACCTGCTCTTAGAGAGTTTTAATTCTGTTTGCTCTTGGCTAAACTCCATTCCTAATCCTATTTTCACCCATTTCTATCCAATTTAATACAGCTTCTGTAAGTCAAAATTAATTACTACATGTGCTCTCCCAGCCCTGTGGTCTAAAGGAATAATAGAGAAATCCCACCTCATCGTTAACGGCACCTCATGGCTGCTCTCATCCCAGGAAGCTGAAAGAGGGAAAGCAAGCTGGATAAGAAAATCGTAACCCTTTGCTCATTTTTGCAATTAGTGTTTCATCCTCACGGCTCTCTCCTCAGTAAGTCTCCAGATGCCCATTTTCTCCTTATTAGATGGCGATACCCGTGGAGGAATGCTGATCTCCTGGGGCAAAGAAGCAAGTCAGCACCTCCAGGTCACCTTCTCCCTTTTCCTTCACCTACTCAGAAATAGTTCATTTGCCTTTCATTTCCAGTATTAATTACTCCTTCTGTCCAACCTTTGCCAACGGGGCTCCCAAGGGGAGGAAGGATGGTTGTCTGGTCCCACGCGTCTCATGTTTCTTTAGTCGGGCCTCCTGGTTTATGACTTACCCCACCTAGAAACCGGGTTTGTTCTTTGCAGGGATGCTGTAGATTTGAATTAACTGAGATTCATAAAGTATGCCAAGGATGTAAAATAGAATTTGTGCTAAACTCTAGAACAATTATTTTATCCCTGGTTTGTAGGCATCTAGGAGCATTCCTATATCTCTCATGATATTTATTCCTATTTTTTATTTCTAATTGTTTTAGCCTATGTGCATTCTCGTGTCCTTCTTTCTCTTCTCTCTCTAGATGTCTCATCCACACACTGCGCAGCTGAGAGGTATTTGAAATTTGGGGCTCATTCTCTGGTTTGACTTCCATGGCAGAAGAGTCAGAAAACATGTCACGTCAAGGACACGAGAGCTCACCCAGCTGCTCACGCCTGTACGACACATCTGCACATCTGCAAAGCCACCCTATCACCAGGCACCTCCTGTAAGAGCAAACTTTTGATTAACGTAATTGCATATGCAAATGCCTTTTCTCCTTCACACAGGCCACCAGACCATTTTTTCATTACACACAGACTATGGATGGGAGGAAGCGTAGCTTCTGTCGCTGTAGTTCCAAAGCTCAGGTAAAAGGAAGCCCTGCTAACCAGCCAGCAGCGCTATGGCAGGGTACGGGACTTACAAAAGGATTTGCTCTGGCTCTTACGAGGACGGGCTGGCTGGAACAGGGGCAGCAGGGGATATTTTGGGGGGTTTCCTGAGCTCTGGCTCCGAAGGATCTGTGAGCAGGTCCAAGTTATTGGGACTCCAGGAGGGCATCACTTGTCCGGGGACATCGAGGGGTCTGCATACCCTCAGAAGGGGAGAGCTTTGCTACATCAGCTCTCTGATTCAGAAGGGGAAAAATTAATGAAGAGTAGAGCAATAAGCTGGTGAAAGAGAAATAAGGGATGTTTGTGACTCTCTGTGTAACTGCGCACGCCCAGCAACCCGTCCGGCCCAGGCGATTGCACATGTTGATGTGTTTCAGAGCTAATTACCCTTGTTGGAAATAGGACAGTGCAAAGCTTTGGAAGGAAACTTCATATGCAGTGTGACCGGCTTCCCAGCCAAGAGGATGCAGAGTGGGAATTTCCTCCCTAGTATTCAGTAAATTGTATGCAGAGGGTAGTCAGAGTCCACCAGTAAAAATCAAATGGCTTTTCCTGGGAAGCGGAGTGAACCACAAATATCAACTACATGACATCAGTGAGAGCATTACAGGGCTAAAAACATCCAGCCAATAAAAAGGTTTGAATTTTCTATGTCAGAGAAGAAAATAAACCCACAGTATAATAAAGCAAGGAGTTTGCTTTCATATAGGATTAGATCATTCGTGCCGGCCCATGATCTCTACCAAAGGGTACAATCCAGTTATAGAAGAAACTACTAATAATCTAAAAATAGGCATCATGAAAAAGATCCAAAAGAAGATGTACTTCTGCCATGTTCAGCTTGACAAGATGTCACTGCAATGCTCAGATGCATTATGCAGCATAGGTCATTTGGCATTTGGGGAAACATTTGCTTGGCTTCTTTCTTAACCATCTTTAATTCACCTGCTAAACCTTCGTTAGAGGATTTTGCATGCTTCAAAATGTGGTTGCCTTGTGGTTTTGCAAGCAGCAAAACAGCATTACAGATATTGGGTAATCACCAGAAATTCAATCCGAATATCTTTGCGACAGCAGCACAGTATTTATGTGATGTTTATGAACAGCACACAACCGTAGTTTGCTCTCAGAATAAATGCCAGGGTCATAATTTTGCTTGTACCGCTGCAGACTTCTTACTCCAATGGCTTTGATGGAAATACTTATAATTAAGGTGTTACAAAAGAGTCAGAATTAAGAGCAAGATCTTAAAGAAGAGAGGTTGCCATGCCGAGAAATTACTTTCCTATGCAACATATGAATGTCCTGCAGCTCACTATAACAGAGACAGAGAGTCATCTTGAGTAACTGGTGTCCCAAGTATCAAGGAAAACATGTTTGCAGGGCGGAAATCATCGTTTTCCTGTAACATTATGCTAATTCATGTAAGCAAATGGAAAATGAAAGCTTTTCAAAAATTAACTTCACTTCCATCACTTCATTTCCATTAGATGTACTGCATTGTGTCCCTTGTAGCCTCAGTAAACTGTTCCTCTTCCATTTTTCAGTAATCAGCACATCAGTAGGTGTTGGTCAGAAAGTTGGTTTAGGATTTGCTTACCACAAAGCAGTAAGACAGAAACTTGCGGAACAGTATTGCGAGGCGTTGTGCCTTTCGTAAGTGCCTGGGTCTTAAAGAAAATAATAACATACTGTTGCTATTTCTTAATAGTGTTACCCCTTTAGCTTAAACAGAAGAAGTTCATGTTGCAGAGCTGACGCATTTTGTGTAAGACTGGCCAAAATATTATGTTCCTTCCTAATGAAGAATGTCAAGGTTTCCTATGTCCTTTTAATCCCCACCAAGGTTTTTGGAAACTATTTGTGAAAAAAAACCCCAAAACCCCCAAAGAAGAGAAAGACCCTGATTGACCCACCCGTGCTACAGAAGCCCGTAGCTTGCTTGGTGGTAAAGCATCTCCCAAGGGAAGCGAAGGCCAAAACCGCTTGTTATATTTCATCTGCTAAGAGTTGTGTTCCTAAACGACGATATGTAAGTGCTAAAATGCAGCAAGCACAAAGGTGCTCTTTCATTCGTGGAAGCCATCATCTTAAAGTAATTAACTGGGGATTAGTCAGAAATGATGCCCAAACAAATGAGATACGGAAGGGCAAGAAATTGTATTCCTCTCCTGAACCTTGCGTTACGTGGAGCGCTGCCAGTGCAAACAGCAAGGAGAACAGAGCGTTATGTCTTACGCATAATGAAAAAATAAGATTGGCAATTAGAGCTGGATGGTTGTTTTCAAAACAAAGCGTCTCGGGGGTGGAGAGCGCGCCGCCTGCGACCAACGCTGTCATCTTCCGCTGCCCGGCATCCCGAGAGCTCGGCCTTTCTTCACTCTCCAGTAGGATGCTAACACGGATCGCACAGGACTTGCTGCAGCTTCCACGGCTGTAAATCAAAGGCTGTGTCAACAGCATGTCAGCGGCATGAAGGAATAGCACTGCTCCTCATGCAAAGTTTTCTTCGAACAATATCCTCCTTTCATTTGCCTTCCCATGACTGATGCATAATTCAGGAAGCAAGCGCAGGAACAGCGGGTTTGCTGGGAATGAATCTGCGCCGGCTATTGCATGGGGAAGTTTTATCGTTGCAAAGCATCCACAGAGCAGGGCCGGGCTGCCCTTCCTTGGAAGGGAGGATAAGAACTGCTCGAGCTCCATGTCCAAGGGTTGCTCACATCAGGGTCTTTGCAGACTAAAGCCGCGGTCTGGCGTTGCCCCCCCAGTGCAAAGCTTGGCCTGAGCTCGCCCCCGGAGCTGTAAGCACAGCGCAGAGAGCCGACGCTCCCGGCCCCCTGCATGAGCCGGAGCACCCCAGGGAAGTCACGAGTCGACACAAAAATCCCAACCCCACTCTAAATGAGCCTCGTGGCTCCCCCAAAACCTTCCCGAGGGGCACGGGCTGCTGTCAAACTCCAGCAGCTTGTGCGTCCATGCCGCTCCTGTTGCTGATGTCCTGATAAACGCCGAATTCGCTCCCTTGGGAGCAGCAACCAGCGCCGCTGCTACTGCGGAACGCCATAACCCAGCGCCCCGGGGCTCTGCAGGCAGCTATAAATCCTCTGACCTCTGCCACCCGCCTGCTCAGCAGCCACTGTAAATCCAGGCTGTGCTTCGCTCCGCCGCAGCAGCCGAGCTCCCCTGGTAAAAGGCAGGCGGTTGCCTCGCAGACGCGGTGCGCGGCGTGCTGATTGCGCTGGGAACAAACCTGCCTTATTGCAAAGCCCATATGGAGGAGAAGGAGGCAAGCTGTATAACCTGAGACCAGTAATTGAGTGTGTGTGTTAAGTAACTTTACAACCGTGCTTCACTAGGAAGCCAATAAAAGGGCAAAACACAATTGCCGGGTTTTAATTAAGAAGTTAACATTTAAATGAGGTGCATCATCTGTTTGTATTAAATGTGTTTAATTTAATTTGTTATAGTACACTTATTAAATAAATCAGCTTTATTGAATTTGCTATGCTGGTGGCATGCTGAACAGAAGGGAATGGAAAGAAGCCGGGTCTGGAATTTTCTTTTTAAATCAACCAAGGCTCTGTCTGCATGTAGCAACACTCGGGAAAATTAATTCCAGTTAATTAAAGGTGTGAATTTAGAGCAGATCAGTTCAGCCACCCTAAAACTCTGAGCAGACCTCTTCATTCAGAATTCAAATGCCATTGATTCAGCTCGGCTTGATTCACTTGGCATGTGATGTAAGAAATTGAATTAAGGCCATTTTAAATCTGAATGAATGTCTGCACCAGCCTTTCTCAGGGTTTAATGTGTCCCCTTCTTTTTCCCGAGCATCTCTGCGTGGACCAGAGGTTTGCAGGAGCCACGCAGGTTGGGTCGGCAGCCTCCGCTCTCCCAACCTTCAGCCGTGTTAGGAATCACCAGCAGCCGGAAAAGCAAAGTGTTGACGGTAATAAAGTCCCCTGGCTGGCACCGCCTGGTTGATCTCTGCCCTGCTCTGTCCTCTCCCATCTTCACTCTGCTGTGGAAATGCAATATTTCAGCTCATTGCTACGGGAGATCCAGTACAGAGCTATTAATACATACCAGCTGGGAAGAAATTTTCCTGCAAACGTCGGCCTCTGTCCAGACCGCAAATCACTGGATACGGCAGCTCCCGGGGCCAGGACTCCGGCTGTCCACCGCTACCTGGCCTCGGGCTTCGGCTTCTTCACCTGCATCACGGATGGGCTTGCACCTCGGGCGGGGAGCTGGCGGCCCCCAGCCCTGGTTCCTCCAGGCGCGGGGGCTAGAGATGCGCGTCCAGCGCTGGTGTACCCAAAGGCAGCCCCGGCGTGTGACATTGTGAAAAAAGCCATTACGAGGCTCGGTCTTTTCCTGGCTCGCCTCCATCCCTGCGCACAGTCAAGTCATACCTACTTATTTCACAGGGTAGCCAGGAAAGTTTCAAAGCCTCTTGCAAACCCCCTCCGAGCTCCCCAGCCAAAGCGGCGAGGCCGAAGCGTCGAGCATCGGGGAGCTCGCGAACACGGCACGTTGTCTCCGCTCCGGAGGGGAGCAGCACGCGAGCACCGCTGCCGCCGGCCGCTGCCTCCCGGGGGCTGCACGCGCCGGAGCCCTCCCGCCACCGCCCCGCATGAAAGAGCCCTTGTGCTCCCCGCTGCCGCTGCCCCTCGTCATCCCTTCAACTTTGTGCGCACTTTTCCTGGGAGGAAAATGAAATTCCTGCCTTGGAATTGGCGCCACCGTGCCAGAACGGCAGTGACCTCTGTAACCACACAAGATTTAGTGGTTACTTTATTTCAGCTGTAATGAGGCTTTGTAAACCACTAAAAGCCAAATGTTTTCTTCTCCTTTAACTCTTGGTGGATCGCGCGAAATAAATAACAGAACAGGCGTGCTGTCTGTGCATGAATCGAGAATTCACTTAAAATTACCCAGCGTCTGAAGTGGGTGAAACGGTGGTACTGAGAGCAGGTAGGTGCTGAGTGAGAAGTTATTTGGAGAAACGAGCCCTGAGCTCCTTCCAGCAGGCGCAGCCGCCGCTGGTCGAGGGCACGGGGAACGGCTCTGGGCGCACGAGGGAGAATCCGATCTTCATCCCTGCACAGAGACCTGTGGGGCAATTTCCTGCAAGCCTCTCTCAGGCACGCGTGAGGAGTCACCTAAGCTCAGCCAGCGTCATACCACGTCTGGCAGGAGAAGCGTGGGCTCGTCCTTTTGATTTTCTCTACAAGCTGCATCTTCAGGAAGGCTCCTTCCCATTAAAAAGTGGTCCTGGCTGCAGTCCGCCAACTATCACCTGCCTTGAGCACCGAAGACAGACACCGACTGATAAATACAGTTGAAATAATTGTTAGAGGGCATGTTTTTAAAGGTGAAATGCTCTTTTTCAAATATACTCTTTACTCCAGAGCCTGCCTTGCCACACCAAAAAGCATTAAAGATGGTGATGATCAAAATGCGCTGATGTGGCCATGCTTTATAGAGAACTTCTTCACCCTCTGCTGCTAATAAAAAAAAAATAATCCCTTTGTTATGCTTTGGAACAAATGTCCAAATATTTGCCACTCCCATACCAGCGAGCTGCAAGGGCTGCCGGGGTGGCGAGGTGGGTGGTTTGGGGATTCAGCAGAAGGGCTGGGGAGTGGCAGTGTCCCCAGGACACAGGCGATGCCACCACCGTGCCACCGCCGTGCCGCTGCCGCTGGGAGCAACGCAGGCACGCGGGATTCAGCCTGGGCAACCCAATTAATTTGGAACAACTGGAAACATCTTTCTCCAGGTTTAATTTGCTGCATGACTGAATACCGCCTGCGTGATGATTTAATGTGGGAGAGGAGCAGGGCCCCAGATAGGATGATGGCACTGCGTCATGGAAATGAGGGCTCATTTCAAGGTCCCTTCCCCACATGTGCCATCCCGGGGTGCTGGGAGCCACGTGGCACCCAGTGACCAGGCTGCTTATGTACGAAGCCAGCACACGGCATCTGGTGCAGGGCACCCGGAGGAGACCAGGGATCTGCTGTGCAGCCAGCACCCAAAATGAGAAGGGCATAACTTCTACCTGCTGCTAGCAGAGACTGGCTGCTCGTCACGTGTAACTATTAATTTATCAGAAAACGGTTATCTTCTGCTATCCAGACAACTGCAATGAACTGTGCCCACTACTGCTCCCCACAAGGTGAACTCAGCTGCACGACTTATCTTTGTGGTCCAGATCAGCCCTTTGGGGTGGAGATACACAGGAGTCTGCAGAGGGTGAACTGAAAGTCAGGAGTGCTGGTTTCAACCCCCAGCTCGGCCCCGAGTAAATAATAACAAGGGCGTAATGAGCTTTCATCGGGAGTCTCATCCACTCATGCTCAGGGAAGATCAAGAATTTCCATTAAATTCACCTTGTGGGTATTTTGTGCCCAACCCTTTGCCCAACCAATGTGTGCAGCAAACTGTGGCTGGAACGAGGGGCTGGTTTCAAAGTGTTGGAGGGATTCACCAGATTTTTCCAAGCACACCGTCTCTTTGTTCATTTTCTGGTGAACTAATCTGGCTTGATATTCTAGTTTTTGTTACAGCCATGACCTTTTCTATTCTAATTCACATATAGAAGTCTAACCATCTTGGCATCTGTTAAGCTATTTGCTGTAACAATAATCTTGCATCAGTAAGTTCCACAAGTTTATAACTTATTGTACTGCACCAGTTTTATTTAAATAGATAAAGTCAGATTCTCACCTGCACTAAGTTG
Source organism: Pelecanus crispus (assembly GCF_030463565.1). NCBI lineage: Eukaryota > Metazoa > Chordata > Aves > Pelecaniformes > Pelecanidae > Pelecanus > Pelecanus crispus. Next base: position 2,622,459 of record NC_134653.1, on the reverse strand, counting down.
GAGTGAAGTCAATTTATGCCATCAAAAGAGCTGGCCCAAAGTTTTAATTTCATCAAACACCTCTTTGATCTTCTATTAGAGGAAAGGGAAAATAGAAACACTTTATAACCAGAGGGGGTTATGCCACACGCTTTATCTTCTGCTTCTTAATATTTCAGACTGGAACTGTGCTGTCCCTTTCAACTGTGCCTGGTTAGAGTCTCACACCGGTCATTCTCTGGTCTGTACTGACCCTCAGGAAAGTCCAGGGGATCACCTCACTGGCTTGACCTGCAGGACAAAGCTCCTGCTTGGTTATCTACTGTGAGAGGAGAAGACACCCACACATCGCAAAGGCGTTTTAGGAAAGGCAGCAATTAATCCCACACCTGCAGGGTGCCTTGCCCCTCTTGGCGGTGTCAAGTGCAAGACAAGGTTCTGCACTACATGGACGTGGCCTTATCTAATCTCACGGCTCTCAGGTTAAGGAAGGACCTTATCCTGTCATTTGCTCTTGCTACCAGGAAGAAACATCTTCCCTACATCTATGGTGCTTCACACGTAACACCAAACAAAGGCTTTACTGTGCGATACCCAGCAGCGTTCTCCTCCTCACCTTCCTCTTTAGGCCCTCCCTTGACCTCCCCGTGTTCCCTCAGGTGAACCAGCTCTCGTCCCATCGAGCTGCCCCTCTGCAGCCAAACAAATTTCCTGTCCATGTTCCTAACTTAATTTCTCTGTGATATGGACTTTGGGTTGAAGAGGAACCTGGGAAGGTTTCTGGAAAGGCATCTTTATGCCTCCATTGTTGAGTGGGCCAAGGAACACCATATGAGAAGGCATTTTTTCCAGTTAGACTCCTGGTTTATATACATTTTTTTTGGTGTGAGATCAGTCTGAGCTACAGAAAGGGTCTGAAAGCTCAAACTAGGTCAATGTGCAGTGATTGCATCCTTGGATTGCTGCCTTGGTGATATGGATCTCACCGAGGGCAAAGCCACGCTGCCTTGGCAGGCTTCTGAGCTATCATCTAAAGCTGATCGTTTTATATCTCCACCAGCCAAGGCTGGATCTGAAACCCCAGGCAGTGATGGATGCATAAGCTGCTACTCAATAAAACAGCTTACCTTGGAGCCACAGGAATCCCCACGCTGGGCTTTGAGCGAGGAATTTAATCGAGTTGGGTCTCCCTTGTCTTCAGGAGTGACTCAGGCCAACTGCTTGAGGGGAAAGTGCGAACAGGCAGCCATGGGCCAACGTGCCCGAAAGGGAAATTTTGTCCTTACCTCTGTTAATTAGAGCTTTGTAGAGCAGTGAAACATGAGGATTTATAACCTTTCCCAACTATTGGTTCTGGGTTTCTCCTAAGGCTCTCCAGCTCCGGGTGCTGGTGTTACACTACTGTTCCTGCTCCCTCCTGGAGCCCTCTGCTCCAGCACAGCTCAGATCACCTGCCGTAGCACAAGGCGTCAGCAAGCCCAGCCGGCGGGGGTGTGCAATAAGCTCTTGGAAACTCTGAAAGGTTAAAACATCCTTATAATCAGAAGAAGGGCTATAAAAGTTGTATTTCCAACCCTCCACCTCTCCCTGGGTGCCTGTGAGTCATGTTCTTTATGGCGAGATAAAAAAACCCAGAGCTTTTAATTCAGATTCTCTGTGCTGAGATCCACTCAATGTTAGGAAGAGGGCACTGGGTTCTCTTCTGCTTTTACAGATCCCACACATGGCCACACAAGATTTTTTGTAGAGGCTCTGTTAATGGGGACAGGACATAGATCTCAAGAAACACTGATTTTTGGCGTCTGACACTGATGCCAAGTTGCAGCCTTGCACTGCAGAAGCGGGGAGTGGAAGTCCCGAGGATCCAGTGCGGGAAACTCTGATGTGCATCGCACCCAAAGCAGTCTCAGTGAGCTCAACAGGACCACGTAGATGTGTGAGTACCTGGCTGAACAACAGGTACAGCGTCAGGGCCAAAGGGAGAACAAAGGCAAAATCCCAGAGCACGGGTGGGCAGTGGCCTTCCACACTCTGCCCAAAGGCTTGCCCAACAGAAGGGGAACCCTGCATTTGCCCCCCACCCCCTTTAGTTAACATAAATTACTGGAGCGTGATCCAAGCTCTACCTGCTGACCCAGTATTGATTCAGCACCATCAACCCAGCTCACACTACTGATGTATTCCACGCTCCTTTCAGCCAAAGCTGAGCTAAAGCTGCATCTCCAGAGACAAAACAGGTAAAGTCAGGCTTAGGTAATTCATTTTAAATAACTTTGACATAAGCCTGACGTTTTCTTTGTCTAGGCAAAAGCAAGAACGGACTCATTCATGGTGTGTAAGACCATTGCCAGGCATACACCTGGAACAGCAGAGGCTGTGACAAGAGCATGCAGGCAATTACCACGCAAACGTAGCTGTGACCCACAGGAAGACCCTACCAGCCAAGAGCTGGGAGTTACTCCCTGCACGGGAAGGAAAATCCATTGCAACTGTACATGAAGGAAGCCTGTACACTGAAAGGAGGTGTCTCCCACTTGGCTGTGCAGCAGCAATCACGACAGAAGTCCCTGGCTTGTGAAGTTGTCAAACTGTAAAGTTAATGAGGTAGAAATGAGAGTTTGGTGCAGGCGTCTGAACGTTCGAATTACTCCCCAACGGGTTCGCCCTCCTCTTATTGCAGCCTGCGTAAATGAAGTGACTAAGGGTCTCCTTGGACTCTGGCCAACTCGCCACTGCTGCTGCAAAAAGCGCGCAGCCTTGTTTTGCAGATTAATAAATACGAAGTTGCCGGTGAAGGAAGAACGTGTGGTTTCTAAGAACTAGACAAGCAGGAAAAGCAGACAGACATTACACTGTTCCTTGTCCCGGCGAAAAAATAAAAGCCATACAAGCCATGCACGCACAAACACCCCTCCGCCAAGCACGGGAAAGCAGTGTTGGTGTGAGACAAAGCAGGGGTGTTTTGAGGAGGCTGGGGGATGCTGGGGGAGACAAAGGCTCAGGTGCTAGATGGAAAAAGTTGGAGATTTTTATGTTTTGCCCCTGAAAGAGGAACTTAAACTGGATGCACTTGGTTGGAGTTGAGGTCTGTTTTACCTGTGTGGAGGGACAAGTCAATGAACACACAGCTGGCATGCCAGCAGGAGAAACCACCTGGTGAAGGAAGACGTTCCCCTTTGGTCCTGGTGAGTGGGTGGCTCCATAGAGAAACTCTCAGTAAGCGTAGGTGTGCCTTCGCGGGAGCCCAAGGGCAACATGAGTAACACTGCAGGTGGAAACAAAATCAACAGGCTTATGTGCTATGGAAAGGTGAGGGACGAATTGAGACATCTGCAAACAGCCTTGCTGGCTGAGTAACTCCTATATCCCTTTGGGAGCCCCACCAGCTGACCTGCAACACTACGTTGAAGTGTAGGAAGCATATTAATTGTAGAGAGCAAGAGTAAAGCTAATCCCACAGAGACATTCATGTCTAAGGCTTGTGACTATGAGATTTTGTTTCTCAAAATCCTACCAAGTTCACCTGGAGAAGTGGGTCACGGTCCTCATCATGGTCCTGAAAAGAATTATGCAAGACCTCCATGAGCAAAATTGAAGGAAGAGGAGAGCACACACTGCAAATTTTGAATCAGTTTCTTAATTGCCAGAAAGCTTAGAGAAACCTGGAGCTGGAGCTTGGGTTTCAGTGCAGCTTGAAGCCCCAACATAACCAGAAAGTTAGAGGTGGGCTGATAATGTCCATGAGCTCAGTAAAATACCCTCCTCTTGAAATGAATTATTTCAAATAAATGCTGTCTGTCCCTTCCTTACTGCTAAAGAGATGAGGGGCCCCATTACAAAGCAGGGGCTCAAGCAACAACTTTTAGCTGAGGATACAAGCAAGTTCAAAGGGATCTGAAAGTGGGAACAAGGGCCAGAACAAGCCTTTCACTACTATTAAGACCACAGGAGCGATCTAGATAGGTTTAAAAGAGGATTTGGGCCCTGTCGCTGTGTCTTCCCCACACCAGAGGAGCTGATGTGCTTTGCGAACAGACATCCCAGCAAAGCCAAACCATTACGGACGTGCTGATCACCACGTAACACAGGCCAGAGTCTCACTGCTAACATCTGCACGCTCTGCACTATCAGCACCATCAAGTTTTCTATACTTAAGGCTCGAATCCATCCCCAGTGCATGTTATTTTGATAAAGAAGCAGCTGTTTAGATCCTGTATGGTATCCAGGGTGCAGACAAACACATGTCATGGCAGCCCAGGGGTGCTCTGCTCTCTGCCGATGACACATGCAGCAACGGGGAAATTGTGAAGATCAATTTTACACCTAATTTAACATGAGTTAACATGTCTCTGTAAGTTTCCTAATGGAACACAGTCCCACTGCGCATCACTTACAGCTGTTTCCTTTATTTTGTGACTTCCAAAATTGCCGACTTGCGACTTTAGGAAATTGCCAAGCTGTGACTTCGGATTTTGCCGACTCGCGCCTTCCAAGAGGCTCTGGAAAGGCTCCAGGGACGTTCTGCCATGGCTCTGGGAAAGCTTTGAAGTGTCTTGTTGGGGGGCGGGGATGTCTGAGATGACTCTAGAATACGTCCAGAGAAGGTCTCAGATACCTCTAGGACAAGGTCTGCCTGGGCTCTAGGGCTCTGGGGTGGTTTAGAAAGCCCCTATTTGCTCCAGGAAGGGCTGTTGAAAAGGGCCAGGACTGCTGCAGGAGACTTTGTACTTCTCCTATGGGGATGGCTCTGTGGGGCTCCAGAGAAGCTCTGGAGAGCTCTTGCTTGCCTCTAGAAAGGCTCTGCAGTGCTCTGGAAAGCTCCAGGAAAGGTTCGTTTTGTCTCCAAAGCAGCTCTGGAAAGGCTACAGAAAAGGTCTGGGATGGCTCTTGCAAGGGTAATGGGGAGCACCACGCAGGGTTTGGAAACGCTGCAGGATCTACAGGTCTCTAGAGATCTGCAGACGCTGCAGCACCACCCTGCCAAATCCATGGTCGCAACTTGACAACTTTGCAGAGTTTCCACTTGGCAGCATCAGGAGGCTGGGACTGCAAAATTCACATTTGTGACTCAGTGAATCACAAAGCCTGTGATTTACCATGTTTTACTAATTTTTGTAAGTGTTTCACATTTGTGGGTTACAAACCTGAGGAGCTGTCAATCGAAGGGCAATTTTCAAGCATCCTTCTGTTCCATTACTGTTGCTCCACCACCTCTGCTGCTTCCTCCTCTCTCGGAGAGAAGAACCAGAGTGCGAAGAGGACAGGGCTCAAGCCTCCCATGTACCTGCACAACTTCCTCCTCTTCCTTTATTTCTCCACAGAATCAGTGATTTTCCATACACGCAATTTTCTTCCACATTAATTCTGCACGTTCAATCACTACCAGGAAGTCAGCACTTTCCTGCCTCCCCTTCCTCCCCCACACCAGATTATGTTTTCTTACAGGTTTCATACCAGTGTCCAAGGGCACACATTTTCCTCTGCCTTGCCTTGCGTCAGCTTTAATGTCTGCTTCCCTTCAGTATCCCTTTACCTTCCCAAGAAGGAACGATGGGCTTTCTTCCACATGTCTCCCAAGTCTTGCTGGATCTGTGATTTTAACTCCTATGTTGCCACTAAGGCATTGCTTATACTTTGTAGTAATCTCTAAAGAACAGGACATCTTGCGAGGGATTTCAGAAAGAATCAGACTGCAAAGTCAGTGTGCCAATCCTGTTTCATATAATTCCAACATTTCCTCGTAATTCTTACTTAAAGACATTTTCACCAAAGCACGTTATGGCCCCAGTCATTCAAAAATGCATGAGTCCCATTTCCAAAACACAAATCATACCAGAGGTGCCAATACACACGAGTCCAGTCAAGGGGGTCAAATTTTGCAGGACTGGCACCTCCTTAAAAGTGCTTTGCCCCATTGCTGGAGGGACTGTCCTCACCTGGGAACATCTTTCCTTGGGTCTCCCTTTGCCATGCCAGTCCCGGCTGTATTGCATCTGCTGCAGAGAAGGAGCTGAAGCCCCGTGGCCCCCGGTGCCATTAATAGGGTGAGATGTTTGCAGAAAGGCCTGCTAGCCCCTAATGTGCACGGGCTGGGACAGGCGCTGGCGACGGCTCCTTCCCACCTCTCCAGACACGGCTCCGGTGAGGAAGGCAAGCAGCCGCTCGCTCAGTGGCTGCCTCGCCTCGCAGGGCACCGACACACAAGATCTTGTTCAGGGGACAAATACCATATTTCCAGAGCGCAGATGAGTTTACGCACTGCAAGGCAACGCTCTTTTAAAGTGGTGGCAACAGCTCCTGTTCTGCAAACCTTGACTTTATTAGCTCCCATCCCAGAGATGGAGCTTGGGTTGGTTTTTTTTTTTTTTAAAACACAGGTTAAATGCTGCAAGGAATCAAAGTGCTGCTTCTTCCAGCTGTCTTAATCTTTGGGAAAACAGCACAGCGGTTGCTTCCTATTGCAGTAACTAAGGCTTGTTTCTGCTGTGTCCAAAGCTTGTTCTTACACCGCTTTCCCAGTTTTGAATGCCAAAATCCTCATTTACCAAGGGTACAAATTAGGCACAGTTCGCATCGCCTTCTGCCTCTCCCATGCCTGTATTTTTCCCCTTTTCCTATGAGGGCCTTTTCATCTAGGCTGAGCCACCGGGAAAAATGCGAGCTGCCTCTCAGCTCCTTGGCTCCGTTGTATGGATGTTGGGATTATGTTGCAGATGTTGCCTGTGCTGAATGTGTAAGGATACTACATGGTGGTGTCGCAGCTGGACATCCCATTAATAGGAACAATATTTGGTTTGAGCCATTTTAATTGAAACCACGGCTGTAGCAGCATGTATTTTTTTTTTCTTAATCGTACACAAACGTGTTCCTCGGCCCTCCCCGCCTCCTGTGCGATAGTTATTGCTCTAAGACATCTGGTTTCATAGTTCAACAAGCACAGGCGTATTTCCACCATGTAGTTCTTCGCTTGTTGACAGGGCAGAATTTTTTAATATGGGGTTACTATCATCCAGACTTCCTCCACCTCCTCATTTATGTGACGGATACCTCTAAACAGTCCCTCAGCTCCTCCATCTTCAATCTGCTGGCCCAGTTTTATTAGCTCGCATACATGACACCTCGATGTCTGATTTCCCGCTCCCCTCCCCTCTTAGGTGAAATCCAAACCCCAAACGTGAACCGGACCTAATACTTTTTTTTCCCGGCTTTTGTTAAGGTCTGTTCCATAGAAACAAGGCCAGCAGCTTGGAGCCCCTTCATCTTGCAAGTAATTTGCAAGTGGATATAAGGGCAGGATGAGCCCCCTCCCCATTCCTGACCAGAGCTGTAGGATAACCCAGAGCAGAGCTGCTCTGGAATCTCATTTTTTTTTCTCTATAACCTCAGATTTTGCACGGACATTACACTTTGCAGACTGCTTTGGTACCTGTGTGAGTGTGAAGGATACCACCAGCTGCCAGGGCATTCCAGGCATCGGCATTTTGCAACACAAATGGTTGCTTCGCTATGTGCCACCGTCACCAGCTTTGCTGATATCCAAAAAAAAAAAAAAATCTCCACTCGGTGGCAAGGCCCTTCTCTGCAGGGTGGTTTCCAAAAGGGGAATTGATTTGGGAGGGGAGAGGTGCCCTTTGCAGGGGACCACCCTTGCCCCTGGGATAGGGACATCAGTGGCACTTTACCGCAGGCTGAGCAGCCTATCCAACCTCCCTCTTCACTTCTGAACACCAAAAAAAGAGCACTTTTATCACCAATGCACCCCAAAACACACCCCTCAGCCCCGCCCAAAGAGTCACCTTATCCCAACAGGGTCACTAATTTGTGCCTCATGCAGCTGAGGAAACCTGGTCCAGCAGCTCCAGCCCGGCTCCCTCCCCGGCATCTTGGAGCTGCTTCCAGCGTTTCCCGACACCAGTCGGAATGGCATTGTACGGTGTAACTGTGACATCGCACATAGTCACCACACTCAGCATGGCCCTCGACTCAGCTTGGCATCTTCCCATCTTGGAAGGTTTTCTCCAGATATGAATTAACCCCTCCAGCGCTGGAGGAAAGCAGCAGCCCCGCTACAGAGAGGGAGGGTGGGGAGGTGACCTGAACGGGGCTGGGTGGAGGTGACACGAGCTACCAGCAACAGGGACGCACACGTAGGCTGAGAAGACCGAGTTGGTTTGTGTAGATCCTTGAGCAGATGAGAAAAGGCAGAGTTTATATTGCACTGGGCTGGAGGGAGCCCAGTGGCAAAGCAAGGACTGCAAACCACGAGTCCTCACTCCCCAAACCACCTTTTTTTTCCCAGCCTAGAGCTGAATGTAAAATAACACCAGCAGACACCCGTTATCTGAATTTGTTCATCACCTACGAGGGATTTAAGCCTGGCTCACAGAGGTGCACTTTCGCTGGAACAATTGCACCTGCTTGCCCAAGGTGTGAACTCGGCTCTTTATTTTCTTTTTAGTCCTTAATGTAGAAAAAAGGCAAAACTCGGAAAAAAGCAGAATTATTAGGTAAGGTAAAAACAAACTTTACCTTTCATTCTTGGTTTATTGGTTACTGGAAAATAAGTTTTACAAACTATCTCTTGCAAAGGACTTGTTTTCAGCTAGTTTATATAGTAGCTTTTGTTCACATAAAAATTTAGAAAGCTACTTTCCTCTTCTCCTTTCCCCCCCTCCAATACATAAGGGAGGTATTACAGTGTGAAATATATCTACCGCTAGCAGGGCTGTGTTGTGAAGCTAAAATGAACACAGTAAATTCTGAGAAGGAATTTGTTTAACCTATAACCTTAAAGTAATAAGTGGAGTGCTAAATGTTTTGGCTCACACTGATATATTTTTATAACACTTGGCAAGGCAGCTCGGAGTCTGAAAGAAAAACTTGAGCGCTGGCGAAACAGCTCGCTGCCTCTCCATCTCCGGGAGGCCGAGTCTCGGCCCGGCACGGACCCATCCCTCCGTACGGGCACAGGGAGCACGCGTGGGACCACGTATGCACATGCGTGTGCACACGCGTGTGCCCGCGGCGGCTGCGGGAGTCAGAACGCGGCGGGACGGCGAAGCCGGCACGGCTCGACCCGGCGCACCCCGTCCAGCCCGCCTGCTTCGAGTGGCGTTAGTCGCATTTGCTTTTTTTAATTTAATTAAAATCCCTCTGGAGGGTTTTGGAGGGAGCCAGGGCGCCGGGTGCTGGAGATGGCGTGGGTCCCGCGTGCTCGGCCCCCTCCGTGGGCAGCGCTGGCTCAACCTCGGCACCGGCCGAGACCGACCCCAGGGGCCCCGCTGCCCCCCGCGCCCCCTCTTCCCCGTCTGCCGCTGGGAGCAATTATTACCCTCCTCCCTCCAGCACGCAAACACGTTTTCCCAAAGATTTAAGGGGGATGAAATACGCAGGCCTGGTTTTCCTTCATTAACACCCGTTTGACATGGATTTCAATAACATCACCCCCTGCTCATGCCACCGCCGGAGCTGGGCGGCAGCAGCGCAGATGCCGCTGCTGTTTTGCCGTCGGCTCCCTCCTGCTCCGCGCCAGCTCGAGCGGCGGGGCAGAGGGCAGCCGGCCGGCCTCGGCTCCCTCGCCTCTCCCTCGCTGGAAACGCGGAGTGAACGGCCCCGAAACGGCTGAGCGGGAGCTTGCACGGCCGCGACGCAGAGCAGGATTCGGCCCATCACCTGGCTGGGGTCCAGGGTACAGTCTAGCCTGAAGCCCGCCTGTATGCTTTGGTTGCAAACCCACGCGCCGCAGGTTAAAGCAAATCCTTCTTTCTTTCCAGACACACATCACTCCTGTTGCATCCCAGCCCAAGGTGATATTTTTCCTGGGGAGAGACCAAGAGCGCAGCGTTTGAGCTGGGTTTGCAGGGCCATGGCGAGGTGCTGCCGCCGCCGCCGCCCCGCTCGGGGCAGAGCTTGCAGGGAGCCGCGGGGGGATGCGGGGGCTCCGGCTCCGGATCTTCCTTCCTGGGGGTCTGCAAAGGTGGGAAATGAGGGGATCTCCCATCTGGGAAACACCCCAAGGACCACAGGCAAGCTGGGTGCTGGGCAAGGCGCGGGGGGAGGTGGTATCCTCCCTGTGCAGCAGACGGGGAAGTGGATTTTGGGGGGATGCTGGGAGATCCACGAGGTTTCCCAGCCCTCCCAGTGGGATCTGCAGAGACACCAGGAAGAGTAAAGGGTCTGCGCTCAGCCCCGGGCAGCACGAGTGCCCCCGGCGCTGGGTGCTGCCAGCCACCCCCTTCACTTGGGAAAGCAGCATCCGACAAAGACCTTTCCCACGTCCTTCGGTTAAATGCACCCAGTGGCGCCCGTTGCCGTAGCTCTGAGCATCCCCGGCTCCCAGCCACGTAGGACACAGCCCTTGGGAATGAGAAAGCATGAACACGCGGTGTTTAAAGGTGGGGAAACTGAGTCACAGCACTATTAAGTGACTTTCTCCAGCGCTCACGGGAAGCCCGTGGCAGGCCACGTGTCAGGACAACTTGAAGCGAGATGGGTGAGAAGCTCGCCCCACCTCTGCCAGCCCTCTAAAGCTCATGGGAGACAAGGGAGGACCCATCTTCTGCATCGGGGTATTTCCCCTCCCATTAGCAGCCCCCCAGGAAAGCATGCTGTGCCCCCAGGGAGCAGGGGCAGCGCCAGCAGGAATGTTTCACGCCCTTCATCCTCCTCTTTTTTTTTTTTTTTTTTTTTAAATTTGGCGTTATTAATCTCTGGGGGGGTATAAATAACCTTGCTCACCCCTTCCCTGCCTCCACCTCCCAGATCATTTACTGTGGATTAATATTTGCTAGCTCGTTTGCACAGTAGCCTGTAGATTTTCAGCCTCCTCGCTGGAATGATGTTGACTTGCAGAGAAATTACAGGGGCTTTACCCTGGTACAAAGCAAACAGTGTGTGCTGTAATCAGACTCAACACCTCAGCAAATAATGAAAAGAGATATTATGTGGCTATAATTTCCACGCGGGATTAGGTGTTTGTCTTGTAAAGCATTCAGGTGCCGCCGGGTGTATAAACGAGTGTGTAATTATGGTCATCAGGTTAAACAGAGGGAGCAGGAATCCGACCCGGGGTTGGGGCGTGCACAGATGGGCCTGACGGTAGCTGTTAATTTGCAGCTATGAATGGCTCTTACAGGTCCTGGGTATTTGAGTGACTCGGCTTCTATTTATGGTTCCCAAAAGCAGAGCCCGGTCCAAGGTTCACGGGGATCCGCGAGAGCCTTTCCACGGCTCTGCGCTGAGCCCCCTTCAGTTTTTCGCTCATCTTTTTTTCAGGGTAAATGGATCACGCGCCTGTCCGCCGGGCTGGCACAAAGCCACCCTGTCACGTACCGGGAGATGGACCTCGTCTGCCTGCGGGGTTTGTGTTCCATCAAGGAGAAACACCCGGAACAGGAGAGTAGGAGGTGACGCTGCCATCCCAGAGACGCATCCCAAAAATGATCTTCGGGTACGTTCTGGAGGGGTGTAGGGCACCGGGTGGGAAGGTGTGATGGGACAGGAGCACACACTAAATTTCCTTCTGAATCGGTGCCTTGTTCCCTAAAGCTGGAGAGGCACCAGCCCCTTTTGCCCTGGCCAGCCAAGAGCCGACAGCTATCCCTGGAAAAACCACCAAAGGTACCCAGGGCAGAAATGTCCACCCACAACGAAAAGGCGGGGTGGTAACAGGCTCTTGCCAGCAAAGCCCAGCAGGGTCCAGCATGGGACAGCCAAAGCCCAGAAATGGAAAACAGGCAAAACTCAGACTGGGAATAGGGACTGGTTTAGCTGCTGTCAGAAACCCCATGGAAAAGCGATGGACTCGGCACGTCGGGATGGGTGCGGGGCATGGGCTGCGGCTCTGGCAGCAAGGCCCCAGCAAAGCTCTCCCTCTTGGCCCGCTACAGAGGCAACCGGATGGCGCCTCATGGCCAACAAGACGCTCCAACGCTGTCCCAGCCTCTGGCTCTACGAAAGCAATGAGTTTTCCCCTGCATGGGCTAAGCCCGCCCAAGCAACTCAACCAGCCAGCCAGGGTCCAAGCAAAAAGCCCTCCTGGCCAGTTTGTTCCTCCCCGTGCCCACGCCGGGGACCGGAGCCATGGGGACGAGGTGAGTCCCAGGAGGCTCCCGGGCAGTGTGGCAGCGAGAGGAGCAATTTTGCAAAGGAAGGAGCGTTGCACGGCGGCTGTGCTCAGCTCCCGGCACGTGTCCCGGGTAGGCAGAGCCGGGCAGGAGCCCAGCCGCCGGGAGCGGGACGGAGGAGGCTGGAGGAGGAGGAGGCTGGGCTGGCTGCCCGGCCAGGAGGACAGGAGGGCGCCTGCCCAGGCTCTGGCACAGAAGCCGGAGGCCGAGGGGACGGTCTGCAGCCCCAGCAGCCGCCTGGAGCCATCCCGGCTGCCCAGCCTGAATTTACCCCATGGGGGAAGGCAGGAGAGCAACGCACCCCCTGAGCACCCCCCGTTCTTCCCTGCCGACCCGACCCCATTGCAGGGGTGCCCTTGTGCAGACCCCCGCCCCGAGCATGGTGGGTTGGTGCCTGCAAGGAGATGGATCCGCAGCCCCCTGGCCGCTCCCAGCCACCTCCCCGCAAGGGGAGCAGCCGGGCCAAAACATCTACGCCGCGCTCACGCCTTCCCCGAAACGGAGTCGCGGCTTATTATAGCAAATGTTATTGCAGCGGCGAACGAGGCTGCATCCAGGAGCAGGCAATATCCTGCCTGAAATGTTCAGGGACCTCTGCCATGTGCACATTCTTCCACGGCGTAATTAGGGTGGCAGGCGCTGGCGACAAGCACACAGTCTGCTCAGGACGAGGGGTTTTGGGTTGGTTTTTTTTTTTCTTCTCTTTGCAGGAGATTCACCTCAGATGGGGAACACACTAGTTTATTGAACACAAAATGTTCCAGAGCAGAGGACATCATTAAAATGGGGTGGAGTGACAGAGCTCTCGGTTAATGTCACCTAAGAGAAAAAGCTCTTCCAGAAAGGAAGAATTCAGGAAAGCCCTAAGGGCCCCACATGCTCTCGGTGAGAAACGGGGACGTGAAGCCGACGGTCTCCTGGGGAAAGGCTGCAGCAAAGCGATGGTTCCTGGGATCAGCACAAAGAAAAGGCAGCGCTGGGTGCCGCGCGGCAGGGGGGACACAAGCCTTGCCGAGGGGCGGTGGCCGAGGGGACGCGTTAGCCGAGCCGTGCCCGTGGCTGCCTCCAGCCAGGGACGCCGGTGCTGGGGGGAGCTGCCCCCATCTTCCGAAGGCTGTGCCTCGGCCACAACGCTGTTTTCAAGTTAAAAGTTTCAACTCTTTTCAATGCTGTAAGGCCTCTGATTTCGGCAGAGCCCACACGTCCCTCCTCTTTGGAGACTCGTGCTTTCAGAAAAGGTCCTCGCAGCTGGAGCAGCTGGAACCTGAGAAGTCCGGGCTCCTGACCAGCCCCTCTGGTCGCTGCATCCGTCCCACCTCCTCCCATGGAAAGTCCCCGCTGCTTAGCAGGGCTCGGGTTCAGCCCTTTCCCTTAACAGAATGAGCAGCATCTCATAGGAAACTGGGAGACTGGTCTTGGCACCGCTCGCAGGGCTGGGCTGAGTGAAGATCTGCAGCTCTTCAGGCCTGCTTGTGCTGTAGTCTTCATGGACAGCAAGCTCCGGGGTGCTCGGGGGGAAGGATGCTGCAGGTGTGTGACCTGTAGTGTCCGGATGTTTGGTGCCCTGAAACAGTCAACAACTTCTCTAATAATAATTCACTGTTTAAGTCCACTTCAGCTAGGGAAAGGCAAACTTTCAACCCAGACTAAGTAACCATAAAGCCCATCTCCTTAGATTGCAGAAGAATTAAAGAGTCTAGGGGGAAAATTTAACTACTGAGTAGGCTTGTGTTTGCTGAGGGTGTCTGGAAATAACTTCTGCATTCATTCCACGCTAGGTGGGCATATGGGGGAAATGCGTTACCCGGAGCACTGTCTTTGGGTTTCACGTTAAAGCACACACTTAATATTTAGCTTGTTGTTTTCCTGTTTCCTCTCTGGGGTGACTGCATCCCCAGGGAGAAACTTCCACAGCTATTTTGGAGCCCAAGGATGTGATTCACTTCAGGCAACCTATGCAAACAATAACGTAAGTGTCTGTCGTGCCTGTTCCCAGGAAGCGGAGGAGATCTGTCATGCTTTAAGCTCCTCGCTGGGCCACATCACTGCACAGCAATTTTCTCCCAGCAGCCGCACGGGTGGGTGCCACAGTACCGCTGCCAGGCATTTGCCGGGCTGATCCTCCAACCTTTACCCTGAGCTGGGCGCAAATTTGGGGACTTCAGCCCACTGGGAGCTGCTCCCTTCCTGAGCATCCATCCCTTTTGCCTCGTAGCTGCTTATGCCCTTACAGCCGTGGTCTTGCCTTCCCATTGCAGCAGCCTATCCCACAGAAAAACAGCACAAAGCAACATGAAATATATGTCCCAGGAAAAAAGGGCTGTGCCTTGGCTAGAGAATGAATAGCCACCTCCCAGCTCTGTGCCAGTCGGATTTTCTGTAAGAGGCCTGGCAAGGAGCAGGGACAGCGAGGGCATCCAGGGCTCGGCGGCCCTGGAGCAACCCGGCACAGCGGGTCGCCCTTTCAAACCGGCTCCGCGCCCCAGCCCGGGCTGGGGCTGAGCGGGAAACCTCTTCACAGCAAAGCAGGGGGGAGATTTATTACCACTGTCAGGATCTGAGAGTCGGAGAGTGGCAGCAGAATACAGAATCCAAGCCCAGGGTACAAAATCCAAGCCCCTGGGAGTAGGGAGCTTAAATAAAAGGGCTGTGTCCCGCGGGCGAGAGCCCACCTCTCCCTCCCACTCTCAACGGATGGGTTTATGGTCTTGCTGCCCGCATGGAGAAGCGCTGTAAAAGCAGCATCTACGACTTGGCCCGTGGCTGCTCCTTCCACAGCCGCAGCACAGTCCCTACCAGCCGGCGTCCCTCCGAGCCCCGGCTCGCGGCTGTGCCGGCTTCGGCTGAGCTGGGAGATGGGTGCTGTCATGCCGATGGAGGTGCGGTGGGCAGGGACAACGCTATTAAAAAGACGGCGGGATTGGTTCCGTGTTCCCTTCAGATTTCGCACCCTGCTTTCATCCCAT
Source organism: Pelecanus crispus (assembly GCF_030463565.1). Taxonomy (NCBI): domain Eukaryota; kingdom Metazoa; phylum Chordata; class Aves; order Pelecaniformes; family Pelecanidae; genus Pelecanus; species Pelecanus crispus. The sequence goes on along the minus strand of NC_134653.1, from coordinate 2,607,389 downwards.
CCACAATTATCGCACCTTCTGCGGGCGAGGAGCAATGCGTTTGCAGCTACACGGGGCTGTCTCCTTCAGGAGGAGCCAGAGAGACGTGAGTAACGGGACCACGGCCGCCCCGGCTCCGCTTGTGCCAGGTTTGGCTGACAGGATGCTGCCCGAGCCCTTGATCCAGCAGAAATCCAGGGACCCCCCCAGGGGCAGCACCCAGCACCCTCTGGAGGACTTGCAGGCAGAAGGGACCTTTCTGATGACATGCTGGGACCTTGGGCATGGGCCAAAGAGTTTTATTTGCTACAGGCAGAAAACTTCTCCCCTGTTATGTAAAGCAACATCATCACGCTCAGTAAAAATGCAGCCAGTTCTGGAAATGCTTGGATTAGCCATGAGAAAGCAGATTTTGGGGGCCTGCCGAGCCCCTCTCCCAGCACAGCTCCCGCAGGGCGAGGGACCGCAGACCTCGTGGGAGCTGGAGGGGATGCAGAGCTCTGGAATGAGAGGGAAGAGTATGTTAATCGGCCAAAGTTCAGGTAGTTTCACAGAGGCAATGCGTAATTAATAGAAAAAATTTAGCTGACTAATTGCAAGAGATGCAGCTGCATTTGCACAAAGAGGAAGAGGATTTTTGAAAGTTGAGAAGACCAAGCTTTAAGGTCCTTGTCCTTCAAGCTCTGCATCCAGAAATCCCTTGTGGGCCCAGCAGCAGAGACATTGATACCCACCAAGAGAGCTGTAAAACAATTCCCTCCCGCCCTGGTACAGTTCCAAGCAGCCTCTACATGGAGCAAACGATGCAAATCAGTGCCCCGCTCTTTTGCATCTCATCTGCATGCCTCCTCTTGCACCGTGCCAGCGCTGCGGCCCTCGGCTCGGGGAGGTGGGGGCAAATGGGGAGGCACTGCCTAAGTGGGATGGGGATGGGGATGGGGATGGGGATGGGGATGGGGATGGGGATGGGGATGAGGATGGGGATGGGGATGGGGATGAGGATGAGGCATTGGTGGCTTCTCATCCAAGGCAGGACCCAGCTTTGGAGCCAGCAGCATCAGCTGGCATTTTCCTTCCTTGTCTTCTCTGTAGGAACTGACACGATTCAGCTTTGATCATCTTTGAAAAATGAATGAAAGTTGCAGGGCAGACTGATTTCAGGAGAAGATCCCTGGGTCTGGCCGGAGCGAGAAGGCAGGCAGCGGGCTGCTCCACTGCCAGCAGAGACCACTTCATCTCACCCTCCCTCGTGCCTGTGCGTTGTCTCCAGCACCCCTCCTCAGAGAAAAGAAAAAGCAGACTCCCTCAGCAAAAAAAGCCCCTTTGCTCTTGGAGCGGTCAAGCAGCTAGGAATAACTCCAAGGGGGTCCTCAAAAATGACCTCTCCCCTGTTTGTTATCCTGGTTATGGACCTGGGCAGCTCCTGAGAGCCGGCTGCGGCGAGCTGCGGCGTTCTCAGCCAGCAAAGCCAAGAGCGAGGGGCTGCAGGAAGCACCGAGGGGGAGCAAAAACACAGCCCCCCCCATCCGCCAAGAGCCCCCAGCCCACCCACGGCCACCTGCAGCCCCCAGCGGGCACAAAGGCATTCGCAAACCCTTCAGTCGGGACGATCACAGAGAGTAATAATATTAATAAGAGTAATAAAACCCCGTTCTAACTGCGATAGCAAAGCCAGTGTGTGGAAGAAAGAAAAAATTATGCAAATGAGGCTTATCGGCTGATCAGAATAACAAGTGAACTTGATCTGGAAGCGGGCAGCCTTCCTGGGTAATGAGGATTATTTACCCATGATTTCCCTTGCAAATCAGCAGCGGGTTCCCAGAGCCAGCCGCGCACAGGGCGATGCTCAGCGCCCAGCTACGCCTCTCCAGGGCTGCGATGCAATGCCCGGGGAGCACACGGGGTGCCTGGCCAAGTCTTAGCTCTTTGCAATAAAACACCGACTCTTGGATAGGCGCTTCCCCCTGCGTCGCTTTGGGGGGTTGAGCCAGGTGCCTTATGGACGCATCGTTTTGTTTTTCGTGGCCACGTTGCGTGTGTAAAGCAAAGGAGAGTTCATGTCGTCCGCAGCCTCTGCTGAAGAGGGAGTTGCAAACCACAGAAGCGAATTTACGTTTTGGCAATTAACAGTGTTCATAGCTATTTTTCGCGTCATTAGTGGGCAGAGCATCTGTCCTGTATCATGGAACAGCACTCGCCAACGGCCTTGAAACCCTCTGCAGCAAGTCCGGGGTCTCAGCAGGCTGGTTGTCCTGTTTCCTCGGCTCCAAGGGATCGCCCTTTATTGAATCCAGCTTCCAAGCGGCGATCAGAGAGCTGTCTCTTCAAGCTATTTGGGTCTTACCCATGCTTTCCGGGCCAGGACTATTCCCATATGCATGATCCATGTGTTCCAAAATACTAGTGTATTGGAAAGGTCCTAACTCAATTTCACTCTGCGTTTTCCAGACATTTATTAAAACAGTGAGCTGTGAAATTCTGCTGTGGATTCCCCCCGGCTCAATTTGTGTCTGGGATGGAGGAACCTAGAGAAGACCCATCGAGCGCGTACCGGCAGAGGGGACACCCTCGCTGGGTGCTGACGGGAGCCTCTTGCGGGGATCCCAGTGCAATTGGTGAAGTCAAAGCTTTTTCCTTCTGAATATTCAGTACAGGACACAAGGAAACGACACAAATAGCTGAGGTCTCCTTGTCTCTGCAAGAGCAATGTTCGTAGGACTCTAGGGAACATCACCTCCCTTTTTATCGAGTGCCCCGGTTCCCAGCCCCAGCTCACTCTGCAGTCTTCTGCTGCCCCAGAGGAGACACATGGAAGAGGGAGCAGATGTGCCACACATTGTGCTCATGCTGCTGGAGACGGAGAGGATGTCAGGATCAAGCCCATCCCAAAACTCCATACTACCTTCCCTGTGCGTGCTCTTCCAGGCTTCTGGGAGCAGGATTTCAAGGTGTCACCCATCAATGTGATCTACCATCAGGGCTCTGGACCAAGCACAAAGGTGAAAGATCTCTGAGCATGGTTCCTGGTGGGCATACCTCATTTGCGGGGTGGGGGATTCAGCAGAGGACATCTTCCCCTCCCAAATCTTGCTCCTGGTGAAGGACCTGCAGTGGGACTCTGCAGGACCTCTCTTCCTTCCCACCCCAGCTCTGCTGAGGGATTTTCCATGGAACAGTAGGACGTGGCTCCTTGCGAACAAGCGTTCGGCTCCAGAAACACCTGGCCGGGGTGGGCACATGGAGCTCCGCCGTGGGCAATCGTGTGCTGCCAGCAGCACAGAGGAGCCACCACAGCCCTGGCAAGGGTATGGAGAAGTATGAGAAAAGGGGAACAAAATTATTAAGGCCATGTGAATATTTGGGGCAGAAGTCCAAGTCTGGCAGGCTCAGTGTGCTGAAACCCACCACACCCATGCCCAACAATGCATATTCATTTTGGCGTACTGGGGGGGCGGAGGGCAGCTGCTCACTTCCTCGCGCTAGGACTTTGTTTCAGAGCATCGTGCTGTGGGACAGGGACCTCCTGGCACAAACATTGTCCCATTGTCCCTCTGCCCCAGTGCTCCCACAGTCCAGAGCCGGTCTGCAAAGAACAGATAGAGGAGGTAGCTCAGAGTCATGTTTCCAACCTTGAGGCCATCTGCACTGCATGTACTTGCCAAGTGCAGCATTGCTCACCCCAGTAATCTACAGAAGGATTTGCACCATTGTTAAAGACGTAGACGCCAGCTTGTTACAGGAGGTTATAGTTTAATTTTGGTGACGGTTTCGCCAGGAGTTGCTGTAATAAAGAGCTCGGTGCTTCATAGGCTTCGAGTGCTCCTGGGACAGGTTCAGCTCTCATTACCCTTGTGCAAACCTGAAGTAACGTTCCTGGTGTCAGGAAAGATGCTGCGTGTTTGGAGGCTTATACATGAAAATAGGATTTGGCTTAAGATTTCTCCCAACAAACCTTTCTCATGCAAATATGGCCATTTTGCACACGCCTTGAATACCAAATTAGTACACGCTTTACTGCTCGGTCTCGCATTTCCCCCACGTAACCCACACCACCACGTCTGTCCGTGCCGGGCGCTGGCACACGGCTTTCCCTGCGCCTGAAACCCAGGGGTACGTTCTGCTGGCGGCGACTCCGCTCGCTGCAAAACCAAATTGCTGCTGTTACATCAACAGCAATGTCAGCCCGTCGGATGGGCGGGCCAAGGGCTGCTCCTGTGGGAATATTTGGCCATGGACATTGGGAGAGGCAGAAGAAATCGGGACACGACAGGGAACACGGGAAGCCCGCGAGGAGCTTTGCTCCGGCTCTGGGTTGTAGATGAAGGTGCCCGAGCATCACAGCACCGGGGAGGGGGCGGGTGTAAAGCCCCCAGATTGGGTAAATGACCATTAGGCAGAAGTGCTGGAAGAGAATGGCATATTTCTGTCACGCCGACCGTAACCAGGGAGCGGACCCGTCATTCCCAGCGCCTTCAGGTGCTGCACAGGACCGGAGCTGGGGGAATTTACTTTTGTCTGGCTCTGAGTCGTGCTGATCCCGCTGCAGCTGGGAGGGGATTTCCCGTCAGCTCCAACCCAGCTGCTTAAAAAACTCTTCCACTAAGTGAGCTAATATTTCATGAATAAATTGAAGTGGTCAAGTCCCATTTTGTGCAGAAAGCACGGTTCCCTGCCGATTAGCCTCCTTGGTACTTTCGGGGATATAAATAACTTCACAGGCTCATTCTCTGAGCCTTTCAAAATAAAAGCAACATTCGGTTATTTGATTTTTTTTTTAATTTTATGCAAATGATCTTCTGTTCTGTGTTATTATGTAAACGAGCCAACTGAAATGGTAATGAGGGAACCCAGAAGTATGCATATATTAACTGCCGCTATAGAGCTTTACACCTACAGAAATGGCACTGAATTACATTTCTAAGGGAGGGACAGGTGTCCTGAGGGTGAAGATTTTACTCCAGGACTTGGTTACTCCTGAAATCCCTGTATACGAACGCTTCTTCCTACAGAGAATAGTCAAGCATTCAATTCAAAGAGTAAGTCAATACAGAAAGTCGGTCAGAAATTGCTTATTTTCAGCATGGCAAAATGCATTGCATTGAGTCGCCGTCAGTCTGTGCAGCAGCGGTTCACGTCCCACCTCTCGTACTCCGGCAAGTCTAGCTCAAATCAGAGCTCACCTGAGAACAGACAGCATCAGATGACCCACGATGAAGACAGAGCTGCAGGAATTTTTCTCTCCGTGTGCTCCATTGCAACAGGGGAACCTATGGGGGAACCATCCCCATGTATGCTACTCCAGGGCTTGGGGGGAGAAGAGCATTTCTGGGCACGGGTGAGCCCACGGCTTGATATAAGTATAGGATGATATGCACTGAGAACAACTTTTTGAGTGCTTAAGGTAGAGGCAAAGCCCATTTCCACACGTCATGCGCTGTCCAATAAAGCCCATGACAAAACTCAGTGGTGTTAGAGGGATGAAAATGGCTCTGCTTCCTAAACCGCATCCTTGCATGCCCAGCGGGGTCCTCTGCCTGCTGTCCTCCAAGGTGCTGCATGGGACACGTCTGAAGCTAGAAAAACTGCTGTGAGAATAGTAAGACAAGTTATATCTTCATTTTCTACGAGAATATTCAAGGGCTTTAACCAAGGTGAAAGCATCAGAGTTTCTCACCTTCATAAAACACCCTGAGAGAGCTGAAGCTCGGATCACAAGGGAACAGATGCCTCAAATCCTTCCTAATCCCCATGTTTAGCAATGATGTTTGAGGCGATTAGAGGCGCGGCGAGTACCGTTCCCAAGAAGGTAGAGCAGATGTTACACGCAGAGGTGCATTAAGCTCGCAGTTGTAGCTGGACTGCAGAAACGTTGGCCAAAGTCCATCTCGGTATGTCTGAGCTGTTACGACTATTTGGCTGCAAACACAGTGGACTGGACCTGCAACGTAGCAACACGGACCCGTTTTTCACAGTTTGTGAACTCACACCGCTGTGTCAGGAGCCAGAGTGAAATCCAGGGACTTCCTGAAGGCAATGGGAGCCTTGTCCTTGATTTCAAGGCACCTGGAAGCTTAATATCTGCAGTTTCTGTTTAATAATTAAAGGAGAACCAGCAAATAATGGATAATTTGTTATAAGAAAAACTACACCAACTGCCTAGGTCTGATCCAAAAGCCTGTGAAAGCCTTCTGCTGAGCCGACTGGGTTTGGGAACAAGCCCATAGTGGTAATAAAAATAAATCCCTGTAATTAAGCAAAAGGGAAAAATCCAAAAGATGCCATTTGAGCCATTTAGGGCTCAAAATCTGTATCCTGGGGTTTGGACTGGGTGGCCCTGCAACCTCAGGAAATCCCGCAAGCCCACGGGATGTGGCAATTCCCAGGTGAGCCGGGGTGCCCCGAGCCCGGGCAGGATGAGGAGACATCACCCAGTTTGGGATCCGGCTGGCTGGTTCCCGGTCTGTGGCGGCAGTCCAGCCCCGGCTCTGCCTGCCTCTCCCTAAGAAAGCTCCACCGGGTCTGTCCTTCCTTCCTGCAGGCATGCACGACAGTCCTGTCCGGGCGGCTTCACCATCCGAGATAGAAATGTCATTTCAGGCAACGCAGCAGCCCTTTCCGCTTTGTCTGCTTTCCCTAGAGCGTATTCTCCCAGAGATCTAGAAATTATCACTCGGAAGGCATGGCCCAAAAAGCAGGATTTATTGCTCAGAAACCAGGGAACCCTGACTTTCAAAGCATGTTTGAAGTCCCTTTTTCACACTGGGAAGAGACAAATGTCACCAGCATCAGTGCCAGGAGCGTATCGGGCCCCAACGTGGAGTCAGAGACAGGGACAAAATTCCGCCCGAAGTGGATATTTTAGGCTTGGAGCTGAAATACGTTGCTTGCTTCTAGCAGGCTCTTTCCACCCTAGACTGAGGTATTTTGGTGTAGGCAGTGAAGCACCAAATGCGGAAAGGAGAAGGGGAAAGGACACTTCTTGTTCTCGCTGTCACCTCGTGTGTCTCGCGATACAGTAATTGAACAGAAAGCTGAAATCAGATAAAAAGAAAGACTTCTTATTCTTTCTCAGAGCAAACAGTTCAGCCCCAGAGCTCTGCCACAGGCAAAGGCGAAGAGCAGAGCCGGGTTCAAAGGAGGGTTAGACAAATTCATGGAAAATATGCAACTCCTAGGCATAGCATTGAGGCAACGCAAGTGTCTCAAAGCAATTGCTGATTGCCAGGGGCTGGCAGAGACCAGGGGAAGGGCTATTTTCTACAAGCCCTGTTTGCTTCTCTGGTTTGAGGTTTTTTTTGTTTGCTCCTGCGTGGCAAACCTACATGTGCCTTTGCGGGATACTCCTGAGACAGACCTTTGCTCTCTTCCCGTGCAGATATTTCCATCTTCCCTCTTTCTTCCAGGCAGATCTGAATATCTGCGTAGTTTGGGGCTGATTGTTTTAGCATTTCTTTTTTTCTGGGGGGGGGGTGTGTTCAGAGAATCTTTCCTGCGTTCCCAGAAATAGAACACAAACATCTACTACTCGGATGTTTTGTTAAGTTATTTTCATTAAAAAAATAAACTTGCTTCCTTCTGGGAATTTTGTTAAGTGTTTGAGATATGTTTTTAACTTCTCTGCATCCCATCACCAGGCGTGGATTTCAGCCAACTATTCCAGGGCTTGAACACACAGCTCTTCAGGGATGGTCGGAATCTGGCTCTGAAGCTCTCACCTGACTTCGCTCCGATAGACGTCGCTCCAAGCTCCTCCTCCGCAGATCTGATGTCTCCCAAATGTTGAGAATATCTGGATTCCTGCCTGAATTGTGTCCGTTTGGGTCCAGCTTTATCCCCATCTCCATCTGGTGACCAGGAGAGGCTCTCAAAGCCAACAGACCTCCTGGGCTTCGGGTGGCCCCGGGGCAGCGAGGGCTGCGGAGGGACGGGAGCAAGCGCTGGGGGACCCCGACAGCCTGGGAAATCGCTACCCGCCCGCAGAGGGGCTCATCGGGGGCTGTGTTACACCCTTTTTGTCAGGAAAAGGGGAAGTTTGCAGGAAGAGGTGGCTCGCTGGTCTCGAACAGCATGCGGGTGACTCGCGGCTGGGCTCCAGCGGCCAAGGCGCCAAGACGGTGGCCGCGCGAGTCGTCTGCGGTGGCAGAGCAAGTGGCGGTGGCACGCCCCGGCTCGGCAGGCACCAGCGCTCGCCGGCCGATGTACCCCTCGTCGCTAACAACAGCTTTCCCGTTTGCCTCCTTCCCAGCTGCAGCGCGAACAGAGGAGCGCAAATGGCAGTATACATTTTTTTTTTTTTTTTTTTTCTCTCCTTTCACAGTGTTAAGAAGCTGAAGTCTCGGGAGGAACATTACAATTTCCAGTGGAACCAGCTACCTTCCCACCTCTTTTTTTTTATTATTTTATTTTATTTTTGTTTGACATGCATGCCTTTACTTTCCCGAATGAAGAGTGCCACTAGCTACCTCTTAAAATATTATTGCAGAAGGGCTGTATTCTACTGAGAATGGCATTTTTTGTAATAACCCCATTTTCCTTTTCACTTATTCTTACCTAAAAAGTTTCAGATTGCAGCTCATCCATCTCCCTGACACCCAAATCCCCCCTCACGTTTTCAAATTTATATATATATTGTTAACCCATTATTAGCCCATAGTACCCAGGCAAAAAAAACCAAGAGAGAAGCGTGAGAAAGGGCCAGGCCTGAGTGGAGCGCGCGGGATGCGTGCGTGGGTACGTCGGTTTGGGCTGCTGTTTTGGGGAGATTTGTTGCAAACGGGTGGCTGCTTTCTCTCTGCAGCCTCCCTCTGCGAAGGGCTTTGCGGGGACCCCAAGGTGTGACCGGCGAGGGTGACACCCCTCGCTCTCTCCCTGGGTCTCGCTCCAGCGCCTGGTGAGCAACTCCAGCCCGCTCTGCCCCGCATCAGGTGGCAGGAAAACTGGGAAAACCAAACTCTCCCCACTGTTTCCTCCAGCGGGACCGGGGAGGGCGTTTTCTGAAGGATGTGCGGGTGTGAGCTCATCCCAGCGGGGCAGCGGCCATGCGCGCGGTGCTAAAACCTCCCAGACCTGCGTTCCTGGGGTGGAAGGAGAAGGACAGGGATGGGGTATGGCTTGGGATGCAGAGGCAGAGCTGGCAACTCCGTGAGAGCCGGGACCGGTCCCTCCCCAGTCCATCCCAGTCCATCCCAGTCCATCCCAGTCCATCCCAGCTCCCCCAGAAGCAGCCAGCAGATTTCAGGCAGGCTGCAGGGGCAGCTGGACGAGGCGCATCAGCGCTCGGTGGCTTTTGCTCCTCTATTCCTTGGAAATAGGGGGTTCATCCACGGCACCGCGCAGCCCCCGGGCCGGGAGCGAGCGCGTAGGAGCACGGCTCCCCGCTACCCGGGCAGGCGAGGGGCGTTCGCTGCTTGAGATCCGGGAGCGGGAGGGCGTCTGTGCTCTTGGCGATGGAACGGCGGCGAGGTCGGGCGGCATCCCGAGGACAGGAAGGAGGTTGTCAGAAATGAAGTTATCCTCTGCGAGCTTTTGAGCGAAATTTAAAAAGCAATCTTTATCGTGTGAAAAATCTCTAGGTTACGTGAAGGTGACAGCTTTCTATTTTCATCGGGCTGTAATGAATCACTTGCAGGGAAGAAGAAAAAAAAAAAAGCTGTATCTTCATTAAAGTTTCCCTTTTTTCCCCTGAAACTTGCAACCAGCTGTGTGCAGACCTGACAGTAAACTGCTGTTCCTATTTGTTATCCTCTTAACAAAAAAAATGCATTCCTCATCAAAATCACACCTACCCAACGTGCTGGGATATTTTTTTTTTTTTATTATTATTATTATTATTCTTTCTTTCCCTTCTGTGTGTGTGTGGTTTTTATTATAACTCGCAGGCAAGTGCTTAACATCAACAACAACAAGGAAACTTTGGCAGAAGCCGCCTCAAAGGATCCGTGCGCGAGATGTTCAATGAACTTCCTAGCTACCAATAATTCCAGTTGGCTGCTTTTCCTTGAGCTGCATCCTCCCGGCGTCGGGGTGTGGAAGTGGTCAGCGCCCCATCGCTCGCGGGGGCTCCACCAGCTGCACGAGGCGTCCCCGACCGGCGGCTCTTTGGGAGCGGGGGGAAGCGGGAGAGGTTTTCTGAGTTCTTTGCCTTTTTCTAAATGAAGCTACTTCTCGCAAGTCTAAATATTTACGGCCGTTTCTGGACACACGCACAGAAAAATTAATAAAACTATCCGTGGAGGGAGATTCTGATTCCCAATTATTTTGCCTTCGCGAAGTTAAAAAAAAACAAAACAAAAAAAAAATCCCAACTTTGTTTGTGCATTCTTATTGCAAACACAATGCCAACAATGGCTAAATAGACAGCATAATAAATAGCACCACAATGCCGACATAAAGGCCTTTCTGGTACTGCATACAAAATATAAACTGTGCCATGCCATTATTATTCCGGAGCCCTTGCTGAAACAGTGCAGTTGAAATTCCACCCCCAATGTGCACCTAATCAGCCATTCAGAGCCCCTTAATGACTTGTCAGTTCTTTGCCCTGCCATTTTCTGTCCAATTAATTCTTTTATTGTGCACCGGATAAAGGAAGACAAAGGCCTTCCATGCAATAATGAATCATTAAAATTCAGCAGCTCCTCTCTTGTGCTCTTGGCTCCTCACCAGCAATTCAGGCTGTTTCGCATTCGTTATGTGTGTGGTGGTTAAAATTCACTCTACCTCAAACAAGACCTTTCAAAATGCTTAACCCTTTCCTGGGTGAAGACCTCCATCGCTACACTGGGAATTTAGACACACACAAAAAAAAAAAAAAAAAAAAAAAGGAGGAGGAGGGGGACGAGCGAGGGGAGGAGAAAGGCAGGCAGAGGTATTTTGGGTAAATGTTTTAATATCGCGTCTCTGACAGTCACAATATTGCCCGCGCACACATCCACAAACAAATACGGGGAGCGGGCGCCGATGCCAGCGCGGCGGCGAGAGCGGCGGGGCTGCGGAGCCGTGGCGGGACGCTGCGCGGGGGCCGTGGTCCCCGGTGGGCAGCGTTCCCCGGCCGCGCCGGCAGCTTCGCATCGCCTCCCTAAACCACGCGGCCCCGGCGCGGGCGCGGCGGCAGGGAGGGACACCCTCTGATTTTGGATTAGGAGTGCCTTGGTCTTCAGTCCTAATTGGTTTAAGATAAACTGAAAGGAGCCGGCTTTTAAACCTGAATAAGTGTGTCCAACTGGCTTTTTTTTTTTTTTTTTTTTTTTGCACGGGCTTCACTAAATCAGGTCAAAACCAACACTGCAGTTAAGCCAGCGACACGCCGTGCACGGCTGAGCTCCGCGGCCATATGGGAGCGGCTTAATAGGGGGCAGCAGGAACGCCGGCGGCTCTTGCAAGCACGGGGAGGGCAGAGCCCCGCTTTCGGCAGCACCCACCGCCTTTACCCAAGCGCCAAAGCATTTCTGAGCAAGACCCCCCCGGGCTGGCGGCAACAGCCACCCCACCGGCGACTGCCGTCCCACGGCGGTGGCAGCAGGAGCCGGGGGTACGTTTGTTTTCTGAGCCCTACCAAAACTGGTTTTTTCAGCACAGACTGCATGGTTTTATGGAAAGACGCTGCCTGCTGTTTCCCTCCTCGTGCAGCGAGGTTCTGCAAAAAAATAACCTCACTTTCCACCAAGGCCACAAAAACCAGCCCGCCGCTCTGGCCACGGCCCCGCCGTCGAAATTTGCACTTCTCTGCAAATACAGCGGGAAGCTCCTCGACTCCGTGACAGAAACCCCGTGGCCTGAGACCCGCCACGAGCCGCCTGGGCTGAGCGCAGGGCTGTCGTTCCCAAAAAACGCGTGCTCGCCGTCAGGGAGCAGCCCCTGCATCGCGCCGGCGGGATTGCCCTGCAGCCTCTGCCGCTCCAGCGCGGGCTGGCGTTGCAGGAGGGCAGGAGAACGAAGCAGCTTGTACTAAGCACCGTGTGCCGTGGTCTGGGCTCCGGGCGACCGTGTTTAGCTCCTGCTGACTCATTTGGGAAATGGCTTCCCCTCCCCAAGCCTCATCCTTTGCCACTTGGTGCCATCCTTAATTCCTGTGTATAACACATATAAAGTGAACTTATGTCCTGGTTTCAGCTGGGATAGAGTTCATTTTCTTCCTAGAAGCAGGCACAGTGCTGTGTTTTGGATTTAGGATGAGAATAATGCTGATAATACGCTGATGGTTTAGTTGTTGCTGAGTACTGCTTGTGCCAGTCAAGGGCTTTTCAGCTTCCCATGCTCTGCCAGGGGCACAAGGAGCTGGGAGGGGGCACAGCCAGAAGAGTTGATCCAAACTGCCCCAAGGGCCATTCCATACCATCCGGCGTCATGGGCAGTATAGAAACTGGGGGGGTTGGCCGGGGAGCAGCGATCGCTGCTGGGAACTGGCTGGGCATCGGTCGGCGGGTGGTGAGCAATTGCATTGGGCAGCACTTGCTTTGTGTATTATTATTATTATTATTTTATTGTTACTATTACCATTACTATTTTACTTTATTTCAATCATTAAACTGTTCTTATCTCACCCCAGGAGTGTTTCTCACTCTCACTCCTCCGATTCTCTCCCCCATCCCATCGGGGCAGGAGGAGTGAGCGATGGCTGCGTGGTGCTGAGCTGGGGCTGGGGCTGAACCACGACAACTTAAAATGACACCACGCTGGCTCAGCTGGGCGGTGGCGGAGGAGACGGGACCGGGCTGGGCCGGGTCTCCCTGGCTCCCACAGTCCTTCGTTAATTAGGGTGCTATGTGATGAACTCCCCCAAAACCTCATGGAGCCTCTGCGGGCTCTCCAAGGAAGAGCAGGGCAGCGGTGATGCTGGGGCATGGTCTCCTTGGGAGCTGGGGTTCCTCCGTGCATCGCTCACGGAGCGGTCAGGACATGATGGGAGGCTCCCTGCGTTCCGTTCTACCCCCCAGAAAGGGAGTTTGGAGTCCTTCTCGGTGAATTCACACTTACGAATTTGCCTTCACACTTAAGAGAGCCCTGAATCAATTGGACCCAACCTCATGCTCTCAAAGACTGAAACGAGGGCAATATTGAAGTCTTTTATTTTATTTATTTTTTATATTTATTATTTTTATATATTTTTATATATATATAATATTTTATATATATATATAATATAAATATATATATATTTAAGCTGCACCAGGGGAGGTTTAGGTTGGAAATTAGGAAAAATTTCATTACGGAAAGAGTGGTCAAGCATTGGAACAGGCTGCCCAGGGAGGTGGGGGAGTCCCCATCCCTGGATGTGTTCAAAAAACGGGCAGAGGTGGCACTTGGGGACATGGTTCAGTCTGGTCTACCCTTGGTTGGCTTAGAGTAGACTTGGTAGTGTAGGTTAATGGTTGGCCTGGATGATCTTAAAGGTCTTTTCCAACCTAAACAATTCTAGGGTTCTATGATTCTATGATTCTATATTATATATATATTATTTTTTTATATACATATATTATTTATTTATTTATTATATATTGGGGTTTTTTTATTTATTATTTAATTTGAAGTCTCTTCAATATTGGGTTGGGTTCATCCAGGCTCCCGGGGCAGCGGGGCTGTGTTCACCACGGTACCTCCTCAGCTCTCCCAGCCCTGTCCCCAGAGCTCCCGTGGCCACCGAGCCTTCCCAAGGGCTCGCACGCCACTGCTCCTGCTCCCCAAAATGTCTCCAGCTTTGCACGGCAGCGTGGCTCTGCCCTACCTGGGCCACTGGCCGCAGCATCTGCCCGCTCACCTGAAAACGGCTTTCGCTGCCCTCCTGGCGCTTTAAACACCACGTACTCCGAAAGGCACTCACGTCTCTAGTTATTTTTACTTTATATTTAATTTTTTTTTGCCTCCAGATCACGGGCAACGTGTAGCCAGGGGCTGCGAGCAGCCGGCCTTGGCAGCGGCCGGATGAACGTGGCAGAGGGAGGGAGTGCCCGCGCGCCTTTTCTCGTCTCGTCGAGCATCGGGCTGGAGACGCCGGGCGAGGACAGGCAGCCCCGCGGCCGCTGCTTCCAGGAGCAGCGTGTGAGGATGGCCAAATCCCTGCGGTCAGATTCCAGGGATCCCGCGGGGAGCAGTCCTGCGTGGGATGGGATGGGGAGCTGGCCCGGCGGGGCTGGCCCGTAGCCCCGCTCTCGTGGCCACACGTCTCACAGCAGAGCGGAGCTGCGGGTTGGGTCCGGCGAGCCTAGCTGGAAAAGCCAGGCATCCCGAAGAGGTCAGTCCACAGACAGGGAGCAGGGATATACCCATGCGGAAGTTTGTTAAAGCTGAACGCTGTTATGGAAATGCCATTTAAGAATTTCTTTGCCGTAAACCTAATACCCAACTGTAAAAAAATGTGTAACAAAAGTTGGTATCACTCCAGGAAAAATTATAATAAGGAGGATGGGAAGGGACTTTTTCTTTTTCCACCATGCAGAAGGAATGTGGATACGGTCTATACAATTAATTTCCTCTTTCTTGCTAAACAGTACCTTCTGAGCAATTCAGATAAATAGCAACATTCATTATTCTCTGCACCAAAACTAAAAAAAAAAAAAAAAAGAGGAACTTTTATCGCTTGTGTATTCCTGCAATTATCTTGAGAACCGTTTTTTGTTGACAGCCAGGGGTCAAAAGCCAGTCCTGGTTTCACCTGATCTCATTGACTTCTGCAGAGACATTCCAGATTCACGCCAACACAAGAGCCATCAGAGCCCAGCGCAGGACACACAATGCTGCCATTCACGTCAGGAAGACGCTCGGCTCATGGAAAATCACTTCTCTTTCTGTAGACAGTATCTACACATAAAACGGAAGAAAAGGACAACGCATGAAAATGCATTTATACAAACAGCATTCATTTCAAATCAGAATGCTGTTCTCTGAATATCAACTGTGCCCCCGCATGAGTGGTCTTCTCCCAGGAAAATGAAATGGGAGACTTGTATGGTTAAGTGGAAATCTAGGCATGGGGAATGAACTTCTGGTGCTCAGGAATTTCCAGCTAACCCTAAAGCCTGAGTCCCTGGGATTATTCAGGCCAGCAAATTTTGCCTGCCTCTCACCTTCTTCAACACCCGTTTTGTAATGTCTTTGGATTTTGCTCAACAGCAAATGTGCAGTGAGTATCCCTGACTCTGAGGGCAATAAAAAAAAAGAAGTTGACCGTCCCCATTCCGCGTTAGCTGTTCAAACGGGAGCTGCTTCCAGGAGCTGCAGAGGCGTCTCCAAGGCTCACGTCATCGCTCGTACCTACTGACCGGTATCGATCTGTAGCATTTGGTTTCTGCAAAGCTGAGTAAAAGCTAACTTGAGTTTGCAAAGCTCGTAGAAAGCAAGAACAAGTAGCAAGTAAGTACGGCCAAAAGCAAATGGATTTAAACTCTGCGTATTTTGGATGCGCGTTCCCTTGGTGCGGTCGCCAGGCTGGGCCGGGGACCCCATGGCCGCCCGGGGCTCCCGCAGCACCCGCGGGAGGGGAGCACAAACCCCCCGCCGCTCCCGGCCGCGCCAAGGGCACCGCACTCGCTGGACGTCACCCGTGCTGGAGGGCACGGCCGGTGCAATACGGGGAGAAGAAGAAAAGGGAGAGAGGGAAGAGCTTGGGAACGTTCCCCCAGCCTGCGACCGGGACCCATCCTGCTGGGTGCACAGGCCCCACCGCGCTCTCCCATGAGCCAGAGACGCTTGGGTGCAATTTTTAATTTCAGTATTTTGGGTGATTTATAATACCATTGCATACAGATATTTTAATTCTGTTTTAAAGATTAGTCCGGGCATCAGTGAAGTCACGGTAAATTTTGCTATTAAACATCAAGAAGAAAGCAAAGATAAGCACTTATATCCCCCTCTCACCTTTTTTCTTCTTTTTTTCCCCCAAAGCGTGTGACTTCGGAGGGGAAGCCCTACCTCAACACGCAGAACAGGCAAAGCCAGAACGCATCTATTTTTCGAGCATGAGTTAGGATGAGGCTTGAAACTTGCACTGTAACTGGAGGAAAGAAAGTCTCCTCTGCAAGTCACTCCGCAGCTTTGGCTTATAGCGTAATAAAGTCATTTTGCCAGCAGTTTTGTAAATGAGCGCAGAGAAAATGGTGTCCAGTTACAGACACTCTGGCAAGATAGCTCTTGGCAGATACTGCAAGCAGCAAATTTGCCTTGGGACTCTGTTGTTCAGACTTTGTTAACGTTCTCGAGCTCCATTAATTGTCATCACATTTATTTTCCCCCCCGTTCAAACATTTTCCACAGCGCTGCGCTGCAACCGAGTCCCGAGCGCGTTTCTCAGGCAGGGGCGGCAAAATTTCCCTAATCCCAATCCTTTCCTCCCAGTTAGGGCCCAGCCTGAAAACCTTGCACCGGTTTGTCCGAACTGGTGAAACCAAACTGCAACTTAGTTTATATAAGGAAAAAAAAAATGTAACTATTTTAATGACTGCATTTAAAAAAAAAAAAAAACCACTGCATGCAACATATAATTTTGTTGCTATCATAATTAAGAGGTATTTACAAGGGCTCGCCAACCAGAAAACAGAATTTGTTACTGTAAAATTCCTACGTGCTGTCCAGAATAAAAATGAACTTGGTCTAAAACCATGCAGTCTGACCTTGCAAACCCTTACTCATGTGAGCAGTCTCAATGAAATCCCATGAAATCCTTGGGATTACGGGCATGGAAATACACTTCTCAAGGAAGTTAAAAAAAAAAAAATATTTACCAAAAAAATCTCATAGTAAGACACAGTTTAAGTACAGGGAAAGGGAGCAAGCGGGGGAAAAAAAAAAAACCCAAACCAACCAGAACATTAGGAAAACAGAGAAAACCTTGGTCAAAATGTTTTATTCTGAATATCCTGTCCCTCTCAAAGCTGTTCTCCACATTTCTTTTCAGCACAGAAATAGGCTCAAGCAGAAAGAAAACATAACACGTACTTGATAAAAAGCAATTTTTAATTTTATCAAATTGATCTGTACAAAAGTTAGCATTGCTTAGTCAGAAGCTAGTGAAGAGAACAGATAAGTAACAGCCAAAGTCTTTCAAACTTTATACAGAAAAATAGATTGCATAAAAATGAGTTTTCTGTATTTTGCCCCACCCCCACGTCCCCCAAAAGGAAATATGCAAAAAATATTTTTAGAAAAAGAGTAGGAAACGTAGAAAAGGTAAAAAGATGATAACCTCTGAAATGTGTTTTTAGATTTACAAAGTTTTTAAAGGCACAAGTTACCATAAAATAGATGGTTATTATATGCTCAGCATACAATGGAAGAAGTAGAAATATATCAATGAAATATTAGTCTAAAACTAAGTACCTAAACATTTTTTTTAGTGGAGAAGATTTTAGTTTCACAGCTTGATGGATGACATCTGGTCCCTAGAAGCCAAAATTAAATCAGAAGTCGGTAATTTCTCATTAAATTACATCTTCCTATGAAGTAGTCCTGGTTCTGAAAGTGTACGAAGACTCTGCAATGCCTTAAAATCCAATTTTAACGCCTGGAAGCAGGTAGCCAGAAAAACCGCCTGCTCCTTTTTGCAATCGTTTTAGCCTCCCAATTTCATTAGTAACCTCCCCGCCCTCGTTATTTTACATTCCCCTTCGACTTTCCTGTCGGTGCCCAGGTCTGCGATGGGCAGATGCCTTCAGTCCCTCTCTCAAACACGACTGCTGCAGCGGTTCAAAACAAAACAAAACAAAAAACCCAAAAACCAACGAAAAGCTATAGACTCGTAACACCATTTTATTGTATCATCTCCACTATTTTTATGCTCCCTCCCCATCCCATCTTTAAAATCTTTTAAAATTCTACTTTTTGCACAAAATTACTTCATTAATTAAAAGACAAAATAATACAGAACATAAATACATATTTAACAGATTTAAAAAAAAAAAACAAAACAAAACACTTTAAGCTTCCAAAAACAAAATGTTAATTACAGCCAAACCTTGCTTAGAAGAACTCTTGACTAAAAAAAAAAAAAAAAAAGAAAAGAAAAACAAACACTTCAGACATTTAATTGGTTGGTCCCACCAGACTCGTTTGTTCCCATGAGATTGTTCCACGGAACAGCCGGGTTTTCGGGTTTCATCCGCGTTGGTCCGAGTGAGTTCTTGCCCTCAAGGTTGGTCCGTTCCTCACATTGCAATAGACCCTTAAAGTCTCGAACAGCTTTTTTTTTTTTTTTTTCCTTTTTTAAAATTCCCCCCCTTCCCCCCAGCCCGCTCCGCTTTTGCACTCGTCAGCTTCCACGACGCGTAAGTTCAGTTCAGTCCTCACAGAGGAGTCGCACGGTTTTGTCCTTCATTTATTCAAAAGGAAATCGACGGATCCTTTTTTTTTTTTTTTTTTTTTAATTATTTTCGTGTATTTTTTTTCAACTGTATTAATCAACGAAAAATAGAGCTCTGTCCTTTTGGAGAGTTTCGAAGCGAGGGGACATCGTCCGGTCGCAACGAGCAGAGTTCCCAGCGGCTTGGGAGGCACTTGGGAAACTATCGCGGCACTCCACGCTCTTCGTCTTCATTCCTTCGTTAGTGCATGTGTCGGGGAAGCCCTCGGGGGCTCTGCGCATCCTTCAAGGCCTCGTCAGGGTCGTATAGACCGGCTGGTCCCAGTTAGCGGTGGGGCTGTGGGCCGGCGGGATGGACAAGCCGTTGAGGATGGGCGTCGCGTAGGGCCGGCGGGAGGAGTGGAAATAGGGATACTGGTAAATGCTGGAGGGGTAGCCGGGGTAGGGGTTGTAGTAGTTGGAGCTCTGGAGGTCCGTGTAGTCGCACTGGGAGCTGGAGAAGGAGGCGGCGGCCGTGGCGGTGGAGGCGGTGGTGGCACAAGCCTGGGCGCTGTAGGAGCCGTAGTCGGAATGCGCGGGGGAGCCGTGGGACTGGTCGCTGTAGTGGCTGGGGCTCAGCTGCTCCGTTTTGATGTGCGGCCTTTGCTGGCCCGAGTCGGCGGACGACGGCGATGCCGAGGCCGGGCTTTTGTGAGTCCAGACCTGGTTGGTCCCGCCGGTGCCCGTGGCCGAGTGGGAGTAGGACGCGCCGTAGGAGCCGGCGGCGGCGTTGGGGCCGTGGTCGGCCGGCATGGCGGCGTGGCCGTTGAGCGGCAGGTACTGGTCGAACTCGTGCACGTCGAAGGTCTCCATGTTGTTGATGACCTCGCTGCTCAGCTCGGAGATGTCCACGTTGCTGAAGTCGATGTTCTGGCGGCCGCTCTCCACGAGGCGGCGGCCCTCGTGCTTCAGCTCCTGCTTGCTGCCGTGGTGGAGGTCGGTTTTGGGGGTGGTGGGTGGGGTGGGCGGCCCGTGGGTCTGGCCTGGGGACGAAGGGACAGCAAGGCTTTAACGAGAGCACCCGCGAGACAACAGACGCGTTCAAGGAGGATGAAAAAAAAAAAAAAGAAAACGCACATTTCTCCCCCTGCTTATTGCAAGAGGGGAAGGGGGATTTGAATCTACGGCCCCGTGCTGGAGGTAGCTGATGTCGCTGCGCGACCGTGCCGGGGGCCACGTCCGCGGCTGGGGCACGCCACTCGCACGGGCGACGCTTCGCAGCGGGGAGGAGAAGCCGGGGAGCGCGCGGCGCCCGGGGGGTCACGCTGGGACACGGCAGGGCACCCCCGGCCGCGCGAGCTCCCCCTCGCCTGGGAAGCGGAACGAGGGGGTGGATTCGGAGGGGCCCGCGCAGCCGCTCCCCGCGGGCAGCCTGAAGCCAGCCCGGCTCTCCCGGAGGCAGAGAAGCCGTCCCGGCGGAGCGAGCCGGGGCCGGGATCCCCAGCCAGGCTGGGCGAGAGCGCAGACGCGTCTGAAGCTGCAGGACGTTCGCAATCCTCCTGGAATCTGTCAACACGCGCCCCGTGCCAACTCGCAGCGCCGCCGAGAAGCGGGGAGCTTCGGGGGGAAGCCGCGTCTCCAGGACCCGCTCCCCCAGGCACCCTTGGCATGGCCACGGGATTATTAACCCTTATGAGCTCGCAATAAATCCTCCCCGCTCCCGGAGCAGCTGGGAAACAGGTATCCCTGCGCTTTAGGGATTTCCTACGGCACAGTCGGCTCTGTAAGCATTTGCTAAAGAAAACCACGGCCACGTTCACAACCTGGTGCAAAACCACAGCTCTCGGGGCAACAAATCCTACTTTTGGATGGCCCCGACCCCACCGATGGGCAGATGAGCCCGTGCCCGCCTAGCGGGTTCGCGTCCCAAAACCGGCGCGCCCGGGACCTGCAGATTTTTTTGCTCGCGGGAGCCCTTTACCTGCATGATCGCCGTGGTGGTGGGAATCAGCCATGCCTCCCAGCCCGCTGTCCGCTTTGTAGATCTGCGTGCCCGCGTGGTGGCTGAGCTCAGCTCCGGAGTCGGAATCGCTCTGCCCGGCTTTGACGCTTTTCCTCCTCCGTGGCTGGTATTTATAATCCGGGTGATCCTTTTTGTGCTGGACCCTGAGCCGCTCAGCTTCTTCCACAAAAGGACGTTTCTCATTTTCGCTTAACAAACTGGTTTGGGATGGATTTTTTTTTTTTTTTAAATAAGGAGGGGAAAGAAAAAAAAAATCCAAAATTAATGTCTTCTCCTTAGAAGTTTTCAGCCTATTGTCAGGCTCACATCCCCACTTCCCATACACCGATTTGAGCAACAGGAAAGTTAAGCACAAAACAAATTTGCTGTGGCAAAAAAGAGCTAAAGTATGTTGCAAAAATGTATTAAAATACCAACTACAGAGGCGTGAAAAAAACCTGACCACTACAGACACCGATAACTGGGCAAAACAAAATCCCCCTGCCCCATTTTAAACGCCTTTGCCAAATATTATTCCCATGTTTGTCCTACAAATGCCACCCCCTCACCGCCACAAACAACGCTGCCCATTTCCAGCTTTGTTTGGTGCTTACAAAGAAACCACGAAGGCAACAGCGATGGGGTTATTTCTCTCAAAACTCTCCCCTGCCCAGACCTCTCTTTGCAAACTCTCAGAGAGTCTCAAACGGCAGCGGGAGCATCAGCAGCATTTGGTGGCCCAAAGAGGCAAGAAAGTTGGGAGTTTGGTACAATGAGACACGACCAAATATACCGGGCGGTAAACGTGGCTCGTCACAGAGTCTTGGGAAGCAGAGCGCGCTCCGATGCCGCCCAGCAAAAAAAGTTTGCATCGGTGGGCAGCGCTGAGCACGCAAGCACACGGATAAGAAGGGAAATTAGAAAGCAGATTAAAATAACTGCTAAAAATTGGCTTGTTTGGTTTTATAGCTTGTTAAGCGACAAGCAAGCAAGCCAAGGAAAAAACTTTTAGAAAAAGCCATCGTACAAGAAGCAATTTTAAGAAGTGTCTGTCTCCTGGGGACAGGGACACTGGGAAACCCTGGCCAGGAGAGGAAAGGGCCCAGGTGACGGAGCAGGGAAAATCCACGCGTGACAGAGCACCGGGGCAGGAGCCATCGGCCGCGGCCGCGGGTGCCCAGGCCCTCGCACAGGGGCTTTTTCGGAGCAGGGACCGGCATGTGCTTCGCAGCGAGCCGGCACACTCTGGGGGATTTTTGCACTTCAGTTTGAAACGCTTCAAGAATCCCCCGTGGGCACAGACGGCCAAAACAATAAATAAAGATTAAGAAAAGGTTTTTTAAAAAAGCGGTGGGAGGGGGAATCCAGCCGTGCACCCCGAGGCAAAACCCCCATCGCCTCCCCTGAGCAGCCCACGGGGGCCCCGCTGGTCCTGCCCCGTGGGGTGGGGGGGGGGGGGGTCTGTGCGGGGCTGCCGCGCCCGCAGCGCGGAGCGGAGCGGGGATGCACGGAGAATGCGTGGAGCGGAGCGGGGATGCACGGAGTGAGGATGCACGGAGGGGGTGCGCGGAGATGGCGGGGTGGGTGCGCGGAGCAGAGGGGGATGCACAGAGGGGAGAGGGATGCGCGGAAGGGATGCACGGAGCAGAGGGGGATGCGCGGAAGGGATGCACGGAGCAGAGGGGGATGCGCGGAAGGGGACAGGGACACGCAGAGGATGCGCGGAGCGGAGTGGGAGTGCGCAGAGGGGATGCAAGGAGCCAAGATGCCCGGAGCGGGGATGCATGGAAGGGGACGGGGATGTGCGGAGCGGAGCGGGGGTGCGCAGAGGGGATGCACGGAGTGGAGGGGGATGCGTGGAAGGGGATGCGCGGAAGGGATGCACGGAGCAGAGGGGGATGCGCGGAAGGGATGCATGGAGCAGAGGGGGATGCGCGGAAGGGGACGGGGACGTGCAGAGGATGCGCGGAGCGGAGCGGGGGTGCGCGGGAGGGATGCAGGGAGCGAAGATGCGCGGAGCGGGGATGCACGGAAGGGGACGGGGATGCGCGGAGCGGAGCGGGGGTGCGCGGAGGGGATGCAGGGAGCGGAGGCGGATGCGCGGAGGGGATGCACGGAGCGAAGATGCGCGGAGCGGGGATGCAGGGAGTGGAGCGGGGCTGCGCGGAGCGGAGCGGTGGCCGGCGGAGGGGCTGCGCGGCCCGGGACTCACCGCCAGAGCTTGCCCAGCGTCTTGCTGAGCTCGGCGTTGTGCAGATGCGGGTACTGGTCGGCCAGCTTCCTGCGGGCGGCCTGCGCCCACACCATGAAGGCGTTCATGGGCCGCTTGACGTGCGGCTTGGCCTTGAGCGATCCGTTGCCGCGGACGGGCATGGGCACCAGGCTCCAGTCGTAGCCCTTCAGCACCTGCGAGACGGCGTCGCGGATGCAGGCGGGGGAAGCGCTCGTCCACCTCGGCCGCGTCCACCTTGGCGCCCAGCGGAGCGGCGCCGGGCGGGCGCGGGGCGGGCGGGGGGGCGCAGCCCAGCCCCTCGGAGCCGGCGGGGGAGAGCGGCGAGTCCGAGTCCGAGTCCACGTGGGACATGGAGCTGGTGGTGCCGGCGGGGCTGCAGGGAGCCTCCAGCGCTTTGTCGTGCTCCTCGGTCATGTTGAGCATCGGGGGCGGCGGCGAGGGGCGGCCGGGGCGCGGGGCAGAGCCGCCCCGAGGGCGAGGGGGGCTGCCCCGGGAAGAGCGGCGGGGAGCGCGCAGCGCCGAAGAAGCAAGACAAAGGTTGAAAAACAGCCCCAAAAAGAAAAAAAAAAATTAAGAAGAAATCTAGAAGAATTAAGAAAAAACGAAGAGCAAAACCAGGCGAAGTCACACCAAGCAACCCAGAGCGGTCCCGCCGCCGGCCCGCGCCGCGCCCCGTCCAGTGCGAAACGCGGCCCCTGGCAACGGGTCCCTTTAAGGGGCGGGCTGCTGGCTCCGCCCCCGGCGCCGCTCCCCATTGGCGCAGCGGGACGGTGCATTTGCATAAAGGGGCGTGGCGCCACGCTGCCCGCCCCCCGCGCTGCCGCCGCTGCGCCGAGCGGTCCCGCTGCCCGGCCGCGGAAGGGGCTCCCCGCCGCGGCGTGAGGGCTCCCCCCCCCCTTTATTTTTTACCGCTGCGAATTATTCTGGGGTTTCACCGCCCCCCGCGGCGCTGCCGAGGACCCCCCCCGAGGGTGGGGGTGTGGCTTATACCCCCGGTGCGCGGAGGGCACCCGCCGTTTCGGGGGGGGGGCGGCGGGGCGCGGGTGCGGGGCGGCGGGGCTCGGCCGCCGAGCGCTGAGCGCTTCTCCGAGCCCCGCAGGACGGAGCTGCCGCGGGGAGGAGGTGCGGAGCGGCGCCGGGATGGGGCGGGGCGGCGGCGGCCGGCGGTCGGGGCTCCGGTCCGGCGGGACGCCCCGCGCGGGTCGCGGCCTGGGGACGGCTGGTTGTTTTTTAAGCCCCCGGTGCGAGGAGGCTTTTGGGGAGGTCGGTGCGTGGCAGAAGCACGGGTGGGGGCCGGTCCGAGCGGCGTCGGGGCTGCCCGTGTGCCCCCGGCAGCCGAGCCCCGGTGCAAGCGTGCGCTCCCCGCATCCCCGGGCGCATCGTTCGGCCAAGGCGCAAGTAACGGCGGAAAGCGGCGAATTGCTGGGGGGGGGGGGGGGGGGGGGGAAGAAGCGAAACGAGCCTCTCCGCGTCCCCTCGCCCCGTTTCGCCTCTCCTCTGTTCCCACCTCCCCGGCGGGCTCGGTCCCGGGCACCGGGGACCCCCGGGAGGGCAGAGCCGGGGCCGCCCCCCGCCCGGCGCCGGCGGCTTCACACCGTCCGGAGGAGGATCCGGTACCGCGGGGTGAGCCTGGGGGTCCGGGGGGTGTTGGGGGGGTTGGTTTGCCCGCAAAATCTCCCCCCGGTGCGGGGCTGCGGGCTCGGGCCCCTCGGCAAAATCCGCTTTTTTAAAAGCTCTGCCTGCTCGGTGCGAAGGGCTGCCCCTCTCCAAGCGAGCCCTGGGGTTTGCAGTATTTATTTGGAGCATTTGATTCTAATTATCCGCGGAATCCAGTCTTCTAATTGCGACTGGGAGAAAAAAAAAAAAAAAGCAACTCCCCAAATTCCAGTTTTATCCGCTGCTTCCCCTCAGCCCTGCTACCCCCTGGAAAAAGAGGGTCAAGTACAAGATTTGCAGTAAAAAAAGAAAAATAGAAATTGTGTGGGTGCTTCAAGCATTCCAGCATTTAAAAAGTAACAGGAACGTGGTGGCTTTGAGAGCGTTTTGTTTAATTACTGCAATGTATAATCACCTCGAAATAAAGCGTGCACTTTGAATTTAAATGTAACACTGTTTAAATGTGCCTGAATGTCCGTATGCCTTCTGTGTGAAAATGAATAAATTCTGTTAAAGTGCGAAGCAGGATTTTATTTTATTGAAAAACTCTCTCATTTCCTTATTAGTAATTTCTCAAGATTCCAGCTTTCAGCTTGCAGAGTCACAAAGTGAGTTCCCTTTGGACAAAGTTTTTTTTTAAATATAATTTTACAAAGTGTCTTAAAAAAAAAAATCATCTTTAAGGCTCAAGGCATATTCTATGTGTTGAACATGCAAGTGAGGATGCATTAAACTTCTCTTCCAGGGCCCAATGCAAAGCTTAATGAGATTGGGGAAGAGTTTCTGTTTCCCTGGGCTTTGGACCGGTGGCTTTGCAGGGCTGTTGGACACTTGGCAAAACTTTTTTTTTTCCCCCCTCATGTGACATATAATTAACGTACATTTCTATAATGCCTGTCTCTTTGCGTTCTCGTAGCTCTTTAAGTTTACCTTACTGAAATTCCATGAGTCAGGTAAATTGTATTTCATCTGTTTTAGAGGCGGCTGAGTCAAAGCAATAATCGCTATTTTTAGTCCGTCTTTTTAAAGAGAGCCTCTCCTGCGGAGTACCTTCCTCGGAAGAGTTGAACCTCATTGCATGACTGAGGCTGGGAAGGGATTTGTGGGATGCTCGGAGCTTTGGGGCAAGCCCACGGAGGTAGGATGGAAAACAAGAGCCCCTTTTTTTTTCTGATCCCTGCCTTCAACTACAAGTCAAAATCCTGCAAAAGAAGCCCCCAAGGACAGCAGGAATTAGAGACATTGGTTTTCTTGCGTGCTGCTGCCTTTCAGGGCTCCCCAGCTCTGCCCGAGGCAGGGAATTGCATTTCCCAGCCCACACTCTTGAATTCCTCTTTGTCCAATGCAGGTGAGGAGGAGGAGGACAACTTTCGGTAGTTGCTTCCTCTTACTCCGGAGATGGGCAGGGGAAGAGGTAGTGCCTGGAACCAGAGCAGCGTACGTGTCCTGCTTCGCATCTGGGTTTGTGATCTTGCACAAACCATCGCGCGTCCCCGAGCGCCGGCTCTCCGCCGAGCTGGCGGAGGGAGCAGCGCTGCCCTGCCTCGCAGACTGATCGGAGCCGGGCAAGGCTGCCAGAAGCTGAGATGGCACGGGGACAGGAGGGAGCTGGAGCACCTGGGAAACTTCAGTAGCTCCGGTTTCCTGGGAAGTTCACTCATCCATGAAATGGGATGAGATTATGCTGGGACAACAAGTGGGTTCAAGTTGCATCGTTTGCCTTGTGGGGTTTCACGTTCAGATTTTGTACAACAAAGTACCAGCGATGTTTGTACAGGGATGGGCAAATGATGGAGCTGCAGGGCAGGCCCCGACATCAGGATTTCCAGGAAAAGGGTGCAGATCTGCGAGGGAAGAACCAAGATTCCCGTTGCCCAATGGAGCCTTAAAACGTACACCCAAGCAGGGTACATTTAGAGAGGATTTGGCAGAATGGAGCTGGCTGTTCCTGACAGAGAGCGGGCACGCCAGCTGCCTGTCAATATTGGTAATATTGCTTCATTTTCTTTAAAGTCTGACACTGTCTCCAATAAAGTTCCCGGCCAGCTCACACCAGCGTTGCTGGGGATCAGGCACTAGACACAAGGCGTGTGTGCTTGGCTCCATCACGTTGTCACTCGTCACCTGGGAACCCTCAGAATCCCCATGGGATGGAGGTGGCTTGACCTCCCCTCCCAGCTCCTCTCTGCCATATTTATTGGCTATGCAGGAATAAGCCTGCGTGTATGCACTGGCTTCAGAGCGGTCAGGGCCCCGCTAATGTCAAGGAGGAGAAATTTCATCCTCGGTAGAAGATGGGGAAGGCATTTTCAGAGCATGGGAGCACATGGGAACCACTGCACACGATGGGATATGCTCTGCAACGCGTACGTGCACTGCGCTCCTTCCCTGGCTGGGTGCAGGCCCGGCCCAAAGGTGGGCTCTATCGCTTAATCTGATCAAGTGGTAAAGTTATCGTTTTTCAGAAATGGGCTACCTTTGAACTGGGAGCAGATTTTACATGGGAATTTCAAAGAGCAAATAGAAAGAGCCTTACAGGGGAAGAAAAAACAACCCCTGATCAGATAAGAGTAACCTATGTGTCGTGTTAAAATAAGCCTCTGACATCTGCAGGATTAATGCTCTGCCCAGAGGATACAGCAGTTCAGTGGCAGCTCAGAGATTGCTGTGAAACAAGGTTCAATCCTTTTCAGGAAAGCTCCTGATATGTGAAAAGAAAAAAAAAAACCTCACCGGTGGTAACTTTCAACTAATTTCAATTAAAATAGCAGCAGAGGAGCTGAAAAGCTTTGCTCCCAAGATGAACTGTAGCGATGGGTCCGCTCCTACACTGTGTGCTTGTGAAGGCTCCAGCACGCAACCAGTGCCTGCTCTCGCAATTTTAAGACTAAATTTATATTGCTCAGCTGCTCGCAGATCAGTTTAGGTCCAAAAGTTGTGTTCTGTTCACATAACGTGAGCCTTGCTGCTTGGAACAATTCAGGAGTAGAAGGGACAGAACCTTTTAGCAAATTTTAATTAACATTTGGGGTATTTAGTCTTCATCACCTCCACAGCTCCCACCACTGTGCTTAGCTGTGCTTTCGAAATTCTTCTTGTCGCCTGCACAGCAGGAGTGAAAAATTAGCGTGCTCTCACGAAAGTTCCTGTGTTCCAGTCCCTGCGTGCTCCCACCACAGCAAGAACAAGTTTTTATTGCCCAGCCTCATCCAAAGCCTGTCATTAGAGTCGTTTCCGTGGATTGGGAAGAGCTGGGGGCTTGAGGCTCCCACCACCGTGAGTGGATGCAAACTCGCACCCCTCGCGCAGCTGCTGCGGTCTGCTGAGAACAGGGGGGAAAGAGAGAGGCTTAAACTCTAGTTTAATATTAGTTTTTACTGTGTTAATGGGGTGCTTAGCTCCGGCATCCCTCCTTTT
This sequence comes from Pelecanus crispus, assembly GCF_030463565.1. Taxonomy (NCBI): domain Eukaryota; kingdom Metazoa; phylum Chordata; class Aves; order Pelecaniformes; family Pelecanidae; genus Pelecanus; species Pelecanus crispus. The sequence goes on along the minus strand of NC_134653.1, from coordinate 2,579,834 downwards.
TCTGGACAGGAATAGTTTGGCAGCTGCAGGGCGAACAATGGAGGAACACGTTCCCCCAGCAGCTCTTTTCCAGCCCATGAACATTTACCTGGCATCGATACAAGAAACTCCGCACACCTGCACTGGGCAGGACTCCACTGACCTCTCCTGCTTGAAATGCAAGTGGAGAGGAGTGCAGGGGATTCCTAAGCCCTTTTCTAGGCTTCATCATGCCAGCAGATATCAGAGAAAAAGGACGTTTATTTTTAGAAAGCTTTGACTTCAGTCTGAGCCAAAGGCAGTGAGGGCTTCGTGAAAATCTTTGCATGTTACATTGGGCCTGGTGTGCAATTCCTGCTGAAATAATAAAATAAAATAGCCCTTACTAACAAGTGCTTCTATGAGTATTAATTCTTTACTATCCCAGTGGAAAAAGTTAACTAGTGGCTTGTTCTGTGTTTTTATCTCGCAGCTTTCCCAGCCTGAAGTTGCACACCGTGGTGCTGGCAGCCAAGGACCCAGAGGCGAAAGCAATTACAAACCCGAAAGGGACGGCCTTCTCTTTCGGTCGCAGAAAACACGCCCGCGTAAAGACCGAAACCAGTGGAAAGGAAATTATAATGTCCATGTGTTATTTCTGTTCAAATAGGCCAAGGTGCCAGCAACAGAACAAAATTTGCTTTTGCAGGATCAGCAACGCACATGTGTGTTACTCGTTAAAGGCCAGGTGAGGCACTGGCACAAGATTTCTCCTTTCCTCCTGTCCAGCACAGGCTGGACAGCGACTTTGCAGAATAACGGAGAAGCACAACTTTATTAATTATGATTACTGTGATTATTAATTGTTTGTCCTATGGTACCGCTTAGGAATCCCCCTTCTGAATCAGCACCGCTCTATTATAGATGCTGTACAAACCCAGGAGAACCAAAGGTAATTCTTCCGCTGAAAATCCTTTTCAGCCTTAATCCTGCTAACCCTGGAGTTAAAAGATCAGATTTCCACAGGGAAGGATCAGGGATTTTAATGGAAAAAATATTACCGCTGGAAAAATCTTAACTAGTAGAAGGAAGCTCCCAAATTCTTTGCGAGGTTCCCCACCTCCCATTTAGCAAACGCAGCTGAATGCTCAGCGGGATCGTGTATAACTGCATTACACATAATCGAGTGTATGTTTTCTTTAGAGGAGTCCCCAAATGTTAATGCCGCTTTACAAAATAGTTATTTCTGCGCACATTCACTTTCTCTGTTTTATTTAAACCCAATTCCTGGCAGCCAGAGGGGCGAAAGACTAGACCTGAATGAACACAGAGTAATTTAGGGTGCCAGGGACAGCAGGGTTGAGGTGCTGGTGGGGACAGCTGCTGGGTGCTGTGACAGTAAATGCTTGTTTCTCTGTCACTTTTGCAGCTGTTTGGAACACAGCAAAATAGGGTCGGGCGGGGGGACGTGGCGGCGCGCATTTTGTTGAATGAAGATCAGCATCAATGATGCCTCAGCGCCTGCCTGCCGGCCTGACATTTATGAATCGCTTTCCCTTTGGGACTTTTAAGGCTCAGAGCCTCGCTCTTCAATCTCTCCTTTGCGTTGCTTGCTTGGGTTTTACACTGTTTTCTTTTGCGAGACCTTGCTTGGAAAAGAGGGGACGTGAGGGCAAATCGCGGCATGGAAATAAAAGCTGACGGTAAATAGATAAGCAGGAGAAAACCCGACGCAACGACGGTCCGCACAAAGCGGGGTACCAGCAGGAACGCAGAACAGGGAGGAGGTCACTTGACGTTCTAATCCGCCGTTTTATCGCACTTTTTCCTTTATGGCTTGATCCATCTTCCCGCGAAGCTAAGGGAAAGGCTTCCATTGCCTTTTACGAGGGTTGGAGCGGTCCTTTAAACATTTTTCTGCCATTTAGTAGAGTTAAAACTTCGCAGCTCGCATTGTTGACAGGCGCTAGTGACACACGGCGGCCCCCGAGCTCGGTGCTCGCTCCCGCTGCCGTCCCCGCCTGCGCACCTGGAAGATCTCGGAGCGATCTTTGGCGATGAAAACCGACCCAGTTCAGTGTTCCCTTCCCAACTCCAATCATTCCTTTTTTTCGCTAAATCTTTAGCCTAAACCCTCTGCTTTTCCTCGGTGATTTCCTCAGTTATCCAGTTTGTTTTACAGACATTTCCATTTAATGTGGAATTTGCTCTAGAAGTTCCATAAAGACCCCACAAAGGAAACCATTCGCTTACATCTATTTAAATTTATCTAGCCGAACCTCGTGGCTAATCCAAAGGGAGAGCGAAACTGCAGTATAGCAGAGGCTTTTAACAAATAGCTTATTTTTCTTTCCCTATACAATGCACCATTATGTAGGGGTTTTTTTTCCAAGGAGAACAATGCAAGCAGCAGTGATGGGAAACTGGAAAAACAAAAGAGGCATTTAGAAGGGACTGGTTTACAGTCTGAAAAGCATTGAATAATGTTACACCTGATAACAGATACTTTCTCAGAGACCATCGAACGGTTTAGCACGGCGGTATTTACTTAAGCGGGATACATGGCGCACGTCTAAACTCATCGACGGCTGCCGAGGCCGCTTTATTAAAGCGGTTTTGCTAAAAACCAGTGTTTAGGGGCTCAACGCCGAGCCCAGTGCTGGACGGCTACAGACTGCGTGGAGTAGGAGTCATGGCAGCGCCAGGAGGGGCGAATGTTGAAAGCCTGAGGAATTGAATTTAAGGTTTTTCCTCAGGGATGGAGCCCGGGCGTGGCAGGGCGAGCTGAGGGGGCTGCGGTGCCGCAGAGGCCGCGGCCTCCTCGGGCGGGAGGCGGGGGAAAGGTTTTGGAGCCACCTCCTTCCGTTTCGTTCCGTTTTTTTGGGTTTGTTTTTTTTTTTAACTTTGCACTTTCTCGCCGCTTATTCAAAGGTCGCTCCCTGGGGCCGGGGCGTATAAAAGCCATTCTTCCACAGAACCCCCCGCCCGCGGCGACAAGGCCCAGCCGGGGCGGCCTCCCCGCCGCCCTGAGGGCCCGGCCCGGCCCGGCCCGGCCCGGCGGGCGCAGGAGGCGAGGGGCGGGCGGCGCCGCACGCATGCGCGCTGCGCGCTCCGACATGGCGGCGCCCAGCGCGGCGCTGAGGCACAGGCGGGCGGCGGCGGGCGGCCGTGCCCCCGAGGCCCCGGAGCGGGCTGTGACGGGGCCGGCGGGCTGTGGTGGGACCGGGCCGCCGCCGGGCACCTTCTGGCTGACCCGCATCGTGCTGCTGCGATCCATAGCCCTGCTTTACTGTGAGTCTCCGGGCGCTGCCCCGCGCCTCTCTCGCCGCTGCCCGGGGAGCGGGGGAGGGGGGGCCCGGCCCGGCGGAGCCCCGGGCTGCTGGGGGCGGCCGGGCTGGTCGCCACGCTGAGCCCGGCGAAGGCCTGGGGTTGCCCCGTCCCTCGAGGCCTTCCCCGTTGCAAAGCCTCAGGTGTGGGGCAGGCGGGACCCCTGCCACGGGGAAGGGGCGAGCCGAGCCCCCCGGTGCTCGCCCGGCCGTGGGGTCCACGCTGGTGCCGCGCTGCGAGGTCCCGCTGTGGTGGCAGAGGAGGCCCGGGACCGTCTTGCGTGCCCGGTGGTGAATCTCTCCTTGCGGGACGCGGGGCTGCAGGGTGCTTTGCCCCGGCTCCTGGATCCGCGTCCCGTCCTGTCATGGCAGGGCTGCAGCCGTTGCACCGAGGAGCCCCGCCTGCCTTTTGCCAAAGTACTGCTAAACTTGGGGGTGTTGGGGGTACGCGTCTGCGTACGCAAAGCTTGAGGGGATGACTGTGATGTGAAATGGGAAGAGCCTCTTGTTTTCAACTCTCGCTTCGCCGGTGGGACGGGGACCCTGCGGCTGGGATGGTGTTGGGTGATGTTGGGGCTCCCGTGTTGGTGGAGCTGGAAGGAGAGTTTGCTCACACCGCGAGGCTGGTACCTGTCAGCAGAGCCTGCTGGAGCTGGTATTCCTTCTTCTTCAAGGTAGATGTTGTGAGCTAACTGTGCGAGAGAGAAACTCCTCGTCTTACATGTAGGACCAGAGAAACACGATGTCCTTGGGTGCCAGCGCTACCAGTTGGGACCTAGAATTGACGTGACCTTAAAATGATTAACGTTGAAATCAGTTTCCAACCTCGGCTGTGCGCGTTTGGCTCAAGCTTTGGCAAGGAATGCTGAGAGCCGTGCTCGGAGCCCACTAGTGCTCCACTTAAAAAATATTCACAGTGAAACCTAAACTGACATGTAACACACTATGTTACAAATTCTAAACTTGCCCCAGATTTGTCCACAAAATCGTTAGGATTTGTAGGCTGCCAGCCTGCTTAGATTATTTTGCATCAAAACCATGCAGAAGTTGTAGTTTTGTATGGTTTTGACACGTGCTCTGTTTCTAGTTTGGTTTCAGCTCTTGGTGAAATGCGGGGTTATGACTCTTTCGGTCAAAATGAAAGTGATTCCGATATTCCCCCGTGTGTAAATCCAGACTGCTGAGTTTCCCGTAGCTCAGTTTGCAGTTTCCTTATGAAAAACTGATTAGCGTTCTCCGCTGTGCGTTCGGTGGAGGCCGCTGCTTTCCGATCGTGGATTTGGGGTTATAAATATGCCACATGTGGGACCAAATCCTGTCCTGCAGGTTGGCGTTCGATGGGACGGGGCTGGTGGGGAGGTGGGAAGGGAGAGGCGGTGGCTGGCGGGGTGGGAGTTGGTAAGGGGGTGACGAGGCAGAGGAGGGCAAAGAGCGAGTCAAACGATTGGGACCGTCTGGTGAGTGGGAGACCTGATTTGGGACAACAAAAGCAGTGAGAGGTGAGGAGCAAGTCTCCCAGTTCAGGGTCAGGTGAGTTACAGCGTGGAAATGATTGAAGGCTGCAGGGAGAAAGGGAGAGTGAGCATTTGTAAGCCAGAGGATGAAGCTGAGATGGGAGGCTGGTGAGTGAAAGCGGGATGACAGAAAATAGGAAGGAGAACTGGATTCGGCACTTTTTGAAAGAGGGAAGGGGAGTGGCAACGCCTGGGAGTGGCAGAAGCAGGGAGGAGACCCCAAAATGCTTCCACAGTCCAGAGTGAGGAAACCTTTTTGAGAGAGGTAGCCTCAGAGGAAAGGATTTGGGTACCAGAGCTGGACGGAACAGGGTAGGAGGGTGGCTCTGTCCTCTGTAACGGAGGAGGTGCAAGAAAGGAAAAGTTTACCTGGTCGTTATGCAACTTCAGCTTGATTGCGATCAGGTAACGGTGATTTCTGGTGTTTGTTTTGGTTGAGTAACAGCCAAGGGACCCAAAGCCAGAACCCTGGGCCAGATTTGAGACAGGTCGAATTCTGACTTGGGCCATCACTTGCAGTGACGTTGGGGCTCCAGCTCTGATCCCAGCGTGGGGGAGACGCTGCACAGCCTACAACTGAAGCCCTCGTGGAGTGGAAACTAATCGGCGTGTCTGAGATGGAGAGGTTGTGAAGAGGCAGATTCCTCTGTCAAAGGCTGCAAACCCATGCCTTGGCTGTTGGGGTGGGACGCTCTCGAGGGAAGGTGGGTTGCCTTTTGATCTCTTCTGAGAGCCTGGGTTTAGAAACAGCAGAAAACAATTTAAAGCCTCTGTGCCAAGCACCTCTTCCAAGCTCTTTGCTGAAGATGGAACCATTTACTCTGACAGATTTTTTTTTTTTTTTTCTCCCAGACACGGCGATTCTGCACACGCCGAGTCTCAGACTTGCTGAGGAAACGGTTGATGCCGTTGTGACAGTTTGACATTCCTCAGTCGTGGGATGTTTTTCCCCCTTCTTTCATTTCACCCTTCTAAATGTAACCCTTTCATTCCTGCTGTGTTAAGCAACAAATCCCTTTGGGGGCACCTCGTGCTAAAGTATCAGGAAAGCGGTCACCACCTGATAATTGCTGCTCCTGCCTATTAGTGCAGCTGTGTCAGCTGGAAGCCTGTTGTCCTAGGTGGAAAGGGAGGGGTGGGAGAGTGAAGGACACTGTGGATGGGCTGGAGAGAAACATGATTTGGGGTGTATAGTGATGCTGAGGTGAGGGGCAGAACTGCCAAACCTGATTTGGGGGCCTGTCACCTCCCTCCTGCCCCCCACTCCACTCCCGAGAGGCTGTTTTATTGCCTGATGCAAGCTGGGGAGATGCTTTCCCTTTGGATCTTCTGTGGAAGGAGGCCAGGAAGAGCGAGGCAGGTGTGAAGTGTCCTTCTGTGTGCCCTCCCTTCTCCCCCACCCCCTTTGGTTATAACAGCTCTCCTCTTCTTTTTTCAAAGGGGGTTTCCAGAAGCAGACAGAGCCTGGGAAGTCCCTGGCAAAGAAGCTGTTGTCTGAGAGGCAGGCTAGGGATGGGAAAGCGGGGAAGGATCTGATGACTCGTGGAGGCCAGCGACCAAAACCACCTGCTGCTTGCAGGAATGGGAAGGAAGGGGAAAAATGGATCCAAGCTGAAAGTGCTCGGTGAGGTTTGCTCTTTGCAGCAGGGCTGTGCCGGTGGGGTCCTCCTGGCTGAGCACTAAGGTAAATGAAATGCCTGTCTGGGCAATTCTGGTTTTAATAGTAGCTAGCGCTGTGTGCTTGTAAATTAGGTGACACTTAAATTCTTATAACTGACAGCCCTCAGAGACATTTTCAGATCTGGGACCTCTTTCTCCACTTCACTGAGTAAGTGTGGGCAGACCAAGCTGTAAAACCCTTCCGGAGGAGGAGAGTGTGAAGTAACACAGAGTCCAGCGCCGAACGCTGGGGAAGAGAACAATTGTGTAGCTCTTATCCCGTGCTCTGCTGCCCAGACCCCTCTCCCTGTTTCTGTAGAGGCATCTTTGCGTAGTACTGGTGCGCCGATTGAAGAGACTTGTCTCCCAGGCTTCCACCATTGCAACCTGTCCGTCACTGGCTAATTGCAATCTCTAATACAGTGATTCATGGGACAGGGAGGCTTGGAGAAATGCCAGTTTGAGATCTGAAGGTTTTCTGTCCTGGTCTTGCACTGTGTGTGTGTTCTTTATGGCAGGAATTGACATTCTGTAAATACAGAAAGTCTTTGAGGTCTTGTTGGAAGTCCTGTTACAGGTAAATAGCTGGTCCCAAAGCTCTTGACAACAAATGTGCATTATTTACTCCCTTCACCCTCCTTCTAAATCATTGTTAAGTGCCCTTTTTGGATGATTACTATCATCAGATTCCAGATGTAGAAGTTTAAGTAATTAGATACCACCCTTCCCAACTTCAGCCAGGCTCTGTAGAGTGCTTTGAAATAAAAGCTATTATTTAAATCCAGTTTATCTTTTTTTCTCCTTATGTATTGTTTAATAGTAGTATTTTCTTTCCCCCGAGCTAGAGCTATGGGAGGTTCACGCTACTTCTTCCTAATTCTGAAATCTAAAGCCTTCTCAGGGGGGTTTGGCTTCCTGTGGGTTCCTGGCTCTCCCCGGTGTCCTTCCTCTTCTCTCTTTCCCTCTGCCATCTCTCCTGCTTTCCCCCTTCTCTTCCCTCAGTTAGATTAAAAGGCTCCCAGTAGCTTTCAGCTTGCCTAGTCAGGATTATAGTACATCTTCAGATGCTTTTTCTCCCCTGAAAGGTTTTATTTCAGCACGGTGCTTGTTAGCAAGCCTGCCCGGCAAAGGCAGTATGTTAGCACTGTGTCCTTTTAGCGAGCAACGTGCCCCCCATTTAACTCTGCGCCAAAGAGCTGCATAAGCCAGGCAGAAGTGCGTTTGGTCCTGAACAAAGCACTTTCACTGCGGGAAGAGAAATTCATAGCAAGCAGCGATAGTTTAAGGGACATGATAAGAACCAAGAAGGAGAGAATCCGTCTCCTAGTCTGCTGTTTGCGCAGAGCTGGTCTGGAGCAGAGGGATCTTCTCGGGGCACCCTCCAGCTGCAGGCTGGACTGCCGCTGCTGTGGGGTTGAACAACCCGAGTCCTGCGGGGAAGCTTTTTAACCGTGCCACAGCCCAGCCTTTTCTGTTTGCTTTCGCGTTATTTCAAACAAGGAGCCAATGGGGAGATAAGCGCTTAAAAAGCCTCCAAAGCAACCACCCCAAAGTCTTTAGCTTTGCTACGGAATGCAAGAAAACAAAAAAGTGTTGAGAGCGGGCTGCTTTGTTGTGTGTTTATTTGTGGCTGTAGGGTTGTACAATGAAAAGGGGGTGCTTGGATTCATTCTGGCTCTTTGCTCAGTACTACGGTGGTGTTGCTTCTGTGTTGCAAAACTTTGCAGGGGAATTTATCAATTGCAAACTTACTTGATTCATTTCTCTGATAATAATGAAAAGTCCATACGTATTTCCCCCCTTCATCTTTTCAGTAGTACAACCTCAGCTTGCCAGCATCCAGCATAGGGCCTTTTTTGAGTGCCTTGTTGGGTCAAAGGTGCACTTGATATATGGCTCCAGGCAGATTTTTTTGTGTGTGTGCAAAATGTAGTTTGGTTTTCATGCAAAGCTCTGTGCTCTTGGTTCGTTTCTTCTTGTGGTTTGGGCTTTAAGTAAAAGCTAAGACTTCTTTTAATGGGGGCAGAGAGAAAGCCATATGACCGGAAAGTTTTGGATTTCACATCTTTAAATCTTTACAGAGCATGAAGAATGGGATCCTCTCATTCTCCTACCATGACAGGCTGAGCCTGCACCAGGGGAAAGGAACTGAGGTGACAGGGCAATATGGATAGACCAAATCATTTCAGATGGGTGACTCTTGTGTTGCACGCTTGGGTTGTGTTTATTGGTAGCATGTGGGTTTGAACAAGGCACGCGTTCAGTTTGGGGGGAGAGAGGAGGCTGGGAGGGGAAGGAGAAGGTGGAGGGGGGGAGTTAATGGAAAAGTACAGTGAAGCACCTTCTGAGGTGAGAATAAGTAGTGAAGGTCTATTAGCAGTTGATGACAATTTACATGTATTACTTATGTAAAGATCAGCTCGCAGCAGGTAGAGGAGCGTGCTCCCATGTGAGCTGTCAAAGGCTCCGTCTGCCTCCTGAGTGGGAGGGAGCATGGGAGTTGCTGAGGCTGAGGTTTTTTTCAATCCGCATAGGAGGGAAGAGTCTGCAGAATGGCAAAGTGCTTTAGGTGGAAAGAGAGGAGACTGGCACGGGCTGAAGATACCCAAATCCAGGAATAAAACTGGTAAAAAGTCCAGGCAGTGAGCAGCCACAGGGGTGGTGGGCAAGGTGATAGGGTTTTATGCTGGGTTTGGAGACCTGGAGGGGTGCAGAGCTGTGCTGGGAGTCTGCAGGGGATGTCCCTGAATTAGGAGCCCAGCCATGGCCTCGCATCATTCCCATCCGTGATGCTGGAAGGGGTAGCTATGGGAGAACATCAGCCTCTGCGTCCTGGTTGTCAAAGTGCATCCTGAACTCTGAAAAAGCGCCCTTCTCAGTTATCCTCTCATTTTGTAAGATGATACCAGAAATTGAGGGTCATTCTGAGGAGTCCGGCCTGCTCAGGAGGCTGTGATCATAGAATCCATATATATAATAGGAGCGGGTGACTCTGGATCAGGCCCTCTGTTAGCTCGCCCCATCCTGGGGGAATCCACCGTGGACCCCTCGGTGCAGTACGTGCCTGAGCTGGAGGTGGCTTGGGTGCTGGTGGAGGCAAGCTGCCTGCTGCGTAGGGGTGCAAGTGTTTGTGCTGTTCTTGCAGGAAAAAATAAACCCTGAACTGACAGAGGACACTGATGAATGCATTGCCCAAGGTTTGCAAATCCAAGAGTCAGGTTTGCTCAGGAGGAAAGCGGCTTCTGAGCGAGATGCGGAGTCTTGCGGCTCTGTTGGTGACTGAGATGCTGCCTGCTTGCCTGGCTAACAGCGGTGCTCAGCAGCTGCCAGCTGCCCGCTCAGACTCTTTCCCCATTCCAGCATCCCAGAGACAAGAACATCTCTCAGCTGGCACAAACCTCGCAGACACCCAGGAGCACAGCTTTACAGAGCGTTTGGAGAGGCTGAGGCACAAGCGAGTGCTGTTGCCCGAGCACTCGGTGCCTTGGACCCCGTGGCGTGGTTGAACCCAGCATGCTGCGTAGGTGGGTGCCCCCAGCATCGGCTGACTTGCTAACCGGTGAATTCTGGCTCTTGTAGCAGAACTGCTCTGCCACCCACTTGCCAGGAAGAAGCTCAGGACAAACAAGAGCAGCGATTAACCTTGCCCCATGCCCTGGCAGCACAGCGAGCATGCCAGCCAGTGCCCAAGGTGGAAGCAAACTTGTTTGACCATGTTTACCTGGAGGGAGTGGGAAGATGGAGAGTGGAAAATCCCCAAATACGAGGCCAAGGGAGAGAAGTTTCAGAATAGGGGTTAAGGAAGAGGAAGAAAAGCACAGGCTTTGGGGCAAAAGGGACTTTTTCCCCCCCCGACTAAGCCAAGATCAAAGGGAAGGTTCCTGGAGAAGGGAGCAGGGTCTGTGTTATAGTCAGTGTAAGGATACAGTTTCTCAAGAGAAGTACAGGGAGAGGAAGCAATGACAAGCTGATAACTAACTTCCCTTTTTTCCTCCTGGATCTGTGCATCTCCTGTGTGGCTGAAATCCCTTGCAGAATCTGTCTTCAGTTTCAACTATTGCATGTGTCTGGTACCATGGGAAATGCTGCCTGCAGGGTGAAGCCTCTCGAAGGCTTAGCTGGTGCCCTGGGAAAGTCGGTCTGGACGATTTGGTGGTGGGGTTTGAGAAGCGGGCGCTGCCTAAGGCATGTGCCCTTCAAAGGTGCTCCAAAAGATGCTGGAGATGAGTGGAGAGGGAGCATGGTGCGAGACAGGGGCTCAGCTTGGGGAGTGTCCAGGAGAGGGAGCTGGATCCGGGATGGAGCAGCACGTCTAGGAAACGCGGCACACGTGTGAGCAATAAACCGCTCTTGCCGGACGTGGGCCCCGATGGCTTGGGAGGGTGATGGATCGAAACGTGGGTGGAACGGTCAGGATTTGGTTTGGGTTACATGAGTTCTTGATCATATTAGGGCTGTTGCCGGTGGGATTTAGTTGTGAAATCATAATATATGAGATATCAGCAGTGCAGTGTCTTGTGAGAAATCGGTGCTCTGGGAGAAAACCACTTGGGAGCCCAAACTGGGCAACCTTTAGATGTGCAGTTCATGCCAAGCTATAATGCAGTCTCTGCTGCTTTCAGACTTAAAAAGGCTGTACCGTATTTTGTACATACAATGTGTACTTTTCTGCAATTGCTATAGTTTCTTTTTCCTAATTTACCCTTTCCTTGTTTATCTTGCATACTGTGCAGGGGTCTAATTTAGATTTTTTTAGGAAAAAACCTGCTTAGCAGTTATGGGTTGGGGCAGCAATTTCTGTAGCATTTAGAGGTGAATTTGATTAGCACTTTTGGAAAACTGTGCAGCAAATTGCAGTGCTAATCAAGGGAAATCAAGCCATGGAGTTTTAAGGCAGAGTTGGTCTTTTTTTTTTTTTTTTTTTTTTTAAACCTAAAATGAAGATATTAAGTTGTCTGAGGCTCAGAAGCATTATATTTCTGCCTGTTTTGTGTGTCAGGCTTTCTGATTACACAGTTGTGCCAAACAGAGTGTTGGTAGAAAACTATGAATACTCTAAAATATAAAACACTTAATTTGCGGGCCAAAGCCGATTCTTTAGTGTTGCGATCGTTTTTTTCTCTTGTTCCTCCCTGTCCGTAATTGAGTAAAATACTCTGCGTGTCTTTTATTAGTTTGTAAAATCTTCCACTGTGTATAAAAGATGGGTGGAAAGAGATGCAACCGATTAACCCCCCAACTTTATTGTGTTAGCACTGTGATTCAGGATCTGTTGAAATCAATGGGAACCCTCCCAGTGACCTCAGATATGCGTTGGATTGTGAGTTTTAGTGGTTTTTCAAATGAGAACAAAATACACGCTGCGTGCAAAGCGATGGAGTGAGTGTTAAGTGGATTAACTGAAACCCACTGGAGGCCTTTGTGTGTGTCTGGGGGAATGGGACATTTATTTTTATTCCCTGGGGCTGCAGACTTTGGGTTGCGAGTCAAACTTCAAAGAAATGGGACTCCAGGCCTGAGCTCGGGGTATAGTTTCACATAGACTTTCCACCAGTGTTCCCAGTGAGAGACACCAACCAGATGAACACCAGAATTCTTGTTTGCAGAATGACAGTATTCAGATAAGGACGGAAACAGATTTGATCATTAACTAAGGAAGACTGGGGGGAGACAGATTGGCCTCTTGCGAGACCTTTGGTATTGCTGCATGTGACGTGGCTGGTGTTTGGATAATGTTTGAAAGATGGGTAAGTTAGCTGCTGGGAGCAAAATGTATGGAGCATAATCAGGAAATGTTGGCCTTCATAATTTTTTTCTGAGAAATGGAGATTACTGCAGTTACGAACTGCAAATTGGTAACTGGAGGAGATTCCTAAAATATGAGATAATCCCTAGAAGCCAACCAACTTTCTCTGTAGAACATCAAATTCTAGGTCTATAATCTGTAATTAAATTGCTTATGTGCTGTTAAAAAAAGCATCTGGCTGTTCTAAGATTGTCCAGTGCAAGAGCATAGACACTATAAATGAGAGAGCTGTAGTGACATGTAAAAAGTAGCAATTTAGAGGACAGGAAAATATTAAGACTTTGTATTTCCAACCTACCAGGATGTGAGAGGATCCAGAAGGTCAACCCGTAGCATAACTACTGTCTTTTGCAGTTGTGATGGAGAACCATTAACTGTTATGCTGCCAGAAGAATTAAGGTGTCCTTTAGATGCCTCTTAAATGGTGTGTATGAGTTTAAGCTGTCTCATTAACAATATTTTGAAATATGACGTGTTCTCAATATAAGGAAAAAATCCAATACTTGGTAGATGCATAGATAGTGTTATGTAAAAATGGACGTGTGTTGTCCTCTGAAGTCAAAGCATAACCTTGCAGGCACAACCTGCTCCGTCTGCTGTGGGTTATTTGTGCTGGGAGCAGCAGACACTGTAAATCCCCATCGACAACAAACCCCGTGCTGGAGCTGTTGTTTATTTACACTGTAAAATGTTTTGTGAAACTGAAATAGGAGGGGTCAGAGAGTACAGCTGTGTCTTTGCTGCTGCGAAGCTGAAGGGAGTTGTGGGTGCTCGTCCGGCTGCTTCAGCTGTGCTCCCCAGTATCTGTGCGTGGACTGAGGGTTTCTCGGCGTCTCCTTTCCAAATGCTTTTTGTAGAAAGGAAATTCTGTCTGAAAGTCTCGAAATTAATGCCTGACTTTCACTTGGCAGTGCAATTAGGCTGTTTTCCTCATCTGCATTAGGAGATGAATAGCGTATGTGACGAACCTAGGGTCACACAGAGTCTAACAGAGCTGGGCTGAGCCCCCTGTTTCTACGCTGGGTCAGGTCGCTCAGTTACAGGGAACTTTTCCCAAAAGTGCATTGTTGAGTTTGCCTGAAGCAAGTGGCATGTTCCTTACGGCTGTTGAGGAGAAAATGACCCCAAACCAGACTTCGTGCCATTTCCTGGTGTGAAGGCAGAGACAGCATTTATAGAATTCCTCTGCCTTCTGCATCGTGGTTAGTAGAAATGACTGTGTTGTATTTTAATGGAGATGAGGACATGTGAATAAATTCCTTCCCGAGGCATGAATGTACTACTGTAACTCTGGACTCAAAATATATACTTCAGCCTGGATGATTTCTAATCCTGTTTTTTTTTTTTTTTTTCCCCCCCTCCTTGTTTTCTTCTAGTTGTGGCCTTCCTGGTGGCGTATCATCAAAACAAGCAGCTAATAGGAGAGAAGGGGCTGCTCCCTTGTAAACTGTACCTGCAGAATGTCAAAAAGTATTTCAAAGGGAAGATAAACCTGGATGCTCTGAGCTATGCGCCGACAATCATCTGGTTTCTGGACTGGTCAGACATGGACAGCATCTTGGACTACCTCTCCCTGTTTGGCCTGGCAGCTTCAGCCTTTGTATTGGTAACTGGATGTGCAAACATGGTCCTCATGGCTGTCCTGTGGGTTCTCTACCTCTCGTTGGTCAACGTTGGACAGATCTGGTAAGTTAACAATCTCTCTACTATGTTTTTCTGTGTGATCTCTTGCTGTTCGTTGTACACGTTGGTTCTCTATTACCATTTGAGGTTGGTAATCTGGTAAGGAGCAATGTGGGAACGTGAGATAAGGAAAGCATTTGGCAGAAATGAGTTACGGGCATGCTCCTGCTCTCTCTCTCGTACCTGGGATATCTGCTCTGATTTCTGTTGTCCTCTGTGAGAGGCAAATTTGGCCGCATAATGTGCCATGCTACACGTTGTCCCTGCTGTAGAGTACTTTCCCTCATGGCTGTTGCAAGGGAATTCCCCTAATAATTACCTTTGAGATGGTTTCTCAGTTTTCAGTTCTATCCAGAAGAGAGCTGGAATAGTCAGGATAAGTACGTAAAACCTGTGGGGGGAAAAAGTAAAGGAGGAATAAGTGTCTGCGCATCGCCTTGCTGCAGGGAAAGACTGCAGTGCAAAATGAAAGGCTTCAGGTGGTCCTCACAGTTGTCAAGGTGCCAGGTACATTTGTTAAGAGGATGGGCCCTTAGGAAACCCCATCTCATTAGTTGACCTCAAGTACGTCTCTGCCTGTAGCAGAGGTGATGTGGTAACTTTGGGGAGGTAAAAAGTCATGCCGTGAAGGGGTGCCCAAGCTGGGAACATGATACAGCTGTCTCATTGAGATGTTCTCGCTCTACAACACATTGTGGGACACCTTCTGTATAGATGAGCTCAGTGAATTTAATTTTAAGGATTTGCATATGCTTGGGCAGCCATGTGTCTTGTCCTGTCCCATTCATTCCTATCCTACTCCAGATGGTATGCAAGTGGGTGAAGGATAACAGCTTCAGTTTTCTGAAAAGCTCTATTCTCTGAGCTCTTAACTCAGCGTGAACTTAAGACTGTGAAAGCAAGCCACAAAATTTGAAAAATAACTTGGTGGATAGTTTTCCATTGCCCATTTCCAAGTCACTCCAAAATCGCTTGTCTGTTTTTCTAGATGTTTTATGTTACAGGGCAAGAATTCAAGCGTCGTCCTGCTCTCATTTCCAGAGAGACAGGAGCCTGTGTCGTTGTAGCAGCAAAATCTGGATGTGTTCCTTGACTTCTTTCTCTTTGCATTTCTGGTTGGGGAAGGGGGAGAACCCTAACAACCTCCCCCTCAAGCTGCAAAGGTTTTGTAGCTGAAAGCTGGACCTGCAGTGACTCCTGAGGCTGAAGGTTTGATCTGGCTTGCTCCCAAAGTAGTGGGCTAACTAGGACAGTAGCATGACAGGCTTTCTTAGTGCCCACAAAGCACTCCAGACTGCTTGGTGTACTGGTGCCGCTGCTGTAGCAGCGTTATAATGTCATTATAGTTTTGATTTAAAAAAAAAAAAAAACAGCTGGAATGTGTTCTCCGTGTCTCGTTGGGCAGTCGAGTCCTGTGCTGGTCCTCTGCTCCTGGTTGCTTTTCCTGGTACAGGCAGACTGAAGGCAGAGGTGTGATGTCTTCTCTGCTGGTGCTGGAGGGGTGGCAGTCCTGCGGAACTCTTTGAGTTTTTGCCAAAAGAAATCCAGTTGTGCCTGTTGGATGCGTGGCTCTTTTGTCACCTTTCAAGCCTTTAAGGGAGAGGCGAAGGGCCTGGGATAGAGAGGGGAGCCTTTTTCCACTGCTGCACCGAACCACCACCGGTGTCCAGCAGACCATGTCCAGTGCCTCTTCCTGAGGGGGTTTAGGAGCTCACGGGCAAGCGTTGGGTCTCTGCAGCTCTGAAGACAATGAGCTGGCCAGCAGGAATGCAAGCGGAGCCCAGAGTTTGCTTTTTGTGGATGCTGTGGTTGAAAGGAATTGACTCTTGATATTTGAGATAAAGCTGTATTTTTCTTCCTTCTTTGCTACTTCAGACTTGGAGTTTAAAAGTTACTCTGGCACAGGCAGGTGACTCCTGGTATACAGCAATAACACACCAAGGGAATGGGTCAGGTTCTTCTGGGGAAGGGGTGAGAGAGAAAAGAGGGGGGCACAGGAGGCATTGCCTCTACTTCATCTCTTCTTAATTGTGGCATCAAATATATTAAACAGGAAATTAGGTTCTTCTTGTAAAGGGGTGAGGGAAAAGAATCAAAGCAACCCAGCAGTACAGTTCATTCAGCTGTGGTTACATTTTTCATTAGATCCTCCGAAATGGGTCACTGGGTGGTCAAAACCATATTATTATTGTGCATACAGTGTGACATTCAATTCCTGGAGAAGGGGATGCTGGGTGGCTAGGTACTCACAGTGCAAGTAAACATGGGGAAAGAGCAAAGGGGGGGATTAACTAATTTCTCATCGTCCTTCAGGGAATTGTGGTGGTACGAGGGATGAGCTGAGAGTACCTGAAATCTCCTGATTTCTGCTGCTGATGGTGGGTGGCAGCAGTGGCCTTGAAACTAAGGCTGGCTTTAAAACTCCCTTTCCGCACTGGTTTGTAGGGCGGGGTTAGATGGTCCATTAACTCTGGCTTGCTCTCAAACCTGGGGAGATTGAGAGGTTTTGATGACTTCTGATTGTTCTCCAAAGCATCTGTTGCAGACCACAGTGACTTCTTATAGAGGGGGAAAGGACAAGTTGTCAGGCATTCCCGATCGGAGTTAGGAGATAGTTGGCAGAGAGGCATCTGAAATGAGGAAGAAACTCCTCCTGTGGTCACATTGTTTTGTAGTTATTGTACAGTCTTTCTTAGTGTTCTCTGTAGCTGGCAGCCGTGGACTCCTGCAAGCCGGCACTGCTGGGCTGGGCACAGACCCGTGGGCTGACCCGATCCAGAAAAATCCTTTGCAGTAGTTGCCTGGGAAGCCAGTTCAGGGAAGATATGGGATGATAAGGAGGAATAGAGTTCTCTTCTTTAGGCCAGTGAGGAACAATTTATTCTTTTTATCGCCTTTTCTTTTTCTATTTTAATTTCAAATGTTTCTATTTGTTTTGGGCTGGAGTCTCCAGATACCGGGCGCTGCTGAAGGAGTGAGTCTTTCAACTGCTGTCCAGCTGGCTTGGGCTCAGAGTCAGAGGAAGCTTTAGAAGAGCAAACCGTCTCCTTTGAAGGGCAGGACGCGTTGCCCAGTACTGCCGACCTCCACCTGTGAGCTGGGGAATATGCTGTGTGCCTGGGGACAGCTGAGCCTGCTGTGACAGCACGGCAAGGGACCAGCTGAAGGTCTTTGAGGGTGTTATAACCCTCAAGAAAGCTGCTCCTGGAACAGGCTGATGTGAGCTGTTCGTGATGGATTTTGTGGGTTAAGGATTACTTTGGCAAGCTAAAATCCTGAGAACTGGGGCCAGGATGTTGTCCCGGCCCTGAATTCTTGCCTTTGCCAGTTTGCTGTTGGCTCTGCCAAAGCACAGGTGAACTGTCTGAAATAAGATGCACTTCGGTGGCTCTCAAAACTAGGCTAGCTTTCAGAGAACAGCGTATTAATTTTGATACCTGTGAAATGCAGGGCCAAGATCGCCTTTCCCAAATTTGAAAGTAGAATGCACAGGGGAGCTTTTGTAATTCTGGGCACTCTGTTCCCAAAACGGCTGCAGTATTCGGGCTCTGCTCAGACTAAGCCTGGACGTGTTCTCTGGGTCATGGGGCATGCGTGTAATGGTGCTGCGCTTGCATCACAAGCTCAGTGTGTCTGTCTTCAAATACTGCATTTTTTTTCCCCTCTGCCATTTCTAACTTCTCCTTTTGAAGTAGAATCATAGAATCATTTAGGTTGGAAAAGACCTCTAAGATCATCCAGTCCAACCATTAACCTAACACTACCAAGTCCACCACTAAATGAATTAAGGGTCGAGTAATAATTAATTTCATGTTTCCTGGCTTGTTGGCTGGATTATTTTTTAATGAAAGTAAAACTAGGAATCACTAAGGTTGGAAAGAACCTCTAAGATCATCATTCCAACCATCAACCCAACACCCCCATGCCCACTAAACCATGTCCCCAGGTGCCATGTCTACGGAGACTGTCAAGAATCCAAAAATCTGCCAGTGCAAAAGAATACATAATGTCTGACCCATAGGCTGGGTGACATGCTTAATCATGATTTTAGTTTTAGCCTTGATTTTTCCTGTAATTTCTGCAGACTATGCCTAATTTCAGTAAAGTAATAGTAAAAAGTGGTCCCAGTTTGAGTGTAATAGAAGCTATTTAATGAAGCTGAAGAAGCTTAAAAAGATTTTGTGGGCATTCCCCATACTTCAGCGTCCATTTTGCAGACTGCAAGTCCTGCTTGTCTAGGTTCAGTCATCGGAAGAACAGTGCAGCTCCACAGGTCCAATACGAATGGCTTTGCCTTTCTCCCCGCTTCCTCCCTCCTGAATATTAATATAATGGCTTGTCATACATTTAAACAAGAATGGGAAAAGCTGCCCCTTTGTTTAAAAGTAAAAATACTTGTTGCAGGTGACCGCATGAAACCTGTGTTTGTGCTTTTATTCCCTATGGTTTCTTCTGGGGCATATGTCTGCAGAGATGGACCATCAGCAGTAGAGGTCCTTTGTTAGGACAAGCTCTCCGGGAGAGGTGTTCCGGCAGAAGTTGAATCATTTTTGTACCAGAATAACTAATGCACTTCTAAAGTGAATTCATAATTCTGGAATAAAATCACTTTTATCCCACAGTAAGGTGTCTCCAGAGAGCTATTACATTTTCTTATATAAACAAACTTTTAAACTACTCTGCCACTGATCTCCTGTTTCTTCTTCTGTTGTTTCCTCGCTGAACCACCCCCCCAGCATTTTCAAATGTCATCTGAAAACCCTTCCTTTCCCTTGGTTATTGTGTTGTTTCATTTTACAAAGCATATTGCCCACTGTTAGAGAGCGTTCAGTGGTACAGTTTGTAAGACACTTGATACAAAAGCTAGAATTGTGGTTTTTTAAATCCTATTGCCTTGTTTTCTTTCATGACTAAGATTCTGGTAGAGTTACAAGAGCTCAAGGGAATAGGTTAAACAAGCCAATAAATAAAACGTTACAGCATGAGGTGGCTACAGCGTTCTTTTTGGTGTGTTCTTCCCTTGTGGAAAATGTTGGTGGAGCTACTGCTAGCAGGTATTTAGGGTAAAATAAGACTAAGCAGCACACCTTTTTTTTTTTTTTCTGCAAGGAATATGAAACTGAACAGTGCTTCACCACTGTACAACCCCAGAGATTGCGGGCGAGCACCATTTGAGCTGCGCTCACGTGCCGGTGGAAGCCCACGTGCCCAGGTGGTTTCCAAGAAGTCGCAGATGCTGCAACACTTTTCTAGAGGGGAGGACATGCCTCTGTCTTTCTGGCCCCAAATGCCTGGTGTGTTTTCATGTTTAGCTGATTGAACGTAATTATTAATAGCTTTTAACTTTAATATTAAGGACTTATTGGAGGGACAGGTATACTGCAGGTCATGAAAGCATGTCTCTGAGGCATGTAATTTAATTGCAATTAAATTACCATCCTCAGAAGTTAATTTACAACAGAGGAAGAAGAAGGACTTGTATGTCATGGAGGTTTTATGGTTTATATGTCTCATTAAAAACCACTTGACCTATGCAGGACTTTAATCACAGTCTTCGGTGTGCTAGCGGATGAACTGATGGCTGGTTCAGGCTGAACTCCATTAAATGCTAGGGGGCTGATGAGATGCTCAGGGCTGTGTTTTCACTCTCCAGGAGGGCATTAGGAGCCATTAAATGGACCTCTTCCCCACTTTCCTTCCTCTCATGTTCTACAGCTCTGGTTTTTCAGTCTGAAGCACTTGGGTTTTTGTCTAGTGTCATCATATCCAGTAGAGGTTAGAAACAGATCTCTCCCGAGTTTCTTATTCCAGCTTGTAAAACAGCCAGCGTGTGAATTGTGGGCTGGATTTGGCAAAACATCATTCCCGTTTTTAAGTGTGCTGGTTTGTGACCCTCTTATGACAAAGGCACAGCACTTGCGGAGATACTAATTTTATGACTAGAAGAGTCCTAGTCTGACATACAAAATAGAGACAGAAGAAACACCCTTTGAGCTTCCAGCAGACCACAGCCGGATCAAGGGTGAATGAATGTATCCGCATGGGTGCATTTGAGCTAATGCATGTTTTATTAAGTAGCAAGGGTAATTCGGTAAGACTTTTTTTGACTGCCCCCGAGCAAGCAAACACTGGAAGATCAGGAGCTGTGCAAGTAGGGAATAGGAACTTGTGTGTCCTGGGTTTCATCAGTACGCTTGGTTCACTTGAAGTTCTCCGAGACCTCACTGTATGGGCAGGAATGGATGTGTCAGGCTGTACTTAACTGTGTACAAGGCAAGGTCTTTCCGTCAGTCTATATCCTGCTTTATCTGCCTGTCTGCAAGTAATAGAAGCTTGTACTGAGGGACGGTAAGACTTAATTGGTATCAGCTTTACAGATATTTAAGTTTGAAGTGCAAGCAAAAATTAGTGTTGTGCCTGAACCCAGTGTACAATTTGGTGTATTAAAAAAAAGTATCTAGGATTTTAGATGAATCACATTAGCATATATGCATCAAGGTGATATTTGTTAACTTGGAGTCATTTGAAGTTTGCTAGGGTCTTTGCAAAGAACCTGTTTTGCAACCTGGCTTTATTTTTCTAGCTCTCCGAAATATCCCAATGACAACAACAACAAGAAAACTTAGAATATCTTATTCCTTTATCTGGCCCTGGCCTTGGCAATAAACCTCAGGAATTTCTTTGTTATTGTGGATCGCAGCCTCGCATCCCTCTTCCTCTGAACTCCCCTCCCTCTTTCCCCAGAAAGAAAAGATTATCTCTAGAAACGTAAACCAAAAGTTGAAGGATCTCAGGGGGTCATCCTTCCTGTCGAGGAAGCTGCTTTTTGGCACTTCCTACTCGCACAGAAGAGAGGGAGCGGATCGGTTTCAAAGAATGCTGTGAGCAGCCGTGAGCAGTTGATGGGACATATTAATGAAAACAAAGATTAATACCATGTGACACTGTTGCCTTGCAGTACAACTGGGAACTAATGAGGCTAATGAGAACCATATTTTTGTTTGAGAGATTAAAATTTAATCATGGCTGATGTCAGAAATGAATCATTTGGCGTTTCCTCCCCCAGCATGTGTAAGGTTTCCCCTCCCTGCCCTAGGCTGGCTTTTGGTTTAGCAGCAGCCCTTGAGAGGGGCCAGCCCCTTGCCGTCTCCTCGCCTGGCATTCGGCGTGGCTGGGAAGGAGGAGGGTGATGCCGTGCTGGCGGGCCTTCCTTAGCCCCCGAGACCTGTAAACGTGTGCTCTGCAGCGGGAGGTTACTTGTCTTGGCTGAGGCAGCTGAGTTAAATGCCGGGTGGTGAAGCACTGGCACAGGTTGCCCAGAGAGGCGGTGGAGGCCCCATCCCTGGAAACATCCCAGGCCAGGTTGGACGGGGCTCTGAGCACCCTGCTCTGGTTAAAGCTGTCCCTGCTTGCTGCAGGGGTTGGGCTGGGTGGGCTCTAAAGGGCCCTTCCAACCCAAAGCATTCCATGATTCTGTGATTCAGGTGGCAATGGGTTGTACACCATTAATTTAGGCTGGGCTTTTTAAAGGGGTGAGTAGGAGCAAAGAACACAGTCACCATAGGATGTCCAAGGAGGTTTGAGTGTGCTCCTGCCCACATCTACTCCAAAAACCGTGCATTAGTCTGTGAGAGTGGGGTGGACTGAAAAGGCAGGTGGAGGTGAGCCTGATTAAGAAGCCAGGTCCAGCTATGACATGAATTTGAGAAGATCTGCATGAGCTGTCAGTAGAAGAGGAGCTGCCAAAAGCCTGTCAAGGGATGCTTTGGTGGGGTCTCGGGCTGCACCACGTCTGGTCCTTGCCTGCTTCCATGAATATATTTCTGGAGAAGAACTGACCCGTGGCAAGTCAAACTTGCCATTGAAACATGATACGAAAAACGAGAAGCGGCTTTGATAAAATGGTGTGCCAGGGTTTTTTTAACAGCTGCAGCACGGAGATTGCAGCATTACTGCTGAGGCTGTTGATTTTGTAGCAAGTAGCGCCTCTAAGATTAATGTCATCTGAATATGTGAATGCTTGTAGGAACTTAAATACGTTTAAAAAGAGGGAAGCTAAAGAGGAATTTAAATATTTTACATTGACTGGTTGCATGTGTTGCTTTGACTTACTGTAATTACTGGCTTCGCTTCCCTTAATAATAGCACCTTTGGAGGATTTTTTATTTAAATCTGCCATAAGATAGCCAGAGATCGATGAAAATGAATTCACCGTACATAGGAGAGATCGTGTCCTTGTCTACAGTAGAAAACAGCGATGTGCCGAGGGTGCCCTTGAGGTGTGTGCAGGGGCTGTAGCGTTATGTCCGTACTGCAGCGCGCCCCGGGTGTTCGGGTGCTGCTCCCACGAGCATCCCATTGCCAGCTCCTTCTGCCCCAACGCGTGGTCCGTCTGTGAAACATGCACTGCGGAACTGCCCTCCGAGTCCTGGTTCGTAACCTTTTATCATGTTAATCCCAGGAACTGCTCTTGTCTAAATGTCAGGACTGTTACCTGTAGCTAGTATTAGGAAAGCGTGGAAAAGCAGCGGTGTGTGTCTGCTGCTTCGCTTTGCAGAAAGCCTGACAAAATGACTTAACGTCGCGGAGCGTAATGCTTTGATAGCACAGCAAATGTCAGCAAAAGGCACGTAGCAATATTCTTTCACCCCCTTCCTGCTTCCCTGCCCCTGACTTGATTTCGTGAGAAGACCACGTTAAAGCATCAGCAGCAATTGGTGTGGGATGTGGGGTAACGCCGTCGCAGAGGGAGCTGCGTATACTCTAAGGACAGCTAATAACACCCCACTGTTTCCTTTGCGCAAACTGTCTCTAGGTTCCAACGCTTCTGCAAATCACGGCCGATGAGAAAATGAGAGCAAAGAAATTATCAGAAGATTATGTGGTTAGTGGCGTGGCTGTGCAGTGTCTGATGGGCTTTGCCAGAGACCGAGACAAATATTTTTTAATTGCTTATTATCTGGCACATCTAATTGCCAGCTGTATCCAGTATGTAGACTTGGGTTTTAATTCCACAGCTGAAAGATTTAGGAAAAGAATGAATAATGGTTTTTTTCATGAAATTTTTTTTTTTTTTTTCCTTTTTTAAACTGTAACTTGCCAAATAGCTTCATGCACCCAGTCTGGTCCAGCACACGTTCATGTTGTTTAACTCATCTAACTTCTCAAACAGCTGTGGTTGGAAAGAATGTTAATACAGTGATTGGTACAGCCGAGAAGCAATCAAGGGTTAGGGAAGGGTCCAAGCCGTGGTGGGATCTGTGTTTACTAACTTCCCTAAGGGTCTTAATCCAGAAATTTATTCTTGAGAACAGCGTTCGCTACCAGCGGTGCCGGCTCATCGCTGGGCTGGGGTTACTCCACAACCAGAATTATTTGCAGGGCTGAGCCGTGTTACTGGAGAAATGTTCCAGGTCTGTCTGGGTAAACAGCAGCTCTGTCCTGGAGAAGGGGAGGCAGGCAACTGCAAAAACAAGCAAGCTCTCTTGGGGGCAGGGTCCAGGGTAGAAAGTAGGTGGAAACTTGCGTTAGAATAACTCATGTCTTTAGGAACAGAGTGTAGAGGAAAGGACCACGCTTTCACTGAAACTCGTGGCCTTGCTGCAGACTTCTTCGTTTAACGGGGAATCGCACTCAGTCTGCAGAATGGTTGGCAGTGGGGCGCCGACCTTGGGAGAGGGATTAGTTAATGCAATTAAATGATTCTTTTTTTGGTTTTTAATCAAGGAGTGGAATTACTGAAGTGCGGTTTTCCTGGGATTTTACCTGCCAGCGCGCTGGCAGCAGAAATACAAAACCTTTCTGCTGCTGGTCCTGAAAAAGCAGGATTGCAGCACTGTGTTGCGCTGCATCCCCGTGCGCGCACGTGCACCGAAACACCGTGGCAGGACTGACCTCTTGTTCTGCGGCTTGAACGTGTTCAAGCTGATGCTGAGCCCTTTATTTTCCATCAGTCTCTGTTTCCACTTGCCGTGCACGTGCTTTTCAAGTTTATTTCTACCCAAGGAAATGCAGCGATTTCGGCAGGTAGGGCAGCCTGGCGCGGCTCCTGCCGGGCTCCGGTGGGGCGAAGCGGAGCAGAGGAGCTGCGGTGCTGCTGTGGTCGCCTTCCTGCTGCTGGCTCCCGTTCTCACCTTTCCTGCCTCGGACTTGCCGTCTGGCTTGGGGAGCAGCTCAGAGAGCGGTTCTCGAGGCTGCCATTTCAGCATCTGGTTTTGCCACTGGAAGGATTTAACCAAAGCAAGCTTCACTTGAGTTTGGCAAATTCTGCAGTCGCGTAAGCAAGGGCTCGTAATAACTTTTAGCTTTGGAAATGAGCACGGACACAACGGTTGGCAAGTGCCGGGGCTTAGCTGGGTAACTCACATTTGGTCTCTTAACCAAGCCTGGTTCCCTGCCTCGCAAGGGGAAGATGAAGCGGTGCTTCCATGGCTTGCCGCCTGGCAGCCGCCGCTCACTTGGCCGCGGGGAGAGCCGTGCGGCAGCGCCCGGCCGCGTCGCGGCTGCGCAGGGCGGGCGCGGGTGTGAGCCCCCGGCGTGGCTCCAGGAGGGCGGCCGGCCCGTTCCGCATCTGCTGCCTGGCTCCGGCTCTGCTCAGGCACCTTTCCCAGCGCCATGTGCAAACCGAGGAGTAAACCTCATCCTCGAGCCTTCTTTTTTTTAATGTTATCCCCGTTCCTTCCATTTAAATGTGGATGTTGTAATTACAGAGCGCAGAATCCCAGTTTTTAGAGATCTGTGACCACAATAAAGTGAATCCAGAAACCAGACGAGTGGTTTCATTTACTACCATTCTAGCTTATTTCCTCCCCCCCGCAACCGCTGTGCAATACTAAAGGCTTGGCAGCAACTGAAACCAGCTGTCAAAAATGTTTCTTACCCCCGCACTTTTAAGTTAATGATGTTCTGAATTTAATGGTGCACTAGACTAATTCTGTCATCTCATTTTGATGGACTCTCGGTCTCTTGCAAGTGGTGTTTGCCAACTGGCTGCTTTGTTTCGAGGCAGCGTGCTGAGGAAGTGGATCCCCAGGTGCCAGGTACTGTACATATACATACATTGGAAAGATGGGGTTTTTTTTGTCCCGAAGTGTTTACAGCTTTAATTTGGTTGGTATATTGTGGTTCACCAAACAAGCTTTCAGGCACGTAAAGCAGTAACTTTTAGGAGCGTCATGTGCAAGACAGCAGTGGATGAGGTTTTCCGCTTCTCGGAGCTGGGGAGGTGTCAGCCAGCATCTCGTGTCTGGTTGTCACATTGCGCTGGAAGTGGCTACGGCCCCACGCCGGGCAGAGAAGAGGCACAAGCCTCAGCGGCGGGGAGGAAAGTGGCCTGTTGTGGTGAAAAGCTGAAGGAGCTGACTTTGATTAGTTGAGAGAAGGGAAAACTGGGAAAGGAGGCAAAGATCTTCAAGTGCATGAAAGCAGCAGAGAGGTGTTCTCTGTGTTGCTGTCTCCACGTGGATAGGACAAGAAGGTGTTGCTTTACATGGTGGAAAGGAAGATATAGGTTAGACGTAAGGAAAAGCCTTCTGAATGCACATGTGGAGGGACACTGGGCTGAATACCTGGAGAAGGAGGAGGAGTCTGCACCGCTGCTTAGACAGGCATCTGTCAGAGGTGATTCTCACACAGTCAGGCCTGTCGTGGTGCAGGTGGATTTTCCACATTTTTCTATACTTCCATGGCTTAGCCCTTTTTATCTCCCCTAGCGCAATGCCTGGATTTGTGGCAGGCAGCTCATCCAGCTTTCCCTGTTACTGGAATTTTGGAAGGCAGCTCTTTGCTCTGCCAGTCGTGTGTCCATTTGATTGCCCGCTGCAGTCTGAGGCTGCTGGGGAGATGGTCCCCTGCATCCTCCTCTCCCTGGCTGGGCACCGGAGGGGGGACCGGGGTAGTTGATGTGTCCCGTTTCCATCCTTGGCAGGGAAGGGATACCTCACCGTGTAGCGCCTGCCTGGTTTCCGTTGTGGAGAGGTGCTGCGGTGGGAACCTTGTTACAGCAGATTTTGGAGCCGTATCCTGATGGAGAATAGGAAAATGTTTCTGTACTGCCCGAATACCTTTTCTCCCATCCCAAGTTACACAGCCCAGAGAATAAGAGAGATTCATAATGGAGACGAAAGTTGACATCTGGGTTCACTTTCTGTGGAGGATGTTCTCCATGGAGAACAGTGAGAGAAGCTGTTAACACCAGCTGCAGATTAGGGATGCAGCAGGGAATTATCCTGCGTGTGGAAGTCAGCTTAGTTGGAAGGATCTTGTGGTGTTGGGCACTGCTGGGATGTGAGTGGTGGGTAGGACTGGTTTTTTTTTTTTCTTTTTTTTGGATTATATGGATGTATTTTCCTAGTAAGCATCAGTAGATGTAAAGATAAGAGTTCCTGCCTATGTTCTAATACTATTTCTTAATAGACTCTATTTAGAATGTTGTCATGTTTTACAGACTTACAAGAGGAGTCCCTGTCCCAGACAACTCTTGCATTAAATAATCTGCATAGCTATGGGGTAGGTGAGCGGAGGAGGAATGTAAATTTGTTGGGCAAGTCTGGCCGATCTGCTTTTCCTCCTCCTTGAGCAAATAGAAACCATCATCCCGCATGCTTTGCACACAGGAAAAACCAAGATGTTATAGAGAAAAGGCGATGTTTTGTGCTGGGTCGGTTTGGGAGCTCCCTGTTCGTTGGCACGGCGGTGCCCGTGCGTGGTTTGGAGACGTGGGAAGCTCTTGCAGAGCCGTGTCTTCAAACCCAGCTCGGCTCCGTGCTGCCTCCACCACGGGCACTGACGGCGGAAAGTATTTTCATCAGGAGTGATGTAGTTTAATGTAGTTTAAACTATGTTTTGCTATCAGTTTTTGCTTTCCGGGAATATACTTGAGCTAGAATTAATCAACATGACAATGTGGTGAAAACAATTTAACCCAAATATTTGATGATGTTTATGATTCCCAGCTGATGCTTACAGTCTTTGTAAGTGTGACATGAAGTTTGCCTCTAATGACAGGTCATGGCTAATTACGTTGTTTCTCCAACCAGAAAGCAGAAATGACATCACGTTTTAATTTGATTTAGAAAATCTGAATGGAATATACTTTGAATTTGCAAAATTTCTGGTTTTGACAATGTGCAGATCAAAAGTTACTTGGTTGAAATTTGCCAAAAAACCCCAAACCCGCAAAATCAAATCCATGTTTTTACTTGTCATTATCTGTCAGTAATGTTTCAAATTCCAAGGCAGGCGGTAGGAAAAAAAAAAAAAATCCATTTTTTTAATAAACACTTCTGTTTACTCCATATAAGCAAGGAAGAGGACCTTGAAAAGGAAAAATGGTAATTAGGTTCCAAACTACAACCTGAAGTCCGCGGGAATTGGGTACCTGCCTGTTTGTACCTATTTAAAAAAAAAAAAAAAAAAATCCCTGCAAGAAGCCCTGCTGCTTTTATGTATTGGAGTGGGCCATTTGGTTTGGTTTCCTTGGCATTTGTATCGCAGGCTTCTTCAGAGAAATAAATTCACAAGTGTTTGCCTGTCATCACATGACAAGTTATGGAGCCTAGATTGATGTAATCAGCAACAGACACACGTCAGAAAACTTAATGTGGTTCAGAAGAATACAATATTTTATTAATTCCTCATTTTGTGTGTGTCTCTGTGTGTGTGTGTTTTAAATGAGCCTCAGGGGGTTCTTAACTTCTGCCAAGAAATAATAATTCGTACAAGTTTATGTTTAACTGCACCACAACTGTGGTGGAGAATAGCGAAGTTAGGTTGTCCTTAATGACAGATATCTTTATAAAGAGCCGCTTTTATTAAGAAAGTTAAAACTTATTGTGCATTTTAAAGTTATTGCTCTCTATACGTCAGTAGCCCTGTATGAAATTGTTATTAAATGTGTAGTAAAATATTTAGATTGATGGATTTTAAAACTATTCGAACTACATGTGTATAAAATCTGCACACCTGAGTGGGACATTTGTAGTAAGAGCAAATCTTTCTGAACATTTTTAAAAGGGGTATTTTTTTTGGTTTGGGCTTTTTCCTTTTTTTGGGTTAGCATAATGCAATATGCTGCAGATAACAATAATAAAGCCCTGATGTGGGATTCAAACCATAATGGGAGTAAACACAAGCTGTCTGTTGAAGAACAGCATCTTAAAACTTGTTAACCTTTGGGTTTTACTTTTAGTCAGAACTGGTAATCTTACAGAAAATCACTATGTTGTAGCTAAGGCTAACTGTAATTTCGGTGAGAAGATGAGTTAAAAAAGCAAGTTAAATGATGCACCGGAGTGTGGTGAAAATTCACATGAAAATGATACAGTCGGCCTGAGACGCCGAGGATTGGTGAGGATGCAGTACACAGCACTCAGCTGGCAGATGGCATGGTGCTAGGCTTCTCTGTTTTCAAAAGGGGGGGGAAAAAAACCCAGTGAATAGTTCGACAGTGAGAAGAAACTTCTTGCTTTTCAGCAGTGTGGGCTTCATCAGCACAAACGTATGCATTAAGCTTTGGGCTTCGACTGCTTCAGTGGTCACCTTCTGCCTGGGAAGTGCTTAGCGTGCTTTGAAGCCATATATGAATAATGTTGCAGGGGAACCTGGTAAAGCTGTGCTATCAGCTAGACTGCTCGCTCGGAGGAGTTTCTCAAGGCAGGGGAAGGTGAGGAGCAGCCCTTTGGGAAGCCCTGTATCTGCTGTGATTTGGGACCGTGCTGTCTCCTCTGGGTATGCTGCTTTCGCATCTTTATTGAAAGAAGGGTGGCCAATAGCTTGGAGTGCTAAATAACAGCTTAATTTGCCCAGGAATGAGGGAATTTGCTGCTCTTGCATTTCCACGTAGCAGCGCTTTACCATTTAGTGCCTACGAGTTGCATGTTACATGGTTCAGGCATGTTTCTGTATTCTTTGACAGACGTGTTTTGAAACTCAAAATGTGTGAAGTTTGAAATAAAACTAATATGAGGCATAGGTTCCTACAACTGATCGACCAAGATTTTAATTTTTTTGCTTTTTCTTCATTTTGTTTTGCAGGTATTCCTTTGGTAAGTGACTAAAAATGAGAAAAAAGCTGCAGTTATTATCTATTGGTGCATTTGTGGGTATGTAGCTTTTACATTACTCTAGCTTACTTTCTCTGTCTCTCTCTGTCAAACATTTAGATTACAATTGTCTCTATTCTCTGCCTTTCACTGAATTTCTTTCTGCCTGTATGCCCTTAAGGAAAGGAAAACTGATGTAAATTCTGTAAATTGAGATGGAAGGAGACTTGGTGGAAGGGTTGTGTAAGTACCAACAGCAGCATTTGGAGGGTGACATTAAAGATGGACAGTTAAACAAGCCTGAGGCAACCAAGCGAAGCGAGGTCTGGAGGACATCCCCTAGGAGGGAACATGTTCGTCCTAAATTCCAATTCCTTTTCCACTGGTGATGTGTATGAACATCAAGAACCTCTTATATCATCTGCCTCTCCACTGGTGCGAGGTGCTGGTATTACTCCCTTGGAGATCTGGAAGGTTGATTTGTGCTTTGCATAGGTTGGGTTGTTTTTCAGCATTAAGTACTCCAACCCACAGCTGGAGTCTAAACAGAAAGTCAGAAATCCCGGTAGAAACCCTGTTTCTCTCTGTGGAAATATTAAGGAAAACTGCTAGCGTACTTCTGATTTTCTGGGAAGTACTGCCATGGCATAATGTCTTAAAACAGCCTATTTGGCCGTGTCTTCTCATCCTTTCAGCCTGGTGCTCATGCTGTTGGATGGGTGGGTGGAGAAGGGTGCTTCATCACTGTGTGGATGAAAAGGGGAGTCGTATGCCCAAGTTGTCACTAGCCAGTCACAAACAGAAATTTAGTTATTCTAATATAAGGCGCAAGAACGGTTAAAGTCCAGTTGTGTTTGGGTATTATGGAGGCTTGCAAAAGTAATGACCGAGCATGCCTCCCCCTTCTCCTTCAGGGAATTGCATCTGTCTCCTTGTTTACCAGTTGGTCGTTTTAATCACGTGTAAGTGAACCAACGGTTGTAGTGTGTGTGGGATCACCGAGATGGTGCTTCACCAAGTGGAGAAGCAGAGGAGTATGGAGAATTGTTTCCACTCCTGTGTGTGGTTTAGATAATACTTTCACATTGGCTGTGGCTACTTTAACCAGGTGGACTTCATAATATGAATCCAGACCTTTGTTGGGTTAGTGAGGACACCCATCTTGGTTTTAACTCCAAGTTCCTCATCTTCTGTATGTGTTTTCCACTCTCACCGATGGTTGTAGAAAAACCTGCTTTTCGCAAGTGGTCTTTCTTTGGCCTTTCTTTATGTCCCAACTGGATAGCCACCCCATGAGGATTACTGAAGTCCTTTGTACGCAGTAGGGTCTCTCCCTTCCTTGTTTTTGGCTTAAGGGCTACTTCTGAATAAGATGAATGAGATGTAAATCTTGAGCTACTTTTGTTAGAATACAGGAAAACCACAATATTTTTGTTATAATATAGCTGAAACAACAACATTGTCATCCATTGCTGTAGAAGTACATTAAATATTGCTGAGCTCTGGAAGCCTTATTCTTTGGTAGCATCTACTTCAAAGCAAGATCTTTAAAAAAAAAAAAAAAAATTATTCCTGGAGAGATCTTTGTAAATGCTGACTGTTTCCTATTCCCCTCCGGGAAGTGTGCTTTTTTTTGATACATCTTAGGATGGATTTTAGTAGCCTCTATTAAAACTGCAGGCTGTCCTTATGAATTTTAAAGAACTCCAGAGTCTGGAAATAACAACAAGCTGTTAGGCCAAATGGGATCAACTGGTATTGCCACAGGTTTTGCTCTTTGCTCTTACTCCTGTCAGGTAACAGTTATTAAAAACACTCCTCACTTCAGGGAATGAACTGCGAAACAGCCGTGCAAGAGCTTTCACAGTGCAAAGCACCGGCCGCGTCGGACTATTTATCTTTGAAAGGTGAAGAGGTGCTCCGCAACGCAAATCCTGGAGCGGGTGCCAGCCTGGGGGTTAGCGCTGTTCTGAAATTAGCCGAGCCGTAATAACTTCTCGGCTTTATTTATTGTTTTTCGGGTATAAATTTGGCTGTAGATGTAGCGTGGCGTGTTTCGGTGAGCGCGCAGGGGTTTTACGTCGGGTCCCTCCCCGTGCGCAGGCACAGCTCAGGCGTGCGAGGCTGGCTGCCAGGAGACGGGAGCACCCGACTTGACGGCCCCTTCTCCTCCCCGCTTTTGGCAGCGCGCTGCTCTGGTTGTTGAGCGTGGACTGTACTCTGGAGGGATTGCTCGTTGGCCGGAGGAGGCTGGATTGCTTGGGTTCTTCCTAGCTGAGCTGAGGCTGCCGGGAGTCTCAGGGTTGGATGGATGGATGGTTGGATGGTTGGATGGATGGGCTGCCTGTCCTCGGTGGAGCACACCTGCAGGGCCAGCAGCCAGGCTGCTCCCGGAGAGCTGAGCTTCTGTGGCAACTTCATCCTCAGCCTAAATCTCCTCCTTGAGCTTTGCTGTTCCAAGGGCGCTTTTTCTCCATGGCCCTCTCTGTCCGAGCCCCTTTCTAGGTGCCTTGGTGACCTGTGCGTGCCACCACGAGCCAGCTGGCCCTCTCAGCGCCCTTGGTCCTGGCTCAGCTCCAGAAATGGCAGGTCTCCCTCTCTCTGAAGGTTGCAGCTGTGGTGCTGGGACTAGAAAGAACCAGCAAGGTCAACTTGTTATTTTATCCTTCTTTAAAATTAAGCACATCTTTTCTCCTGGCTTAGAATGAGACCAGAGCTGCTTCAACAGATTTGTGGTGTTGACAGCTTTGCTGTTTCTGACCTTTCTGAGCACGGGTGCACTCTCCTAGAGCAGTAGTTCCTGATGATGCTTCTGTATGAGATATCCCCAAGGACTCTTTTTTTTTTTTTTTTTTTTTTTTTTTCTCCCCAGCGGAAGCCTGATTTAATATCTCTGTTCTAACAGAGGCTTTGAAAAAGATGATGCTCTTTTACAGGCTTTCTTGTCCTCTTCTGTTCTGCCTTAATATTGTGGTAAGTAGCCCCAGGTATTCAGAAGACAGTTTGACGGCCCGTTGTGTGTCCTGAGGTACTGGTCGACTGAGACAAATGGTGGAGAGCTGAGCGGAGCTGCAGAAAGGCTGCAAAGGTCACCTGAGTTGTGATGGGCAGCCATGTCTATCTGTAAAGATCCGGGTGTGGTGTGGGAAAATGATGCAACTGTCCAGGCAGATTCTGATTGTTGCCTCCATAGCTGTCGGATACCTTTCAGAGCAGCAGTCTGGATTTCCAGCAAGGAACATGCAGAAAAGACAGAAATGTGTCTGTTTACCTTTGGGCTATCAATGGGATCATTAAACAGAAAGGATTGAGAAGCAGCTGATCTTATTTGACTCCTGATGCACAAAAGTGTCCTATTTGGAGCCAAAGCAAATGTTTCCTTGGGGATCGTTCCAGAGAGCCTTGCTTCTGCACTCTTTGCAGACCAACTGTATGGCTAGAATTAGAAGTAAGAGCTTCTTTTTTTCCCCTCTTATAGTAAACTTTCTTCTTAATTTTGGTACGGAGAGAAGACAATCACTGAAGGTTGAATTAAGCTCTTAGTTTTTTTTCCAGTATCTGTAAACATGCAATAAGCAAATAATTTAGTTCATACCCATGCCTGCCCCCAAATTTTATATTGCATCTATCATCTCAGAATTTAAGATGAAGTGTGTTTTGATTAGAAGTAGAATAAAAAGTTGAGAGCCAAGTGTACGTAATTCTCCATTACTTGTTAAATCCTCACTCTTTACTTCAACGCAAATTGTTCCGAGGAGGATTTTCTTTTAAAAGGTCTTGAGGGATCTTGAATTTTAGATGTGCATTGACATAAAATGAAATGTTAGAGTGCACAGCTGGGGTTCTGGCTTTTGCTGTACAAGATTGAGATGTTTCTCCTTTGTGAGCGCGTGTTTCCAAGGAAGGGGCAAAGTTTTCGTGCTGGTTGCGCTATGCTAGTGAGCGGCGCTGCGGTCACGGAAGAAAACGAGAGTAAGTTGAAAAGACGAAGGTCAAACTTCACTAGCGCAGGTCCAAAGCTTAGTTTAAAAGCGTACCGAGATGGGGATGTGTCCGGGCTGACGGGTGCCCAGAGCCAACCCCTTGATTCCTGCAGACCCGTCGGCAGGGCCTGCGTGGTGGGCGCGAGGTTGCCCAAGTGCAGGAGCATTCGCTGGCAGAGGTTTGCTTTTTGGCACGGCAGCACGTAAGTATCGTGCTGGCACCCGGTGGCACTTGTTACTCCGGTAGCTCGCTGCACAGACAGCATGTGGGGGAGACATTGGCAGCAGGACGGGTTGGCCCGCGTTATTCCCAAGGAACTTTGTTCTGTTCGCAGCAGGAGACGGCGGAGCTGCGGCGCGAGCGTCCCGGCAAGCCCCTGGGAATCTCTGCGGGGCTGAACACCCAGATGGCCATAGGCTGCTATTTATTCATCCTCCCCCCATGCCGAGATGGGAGGGACGGGGCTGCTTACCGACTGTTCCTGTTCCTGGCTAATATTGTGATCTGCTGGTCCTGTTTCTCGTGTAAGAGTGGGAAACTTTTCTCTCTGTCTTATTAAATCTATTTTTCAAGCTGTCACTTAACCAGGTCTAGTGACAGAGTCGGATGTTTATGTGGCCCTGGACACTTGAACTCTGGTGTTTTCAATCACAACAGCACCTTTTGCCAGCCGTTGTGAATTAAATACTCCTCGTGACCTTTTACCCTCGCCGCTCTTAAATTCATGCTTTAAAAACAGCTTAATGAGGGGTTTACTGGCCCAATTGGAAGTTTTTATTAAAACCTATTAGTGTGCTAGAGTAGCCTGCCTGAAGGAAACGATTAGCCCAAAGCAACTAAACTCGGAGCTGGCCCCTAGCCACACCAGGTTTTCACTAAACTGTTTCCAGACCCACGTTAACCCTAACACTGCAGCTTGCATGGTATTCATATCCTCTGCTTTAATTTATAGCTTGTCTGATTCTCTCCCCAGCCTTTCTCCATGTTCACGAAAGCATTTTGTTTTAATGTAATTAGACCTGCATTAAAGGGCAACGTGCCTTCATTCGGGCCTGGCTCGTTTGAGAACCTCAATTAAGTGGAAGCGTTCCCCCAAAGTCCTCTGCTGAGGCTGCCCGGGGAAGGAGCTGCCCTGCAGATGGGGTGTGGAGCCTGCTTGGACAAAGCCACGATGCTCCCGGCGCCCTGGCTGAGCTTCCCGCGAGGAGCATCCCGGCGTCAGCTCGGTGATGCAGCTGCGTTGGCGGAGCACCCCGGGGTTTGCAATGAAGCTGTGTTATTTGGAGGACGCAAACCTCGGGATAGCACAAAGGCGCTGGAGGGTGGAAATCCCGGCTGGCTTCTGCTGCGAACTTCCCGTTGGATCTTGGCTTGTTTACTCTAAGTCTGTGTTTTATATTCAAAACTGGGCCAGCGGTTCTTGCCCATCTTAAAAACAAACTTTACAATGCTACAGAAGCCCTATAGCCATTATCTTTGTGTTCTTGCGCTCATGCCTCCGAGCAGCTGAGAAAAGCAGGCCAGAGCCCCTACTTGTTAAGAAAATTGCCGTAGCAAGTCCCATGCCCCAAAAGTGCTGAGCAGCGATCAACTTTGTACGTGTTCCCTCCCCATCCATGCGCCTGGCTGCTTGTCCAGGCTTCCTGCGATGTCTCCTCCTGAAACCACAAGGCCTTTGGAGAAGGGGCTTCCAGGTTTTTGGGTTTTTTTTAATATATATATTTTTTTGGCACAGTAGTTTGCCTGTTTGTAGATGTCTGCAACTACTGAACTGAAGGGATGAAATAATACAAAACTTGTAAGCTGTATTTAATGTTTTGCTGGTGGTTTTCCTTGTTGTCTGGCTGCTGAAATGACTGTCCATGTGTTAATGGTACATCCCCAAAGTACTGATAGATCACCCAGGGAGTCACTGATGTCTGTACTGAATGCACTTGTCAGGCTTCATGTTTTTTGTTGCTAACCTATAATCAGGGAAGGGAGTTGAAGAGCGAGACATAGACTCTCGCTTACGTGACCTTGGTTTAGCCTGCAAAGAAGCCAGATTCCCCCATAATAAGATTACAGATAGTAAATATCAAAATTAATAGGAAAAAAACCCAGGGAGTTGCCGAGGTACCAACTAGCCTGCTGTTTAAGTGACAAAGATTTAGGTTCTGGGATGCGTTTTGAGCATCATAAAGTGATTTTCCATAAACAAAGTGCAAAACAAAAAGCAACTGGGCGTTCTCTGCACCGTGTGTTTCCTGAGTGTCACCTCCTGTCTTTATTTTTACTGGCATATGGGTGCACCAGCCTTGGGAGGTACCTTTTAAAAAGAATGTTTAAGGAAAAATCTGCCATTAAAGTTATTACTGTAAAGTAGTGCCTTTGATTGCGGCAATTATGCAGATGATTTTAAGGGATAAAATACTTCTTAACAAGGACCGATGTAAATGCTGGTGCTGGAATGAGTGCATAACTTCTTCAAACAAGATCTTTCCGTGCAAGTAACTTTCTTTCAGCTGTTTGCCATGTTGCCTGGATGTCGACCTGTGTAACCGATGACCGGCCTGCGGATGTGATTTTATTTTCTCTTAATACAGGAATGTAAGTGGGTGGAATGGGAACGCTGGTCTTGCAGAAACTGGGAAACCCTTTCCCTGAGCAAATTGTTTCTCCACAGCTCTTGTGACTGACTTTTGTCCTAGCCTTAATAAAAAGGAAACAAACAAAAATGCTTTTTGCAGGCAGAGATTTTCCTCAGAAAAAGGCGAGTTGCGCTGGGTGGCTGGCAAAAGCGGAGCTCTCCTTAATTAAGGCTCTTGCCTTAATGCATTGCCAAAGTTAAGTTAAATGAAATTTCCTTCAATATTAGTTTTAAAGCAGAGAAGTTGGATCCTTGTCTTCCGTAGTTTGGAAAAAACATTGACCACAATTAGAAGGCAAGCATATGTTGCTGGTGCGGTCAAGGGACTTACCTCCTATTTCAGTCTGCGGTGCTTAAACTAAGCTTTTTGCTCTTGGTGGAGCAGAAACGCGGTGCTGCACGGCGCGTGGCATCAGTTACGGGTAGGTTTACTGTTTCAGTTCAAATAAGTCACAAAAGGTGTCGATGGGACAGTCAGTGCCTTGGCTTTGGACTAGGTCAAGGATGTTCTCCCCATATTACGGATTTGTTGTCGCTGGCCCTCCTGCAGCTGGCGTATAATGGCATAAAAGCCAAAAGCCTTTATAAAGTCATTACAGTCGGCAGTCGTGGAGCTACAGCAGCGTGGCAGGGTGCCCGCACGTGACGTGAGTGCCGACTGTGCTCTGCGAGGTTGCGGAACCGCTTTGAAACCTCAGCGTTAAAGGTACAGTGGAAATGCAAAATGAGCGTGCGTGTGTGTTTTCATTAGCGATGCGTCCACTCTGCCTGAAACCTGCGTGGTGGGGAGAAAACTGCAGGAAATGAAGATATAACAGCAAAAAAAAAAAAGGAAAAAAAAAAAAAAGAGGTCTTGAAGGTCTGGTAGCACAGATGTCATGTACGGGTCTTGGGATGCAGTGGATTACAGGGTATTTTGTTCAGCATGCGCTTCAAAACCGGGCACAGCCTGCCCAAGGACGCGGAAGCCTCTGTCTCCGCCAGCAGCGGCGACAGGCAGCCCCGTTGTTCGGGCGGCGCTGGGCTCGCACGCGAGCGCCGCGTCTCTGGCGAGCGCTCGGATGCTAGCGCGCAGCTCGCGCTGCGATGCCCAGTTTGGCTGGAGCAGGTGTAGTAATTTGCAATTATAATCATGGAGTCTGTTTTTGCAAATCTGTGTGCAAATAGCAAGGGTATTGTATTCAAAGCTTCATCACCTCCGCGTTTTCTCCTGAAATGCATTCTCCCATTTCGGGTGCTTTTCCTCCTTTATAAGGAAAGAATTTAATGTGCTTACTGCAACAGTATTAATGTCTGCTTAGATTTTTATCCTTTTAACAAGATTCTAACAAGAGAAAATTTGTATATGTGGGTATTTAAAATAAATCTGGGCATCTTTGTACTGGAAGAAAGAAATGCAGTTTGATTAACTTGAATTGCTGTAAGTATGTAAGAGTGCACCTATTCACAGACATACCCCAACAGTTTGGTACTGGCACGGGGTTCACTTCTGTGCATTATAAAGCCGGCGCTTGTTCTCCTTATCTTGTATTAGTGTCTCTGTTACCTGCTAGCCTGAGCTTACGTTGGATTTGTGTTAAGCCTTTCCGTTAAACTTGTGACTTTCTGCAGTGTTTCCAGTTGTGGCTTCCTGTGCAAAAGCAAAAACAAGACTAGGGTTAATAAAAGTGCCTAGCTCACTTATTTTAAAAAAAAAAAATCTTTATAGTAGCCTTTTCATAGAGAGGTGTATCTGAACAAAGGCACTGGCTCTGATGGTGCTCAAATTCTTGAGGAGTGTTTGACTTATGTCCAGACATCCCAGCTTGGACTGATTGCTACTTGTTTGTGTAAAAAAAAGAAGGCATTTCTTTTGCCAAAGAAAAAAGCTTGTTCCAAAATCGCTATAGGTAAGGGAAACGCTGCCCACCGCCAAAAGGCTGCCACCGCTTCGGGCTGAGGTTTAGCACCGTCTAATCACGCACAGGGACGGTGCGTGGTGCGAGGTGGGGTAACCTGGACACAATGCCCGCTTGTTTGGGGGGGGTTGAGGAGGTCAAATGTAATTACCCAGTTGGAGTGTGGCTGGGAGAGGGTGATTAATTTCCCCACTCCTTTAGAAAAGCCCATGAGAATTTTAATGACCCCAGCGATAAGATCCTCAGTATTGTGCATCGTTCAGAAAAGCGGAGCTCCACCTGCCCAGCCGTGCTCGGATTCGGGACCGGTTCGGCAGCGAGGAGGGACGGGGAGGTGCGGAGCGGGCGAGAGTGCCATCTGCAGAGCTGCCATCCATGTCCTACAGCACAGACGGGTTTCCGAAAGGTAACCAGGCAGGTATGACAGCTCTGACCTTGCTCATGTTGTGGGTTAGCCAGAGGTTGCAGCAGTTGTACTGACTGTTGGGAGTTGTTGCTGCTCCCTCTTCGGTTGTCCCAATTTAACTGCACAAAAGCGTGACTTTTCCCTCTGCAAAACTGGAGCAAAGCCTTTCAGCAAGGCTAGCCTCGTACAATAGCCACAAAATTGTTCCTGTAAGTACTGTACTATGCGATTATTTTTTCCTTTTGCTCTATTTTTAAAAATGAAACTCAGGCAACTGTTTGAAATAGGATTTTGTTAAGGGTTTAGGCAATTGCAGGGGACATCGGCTTTATTTGATGTCTTCACCTCATTTATGGGTTACTGCTGGGTTTTCTGCTTCTGAATAGCATGCTCTTTCTGGCCGGAGTACTCACCTACGTGTTACAGTGTGTGAAGGATCTTGAGCGTGCTGCTGCGAGCTGCCGAGCAGGAATAATGGCACCCTTGTTGTCCCTGCAATATTTGCCAGTCGTCCTAAATGCCAAGAGTCAGCACAGCCCAGGCATAGTCCATCTACTTAGTTTTACCTTTTAGAAAGCAGTCAGGTCTAGTGAACGTGTCTTGCAAGCCAGAAGGCCAACATAAAAGCTCTCACTTGAAAGTGGGCGATGGAAAGTGAAGTTTTTTTTCTGATTTTTTTAGTGAGAAAGACAAGTTGGGGAGAATGCGGTGAAAATGAAGGATTAGCTCCATGACGGTGCTGGCTTCAACAGGCTGACGCTGCTCAGCAAGGCGCTATTTAAATTCGTTGTGGTATCTCCAGGCTTTTGATGGAAGGTGGATGAGAGGTGGGCAGAGTTGTCTCCAAGGCATGCTTTGATCAAAAGTTCAAGTCTGGCATGGGAGAACAAGTTTGTTTTTTTTTTGTTCTTCTGAAGTTAAATAAACCTTGATGAGCAGAATAACCCCTGAATAATAATACTACTACTAATAAAAAGAAGGACATCCAAGGAACTGCTGCCATTTTTATTTTTCATTAACTGCACTGTCGTTTCTAATGTGCATCTGATTTATCTGTCTGGTTAACCATTCAAATGCCTTTTTTCTGTCCTGATAGACATCACAAAAGTTTTATGGCAGTAATTTATAGAGGATGATTACAGCTCTGAATGTAAAGTTTCGGAGCACCGTTCTTCTTGGGGACGGTGGGTCTTGTTGGATGTTCCTGAGGTATATGGTAGAATTACAAATTAAAGGGTTGAGGTCTCGGGACTTGGCATCTCTGGGCAGCAAAAGGAAGTTGAGTGTGGACCGCTGAGGAAGGTTGGTGAGAGTATGCACCCTTTTTAAGGAACCCAGCTCTGTTGGGATACTCTTCATCCTTCCTGTATTCTGGACTTGATCTGGAGTGTGGAAGGCCATAGATTTTGGACGCTTTCCATCAGGAATGTCTGATGAACAGAAATGCACTGCAGTTTGGGTCAGGTTAAACGGTCTAGATCTTTTGTCTTTTTTTAATAAGTCATAGGATTTAAAAAGCGATTTGTCTGGAGAATCATCAGCAGAACTGTACCATACCCGGAATGTCTCTGTGCAAAATCCCAGCTGCTCAAATGCAGATGTGGAGGGAGCAGTCACAGCATTGCAATGGAAATGGCGGTTTGGAAGGATGAAGAGCACTTGAGCATTCCTGCCCAGTTGTATCTGGTACTAACTTTTTTTGGCCATGCATTAACGACTGGGCCAATAAAAGAAGGGGCCGGTTTCAGGACACGTACCCTAGCATGCTCTCATCTCTTCTTTTTGTCTCCTTTTTCTTGCTGGGAGGAGGAGGAGTGGTGTGTGGGGTTGGTGGGGTTTTTTTTCCTTCTTTTAAGTTGTCTTTTTAAGGGTATTTATTTGACTGTTCGATGCTACTGAGGGCTAAAGAGGTTAATGTATTTACGCTGGCGGAGTCCCTTTTTGAAGCCTGTGTGTTTCTTCACAAGTCTGTATTTTGAAGTTTATTGCGTTTTCTGTGTTCGCTCTACGTATAAAGACTGGTAGAAGTCCTGGCGTTGGGTCATGGGGTGAGAGCCAGAGGTCAAGTTTGATCTTCCTTTAAGTGCTGGACTCCTTGATCTCCCTGGAGCAGGGAACAAGCTGTCACTCTTCACTGTCTTTGCAGAAATTGATGCAGAAGTGAGTGACCACATGAATGGAGCTGTCTGTGGATTTCTTCTTAAGGTTCCTTTGTCCAGAAATGTAGTTTCCTTGAAATGGAGATTATTCCTGGGAATGCATTGGTTTGAACAGATTTCTGGATCAGGAAGATACAGTCAACATTTTTGAAATTGTTGCAACTCTTTTTGTCTTGCCATCTTTAAATTAGAAAAAAGTGCGTCGTCGTTCAGAGAGGCTTACTATGGAGACATTTAGAAAGGAGTTGCACTTACTATAGCAAAAAGTGTGCTTGCATTAGTGTGTTTGTGCATGCAAAAAGATGGAACTGTGCAGCACCTCAAAGCCGAATTAAGCTCAAATCTGTAGGCTTAGTAGCAACCAGAAATACTGCATTTCCTTGCCTCTCCCTGGATTTAAATGTGAGCAAACTGACTGATTGGTGTGAAGAAAATGTTTAATGACTTAGCATCATTTAAAACCTGTATCTTTGTAAACTTAATGGGGTTTGACTGCATTCTTGAGCATCGTCTGAACTTCAGATTTCGGGTAAAATCATTCCAAGAGCAAATGTGCAAAAGTTGAAGCGAAAAGAGAGGGCGTGCAGGGAAAAGCGTGCGCTGCGCTGTTGAATTGTGTTGAGTGGTGGCTCAAAGATGCCGCCTCAGGGAGCTTGGGCCGTCGAGCTGCCAGTTTTCTTATTATCCCCAAAGCGTCTTGTTTGACTGTAAGGAATTTACTGCGGCAACTGGGAGTTGAAATATCTTGTGTGTTTTCATATGATTTGTGGCATCTTTGCACAGAAGTCGAAGCTGATGCATCTGCTTCCTACTGAGCCCCGTGTGCTTCAGCACGCTGCTGAGCGGGACGCTCTTATTTTCTTAAATACCATGCTAGCGCTTAAGTGTTACAGTTTTATGTTATCAGTTTTGGTTTAAGGAAAATGCCACCTAGCCAAATGCTTCTGACCGCCTCCTTGTTTCATCCACCATGTTCCCTTAAACTCTTAAAAAATTTGATTCATTTATTTATTTTTAGTCTAGCAAAATCATTTTCTCATGGGTTTCTTTTCCGTTTCTAAACCGGGTGAAACCGCAGTGTTAAGCCATCCTCTTCCCAGTCATATATAGGAAATGAGAGTGAGCCAAGGTACATATTTTATGTTAGTCAAAAGAGATAAGTGTCAGGATTTCAAAGTAAATTCCACCCTGCAATTTCCAGCGCTGAAATCTCTGCTCTGTCTTGGCTCTCGTGCCTCGATTCAGAACAGTTGGTGCTTTTATTGCAACTCTCTTGTATTTTCATATTCTTTTGTATGGTGTGGGGGGTGCCTGCACGTGTGCCAAAATTATCTGTCCGAGTCACAATCCCTCTAGGAAAACCCTTGAATGGCTGGAAAACTGCAGGTAGCAAAGCCGGCGAGGGTGCTGGCCCGCGAGCCGCAGGTATGCCGGCCAGGAGGGGAAGAGGAAGGCGCGTGATGCCGTGCTTTAGTGTCTCGGAAAGAACAAAAGCGGCTCCTCTCCTTGCTCAGCAGAAGGCTTAATACCCGAAGGAGGTGGTCTGTCCCCAAGGGTACGTACCTGTCCCGGGGAGGGGGCTGGCTGTGTTATCCGTGGGGATGGAGGTGAGCCCGGGGCCGTGGTCCCGCTTGCCTGGTGCGCGTCGACCGCGTCTTGCACGTCCCGTTTCCTTGTCGGAGATAAGGCTGTTCCCAAGGTGCTTCCAGACCTTTATGTAAAGCTGCTACATCAGAGCGAGAGGTTGCTGCTCGGTTAAGGCACAGTGCCTAAAATAACAGGGTTTTAGTAGTGGGATTTTGATTTCTAGCCTATGCTTTTCAGGCTATTAGGTGATTAAACCACCATTAAAACCGGACTAAACAGCTCCAGGTTTTAGTGGAGCAGGTAGCTGAAGTGTGGAGGTTTAGGAGGCTACTTCTTGATCTACCATTTATTATGAACGTTTATCAGGGAGGAGATACGGGGTAATTTTCTCTTTTCTTTCACATTTGTCTGAGCCACGCTGGGTCACGTCCAGTTCAGCAACTAACCTCGAGCTCGGCTGGAAAACCTGCGGGACGGGGCCCTTCGCTCCTGTGAGTAGGACGGAGGAGGAGTCCCGAGCGGCAGGCTGTGGTTTTCGCCCTGCAGACTGAGCCTCTCGACAAGGATTGCTCAACCTCCCCGGAGCCGGCTCGGGGCTGGCCGGCTCGCTGCGTGGGCAGGCTGGGCTCCGACCTGCCTGCCGAAGCCCATGCAGGGACGGCTTCCAGGGATGGGTGGGAGACGGCAAAGTCAGGAATAGGTCCTGCAGCTCCAGCCTGGCCTGCTGTCACCACCCAGCCGCCTGCCTGCTGCAGATCCGGGCTGCTTTTCCTCCGCAGAGGTGGGGTTGGGGCTAGCGCAGGATGACCGCACGTGCACGCAGCGGGGATCTGCCCGGGAGCCGAGCGGCGGTACCGAGGGGAAAAGTCACCCTGCAATTCCCCAAAAACAGGGTGGTACTTTTGTGTGGGAGGGGTGAAAGGAGACAGCAAAGATGATCCCCCCCCCCCCCCCCCCCCCCCCCCCCCAAAAAAAAGAGTGAGGGAGGGAATAAACAAGCTATGCAATAAATAAGCAATGAGCCATCTGGGTGCAGGGTAGGGGGGAGACGTCAGGAAGGCTCCTCCGGGGGAAAGGAGCAGTGCGGAAAGGTGAAGGGCGAGGGGTAGGAATCGATGGGGAAATCGTCCTTGTCCCTTGTTTGGGATTGCTGAGGTAATGCTGTTGTTTTTGAATAGAGAGCTGGAGCGCGCCTGTGACGTGTGAGCTCCGTTCCCCCGCGTGATGTCTCTGCTCGGCCTCGCAGCTGCAGGAGGAAGGCTGCCGGCGACGGGAGTGACGGGCCGTGGCCGCGGGACAGCCATTTGTTATCGCCAGTTGTCACGGGGGCAAATGCTGCCGGGGTTTGGGTTTTTGTTTTTAATGCAGTTTGGTAAACACCAGGGCCAAATTCCGGGTGTAAATCTGGAATAGCGTCGGTGCAGTTGGATCTGCCGAGCTGTGCCGGGTACCTCGCTCAGAGGAGAGCGCGGCACAGAGCTGGCACGCCGGGATGCTCCGCTGAGAAATTACCAGGGGGATGGGGAAGGGCAGCAAGGGGGAAGCAGGTGCCGGGGAGGTGTCCGAGGGGATAACGCAGAGCTGTGGCTCTTCCCATCTATTCTGCACTTTGCTAAGCTTAAAAATGCTGCTTTTCGTCCTCTGTATTTAGCCGATAAATATATTACGTTCTCATTTACATGGCTGGCTTCTTAATATGACCTCTTCTGGCTTATTCAGCTTTTAAAACAGACATGCCTGATAGCTAATGGCCAGGGAGAGGAGGAGGAGAACGCTTTAAAGTAAAAATTCAGTGCTTCAGATTCAACACTTTAACTTTGAGCTGCAGAAAATCCAGCTATAGGAGCTGATGTTTACATGGAAACACGTGTGCCTTCATCCCGAGGCTTCAGCAGGAGGCTGACGCGGTGCCCAGGGCCTGTTTGGGAATTGCCCAGGCGATGCTGGCGCTGAGCAGCCCCAAATGCCGGCCACTGAGCCAGGGCCGGGAGCGGCCGCGGTGCCCCGCCGTCCCCGGCTCTGCCCGGGGCAGGCGCTGGCACAGCGCAGCATCGCTCTGCGCCGATTTCCACACCCGTGCGTGTCTGCGGGCATGGCGCAGAGATCTTTGTCCTAAAAGACTCCAGGATTTACAGCTGTGTTGGTTGTCGAGCCCTTGGGAAGGGAATTGGAGGGCTTTCAGCATTAAGAGCTGTCTTGCCTGTGTCCTTGCTGCGGAGTGGGTGAGGATCTGAAGTGTCATTTTGGGCTTTAAAACTTACCCCCAGGTGCAGGGCTGAGCCAGACCTCGGAGCAAAGAGAAATCCACGTCCGTGGGGGTTTCTGGTGGGCTGCTGCGTCTTGCGATCAGCGCTGCGGCTCCTTCTGCGTCGTGATACGGCACGGCTCGTCGTATAAAGTCCTTGCTCACGTTTTGCGGTGTTGCGTCAGCCCTACGGTGTAGCTCAGACACTGATTTTTTAATTTATCTATTTATATTGAAAGGAAGTAGCTTGATGCATGTATTTCTAGCTAGAGGAATATGGAAAGCTCCGAGATCTGCGCAGTGAGAATGGTATATAGATAGTTAAGCAGGGGAATTTGGCCAAGACTTTCTGGCACACAGCTTGGACAGTTATAATAATTTATTATAATATTTTCCCATCTGTTTGTTATTATTAAATATGAAGTACTGATGTTGCACAATCTTACCTTTTGGATTTATGTCCAGAAGAAATCGGTGTACATTTTTATTGAATACCTTTTAACTCTAACTTATGGTTACAAACAGCATTTTGAACTTCTCCTTTGTGAGTTTAAAGTTACATTAAATTAAAAAACTCCTGACACATGCCACTCTTTAAGGGTCAGCACTTTCTCTTTGGAAAATTATCCTGTACATGAATGTCTTTCTCAAGTGTTTTATTTCACTTCTAAATCCTGGGTTGCCAGCAGCTTCTTTTCCTGCGCGGCTTGTCCGTGAAAGAAAGTAGTCGGTTTTGCAGTTGTGTCCCTGGCCGTGCACACGCGGAAGGCAAAATAGTCTGTATTTATCCCAGCACCGGGTATGAGACGGCTGGGATTGCCGGGAAAGAACTCCTGCTGCTGGACTGCCGATACCCGCTGCCCTGAACCGGTGCGGCCGGGGCCGGCGGGAGCTGTGGGTGTCCGTACGGTTTTGTCACGCACGCTGTTCTGGGGAGCCCCCCGTAATGGGAA
Organism: Pelecanus crispus; assembly: GCF_030463565.1. Lineage (NCBI taxonomy): Eukaryota > Metazoa > Chordata > Aves > Pelecaniformes > Pelecanidae > Pelecanus > Pelecanus crispus. Next base: position 2,534,986 of record NC_134653.1, on the reverse strand, counting down.
TGACTCCGCAGACCGACAAGCATCTCCAGAAATTCCAGATAATTGCTCAAAACTCCCCTCTCCGCAGATGCATGGGTTGGAAGAGGGTCTGGGCTCTTTTGAAATGAAGCACTTTTTTGCTCCTTTCGATCCAGCGCTTGCTATGCTCAGTTCTCTTTATTTCCACGTTTCTAGATACTTTAAAAAATGTTTTACCTTTGATATCTGTACTTACCTTCCCATGTCAGTTAGAGTGGGACATTGTGTCGAGCTAAAAATATATTGATCTCTTCTAAATGGCTTTCTAGACCAACTGTGCAAGACTACATTTATTAGAGAGAAGAGTAACTTTTATACAAAAAATTACTGTAGTAATGTTTAAAAGTTGGCTGGTTTATAGAATAATTCTTTTAACAAATAATGCAGATGCTTTAAAATTGCTTTTGGGTCCCTTACCAAGTTTCAAATCATTTTTAAATAAAATGGGTTGGTTTTTTTTTTTTTTTCCCCCTTCCATCCAGGGCTTTATTGGTGTGAGCATACCGCGGGCTCAGGTGTATGATAAATCACTGGCGTAAGCGGTGCTGGTGTTCGGGCTACCTTCACACATGTTTCCAGTTACTGAATTTCAGCCCCCAGCTTTACTGACAAGTTTCCCATTAATGATTGAAAGTTTGCATCAAAGACTGGGTAGTTATTTCTGTCGATAAAAAGAATGCGTTCTTGGAGCGACTGTTTCGGAGGTGTTTCCATTCACTTGCAATTTCAGCATTAAAGCAGTTGCAGGATATTTTCCCCCGCTTTGGGTTATTGATAACCATTTGTATGGAAACTCCCCAAGCGGTACCTGCTATTTTGCATTTCCAGGTTGGCTTTATATTGCTGAATGCTTAATGAACTAGACGCTCCCTTGCTGGATCGCTCTTTGTTCTGGGGCGCACGCATTTGCAGCCTGAATTAATAACGCTGTAGAGTGAGGACAGAAAAGCCAGTGATTAATTCATATGGTTCATTTTATGCACTGAAGTCATTTGGATTTCTTACAGCGGGGAGAGCAGAGCGGGTGTACGAGGCTTGTGGTATTGGGACACATGTGAATAGCTGTTTAATATCAGTTGTCACTATCCTGCGTGATTTTTTTTTTAATGTGGTTGATTTCAGCGGTTTATGTAAAAACATAAAAAGCCGCTTCTTCAAATTAGAAGCAAAAATTCTAATTATATGCTACAGAATATCCTCGCAAGTGAATTTGATGTCACACGCATGGGAAACCCACCACCCAGGTTGCCGGCAGCATAACCGTGGCTGGCTGCTTCGCGGCGCTGGGGCGGCGAGGGGCGAAGGAAAATCTTGCTGTACGCTGTGTTACGTTATCATTAAACCGCTGGATCCTTCCAACTGGCAGCTTCTCAGCAGAACTCGGGGAATGGTAATATTTGTGGGAAAACATGTTTCTTGTCTTCTCCCCTCCTTTCTTTAGCAGAAGGGCTTCACGGCGTTTGCAGCTCGGCTGGAGAAGGAAGGGGGTCCTTTTGGAGTTGCTGTAGGTAGATGTTTGCTGGGATGCCCGACCCCGTGTCTGTCGTCAGAAAGCTGCGATGCAGGATCTGTCAGACGGGCAAGGGAGTTATTTTGTTGGGGTGACCTGAATCGGGACCGTGACCAGAGCTTGCATGAGCATCAGGACATCTTCGCTTGATCAACTGGTTCTGCAAAGCCTTCGCTCGGCACTGCTGGGTCTTCGCACCTCGCTGGTGTGGCTGTGCCAGCCGGCCCGCCAGCGATGGCCAAGCCATAGCCACCCGGGCTTCTCCTCATGACAAAGCTTGGGTGAGCAGCCTTCATGCTGCTGCATCCTTAGGAATCAACACTGAATGTCTGTGGTCACAAACGGAGCAAAATTCCCGCTCTAAACATCTCCAAAAATTAATTTGCAATTGGTTTTGATTTTGTAGCAGAAGCGATAGGTAATAAATGGTTGTGAAGAGCTCTAGGAAGTAGGGAAAGGACTAACGATTTTAAAAATGCATTTCTGGAAAAAACAGCCTTGCCAGCTAAACTGTTGGACAACTTAAAATGAAAGATTGCATCCTGTGAGTGTGGTGGTGGGCTTTCTTGTTTGTTTGGTTTTGTTGTTATTTTGTTTTGGGTTGGTTTTTTAATCGTCTGCTGGCTAGAAGAGAGGAAAGATGGGACTGGATTTAGGGTTGTGTTTTTATTGCTGTGTTTTGTTACTGACTACGGGATGTAGACACGAATAAAAATAGAATTCTGAGGCTTAAAATATTAGCTGTTGCTTCATAACATTGCTGTGTCAGGAGCTTCAGGGTTCCTCCATCGCTCTTTCTGGCCCTGTGGATGCAGCAACAGTTGTCCAGACCCCGCAGCTGGAGGGGGTGCAGTACCCCGGGACAGAAATAATTAGTGTACTTAATTCCCTGTCAAGGGAAATTGGCTTGATGGATGGGGCAGAAAACAAGAAATGAAGAGCCCCGCAGTTGTAAACCCGCCGGCGCTGCGGGTGCCTCGGGAGCGGGTTGGGAGCAGGGGTCTGCGTCGCTTTGGTGCCTGGCGTGGTGGCACCTGAATTACGGTGCAAAGGCAGCCAGCCCAAAGGGCACGGGAGAGCCGGTGAACCGAGGCAACGGCGCGGCCTGAAGCAGGTCGTGGAAAACCGGAGACTTTCCGCAGAGCGTGCGGCACGTGTTCAGTCTTGCACAGTCATTTCTGCAGAGTGCAATTATGTAGTTACTTTGCCTTGAGTAAATATAGATTTCAGCTAGCACGAGTTTGAAGTGGATGTTGTAATTTTGGGAACATATATCTGTTTTAATTTCCTTTCCAGGATTTTCTTGATCGCTCCCTTGATACTTCTCCCATCAAATTATTCTCTTGACAGTTGAGCGCGATAGCTCGGGTCTCAAGAACGTTTGCTCCTGTCCCAGCTGAAATTGGGCTTGGAAACTGCGTCGGAGGGGACAGGTGAGGACAGGCCGGCAGAGCGGCCCCTTCTGCGGCCATGCATGCGAAGGGCAAGCAAAAGGGGAAGATGGAGCGTTTGCCCAGCACCATCTTAGGCACCGAATGCGCTGGTTTTAGGGCTCGGGTGTGCCTGCCGCCCTCCTCTGCCCGTGGGGCGCAGCCTGGACCAGGGTGCAGGCTCCGGCGCTCGGTGGGGCGAGCGATGCTCAGCCCTCCCACCCCAGGACCTGGGCTCGGGGGGAGCCGAGCGCGGGGCTGCCACCCAAACTTAGAATCATAGAATGCTTTGGGTTGGAAGGGACCTTGCGAGATCATCGAGCCCAACCCCCTGCAGTAAAAGCAGGGATTGCACCTGTGAACTTGGCGTTGTTAGCACCATGCTCTAACCAACTGAGCTAACCCGGCTGGTCAACTCCCCGCTAACTCTGTCAGGGGAAGGATTTGTCCCGGGATAGGTGACCAGTGCCACTGTCGGAGCAATTGGGTAGCGTCTCCAAGCCCTTTGGCTTGGCTTTCCCCGACTGTCGCAGTAAAGAAACACTCCTGTTTACCCAAGCAGGCGGTTATTACATTTTTAATCATTGTACTCTGCTCTACCGTCCCCGTTTACAAATTGTGTCTTATCTGAATAATTCTGTTTAGCTGGATTTAACAAAATAGCGTGAAAAAAGGAAACGCAAGGCATATAATGGTGTGCGTGCAGTGGCAGGAGGAGCTATGGAGCAGTGCTGCAACACCGTTTAATTTACCGTGGTCGTTATAAATCCTCGTAGATGCCGACCATGTGTTGCTCGTGTTTATGCATGAGCTGTTGCTCTGTGTTCAGACTCATGGCCCCACCTTTGCCAAAGATGTAAATGATGGCTTTTTGGGTTTGATTTCTGTTTTTCTTTTTTTAAAGAGTATGCAATAATATCTAAGTTGCCGTTTTTGCCAGGTTTGATATTGAACTTTGCCTCCTTGGAAGCTGAGTGTGGCTCTGCTGGGAGTCTCCTTTCAGGAAAGTGTTTTTGGAGGAATACTTTTATTTTTACGTTTTGTTAGCATATAATGATATTGACTCTTCAATAGTAGGCAACAACTCTGCAAAATAGCCAGAAAACAAAGAAAAATATACATTGTTTTCCAAGTGCTAGGGAAAATTAGGCAAAGTTAAAGTAATTTATCCCAGCTGGCACTCTCAACCATAAAATGAATGCGTAGTGTTTTCCAAAAAATAGGGTGGCTCATAACTTCCAGGAACTGAGAACCTTGTTTTTGTTCAGGCGATGTTAAGGGTGATCATTCTCACAGAAGATGTGCAGTTAATGCCAGTTAGCAGTGGCTGTGTCATTAAAAGCGCACTTGATCTGGTAGTTCTTAATTTTATTTAATGACGTCCTAGGCTATCTGCAGAACTTCTGCTGGTGGATATCAGAGCTAAGATACAGGTCCCCCTAATGAGAAAGTGTCTGTGAAAACACACGTAAAGTGGTCTGTTTTCCTCCAGTTCCAGTGTTTTCAAGGAGGAAAAAAAGGTTACCGAGGAATTTGTGTTCACGCAGGAACAAACTCACCGTTGGAAGTTTCCTTCTTATTTCTGTAGTCATAAATTTTGGGTTTGTTGTGGAAGATTTTCACCTTTCCTTTCCTCATCTTTTCCCTGCGTGGCCGCATCTTTGCACTGGAGCCCGTCCCGCTGCGCCCGGTCCCCGTCCCGGCGTCCCTTCTGCGGAAGCAGCGGCCGGGGGGGAGCAGCGGGCCGGTGGCCGGTGGCCGGCGGCCGCTGTAGCCCTGCGCCGGGCACAGCCTCCCTGCACGCGCCCCGCAGACTCCCATTGCCCTCGCTGGGCTTTGCGCAAGAGCTTTTCGAGGTGCATCGAGGTAAAACCCGTTTTCAGGCACAGGAAATAAAGGACCTAGAAGTGGTAATTTATCGTGGCCTTCAGGCAAACGGGAGTTAAATATTTGGAATATATTAATGCTAATACTCTGTGTTGCTAGGTCTAATTTCCGCTGAAGGGAAGCACGCTCATATTTATTTTAAACCAATAAAGCAAACCCGGGTCATTGCTACGGGTGCCTCGCGCGGGCCGGGCAAGGGGTGCCTGTAGGGGTTTAAGCAGTGGGAGCAGGGTGCCCCGTTCCCTCGGTTGCCGGCGCTAACACCCACCCGGGCAAAACTGGGGGCACGTTGGGGTCGGGCAGCGGGTCTCGGGGTCCGCGTGCTCGGGGAGGTGGCAGGGACCCCGTGCCCGCTGGGGGCCATGCATCGGGGGATGCGCGGCTCCCAGGAGCATCCCAAAGCCCGCCGGGGGGCACGGAGCCCTTTGCTGCGCCCCCGCTTTCCCCACAGCTCTGTCCCCGACCCCAAAACGCGCCGTTCGGCCGTGTCTCCTCCCCGGACGCGCAGCCCGGCTGCTGTTACTGAGGTTTCCCTATTTTTACAAAGTGCATTTCAGAGTTTTGTTTAGAACCATCACAACCAGTTAAAACAACTAAACCACAGCTGTCAAAATAAATAACCCTTCTTTGTGTTGCTTTATCTTCTTGTTATCTTACCACTCTGAAACTTGCTTATTCCTAAAAATGGAATCCACAGTCATTCTCACAGCTGCTGGTTCGGATTAATAAGGGTGTCTGTCTCCAGCTCTCTTGCCACTGTCTGAGATTTTCAAGTTTAACAAGTAATATCTGGACATGTGGCGAGGAAACATAGTGAATGACATGTTAATAAGAGCAACGCTTAATGAGTGCCACGTCTGGCTGTTTCTCAGCATAAACCTGATTTATATTTACCTTTTTTTATCAGCTAAAGCTTAAATTTGTATTTTAGATGCATATTATAACTGAGTATTTACTCCTGTTATTTTGTAGGTCGTGAGCCGAGCTTCTGCATACTCCTGTTTGACATGGGCAGAAGTGGCTCTGGGTAGCTGCTGTGCGTCCGCATTTCGTGGAGGGAGTGAAATATTAGGACAGGCTGAGAAAAGAGCTTAAAGAAATGACCTGAGATCTTAAGACTCTTGCAATTATTTCTCTCTCCTCTCAGTGTATCCTGGTGAAGACTGATGAGTAATTTGGTTATGGTGGGGAATTTCTGTGGTAGGGGGAAGAGAAAAGGCAAAATTAGGGCAATGTTTGGGGCTACCTTATGGCAAAAAAAAAAAAAAAAAAAAAAAAAAGAAAAAAAAGAAACTTTATGGATTTGACGTGTTACTTAATAATTTTAACTGTTTCTGGGAGAGTGGGGTGGAGAGGTCACCATCTGAAATCTTGACATCAGGCCTGCAGCATTTTAATTAGCTTTTCTCTGTTTAAGCTGGAAATGGCAGGTTTTGGTTCGAGGTGGCTGAGCGTGGCTCTGCGTCCTCCTTCCCTCTCTGTCTCTGAAATCTATTAACGCATTGGCTTTAAAGGTGTCCAAAGGACACTTTTGCCTTTTTTTCAAAATGAGTAATGATGGGAAGAACACCAGCTTCTACAATGGGTGGGTTTTGTTTCTGCTGCTTTGGTAAATCGTGCTTTGTATGTGGCAGCAGATTCGCCGGGGTAGGTCGGTCGTGTTGAAGATTTAATGTTTCCTGCAGACTGATTGATCATCCGAACGGTCGCTTACAGATCTATTTGCTGTTGCTGAAAATAATTATCATGAAGTATTTCTGATTTCTTTTATTGTTTATCATTTACCATGTGTTACATGTTAGTTTAGTTGTTGAAGCACTGAATTAAGTGATTGCTGATCTAGACTATCTCTTTCTTTGTATCAACATGGAGATTTTGGGACTCGGAAGACTTGGCGCATAGTTCAGGTCTCTGACCATCAGCATTTCTGCTTGTTTGTGTGTTTGCTCATCTCTGTGTACTGCACAGGGAGAGGAAGACTTCCTAACGCAGTTGACTTTTTGGCATTTGTCCCCTAATTGCCAAAAAAACCTGCTGCTTCCTCCTACGTATCCATCAGATCTTTTTAAAATCAGCTGGGTTTTGAAAGCAGCTTTTTGATTTCCTGAGATCCGTATTCGGTCTTCCTTCCTCCTGCTCCCTCTTTCTTCCTTTGTTCTTGGAGGTTAAAGATGTGGGTGTTGAGGTCCCATTAGTCATTTTGGCCACTTCTGAGCTCATCATGTTGAAAAATGCATGGATTAAGCCATTCCTGAATTACAGCAGATTTACATCACTGAAGCTTCACTGGAGTTAGTTGAGTTACTTCAGAGTGATGTAGCTGAATGGAGAGTCTTGTTTACTTCTGCTGGGACAGAGGGGATGTCCTAAAGGACACAGCAATGGATCAATTTTCTTACCTAACTGTAATCCTGAAAAATAACCTTCATTCCAGCCAGAGCAAATCCCCTTTTAGAATCATAAAATTCATATTATAGGTACTGTAGTGCTTTTCTCATGCCGTCTTGTATAAACAGTATCCTGCTTTTTGTTTGTTTGGCACTTCTGAAAAAGATTTTTAGTGTAGAAGGCGGTGCAGGAATGTAACTAAAATCTCCATGTGTGGGTTAAAGTAGTTTCTGGAGTTCGCCGGTGCCGAAGGACATGGCCCCTGTGGTCACCTCCCTCCCGATGGCTGTTGGCTCGAGCACTGTTGCCGTTTCCTTGGATGAGTGTGGTCGGTGGGATCCGGGCTGTGCAAGCACCGGCTCTCCCCAGGCTTCCGCTCCACCCCTGGTTTGCGGGGCCGATGATGCCTCCGGGGCGTTTGGCGTGCGCGTTCTGTAGGCATCCGATGATGGGTTGCGTGAAACTGCGTGTGGATGAGTGTGTCGTGCTGAGTGGTGGGACCGTGACCGTGGCCGGCATCTCTGGCGTGTGTGCTGGTAAGAACAGCCCACTGGAAACCAGTGTTCCATGCCCACTAGCTAATATGCAAAGTTGTGCTCTCCGCGCTCTCCTTCTCTGGGACTCCTTTTTACTACCAGGACCTGTATTTCCTCTCTGCACCAGGACAGCCTTTCATGTTCAACCAAAAAGTTGGCCATAACCTGCTCATGGTCTTCTCACATATCACCTTTGAGGTTGCACCTTTGCTATCGCTCCTGTGATCCTGCAGCTGTTGGGGCGTTGGATGGGTCTATCTGCCTTGAGGTTAATGAACTGTGCAGCCTTTTTTTCCCCACTCAGTATACAAGCTGTGCTTTAAAGGCATTACGTTCAGGAAAAAATTAGGGAGGCAGAGAAAATTGTAAATGAGAGGTCTGCTTCAAACTGATGGGGAAGCCTGATGAAGGAGTCATCCCTCAGTGAGTATTTATCATTTCCTGCAAATGCTGGTGCTAAAACATGTGCTTGCATGAGGCTAAAATGTGATCTCTCTAGGGCAATGGGAATCTCACATGATACAGCAGGAAAAATTTGTCTAATATGCTTTTTTATTTCGAGACTTGCTTTCTGTCTGCTAGCAAAATAGCTTGCCAGGTGCCTTCATGGTATTGGTTTTAATTTGTTCTTGCTTGAAGTGTACAAGTGGGGAATGATAGTTTTGAAATGGTGAAGAAAGCGGGCTGGTTGAGCTGTTAGGCTCAACGTTGCCATGCTAACCATGTTAACAGCTGCTAATGGTTTCTTAAGCTGCCAAAGCAGCCTGAAGATAGATTTAACACCCAACAGACACCTGTTTTTAGCAATTTAGCTCTGCAGGCACATGGCACGGTACTGCAGGGGTCCTGTCCATAAAGGACAGATAAAATGTGTGCAACAGGTTGCTTGAGAAGGTGGAAATTGCTGGCTTTCTACTTCATAGGAGGGCTTTCTTGGTGGAGAGTAAGGAGGAACAGCACAGTAAGAAGGAATGTAACCTGGAAGAGACGAGCACCAAAGGGATTTTTTGGTATTTCAAACTCAGCTCTGCCTTCCAAAGCCCTTGGTGTCCTTCCCTCAGCCAGAGGACCCTCGTGTCCAAGGTTCAGAGTGCTCTGCAGGTGGGAGTAAGATGCTGATTCTCCCAGATGCTTGGGGGGCTCCTGTTCCATCTCTGAAAGAGCCCACCTGTAGCAAGGCCAAGTTGCAAGGTGACCTTGCCAGAAGTTTTAGCCCCGAGGTGGTGTCAGAGTTCCCACTTGCTGATCCCAACACAACCTTAAGTTTCCTGAATGAACGTTTCTGCTCATCCCTGCTGGTTCTCTCCCTGCCTCTTCTCTTGGCACAGCGACCACACAAGCTGCAGTGGCCACCGAAGGCGAGCAGAGGGCCATCCCCGGAGTAGCGGGGCGTGCTAGCAGGGAGGAGGCCCTGCTGGGAGAGGCAAGCTGAGCTGGGGAGGGTGCGTTGTACGCGACAGCGATGGCCTTCTGGTACAGCTTGGGCATGTTGGGGTAGGCTTCCACTTCTGACCCAGTCAGGCCCATATCAGCTCTTGATCCGTGCTGGGAGGAAAACATCAATTTTGCTGCAAAAGAGGGCCTGGAGCTGAGGTTTGTCTCTGTTACTGAGGCTTTCAGAAGCCGCCACTTCAGCCTCCTGAAGCTTTTCTTGACCGCTCATTGCAATAAAGGGGCTTTGAGAGAATTCGCTTGCTGAATCGCTGTGAGCTTCGTGGAGGAGAGGTGCTGCAAACGCCGGTGCAGGATTGCTGTGTAGACCTCCCTGCAGAGAACAGCGCTGCGCTTGCAGAGCTCTGTGCAGATCAGCTCCGGGCTGAGCAGATGGGATGTTTTTACATGAGGTGGATTTTGGGCTTTTCCAGTCATGCAGTGGGAACACATAATAACCACCGATTCCTGAACAAACCCTGACTGTTCTGGTTTGGTAGGTGAGGGTTCAGTCTTTGCCCTTCTTGTTCTTTGGGTATGTTCTGGTTTTGCTTATTTTCTTTTAAGCCGAAACCTCCTGACTCTGTGCACTTGGCTGTGCCATCATGCATTCTTTTCATCTGATCAGCACGGGTTTCCAGAGAGAAAACTGTAACTGGCTTTTAGTTATATCATGGACTTCAAAGCGATCGGCACAGAAAGGGTAATTGGAAAGAAAATCCCTTCCAGGTTATAATTATCTTTCCCAGGAACAAGAGTTCCTTAGTGATGATACATATTTTCCCTTTTGTTTTCCTAGTGCCATGGGAACCTGGCGGTAGCTGGTCTCTGCTGGTATGTGCAGTGTATACCTGAACCTCCACACAGGGGAACGGAGGAATCGCGATATTGGATTCAAACCAGTGATCCATCAAGACTTGCTTCCAACAGTACCAGAGCCAGCTGCTTCAAAGGAAAATAGAGAGCTCCGCAGTAGGCAGGTTATCGCTTTCCCAGGGAAAGCTTCCCTCCGATGACTCCTGGCAGCCAGGGATTGTTCTCTGCCTTCAGGCTTTTTTGTTTCAAGCCTTTAAAACCGCTTTCTTCTCTTCCGCGGAGAATTGATTGGGTGGGAACGCGCTGCTGTGCCCTAACGCAACATGTAGCACCAATACCAAGTGGATTGGATCGCCTGGTCATGGTGGCATCGCTTGTCCTTGGCCTCTCCTTTCGTTCTGCATCTGTTCCCGGCTCCATTCTTCAGCGTCTCCTTTCAGTCAGTCCCTTCTGTCGCTTCCCGTTTCATGTACAAAGGTCTCTGTGTTGCTCGTGGTTTGTGGACTGTCGCAGGATGCCTGGCTTTTTTTTCTCCCCCCATCTTTGTGGTCAGTCTAAACCCTGCTGATCTTTGTCCAAATTTATTGATGGCCGTCATTGACCTTGCTCCTAATAATCTGTTACGGGGAAGATGGGGTGAATGCCCCGCCGTGGGAGGTGAGTCCGCGGTTGCTGTTAAGCCTGCTGTTGGGTCGCCCTGGGACCCAGCACCGACCTCAGCCGTGCCTGCGGGGGACGGTGGGGAACCCTGGGAAGCCCCCGTCGCCTCTTGGCTGTGAACCGCTCCTGATCCTCATTCCCCTCAGCTCACCGAGGTTTGCGGCACGGGTCTTGCGGCTGTTGGCCATGTGAAGATTTGGAGGGATGCTTGAGATGTTGAGAAGTCCAGTGAGTAAGCAACAGCGGCTGTGGTTACACAGCTCCGGAGACAGCACACACCTCACCGGCAGGCAGGAACGCTTGTGTGTTCTCCTTGCCTTGATGGCCATGCTTGAGAGATGCCGGTGCCCGTGAGTTCATACCAACACAGATGAAATTATTTTCGTTACTTTAAGACAGAGTAATTAAATACAATATATACGGATCCCTCAAAATGACAGCCGCCCACAGAGCTAAAAACAGGAAATCCATTAACTTCATTATTTAAAAAATAAAATAAAAATCCTCCCAGCTGATTCCTCTGTCACTTAAAGTTCTGCATGGAAGGAGGGCTAATTTAACGCTGCATTAACTCACTGTTATCACCCTCCTGTTACCTAAGTAGTTTCTAATGACTACCCTGGAGAGCACTTGGAAGCTTTTAAAAGTTTTTATGCTAAATTTTTTTTTTTTCTCTGTGTGGTTTATACTTTAAGAACAAAAGTTATCGATAACATTTTTCCAAATCTTCCAACAACATCAAGAACTATTCTGTTGGCTGCAGAAACGTGAAGTATCACCAGGCTCTTACCTCTTTGGCCGACGAGAAATTTGAAACATTTAATATGGGCGGTGGTTGGGGAAAATGGATGTGGCAGAGTTTGACTGTGGGAAGCTGGTTCGGATCGGGGGCTTGGTGGCGCTGGCGACAGCGTGTCCTGGGGGTGGGAGTGGGGGAGCGGGGTTGTCCGCTCCTGCCCGGGACGAGATGCCGAAGGGGACTCTGGCCTTCAGCCCTCCGAGCTTTGCCTTTCAGAGCTCTGAAAAGACTCGAGACCCCGTGGGGCAGGCGGCTTGCGAGACGTACCTCTTTGTTCTGGGATCCGTAAGTGACAGGCACCGCTGACTTGAAAAGCAATAAATCATTGCCTTTCCTTATTGTCTTTTCCTCAGAGCTGTGGTGGACCCATTTCTTCCTTTTTTTCCTTCATTTCTTCCACCTCTCCTTCCTCTGCCCTAGTTCAGATGTGCTTCTGGGATCAGCATCTGTTGCACTCGGAATTTGGGGTTTTTTTGGGGTTGGCTTCAAAATGAAGCATTCTTGTTGCTCTGCAGTGTTTTTGAGTCCTAAAGTTGAAACTTTCTGCTTTTGTACCAGTTGCAAAGAGAGCTTTGCTGTACCGAAGGTGTGTGCAATGCCAGTGCCTGGGCTTTGCTTTCCCTCTGATTGGAAGACCTGAATTATTTCGAAGTTAAGCCTTGCACGCGTGCTCTCCCTGTTGATGGAGGAGATTCAGAACTGCTCTCTGGCATTTTTAACAGGGTTTTCATGTTTACAGACTGACTGTGTGACTGTGGAGAGACCTGGTCTTTCCATTAGGAATCGCCAGAAATCCCATCCGTCGGGAGCCCTGGGAAACTTTTAAAACTTGACACAAGCTTGAACGTTTCTTGTACGTGCTCTTTGTGCCTCTACTTTTTACTGACGTTTGGAAAGCTAGGGAGCGAGGGGAGTGAGTCTGCCCCCCCGATATAGGTTTGTTGTCCTTCTGGAAAAGGAAAAATGACTGGAAAAAAGGCAAAAAGAGGCAATATCGCGGGGGGGAGGACAGCTGCTGGTCATGCCTCGTGGAACCCCCCAGTGCTTCTGGGGTGCAGAGCACGACCGGTCACGGTGTGAACTTCTGCGCAGGGCATTAAAGCGATTCACTGAGCATCCCCTGCTTTCCAGGGGTTTCCTTCTTCTGTAGTTTAAGTTGTTTGCATCTAGCTGTTGCTCTCCTGAAGCCTGAAACGGCAGAGCCGCGGACGGATCCTGCTCGCTTGGGTTTTCAGGGGCACCTTCAGCACCGTGACGCTTGCCCGCTGCCCTGGCGCTTGTCTTCAGCGGAGAGGAAAAGCCAGCGCGTTGCAACAGGTGGTAGCTGAGACGTGAAGCTCCTGCGTGAAAGCCAAACCCCGCTGAAACCGGTGATAATTTTGCCATGCATTTTCGTGTGGCCGGTATTTCACGCTGGAGATAAAGTTATTTGTAGTTAGCTGGCAGGCGCAGGATTTTAACTTATTAGAGGACGCGTTAGCAACGCACTTCAAAACGGTGCAGCTTTTTTAGGATGGTTAGGAACTTTGCTTTCCTTTGAGGAAGCTTTTGCTATGAATGATGAAAGTTGTAATGATTTACAAAGTATTGGGGTTAAGAAAAAAAAAAAAGGAAGAAACAAACCCATTTATTTCCCATGGGTGTGGGTGGTTTTTGGGGTTGGGTTTTTCTTTTTTTTGAGATTTGTCTTTCACAGTTGGAAAAGAGGGCTAGGCTTGACCCGACTGTCCTCCTTTAAGGCGATACGTACTTATTAAAAGAAGTATTGATACGTCAGTACGGTTCTGTGCATTTTCTAATTTGATCTGCGTTTCCGCAGGCGGGAAACGAGTGCAGATGGCAGGGTGAAGGAGAAGAGGAGAAGAGGTGACCGCCCGACTGCTCAGCATAGCCCTCGCTGCTGGGCACGAGCCCGTTTGCATCGGTTGAGCCGCACGTGGTAGTTGCAATGAGCGTCTGCAAACCGAAGCCCTCGGGCGGAATACCCTGTAGTCATCAGCGTAACCCATACTATTTTCAACAGGTGTTTTAACCGCTATAGCTTAAATTATATCCTCCTAAATTTCAGGGAGGTAGGGAGGAGAGGCTCAGGAGCAGTTAACCTAATGCCAGTGTAAATCAGGCCGTAGCGGGTGCCTCCCTTGCTCGGGCTGCCGGGGTGTCTGACACACAATATTCATAGGGAGACAGCTGCACTGTCCGCTCCCCAGCTCCCCGGGTGCTGGCTGCACAGGGCGAGCGATAAAATCCGTGTACGTGGTAGAAGCATTTGGCTGTGCCATGCAAATGTGCTCTCTATAAATTTTATCTGTAGATATGCGTGTACAAAGAGAGACCGGTTTGCTGTTTCACCTTACCCTGTATTTGAGGAAGGAGAATTAATAAAAATAATTTAATCTGAGCTATTTCTACCATAGCTAGGTATGGGGTTTGATTTTTGACCGGATAATTCTTTTTTTCCTCAGAAAAATAGATTAATTGATAATAAGAAACTTCATTGTCTTTGGACCTGACTATTTTGTATTTAGTTCTGCGGGCTTTCTGCCCTTCTCTGCCTCATCACTTTCTCCCCGAAACTCCGTGTAAACGGAAAACTGGTGTGGGATGCGGGAGGGCTGAAGGCGCAGCGTGCCGGGCTGGGTGGAGGGGGGTTGCACTGGCTTTCCCCTACAGCCGTGGACAAACTGCAATAACTTGGGTGTTTTTTTCATCAGGTATTTGACGGTAAATAATAAAGATGAAAATTGGAAACCTTAATGATATAATGCTATATAATCTATATTCCATTAAAAGTAATGCTCTCTATAGGGAGCCATAACGGGACTGCGTTGGACTTTTCTGGAGACCGTTCATACCAAACTGACTTTTTTTTTTAACACGTTAAGCACCAGTAATGTTTTCTACAGCGCATCAGATGTTCCTGCCAACACGTACCGTCTCTGCCGAAGGACTCGGTGAGACCGCGCGGTGTGGCTTTCGCCGTTCCTCTTCCAAGCAGCAAATGGTTTTTGACTCTAGAAATCACTTGATGTTGGGCTAAATTTCCTAGCTGAAAATTTAAACTGTTGGAGGGTTTATCTAATTTTGAAGACGACAAACATTTGAAAACCCTAAAAGGAAAATGGGAAAGCTTTTGCTTTTTTTTTTTCCCCCCTGGTTTTTTTTTTTTTTTTTGCTTCCTCCCCTTCCCTGTCTTTCCTGTCCCCCCCCCGGCACATCCTCCCCGCGTCTCCTCCTCCCCTGCCCCAGCAGAGACCTCTAGAAAATGCCAAACTACAGATTTTGCCGCATCAAGTTCGGAGCATGTAACAAACATTTAAAACGTGTGTGGGGCAAGTGCAGCCGCCATTGGCAGTTTATTTTATTTCAATTTTTTTTTTTCCTCCCCCCCCCCCCCCAAAAAAAAAAAACCCAACCCCTGGCTCCCTCTCCGGCTGCGCGGGAGATAACAATGGGGCGCTTTGTGCCGCTCTGCAGCTGCTGAAATTTGACTAGATCCAACTGAAGAAAACAGGAGCAGGTGGGTCAACAACGTGACCCTTTCGTTCCCAGCAGTATCAGTGTGCGCCGGGGCCGGAGGGACCGGGGCGGAGGTGAGCCCCGAGATTTAGCCCAGGCCAGGAGGATGTGTTGCTGGTTGGCGCTTTGAGGATGCGAGCTGCCTTTCTGAGGTAGCCCCCATGCCTCTAAATATCCCGGGGTTTGCTGCCATTTATAAAACGGGTTTCACTCCAAAAATGCTAGGGTTGGGAAATGTCGCTGTGATAAACTGGCATGCCTACAGGCAAGAGATCTTTGCTCCGTTACCGCTGCTTTGATGCCCACGTTGCCGCTAGTTTCTCGGTTTGTGCGGCGCTCTGTGGCTGCCGCACGGATCCCCTGAAGCCCCCGATGCCCAACTCCTGCCCAGGTCACTGACTGCCTCCATGTCCGTGCTTTTCCTGTGCTAGAACTGTCTTAGAAAATGTCCAGGGTGGGAATTTCTGCAGCTTGGAGGAGGGTTCAGCACATGGTTCCTGGTACGTTTGGTGGAGATGGAGGGCATGGTTGCGTTGGGCTCCTTTGCCTGGCACTGCCGCAGCAGCAAATACATCTCATCAATACTGCCCGCTTGGCAGCAAGAAGAGGAGGGTAAGGATAGGGAGAAAAATATTGTCATTACTTAACTGCACAGGTCAGCTAAGTACCAGTTGTTCTGAGGTCTTTCCTGCCAAGGTGTGACGGCTTGGTTGGTTCCTTGTAGATGTCACGGTGCGTTTGGGCTTTGCGAGCCTTGGGAGTTGGTGTTAAAAGGTGGCAACGCTCAAACTTCAGCACTGTTCAACAGACACATGGTTACGGCCTCAAACCTGTCTAAGATTGCAGGGGATTTTGAGGCTGAGGCTTTTAAGGGGTAGACGTGAACAACTGTTTGTAAGTCAGCAGTTAGAAATGCAAGGTTTCTGTTGATGGATCTTGTAATCTTGCTTTCTAATATCAACTTACAATAACGTGGATTTGAGATGGAGCAGAGCCCCCCCTTTTACACTGTACTGTGGACGCAGTTGTGGTGTTGAACAACATGCTCACGTCCTTGAAAGCCTTCATGATTTAGCTGTAATTTTTTTCTCAAAAACATGATGCGCGTAGCGTCTCAGATAATCCTACCGTCACAAGTGCTTGCACTGCTCGTGGAGTAGCATCAAGCAGTACTTTGTTTGCACATGATGAAGCCTGTAAGAGGACTGAGAAGTTACGGTCAGGATGAGCCCATGCTAAACGGGGAAGGGGAAAGCGGTGACCACGTTGGCAATGGGTCGGGAGCCGGAGGGCTGCCGCAGGGAAGGGTCCAGGGCGAGGAGCTGCTTGGGGTGGAAGGAAGATGGATGGAGGCTGGAGAAGGAGCTTCTGCTGCCAGGGTCAGGGTATGTGACTGTTTGGGTGGTGTGTGCTGGTATGGAAAATTGATCTGCATGACCACGTTACCAGCTGTGGCGACTCAGTCCATCAGGAAGAGGGTTGTTAATAAATCAGGGGCTCTCTGTGAGTATCTGCATCTTAAACTTGGTTTTTAGCAGGAAATTGCCGTGATCTGATATGAAGGTCAGTAGCAGAGCAAAGTACGGCGCAGCACTTCACCTACGCAAGCAAATCTGCCGTTGCCGTCGGTGGGTGCAGAGCAGCCGGAGCTGGACGGGATTTAGCTGCAAGCCGAGGAGGTTTGGACAGAGACTTCTGAGAACAGTGCTGTGACCGTAGTTTGTCCTTGGCTGCACTTGCAGTTAAACCCTGCTTGGTGCCGGCTTAGCTGCACCCGCTGCCAGCCCCCGTTGTCAGCAGCGGGTAATTTAAGAGGTTTCTCCCAACAGCTGGCAGCGCTGTTTGCTCCGGTCTTCCCCTCCCGCCGCGGCGCTGAGCTGTCCCCCTCGCTGGCACGGTTCGCGTCGGATTATGCTGTTGGACTCGCAGCCGGGTGGTGGCGGTGCCAGGATTCAAACTTGTCGCTTTGGAGCAAGAAGCACAGGTGCAGGCTGAACTCGTGATCCTTGGAGGCCAGCGCATACCGGGGAGGCTTCGGCTTCGCCTCGGACGCACGCACGCGTGCCTGCCCGCCGGATGCGTGCTCGTAGAACGTATTTAACGCGCGAGAGACGTGTCACGCGGGATCGCGCGATCCTTTCGTGCCCCTTCCCTCCACGCACGCAAAAACCTCCCTAGGAGTTCGGTTTAAAAATAAAATAAAAAAAAAGCCACTGTGTCCTGCTTGGTGAGAGGTGATGCTGCTCTGAAGGGAAACGCGTACGTAGGGATCTAAAGGCCGTTTGGAGATGTCGAGGCGTACGCCTTCCTGCTCAGCCATCCAGCGTGCATCCTATAGGTCTGCGGGGGAACACAGCGATTAACATATGAAAACGCCGATAACAGTGGGATTCTTGTGCCGGCAGAGACGGAGGAGATATACTACCATTTTGATGCCAGTTAGACCCATAGCTGCTATTTGTGGCTGGGTTTAGTAACAATTAACCTTTCACATTTTCTATTAGCTGTTGCTTTCCTGGTGCAGCTGCTTTTATAACAATATACTTTGCTTCTCCTCTCCGAAGCGCTAATTTTGGCAGTTGGGGTGTCTGTTCTAGAAACCACAGGATGTATGGAGGGAGAATGGGGATTTTTTTAATAGCTGTTTGAGGTATAATAATCTCTTTGGGGAAAAAAAAACCCCAAACACCCACATTACATTTTGATTTAAAGGACCTTGTGCATATTAAGAAAAAGGACGAGATTGCATGACTGCTACTTCAAATATTTTAAAGCAAATTCAGCGTAGTTTTGCTTGTGTGACAATGTCAAATCATGGGTTTTAAAAAATCTCGACCTGGCGTGCAATCAGGTGTCTCAGGCTGGAGCTGGAAGAGGTTAATGCCTTTGGTAGGTGTTTCCCTGCCCGCTTGGGCTGGGTGAAAGGAGGTGTCGTGGACCAGACCTCGTTGCTGCCATTTGAAAACTGGTGACGTGCCTGCGGGACTCTTGGGAAGGAACACGGCTACAAGCGACCCATGGCCACTATCTGGTTTAATTTATGTAGACATGTAGATGGGAATACTAGCATCTTAAATGGCTCCAGCGAGGTTGCTAAGTTTCCAAGAATTGTCTCCACTCGTGTGCCATTTAGTGTCTTTTTCTTTTTTAATAAATGGCTTCACAGTGCAATTGTATCGCACGGACATATTTGAAAATAAGAGTGTGTAATTGGAGGTAGGACAAAGTTGGAGTAATTTGGTTTTGGCGTCAGTATATTGTTACTTAAAAATGTAGTGGAGGTTGGACTTCACCTGTCAAAACAGAACTGCTGTGTTCTGGCTCTTCTTGAACAATCATTTCAATATTTATGCTCTATGCTGTGCTGGAACAAGAAAATGCAAAATGCAGATTTGCATGAAGTAGGTTACAGTCTGTCTCCTGCAAAGCGTCCGGTATCGCAGGTAACAGCTTCACTGTGTAGTTACGAGGCTGTGCTTTGATCTCGGCTCTACGGGAATTCAGTCTAGAGTAAATTTGCCAGATCCAGCAATGTGTAAAACTGGCTTGATGGATGATTTGGACTTTTTTCATTATGATTTTTCTTTATGGTTAGAGATTTGAAGCTTCTGGTTGCACATCGATGTTGATGATGAGTAAGACTTAATGTGATTTTAGTCATCCTCTTTTGAAGATGACGACTGCCCCGGTTTGGGGCACGAATCCAGTAAAGTCAGTGGAACTGTTGGCGGTGGCTCGGTCAGTCTGTGGTCTGCAGGAATCAGTAGTGACCCTGACCACTTCTGTGCCTGGGTCACCTTGCCAGTTCCCACGGCACTTAAATCCCATTTTCCTTTGCTCCATAAAAGTTCTTATTTTTTTCTCTTGCTTCACGCTGCGTAAAATAACCATGTGAAAACCAAAAGTGTCGCTGTGCGCTCTTGGAGAAGAACAGCGCAACCCAATGCACCAAATGTAGATGCACATGATTCACGCTGTGGCTTAAAGCATCTGAATTCCCAATGTGTGTGATGTGCGTATTAGGACAGAGTTGGTACCTAAGTTTCCCCAAGTTAAATTTAAAAAGCATTACAGGTTTGTTTTTTCTTTTTCTTCTTGGGTTTTTAAAATTTGTGAAAGGATAACTTACAGGACTTGTACAATAACTTTTTTTTTTTTTCTCATTTCTCACGTGTTGGCACTACAGGATGGGAATCGCAGCTCCTGGAAACAGGGTTCCTAGGGATATTTCTCTGCCCGCTCTGGACCCTCTCCCGCCTGCCCGAGCACACTCCTCCTTCCAGCATCGTCATCTGGGGCTTTCGGTGGCTGATTTTCAGGATCATGCTTGGAGCGGTAAGTGAGACTTCACGGTTTTGCTTTTTTGAGGTGACAGCAGAAGGAGGGCCTCATCCTAGCAGAAAACCTGCCCTTGGTCCAACACGGTGCAGTCCTCTGTGTAGGAATTTTCTGGTTTCAAGGAAGGGGCGTATAGCAGGAAATGCTCAGGCTTGCAGAATCTGTCAACTTACTATTAGTGTTTATTTTAAGGAGGACAAACACAGGAGTAAGACTATCTGTGTTGATATGCTGGTGCCACTCTTGTGATTGGCTCTTGGAAAGGAATAACAGTGAAGTTTGAGACTTGGGCATTGTGGCTTTTTGATAAGATGGTTGGGAATCCAGCAGGTAATTCCCAGGAACCAGGAGCTTTACGCTGAGTTATTTTTTTCTTTGTGTGTGCTTTACTGAAATGTCATTCTCTGCTCCGTGTTTTCAAAGAGAACAATTACTGCGTTACTGTCCCAGTGCCAGTGGAAATTCCCAAGTAGTTTGTAAAAGAATCCATCGTGTGCTGACACATCTTTGTTAAAATAAAGCTGTGGCGGGGTGTTACCCTGTCATCTGGATCCACATTTTGGACATTTCAAAATATCCCAAAACTTTAAGCTAAGGATCATCACTGTAGAAAGAGACTGCAGGCAGGTGGGACATTCCTGTGTCCGTTTGCTCTGAAATCCTCCTCTCACCCCAGCTCTTAAAGTCCTTGAATCTGTAGTCGAGCTCAGTAAGCTCTTAGTTATCCTCCTGCTCTTAAAAAATAAAATAAATAAAAGACAAACTTTTTTTGTGTTAACCTTAGCATTATCTGTTTTCAAGGCAACTTCATTCACAGAGAACGTGTTACCGCAGTAGATATTCTTGAAAAACACGTGCTGTACTCTACTTATATCAAAGGATGGCTTCCCAGCCCACAACGGTTCAGCAAATTCAGCTTGAAAGAGCAGAAAATTTTGCTTTTTCATATGCGCTGTGCAGGTGGTATTTCAGAACCCACTCTTTGATTTCAAAACCCATTGCTTTGCCGTAGCTATTGTAGCATTGCCAAATTTTGCTCAGCTTCCTAAAGCTGCAATTCTTGTTCATTTTTAATTCTTGCAATTCTTGCTCGTTATTAATTAAACAGATCTGGTCCTGCTGCGGGGCAATACAGATGGGTAGAATGACTCCTGAAGGTCCACTGCAGCACAGCTTTCTATGACCCTATACAGTGTCTGCATGTGTAGATAATCCCATGTATTTTAATGCAGCTGCTGGTTGAAGATATTCAGGCAGGGTTTATGGGACAAAGTCACCTTTGTAATGCTTTTAAAATGCCATAAGGCTTTTGGTTGGAGTTCAGGTGAGTGGTCCTGTTCTAGCATCCTGCCGTGCTGCTCCTGCCGTACCTGGGGTGGAGGCTACTGGATGCAGCTGCAATTGCAACTTTGCTTTAAATGATAGAAATCCAGTCTTTTAGGCAGCCTGACTCTCGTAGAGAGAGCGTCTTGTTTGACACTCCCCAGGATGAGAGCAGGAGATGGAGCTAATGGAGATGGATCTCCGTGCTGCGCTAACACACAATGCCAGGACACTCGTGGTAAACAAGCTGTTGTGGTTAGGTAGGTAAATGCAAACTTATTTAGGCTCTTCTGATCTGTTCCATGGAGTCTTTTTCTGGGACAGGTGGGGAATTGTAATTAGGAAAAAAAAGCTGCAGTGGTTCTTAGCAAAACTGCTGGTAGGAAAGAAATTGAAATGGCGGCGCCTGCGGAGCTTGGTGCTGTTTATGGGAAAATGATGTTGGAAGGGAAGTGGTGGTAGCCAAGTGAAGTGCCGCGTATGCTTTTGGGAGAGAATAATGGAAGATAATCCTTAAAAATGGCCTGCCTTAAACCAACAGTTTGTAAACGTGCGCATGGGCTCTGCTGCAGCGTCAGAGTCCGTAGCCTGGAGAAGGAGCCGGGGTGCTTCAGGGCTGGCCCCGCTGCCGGCTCTTGCTGCGCGGAGGCACTGTCTGCAGAGCCTCGGGGCTGGCCCTGCCACCGTACTCACCGCTCGGCGTCGCTTCTGCACAGCATGGCCTCTTGACTTGCTGCTGGCTCTGTGCGGAGCTCCTTGGGGACAGTAATTTGCAGTCCACCTGAACGGCACAGATGATGAGATGTGGGTCTCCGTGCAGTTGATCCAACAGGTACGAAGGGTCTGTTGTTGGTCTAGTGAGAACGGTTCTGTTGGAACATTTTTGGTTGAGAAATTAAGGGTGGGTTTGGTATTAAATTTTTGTGAGAAAGCATCTGTTGTTCTTGATGCTTTCCCATTTCTCATTTGGCCATCACGTTGACTTGGTTAAAATTGAGATCTTTCACAGTTGGCTGGAGAAGGTCCCGCTCACATCTACCCTCGAGCTGGCTGGAGCCGCGTGTCCCCGAGCCATGGGGTGGCTGTGGGGAGGTCGCAGTCCCGAGGTTCAGCTGCTCTCAGCCTGAGGAAGGATTTCTAGAAGTTTAAAGCAGCGCTTAACACTTAACACACTGGCCACCATTGGGGCATGGTTTTTACAGTAGTTTTTCAGTATTTTAAGCAACTCTTTAGGGAACACAGTTGAAGGCTGCTAACCTGCCAGAAATATCCATCCACGTTTTATTACAAATTAAATTTCCTGTCCTCTCCTTTCAGTACGGAATGATAAGCACTTTGGTAGCTGGCCTGCGTGGTTTCTTTGTTATATTTTTGAGGGCAGCAAAGGTCTGAGTTGTTAAAGGGTTGTGAGTGCAGTAACACAGCACTGGCTGGCCTTTAGTGATGGTCATGGGGACCCATGTGGGTGACCTGAGGGGTCCCAATGCCTGCAGGACCCCTGTGCCGTGACTCGAGAGGGGCTGAGAGTGTTCCTTGTCTTGCCGGATTAGATCCCATGAGGTAACCTCTTCATCCTCTGACCTGGTGAAGTCCAAGATGCGAGTTACCTTAAATGCAAGTTAGACTTCGCTTTGACTGCAGGGCTTGGGCTGGGGGGTGGTTGTGGGGTGGGGGATTTTGG
This sequence comes from Pelecanus crispus, assembly GCF_030463565.1. Classification (NCBI taxonomy): domain Eukaryota; kingdom Metazoa; phylum Chordata; class Aves; order Pelecaniformes; family Pelecanidae; genus Pelecanus; species Pelecanus crispus. The sequence goes on along the minus strand of NC_134653.1, from coordinate 2,512,650 downwards.
TTTTTTGGGGTGGGTTTTTTTGTTTGTTGGGTTTTTTTCAGGAACCTCATTGTGACTGTATTGTTTGGGCCATTTATCACCAATGACATCTTCACCAAACGTCAGCGTAGCCCCTTTGTGCCTGATGGATGGAGGCTGACTCCTGCGGTCGTGATGCTTCCCAGCTTCTGAAATGCTTCTTCTCGGTCGTGATGCTGGGTATAGAAAGAATCGACAGTCCATGACACCAAGTGTAGGGCAACACAGCTAATTTTCTTAACAAGTTACATGATCACCAAGTTCGCAGCCTGCATTCCTTTTAAAATGGGAGCCTGACTGAGCTTTGCTCTGTTCCTGCTAATTTGTAATATATATTCTGAATTATGGGACAGGTCAGATATAAAGGAAAACCATGCTCTCCAAACGTCTTTGTTACTGTTATCTCTGTGCTGCTTCTTGGTTTTATCTGGAGAGTAATAACTCTCCCATTATTTTAGGGAGAGCCCTCTGCAGAAGAGATGCCGCCCCTCGAGTCCCCTGTCTGTCTGGGTTACTGATATATCAGTAACAGGCATGGGAGAGGAAAACATGGAAAGGTCATTAAATGGGGATCTATACAAGCAAGTGGAAATCGGTGATTGATGATATCTTTAATGTTTTGGGGCCCAAACACGTGCACGTTTCCTTCTCGGCCGGGGTAATGACGCTTGCAGGCACTGGGAAGCGAGTTTAATGCGTGAAACCAAAGCATCCTCCTGGAGCGCAGGTGCACCTGCTCCCAGGCTATCTTTGATTTCTTCCCTAATCTGGGCAGGAGCTGAAGCATGTGCACAAATGTGGGCTGGAGGAAGCTTTTCCCAGGGGTGGGATTGGCAATGGTTATATCTTACGCAGAAAGAAAGTTCGACTTTCCCGCGCGGTTCTCCGGGGACGGCTAGTTGGAGTAAGGCTTTCCGTGTAAAATGCCGTCCTCCGAGCCAACGGCGTTCCCTCGGGTCAGCTAGGTTTTTCTCCCCCTGTGCTGGATGTTAGGTGAGCAGTGCCATGTGCGGGTTGGGAACGCGCTTTAGATGGCCAAGCTGGTCTCTTTCGCAATGTGATGGCTCCCAGGGAAGGCTTCAGGTTCTTATCCCATAGCTCCTCTGTTTTCTGCAGTCGGGTCCTGTATCACGGACAGCACGTGGGGGTTGATTTCACTTGCCAGCCCCCTTGGTTTGGTTTTGGTTTTTTTTTTTTCCGTTCAGCATATCATATTTGGGAACTTTTTCCACATGGAGCTCTAGCAACCAGAGACTTTGCACTGAAGCACTAGGAGTTCCTACCAAAATGACTGCTGTTCTGCCGATGCCTGTTGCAGCCCCTCTTGGATCAGCCTGTGAAGGAACAGAAGATCAAGCCCAGTAAGCTGTTGTGACAGGACAAGGAGTAATGGATTTAAAGTAAAGAAGAATAGATTTAGACTGGATATAAGGAAGAATTTTTTTACCATGAGGGTGGTGAAGCACTGGCACAGGTTGCCCAGAGAGGCGGTGGAGGCCCCATCCCTGGCACCATCCCAGGCCAGGTTGGACGGGGCTCTGAGCACCCTGGGCTGGTTAAAGCCGTCCCTGCTCACTGCAGGGGTTGGGCTGGGTGGGCTCTGAAGGGCCCTTCCAACCCAAAGCATTCCACGATTCTGTGATTCCATGATTCTAAGCCATCTGAGCAGCTCACGAAGCTCACGGATGCAGTGTGCCTGCTCCCTTGCTTTGCTGCTGCCTTTTCCTTTGTGTCCCGCTGTTAATCTCTCTCCTGCTTAGGAGCTGACCATTGCTCCCGATGCTCAGCAGCATCCCCAGCGCGCTCCCTTTTTCTCCTCTCTTAACCAGGTGGTTGCTCCCGAAGCACGTGAGCTCCATCATCCAGCTCCAGACTGCTGTAAGGGAGCCTTGGTGTTTCCTGGCTAATCCTCCCCCCCAGAAATCGTGTGCAGATCTTGCTTTATTGTGCATGCTGTGCATGCCTTCCCTCAGGGCTGGCTGGGCTTTCTTAGGGGAGATAGAGCACATGAGAAGTAAAATAATCCCGGCTGTGTCTTGTGGGAGGCGAGGAGCACAGGCAGGCTCTGCTTCTGCGGTTTGATTGGCAGCAAGCGCTGGGCTGATCTCAAATATTGCTGACTTTTTAAAAGGCGTAATTATGTGAGTCAATCTATATGTTTGATGTTCCTAATAATCCATTAGTGCAGGATGTAAAGACGGATGCTTCTTAGGAACATGCAGAGGCAACAGAATAGCGGTCCCTTTGTGCGAGCGAGCAGCTTGTTAGGAAAGAAGTGATGCAAACAGACGTTTACGGGGCTGATTTGCCTCCAAAGTGCTCGGCGACTCGATGCCTTCGCCGTTTTGCTTGCGACTCTCTGTCACTCTGATTTCTTGACGCTCGGAAGATGGAAAGCGTCGTTTCGTGTTTCCACAAGAATCAAGAGGTGGGTAAGCCAAGGCGCGTGCTCGGCCCGTCAGGCGCTAGCCAAGGACGTTAACCGAGCCGCAGCGACTTGCCGAAAGGAGCAGCCCGCGCTGTCAGTAAGGCGCTTTGCGCCGCGGCGTTGCCGGGTGGTAATTAGGTGTTTTGACATCTGCAGCTACCTGGGGAGACATCGAAGGCGCGATGCTGCGCCCTCAAAGCCTCGGCCCTCTCTCGAGTGTGTATATATATATTTTTCAGCAGACAGAGCTTGTTTCCCAGCTGCTCCGTTCCCTGTAGAGCTGTTGTTGGACTTGGTGTGTTTGATGGGTTTGAGGACGGTGGGGCTCTCTGCCTGCTGCTGGCCCAGCTCCCCGCTTTGGGTCAGCCTCTTCTCTGAGCCCCTCGCTGCAGGCTGGGGGTCCTGAGGGGCTCTCGGCTCCTGGCAGCCCTTGAGTCGAACTGCAGATTTTTATAATCGCCTGATCCCCAGTAATGGGATTCGTCGGAGGAGTAGCTGGGCTTCCCCGGTTCGGTGGAGCAGCATCTCCCCTGCGTCCTGTGGCTTCTCAAAGCCAAGTCACATTTGTGCTGTCCGGGCTTCGTGCTCTGGCCGGGCTGTTGGGGCGAGCTTCTGATTTAATTACCGGGGCTGTGGTTGTGTGCTGCGCTAGGGGAGGCCATGGGCTTTACCTCTGAGATGGGCAAGTTTCTGTTTCGCTTTTGGGTGGTTTTTGTGGTAGGCAGCAGCGTTGCTCATGAACTCTCTATTATCAGAAAATGCACTTCGTGGCTAATACCCCATTCAGCAAATGTTAGTCCTGTTCTTTTTTTGCAAAAGACTTGAAAGTAGATGACGACTTTGTCGCGTTCGTATATTCTGTGTAATTACCTGCTGCAGGCGAAAACCGTGTGCTGGGGGAATCCAAATACCTGCCCCGCTTGTGTTGGGGGCAGGCTGGGGAGTAGCTGTGAGCTGCTGAATTGCAAACATCGTGTTGCTGAAACTTCGTAGTAGCTCTTCGGACCCTGAAAGTCGTTGGCGATTGCACATGTAAACCATAAAATATAGTTTCTGTTTCTTCATTAGTTGAGTGTCTGAGAAACATTGCGTGCATACTTGCTCAGAAATGTGAGAATTTGATTTTTGTCAACACCTGCGTGCGTAACTATGGTAACGCTGATAAAACTTAGTAACTGAAAAAACACGTGGAAAGGGATAGGAGTACGGGAAGGTGATTTAACTGGATTTTGGGAAGAACCCTAGACAGGGTTCATCCTCAAGCCCCCTGCAGCCAGCCTCGGTGGGTAAGGGGTAGCAGTGCTGGGTGTCGGTGGCATCTCCCGATTTCTCTGCCGCGGGGTTCTCCTGCGTTGCGTGAGATTTCACACCCCCGGTCCGGCGCGCGGTGTGATGCCACGCTGTGCTGCGGAGGAGCTCAGGCTGCATTTTGGGGTGCGTCGAGCTGAATCTTGACTTGCAAAAGCTGATGCTTTAGACCATAGGCATGACTTTTATGATTTCCTCACCGATTATTCCCAAGGGTTGCCTCTGCTTGTTACGCACAGCTCCTCCAGTCTCACACCAGAGGGGTTTTTTGACAAGAGGCAGTTAAATGCGGGGCTGTTCCCTCCTATCAGCACATCTTTGTTGATAAAGGAGATATAAACAGGGCGCGTAATGACTTCAGGTCTAACCCTTGGCATAGTGTTGCCTCTTCCAGTGGGAGCTGGTGAAGTGTGGTGGTAATGATGGGACAGGTCAAGGACTTACCAGGTCCAAAAGCAAAGCAAGCAGCGAGTCCCCTGTAAAAACTGCCCTGCTGCTGGGGACAGAAAATGTGACTTAGGGACTGGGATGAGGAAATAGGTCCCAAACTGAGCCAGGAGGCAGGGGAGAAGCTGGGATGAGCATGGGCAGAGCAGGAGCGAGGATGCGGGACCCCCGTCCAGCAAAGGATGCCGTCCGTGCCAGTCCCAGCGAGATGCCGGGGCCCCGTCCCGCTTGGGCAGGTTTGTCGAGCCTGGTGCTGCCAAAATCGTCCGCAGCCAGGTTCAGGCCTGCCAAGATCTGTCCTCGCTCACATCGTTACATCTTTGGCTTAACCGGGGAGAGCGTTAAATAGCAGGCATCTTTGAGTAGAGGAGACACGAGTGGTTTTTATGCGGGTGCGTGATAGCGTTTGCACGCGTGCTGGCTCTCCCGCTCCGTGTTATTTGAGGTTTGGAGACATTTGAAGCGTGCGTGAAGTTTTTTAACGAGCGTGTATCGGCCGTGCACAGCCTGGATTGCTGCCGCAGATGAAGTTAGCGGAGCAAGTCATGCGAGGGAGCCCTGCCTGGAAGCGTGAGCTGCTGCTGTTTTACTGCAGCTCTGCGCAGCTGCAGCTGTGCAGCTGGCACTTGGAGGGCTGGTGCTAAAAGCAGCGTGGAAATGTCATTATCCGTTTATGGCTGGTGTTCCTCCTGTAAAACATGAGGCACACGAAATGCCTTTAGGTCAGGTTGGACTCGAGGCCAACGAGAAGCAAGGGCTGGGACTGAGTTTTCTTGCAGCAGAGCAAACGCGAGTGTTTGCTGCTTGCACGCGGCACACGGCCGCGATGCTGCCGGCTGTTAGTGGGCCCTCTGGAAGCGCCCAGCAGTGACGGTGTGCTTTAGTTGATGTGGCTTGTCATCATCTCCATTTAAAGCCGTCTCCTGTGCCTCTTCCCTCCCCACCTTTCTCTTTGGGGGATGCAAACGTGGAGCCTGGCAGTCCCCTGTATTGCAGCTGAGGGCTGGTGGTTGCTGTGCTGGTAACACGGATCCCATCCCAACACACACTCTGAGCAAGGGAGGTGTGAGTGGGAATATCTGTCAGAAACGGTGATCAAGGAGGTTAATTGCCTCGAGATTCCCACTTTCTCGTTCCTGCAAGCCTGCCGCATCCCCGTTCCACGGCAGCACAGACGCATCCATGCAAGTGTGGCTGCACACATGCAACACGGCTTGTTTGGGCTGTTAATGGAGAGGTGGGCGTTTCTCAAGGGTTTCCAATGAGCCCTTTATTTTGCGTCGGGATGGGTTTGCAGCGCCCCGTTAGCAGAGAGCAGGCAGCGCTGCCGAGATGCGTACCGTAGTCCAAGGACGAGGCAGGTGACGTTTGCCAGGTTGATGATGTGATGTTCTGTACAAATAATTATCGCTACTGGAGATGCAGCGGGGAGCTGGAGGGGATTCAAGCGCCAGGGGTGTAACAGCACGTTGGGAAACTGGAAGTAAATAGGGAGTGAAGGTGGAGCTGCGTCTTGCAAAGGATCACAGACATATGGAATAAGTTACCAGGGAAGGTGGCTGGAGCAGAGAGTATAAGTGAGTCTGAGACATCTTGATTAGTTTCTGGAGGAAAGGATTGAAGAGTGTAGTGAAAAAGCAGGGAAACGGGATTTAAAGCACATTACCACTTTAATTTAAAAGTGCCCAAAGCAAGGAAATTCGGATTTAAAGCTGCCAATCTGTCACTGGCTGATGCAGGTGTTGGGGTTGGGAGGACTCCGCGGGGTCTGTGCGCAGATGGGTCCGTGCCCTGCAGGCTCCGCGACCTTGGGCAGCGTAAGCCAAAGCCTCGTGCTTGCCCCAAGGATTAGATCCTCTAGTATGTGTGGTATGTAATAATATAATATTTATAATAGATACGTATTTCTAGAGAAGAATATTATAAGAATCTGCTGTGTGTGCAGCGTCCTTGACGTCTTCCTGGTGCGATGCCCTTAGAACGGATGCAGGGGCTGCTCCGCGCTCGCCAGGCTGCGGCACGCCAGGGGATGGGGACGGGGTCACCCAGGGAAGGGGTTTTCTTCTCCCCCTTATCTTCGGGTATTTGAGAGCCCTTCCCAGGGAGTTGCTCCCCGGCTCCTCCTTTACGCAGGGTACGTCACGCGGAAGGTCCTGAGGGGCACACGGGGAATTTAGGGAAACCCTAAGTTCCCCAAGTGCATCTTTTCAAGTTGTGATTTGTGACTTGACGGTTCCTCCCCTTGGTTTACTTTCTGTAAACAAAATTTCTCTTTTTTTTTTTTTTTTTTTTCCTGCTTCCCGGATTTCCCTTTCTGAATGTAACTACAGAGCGAACCCCCCGCAAGTCCAAGCTCTGCCTCTCCGAGCTGTTCAAGTGCATCCTCCAAAGAAGCCGCTGCAGAACAGAGGAGTCCCGGAGCATTTTTTTTGGCAGGCAGGCACTTAGAAAATAATTTAAATCCTCTGGCGTTTCAAGTCTACACAAAAGATATGTTTCCCCTTTTACAGGAGAAAAAAAGATCATTTAAAGCGGTAGTCTTGGGAAAGAAATAGTGTGAAAAGATTTATAATAATTAGCAATAAATTCTTCCACTAAATTCTCATCATTGTTTCCTAGTAAATGTTGTCCGTCTTCCACACAGAGATGTGTTTTCACAGAGAAAGGATCAATTATTTCCAGATTATTTGTACATCATTAGGTAGTTAATCTCTTTTTAAATTATTTTTAATCTTCTTTACCATTAGCAAAAAAGGTTTCTTTTAACCAACTGCAGCGAATTATTTTAGAAACTAGTGGTGCATGTTAAACTCTTCATTTTTGTTTTGTTTTTGCTTGGATTCTGTTAAAAGTGTCATAACGTGGGTGGCATTTTAAAGGTTACTGGAAAGGGTGGGGATGTGATTAGCTAATAAGGGAGATGAACTTTCTGGCAAAAGTAACAAAGACTTTGAAGCAAACAGAATCTGGATGCCTGTAGTAAAATTGCATTAGATGTAATGAAATAAAAGTTGGAATTTAGATGATCTCTGTAAATACAAAAAAAGAAGAAGAAGAAGAATCAAACGGATGTAGTTGTCATTTCAGTGACAAGCGTGCCCTGATCCTGGGCATTATGGCTCTGAAATTGAGAATAATTATTCTAATTTGTTTTATTACATTAGCGTGGGTAGGAGGGAAGAAAGGGAGCTTTCTTTTATGGCTTTCTCATTATTCATAGGCGAGCACGGCGGGGCCAGGCTCCGGACTCCCGCGCCGGGGCTTCATGGGAATTTTTGGAAAATGATGTCTGCAATGTTCTGACCTTTGCCGTCCCAGCTGCAGCCCTCCTCCTCTCTGCAGGGATCCCACACTTGACTCCTTAGCAACCTCCTTTGTGCCTCTGATCTCTCTCCATTTGTCTAGTAATAGCCCTTGGCAGGAAGACTTGTTGTTCCTTCGGTGGCTGTAAAAGGCAGGGAGCCGCTAATGCCAAGTACTTTTCAAAATCCCTTTCACCCACTCCTTGCAGCCCGTCTTCAAAGTCAATCAGATGCTGGTGCAGTCGTGGTGGCTTCTCAAAGGGTCTTTCTGGGAGCTGAGGGGGGAGAAAACCAGCAAGAAATGAAACAAAACAAAAATCAACAGCAGTGACTTCTCTTTCAGAAAAGCGTTTTCCAGTCCGTCGAGTTGCGGTGCTTTGCAGTTGCCTTTCCTGGTGACTCCAGTTCAGCTTTCGCGCTGCCGCGACCTGCGCCTCTTGCCGCGGAATTTGGGCGTTCGCCTCCTCCATGGATGGGACCTGTCCTGTGGGCTTGCGGTCCTGGGGCCCTGTCGGAGCCTGTCCCTGCCTCTGCGGGAGGGTAGCAGGCGGGTGGGGTTTGTTCACCTGAAGGTGGGTTGTTCCGGAGAATCTGGAGCCTGGTCCTATAACCTGCTCATGTTGGACCGGAGCGAACGTTCTCCAGACCATGGGCAAGTCCCATCGTCTTGGCGCAGGCTTTGACCTGACTAGGGCTGACTGTGGGCTTTGCACTGATGCGCAAGGAACAGAATAAAGCTATTTAAACAGCAGTGTCATCTGATGAGCGTAAGCTTGTCGTTCTCGGGCTAAGGAAGAGGTATTCTAGCCTGTTATTTCTCTCTCTTTGCGTGGAAGAAGCAGGAGAGATTTGAATTACCGGCTGTTCGTGTAATGAGAGGTTTGTATGAACATCAGGTACACCTCTTCTTAAAGCCTCTAGTTTGCTACTGTCAGAGTTGTAGAAAAAACTTTCCAAAAAGCCTAATCCCCGTGTCACGTCTTCCCCGTGTGGCGTTTCTAAAAGAAAGGAACAAAACCAGCCCTCTGCGGCACACGCGCCGCAGATCGCCCTTCCCGCGCCGCGGATCGCCCCTCAGCAGAGCCCGCAGGTGGGAGACGGGGCTTCGCGCCGAGGGTCCGCGGAGGTCTGCTGCAAATCCAGCCTCCGCCGCCAGCACGGTTCGTACAAGCCCTACACCAGAGCACTCTGCAGTTGAAGATTTGGGCGCCATGAATTATGCAAATATTTAAAAGTATGCAAACAATTTCCATAGCCATAACGTGAGCCTTGAGGCATAAAAGGACCATAGAAAATGTACTGAATTTTCAAAAAGCTAGAGCTCTTGCTGGTCCTGGGAATTAAATGTTGTGTCTGTTATGAGGTATCTTGGAAAAAAAAGTCATAAAACAACGTCAAGGAGTTCAAAGGTGGTTTTACACGTCCAGCAGAAGGATCGTGCTGCTGCTGTGGCTTGCTGCTGTAGTGTCGCACCCATCAAGCATCCTTCCCCTGGTGAATGCAGCATTTGAGCGCGATATTCATTATTGAGGTTGAAATAAAATCCAGAAATTTTTCCAGATTTATCCTTTCAAATGCAGAAGAAAGCTGGAGCAGGCGGGCAGCGAGCAGGCCGGGCGACCTGGTACGTAACAGCAGGAAGGCTCCAAGTGCTTGACTATTTCTGTTGTGGTCTGCAGGCATCGTGCCAGGTCCCTCGGATTTGGGTGCTTCAGGTGCCGGGGTCCGGCGTGACTGAGGAGCAGCGTAGCTGGCTGTCCCCTTACAGCCCTGTCCTATGGTCCTTAAACAATTTTTTTTTTTTTTTAATTTAGCTTTGTAATGCTCCTTCCTCTTCCGTGAACTTGGGGTCTAAATTATGGCTGGTTTTGGCTTTAAAATACGCTGGTGTGTATTTGGCTTTCAGAAGATGCTGAGAGCACTTTTTTCTGCAGGTAGCAGAGGCTGGCGGGTGGCTGCATGAAGTGCAAGGCACCCTTTGGGATTTTCTCTGGGTGTGTTTCATATTCATATTATGAGAAAAATCAAAATCGAGAATTTAGGCTTGCCCTTCGTTGAGATTCTTTTCTTTTTCGCCCATCTTTTGCGTTGTGAAGACACAGAAAGAAGGTCTTTAAATTGACTCTAAATTTATAACTCTGGTGCCCCATACCCCACCCTTCTCTCCAGAGCCGGTATCAATAGGGGTTTTGCAGACATAGCTTGAGTCACCAGGCTTTTTCTCGGCTTCCCGTGCTATTGGCCTGTCTGTACCATTTTTTTCAGAATTAATTTTGGGCTGAAAAAGTCTCAAAGAGTGCTTTGTTCCTCCTTGACACTCACTCCAGGGGAAAAAAAAAAAAAAAAAAGAAAAAGAAAAAAACCGTGGAAAATCTGACATCTGCATTGTAGAGAAAAATCAATAGATAGGGAGGAATATAATTATCCCCCACTCCTGAAAGAATTTTTAAGATATTTTTTGTAACAGTGACTCATATCGGCTTAGAGCTTGAATGACATTTTAATTATTTAGGCTTTTTTTTTTCATTTTGAATCACCAAAGTACAGCAGCCTGAAAGGGGTACAGTTGGGCAGAGCAATCTGCGTGAGATGAAAAGGAAGGATTTGGCATGTCGGAGTTCGGCCGCTTCCCTCCCTCGGAGCGGCGCCGGAGCGGGAGCTGCGCGGCGCAGGGGCTGGGGAGCGCGATGCCGCTCCGCTCCGCAGCGGCGGGGTGGATCACCCCCGGGTCCGCCAGTCATGTTTGCTGGCATCCAGTAAATAAGGGAACAGTTTTAGCTTCTTTGGGGAAGTTTGGCTCCTCACGTAAAATCCGTACGGAGTTGTCCGTGCGGGGCGCGCCCGTGGTGGCTCCTGGACGGAGGCTTCCCCTTTTGGGGAAGGGGGGTCCGGGATGGAAGTGGGGCGGGGGGAGCGGGTGGGGAGAGGGAGCAAGGGCAACGCCGTGGATTTTGCTTGGGCGTAGGCAGGTTTAATTGGAAGGGGATCAGCTAATTAGGCAATTGAAAGAAGAGTGAGCACAGGAGGGAAGGGGAGAAAGAGGGCTCTGCGGTGAAGCTGGGGGTCAAAGACTGTGGCCAGCACCCATGGGAGTGGGGCAGAATGGGGCGAGAGCTTAGCAGGAGGTCTGGAGAGCCGGAGGATGCTCCCTTCCCCGGAGGATGCTCCCTTCCCCGGAGGATGCTCCCTTCCCCGGAGGATGCTCCCCCTCCTCTCCGTGGGGTGCCTGAGCCGCGTCCGGGCGGGCCGACAGCCGCGGGCCATGCAGCGGGCAGCCGGCCGGAGGACCCTCGGAGCGGGGAGGCTGGGGATGGGTTTCTGTGGTTCTCATTGTCCGCGGTGGCTGTGATGGGGACACGGGGGAAGGAATCCTCTCCGCCTCTCCTGGGACAGACCCGCGCGGTTCCCACGCTCCGAGCCTTCTGCAGATCCAGAAGGTCTGGGGCAGGTCCTGGGGGTCCAGGGAGGGGTTCCCCTTACGGACTCTGCCAGCGGTAGGAGGGACCAGGCAGTCCTCACAGCTCAGTGTTTTCCTTAATCCTAACGGCAGGAGCTAGGGATCATACGCTAAAAAGGAGCGGCGTCCAAATGTGCTCCTCTCACTGAAAAAATGCAGTAGAAAAGCGAGGACCCCTCTCTTCACACATTCATCCCCTCTCTGATTTGAGAAGGCGATCCCCACCGTGCCACGCTGCAAATTCGGATTTCAGTACCCTGAAACCCAGCAGTGAGGTGTCTTTGGAGGACGCAGCCGGCAGCGCACGGCTCGCATCCCTCTGCGGTTCTGCCTTCCCGTCCCGCGTTCCGATCCCGGTGCCACCACGTGCCACGGCTTTAGGTATGGGATTTCTGCCACGAGTTAATCGATCTCATGAAATGCAGAAATCAAGAGCTGTTGATAAACTTCCTCTCTATGGCTTAATTTCCCCTGAAATGCCTTTTGTTGGATATTCTTTCAATGATGCGGAAGGAGAGGGGGCATGTGAGGTTACTCAATCAAGCGAGACAGGAATTGATTCAGTGGGAGCGAAGGGGTGATTTTGATTTCCACCCCCAAAGTCCCCTGGCCGCCAGTTGGCAAACTTTGTGAATGTATTCAACAATCTACTGCGTTTGAAAGAGAATTTGTTAGTCATAAATAGCTAGTTTTCAGCAGGCTTACTGAGTTTTATAAACAGAACTGGTTCGGTGCCTTGCTGGCTGGGTCAAGTCCTGCAGCAGGCAGGCATGGGGATGAATTTTTGCAGTGTGGGTTTTGCTGAGAATTTGCTGGGAAGTATTTTTTTTCCTCCGGTTTGCTTGCGGATCCGCTCAAGTGACTGCATGGTCATCTTTCCTTTAACACTGTAGTAAGCTGCGAAAGCTGGTGATGATGCTGGAGGCAAAATAGGGTCTTGTTCCACATAGCCAATATCTATGGCCAACAAATAAAATAAAAGTACGGTGACAAAAGTCACCCGTGACAGCTGCGGTGTATCCAGGGCATGCATCAGCTGAGTTTGGGAAATGCCATTTGTATGTGACCCTACGGATGCGGAGCAGGGCTGGTGGATGGAAAGTGCGTGGGGGCTGAGCGAGGACGGCAGAGTGATCAAAACCAGGCATTTCATTGAACACCGTTAAAATTAAAAAAAAAAAAAAAAAAAAAAAGGCCTAAATGTAGTTTTCCTTCCCCTGTGAAAAATGCTGGTGAATTTAATGCACCTTAATTGTGTGAGCCTGGGAGCCCCGGAGGTTGGTGTTTTCGAAGCACAAGCAGGTGCTGCATCTCCATCCTCCCCTGCGCTCCTCAGCCGTGCCCTAAAGGGAGCAAACGTAGTAGGGGAGAAGGTATTGAGCCCATATTTCATTCTGGATGCTAATTCAATCCAGGGTTAACATTTTATAGTTCTCATGCGGACAGCAGCACGAGGAGATTTCTGAGTGTGCAGAATGGCCTGGAGCCGCAGTCAGCTGTAAATTAATATGACAAAGATCTCAACTTTCCCCTTCCCCAGGCCAGGCTTTCTTATTACTGGAGGGGGCTCGTCTGCGCGTTCCGGCTGCCGCGAGCTCGGCCGAAACGATCAAACCCCGGTGTCTTTGTAGCCACCATCCCATCAGTATGAATTTAATAATTCTGGTTAGAGCTGGATTCAAAGCAAGGCCACGGAGGTGAAAGGGCAATTGCTAGTTCACTTAGCCACCTGTTTCCTTCCCTTTAGCTTATATTTAATTTGTATTGCTGAATACCTTTCCCTTGTGATATGCAAGGCTTTGAAAGCCCCTTCACCCACCCCCAGTGTGCAAGCAGAGCCGGCGTTTCTGGGGGTGCTTGATTTTTTTTCCTGGGGTCGTAAGCGTGTGAGCATGCATTCGCCTTTATCATTGGGAAAAGAAAGGCAACTTTAGAAGCCATTTCCCTGTCCCTCCCCAACGCATACGCACGCTTTTTAGTTTTATCGAATGATTAGAGCGGATCATGAAAAGGGAAAAATTCAAAAATGTTTTCAAAAATCCTGATCTCCCGCCCATTAGTCTCCAATCCTTATGTCAAAATAAATGCCGAATTCAAGTTTTTAGCTAATGCTCCACTAGCTGAGAACGAGGAAGAAACTTCCTAAATTTGCCAACTTTAAAAAACCCTTTTCAAGTCATTTTGGAATTTAGAAGACAAGACAGAAGTTAGCGGGCTGAGCTTCCCGTAGCACATCTTTTCCACGTTTCCCACATGATTGCATTGCCACGTGACGATATTAGGAACATTATGCCAAGCCGGAATAATATAAAAATATGTGTGAATGAGAACAGTGACTTCTTACAATGGCAGGGACTGGAGTCGAGGGCGGAAGCCGCGTGCCGCAGGACCGGGTGCTCCTGGCCGGTGCGAGGTCCCCGCGGGGCTCACGGCTTCATTCCACGTTCGTGCGGCATCGCGCCCGCCGGGGTCCCATTTGCTGAGCTGAACTCTGCCGTGCTATCGCCGTGCAAATAGTGAGTACCCGTATGCAGCGTGGCGTCGGGTGCTGTTGCAAATTGCCTGGGATCCGGAGCTTTTCTCCTGTGTTTCAGACCTGTGAAACGTGGCCGGTGTGTTGTAGGATAACCAGGAGTGATGATGCTATCAGCTGGCACGTAGCCCCCGCTGCGCAGGCAGCCCAGCTTCGTAGGTTTAATAAAAAGTTAGGGAGATGGTTGTGTTGGACAAGGAGCTGAAAGCGGGATGAGAAAGGCTTTCCTCTTCGTGACGGTGTCTTATCGTACTCGCATCTTTGGGATGTTTCAAAAGGGCCGTAAAAGCTGGGATGGTTTAGTACCGTTGAAGTCTTCAAAGTGAATTACGGTGGGTAAACGCTTGCCTGTCATTTTTTATCACCCAGCAACTGGAGCTCAGTAGAGAGCTCAGCTCCTCAGAAAACAGGGGCTGGCAAGACCCTGCGCCACGTACAGCAGCAGTTTCTCAGGAGTTAACAGCGGCTGCCCTTGGCAATATTTTTCTGCTTATTGCCTACCTGTAAGCATGGCCAACTTCTGACAGCGTTAATTAGCGCTGAGCTAACAGCTCAGTTTTGATGTTGTATCAAAAAACACGTGGTACCTGAAGATGCTTGAACGCCACAGGGAGAAATTAAAGTTGGGAGGGATGGAAGGGGACCAGGCTTGGCACGGAGAACACCAAACACTGGAAAATATGAAGAGGGCTCTGCAAGCGTTGCTTTTTTTCATTTGTTTCCTGAGCTTTGAGCTTATTCTTTACAAAAACTAGAAACTTAAACATGTGAGAGGAAGAGGGATTGGAGGCTGGTACAGCAGGTTTGTGGTAGCAGCTGCCCGTAGCTGCCGCCTGGAAGCTACTGAACAGTCTAAATGCCTTTAGATGTTCTTGGACTTCGAAGGTATCAGGCAGATCCTACTCTCAAAAAATGCCCCTCAAAAGTAACGGAAAAGTCCTTTGTTAAAACATTTCCATCCCGGTCTTTCTGACAGTCAGGCATTGCCTGCAACACAGCCTGAACGCAGCAAAACATCAGGTTTCTTCTTAAATTTGTCCCACCTCGGGCTGAGCTGCAGGGCTCGGTTTCAGTCATGTACTTGAAACCGAGTGCCGCGCCGCGTCGGAGCCTGCGGCCGGGCTGTTCCCTTTCCCTCCTTTCCTTCTGCTCGAGCAGCGCTGCCAGGAGGTAGCTGGAGGTGTGAGACCTGCCCGCCGTGCGCTGCAGGAAGGAAGCAGTTAGAAATGTGATTTCGGGGTTGCGAGCCCTGCTCTCCAAAGCCCTGCTAAATGATGGCTTTCCTCTCCTTGTTTTCCGTTTAATTTGTCCAGATCGTTCACCTCTTAAACTCTGCTTAATGTTTGCCCCCAAAATACTCCTCGCAAGATGTTTGTAGCTCGTGTCCGAATGAGAGGAGGGTCTTCCAGGTCTGCTGGAGTCTCCTGGGGTTTTCCCGTGCGCGTGTCCTCCGGCTCCTTTTCCTTCTGGTCCCTCGCGGGCCCTCTCCACACCAAGGAGAGGACAGTTGGGGTACCTCAGAGATGCACTAGCCTCTGCTTGTCTGCGAGCAGGGGATGGGGATTTTTTCCCCGTGCTTTGATCTGTGGTATGGCAGCATAATGTGCTGCAGCTGCGGAGTCCAGGCCAGTTCAATACACACAGAGAAATCTTGCAAATGGATCGGGAATTGTTAGCAGACTGAAAGAAATCCAGTGAATGTCAAACTCCAGCAGATGTGGGGATCCCCGTTTCTTCCCTTCCTCCTCCCGTGCTCCCTTGGACCCAGACGCCGTTTCTCAAACTAAGTTTGCATCTTCAAGACAACAGGAGCTGACTTCCAAAAATGTCAGCGGAAGCCAAAAAATTAGGGGAGAGTGCGTAAAAACAGCGTCCCCCCGCGCATGGAGTAGTAAGGTACGTCAGAGCTCATCCTGTGTGTGTCCGTACCCGGGCGCCCACGACTCTTCCCAGCAGGATTATTTAGCGAGCCACCACGGCTCATTCTCCCTCCGTGGTCCTGCTCAGACGAAGCTACAGAGCCCGGTGATTTTCGTGCGCTACGTGCTCTTGTTTCTTGGTCCTACTTCATTTGAAAACTGGAAAACTCACATGGCAGTGTGGGAGTGGAAGTGGACTTGAAGACAGCAGCAGGGTAAAGAAGACTTGAAACGCCCCCTAATTATGAGAGTGGGAGTTTTCTATGCTGAAAAACAGATTTGATATTAAGAGCTTTAAGTGACTTTCCTGTTTGAAAGCTTTGTAGTAAACAGAATGTGATTAACTCCCTTAGTGACTCATTGCAGGAAAGATTTTGATTTTCAGTATGGTGCTGTTCTATCATATACTTGTTTTAATTATCCCTGCTGAATAATAGAGCTTGATAACAGCTTGGGCAAGGTAGGAGGGAAGGTCATCAAGATAGCTGTCCTTTTTTAATATTCCAGCATTCTCGCACAGAGCCTTTCTGAGCGTCTGTCCTGCCGGTGACAGGGCTGCCGGCTGTGGCACATCCTGTGAGATGCTATCAACGCATCCTGTAATTTTAGAGAAGGTTTGAGGGGCAGAGCGAGCTGCGGATGGTTCGGGAGGGGGAGGTGAAGCCGTGACTGTTGACAGCGACTCTGTCTTGTCCCTGCCTCCCCTGCTCCAGCCCTCGCGGAGCCATGGAGAAGAGAGTGACGGGATCTGCTGGATAAACTCCCTGGAGAGTAAAACTGCAGGGCAGGCACCAGTGCCCCCCGCTCTGCCTTCCCATCCCACAAGTCTTGCACGGTATCACTTTGCATCCGTCGTGCTTTTATCTGTGCCTTTATGGACCAGCTCTGCTTGCGTTGGTTTTTTGGTGGTGCTGGTGGGGGGTGTCCCTTTCATGACGATGCTGAGATGCGGACCCCCCAAGCCAGAGGTATTTCCAGGTCTGAGCTCCTGGCGTGGACCCACCTCGGCCGTGCATGGAGCCAGCCCCAGCCGTTCCCATTGCAACCTGCGTAAGACGGCAGTGTGCACGAGGTTTGAAGGTGCCTCTTTCCTCCGGAGGCCGCTGGGAGGGCCGGCGCTCGGGCCTCAGCATAGCTCTCGGGGAGTTTTGGAGGTCTGAAGGCCAGCAGGGATGTGCAGGGTAGCAGCATCCCGCAGGCTGCCCACCCTCCGGGGACGGAGCGGGCACCGCGCTGCTTTGGGACCCTTCCTCGTTCCCGTGTTGTGCAGAGTCGCGTCAGACACCGCGGAAACCTTTGCCTTATTGCTGAATTCCTTATCAGTCGCTTCCGTAAAACAATGATTACCCTTTAGTGTATCATAGAATGATAGAATCCTAGAATTGTTTAGGTTGGAAAAGACCTTTAAGATCATCCAGTCCAACCATTAACCTACACTACCAAGTCCACACTAAACCAGTCAAGGGCAGACCAGACTGAACCATGTCCCCAAGTGCCACCTCTGCCCGTTTTTTGAACACCCCCAGGGATGGGGACTCCCCCACCTCTCTGGGCAGCCTGTTCCAATGCTTGACCACCCTTTCTGTAAAGAAATTTTTCCTAATTTCCAACCTAAACCTCCCCTGATGCAGCTTGAGCCCACTTCCTCTCGTCCCATCGCTAACTACTTGGGAGAAGAGCCCAGCACCCCCTCCCTGCCCCCTCCTGCCAGGAGCTGCAGAGCGATGAGGTCTCCCCTCAGCCTCCTCTTCTCCAGGCTGAACACCCCCAGCTCCCTCAGCCGCTCCCCACCAGCCCTGTGCTCCAGACCCTGCCCCAGCTCCGCTGCCCTTCCCTGGACACGCTCCAGCACCCCAATGTCCTTCTTGTGCTGAGGGGCCCAAAACTGGACACAGCATTCCAGGTGCGGCCTCACCAGTGCCGAGTACAGGGGGACGATCCCTGCCCTGCTCCTGCTGGCCACACTATTCCTGACACAAGCCAGGATGCTGTATCTCCTTGTCGATCCTCGCTGGTTACGATGGCGTTGGTTTGCTCTGTGGCATCTCTAGGGTTTGCCTCTGTGAGGTGCCGCTTTTCCTGCGGCTGGGAGCCGATGCTGGGAGCTCGCAGGGAGCGTGCTATCTAGCTGGCATTTTCTTGGTTGGCCGCGGGATGGGACTGTGGACAAATGGCCCTGCCAGAGGGGACTGGCTTCTGTCCCGCTCCATGAGATGTGCCATGAGGATTTGGGGCTTTTGCTGCCTTAACTCTTCCAGGTTCTTCTGGTTCATTCTTGGCTAAAAACTACGGGATGTAAATTGTCTGGATTCACGGATTTGGAAAATGTGTAATAGTTTGTGTTTACTGTCCTCTTCAGTTAGCATTGGCATGAGAAGTACTTCATTTTTTTATGACTAGGGAAAAAAAAGGAAAAATAATTTAGCACAGCAGATGGGTGGAATCTGCTTGAACTCAGCAACGCGCCTGGTAACAGGTATGATTTAAGGCTGCAAAGAGCCCTATTGGAGGCTGCTGGGGTCACCCCTCTTCACAGACATACATGTCTAAACATCACCTGGTGTAAGGCTCAGACCAAGAAAGGTGCCTATTTCCTATTGATTTACCTGCCGAATAAGCTTGTAACTATTTTTGTGGATCTTTGTTTGCTTAAGAAAGTCAATGTTGGGTTAAGCCCAAGGTCCAACTCCTTCTATTGTTTGTAATAGCAGGCATTAACGGATGCTTGGGGAGGAATATAAAACATAAAGTGATCTTCTGGGGCAGCTCCTGGCAGTCAGACGGTTTAGGGACTTTCCGGGGAGGAGGAGGTTGCGTTCAGGAGTTACCTCGAGCCTGTCCTCTGGGAATGTGTCTAATTCCTTTTGAACACATTTGTACTTTTGGCTCCCATAAAGTAAATGATGTGCTGTATGGAGAAGTCGGTCTTTTGTTCGTTTCTAAACCAGCTACTCGGTCCTTCCATCAGATTGCCTTTACGTCTTGTATCAGGAGAAACGGTCAATAATCGTTCCCAGCTGACCCTAGACTCTGCTCTGTCCTCTCTTTTCCATGCTCAACAGCCCTGGGCTCTCAGACACCACGCAGCCCGTTACAGCCTTGGGAACTGGGTATTTCTGGGTATTTACTTACGAGGTCTACACAGTTTTGCGGGGTCTTTATGTTTAATGCTGCAAGTGGAGATTATTTTAGCAATTCGGATGAAACCAATAGGCCAGGATGTGCTGTGGTGCTGGAATCTCCTCCTCTGAGCTCTCAGATTTTAGCACTGAAAGGTCACTGGTCTCTTCTTGAAAACCTTCCCTACTGCAAAAGTAAAGAAGCTTCAGGATGCTCCTGGTGTAGCCGGCAATGGGTCCTTACAGCAACTCCCCGTATTTTTCTACTAAGGAAGGCAGGAACATTATAATTAGGGGCAATGTCAGGGGTAGGCAAATACCCCCTAATTGTATGCAGATGATAGAGCTGATTCAACCTTTTGACTAGTGAAGCTTTCCTCAATTTGGGATATTGTGATCCTAATCAGGGACCTTTCGCCATACATCAAAGCCGTCAGGCTGAACCGGCATACCTTCAGGCTGGCACGGCTTGATTGCAAGGCTTCCTGCTCGCAGGCTCATCCCTGGCCAGGTGTCTTTCCTGCTGTGGACGACTGATTCCTTTCTACTCTTCATCACCGAGGCAAAGAAATTTAATCCCAATATTACTGCCAGCCCTGGAATGGACCCACTGATTTGGAAATTTCACCCTCTTGTTGCCCTGAAATATCAATGCACGGCAACCTCTGATACCTGCTTATTTCATTGCCAACCTCTAACCTGAGGTGGAGCAGACCTGTCATTAGTGCATCCATCTGTGTTTAGATCTGTCAGCTTCCTTCCCCTTCTCCTCTTTTGTTTCTCTAATTACTTTGATTGCATCTCCCTGTCCAGCTCAGGGCTGGTGAGGCTGCGGGCTCCCCATCCCAGTGTGTGTCACTGGTGCCTTTTCTATATGCGGCAGAGGCGGCTTTGCGAGAGGGAGACAATTGGATCTGGATTTTAAAATTGTGAACGCGGCTACGTTTAGGTCTGCAGGTAGCTTTTTGGTCTGTTACACAGAGCTATCCCAGCGGCAGAGCCTGGTTTTTCCTATTGCTTCTCCATGCTCTGCGCCTTGCGCCCAGCAATGCTGGAAGCCGATGCTGGGAGCGCTGGGCTGCTCAGAGCTGCTCTGCGAAGGCTCGGGCGTGGGTAAGGCATCTTCCAGCACCCTTTAAGCGGCGTGGCATATTCCACAAGGATTTTGTGTCCAATTTTCAGTAAACAGGCAGTGGAAGGAGTCATGTTGGAGCTCTCATGCGTTACGTTGCCCCGGGCGTACCGCCGGGGCCTGGGGTGCGGATGTGCCGTGGGTCTCCGGGGGCGTTCCAGCCTCTGCGCTTCCCTGCCATTACAGACTCTCCCTGTGGTTTCACCAGAGTATTTGGCATCTTGAGATAATACCTTGACATACAAGATAAACTAAGATAAAATATTTGTGACGGTGTTTTTTGTCTTTTTTTTTTTCTTCCCCCAGGGGCTGATTAAAATCCGAGGAGATCGCTGCTGGAGAGAGCTAACTTGCATGGATTATCACTACGAGGTGAGCGGTCTGCACGTTAAAACTAATTTCTCTTGTCTGCTTTACTTCGATAGAAAAATTTTCTCTAACCTTTTCTCTTCTGCCAGGCAGCTCTCCATGTCTTCTTTATCGTAGCCTTCTGTCTCTGGCAATGCAATGTCGGTATGCCAGCTTGGTGATGCTGTTTTTCCCAACCACACTCCTAAAAGACCAATTTCTCTCCGTCCCTCCCCTCACCATCATGGACTGATTCAGGAGCAAACCTGAGCCTGACTGAGAACTCCCTCTGTAAAAGTGCTACAGGAGAGGAACAGAAAGGAGTTTTCCATAGCATTGTGCTGAATGCTTTCTGCTTACGCTTCCAAAATGCAGGCTTATGTAGACAGAAATAGAGCATCTCGGTGCTCTCCAACATGCAGAGCCCTAATCGTTGGCAATTCAGAATTATACGGTTTTATCTTTTTGACATCTGTTTTGGTGATTACATTGCGTTCTGATTATAAACTGTGGTTTGTATTCTGGCTCTGAGCGTTGTCTCCTCTTTGATTACAGAGAGAGGGAGCTTGGCTTCCCCTCTCTTTTTACCTATATCCTTGCATTTGCGTTTTGTATAAACAGCATTAAAAAAGAAAGATGT
Organism: Pelecanus crispus; assembly: GCF_030463565.1. Lineage (NCBI taxonomy): Eukaryota > Metazoa > Chordata > Aves > Pelecaniformes > Pelecanidae > Pelecanus > Pelecanus crispus. The sequence continues at coordinate 2,491,999 of NC_134653.1, read as the reverse complement.
TGCTGCGTACAGCGACGCTGCGCTGGGTGAGTAGCCCTGGTTTAGCGAAGGGAACAGTACTGAAGCAATATTCTCTCCTCCAGACTAACTCTGCAGCCAGTGAAAACGGCACTCTCCGCTGTTACGCCTCTGATCTATGATCCGCATCCGTCTAACGAGCGGGTGAGCGCGCCGCATCTGTTGGCTGAGACTTTGCAGCCTCGTGCTCGGTGCCGCGCTCGCCCCGTGTTGGTAGGACCTGGGTACGTCTTCGTGCCCCAACCACGCAGCTGTTGTCAGCCGGCAGGCCTGGGCTCGGTCCCTGGAGATGTGCCTGTGGGGTGATGTTCTCAGCGGACCTTCATCGCGTCTGGAAACCATTTCCCCCTTCCAATTAAAGCTGGCAGGGCCTGACTTCTCTGACCCGCAGAACGTGTTCCAAGGTGTTGCCTATGAATTACTTTTTACGGGGTAGGCACGCTGAGCGGTGGAAACGGGGACGCTCGTACAGGACCTCTGTCTTTCCACCCTTGTGCGAAGAGAATTGCATGTGGGTGCCAGGGACTATGTTACCAGTCTTGTTACAGGACTGGGATTCCTCTCCCCAAAATAGGGGAAAAAAAAATCTCTCCATTTCCCAGGCGCTGACAGCTTTATTTTTCACTTTTGTGACTGAGTCAACTGGTTGCACGTTTTGAAATGGAGTTTTGCAGGTCCAGAAAGCTGTATCTGCCTTTTCGGCTTTAATGCTCTGGGTTTTTTTTGTTATTATGATTTACTTTTAATGGGGTTTCACCCAGTGAATGCAAGGGTGACCTTTTACGAAGCCTGCTGCTCGATTAGCTCTTGTTGGACCGTCGGTGTCCTGCTTCATGCCGAGTAAAACTTCAGATGCAAAGACCCTTCAGTGCTGTTGTTCTTAATCCCGAACACAAAGGCGGCTGCGGTAAATTGTCCTTCGTTTTTGCCTAGCAGCACGAGGGCTCTGCTCCGCGTGCTGCCGGGCACCTGGCAGCAGTCAGAGAAAAGCCAACTCAAAGCGAGCCCCCCAGAATCCCCCGGCCAGCTCCGCTGGTGACCCCAGCCCACAACAGTCAGCCTGCGTAATCCCAAATATTTCAGATCAAAACCAGAATCAGTTCTGTAGCCCAGAAGGCTAATTAAGACCATTCCTGTCATATCCATAACGCAGGATCCCCAGCCTGTGCAAGTAATTGGGAACAGGGGCAGGGGGCAGATCACATTATCAATATCAATTATTTTAATCCGCACAAAAGAAGCTGCAATAAAAGGAAAATGAAAGAGGCCAAACTTTGTCTACGAGCGATAACAGACAAAGGGCTGCAATTCACCTGCTGATTTCAACCAGCCGGAGGGAGGGAGAAAAGGGCGAAGCTGAAGATCCTTCTGCGAGGGAGGGAGGGAGCTGGGAATCTGCTCATAATTAGGATGATAAAACTGGGTATTGGACCAGCTCGTAAGTGGACCTGGGCCAAATGTAGTCTGCTCTGATGTATGTTGGCCACCCCAGCTCTCCTGTTCCAGTCCTGAACTGCAGTCCAAAATCTACATGGGCTTCTCTGCCAAGAGAATTAATGAAAACACATGGCCTCCATCTCTCGCGTGGTGAGCGCGCCCTGGACTATTTATTTGTAGTAGAACCGGCAGCTATGCTCGTGGAAAATAACATTTCCACTTTTGTCAGGAATCATGTATAAAATAGTAAAATGTTGTTATGGCTTGGGTAATTAAACGGAGCATATTTTTCCTCCCTCTTTCCTTTCTAATGTGCAGGGCCTTAATCCCAGCCTTTATGGAGATCTGTTCCTCAACTGAAGCCTCTCTGTTTAGAGGGCTTACGATCTGTGACGCTGTGTAATTTGGAGAGGGAAATGGCAGAACGCATGGTTTACATAGGAAAGGTATTTTCCTACCAGCCCTAACGCTCCTCTGATCCCTGAGGAGTAGATGGGCTCCAGTAAGTGTGGAAGAGAAAGGCAGACACTGATGGAGACGAGAAGACTTTGCTACAGCACCGTACACAGCCTGGCACACGGAAACTGTCTGGAGGCTGGGATGAGGGGTGGAGGTAGAAACGCTCGGCAGATTAATCGTAGCTCTGGGTGCCAGGAGTCCCAAACTCTAATCCCGGCTTGGCAAGACACCGTGAACAGGGAATCGAACCTCCTGCCGCATTAGTTTCTTTGCTAACGTGGCCAGAGGCTCTGAGGTAGGTGCGTACGTTTGCACCCCGGGGTGCACGCAGGTCGGGGCTCCTCGTGCCCGTCGTGCCCCGGAGCTTCTTGTGCAGCGGTGTCCGCATCAGCACGTGAAAATGGACGTGCCTGGGCGGTAACTGGCAGGTGAAGTCCTGGGGTCTGACGTGCCGTGGGCTTTATTTATCATTTATTGGGTTTGCTGTCGCTTCACTGCTGGCGGTGGTTAGATGGCTTTTTTCCCCTATAAGAAGTCCCAGTAAAAGGGAGGGGTTTGCTCCGTGGAACCTGTTCCTGATGCAGTTAACGCGGAGGGAAGCTGCTTCTGGGTTTTAGGTCTGTTTGTCATCATGATTATTAAGCATTTATCTACTGTGTACACAATGGTTTACAAATATGCACGCAGCGGTTTGCAGGCTGGAGCTAGATTTCTGCTCCCACTGGAGTGCGCGGCACGGATCCCACGGCGTTCGGCGGCATCCTGCCCCTTGGGCGAGACGGAGGCAGCCTGGGTTCCCCGCTTGTGCGAGCGGGGTGACGTGGCTGAGCGTGTCCCCCTGCCCCTGCCTGTCCCTGCCTGCTCCGCAGGGCATCCTTCCCTCCCTGCAGAGTGCAACAGCTCCCTCCCGTAGCCAGGCTCCCATATGGACCAGGGAAAAAGTCTGCTACGGAAGGTTTTGAGCCGCTTGAGGCCCTTTCTGGAGCTTGCACAGCTTGCAGGACGCTGCCCAGGCATGGGCTGGAGCAGCTTTCTAACCACTGTTAGTAGGTACCAGGACTGCGAGCCAGGCGTGGGATCGGGGAGCACCAACCTGCTCCCCAGGGGCCTCTTACTACTCCCTCCCGTGCCAGGCTTTATCTGGCCCAGGCTTTGCTAATTCTGGGTGTGCTACATAGCTGGCACAAGCACAATGTCTTAACATGCTCCAAATGGAGCAAATCCTCTTGTGCAAGACCCGTATTTTAAAATCTCCCCACCAAACCTGCAGCTCTCCGACGCTCGCGCTTACAGAGCAGAGCACCTTGCGACCATATGTCTTGGCACGGGCCAGGTTTGAGTGGCACAGGCAGGAGATGAGCATTTCTGACCTGCAGCCAGTCCAAATGGAGCTTGTGTTTCTAGATGCTGGTGGTGGTCTTGGCAGAGTAGTTAAGCAGATAATCTTTGGGGTTTAGAAATGGGCAAGTCCTACATGGTCACATCTATTGCGTCTCCCCGCATTCCAGTGCAGAAGTGCTCCCTGTGAGATGCAATCCAGTGATGCATTTTTATAATGGCTGCCAAAGTATTGTTGTTTTTTAATTACAGACAGATATCTTGTAAAATTCAGCCACCAACTGGTAGGAACAGCTGCCGAAGCAGCTGCTCGGGCAGGCGAGCCCCGCTGAGTGTCCTCCTCCTCTGCCAGCTTTGCACTGAACCTGGGCAGGAGTTTTTAAACACTTCCGGGGGTCCCTCATGGCCCGGTGTTGGGTGAAGATCAGCAGAGGGGCGAGCCATGGCATGCACCAGGCAAGGAACCTGTGGCCCTTCTGCTCCCTACCCGAACAAGTCGTATTTTCTATTTTTAATTTTAAGATAAATTTCTTTTAAGTGATGTTTTGAAGGGAATGCCTTTTATCCAAGAGTTTCTCCATAATTTGCATCCTTTGCTGCAGAAAGCCAGGCTAGGAAGGCAAACTTACTACTGAGACAAAGATGAGGCAGAGGGATAAAGGGAAAGGAGAACAAAAACCCACGCCGGAAGCAACAAAATCTTTGGCAGCGTTGGAAGTAAGACCCAGGATTTGGTTCCCTGCTATGGAGTTATCTGTAGGTGCTCAGGATGGGTCGGTTGCCACGAGGCAGGAAAGTTTGAAGGACTTTGCTGAACCAACCTCTTCTTAATAACTGAGTCACATTTTAGTTCTGAATTTGTCAGTGCTGCTGAGAAAAGCTTCGTTCTTTACGTAAGGCACCGCACAGCCACAAAGGTCACTTCTTCTGATTTGTACAAATTGTCACTAATTATTCCGTAGCTGTTTTTCTTAAATAGAGGCTGTCAATCAGCGCTCCAGCTTCTGGCATACAGCAGCTCTCCAGTTCCTGGAGAAGCTCTCCAGAGCACAATGTCTTTTGTACCTAATTACGGGCTTGCTGACTGATAGCTGCGCTGATAAGGATGAGAAGGAAGCTCTAACTGCTCTTTAACTGCCTCTTGATTTCTTTTCTCCCTTCTCTTCGCTGTATTAGACCTTGTTAGACTTTTCATCTAGCTTTTTCCAACCTATTATGAAACAAAAAGTAAATAATATCTAGCAATTCATTTTGATAAATCAGAAAATGATCTGCTTTCATGATGCGTGATGTCTCAGGATGGGCTTCATTCCAACAGTTTGCATTGCTGGGAGCGAAATTGTTCCTAGCAGGGAAGCAGGTACTCGGATCTCACGCTCAAAATGCATGTTTTAAAGTTACAAATTAATATGAGGGAAACGGTGCTGAATTAAACGGAAAACAAGAATATTTAAAAGACGTAACCATGCAAAGCATTTTGGAGATCTTTTTAATAACATTATAAAATATATATGTAGCATCCTACATTTACAATCATTGGCCCTTTACAGAATTTTCTCCTTTCTGAAGACAATAAAGGTGAATCCTGGCAGGACCGATGGTCACAATAATGAATTAAGGCCAACAAAATGTATTCCCAAGCTGTGGCTTCACTGTGGAGCTCCCAGGTCTAGTCTGGCTATGGGAGCTCAGGTTTGACAGGTGGGCTTTCCAAAACTGATGTCTTCTGGGGGAAGCACGGGTCTTCCCCTTAGGACAGCCACCAAAGGCAAACCAAAGAAGCAAACACCTCGGTGTTTCTGGCACAGCGTGGCTGACCCAGTTGGTTGGCACCTTTCCCCCTTGCCGGTGTGAAAGAGTCCCATTTTGTTTCACTGAATGCAGAATAACTTGCGTCTCTGCTCCTTCCTTCGTGCAGGGTGTGAACTCGCACGGTTTTGCTGATGGGTTTGGCTGGTTCCCCGTGGGACACGAGGCGCCGGCTCGCAGCAGTTGAGTTACCAAGGTCGGGGCTGCTTCCGAGTCCCGGCGCGTGTGTTGCCAGACGAGGTTTGCTGCAGAGTTGGTTGAGGCTTGGAGTAGGGACAAGACACAGCCTTGACATGAGGAAATTTTACAGCTTTTTCCAAAAGCGTTTGAAAAGGGTGTGGAAGTCCAGCAGTCCGTGCTTGCAGGGCCTGGGGTGAGCTCAGCGCTGCTGGACACGTGGCTGTGAGCCCAGGGCGACTGCCTGCCCTCAGCATCTTGGGAGGGTTTTAAGAAGTGACCATGGGATTTGGTAGACGTGCCGTGGGTTTCTGGAGTTGCTCGCATCCTATCGTTACTTGAGACAGTAAAATTTGTACTCTGAAAGCTGCATTTTTATAAAAATATGAGTGAAGTGCATTGTGATCCATCTCTGCCCTCGCTGGACAGCTTGCCCTGTAGAAGCCAAAGCTGCTGTTGATGAGTCCTCCATACAAAGAGCAAGGCAGAGGAAGCGCGGTTCTGCCCATGGTGGATTATAAATGCAGGTTGTTTTTATCTGCTGTTGTAAAAGCAAACTGTTCTTTGAGTTAAGGCGACTGATACCATAAGGAAGAGCATGCTTGTGTTGCTCTTTTTTTTTCTTTTTTTTCCCATTTGGTCATAAGTTTTGAAAAATGACCTTTTCAGAGGCATAATTGAAAAACCAGTTGTCCTCATTCACACATATCGAAGGGCTGCTTAGTGTGGATTTGAAGCTGAGGATTAGGTGCTTTCTTCTGGGTTTTGGTGACTCGCATGATGTCAGTGCTAGCACTGGAAGAAGGGCCAATTCCTGACCTTGCCTGTGATCAATTAAGTAACAAGATCCATCATAAGGTAAGTGCATGAAGCAATAATATTGGCAGATAAATGTCAACACGACATCAAAAGCTTATTACGCTGTATCTGGATTTTGTATCAGGCTGCTGCAAGAAGGTCTCTATCTGAGACAGGTTTTCAGATGAATCCCAGGTGCTCTGTATTGGATGCAGGATATCTTTGACTGCAATTTGCTAGAAATGTTTGTTATTCCCAGCTTTGGGCCAGGCTCTGTTGTTCTAATAACAGCTAAATGTGCACATCACTTAAGAAGAGAGGGAGCGAATGCTTTTAAAGGCGGAATTTGCGCTCAGCTTGAGAAGATAGGTGCTGCTAGGTTTGCACAGGTCGGGTTTACTGGCGGGAGGACGGGCAGAGATTCGGTGACTGTGCAACCTCCAGCTGAGCGTGTCTCGGAAGGAGGCCCGGTTTTCCAGAATTTGGGCGCTGGCAGCGGGTTCTGCTGCAGATGATCGGCGCTTCTGAAAATGAGGTCTGAGCTCTCGAAAGCTGCGAAGTAGTAAATTTTCAGAAGTGTAACCGTCCCTGCGGAGTTGCAGTTTTGGAAGACTGAAGAAGTAGTGCTAAATACTGACACTGATGCCCAGCCGTGCTGCTTTTTACAAAGTGAGAAGGAATACAGGTCTTCTGCAGTCCAAGGATGCTCCAGAAGAGCTAGGGTGATGAATAACGTCGGACCTTAAGCAGAACAAAAGCAAATTTCTCCTACTTGCAGGGACATGGTAGGGGATATTTTATTCCAAGCAGAGCAGGCAGGGAAGCTGCTTTCCAGAGTCACGCACTCATGAGAGCGTAGGTTTACTGTCAGCCAGTGTTTGGTCCAGCAGTCTGGCTTGTATTACCCTGAAGAGCAAACGGGAGAGACGAATGGTAAGTGGATTCCCAACCACCTCCAAGTCAGCATCAGTTCAGCTATCGTCTTCATCGGGCCCAGGATCCTGGCAGTGAACTTAGGAGAAGGGGGAGGAGTGTCTGGTCGGAGAACTATCAAAATAAAAGGTAGAGCTGCAAATCAGCATCATAAAGCAGACCCAGCATCTTTGGCCCAGGCTCAGGAAACCACATACTACTGAAGTAAATTGGACATAAGCAGGTGCTGAGAGAGAAACTTTCAGAACAGCTTTAGAAGGAAACTAATGGCAGGAATTGGAGGGGTGGGATAAGCACGCAGTAAGCGATCCCTCCCGGACGCCAGCTACCATGGGCGGCAGAGCACCGGCTTTGCTGCGGGATTTTATTTATCTCTTCGGTGCAGTTCAAGAACTGCTTTTCTCTGTGCGTTTCTTCACCAAAAGTCACTCTATTAAAACAATCAAAAATAAAGTGAGCAACCTCTGTGATTCTCACTTAGCTATAAGCCAAGCAGGTTAGTGGCACCTGCCACTTGGGTCACCCACTGCTTCCCACCAGTTGCCTCAGCTTTCCCCTGATTTCCAGCAATATTAAAACAAAATAGGATAAACCAGCAAAAATTGAGTGGAAATGCCCCCCAGGGAACTTTCTGTTGTGAGCCTTTTGAGGTTTTTGAAGCGTAGGAAGACATTATCCCTCCCCACTGCCGGGATCAGCAGCAGAACTGTCAGTCACACGCTATAAATGCATTGGGAATATGCCAATACCGTTTTCAGCAGTAATACAATTCCTCTTCCTGGATTCTTTTCTGTTTTTCTTAAGGATTTGTTTTAAGCCTGGTGAAAGCTTCCTGTACAACTATTGGATTTCATCTCTTCGTTACACTCTCCCACTGTTTCAAACTTGTTTGCAGACCACCCAGGACCCTCATCACTTGCCTTAAATATCCTCCTCTTTTCTCTTCCTCCCCCCTCCACCCATTTGGTCGTTTTCAATCCTAATCAGATTAATCCTTACAACCCGCTTCACAGCCACTTAATCAGCTCTCCGTGCCCTGAGCCTGTACGTGGCTTTTATCCTGCTGGCCAGCTTCTCCGGTGGACAGGAACGATGGAGCCCATCACTTCCCTCTGCCTACCAGGAGCGGTGGGGAATAATCTATGGCTCATGAAATGTTCAGGACCCCGGGGGTTTGTCAGCTTTGAAGATAACAGAGGCAATGCTCTGATAATTATTTAAATTGTGGATTTATGAGCTAGTTAATGGTGTGTTTTAAGAAATCTGCAAGGAGGAGGAAGATGACAAATTTCAGTGCTATCTGGAAGACAGAAACAAGAGGGGAAAATGGTAGAAGAAAATTTAAGAGCTTTCCAGTCTTTCCAAGTAACATGTCTGTTATCTCTCTTGCTTTATGGATGAGAATTGCTCAGTTGGCCTCCCCGATACGGTGTCAACAACTCCTCTATTTCTACCACAGCATCTTGGTCCTCCAGGCTCCACAGCCACGTCCACCAGGCAGGGCTGGCTGCCTGGCGCAGGACCGTGTGCCGACATTGGGCAGCCTCAACACCCAGCGCTGGGACTTGCTCAGACCTTGCCCAGAGCCCTCACACAGGCGCACCCACCCCTGCGTACTCCGAATGGTCAAAACTAGTCTCCGTGGCAATAAGTATACTAATTTTTTATCATCCTTTGTGGCACGCATGGACATTAAATACTGTCTTTTCTGGTCTTCTGCCTAGCACCATGCCAGGGAGTCTAGGGAGAGTTGGCCTTCTCATCCATTCCCACCTTCCCCAGTGTTTGTAGGGGATTAACCATCATTCCAGTTCCCTTGCTTTGGAGACCTTTGGGATGATGCAAACTGTTGGTGTTTGCCAAAATTTAGTGCTCTTCTTTTCCCATAATGTTTGCTCTCAAAGGTCCAGAAGTCTAAGCAAAACTGAAACTTGATTTGAACTTGAATGCTGCGATTTCATGTAGTATCAGCTGCAAAACGGTGCATGCAGGGCTCCAACTCACAATTAAATTATCCAAAAACCAGCCTATGTCCTTGCCATCTGCTTTTCCAGGGAAAGCAAAATAACTACAAGCTTTTAATTGCAGATAGAGTTTAAACAAATAGGGTGTTGGTTTACAAGCTGGTGCTTTCTTCTTTGGAGATCAGATTACATTTTCGTCAGATTATGAAAACGTGCTACTGTTTCATCTCTTTCTTTAACTATTAAATGTGTTAAATTGTTCAATGAATTTTCGCATAATAGAGAAGTCTGTCCTAATTTAATAAGTCAAATATTGAATTTGTTGCCTACAAAAAAGCAGACACACAAAAAAGTTCTACCGAAGAAGCTGTGTTCCCAGTGGTAGGCGTGTTTGCGCATCTTTCCTCCTCTGGTCTCTTACTAGGATTTTCTTACAGGAATAACTATAAGAAACTATTCCAATTCTCGGGTTAACCCTATATGAATTATTGCATGCACCGAAAGTTTTAAGTTCAGCTTTAATTCCACAGAAATGTTGGTCTGTCTGGGAGAAGGACCAGCCATTGGCAGAATTTCATAAATTGTAGAGCCCTTCCATTCGCTGGTAAAAGTTTGAATTATTTGCATATCTTCTATTTACATTTGATTTATGCTGTTTCCATGCAATTCCTTGTGTTTTCAAACTTTCCATGTTGAACGTATACTTGATTTGAATTGCAGCACACAGGTAACATCACGTAAGTAATCAGGGGGCTGATGGCCCCATACAATTCCCATACGCATTTCCCCTCCCTACCGTAGATCTGGAAGAATTCCATCTATTTCTCCAATGCAGGTTTGTTTTCTGTCTTGCAACGATTTTAGTTCTCACAGCAAGCCTTGTAACTCTGTAAAAAGACAAATACAGCATTAGGATGGTGCATGAATGAGTTAATAGTAAGCCTCTGCTGTGGTGTTTTGCTCCAAAGTCGTGTGCGCCAAACTGACCTTTAATCTTGGAATATAAATCACTTTCCAGTCCTATTATTTGTAAAATCCTACAGGCTTGCAAATGCACAAAAGAAGCCTTTGTCTCTTATTAATTTAATTTATAGGTTAAAGTTTCAAATCAGTGGCAAGCAAAAGCTGATTTACTGTTCACTTCAGGAATTGCTGTTCTGGAAAGCACGGTATTTGCTGGACTGTCTAGAAATTGTGATATGTAATTAGGAGCTTCTGTAATTATATATAATGTAATATAATTTGCTTATCTTTTGGGGTATGTATTATGCATAAAAGCTGGGAGGGTAACTCAATGTGGATTAGCTCTTTCAACCCTAAAAACTCAACAGATCAGTAAAGCCACTGTTTTTTGTCTTATTCTATTAACATTGTGGCAGGATCAATGTTTTCAAGCATTAAAGTTGTTGCCCTTTTCTTTTACGTATAGAACCGTCCCATCATCTCTTGTACGATGCTATTTGTGCTGCAACAAAAAATAGCCACTTCTGTCATAAAATCTAGATAAAAGCAGTACAGATCTTTTTCCCACCAGTTTAAATCCAAACAAAGCAACATTTCCTATTATTTAATTTTATTTAAGCTATGAAATTCCCATGTGGAGTCAGATGTGTGGCACTGGTTTCTCTTCCCAGAGTTAGCAGTGTTCCCACCTGCAGTTCAGACCCATTTCTTCCACTTCATGGGACTTCTAGTTAAGCAATCTTCTAACCAAGTCTTCTAGTCTGTCTCAAAACAACTTGAGACAGAGAAATAAAACTTTTTCATAACATGCTGTCATACCACATTCCAGGGTAAAAGCTTTGACCGCTCAAGGTGCTCAGGAGAAGCTTTTACCTCTTGACCAATTTACACGGAACAGTAGGGATTGTGAATTGTTGCTCTTGCAAGCATTATGGAAATATTTGTGTTAAAAATGGCATTTATCTTACTCATATTCATGAGTTCACTTATCTATATTTTCCAAGGATCATATTCTTCCTCTTCCCTTTCAGCCTGGCCGTCTCGATGGCTAAAAGGGATTTTATTGCTTTAGCATTAATCAAGACATTTGACAGAATTGAACTGGATCCTGTCCAATTAGACTGAGACAATATTGAATTTCGAACTGTCATGCTGGATCCATTTGAATGTAACCCAAGCTTGTCGGTCCCTGCAATCGATACATCGGTTTAATAACGCCAGCCCGAGGTGAGCGAATGCCCACCTTTCCCCTGCAGCCGTGGACGGTGAGGGAAGTTGGTGAAGCCGTGCCTGGGCTGCGTGCTAGGGTTTCCCGTCAGCTGCTGAGGGCACTGACCAAAAACTCCGTGGGACAAGCAGGGAGAAGGGTTTCTTTCCTTCTTCTTAGAGCCACATTCAATGAACTCGCCTTCCTCGAGGAACCTGCTAACATCTGCAGTCCTGCCGCTGGTTCTGCTCGGCACTCAGAGCCGTTGGCCGTCTCGGTGAGCTGGGACCAACAACCCTCTTTCAGCCACGTTTCCCCTTAGGAGTAATGCAGCTTTTTTAGCTTCGGGGTGTCAGGCCATCCCCGCTCACGCAGAGGAGAGCGTGGGGAGACATAAACCCACACCTATTGGAGCTAAGCAAATTCCGCTCTGCAAATAATACTATTAAAGAGCATTTAGTGACATATAAAATGTGAGTTGGCTTTAATACCCACTAGTCTAACTGCATCGCTTGCCACAAAGAACATGTAGGTTTGTTGGTAGCTTAAGGGCCTTGCAGCAGTCTTCATCTTGTTTGATAAAATTTCCTGTCATCTGTCTAAGGAGTAGAAATAGTATCCCACGCAGGAGCTGGCCCACGCTCTGTGTGAAATGAGCTAGGGGTGGTAAGTCCTTAAGGCAGTAGTTGCAATTAACAGTTTGCAAGCAGCCCACAATGGAAATCTGCTTGAATGTGTTACCCTTGGCCCTGAGGCAAATAAGTGAAATATTTTAATTCAAGGAGCTAATTGCAATTTTAGCAGCCTTTCCAGACCAAGTTTAGCAGATGATGTGAAACGCCGTCCTGCTCTACTCTCGGCCAAATGACTAGGAACACCGGCATGGATGCTGAAACTCAACGTGAGCAAGAACAGGCTGGGAATGTTTCCTGACTCGTTATGTCGTTCAGTAATGATTTTTTTAGTATTGCTGCCACACTTTAAGTTGCTGCAAATCACCATAAAGAATATTTTCAGCAACTACAGAAAGAGCCCCACGAGCAGATAGCGTGGTCAGATCCTGAGATCTCTAGTTGCCAGCTCAGGGTGCCGTCTCCCTTTGCCCTCGCTCACCGGTTCTGTTGGTAAACGGAGCTGATGGACGTTTCCCAGCCTGTTCCTCCTTTTGAACATTGAACCTGAACTATCTGAGTGCACAAGGGATTGACAGGGGAGAGCAGGAGCCAAAGAAAACTGCAGTAACCTCTTTCCTCTGCCAAAAGAAGTGAAAGGATAATGTAGCGTGTAGTTATCAAAGGGTGGTTTTCTCAAAGCCTGTCAAACCTGACTTTCCTAATTGAACTTTGGTTTTATTATACAGAGAGAACTCTCTTTTGTAACTTGCCGAGATTAAAGTTCACATGAGGGTGCCTCTGCAATTTCTGCGCCCCTCGTCTTGCATGTTGACCTTGAGTTTGGGTGCTGTCATTATGGAAACTTCCTCTTCCAGCAGTTCTTGTTCCAGCCTTATTCTAGCAGAGGATGCCTGGGAAAGTCCGACGGAGATTGTCAGAGAGAGACTGAGGCTGCCGGGGAGGATCCGCACCTGAAACGCTCCGAGGGGAGGCAGCTGACCCTTCCCGCGTCCTAAAGGGATGCTCTTCTGCTAAATTAAGAATGCTTGGACAAGATCATTCTGAATAGCAGCACAGTACAACACGCTAGCTTCTCTAGCTATGTAGAACAGCATACCACGTATGCTAACTGCTAGGTGACTTAGGGCGTAAGCGTTCCTCTACAAGAATGGCGTGGGCAGCAGGAGCAGGGCAGGGATCGTCCCCCCGTGCTCGGCACTGGTGAGGCCGCACCTGGAATGCTGTGTCCAGTTTTGGGCCCCTCAGCACAAGAAGGACATTGGGGTGCTGGAGCGTGTCCAGAGAAGGGCAGTGGAGCTGGGGCAGGGTCTGGAGCACAGGGCTGGTGGGGAGCGGCTGAGGGAGCTGGGGGTGTTCAGCCTGGAGAAGAGGAGGCTGAGGGGAGACCTCATCGCTCTCTGCAGCTCCTGGCAGGAGGGGGCAGGGAGGGGGTGTTGGGCTCTTCTCCCAAGGAACCAGCGATAGGGCAAGAGGAAATGGGCTCAAGCTGCGTCAGGGGAGGTTTAGATTGGATATTAGGAAAAATTTCTTCACGGAAAGGGTGGTCAAGCATTGGACCAGGCTGCCCAGAGAGGTGGGGGAGTCCCCATCCCTGGAAGTGTTCAAAAAACGGGCAGAGGTGGCACTTGGGGACATGGTTCAGTCTGGTCTACCCTTGATTGGTTTAGTGGTGGACTTGGTAGTGTAGGTTAGTGGTTGGACTGGATGATCTTAAAGGTCTTTTCCAACCTAAACAATTCTAGGATTCTGTGATTCTCAATGTGTTTTCTTCTGCCAGCGGTCCCCGCGCAGTGGCCTTGCAGGGCTCGGGGCAGCTGCGAGGGGCTGGGGAGCTCACCATTTCTTGGCCAGATCCCGCTGGGACGCTGCTTGTAAGAGGTGCTGAGCGTTTCCAGCAGGTTGATCCCTTTGTTTCCCAGAAACCCGCACACACAAAGTTTTAAAAGGGCAATCCTTTAATTCTTTAAGCCGCTAGTCTGAATTTCACCACGGTCTGTGAATTTGTCATCATTGCGAATTTCCTTTAGAAGTTTTGTAAGAAATGCAACCAGAAACATGTCTTTAAAAAGCAGTTTTTCTTCATTAATGCATTTCACTTCTGCAAAATGTTTGATCGTTAGTATTCCTCTGCGTGTGTTTGTGTGCAATTTTCATCAAGTTGCTCCTGCCGTACATTTTCCTAACCGCGAGCAGGATCTCACAGTGCTTTTTATAACTCCCTTTTGCAGTTAGCCGTGCCAAATATGCAGCAGCAACACACGTGACCCGCCTGTGCTACCGGCAGACAAGCGTTAGCTGATTACCTTGGGGGGATGTAAAGGCCAGCAGTAGTTAACAAACATGGCCGGTTTGCAGCTTGAGTATTGCAGGTATTGTGTGATGACTCCTGTAAGTCTCTCGGCAGTATGATTAACGTCAAGCCCAGGGCTTTCCTCGTTACTGTAACGAGTTTATCAAGCTGATGGGCGAGGGTGGAGGGCAGTTCCCGGGGATGATGGAGCGCGATGCTGCACAGCAGTGAAAGCCATGTGTGTTGCGTTATGTAATTAAATGCAAAGCTTTCTCAGCTAGAAAGTGCTTCTGAGTTGATGCGTGTTCTTGTTTGTGGGACAGCTGTAGGTAGAAGGAAAAGCTGCTGTCGGAAGGACTGTGAAAGATCAGTACGGGGCAGGGGTTGTTGCCTTTTTTTCCTTCTGAAGTTAAAGATCTTCTAATGGTGGCAGTTAAGCAGCTCGGGTGCTTTTGAGGATTTTATCCCTGGCTTTGTCCTGTTTAGTGTCTTCATATCCGCAGCCCATATGAATTATTGGGTCTTACTCCTCTTTCTAGCTAGAGTAAGTGAAGAGTAACCCAGCACGGAAGGTCAGGAGGCGGGAGTGGGACCCTGCAAGGCTCAAAGGGCACGAGGGAGAAGCTGAAGCGCAGGAGCGGGTATTTGCTTTACTCCGTGCTCGGCACTGTCTCCTATTTTGTCTGACAAGGATGAGTCCAGGTTTCATTCGATGCGATTTGCCTCCGGCAAATCTCAGAGGAGCTCGTGCCAGGCTCGAGACCTTTCAGCCTATCTCCCTGTGAGAGTACTTTCTTTGGGCAATAATACGGGCTTTTAGCAGGGTTGCCTCTACATCCAGCATGGTATGGGTTTAATTTGCTAGCTAAGATGTTACTGGCTAGATTTCTAATGTTTCCTCTTCTATGAAATCTTATATGTCACCTATACGGGAGCCGTTTTGGCTGGGGATTTTTAGGAGAGCACTCAGGAATTCCTTACTGTTTCTCTGGCACTTTAGTTCAATTTACACTGTACACTAAAGAAATAATTCCCTTTAGGCTAGGATAGGTTACACGCTCCTCTCCGTGGAAGAACAAAGGACTGTCTGTTACAAGCGTGCGTGGTTATAAGTTGGGAGGTGACGCTGCAGACGGTGAGGATGCGAGATGGGATTTTGTGGGCGTTTCACATTTAGGGGCTTGACGAGCAATGAGAACATTGCAATAAAATAGGACACAACCCCTTAAGTACTGGAAATGTAGAAATACATGAGATGATTAAAGCGCAGGGTGTGGGCTGCGTTGTTGTTTCCTATAGGGACGCTGTCGCAGCCCGTTGGGGTTTGGGGAGGCTGGATCCTGTGCTCCTCGCTTGCTGAGAGGGGTCGGGTGGGTCGTCGCTGCCCTTCGGCTCTATCGGTGCCTGCGAACGGCTCTGCCATCCTCCGGAGGCTGGACGGACTCCTCCAGCTCCGACTCTGTGGAGTCTCTTGATGCTGAGCTTAACTTGCATCTTTGTACCACGTTTGGGCTTTTTTAGTGCCGCTGAGGTGCTGGCCTAAAGCCGTCGTTAAAGGTGGTGGCCAAAACTGGGTGAAATCGCTTCAGGTTTTTTGTTAGCGTCAGTCGTTTAACCAGATCTTTGTGGGGAACATTAGGTTTTTGCTTTCTGCTAAGTTGTCCTAGGGGGTCCCCGGCGTACTGCACCCTTTGCTGCTTTTTTGGTCACATCCTCTGCAACGGCTTCAGGCTGGTAGAGCCCATCCTTGCGTCTTGGTGGCAGGGGAGCCCTGTGCAGGGCGTGCTTTGACATTCCCAGAAGAGCATGACATAAGAGCACTATATAGCCATAACTGTGGTATCTTTTCATGCAGACTTTTAGTCCACCTCCTTCTTAGAGCCCGCTGGAGATGCGCTCCGTGGCCTGGTGTTCACGTGGCTCTGGTGCATGCAAACCTCTGCACAGTAGCAAGCCCTGACCTCTCTTGCAGGACTTTTCACACTGGGAAAAATGAACCCCCGTGGACCCTTAATAGGTGTTTTCATGTTTGGTTTAAGGGGGCTCCACAACATGCTGGTTTTATGGGCTTTGCATTTGTGTGCACCAGAGCTGGGTTTAGGGTCCCTCTGGGATGAATGGCCCAGTTACCCCCCCCAGTCTTTTCTTCCAGAAGTTGTACTTAGAGGTAAAGCAGCTGTAAATTTGTATAATCTCTCCTCTGCCATCAGAAACTGCTGCTGGAGCATAGGATTGAAGGCCACAAAAAAGCTAGGATGTGATTTTTACCCTGGAACAGTGGTTGAAATGATGACTTGAAGTTTGTTTCTCCTGCAGTTAACGTAAGTGCTGCCTTTGATCCCAAAGAACAGCTAGAGCAGATCTGGGCATGCATTGCTGAAGGTGTGGAGATTTCAGCACCTGATACTGTGCAACGAGAGTTGACTTCTTAGATCTCCTCCTGCTCCTCTTGGACAATCCCAGGCCTACGCCCTTACTCTGTACCTGGTTTTGCCCAGTGCAAACATGGATTTTGACGGGTTTTGAGGGGGCTCTGCTCGGACTCAGAGGAGCAGATCCAGGAATTGATTCTGGAAGGTCACCCACATGATGACCAAAGACCAGAAGCTATCCAGGGTGCGGTAGCCTGTGTAGTCAGCTGGGGAGGCAGGGAGAAAGACTCTGGCTGTCTGAAGCCAGATGGGTACACAGAGCTCAAAAATAATTGCCAGCTTTGGATTTCAGTAGAGCGTTGGACTTGACATGCTTGTTCTTAGGGGGAACTTCCACCGGCCTTCCTGTGCCCATGGCTGCAAGAGGAGTTGACCATTTCTAAGCCCCCTTCTAGTTTCTTGAAGGTGATCCCTCCTTTGCTGGCCGGTAGATTCGAGCCCAGCCTGCCTGAGGTAATGCCAGACCTTGCGCTTCTGTTCTGCAGTTTGTAAAATGGCTTAGGAAAGAGTTAAGCGCCATCAGAAACAGGAGATGGGTTTCGTTGTGGAACCGAGAGATCATACGTGTCTGATGTGTGCTGTATGAGCACATGCCAGAAAGGGGACAGCCAGGCACCATGGGAATATTTGATTTTTACCCAAAACACACTCTTGGAAAAGCATCTTGGGAAGAATTCCTTGCAGCGTGCATACGTTCATCTTGGTCCTGAGCGTGCAGCATGCTGGCCATCAGTGTGTCCAGGGGGACTCAGTCAGACATCGGTGGGCAGTAATTAACTCACCATTTACCATTGTACATTTTTAACGGGTTTATGGCTTCTGAGAGAGCCCAGCTCTGGGATTACTGGGTTTTTTTATTGTAGTCCATTAAGAAAGCTTGTTTCAGGATTTGGTTCTACCTGTTGAAAGAATTTATTATAAAAGATATTGAGAGCTTTGTCTTGTTTCGTTTACAGATTTCATGGGATAAATTGTATCCATGTTACAGGACCACGAATGTATGTCTATGACACCAGCTGTTTTTGATAAACTATAAAATGGCCCGTCTCAAGTAAATTAAACACAAATTTTACGAAACAATTATGCATTGGCCTTTTCATTCCCTTCCCTCAAAGTTTGAATTTAATTTTGTTGCTCAAGATTTAGCAGAAATTTAATACTTTATCTTCTTCTGAAGAGTGAACCATCTCTCTGAGGCCCAGCATTCCTTTGGCTGTACAGCATGGATTTTGGGTTCCAAGCACAGCTTATGTTTTGCCAAATTTAAGCTACTCTGTACCCAGGCTGCCCAAGTTTAGTGGATGGTTAAAACTTTTGAAGTTTGCTCAAGAATGTGCTTTACGTTTAGTTGCATGGCAGGAAAGATTCCTCCTTTTTAATTTTTCATTTAAAGCAGCCTTTGGTCAGAAAGCCAGACTCAACCAAGACGTCATGAGTCACTAATCTTTCAAAATGCGGGGTTGGGCCTGCAGAGGTATCTGTTTATTCAATAAGGTTCCAAGACTTATCTTTATTGAAAGAAAGTAATTTAGAGCCACCGATGCAGCGCTTAGTCTTGTGGTTATTAGATGAGCATCTAATCTGCTCTGCAGTGGGGATGCAGTCCTCCAACTTCACTAATGATAGGAATTTCATTAGTGTCTGTGGGGCTCTGGTGCCGGTGTAATAAATACTTCCATGTGTGAGAGTTTTGACAGTTCAAGATAGGATTTTTATGGATGTTTGTGCCTCAAAGCATCCACCAGCTCAGGATCATGTCATGTACGATTGAAACAAAATATGGTTGATGTTGCTGGAGGAGGAAAACCTGGCACACGGGTGGAAGGGGAAGAGGGTTTAGAGGGTGTAGTGGGCATGGCTGAAGCCTGGGGAACCCTGAGGTACCATGGCGTTGGTGTCATAGGAAATGTGGTGGGTCAAGAATATTGAAATGGAATGTGGTGGAAGAGGAGGGCATGCAGAGGCAGATCTGTAGGAAACCAGGCTTCGGAGCTTCAGCTCCTGATGGCACAGCTCTCCTGGCTTTTGGCATTGTTTGCTGCATTCAGGAGATCTGCATCCCAGGAGAGAAGACTGGGAAGGAAGCTAATACTGTTGAAGCGTTCAGCAGATGCACCCAGGAGCTGCCTCCTGGATGGGACCGTGGCCCGGGTCCAGAGCTCGGGCTGCTTCATACGTTGTAGAGCCGCTGGCTCAGGCTGTCTCTGGGAGTGCCATCTAGTGCTTCCTTCCCTATAGTACTGGAGCATCCCAGGTGCTTTGTTTTGGAGAAAGTAAGGCCTCCATCAGCTTGTTTTGTTGTCCTAAACTAAGGGCTTGTGGAAAGCTAGGTTCTAAGTTTCTTTGGAGGCTTCATGTTTGTCTTCTGCTTGGCATGGGTTTCTGGATTGAGTGTGAGATGTGAGGTGGAAAGATTTCCACAAGATTTCCTCGAAGAGGTTTACATGCATACCGCAAATTTAGCTTGTATTGCTGTCCTCTGTGTTTGAGAGGGGGAGTATCTCTGCAGGGACTCGAGCACAGCTAGGTGAAGGCAAACCATCCTTTCTTCCCTGGACTTTAGGATCACGGCGCGGAGCTGGGGACAGACGATGGGTTTGCCTTCCCTGGGGGTGCCCAATGTAGCTCCTAAACTGCAAAAGTTAATTTCTTAGAGACAGGCTCTGGTCTGACGACTGTCAAATCATGAACATGCTCTGTATTAGTGAATATGGTTGATCGTGGTCTTTATGATATGCTGCTCCATGGAGTTATCCCCTTGATATTAATGCTGTGGGGTAAAGCTGTTGGCTTTAAATGCTTATTTCCAGTGTGCTCGCTCAAAGAACGTCCTTTGTTCCTTTAAACTAAAATTGTGCAGTTTCTGTGGAAGGATAGTGCCCTGGGCTATCTCGTAGGAGGGTTGAGGTGGGTGGAAGAATGATCACATTATTCCCCGTAGACATGTGGTTAACTGCACATGCGGAGGGGCTGCTTTTATGGGCGCTGGTGTCTGCGAGAACGGCAGGGTTTCTTCTGATGTGCAGGGGAAGGAGGGGGGAGCAGTTTGGGTTTGCCCCAAAGGGCTTCACCCCAAAGGTTATCAAGATTTTGTAGCGTTTGCCTTCGGTGAGTTTGGCTCTCGCGTGAAGGTCCCCAACTCCCCATCGACACATTTGCAGGCAACTCTGAATTGCGTCGCTTTTTGTGAGTTTGTGCCAGAGCTGTATTATTTTAATGTGGCTGTTAGCGTGTAAATCTGTCTGTATTGCAGCATATAAACAACAGCGTTTTCCCTTTGCAGTTTTTAAAAAAACCACCACAGCATTGTTTATTCCTCTGGTTTTTGTCCAGTAATGCTGGTCACCTCCTGCCCGAATGCAAAGACCGAGAAAGCGAGTTCTGTTCTAAAATGAAATAGGAGATTGTCTGCCTTTTGGTGTTGGAAGTAGTTCCATTTCTAGCGCTTTTCTAGAGGACGTTCTTGGGTAGCGAGCTGGTACAGTGACGATTCGATTAGGGGCGAGCGGCGGATACGGGGACTCTCAAAGGCAGGGACAAGGCTTTCCGCATGGGATGCTCTCTGGCAGGTCCCCGAGGCATGCGGCGCTGGCAGGAAAGCCATTGTAGAGCCATTAAAGGTGTCACGCTCCTTATCTGCTTTTTGTTTATTAAAAAAAAGAAAGAAAAAAAAAAAGCCTACAAATAAAGCAGTGTCACGAGATCCTACTTGTAATTGAGGGTCCTAAATTAATTAGCTATGGTGAATGTTCTGCATGGCTTTCTCTCTCCTCTGAAGAAGGACCCCTTTGTGCATCGCGGCCGAAGGCTGCCCGGGCAGGATCTGCACATGAAATACCTGAGGGCACCATGGGGCCTTTTCCTCCCTCTCTTATTTTCACACTTCTCTTCCCCTTTCCCTGCCTGGCCTTTCAAATTCTTTGCATGGGAGGATTTCCTAACATCTCTTTTCAGCGTCGCTTCTTCTTCGGCTCCCTCACGTTTCCCTTAATGCCTCTAAAATCCACAGCAGTAGTAGTGCTACCCTGCTTGGTTGATTTTTAACATCTGAGCTGATGCCGTGGATTTCCAGACCTCCGCGGGCTGGTAGATGCAGCTGATCCTTTTCCAGGGTCCGACGCCGCTCCTCTCGCACCTCCCCGTTGGTTTGACCGCCGTGACTGTCACGGTTTAAGTGATGTGCTGCTTGTCCTCCTCTGCTCTGCCTCCTAATTTGGGGCATACTGGTTTCTCTTTAGATTTGCTTTTTGTAGCCGGTTCCATCCTGGTGGGTTTTTTTTGTGATGATCAACACCGTTTTGCTCTTCGTCTGTTGGCTGAGCTATGGCTTTCGAGAGGACTGGCAGGAGCGAGTCTGGGTTTCTCTAGTGTTGGGGTTTTCTGCCTTTTTTCTATTCAGTCTCTTCAGTTTTTTTCCAGTGACTCCTGCATAGCAAATGCAAGTCTACAGACAATAGCTGTTAACCTTGAACGTACAACTATATTTTATATAATTCCATTTTATATAATTTATATTACAATTTCTCTTTTAAAATTATAATTTCAACTCATGAATCACCAACAGATTCGGGGCCCTTCTAGATTTTACGTTTAATTTGTGCTTCCTGATCATTCAGGACTGGGTTCTGCTCTCGCGCTGCGTGCACGAGCTTCCCCACCCGACACCCCCTTTTGCGTGGGGATCCGCAGCTGAGGAGCGGAGCTGCTGGTGGGCAAGGAATGTGTCCATCAGCCCCGAAATAAATCGGGATGGGAAGTGTGTCGGGGAAACTAATCCACCAGCTGTCCCACCAAGCTGTCACTGATCGCTCAAAGGCAAGAATTAGACCAATATAATACGTATGGGGACGCCGAGCTGCAGGCACAGCCGCGCTGGCCCGGGTTGTCTCCGGTCCCCGTAAGGGGAGGCGTTGAGCAGAGCATTCCCGATAGCCGAGCATCCTCTAGGAGCGGGCACCCTCCTTCCGACGGGTCTGTGCTGTCGGGAGCGTGCTCTGCTGCACCAGCAGCTCCTGCGGCCGCTGCCGCGTTAGCGCAGGTAACCTTACAGAGGGGCAAATCCAGTGAAAACCCGTTCCCCCGCAGCCAACCTACCAGTGCAATCTGGGAACCTGACTATAATCTGCTCCAGTTGTAAACTTGCAATCAGTCCTCACCCTACTGGCCTTTTAATACTTTTGGGGCTGTTTAAGCTAAATCTGCTCAGCATGAGTATAATCTTATTTTACTGTTCAATGCAATGTTGTTGCAAGCAGGCCAGGCTAATTAAACTCCACGGCCGCTTGCGTACTGACACTTTTGATAGAGTAACTGGAGTAATTCACGTTTAAATCCAACAGCCAGCCCAGCCAGGGCTGACATTGGAGACATATTTCATAGAGCAGTAATGAGCCTAAATTTCAGGTATGCGTCCTCTTTCCCAGCCCTCAACAACATGGCTGCGACACACTGTTTACTCAAGGAAATTAAAGCCAGCGACGCGCATGCTGAGTTTTTTTTATTTGGGTTTTTTGGTGTTTAAAAAAAAAAAAAAAACCCAACCTGAAAAACCCCAGCGAACCCCCCCTCCCGACACCCTCCCTGACTGTTAAAGTTTGTGCATGATTGATTTTTAGTGGGTGGATTAAAAGAGCAAATCTTTTCTACCACGTTCCAAATCATACATCAGAAATCATAGGGGAGACATTTCTGCCCTGGGAGCGGGGCGTATGTTATCCCGGGTTTAATTGTGAGGCCTGGATGTGTGCAAACTGTTTCTTAACGTAATTGGATGAGGGTCACTGGCTGCCCTGAGATATATGGGCACGTTAATCAGAGAATAATTTCGACCGAGGTTGAAGTTGCCAGTAAAAGTTGTAAAAGTTAATTTTATAGGAGTTTGTACAAAATATCAGCGAGCGGTTTTGTAGTTATGGTTTATTTGCTTTGTCTAGTGACATTTTTATTATGTTTTATTATTATTATTTGTGTTCCAAACGCAATTTTGGGCAGAGGGGAAGAGAGAGGAGGGAGCGCCGAGCCGATTAGCAGCCGGAGCGGCGTGTGCAGATGGATCGACCGAAGGCGGGGGATTCATCGACCGACGTGCACTGCCCGAGTCGCAACCAGAACGAAATCAAGGCGCAGGATGATTTATATATTTTTACCCTTCTGTTCTTCCTTTGATTTCCAACAAGTGGGAAAGCCCATCCAGAGCGTATGAAGTGGGTTTATATACGCCGTAGCCTGCTGCTCGGTACGATGAAGCGCTTTCAGCTGGCTGTCCGCAGCTGAGCCCTGCGGTGCCTGCAGGCGGGGAAGGTGGGACGCGGCTCACGTGGTGGGAGTGCACGCGTTTTGGGACGTCCGCAGGGCACCAGATGCAGAGAGCAGTCAGTCGGTTTGCAGCTTCGTCAAACCCATCTCAGAAGATAATTTTTGCGTGACAGCTCCGCGAGTCCTTCCTTAACGTGCCCCTAATAACGTTAGCTTGTGCAGTTCCTGTTAGTATTAATAGATATGGCTGAAACCCAACGTCATCGGGTATAGATTGCTTCCATTTATATTCTTATTTCAGGTGAAATGCTTCATACTTGGATTTTTGCCATACTTGCCTTTTTTCCTAAGTTGCAGCGCAGTCTGTCGTTGAGTGGTGCAGACCCGTGCCTCTGATCTGAAAGAATTCGTTAATTGTATGAATAGGCATGCGAGAGCCCACAGTAAAAAAAAAAAAAAAAAAGAATTAAGCCTTATCCCGTTTTGAAAACTTGCAGTGGGAAAACTAAAAGTTAAGCAGGCATGGGAGTTACCCTGGAGCTCAGCAGAGAGAAGATCTGGGGGGATGTCAGCGGAGCCTCGCCGGAGCCCCCTCGGACCCTGCCTGCCCAGCGCGCGCCGGCGGCACCCTGCCAGGTGTAGGCTCTGCTGGGTACCGCACCAAAACATACGGTATAAAACGTTACAGCCCTTATAAATGAGTAATTGCTTTGGAAAGAGCCCTGTTAAAAGAGCGAACGATGTCAGTGCCATGAAGTTGCCCATTAAACTGGAGCAAACACCTAGCGAGTCCAGGTGAGGTCGCGGGCCGACGCTGACAAAGCGCCGCTGCATTACAGTTCAGCTCTTGTCTGCGCTCTCTGTTTGAAAGTCTGGGCTCTGGCCCGAAGTACGGTTCCCTGCTTTTTCAGCAGCATGACTTCAATGTACTTTCTCAAAATAATTTTCTGTGGTCCTGGAGAATCCCCTGAGCTTTGCAGTTTAAATAAAAGCCAGACCTCAAATGAAAGCTTTGTAACATTCAAGCAACCCACGTTGATGGTTTCTTCAGCATGGCATGACCCTTTTTCCAAATGCAAACAAGATAGTCATACTTCTCAATGAAAGATTTTGGGCTACTAAATGGCCTGAAATGGTTTTTGATGCCTGTCTGGTTACCTTTATATTTTCTCCTTCCGAAGTGAAAAGTTTGGTGTCTGGAGGCGCTGTTGGTAATTTTGGGCTCATGCTTGTTCTGTCCCCAGCAGAGATGTTAGTGTTTGGTAATGAGGCGTGGCGGTACTGTCTCCTCAAATTGTCCTTGGAGGATGTTGAGCGAGGGTTTGGAACACCGGTTAGGAGAGAACCGTTCGCAGTAGTCTGTCATGGCATCAAAGGAGCATCCTTGATTGGGAGTGGTGTTTCAGCTGCCCCGTGTTCCACCTGATGCTGCCAACACACCAGGTTGCTCCGTAGCTGCAGTGCTCCTGAGGTTGGTTCCAGTGACCTGAGGTCCTCCTGCAGCGGGGAATCGGCTTTGGGAGCCCCGCTCTCCCTTGCATGCAGGACATGAGATGGCCAGGGAACAGGAGGAGCTCCAGGTTGGACTGTCTGAAGGTCCATTCCTCAGAAGTGATCTCACGTGGTTTATTTACCATCTTTTAAACGGAATATTTTTAGCTGAAAGTCACTGGTCTAAACACAGTGTTCTTCAGGTTGCTCCCTGCACCAACCTCAGCTTGTTCGGGGCGACCCACCTCTGTTGCGATACAACCTCGTGACAGCACAGAGGTACCTTGTAGAGAGGGGAAACGGGGCGAGTAAGCACAGGTGGGGGAGTCCCCATCCCTGGAAGAATTCAAAAAAATGGGTAGACGCGGTGCTTCGGGACATGGTTTAGTGGGCATGGGGGTGTTGGGTTGATGGTTGGACTGATGATCTTAGAGGGCCTTTCCAATCTTAATGATTCCCAGTTTTTACTTTCATTGTAAATGATCCAGCCACCAAGCCAGGAGGCGTGGGGTTGCTACTCTCCCCTTAATTGGTTTAGTGTGGGCTTGGTAGTGTTGGGTTAATGGTTGGAGTGGATGATCTTAAAGGTCTTTTCCAACCTAAACCATTCTTGGATTCTATGATTCTAGGTATCTGTACACCAGAGACCTCTGTACACCTTGGTTGGTGGTGACCTTTCCTTCCCAGCAAAGCCGAATGCGAGCAGAGAAGGGGGACAGCCCGGCAGCTGATTGCCGGGCGGCTCCGAGATTCCAGCCTGCCTGCAG
The DNA here is from genome assembly GCF_030463565.1 of Pelecanus crispus. Classification (NCBI taxonomy): domain Eukaryota; kingdom Metazoa; phylum Chordata; class Aves; order Pelecaniformes; family Pelecanidae; genus Pelecanus; species Pelecanus crispus. The sequence continues at coordinate 2,467,026 of NC_134653.1, read as the reverse complement.
CCTGGTCGGCAGTTGTGTTTGTTCACGGTCACAAGAGTTTTCCAAAGTCGCTTCGCATTAGGCGAAAGTACGACTTTTCGAAGAGGGGGTTGTGTAATTGGAATTGTTTTTTCAGAGCCTGTTGTGAACAACCATTTCTTATTCACCTTCCTGTTATTCATCTTAGCGTGTCATCTGAGCTGCAAAATCTCCATTGTTTTCTGCTGGACTGAGCCTGGTAGCAGAAAAACGATTTCGGAGAGACCTCGGGGGGGACTTCATCACTAATAATAAACCGCTGGAGGAATCAGCAAGTATTTTGCATTGGCGTTCGACACGAAACGGGCATTTTGCCATCCGACTTCAGAGGGTAGCTGCTCTGCTTTGCTTTGCTTTGCTTTTTTTCGGGCCCACTGCATGTGTACTGAGGTTACGCTGCTTGGGCTGCTCAGCTGCACCTATTCAGCTCTGTGCCAGGTGATTTTTTTATTACGTAGGACTGATAAAATCAAATGTAAACAGCGTTTGAGAAGTGTTTGCCCTGGGAAACGCTGCAGCGTTCCTGGGCTGGTGGTAGAACGGGAGTTCGGATTCGTACATATTATCAGAAGTAAGAGAAACAGTCACTATTAAAAATTATGAGCCACGTGCTTTGAAGGTCTAGTCAGCGTCTGCAGGACAGGTGAAATGTTAGGGCCGTAGCAGTTGTTGGTTGTAACGTCCCAGGGACAGATTCATTTCCTTATTTTTGCAAACTTTAAGTAATGAAGTTCAACTGCACCTGTAGTTCGGAAAAGCAGGGAGGTCACTCATCCCTTTGTAACATCCATAAAATATTTGGTCACAGGCCTCATCCCCTATGTAAAGACAGTCATAAAAGATATCTTCACAATTTATGAATTGAAGCAAATTGTTTCTTTTTAGTAAACGTATGACTATATTGGGAAATGTGCTCTTTTACATTCTTTGTATACTCACGCGCTGCGGCGTTGCCAGCTGTCCCAATCGATGCTGCGAAAAAGGATGGATTTTTACAGTGATTCACCTTTTCACCCTTTCCCTTGCACCACTGGGAGTCAGCTACTACTTTTACCTGCTGCTTTCTGGAAGTTTTGCTTGACGCTTGTGTCTATAAAGGCTGTGCCCCTGGTCTGCAGGGCAAGGGAAAGCGCTGCTTCGCCGGGGAGACCTGCGGGGGTTGACCTGGTGGCCGGTGGGTCCCAGGGCCCGGGACGTCCTCGCTCAGCGTTTCTGCGTGCGGTTGCGCCTCGTCGCAAAGCCCACAGGCAGCGTCAGCGCAGGTGTGAAACGTGGGAGGCCGAACCAAAAAGTAAATGCCGCTTGATTTTGTTTATGCCTGATAGTGACTCTGGTTAATGCATGGCTCCTGGTTTGCAGAGTGACCCTTTCTAACGCGCTGCTGTAGAAAAGGCTTCGTTAACGCGCCGTTTAGGGAATTCTTGAACGCTTTCCCAGCAGTTTCCTTCATTACTGCAGACATTAAATTCCAAGAGCTGGGCTGCAAACAATATTAGTGTGGGGATGACAGATGGACACTTTCATTTTGATGCCCGCATCGCTCCAGTTTTGATGCTGAAGTTTCATTAACCAGAGCAAAAAAGAAGCAGTGAGGACAGGAGGGATCTCACGTCTGGGAGGGATCTCACGTCTGGGAGGGATCTCACATCCGGGAGGGATCTCACGTCCAGGAGAGATCTCATGTCTGGGAGGGATCTCACGTCCAGGAGGGATCTCAGGCACGGGAGGGATCTCACGTACAGGTGGGATCTCACGTACAGGTGGGATCTCACGTCCGGGAGGGATCTCACGTCCGGGAGGGATCTCAGGCACGGGAGGGATCTCACGTACAGGTGGGATCTCAGGCACGGGAGGGATCTCATGTCCAGGAGGGATCTCACGCACGGGAGGGATCTCACGCACGGGAGGGATCTCACGCACGGGAGGGATCTCAGGCACGGGAGGGATCTCACGTCCAGGAGGGATCTCATGTACGGGAGGGATCTCACGCACGGGCACGTCTCTGATGGCGGGGTGAAGCTGAGCGAGGTGGGACCCAGGTCCCTGCGCTGAGGGCTGGGGAGAAGATGCTGCAGGCAGTGAAATGCATCTTGTCCATACCTTTGCTTTCCCCTGTATGTCTTGAACTCGTAGTCATCTTTTTTTTTTTTTTATTTTGAACACATGCTAGGGGGTTGTTTCTGGCTCGTGGAGGTTGCGGGGTGAGCAGCGGCCGGCTGGTCCCCTTTCCGGGAGGTTCCCTCTCGCCGTGAGAGCAAGCACGGAGCTGCTCGGAGCAGAGCCCGGGCGGTGGGAGGGCTGCGCCGGGCTTTGGATCCGGCCCCGGTTTCCCGTGCCGCCCTAGCCCACCGTGCGAAGAACAAAATGAAGAGCTATGAGACCCTGCTTTAATTAAATTCAAAAGTACCCATAAATTCCACTCATTTTTCATTAACGTGTAGGATCAGGAAATCGTGCTTTTGCCTCTCAGACTTTAATAAGGAGGCCGGCGTAGTCTGTCTCCTGTAACTTTTTGATGGCTGCATCTATTAATGGGGGAGAAATTACTTCGTTTGACTCTTGTGTTTTATCTGACATCGAGCAGTTTCACAGCTCCGGTTCCCGGGTTCAGGAAAACGTGTTTAATTTTCACCATACATCTACATGATTTGTGATCTGAAACTTCCTTCTCCCACTGAAGCAGATGAGTGCCTGTCTCGGTTCTTATTTATTTTGGTTTTATGTTGTTACTGTGTAGGTCTACTCTGAAGAGCTCCGTCCTAGCCCTGGGCAGTCCACGTGGAAGGGAAAGCTGAGCTGGAATATGCTTTTATTTTATTTTATCATTATTTTCATTTTACCTCAGAGCTGCCTTTGGTTCTTGACGTGTAGTAGGTTAAAAACCCACATTTCCAGACCTTAATGAACAAAACTGGGATGCACAGACTCCATTTCCACTGCTATTTCAAGAGTTTAGGGGCACAGAATGGGACGTGGCTTTGCGGTGTGTGGTCTCGCGGTGCCCGGTTTATTTATTTCAATAAAGTGGGATGCAAAAGTATTTCTTTTAAGTCCTCAGCGTGGATAGGAGTGGATGTGAGGACAGTTCACTTGCTGTCTAAAATCCCCTTATCAGGGCTGATACGGTTCTTGGGGGTGAATGTCAGATATTGATTGTTCTCAGCACTGGTGTGCAGAATTTCTTAAAAAAGGCAGGGGGGGAAGGAAGTGGTTTTAATTATTATAAGTAGGAAAAATATTTGCATTATTAAAAACATCTGCATCCAGCCGAGATTGCTCTTATCGAGTAACACATTAATTGCTTTTGACTGAAGCAGCAGCATGTTTATTCAAATACGCCTTTCATGTTGATGATACTGCTAATTAAGCCCTTTATTTTATTTAGACAATTACATCTAAACAATTGTGGAGGTACAGTAGCTCTAATTGAGCTCTTAGTTTCTTACCTGCGCGAAGATTACAAGTGGCTTTAAAGAGAGAGAAGCGGGGCTGGGTTTATGTCCCAGAGGATTTAAAACCCCAGAATCTAACACGATTTGGTCAACTTCCAGTTCCTGTTTCTGGCTGTAAAGTTTACAGGGGGGAGTAGGGGGGTTTGCTTTATTTTTTTACCCTTTTTTTTTTTTTTTTTCCAAGTGGATTTTGCTTTCCACAGCCCTGCATTGACCTGCTGGGGGTGCGTGGGCTGCTCCCCCCGTGAAGCCCAGACCTGCTCCCGGTGTCTTCTCCCAGAAACGCAGGCGCTGAGACCGCGCGGGGGCTGCCGAAAGGACGGCACGTGCGTTGCGTTGGCTGGTAGATAAACCGTGAGCTGCTCCCGTTGCACCCTCGTCCCCCTGTGCTTTTATTCCTACTGGGCACAGGCTTTTGCTCCCATTTCTCCCAGCTATCCCCCTCCTTCCATCAATACAAACTAGCAGCGATGCCAGTAAATTCGCCGGAGCTGTACGAGAATGGCTTTCTGCAGCCCTTTGCTTGCAGTTTGGTTTCTGTTCTTAGGGATGTTGGAAGGAAAATGGGATCCTTTCTCCTCTGGTCACCAGGCACCCGTTTCCCCATCTTCTCCTTGTCTCTGTGCCTGGCACCCGGAGCTCAGTCGCTGCTCTCCGACGCTTTAACTCTTGCACCCTCCTCTCGCTGCATTGGCTCGCTCTGCCGCGCTGTTTTCCTGGCATTTTTAAACTGTATCCATGTAAAGCTAAGAAAAAACCTTCCAACTAGTAAAATGTTTATTTCCCCATATCCTTTTAATTTATAAATCCCTCTGTTTTCAATGTAATTAATAATTCACAGCCCCATGCTTAATTTTTTCCCTCCTCTGTTGGCTGCCTTTGCAGCAGTTCTGAACTTGCGGGTGTGTGTTATTTCTCTCTCTTTCCTCCTTCTCTTCTTATTTTGCACCAGCTGCCCCATTTCCGTGCTGGGTGGTTTTTCCCTGCGCAGCAGCTGCCTCCGTCCCCACTTTCCCAGGGAGGTCTCCGGGGCTTTTCCCGAGTGGACGGGAGCGAAGGGCTGAGGTGGCCTTGCCGGAGCTGCCCCTTTGCCAGCGCCTGGGCAGGATCAGTCCCGGCTGCTTTAGCCCTTGCAGACCGCGCTCATGCCGCTGCTCTTCGTCGCTGCTTTGCCTTGAAAAATTACTGTGAGCGTGGAGTGTGGAGCAAGAGGGGCAAAATTTTCAAACTACTGTATCAGTTTAGTAACGGGGATCAAGAGTTGTTTTAACTACATTTCCTAGACATATTCCAGGTGTGAAATCCGTAACTTGCTTTTCCTCCTTTCTCTCTCTTTTCCTTCCTCTCCCCGGGCACCGCGGTGTGGGTTTCGTTCTTGGCCGCAGCTAAAAGCCGCAGCAAACCCTTCGCCGTTCCCGACTCGGCGGCGGGAGCAGGCTCTCGGTGGTCCCACGGCTCTGCGGGCGAGGGTTTTGGGTCTGCGGCGGGAGGATTTTATTTCTTGAGATTCCTAGTGCGGGGAAGTGCTGCGGAGCCGTGGCCCGGGCTTTGGGTGCGGTTGCGCCCGGTGCTGTTCAAGCAGGGAGTCAAGGGTTGGTGCAGTAAATGATGAGCAGGTGGCAAGCAGAGACAGACAGACGGACAGGCAAAGTGAAGAACACACCCATCGGTCTGGCGGGCAGCAGCCTGCGTGCGTCGGAGTAATGCCACTTGCTTCTTTTAGCCCAAGGTGAAGGGCCGCACGTGTGCGGGAGGCGCCGGACTTGGTGTCAGACCCTCGATGGCCGTGAGGCCGGGGCAGGAGCGTGCTCCTCGGGCTCAGGGCTGCTTTTGGGGAGCAGGCAGAGGAGCGTGTGCCTGCCTGGCCGTGAATACGGCTCCCTTACACCTTGGTTATCTGGTGTTCTGGAAGAGGAATTCATTGTTTGAATCCCTGAGGTATTTCCCGGTTTTGTTGTCAAACACACAGCTGAAGGACAAGGGAACGTGATTGTTCTCTTGCTTAAAAACCTGGATTTTTTTGCATTGCTGGGAGAGAGCACGAGTGCTTCTGAACCGGTCAAGCTGCTTTAACTGATTTTTCCATGTGGAACAAATGAGCACGGCCCCAAAGTGCTGGGAAATGAATCTGTGTTAGGGCTCCTGTCGCTGCTGTACCCGGGCACCTCCCTGCCCAATCAGCCCAGTCCCCGCAGGGCGCTGGCTGTTTCTCTCCTTCAAGCCGAGAGCTTGTTCTCATTTTTCTTTAAGGTGATGGCCTTCTTCAGCCATCTGTGTTCGGGGCCAGCCCGGGCAGCGTGCGCGTGTCCGTGCTGCGGATGTCCGTCCTGCCAGGAGATTCCTCTCCCTGCTCGGAGCGTGGGTGCTTTTTGCAGGATGGTCTCCGTCACCCCGCGTGGGGCTGATGGACATTCTGCTGTGGGGCACGGTGCTCTGCCCACTGCTCCCCCCAAACCCTCCGCTCTTCTACTGAGCTTCAATGCACACACACGCAAATAAATATAAATAATATTTTGGCAACAGCACCGGGTGGGGGGATGTTTTGAGCCTTGCAGACTTGTTTGTAAGGAAAAGCAGCTGAAGACCTCCCTTGCCCTTTCCACCTTGTTTATACCTGCGAGGCTAGTTATTAAATTAAAAATACACATGCCCTTTGGGCTTATGTCTGTTTTAAGCGCCAAGGTTTGTATTTTAAAGCTTCTGTGGTCTGCACCCTTAGAAATATGGGGTGTTCTGGCCGTTTCCCTCATTGCCTTCCCGTCTGCCGTCCCCCGGTACCTCCGCTGCGGTCACCGAGGGGTTCGGCGGTGCCGAGGGGCTGGTGGTGCCGGCGGTGGGCACGGAGGGGACCAGGGACCCCCCAAGCCATGGAAGCTGCGCATCCCTGGGACCGTCACGGTCATCCGAGGTGCAGGTCCCCTGGGGCTGCAGACAGCTGACCCCTTTGTGCTCATCTTCCTTGCCTGGAAACCAAGCAAATAAAGTTATTACTAGACTTGTGCTAACTAGTAGCAGGGATGAATCCAAATTTAGTTGATGTCCCACAGTTTGAACAGGAAGGTAATGTTAGTGCCGTACCTCTTCCGTCTCGGGTGGGGCAGAGGGGTGAGCTCAGCCGCACCGAGCAAAGCGGGGGGTGAAGAAAATGAAGAAAATAACTCCTGCTGCTGCTGTTTCTGCCCTGTCTGTGCCATCCTGTTCCGGAAAACCTCCGTGGAATTGGAGAGCCCAGCGAGTTTGCTGGTGGTCGCATCCTGCATCTCCCCCCGCTCGCTGGGGCGTCGAGGCCCCGGGCGCTGGCAGGTGTCCGTCCCGGTGGGGTAAGTGCCGTGATCAAAGGGGATTCACTGCCCTGGGGACAAGGAAAGGCTGTGTTGTGTCAGGTGCCACCGGAGGCTGACAGAGTATTTTGTCCTTGTGTCTTGATTCCCGTTTTCCGGAGCTGTTTGGGAAATGTCACGTGCAGAGGGGCTGCCAGCGCAGGACCAGAGCAGGTAAAGTGCAGACGTATCCGTCGCCCTCTGAAGCGAGCCGGGTTTGTTACCGCTCTCCCTAAAACTCAGCAACAAAGCCGGGTCTCCTTGTTTGTGTTTGCTGGGAATGTCAGGGGGATGATGGATTTGGCTGGAAAGGTAAATAATGTGCCGAGCTGAAGCGTAGCCCAAGCAACCCTGAGAATGTGCAGTCGCTATCTTGACGGCCTTTCATTTGTTACGTTTGATTTGACAGATTTTGGCGATTGCTCAATACTTTCACTCTGCTTCGGACCCACACTGTTTATTTCTGTTAGGAGTTACTTAAACATCCCAGATTTGTTCTTCTTAAACAGTTGCTTCAATTTGTAGAGACTTTAAGGCAGTAGATGCCTCTGACTTTGCTTGCAGTGCAAATAAATAAATAATCCGTTTCCAGGATTTCCAATTTAGTTCTGTTTATTTTCTTTTAATACACACACACACACATGCACACAGGGAGCTACAGGGCATGGTGATGCATTGGGTTCATTCCATCCTTGTTTGTTTAAAAGTGATGCACTGTGATGTCCCGGAGCAGGAAGATGGGGCGCGTTGGAGAGGTGCAGCGAGCGCTGTTTAAAAGGTGCTGAAGCAAATGGTGGCTGCGCTGCCAGAGGAGAGGCAGGCATTGCTGCGGCTTCTGAGGAAATGAGAAGTGCAGACAGCTTTTGGGTAAGACAAGGCCGTCGGGCTGACGGATCGCCCCGTGAAGCTTGAGTTACGAGTTTGTGAGATCCCTTCCCCTTCTCCCGGGGTGACGCTCGCCACTCACATTCTCCAGATCGTTCCTTGTCTCCTACCTCCAGTACAGCGCTGCCCGCCTTAAAGATCATCTGAAACGTCTCGCAGGTCTGCAAATTTGGGCTCCTCTGTGCTGCACAGAGGTGACACAACGGGCCCCCCATAACATCCATGTGCCTGCATCTTCCCACCCCGCTCCATTTTGTGGCAAACGTGCAACATCATCTCCCTTCTCCGCAGCCGCACGGCGCCAGCACAAGCCCCGGGTGGGCACGGTGGTGCCGTACGGACGCGCTTTCGGAGCCGCGGCGCATTCGACTCTGGGAATTAATTGCAGTTGCCTCTGCTGTGGGAAGCGGATGCCGGCCGCGGGGTCCGGCGCGCCTCTGCTGCGCTGCCGTGCTACCCCGGCGTGGGCCCGGTGGGCGAGACGGCGAGGGATGCCCGCGGCTCCGGCGTGCTTCCCAAACCTGGTCCCTCTCTTCTGCCGCTGGCGTGTCCCTGGAGCAGCCCTGTCCGGGAGGGCTCCGGCCCCGGCCTCTCAGCCTGCAGAAATGGGTGGGAGTCTCCTGGGGACACCGCTGCCTTTTGGATGTGGCCCTGTAAGAGACACAGCGGTCGTTGGGGCTGGAGCTATGGGGAGCTGGCACCTTAATTAAGGCTCATTAAGGGTGTAAACTCTTTGGGGCAGGACCCTGTCTTTGCTTCAGCCCTGTAGTCGCTATAGTAAAACAAATATGCAAAACAATAAAGCAGTAGCCATGTAATACAGCTTTTACTCAGGAAACGAAACCTATTGTTTAATTAGCATTGCCAAGCTGAAAAGGAGTGGGGGACCCCCCCGTTAATGCTGGTGCCTTGAAATGCTTACAGCTGCTATCACAGAAAACCCGTGAAAGGATTATTTTCGGAAACTTTGTTGGCACGACCGTGCGGTCATTCTTTATTGTCAGCCAAAGTCATGCTATTTTGGGGCAAAGCGTGTTGAATTTACTCAGCGTTCGGTGCCGGCTTCCCGTGTCCCGCGAGCGGTGGAGAAGGGGGACGAGGGGCAGCCCCGGGACCCGTATGCGGCACGGGATGCTCTGCGGGCGGCAGCGGGGTGCAGAGGCAGCTTTTGGGGCTCCTTGGAGCAAGAGCCGCTCGGAGCGGAGCGGGCATTCGGGCGGTGGTAAGGGCATCGCAGAGCACGTGGAAGTTGGTCGTCCCGATTTAGGGTGCAGGGGAATTTGTCGCTTGTAGTAAGTTGGTGGTAATTTATGGTTGAGGTTTCCTTCCAGGAGCATCTTACCAAGGGCTCCTCAGGGTGCAGTGTGCGACCAGAGATGTCCGGCGGCAGGACAGGTAACGAAAGGAGGGAAACCACTTGAAATAACATTTATAAGCGTAATAAACCGACGGTGCGATTCAAGCTGTGAAGCGTTCCCAGGGCAGAAGGGCTCCTGCTGCCAAATGCCGATTGTGCTCCGTCGGAGCCGCAGCGCGGGTGCGTCGGTGGGACGGTGCATGCTGGCTGCGCTCGGCAACGCGCTGCCTGCGCAGGGGCCGGGCTGCGGGCAGGGGCTGCAGGCAGGGGCTGCGGGGAGGGCTGCGGGCAGGGGCTGCGGGCAGTGCTGCGGGCAGGGGCTGCAGGGAAGGGCTGCGGGCAGCAGGCAGGGGCCGCGGGCAGGGCTGCGGGCAGGGGCCGCGGGCAGGGCTGCGGGCAGGGGCTGCGGGCAGGGCTGCGGGCAGCGGGCAGGGGCTGCGGGCAGGGGCTGCGGGTAGGGCTGCGGGCAAGGCTGCGGGCAGGGGCTGCAGGGAGGGCTGCGGGCAGGGGCTGCGGGCAGCGGGCAGGGGCTGCGGGCAGGGCTGCAGGCAGGGGCTGCGGGCAGCGGGCAGGGGCCGTGGGCAGGGGCCGCGGGCAGTGCTGTGGGCAGGGCTGCGGGCAGGGCTGCGGGGAGGGCTGCAGGCAGGGGCAGCGGGCAGGGGCTGCGGGCAGGGCTGTGGGCAGCGGGCAGGGGCCGTGGGCAGGGGCTGCGGGCAGGGGCTGCGGGGAGGGCTGCAGGCAGGGGCAGCGGGCAGGGCTGCGGGCAGGGGCTGCGGGGAGGGCTGCAGGCAGGGGCAGTGGGCAGGGGCTGCAGGCAGGGCTGCGGGGAGGGCTGCAGGCAGGGGCAGCGGGCAGGGGCAGCGGGCAGGGCTGCGGGCAGGGGCTGCAGGCAGGGCTGCGGGGAGGGCTGCAGGCAGGGGCAGCGGGCAGGGGCTGCGGGCAGGGCTGCGGGCAGGGCCGCCTCGCTCCTCGCTACCAGGGCACGGCTCGTAAAGCCCTAATGAGGGCTGGGGAACGGGGCTCCCCGGGTTTGGTTTTATTTCAGTGCTCCAAACAAAACAAGCTAATATCTACCCAGTGCCTGGAGCCATTTGGAAGCAGATTAAAAGTTTTCATCGGCTCTTCTTAATAGAGCCAGATAAACCAGGCTAATAGTCATGTGTTGAGTTATTGAAGGGAAGTTCAGGTAATATGCAATCACCTTTAACCTTCGCCTTCCTAAGACCTCCTGCTTAGCGATTGTTTGTCTGTGGTGTAAACCATAGTCCAGTTCATAAATTATTATGTAGTTCCACAAACCTTAATGCAGTACAGGTTTCACGGTGTTTCATTTTGTAGTGTAAGCTAATTCTGGCTGTGCACACAATAAAGCTCCAACGTTGCTAGAATTAACCCCTTCCCTGACAACTAGGAGTCTGCCAGTAAGCGAATTATCGCTACTTGCGCGCTGGTGTGTGTTTTGTTCCTGGGCGTGATCCACGTGGAATTCTCTCTTTTCGCAAGTTCCTAGTGAATCGGAAAAGTTCCCTTTCTTCAGTGAAATTCCCTTTAGTGAACCTGAGTAACACATAGCACGAAGTTTTTATAAAAATTTTTTTTACAAATTTAAGATGTCATTTTTAGAATTCAAAGTTAACACCGCTGTGATGATTTCTGTCTGAAATTTATGGTTAGCGGTTTTCCACCAGGGATATGAGAAAAATATATTTTGGTATCATGTCACATGCAGGAGTCTGATATGTTTTAATGGACTAGGAGCCAGTAGATCCCACGCACTGTGCGCTGTCCCCTCCGCCGAGCGTGGCGAGGAGCTGACCCCGGAGGGTGTCCGGAGGTGGGGTGTCTGCTGGACCTGCGGTGTCGGGAGGTGCAGCTGAGCCCCGCTTGAAACACAGACGTCTGAAACCCACCCCACGCCAGCGCCGGCCACGCAGAGCTGCGCGCTCCCTTCGGTTGCCTAATTTCACTCTAGGTGGATTTTATGCCGAGGGGCGCGATACTCTTCAACTTGTTTCTCCACGTTTGGTGGGGCGGGTGGGGGGATGCGTGTGGGTTTTTGAATCCTAGTGTGGGGTTTTTGCTACGTTTTCCTGTAGTTTACTTTATTCAGAATTGCGGCCGCAGGATGACATCTTGCCCACCTAACGCATTATTTCGGGCTGCTAAAACACGGCGTGAGGAGCCTGGCTGCCCGCCCTCCCGCCTGCGCAGGGGCGATGCTGCCCTCTGCGGGAACGCCGGCTCCCCAAACCCCCCTGGCTCCCCAAACCCTCCCCGCTCCTCCTCCCTCGCTCCAGCCTCTCCTCTCATCCTGCTTTTCCTCCTCTGCCTGCGCCCAGAAAGCCTCGCCGCACGGATCGCTGCCGCGCGTTGTCATCGCGCCGTGGAACGACCTCGTGGTTAGCGCTAGCTGCAAAATGCCGTGCAGCGCGGTTTTTCTCACCACAAAGACCCTAAAATTAAAGCATTAGACCAGCATTCAGCAGCAGTCCCTATCTGGGGCAGATTTGGTGCCCCGCCACCCTCTTTTCGCCCACTTTCCCCGGTGTTGCGTGCCGGGTCTCGGGCTGGATTGCAGCGCGGTTTCTCGGGGTGCCGGTGCCCGTGGGTGGGTTGCTCACGCCCACCATGGCAGGAGAAGGGCTCCCACGGGAGCGGGGAGCAGAAGCTGTCCCATATGGAAGCGTGTTTTCACCAATGTACAACAGTCATGCCTTTTTCCTCCATAATCAGCTAGTATTTCCTCCATAATAAGCTAATAGATTCATATTGCTTTACTACTAATAATGCATTAGTGTAACAATGCATTAATGTAATGTACGTAGAATGTAGTTGTTTAGTGTCGTCTTCTGAACATCTGTGGAAATTTCATTTGTAATCGGAAATTTCATTTGTAATCCTACGCGTCTTTAATCACAGTTATTCTGAATTTCTCTCAGTAGTTCCTCCTCCTATTCAGCAGTTACATTTCCACTTAAGCAGCAGGTATCCTACCCTTTGCTGAGGGGTGGCTGACACGCAGCACAACCGAAGGATGAGGAAAGGTCGAAAACCTTTCGAAACGAAGAGCAGAGCCGTGTTGCTTGTGGGGACTCTGAGTCGCTGTAGCAGGAGGCTGGGTGCATGGGCATTTCGAGGGTGTTTGTGCCCAGCCTTTTGTATTTGGACTTTGACAATGTAATTTTTTTTATGGAGAAGCCGTGAGATGAAATTCAGATATCGCTGTTGGACAAAGCAAACCTTACGGAGGAGCTGCCGTTTTCTGCGAGCGGTTGCCTTTCGCCTTGCTCTCCAGCAGCCCTGTACACTGGCGTTCTCAACGTTTCTTGTTTTTGGAAAAAGTTATTGCTTCATTAGCTCTGCAGGACCTGGATTGCATCCATGAGGTGGGAGATTTGCACCAGAGGAACTGGACTGCCATTGAGGCCCGCCTCGTCTCTGATCTCCATCCAGCTGGCTTTGGGAAACCCTCGGCTTTCTTGGTCCTCAGTTCCTTCTCCTAGAGCTGGATCTGATCCCCTGTCCCGCTGCGCCGCGTCGGCTCACCTGTGAATCCCATTCTGACCCCCTGGCCCAATACCCGGGACCAGGTTAGCTCCTGCTCCCCTTGGCTTGGGCCAGACCACCTCCTGTGCTTCCCATTGCTCTCGGCCCATTCCCACCCCGCTCACGGTGCCCCTCTTGTATTATCCCGCTCAACCATGTAGTACAGACCTTGCTCAGACCAAACAGGAGACTCTTACAGCCTCTTCAACCCCTTGCAGCCAGACTTAAAATACAGCAGTGCTTCTTAGGAGAGCCACCCTATCTGCCTGCTCGTCCTACTGGGCCAGAGCTCTTCCAGCTGGGTTCCCTGCCCTTTCAGTTCATAGGATCATAGAATCACAGAATCGTTTAGGTTGGAAAAGACCTTTAAGATCATCCAGTCCAACCATTAACCTACACTACCAAGTCCACCACTAAACCCATTAAGGGCAGAGTCATAATTAATTTCATGTTTCCTGGCTTGCTGGCTGGATTATTTTTTAATGAAAGTAAAACTAGGAATCATTAAGGTTGGAAAGGCCCTCTAAGATTATCAGTCCAACCATCAACCCAACACCCCCATGCCCACTAAACCATGTCCCGAAGCGCCACGTCTGCCCCTTTTTTGAACTCTTCCAGGGATGGGGACTCCACCACATCTCTGAGCAGCCTGTTCCAATGCTTGACCACTCTTTCTGTGAAGAAATTTTTCCTAATATCCAATCTAAACCTCCCCTGGTGCAACTTGAAGCCATTTCCTCTCGTCCTATCGCTAACTACATGGGAGAAAAGACCAACACCCCCCTCACTACAACCTCCTGTCAGGTAGTTGTAGAGAGTGATAAGGTCTCCCCACAGCCTCCTCCAAGCTAAACAATCCCAGTTCCTTCTCCTCTTCTTCTACAGTGGGTGTCCATCACCCTTCTTCTTCCCCGGTCCAGCCAGAATGGGGGTGTTTGGTCTCTGGACGTCTTTGGTCTCTGGAGGTTGTTGAAGGCTGGCTGGGGTTCACGTTATCACAGTGCCCTCTGCAAGAGGGTTCTCAAACCTGCAGAGCCACAGGTCCTCTTCTCCTGGCACCCAGCAGGGTACTAATGAGTCTAATGAATTTTCCTAAACTCTCCTTTCTCAAACGGACCACCCACCTGCTGCTGGCAAAACGTTCAGGACAGCCTCGCAGGAAGATTTGTCTATACTTTAATTTGGGTTTTTGTCACCTCATTGCAAACACTGCCTGGTCCAGCATGTCTCTGGACAGCTTTTCCCCTCTTCCCTGTGAACGGTGAGTAATAACCAGCTTGCTGGTTGAAAGAAGGAATGAGTCTGCACAGGTACTTTTATTCCTGCTGGAGTATCTGCCCTCAGACTGCCATGGGCACAACTTCATTGGGATGGTGAATGCCATTTCTTTGTCCCCTTTCCAGCCAAGGGCTCAGCTCCCAGAGTGGATTCCTTCATACCATGGTTTGCAGGTTCTGCTGGTTCTCCTGGGAGCTCTGGAGCCCCTTTCCTCTCTGACATTGAGCAACATGATTATTGTCATCTTCCACTGACCCTTGGCAATCGAGTAAGAGCCTCTTTGGGTTGAGTCTAGTCCACTGCAAACCCAGAGTTAGAAGGCATTTGAGATATCTCCAGGCAGCCAAGCCCACAGCCAGGTATTTCTGTTGTTGACTTGTGTATTTCATTATCTCCTCTCCCAAAATTTGCTTTTCTGCTCCAGCCACGGCACATTCACAAACAAGGCAGCAAATGGCCGTGGCTGTCCTGAGGCAAATCTGAAATTGTTGATTCAGAAAGTACGAGAAAACACAGGATGTTCCTCAGCTCCATCCCACCTCTGGAGTCTTTTCCGTTTTGGTACTACGAACGGGTTGTTTATTGGGGCAGCAAGTTTATTTTAAAATGCTCAATTTTGAGGAAGAAATGCTGTTAGCAGCAAGCTGATCCCTGGTGCGGTGCTGTGGACAGTCACGGGGTACGTTACAGCAGGAGTCTCCAGCAGCACAGAAGCTCCCAGAACCCGGTGACACCGTTGTATCACGTCACATAAATTGTACCGATGTGGTTGCAGGAGATGGGGTGATGGTGTCGGGTGGTGATGGCGACGTGCAGGTCCTCACCAAGGGCTGGGTACAAAGCCCCTCCTATCTGCATCGCCACTCGCATCTCCTTATAGCCGCCTGATTGATTTTTTTTTTTCTTTTTTTTGCAAGGAGTCCGTTTTTCTCCCAGCAGCAGCAGCCGCCGCCGATGTTAGTTTTTCCATATCCACCGGGAACCACACTCCTCGTTAAAGCCGTTCCAGGGCGGGAGGAGGGGAGGGATCCAGTTCCTTCCAACAACACGCCGTGCTGCTCGCAGCAGGCACGACGTTGGGGCGCGCAGAAAACATTGACCCATTGAGGAAAGCGGCGGCTGCCGTAGGCACATACCTGCAAAAGGCTCCTGGTCTCCGTGCTGCAAGCTGATGCCTATTGGCACCTAATAGAGGTCCCTAATAATTTAAGAATCCTCTTTAAACAGAACCAGAACAAGAACAAAAGCATAATTTTCACATTCCTGTCAGCTTCTTTGTGACCAATCGGGGGAGCCTGGGAAAGGAGTCCTTCAGGCGCTGATTTGCCCCCGCTCCTCCCCTTTCCTGGGCTTGTTTATCTGTATTTATTAATTCATCCAAGTCTTAAAATAGTTTGGAAAGTCAGTTGCTCTCTGCTTTTCCCCTCAAAGCTTATGAGAGGAGGACAGTGAATTTTTAATGAGACTCTTTCCAAGCGTTTGCTGGCCGTGGAAGCCAAAGTGCTGAAAACAAATTCATACAAATCCAAGTTTTATAAGCAGTCTGCTCTTGAGTTCCCTTTGCAGTGGCTGAACTTCCATTCTCCTGAGCCTGCACGAATCTCTTTGGTAGTTGGTATCAGTTTCCCAGATTGCCGAAGACCTGCTTTTTCCGAGTAAGGAAGAAGGGTGATAATGACATCTACCCTGTGATTGCTGTGCCAGTGGCTTGCTGGGGTCTCTGTCCTCATGGGGAGAATGAGAAATTTATTTACATTCAAAGCTCTTGGCCTCCTCCCTCTAAATGTGGCAGTGTTTTCCTTTTTGCCCTGTGAAACGCAGGCTTAGAAAACCGTACTTCCATGCACGGCTTTTTCTTCCTGCCTCCCAGTTGCGTTTCCTTAGGGACCAGCTGGACGTTTGGACGTGCTGCAGCTGAACGGGGTGTTGGAATCAGGTCTTTGGAGTTCAGTCCTTTTTAAGTCAAGACGTACTGTTGGATAAGAAGTTTATGTAGAATTACTTTAGCCCTTGAGCTCACGCTTTATAACGAAGGCAGGGCTGGGTTGCTGCCCTGCCTGTTCCAGGTATCCGTTGTAGCATCCGGGAGAGACGCAGACTTCCAAAACGATGTCAGCAAATGTGTGTGCAACGGCAGGACGCTTCTGTACTTCGGGCCACGGGGTCAAGACCCTGTGCGGATGCTTAGGTTTGCAGTACGTGTTCGTCCAGGCGAACGTGAGCTTTGCACGTGAAGCTGCAGAGCCCGCGCGTTGTAGCTGCTCGTGTGCGTGCAGAAGGGACCGAAGCTGGACTGGCTTGGCGCTCCCACAGCCGAGGAGCGGACGAGCGCGTTCGTACGGCTTCTGTCGCTCCGTTGGTGGGGAACGTCAGAAATGAGTTTCATGTGCGCTACATATTGAGAACTTCTGCTCTGGGGCAAGACTAGCGAGTCTTCTTTTTATTATTTTTTAACTGGAAAATTCTGGTTTATTTCTTTATTCGCGTGGGATTGCCTTCAGATAATTAAGTTCTCTAAGATCAACCACAGTAATGTTTATACGGAGAAAATTATTTGGGTAGTTTTGATACATATGCTGGCGGCGAGGCGAGGAAGTGGAAAAAACGGTTCAGCGCGGAGGGGAGGGCTCGTCGGGGGGACGAGGGAGAGGGGCTGGGCTGGGCTGACGTAAGCTCATCTGCTAAAAGATGATGACGGATTGTAAAGCAGCGTCGGAGTGAACTGAAGTGGGCCTGATTTATAAAGCTGATGAAAATTATCCCTCTCCGCATTTTTTTTTTGTAGCATTTCTTCTGGCCGCAGAGATGCCACGGACCCTCCGGTCCATCTGACCCGGAGAGGCTCTTGGAGCTTTCCGGAGTTGGCCGCTCTTCCCAGGTTTGTTCCGGATCCCTGGGAATGAGAGGTTATTAACAGTGGGTACCAGCTTACCATGAAGCAATGGTTAGCAGTTCATAACTATTTTTTCCTCTAAATATAGGAGGAAATTGTTGGCTATGGTGAACTACAGATGTTTTAAGGGCAAGTGCTGTTAAAGAGTTTTACCTCCTGGCTTACTTATTTGTAAATTTTATTTTAATTAGTGCATTGACTTGGAAACATGTTAATCACTAATATGTAGGTTCTAGCAACTCTTCTTGGGTCGGTGCATACTTTTAATGCACTGAGCTGCTTGTGTGGGCGAGAAGCTTACTTTTTAAATATTTTATGGAAGGCACAAAGTCTCAAAGGTGTTTTATGTGGCAAGCTAAAGATGTAATTTAATAACAACAAATAGTTGAGGGGTTATTCGGGGAAAGTTTGCTTCTGTGCAGAAACGCTGAAGAATGTAATGGAAAATCCACATTACCCATGCGTGGCATGCTGCATTCTGTTGCCCCCCAAAAGGACGAGCCCGTGGCTTTATTTCATTTGACTGCTCTTTTTATGGTAGAGGCTGATCCTAAAGTCCTCGCTTTTCCCTGCTGGCTTTCTGTAGCAGGCAGGGTCGCTGGCTGTGGGACATCTTCCCCTGCTTCTGCTGGTGCGGGGCTTTCGGGAGAGGTTTCCAGAGGCGGGTCGGGGGGTCGGACCCGCTGACCGCTTGCACGTTCTGGTTGCGATTGTATTAAACCACTTTTTTCTAGATAAGGAATTTTTTTGTTCTTTCCAAAAGCCCATATGCCAAGAGACTTAATGAAAATTCAAATTTCAGGGGGAAGGGAAAAAAAAAAAATCTGACCTTTTAAAAGTCTCTGTAGACATTTTCTGCTCCCACCAGCTATCCCCTTCTTGGCACTGAGTTAGAAAAGAAAGGGCCGACGGCAAACCCTGGCAGCTGGCAGGAGCTCGGGGCGCTGCCCTCCGTCCTCCGGGATAACGCCTGCGTCCCGTCTCAGCTCCTGGTGCCGTCCAGTAACGAAGTTACGCCTCGCAAAGGAGAGGGGGTTATCAAGGAAATGTAAAATGATTTGTAGCAGAAGTGGCATGAAATGTCATTACAGGGAAGGCGGCGTAGGCGGGGAGACCAAGGGACGGGGGGACCCCTCTTCTGTCCTGGCCGATGGCATTGATTTAATATAGCGTTGATTTAATGCAGCATTTTAGCCACGTTGCTTTTTTTGTACTCTTTAAGTTATGCCATGTCTTTATTAGGCTTTCTGCTCTGATCTCTCACTTCCTCGGTATTTCCACGGCATTCAGCATAACTGGGTCCCAGACATGGACAAACTGCTATCCAAACAAAAATACCTTTTTTTTTTTTCTTCTTTTTTTGTGCAAACGCATTTGGGATGAGCAAATGGGACAGCTCTGAGCTCACTCGCACCTTCTTGTTTGCTCTTTCTTGGCGGTGGGATGCTCAGGACTGGGCTTAGACGGTTGGAATAATCCATAAATTATTGGCAAAAATTGTGGCGCATTGCACAGGTCTGTGCAGTTACGGGCAGCGGCTCTGCGTAACGGAGCTGCATGGCTTTGCTCTGCATTGCAAATCCGAATTATTTAAATACTTGGGTAGGCAGAGACGTGCGTGGGGGTGGCCTCATCCTAGCATTGCTCTTTTGCTCTCTGAATTTCTTGTGGACAGTCGCGTTTGCTTTATTTTGCCCTTGATTTAAGTACAGCTGGAAAGGCAGCTTAGACTGTATTTAATAACTAGTCCTTCAACACAGAGAGGTGCAGAAAGTAATTTGTCCCCTTGCCAAGCACTAGAAAGAATGGGCATTTTGTTCTTCGCTTCACGGTGATTTTACCTGGGTGTATTATGGAAAGAGAGAAAGACTTGTGCTACTGTTACCCTGCACGCTGTGTTGATTTATTGAAACTGGAGCCTGCGAGTGTGAGTCGCGAGGTACGTTCTGACATGGAATTTCTAGGAGAAATATACAATTGGCCTGGTTATTATTTTTTCCCTCCTCCGTTCGCTTGGGCGTGTTTCCAGCTTTTGCACTAAGGAACAAGACTTTAAATTAGTCTCAAATTTTAACACAGCGCAGCTTTGCCTTCGTATTCCCCGCGTTTTGTTACAAAGCATCTGAGCTTGCGTTCTTGTTTCGTCTCCATCACCTTGCTCACCTGCTCTGAAACGGATGGTTTCTTCTCTCTCTCTCCTTTTTTTTCTTTTTTTTTTAAGAGGAATTAATTAAAAAGGGGCTGCAGGCAGTTGTCCCGCTGGGCTGAAACTGTGGCTTCGCTGTGGCTTAAATGTTATCGTCCCCCTTCCCTGTGCGTCTGCGTGGACTCCGGTTGCCTTTGCCGGTGTGGACGTCCAGGCAACCCATCGTCTTGGCAGGGGAGCTCCCGGCGGAGCCAAACCCCTCCTGGACGCAGGACGCGGGATTTGCCTGTTTCTGCCCGACACGTGTGGCCGAGGAGATGCCATGTTCCGCCTCGGAGCAGGCGGGAGGAAGAGGAGGAGCCAGGCTGGGCTGAAAACGGGTTTTATCGGACTATTGAATAATACCAAATGATCAGATTATTCAGATTATTGACTAATAAGCAGAGCGGTAGAGGTTGGGTGAGAGCTCGGGCATCACCTGGTCCAAGCCCTGCTCACACGTGGCGTCAGCAAGCTGGGCACGCACTGGAATATTTTCTCTTATTTAGGCAATTCTTAGGTGGTTGTAGAAACTTAGGATGCTGACATGGCAGCGAGTGCTCCATGTGGCCGTTTTACTTACAAGATTAATGGCAAAATGGAATAGATCTGTTGGGCTATAACAGAACTTTATCTCCTGTTTAAGTAAAAGCACATGTGAAAGGCAGGAGGAGCGTTTGTTGGGTGAGACGGCGTCGCTGGTCTCTTTTGTAGGGCTTTATTTCGATTTATGTGCTCACATTTGTATATAGTTTTGTATCTGCTTCCAGAAGCTGATAGAGACGTTGCAAATGCAGTGGGATGAAAACGTAGGGATTAGGAATGGCCTGTTCATTACGGGTAACGAGGTCCGAGGAAGGCGCTCGGCCCAGGTTCCGCTAAAGCAGCAAAGGAATTACTGCTCCGCGTCGGGCGGGCGCTGGCGATGCTGGGAGGGAAACTTGGACGTAAAATTGCCGGAGGAGGTTTCGCTCGGGCATTACAGTCACGTATATGACGGGTGGGAGGGTTTCAGCTGTGCGTGGTGAATTACGTTCTCAGCTCTTAGTCCTTCTATTACGATCACCACTTGAAATCTAGCGACGTGCTCTTACAGGGGGAGGACACGGGGCGGCTGAGCGTTGGCTCCCGGGTGGCAGCCAGATGTGCGCTGGCACCGGGGAGGGCTGCAAGAGTCGAATCCTCTCGTATCTCGATACGGCCTAATAAAGCGCGGGGTGCCTTGGCTATGGAAAAATTGACGCAGATGAGAAAACCACAGGGAAGGAATTGTTTGGAGACATTATCCACGGCTAAGATCTGTAAGAAGAGTAAATTCCCTGATAGCAACTCTAGTCAGTTTATTTCCTCTTAAGCTGTATTAAAATACATGAAGCAATCCTTCTCTTAATTAATATCGCCAGCATTCATGTATTTTTTTTGTATGTCATTATTTTTAGAGCAAGAAATTCAGGATGCGTATTTTGTACTGATTCGTCTAGACATAATCTCCTTATTAGACATCTAGACTGCTTCTCCTCCAGTTTTAAATTATTTACTGGGCAGGTTTTAACTCTTAGAGAAAGGCTCTGATCTCAGAACTCTGCGAACCCAGCGGGGTTACGTTGCGAACGAGTCTTGAATCTGTTCCCATTAACAAATTCTCAACGAGTGAACTTGGGATTTGAGCACTGTGGTGCTCAGATTTTCTTTGTACTTCACCATTAGACGGATTTCCATTAATTATTGTCCAGCATAGTTATTAACGGTATGTGTGATCATCCAGTTAAAGCACTTCCTCGGGCTGATGGTTCTCCATGGAAAACATGACACACGTAGTCATGCAGCAAAACACTTCGGCACGTGCTTGCTTTGAGACCGGGAGCGGTCGTTCGCTGGCGGATCGGGACTGGCACGGCGGCGGCGGCCTGGGGAAAGGCATCGGTCGTAGCATTGGGATGGTGAGAGGCAATTTTTGTGAGCGCACGTAGAGCAGAGAGCTGGAGCTGGTGGTGTGTCGAGACCCTCTGTAGTCCTCCCGCTTTCCTCTCTTCCAGTTTGATCAATGGCAAAAGCCGCCTTCCCTCTCCGGTGAGAGATCAGCTCCCAAGTAATGATGTCCAGCTGTACTGACAAAATGTGATTGCTCATCAGTTTGGTTGATGACTTAATCTGGGGCTGATTAGCATCTTGGAGACTGTCCAGACGATCAAAAATGATGCATAATTTCGCTGCGGGCCACAGTTTATTTAACATTTTAGCATCCTCCCGGCTCTTGCCTAGTGGCAGGGGCTCGCGTGGCGATGCGCGTCCGCTCTCCACGGCGCTTGGTTTTGGGGAGGAAGGGTGCGCTGAAGCCAGGCTCCTGTCGTAGGGAGGAGGCCGTGAGCTGGAGCGGCTTGGCTTCGTGTCACCCGGTCGTAGCTGCAAGGGACGTGCCGGTGGCCGGGGCTTCGCCGGGAGGAGGTGCGGAGCATCCCGCGCTCGCCCCGGGGCCTCGCTCCCAGCAGAAGCTTGCTGCGCCCTCGGGGTAACGACAAACCCAGGAATCCTTGCCGCCGAAGGGGCTCGGGGAGCAGGAGAGAGGACAAGGCCCGGGGGGACGGACACGGGGACAGCATTTAGTAGACAGCTGCTGACCATGAGCCAGCAGTGTGCCTGGGTGGCCAAGAAGGCCAACAGCATCCTGGCTTGTGTCAGGAACAGTGTGGCCAGCAGGAGCAGGGCAGGGATCGTCCCCCCGTGCTCGGCACTGGTGAGGCCGCACCTGGAATGCTGTGTCCAGTTTTGGGCCCCTCAGCACAAGAAGGACATTGGGGTGCTGGAGCGTGTCCAGGGAAGGGCAGCGGAGCTGGGGCAGGGTCTGGAGCACAGGGCTGGTGGGGAGCGGCTGAGGGAGCTGGGGGTGTTCAGCCTGGAGAAGTGGACGCTGAGGGGAGACCTGATCGCTCTCTACAACTGCCTGACAGGAGGGGGCAGGGAGGGGGTGCTGGGCTCTTCTCCCAAGTAGTTAGCGATGGGACGAGAGGAAATGGGCTCAAGCTGCACCAGGGGAGGTTTAGGTTGGAAATTAGGAAAAATTTCTTCACGGAAAGGGTGGTCAAGCATTGGACCAGGCTGCCCAGAGAGGTGGGGGAGTCCCCATCCCTGGAAGTGTTCAAAAAACGGGCAGAGGTGGCACTTGGGGACATGGTTTAGTCTGGTCTACCCTTGATTGGTTTAGTGGTGGACTTGGTAGTGTAGGTTAATGGTTGGCCTGGATGATCTTAAAGGTCTTTTCCAACCTGAACGATTCTATGATCCTATGATTCTATCTGTGGCTGCCGGGAAGGCTGTGCTGTGGGTGAGGCAGCGCTGCGGAGGCAGCCCGGCTCCTGCCTGGCAAGGGTTAAAGCTGGAGCGGGGACTGCTGGAAGAGTTCAGTTGTTTCACATTAGGCCGGGGCGGCCCTGGCTGCCTTCCGTGCTCTGGGAGCCGGGGGCCGAGTCCCCAGTGTTAAATCTGCGTAACCGATGCCGTACAACTGGCACCAGCCTTGACCACAAGTGGCCGTTAAAATAAACATCCCCGGGCTTAACTGACAGGCAGGCTCAAGGAGAAACAGGCCTGCATGACGGGGAATATTAAATACCCGGCGAGAACCTAACTTCGTCAGGCCAAACACACACACACGCACCCGCCTCCGCCGCCCCGGCATCGCCCCAGCCCCGCGGCATCAATGGGCGCAGTGTCTGGGGCCGGCGCGTGCCTCTCCCGGGGGGTGCCGGGCTGGTGCCAGCGGTAGGGGAATATGCGAGAAATCCGGCCCCGAAACCCGCCCCGGGTAAACGCGGCGGCGCGAGCCCCACGGCGGCGCAGGGACCGGCCGGCACGGGCACCGCGGCACCGGGCGGGGAGGCAGAGCCGGAGGAAAGGGGCTGCCGCCCCTCGGTCGCTCGGGCTCTGAGCTCCTGCTCCGGGATGTAATTTAGCGTTAGGAAAGGAGGTAAAAGGCTTTGTTAAAAATGAGACGTTTGGCTTAGGTCGGCAGTCTTATTTATATTTGCAAGCTTTCCAACTCAGGACAAGTGTTGAGGGCATTATTATGTCCGCCGGGATAGCGGAGCGACACATTTATTGGGTGGAATTTATCTGTCTACAGAATTTATTTATTTATGTTTTTTATTAGAAAAGCATAGAAACGAGCATCACTTACAAAAGAAGCAAGGCGATTACACAAGTGCGATGCTTGACGGACCCCGCGGCAGAAGGGTGTGAACGCTCAGACGCGTGTTGGTCGGTGCTGGTAGGAGAGGCTGCACCCAACCCTGCAAGCGACCTAAAGCCCCTCTCCGTTACCAAACTACTCCAGCACGTGCGGCTTAAAATCTGTCACGTTGTTGTGCCGGAAGGTAAACCACCAGAGTTATTAAGAATGTACTGTAGAACTTTCCTAAACTGGCCTTAAAAATATAGGTAAGTATTATTTTTACCCGAGGAAGGCCTTAAGGAGGACGAGGACATTTATCATAGAATCATAGAATCGTTTAGGTTGGAAAAGACCTTTAAGATCATCCATTTATAACAAGCACGCTTTTGTATCCGGTTATCCAAAGATGGCCAAGCCTGTTTCTTGGCATTAGCAGAATTCAATATTTCTATCTGTGTCACTATGTGTATGTATTACTTCCTAGCAAATTGTCGTGTCCTTGTAAGAAGTCAATATTTTAACCCTTTAATTAAAAAAAAAAAAGTTATTTGAACGATTTCCACACGAGAAGGTGCAATGCCTGTTTCAGTGGCTGTAGAGGCACAATTTGTTGGCGAGAGGGAGCAGAATTGGCTGCTGGATTCATCCAACCGTGGAAAGAGTTTGTGCATCGGCTCCTCGTGGCAAAGAGTTAGAGAACTAGAAAGTGAATTGTTTTACTTGTCCTAAATTCTTTCAGTCTGCATCCTTTGTTACTAGGGAGAAAGCTTAGAGACCAGCTCTGCGAAGCTTTTGGCTGCACCTTCGGGCCAGCTACCTGTTTTTTCCTGCTTTCTTGTTCGCGCCGCGGAGAACGGCTAACGCAGGAGGTGACGCTCACTGCTTTCCAGACTCTTACGCTTTGGCAGATTTTTTCTTTCTTTTTTTTCCCTAGGAAACAAAAGGATTATTTTTATTCCATCCTGCTTTATAAGTGCGCTTAGATGAACAGGAGATTCAGGCCTGAATTCTCCTGAATCAGCCACAGCGTGCCCTGCGGAGCTGGTGCCTCTAGCAGAGTAAAGCAGCCTTAGCGTGAGCATCGCTAAGTATCCCGTGAAAGGGATGAGTAATTTCTGTGCCCATTTAAAAGGCCCTTTTGACCAAGTATGGCAGAGAAATCTTTTTGCCTGCTTATGGCGTATCCAGGCGCTGTACTACTTCAGCTACAGAGAAATAAATTTGTAAAATACTGTGGACTAGAATGGGCAGAGTTGTCCTGGTGTTTATATCAGTGTAGTTCTAGAGGAGAATAGGGATAAGATACACCACATGTTATTTTATCTATATATTCAACTTGGATTGAATTGGCATAACCATTTTGGATTTAAAGAAAAAAAAATTACATCTTCATTATAACCATGCAAGACCTGTGAATAAATTGGAAAACATATGTGGCAGAGCTGTCAGGCGTTACTGCTGAAAAATAGGCTGGAAGAACACATGAAACAAGATGAGAACATGTGTTAGAAATCTCGATTTCAGTGTCTAAAGCATAGAGGTGAGGTCTGCAAGAGCACAGGCGTCTTCTCTCTGCTCCGGGAGGTACTTGGGTGTACTTCACAGTTCGGAAGGGTAGAGTAACTCCATACCCTGTACTTTCTTATATCCCAAGGACCTTTATTTTCATCTTGCCCTTAATGACCAGGTAACAAAGAGATTAGAATGTATGAACCTGGTGCCACAACGACTGGATCACGGAGGAGCAGACTTCACTGATGTTGCCCACCCCAGAAGCCTTGCCCAGAGCTTCTCAAAGGCTGTGTGCTGGGGCTCTTAGGCAAAACATGTATTCCTAATGATAACCATCCATTTCTGCACCTCTCTGATGGAGAGAGGAGTCAGTTCAGGGTTCTTTGTTCTTATTTTGGAAGGATGCTTTAAGTTAGAGTTAACAGCGTTGCAGGAACACGTGGCAGCTCTTTGTACAAACATCCAGGAGCATGGATGGGAGCTGACCATCTTCAAGTCGTTTCACCTTTTCCAGCCTTGCAAAAACACCTGGTCAGTGTTGGGATCACTCTTTTGTTTCATTTTAATGTGAAAGTTTCAATTTACATTATTCTCCTCCTTTTCCTGACTTGGCTCAAAGTCTTCTCAGTAGAGCCCGGGTGACTCTCAGAGCTAACCAGCACCAGGATGCCTTTCACCCTCAGCCCCTTCCACCCCTTGGATGGTTCATTTACAACAACGACTGCTCAAACCAGCCGGGTGGTTGAAATACCCACATTTAAGGCAGACGATGTTGAGCGTACTCTGTCTCTCGGGCAGTTGGAGAGTTAAACGAGGCACCCCGTGACGCCGAGTTCCCCCTCCTGCCCCCGGCGCTGGATTTGGCATGGAACGCGGTGGCGTTCCAGTTCGGAGAATTCAAATGACCGTCCAGGTAGTCAGTTCCTAATGGCACAATTTACCCTTTGTGAACACGTTTTATGAAAGATCCCACTGTTTGTCTCAGGTTGTGGAAAAAAAAAAAAAAAAAAACCCAACCCTAACCCAACTGTAAATGTCCAGGCCACGAAACTGCCTAATGCAAACACAGGCACGAGCCGGGGGCTTTGCTGGCGTTCGCCGCCCGCGGGTTTTGCCCATGTGTTCCTTGGCCTGGTGCTGAACGTCGTATTTATGAGTGCACACCAAAAAAAAAAAAAAAAAAAAAAAAAAGCCCTCTGAAGGAGATACGATCTCGGTTTTAGCACCGCACTTTTAATAAGGAAAAAAAGTGATGTAATGAGGGCCTTTGGGAGAGCAGCCACAGTACATTTTTAGAGTCGTGAATGGTAGGTTAAAGCCCAGGGTCTCTGGGTCCGCTTGAGCAGGCGTAGCGGTTGGAAAGATGTTCAGAAAGATGTTCTTCCACCCTCTCTCTAAAGCAGCGGATTTGCCCTTCAAAGCACATCCCCAAAGAGAGAGAAGGGACCGCGCTGCATGGCGAGGGTCTTTGGTGTAGGTGGAAAATGGGCCCTGGCTGGTTTGGAAAGAACTTGCAGTTTGGGGCAGATCCATGAAGATGACGAGACCCTGCCAGCTCCGTTATCCCATGCATCTGCATCCAGGGCTTTCCCGGCTGCAGGAAACCTCGCAGCCTCCCACGCTGGGAAGCGGGGAGCGCTGGGACCTTTTGGATGAGCGCAGAAAGGCTGAAAATAACCTGGCAGCTGCCGCGGTCCCCGCAGGCATCCCGGGTGCTCGCAGGGGTGGTGGAGGAGCGTGTTTCTCAGCAGGGTATCTCCCCTCACGGCGCTGGTTCTCAACTGCACGTAGCGGAGCTGTACCAGGAGACCCAGAAGATGATTTGCCTGTAGATCCTCAGCTGGGAGAGCAGGCTGTGCTCCAGGGATATGGGCTTCTTCCTAATTGAATGCAAGCTCGTCTTTTTTAACGTGGCAGATAGTTTTTCCTCCTCCTCCTCCTCTTCTGACCATCTTCTATGCTATAGGTTCAGCTTCAGCTGCTTAGGGCAGCCTGTGATCTGTATTTTTAGTACTTAAATTGCATTTTAAACATTTTTCTGACCCTCTAGTAGTTATGGCTCTATCTGTTGGCAGCAGAACACCGTCACAGCCCAGGGCTCTGCCGCTTCTGATGGAAAACAGAGACCTTGATTTGCAAAGCAGCGGACAGGAGTCCTGGGGCGGTTTCTGGTTCGTGCGTCCTTGCCCCTGTGGTACCCACAGGTTACGCTCATCCATTTCCCATAGCAGGCAGCATGCCGGTGCTGTGTCCAAAGCTCCCTGCTCATCTGCTACATCCAAGGGCTACAGCAAACCAGAGGAGAACCATGGTTTGAAACAGGGAGCTCAGCAAAGCAGCCCTGCACGACAGCAGCGCTGGCTCCGTGCTGTCTTGCTCTGTGGTGTTGACTGAATATCCTTTTGTTTGCACTGGTTTAAAACCACACTAATTTTCATATCCTTCCACGGCTGTGTTATCGACTGGAGCGTGCTAGGAACTCTGCTGAAAAGGTCAGAAAATCCCAGTTCATTGAAAATTCTCGCGGAAAAATATCGTAGTAGAATGGTCCAGAGTAGCCCATGCAAGTGACCTTGCAGAGGTCACAGAGGGGAATCATCAGAGGGGTGAACAGGACAGGATTATCAAGGGGATCCTCGAGGTGCCAGAGGTCTCAGGGAAACGGGCTGCGGGCCCCAGAGGTCCCCTCTGGTCCTAGCTAGAGTTAAGAGCATGGAAGATGCTGGTCGCTGGGGTGACCCGTGCTCTTTGGGATGAAATGTGGACACCGTTTCCTTCAAAACGTTTTGTACTCGGGCGGAATAAGGAACTGCGTGAGCTTTAGTGTTGGGAATGTTAAGCACTGTCATCTCAGTCCACTTGATGGTGGAACTTTGGGTCTCGCAGTGATGATAAATGCTTGACGTGGTGTCCCGGCTCTGTTTTCTCTCCTTTCAGCTGCTTATTCCCAGGACGTGGCAGCATAGCTGTTGCCTGTTATCTGATTTACCAGTTGCTCATAAGGGGGTACCTGGTGGGAGCTGGCAAATCCATCAGCGTGCTCATGCACCAAAGTGATACCTCTGGCCTGCCGGAGAAAAGCCTAAATGAACCCAAAAGTAATGTGTATTAAAAGAAAATGTAAAATGGCAGAGGCCACATGAACTAAGCAGAGGTATTTTCTAGCTGTCTAGTCTAACGTTTGGTATCATTTTTCTCTAGGATTACAGGGGCTTTCACCTCATAAATTTGTGCCTGTTTGAGGTCGTTAATCTTTCTTTACATGTTGCCTTGCAATTTTAGAGCTTTGCCACCATCTGGGATCACATTTTAAATGGAGTTTCCACTCAGTACGTTCCTTTTCATGAAATTATTTATATATAAAGAAATATATAATAAATATATCAGGACTGGGTTGTTTTTAAACATTTTCAGTGCTTTCGCAAGGGCTTACCTTGTGTGGAAAAACTTGTCTTCTCTAATAGAGAGCCATAACAGTGACCAATTAAAGGATCACATTTGCAATATGCTCTTAAATGGCAATTTAAAATATTGGTGAGCGGCCTGCCTCACGATCCGCTGGAGAAGGTGAGCTCCATCGGAGAGCACCGGGCCAGGGAATGCGTTTCTGTGTCGGGAAACCTCAGAGTAAGAGACGCACCGGGAAAGCACCATCTGATGGCAACTCGATAGCAAACCATGGCGATCGCCGGAGAAGGATTGCTGCAGCTCCCCCATCTCAGCCCTGCTGCTCTTGGGATGGGAACTTCTTGGTAAGGATGTGCTGCTCTTAGTTCATGTTTCTTACACAGGTACCTTCCCGCCTGGTCCACTCCCTAAACCAAACGTGACCCATCTCTGGTGCTCTTAACAAACAAGCCTTCTCCCCAAAGGCAGTAATGACCTGCAGTTGGGTGCACCAGCTTCTTCTGGCCCCACCAGAGCCGAGATGTCTGTTCCAGGCCCCGCTAATTATTTTAAAGGGATTTTGAACAAATAAATAGCCTGAACAGTTCCGCGGTTCCTTGTGTAATTTTAGCTCTGGACCCCTCCAAGAATGTACAGAATAAATAGGTGAATCTGTAATACATCCACAATTAACTCTATATACAGCGAGGCGCTCGCAGGCACGCTATGGAGGAATAGTGTCAATAAACAGGTATGCTGTGGGCCGTGGAAATGTGGTCTTTATTATTGGAGAAGGATAGCTCTGACCAGGAGGTAGGGTGCAGTCTGGAAAAGCAAACAGTGCCGCTGTAGATCCTTCTGCCCCCACCCAGCTTGCTGGAATTCAAAAATCCGTCATCTCAGTGTACCCCTGGTACAGCACATCCTCGCTCGGGCTGGTGTAAATCAGGGCTGACTCATCACGAGCAAAGCTCGGCTTTGGAGCTGAATGTCACAGATGTGGCAGGAAGGTTTCACCTACGCTGGTGACTTTGCAAGTGCAACTTTGTGAAGAGATAAAAAAAAACTCCTGGGGATATTTTATAATGCCGAGGCATGAAATTGCACAGCAGAATTTTCTCCCAAGACCCTTTCCCCTCTGGCGTCTGTAGCCGCATGTGCAGCCATCATTCCCCAAGAAACCCAACGCCCAGACGTGAATCATTTCTCTGATTTTTCATGCTTTTAACTTTTCATTGCTGAGGCTTCGCTCAGCCGGGAGAAGTAGGGACCTGTTTCAGCTTTGAAAAACCTTAAACGGCGGGACGGCTGGGGAAAGGAGTTAAAAATGAAACAGCAGATTTATATATATAAAAAGTAAAAATATATGTTCTACATCTGAAGTTTATTTAGGTCCTTTGGGAGAGTGGCGCGGCACTACGTCTCTACTAAATTGCCAACATTTTATGGTCGTGCTGGCACCGAGTCAAACACACATCTCTTTGGCTTGGGTTGCTGTCTTAAAGCAGGCAGATTCCAGTATGTTTTTCTATGAGCTGAATATTACTATTGACTGGACAAGGGAAGCTCTGCCCAGCAAGAACATATAGGTAACTTTTCTTTTTAATAGATCTATCGAGACTTAATTATTTTGATACTGCGGTACTGAAGAGCCGACCCCTTGTGACCCACCCGGACATTAGATCTCTGTCCATTTTAAGACAGATACAACTTTTTATTTTTTTCTTATAGTTTTATTTTGATTGGAATCGTATTAATAATTAGAAGGTTTCAAAGGGCCCGTTTTTAACTGGAAAGCTGTTGTGTACGCCAGTACGTTAGCAGCACGCGCGTGGAGCCTTGTGTGCATGAATGTACATATAAAATATACGTGGCACAGGGTACCGCTGGGATTTGCACGAGAGGCTGAGCAGTTTGCTGCTCAATTTCCTTTCAAAACCCTTGCCTACATGTGTACCTTTGTGCCAAATCGCTGTGGTGTTCATCAATCAAGGCTGCTGCACGTGTAGAGCGCCTACCACAAAGCCCCACCGGCGAGGAAGCGGCAGCTCCCCGTAATCTCCCCCTCTTACGAGGAAGGGTGTTTTGCAGGAGTCGTCGGTTACTGTACAGCACAAGACGGTCTGACTTCAGTCAAGACACGCATCTTCCCACACTTCCCAGCAGCTGCGTGTGACCCAGTTTATCTCCTTTCTGCTTGCTGCCTCTCGCTCTTCTGCACGGGGGTGGGAAGCCGTTTCTGCTCGGGCTTGGGAAAGTGGAGCTTTGATCTGCAGATGCGTAAGGAGGAAGGGTCAAGATCTGAAGCAGAATAGACGGGCAGAGAAACAGCCTGTTGGATCATGTTGATCAAATTATGCTCTGCGATGGAGAATCCTTTTTATTTTTTTGGTCCAAAGTACAAGAGAACTGAGAGCTTTTCTTTGAAGCTGAGAAGATGAGTTCATGCCTCAGTGCCTTGGGAAGCTGGAGAGCTGCACTGTACGGTTCATCTGTACCTTCACAAATGCTCAGGAAAACGTTCAATAATACTCTCAGCCTGGTTTTCCAGGGTGCTGCTCCTCACACCTCCCTGTTTGTGCCAGAGGCTTCTCTCTCTTTTGACCATTGGAGCCTCCGGTGCCCGCAAGCCGTTACTGACGTGTCCGCTGTGCCAAGTTAATCCTATTGCTTTTGACCGAATAGTTGCTTCCTCTCATCATGTATTTGTATTTGCTGTCATTCCATTTCCTTCTGTTTTTCAAGATTTTTCTGCCATTAAGTGCACTCAGATTTGAGTATTTTGGTTAAGTAGGTGCCTTTCAACAGGCAAAGAAATGCTAGTTTCTAGAGTGTGTAGGAATATTTAAGGCTTGCTTTGGTTTTCACCAAGCCGGCTTTCTGCGATAGGCACCCAGGGTGATGTTTTGAAAAGCTGTCCTTAGCGCTCTTTTAATATTAATGCCAAGTCTACTTTTTGGTTTTCTGAATCAATAGATAATCTGCGTTTACCTTATACAAACAGGTAGAATAATGGATTTTTTTTTGTTCACCTTTTTGAAACCGATTCATTCAGAACTTGCTACTGTTCTTTGAAAGGCGCCTTGTGAGTTTGAGCTGTTGAGGCGCTCAGAAGAGCGAGCAGATACAACAGAGGCCCCTGAAGCCGTGCCGCAGCTTATTGTGGCGTGAAGGAAGGTTAAAACCCGTCACTGCAAAGGATAAAACTTACTTGAGGTATCTCTGGGCTCCTCCTTGTTTGTGATCTTGAGAGGACAGGGTCTTCCCGACCCTCCAACTCCACGCTCCCATGCCGCCCGGCTGTTTGCGTGGCACTTGTGCCGCTCTCGCCGTAAGAACAGCATCCCCAGCCTGCCTGAGCAGTGGGTTGCGCGGGGACAATGTGGGACTTGTTTTCATGCGCACGTGTAGGAGAGCCTGGAGATTTCCCCAGGCTGAGCTGGGGTATCTGACGCTGGGATTAAATACTCCGTCGAAGTTTAGGTAATGCCATACCAATAAGGAGGCTGAGAGGAGAGAGCGCGTGCATTTACAGTCCCAGAGAAGAGCGTTTACTCTGGTGTATAATAGCCTTCTGTTGGGTTTTAGTAGCGTATAGTTTAGTAAATTAGGAGTCTTCAGGTACTTAGCACTTTAATGGTTCTCACTAAGAACATAATTAAACCATAGACCCCTTAGGGAGAAAAAACAGTTTATTGTGCGTATTTTTAGAATCTGTTCCCAGCCCTCGTAAAACCTGGTAGATACAAGCCAGAGAACATGCCTCAGCTGGCGACCCAGAATTCATTCAGCAGCCCCCGCCGAGTGTCGCCTCGCCGTCACACGTTGCAAATCTGCCCCGTGAATTATGGAATTAATTTTCCCCAATCTGATTTCAAAACGCATTTGCAGCGCAGTTTTTCTCCGGCCGCCGGAGGTGTGAGGGAGGCAGAAGGTTTATTATATTGCACCTTGTGCTGACACATAAAGCCCGTTTTTGCTAATCGTTTTTTTATTTAAAAACATTTTATGTTTCACAGAGGGATCCAGAAATGGGGCTCGTTGGAGACAAGGGCTCTGCTCTGTTCCTCTCACCAAACGTCTGCCTTGGGCTTGCTTATTTAGTTGCCTCTGACGTGGAGCTGCACTTTTCTGCGTGTGTGTGTGTCAGGAGTTCACAGTCCTCAGTGTAGGGGAACTCCTGGCTGCTTCCTAGGATGCTTCTCCTTGCAAAGCAGCCACGAAGCGAAGCGTAAAGCTCTAAATCCCCAGCGAAACGTGCCGGGTGAAGCGATGCTGGAATGTTTTTTCCCTCCTCCCAGGCTCTGACACCGCTGCCTCCGACACCGCCGCAGTGTTTCCGTAGGAAGCGGCTGCCGTGGGGAAGCACGAGGCACGCCTGTGCTGGGCAAGTATCCCCTCACCCCAGCAACGCGCCCCGGGTGCTCTGCCCCAGCCCCAGATGGGTGCTGCGCTTTGGGACCCCCCGGACAGGGTGCCGGGCTCTGCACCCCTGGGCAGCGGTCGACGCGGGCGCAAAAAGAAAGCAGAACGCTTCCCAGCATCACAGGTGCCCGCGTTCGGCGCCGCAGTGATTCACACGTTGCGCTGGGTCTTTGCTCTTGCCTCTGCACCCCTTCCCGAGTAAACACGGCTTTCTCCCCGGGAAACCTGTGCCGCGCTACGCCCGTGCTCGGAGCATCTGGAAGGCATTGGGAGGAACACACACACACAGCACTCTCCTCCCCCAGCAGCCTTTTAATGAATTTCTGATACATGCGAGTCGCTTCGCTATCGCTGCGTTTCGCTTTACGTACTCGAGGTTTACACGCCGGAGAAGCGGCCGCAGCGGTGGCAAGGAAGGGTCCCTTACTGATGGTGTCCCCAGAGGCTCCATCGCCAGCGCGGCTCTTATCAAATGCATTTCTTTCCCTCTGTCAAGACAAATGCCGAGGATCCGTGTGTTATTTGTGGTGTCTTGGCTGCTGTTTTAGACCTTCAGTCTTGCTCGTCATTTGAGTTATCTTGCATGGCCCCCGCTGACACCGTGATAGTGGCGGTGCTGATAAGGTGAAGGATGGCAATGCCATAGCACCCGGGAGTGAATTATTAACCCACACCGCATTCCCGTGCTTCGCTCCTCCATTTCTGCTTCAGGATAAGAATTAGGCTGCTGCTAAAAAGCACAACCGGCAGCAAACCCGGCTTGCCAGCCTGGGCTGTTCCCACGCGAGCCCGTACGTGGCTGCTATGTGAGCCCAAACCAAGAACTTTCTTCCGCTTCTTGTCCCACTGCAGTGGGACTAGAGGCAAGAATTTTACCTTTCTGCCCTTAAGCGCAGCAGATCGGGGGGGACGATATCTTGGGTCCCGGCCCAAAGCAACAAGCGGGGTTTGCTGGCTGCGGTTGGCCTTGGTAGATGAGGGCATCGGCGTGAGCCTGTGACGGAGGGGATGGGGGAACCGGACGGCGCGTTCGACAGCTAAGGATGGTCTTTGCTTTAAAATCAAACAGTGGCAGCCCAGCCCTGCAAAGCCACACTCAAACGTGTAACTGCTCGGTGCCGTCACATTATGAGATTTAATGACATGTGTAAGGAGGTTGGTAATTACATTGTAATTACAAGGGTAATACTGCCTGTTCTCCATGCTCCCCGGCCGTGAGCGCTGCCTGCGTCGAAGGGAGCGGATCCGGGCGCACCTCACGCTGCCGACAGGGAGCCAGGCAGCGGCTGCGTCGCAAGAGCGGGTAGGCGTGAGTGCCGCCTTTCTGCAGCTCCGGCGTGCCAGAATCGGGCAGTTACGTGCTGCAGACGGGCTCATCTCAGGCTAAGTATTACAACCTGTAGGGCTGGTACCTCATCTAGGTTGGGTTTGGTTAATGCACTTAAATAGGAGCAGCCAAGAAAGCAACCTGCCTTTTTGGAAGGATAAAAGCATTTCTCAGCAATTTGGGATCAAGGTAAAAAAAAAAAAAAAAAAAAAACCAAACCTCTTTGTGAGCCTCCCTGACGTTCTGGGAATGCTCAAGAGCAGTCCAACAAGGAGATTAACTCGAAACAGGTCCCATGCGGAGGGGAAGGACCCTCGGTGGCACCCGGGGCTGCTGCCCCCGGAGCGGGGAGCCCTGACCTGCCGGCCCCTGCCCGGAGTGGGCTTGGCAGAGCTCCATGACCCCGGCACGGCTCCATCCGGCGCCGGTGTCCGAGGAAGGAAGGATGCGGTCTCCTGTCCTAAGGGGTTACAGCAGCCTCAAACCCATATAAAGCAACAACTTTATTAATCCCAGCTTTGCTAATAAGGAATTACAATAGTTGTGGGATCTGGCAGTGGAAGCACGCTCAGTTGCCATGCATAGTACAGTATTTTCCCTGTTTTGTTTGTATTTTTGATTTAACTACAAATAATTTAAAGATGTGTTGTGTCTCCTTCAATTAAAATTTGCATCTTCATCCCCTCTTTTTTTTCTGTCGCAGTTTTAAAACAATACTAATGAGTTTGAGCTGGTCAGATACGCTAAGATAAATTGTGAGCGTCTGTCCTTCTGCTAAAATTGCATTTCTAAGGGTGGCAGTTAATAACATATCAGGATCTGGGTTTGTTTCCTTTGTAAAATTTGCAGCTTTATGGTACTGGATGGAAGATCTCCCAGTGTCAAAAAATTTCAGGCTGATAGAAGAATAATATTGTCACAAGGCCAGTATGTAAATACCTTAAACCAATATAGCATGTTTAGAGGAATTATACTTTCCTCTCCCAAATTACGATTTTGGAAAGCAACTCTACCACCACATTTATTTCAAATTTAAACATTTTGAAAGAATATCTCCTAGGTTTTGAAATCTGGTTTCCATTCCTGGCTCTGTTTGACCTACTGTGTGACCCTGAGAAAATCTTTCTCTCGGTTTCTGTATCTGCTTAGTTGCTCTGATGATCTTCAGCACCCATGCAGAGCAATCTAACATCCGTCGACGTCGAGCTACGTGTAACGTTTCCGTATTAAATAATAGGGGGGTTAATTTAAGATGAGTGGGTTTTGGTTATGGTGAAAAAAGAGAAAATTTACACTCTTGTTTTTTAAAAGATGTATTGGTTTAAAAATTCCTTGTGTTTGCGTGAAAAAAATGGAAGTAATTTTCTCTAAAAAGAAATGAGCGCCCAGAGGCGAAGGGACGGTTCTCCTCAGAGCAAACTTGGGGAAAGAAATAAGGAAAAAGGCCAAGAGCTCTGCAGCTCCCCCCGACGATGAGCCTTGGAGGGGGATTGATGCTTTTTTCCTTCATCTTTCAGACGCAGCCGGTGCCCAACCCCATCGCCTACTTCATGCATCACTCGCCGTGGTGGTTTCATCAGTTCGAGACACTGGTCAATCACTTCATCGAGCTGGTGGTGCCATTCTTTCTCTTCTTGGGACGGCGGATGTGCATCCTACACGGCCTCTTGCAGATCCTCTTCCAGGTGAGATGCTGCTGCGTTTGCTTCCTAAGGGTCACGTCTTCGCCCAGGTCGGAGCAGGGGGTGTTCAAAGGGTGTAAAACCTCCCCGCTGCCTGCGGCCGGGGGCTGTAGGGTGGGCTGGGACCTGGATGGCCGAGATGCAGACACGCGTGCCTAACGCCGGCTCCGTAACCTGCGGCAAGGACGTGGGCACGCGTGCCGGGAGCGGTAACGCTGCCGTCATAGCAGCGGTGTGGTTTGCTGGAGCCCATCTTCTCCGAGCAGGAGCAACATCCAGAGGAACTGACTCAATCGGCAGGTCAAGAGTTCAGGCTCAAGTGAATCAAGATGATTCACAGCTATTAACTCTTGGCTTTCGGGTGGTTCGCGCTGGCGTGGCTGCTCTTAGTGGGTTGCTGGAGGTTTGTTTCCCTTGCTGCTGGTTTGGTTTCCATTCATATGGATGGCAGAGAAACATCAGCCCGGGACTAGTGCAAAGGGTCTGATCGGGCGGCCGTGGAAGGCTAGGATGAAGACTTGCAATTTCTCCAAAAGTTAATTTTTATAGACGTCTTTCACCCTTTGAAGGGATTTTTTTTAATATTTAACATTCAAGGGCTGTTCTTTGTCTCTGAAAACGTTTGAGCTGCTTTTTACAACCACCAGATTTACTGAGCCTGGCTTCATAGTGAAAATAATTTCTTCAAAAATTAACAGCATTCACGTTCCAGTTGATTTTGGTTGGGTTTTTTTGGTTGGTTTTTTTTTTTCACGAAATAAATAAATCTGTGCAAAAGTCAGAGGACGGAAGCTCCTGCATATGTACTTTCCTAGACCGCATCTGATTTCTCTCGTCTCTACCCGGCATAATTCAAAGAGCTCATTAAAGCCCAGCCACCCTGACTCGCAGAAGCGCGGCTCTCAGCCCTTGCTGGCTGCGGTGTTTGTTCAATATCGTTTCAGCATCATGAAATTCATACTCGGTAGCTGTTACTGCTTCCTGTAAATACGTGTGAGGATTAAACTGGAGAACAGCTTATAAACTGTATTGGTAAACCACAAAAATGCTGATCAGATTTTAAAGGGCTGACATAAAAGCCGTGGGATTTGTGCCCTCGCAGACACCCGCTCTTTCTCCTGCTCCCAAAACACGTCCCGTTGTGTCCGGGTACCACCGAACATACAGCTTGTACCTCTGCTCGCTCGGCGCACCTTTTGGCGTCAGATTTGGCTTTGTTGGGCTGGATCTTCTCAGGCAGCTGGAGATCCCAGCAGCGGGGCAGAAGAGGTCTTGACCCAAAGAGGTCTCGGGGCATTGCTCCACGAGGTCCCGGTTGTGTTTGCGATGGACATCGCACCTGAGGTTTTCAGTGTCACTGGGAGGATTGTATTCAGCCCAACCCTAAAAAACCCTGCTCTTTTGTCTCATGGGCAAAGCAGAACATCCCATCTCCGTCAGCTGCTCGTTGCAGGAGGTGGGTGTTGAGGCTTGATGGAGATCAGATTAGCAAGCAGGAATTGCGCGTGGAAATACTTCTGCGTGTAAGGCAGTGTAGGGAGGATGGTCATGGCTCTTTCCAGGGCAGGTAGACCCAGAAAGGATCAGGACACACCACGGTGAGTGGCCTCTCGGGAAACGGAGCCACGTCGCCAAATTGCAGGTTTGGCACGGCTGCCCAGTCTCGGGGCAGAGCCGTCGCGCTCTGCTTGCTTCTGCGTTGGCAGAAAAGTACTAGGGTAAGGGAGCGAGACGACGGCGCTCGGTCTTCACATCTCTGCCAGAAGAAACTTCCATGACCAAAAGGCCTGACCAAATGCTCCTCTCTCGTCCCCTTCTTGGCTCTGGTTGCTCCGTCCTTGCCGGGCCCGGGCCGGGGCAGGCGGGGGGTGCACCCCGACCCCCCGGGCAGGGCTCTCCGGCCGGCACGAGCCTCTGGCACCCTCACGGCTCCTCCAAGGGCCCCTAACAAGCAGCACGACTGTTTGTGTGCTGGGGGACTTCAGACGGAGCCAGTGGGATCTGAAAAAGCCAACTACATACAATAAAGGCTCATAATGACATATTGTAAATGCATGCATCTAACCACCCTTTAATTGGCGCTTTATTGATAGTTTGCAATTACTGACTTATTTCTATCATGAGGGGAGTCTGCAAAGGAAAAAAGGGTCCCAGTGTAAAATGCAGCTCTGGTGCATTTATAGCATTTCAACAAAAACCTGTTTATTTAATATTTACTGCCCTTTTCTTCATTCAGAATGACTTTTATTGACAATACTTCTGCTCTGCAAAGGAAGCAATAAAGTTTAATGTTGATATACCACTTAATTCTGCTTTTCAAGATTCGAATTGACATTACATGCAAGTTTTATTGGACATTTTATAATTGTTATTGGAGTCATGGTGGCTAGGTTGAGTAAGTGTATTTTTCCAGATTCCAACTGGCTTGGAGAATATTGCTTTGTCAGGAACCCAAAAAAAGTTGTGCTTTAAAGAAAAAAGGGTTGGTTTTTTTTTTCAAGTGTGAACTGATTCTTCTTGCCTAGTTCATGTTTTGTAAGGAAAAAGGCTTAGTGAGTTTGGAAACTTCAGAGAGTAGGGGCTCGGCAGCCCACCGGCTCGGCAGAGCGGAGCACGCACCGGGAGAGCGGCTGTCTGTCCGCCGCTGGGTTCCCATGCGGTTGTGCCGGCGGTGCCATAGGCAGACTGTGCCGGTCCCGGCGTGCTGGACCGTCCTGGGCCACCAACCGTGCGGGAGATTTGGGTGATGCCGACCGAAATGCGCTCTGCGTAGGCGCGTCTCTGCACCGTCCCCTTCCCGTGCTCGCCCACCCACCCGCGTCCTCGCCAGACCCGAAGCGGGGAGCCCGAGGAGCCGGGACACCCCAGGGTTTTGGTGCTTCGTGTGCGTTGATGTTGTGATCTCGGTTTGGGGTCTGCCTGCTCTGATAGAGTCCCCGTCGCTTGAGCTTCCAGCAATCTCCCCCTTTGGCTGCTTTTTGATCTCGAATAAATCGAAGAGGCTTACTTACTGCACGTCTCTCAATATAGATAGTCTTTGCTTAAAAACAAATAATCAAGGAGTCGGTTGAATGCTGGCCAGTTCCCATTAGAAAAATCATTATTCATTGTCGCTAACCACCAGATTGGGGAGGGCCCTGTGATTTACAGCTGTGGGTGTAGTTTTTGCAGGACATCTGCACACAGAGAGATTCTCAATCAGATTGCAGCACCCAGAGCACGTTTACCAGGATCAAAGGTGAGTGGAGAGAAAATGTCATCCAAGATTTTACAGCCAGGCCCCATCAGCCCCTTGTCCCCTGGGCAGGCTGCGGAAGAGCTCCCCAGCTGCCAGCGCAGCTGCTCGCGGTCCCGGCCAGGGGCTCGGGGCTGGGGACAGTCCCCGCGGGGGTCCCGCCAGGCTGCCCGTCTCACGCGCGCCAGGGACAGCGAGCGCGGCTGCGGGTGCTCCGCAGCGGTGACTCCCCGCTCCCGAGAGCGAGGTGCGAAGGGGCTGCGCTGACCGCGTCGCTAATTGCTGCCTGAAACCCCAATCCCGAGGAAGCCGTTTGTGCTGAAGCGACGGCCGTGGAGGGGAAGCTCTGGGACACGGCAGCTCCAAGGTTGAGGAGCCTTTCTCAGCCCTACGGCCGGTGCAGCCAACAGGCAGGTTTGTGCTCAGCGGGACTAAAGAGTTTGACTGTCCCCATCTTGCTTTCTCCCATCGCACACGTCCCAAAAGCAAAGACTCCCGTCTGCACAGGTTGACATCACCCCATGAGGCTTTTTTCTTCCCGTGGTGTCTACTGGATTCAAACCCCTTGGGTTTCTGAGACCCAAAGCAGCGCATCGACCCATCCCACCCCCAAGGGAGGCAGCTCAAAAGATCTCAGCCAGCATGAAAGCATTAGCAGACGATGGGGGCAAAGCCTCCCCTTTAGACCGGCTGTGCTGAGAGCATCCTTTTGCATTTAGAAAGAAATCTTAGATGAAGGGCAGCCAATTACAGAGGATGTCCAAGGTAAATATGCAGCATTGTTTCAAAAAAAAAAAAATTCTTTCTAGCACTTAGAGTACGTAGAAATCCAAATCTAAACCAGAAATTAAACTAAATGGACGTTTAACTTTTCAGCATCGTTAAGGATTTATTGTAAGCAGGTGCCAGACTTGACGTGCCGAGCAACACTGCTGCAAATTGTCTCTGCCAGGAATAAAGCTGGAGGAGAGACTCGTAACTCAGCTCCTTCCCTGCTCAGCTCTGCGCTCCAGCCCTGTAAAAACAGGCTGGTGAGAAATGGCCAGTCTGAGCCACAGAAACCTCCAAATGCGCCTGAGGTGGAGTTTGCCCTTTGCTCATATATAACAGAGAGTCCTGCGAGTTTTTGAGAGTTTGCTAAATACTCAAAGCTTTTTGCTATCATTTAATGTTAGGCTAATGGCTGGACTGGATGATCTTAAAGGTCTTTTCTAACCTAAACAATTCTATGATTCTATTATTGTCCTTCCTGGGGAGTACAGGCGCATTTTGTAGCAGCTACGTAGCGGCACAACCATGTTTGCCAAGATGCTCACGTCTGGAGCAGGGACATTTGCATCCCCTCATTAGGTGTAAACTTCCAGCGCTGGGGTTGGGGTTTTGGACACCTTCTCTAATTGATAAGGACAGGGTTGTTTTCACTGAATGTCTCTTGATGGTGGCTATTAATGTGGTGGTCACTTAACGGGATGGAAATCTGGCTACAGGCGGTCACAGTGGCCAATGTTTTACAAATCACTTCGATGAACGGTTCTTTTGTTTTAAGTCTGATGGTACCAATTGGCTGGTTTTCTGGTAGTGTTGGGGTCTGAGCCTCAAAAATATACATGTTGGTCTGAAGCACCCCAAAGTTCAGGAGAAATCAAGTCCAAACTGTGGCTGTTAGTATCTGGAGGTGGAAGAAGAGGTCTTGGAGGGTCTTGGAGACCACAGGCAAGGTCTGGACCCTGTTATTCTTGGTGCTGTTGAAGCATCAAGCCGGAGCTTGCCCGTGCCCTGAGGAGCTTGTGGTTTTACGGGGGAGGAAGGATGAATCATAGAATCATAGAATCCTAGAATCGTTTAGGTTGGAAAAGACCTTTAAGATCATCCAGTCCAACCATTAACCTACACTACCAAGTCTACTTTAAGCCAGTCAAGGGTAGACTAGACTAAACCATGTCCCCAAGTGCCACCTCTGCCCGTTTTTTGAACACTTCCAGGGATGGGGACTCCACCACTTCTCTGGGCAGCCTGTTCCAATTCTTGACCACCCTTTCCGTAAAGAAATTTTTCCCAATTTCCAACCTAAACCTCCCAATTTCCCACCTAAACCTC
This sequence comes from Pelecanus crispus, assembly GCF_030463565.1. Classification (NCBI taxonomy): domain Eukaryota; kingdom Metazoa; phylum Chordata; class Aves; order Pelecaniformes; family Pelecanidae; genus Pelecanus; species Pelecanus crispus. The sequence continues at coordinate 2,426,259 of NC_134653.1, read as the reverse complement.
CCAAGGAAGGGAAAGCGCTGTGTCGGGAAGGCAAGTCCTTTCCCCTGCCCGCAGGTCGGTGGCGTAGGACCCCTTCCCACCCCACCACCTACGAGGGCATCGCGTCGTCTCCCCTCTCTCCTCGCTGCCCTTCCATCCCCTGTGCATGCACCGTCACCCCTGTGCAGCCCTAGGTCCGTCCCTGCGCCCAACCGCCCACCCGCGGCCCGGGAGAGCCGAGAGCCAGCGTCCGTGCGCGAAACCGGAGAGGGTGCAAACCCCCGGCCTTGCTGCTCCGCGGGTGTTTCGCTCTTCTCTGGAGCTGGCTCCTAAAACCCTGAGGCTGCATGTTTTTCACGACGTCTAATGCACAGCTTACACCAGCAAACGTATTTCTTGGCTCCTTAAAGCCAGGCAGTAAAATTACACTGCTTGGCCAACGAGTTGATGAGGGGAAGCGAGTGGAAAGCCAAAAAGCCAGGAAAAAGCCACCTTGCCCCTCCGAGCTGGCAGGTAGTGCTGGGTTAGAGAGCACGGCGAGGAGGCTGCAGCGCCCGGCCGGGAGCGCGCTGAGGTTTCTTACAGCCGGGGAGTGGTTTCGGCTGTGCCAAATGGGAAGCAGTTTCAGTATCACAAAGGTAAAATCCAGAAATAAATAAAATAGTAAATGGAAAGTATAAAGCTAGCAGTGTTGGAACGGCAGGGTCGTTCCTTTGCTTCCACGGCGCTGTTCTGGGTCACGGTCGTGTGGGCACAGTTTGGGGTTTGTAGGATGCGGGGAGAGTTTTAAGCCTTCAAATCCCTTTGGATTTGAATCCCTTTGGATCCCTCAAATCCCTTTGGATTTGGATGAATTTGGGGGAGCCTGACTCCTTTCCGTGGCCTCTGAAAACTCCCGGCACGTCCTGCTCGGAGCATCCCCTGCGCAGCCTCGTGGCTGGGGAGCTCCCGGAGCGGGGACGTTCGTGCCGGGATGAGCTCAGCCCCCGGCGTCACACATCAGGACAGAAGTTCCCCAAAGCTTTGGAGCTGCCAATTCTTCACTGCCACCGGTCCTCCGCCCGCGGAGCTTTGGCAGTGGGCTGAAATTCAGGCTTGTCCCAGGATGTTTTTCAGCAGGAGCCCTGTATAAAGCGGAGGGATGACAACGCCAAGAGCGAAGCTGAATTCCAGCCTTGTGGAAGGCAAAGATAAAACCACCGCAGCCAAAACTCCCTCAAACTCAAAGAGTGCTGACAAAGAAAGCTCCCGAGACAGCTCTCGGGGTCCGGCCAAGGAGCTGCGCGGGAACGCGGCAGCTTTACGAGCTGGTGGAGGGCCAGGGGGGAGGACCCGCTGCGAGGGAGCCCCCGGGGTGGGGGGCTGCGGCCGAAACCTCCTGCGGCAGAAACCTCCGGCTCCTTGCCCTCGGAAAACAAGCTCTGAGCGCTGCCCTTGCCCAGTCGGGCACCGCACCGGAGACACGCAGCCCCTGGGAGCTGGGAACGCACGGGAGCGTGGGCAGCAAAGTCATTTTCCTCTTCTGGTTTTTTTTTGTTGTTGTTGTTGTTGTTTTAAAGCAGAAAACAGTTGTTGAATAGATGGATATTTTCTGCCCTTTTTTTCCCCTTGGCTTGGGCAAACCCCAGCCTCCTAAAAATTTTGATGGAAATGGACATTTTCCTCTAGTCGATCCTTTTCCCATCTCCTCCCCAAAGCTGTGCATGGGAGGTGAAGCAGGGGTTTTCCTCCCTCTCTTTTGGGAGGACCAAGCCCCCCATTTCCACCGCTGCTGCCTCTGCCATGCCGCAAGACGTTGGAGGGATGAACTGCCCTTTCCAGCCACACACGCGCAAATTAAATCATGCTGTTGCAGTGCCACAGCTGCAACATATTGTGTTGCTGACTTAGGAGGTAGCGGAGGTCACAGCAGCAGCCCGGAGAGAAGGAACAAAAATTAAACAGCTCCCCCCCTTCCCTGCAGAAAGTGTCTGAATCCTGTGTTTGTTTTCACTTGTCAGATACGAGCTCGGTTTTGTTCTTTTTCTTAACGCTGGTGTAAATCAGATGTGTCTCCGGGAGGATTATCAGGGTTACACAAGTCCCGGGCTTGTGGCAGAGGAATCGGGCCCTTGCTTTGTGCTTTAATTATGCACCTATAGGACATCTGCACTGCTCGAGCAGTATTTTTGCTTTATTGACGCAGGGTAGCGCCGTCACCTTCCGAACACGTCGTGCGTGAGAATAAAGCCGCTGCCCCATTCGCTGCAGGAGCCGCCCCAGCGCTGCTGGCAGGCGGCAGCCAGAAAATTTGGGCACCCGTTCTGCACCCCTCCCGCAGAGATCGGCGCCGTGAGCACCCTCGGGTTAAGAGCACAGAAGAGGCTGCGGATGGTATTCCTCCAGGTGATATCCCCAGGGCAGCTTCTGATTGCACTGGCAGGTGCCCCGCAAGGTGGGATGCGGGGAGCGTGGTCCCCCGGGCCAGCGTCACTGGCAGCAGCATCCCTGGGAGGGCGCGAGGGAGCGGGCGTTCGCTGCTCGGGCTGGGCAGCGGCGCTGCCTTTCCCCTGCGAAAACAAAGAGGAAATTCAGCCTTCACAAAAGTCCAAAATTTGTTGATTTTGTTGTGGTTTAGGGAAAAAAAAAAAAAAAAAAAAAACCAACGAACAGAGAACGTCCCAGGAAAATGAACAGCAGAACATGAGTTTGCTGCTAGGGGAGGAACGGTCTGATGGAAAATAGTTTTGCAGCTGAATTGTTTAAAAATCTGCGTTGGACTCGAGTCCGAGACGGAGGCTGCAGGGAGAGCGTTTTTAAAAGGTTGTTTGGGAACCTCGAAGCACGGGACTGGGATGGTGGAGGTTCCTCACCAGCGCTGCAGCCCCCGGGTCGCGCGGGCCAGCCCTGCGCACCCGTCCCGGCGGCGCGGGCGAGGGGCGGCCGGGCTCCTCCTGCCCCTCGCTCGTCCTCCAGCCTCCCGCGCTCACCCTGGCGCGGCTCCAGCTCCGCTCTTCTCGACAGCAAAACAAAAGGAATGTGAAATCAAAGGAGGTACAGCGTAGATTTTCTGTTACATTTAAGCCACCTTAAATTAAATACCGAGCTATAACCGCCCCCACCCCCCCCAAAAAAAATCCAACTTAAGCAGGCAGAACCCAAGCTATTTAATCACTCCTGTATTTGATTTCACATCCAGCTTGATAATATCTGTTGCGAGGCGAGGCTGCCGTGCCAGACACGAGAATACCAGCACATACCACCCCAAATCAGTAAATAACGCTGCTCGTATAATGGTGTCTGGTATTAGTTAGCAACAAGTTAAGTTCTTGCATTCTGCAGTAGTCGGAGTGACTTAGAAACACTTACTGTTAGCCATAGGAGTGCATTTAATTAGCTTCTGATTCAGGGGGGCTGGGGGGCTTTCTCTTCTTTTTTTTTTTTTTTTTTTTTTTAAATCATTAAATAAAGTGTCACCCCTAGCCAGTGCTGTAAACTCTATTTTGATTGTGGCTGCAATAACCCCTTTGGGCGTCATTCAAATTGTACTAAACAGTTTCTGGAGAGTGCTGGTTTCTCTCAAAATAAACCGAAGTCCGGCTTTGACAAGCTCTAATGAAAAACAAATTGTTATATTACTTAGAAAAATAATTTGAAGGAAGTCTGAATTAGTTGTAAAGGTGGAAAAGGTTCAGCTACTTGAAAATAGAAATTTGGAAGGTATTTATTTTAACCATTAAGCCAGCGGCCTTGAAATACAGCCTTGTTTGTTACAGAATGCGCCTAACGAGAGACATGAATCATGCTGTTAATCAGTATGGGAACTTGATTAATTGGAAAGGGGACCGTCAGTGACTCCAACAGGCGGAGCCGCCTGGCAGCAGTCTGCGACGGAGCCCCGGAGCTGGTGTGATTTACCGTCAGTCATCCTGCTGGCACGCGGAGAGAAACTTTGGAGGGCTCCCCACAGCCTCGGGTTTGCGGGTTGTTGGTTTTTTGAAATTGAAAATAAAATGTGGTTCTTTGGGACACTGTCGGCCTTTGATTTTTGGTGCCTCTGCACTTGGTTGTCCGACTCGAAACGTGCTGGTTTTCCATGGGGGAGGGTTCAGCGCGTCTTGGAGGCATCTTGTTAAGATGTCCCCGGCAGGGATGCCTGCCATCTCACCTTTGCTACCGATAGGAGTTTTGCTATTAAACCCGAGAGCGAGATTTTACGCCCAGCTATGAAATCAGATTTGCATGGGAGGCCCCCAGGATGCCGAGTGCTGCCATGGCTGTAAAAACGCAGCAGGAAGGTCCGTATTAATTTTCAGCGTTGACTGGGGCTCTTGGTTTCGGGGCCAGGAAGAGCTTGAGTGATTTTGGCCATCCAAGAGCACTGTTTTGTTTCGGAGCAGCGTGTATTTGCTCGCATGGCAAAAGGATACGGTGGCAGGGAGGGGCAAGAGCGTGCGGCCGTGCCGGAGGGATGAGTTCCAGCCGGGTTTCAGGTTCGTGGTGGAAGGTGCCGCGTGTCGGGCTGTCCCAGCGACGGTGACCCGGTTCGGTGCCGTCGGTATCGTCTCCGTGCCACAGTAACCGCCATGGCCAAGCCAGGGAGACCCAGGGACCAGGTAGGCTCCGGTGGCCCCGTGTCCTCGGACGTATTGCTGAGCACTGGCATTTCAAAGGTGACAAGTTAGATCCCCAAATCGCGAGACTTGCTGAAGTATAATGAAAATGCAACCAATTCTGGCTGCCCTGGAGCGTTTCTTCCGCGTTACAGCCTTCCAGGGTGCTCTCAGGTCTCATTTTCTGTGCTGCTCTGCGTAGGCTTTACACCGCTCTCCTCTTCGCACTACATGAACACCTTCCAGAGCCGTATTAAATGACATGGCTGACATCCACCACATGTGGTCCTCCCTTTGCCAAGGGAAGAGGTTGTGGAGTACTTAGGCTCCTAGGGCTCTGGGGCAGGGTTGGTTTTTCCCCTCCCCCCGTTTTAATTTTGCATTTGATTTTCAAGATTTCTCTGCGATCCAGAACCTTTGTGTCTGCAGTCCTCTAGCAGAATTTCCAGGTGCTTGGGCTCGAAGAGAAAAATCAATTACGACGATGTTGTCAGTGAAACGATATGAGTTGGCGAGGCTGCAATAGCTTCAAAACATCTGCGCTTTCCAGATGTGATTCGCTCGGTGCTATGCTGCAGCATTTGGGTCCAAACAAGGACGGGAGATAAAGTATGTGTTGCACATGTGATTGCATGTATGTGTAAGTGTATGTATAAAACATTATGTCTAATAAGAGCCAGACCGGCTATAAACCAGAGATGTTACTGAAGTCAATGACGTGATCTCGAACATGCACTGTTACCGTATTTCCAGTGATGATTATATATTTATGTTTAGGTGTAGCTACTAAAGCTAACTAAAACCATTACGATCCATTAACGTTGCCCAAGCCAAAGGACTCGCCCGCTAATACGTGTCAAATGTCTTTAAGCTGTAGATCTGTCCAGTTTCAGTCTAACAGCTTGAAGCGATGGTGAAGTTCTTCCAAGTTTAATCACATTTTCTGTACCTTATTCCTGATCTGAACCGGTCACATTGCATCTTCCCAGCCCTTGGCTCTCACCTCGTCTTCGCTTTTCGGCAGGGTGACAGTGATGGTGGTGGTGGTGGTATTTGGATTTTGGTTTCCCTCCTCCCACCATCTATATTACGGGATCTTTAAATAATGTTTTCTATTCCATTTCAAAAAAGAAGAAATCAGAACAGCCTAACTGGAAACAGATGGCAGATTATAAGCTTTTTTTAAAGGGAATTTATAATACATGTATTATGAAGAGAATCATTTAATGGTGGCAGATATAGATGTGTGAAGACAGAACGTGCCCGTTCGAGGAGCGGAAGGGGCTGAGAGCGGGCTGTGGCCTTTGGTGCGGTGTTCTTGGGCGCGAGGGGAGGATTTTGCTGCAGTTAACGGCTACAGCGAGCTCTCCTGGCTGAAATGAGGGCTTCCGACCATTACTGCTCGTTAGCCTTTCCTCTGGTGGCACTGGCTGTCGGAGCAGGTTAAATTACGTCTTGCCTTGGGTTTCTGGGTTCAGGTTGGCAAAGCCAGGGAGCCCAGTGGGTCGGAGCTCCTCTGAACAAGCTGTCCCCTCCATGTGTTGAAAATCTGACTCTGTTGACTCTGCCCTTTAGCCATGTCCAAATTTTTCTGCAGAGTTGCAGCTCTACGCATCTTCTTCACCTGCAGGAGTCTTCCTCAGCTGCTGCGTCCGCAGGGAAGGGTGTGCTGGGGGTGAAGGCCGGTGCAGGCTGTCTGCATCGCTGCGGTGCACGCGTCGGCTCCGCTGGGACCTGATGGGCAAAGACCTGAGCTGCACATACCGACTCATGAGCCAGATCTTCATTCGGTGCAATCAGGGTAACTCAAAGTCCATCGAGACGTACCTGTGTGCCCAGTGATACCTTCTATCCTCCCAGCTGGCCAACTCAGGTTTTTGTATTAAATTTGCACGTTTCGATAAGAGATTTTCTGCCAAGTTAAATTAGCGCGTCTTTTATGCGTGTGGGTAGTTGGATTGAAGCACACCTTGTGTCAGCTGAACGTACATCCGTAAAACCGCCCACGGATCAGAGGTGCGAGTTTTACCAGTATCCCTTGCACAAAGATCGGATAGCTTTAATTAAAGCCATTAAAATGAATCCCGTGTAATTTCAGAGTAAAGACAAAGCTGTGGAACTTGGTGTCGGGGCTGCTTAGGGATAGAGGTGAAGATGGATTTTGTAGTGTCCTGCTTTGATGAAAATAACTCGTTTGCTTGCTCTGGGCCAAGTTGTTGGGTTTAATGTTTCTCTGTAATGATGCTGCCTCCAGAGAGGTTTTATTTTGATTTGGAAGTGTTGGGATGAGGATGCGGCCCTGAGATACTTTAGCCCACACGCAGTTTACACAGCTGTATTATCTGATTCCCCAGGCACCACCAAAGACATTATCTCTTTGGTGATGCAAGAGCTAGAAATTGCAGGAAACCTGTGTCACTCATTGCTTTCATCTTCCTATAAAAACTGGGGTTTCTTGGAGCTGGTGACTCAGAGAAATTGCCGATTAGTGCAAGATACTCTTCGAGCAGCTGTGGTTTGTTTGCCGCGCTGGCCGAGTGATGTTGCACTTGGCCGCAGGCAGCGGTGCCCGGCTCTTCCCGGGGTGTGCACCCACCCACGCCTGGGATGGAGAGTGCACGATGGTCAGCGATGATCCTCGCCCGGAGAATTGTTTGCAAACCCCAAGTCTCACCTTTCCTTTCCTTGGGGTAACGTTAGCAGTTTGCAGAGGGTAATGGAATTTTCTTGCTGCCATAAACTGAATCGGTGGCTGAGCTCAGCTGAGCCTCAAGCCCCAAAATACTTTGTCCAGGCCAGTGTTTGTAGCACGAGGTCTCACCTCTCTTGCTTTCCTCCGAGGGACTCGCATTTTAGTTTCTCCAGGAGCACACTGGCGGTTTGTCTGTCCACGGGAGGTGTTCTTGATTAACTGCTCGTTTCACACATACGCAACCCCCTTTGAAGATGGGTTAAGCTAAACAGGAACAACATCGGTTTGGTCTGGGCTTGGTGTCCACATGTGGAGCTATTCAGGAAGAGATATGGCACTTTAAATTTACACCCTCCTTTAATTAGAAAAACTTGCAAGCACTGAGAAACCCTAGATCAGTGCCAGTTTTGCAAAGGCTGAGAAAGCAAGTGCCTAAAACAGCGTTCCCTACTCATCACATTGGCACTTCTCGTGACTCGTGCTGATGAGAAATGAAAGAGAAAATCCCAGAGGCTTTCTGGTTAGCCAGGCAGCTGATTCATTCAGCTAATAAAGATCCAAGGATCTGAACCCTCTAAAAGCTTGAAAAGCTGGTTCCCTTCTATGAAACATATCGTTACTGAACCCATGCTGGTGTTAGAGGAAACACCTACATGTGCGTAGCCTGGGTCTGTCCCAGTTGCACAAATCATGTGTACAAGGCGGTGCCACGGGAGCATGGAGAAAGTCTAGCAGAAATGCTCACAAAATAAGCAGTAAATCCTTAGAGCAGTTTGGGAATGTTTAGTACCAGATTGTGGCCCATGTAGCCTGGCAGTCAGGGTTGGTGGGGGACATGGATTGATTTCTTGCACCTTGCGAGTGGGCAGGCAGAGGGGCCGAGAGGGTCAGGTATTTCGGAGGAGCCCATGTCCTTGCGATGGCGGGTTGCTGCCTGGCTGCCCCTCTTGCTTCTGGAGTGCCCCCGTGTCATCTTGGCTGGTTTCTGCAGCATTTGGGTAATTTTCTGTGTTGAGTATGTGCCAACAGCCCAAAGTGTAGCTGTTCAGCCAGCTCGGCACCATCAGCTCAAGGCGGGTGCGAAGTCGCATTCGCAGCTGCATGTGCTCCGTTAACCTTTCTCCAGGACGTAGCAGAGATTTCTTTTTCCTCTTCGAAGGCGTGAAAGCCCCAGCTCTGCTCTGAGAGTCAGAGGAGCGCCCGAGTCTGCTATACTGGTGGCGGGCCGTAGCCTTTCCAACCAGTGAAGCCATGAAAACAAGCAGAGGAACCAAAACCTCCTGCACCAAATGGTCTTTGTGAAGCGCTCCCCCCCAGTGCTTTGTAGCAGTGCGTTTCCTGTTCATCTGCTCCTGTTTCAGGTCATGAGCCACAGAAATGGAAGGGACCCGACATCCATATACTCAGATATTCGCCTCTGCGTCCTCCTGGGGTGCGGAAGCACAGCAGTTCTTACCCGCCTGGGTTTTCCAACGCCTGAAGTGCGAGGCAGTGCCTGGGAGGCACAGGTCACTCTAATAACTGTACTGGGATGTTTCTTTGTGAAGCTCATCTTTTTTCTGGTAACAGAATTTATTTTCATCCTTACCTTAAGCAGTTCCTCTGTAGGAACCCATTTTTAACCAATTTCCAATGCCTTTTGCTAACACTAGCCTGGATGCTTGGGTCTGTGCTGCGCTGTGCCAGGAGTCCTGAGGCTGGTTAGCATTCAAGGTGGGAGTTTTCCTCTGTATCTCCTTCGGCTGCATCCTCCTTCCTTGAGGAGACAGTGGATTTTGGAAGAGGTTAAATTATGAAAGCTCAGGTCATTCTTCCTGAGCAAAGAAGGAGGTTAGGGAAAGAGGGACTTGCTGAACTCTGCATTCCTATGGCATGAAACAGGTTGGGAGAGAAGGAAGGGCAATCATTTCTCATCCACCAGTCAACCATCACATCATGGTCTACTTTAGAGCACCTGCCAGCTCCTGCTGGTAGGTGCTGTGGAGAGATGCAGAAACTCAGGGGCTGCAGAAAACTGAGCATAGTCAACATAAGTTTAAAAATTTCATCTGGAAAAACAAATCATATTGTATTGTTTGTTTGGATAGAGGTTGGGAATTAGTATGGCAGGAGCGGAGGACGGGAAAGGGACAGGGATTGCTTTTATTGCATCAATAATGTCATTTATTCCATAGCCAACCCTTGCAAACCAGTTCTAATCCCTACGCAAATCCCTCTGTAGCAACAGCGGCAAATCTGCCAGTTCTCCTAATCAAACGCTGATCATTACTGCAGGCCAGAAACCTCAGAGGGAGCGAAGCCAAGGTAAAAGGGTCAGGATCTGGGGGAGGGGGCACTCTGAAACCCAATGCATCCAAGTCAACTCGTCTCTGCGATTCAGTGGGCAGATGGGACAGTGCCAGAGACACTACGGGGCCAATATTTTTCTTTCCTCCCCGCAAAGTGTTCAGGGGCAGACAGTGGGGTCCTAAAGAAGTACAGAGATCATTTTCCTGGGACTAGTGAGAAGAAATGTAACTGCAGATAAGAAATGGAGCTTCAAAATGTTGCCATCCATCCTGTGTTCCTTCCCCTTCCCCTTCTTCACCCAGCGAAGAAGCGGTCATCAGCTGGAGAGCCTCCGTTCAGGCTGTTGCCTGCTTCTGGTCCCAGTTGCCGTCAGTAAAAAGGGTTGGTGGTGCCTGCAGCATCTCTGCTGGAGGGTTTTCCTCTGGCCCCCGTCGCCGATTACTGGAGCGGAGGGAAGGGGAGGGAGATGTTTTCATGGAAATCTGTACCTCAACCGTCTTGGCAGCCAAACCTGAAACGGCTCAAGTCTTTTGCCCCCAACTTCATGTTTATGGTCAATCTGAAACTCCACCTGTGATCACCACATGCGTCCTCTGCAAGACTGCAGTAAATTAAAGCACAACAGGGAATTTGAAGAAATACATCCTCTTCCTTCTTGGAGTCAGGTTACATCGACCTCCGAACATCTGGACTCAGTGTCTCAGGGCTCCCAGAGGTTCTGCCGTATTAAAGGTTCATCTGCCTTTGTTAAATTCCCGGCCTTTTCCCTTCCTCGTTGCCTCCTCTTGATTCAGCGTTGCTTTCAGTGTGGCTGGCCATCTATGTAATTGGTATTTTATGTTCAGTATGTAAAACACACCATGGAATTTTAGTTTTCTCTTGCCATGGGTAAACACAGATCCGTAACCCATTGCCATTTACTGTGCTCGTGGGAGAAGTCTAAAATAAAATACAGTCCTATTTTTTCAAAAGCCTAAATTCCTTCTAAGCTACTGGTTCCCAACATCCTAAAAGACTGAAATATAATGTTCATTTTTTAAAAAAAAGCGCTATTCCCTAGTATTCCCTAGGTTGCAAAAATGCATTTGTCGGTACGATGCCCCTTTGCTTTGAAATTCCTTTGCCTGATCTCCAGGTTGCCTTGATAAACAGGCAGGCTTTAATCACCACGTCCTGCTAACTGAAATGCAGAGTGCAGTGGTGGAAGCACGCGGGTCCTGCTGCCTCCAACCCCTGGGTTTTGTTGAGAATTCGGGGCAAGGGAGAGATGCAAAAGCCATCGGGTGGCTGTGTAGGAGCTGCGGTTGCTGGTCCGATGGTGGTCCGTGTGGTCCCTGTTCAGAAGATAATGTTGAGCTATGGCATCTCATGGAAATGGCCCCACCCTCAGCCCCGGGGAGCGGCACATCTCTGCTCAGCCCCATAGCACCGCAACCCTTTAGCTGCTGCGCAGAGATCAATGCCCAGAAGGAAAATGCAACTCCAGCTTTTTGCTTTCTGCCTTTCAGGCATAGGCCTCGAGGTTTTAAAGACTTACATATGTGTTTCACTTGATGTGCTCTGAGTATTCCCATTGAAGTTAACTAAGTGGATAAGACTTTGCAGGATTAAAGCCAAATGAGTCCTCACCCACCATGCTGGGAAGTCTTGTTGAAGTGGGTCATTGGAGGGAAAGGAGGAGGAGTCAGTACCGAACTTGCCCCTTTCATTTTATGCTTCTATTTATTTAAAGGATATTTTTTCTAAGACAGCTTTGGGGGAGAAAAGAAAAAAAAAAAAGCCCCAGGCTGTGGTGTAACCACTACAGTCAGATGTTGTCATGACTACTAAACAAGAAACCTAATTTATAAAAATGAGGAAAAACATATGAATGTGAAATAAAAGAGAAAAAAAGAGAGAGGCGATCTTAAAATATTAACTATGATGTAGAGAAAAATATAAACAGACACAGTTAGGAAACTCCATAAGGAATATGACTTGTTTAATATTAATCATAAAGGAAAAGATTATGAGAGCTCCACAGAGTGCCAGATGAAATACTCCACACACATCCACTACTGTGAGAAGAGTGCTTGCGGTGGTTTTCCTCGGCTGCTCGGGCAGTCGGTGCTGTCGGCCGTGCTCCGGCGGAGATGCCCTGGTCGGAGGATGCTTCGGGGATGGCCGTGGTGGTTCTGCTGCTTCTCTCTTGGCGGTGCTTTGCCTCCCTTGCAGTGCTGGCGCGGTGCCAGCTGAGCGCAAACCTCCGTCCCGTCCACGACAGCCAAAATAATCCGTACTTTTATTTAAAATACCAGTAAGTTGGGGAAAGTTAGTTGTGTTTGGGGATGCGGAGGGATCTCTGCGGATGGATCGGGTCAGGAATGGATCCGACGTTCCTGAAGCCACAGCTCTGTTGTCTTGCAAAGCCGAGGTCGCTGCGGAGACGTGGCTGGGCGCATCCCCTGCGGCGTCTCTCAGGCGGGCGCTGCTCCCTGCTCCTGTCTCCCTAGGTGCTGTGTCACGCTGCTGCTCTCCTTGCCTCTGTCTTGCCATCTGTCCTCTCCTTTTCTCCTGGAGATCCGGAAAGCCAAGCGTTAGGCAAGTCCCAGATGTTCACGAGTTGGTCGTGAACACTCGTGAGCTCACAGGCTAACGACCATTCCTTGTCCAGTGTCAAAACAGGGAACCCTGAGGGTCTTCAGGACCGGGCTCGCCCACAGGACACCTCCGAGCAGGTACCAAAGGGCTCCTTCGGAGCTCGCTGGGTCCGTGCAAATCCCTGTTGTTGTGTTGGGCTGGCACCACTCATCCGTTTTCTGGTGACGGTGCCCTGATGTGGCCCAGGCACCCATGACCACCAGCACCATGACAGCAGTGGTGCCACCACAAGACGCCAGAAAGGAGCTGCTCTGACCACAATTGCCCATGAGTGAGTACTGGGAAATACCTATGTGGTATCTCGGGTGGAAAATCCTGGGCAGAGCTGTAATTTGCTGCTTCGTTAAACTTCCCTCCGTCATGTCTGAGCTGCTCATGTATCTGTCACGCAGAGATTTCAAGGCTAAAATTGTGCGTTGGGAGATTAATGCCTTGTGGCACATCCTGTGCTCTGTCGTGTAATTTTGCAGCGGTGGGGCTGGCTGCTCGCAGGCCACATTGGACCCGGCTCTCTGTTTGGCACTCACTTGTAAACATGCTGGTTTACAGAAACCTTAAGGGTTCCTTCTCACTGTCAGAAGAAATTAAGCTACAAAGCCCTGCTAAAACTACCCAAAACAATGTTGGACTGAAATCCATCGCATGAAGGTCCAGAATGTAGATGCCCACCCAAGCCAGGACCTTCCAGGGACATGGACCAGACCCTCTCCACGCCGGACCCCTCCGGCAACGTGAGCTCACGAAGTGCCTTTCCTCCCGCTCGCGGTCCCGTGCAGCTCTAAGCTGGCACCGGCCGTTCGCATGCAGCCGCATTGCCAAAGTGCTAATCACGATGTTGACGGTGCAGAAAAACTGGACCAGCAGAGCTCCCTGCATCTCTGCCCGGCCCCCTGCATCTCTGCCCGGCCCCCTGCATCTCTGCCCGGTCCCCTGCATCTCTGCCCGGCCCCCTGCATCTCTGCCCGGCCCCCTGCATCTCTGCCCGGCCCCTTGCATCTCTGCCTGGTCCCCTGCATCTCTGCCCGGTCCCCTGCATCTCTGCCCGGCTCCCTGCATCTCTGCCCGGCCCCCTGCATCTCTGCCCGGCCCCCTGCATCTCTGCCCGGCCCCCTGCATCTCTGCCCGGCCCCTTGCATCTCTGCCTGGTCCCCTGCATCTCTGCCCGGTCCCCTGCATCTCTGCCCGGCTCCCTGCATCTCTGCCCGGCCCCCTGCATCTCTGCCCGGCCCCCTGCATCTCTGCCCGGCCCCTTGCATCTCTGCCTGGTCCCCTGCATCTCTGCCCGGTCCCCTGCATCTCTGCCCGGCTCCCTGCATCTCTGCCCGGCCCCCTGCATCTCTGCCCGGCTCCCTGCATCTCTGCCCGGCCCCCTGCATCTCTGCCCGGCTCCCTGCATCTCTGCCCGGCCCCCTGCATCTCTGCCCGGTCCCCTGCATCTCTGCCCGGCTCCCTGCATCTCTGCCCGGCCCCCTGCATCTCTGCCCGGCCCCCTGCATCTCTGCCCGGCCCCTTGCATCTCTGCCCGGTCCCCTGCATCTCTGCCCGGCTCCCTGCATCTCTGCCCGGCCCCCTGCATCTCTGCCCGGCTCCCTGCATCTCTGCCCGGCTCCCTGCATCTCTGCCCGGCTCCCTGCATCTCTGCCCGGCCCCCTGCATCTCTGCCCGGCCCCCTGCATCTCTGCCCGGCTCCCTGCATCTCTGCCCGGCCCCCTGCATCTCTGCCCGGCCCCCTGCATCTCTGCCCGGCTCCCTGCATCTCTGCCCGGCTCCGCGCTGGCGTGCAGCAGCCTGGGACTGTTCGGATCCCTGCTCCCTCTGATCGCTGCCGTTCCAAACGCCGCTGCAGCAGCGCCGGCCGGTGCCAAGCAAGTTCTGGGCTCTCTGCTCTGTGTCTTCTTCCCCCTCTTCTGTCTTAATGTCACGCTAGCTGTCACCTGCCTCAGAAGAGCTCATTATTCCACTTTGCTAGATGAGGCTGTTTGAATCACAGAACCAGGCAATACTGAATTTTTGCTCTCTCCCTCTGCTGATAAACCTAATTTGCTGGTGAATAACGAGGAACCTTTCACCGTCAGCCCCACGGCTGGTGTGGATGCGCTTGGGTTTTGGTGAACGAGTCACACGCTCGCTTTGGAGTGTAGGAACTTACGGACAGGCAGCTGTATTTCATCCTGTGCTAGAGATTATTTTGAGCTGGAAAACCTCAAGCCCCGTGCAGCTTTTTTCCAAGAGTGCACCTCTTCTTGCTAACAGCGCGGCTGCCCTTAGGTTCTTGTCAGTGCAAGGGCTCACGGCAGCGTTAGTCGGCCAGCAGCACGGCTGTCCGGTGACAGCTCTTCCTGGAATATTCCGATATACATATATTTTCATTCCTCGTCCAAGGTTCATCTCATATGTAAGCGATCAGTGCAGCAGCGTGAGCAGGGATCTCCTTGCAGCTGTGACCTTGAAAGTGGGTGGCATTTTCTGCTTCCTCTCCAGCATCCTCCGGGATCTACATTTCATGTGATCCCCTCTGACCCAGGCCAAATCTTGGGCTGGGAAAAGCAGTACGATACTACCAGGAAATACCCACTGCACTAACTTCTTTATGGTTGAGATCTTCAAAGCTCCCTGGAGGAGCCAGGCTCCTTAGGCAGCTTTTGAAACCGTAATATGCCATGTGTGCAGACAGCTACCTGTGAGATAAATTGCACAAAGTTTATTCTTTTGCATGTATCCCTTCGGAGCGCCTTATCTTTTCTGTCTTCCTCTGCAAACCTAGACGCAGGGCTTTAGCTTCTTTTAAACGTTTGCATTACTGTGTAGTGCTAAATGGATGCGATCAGTTCCTGGATTGAAGGTTTATTTAGAATCATAGAATCATAGAATCGTCTAGGTTGGAAAAGACCTTTAAGATCATCCAGTCCAACCATTAACCTACACTACCAAGCCCACCTAAACCAATCAAGGGTAGACTAGACTAAACCATGTCCCAAAGTGCCACATCTACCTGTTTTTTGAACACTTCCAGGGATGGGGACTCCCCCACCTCTCTGGGCAGCCTGTTCCAATGCTTGACCACCCTTTCCGTAAAGAAATTTTTCCTAATTTCCAGCCTAAACCTCCCCTGATGCAGCTTGAGTCCATTTCCTCTCGTCCCATCGCTAGCTACTTGGGAGAAGAGCCCAGCACCCCCTCCCTGCCCCCTCCTTGCAGGTAGCTGTAGAGAGCGATAAGGTCTCCCCTCAGCCTCCTCTTCTCCAGGCTAAACAACCCCAGTTCCCTCAGCCGCTCCTCATAAGACTTGTTCTCCAGACCTTTCACCAGCCTTGTTGCCCTTCTCTGGACACGCTCCAGCACCTCAATGTCTTTCTTGTGCTGAGGGGCCCAAAACTGGACACAGCATTCCAGGTGCAGCCTCCCCAGCGCCGAGTACAGGGGCACAATCACCTCCCTGCTCCTGCTGGCCACAGCATTCCTGACACAAGCCAGGATGCTGTTGGCCTTCTTGGCCACCTGGGCACACTGCTGGCAAATTTCGGGTTCCTACAGGCAAATAAATGCGCACGTGAACGCGCAGATAAAAGCAAAGCCCCCGCGGCGAGGCTGGAGCAACGCTGCGCGTCCTGGGTTCTGCACATCCTCCCCTGGCTGCGTCCCGCCGGCCGTGCGCGGGCATGGCTTGCTCCCGTGTAGACGGAACTGCTCGGGGAGGGGAGGGCGAGAGCTGAAAGTTCGCCTTTTTCCATCATTTCATAATTTACGCCTCGTTCCCATTGTAACCTAAATCACAAGCAAGGCGCCCCAACACTGAAAAGAAAGCGCTGCGGATGGCAGCGTGAAAATGTGTTCTTGAACACGGTTTGTGTTTTCTTAAGCATATCTGGTTTTGCCCAACGTACGTTTCATTTGCTCTTTACTTCAGTCCCCGCCACTGACAGCTTGGGGATTGCTAAGCTACTATCTGGGATGCAAGTAAAAAGCCTTTTTTTCCTCCTCCTCCTTCTTTTGGCCTCGGAAAATTTAACAAAGGCTTTACGTCCACCGGTTGGGCATGTCGTATTTTAAATATGCAGTGCAACGTGTTGGCGAGCTGGCCGGTTACATCGTACGTTTGTCACAATTTTCAACCCGTTTGCTAACACAGCGGAGGGAACGGCTTAGGGTGAGTGCGGCGAGGAACAGCCGGTGCTTTGCTGTCTGCCGCAAAGGCTCTTCACCAACGGAGCCGCTAAGGCGCGGTAACTGTTCCGCACTTTTTTCAGGTTTCTCCTCTTTTTGTTTTATTAAACATAGCATTTCTACTAAAATTTTTACATTCGGTACTTCATTTTTTATCCCTGAGGCTTTTGCAGGCTTTCTTTATTAAAATCAAATGGCAACCAGCCCCAAATAAGGCACCGGATTATTTTTTCTCGGTGCGTTTTCATGCCACAACTGGTTTTTATTTCTCCTGAGCTTGCAGAAGCCCACGGCCGACAGCTCAGGTCCGCGCCCGTACGTGTATTAGCTCCGAACGTGCTGCGAGAGGTTGGTTTGGTGGAAAAATCCAGGTCATCCTGGATTTTGAAATACGCCCAGCCTTGGCTTTCAGTGACACTGAGTAGCCAACCCAAGTTAAATATTTTACTGCAGATGTTGCTAAGAGCTTAGAGTTACTGAAATTATGTACTTTAATGAGGCAAAGAAAGTAGCTGCAGAAAGATATAAATCATAGAAGCCACCAATGTTTTCCACCGTAGTGTCAAGCTGATCAGATGTGACATCCCCTTTACTTTTTCCTTGCGTTTTCCTTATGCCTGCGGCTGTGGTCGTGTCCTTTCCTTTTAACTTTAAAAGGAAAAGATGAGTTTGAATTTGTGTTGGGATTGAAATGCCAGTGAATTTGGGGAGCACAGTCCCGATCCAGCTTTTGTAGCTGGCTGCTACGTCTCCACAATTGGTCGAACCAAAACCTTGGATTTGAATTGTTTTGAAAGGGATTCGTAACACAGATCCCATTTCCCAATGCCAGGGTTGTCTGAGATTTGAGGTACTCAGCCTGCCCATCTAAATTTATTCCAAAGACCTTTGTTTTCCCCATACTCTGTCTTTAATACCAGTTCAATCCAAATTTTATCAAGACCTGGACAGATACTAGGCAAAAAGTTTGCTATCAGAATAGATTTTTTTTCTGATGTGTTCTCCTTCTCTAATGGGGTTTGCTCTCATTTTGGCAATTGTTAGCTACGTCTAAATATTGTAGAAAAACTGAATTGCAAAGGAGCCTGCAATGACTCTATGTGGAAAGGCAACTGAAGTATTTTCGCCAGAAGTATTTTAGCATTCCTTCAATCAAGGGATATAAACAGTTCCATGTGATTTCAGACTGATCCAGGATTTGAGAGAGCGGGGTTTAATTCACATCATTTTCTTGCAGAGGGAATTTTGAACCCACGCGTCTCTCAGTGAAGAATGTCCTAATTAGTAGAGAAACGGATTTTCTGGAAAAAGGGCTTTCACTTTTTAGTCTTAATGCTCTTCTAACTTTATTATTGATAACTCAATAATCATCTAGCATCTATTACAGTGGAGTTCTGTGCTTTGCCATGTAATTGGTGAGCGAGTTATTGATTTATGCCTATTGACAGCCTAATCCAGATCGCAATTAAAACAGGACAGACCTCAAAGGTCTCAAGGATTACTTCTACTAGGGCGAAAAATGCTTTTGCTGAATACTTCTTTTCCTATGTGTTAATGTTAGGAGATAATGCCTGCTCTGAAGCAGAAACGGCAAATGAAATGGCGTCTGTGGTTTGACCAACTCATGAGTCAAACGGCTGGTTTGTCCTTGCAGCGTCTCGGTCCTGTTGAAGCTGGTGGGAAAGGCCCCATGGAGCTGCCCGCTGGCATCCTCTGAAACCTGCCCCCGTACATTTGGGAAAGACCAAGGTGCTCGGGGTGCCTAGTGAGGGGTTCTTGACCCCGCTGCTGCGTAAAGCTAAAGGGACATAATTTTGCAATTGAGTAAGTGACCTTCTACTTTGGGTTTTTTTGCACACGATTGAATTCAAGACACCGCCACGTGGAAGTGACTTTCCTTAGTCCCACATCCCATGTTCCTTAGGAATAAGGTCCTCTCATTCAAGGGCATGTATAATCTATCAACATAAAGGCAGTATTTCCTCTGTTGAGGTCCTCCCACATCCTCGCATCATCTTAATTCATCCATCTGACATTCCCTCCTTCTTTCCTATCCGCTAGAAGATGAACCCTGTGCTCCATGGCTCTCCAAAAGCATCCTCAGGGTGACTCGCAGGCTATGGACAGCGGGCTCCTACCAAACCTCGTGTGATGAATAACAGCGCGCCCCGGTTGCGTTGGAGGTCTGGCTGCGCGAGCGGTGCGGGACCACGCCGCGACGCCTCTCCGCAGCTGCGCGGTTTCCCACGGGGACGGCCTCTGCCGTGGGTGCGCAACGCCCCGGCGGCTCCCGAGGCGCTGCAGCCCGCGGCACCGCAGGTATTTGTCTGCGTCCGCTTCCAGAAGCGCATCCAGCCAACAGCACAAGCAGCCCGTGTAACTGTTCAGGTTTTTGACAGTTTTATAACCTTAAATTTGCGCCTTATGGAAAACTATGACAGTTAATGATTAATTGCCATGTTGGAATTTTTCTTATGATGTCTTAATATCCGAGTATGTAGCAGACCTCAGCAGAGAGGAAAAATAAAAACCTGCAGCAAAATGCTCCCAGAACCACTTGACTAGGCAAGTATTGCCCAGTCTGGCTAGTGCCGTCCAAAAGACATGGTTATATTTAGGATTATTTTTTTAAAGCTGTAATGCTATTTACTAGGTGTCTAGCTCAAATTTGAAACCGGCTTGAAAGGAAGCTGTGAAGCAGTTTTTCACGGCTGCGTTCTTCAATCACTTTTCAGTAAGAAAGTTGGGTTTGATATAACAAACCAGCTGCTGGTTGTCACCCAAAACAGGCAAGAGCTCGTCATTAAACACCGCTGCTGGCTGTTGCACTCCGAGACCTTGCTGCCGTGCTAACAACGAAAGAAAAACAATTTATCATTTTTTACAGTCAGGTGACTGCTTTTAGCTTGTCTGCCATTGATCTGCCCTATCTTGTGTCTGAGTGTCCCCACCGGTGACAGAGCCGGCTTCAAAGCTGCTCCATGTTGACGTGCTGCCACGCGTCTCCCGCGGCCGCAGGGCTTGGGAGCTGGGGCAGCCCGCGGTTTGGGGCTGTGCAGGGGCAGAGGGCGGGTGCTCAGGAGTCCGTAGCCTGACCCTGTTGCTGTTACTACAAGAAGAAAATACCAAGCACAGGATGGCAGCTCCACTGGTGAGTCCCTTCCGTAAGCTCAGATTTGATGGCGTCCCACAAACCAGAATGATGGTCTTCAGGCATCCTGGATGGGAACAGCGTGCTCAGAGCTGGGTCTGGCCCATGTAATATTTTGATAAATCCACAAATTATGATCGGAAAAAATCCCTTCCAACCTGCCCTCCCCAGGGAGGAGGCAGATGGTGGGCAGAGCCTGACGTCCCTCCGGAGTGCGTGGTGTGGGGCTCTTTCCAACATAACCCGTCTGGAGATACCACTGAAGCAGAGCACTTCTGCTGGACTTGAACTCTACATGTGCTATAAAAGTATTTTTAATGAGCGAGACGGAGCTGGTTAGTGAAACGCTTGGACCGTTAATAGATGTAGAATTTTTTTTAATGTGCTGTTTGACTTTATTGATGAAATGAGCTAATCGGAACGAGGGCTGCTCTCGCGCCGAGTGAAGAAACCCAGGCGTGCTCTTGGGGAACAATGCTCTGGTTTTCCACGGCGCTCTTGTCCTGTTGGATGGATCCTAAAGCATTTTGCAAACAGCACGTCCGGAGTTTTGTGCTGGCGGTGGGACGTCACCGCTCCTCGGCTGTGTGTCGGAGGGAGCAGCTGCCAGGGCTGCAGGGTCCTGCAGGGATGCGGGGAAGGGCTGCGGTGCCCCGGTTGTAACAGCCTGACACGGAGTTTGGGTTGAGATCTTCTGCATCCTGCTTCTCCCGGCTTCGCAGAAAATTCCATGGTCTCTTATGACCATGTACTCATTGACCATGTACTGATTACTGTCAGTAACTTGGTTTTACATCCTATTTCAAAGTCTACACGAGACCCCATAGTTACATGCTAATACGGTTTTCTCGGGACTGAATTGGGACCAGATCCTGGTCTCATGCTGGTACAAACCAGGTACTTCACTCCGGTAGCTCTGCCTCTTCCTGCTCCACCTCCTCCTGACAGCCACCGTAGGTTTGGTGGTGACCTGCCGAGTCTTCTGCTAATGGTTGGTGTTCTGGGTCGGTGCCTCGTGGGCATTACCTGCCCGCAGGGCTGGTTTGGGTTAGCAGCTTGAATTGTTTCTGCCTTATCCCTGTATGAGCTCAAAAGCTGAGGGTCTGTAGAGAGGGTCTCCCTCGCTCTTTTGCCACCCTCTTTTCATGTGCTGACATGTTCTCCGTGGTGAAACTCTCTGTCCCAAACTCTTACCTGGACTTGCCTTCCTCCTCTTAAACAGCATCCTAATCTAGGAGGTCTGCCACTAAAGTCAACTTTTTGGAGCAAACTGGAGTAAAATCAGGAAGAAATATCTGAAATTGGTCCTCTAACGTAGGATGCTGCTGAAAAATTTGTTGAGATTTGCTGGTCCATGAAAATGCTCTTTGGTCTTTAGTGAAAAAACAAAGTGTCAAAAGGTTTTCGCCGTTAAGTGTCTTCATGACAGCTTCCCCCTTTAGGAAGTAACTTTACCATCAGGGATGGAAAGATGTTGATAATTCAGAGCAGAGTAGCAAAAAATTCCTTCCTTCTGTAAAATTATTCTTTCATTTTATATTGGTCCAGCACTTACATAAACAGTCCTTCAGCAGTTATTTAGCCTGTAATATATTAATGTGGAACACTGTAGCCTCCAGCAAAAGAATCAACGGATCAAGCAACACCAAGAGGTATTTTACGTAACAGAGCTTCAGAGCAGAATAAATGTGTCAAAGTCAGTAATTCGGAGACGTATCTCGGCTCTGCAGGAGCAGGACAGGAGGAGTCCGGTTGTGTTTCAGACCCAAAGCGAGCAACCGATCTTAAATTCACACACAATACTTTGGTAATCGAGTTAAATGTATAAAATTTCCTGGAATAGGAATGCTTACTACCAACATCTTGGGCTGCATGATAAATAGAAGAAACTAAGTTTAACCCTTTTGGCACTGGACTTGCCTCTCATCCCAGTATCCCAATCCCTGGGTGTTTCAGAAGAGGAAGCCTGCACCGAGCTGCCGTCCATCCGTCCGTACTCCTCCTCGCTGCTCGTCACTGGAGGTCAGGTGGAGTGCTGAAGCGTGAGATTTGTTTTTTTATATATATACATATAAAAAAACATAATCACTCCACTTCCACTCTCTTGCTTCTCTTTAAATTTTTTTCCGTTGAAAATCTGGAAGTTGTGCTTATCCGTCGAAACGCTCCGCAGTCAAATCTCATAATCTGTGGGAACTACAGTAGGTGGTTCTTATAGCTACAAATTAAAAATGGGTATGGAGTGAGACGTTTATATTGCTTCGCATTTAGATCAAGAGCAAATGTCGGGTACATAACAGGAATGGCAGGGTTTGGTTCCCTCTTGCTTTAGCACGGTTCTGTTTGTAACTTTAGACCCGGTATTTAGGCTGGGGGTTGCAAAAGCCTGACGGTGCAATTTGTAACATGTCACAGTCTGACCCAGTTCAAGGACAAATTTTAGTTAAGGTTGCTGCACGGTTGCATTTGTGCATCTATGTAGTTATTTTATTCCTCAGTAGTTATTTTATTCCTCAGTATTTCCATTCAACATCGATAAGTTCAGGGGAGTCTTTAACTATACAAGTTATTTATAAATATTTTAAATACTGGCCTCTGCTTTTTGGGGATAAATATGGGTCTTTTTTAACACAGTTCTTCAAGCCCCCAGCTGTAGCTACTCAGGCAAACAAAAATCCGTGTATGGAATGTGAATTATAAAATGCTTTGATTTCTAGCTAATTCCTCTGGCTCTAAATGAATCATTTGCACATCGTCAGTCGTGTCCGAGTGACCCCCCGCTAACTAGAGGTGCGCGGCGCGTGCGTGCAACTGTGCAAGGGGCGTCTTAAGGTTTATTATTTTCTTATTTCTGTATTAAATGTGGTAATAATATGTGGGCTCTCTCCTATCATCTTGTGGGAAGGAAATACTCAGCCTTCGCCTATGAAATCATGTTTTGGATACCAAATTTGGGCCATTTCCTGACTCCACGATATTCCCAGTGAGCTGGGTAGGAGCTTCCACCCCTTTTGGAAACTCCGGGCTGAGGTCTCTGCGGAGCGTCCAGGTGTCCTGAGATCAGGTGTTCCCGCAGCAGGTAAGGGATGGAGAAAGGCAGTTTGCTTCCTCTCGTGGGCTGCGTTTTGTAACGTGAGCGAAGTTGAGATCACCTAATTGACTGCGCGCCTGAAAGTAAGCCGAAGGCAAGCCACATTCTTCTTTCTCGTCTTACCGGCACAACTGACTCTGCTCGTTTTTTCTCCTGGTACTTCCAGCAGCTTTCTGAATTTCTGTGGGATTCGCAAAACCATTGTATCTGCCGCCTAAAACAGGGCAAGTGGACAGAGGTGGTTATTTTCCTACGTGTTTTTCTGCACTAAACGGCTCTGCAAAGCAGAGATTAAATCCTCGTGCAAATATTGAATCAAGAAGTTAACAAGAGATTAAATTAATAATAGGGGAAAATTAAATGTTCTTGCTGTTGTCATTTAATGGGAATTTTTTACCCGTGCCTACAATAACTTTTGGGAAAAACTACATATATAAGTATTTTTCAAACTGAAACCAGATGGGGGAATGATAGCCTGTTTTTCTTTGTGGGAGGCTGTGTTTTCATGGTACGCAAGTAACTGGAGGCACATTAAAATCAAATTTGGCTTTTGAGGCTTGTCCTTCCTATCTCTTACAGGAAGGACCAACTTTTGATGTTATGAGTTTCAGCTTGTCCTAAGAGTAGGAGATTCTTTGGCGGCGGGGCCGCAGGTTTCTGAAGAGGGGAGTTAACCGCTTAACCAAAACCAAAGCAACGTAAGCTCGTTCGGAGAACGCCGGTATTTTCTGTTTAAAGATCCATCCCAGGCCAAGATGGCACAGAGGCTGTGGGTGAGGAAGTGTCCCCAGCGCAGCCGGTAGCGCTTGTGCTTTCAATTCCAGTGGCACCAGCGTGCCACCGTCCGCCTCGCACCCAGCCCGGCTGCTGGGTGCCCAGAGGAAAAGCAGAAAGAGAGCAAGGAGCGATGCGGGAGGAGTGGGCAAACAGGTTGAGGTGGGTGATGGCAAATCTCCCTTTCCCTTGGTGTCACCCCTACCACCGGGATTTCTCCCCCTCTGCTCAAAGGCACGGCCTGGTTGGGTCATTTCCAAACTCCCGCTTCTCTCGTTGCCACGGGGAGCCGAGCAGCCCGTAGTGCCTCTGCTCAGCCATGGGAGATGAGTCTGGTGCAGGCATTTCTCTCAGCTGGGACCCTTGCCAGTCGCTCCACGCGGCTGTGGAGTAGCCCTGTTGTCACGTACGAGATGGAAAGGGATGGGGACCAGATGGTCCTGCTGGCGCCGAATGCCACCGCTTTCCCTGGTGGGTCCAGAGAGCATGGCACACGCGTGCTTGGGTGCTGACATGGGCTCCTCCTCACATCTGCTCCTTCATAAGGATCCCTAAAATCCAGCTTAAAATGCTGATTGATTAAAACGCTTCCCTTGGTGACATGCAAAGTCCGTTGAGGAACGTTCTCAAGTTCTGGAGATCCATCCAGCAGCAGGTCCGTCAGGAGGAGGGGGTCTTTGCTGTCCCGATCAGCTGATCCGATCGCGTGTGGCTGTGGGGATCTGCGCTGAGAAGGTCCACGTGGGACCCCAGTTCTGCAGTTTTAACAGCGCACAGATGAGCTGGGCTCTTTTTTCTCCAGCTTTCACTCGCACAGGGTGAGTAAGCGGTTGTTTATTTTGTGTGCAAGGGAGGAGACTTACTTTTATTTTTCCTACGTCCTGTTTTTTGTAATTGATAAATTTGGTCTGAGTTTTATCTTGAAATAATTAGCACCTTTTTTGTAACCGTCATCACTAAAAAGTCACATCTCATGTGGCTGTTGGTATAATTAATACCAGTAACGAAGCAGGATGACCTCAGCCGCAAGCAGGGGAGAGCTGGAGAGCACTTAGCTAAGATAGATCTTTTCAAATCATCTGAGCCTAAGCAAATCTATCCTAGGGCTGTTAAAGAGCTGGTTGTTGAAATCCTGTCAGCATTAGTGATTATCTTTGAGAATTCGTAGAACATAGGTGAAGTAATGAAAGAAGGGAGAAGAGCTAATAAAGTACCTGTCCTCTAAAGAGAGAAAAAAAGGAAGAGCCAGGACATTACAGAGCCATTACTGGAAAAACACTGGGAAAAAATGATGAAGCAGGCTATTTCTAAATACCTCCAGAAAACAGGGGGGATAACTACAGCTGTCGTGGTTTTGCCAAGAGCAGACCATGTAAAAGCAGCCTTCTTTCCTTCGTGGACAAAACAAGGCGCATGAATAGAGGATAAACAATATATGCTTTTACTGAGGCTTTTGAAACTGTTTCACATCAAATCTCATAAACAACCCAAGAAAATGGGGCCTGTAAGAAGTAGGAAATACTGTCCGGCGGACAAAACGGGTTGGAAAGTCTATTCAGCAGGTATCAATGGCTCACTGTCAGAGGGAAGGATTTATCAAGGGGGCTTCCCCAGGGTCTATCTAGGGATACTCAGGGTTTTCATTAATGATGTCTAACATTGGCAGACCACGCTCAGGTAGAGGGTATTGACGCACACGGTGAGTATTCAGAATAATCTTGGCAATGCCATCGAGCCGGCACTGTTGCAGAAAGGGCAAACGTCCTACTGGAATACATAAATTCTTTGTGCTCCGAGTGTATAAATCCTTCCTGCTCGCTGCCGCTGGTAAGGCTAGAGCTGAAGGCTGTGGCTCAGTGTCCTGGGTCCGGCTGGGATAGAGTGAATCCGAACAAGAACATTCCTGGGAGGGAAGAGGCAGCGGACAAAGGACAGTTTTCCCCTATATGAAAGGCTGTTGCAGATAGAACAGTCGCTGATGCCAGTGAGCAGAGAAGGGGTCGTGGGGTTAAATATTGTCAAGGAGGAGTCAGGCTAGATATTAGGAATAATTTAAGATCATGGAGCAGGTAGCCCGGGAAGGCCAGGGACCTGGTCCATCACTCAACAAGGCTTCTGGGAAGAGTTTGGACAAACACACGCCGGTGCAGGTAGAGACAGCTCTACCTTGGGGCAGCAAGAAAGACTGCACAGCTTCTTGAGGGCTCTTCCAGCCCTCTGCTCCTACGTTTTCCTCTTTAAGTATATTGTAGTTCTTGCGGGCACCCCAATTTTGGCTCTTCTTTGCCAATGACTTAATATCAGGAAGCTCCAGTGCTGCGTGGTGACCGTGTCCCCGCGCTCGGACAGAGCTGCAAGCTCCAGCCAGCCCTTGACCGTGTTTAAGAGTTTATAGCCCGTTGTTGTTCCTTCTGGACAAATATACAGTCTGCTACACAGAATATGAGCTTCTCCTACCTACTGTATGTTTATAACAATCCGTGATTTAAAAAACCAAAAACCAGTCAAACAAAGAAGTCTAACCTGTAAAAAAGTTATGGGTGTAGGTGCCCATTTTCTGACAGAGGGGTTTGGTAACAGTGCAGGGGACAGAAATGTAAGGAATAATTGTTTTTGGGCCTAGAACCAGGAAAACTACTTTTCCAAATTAATCCAGTGAGAGCCATGAATCCACAGTATTTCATATCACACTTCATAAAACTCCAGTCATAATCCATAAAACTGACATTATTAGATTAAAAACCTCAGTTCCTCCTATAAGGAGCTCGCTCATTAGACATGCTGTAGTTTTATAACCTTAAAGTTCCTACCCAATTACCATGATTAATACTGTGCTTTAATAAAAAATTTTTAAAAATCACCACAGGGGTTGATACCATCTGTTTGTTATAATTGTGCATTTAAATATTGTCCAGCAAGAGAAAGACACTCCGTAAAATCAAGACCAAGGTAAGGGAGGGCACAGCCCATCCGCCGCAGCAGAGGTCCGGAGGTGGAGATGCGGAGCTACGGTTGCGTTACGGTCGTGGCAGGAGCACAGAAGGGCCGAGCCTGGCACGGTGCAACGGCTGAAGTCGCTGCGCGATGTGTGCAACAAGCTCTCCTCCTCCGTGCAGCCCATGGGGAAGAAGCAGCGATGCTCTCCGTGCTCTGCCAGACCCGCAGCGCCGGCTCCTGGAGGGCTTTGGTGGCCTCGCCCCCAAACGTGGGTGCAGAGGAGGTCCAGCACCCGCAGACCCGCTTTGCGCGTGGGTGGAATAAGGCCTTGGGAAGTTTGGTGGCTTACCCCAAATCACCAGCACCAGCGTCGGACCTGCACCCCCTCCAGTTCCCGGGGCAGGAGGTGAGCACACGGCGATCAGAGATCGCTGCCCTCGCTGCCCTGAGGAATTCGTGTTAAATTAAACTTCCCGCCACGAACCAGCGCGGCTCCGCTTTGCCAGGGCAGGGCGAGCAGGACACGGAGGCTTAGGAGGTTTCACGCAGAAAAGGAAGGATTTAGGTAAATGGTGCGCTGGCTGCCAAGGCGAATACTAGTTTGCATTGCCAAGGATCCGCTCACCCCGGGGGATGCTGCGCTCGCAGGGTCAGCGCTGCGGAAGGCACCGGTTGCTCAGCTGGCGAAGCCTCGCCCTTAATGCCAGCCGGACGCGTCGCTCGAGTAACATACGCCTCGTGCAGAAACGGCCGCGGAACCGCTTGCTAGGACAGCCACCCGTCGGCGTGTTGGAAAAATTGTCCGTTTTCCTGTGAACTGACTTGGAAGCGGGAATTCCTTTGAGGTTTGTTTTTGGAAAGCTGAGGGGTTCACGGTGCTCAGCCCCCTCGGGCAGGGGATTCTATTAACCCGTGTTTAAATCCGCTGCCGGTGCCCGGGCAGCAGTCGCAGCGGCTGGCGCGAGCGTCGAGACTCGGTCAGAATAGCTGAAGTTAAAAATGTGTCAGGTTCGTGATTCCACCCGCAGACCAGAAAACACCAAACTTGTATTATTTTTGAATCCCCTGATTTTTAAGGGCTGGTGGAAATAAGATATCTTGCTTCTGACTTCCAAGCAATAAAAAGAGGTGAATCACTACTAAAAAAAAACCTGCCTTGGACCACCCAGTCGCTCCGTGCAAAGCTGTAAAACGAACCTCAGCAGAAGTGGCAAAGTGCAGAGCTATTTTCTTAATATTACTGCACTTGCGCGAGGCAAGTCACATCAGAAAGGGATCAGAGTTTCCTAACAAAGTAGCTAAGTGAGAAGTGTGTTAATGAATACGGGCTGATTAATATGCATTGAACTAAATCACATTCGGGTCAAAGGGGGAGCACCAAACCTCAAGCGTAACGTGTTACGTTCAAGGACCTAACATGCGTAATTCACATTTAAATGCTTTTCTCCCCTCATGAGTCTGGATAATTATCCAACTCAGGATAAATAAGGAATTACTTTTTTAACTAAAAAATAGTTAGGACTTTTGTTACTTACTGTAACTGGTCAGATCTCTCAGTTTTTTAAGATTATGTGACTCTGTTACTGAAGAGTCCTGCTGGGGTTTTGAAAATTGGAACTTGCAAATCACCGTATTTAAAAAAATGGTGCCAGTCATGTAAAATATGAAATGACGCATTTTTAACATTTATTTATTGTCATTTTTAATGAGAAAACATACGTCTGTTTAATAGAACGCTGGCTGAAAGTCCTCAGACCGAAATTGCGCATGTGTTATCATGTGTTATTGACGTTTGCGTTGTGGAATAGTATTTTGGGAGACCACCTCTTATTTTCCAGCAGTGAGCCTGTTCCCGGGAAGGAGGGGGCACGCTGGATGGCGGCACTCCGGGATAAGCCATAGGGAAATTCCGGGGACCCGCATTTGGGCACGCAGGTATTTCGGGGGGGGACTTGTAATTAGGACATTGGATTTGCAATTGGGAGATTTGGGTCCTATTTCAGGTTCTGCTGCAAGACTCCTTATGTGATCCTGAGTGAGTTTCTTTAAGGTGATATCCCCAGGGAGTATTGCTGAAATCAGAATTATGTGCCAAAATTCTTCCGCTCTCTGCCTGTAACGCAGCTGTAATACATCCTAATTTTGATCTAACTTGGTCCGGTATGTTTACATTTAGGTTTTTTTCAGGACAGGAACTGTCCTCTTACCATCTGTTTTGGCAAGTCCAAGTTAAGCGGGTCCACGTTGCAATTGGAGCCTCCTCGTGTTACGTGAGTGTAACAAAATCCTAATAACAAACCCCCAGGTAATGCCCAAAAGCCCTTGAAAACAAATGAAGTGTGCTGCTTGTGAAGTAAGGTGGTGGGCTCATTTCCTTGTCCCCAGCCGTACGGTTGGCACTGCCATGGAGACCTTGCTGAAGGTCAGAGACCTCTGAGTGAGGTCAAGAGACACCTCTCTAAAAGACAAGGGCAGCGTGAAGGAACATGTAAAAAGTATGTTGCAGCGTTCCTCGACATCCCAGGATTTAACCAAAGACCTGCTCTGTGTCATAGAATCATAGAATCATAGAATTGTTTAGGTTGGAAAAGACCTTTAAGATCATCCAGTCCAACCATTAACCCAACACTGCCAAGACTACATCGTCCATCTTGTGCTGTAGTGTTTTACGTGATAGTGGCTCCGTGATACGTTACACGGTGGGGTTGATATCTGCCAGTACCTGTCTGAGCTTTCATCGTCCTGGCCAGGGGAGGAGAACCTGCAAGGTTCACTAAGATTTCCTCTTGGAATGTAGTTCTTGGGATGTAGCTTTTTGGTGTTCGTTGTGGAGTTTTTGTGTAAGTCAGAGAAGGCAGACCCAAAGGTGTGCTTTGCCATGCGAGTGGGACGTTTGTGCTGGTCTCCAGCTCCCGAGGAGTCTTCTTGTGTTTGACCTGAGTCGGGTCTCAAAGGCAGCTGGGTTTCCTCCAGAGACCCGCTGTCTTCAGGTGCAACGTGGGCTGGAGTTGCAACGGAGAACTTCAGCTGTGCTTCTTGGGTCTGTGGTCAGTCCTTCAGCTTCTGCATCTCCTCAGGGTTTCTGAAAGCTTCGTCGTTTGTTCACTGGGAGGAGGAGACCAGTGGGGGGCCAGCAAGGGGGCTGAGGTTAATTTGGCAGGAGTGTGGTCCACAATCCAGCTCCTCCACCGGGATGCGGGGGGGTGTCATGGGTTTGCGTGTTTGGGCTTGCACTGTCTTGAAAGTCCTCCTTGGCCACATGCGCTAAAAATTGTGAGTAAATAGTTCACGGGAGGATAAAGCTCAGCTGTGTGACTGGAGGAGTGTTCTTTAAATAAAATAATAGTGGTGCCAATCAAGGTTACAGCAGCTTTCAACCCAGCTGGAAGGTCAGGGAGGTTCTCATTAGCTGGTCTGAAGGCTGAAAAATAAATGACTTTTTGTAACATCAGGGCATTATTTTTCAACGTGTAATACATTAAGTCAGCTTTATAACCTTCATTTTTTATGGATAAGATTGTGAGACTATCTTCTTTTCTTCCCTTTTTTCCTCCTCTTTTGTTTTAACGTGTGAGGAACAGCTAGTTAATTAGGGCTAAGCCCTAAGTAATGTGACTAATGGGACAAGAATCCAAAACAACCTCAGAACTCAAGATAGTCCCGAACAAGCATCAGCTGCTTTTCTCTTCTTGTCTTTGTGTGCATGGATTCCCATACATTGTTTTATGCCAGCGTGCTAAATCGCTCCTAACACGTTCCTTTGGGACCGCTGCGATGGCTGGGCAGCCCCAGAGGAACCCAGATGTGTCTTCACGGCCTGCTTTTGGTTAAAAACCACATTGTGTATGAAAGCAAAGCAATGAATTTTTGAGTCCATCAGTTCTCAGCGTCCTTGGTGGTGTCCGTGCAGCTCAGCCTCCTGCCTTCCAAAGGTTAATGGGATGAAGTTAGGCTGTGCGACACGCGGGATGATGCACCATGAGTTAGGAGCGGAGACATCTGTGTGATGCTGGGAACTACGTATTTGGAAATTGCTTATGTGTAGGGGGACTTGTGTGCACGGGCTGGCGAGCACTAGCGTGACACGCCGGCGGCGAAGATAAATGGGGCATTAAAACACAGCAGGAGGAGGAGGTCTGGTTGAGCATGAGAAATGGTAGCATTGCTGTACAAGTTCTTGGTGCGACCCGTCTGGTATCCTCCGTACGGTCCTTGTCAGCACCCAGCACGACTGAGCGAACCTTGCTCGGGTTGAGGGCTTGGCTGCTGGGATAAGCAGGCAGGGAAGTCCTCTGGGAGAGGAGACCAGCGCGGTTTGGCTTGCTTGGAAGTGTAGAGGAGGAGAAGGGATGTAACCGTACAAATAAAACGGGGGTCTGTGAACAGGTAGAATAGTGGCTTAGGAAAAAAAAGAGTAAGTATAGGCTGGGCTTTAATAAATTTAGGCTGAAAAAATAGAAATTAAAACCAATGCTTGGTGAGGAAGCCGAAATTGCTGCGTGCGTTCGGGTTTATATGAAGCTCTAATGAAAAGCTCTAGCGGGCGTTGGCACGTACCTTGAGCAGTACCTGCACCTTCCCCGTGGCTGACCTATGAACACGGCGAAGAAGTGACGTCTTACAGCTGCAAAATGAAGCCATGTGCTGTGAAAATGTGATTCGTGACCGAGGCCAAACAGGCAGTGCCTGAACGCAACCGCCTGACGCTCATTAGGACTGGCTGGAGAACTGCAAGGAAAGTTCCTCATATTTTTCAAGTCGCCATAAGAGCGAGGCAAAAAATAACATGTGCCTACAAAAAGCTCTTCCTAATGTGTACAAATATTTACGGAGACTCCTCCAAAAGCTTGCAGATTTTTCCACTTTCTCTGCCTTACACATGCAAGACATTCTCTTAAATGGCCAATAAAAGCTAAAATTAAAAAAAAGCGCCTCTTAAAAAAACGTACACTTCTATATTTAATGCTGCTCTTTAATTAGAAGGTCCAATATTTCCTCCTGAAGGGTTTCAGGAATGTGGCTGTCACAGATACATTGGCATAAGCAGGAAGCGGACAATTCCCCTGGGGCCAAAGCCGCTGTGCCGTCACCAGGAGCACTGTGGAAATCAAGTCACGCTATGCCGTACCCTGGCTGATCTTCCTCCTGCTGAAAGCCGGGGCCCAGCTCGCCTTGCAGGCCAGTGGGGCACATTTGGGCTGTAGCCTGGGCAGGGAGGGAGAGGTTTGCCATCGCTGTTGCAATCATGGAAAAAATCAGCAATGTGTGCGCTAGGGTGCTAAAATCCATCCGGCACTTCCTTCACCCCACTTTTCTGTTGTCGTTTAAGCAGATGCAACACCCTCTGCTGCCTTCTTTCCCATTTAGGTGCTTCTGATCATAAGTGGAAACCTGAGTTTCCTCAACTGGCTAACCATCGTGCCCAGCATCGCCTGCTTCGACGACGACAGCCTGGGGTTCCTCTTCAGCGCCAGGCGAGGAGGGGTGAAAGAGCGCATGGCGCAGATGCAGCTCAGAGAGGCAGACGGGGAGCAGCTTCCCCTGCGATACGGTGAGTTATTCCCGGAGTGGGGAAGAAGTTGCGCAGAGGTGTGTTTGGTGTCTGGAGCAAACATGGGTGGGCAGGGAGGCACCTCTGCCCCTGCGTGGTCTCCTCTGCAGGTTGGAGGGTGCCCGGACCTTGCGCCTGAGAGTCAGTCCTCCTTGCTCTCACCCCAGTGAGCGTCAGACGCCAACCCTGAATAAGCAATGTGGAATTGCACGGTTTATCTACTGATTTTTGTTTTTAACCTTTTTTTTTCAATTTTGACTCTTCAAAGTCAAGAATGAAACAGCCGGTGTGGTCTGGGGTGAGGATTTTGTGTTAGAAGTTGGGTGCAGAAGCAGCTCTCGCGTTTGTCGTCCTCTCTGCCCTGTGGCACAGGGGTCCTGTGACCCATCCGCCCTCCTGCCCTTCGTGCCCACGGGTGCTGGAGCCGCATGAGCACCCCGCTTGTCTGCTTCAATAACCGGACCTGAGGCCAGGCTTCCAGAAGGACCCAAACTGATTGTTGATCCCTTGTGGGTCCAACAACTCTTTAGCTAACTGGGACAGAGACCTGGCTGCCGGCAAAGTGGCCGTTCCCCGTTCAGTGTCCTGCTTGGAGAAGGTGAGAGGAGCAGATGCTCATGGCTACCGCTGCCGGCGTGGGCACTGTCACAGCAGGGAGCGAGTTCCCCAAAGTAGGGAGGAGAACTCATGTTCATGCCATGGATACAGAAAAGCAAATACCAGAGGTTTTGTAACTGAACAAAAGGGATCAAGGTGGCCGATCTTCCCTTCTGAAGGGGGTTTTCAAGCAGCCCTGTTCCAGAAGATCGCCCGCACAGGCAACGCTGGGCTGCATAACAGATGTAGAGTTGCGTCTGTAGCATTTTTATAAACCGCATATAAGCAACAAATTGCCTATAGTATCAACAACAGTCACAGATGCTCATTTTTAAATATACTAAACATCTGTCAGAAGAGTGAAAAATGTCAACAAGATACAGCATCTGTCTCCAGTCCGTCCTCATCTACCAAGAAACACAGCTTATTAACCAGAAGCGTTAGTTCCAGCAAGGCTAATGCAGTTTCATTAAACTTTCTGTGTCTCCTATCTTACATATTTTGCTGGAAGAAATCTTTAACAGCTTTTCCCCTCCAGTAGCTTTGCTTTAGAGGCTGTGAGAGCCTAGAGCTTTCCTACCAACCGTATTTTCGCATCCAGTCCCAAGCAACGCTCACGTTGCACCTTCCTTTCTGGAGGAGAAACCAAAGGGCACCTCTTTGCTGTGTCACTCGGTGAGTCACCATGAGGGAGAGGTAGATCCTTTTTTTGAGGAACTTGCTCCTTTTCTGTGATGTTCTCCAGAAAACCTTACTGAGCCAGGGTGCCCAAGCAAGGAGAACCATCCGTACGTACTACAGCTCTGGAGTGTCAATGTGTCCCTGTTCTGGGATCTTAAAAAGAGGTAATCTGTAAGTAAAGGGTAGAGTATTTGTACTATTCTGGGTGAATTTGGATTTCTGTGTATTTTTTCTGCTAACAAAGCAGAGGCTGCTGAGCTGGCGCTTGGTGGGCTGTGTGGCAAGAGGCTGAGAGGAGCCCTCACCCCTGGGTCACCAGAGCAGAAGACAGGAGGGTACCCAGCCATGCCCCGCTCGTGACCTGATTTTACAAGGCTCTGGCCACATCCCTGAAGTATGTGCGTGTAATTCCTACTGAGACCTCGAATTCCCATTGCTAGTGCTCAGCTCCCGCCTGCCCGATCCAGATCCCATTGGCTCATGTCCCATGCTCCTTCCCCAACTCTTGCTCCATCCTTGCCATGGTTTTGGGCTTTTTTTCCCTGTATTAAACCCTTTTTCTCTATGACTGAGTACCTGTGACCCCAAGGGCATGGTGACGATCACCACCTGCTGAAGGACGAGCAGTCCATGCATGGGCATAAACTGTGACCTGAGGAGCTGCTGCTGCTGCCCGTGCGGTGGAGGGCTCTGCATCTGTACCTGCTCTTTAATTACAGGCTAGGAAGTTTAGCCTATCTAAAAGACCCCAAAAAATACCCAAGGGACTCACTGCTCGCAGCAGCGCAGGGGGTGAGGGGAGGCATCTCGAGGAGCTCCTTCCCAAATCAAATGATCCTCCAGAAATGTTCTCAGACTAAACAATTATTAATAGCTTCTGAGAGAGGTTCAAATAAACATCCCTCTCCTGCAGAGATGAGGGGAAAGCTGCGTGCAGTTGCTTTGAATCTAATCCTTTGGCTGTTAAAGTTAAATAAATTTAAAAAGGCCATAAGGGTAGGAACCCCTCAGAGGTCACGTCTGCTTATTTGTCTGATTGCAGTAGGTGTCTCCTCAGACCGAAATCCAGCACAGCCCTGTGCTGCTCCTGCAAACCAAATGCCAAAGCGCTGGTGAAGCAACACACGTCTCATACATAAATGATAAGCCACAGAGATTTTGCGAAAGGAAAATGAGGTTTGAATGGAGCTGGTGAGAGAGAGGGAGGAAAACGCAAGAAATAAGTCTGGGTGGCGAGAGCCTGGGGCTGCGGGGAGGAGGCAGCCATGGGCAGGGACGGAGCCACGGGGAGCTGGAGGCACTCCACGCACGGCTTGCAAACCAGGAGGGCAGTTTTGAGCAAGGTGCAAGTGCCAGCTGTGTTTTTTCCCCTGTATTAAAGGAATGATTAATCTTACATTTTAGACATTTTTCTTTTTAGCCCTTTCTCAGACTATTTAGAGAAAGGCAGATCGCTGGAGCGATAGCGTATGGCCCTTGGCAAGGTCGGGTTGATTACGGCGGAGCGTTTGTCAGCCCCAGCCCGAGAGCCGAGAGCAGCTGTGAGCACCCGGGCAGGGTCCCGGCCACTGCCGGGGGGGCAGGCAGGGGAGCAGGGGGAGCAGAGCCCGTCGCCGGCGGTGAAATCACCTTCTTCTGGTCTGCTCTTGTGTCCCGAACAGGCTGCTATGTCCGCAAAGTGGTGAACATCTCCTTTGGCCTCCTGATCGCTTATCTCAGCATCCCCGTTGTCCTAAACCTGCTCAACTCCAGACAAGTCATGAACACCTCGTTCAACCCTCTCAGAATAGTGAACACCTACGGAGCTTTCGGGAGGTACGTGTATTTTAATAGCACATGGTATAGCTCTGCTCCTCTCTGCGCTGTAGTCCGACAGCCAGTCTGTGTGCCTGAAACCTAAACAGAAATCCTAGAAACCCTTCCAGTAGCCAGTAGATTTGGAATACCTGTTTGTGAGAGAGAAGGAGAAAAGGAGCGGGTTTCCTTCCCACTGAATTATAATTTATTTTCTTTGAGCCACCTTTAGTTAGCTCATTATATTGATGTAGCAAATGTAATAGCAGGATGAAAATATCCATAAAAGAGTTCATCCAGTGGAGAGTCTTCACCGTCACCAGCCCGCTATATTTATGGTGAACTTCTCTTCCCCTGCGCACATTTGCTCTCCCTCATGTAAATATTCACATAAGCTATTGGGTAGCAGATTTTAGGCCAACAAAAGGAAGTGCTTTTTCCAACGAGTGACTTGGGGAATTCATTGCTACAGGAAACTGTGGAGACGAAAGTATAAATGGCCTCAAAAAAGAACAAGACAGATTGAGAGGACAGGCCCAGCAGCAGTCTGGCTGCTGCCTTCAGCTCAGGAAATCCCGCTTTTGGCTGCAAGGTGGGACTGGTCAAGGGAAGCATCTCCAGCTGCGTTTGTAACCAGGCTGGTTTTTTAAGCATCTGAGTCTGGGTTTTCTGGGGACAGGTCACCAGGCTTAGGTGAGCCACGGTTGGGCTCACCATAACCGTGTGCCGTCCCTCCCAGCCTCCTCCAACTGAGAAAATGCTGAAAAGCAGGGCTTCATCAGAACAGCTTGCCCCAGGGGCAACAAGAGGGCCAGTCTTCTCTGCACGGACCGCTGGCTTGGCCACCACCTCAGCATGGTGGCCGTGGGGTGTTCCCCAGAGGTCTGCGCCGAGGGGTGGGGTGGGCAGCTCTTGGGTTAGTGGGCTCTGGACAAGGTCCCACAGGAGAAGCCAACGGTAATTAAATAGGTTTTATAAAAGGCGAGGCGAGTTGGCTGTTGAGAGGGCTGGCTGAGTGGAGGGTGAAGGGGAGGAGCAGGTCTCACGGTGAGCACTGGAGATGCAGAGGGCACCCGGAGCACATCAAACCAATACAATGTTTTCCCCAGTTTTTCAAATTTCTGTGGAAAGAAAAAAAGTTGGAAAAAACCATGACTGAAAATATCAACACTAGTTGTGGAAAATGCTGAAGTTTCTCCTTTTTTTTGAGAGAGGGCGAAATAACCCCTGAACCTCTTTGAAGGCTGGAGTGGTGAAGCTACGGGAGATTGTTTTCTTTGGGTTGTTGTTCTTTTTCGTCTTCAGTCTATGGTTTCTGTTTCAACAGTTACCAGAACCTAAAGAGCATGTGATGAAATGCTGCTGTAATATGTTTGTAATTCCAGCCTATGTAAACCAATAAAAAGAGGATTGCAGCTTATAATGAATATACGATTATGTGAAACTTGACATATTTTGAATCACACAGTAGGAACATACTTTTATTAGTAATTTGGTGTCCCTGATTTACAGTGTGTTTCTAACCATTGGGCAGCTGGCCACGGCTCATAACTCAGCCCAGCGTATAATATGGAACTTGGCTGGAGAATCCAGAAATCTATTAAATGTAGGTAACAATTATAAGCAGAGACGCACAGCATTCCTTGGGTTGTAAGCATCTATCACTGGAAGCCATCAGGGGAGAAGGTGAAGGCTGTGTGTTTCCAAACTTTCAGTTTCTTAGGTTGGAGGAGGAGGGACCAAAGTAGTAAAAAATTAAAAGGGTGTTGGGAGCTGGACAACTTTGATAGGCAGAGTTACGCAGTTATGTGTTCGTTATGGAAAACAGCTCTCCGGTGTAGGTGAGCGTCACTGACAGGTCATTGAGAACTTGATGATGGTGTTTTCACATGGGCTTTCCATGGCCTGGAGAGTTTGCCATCCCCGCTGCTCCACCACCTTGCTGTGTAGAGAGCGTCCAGCCAAGCAGCAAAGGGAATACACATGACCTGCCGTAAGGCTGGGGTGCTTTTTAACCAAGTTTCTATACATCAGCTGGGTATGGGGGGCTTTTTTGTTTTCATTTTCTGCTTTCGTTGGTTTGGTTTGCGTTGGCTCACACATTACCTCCTCCTCCTCCTCTTGCTGAGTAATAGCTCCATGAGACCTGTCTTCCAGCCAGGATGGTGAAATGTTTGGGCGCGTAGAGACAGCTGTTAATGGTGCCCCAAGAGTCAGCTCCTGGGGGGTGCTCCGTATGGGGCCAACCACCTCCCCAAGGCTCGAGCAGCTGTAGCCAGTTAACCTGGGCTCATTGCGAGCGTGTCCCGCCCTTTGCCATGGCCAAGGGTCGAGCTGGGGCTCAGCACCCCGTGGCCAGCGGCGCTGCAGGGAGAGCCAGGCTCGCAAAGGGGACGCTGGAGTGGTCCCAGCTGGAAGCTGCTCTGCTGATGCCACAGCTGGAGGTGTCAGGGCCAGACCTTCAAAACGCAGAGGCCGGATTTCTGTGCGCAACTGCCTGTGAAACTTGCCCTGCAGATACCGTCGGTGGCCGTGCCACTAGGGCAGCCACACCTGCCAGTTACAAGCCTGTATTTTCGCACGTGCCGCACGCTAAAAACCTGGAGATGGAGCTATGTTTTGTGACCGTCTTTCACCTCCATTTTCTCATATCATCAGGAGCTTGTAGTCAGAGAGCTTGTGTAGCATGGGAGTCATCAGAGCAACAGAAACAAAGGTTTTCTTCAGAAACATGGGACAAAGAGAGAAGTTGGTGCAGGCTGAAGATGCTCATGTGGGACTTGGGAGACACTCATTATATCCTCTCAATGTCTTGGACAAGTGTTAGGCTCTGATCTAGAAAGACGGACCCATTGATTTCAGTAGGAATCATCTTTTTGGGCCATAGTCCCTCCCTGGACTGGCACAACTGCATTGTTATAGAGGGGAGTGTGGGAGAGCATGGAAGTTGAAGTTTTCCATGCACTTTGCTGCTGGAGAGAGAAAAGTCTGCCGGATAGACAGGTTCTCTGTAGCTTGACCCATCAGGATCCAAGGATCGTGTACCACGAGGCCATTGACTCACGTTGGCACGTTGCCTCTCATGAACTAGCATTGTACATAACTTGAGACAAAAAACAATATCGTGTTGTGTCCCACAGCATTACCAAGGAAAGAACAGAAGTCATCCTTCAGGGGACATCCAGCCCGGATCCCAATGACCCTGCTGCTGTCTGGGAGGAGTATGACTTCAAATGCAAGCCTGGGGACTTGAAGAGGAGGCCATGCTTTATCACGCCCTACCACTACCGCCTCGACTGGCTTATGTGGTTCGCTGCCTTCCAGGTACGTGTTCTGGGTGTCCTGAGACTTGGGTGTACCTTGACCAGGAAAAACAATTTATTTGAATTTACTACGTGTTGGGGTGGGTGGGGGAATATTTGAAGCCCCGGCTAAGTTAATTATGTTTAAAAAAAAGGTTGTATTCCTAAAGGATGTCTGCTACTAGTCTAAGGAAACTCTTGGAAATTTTTATGTGAGGCTTTTTAATTGTTTCTCAGCAATAACAAGAGTTAAAGACATCGAGAAGGCCCCTGGCCGGCACCTGCCTCGCGAGGCGGTGGCACGGCGGGGCAGAAGCTGTCTCGCAGGGTGCTCGGGACTCACCAGGGCTGGCAGCATCCCCCGCTGCCCACTCCGTAGGGTCTCTCAAAATATTTTCCCCACGTGGTATCACCAAGCAGGTGAGAGCTATAAATCAAAAAAAGAAAAGAAGGGAGGGGAAACTTGTACAATTAATTCTTGTGTATCTTTTAGCCTATTCTGCAAAATCTTATTCGCGTGAGCATGGGAACTTGGACCGCCTTTTACAAAACTGGGGCGTACAGCAGTGGCATGAGGCAGACCCATCTCAGGTTATCACGGGTTTTTCTCTTTGTTCCTGTGTCCTCTCCCGGCGTATCCTCTTCCCTCGCTCCTCTCCCCCTGCCCCAAACTTCTCTGTTTGCTTTCTTTGTGGTATTTTCATTTAGGCGTCTTTTGGATTCCTCAGCGATGACATAACCATCGCTCTTTGGCTATGGTTTTATATTTACCCTGCTAGTTTTTGTGTGCTGGAATTTCATTTAATCTGCATTAGGTATGCTTATCCCTCAGCAAGACGAAGGTTAAACCTCAAGCCGGCAACGGTGCCCAGCATTACATAAAGGTGCAGAAGGTTGCATGGGAGCTGTTGGTTTAAATCTGACTGTATTTTGGGAGGGCTCCGGCAACGGAGGAGAAATCCAGCTCACCCCAGCGAAGGTTGTTTGTGAGATGAAAGCAAGGCTGTTTGTTTCCAGGGCAGGAACATCCCAAAGGCTTTAAAATAATACAAAGTGATCTCAGGTTTAAAATCAGAGGAGGACAGGGCATAAATACTGCTGCATCGCGGGCACCATCACACCCCAGCACCCTCTCCGCAGAGCCGGGCCGGGCGCCGAGTGACCGGGATGCACGGGACAGCCTGGGGAGGAGGAGGAGGAGGAAATAACATGGCCTCTTCACGTCCTTATTATTAGATTTTAATCCACTGAAGGGTTCCCCCAGGCGTTTCTGTCAGCGTGGGCGCAGGGGGCTGCTGGAGCGCGTGCCCGCCCGGGCGTCTGTCCACGCCAGCTGATGAGCAGCAATTAGCGTTGCGGGTCCCGTGCACCGGCAGGAGGAGGGTGGGTGCCTCCCGCTCGGGTGGCTGCGTGCCGGAGCTGTGCGTCAGCCTTGGAGCGCGTCCCGCTGCGGCGGCACCGGCTGGGAATGGGTCTGTTGCCCCTTCCCGGCCGTCCCAGCGT
The DNA here is from genome assembly GCF_030463565.1 of Pelecanus crispus. NCBI lineage: Eukaryota > Metazoa > Chordata > Aves > Pelecaniformes > Pelecanidae > Pelecanus > Pelecanus crispus. The sequence goes on along the minus strand of NC_134653.1, from coordinate 2,386,522 downwards.
GTCCATCCCATGCCCGCTGCAGAGCTCCCTCGCCCCCTCCTGCCCCTGGGGACCTTCCCGTGGCGCCGCCGGTGCACTCAGGTCTCCGTGAAGCAATTTTGGCTCCTGCTTAGAAGAGGTATTAACAAAAGGTGCAGAAAGGAGAAAAAAAGCCATCTGAAAAGTGGGGATGATTCTCGTTGGAAACAATAGGAAGGCAAGTAGCCCAGGCACAGCGGCAAGCATTTTCAAATCTGGAAGTTCAGGCATGTAAATACCTGCTCAAGCATGGAAGTAAATCCCATTTGGAGCGGCCGAATGTTTGTTTGAAAACTGTGAGCTGTGTATTTGGTGCCGGCTGTCATCCCAGGGAAGGCTGGCTGTCTTGCTGCCGTCCCCACGCTGCCACAGCCAGGAGAAGCCGCCGTCATTCGGGCGTTGTTTAGACTTGAGTCACGCGGAGCTGCAGAAAGGATGAGAAACCAGAAGTCGAAACCCCAGAAGAAATTTGTGAAGCCAGGCGAGTTTTGCAAACCCCACACAGTAGTTTACGGAGTCCATAAAACCAAGTTACTTCAGCCTTCGGATTAGATTTAATTTGTTTTTAAAAGTTCTGGATTTTTTCTACGCCACTGCTCGCCGTCTGCCCCATCGCTTCCCGAGCAGGCGGCCGCGGGGCTGGTTTTGCAGTTCGTTGGCGGTGGCCAGGTAAGGAGCTGACATATCCAGCTCTGACAGGCTGCAGAAAAGCCAGGGACTTGGGGGGAAGATATTTACCATCCCTTTGTGCTGCTCCTGACAGGTTCCTCTTTGCACCTCATCACCGCTTGACATATGACGCCTTCCTCTGCTCAGGGTTTCCTGCAAAACTTTCCACCTTGGCTATAGCTGCAGGATTCGCTTTGAAGAGCCGGAGCATGGGCGAGCCAGGCCCTTGGCATGGCTGGCGCGGGCCGGCACGGCGGGGGAGCCGCCAGCACGGCCCCGGTGCGGGAACGGGAGGAGCCGCGGTGCTGCTCCACCTCTGAATTGCAATTTATTAGTTGACTGCCTCTTAATTACCGTTCCAGTAGTGCCATAATTATATATAATGTCGCATGACATTATTTTCCAGGAAACAATTTTCATGATGTTAATTTTATTATCTAAATATAATATGCCTTTTCACTTGTTTGCTAAATCCCCTCTTTGTTTTGTACATCTCGACATCCCGAGGGTGCTGTAGCTCTGAATTGAAGCCCTTCATTTAGTTCTGGCCGGGACATAACCCGTCCAGAAACATGTCTGCGTTGCTTCTTCCCGTCTGCAGAAGGGGAAAAACTCCCACGAACCGGTAGCGGCGTGCGGAAATCTGTGCGACCCTTTTCGGTTGTTTCTCAGCAGCCGTCTCGGACGGGACCCCCTTCGCTGCATCGCCCGGCTGAGAACCTGGTCACCTTGTGTGCGAAGTGGGCTGGGGTGGTCTCAACAAAAATAATGCGTCTGTCGGTCAGGAGCTGATGTTCAGGTGCTTGTGGCTGAGGTCGGTCGCTCCGGATCACCTACCTCCATGGAAGCAATTTAAACCAAGGTCTGAGCCAACTTAACGCACGCGCACATTTTTAAGAGGAGCTGCTGCTAATTGAAAAGAACGGCACGATGTGCTCATTGCGTGTGCGGACGCCACCAAGCTGTGAGCACAACAGAGGACAAGGTCTAAAAGCCTTGCTGGTTTTGGTCCGAGCAAGCCGGGAGAGGCGTGCGTGGTGCTGCACACAGGCAGGACCCATCACCTGCCCCGGGACGGGTCGGAGCAGAGCATCGTGCTCCGGGGAAGCCTCTTGGGCTGACCGTGCATCACAGGATGAGCACACTTAGGAAAAGGCATCATGAAAAGGCACACACAATGCCACGATAGGCGAGCAGGCGTTCGGCGTGCGTGCTGTCACCCTCCTACTACACTCAGCCGAGCACCCGATTCGGGAAGGGTGCAGCTGACCGGCAAGGGCGCAGAAGAGGGACCCACAGAAAGTGCAGAGGTGGAGAAACCTTCTCCCACGGCAGCAGAGCGAACAAATCTGCGTGGACATCCCCATGTCAAAACAGGTTTGGAATAGGTGAAAACCTACTGCAAAGGGGAAAGCAGCAATCTGTTTTCCGTGTCCCTGTGGAGAAGGGAGGAAATAATGGATGAAACGGCAGAATATGATTTAATCTCAGGACAATTCAGGTTAAGCGTTAGGAAAAACTTTCACCCTTGATGCTTTATTGTGTTAGCGCAAAGACATCCTGTTTTTACAGAAGCTGGAGACAAATTGTTAAAGCTTTGTCTGTCCTCCAGCTAGTGATGGCAACGCTCCTGTAATTATTTGACTTCTCGTCTCTGATGGGCATTTGTAGAAGGAGCCCAGCCACCACAACCCAGAACTGAGCCGTGCCGTGCCGCTGGTACAAAAAGCGTTACAATTTTTGGCAGGCTGTGGGTGGATTCAGTATCGTTAATAAATAGCAGCCAGAACACAAAATACTGCTCATAGTTTTGGGGCTTCAAGTTGGTCACTTTTCCTGGTAGCGGGATGTCTTGGACTTTACAAAAGCCTGTTGTTTATCATACCACAGATTTGTTCTTCACCAGCGGGCAGCAGTGGGAAGCCTTCAGCGCTCTGAATAAAATAAAAATCAAAAGGAAGGCTTTTCCCCTCCTTACTATGGCATGAAGGTTATTTATTCTATTTGGGGACTGCAGCTGGCCAACGCGAAGGCACGCTCTTGGTGCTTACCAAATGATAACTACTGAAATAATAACAAAGCTAATGCCGTCTTCATATTGGTTTTTAAAGCCCAGTGTCTCGTTGCATTGTACCTTGAAGCTGCTCCAAAAGTCTCTGAACGCCGGGACTGGCACAGAAGCCGCTCAGACTGGTGGCCCGTGTTGCCGTGGGCTGCAGGGCTCTGCAAACTGCCAGCAAACCCACCGCAGAGCAGCATTTGCGCTGCGCTGAGAAGCCACGTGTGCTTTCCAGGTAGGACGTGTCAGTTTGTAAAGAAACTTCAGCTGCCTTCCTAGGAGAAGAGAGAAACTTCAGCAGCGGGGGTGATGCTCTGAGGATCTCTCCCCTGGGTGGTAGCAGGGAGTCGTGACGGGGACTGCGCGTTATCGCACGCAAACTGGACGAGCTGAGAAAAAGTAACCCTGTTTATAGAGGAGGCAGATTAATATTCACCTGGAGTACTGTGTCCGGTTTTGGTCCCCTCAGCACAAGAAGGACATTGGGGTGCTGGAGCGTGTCCAGAGAAGGGCAGCGGAGCTGGGGAAGGGTCTGGAGCACAGGGCTGGTGGGGAGCGGCTGAGGGAGCTGGGGGTGTTCAGCCTGGAGAAGAGGAGGCTGAGGGGAGACCTGATCGCTCTGCAGCTCCTGACAGGAGGGGGCAGGGAGGGGGTGTTGGGCTCTTCTCCCAAGGAACCAGCGATAGGATGAGAGGAAATGGGCTCAAGCTGCATCAGGGGAGGTTTAGATTGGATATTAGGAGAAATTTCTTCACAGAAAGAGCAGTCAAGCATTGGACCAGGCTGCCCAGAGAGGTGGGGGAGTCCCCATCCCTGGGGGGGTTCAAAAAACGGGCAGAGATGGCACTCTGGGACATGGTTTAGTGGGCATGGTGGTGTTGGGTTGATGGTTGGACTGATGATCCTAGAGATCCTTTGCAACCTTAGCAATTCCTAGTTTTTACTTTCATTAAAAAATAATCCAGCCAGCAAGGCAGGAAACATGAAATTGCTACTCTGCCCTTAATTGGTTTAGTGGTGGACTTGGTAGTGTTAGGTTAATGGTTGGCCTGGATGATCTTAAAGGTCTTTTCCAACCTAAACAATTTGATGATTCTATGATTCTATGAATATTTTTGTAAAATATTTTATTCGAGCCTCTGTTATCTCGCTCTCCTAGCCAGAAGGTGCTTACAGGAAAAAGCTGCGTGGCAGCAGAATGGAGGAGGAGGTGTGTGTAACGTAATAAAACCTAAACCTCATGCACAGTGTACTAAGCACAGCCTTTTACATTTCCTTTCTTCCCCCTTCTAAAAATACAGGCCTCGATTCACTTCCATTTTCCATTGCAGCATTCATACATTTTGGTCCATGTTCAGCACGTAAGAATTTTATTTTCTTCTTTCAACTGTGATTACTTGCCTCCCTGTGAATATGAATAATTTCAAGCCCCCAGGCTGCATTTAGACAAACTGCAGGCTGGATCACAGGCAGACTCACCTCTGGTAGTAATGTTGTGATGGAAGTGCCCAGAAACCCAAATAAGATCGATAGGCTATCGTGCCGCGGACTGTATAAATACAGAGTAAGACCTTGTCTACGCGGGGAATGATTGTTGTCGACAGTGGCTATTGTATCTCCCTGCCCAGCCTCTGTTCTGGAACAAAGCGACTTTTCTTTCCAGATACGGAGGTGATACGGGAGCTGTGCCAGGTGCGCCATTTCCCCCGTCCAGGCAAGATCTAAGAGCCGGTTCCCAAAGTCTCGCTCCGCCTTTTGCTCCTCGGCCCGGCTCTGCCGCACTCTGCGCCGCACCCGCCTCCTCCAGGGACCGGCTGCTTTCCCAAGCGTTTTCGAAGAGGACGGTTCAAGGGACGGCTTTTAGCGAGGCTTGAGAAACTGCCCCCGCTGAAATACTATACGTTGAGCCAGACCTGCGGAGGAACGGCTTGCCTCTTTGGGAATCTAATAGAAAGAAGGGGATGTGGTTATTGGAGATAATGAGAAGTGATGCGACCTGACGCAGCCTTTGACCTTCCTTGGTTAAGTCGCTTGGGTAGCGGGATGGTAGCAAACGGCGGTGAGCCGGAATATTATAAAAAAGCAAAAGATCGCATTAGTTATGCCCTCTTTTCTGTGGGAGATGGATTATTTCTCCAGCTGATAGCTCAAGTTCCCTAAACGGCAACAGTTGAAGGCGCTCAGCTACAGAAGTGGAAACGGCGGTGCAGACAGCACTGTGAATATTGGCTGAAAATTCCCAGGACGGTGGAGTTACTGCTCTGCATCCCCGCAGCGGGCAGGCTGTGCCGCGAAAGATGCCCCTGACGCCGTAGCGTAAACCTCCCCTACCCCTCCGTCATCTGCCCTTGCGCACCGACGCCGATGTGAAACCGTGCAGCGCTCCCAACCATGTGAAATAATAATGCTGGGCTCCCGTGCCAAGTTTCCAGCTGTTTCCACATGTGCATCTCATACTTACCTCCTCCCGTGTGCCTGTGCCAGGACCAAGATTCAATAAAATGCCACACTAATCCACAGTCCTTTTTCATTAAATGACCAATTAAAACTAGAGGAAAAGGGTTCTTCTTATTATTATTTTGGTTGGGAACACGTTCCCTGTAGTGCCGGGTGGGTTTTATATGTATTTTTTGCTGTTATTATATTCTCTTCTACTTCGTTATCTCTGCAGAGTTTCGTCACTGCTGCGTCTAATTTGCCCCCAGCTCCTCGCTGTTGCCTGACTTAGCAGTGATTTGGGTTTAAATTCTTCAAAGTTATTAAATACTTCTGTATGCGAGTTAAAGTATTCAAGGTGAGAATGCCGTGTTTATACAGGGGTAAAGCATATAAGTGGAGAGCTCAGGGAATATAAACAGTTGAAGAGCAGTCTCAGGGCGGGTGGCGGTACCCCGGGGCGTGCGGTGATGCTCAGCTCCTGGCACCGGGCGGTGCGCGGGGGGGGAGAAGGAGCAGACCCCCGTCCCAAAAAGCAGCGTACGCAGCGAGACTGGCACGGAAAGCGGCTACCCGAGCGCTGCACGGGGCTGCAGCCCGTCAGGAGACAAAAGCTCCCGGGGTCTTAACGCCTAGTCCCATTGTTGTTAGTCCGCTGTGTGATACCGAAAACCTGGGTTTTGGAGGTCTTGAGTGCTGGTACCAGCCGTAGGGGCAGCTAGAGATGATGGGGCTCGCCGGAGAGCTGCGCTGCTGCCTTTTGGTGGGTTGCGTGGACTGTCCATGCGCGCAGGAAGGCTGCGGCTTTGTGGTGAAGGTGGCGTTGCTTTGGGAACCTTGACCTCTGCCCCAGCTGCCTTTCAGTGCCTTTCAAATGCCTCAGGCGTTTCAGTTGGGTTGACGATGGGTTGTTTTGTGCGTTTAGGTTCCTTAGCTGCTTTCTCTGCTAAAACAGAAAGAAAACTCTCAGAAGATAAAGGAGAGGGTCGTGCCCACAGCCATGGCGGGCTGCATCTCCCCAGGGATGCTCTGTTCAGAGTTGGACAATGAGCTGTGCAGCTCGGGGCGCGTTCCGGCATGCTCCGACCAGCAACTTGTAGCAGTTCCCCAGTAATCCCAGCATGGGTACGGCACGGGCCCGGCATGGCACCAGGGGAGCTGCAGCCCCGGCTTTTGGAGGACAAGGGGTAGGTGTGGGAGTCTCGGTCCGTGCCCGTGCCTTGACAGAGGTGCAGGGAGACAGAGCAGCCTGGGGACCTGCGTCGCTGGTGCAGGGTCAGTCCCCAGCTGCCTGTCTTTGTGCTCGGTAAGGATCCAAAATCTGAAGATGAACCCAATATGAGCATGTGTGCCCACCTTAAAGCAGTGTATGCAGCTGTCCTGGCTTTTTTATTAATCCACTGGATGGTTTAAGCTCTGACTCTCCTGTTTTGCACATTCAGAGCTGGCAAAAGCGGAGCGCAGCGCCGGGCGAATCATAGAATCATCGAATCGTTGAGGTTGGAAAAGACCTTTAAGATCATCCAGTCCAGCCATTAGCCTAACATTACCAAGTCCACCACTAAAAAATCCCTCCCATCCTGACCGCCACAGCTCTGCAAACACTTTTTGGGTCTGGGTCTCCCTGGATCCACAGACAGAGGAACTGTCACCTTCCCACCCTGTGGCGTGACGCTTCCCTGGACGCAGCCTAGATCTCCTGGATTCTTTTTTTTTTTTTCCCCACCCTTTGCCACCATATCACTATACAGAGTAATGAGTTAAACAGCGCGGTCGTTAGCGCAGCTCGGCTCCTGCGTGCTCCCGGCATCGGCGGCGTGCGATATCTAAGCCTTCGTGCTGGGGGGAGCAGGGGGTCTGCACCGGTGGAAATTTCTCACCGCAGACTTTGCTGGGGCCAGACATGTTGTAAATTTTACAAGAAAAACACTTTACAAACCAGAAGTCCAACTCTCGTGTACACGGAGCTGCTAATTAACAATTTCGAGACCATGCAGGCCAGGGAGCCGATTCCACCATTACAGAGCCTCATGGTTTTGAATCAGGCTTTGAAGATTTGGGATCCTCCATAAAGCTCTAGCTCCGGGAGTCTGGTGATTTCTGTTTCCGTTCTTCTCCAGCTTCGCCCCAACTCGCGCACAGGAACCCTCACACCTTCCAGGCCCTCCTAGAAATAGCACTTAGAATCATACAGAGCACTTTAAAGAGGGATCTCCAGGGAGGCAGAGGATGCTGAAGGTCTGACTCGCAATATTTGTCTGCCGTTGCTGTCGCACCTCTCGGGAGGTCTCCGCTCACAGCCAAGGATGCCCCGGGCTGCGGGTCCCAGCGTGGCACCCACCCTCCCAAAGCCCAGCATCGCCGAGCCATCGAGGGGCACGGAGTCGCTCAGCACGTCTGGGAGTCCCGGCGTGAGCCGTCCCGTGCAACGCGACGCGGTCGAGCCCTTGGCAGGGATGCTGCCGGCTTTTCCTGCGGCCCTGCCAGCCCTGGCGGGGTTATTGCAAGACTCGCGAGGTTTGTGTTTAACGTCTCGTGCGATGCCAAGCTCCCGGCTCCAGGCTCACCGCGGCTCCCCTCCCAGACCGCTGCATCGGGGCCGCCCGCGGGGGCTGAGGTTGCCCTGTCCCACCTTGAGAGCCGCCACCACCTCCTCCGCGCTGGGAAGGGGACCGGGAGATGGGAGACGGGGGCTGGCACGGGGTGTCGGTGGAGAGAGGGGTGTGGGGTGGGCAGAGTGTGGCACGGGGCTGGCGGTGGGAAACATCCCCGGATCCACCACCCATCCGTGTTGGTGCAGCCGGGACGGCAGAGGGAATGAGCCGCGCGGTGAGGCAGGGCGGAAGCAGGCGGATGGAGAGAGTAATCTTTTTTAAAAATTTGTTGGCTTAAATAACTGTGGTTTTCCTCTAAATTGTGATGAGCACGGGTCAGAAACCCTGCGAGGTAGAGCTGCCGTTTGATGGGCCTTTCCACCAGTGTTTGGTGTTTTCCATCTCATTTCTCTCCTCTGTTTCCCTTAGCAACGGAAATAACAAACTTTACCATTAGAAAAGATTTGCAAAGTAACTTTGCCTTGATGTTCTGCATTAGTCACAGCCCTGCAGGTACAGCTGCCGGGTTTCGCTTTCCCACAGTGTCCCCTACTGCTTGCATTAAAAAATCCATTTAGGTACACATTAAAAAAGGAGGAAAAAAAAAAAATCTTAATGGAAGTATAAGGCACAGAAAGTCACCAGAAGGGGAAATGCTTTTTATGGAGCCTCAGCAAGAATCCCTGCGAAGAGCATGAGGTGCATGGATTCCTGGGGGGAGGTAAATGCAGAGTCGAGTTCTGCCACTGCAGCTTGGACTGCAGCCCCCGAGAGCCGGTCCGTGATTAAGGGTACGGCGCGGGATGTAGAGAGGACAGGTCGGATGAAAGGAAATAAAGAGGATGCATGAGAAGGGAATCGGAAAGAGAGAAATCGCTTTCTTCTTTCTTCTGTCTGATAACAGGGGATAGCAACCTATTTTAAAATGATGGATGGGTCATCATTTCAAAGTGTGCCGTTACTGTTCCTCTGTGGCGCCTGCTGCTGAAAGAAATGATTAAAATCAAGTGTTCGGGGGGCAGAATAGGCAAGAACACCTCCAGCTGTGGTAGATGAATGTAGAGTCAAAAAGAGGTTTATGATCCAAGGCGGAGGAGGTGCTGTAGCTGATGGGTGTTGGGGAGGACCGGGGGTGGTCCTGGGACCTGGTGGGTGCCCCGTACCCGGGGAAGGGCTGTGTGCCTGCTGCACATCTCCTGGACCGGCGATGCGCCGGGCTTTCCCGGTAGCACCAGTTGTAGGCTTCTCCCTGGCACTGGGACCAAGCAGTGCGGCGGGCTCGGCAGGGATGCGGGGCTGGCAGAAATGCCCCCTCAGGCATCGCACCTCAAGCAGAGGTCACTGTCCGGGCTGCGTGAAGGTGGGGATGCGTCCCCGACCGTCGTCCGGTCTCCGATCATCAGCTGCGCTGTGGCTGCTGGCCGTGGGCACGCTCTTCACCCTGCTTAGCTGCGATGTGGACGCCTTTGGGGATGCTTGAGCTGCGGGACGCTACTTGGCAGTCTTTGGGAGAGTGCACGTAGCCGTCCCAGCTCAGCTAACGAACAACTCATTAAACCTTTGCGACTTTGCACACCCTCGGTTGTGTCCGCACCCTCGGGAATGATTTCCAGGTGAGCCGAGCTCAGTGAAGCTCTCCCTGCTTCCCGCAGATGCCAGAGGGTCTGAGTCTGGACCTCAAGGTGTTGTATCCCGTGGGATCTGTTCCTTGCGACAGCAGGAAATTCATCGTTTGCTCCCCGAATCAGTTGTAATCCCTCCCCAGAGACCCCAGGGAAGTCTTTAACGCTAATATCACTGCGTGGCAAGCCTGGCAGTGCCTAACATTTGTATTTCTTCTTCCTTCCCCAAGACCTACGAGCAGAATGAATGGATAATCCACTTGGCTGGGAAGCTGCTGGCCCAGGAAGAGGCGACCTTGTCCTTGATGGCAACGAACCCGTTTGTGGGCAGAGCACCCCCACGGTAAGCTTTGGGTTTTGCCGAGGGAGCTGGAAGGGCTCCGTGGTGTTCCTGTCTTGGACGTGCACACGTGGTTTCTGTTGATGGATCGCGTTTTGTATCTGATGGTGCCCAGGTGGTCTTTAAATAGGGTGGGTTTAATACGAGGACACCATGAAGAGCTGGTGCTCTCAGTACCTTAATGCCTTCCTGGGGGGGACATGAGGACCCTTTGGTTGCGCCTGTTCCCAGGCCCATCTGGGAAGAGCTCGGCGTTGCTTCTCTTGGACAGAAATCGCGACTGCTGAAGTGGTTTCCTGCCCGTCAGCTTTAGATTTTTTGCCATGATCGCTTTGCGAGCTCAGATCAAAACCACCATTGCTACCGGCCTACTGAGGTATTTCAAAGACAAAACAGCCCTGCAAAAGCGATTGTTTTTGTGGACACTTGTCTTGGAAGTGTTTGCGTTTTCAATGAAGAGACAAAGCAAACATCAGCAAGTGAAAGGCACAGATGAAAACTTCTACAAAAGGACATTTTTCACAAAAGTGGCTGTTTTGTTGATGTATTTTTAGCTGAGAAAACATTTTAAGGGAATTTTGGATCAACTCAAGTAATATTATGCTCTTGCTAATATTTTCCATTTGAGGCTCTTAGGATGCACTGCAAACAAGGATGAAGGTTCACAGCACCGTGTGAAATGAACTTCCTCTTGAACCCAGCTGATGTTTTTCAGCTTCAGCACAGTGCATCCCCAAACCTTCTGAGGAGAGACTCCTTTTCTAGCTAAGACACTCAAAACTTGCACCTTTTACCAAAGCGCTTCCTCCGAGATGGTTTACACATCCCAAGATGGTATAAATGTATAAACCCAAGATGGTTTATCCACTGAGCTGAATGAATTCTGCAGAAAACCAGAGCAGAAGCACAGCTTGGAATACAGCCGCTAAGTGAGCTTCCCACCATCGTATTTGAGTATTTCCAATAACCACATTTCTGGGCTTCCCCAGGCATCCAGCCCTGTCTCGTAGTGCACGGGCCCTTATCAGAGCATCGGTACAGGCTGATGGGACATAATCCCTCCAAGTACAGGAGCCAAGACCGCTGTAAGAACAGTTATTTTGGGTTTTTGCACATATTCTCATTTGCGAACCCGTTTTCCCGTCCGTGCAGCATCGCAGAGCGAACCCGCGGGCGCTCCCGGCGTGCGGGGCAGGATCCCGCCCGTAGCCCAGAGACTCACAGCCGCACCGGAGTTCCCATAAACGATGGTTTGTAGCTCAGGGTGCGTTACAGGGTGGTGTCGCAGTTTGTTGGGTTACACAAGCAGCAGATCTGTTACCCGCAAATAATTACACTGTGGCTCGGGTCCAGGAGGGCCCGGGGGGACCTCTATTAATTAACGGCTACAAAAGGCGTACTGGGCTAGACCAGCGCAGCCCTTGCCACGGACGGATACAGCTTTAATAATGCGTATGGAGGGGGTTTAGCTCCGATTAGCGGTGCTGGGGTTGGCTTTCCACGCGAGGAGCAGCGCGCTGGTGGTGTGCTATCAGCGGGTCTGGCTCGGTGGTGTCGAGAGGAGCGCCTGTTGCGCGCGAAGCCTCCTCGCTACGGGTTGTGTTCCCATTTTGGCCATGTTTCCGCTTTGTTTTTACGGCCCTTCGTTTGCACGTGCATTTATCAGCCAAAGTAGGGTCTGGGGCTTGTGATAGCGAGCCGCACCTCCCCGCTGCTCCCTGCCACCTCCTTTTTGGGGGCTGCTCAGAAGACCCCGTGGAGGTGGCACCTTTCTCGTGGCCAGGAAAGGGGCACGGTGCAGCCCCAGCGCCCACGCAGCCGCTCACGTGGCCAAGGCGGTGGGCACCTCGTTAGGATGCTAACGAATGCCGGAGCTCGCAACGGGCAGAAATTCAGCCCAGCGAGAGGGCTCACCCACCGGGATCCGGCAGGAGCTGGGTCCTTTGGGATCCTGTCGGGGAGGTGGTGTTGGGGCATCATTTGCAAGGCTGAGCTGGAAGAGTGACCAGAGAACTTGCATTGCGTCGGCTCCACCTCAGGTGGGTTTGTCAAATGAGTCTCGCCAAATTTTGCTCATGTCCCCGAGGTTCAGTGCCGTAAATTTAGCAAGCAGCGTTCATTGCGGGGCATTCCCTTGCATTGCTTTTTTTTTTTTTTTTTTTTAGTTAGAAAAAAACCTAGAAGAAAAGCAGGTCAGTCCTGAGAGCTGGCTGACCCCGGCGCTTTTTAGCAGAACCTGGGACCTTTAGACACCAAGTCACCAGTTTGAATTAGGTGTCCCCTGGTGCCAGCAGCCAGAAGCAATGACCAGCTGGTGGCTGCTGGCAATAAACGGCTCTCGCGGTTCACGGGGCGACAGAAGCATTTGATAATCCCAGAGCTGTTTATGACCACGTGTCCCCCAGTGCCATAAACATTGCTCCTGGTACTCACTGTGACTGGGGCTGAAAACAAGGCAGCCTAACAGATTAGAACTCAAGAAAATGTAGATCGCATCTTGCCTTCCCAGACTTTGCCATAGGAAGGCTACATCTCTTTTTTTTTTTTTTTCCCCAGCTTTCTGGCATCAGGGGTGTTAAAAAAAATTAAAGTAGTTGAACACAGGAATGCGTTTTAAGATGAAACTAATGAAGTGGGATGTGGCTGGGATAACATGACGTTGCTCCAGGTGGCGAACGGGTTTTTTTGTTTTATTCTGTAGCAGGTAAGTGAAATGTCCAGGAGTTTAAAGCAAAACCAAAAGCAAATCTTCATCTTTCTTAGTTTTTATAGTATAGCGATCGCAGAGCGTACAGAGGCATACGAGCAGGTCCGATACGTAATTGCACAGCAGCGCGGGTGCTGTGTTGAACGCACGGTGCTGTAGATCTTGTGGAACAGGATCTTGATTCATGCCTTGCCTTGGTTTAACCAAAGCACAGACTCTGTTTTCACTCTTTAGCAGCTAGTTTATAGTAGGAAAAGATCAGGATCCAGCGCTGGTTTTATGTGTCAGCTGCTTATGCTCTGGTATTAGCTGTGCTTTAAAAGTTTTTCATGGGTCTAGTGTGTTTTTGGGTGGCGTAAAATAAAAATAACAATTTACAAATGCTCGTTTTGGCTCAGACCAAAACCCAGCACCCCATTTCACTCTGGATCCCGGGTTGCGGGTCACGTTTTGGGTTTTAGCGAGCCAAATCCGAACAGATGGGACATCGGGACCATCGGGATTTTCACCCCGGTGTGAAGGCGAGGGCGGGGGGCACGGGTGGTTCACGCCTGCCCGCGTTGGGGTAGCGGGGTCGGATCCCGCGCTTGGCGCTCGCGTCAGTCACCGGTCCCTGTTCCTGTTGACATTTCTTCAGCTATTGCTTGTTTGCCATTAGCGGTTCACTTGTGTAAGGAAACTGAAGTGATCATCTGCCTTTTTTTTTTTCCAGTTTTTGTGCCCCGTTCCCAATTCTGCTGGGTTTACACTCGTGGCGCTTGCGGCCAGTGTGGGCACAGCAGCTCCGTCAGCTGCTTTTCACCCGGCGTTACTTCTGCTCAGGCAGGCTTTGGGTTTGGTTTTTTTTTTCCCTTTAAATTTCAAAACCACCATTTCTTTGTTTAATTTTCAACGTCCCCTTGTTGCACGTTGAAGCTCCCAGCGGGGCTGGCGAGCCCCCTGCACCCACAGCACGGCTCCGGGCGCCTTCCCACGGGAGAACCGTGGCCAGAACCCAGGTGATGGATCTGTGCCCTCCGATCTGGGTGCAAGGGCTGTAAGAAAAGGCCGTTAGCAGGATACCTCCTTTTTTTAAATTTAGACCCCTTAGCAATCTTTAACCGAGCGCTGGATGCGGGCATCCTCAGCGCTGACAGCCGCTTACAGCCAGCGATCACCTTTTTCTCATCATTTCACTGGAGTTGGGAGCAAAAGCCTTAGATTTGATCTTTAGCGGTAACACCTGGAAAGAAAAGATAATTCAGGGTGGCTGTAGCTCCGACGGCTTCCGAAGGGCATCCGTGCGCCCTCACCCATGAGCCGGAATCTTTAAGACACCTTTGCCAAGGACTGTGCCCGGCGCGGCTCGGCTCCCTTCAGTAGCCAGGTGGAAAAAAAGCTAATTTTCCTACCATATTCCACCCCCCGCCGCCGCCTCTGCTCTAAAGGGAATTTTGAGACTTAATTATTTTCATTCCCTGCTAGACTAAATAATTAGGGGAAGGGACTGTTTTCCTTAAGAACATTACGCTCCATACTCCACAGAGTTTATTCTGTTAATGGAAACTCTACACCTTAAATAGCCAAGGGACTTTCAAAATGAGTTAATGCCTTCGAAATGAAATTTCTGAGACCAAAGTTTGTAGGTTTCTTTACAACTCTAGAAATTATAGTATTTTTTCAAGTGTGATAAACTTAAAATGAGAAACAGGTGACTGATTAAAAATGAGGGTATTGTTGAGCGCCCAGCCTAGCTGAGTGTGAAGCTTTACTTCAAGCACAGTGATGTTTGTGGAATGTGGATTTACAAAATATTATTGTGCAGCGGATAGTTCATAAAACACCAGCCATCATAAATCTGAACGGTAGGGCTTTGGCTGAGAAATTAATAAGTGTTTAACACACCATCATGGAAACAGACTGCAACAATGAAGGAAAACAAAAATCAGATTTTGCCTACAGAAGGGGGGGGGGGAAATCGGGTTTATTTTTGACCGAAGTGTTTGGTGTCTCTGATATTAAATCATGTTCACTTGAGGACTTTTATTCCAATTATAGTAGCACTTTGTTGAAAAAGCCCCAACATGTAGCTGAAGACCTGGATTTGTAGCGGTGCTGTTATTTATGGAGGCAGCGCTTCCCATTCGATGCTACCTGGCTGCAGGAAAGCAAGGAGAATGTCGCGTTTGGTATTCTTTTTTTGATTTGATTGCCCATTTATTTCCCTTTCTTGTCACGGCTCCTGGGCTTTATAGCATATGGATTTTCAGGCCGTGGAAGTCACCGCGGAGCCTGGCAGAAGGTGTAGGTGCTTTCCCGGGGGACCTGCGGAGATGTACGGCCCAAGCCCTGGGAAGGGCTTTGCCGTAGTTGCACGGTGTAGAAGCCGCTTTGGGGGCTGCTCCCTTGGACACCCCCAGGAAGGGCAGAGGTAATTCTGTAGCGCGCGGGAGCGGTGCTGAGAGTAGGCAGGGATTATGGGGTTATCGGAAAATATGGGCATCACTGGGAGGTAGGTGGAAACGACATTTCTGTTCTGCAAGGTCTCTCCCCAGAAGTCTTCGGAGGAGGCGGGAGCGGTGCTCATGGGCGTGGGATGCTCCGTGGGGATGCGAGTCCCTCAGGGTTCGAACTTGGCTTTGCTTTTTGCTCTCCCTCCAAGTATCCGTGTGGTCCACACAACGTGACAGCGTAAGGGAGCAATGCAAATCCGGAAAGTCCCCCAACCCTCTCCCATGAGCCCTGGTGTCTTCTGCACAGAGCAGTAAAATACGTTGTATGGTTTTCCCACTGAAAAACAGCTTTGCCAGCAACACAAGTGTCCTGGGAAGTGACAAGGTCCTCCGAGGTGAAAAAGTATAACCACGTTCTTTTGACTTTCTCACTGGGTTTCGCCTTGGTGAAATGTTTTATTGCAGTTCGTTTCTTCTTCCCCTATGTACTATAATTTAAAAGAAAATCTTCGATTTATCATCAAAGTTATAACGTCTGATATTATCAGAATGAAACGATTCCACTGCCCTGAATGAAAGTTTAAGGGATTTTCTTTTGGTGGAAACAACTTCAGTCTTTCAGCGTTGTCAGGGAGGGCAGAGCTCATCTCAAAGCATCGGGATTTCCCCCAGGGTGGGAAATCTGGTTTGCAGCCACCTCTCGGAGCGGTGGCAGATGCAGCCGTGGGGCAGCTTCACCGCGGCCGGACCGCGCCGCGCGTCCCATGGCCGTGGGAGGCATCTCCCGTGGCAAGGGCAGCTCCTGCCTCGGCTCCATCGGGAGCGTCGGCCGCATCCCCATCACGCATGCGAAACGCTAACCTGAAACCCACACGCTGGGTCTGTCCGTGCCGAAAGTAATCCCGGCCGGTGCTGTGAGCCCCGGGGAGAGCCAGGTTTCCTTCCCCCAAGGTTTGCTCTGCCCTTGGTGTAGGTGCAGCCTCTGAGCCTCCCTTTCTAACCTGTCCATAGGGGAATAAACCCACTTCCCCGTCTCCCAAGAGAGTTTTGAGGATGCTCCGGCTCTGCAGGGCCAGCCCTTGCAGGAGCCTTGGAGAAGGAGAAGTCAGCGACGTTGAAAAACAACCCATAAAACTGCCCTTATTCTGCAAACTTGGGCCAAGATGAATTTATGATCCCTCCTGCTGACGGGGCTAGAATAAGCAAGAAAGCCGATGATGGAAGCTCTGTTGCTGTAATGAATTTGTACTTTCCACTGCCACTTGCTCCCTGATTTACAATGGAGCGGGGAACCTCGAGATAAAAAAAACCCAACACCCCAACCAAAAAAAAAAACCCCACCCAACCCAAAACCCAACCCAAATCGAAAAGACGCCCCGTGTTTTGGTTTCTTTCTTCCCTCTCCCACCCCGCCTTGCCCTGTCAGGCCATTAATTCTAACAGAAACCACCGGCTCTGGTTTTTTCCCTCGAACCCCTCAGCTGTTGCAGGGAGACAGCTGCACCCTCTGGAACTAATTACAGCTGTCTGGGAGATTTAGCCCTCCATCCCAACAACTCCAGTATTGCTGCTAATTTTTAACACGTACAGTTGGAAGATGTCATAATAGGCTGATATATGATCGAATCTTAAAAGCGCTACAGCGCAGCTGCTACTGGGCATCTGGCGGGATGAATATGTTGATTTAAAAAATAATGCTTATTATTTTTAGCCTTTCTGTCCTCCCCGGGGCTGTAGCTTTGCCCGATCCAGGTGGTGATGGAGAGCGGGTGCTTGCCCAGAAGGGTGGTGGCAGGCGGGTCCCGGCATCCCGTGCGGGGCGGTGGGTCCTTCTGGGCGGCTCGGTGGTCCTCCCTCTCCCAGCCATCCGCACCGGGATCAGCGCCGTCGCTCTGCCGCATGGCTCTTCCGCTTCTCCTCCCGGGCACCGCCGCTGGGCTTGGGAGAAGCTGCCAAAGGGGCCCTTCTGTCCCTTGTCCTCCATCGCTGCTGTTGTTACAGCAGAGAGGGTTTTCCATCTCCTAGAGAAATGCTGGACTTGCTGTATCTGACCGTATCTTGTTTCTTGCCTCTCAAGTGATTATTTTGTCCTCATGTGTCTCCTAAGGAGCCTAACCTGGGCTCAGCCTGATGCTTCTCCCGAGCCATTTCCCTGCCCAGCTGTGGTAGCTGGTGCCCGGTGCTTCCCGAGGAGCCAGGAGGAGCTGCCGGCTTGCGTTCGCTCAGTAAATCCTGGGAAACTGCTTGCAGCCGGGATTGTCCTTCCTGACCTTTCTGTCTGTCTCCTCTGAAACATGGGTCTTGCTCATCCTTCTCGGAGTATGAGTGCCCCCTGTGGCATTAGACTCCTTTTAATGTAGGTGAAGTCAGATAGCTTCTCCATGACCTTCTTGAAGACGTTCCCATTTCTCCAGAGCAGCAAGCACGGTTCACACATGCCAGCAGTCTCCTGCGTCAGAAGGGGCTCGGAGACCTGTGGATCCCTTCCGCCAGCCAGAAGGTCTTTGTGTGAGCCCCAAAGTTGCACAAAACTCAAGCAGTTGCTGATAAGGTGATCTGTAGCCTGTAGCGGTTTCTTGGTCTGCAGGCGACCATGCATGTGCGCGTCTCGCCTGAGTTACAAGCTGTCCAGGGCTCCAACTCATGCTTGTAAACTCTGTGAGCCCTGAAATGATGGATTCTGGGTGCTAATGCTTCGGCCCTGTTAGTGCAGGAGCGTGTTCGCTCCCCGAATCCCGAGAGGAGGGAGCAGGTCCAGTGAGGCAGCGCTGGAGGAGTTTGCAAATCCTGTAACTTCAGGACTGAGGCACCCAGGTAGATTATAAATACTGGGGTAGCTTGTAAACTCTACGAGCCCTGAAATGAGGGGCTCCGGTGAGTATTAAACTCTGCAGCTTTTACATCCATGAGCCTTGCAAGGAAAGATTCCCACGGATTCCAGGTTTTCCACATTTCTCCCGCAGCCCCTAACCCCGGGAAGGACGGAGAGGACGGATAGCGCGGGGTCTGGATGCTGCCGTCGTATTTTGATGCTCGGAGGTATTCTGATGCTCAGAGGTATTCCCGCTGCAGTTTCTCCACCCTGCAGCACGTGTTGGCTGCTGCAGCCGTGTAAAGGCTCTTTGGTTCTTCCATTGACCAGAATGGAAACCTTCAAGTCTCGAATCCCAAAGAAGCGCTGGCGGTGCAGGACAGCAAAGAGCCGCGGGCCGTGGTGTGCCGGACCTTTATAGCTCATCGCCGGGTGAGTGGCTGAGCTCCTGGAAGAGCTCAGCTCCATGGACTTTATAAACTCCACAGCCCACGGAGCTGCGCAGGTTCCTCCTCCGTAGATCTTGTCATCCTGACGTGGACCGTGCATCCCAACACTCCAGCTCATGGCTCAGGTGAGGGCTGAGGGAAGCACAGTGACCGTGGCTGGGACAAGAGCGTGGCTGAATTTAGAGGTCGGGGGGCTTGGGGGGACTCTTCAGATTGATTTAGGCTCTGAACAGGAGAGCCTGAAACATAGGCAGATAGAAAGGCAAACTTTATGCCACAAAAATGCATCTTCAATTGCATGTGGTCGCTTTAATGCTCACACGGTTCTAGTTTTACATGCCGATCCCTTTGATAGCAAACATTTTAATAGACGGAGAACATATGGGAAAAATCATACCAAATCAGATGATAGATATTATTTAATCTGGGCAGGCAAGCCCATTCGAAAGGGACAAGGAAATTTTCATTCCAGAGGAGTCATAGGACAGTCCTTGAGGTTGGGGAGAAGGCACATCTGCGCCTGAGCAGAGACCTGGCATCTCCTGAGGTCTCCTAGGTCTGCCGCAGGAGCTCAGATAAGTCACCTGCTCGCCGCGCTCTGCATCCCCGCCTAGAAAATGGGAGCTTTGCCAGATGGAGTTTGCAGAAAGCTCCTTCAGCGTGGGGCACCCCCTTGCACCCATATTGTGGGCGTACGTGGAGACGGCTCCAGCTCGGTAGATGCTCTGCAGTCCCTTAGTGAAGAAAAACCCCCAAAAGCCGCAGTGTGGCAGGCGGAGGAAGGCTTCGAGCAGGAGAGGGACTGACATAGAATCAGCCAGTGAAGCTTTTTTGGGAGGTGGATATGGTTTTTGAATTCAAGAAAGCAATCAAGCAGCACAGCTTGGAAATCTCTAACCATCCCGGACAGGAGCCTGGAGGCTACCTGGACCCGCGGGAACGTTGCTGTTCAGTAATGCTGTAATTATTAACAGGAAATTTTGTGCTCCTGCAAAGTAAACGCTGTGGGAGTAACGCTTCAGCCCCCGTTTGACTTTTACCAGCCTCAGAAAAGGGCGGGGGGAGAGGGGGTAGGAACGGCCCTGACTGTAATGAAGCCGGCAGCCGCAGGGCAGCATTTCGGGTGATGCGATGCAGGTTTGTGCACCCTGAGCCCCCAGCCAGGGCTGTGCCCTTGCCCCCTCCTCTCCCCATTTACCTTCCCCTATTTGAGGGCTGGTGTCCCGCCTCCCTGCAGCCCCCCGGCAGCGGGCAGCGAGGCGAGGTGCCGGGGCGGCCCGGGAGCGGTGCGGCATCGGGGGGCAGCTCCGTCCCCACGGGGGACAGCTCCGTCCCCACGCCTCCCTTGGCACCCAGCCCTCAGCAGGAGTTGAACTGAGAGCTGTCCCCGTGCAGCTCCAAATGCTTTAGTCTGGGCCTTCTTGGATCCCCTTCTTCATCCTCAGCGGAGGGGGGAACATGGAGATATTTGTCCTGTTTTCGTTCCAACCAGGAGACAATCAGAAAACAGCTGATACTGCCGGTTGCTGCAAGTCGGCAGCAAGCGACGGGCGTGATGAACAGCCCCGCATCAATGTGTTTCGTTAGGAGAATGGTTTCTCTATCGCTCGTCTGCGTACCCAGCAAGGTTTAAATTGAGATGGCGAGATGTGATTGCAGCAGACTTTTTAATTGGGTGCAGTTTTATCCGTCGCCTGCAATCTCCCCTGCCTTCCCGTTGGGGTGCCGGTGTTACGAAGGTGAGCGCTAATGGCAAATATATAGGAGTTATCCCTAATTATTTCAGCAGTAGGATGGAACTTTACGGCTGCCCGAGGTGCAGCCCCGGCAGCGCGCAGCTGCGGGAGCGCGGTGCCCTGCTCAGTAGCAGGGTTTGTATTTTAGTAGTGAAGCAAAGCAGGTTTAAATGAGCATTGACATGACTTTGACATTTTTATATTGTGGGTTATTTTATGAACTTATCCAGCAAATGCAGCGATGCACTCTGCAAACAGGGACCACAGCGCTGGAGGACCGGGGTGTTACTCCTTCTCTTGTCAGCATGCCCTACATCAAGCGGGACCAAACCTCCCGAACCGAGCGGCATGGTTAGCCTCCGGATGTGTTTCGCGAGACTGATGAATGCTTCTTTCTGCACTGTTTTAAAATCTCCTTTTCTGTCAACTCCCAGGGCGGCCAGAAAACAGATGCGCTCGTAGCCCCGCTAATAAGCTGCGGAGCAGAAGGAGCAGCCGCTGGCTGGGGCAGAGGGATGCTGGGGCAGCTGGGGCGGGAGCTGGGGCCCTGTACCTAAAAATGTCCCAGGCAGAAGTACTCCGTAGTTGCTCTCAGAAAAGAAAAAAAAAAATTTTCCTGCTTTTAGTATTATGCTTTCAAACTTGGTTGTGGAGAGGTTTGTGGAGCGCACAGCGGTGGTGGGGAGTGCACAGGGCGGGTGTTAAAGCTCCTCTGCCTTGTGCATCATTCCGAAATTGCGTCAGAAGGAGCCCGGGAGCTCCCCGGTGCCTCACTCCAGCGGGGACAGCGGTGGATGGAGCACCAGGATGCAGGAGCCAGCCAGGCTGAGCACCCTCGGGCTGATTTCATAGAATCATAGAATCGTTTAGGTTGGAAAAGACCTTCAAGATCATCCAGTCCAACCATTAACCCAACACTGCCAAGTCCACCACTAAACCAATTAAGGGCAGAGTAGCAATTTCATGTTTCCTGCCTTGCTGGCTGGATTGTTTTTTAATGAAAGTAAAACTGGGAATCATGAAGGTTGGAAAGGATCTGTAAGATCATCAGTCCAACCATCACCCCAACCCCACCATGCCCACTAAACCATGTCCCCAAGTGCCACCTCTGCCCACTCCTTGAACCCCTCCAGGGATGGGGACTCCCCCACCTCTCTGGGCAGCCTGGTCCAATGCTTGACCACCCTTTCTGTGAAGAAATTTTTCCTAATATCCAATCTCAACCTCCCCTGACGCAGCTTGAGGCCATTTCCTCTCATCCTATTGCTTGTTCCTTGGGAGAAGAGCCCAGCACCCCCCTCCCTGCCCGCTCCTGTCAGGAGCTGCAGAGCGATGAGGTCTCCCCTCAGCCTCCTCTTCTCCAGGCTGAACAATTCCCCTTTCTCCATCCATCTACGGAAAGGCTCAAAACCTCCACTCCCAGGGGACCATAAATAGGGTCCGAAGACTTTCCGCCTCTGCCCGGCAGCGGTGCCAGCCCCTCCTGAGCAGGCTGTGCTTTGTTTCTCTGCAGGTGGATCAGAGGGGAACACTACAAGTACAAATTCAGCCGACCCGGGGGAAAGCACGCCAGCGAGGGGAGGTGGTGGATTCGGAAGAGGATCGGCCCTTACTTCCCCCCTGTCAACCTCCAGGGCCTGAAGAAGTTCTATGAAGACAGGAATTGGCCGTACCCCGTGCGGGACTGACGGAGGAGGACGAGCAAGGTCCAGAGGGACCGGCTGGGGAAGAGGGAGAGCAGTCAGCTCCCTTACAAATGACACGGCTTGCCTCTCTCTGTATTTTTTATCCATATCCTTGTTTACACACATTTTACAGAAGGTTCCCAGCCAACCTGTCCACCTGCTGTTGCGGTCTGATTTTTCTCATCTTACTGTTTCTTTCTGTTCATTCTTCTCGCCATGGCCTTGCTTGATGATTGATTTCTTTTGCCAGGCTGCTCCTTTCAGAAACGGTCAGCAGTAGAATTCGGGAAAAAGGTGAACAAAAACTCGGTTTGGGTAGGTGTAGGTGTTGCTTTCCCCGACCCATTGCATTGTGTGATGGCTACGGAGGCACAAGGGGAGATTTTGGGGTGGTCTCCTGCCTCAGCCAGTGCCCCCACGACTCACAGGTTCCCTGGGGTCCGGCATCGGGTGGAGCAGCCGGGTCCTGCTCTGCAGCCGGCTCAGGCGGAGGTGATGCTGGCCCGGCACGGGGCACCGCTTCTCTGTCCCATCCCATCCCATCCCATCCCATCCCATCCCATCCCATCCCCATGTGCGCCGGCAGCACTGAGCCATCAAAGCTGCTTTATTCCCAACATAGCTGTCCCCACGCTGCCCGTGCTGTCGCCCTGGGAAGGGCCCGGTCACCACCTTCTCACCGCAGGTTAATGATGGGGCTGAGCTACGTGTCCATGCCTGGGCATGGTCCGGCTGTCCCGCAGTTCATCCCCGGGGCGGCACGGCATGCCGGGGCCGGGCAGAGCCCCCGGGCTGGGGAAAACACCCTGGGACCTCACCCTGAATCTCCCCTGTCCCTCCTCTTTGCTTTGGAGTCTCCCCTCTTCTCGGTCTGTGTTTAAAATCACCCCAAATTGTCCTCCCCGTGGATTTTGCTTGGGGAGCCCAAATGACAGTGATGGGAGGGAAGCGAGAGCAAGAACGTGGATGGCGTCTGAAACAGCCGGCACCTGGCCAGGGTGGTTTATAATAATCAACTGCTTGTTGGCATGTTCTGCTGCACACGTTTCTTCTTGCAGGGGAGGAAAAAAAAAAAAAAAAAAAAAAAAGAAAAAAAAGATCAAAGCAACCTGTGTAATGCATAAAACCCCGTTGTAGCAGGCTTACCTGCAGAAAGCCACAGGTTTACTGAGAAACCCAAAATAGCTCCTTGCTGGAGCTGCCGTGTGGGCTCCGTGACTCAGCCCCGAGGACAAGTGCAGCCCTGTGCGGCCGCCCTGTCCCCTGCCCCATCGCTGCCGATGCTCGTGGGTTGCCCAGGCGGCAGCGGCCGGCTTGGAAAAGCGGTCGGAGTCAACAAGTCTGCCGCCAGCCCCGCCGCGTTTAAACAGGTCTTGTTTTAACGGGCCCTGGCCTGGCAGCGCAGACGCGCGGGGCTGCGCCTTCCTGTTTGCTTAACCTGGGAATTTTATAACTGGTGCTTTTTGTCGGCGGCCCCGGGGCTGAAATCCGCCTGTTTGGGGAGCTGGCGGAGTTTGGTGCTGGAGGTGTCTGACCGGCCAGTGTTCGGGAGGAGCCGAGCATCCCACGGGCATGGTCCAGCGCCGCCGGCTGCGGGGAGAAGCACAGAAAGGGGCTCGCCAGGCTCTTCCCCTTGGGTTTTTGCAGTGACGTTCACCTTGGCTCCCTGGGGAGGAATTCGGGTGGCTGGAAAGCTTACAGTAAGGCTTTCACCCTTCCAGAGCAAATTCAGCCCAAGCCACATGCAAGGGGAAAAGCGTTGCTGCGTGCCGGGCTCTGAAGCGGCTCGGGGCAGAGCTGTCCTGCCCCGGGGCCACCAACCCGGCAGGGACCCACGGGCACCGGGGGAGGCGGAGGCGGTGGCCCCCGTCCCCGGGGCTCGTCCGGCCGAGCCTGTCCCCTCCCGCGCGAGATGTGCCGAAAGCAGCCGAATGTGGTTTTGAAAGAAAAACGGGTCCAAAGTGGGCAAAGCCAACCAGCAGGTAACGCTGGCGCTGGCACGGGGCGGCGTGGGCTGCGGGTGTGGGCACAGAAATGCCATTTCCCACATTTCTTCCCCCTTTCTGACTGCGAATGGGCACCACTGAGGTGTATTTCTGGAAAGAGATTAAAGCAAACAGCTCTTGCATAACCAGAGGGAGCTTCACTCATTTTTTTTTTTTCTAAAAGTGTTAAAAAGGGAAAACAGCAGCAGCCCCGGGAGGGCTGCCCAGCCCTGGGTGCAGTCCCCCAGTGCCTGCCCTGATGTGGCTCGCCGGGGACGCTCCAGCTCTCGCAGGGCCGAGGCGATGGGCGATGAATAAGGTGAGTCCTGGGTGTCATGGCACTTATTTGCGTTTGGCGGAGCGCCTGGGGTCGTGTCGCGGGTGTCTGAGCGCCGTCCCGATGAGCCTGGGCTGCCGGGGCTGCAAGAACGCAGCTCTCCCTTCCCTTCTCCGGTGCGTTCGAGGGCGCGTTTGCACGGGGCTCCCTCTTGGTTTGCGGTTGTTTTTCCTGCCCGGCTGCTCCATCCCTGGCCGATCCAGCTGGGAATGGCTGGAGGGAGCGGGGGGACCTGCTGCCCGGGAGCTGGGAGGCTCTGAGGTCCTGCGGGAGCGGCCGTGCAGGCTCTGCGGGGTCCCGGGAGGTGCCCGCCTTTGGCAGGGACGAGCCAGCAGGCAGGGAGCAATGGCTGGCAGTCGGCACCCGGGAATGCCGTGACGGCGGCGGAGGTGCAGAGCCCGTCGCTCGGAGCCGCCGCGCTTCTGCAAGACGTTAACGCTTTTGGCTGGGGACTGGGAAAGTCCTGTGTTACCCGGTCGTGTTCGAACCAAGACAAATGGTTTAATTGCGGGGCTCGGAGCAACGTATAGGGCGCTCCAAATTGTAAATAACATTTACGACTCAATTGTGTTTTCCTAAATATTTGCCATAGTGGGAAACCGACGTTCTTCTGCGAACAATGGAGGAACATTTTGTTCCGATTACCGCACGGAGGGACAAGGGCGAACGCCGCGGTCCCGCATCTCGCTCCCATTACCGTCCTTCCTGGCTCGGCCGAGGGGCCGGGCACGGCGGAGGCCAGGTTGTGCCCGGCGCGATCCGGCGCGGTGCACGGGTGGGCGCTCGCCTCTCGACGGGCATGGGAGATAACGGCACGGCTTCACGCGGAGCGTCTCCAGCTGTGTGAGCTCGGGCGCTGCCCGCACTTCCCTCTTCGCCAGACGTTATTTGAAGCATTTTATTTTTTTTTTTTTTTATTATTTTCTTCTCCCACGGCTGAAATTGAGCCCTGGAGTCAGATGCACAGAGCAAGGCTGGAGCCCGTCCCATGACCCTGTCCCACCTTGGGCAGCCCCCAGTAGTCAGGCAGGATTTTTTCGGCCGGTGAGTTGGCCGAGAGCCGCACACGCCGTCCGTGTGCTCTCTGGCTTGACGGGATTACGGAGCCTCCCGTGGAAAGGCACTTTTCGCCTTCCCAGTGCCCGCGACAGCCACGGTCGCACTGAGCTCGCCCCAGCCCATCCTCGCTGTCCCTGCCACCAGCGCCGTCCCTGCCTGCTCGGGCCTGACCCTGCTCCCGGGCGGGGGCTCGCCACAGCAAAAAGCCCATTTTGGATCCCACCTCCACGGCTGCATCCTTCCCTCTGCCGGGGGTCCCTGCCTCGGGATCCTCCACACAAAGCTGGGGGATTTTAGAATCATAGAACCATAGAATCGTCTAGGTTGGAAAAGACCTTTAAGATCATCCAGTCCAACCATTAACCTACACTGCCAAGTCTACTCTAAGCCAGTCAAGGGTAGACCAGACTGAACCATGTCCCCAAGTGCCACCTCTGCCCGTTTTTTGAACACTTCCAGGGATGGGGACTCCCCCACCTCTCTGGGCAGCCTGTTCCAATGCTTGACCACCCTTTCCGTGAAGAAATTTTTTCCTAATTTCCAACCTAAACCTCCCCTGGTGCAGCTTGAGCCCATTTCCTCTCGTCCTATTGCTAGCTACTTGGGAGAAGAGCCCAACACCCCCTCCCTGCCCCCTCCTGCCAGGTAGGTGAGGGAGCGATCAGGTCTCCCCTCAGCCTCCTCTTCTCTAAGCTAATCGGTGCCCCCCGAGCCGCGCTGGCTGCTCCCCGTCCCCGTCCGTCCTTCGGCGCTAAATGCGAACGAGCTGGCGCGGGCAGGCGGCCCTGGCCGTCTCTGTGGGTGCTGGGGTGACGGCACGAGGGTGAGGGTGTCCCCCTGCGTGGGTGCCGGACGTCCCCCGCGCATCCCTCGCGGGCTGCTCACCGGCAGCAAATGGTGCCGGCCTCCCCCCTCCCCAATTTAATTAATTTCTTTTGGTTTCCAACCTCTGGGTCAGGGATAATGGAACCCAGACCAGCATTTCCATTCCTGTTTGCTGTGCATTGTGCTTGTTAAGCTTTTTTTTTCTTTTCTCTTTTTTTTTTTTTTTTTTTTTAAAATCAAAAATTCTCACTGCTCCGGAGCACTGGCTGGAAGATAATACATATTCAAAGGCAGTGAGGAAGGTGCATGCAGGGGATTAAATTAGAAACGTTTCCCTGGGACAAAATTTTAAAAAAGAAAAGAAACAATTATTTAGAGGGGGTGAGGAAATCGGAACCATATTGTGTTATCTGTTGACTGGAGGTTTTCTTGGAGAGATTTTTTTTCTTTTTCCCCCCTTCCCCGAGCTATGCAACTGGAAATAAAACTGTGGCGTTCCCAAGTCAGCGCGCCGTAAATCCATTTGAAAGATAACTCTGCCTGAGGTCTGCTCCTGCCAAGCTCCTCTTCCTCAGATGCCTTTGAAGAGGGGACGGGGCACCCACCAGGCACCTGGCAGCGAGGATTAGGGTCCCGACGTGAACTCCGCCGCCTCGGGCACGGGGTTTGGGTCCATCGGTCAAAACAACGATCCGCTGAACCCCCGGCCCGTGACAACTCTTATCTCGGCTGTGTTTTCCCAGCTCGTCCCTTGACCCCGAGCCTGATCTAATCCCGCTCCCTCCTCCTGTTTCTCCTTCAGGTCCAAATAGGTCCCAGAGCGACGAGCGCCAAGAAGGGGCGGCCGTGGCCGGGCCGCTCGCCCCACGTCAGCCCTGGGCAGCTCGGGCTCCCGCCGCGGCCGGGGCCAGCTCGGGTGACGCTGTCGGATCAAAAAGCAGCAGCTTTATTTTTTATTTTCTTTCCCTAGACGCCAGTTATTGATCTTTGGGCTATTGCGGATGCTTCTTCCAAAAGCTGCGCTCCCCCGCCCGTCTGCGTGGCCGTCGGCGGCTCTCGTGCAGCGCTGGGCGCTCGGCGGCACCTCGAGGGCCTCGCCCACAAAATCACGGGGTGCCGGGGTGGGAGAGGCCCCGGTGTGCACACAAATTAATTGGCACCTTCCCTCCCCCGCCCCCGGGCAGGGTCCCCGCGGGCCGTAGGTGCCGCCGGCGGGGAACGGGGGCCGCGGGGAGCCCCGCCGGCGGACGCCTCGGCGTTTGCACGGAGGACGATGGCGGCCCGCGGCCCCTCCAAGCGCGCTCCGCGCCTGTTCGCCGCGGACAGCCGGGGCTCGGGGCGCGCCGCCTTCCTCCCCGCTGGAACCCGAGCGTGCCGCGGCGGTCGGCGCTCGCTCGGCGATGCGGCACCCTCCGGCCCTCCCGCAGCCCCCCGCTCCCTGCCCGCCGCCTTGGCCCAGCCCCGGGCCGGTTGTCTGAAGATGAATGCGAGCCGTGGGGCCTCCGGGAGACCTGCGAACGCCTTCAGGGGGGCCGGGGCGGGTGTCTCGTGTGCCCAGAGCCTCCTCCGTGGGTGATGCGGGTTTAGGAGGGTCCCCGCTTTTTTAGGTCCCCGCTTTTTTTTTTTTTTAGGGTCCCCGCTGCCACGCGGAAGGGCCGGAGGGGCCCCTCTCCTGGGGCGAGGAGCCGCAGGCTCGAGGGTGCGTGTGTTCAACCCGCGCTGAAGGCCGAGCTCCTGCCCCTGGACGTGGCGGGGACGCGCTGGGCGGGGGGCACCGCGCTGCCCCTTGCACCCTGGGCCCTGCCCTGCTGGCAGCTGACTTTGCCTTCGTGCGTGACCAAACGCAACGCGCCCCGTTTTCTGCGCGTCCAAGCCCCGCATCCCGACGCGCCCAGGAGCTACTGCGAGTCCCTGGGGACGGTCCCTCGGGGCGGGTCATCCCCTTCACCTTTGTTTTGTGTTGCTGTAGAAGTTTCCTTGCTTGGATTTTTTTTTTTTTTTCTTTCCCCCCCAATGTCATTGCAGGTTTTTTTTACTTCCGCAGCCCTCCGACCCGCTGCCAGCTCCCCAGGGCACCCGCTCTGCTGCACACCCAAAGCCGGGGCTCCCCAAGTTCTGGGGGTGGCCACCGCGGCAAGTGCCGGCCCGGTGATTCCAGCCAGCAAGAGGTCCAGGCTGCAGGACTGGACCAACTTTTTTTCCTTTTTGCCAAGATTCCAGCCTTTCGAAAGCGTGAGACCCCCTAGCAAGCACAGCTGGGTTTGTATTTCCGCACGCTGCGGCAGGGTCAGATCCCGCAGCCTTGGCCGAGCTCATCTGGGCTGCTTTTCCCCCAAAAAAAGGAAGCCTCCCTGGGCTTTTTTTTTTTTTTTTCATACCGCATATAAACATCTATTCCTGTTGTTGCTGCTGGGGAACAGCAAGTGGATATGTACGGGCAGATGGGGTTTAGCTCATCTCTCGTAGACAGGGAATGGCTAAATGGATCCGTGCTTGCATAATTCGGGAAGACCCAGCGGCGTGGCTTTCGGAGCGAGCCGGAAGGGACGGTGCCCAGGTCAAGGGGAAGGTGATGTGGGAGGCTGGATCAGGCCAGCCAAGGATCTGGCTTCTTCGGTTGCTTTATCACCTTGCCCGCCACGTGAGGCTTTGGCTCCAGCCTCATTGAACGCAGTCGCACGGGCTTTCCAGGTTTTCTACACCGTCTGCGCGCCGCCAAGCCCTCCAGGAGAGCTGTCTTCTGGCGGTGAGGTGGAAACCTGTGCTGTGTGTTAATGTGCACCACGTTTACTCTCCCACAGGTATTTAAGACGCCGCTGGGAAAATCTGTAATGATGAATTTATATTTGGAAGTTCTGTTTTCCCATCGGGGTTTATTTCTGTCGCAGGAACACAGAGAGGTTCCCAACTCCATCGTCACCACGTTGGTCAGTGGGCCCTGGGAGGAGATCTGCCCCTCACCAAACCCCCTCGAACTGACAGCCTGCCTCTAAAAAAACCCGCTAGGGTTGGTGTAAAAATGCTAAGATTTGGGGAGAAAGTCATTCCTTCCATTTGATTGTTTTGAGGTCCACCCAGGTCGTATGTTCGAGCCTTTCTCTGGTGAAAAGCGTGGATTCGCTTCGTGTTTTGGGAACGTGAGCCCTGCAGCGGGGTCGGTGGTGAGGAGCTGCCGGCGGTCGTGAGCTTGTGCCTGTGCGAGGTCCTCGTGCGGGGCTCACGAGAGGGTCGGGTATTGCCCGTACTGGCAGCTGCAGTGCGCCAGCCCACAGGTTTCCTTCTTCCTGGCTCATTTGTAAATTGTAGTTATCTGTTTTCAAGCAGCCAACCTTCAGTCTGGGAGTTCCCGTAGAAAATACACGTATTCGTATACCTTCCCCACTCCCAGCTGCTTTTAGAAGCTGGCTTTACTTTAACACATATTAAAGGAAAGAGCTGTTTTCCTTCCCAGTAGATTAAGTTTGGCTAAACAATTCAGTGTGAACTGCTGGGCATGAGGGAGAAACCTGTAGGCTAAATTACCCAGCTGCTATACGTTTAGACCAGCATGGGATGAATTTCAGGATCGTATATTAGTTTTCATTTAATCTGATTATTCTGGGCTGGAGTTCCTGGAGGGTCTTCAGGTTATTGTCAGTCAAAAGAATCTTTAAAAGCTTCCATTTGCACTAAACTTTTCCCATTAGAAGTCTATTTTCATTATGGATCGATTTTTATTTTAATGAAAAAATGATTCTCCCAACCCCCTGCTTTTTTTTTTTTTGCTTTTTTTTTTTTTTTTTTTTTGCCTCCCAGCCGGGGTTAAAACTGAAGCAACGGGGTCTTGCCACTCAAAATGCCATTCTCCCCTTTTGCTGAGGCCGTTGGCTGGGCTGAAGGAGCTTGGGCAGCCGACAAGGGGGGCAGATAATGCGGAAAGGCAGCGCCTCTGCTCCCGCCATGCTTCCTGGTACCCGCCTCCTCATCCTCCAACCCTTCCCTCACTGGGAAAATGCTTTAAGTGGCTTGAATCCTGGGGGGATTTCTAGCTTAAAACTCTCGGAGTCTTAATGCAGGACTAATTGGTCTTAAAAGCCCGTCGCTGGATGGCTCGGAGTCGCGCAGTCAAGTCACGGGCTTCTTTCCATCATCCGCTGCCTGCTCTGGGTTCCAGCTGGGGGAGCGGCGCAGCCTGGCAGGGGGGGTCCGGCGGGAGCAGCCCCCCCGGGGCCGGGAAGGCAGCAAACCCCACTTTGCCGTGGCGGGGCCATCCTTGTCGGCTCCGGCCTTTGGGCGAGGAGCAGCAGCTTTGTGGCACGGTGCGGCTTCGGGCTTCCCCAGCACCTCCCTGCGGCAGCCGCCCCGCCTCGCCCCGCTGCTGCAGGTGGGATGGCAAAGGGCTGAGCACCCGCCCCAGGGCTGCGTTAGGACAAAAAAACCAATACAGGGACCCCCAGAAATAAACCCCGAACCCGTGTTCTTTATTTATGCAGGATGTTAGATTGGATGTGCCAGCCCAAACCTTCTGGAGTCCCCGTGCCGCCTGTGCTGCTCCGGCAGGCGATCCCGGTGCCGAGCCGTTGTGGGGACCAGGACCGTGCCAGCCTGGTGCACGGCTTCGCGGGGACACCCACGCCCTGGTACCGTACCACTGCCTAAAATTCTCCATTTGCTCGGGTTTTGCACGCAGGCGGGTGGGGAGGAGGGAGCTGAGCTGCGGCGCCGAATCGTCCCCGTGCGAGTTGCGCCCCAGCCGTGGTGCCGGGCACCACGTGGGTCGCCCCCGATGGCGTCGGGGTTTTCCATCCCGCTTTGCCCCCTCCTTCCCCCAGCGAGCCGGCGGCCAGGCTGATCCCTTGCCTTCAGTTTTCCGCAGCTGGTGGGATTTTGCTGCGCCCTTCACGTCCCCAAAACGCCGGGTTTTTCCCCCCGTTTCCCCCGGCACAGGCTGGGAGCCTGCTTCCTCCGCGGTAGCAGCTCCGGATAAGATTGCACATTGCTGAGCTTTTCCCTGTGCGTGCCTGTTGCTGGGACAATTACACTAAAATCACACCACCTGCAAGCGGTTAGTTAGAATAATAAATAAGTGATAGATTATCAAATAAAGCGTTGGCTTCAGATGAGGTCATCCTAGCACCGTGTCGTGGGTCTCGGAGGGTTTGCCGGCTGCTTTCCTGCCGCTGATGGGCTAAATAGCTCTTGTATCAGTCAATAAAAAAGTTGTAGAGATTAAAGAATCAATTAGGCATTAGCCAAAGGGGCAAAAGCGTAACCCAAACATGCTGATAAAATCCAGTAGGTGATTATGGGAACGGTTCTTATTTCATTTTACTTTAGAAAGGAATAATTGCTCGTTATAGAGCACGGGGTGACCTGGGCTGGATCCTTTTCCAGCTTTACAGGGAAGGAAATCCTAGCGTTTGGCTGACAAACGCGGAGGCATGCTGCGCTTTAGGGCTGAGTGGGCATTTTTTGGAGCCTGACTTTGAGGAGCATCGTTGTGTCCCTGCAGAAGAGGCCAGGGGAGCTGGGTGGGTGATTTGGTGCAGCCTCGGCTCAGAGCACCCTTACCCGCGCCGGAGCGATGCTGTCGGGGAGGTGAGAGGGATGGGACCCAACACCAGCGCCTGGGTATTTTGGAGCCCTGGCACTCTGCTGCTTAGCACACAAACTTTGATTAACCAAGGAGAACGTGGTCAGCTGAAAGAGCATTTAGGGATGTATATATTAGAAGGGTTTTTCTCCAATATTTACCATATGGCCTTCCATTTTCCAGGAACACACATCTGCAGCGCCGGCCCCAGCCTGGGCTGGCAGCTCGCGGTCGGGAATCGGGCTGCGCAATGTCACGTTCTGCTAATTCACGCGAACATTTATTAAGTGTTAGTCCGGCGCGAAGCCTTACCTCATCTGGGGCCAAAAATAGGGAGTATCCGCCGGAGAACGGCTCCTTGGGAAGGAGCGACCTGAGCATCCCAGCCGGCATCCCCCGCGCCCGTGGGCTGCTCCGGGGATGCGGCAGCTCCAGAAACCCTGCGGGCAAGCCGGGGGCTGAGCAGCAGGATGGGTCGCTCTGGTTTTGCCCGTTTGTTTCTGCAGAATGGGGCGCTGGCCGGATCGCTTTCCAGGGAGGGAAGTTCAAATGAATTATCACTATTTTTTTCCCGCCTCGTAGTAAGGTTTGGGTTTAGAAGGGGGGAAAAGCATGGATTGCATCGTTTCAAGTAATTTCTGTTTGGAGCTTTTTCTGAAGGGGAAGCCTGATGCTTTCAAGTGGATTTTTAAGTCATTTCCACCCCACAAGAAGCACTGGCTGCTCACCGCTCCCATCCAGAGCAAACATCCATTGCGAGATGGAGCCGCTCCCCGGGAAGCGCTGCTCTGCCCGCACGCTCACTCCCTTTCCTGCTTAAAAGGGAGAGATTTACCAGCAAAAAAAGCAAAAAACTGAGCCATCCTGCAGGCCTCGGGGCCCGGGGGTACTTCGAAGGTGGCCGTCACGCCACGGGGACAGCAGCCACCCGCGTCCCCTTCGCTGGAGCACGCCGTGCCACTGCTTCCTGCCCTGCTTCCAGCCCGGCTCCCGGCTGCCCGGCCCTGCCTGGCCTGGGCGCTGATATATCCTTCATAAAGCATTATTTTTATGGCGTGTGTATAAAGCGCACGCCCGACGTACATCGCCACCGGGCTGGCAGCGCCTCTCGGCCCGCGCCGGCCGGGCCGGGAACGAGCTGTTTATTGCTCCGTGCCCTCGCCTTGCAGCTCCCCGTGTACGTGGGTGGGTGGGTGAGATGGGAAATTTGTTTTTCCCTTTGGTTTTGGGGGTTTTTTTCCCTTTTCGCAGGTCGTATACCACCAGGCCGTGCCGTAGCTGCAGGCAGATTGCCTTGTGTTGGTTTGTTTGAGGAATGTCGGAGAGTTTATCCCCGCTTGGCCGGGGAGGTGTTTGCTCCCGGCTCGATGCAAGCAGGCTGGGGCAGAGATGTGCCACGGCTGAGGCATCGCCTGGCCTCTTGTTTTCCACATGCACAAAAAAAATAGAAGAAAAAATAGAAGCCCAAGGGCTAGCTGCCCAGATGGCATAAAAGCTCTTGCAAAAGCTAATTTTGCCCAGCTAGCGATGGATGGCTGCAGCGTCGGGAGGGGAAGAAGCGCTCCCGGCTGGTGCGGGACCGGCCGCTGCCGCAGCGAGGAATTGGGTTTCAAGTGCAGGGGAAAAAAAAGAGCCCGATCCTCGCTAATCCCCTGTTTATTCTCCGTCTAGGCCAGCCGCCCACGCTCCCCTAAGCTTTTGTTCATTAACAAGGTCCAGGGTAAAAAGATACCCCCGCGGCAGCTGTCTGCAGCGCCGGCGCATGGTCCCAGCGATGCCGGAGGCGCGGTTGGTGTCAGCACAGCCGCATCCTCCTCCGGCCCGGCAAACGCCATCCTCCCAGAGCAGCTCTGGGTTCGCGGGGTTGGGCACTTCCGGGCTTATTTCAGCTGAGGACCACGGTGTAGCCCGGCTGCGTGTCAACTCGGATAAAAGTTTGATGCTTTTAAGAAAGCGGCAACAAATAGGAGGGATCGGAGTTGTATCTGCGGGGTGAGCGCTGGCAGCCGACGCAAGGCAAGCCGGCTCTTGCGCTGGGCGTGTTAACCCTACCGGTACAGCATCAGCGACCCCGGGTGCTGCCCCGGGGCTGCTACATTTAATTGGCAAATTAATCTTTGTCTCCTGAGCCAGATTCGAGAGCCAACTGCTGCCCTGAAGTGATGGAAAGTGGGGGTCTGAGTGGGGAAGTGGGATGTCCACGCTCCAGGCTGTAGATCCCGTTTTGCTCCCAATAAAGTGTTGAAAGAGGTGAATCCCTTGTACATAAAATAACATGAATTATTAGTAGTACTTTATCGTTAATTATTAATAATTAATTATAATGCAAGTGCTGAGATGCTAAGGCAGATAAATGTACTTTGGAAACAAAAGGCCAATCTATAGGGCTAGGTAGAATCTTATCTCCTGGAATAAAGCAACTTTTATAAGGCTAAGAAGGTTTTGCAAAACTTTAAACAAATTCCAAGGTGACTGAAGTTATATGCCTTCAGTCTCAGAGATGATCTTGTCTGTCCCCAACGGGAGGGGAGGTGCTGCCTGTACCTACAACGGTTGTAGCAGCCACACACGTACAAAGGTTGTAGCAGCCACAGACGTACAAAGGTTGTAGCAGCCACAGACGTGCAAAGGTTGTAGCAGCCACAGACGTACAAAGGTTGTAGCAGCCACAGACATACAAAGGTTGTAGCAGCCACATCCAGCCCTGCCTGCAAGGGAGGGCAGCAGGAGCCGAGCTTTGCCCCTTGAGCGGGACCCGGAGGCCAAGAACCAACACCAGAAAAGTCAGAATTGAGTCAGAAGACAAGGACAAGAAGTTGTGCTTCTCCCTGTCTCCAGGAAGGCCTTCAGCTCCTTTGGGAATGACCGCAACATGCGGACAACCCTTGCCCCAAGACCCCTCCGCTGATCCGAGCGCTCGCCTGGCCGGAGCCTTGCCGAAGCCGGAGCCGGCCGCGGCGAGGCCGGACGTGCTGGTCACAGGGCGAGCCACGGGTGGCTTGGTCGGCTCCTCGAGCCATCCCAGCAGCCCTTCCCGCTCTCCTTTTCTCTAATTAATTGCGTTTTCTGTCCCTTTGTGGCGCGGGCGCGCGCCGGCTGCGGAGGGGCGAGCGGGGAGCGTGCAGCTGTGGGCTCGGCGGCGGAGCAGCCATCTGCAGCGCCCGCCCGGGAAAAAAGCCTCGCAGCTGCGTGCGCCTGGTACCGGCGGTACCCGGACGAGGTCATTCATCACCAGGAGCCCGGGCAAGGAAGCTTGGCAGGGAAAAGGAGGATGGCAACCACAGGAGGCAAATCTTAAAAATACTCTGCGACAGCGGGTATTGTATCCGGAGCCTCGGAGCTTGTTTTCTCTTGCTGTTATAGAAAGGCAGGATGCGTCCGTTGTGTCCCGTGTGGGATGGAGCAGCCCCAACGCGCCTCCATCGAGCTGGTCCTGCCCGTCAGCGGGAGGAATGAGCACGGGCATCCCTTCCCAAGAAGGATGGCAAGGGGGTATGAGCGTTTAAATCAGAAACGCAGCACGTTGGGTTATGTTGGGTGGTGATGGATGGTGCCTTTCCTGGTGTCCTCACCGAGGCCCTGCCTTACCCTCCCTCCCTGGTCTGTAGACCCATCTGTGCTAACAGCAAATGACAGGAGAGAGTAAAATGTGTGAATTGAGCCCTGCAGGTACTTATGTGTGTCCAACTCCACTGGCTCTGGGTATGTGAAACGCTGCTGAAAGCTCTGACCCGCTTTCCCCCTCAACTCCTGCAGCAGCTGAAGGTCCCCACCGCGGGCACCACAGCGGCACAGCTGGCCTGGGAGCGAGGACGCGGCGATGAGCCGAGGTCCCCGGGCTGGGGAGCTCACGTTTGCCACCCCCAACCTGGCTGACCTCCCCAGTCGTTGCTCGGTCTGGCAGAAGGAGCCAGCAGATGCCCGACGGCGATGTCCACGGCAGGCTCTGACGTTGCCTCTGGTCTCTCTCCTTGGCCCCCAGTTGACCGAAGAGGAGAGCGGGCATCAGGAGCTGCATGAGGAACAGGGGGTGGCCACCCCAAAACCCCACCTGCAGGTCCCTGGGCACAGATGCCACCACCGGACCCATCAGCGGAGACGGCTTTGCTCCTGCGAGATGGGATGCGGTCACCTTCCCGGCAGAAAGAGGTGAGAACCGGGGAGCACGGCCGCTCGGCACGGCCCTGCGGGAGACGGGGGACAGGGGTGCCCACACCGAGCAACGCGCCTCGGTCCAGCAATGCATATCCAAACTGGTTTTCTCTCTGTGGGATGCCCCGTCTTTCCTGTTTACTTGTTATTCTGGAAATAGAACAATAAATAATTTATCGCCGATCGGTTGGCGCGCGTCCGACCTGTCAGTTAAGTTGATTTTAACTGGCCAAGTGTCAGGGCAAAAGGCCAGGAACGCTGTGCTAGGGAACAGTCAACACCACAATTATAAGATTAACACCTTGTTTAGTGGTCAGATACTGTCAAGTGGTAAAAGATTGCTCCGGTTCGTCTCTATAGAGCATCGCTCACAAATTACCTTATTAAGCAGGATCTTGCTCGCGGTCGGCTCCCTGCACCTGTGTCCTCAGATATTTCCATTCATGGTGGAGAGGAGGCCAACACTCGGCCGGGGCTGCTGGGGGCTGCGCAGCTGCGGGAGCATTATTCCCTCTTACCATATTTGCATATCAATGAGCCCATGATTAATATTTAAAGAGCCAGCTGTCCGAGCCACCTATGAAAGAAAAAAAGCTCTGTGAGGTTTTTATTTTTATTTTTTTTTTTTTAGGGATAACACTTACTGCCCTTTATCAAGTATGCTTCATTTTTACCCCCCTATTCTTTTATTTAAAAAAAAAAAGCCAGGGAAAAAATATGAAACGCCATTAACGAGTTATCAGTGAATGAGTTGTGCGGCTCTCAATGCTTCTCAGTCCTTTTGTGCCATAGTTGCAGCTGCATCGAGCAGGTTTTTAGGGGCAGGAGCCCCGTGCCGGCGCCGTCGGGCGCCCATGGGAACTGTATCTACGGGCAGTTCGGCGCGAGCACAAGGCCTGGGAATCGGGCAGCGTCCCCGCGGGCGGGCAGGCCAGGGCCGCCTCTCCTTTACGGGATGAATTTCCGTGCTCCTGGCTTCCCCGGGCTCCTGTCGCGGAGCCACGGCGGGTGCCGACATCCCCGCGGTCCCCGGCGAGGGGAACGGACGCAGCGGCATTGCGCTTGGTGAGGGATGCTGATGGTGACCCATCAGTTAACGGGACGCAAGACGCAAAATAACGGCTCGAGCGGGCTAATCAATGGAAATGCCATCAGAAAACTCAGAATTGGTATTTTCCGTGCCTCCCCACCGCTATTAATTGCCAGGCGGTTTTGTTTCCAGGCTTAAAAAGCTGTCATTTTAATAGACTACGCTCTTGCCATTTTTTCTTTCCTTGAGCATTTGTCAATAATCCAACAGCGGCAGCTTTGTTATCCCAACTAATTGGAGTCAAGTAGGGTTGCGAGAAAAGATCGTTCACGACCGAGCCCTGGGAAAAAATGCAAAAGGATTTTAATTTTCAATAAAATATGCAGATAAGTAGAAATTAACAGTGAGGAACGGGGTCTGGAGCCTGCGTGAATAATGGTGCTGCTCAGACGATGGCGGCTCGAGTGACTTAATGAAGGCTGGAGCGGGTCGTTGGTGATGTCGTTGGCAATGTCGTTGGTGATGTCGTTGGCGATGTCGTTGGCGATGCCGGTGGTGATGTCGGTGGCGATGTCGTTGGCGATGTCATTGGCAATGTCGCTGGCGATGTCGTTGGCGATGCCGGTGGTGATGTCGTTGGCGATGTTGTTGGCGATGTCATTGGCAATGTTGGTGGCGATGTCGTTGGTGATGTCGTTGGCGATGCCGGTGGCTCTGTGGGGCTGGGGGGGGCACAGACCTGCCCCCCGCACCTGCATGGCCGCCCATGTTCCCATGGCTCAGGGTACTATTTAATCGATATTTCTTGGGTGCGGGAGCCGTCTATCTGACCGGTCGTGCCTAGCTGTGGCTGGTGGGGGAATATTTCAGGTCACACTTTGTTATTTTCTTATATAAATGAGGGAAATTTGGGCATCCCTTCGCAGTGGGGATGGGATCGCTGCGGGATGCTGCAGTTCTCATGAGGCCAGGTACGGGCACGCACCCTCTGCCTGCACCACTGTCCCAGCCCCAGCTCAGCGGCGATCACCGGCTGCTACGGCTGCGGATTTTGGCCGGGATGCCCTGGGCAGACACAAGTGTTTCTGCCACGCTCCTCTGCCCAGCGCTGTGTTTTGACCTGGCTGGTCTCTTCTGCTGGTGCAGTCTCCGGAGAGGAACCAGATGGTTGGGAGCAGAAATCAAAATCCCTCCAGCTTCAGTGGAAACAGAGGCTTGGCTGGATTTGCCCAAAAGGCCTCTCCCAGTCCTGCTGCAGGATGCACCCGGGGCAGTCACGCTGAAGGATGCTGTTTCCAAATGGGTTTTCAAAAATGATGGGATAAAATATTGCCCAGCAAGAGGCCGTTCAGTGCCACGGGAATTCACCCAGGGCTGGGGGTGGGAAGGACTGCCCCCCACCCAGGCTGCTCTCCATGCTCCTCCGTCCTGTCCACGGCTGCAGCGGCAGAGGACTGGGTGCTGGAGGGGACCGGGTGCTGGAGGGGGACCGGGTGCTGGAGGGGGACCGGGTGCTGGAGGGGACCGGGTGCTGGAGGGGGACCGGGTGCTGGAGGGGGACCGGGTGCTGGAGGGGACCGGGTGCTGGAGGGGGACTGGGTGCTGGAGGGGGACCAGGTGCTGGAGGGGACCAGGTGCTGGAGAGGGACTGGGTGCTGGAGGGGACTGGGTGCTGGAGGGGGACTGGGTGCTGGAGGGGGACCGGGTGCTGGAGGGGGACCAGGTGCTGGAGGGGACCAGGTGCTGGAGAGGGACCGGGTGCTGGAGGGGACCGGGTGCTGGCGGGGGACCGGGTGCTGGAGGGGACTGGGTGCCAGCACAGGGCAAACAACCCATGTGCTGCTTGCAGAGTCTCCGTGCCGGCTCCGTGCCGCCAGCACCGTGAAGAACAGGTCGATGCTGCCTTTCCCAGCAAGTCGGAGCGCTTTTTAGGAGGATTTTGCACAACTAATGCCTCCCAGCAGCCATGCCCCATCCCACTGCCATGTGCCGTCCCGCTGGGCACAGAGTCCCCTCCCGGGAAGCGTACAAAGCCGCGGGCAGCCGCCGAGGAGGTGCGGGCAGTTTCCCGAGGGCGGGATGGAGCCGGCTGAAGCGTTGGGGACCCGCTGGCCCCCACGCCAGCCCCCTCCAGAGCTGACAGCCCCTTGGGGAGGGGACAGCTGAGCCATCACCTGTTGGAGCTCAGACGCCGCAGCTGCGCCCGGCATCACCCGGCTGCTTTGAACCCGACGGATTAGGGAGAGGAGGGTGCCACGCACGCACTTGTGCTCCGCATGCCAATGCCTTCCTCCTCCTCCTCCTCCTCCTCCCGGCTCTCTGCCGGCCACGCAGCCGCAGCCTCCCCGAACCCAACGTCTCGCCGTTCGGCACCTTCCGCGCCAGCTCCTCGCTGCTGGCTTGGGGACAGCCCCGGGGGTGGTGGGTGGCAGCGACCCTTTGGGCCCTGGGGGTTGGAGCCCCGCGAGCCGGCGGCTGCCGCCCCTGCAGAGCCCTGGGTGGGCGCAGCGGGGATCTGCTCTCGGCTGGACCGGGCGCAGCAGTGACGGAGGCGGGAGGACCTCTGGGTGAGGGTCAGAAGCACCTTCGGCATTTGGGACACTAGGTTCGGATCTGCTGAGCTTTAGCCTTCTTCTCCAAAACAGATACAATCATAGGAAATCCCGGGGGGGGGGCGGAAAAAAGCATTTTTTTAACTTAGGGAGAGCCAGAATCTGCACGTGGCCACAGCCCAGTGCCCAACCGCACATAAAAATGTGTTCCCTAAAAATGGATGTTCCACTCTGTCTTTTCCCATCATGTTCCCTGCTTCCCACCGTAGCTCTCCCAGGAGAGGAGCTGGTGTGGTGGGACTTGGTCAGCAGGTGGCTGACACCAGACGTCCCCTCTGCGGGGTGGCCGGGGTGGGCTCCTCTTCTGTTGCCTCCTGTCTCGTGCAGCCGCTGCATCTCCAGTTGGGGTGCGTTGGGTCCCCCAGTTTGGGTGGGGTGCCCCCGGTTTGGGTACGCGCTGCTCTGTGCTGCTCTCCCGTGGGTGACAGTAGAGTGTGGCTCGTGGTGGGCGGCTGCAACACGCGTGGGCGGCTGCGGCTGCCATCACGGCACGTGTTGCAGTGATGTTCCCGGCTCGGCGGAGGACAGATGACAGATGGGACATCGGGTGGCTGGATTCTCCATTCAGCCCAAGTACCACCCCTATCCCTTTCCATCCCTCCCTTACACACGTGCGTGACACCCCTCTCCTTGCGCCTCTGTTTTCTCTTAGTTTTCCCCCATCCGAAATTCAAACCCACGGAGACAGAAGGGCCCATTCCGCAGTTTGCCAGCGGCAGCCAAGCTGCCCCCGTGCCCGCGCCGAGCTCCGTGCCACGGCAGGACCAGGACCAGGGCTTGGCCTCGGGCCCCGGGGATGTGTTTCTTGGAGTGCAGGATTTGCCCTCTGCTTTTAAAAGCAGAGAGGGAATGGTTTGGGTCCATTGGGTATTTTTTATTTAAAAAAAAAAAGCTTTCTTCCCAGTACTGTACTTTTTAAATTACCCAGTTTCGCTATCTGTTCCCCACGCTCATGCTTTTGGTCTATTTAAGAGCAAGAGTGTAACATTAAGGTGATTTATAGCAATCTCTGGAGTGGAAGGGCAGAGACTTGGGTATTTTTTTCCTTTTCCTCAGGTGAAAAAAACCTCGAATGTTAACTCACGAGACATTACAACGACTGCTCCGCCAATCCTTGATTTACGAGCTCAAATTTATGAGTTAAAAATTATTATTCCACTCGCATATATTTTTTCCCTTGGCCGTTTTAGTGCTTGTGAAAGGTGAGGGGTTTGACAGCTCCTGGAAACAAAAACCTTTAATATCTCCCCGAGCGAGGCTCTCCCAGGCAAGAAGAGAGATGCCAGGAGGGCTTTTCCTCCCTGCTGCAGATATCGGTCGCTCCAGGCCGGCCCTAACCAAACAGAGCAGAAGGTTCGCTTGAGATAAGCCAGGACTAATTAGCGAAGTCTGTTCTGGGTGCCTGGGGACTCCCCTGGGATTATCCTCGGTGGCCGGATCAGCGCTGGGCTGGAGGGTGAGGCCGGGTGTGGGTGATGCCCATCATCCCCCCTGATATTTTCGGATCCTGCCCAAATTTTTTTTGGACACCTCCAGACTTGCTGACGGGGACACGAGGGGACTCGGGCTGTGCGCGGCGCGGCGGTGGTGGGTTGCCCTCCTCCGAGGTCGCTCTGGGATTATTTTTAAACGCTTTGGTGAAGTACCTCCCCTCTCCTCCATCCCCCGAGTGATACCAACTTTTTGGGCCTAAACTAAACTGGCAGCAGTCTTCAAAATATAACATGCGTGAAATACCAGGGAGCAAAAAATATCCTCTTTAAAGCATATGTCGCGCAGTGGCTTAGAGAGCCAGGGGATTAAAATCTTAGGGGAGCTTGGGAAATAATGCCAGAGCCCCTGCTGCACTTCATTAAAGTACATTTTTGATGCAGCTTGCCTTATTCAATAACAATTTAGTTGACCAAAAACTGAATCGAAAGGGACTGGCAACGGCGTAGCATTTTGTTGCATTTTTCATTTTCAGCATTTTTTCATGTCAATTTGCCATCTGCTGCCCCAGCAGCTATGCTCTGCCAGGGCAAGGCTGAGCCCGTCTCAAAGCGGTGGAGGGTTTGTGTGTGTGTGTGTTTGTGTATCCCAAACAAATTTAGATGGAGGTGGGCTCGGGCCGGTGCTCCCAGGGGGTCGGCTGGGCTGGGTGCTGAGGCTCACCCCCATGCCCAGCTCCCCATCAGCTCCTCTGCTCTACCCACAGCCATACGCCCCGCTCACGAGCCAAGAGACTTGCTCTGGCCACGCTTGGATGGGGTGAGTGTCTTGGGTTTCCCCTCCATCCCCACCTGTTGGGACTTAACCCCCATGTCCGCGGTCGTGGCGAAGCCCAAACGGCTTCAAAGCCGTCGGGGCGGCTCCGCGGCGGCGGGCGCGGGACTCTGTGGGGTGGACGAGGCTTTTGCCACCGTGGCCAGCGCTGCGGTGGGGATGCTGGGTTGGCTTCTGGTTTTACTGGCCGTGAAAATGAAGTGTGCATTTTTAGGTGGTTTGAATGGCAAAGCAGAAAGGAAGAGTTGCGCTGACCTTGGCTGCTTCCTGGGGGAATTCCCATTTTGAGGAAAAAAGTGTTTTTCTGTTGGAGAACATGCTTGGAAGGAGAAGGAGCAAGGATGCCTTGGTCTGTACCTTACCCCCAGGAGGGACTGCAGATGGTCCTGGTGTAAATCTGTCACTAAGGACATTTCATGTCCTGTCCCGTGGAGGACAAGAATCCCACAGCCTGACACAGGGAAACTCCAGCAGCTCCGAATATATTTGTGTTTGGTATTTCCAAAACCCTTGAATGCAGTGCTCCATGTTATGGAAAGTTCATTGGGAGAAAGGAGCCAATTTCAGCCTGGAAGGGCACAGAACGGCCGCTCAGATGGTATCTAATTGTTTTCATCTCCTTCCTCCCCTCGCTCCTAAAGTCGGGCAGATTTTTCTCCCCACAAATTGGCTCGAAAAGAAAAAAAATTGAACCCAGGCTGAGATTTTTGTGTTGCAAGTGTTTGGGGCGTGTTTCTCTTCAGCGCAGAGAACATCGCAGCCGGGCAGCCGAGGGCCTGGCTCTGTTTGTTTAATATTCCCTTCCAAACTCACGTGGCTTAAAGACGGCACGACCGGGCAGGGTGGCAGGAGGCACCGTGTGGTGCGGGGACGGGGTGCGGGGGGAGATTCCTGGCACTTCTCCTTTGCCTGAGTCCGTATGGGGCTAACCTGCCTTAGGGTGCATGTTTTCGGGTGCAGAGCCCCTTCTGTGCCCCTAGTCCGCCTGCCCATGGGTAGACCAGGTGCCCCACTCTGTGCCACCCGCCTCCTTCGAGGTGGGCACAAGGAGTTCAAGGGAGAGCCAGCACCAAGGGCTGTTAAACACATAGAGCTGGTCTGCAGCTTCGGGTGTCTCTGACAATGTCTGTTCCCTCCTGGTGCTCCAGTGGTATCCGTCCATCAAAGACCAGACGCTGGGCTAGAGGGATGCTTGGGATCCAGCCAAGTCCTTACATTCTCCTCCATCTACACATGCCAGGCATCACATAGACCTCTCTTGGCCATAGCCCTCCTCATCCAGGCGAGCAGGACAGAGTTATGGGTCACACGAAGACTTGAGTGATGCTCCTGAGGTCAAGTGAGAGCAAGAGGGGTCCCAGGGGAGCCGAGCAGCCAGGTCCAAATATGGATCCACCATGTGCATCTTCTCCAGGAGCAGCCGGCCAATGTTCCCACAGCGTGTGTCACGGTTCCCTGAATAACCAAGGCGTTCATACAAACAAAACAAAGAAACCCTCCGTCTCTCCGGAGACAAGTCACAAACAGAGAGCCAGGCCAGGCCCATTGATGGAGCTGGACACAGTGAATCACTCAACCAGCTGTAGTTCAAGCAATTTGGGTCAAATATGCACCCTGGCATCACGCCACCGACTTATCTTGCGTTTCACTTGTTGTACCTCAGCTCAGGGTTTGCCTTGCAGTTGCTTTTAGTTACCGGTAAAGTCTTTGGGGTTGAAGGTGCGTACCTGCTTATGCTTATTCCTTACCTAAGGAATCTGCTATGTTGGTTTTATTCCTATTTATTATTATGTCAGTTTTATTGCTGGCTAATTTTTACTGCAGCTGAACACAAAGGACAGCAAGAATAGTATTAGCAAAGAGCTTTACTGAGCTATTAATGTTCCCTGTGGGTGCAGGGTGAATTTAGACACTCGACAAGTGTATAAACGGGTCCATAAAACGTGCCCGGGGTATCCCAGCGGTGCAGCACCGAGGGCCAGGAGACTGGCCCACCTCCGAGCCGAGGGCTCGGTGCAGCTTCGGCTTAGAGAGCCTGGGCCCAGGGGACCTTTCTCCAGGATTACATCACCAGCATGAGGATGCTGAGTGTACTGTCTGGGAATCTAGAAGACGAGGGGGTTTTTTCTTTGAGATTATGTATATGATAAAATATGTTCTTTCTGACTCTCGGGCCGCCTGGAAAAGGGGCTGTGCTGCACAAGTGACGTCGCCTGATTTTCCAGTACCTGGGCGATGGCAGCTCCGTGTGCCGAGGCAGCCGCGGGGCTGGGCTGGGGCAAGGTCCCCTTCGCCGCCGTGTCCCTGCCCGGGTTGCAACCTGGCGTTGCTGCGGGCAGAGACCGCGTGGCCGCTGTGCCCGCGCAGGGAGGTGCGTGCAGCACCGTCTTCTGCGAAATGGGGTCAAAACCGTGCCCTCGGGGACTGCCCCACGGCTCTGGCAGGGGTTGGGGTGCGATGGGGATGCTTGGCCAGCTCTACGCACACGGGTACCGCTGTGGGGATGCTCTGAACAGTCAGAAGCTCGGCCAGGGTGGCTTTATCTGTGCTGTCTCTATCTCCTTAGCGCTGCTCATGCTGTTTGGTGAGGCTTTAAGCAGCTGTGGGATGCAGCTTTGTACGGCAATAAAACCTGGCGCTTCCAAGCGCTCCTGGCAGGGGATTTTACCCCAAAAGAGAGAGCGAGGTGGGAGAAGGAGCGGAGCGGGTGCAGCTGGGAGCCCTCCCGAGGCTGTGGGGCACGCGGAGCGCAGCCTCTGAG
Organism: Pelecanus crispus; assembly: GCF_030463565.1. Taxonomy (NCBI): domain Eukaryota; kingdom Metazoa; phylum Chordata; class Aves; order Pelecaniformes; family Pelecanidae; genus Pelecanus; species Pelecanus crispus. The sequence continues at coordinate 2,342,365 of NC_134653.1, read as the reverse complement.
GACCGAGGGAGCTAGCCAGAGCCCCGTGAGGATGGATGAGCGCTGGGAGGAGGAAGGCAGAGCAGGACTTTGCTGATCAGCTCTACACTGGCTCCTGTGTGCAATGCAGGAGCAAAAATGGGGGGCAGAGAGCAGGCCAGGGGCTTTCCCCGCGGGGGCAAGCCGCTTTGCACAAGTGTTTGCCAGCGGGCTGGGGGGAGGCGAAGAGGATCCAGTTCCTAAATTGGAGGCTAGCTGGAAAATGGAGGTCTGCCCCCGGGCAGCTGGGGATTAGCCGTGGGGATCTGTGGAAGGGGGTAGAACGTCGGGCTTCCTTCGGTCAAGATCACAGGGACATAGTTGAGCGCCGGCCAATGCATCTTGCAGGCCAGCGCTCCGCAGACAGACTCCACCTCCCGAAACAACCGCATTGCATCGGGCTTGGCAGCCCCACTCCATCTGGCAGCCCCCTCCCGAACAGGCTCAAAACTGAGCTCAGATGGAGCCAGAATAACCTCTCGTCCCAGGAGGGGACAAGAGGAGGGCAGCAGGACCCACATCATTTTTGGTGTTGGCGTTGGGTCTGTCCCGCAGGTGCAACACCCTCGGGAGCACCCAAATGGGTGGGAGAAGGGTGACTGAGCTGAGCATCGCCCTCACCCTGGGGTGCAGAGTTCGAGGAGCCCCTAGTCATGACCCTTCATCTCCTCCACAAGCCTTTCTGGATGGAGGAGGGAAATGGGGACAACTCCTTGCCCCTGTTCCTGACCCAGCCCTGGCGCCCGCCGAGCCCACCGAGGGCTTTTGGCTGGTGGGGAGGGATGCTCGGAGGGACTGGTTTTTCCAACCAGCGTTGCTGGCCAGCTGAGCCCGGGGTACGCCGAGGAGTGAAGCTTCTTTAAAAGCCCCCAAAATTTGCTCCGATTCAACGTTTCAGCAAAAAACTGAAATTTTAGTATGGGGTGGGGGGGGAAGCCAGAATTAAAATGTCGGTGGAGATCTTTAGCAAATCGTTCAGATCCTCCATCCTCCCCAAGTACAGAGGAGGCTGGAGTTGCTCCAAAACTGCAGTTTTAACCAAAAGAAGCTAAAACAAACAAACAAACAAACAAAAAACCCAAAAACACTTGGCCGTCTTTTTCGTCGTCCCCTTCCCCCTCCTTTTTGATCGTCTCTGTCTTGTACAACCCTGGTATAGGCAGATAACTGAGGATTTCACCCATCTTTTCAAAGTAGCGTAGAGGAAGAAAGCAGCCTTTGTAAAGGGGTTTCTGAAGTTCTCTGTTCTGGGAAGGTTGGAAATAGCACAAAAACATCCTTTCTCGCTGTATTGTGTCGCTTCCAGCTCTAAGCTCCACCACGACCCAGATGTTTAGATGCTGATGCTGAAAGGGAAAATAAGAGCCATGGCGAGAAAGCGAGGAGAGTGGGGATGCTGTGTGAAATTTGCTTCTAGAAACCTGCACTGCTTTGGGTACAGCGTCCGTCTTTTCAAAGCAGGGAAGAGAACTGGAGAAGGAGACTCAGACACTGGGAATTAATATCTTAATTCAGTAGGGATAGCAATGGCTGTTAGGCCAACTGCACGTCTCCTATGGGCAACCGTATAGTTTCGCTTTAAGACAATATGCACGTTTGGCCTCGAACGTATTCAGGGTTTGGTACTATCAAGCATTTTTTTAGAATCATAGAAATCATAGATGCTATCAAGCATTTTTTTCTGCCTTTTGATCTGATTCTCCCCTTTTCACCGCATTGCTCCCAAGTTTTCCCCACCTCAGGACGATTATTGGTGTGAGTTCATAGGTCTGCTTTTAAAATTATCTTTATTGAGAAGGAGGAGGAACCTCCTTAGGCGGCTGTATGGAATAACTTTGTTATTACCTAATTGATTGGACAAGGGCAGTTAAGTGTGAAACTCTTCTTTATTGTCCGTATCCTCTCTCTAATGATCCCGTCTCAGCAAGAACATCTCTGAATGTCTGGTCCATGGTCCCTCTATAGTTGTTCTGCCTCAGCAAGCATTCCTCCAAATGCCCAAGCTCCTAATCCGTCCCTTCCAGAGGGGTCTTGGCATGGGGGTTCGCAGTCAGCTTGAGCTGAGCAAAGTCCACGCTGATGCGGGAAGGGGGTAACCCCCCGGCGCTCCGGCCCGCGCGTCCCCGCTGTGCCGGCGTCGGTGTCCATCCAGCTGCCGGGATGCGTGTCCAGCTGGATTTTGTGCTGGAGAGAGGGGCTGGGACCGGACTGAGTGCACCCAGATGTTGATGGCAGGGGAGAAAGCGGTGCTGCAGCTTTTCCCCCACCCTGCCAGCCGTCCTGGGCAGAGGGATGTTAGGAGGGGTCAAGGCACCATCTCCCACCCGTCCTAAACCCGCTGCTGCCAGAGCACAGGTTGTCCTGGCCAAACCCCGGAGCAGGAGGTGGGAACTGAACTCGTCTCTGCTCTGGCAGGCAGAGGAGCGAGACGAACTGCTCCGGCGCTGACTTTTCGGAGCCTGAGCCCTGGCTCTCATCGCATGCCTGGCTACGGGCTCGTCCCGTCGGCGGGGCCCCGCAGCCGCCGCTGCGGAGGGGAGAGGGGACGTTTCCGTCCTGCACTCTCCTGCCTTCCCCGAGGGATTAGGGCACAGACCGGGGTGCTTTAAAAACAAAGCCTGGAGCCTGCAAAGGTTGTGCGGCTGGAGGGACAAAGCTGATTCACCGTCTGCGGTGGCAGGCAGCCACGGAGCAGCAAACCGTATGGTGGAGCTGGGTGGGAGGAGGAGCTGGGCTCCGCGCTCGCCCGCAGACCCCAGGAATATGTCATGCAAGGGTCCCCGGGTGCCCTGCGCGGGATGACCTGCCCGGGGATGCTGCGTGTCCCTGCCCCGTGGTCAGCCTTCGGCTCGGAGCCTGTCCCCGGAGCACGAGCGGTGGTTATTGCTTTGGAGGGACGGGCTGTGGGTCAGTGGTTGCAGGGACAACCCCGCTGCCCAGCTCCTCCGCAAGCTGCCTGCGGGCAGGTGGATGGGTGCAGTGTCAGAGGCTGTGCCGGAGAGGACCCCCCCACCATCGCCCTGGGCTTGCACAGGGCCGAGCCGGTGCTCGCGTGTGCTGCAGGTCCCCCGCCGTCCTGCTGTCCCCAAGCACCCTCCTCGCCACCCTGACCTCCGCACTTCGCCAAACGGGAGGGTGGTCAGAGACCCCCACGCTTTCTCCCCATCCCCGCTCCCACCCTCCCTTTCCCCGCTCGTGCCTAATTCAATTTTCTTCTCCCAAAACAGCTCCCCATAGCTTGACCATTAACAAATGGAGTTGGCCGGAGGCCTCGGTGACCATTTGCATGCTAAACCTGCTGCCGCCGCTGCCTGCCAGCCGGGCCCCGGGCACCCGCGAGCCGCGCCGGCGCTGCCAGCATCCCGCTTTCGGCGCGCCGCGGAGAGCTGCCAAATCGCAGCGGCGCTGGTGCCAATTCAGAGAGAAAGGGGCGAGGGAGCAGCACACAAAGAGCGGTTTATAGCCCGGCCGGGCACCTGACACGGGGAGGAGGGAGGGCTGAGACGTGCTTAGCCCTGATAATCCCCAGTTTGAGTTTAATATTTTTTTTTTTTTTTTAATCAAAAGCACAGCAACAGCTGGGGCTGAAGCTTTCCAGGAGATGAACTCATGAACAACTGTTCAAAATAACTTTATTCGTACTGCTATTAGATCAGTCCACTGGGGAGCAACCAATTATTTTTGATTACTCAAGGCAGATAAGGCTGGGGTAGAGCCGAAAACCACGCGCCGCAAGGGATCAAGGGCACCTCGTGCCTTGGGCACGTCGGCTGTGCTGCTCCCTGGCAGGTCACGGGCACCCCGCACCCATGGGAGCCCCCAGCACCCATCTGAGCTCCCTCCACGGTGCCGAGGGATCGTGCTGGGGGGAAGCACAGCAGGTTGGGGGTTTTTGCCTGGGGTTTTGCAGGCGCGCACCGTGCAGGAGGCACTCGTGTGCTGCGGGCGGGCTGTGGGGATATTGGCAGGCAGGTGCGTGCCATTTCTGCCTAAAACCCAATTAACGGTGATGCTGCAGAGCTAATTAGCCTGTCCGAGGTTGGTCTGTCCATCTCGTTCATAAGCCCCAAAGCCGGCACGGCATCAGCACAGGGAAATGTGAGGGGTTTGGAGCAGGACGGGTCCCTTCGCAGCGGCCGAGACAAGCAATGCCCGGACTCGTGGTGCAGCAGTGCCTGTGGTCCCGTGTACCCGGGGAAGCATCGCAGGGCTCCGAGCAGGGCAGTGCCCGGTCGCTCGCCCTTTTCCCATCCTGCAGACCAGACTTGAAGTGCTTGCCGTCAGCTGAGGCCAGTGCTGGACATTTTTGCTTTCCAGCATGACATCAAGCAAACCTGAGCGTGAGATCTGTTAGCCAGCAGGATAATCTCCCCAGGGAGAGAAAGGTGGAAGCTAAAACACTAAAAACTGGGCTGCAGGGAACAGCCTGCACTGGCCAGGAGACAGACTGCATGATCTAATAGGTCTTTTCCATTTCTCGCTCCTGTGATTCAAGAAGTCTTGTCACTAGGGATTTTTTAAAAATAGACTGGATGAAACAGAAGACGGTGGATGTAGGGATCAGTCCTGCCTTGGCTGGGAGGCAGGTTGGTCTAACAGGACTTTTCCATCGCGCTGTTCCATGATTAATCGAGACAAGAAAAGAAAAGAAAAAGGAAATTGATAAACACAATAGTAATTCCATCCAGGGTTTGCCTTAGTCAAGTTATTACAATCCTGACATCATGTCTTGAAAAGAAGGCTGGAAATAAATCTCTAGTAGATAATATCTGCTCGCTGGGGATGGAGAGGTGCACCAGGCTGCCGGGGGCTTGAGGAGTTAATGCCTTTGGTGGTCCCCTCCCCAAAAAGCTGCTTCTCCCGATTTCACTGGGTCTCAAACCAGTGACAGGAGCACGTGGCTTCCAAGGAGACCTCGCACCTTCTTCTGCCTGTGCTCCTCAGCCCGTCCTGCTAAAATCGCCGTCCCGCCTTGAAAAAAGCATTTTCTGAAGGCATCTCAAGGTGGTTGGGAAGTTTCTTTCCTGCCTGGTCACGTAATCAGGACAAAAGCTGGGAAGTTTGGGGTTTGCTTGAGCTGTGGGGGTGTGCAGTCTCCGGACAGCAGTGGTCTCCCAATGGATGCTCCACCACGGGGTCCACGTGGGAGCGGGTCCTCGCCCGCAGTGCAAGCTCTCCTGGGGAGACCTCAAATTTGGACCAGCCCGAGCTATCAGCTATTCCCGGTAGCCCCACGCTCCGGGGGTGCACCTCAGGTGAGGCAGGATGTCTACATGATGCAAATCAGGATTTTTTCTGTCCCTTTGGCCTTTATGGCCGCTGCTGTGGATAGGTGTGAAAGACACGAGCGAGGTCGCTCAGATATGTGCCTCAGCCCACAGACGCCTCTCCAGCCCTCACCGACGGCGCTGGGAACTCAGAAATTGCTGTTTCAGGGGGGCAAATTAAATATTCTTCCCTTTTTTTTTTTTTCCTAAATGGTCTCCACTAATGGACGGTCTCAGTCTGGAATTGATTTGACTCCAGTCACCAGAGCTGCTGCTACCGGGGATTTCATAAGAGTCCACAAGGCCTTTAATCTTTTCCTCTACAAATAGGTATGATGTAAAACCCAAATCCTGACCACCTCGTGGTTAGGAGTCTTGTGGCACTTGCAGCCGGAGCCTGGAGTGCGAGCCCTGGGGTCCTGGCCAAACTCCAGCTGGGGAATTTGTGTTCTGCCTCCGCGTCCCCCGCAGCTTCATCCGTGGAAATCAGAGCTGCTCCCGTCCGGTCCTGGCTGTTCCCGCCGCACCACGACGCTCACTGAAACAGCCTCTGCACCCTGCCCCGGGGAGGGATGCATTGCAGGGGCAGGGCTTGCTTTTTTGCTCATTTAGTTTCTTTAACAAGCGAATTTTTGCCTGTGAGCACACGCTCCACTGCACTTCTGCAAGCAGCCCCTGCGCTGCCTTCCTCCGCTCCTAGGGCTGCTGCTTGTCGCGCTGGTGGAAAATCCCAAACGAAATCCCACCTGTAAAGGAGAAAGCCAGAGGAAGACACACAGCTCTGCTGCACCTTCCAAAGGTCTGACCATCCCCAGCCCAGGAAATTCCCTGGCTACATTCGGACCCGGCGCAAGGCTGAGTGTCCCGGGGTGGAAAGCTGTAAAAAAAAGTATCGCAATATTCAGAGAGCAGAGCTTTGAATATTGCACCCAGACATTCTCACACGGCATCTCTCTGCACCCTTAGCAGATGGAATACATATATAATTTTTTTTTAAAACAGCGGCCCAGTTGCTCACTCCAGCAAAGGGCGCGACACAGAGGTGGGCTATCACGACATCTTTAAAAATCCTCCGCGTCCCCCCTGTCGCGATCTGCAGGCGACAGTGCCCTCTAGTGCAGCCTGGCCCCCCCCCCGGCCCCCCTTTAGCCCCATAAATCCGCAGCTTAACGGGCAGGGCCACGTGCACAGCAGACCCCTGCCCACATGCCCCGGCTGGCAGCACCCTTTGATTTTTTTTTTTTTTTTTTTTGAAAAATAAGGATTCTCAGCATGACATTTAATTTTTTATTTCTCCCTCCCGCTGATGGGTGCAATCCTGACCCCGCTGCAGCCAGCACCGGTGTTTCTGCCCGGCTAAAGGCACCCGCTGGGGACCCCCAGCCCCAGTGATGGGCTCTCACGTTTTGGGGTTGCTCTGGGTGCTCAGAGCAGTTTCTCATTCGGGAACGCTTTTGCACAGGGCTGCCCTGGGGTGCAGGACAACCTGGCGCCGTGGGCGTCCCTGCCCACCGACACGGCCCCTCCAGGTGCTTCTGACACTTGGGTACTACTGTCCCCTGTCCTCCCCTCCTGTCCCTCCTTTGCCTTTCAGGGCGAGGGAAGGTGGTCTTCATGGACGGGGACATCGCCAGCGAAGCACTGAATGCCACATGGTGATACTAGTGGAGACCAGGCTCAACCCACGTGGAGATCAAGCGGCTCTGGATGGGTGGGAGATGCCTCCTTCAGATGCCAGCATCCAGCCCTGCCAGCCCTGAGGACACAGCTCCTGTCTCCCACCTCTCTCCTCAGGGTATGGGGTCCACCAGCCATGAGGACACGGCTCCTGTCTCCCCACCTCTCTCCTCGGGGTACGGGGTCCACCAGCCATGAGGACACGGCTCCTGTCTCCCCACCTCTCTCCTCAGGGTACGGGGTCCACCAGCCATGAGGACACAGCTCTTGTCTCCCCACCTCTCTCCTCGGGGTCTGGGGTCCACCAGCCATGAGGACACGGCTCCTGTCTCCCCACCTCTCTCCTCAGGGTATGGGGTCCACCAGCCCTGAGGACACGGCTCCTGTCTCCCCACCTCTCTCCTCGGGGTCTGGGGTCCACCAGCCATGAGGACATGGCTCCTGTCTCATCACCTCTCTCCTCAGGGTAGGGGGTCCACCAGTCCTCATGCAGGTAAGGACCTTCAGCAATGCCTGAGACTACAACAGGCACCTGGGGCTGCTCCTGCCAGGCTGGTTTCAGGGCCGCAGGACAAGGAGAGGTGGCCAGGGATGGGTTGGAGGGTGGAGAAGCACCCAGGAAGCCACCGGGACACATTTGGCTGGTCTGAACCTGATGTGGTAAGAGCTGAGGAGAGCCCGTCCTGCCCATGGGGTGCCGGTGGTGGGTGCGGAGAGGAGGAGGGCTGCCGGCTGGCACAGGTACAGGGGAGCACAGGCGGTGGGACCAGGTGGGGTTCCCCAACTCCTCGCGTCAGACCTTCGCCCCACAAGTCAATCAAGGCACATTTTAGATTCCATTAAGGTTTCTGCTCTTTCCAGCTCTCTCAGGAGACCTCTCTGTAGATGATTAGAAACCCTCTTCTATTTTCCAGCCTAAGTATATTCGTGGGCAGTGTTTTCTTCCTTCTTTTCTCATGACCGTGCTGGAGTTTAACCAGCTCTTTCCTGCTCATCAGTGTTTGTAGGTAGCAATCCAACCCCATCTCGCACTTCACTTGCGATCCGTCTCCTTCTCCCAAGTAGCTAGTGATAGGACAAGAGGAAATGGGCTCAAGCTGCATCAGGGGAGGTTTAGATTGGATATTAGGAGAAATTTATTCACAGAAAGCGGTCAAGCATTGGAACAGGCTGCCCAGAGAGGTGGTGGAGTCCCCATCCCTGGAAGTGTTCAAAAAACGGGCAGAGGTGGCACTTTAGGACATGGTTTAGTGGGCATGGTGGGGTTGGGTTGATGGTTGGACTGATGATCTTAGAGATCCTTTCCAATCTTAATGATCCCTAGTTTTTACTTTCATTATAAATAATCCAGCCAGCAAGGCAGGAAACATGAAATTGCTACTTTGCCCTTAATGGGTTTAGTGGTGGACTTGGTAGTGTAGGTTAATGGTTGGCCTGGATGATCTTAAAGGTCTTTTCCAACCTAAACGATTCTAGGATTCTGTGATTCATTTCCCTGGGCACGACACCCCAAGGTCTCTGGTCTTCCCCAGCAGGTCCCACCATGGCTCAGGAAGGACGGGGATCATACCTCTGGGCGATGCCTGGAGATGTCAGGGAGTGTCAGTCTCGGGTGTTGTCCCTGCTGGCCACCCCTGCAGGGAATTTCCATCTTCCCATTGCTGATGGGTTTTTTCCCCACTCTTGTGCCTGCAGCTCCCTCGGAGGACGAGGCGGAGGAGGTCTGTGGTGTACCGCAGCCTGCACAGTCATGGAGCAAGTCATGACCCCCGCTTCTTCGGGCTCGGGCGCTGCGGGGTGCCCCATTACCTGCCCTCACCCTCAGCCTCTCCAAACTTGCGGCTATTAGGACACTGGCCCGGGGAATGGTGAGCGTCCCTGGGTGATGCTACAACTTCAAGAGCACTTAATTAATTACACCTCCCAGTAGCACTACCTGCCTTGCTTCACTTCTCCAGCTCAAAATCCTGCCTGGGGATGGGAAGGGACGTGGCCATCTGTCCCCAGGCACCGGCGGCCACCCCTGTCTGCGCCGTCCTGCTCGCTGCGAGGCTTTCACAATAACCTCAGCCAAACAACATTATATTCTGCTGAGGAAAAGTCTGCGTTTTCTGCCTAGCTCTCTGTTAAAGCAGTCTGGAAGCGGGGACTGAACGCTCCCGGCGTGGCACGAGCATGATGCAAAAAGTAACTCCCTTTGCCAGAGCATCCCTACCTGGGGATGGCGGAGGCGGGGAGGTCTCCAGGAGGGATGCAGATGCAGATGTTTAATAACACTGAGACACGAGCAGGGTCGTTAGCGTTCACGGCTATCGGCGCTGCTTAACCACGCACGCGTTTATTTTCCTTGGCCCTGACAGAGAAATGTGCTCCTCGAGGACTTTTCATTAAGCAAAAAATTTATGAAAGAGGATGAAAATTGTGTTTTACTGTCTGAGGTCTCGGTCAGTGCCATTTCTTCAGACGCTTTAATAATTCATCTTGGCAAGGACTGAGAAAATTTCTCCAGTGAAACAAAAAATCTAACTTCCACATTTGGAGTCAGTTGCATCGGCCGGTTCCGTCCCCGGCATGGACCGATGCCCGGAGCAAGGACCTGATCCCCTGGGGATTCAAAACAAAAGCGAAACACCTCACAATTTATGTCCAGTGAAAAATAACGTGTACATGATGTAAAGCGTTATTGGGATTTGATGCTAATTTTAGTGGTCACCTTGGCTGCGTTTGAGGAAGTTGCCGGTGCTGCCAAGAGCAAATTTACCTGATGATGAATGAGGAATCGGAACATAAAATAAATAAATATCAGCAACACCTTTTTTTTCCCTTCTTTTTTGGCAGATCGGTGTCATCCAAGGTCACACATTTGTGCAGTAGGAGAACTACTGCCAGAGCTTAGCGCTTTAAAATCATGTTCAAGTAAAGAGCAGCATCTTTAAATGCTGGATTGCAAAAAGAAAGACTAAAGTAGAGTCTCCCAAAAATTCTTGCCCATTCGTTACATTTTCATGTTGGCATTAATCTTCTCTCCTTGTGCTCAGGCTTAGAAGCAGCTTGCCATGAACTTCTGCAACAATTCCTTGTTTTCCTCCTCGAAACCAGGCCTGAAAACTCCCGTGCTGGGTACCGACCGCTCTACATTCGCCCTTTTTCTCCTGTTCGTGGAAAAACTTTCGAAAAGTTGCGCTCCGAGATGGAGAAAAAGGAAGATTTCTTTTGACCAAACGCAACAAATCTCAACAAGCAGGGAAGTCTTTTGTTTCCATCAGCAGTTTTCGGAGAGCGGGAGCGGTTCCTGGCCAACTCTCAGCGTAAAGTCAAGCCAGGCTCTGCTCGAGGGGCGGCAGAAGCTCCCCGTGGAGAAGCTCATCCCAGAACGGCCCCAGGCAGGGAGTTGTCTCTGCTTCCCTCTGAAGCGCGCTGGCCACCCTCAGAGGACGGATACCGGACCGCAAGCCTGGGGGAAATACAGCCATTCCCAAATTTTTATGATTTCTTTTAATTACTCCAGGCGGGAGTTTAGAAGGAATGAGCGTTCTCAGGCTCACGGCACCGCAGCGATGGGAAGCAGAGCGTTGGATGCTCATTTCTCCGTGCGCTTCCCAAAATCCGACACAAACCCTCTGCAAGTTAAATCTGCAAAACGGCTCGGGAGCAAAACAGGCAGGAGCCCTCCTGAAGTGACCCCTGGTCCCACGGGCTCAGAGGCCAGCAAGTGTCACTGCCTACCTTTCCAAGCTGTTGCTAATTACTGAAAGCATTTTATTAAAAAAAAAAAAAAAAAAAAAAAAAGCAGGAAGTTCCCCCGTTAAAAACCACAAGTTTTATTTGCATGTAATACAGCCATTCTGTGGTTTTGGAGATGGCCTTTAAAGATTTAGGGGTTATTTTATTTTTTATTTGTTTCCCCCCTCAAAAGAGGATGCGGAAAGGAGATGTGTAAGGTTACAGAAATAACGCAACCTACAAAGGGAGGCGGACAGAAAGTTTGCGTTACATTAAGCAGGAGAGACAGGGCACAGCTGAATTTATAGCAACCCTCACAAAAAATGATAAATGGAAGTTGTAGTTTTTATTGGGGGGGGGGAGCAGATCATGGGTGAGGGAACAAAATAATAAAAAACGCATAAATTAGAGATGTGGCTTGACGGTTGGGAGTAGAAAGCGTTTGGCTCATATATAATGTGAGTTTCTTCTGGAACGTGATCCAGAGCAGTGCATGGAAATAACCTGCAAAAAGATGTTCTATTAAGTCATTTTAGGGTGAACTTTCTCTATCACGGCTCTGTCAACCGATGCCCCGAGAGGGGCGGCTGCGCTTTGCTTCCCACCGCTCCCGAACGTGTCCTGCAGCAACCGCCCGCACTCGGCTGTCCCGCGCTGAGCTGCTCCAGGTTAACCTGTCCGGATATTTAATATGTACGGGATGAAATGAAGAGGAGGCTGAGGGGAGACCTGATCGCTCTCTACAACTGCCTGAAAGAGGGTGTAGCGAGGTGGGTGTTGGGCTCTTCTCCCAAGTAGATAACGATAGAATGAGAGGAAATGGGCTCAAGCTGCATCAGGGGAGGTTGAGATTGGATATTAGGAAAAATTTCTTCATGGAAAGGGTAGTCAAGCATTGGAACAGGCTGCCCAGAGAGGTGGTGGAGTCACCATCCCTGGAAGAGTTCAAAAAATGTGCAGAGGTGGCACTTTGGGACATGGTTTAGTGGGCATGGTGGGGTTGGGTTGATGGTTGGACTGATGATCTTAGAGATCCTTTCCAACCTTAATGATCCCTAGTTTTTACTTTCATTATAAATAATCCAGCCAGCAAGGCAGGAAACATGAAATTGCTACTCTCCCCTTAATGGGTTTAGTGGTGGACTTGGTAGTGTAGGTTAATGGTTGGCCTGGATGATCTTAAAGGTCTTTTCCAACCTAAACGATTCTAGGATTCTCTGATTCTATGAAATCCGTCGTACAGGACCAGTGCACAATTTAAGCCCCATACGAGCCTGGCGAGACGCTCTGTATTTCTGCTCCTGGCTTTAGGAGAGGCTTTGCTGGCTGGGGGGCAGCTAGCTGCCTGTTTGTGCACCCACCCGGCCGCATCGGCTGCTGGTCCCCGGCCATTATTGCATTGCCCCTCGGGGCCACCGGCTTTTACCCAGCAAAGGGAGCACCCGTGCGGGAGCCTCCGTCGCCGGGAGAGTGCAGGAACGTCTGCCCACGCAGCCGGGAGGAATCCCGGTGCTCTGAGGATGTTTCTTCCCTCCAGCCCCAGGCTGAAGCCGCTCAGCGCATTGTCGGCAGGAGCTAACGGGTCCCCGGCTTGCCCCCGGCGAGGTGGCCCATGGAGGAGCTGGCGGCTGGCTTCCCAGCAGCAACAAGATTATCTAGCAAGAAAATTAAAAAGAAAAAAAAAAAAAGTCGCAGAAAAGACACATACCCATGCCAGAGTTTTGGAGCACAAGGCCCGTTTGCAGCCCATACAGACATTTGAAGGGAAGAAACCATTCCCTGGTCAGAGCTGCCTTTGCAAGGCGGCGGGCAGCGGGGCTGTGCCTGCCCCATCGCCACGGAGCGCTGCTTCGGCGGGAACTTTTTCATGTGTCTGCCAGCAAAAGCAGTCCCGGGGAGACAGGAGCAGGGGGCGAGGGCAAAGATTTTACCAGTAGAGAAATGTTGGCAGTGTTTGTAAGCCTCACCCTTCCCCCTTCCCAAAAAAAAAGAGAAAGCAGGATGAATCCTAGCCCGAATGGACTGTAGTTTTTCACGGGCAGTGCCCCATCTCCCGTCGCTGCCCATGTGCCAGCGCTTGTGCCCAGCCTGGAGCCCAACATCCCAGCCAGGTCCCAGATCTCCGTGGACATCTCCGCACCACACGCGCTACCAGAGCCCCTTGGCCGCAATGGCTTGTGCAGAACATCCCTTCTTTCCTCGCTCTGCGTTTCGAAAGGATGAGCGTCCCCGGAGGGTTTTATGGCTTGCCATAGGAACAGAGTGACTCCAGGTCTGCATGAGCAAATAAAAGGAGTGGGAACAAACCGAGCGTCTTTCCGTGACACATTTCCACCCACCACATGTTTCTCAAAGAGCAGCAGACTCGCAGCGCCCCAGACTTTCCAAGTCCTGTCCTGACAGCCAAGTTTGTCTCTAAACCTGCCTGGTTTCTTTGGGTTTGAGTCCATCTACCAATCTCTTTTTTGATGCCAGAAATGCCTCCACGAGCCAAATTTCCCTGGTAATTGTCCTTTGGATTAGTTTGGAAAATTGCATAAGCCCTGGGTTAGAGCTGGCTGCATCTCTCATCCGAGTGCCTAAGGCTTCATGGGGCAAAGACTAAAGAGCTGCGAAATGCAGAGATATAACAGATGTTGACATGTAGTGAAAATACTAGACGCAGGAGCCTAAGACAATAAATCTGAAAAATTAACACATAGGAGAACGAAAAAAGGAGCAATATGTTTTGGTAATCATTCTGAACTGCTGAACCCTTCTCCTGCAGTTCAAAAATCTCTGGTATTAAGCAGATGTCATTCAACCAATGATTAACACATTACCGAATTTCTCCAGTCGTTTAATAAAAGTTTTACATAACATGCAGGTAATTGCTTCCAAATGTCAAGGTAACAATGTGGGCTTCTATGGATGGCATTGTTTCCAGCATCAGGTGAAAACCCCTCTTGTTGCCTTGATATCGGGCAAAGTCCCGCTGCGAAGACCCCGCGCCCGGCCAGCTGCTTTTCCCGTCGCTCCTCTGAATGCCAGAGACAAAGAAACAGGCTGGGAAGAGTCAAAGCCGTCAGTCTGGGAATGGTTTCTTCCCTTCAAATGTCTGTACGGGCTGCAAACGGGCCTTGTGCTCCAAAGCTGTGGCACGGGTATGTGTCTTTTCTGCGACTTTCTGGGTTTTTTTTAATTTTCTTCCTAGATAATCTTGTCGCTGCTGGGTGCAAGGAAGTGATGGAAAGAACAGGGTGAATGGGAAGGGCTGGGCAGCAGGAATGGGGTGTTGCTCTTCATAGCAGCCCTTGTGCTGAACCCAACCCGTGCTCAAAATCTGAAATCATCCATCGTGAGATCAGGAAAAAAGTCATCGCAACCAGTTTATTTGCTGGGGAACTGTCCTGATGTACAGCCGGGGGTACTTGCTTTGCACCGGTGCAGGATCTCGCCTGTTATTTCAGTGTCAGGGCAGGAGTGAAGTGTGAGAGTGATGGATGTTCAGGGACAGGGGAGCCTGACAGGCTGCAAACTCTGTGCAGACTCAGGGAATTGCTGGCTAACCGCTTTCAAGGCTGCAAATGAGCTTCCCAAATCATTAGAGCCAGAGAACAGGATACCTTTAAAACAACCAGTCTGTCATGAGACGTATCCTATATCTGTCAGAGGCCAGCGTGACTCCGTTGGAATCTGTGACAAAAATCTAGGGAGGGCTGTAAAAAATGCATGTTGATGCGGTCTTTTTGATGTGACATTTCTTTTTAGGCAGCCTTAAGTGATTTCTGCTGCCACCGCAGGTAGCACGTGCCATCTCTGCTGACCAGCATCTCCACTACGGCTCTCGCTGCTGCTGAGATGAGCAGGGCTGAGAAAGCAGGACTGTCCCGTGGTCTTGTGAACGGAGAGAAGACATGTCCACAGTGCAGACGCTGTCGGTGCAGTGCTCTGTGGCAGACTGCAAGCAGCCCAGATGCCCAGGAACATGGCCGGGTTACTTCATCTCTGCGTGTTCCAGTTCCTTGGCTGTAGAAGAGGGATTATACCAGCGCTGACCCTTCCTGGACACCCATGAGCACAGGTCTGTTGATGGCCAAGGACGCACAGGTAGATTCCCTGCAGCGTGATCCTTGTGTGGTATTAATAGCTGATGCCACAGCCAAGACCCAGGGCCCATGTCAAGACCTTGGGCACATTTTGGTTGCCTGATGGTAGGTGCCTGGTGCCGTTTAGGTACCCTGCAGGACCCCAGCTGGCCTCCAGCTGCTCTTCCAGCAGGATCAGGTGTCCCATAGGTCCTGGCAGCCCCACGATTTGCCCTGAGACCCCAGAGCATCTCACATGGCAACAGATACTTCTGTTTAGGGCCCTGAATCCCACCCTTGCTTCCCTGGAGGGTAGGTTTCACTTGGTAGTGACTGTTGCCCTTGGGTCTTGTTGGTGGCCACCTTAATGCCATGGGCTGATGGGGGCCACCGTTCGCGGTGCCAGCACTGGGGTTGACCGTGTAGGCTTTCCTGCACCTGGGAAGTTTGGGCCTATTCCCACCACTACTGCTCGTGTCCGCTGCTACGGACAGAATGATTTATGGACACGTTATTAAAACGGTATTTTCAGCCTCAGAGCATGAGGGAACCGGTGGGTGGTACTGGAGGCAACATGCCCGGGGAGGATGGGGGTGCTCCTCAGACCACCTGGCTTCTCAACAGAGATGAACAGTAACAAGGCTGGCTAACAGGCTGGCCCAAACCACCAGAGAGGAGACACTGGAGCAGGTCTAGCCTCGCTCAGGAGGAACAGATTAGCTAGGAAACATCTCCTACCTCCTCCTGCGCTTAACATCATTCATCAACCACTTCTGCTCTCCATCACTGTCAGGCATCGAATTTTTGCACATGGATGGGCTGCTCAGAGACAGGGGAGATGGTAATGCAGGCTGGGGTAAGGAAAGCAGATGCAAACTATGGTGAACTGATCCAACCATGCACTTTCTGCGAGGGTGCAGCATATCAGAATTACTGCCGTGCCCAACCTGCCGGCGAGCAGCTGGGTGTGCTTGGCATCTGCAGGGTTCTTCTCAGATGAGTTCATCACAGTTTCCAGGCAAAGATGTGGAAAACATTTGCAGGGCATCTGCTCCCCCACCCTCACACCTGGAGACCTTCTGCCTTCACCTCTTTGAACGATAGACTGCGCTCACTCATCGCCTCTGGGACCTGGCCCTGCTCCTCCGGACCCGCTCATCACGCCATGCCAGATGGGTCCCTCCTGCCTTTTAAGCAGACAAGAGCAGCGTACGATTTCATGGTCGCGCCGGCGTTGCGTGCACCTGCCTGCAAACTGCTCGAGCCCCTGCCGGCGCCGGGCATGCCGGCACACGCTTGTGTGCGTGGTGAGTACCGGGGCAAGATCAGCGACGCAAAGGGAGACATGCTCATGCACAGCCCCGGGATGGCAGTGCGTGAGGTCGTTTGGAGGAAGAAAACAGGATGGCAGTAGCATCACTGGATTTCCAAGCCTGGAAATAATTTTGAAAAAAATTGGTTTGTTTTCTTTTTTTTAAATAGGAACATTTCATCTTTTCTATCACGTCCACATCAACTTTTATTATGAATGAAAACCTGGCTCTTTTTTGTGTTTGCTTTGTGGCTTTATGAAGACATAAATCCGTGGATCTCGGTTCCTGCATGTCCTTATGGGACTCCTAGAGATACCGGTGTGCCCCAGTGATAACAGCTATTCGCTCTCCAGCTCCGGTGCTTTACAGCCCACCAGAACAAACCCCAGTTGCCTGCCCTCCAGTCCAAAGTCCCCAAGTTCAGAGAAGTGAGGACACACCAGATGGTCTGGCACGGCCCGGTGATGGCAGCCAGGCTGGGGAGAGCGGGGCAGAGGCTGGATAAAGCTCGTGAAGTTGAACTTGTTGGGTTTTTCTTATTGCTGACGTCTGTTCTAGGGCAAGAGGTGTGCGAGCATCTACCTGTCCATGGGCTGCGGAGTGGAGGTGACCTTTCCACGAGCCAGCGCCGAGCAGCTCAGAGAGAGTAGGGCTGTGCGACTGCTGAAATGGCCTGGCAGGAGGTCTTTAAATTGCTCGATGCCTCTGTACTGAAAAGCAATACCTGCTGAGATTAAACCGTTTGGCCTCCTTCCCCCTGTCTCCAAGGCAAACATAGACAGTTCTATTCATACCCACAAGAAATACATATTTCAGCATTTGCTTCTTTTTGTGTGTGCTTTGTTTTATCTAGCGCCATGGAGCTTGGATGTCTTTTTCATCTCATATTGTGCTTTGGATGCAGCCTCTTTTATTCAGCCCTCTCGCTGCCTTCATAAAGAATAACAGCGGCAGTTGTTGTTTTTTCCCCTGGAGCACGGGCTGCTGTAAACCAAAGGGAAACTTCTTGCTGAAAGAGGGAGAGGGCAGGCGGGACGCTGCTGTATCCATTTCCACACCAGAGCTGCAGCCCTGCAGGCCGTGCAGTTTGGCTTTCTCAAGCCTTCACGGAGAGCAACAAATTGTCCTATAAAAATTCTTTTCTTGAATTTTATTTTACTAAGGAGACAGGCCCAACTTGTAAACTCAGGACTGAAATCTCCTTCTTCTTAAATGGACAGCAAAGTCCAAGATAGAAGCTGTGGCACTGAAATCTAATGGGGTCTCCAGATTCTGCCTTTCTCGCTCCCTAAATTTGCATCTGAAGCCTCCTTTTCCTGGCTGCAGAAAGCCCATTTTGTGGGCTTAGCTAAGGAGGAAACCTTGCAAGGACATTTCTGCTTATCTTCCAGCTGAGGAGGGACAAGAGCTGCTGGCCCAAGTGCCAGACTTGAAGGATGTGGTCCAGCCTCACCTCCATCTTCCCATGAAGGTAATTTGGGGTGAGGATGGGAACTGCTGCCCCCGGCCTCTTCCTCTCCACATCCAGCTTGAAAGTCATGCTGTACGTGTACCAGCCAGCCAAAGGTGCATCAGCCCTGTCCCGAGGTATCATCCATCTTCTGTCGGTGGCTGTGCTGCTCACATCTGTGCTTCTCCCTGCTTATGCCATTAGCTCCACAGCGTGGCCCAGGAACAAGTGCAGCCGGGGTTTCAGCTCCGCAGGTCGCCAGCTGCTGATAAATCACTTTCCTCGAGATCAGTCGCTTCCCGTTTGCCGTGTGAAACGCCTGGGCTGCCTGCACGGAATGGCTCTGCCGGACACTGGGGAGAGGTCCCTATCCGTGGTCATGCTTGAGAGACTCTGAAAAACAGTAAGAAAATAAGGGCCCCACATTCAAACCAAGAGAGGGGAAAGGCTGGGGGGGACGGGACGGGACCTGGGCACACCCCTTTTCACTCCTTCTTCCCCTTCCTTCCCACTCCAGCCTTGCTCTGTGCCTGGACGTGGACAACGTCCAGGGCAATGTGTGTTTGGGGCTAAGATGCAACAAAGAACCTCCCATAGGTCTGAATTATACAGATCCTCCCATTCTAGTTGTTTCTACCCTAATTAGAAGTAACACGCTAAGCAGAAATTTCTTCATCCGGAAATCTTTAGGCACTGGTTCCCAATCACCCAGCTTGGATTATCTCCCAACAGGGTGCTGCAAACCATACCATCCTTTCCCTGCTGGGCCTATTGCCGTGGTGGCTTCCAATGACCATGAGTGATGCTGAAAGCAAGAACGCCTTGTGGCAATGATGTTGGCTTTGAACCTTGAGTTGGGAATCACGAGTTTTGAGGCATTTGAAACCTGTCTGAAATTTGTGACTCATGTCATGCTCTGACCTGAGAGAAGGGATGCTTTGAACCAGGGAGGCTGCATGAGTTAACCAGAGCAGCTCTTCTGGGAGGCAGTGCCCAAAAATACCCTTCCCAGCTCTAAGATCTGGTCCTTCATGCCCAGATAAATAGTAAAACCTCTCATTTGTTTAAATACATCAGCCTCTCTTTTTGTCTTGGGCTGCTTGTCTGCCCAAAAGTGGGGCCAAGGCCACTGATTCTTGTTTTCCTGGTTGGAAAGGGCCAGGTGAGGGATGGCCGGTACTATCCCTGCTAACAGAGCTGCACATCCAACCCTCCGGCACGTGGGGCAGAGGATGGGCAGGGTTGGGAACAGCGTCTCTTCGGCCACATGCATCTCTTCAGCTGCACAGACCACCGAAGACAAATGAACTGGAGGAAGCATTTCCTCTGCCGAAGGCTCACACCCGGGAGGTTTCTGTTCACAGTGTAGGTCAAGAGTTGAAAAATGAAGAAGAAAGGAAAACAGATAGAAAGATCCATCTTCCCTTATAAAATCCCCAGAGCAGGGGGCATTTGGAAGTCATTTTTCACTGAGCTGAGAGCTGTTTCTGGCCCTTTAGCAGACACTATTCTCTTCTCAAACCTCACAGTCTGGGACATGGGGAAGTGCTTTCCCTCCTTCCTCGTGGGTGTTGGAAGAGGGGCATTATCCTGGCTGCAAGACACTAGGCACCTTCCTCCGAGGCTGGGGTCCATGATGGTTTGGGCTTTGGTGCAAGGTGGAACCCAATGCCCCCTGAAAATTGCTCTGTTCCTCGGCATGCAAACATTTTAAACGCATTCAGGCTGAGATGCAAAAAGAAATGAGTGGCTTGGATTCGCTGGCATTAATGCACAGGTTAAGGGGGACAGCTTTTAAGGGGGAAAACCCAGGCAAGAGGAGGAAGGAGAATTTCAGCATGGTTAAAGGAAATCTAAATAAAACTCCTTTCTGGAAGGAATTCAAGAAAATTATTTTCCTTCTGTGTTTCTGTCTCTCTTCTTCTGGCTTATAAAAACACCTTGGCTCAGATATTACATCAACTCTGCCTTTTATTAAAATCCCCTGCTCCGGTTGTGCAGATTTCATGCTGTTACATGAAAGTAAAATTTTATGACCAGAAGCTGAAATTAGGAAGGAAACTTTTTTTTTGTTGTCGTGGGTTGGATTTTGTTGGTAGTCATGATGGTCTGTTTATTTTTGCTTTTTCTAAAGCGCAGCCAACTCTTCTTGGTCTCAGCACTCTGGGCTTTTGGGGGGATGGCTGTTCCAAACAGGTGCTAATGTGGGGGAAGCTGAGGCCTGGACAGAGCGAGGGGATGGGTGCTGTTCTCCCTCCGCTACTGTGGTCGCCTTCGAGCAAGCAGGGTTTTCATGGCTGTTTCAGAATAGGACATATGCGTGGGAGAGCAAATGCGTTTCATTGCACGGGACACAAGGTCCTGGGTGTTTGGCCTGGAGCAGTCTCGTGATGTGAGCAAAGTATCTGTGCAGAAGTGCGAGCTGTTCCCTCCCCTCAGCCTCCCCTGCAAATCCAGATCTGATGGATGATAGTTTGGGTTGAGCTCATGTTCAACACCAGCTGCTTGTTGGCCGGGTACTGCCAGCAGACTTCTTTTTTTTTTTTGCCATCTCTCACTTTAGATTTAGTACTTTTGTTTTTCCATTAATTCCTTCTTCCCCTGCTTAAAAAAAAAAAAAAGGAAGAGTGAAAAAACGTTTTAAAAGGTCATTTGGTCCTTCCTTGTTGGGTGAGCTATAGTGAGTCTAAGGTGTTACTACCTCTGAAGGTGTTCAGGGAAGAGTTGCACGGGGTTAGACGATAGTTACCGCTATGAATTGCAGTATTGGTTCCTGTGGGACCTTGGCAAGGGAGTTTTGCACCTCCAGCCCTTGTTGCTCCCCAGCCCTTGGGCCAGGTTCGAAGACCCCTGGGCTGGTGGGAACAGCGACGTGGGGCCCAGCCCAGCTGCGGCTCAAGGCTGGAGACCTCACCCTGCACAGCTTCTGCTGCAGCGCCTTGGGGACGGAGCAGCCAGAGGACATCTCGGGGGATTTCAGGGCACGGACCACCTCTCCCCACAGGCACATCACCGTGGCGCGCTGGGAGCAGAGCTGGGCTCCTGCCGCATCCCCACTTCGGTGACACTCGCCGCGGTCGGGATGGGGGATGTAGGTCAAGCCCCGTGGCCCCTCCGTTTCCTTCCAGCCCAAACGTCTGTGCAACCTACTCCTGCCCTTGGAAGATTTACGGAGCAGCAGTAAGTATTTCACCAGCTCTTTATTAATAATGCAGCAATAAAAAAGGTGCAGCCTTTCCTTCCAAGGACTCGCAGAGCCCTTAATAATCCAAGGAGGGATTTGGCTCCCCCCAATAGATAGTTTACTGGTGGGCATGCTTTACAGCCCCTTTGTTAGAGCCGGGCTGTTCCCCCATCATCAAAGTGCGAACTGAGGCTCTGTGATGGGCTAGTCCATAAATCTCTCCTCTCTAATCCTTTCCTTTCTACTATTTGCAAACTGGGGGAAGAGGGGGCGGACTGGACTAGGCAGGCCAAAGCTTTAACCCTTTGTGCTTTGGGGGATCTTCTCCTTCTGAGCAGAAGACGACGGTGCATGGAAGGAGGGCTGCCTTTTGGAAGCAGGTAGTTAGTTATACTCAGCAATTAAACCCCAAATGACAGCTTAAAGAGCTCCTCTGGAAGTTTAATAAGTCCACCACTGTATATAAGAAATAAATCTGGCTGCATTACAATCACTTCAGACTACTTAAGCAATAAATGCAGAACTCTGCTCTTATTCAACCATTACGTGGGTAATGTTGCTTCACTCCTCACTTGGTTTCCAGGGCTGGGGCGCCAGAGGAGGACCCAGCCCAGCGTTTGGAGCCAAATTAACACCGCGGAGATCACAGGTCTGTGGTAGGGAGGTGGGGTGATCCAGTGCTTCGGTTTGGGGCCACCTTGAGCCTGAGGCCAAAACTAAACACTTGTGGGCTCTGTGAAGGTGAGGAAACCATGTGAGTCAAATGCCAAAATCTCCTTTTGCTCTGTGGCTGGTGATGCGTCAGGCTCTTGAAAGAGGTGTTGCATCCTGGCTACCTGGAGGCTGATCTTGGATGCAGAGGTGATGGGGGAACTAGGTCAAGAACAAGAGGCAAGACGGTAATTTTGGTCTTCAGGTGTTTGTGCAAACACCTTCATCAGGGCCAGGTTTTGACAGAGTGGACTGATGCTGTCACGTTGTGACACCAAACCACTTCTCGGTCTTGAGTGGAATTTTGTTCTCCCAGTGCCTGCTGGAGGTTGGGAATGGGCACAGGGTCCATCGGTGCTCACCTGAGATTCACACAGAGAATGTGGGAGCAGACCTTGTGTGGCATTCAATCTGCTAAACCAGGGTTTCCAACCCCTCCTGGCCCCGTTTACCTTAAACCTGCTCGCTATGGGATACCTCCATGCCAAAGAGAGACAGGAGCAAGCCCAGGGCAGGATGCGGCCGGCGAGGGGCTGCCTCCTTCCCCCCTCCGGCTGCACACATCTCCATTTTTTAGGTATTGCAACGGTTGAAAAATGAACTTTGTGTCCATTTTATCATAAAAGATCCCGGGCTTTTTAAGCCCAGCTTTACAAACAGTGATGAAAGGTCCTGCAACGGGCAGAGGTCTGCTTGTGAAATTGAACAAATTGTCGTTTTATGGTTCCCGTGTGTGGGGGGTGCTGTAAATCTCCGAGCATTTAACGCATCTGTTCTTTTCCAACCACGCTACCAGCGTCTCAAGGAGGAGAGGGAGAAATATCTGACATTTCCTAACATCGGCTGCTCTCACGGCCCCTGGGAGTTCCTCAGGAAAGTTTTTAAAGTAATATTTATGGATGATCATGGTGAATCAGGCCCTAAAAGGTACAGAGAAAGGACTGTTGTTCATTAACATTTGGAAACTGTGCACTGAGGATTTCCCTGTGGAGGGGCAAAAGAAATGGAGTGAAAGTGAAATAGCTTTCGAGTTAATCCAGATCTTTTTTAACATTATTGTTGTTGGTAAAAATCAGAACCTTATTCTGGATGAAGAAAAAAAAAAATTAGAAGTACATGTTTGGGATGGTTTTCCTCAAAATGGTTTTCCTTCCGAAATTCCATAAGGAGTTGCCTAGCACAGATATTTGTTCTGACATATGGATACGTGGTTGAGTTTCGGTCTTTGTTCATACACATCTCTGTACTAAAACAACAATATATCTGCTCCAGCTAATAACCTAGGAATAACTTCATTTGGTAGTTTTTCCTGAAGATAACTTCCTTATTGCCACAGACCATTTAGTTTCAGTTTGATAAAAATGTTCTTAAAGCTTTGCACTCACAACGGCTTTCACGTGATGTTCTCCAAGTTAAACTTCCCCATCTCAGTAAATAAAAGATCGTTCACCGAGACTTGTAAAATCCCTCATCAGTTACTCAGTATTAATTACCCGAGTTTTATGAATAGAAAAACTGAGCACAGGAGGAGGGATGGTTTGGTAGAGTGCGAGTGGAATAGCATCCTGGGGTTTCAACTTTCAGTGCCTTTTCCTACGGGCAACGCCGGTGCCCTTCTGAGTCAGTGAAAAGCCTCATACAGACTTCACTGGTAACACAGACTCCCTAGAGGTGAGCCAGGGTTTGTCCTTCAACGTGTTTATGTAAAGTACCTTTGGAACAGATTTATCCAAATGAATGCATGGAGAAGATAAGGCCACACGTGTGCTTTGAGCTGGCTGTTTCTTCCAGTGTAATGTCTTGAGGCTTATCTGAGCGTGCCCGAGATTAGAATTAGCCAGAGAAAGAGAAAATTAGGGTATATTGGCAAAACAACCTACAGATCCCTTCATAATCCCCAGGGTTTGAATTTCTTGGGACTTTTGCTGTGATTCTGCAGGTCCTGCTCCCAGAAGCAACTCCTGCAGCTCCCAGCACCTCCCCATGTAGGGACTGCATTTCCTCAGGTTCTTCTAGCCGTGGTGTTGCGTGGGTGGGCCCAAGCTGATGATGGATGGGGTGCATGGGGTACACAGGGTCTTTGGATCCAGCGTTGCAACAACAGGGTGAACAGCAGCCACAGCTTATTGATGTTGGTGAACCTACACCATGCTGGGCTGCCATCCTGATGGTCCAGGTGTTAGGATCAGTGGACAGAGCCTGCCTTCAAAATGGTTGGTCTCCTTCCATAAGCATGGCATGGTTTCAGAGCAACCGAGCCTCTGCGTGAGGCAGTTTGGAAGTGCAGAGCCAGGTGGATGCAGAGGTATGCATGCCCACATGGACTCCGGTAATGATTTCCAGGGAGCAGCAGCTGGTCCACTCCTCTTTTTAAGAGGTGATGTGCCTAATGCAAAATCCTGGGAACAACCAGGTAGTAAAAAGAAAGTGCTTCCTTCTTATCATAAGACATCCCACCTTCACAGTGCACACCGGAGCTGTGCTACCTCTGGTTTTCCTACGCGGGGGCGATCGGCTGCCAGAAGGACCCGCTTGCACATGCTCATCCACCAGCAAAATCCTCCAGCGAGGAACTGCTCTTGACTCGGCTCCTCTGCTCGACTCTGTGTGTACTTGGCACAAGGCAAGAGGTGAAGAAGAGCTCAGCCCGGGCAGAGCAAACCTCTCCTCCGAGTGCCTATGATACTGGGGCCCCAGAAAGGCAGGAGGCAAGACGACGATGATTTTCTGCCTGATGCGCTAAGCTACAGCTGCTCTACCCCATCCTCTCGGGAGCGGGACAAGGAGGGGGGCACAAAGCCACGATGATTTCACCAGCAGCGCGAGGGTAGGATGGTGTCCAGCTGATCCTTGCGAAACACCCTGCTGCGCGCGCTGGCCCGCAGGCACGCTTCCTGGCTCCGAGCATGCCCTGCCATCGCACGGTCCTCGCTTGAGTCACTTATAACCCAATACTGGATTGTTACCACAGGCGTCGAAGAAGGGGGTTTTTTTTGTGCTTTTCAGTGACTTCATGAATCCAAGGCGCTGCCAATTATCTATCATTCGTGGCATTTAAAACGTCAACACCTCCCTCCCAAATGAAAATGGAGTTAAAGGTCCTGTGCTTCCCTGTGCCCCTTGTTCTCCGCTGTCCCTCAGCAGGGCTGTGCAGATTAGCCTTTTAGGAAGCGGCCAAAGCAATCCTGCCTCTTCCTCTGCTCAGCTAAATTGTATTTGCAGTTTAGGACCATGGCCTTGCGATCCTGCACCCAGCACGTGCAGCGGGACCGGGGGTGGGGGCAGGACCTGGGGACATGTCTGGTGGGGAGCCTGGTTTAGCCGTTCCTCAGATTTGTCACTGCAGCTCAGGAGCTTTTGGGGGACAGCCGTGTGTGGTCTGCAGTGGTCTGTCCCTGGTCTGTCCAGCCCAGAGGTATTCAACCCCAGAGTCGGTGCTCTAACTCGTTGCTCATGACTCCTATGTCTTCCCAACATCTCTGTTAAAAAGAAACCTCCATCTCTCCCCCTCGCTTCCTTTTCGCTGAGACTCTGCTTGGAACTTGCATAAATCTTGCCCAAAAATAACACTGGCCGCTCTCCCAGCTGTGGGCGTCGTGACTTCTGCGCAGGGAAGGGAAGGGAAGGGAAGGCTGCGATCTGATTCGTTTCATGGCAGATTTCGGTCAGCTTTGGCACCCCTCCATCCTTGCTGGTACCAAATTTACAAGGTTCCTCTTTCCAGCTTTTCACTCTTCTCCTGGGCTTACCTCTGCCTCTCTGAGGCCTCATCTCTGGAAAGCCGCGGTGTTTTCTTGGCACAGCTGCCTGCGAAACGTGGCACAGACAAACCAATAAAAGTAGCCAATAAACTCGGCGAGTTTTCTTTCCTTTGCTGCAAGTGGCCAAGGCAGCACCGCTTCCTTTGGGATGACATTAAAATGCAGCAGAGAGGATGAGACTCGGATCCTTTTCTGTTTGTTTCCCGGCCGATATATGGTTTTTCCACCGGTGTGAGAAGAGTTCTGAGAAATTTTTTTACAAAGGAAAATAGTTATAGAGACAACTGCCACGGGTGCTGGTGGGCTCAGCCTGGGGTCCTTACTCTGTTACCCTGCCTCTAGGTCAGTGGTGGCTAATCAAAACGGGAGTGAAAACCAAGGGCCTGATGCCCAGCTGGGGCAAATTAGTCAAACTCTTATGATTTTAATGAGCTTGACATCTGCAGATCACCTGTGCTGATAGCTCCATTGCTTGCTCCTGGTGGGAGGCATTATAAGGAGAAGAAGGGCAAGTTGTTCTTCTTGGCAATCCTTCTACCTTCTCTATGCAGAGAGGAAGGATATTGAGGGAGCTGAGCCCTGGCTGATCCATGTGGGTTGGAGGGCCTTTGAGACAAGGAACTGGCTTGGCACTCTGGTAGTGTGGATTATTTTCCTATCCAAGTAGCGTAAATTGGGAGGAAAATGTATTGAAATGCTGGGAATGACCCATCAGCCCATTGTAACAGCCTGTGCCATGGGGAAACAGCAGCCGCAGGAGAGGCCCTGGGAGGCTGGCAAGGGAGCCTTGACCTTGCTCCAAGGCTCCGGTCAGCCTGGAAACGCAATATACTGCTGGTTTGCAAGAGCCCCAGGAGTGACCTGCTTGTGCGGTGCTGCTGGGGCCAGCTGTAGCCTTCTGGGATGAGGGAAACCCTGCCAAGGACAAGGGACATCCTTTGAGCTCAGCTGCAGTAAGTCACGCCACCCCCCAGGGCTGAGGGCCCGTCTGGGACCCCGGCTCCAACTCAAGACAGAGTGGCCCCCCCATTGACGATGATGATGGCTATTCCTTCAGCAGGAAAAACTGCTTTTCCCTCTCCCCTGGGTATGGTTGTTGATTCCCTGTGGCTGTGGTGGGAAGCAGGGACCCTTCCCTCCATTTGAGAGCCCAGAAAGCTCCTCTCTCGGCCAACTCTTTGTCTTGGTACAGTCCTGGCCTTTCTGCACTGTATTAATTTAAGATGCTGCGAAGTGAGAGGTGTGGGGGTGGGGGATGCTGTCTAAAACTTGTTTGGAGCCTTTGCTGGATAAATCCCCGTGGAATTTAATTTAAACAAGCTGACACCAGTATGAATCATGCCAGCATTACCAGCTCTTGAACACTTCCTACCAACTGCCTGCAGGGTTCTTGCTTTTTAGTTGAAGTGAAGACTAAAAGCATCTAAAACTGTTTAAGACCTCTGTCCTAAAAGAATACTTTTTTTTTTCCTCCTCCTTTTTACTGTAGGAAACAACATCTGCTATAAAAATCTGCTGGCCAGGGGCAGTGGGAGCGGATACCACTTATCATGGTTTGGCTATTGGAGGCAGCGGCTGGTTCCCAGCAGAAAGTGCCTCAGCCCGGGCCCTGCAATCACGGCGTATACCGGCCAGTGTCTCATCTGCCTGCAAGCTGGATGCATGAGATGTATGCAGAGAGGATGGAGAGCTAGGGGAAAAAAGAAAGGACAGAGGGAATTGGATGGGAAGGAGGAAGGAAATGAAAGAAAGACTTCCAGGAAAGGCAAGGAGACAAAACTGTATTTACAAATGCGTACCTGGGCTTAAGTATCCTACGTGGTGCTGGGACGCAAAGTCAGCCTGCTTTATAGCAAAGCAAAGTCTGTGAGGTAGCATGTCTGTTCCCGGGCTTTAACTGAAAAGTGACATCTCTGAAGAGGCAGGAAAGTGCTCGGGAGTAAGCATGAAACATGTAAGATTGCAGAATTCAAAAGGATAAACATTATTTGATACCTTATTTATAGGGCACCACAGGGGAAAGGTAAAGGTTTCAGAAAAGAAAGAAGCACTTTAATTTTATCTGGAGATTTTCCAACAATAAAATCTAATCCATCATTCTCTCTGTGTGACTGCTCTTAATGAAAATTTAGAGGCTGTGACTGAAATTTAGAATTCACAGGGGATACTATTAGGAAGATGTCTAGCAGCTATGCAAAACCTGTTATATCATAGCCCCTGCCAAAGGCTGGGGAAGAGTGGAGTGTGAAACGGACAGCTTTTAATTTGGCATGCGGAGGCTCCGCAGCACCGAGCCTTCCTCTCCCGGGTGGCGAGGACTCCTCAGGACCCATGGCAGCTGCTTCATCCAGTGGGCTCCCACTGGGGATCAGCTCACCGGGTGACAGCCGGGCTCCGGCAACGGCAGCTGTGGCGTTGATGTCAAAAGAGATGAGATCTGGCCCATTTACATTTATTTTTACCCAAAGCATCTTGTTCACCCTATGTTTAGCCCCTCAGTGGTGATGAGAGCTGTAGATCTCCTCTAATGCAATTTCTATGCTTCTTGCCCAGATTTACTGATTGCAGTTCAGAGCTTTCCAAAAAGAACAGAACTATTATCTGCACGGTGTTTTCTTCCAAGACTGAGTGGAGACCCTGCAGCGAGGCAAGGGCTGTCGGACACCATCATGGGAAGGACATCCTGGCTGCTTGATGGGCTTGGCACGGGGTGCAGCACCCGTGCAGCTCTGCTGCACGCCGTCCTCGGCCACGCGCCTTGCTCCCGGACCTGCCGACACCAAGACTGCACCGCTTGGCCAGCGAAAAGGTATTGACAGTGCTTGGCGGGGTGATAGGAGTATTTTCCTGTTCATCTCGGGCGGAGACAGTTCAAATCCCTTGCACGCGGGCCACGCAGCCTCAGTCATTGCTGGTTGGTAAACGTGCGCGTTGTCCGGGAGCGACCAGGACCATCAGCCCGTGCTTGGTGCTGCGCAGAGCTGCGTAGTGCCTCTCAGCCGAGGGTGAGCCGGAGGGGAAGGCTGACCATCTCTAATCATTGCCAATCCTCTGCACTTTATTTTTAATCAAAGCGGATCACTAGACTGTTTCCAATACTTTTTAATGGGCAAAAAGGGGCTTCGATTATAAAGACAATAATGTTAAATTATTTAAGGGCCTGGATGTACATCATGAATCAGTTTAATACCAAAGTCACTGCCAATTATTCAACTGATTCAAAATGAGGCTCCATCACAAAATGTTAAATCACAGGATAAATCTGTCCTGGGAAGGGCTTTAGTAATCAAAATTCTCTCAAAGCAGAAAAAGCTTTTCTAAAAGCAGGGGGGAAAAAAAAGGTTACAGCTTAAGCCAGACATTATATAGTAATGCCAGATGTTAAACAGTTGACTTAAATTATTGGCAACTATCAAATGCAAGATACTAATACTACTGGTTGCAGAGCTATGCCACCAAGTTTGTAATCTGTGGAATGGGCTTAAATATTCCTTTAATTTTCTGCCTATGGATAACAGGCAATTTGGATTAGCTTCCGCAGAATAATAACCTCCTAATTCTCAGCAGATGAGTATAAGCCTTCTGCAACATCAAAAAACCAAGACCACGCTTAATATGTAACCTTTAATGGCATATGTTTTTAAATTATACGACTCCATTGGACCTGTGTAATTAAGCACGAGAAATGCCTGAAACCACTCTGCCTGCCTCGCAGACAGCAGAAGGCACCTAGATAGTCCCCCACTCCCAAATGCAGAACAAAACAAGAAAAGTGTTCACAGATTTGCACACCAATCTTCTCTACCCCAAAATTCGCCTTTTAAAAAAAATGTTGCCATGAATCCCTGTGGCTGGAGAACGTCAACATCACTTGGAGCAGGGGCTCAGCCCGTGCCCATCTGCCCGTTTTGGGTCCTCAATTTCTCGCAGTGGCTCTGCCTTTCCCCTCCTCCTCCTTCGTGAATTCCTCCCATCCGCGTCTCCCATTGTGCCACTGTTTGTCCAGCAGGATCTAGGGGCCAGGACTGACACCTATTTATTTATTTGTGCAGCACCCAGCCTGGTGTGTGTAATCCTTTGTAACTCCAGCCAGGTGTCCTGCAACAACCCTCCTGCGCAGCGTCAGTGACTGCTTGCCATCCGTGGCTAACGAAAACAGGATCTGGGCACCTCCTGACTCGGTCCAGGCCCGGTGGGGACTGTCTCATTCCCCAAGCAGCCCGGGTACGCGTCTTTTGCTGCTGCCCTTGCAGCATGACCATGAGACCGGGCACCTCATGCTTTGCAGGATGAGATTTGTTCTCTCTCTGTGCTGGGCTTGGGATATGTTAGAAATAAATGGGGCAGAGTCACAGCTTGGCCTGTTCTCCAGCCGATCGCTCGTCAGCATCTGCCTTGTGCAAGGGGTAAGACTCCCCAGCGCAGCCACAAACCTACACGGCCCGCGAGCTCCCCGGGGGCACGAGGACAGCCCCAGCCTGACCTGCTTGCTGCAAACTGTAATAAAATGTCCTGCAAGGCTGGGCTCAGGCTGAAGTAACAAAACTCAGCCGTTCAGATGAGCCAAAGCCCACATTTGCTTTTGTTTTGATTTTTTTTTTTCCCCTCCTTCCTTGATATAGAGCTGCAAGCATTTGAGAGTGTGGACAGCAGGGCTGGGTTTGTTCCTGCCTCTGCACCGGGGGGAATGTCCTTGCTCAAAGGCTGGAAGATGGGTGAAGCGGCGGTGAGGAAAGGGTCAAAACACATCCCCCCGACTGTGAGCAAAAGAAAAATGTTGGCAGAGCAAACCTTGCCACGGGAATAAAAGGTTGTCCTGACTGTTCATATTACTCCACATGGGGTGAGTAAAACTGTCGGTCGGTCTGAAGCGTCTGATATACAAAGGGGAATAAAAACTCATTAAAGGTCTAAAAGGAAACCCTATTAAAATACCAAATATAAAATGGAGGAGACTTGATCACCCTAGTGCTAGAGAAGTGTCAGGGTTTGAATGAACCTGACTTTTTTTTTTTTTTTCCCCTGAAAGCAGAGGAAATGTGTTTTGTGGAAAGCCAGGTGGGATGAGGGGCAGGTAGAGTGTCAAAGAGCACTGATAATATTTCAGGGTCTCGCTAGGAGCCTGAAATATGAAGGGGATTTACTCGGCTTTCAGCAGGGAGGAGAGTGCTAGCAGATTTTTGAAGGCATTCCAACGAGGTTCATATTCATCTGTTTCTTAAATCGAGAGCTCTTGGCTGCCGCTGTGCCGAGGTAGGGAGCATCTCCACTTCACCTCTCTCCCACCTGGGACGCAGGCTGGCTCATAGCCGAAGGCAAATTAGTGCCAGTGGGTCCTTGTGATTCTCCTGCCCTGGCCCAGCTGCTGTCCCCCTGAAAAGCCAACAAACCAGACCATTTTTACGGGGCCTGAAATACCCTGAG
Source organism: Pelecanus crispus (assembly GCF_030463565.1). Lineage (NCBI taxonomy): Eukaryota > Metazoa > Chordata > Aves > Pelecaniformes > Pelecanidae > Pelecanus > Pelecanus crispus. Next base: position 2,311,770 of record NC_134653.1, on the reverse strand, counting down.
AATGGTCTTTCTCACGGCATCTCGTTTCTACTTTATTTGGTCTTGGGGAAGGAAAGAAATTATGAGGGGAAAGAGCTAAAGGAGCCATTTTCTTTCAAGCATTAAAAACCCATGTTGTCCTGTTAGCGCTGGAAGTAATGAAGCCTGGTTTCCAATGGATTCGTGCCTCGTGGTTGATGGACTTTTAAACTGAATTGTACTGGGGCTGCGGCAGGCTTTCACCACTGCTTATTCACCAGAAAAGCCATGTGGGAAAAAAGACATGATGAATACCTCACCCAGAGCAATTCCTGCCTGATCAGCCACCCCAGAGACCCCTTCTTAAGCATTTTCTCCTGTGTGGACTCTGGTGTGTTGTAGACATGAATGCTACCAAGGCTTTTCCATGGCTCGGGAATTTTTGTCCCATCTCTTCCTGGATTTGCAGTTTCCTGATGGTGGTTGAACTCAGAGAAGGCATAAATGGAGAGTTTCTCTCTCACACATACACACATCTCTTACCACAACATTTTTAGGAATGTGTTACCGTTGGGATTTCTACCTGCTGTCCATTTGGTTGAAATTGGCGCCAGAATTCAGTAATTCCTGGGGCTGGGGGCTGTGAGGGAAACATGCACTCATCCATGGGCTATCACCACAGAAATCTCATTTCCTCACAAAATCAGGGTTCAAGTAAAAGCTTGTTTCTTATTTAGACGGAGGTAGAGAGCCACTAAGGCAGGCCCCAAGCTAACCCATTTTCCTTGCTCTGCTACCATTTTTCTCCTCCTGTGAGGCATGGTTTTTTCTCAACCCTTCCTCTTGGATGCTGGTTTTTGGAGAAGAAGGATGGTTTCCTCCTATCTCAGCAACATCAGGATACAAACGGGGCCTGTCATTCACTCATACGCACGTTATAATCACATAAGTCCCGTTTCCTTATGAAATCTGAGCAAGGCTGATTCCATAGAGCAGACGACGCTTCGTCAGCCCATTGCAATGCACTAGGAAGCACTTCAAAGATTAAAGCGGGGAGGGTGGGGGGAACCAGCCTTCATGTCACCATGGAAAGTTTGCCCATTAACAGAGGCAGTGAATCTGCGGAGACGCTGAAGATGGCTAGAAAAGACCACAACTCTTTTCCCAGAAGCTCAGTTATAAGAATCTCTTTTACAGTTCCAGCACTGAACATCCTTTTTTGGGCCAAACAAGCACAAGAGCCATGACATGAGTCGGCTCCGAGTGCCTGGAAAGACCTGCGGCACCTTGGTCAGGCTCAGCAGGCTGACGGATTAGCACTTGTCCGTGTGGAATTGTAGGTTTCAGTCCTCGGAGCCTTTCCCAGTCAATTGATCTATCCCAAGCCTTTCATCGGGTACAAATGGGCCTTTGACTTTCAACAGAATGAAGCAGCAGTAAATATAAATGGGATGTGAAGATTTTTTTGAACGGACATTTTAATGGTCTGTTCGCTCTACAGCTCTGCTGTTGCGGTCAGAGAGAAATTCCCCTTCTACTTCAGGAGCTGGTGGATATAAAGTCATTCCTCCAGCCCTCGGCTGTTCGTTCCCAGGGAGCAGAAGCCTTCTGCATCTTCAGTTAGTGCCCCAACCTGGGCCAGCCTGCTCCTTGCCCGGCCTCCTGGAAGCACCGGTGGGTCCAGTCCGGGACCCTTCCACACCTCTCCCCTGTAAAATAAACCAAGAGCACGGCAGGGCTCTGTGGGGACATGATGGGCACAGGCCCAACAGCTGGCAGCAGCTTTACTGAGGCATGGCATTGAGTATTCCTTCCTTAGTGTCTCACCTTCCAGACTGCAGCTAATTATTGTCTACATCCCACTTCTTTAGTCTGAGGTTGCCAGAGATCCCCAAATATACCCTCATCTTCTTTATTCCCAAATCTCTACTCCTATTCCAGGCGGCTGACAAACACGAGCCCACGCTGCACCAAGCCCCAGCAAGCAGCGGTAGAGTTCCCGCATCCTTCACACGGAAAGGGGCAGAGGCAAGTGCATGGCAAAGCAGTCCGTGCCATGAGGTGATGGGAAAGCTGTTGCTGGAACATGAGCAGAAGAATCTGTTTGCGTTTCCAGGTGCGTTTTGAGACATTTCTAGCACTTTATGGACCAGCTCTTGCTGGCCACTGAAACAGATTGACTGCCAGCCTAACCACTGGTCCTCTCACTGTGACTGTGGGAGTTCACTGGAAGCTCTCTCTCTTTTTTATTACTTCACACAGCTTGTGGCTCAGGACGGGGCGTTACATTTGTCTTGGGGGCTCAAGTAGCAGGAGAGCTGTCTCTTCGCCCAAATGTAAAAGACCCTGACCTACAAGACAAAGACCATGAAGCAGGAGCCTACGATGTCAGTCCCAGACCTTGAGCTTTGCTAGGTCTGGGCACGAAACCCGACATGGCAGAGCAGACTGAGCTCAGGCGATGTGAAATTTAACCAACATATTTTACACCCACACCACTAAAAAGAGGACGCCGACGCCAACTCTTCATCTGGAAAGAGAGGAAACACCAGCGTTGCTGTGTTTTGGATGAGGCGCAGCACTAGAGTCCTGACCATATTTAGCCATAAGATCATCTCGTAGGACTTCTGCATGAGAGTGGAGTTTTAGAAAAATTATTCTGGCCAAGCGCCAGTTCTGCCTTTATTATTTCTCCCTCCTATCTCAATACTTCATTTCATCACCTAAATTGCTGTGTTGAGTTACTCGAGGCTGCTAAAATGCTGTCATGCTACAGAGGCAACTATATGAAGGAAATGATGTCTCTACTGAAAGTGCTCCATACAGCTGAAATCAGGCCACCTATTTAGGTGTCGGGTTTAAGATTTTTCATTGTAAGCACAGAAACTTGAAACATTTTGCCCAAATGTGTTGAAAGCGATGAAGACATTAAAGATTATTCATGGAATAAATATTCATGCGCAGGAAGACTTTTTTTTTTTTTTTTAATGCGCAAATATTTCAGGCAGCGCATTGCGATGTGTGCAGCCGCTTACAGAAAAAGGGGATCATATTCTGAGTGCTGTTTCAAGAGCTCATAATAGTAACAATACCAGGAACGTACCTCCTTTTTTATGATTTAATGGCAGTTTCTGCTTAAGTTAAAACGCTTCCTAGGTTTTCCTTAGCTATTAACTAATTACTAGTAATGAAAAGTTCCCTGAGAATTAGTCTTCAAACGCTTCCCTATCAGGCGCTGTAATGCCTTCACTTTGCCACAAATTTGACGTTACACTTGTTGCCCTGAACACCAGAAAAATGTCTTTATTTTATTTGCAACTCCCCTGTCCGCTTTTTTCCCCCATAGAAAAAGCGATTACTTTACCAACAACATATTAATATCTTTCAGCTTTACATCTTCAGCTTTCCATGATTAAGAATTTCCATTTTTGAGGTACTTTCTGTTCGGCCGGGTCCCGTCTGAGCCTGTGTGGAGCTTTGGTACCATCTAGTGTTACGGGGGAAACCCTGAACGTCGGCTGGATGCGGCCTTTTCCTCGCTCATCACCTGCTGGGGTTGCGTTAGGAAAAGCCTGTCGTGGCAGAACTCGCCATGATTAGGGATGATCGCACGCAGTAAAACCATTTTGTCCGCCAGCTGCTGCTGTCCTGGCCGTGGTGGCTTGGGACAAGCATGTCCCAGCCTGACTGGAGGGGAAGCAACTTTTTAGCAAGGCCTGTTGTGACAGGACAAGGAGTAATGGTTTTAAACTAAAGAAGAATAGATTTAGACTGGGTATAAGGAAGAAATTTTTTACAATGAGGGTGGTGAGGCACTGGCACAGGTTGCCCAGAGAGGTGGTGGAGTCCCCATCCCTGGCACCATCCCAGGCCAGGCTGGACGGGGCTCTGAGCACCCTGGGCTGGTTAAAGCTGTCCCTGGCACTGCAGGGGCTGGGCTGGATGGCCCCTAAAGGGCCCTTCCAACGCAAAGCATTCCACGATTCTGTGATTCCCAGCTGCGGGGAGGCGCCTGGGGCCTTGTAGCCGGGGGTGTGCACAGGTTGTCACCTCTGGGCCACCAAAGGCCCCCCCCCAAAATGCCACAGGAGAGGCAATGGGGCTCCACCGCCATGGAAGGCGGCCTCCTGCTTCCCCTCCTGCAGGGCCACAGGCGTCAAGAGGACCCCGCACTCATGCCGATTTCCCTCTCATTCTACAGCCTGTGGAGGATGAAGGGTTTATTTAAACTCAGTGGGAGCCGCCCCGGGGAGGGAGCCCGGCCCGCAGCAGGCCCTGAGCCCCGCACGCATGAGGCGCCGCGCTCCTGCCCTCACCCAACATGGCGGCCGCACCGCCGCTGTGCCACCCCGCTGCCAGGGCGGAAGTAGCGGCAGGTAGCGTCACCGCGCGGGCCACTTCCGGGGTCGCCGCCTCGGAAGGACTCGTTCGTTCAAAGAGTGGCGGGGTTGAGTGGCTGGGAGGCGGCGGGAGCGGCTCGGGCCCGCCGGGACCGGTAACGGAGCCGGGGGTCGTGGGGTGAGGGGGGAGCGCCCGGGGAGAAGGGGAAGGGGAAGGGGTTGGGGGGGTAGGTCGGGATGGGAGGGGGCTGCGGGGCGAGGGGGAGCAGGCGGGGGGGGGGGGGTGGTCGTTGGGAGTGGGTTAGGGCCGACTGGGGGTGGGGGCGGCGAGGGGGTTCCTGGGGCTTGGAGTGGGGAGGGGGAGAATCCGGGGGTTGGGGCGGTGGGGAGGGGAGAGGAGGGGGCGGGGGGCTGATGGGGAGGAGTGGGGGGGGGGCATGGGGGGGCCGGGGTGAGATGGGGGTGCGCTTGTTTGAAGGTGGGGAAATGGGGGGGAGGAGCAGGCGGGTCTGCGCTGGGGGTCTCCGGTGCCTTGGGCATGCAGCCTGCAAGGGCTGGCTAAATTACTGTGAATGATAATAGTTGATATCGTAAGGGACAGCTGAATTATTGCGAATAACAATAGTTGATAACATAAGGGGCAGATGAATTATTGTGAATAACAATAGTTAGTATCATTAGATAGCTCTTTCAAGGGTGGTCCTGCCAAAGGAATGCCAGCTCTCATCCTTTTTTCCCTCTTTTTCTTTTTTCCTTTTTTTTTTTTTCTTTTCTCCTATTCCTACCTCCATGTTTTCAGAGTTCTCTCAGCTCCAGATGGAAACTGCAATGTTTTTTGAGCTGCTGACTGCAGTAAGGGTTGAACGTTTCTGTCCCTAGCATAACTTGCTCAACATAGGTGAAGAGTTTGTGTCTTGAAGAAGTCTTTTTCTTCCCTTCCTGAGGAAAGGACCTTCAAAGGGGGAACTACCCTTGTGTCCTATTAGCTGCCAAGTAGTTCCTTTCCCTTGGATTTCAATAACCATGGGGCCATCAAAAAGAGAAGAGGAGGAGCAGAGCATAATCCTGATCAGCGATGATGAAGCTGAGAGCACGCTTGGGAATTCAGTTCTGTTAGTAGACCCATTGGGTACGTACTGTGCTCTTGTTGATGAAGTTCTGTAAAGAACTTTTGAAATCAGCTGAAGTAAAATGTTATGTGGCAGGCTTGAAACGTGTCTTTCTGCTGCTAGGAAAACAAAGTACTTCAAAAATAAATAAAACCAGGAGGAACTGCCGTTGTTACATCAATTTTAGGATTTCTTTGATGGTACTAATCACGTTAAAGGATGCTACTATTAGTTTCAGAATATTACAGACTTAGCTGAGACTGGGCCTTTTCAATGTCGATTGGATCCTTTTTGATTAAATTAGCTCTGTTTTGATAGTGCGTGGAAGTGTGTTGTCTCAGGCCGCTGTACCATTCTTATTGGCACCATATGAAATCGTAAGAATATTTGTGCCTTAAAGCGTTTTTAAAAAATAAATGGCAATAGCTGGTGGAATTTTAATGAAGTTGTAGTTACCTTTATACTGATTTACACTGCGTATTCTCTTTTCTACAGAGAAGTCTGCCCTGGAAGAGGAGAAATCTGAAGTTGTGGATGAGGAATGTGAACTGATGGTTACTTTCTGTAAACAAGCAAAAGTGATGCCTCATGCAAGATACGACTGTACAATCCACCCGTTCGAGTATGTTCAGTGAAGTGGAGGTTAATATGGGGGTTTCACTTTCCACATTTAGTCTGTCTTGTGAACTGGTTAGCTTTTTAACATCTGAAAGCAGAAATAGAGTTGGAGAAGCGTGTGACTTGTTTCGTAAATAACGTTCTGTTTTTCAACTCTGCAGGCGAACGGAATGTGATACATGCTCACCCCTTGGGAAAAATGCTGATATTTGTAATCAGTGCTACTGCTACATTTGTGATAAACTAGCTTCTGAGGTAAGAAGAGCTGTAATCGAGGAATGCACAACTTCGAGTAAACTAAATTACTCGATGGTCTTCTTAAAAGAAATCACTCTTAAGCACGCTAAAAGAATAAATGATACATGAAATTTGATTATTTTAACAGTTCCTCTCCTAAATGTTGATACCTGTCTGCTTCACAATGCTACTAAAAATGTGGTCACTGTCTGGGTTTATGTCTAGTAGTCCAGCCAGTTGCTGGAGTAGACATTCACTTGGTATAAGCAAATGTACCTCCTCTTTGCTTTAGTCACACAGTGTATTTCATGGAATCAAATGACTAAATCAGACCGCTTCTCACTGCCCTAGAGAAAGGTCAAACTTTTAGACTGTCCTAACCTAGAGTGAGGGAGTCGGCAAGTTGGCGGAATTGGGTGTGTGGGGTTTGTTTGTTTTGGGTTTTTCTTAAAATTCAGAAAACTTTGAACTGTGAGCAAAGTTGGGGTGAATGTGCAAAGACAGTGCTCTCTTACCAATTTACAGCGGGGAGGATCAGCCCTAAGTGTCTCTGTAAGGTATTTGGGAATGATGGTAAATTACTATGGGCTTTTTTTCTTCTTCTTTAAGCCATGATATGGAGTTAGTGCCATATTGGCCTCTTGCCCTGACTGTCAAAATACTTCACTGTGGCTTTGCTTAGCTGTGTAAAGGATGAAATGAATTGTAGTCCTTCACTCGGAGGAACTAACTTCTGATTTGCTCAACTGGAGGTGGGAGGGGGAACCAAAAAAAAAACCTTTCCCTGTTTTTCATGTTTTATGAAACAGTGCCAGAATTGGACAACCCCTTCCCTCTGTCACTGCAATGCACACAACAAAAGCAAATTCTGGAAGGACCAGCGTGACTTTGCCTTGGCTGGTGTTCTTGTAATGTTCAATTTGGAGCTCACAGATATAGACACAGACCTTCGGCATGGTGGTAAGCGTTACACTCTCGTACTGTCCTGAGAGACCTGTGGCTCACCGTGGCTACTCAGTCTGTGGCTTGATGGGTGGCTTGTCTGGTCCACAACTCTCCTTGTGAAGGCTTGGTGCATTTTTAAGGTAGCAGCTTACTGTTGCTGCTCTCTTTCTGGGCCACACTCAGACCAGACACAGGTCTGCAGGTCCAGTGTGTGTGCGCTTCCCTGCTATCCTCCCTCTGGAAGAAGCAACAAAGCTTTCCTGGCTAATAAGATTGGGTGCGAGTAACTTGCTAAATATTTGACGTGGGGCACTTGTGATCATTTTTCCATTTCTTTTCGTTTTGAAAAAATAAAAATAGAAAATTGCACTAACAGTTTCACATCTGTCTGCTCTCTTAGGAAGTCTTCTAATAAAATTTATCCAAGAACTTTCTGTGGAATATAATAAGTATCTGTCTGGAGAAAGAATGCCTCCCACACAACATGAATGCTTTTGCCTCCCAAAATTGCCACCTGGGCAATGCAATATCTGCAGATCACGCAACATGGAGGTTGTATACAAGTAAGTGACAACACAACTCTGCTACTAGCAGTACATCCTGGTCAGTGCATGTTTGATTTCCTTTAGTCAAGTGATAATCAGAATCATGGCACCTGACATAGCAGAAACATAGTTGAGAGAACTTACTTGGCCAGTGAGCTATTAAATTGCACTTGGATGTAGTTTAAACACCCCCTTAAATACATCTTAAATACCACTTTAAATACATCTCTTGTGCTATACTAAGACACTTGATAATATCCCTCATTATTATAACCTGGGAAAGCATGAAAGTAAAGCCTGTGTTTTTACTCATTTGTTTTTTAGGATGGGGTTCAGCTTTTACTCAATGGTATGTGACTTTAAAATGCTTAAAGTAATGGTTGTGCAAATACCTTTTCACTGTGTTATAGATGCTTTTCAAGGAAAGGCAAGTCAATTTTGCTCTCCAAGTGTAGAATGGTCATAATTGCTATTTGTTTACAAAGTACATCATTGCAGACACTTTATCTTATAGACTACTTAACTTCCTTAGGTATTCTGGAGTTTTTGCGCTGGTAACAAGATTTTTAAATCAGGCAGAAAGAGAGAGTCCTAAAGCTGCTGCTGTCATGTTTCTGGGAGCAGCTAAAGAGATAGCACTTCATAAAGACCCTGCTTTGTAAGTATCCAGTTCCACATCTAGCATGTAATCTTTGCTCCTCAAAGGGAGGAGGCTAAGTGAGAGAGTTCTGGTTTTCCATTTATTAAGAGTAAGGACAGTGTAAAGATCACAGCCCTGACTGCAGCACAGTGAGAGGAAAGTGAGTACACCTGAGGGAGAAATGAGATTGGTTACAGGGAGGGATTTTGGGGAAAGGGAAGGTTAAAGGTTGGATGAGAGAGGAAGAAGTTAAGTGGGATTGAGTCATGAGGAGGGGAAATGATCTCCAACAAGGGGAAGGAATTTGAGATGGGAACTGGGAGGAGGGAGGGTGACAGACAGCAGATGGTGGTGGGTGGGGTTAATTCCCCAGGAGAAGGTGCAGGGGCAGGGGAGCTTTCCTGAGTGGAGAGTGCACAAGCTGCACTGTGTGAAGAAACATCTGCTGCTGAAGTGGAAGGAAGGGAGGATGTGATGTTCCTTGGGTAATAAGTTTTAGACGCCTCTCATAAGTGTGCATAATGAATAAATAAAAAGAGAGTTTAAATACTCCAGTCTTTACTGCTTGTGCTTTTTATTTTCTTGTTTATATCCTGGCTGTTATGGTTGATTACTGTCCAGCTTGAGCAAGGTCGCAGAGCTTTGCTTTGCAAAACCTAGTATTTTGGGGCTTAAATTCAAGGCTTTTTATAAAGGAGAAGTAAACGTGGTCTGGGTTAGTTCGACAGGCCAGAAACAGCGGCTCCTCTGCAATTCTTTCTGAGGAACTGTCAAGGTTTGCAAGGAGCGGGCTGGATACGTTATTTGGGTAGGTCTCTCTTTGTACGCTTATTATGAGTCCCACAGCGTTCACTGCAGTTACATGGGATGTGGTTTGGCTCTCTTATGCGACGATGGTAACAGCCCTTCAGAGGCCCTGTAAAAGCAAAGACGTGCTCATGATGGTCTAATACAGCAGGCTGGAAGGTTTGGTACTGCCTTGTTCTGCTTGGGTCGGGGCGGGAGGTGTGCTTCAGTTGGTTAGGTACTGCTGTAAAACACTCTTAATTCTAGAATGTGCTTTACACTTTGAGCACTTGTTTTATCCGTTTGGAATAATTTTTATTAGCATGATAGCTCCCCATGCTTTTTAAGACAAAAGTGTTTTCTTAAACAGTTTAGTATAGAGAAGGGGAAAAGGCAGGAAAACAAGCCAAACATTAAATAGTGCTTTTTTTCCTCCCTTCTTAGAAGCTGGCAGAACCTTGGTCATACTGCTTCACTGAAGATTGCTGTCCCTTGTCTGTTACAAAGGTAAGACTTGTCTTACCATATGATGAGATGGCAATGGGATGGTTGCTGGCGGCAAACTTTCTGCCTGCATTTAAAATGACTTCTGTTTAAAGGCCTAAAGAAAAAAAGAATGCTTTAGCTCTTAAAAGGCAAAAGTAAGCTCGCACAGGTGTATAAGAACCCCTTATCAGGGAATGCGACCCCACTGTACTGTCTTAGGTATTGTTTGAGCGGAGCAGGAGTAGCCTGCCGCTGCCTGCAGATGGGTAGGGACAGGCAGAAGATGACAAACAATAACATGCACCAGTCAGCCTCATGAGCAGGGACTTCAGTGTGCTATCAGGTTCTACAGCTCTATGCTACAAATCAGGGGTTTTAGAAGCTCTGTTGAATATCAGTTCCTTTCTGTGAAGGACAAGGGTAATACCTGCCTTGTTTAGAGCCACATAAACATTCAAACCCTTCCTTGTTGCCTCAAAGGAGAATAACTCAATGGGGAACTCGAAGCCAAGAAGATGATTACTCTTTGACTGCAGTCTAGGAATGTTCTGTAAGGGCAGACCAGAAGGTGGTGTTAGGTAGCTACCTGTGGTTATTAAGCCAAAGAGTAAATAGTGTCTGTTAAAGATCAAAACAGCAGCCTTGTAAGTACTCCGCTGGGATGGAGTAGGCAGGGATGTAACATAGTCAAGTTCCCCCAGAGGCTGATGAATGAGGTCATCTAGCTCGCTTGGCTTAATTCATTTCTCATTTTAGCTTTATATTTCACCTTTAACCCGACATTCACTTGCAACAGAAGGTTAATGAATTAAGAATTAACTTTTTTTAGGAGCACTCAAAAACAATTATATATTCTCACCTCTTGCTTGGAACTAGTGACAGGTATAACCTAAATCCTATATCAGTTTTCATTTTAATTTGCTATTCTTGAATTTTTTAATTTCTTACTTTAAAAGAACAGGAAAAGGAACTTTCTGCCTCCCTCCCCCAATTTTAAAAGAGTAAACTCTTCTTTGTGTCAGTGTGTTATCTCCAGTTTTCAGTTAAGAATGGTTTCACCAGCTGTGAAGGTGCCAGGAGCTCAGGTTGATCCGTTGCTTATCAGGTTCATCATATGTTGCTGCAGTGTTTCTCGCATATACTCACTGGGGATCTTTGTTTTAAAACACTTAAGACCATGGAATCTGGTTTCATTAGTGTTTAAAAATAATAACAAAGAACAATACTGTTATTCGCTACAAGTCTTAAAGCACAAATTTAAATACAGATCCAAACTGTCTGACATTTAACAAAAAAAAAACCCCAAACTTCTGTAGAACAGTTTCCCATAGAATTAAAAAAAATACAACTTAACAGTAATTCATGAGACTTTAAGAGGTTTTGATTTTTCTTTTTTTTTTCTTTTTTCTTTTCAAAACATAGGATCACAACACAACTTCAGAGGATGCTGGTGTTGTGTGACTTTCCAAAAAATTTGTATGAAAAGTTTGTTAATTTTTTTCAGTCCATCTCACTTCCTTGTCATTGTTTTGGCTTCTCAAATAGGTATGTTCTTTGGTTTTTTGTTTACAGAATATATTTTTATACAGTTGCCTGATCTGAAAACAGCTATATAGAGCAGTTCTTTCACTGACAGTGTTATGTGTGAGCATTTTATGGGAAGATTTCGGTATGAGCTGCTCTGTATTTGTCCTGTCCTTACAGGAAAAGCTGCTGTTTGACGCTATGGCTAAGTTGTTGTCCATATAGCTTTTTTCTTTCTTTTTTTGTTCCTTTCCCCCCTGCACCACCCCCCCACCCCCCCGCCCAAGAAGCAAGCTGTAAACCTCAAAATGTTTTATTGGTAAATCTTCACATTACTTAAGGGAAATAAATTGTGGTGTACAAACAAAATGTGGTTAAAAACAACTTTATTTTTGTACTTCCAGCTTGAATGTTGTGCCGTGGGACCATGTATTACTGACCACTGTTTTGAAAGGCCAGAACATCACTGGTCAAAGAACACAGAAAGGAAGAAAAGTATTCCTGTGGGAAACACTGCCTGTTATAGAGGCTCGAGTGGAGAAATTAGTAGACAAAAAGAAGTAAGACTGGTTTGGTCTTGTTTTGGATTTTTCATTTTATGAACTCAACTTTTCTGTGTTGCATGGTATGGACCGCAGTATAGTGTTTTCGTAACATCTGCAGTTTTGTATAACAGGGAAACATACAAAACAAAGGCGCATTTGAAGCTGTTCATGCCTGTTACTTCTTATCAACAAGGCCAGTAGCTTTCTGAAGTTTTTCAAAGCAGAAACAAGCCCTTTGAACACTTCAGGACCGGAAAAGAATGTTAAAGTGGACAATTTCTTTGTTTCTGTAAACCCAGTAGGTTTTAGGTGTTGATGTTTAAAACAAATTCTGTTCGTCAAAGGCTGACTAGGTGGAATACAGCAAAAAAAGAAAAAAAAAAAGTGCATTCTGGTCTCTGGGTCTTTAGAGGTCTGTATTTAAAAGAATACAGTCCACCTAAGGAATTAAATTGAAGGGCAACCTCCTGTTTTATTTTGCCAGGGTACAGAGATGATCTGTGGATAGCTTCTTGGAACTTATTTCCAACTGTCTATTTCTGCCAGTTGTATTTCTATCCTATTGTTTAATGTCTCTTGTGTGGGAAGATCTGCTGTTTTGCTTCATTAATTGTAGTTAATATTTGATTGACCTGTGTATAGCTCTGCACTTCCTTCCTCTTCCTACTCACTCTCTGTTTTTCTCCCCAGCTATAAAGAAGTTGTTCGCTACCTGAGAGCTGTGAAATGCAATGATACCAAAGGGTAAATGGCTTTTTTTCTTTTTTTTTAAATGGTTTCTTTGCCTTAAGACTGTGTCCCAGTCTGTGTTTCTTCAATGTGTAATAAACTGGCAGAATAAAAAACAGTAGGATTTTGGCAGCTGTTTGCTAAGTGAAAGTAATATTTTATTGCAACTAACTTCTGCCTTATTGGATGTAACTTATTAGTGGTCAAGCGTAACCAGATCTATACGTACGTATTGTAAAACTTGCATGTTAGTGAAAACAAAATATTCATGTCTTCCTTCTTTCCAGATTAAGAGACCTTCGAGATAAAATCCCATTCTATTTGTGTAAAACTGGAGACTTCCTCGATGCTGCGCATTCGCTGTTGTTTCCCGTCAATAGCCTCGCCTGCTGTACTGCCTGCCGGATAACGCCTTTTCAGTTCGAGGTCTACCTGAAGATGTTCAGAACAGGCAGTGTTCCCACTGGAAAGGATATGCTAGACCCTGGGCCCTGGATTACAGTTGGCAAGTGTGGTTTCTTGCTTACGTATGTTTAGAACCTTACTTAATTACAGTTTTTACTTTTTCATTAAATCTGGTAACATTCTGAGGGACTCTGAACCCAACTATAAATCGTCTGGACTGAAGCACGGTACATAACACTAGGCAGGAAGAATGTCTTTCTTTATATCTGATCTTTATATCATGAGAACATGTTCTCCCTGGCACTGTCATCCTGATTTTGAGAGATCTAAATTGTCAGAAAGCAACAATGCTAAATGCTAATTATATCAAAATGAATTTGTTTAGTACGCTTCATGCAAAATGTTAGTTTTGTCAGCTGTGAAGTTGTTTGCTGAAAGCAACCTATTAAAAGAAAACACAAAGCTCTGTATTACATCGTGGCATTACCAATGGCAGTGTGTAACTTAGCATTGTGGTGCGTCTCAGCCTTGACCTTGAGAATAAAAGCTTCCTGATGGAAAGAGTTTCACAAGCTGTGTATTACATTTTGTCACTGGTTCAGCCACTGATAACTGTGATCACCTGTCTTGGTGCGTGCTGCTTGTCAAGGTGTATTCTGAAATGAAAGGTTTATTTTGGAGATGTTCAGCTACTAATAGAAGTCTTAGATGTATGAGACGCTGATAGTGTGTATCGCACCGTACTGTGGTGTGACATACGTAATGAAGACTTTGTTCTGGGTTACTTGCTGTGATGGCTTAGTCTAAATTATATTCAGTTCTTCGCAGCTTTCTGGAGTAGCATTTTATAGTTGATGTTGTTTTTCTATTCAGAACCTACAAAAAATTGTAAAATAGCTGTAGACGCTCATTTGTCTCTTTGTTTGATTTCTGTAGAAACATATCTGTAACTAAGTTAACATCTTGTTTGTGTTCGTGCTCTATAGTTATTCAGGGAATATAAGACGTGTTTTGGATTTTTTTCTTCTTGCAGGGTCTCCCTTGAAAGACGGTGTTCTAATTAAGCAGGCGCTCAAACTCCTTTACAGCAATGTGTCGCTCTACAGGAATGTGAGTCTGTATTAAAACTGTGTTTCTGGGGTCCATTGAGTGTTTCTCTGTATTACCCGTTCTGTCCAGTTACTTCTCTAATGCAAGGATTTACTATCAGAACTCTTTTCTCTCTGAATATTTCACACCTCTCTGAACTGTTTTAACTTTGTAAACAAATGTTCTGCTATGTTTCAGCCTAAATGCTGGAGTTCCCTCATCATGATTTTGGGTAGTAGCAGTTTGCTGGAAAAAAGTGGACACCTACATCCCCTGTCCCTGAAAGAACCACCACTTGACTTCCAAAAGGTAACTGAAACAATACTGTGAGATGAGATGCATTTGATGTGGGCATTGGCTCGTTCTTCTAAATACTAAGGTTAACTTTACAGTGCCTCATCAAATAGTCTTGTGGTATGTGCCAAATGTAACACTTTGCAGAATGTTGTGATTCGGGAGTGTTAAATGCAACAGTAAACAGATCAACTCTGCCTGAAGATCAGTGCCTAATACTGATTCTGTATCTTTTAATGTTGAGATGGATCAGATAACAAAATGGATAGGAAAGCAGTTTAAGAAAAATGTGTTCAGATAATCCTAAAGAGTCAGTATCTGGGTATTTTCTTCACAAGAACAGAAATAACTGTCTGCTAAGCACAGCAGGTTAAAATGAAGAGGTTATGCAATATGGTTCGGCTAGTGCTGTAGAGCCTCAACTTTCCTTGAGTATGATGTTGAACAGTCAACCTCATCTGTAAAAATGCTGAAAAAAATAAGTGAAAGCACATTAAAAAACCATCTTGGGCACTCTTTGTAGGGTGTCTGGATACCCTTCCTCTTTACTTGTAACTGATTACTTCTGTTGCAGGGAGTGCTCGCTGCCAGCGGTGGCCTTTTGGAGGAACTGAAGGCAAAAATTAATGTTTCTTTACCACCTGCTATTTTCTCTCCTCATGTAAGTGTGCACATGGCAACAAGGACACTTACCATTTGTTTTATTGTGCTTGAAGATACCGTAGTATTGAAAACAGTTGGATTATTATGAAAAGCTTTTAAGAGGGGGTTTGATTTTTTGAGGGAATCGGCATAAGACTGTTCTTAGCACGGTCTAAAGGCTAGAGCAGATATCTGAAGGTAGGAAAACTATTAGGGTCTGTTCTGGTCTGACACCATCTTCAACCTAGGACAAGTCTTACTACATCTCTGTCCAAATGTACGCATTTATAAAGCGTGAGGGTTGGTAATAATTGATTCTGTCTTAACTTCTCACAGGGTAATCTTGTGTTGTTTGACTCTAACTGGAGACTATCCTTTGAGACTTGACAGCGTGTTTGGCTCAAAACTCGGCATAGCTCAGAATTTCTAAACTTGTTTTGAATGATGGTTTCAAGTGTAGTGGAACATGCTTTAAAGATGGCTTGAAATGTATTCTGTATTAAATACGGTCGATATATCTAAGGAGCTGTCTTATTCTTTTTTACTTCTTCTGAGGAAATTACGTTTAGCTTACTCTCCAAGTATGTGACTCCTGGGCCAGAATTTTTTTCCCCTTAATTGTACTTCTGTTTCTGTGACGGTGTGAGACTTCATGTTTCTGTAAGGACTTTGAGAGAACCAGGTGAAATGTGCTATATAACAAAAGTACCTGTTTTCTTCCCCCTTCTTTTGGTCTTCATAAGATTCTTATGGATGTCGTGTCTGACATCCAACCTGTCTGATTGGAAGGGTAGTAACTTAGTGCTGATTTGACTGGATGCGATATACAAGTAGTGGGAAAGCAGGCTTTTAAATATATGTCGTCTGTTGATATCTCTTCCTGTAGTTGCACCATGAGGCTTGTCTTATTCTCGCAGTGCAAGCAGTACAACAGATGCTTTTTTGTGATCTTCCGTACTTGACTTCCTTCTTAGAGATAGCCCTGGCTTTTGGGGTGAGTCCTAGATATTGATTTCTCTTCTAAGAGATTAAAGCAAATTATATTTAAAACCTGTGTAACACCAACTTGGAGATCTTAGACACATTCAACTTGCGTTTGTTCCCCTTTACCTTTGCTGACCTTTAATTTATTCTGTTTTTTAAGAAATGTTTGGCAATTAGGTTAAATCACTGGTCTCATTTTGTCTCTTTCTAGAATAACTTCTGGGCTCTGAGGCTGTTATTGGACCATCTTTCCTACGAAGAACATGTTCTCCATGGCACTGTCAACCTGATTTTGAGAGATCTAAATTGTCAGAAAGCCACAATGCTAAAACTGTGAGTAAACGCCTGCTCCCTGAAGCCTCTCTGTTTATGGAAACAGTAAGAGCAGTCCCATAGCAGTAACGTTTAGCAGAAATATAATCCTTAGCTCTTTGAAACCAGCCAGCCCAGTGCTTTGGGTAAGTCAAGAATGCAAATAAGATGCTAGGAATCAATAGGAAAGTTGTCTCTGTTGAACAGCTGTGTTCTGTTTCCTGGCTTTATATTGCTTAGGTGGCAAAACCTTGGTCCCCAGTACGTGGGTGAATTCCTTTGCCTATTCCTGACGTGCAGACATAAGAAGATGCAATCCATTGGCCTGTTCACGCTGAATATTATCACAGAGAACCTGCATATGTAAGTGGGAATCTTCATCATAGCCAAATAGAAAATCATTATGTGTTGCAACGCTGATGGTAGTTTTCTCTTAACAGTCTTAACTCACAATTCATTCCTGTTTATAATTCTTCCCTGTTGTTAGCAATGGTAGAGATACTGAACACGATGTTTTGGGTAGATTTGAAATTGTTCTATATTACCTGTTGCAACCAAATGGCCTTCAGGCTTCCCAGTGCCCAGTGTTAGGAAAAACATGTTATCTGCTCTTGGCAACCCTGACCAGTCATTGTGATTACATATGCTACAGTCTAATTCTATTACTTAAATATCATTGTCATCAACAACAACCAAAAAACGTTAATTAGGACTTACAGCAAAGTAGTTACTGGACTCTAAGGAGGCATAATACTGCACAGAACTTTCTTTAGAGAAAATAGTTAAAAGTAGCTCAAAATGTGTATTATTGTATATCTACAAGAATACAATGAGTGTACAGGTGACAAGGTTTCTTTTAAATGTGTAAGAAATGCTTCACATGGTGGTGAGGGAGTAGATCCCCACCAAAAACTAAAGATTCAGGAACGTAAGTGCACTGTAATGCAAACTGGCGGCAGCATTAAGTTTCTGCCTGTTGTTCTTATCCTCTTTTGAAAAGAAGAGAGACCGCTTGCTCTGCAGCAGCACAAAGCTTCAGTGGGTGGGGAAAAGACTTCTGAAAAAGTCTAAGTACTTTATTTAGATTACAATTTATAAAAAAACCACTGACGTGTCACTTTTGAAACCACTAGCTGTTTATAAGTATAATCCGTGCTCTCCTGTGTTATGCAGTAAAGCATTATAGGCTTTAGAGTGATAGACTTTAATGTATTGACATAATAGTTTTAAAATTAATTAACTCTGTGGTTGTGGACCGGAAGGCAGAGTAATTGCCTGCTCTGGCACTTTTAATTCACACATAGCTGATGGCAGTGGAGTAATGTTGAGAACTCACTTCTTAGTAGCTGTCTTAAGTGGAAATCGTGGATATGTAAGTTGGTCTTTGTGAAAGGCTTCTGTCTGTTTCTTTTCTCCAGCCTTTGCTGTGTGTAGCTGAGAAAATAAAATACCTAATTTCACTTAGCTGCATATGATCTAAGCTGTATTTAACAAACTTGCAGTTCCATTGTCTTTTTTGTTTTGTGAGGCTTTACAGTATGCTCTAGCAGTGATCCAAGAGAATCTGATGAAATCCTTATGGTTTGTCTTAATTATTTTACTGTACATCTGATGCTGAAATCATCTCCATTTGGAAGTTGAAGTGAATTGTTGGAGTAGCCTTCTTGGAAAGCCTTGGTCAATGTGAAACTTGGAGTGGCTGAAACTGGGGGCAGGGGTGTCCCTATGAGAAAATGGATGACGAATCTGTATCTGTTTTTCAGGTGTCCATGGGCAAAGCATCTTTGCAACTTCTTTCACAATGCAGTGAGTATCTCTGTATTTCAGAATTTAACAACAAAGCATACCAATGACAACTATGTTATCAATTAGATATTTAAATGTATCATTTGATGTATCAAGTACATTATAATAAATGACATTGACATATGACATTAATATAAAAATTACTGAAATATACTAACTAATTTTTTTTTCTCTGCCCAGGGATTAAGGCACCTGCCTCTTGGCACCGCAGCTCATCATGAAGTCTCGAAGTTCATAAACATTTTTGAAAAGCTGTAATTTGGCAACATCTTCAGGAATGTTTTTCCAATTTGTCTTAATCTGAGAAATCTCTTCCTGGATTGTTCTGCTTTGGTTGTCATCTCCAAAAACACTCAGCAAAAAAACTGACTTTGGACAAATCCAAAAATGAAATCCTAGCTTAAGATGGGGAGCAGTGGCTGTATTTCAGCAGACGTGTTTTGGAAATTTCCTTTCTTGCAGGTCCATGTGTTAAGCAGTTATTTAAAGAGGTAGTGGGTTTAAGTTTCCTAAAAAGCTGGTCTAGAGAGAGATGCTGATTGGCGGGGGGGATGAGGGGAGAGAAACACGGATGAAGTAGAAAGTCTTTACTTCAGTTGTGTTGCACAGACGCGCTGTGGGCGAGATGTCCGCAGCAGAACGACTGCTGAGAGAGTGAAAGTTTAAAAAAGGAAAGTTGCCTCTCCACAGGTGTACAACAGCATGCATTCAAATGCTGCTTGCACACCCTCTTTTGTTTAGTGTCTAATTATAAAAAATAAACCACTCTTGAGGCTGAAGGACATTAACTGAAGCTTTCTTACTTGCTTCAAGAAACCAGATTCAGAGAGGCCTAATGCAGTAAATAGCTTGTTTTGTTTGTAAATAAATTTTTTAAAAAATCTAGTTTTCAGGGTTTTCCAGTTGTGGGGCTTTGTTTTTATTTTCTACAATAGGTGACTGTTAGACTGGTGCTGATGCCTCTCTGGGTTTCTCAAATCCTTATTATAATGGTAAGTTTAAGAGTTAACTTTTGAACTGTGGAGGTAGAAATAGAGAAATATTTCTAGCCTGGTTTATACTCTTCTTTGCCCTGCTCTGATACCCGTCTGCTTTGGTTTGGCAGTCAGGGGAAGAAAGAAATTGTATATGTGATGAACTGTATTTTGCACATTTAAGGCTTTCAGTGGCTTTTGCAGCTTTTGTTATCCTAAATAAGCTATGCTATTATTCACATTTTCTACAAAAGTGTACATGTATCTAAATCAACACAACGTTAAGTAAAACTGTAGAAATTCTGTCGTTGTCAGTTCTATTTTGGGGTGGGTTTTCTTGTTTGGTTTGGGTTTTTTTGTTTGTGGGGGTTTTTTGGGTGGGGTTTGGTTTGTTGGTTTTGGTTTTGCTTTTTTTTTTTTTCCTTAAAACAGTTGCTGTACCTTTATTTCGTGCTGTCCAAGTTCAGCCAGGACAAGCAGAGGTCAGAGAAGTCCCCCAATACTCAGAATTGGGTTCTGCTGACTGTCAGCAGGGCTGGCCACATGCCGTCTCCTTCTGGTCTGTGCTCCTCAAGATGCACTGCGGTGTTTCGTCCCGCTTTCCAAGAGGTGTTTCTTGCGTCTTCCTAATAACATGATCTTTCTCACCTCATCTACCTGAGTAGTAGAAGGTCCCTGTTCCTGTTATGGCTGAGGGGGAGAAAAAAGAGGGGGAAGGAGGCTGCAAACACTCATCTTTGTAGCCGCTCTGTCTGTGTTCTCTTTCTCAACCTGCAGTCCAGCCTGTGATGCTCTCTGGGCGCTCTCCCAGTAACGCAGAGAGGCTGGGCAGCCCGCTGTGCTGAAGGCTCCTGTTCCCAACTCTCCGAATTTTGTTACTCCTCGTGCCTGCTAGCGCCAGGCTGTTGCATCGTGCTTTGTCACTTTGCTGCAAGTATAAAAAGCCGACAGCAGAACCAAGTAAGCCCCAATATCAGACAAAACTTGGACAGGATGTAGACTTCGTTGTTGCCCTGTTCCGTGCCCCTGCGGGACTGGGCGCAGGAGGGAGAGGGAGCAGGTGAGGGCAGGCGGTTTCTACCCCTTCCAGCCTGGATTTACCATCACAGGGAAAGGCTAGGAACTGCTTATTGACTGTAAGTAAATAGCGTATCTATTCATTATTTATCTACTTCTGAATTTTAATGAATTCTAACAGCCCTTATAGTGAGGATTATACATAAAAGATCATGTCGTTATCTATAGTATGAGAAGAAGACTTTCTCTGAAGATCTGCACTTGACTTTGGGCGTAGGTTGGATAGACAGGTATAGTCATTATGATCGACCACAGTAGAAAACATCTTCCCGGCACCCTGAGACTATGACTAGTATAACCCCAAAGGTAAACTGAAGGCTGATCTTGTCTGCTTTGTGCCAGGTACAACTGAGATGAGCAGAGCTTATTAAAAATTGAAATGCGTAGTTTGGAGAGGGAAATGGGCACCTCAAGCTGTGTCATCTAAATATTCTATTTTAGCGAAGGGAACTGCTGTTTTAGCAAGTGTGTGTACAGCTGATACGGCCAAACAAGAAATAGAACATTTGCGAGTAAGTGCCTGTATTGAAAATAAAATTTCATCTGCAAATAGTGAAGCAGGTTTATTGTTCTTGAAGTCTGGAATGGGAATAACATCATCTAGCCCAGGAGCATAATGTACCCGGGGGCCAAGGGGCTGCTTGGTTGTGGTCAGCACTTAACAGACCTGTTCATCACCATTGATTTGGGATAGGGTTTCTGAAGTACACTGCTAATAAACTCATTGTTTACGGGCCAGAGGGGGGAATTCTCAGTGAAATATTTAAGAACAAATGGCGTGGTCTAGTGCTGCCAGTAAACCTGTGTGGCTCTTCCACCTCTGCTCGAGGGCCGGAATGGTGATGCATGTCCAAGCTGGTTATGCCTGGACATGGCAGCTGAGCTCTTAGAATCATGGAATTGTTTAGGTTGGAAAAGACCTTTCAGATCATCCAGTCCAACCATTAACCCAACACTGCCAAGTCCACCATTTAAGGGGAGAGGAATAATTTCATGTTTCCTGGCTTGCTGGCTGGATTATTTATAAATAAAGTAAAAACTGGGAATCACTAAGGTTGGAAAGGATCTCTGAGATCATCAGTCCAACCATCAACCCAACCCCACCATGCCCACTAAACCATGTCCCCAAGTGCCACCTCTGCCCGTTTTTTGACACCCCCCCCAGGGATGGGGACTCCCCCACCTCTCTGGGCAGCCTGTTCCAATGCTTGACCACTCTTTCCATGAAAAAATTTTTCCTACTATCCAATCTTGCTGGGTCTGAACAGAGAACTGGAAGCATGAAGCAGGCAGCCTCACCATCTCAGCAATGTGGGCCGTGGTGGATTTGTATGATAAAACTGTCAGTGAAGTTCATGGCCACGGCGCCGAGGGTGATGTACGGGGCCAGCCCCAAACGCGCTGCCTCTGCCCGCGCTACGCTTCCCAACCTCTGCCGAGTGGGCTGGGTAGCGTGCTGATACCATTTCTACCAAGGACGCTAATTAACCTGCTAAATGAGTTTATCCCTTCGGAGTGCGCACCGGAGAACCGAGTTATCTAAAATACCATCCCGAAGAGCGCCGTAATTAGCAGCTGGCACTGAGGGCAGACCCCGCGCTTCCCAGGGACGGCTCCGCAGGGCGGCGGGGGGCTCTCCGCTCGTTGCTGGCGCCGTGTCCCCTCCTTGGGTGACATTCCTTGGTCCTGCGTGGCGTGGCACGGGGCTCCGTATGTCGCACACAGTGGCCCCTTCCCTGCCCGCGGGCCAGCTCCTGCCTGGGGAACTCCTCTTCCCCTGCTCTCACCCTAAATGACCGGATGATCTTAAAGGTCTTTTCCAACCTAAACGATTCTATGATTCTATTCTATGATTCTAAATAACGCAGGGACAGCAATAAGGGGTGGGATGCGCGTCGCTGCGCGGCTGCCCTGGGACAAAAAGGAGTCGCGCTCTTCCAGCTGCCCGCCCGACCAAAAATACTCTTTTAATAACCGGACTACGCAAAGTAAAAAAAACCCAGCTCGTTGCTGGCTGCCAGATTAACAGATGGCTACCGTCATTAATATTGCAAACCTTCAGGAGTTCATAATTCTTTAATCTACAAAGCCGGTGGGGGTACGGAGCGCCAGCCCTGCAATCTGCCGTGCTGGGGGCTGCCGCCCACCGCGGCCGGGGTCCCCCCAGACCCCCGAGGGTTGGGCAGCCCTTGCCGTGGTCCTGCCTGCTCGGGCAAGGGAAGGCTCCCTTGCTTGAGGAACCCCCCTGACTTAGGGCCGGTGCTGATAGCGGCTCCGAAATTGGCCGGGCGCTGCCCCGCTCAGCTCTCGCTGCCGGCAGATTGCGGAAAAATCCAGGGAAATCCAATAACCCGTCTCCAGCGTCGCTCCAGCCTTTCCCGTAATTGTTTGGAGGCGGTGCGGGGAGATTACGCTTGATGTCAACAGCCAGATAATCTGGGGTTCAGGGCTCCCTATCGCTGACCTCGTTAACAGGCACCCGTGGTGTTTGGGGCACGGGAGCGTGTCCTGAGCCGCGGCCGCCCCGAAGGACCCCGCGCCACGCGGCTCTGCAACAAATCACAGAATCGTTGAGGTTGGAAAAGACCTTCAAGATCATCCAGTCCAACCATTAACCTACACTACCAAATCGCACTCAAAGAGAAGCCCGGCACTGGTGTTGCAATAAAAATATGTATTTATTGGTTCCTTTGGGTGGAAAAAAGCTCGTGCTGCGGCTGCAGCGGGCTCAGAGTCCGGCCCCAAACAGCTCCATCCATCCCCGGCCAAGCCCCAGACTCCAGCGTCCTCCCGGAGAAGTGCGGGGGCCGGCGGCGCCGAGGGGCTGTGGGGAGGCTGTCACCGGCATCGGCCCAGGGCTGGGAGGGCGCGCGGCACCCTGCCGCCGGCCCCATCGCCCTCCGGCTCGTGGCACGGAACGGCTTCACGGGAGCCCGGCACCCTGCCGCCGGCCCCATCGCCCTCCTGCTCGCGGCACCGAATGGCTTCACGGGAGCCCGGCACCCTGCCACCGGCCCCATCGCCCTCCGGCTCGCGGCACCGAATGGCTTCACGGGAGCCCGGCACCCTGCCACCGGCCCCATCGCCCTCCGGCTCGCGGCATGGAGGCCGGAATGGCTTCGCCGTCGCCCGAGGGAGCCCGGCACCCTGCCACCAGCCCCATCGCCCTCCTGCTCGCGGCATGGAGGAATGGCGGCACGGAGGCCGGAATGGCTTCGCCATCACCCGAGGGAGCCTGGCACCCTGCCGCCAGCCCCATCGCCCTCCTGCTCGCGGCATGGAGGCCGGAATGGCTTCGCCGTCGCCCAAGGGAGCCCGGCACCCTGCCGCCAGCCCCATCGCCCTCCTGCTCGCGGCATGGAGGCCGGAATGGCTTCGCCGTCGCCCAAGGGAGCCCAGCACCCTGCCGCCGGCCCCATCGCCCTCCTGCTCGCGGCATGGAGGAATGGCGGCACGGAGGCCGGAATGGCTTCGCCATCACCCGAGGGAGCCCGGCACCCTGCCGCCGGCCCCATCGCCCTCCTGCTCGCGGCGCGGAATGGCTTCGCCGTCACCTGAGTCGGTGGCGCAGGGCATCGGCCTCCTGCTCAGCGCTGTAAAGGCTTGCTGGAAGAGACACCCGCTGTGTGCACGTGCACATGCATGGACGCATTATGTGTAGTGTATTTATGTGCATCATACAATTTATTGTATATAATACATATAGGACATATAAATACGGTATGACATGATATGAGATAAATTATATCTTCTATCTACATACACACATAAATATAATATGTATATATATTTTCCAGTGCCATACATATTGTATTCATATATATGTGTGTGGGTAACATATGTGTGTACACACAAACTCTCTCTTGGGTTTTTCGTGTGTGTGTGTATATATGCTGACGTAATACAGCATCATATCATACCATAGCATACCATACCATAGCATATCAAGCATATCATATATTATATATCATACCATATCATATTATACCATATCATATCAAGCATATCATATATTATATATCATACCATACCATATCATATTAGCCCATACCATATCATATTATACCATATAATATATTATATATCATATTATACCTTATCATATCAATCATATTATGTATCATATCATACCATGTCATCTTCTAGCATATCATAGCATCTCATATATCATATCATCTCATATATCACATCATATATCATATCATACTGTATCATATATCATATTATAGCTTATCCTATCATATTATACCATACCATACCCACACACACACGTATTTCCCCTCCAGCTGGGGCACGGCGGGCTTTGCTCCCCAGGAGCGGGCTGGGGCTCCCGCGAGTGGGGCTGGGGTTCGGCAGCGGCAATTCGGGTGGGCCCGGGCAATTTGGGTGGGCAATTCGGCAATTCGGGTGGGCCCGGGCAATTCAGGTGGGCAATTCAGCAATTCGGGTGGGCCCGGGCGGCCCCAGCCCAGCTGCGCTGCGGGGAGGACAAACAGCCGCCCCCACAGACACGGGAAATATTCTTCTTTGTGGAAACCTTGCTTTGCTTTTTTTTTTTTTTTTTTTTTTAAAGCAGCAAAGCTAACCTGAAGTTTATTATTTTTAAATTGGTAGTTTAATGAAGGGTGGGGCAGGGGGTTTCCCTCACTTCCCAGTTTTTGCTTTGCATCAGTTACGTTGCCTTTAATCAGCTGCTAACTTTTTCCACTCCAAGTCCTTCATTATTATTTTTTAATGTTGTTGCACTTTTTCCCCTTGTGCTGATGTTGCCCCTTCACCCACCATATGTTTCGTCCCCAGCTGCTCACTTTTTTGCATTTATAATTTTGGGTTTTGGGGCTTTTTTTTTTTTTCCTTTTCCCCTTTTTCTAACTAACCCATCCCCAGGTGCACCCCGGTCTCCCTGCCAGCACCAGGGAAGCAGGAAGAAACACAAAATCCAGGGGCAGCACAGCCGGAGCAGCCGGGGGAAAGCCATGGTGGGGCTGGCTTTGGCAGGGATGCAGGCAGGGATGCAGGCAGGGATTCCGGCAGGAGCAGGGACTCCCTGGGGTGCCGCCGTGTCCCACAACATTACCCCCTGCTACTTGGAGCCCTTCTGTCCCTTCAGGCTACGGGGGGGGCTGGGGTAACCCCATTTTGGCAGCTCGGCCGCCGGGTACCGGGATGCTGCCTCCATCCCGGGCACTTGTGTTCAGCAGAGCCAAATCCCCCGGGAGCAGCGGGGGGAGGATGCTCCCATTATCCGGCTCCTGCCGTGTTGGAGGCAGCTGGACCAGCCGTGCATTAATAGATTACACAGAGGATTAGGGCTCGCCGGCAGCAAGGGGAGCGCTTGCGGGAGGCAGCGCGGGCAAGGCCAGGGTGGTTTGGCGAGCCGGCGGGGACGGACGCAGCCCCCACTTCCCGCTAACACCTTTTCCAGCCGAGGTAGGTGGGATGCTGCTGGGATGGCTGGAGCGGGGATGGGGGTACTGGTCCCCATCTGCTTCCAGGAGAGCCCCCAGCGGGAACCAGGAGGCTGGACCACGGGTGCAGGGGATGCTGGGGTCTGGGTGCTCACCCTCCTCCCACGGCCGATTATTTTTCCTGGGGATTCTCTGTGGAGGAGCCGAGCTGGGGCAGCCCATGCAGCTGCCGAGCCGTGCCGGTGCCTGGCTGGATTTGAGCCATGCCGGTGCCTGGCTGCATTTCGTGCCCCAGTGTGCAGCACCCCCAGCCCTTGCCTGCGCCGCGGGCTGCAGCCTGCTCTGGGGTGCGGGACGGGGAGCGTGGGTGGCCCTGGGGTTCAGCCACCCCGGGTGCAAAGCGATGCTGCCGGGTGCTGCCCTGTGCCTCTGCGTGCTGGAGGGTCTGGGGTCACGGCCGGCCACGGGCAGGGCAGGTCCCCTTGTGCCACGGATTCTTGCGGTGGCACACACTCACAGAAGGTCTCGTGCAACTGTGGGCACAGCTTGTGCCCCGTCAGCTGCTGTGCCTCAGTTTCCCCATCATGCACGCCCCAGGGCCGCTGCTGCAGGCCGGGTGGGGCGGTGGGCTTGCTCCCCAAATCAGAGGCGCCCATCCACGCGAGCCATTTCCAGGGCTGTGTACGCAGCCGTGCAGATGCCCAAAAATCCCTCCTGGCCCTGCAGCCGGGCAGGAGAAGGACGGACACCTCCCCAAATAGCCTCCGGTTGCTATTTGCTGCTCTCCACCCCAAGCAACGCTACCATCCAAATTGCAGTCAAATTGTGGCTGGGTCCTCTGGTTTTGCATGTGCTCGCGGGCATGGCTACAAGAGAGCAGCCCCGTGCCAGGCTTGGCCTTACAAAAACAACGCCGAAAGCTCCCGGAGCCATGGGCTAGGGTTGGAACCCACCCCCGGAGCGCGGCAGGGTGCTGTCCCCATCCTGGGGGACCCCGCTTTTGGGGGGTGCAGAGCTGGGGGGGGGCCGGGGCGAGGTGTGACCGTGGGAAACGGCTCCAATGTCCTCGTGCGCAGCCCTGCAGAGCCCCCGGCTGCCGCCATGGACGAGTGGGACCTCCCGCAGTGGAAGAAGGAGGTGGAAAGCCTGAAGTACCAGCTGGCCTACAAGCGGGAGATGTCCTCCAAGACAATACCCGAGTGAGTGGGTGCCCACCCTCCCCTCCCCTCCCCGCGCCCGCAGCGGGACACGGCTTTGCACAGGCGGGAGCAGAGCCCAGCTCTTCTCCATCCCCAGCATCCCCCTCCAAATCACCTGCGGGCTCCCAAAACAAGGCGGGTTTAGAGATTTTTTTTTTCAGTCCCCTTACAGTTCTTCACGCCGCCCAAGCGCCGGTGGCAGAAACCGCACCAGTGCCGGTGCCCACAAATCCCCCTGTGCCAGCTCCTCGCCAGCCGCCCAAGCTCCGGTGGTGGCGGGGACGTGGCAGCAGCCGTGGGACCCCCCGACACCCAGGTACCCCCGGGACCCCCCCAGAGCTCCGGGCTCAGCCGCATGAGTGTGCAGACCACCCCCTCCAGAGCTCAAAAAGACTTAAATCTGGAAAACAAAGTCAAGGAAAGGTATTTCCCTGCCCAGTTTGTACCTCACTGCTCCTCGCCGTGGAGGGGCTTGGGACAGCCCCCCCCAGTTAACCCAGCCTGCTGTCCCATCGCTCGCTGGCCTCTTAGAAGGGAGAGCCAAAAAAGAGGAGCTTTAGCGAAGAAGTTTTCAAACACAACGCAAAGGCCACCCCCGCGCAGGCAGCTGCAGACACTGGGGAGAAAAGGCGTTTTAGAAACCTGTGCTCAGCTCCTCCAGCCAAAAAGCAGGTGGGTGCACGGGGGCTCGCGCCCACGCTCGCTGCCAGCAGAGCCGGGTGCACCCCGACATCCCCGCCTGCCAGAGCAGGGTGCACCCCAGCATCGCTCCCCGCCGGAGCAGGATTTACCCCGGGCACCGCGGCTCTCCGCGTTTTGCTGCTGCAGACACCACGCAGAGCCCCCGCACCCAGCATCCCTCCCGCAGGGCAAGGCGTTGGCAAAACGCTTCGCTGCAACGCAAACCCGCTCCGGGGAGGGTCCGTGCCCACCCCTCCGCTCCCCTCTCCGCAGGTTTGTGAAGTGGATCGAGGACGGCATTCCGGAAGACCCCTTCCTCAACCCGGAGCTGATGAAAAACAACCCCTGGGTGGAGAAAGGCAAATGCACCATCCTCTGAGGGGTCGGCGCCCGCCGCCCTCGCTCCCCCACGCTGAATGTACACTTTTTTATTAGCTAGCTTCCTAATATGACTACCTGAACAAAAACCCTACCCTCAGCTTGTCGTCTTATTTTTAGTAGTAGAAATGTTTCTTTTTTATACAGGGGGAAAAACACAGGGGGTGGGCAGGGTGGGGGGACGGGAGCAGCAAAGGTTCCTGCTGGGTTTCCTCCACTTAACCTCTGCCACCATTGCCAACAAGCTGGCAGCCCTTCGAACTTGTCAAGGAAGCAAACTTTTATAAAAATAGATTTCGATATTCTTCTGTATACCGCAGGATGTAATTTTGCAGCAACACAGGCAAAACATGACAACTAAGGGTTTATAAATGAAATAAACAGAACGCTACTTCACAATTATTTTTTTTTTATATATACTTTATTTTTTTTTAAGCAAACGAAGTGGGTATTAAAAAAAACCCCAAAAAGCCAGGATCATGCAACACACCCCATCCATGGGTTAGAAAGTCAAGTCAGCTTATCCCTTCAGTTCCATCTATATCATTCCCTGGGCTTCACCTCTGCCCTGCTAGAGCAGGTCCTTGATGTAGATATTCCTCCTGACGGCATTGGAGACGCCCTCGTTGAACCGGAACCAGACGTCGCTCTTCCCCACGGCCTTTCCCATCTGGCTCTCGATCAACTCTTCCTTGGAGGCCTGAGGGGCTGCGAGGGGGACAGATAGACGTCAAAAACTTGCAGAAACTCTAAACCTTCAGGTTACAGCCTGTGCCCAAGGCTGCATGGGGTTTGCGAGGGGCTGATGCTGCCATGTCCCGGATCCTGCAAGCACAGCACCCACAGCCGTGCTCCCCAGCTCAGCGTATCTGCCGGCTCTTTGGCTGCTGCCAGAATCCAGCGACCTGCCCGCGGGCACCCCCCTGGGGTCACTTCACTCCATCTCCCCTCCCCACCCCGCGGATATCCCCGTGCTTAGGGGACGGAGCCCCTCTGTGGGGTCCAGGCACTGCGTACGAATGCAGGGACCCCCCGGCAGCACCCACGGCCACCCCGTCCCTCTGCCACCCACCCAGGGCTGGGGCCACCTGCGACCACCCCATCCCTTTGCCACCTACCCGGGGCCGCCTGCTGCTGCCGAAGTGGCCGCCCGAAGAAGTCGGTCTCGGGCTGTGAAAAGCAAAAAGCAGGAGGTGAGCGCGGCTCTGTCAGCGCCTGCGTTTATGGCTCGCGTTTGGAAAACAGCCAAAATCAAACCCTGGTTGTCTCTGGCAGCTCGGTGCAAGGCTAGACCCCAGGGACACCCCGCAGCCCTGCCGAATTTTACGCTAACTCAGCCCTAGACAGTGTCTAAGGCGGTGCCGAGGAGCCGTCACCCCACGCTCAGGGCTGCGCCAGCCGCCTTCCCCCTCCAAGCACCCGGCGCAGGAGCAAGGCGCCGAGCAGGAGCCGGATGCAAATTCTGCAGAAAGGGCCAGCGGCCTTGGTAAAATGCAAACTGCATTCAAAATGGGGTGGGAAAAGACAAACTGTAAAGGTTCATCGCGCTAAAGCGGGTTTTTCTGGATGGCCAAGGTCTCGAGGCCGAGCCCCAGCGGAGGGGGGGTGGCAGGGGACCACCTCTTGCTCCTCTTGGCTGCTATTGCGATGCTGATGTCCCCACAGCCCCCCGAGCCGCGCGTCTACCTATCCCCCCGCAGCTCCCACTGAGCCCAAATTCAACTATTTTAACTCACTCCCATCTCCTCCCTTCCCCATCCCCAAACGCTTCGCGGGACACAGCCGTAATTGTCACCCAGATCGAATTCATCCCCATGCTGTAAACCCAGCGACGCAATTACAGGGACAAGTGGCGCCAAACTACTCTATTAAAAGAAACTGTGCTAAAAATAAATAAATACCAATGGAGACAGCCAGTCTCTAGCAGCCAAGGTATGCGCCGGTAGGAAATTAGGTAGGAATCGCAGCCCCCTCACCTTGTCCTCCACCGCCGCCCTCCGGACGATGTGCTCCAGGCGTTGCTGGTGGTTGGGGGGCATCGCCGGCCCCGTCTCCGCTCGCTCCCCCGCCGCGCCGAGGCCGTGCCCGGGCTCCTGCGGGGAGGAGAGCCCTGAGCGAGGGTCCCCTCGGGGCCGGCCGAGCTCAAGGTTTGGGCATCCCCCCCCCGGTGATGCACAGCCTGAGGGCAGGACGCTGCCTGGCCACCTGTGCGTCCCGCACACCCCCTCTATTTGCTGCCGGGTTTGATTACAAAATCCAAACGACTTCTCAAGTATTTTTTCATCATTTTCTGTCTCGCAGCAGCACGCGGGATTAGCCCCGGCAGCGCTTCGGGCACGTGTGTGTTTGCGGTACCTTTCCCTGGGACCTCACGGTCGGCAGCGTGTAAACAAGAAGCCTTCAGGGATATTTTTGCAGCGTCTCTTTGCCCCACGCATCCCCCGAGAAAGCCCTTCTGCTGCAAGAAGGGGCTCTCGGGGATTAATTATCCCTGTGGCACCAGGGCAGGGCAGGCACCGGCTACACCCGAGCCGTTTCTCAGCCTCCACGTTTGCTCGTTTCCACCTTCTCCTGCCCGCCGCTCCACAGAGGGTTTCAGTGGTGGGCAGAGTAACTCTGCTCCTCCCGGGGGCTTTGGGACCTTTGGGAGAATGGAAGCAAAGCAGCACGGGAACGTGCAGGCAGGAGAGAGCAGGTCAGCTCCCCCGCAGACACACACAAAACGCAGCCAGATAAAAATTCCCATCCTGTCGCAACCCTCATTAGAGAGTTGAAGGGTTTAAAGCTTTTAACTCACAGCGAGCGGTTCTTTCCAGAATTCCTACAAAAAGATGAGCCCTTCGGGCACGTCACCCCAGCGCAGCCGTGCTGCCCGAAGGCAGATGTGCAGGCAGACGGCTGCGACTGGGGGGGGCTAATCCTGGATTTCCATTTGCAGAGCGAAAGCCACCGGCTGCTTTGGACAGACCAGGTCCCCCCACAGCAGCCCTAAGGACTTTATCCCCCTCCACAGACCCGCCGCCCCCCTGAAACCACGGCACACCGCGAGCCCTCCCTACCTCGCCCAGGTTTCGCGCCTGCAGCAAAGCCTCCGTCCTCCTCATCTTCTCCAGCTCGATCTCCCTGGCGATGAGCTGCTTGGCCTGGTAGGTCAGCTGCCTGCGAGCCGGCAGGTCCGGGAACCGGCAGACATCCTCCACGTTCCTGCATCGCAGAGGAGGGGAAGCAAAGAAAAGAAATCAATACTGAAAATAAAAAAAAGCACGAGGCAAACCGCAGCCTGACACGGGCACGGAGAGACCCGCCGCCCTCCCAGCCCCGTCCCCCCCAGCCTTTCGGTGTGATCCTGGCCACGGTGCCTCAGTTTCCCCATCGCCACCCTCGCCGAGTCCGTGCGCGACGGCACGCTAGAAGATGCCCGGCGAGCGGTGCCAGCTGCGCCGAGCCAGGTTTTTGCAGGGCAACTCAGCTGAATGGGAACTCAGGAGGGATTATGTGCTTTTTAAGCTCGGTTTTAATGCAAGAAGGAGAAAATCGCAGGCGGGTCTGTGCCGAACAGATTGCCCTGAAAAAGCCAAAGTCACATCACAGCTCGGGCGTGAGCTGCACCACGACCCCTCACGTGAACCCCGAGGTGCCCACAGGGGGCTGTTTAATTGAGATATGGCCACGAACACTAATTTTGGCTCATCAGAGCAGTTTTATTCTTAATGGGCTGGTGCACCAGATCTGGGCTTAGGCCTGTTTCAGCACAGGGAAAGCCCAGGCGCAGCCCCAGCCAGCTGTAAATTCACCTTCAATATTATTCCCCTTAAAATAAAGGGAACAAAGTCGTCTCATCTAGAAATCAGTTGTCAAACCTATGATTTAAAAAGTTTTAAAGAAAAAACGCACTTGTTGACAACAAGTCTGTTTGCCAGAGAAATGCTGGGACGTGATGTGCAGGTGCTGCCGCGACGTGACACCCCTGCGGTCCCCGTCATCGCTGCGCACGGCATGGAAACCGGCTCAGACTTCGCGAAAAAAAGCGAAGCGAAGCGAAGCAATGCGCCTGCTTGTGCCACGGAGCTCCCAATGTCCCACGGTTCCCCCACGGCCACATTTTGGTGGCACAGCCTGGCATGGGGAGGGCAAGAGAGGACGGCTCTCTGCAGCCCCTGCAGCTCCCACAGGCCTTTCCATGGGAAGAAGGAGAGAAGAAAAAAAAAAAAAAAAAAAAAGCGCTTCACTGTAATTAGATACAGCTGTTTGATTTAACAGAGGCTAATTTTTGTAATTAACTTTGCACCAGGAAGACATTAGCGTTGCTCCTAGCTCTGGTCGGGTCTCTATTACTTCACCGAAGCCTTGGGAGCGTTTACGAAGCCTCGGGAGCGTTTACGGCTCCACGTATACTTACAGCACGAGGCTCACAAGTGGCCGGCTGTTAACGTACAAATTAACCGCGGCTAGTGACCTCCTGCGTGCAAGGTGCCCGGGTGGACCCGCTCTCCCCGGTTGTCACAAGCCCCTGGCAGCTTCAGTCCCTCCTCTGCCAGCTCTGGCGAGAGCCAAAGGCAGCTTCCTTAACTTAGGGGGGGTTTAGACTGGATATTAGGAGAAATTTCATTACGGAAAGAGTGGTCAAGCACTGGAACAGGCTGCCCAGAGAGGTGGGGGAGTCCCCATCCCTGGAAGTGTTCAAAAAACGGGCAGACGTGGCACTTGGGGACATGGTTTAGTGGGCATGGTGGGGTTGGGTTGATGGTTGGACTGATGATCTCAGAGATCCTTTCCAACCTTAATGATTCCTAGTTTTTACTTTCATTAAAAAATAATCCAGCCACCAAGCCAGGAAACATGGAATTGCTACTCTCCCCTTAATTGGTTTAGTGGTGGACTTGGTAGTGTAGGTTAATGGTTGGACTGGATTATCTTAAGGGTCTTTTCCAACCTCAACAATTCTATGATTCTATGACTCTTCCTTTCCTTTAATCCCATTGAAGCAAAAGCAGCCCTGCTTTGGCCTCAGCCCAAGGGGGCGACGGGGGCAGCCAGACCACGCTGCGGGTGGAGCAAAGCCAGCGGCAGCCCTCAGCACCCGCAAGGCTTCGGGGCTCCTCCTTTGAAAAAAAAAAAAAGGGGCAAAAAAGCAGGAAATCCCTGCAGAGCTGCAGAAAGTCAGGTCCCTGCGGCCGTCCCAGCACCGAGCAGCTCACACCAACCCAGCTGCCATCGCCAGAGAAACCTCTGAGCTCTAGCTGCAAGAAACCAACGCCGTGCCACGATCCCTTCGGGCTCAGACTCCTTCCTGACCTCTCTGCTGTTATTTTCGACGCCTACGTCTCCTCCCCACCCTTGGGACTTACGGGTCGAGCTTGTAGATGTACTGGCCCTCGGGCAGGCGCTCCTGGTGGTAGGTGAGGTTGTAGGCCAGCATGGTGCTGATGAGGTCTGCCAGCTGCTGCTTCTCCTTCAGGCTGTAGAGCTGCGTGTTCACCTGGGGAGGAGCGCGGAGCCCAGCGAGGGGAGAGCATCACTCACCCATAATAACTTTTAAACATAAAAAGAACCTGAAGCATGGGGTTTGTCTCTATATGAGAAAGGACAGTTAATACCCACGAGGCTCAGACCGAGTTTAGTTTCCTATTAGGGACACAGGGACGTCACAGAGCAGGGACAGTCCCCTCCGACGGCCCAAAGGGCAAATGCACACACGCAACCCCGCGTGCAGGTGAACCAGCTGCTGGAAGGAGACTGCGACGGGCCCCCAAATCCCTGCTCGGACCAAGCCCGCGCCCTGGGTGCGGGGGTCCGGGAGGTGCAGGACACCCCCGCCGTGCACCAAACAGTCGGGTATCTCAGTGCCGCGTCCCCGGCTTCCCTCTGGCTTCTGCATCAGCTGCAATATCAAACCAACCCCAAATTTGGGACAGAGGTCTGGGATAGGGTGATGCAGCGCAGGGGATGTGTCCCAGCCCTCATGGCGGGGTTTGCAAAGGGATACGTCACCCGGGCGGGATTCCTGCCACCGCAGCGAGAGGGGGCCGGTGCGCACTCACCGGTCGCAGCTTTGGGGCGATGATGTCCAGCAGCAGACAGAGCACCTCCAAGACGAGAGACCGCTGCCCCGTGCGGCTGCGGGCGCTGGGCGTTATCCCCGACACCATGGAGACGACGAGGTTCTGCATGTGGTTCAACTTGGCCAGGGCCTGGGCAGAGAGGGCAGGGACGGCTCAGCCACGGCTGCAACCGCAGATGTCCCCGCGGGTGACGGAGCCGGAGCCACGCCATGCCCTCCCTGCTACTTGCCTCGTGCTGGCTGCTGGGGTAAGCGAGACGGGGGATGCTGGTGGCCGCGAAGAGCAGGTGGAAAGCCACAGGCAGGAAGGGCAGGTATCGCATCAGCTGGAAGCTCTGTCCGTGCAGGACAGCCTGGCTCAGCAGGTCGGAGAAGCCCAGCCACTCCAGGGCCAAGCACACCGAGCTGAAACTGGAGTCCCGCAGCTTCATGTTCAGGAAATTGTCGTAGAGACCCTGGAAGCGGACGCAGGATTAGAGACGTCCCAAGGCTGGGCAGACGGTCCCGTCAGAGCTCGCCGCTGGGATTCTGAGCTTCCCACTGAACCCCGCTCCAGCACAACACCCCAACACTCCGTAAAAAATGAGCGCAATCCTACTGCAGGGAGGGATTTCCCAAGGTACCCCCCAGCCATGACCCCCTGGATCAGGAGCCGCCCTTGATCTGGACAGCATGGCAGAGGAAGGGGCCCGGCTCTTCCCCCTGCAGCTGCTCTACCTGGGCAAGTTTCTCCGGCTCCCCCGAGGAAATGGCGAGGTGCAGGATACGGTGGAAGCGGTGGGAGGACGTGTTGAAGGCAGCCGTCCCCCCGAGGTGCAACAGGTCCTCGTCGCCAACCAGGAGCTGGGCTGGCAAAGCGGGGTCCATTCCTATCCTGTGCCTGCGGGGAGCCCGAAGGGAAGAGCTCAGGGTGCCCCGGCGCTGAATGGACCAGCAAGGAATAGTTGGACCCTTGAGAACTGGACTGAAGGCAACGCTGATGCCAAATTATTGGGCGCTAAAGAGAGCGGCCAAAGAGCATCTGGACACGCAAATCTGCTGAAACGAAGCTGGGTCTGCTGCAGGGCAGACCAGCTCTCCAGGACCTTTCAGGTTCCTCCACCACAGGTCTTGCAAGCAGGTCAGGGGATACCACGAAGCGGCGTGCCCCAAGCAGACCTAATAAATCCCCCCTTTTACCTTTGGACCTTTGGGAGCTGGAAGATCTCTTGCCAGATGGAGAAGAGCCCCTTGTTTTGGTCCTTCAAGCCGATCTTCATCGTCTGCACCATCTGCATGCTCAGCTCCTTCTGGCCTCGGCCGTGCAAGAACTGCAACACAAGCGAGGGGCTGGGGGGGCCGGGCACGGCGGGCAGGGAGGGGATGCCCACAACAGCCAGCTGGTGCTGGGGAAAGCCAGAGACAGAGGCACCTCGCTCTGCTGTGCTTTGCAGGGGAATCAAGGTTAAAAGTAACCCAGGGGACAGGGCGGGCATTTTAGGGATCTGCCTGGGACAGTTTTTTTTTTTTTTTTTTCCTTCCATCCCCATCCAAGCCCAGATGAAGTCAAGAGCCGCAGCAAGTCCGTATCCCCCAGAGACCTCCCGGCAACACCAGTACCTGCAGGGTGTTTATGCAGGAGCGGATGTCGTTCTCCGTCTTCTCACACAGCGCCAGCAGCGCACCCGTGTCCGCCCGCATGCCCTGCCGCAGGGCGATCTGCGGGAGAGGGGGGTCAGCGGGGAGGGCCCCACCGGCCGCGGGGGCGAGAGGAGCCCTCGGCCGCACCGCACCTCGCAGAGCCGCTGGGCGAGCCGGGACGACGCCGTCCGAGGGAAGTTTAGCAGGAACGATTGCTGCCGCAGCGGCCGAAGGGCAGGGACGTACCTGGCAAAGGGAAGCACGGGGGTCTCTGAGCGACCCTGGCAGAGGACGAAATCCAGCTGTTTAGCAGCTGCCTGTACACCACTGCACGCTTGGGCATCCACAAGCGTGACCACGCGCTCACACCCAGCTACAAATCACCCCGGCGGATACAAAACCTGGGGGGGCGGGTATTTCAGGAAACTGAGCGCGTTGTGCTTTTACTTTTCATAAAGTACTTCTAAACCGCGGGTTCTGATGGCAGGTAACTCGGCGCAGGAAGGCTTTGGCTGGAGGCAACAGCAGCTGCCTCCTCGCTTGGGGCAGGGGTCTCAGCTCTCCATCCCTCCCCGGCCACGCAGGCGATACTAACTGGTCGTTGCAGATGCAGATGATGGGCCTCAGCAGCAGCCCGCCCTCGCGCCGCCTCCTCCGGCCCGTGCCGGCCGCCGCCTCGCCCTCCCCGTCCTTATCGTGGATGATGTTGAGCAGCACGTTGATAGATGCCTTGAAGGGAAAAAAAAAAAAAAAAAAAAAAATCAAGGACAGAAAGGATGAATTCTTGCTGTTCAGAGGCAAGAAATCACTCCTAAAATGGAGCAGGGGATGAGCTGCTAAGAGGGCAAAATTAAGCGGTTAATGCAAAAGGCAGCCAGATCCAGGCTGGGCTCACCGCGGGCGCGCCGTCTATCTCATCGATGATCAGGCAGTTGGGCTTCTCGTTGCCACCCAGCACAGACTTCATCTGGGTGGCAGCTTCGATGCGGGTTTTGAAAACCTCAGGGCTGCGGTCGTCACTGCAAGACAAGCCGGTGCCAGGCCGCCGTGGCTCGGCATCACCTCCGGCACGGCACCGCCTCCGCCGGCTCCTGGGGCAGGGCAGGGCCGGGCTCACCTGGCGTTCATCTCGACGGCGTTGTACCCCGCATGCTTCGCGATGACGTGGGCCAGCGTGGTCTTTCCCAAGCCGGGCGGGCCGCAGAGCAGGGCTACCTGCGTCAGAGAGGTAACGTCAGCCCGGCAGGCAGCGAGGCAGGGCTTCCTCCAGCACCGACCGAGGCTGCCACGCACGGCGACAAGGCTCTGCAGCCTGCGCACGCGTCTGCTTCAACCCCTGGGAGCTGCTGCGCTTGTTTGTAGACATACTGAGAAAAGAGAAAGTCACTGGAGGAAGGAGAATATGACTGAAACCCCCAGAGGTGACAGAGTCATCCTGGTGGCATCTCTCATGCATACGTTTAAGTTTGCAGGGCAGTAGATAGAAAAGGCTGAACCAAATCCCTCACGCTCCTGAGAAGCAACGCTGTTAGTATCTGGTTTTGTTTCCCCTTTTTTATATCCTCTCACTGGACAGGCTGAAGCTGGTTAGCTGGCCCAGGTATGTTATCTCTGCTCCCTTTAGCAGTTGAGCATCACTGCTCTTTTCAGGACGCAGAAACTCTTGCTCAAAGGAGTGTCACATCTGCCCTGAACAAATAAAGTCAAGACCAGCCTCTGCTAAAAAGGGTACATCTTTCTTAAAATCATAGAATTTTTTAGGCTTGACAAGACCTTTAAGATCTTCAACCAGCCCATTTAATCTGGCTGGAGGAAGTCTGTTCCCCTCCCTTTATTATCACATTATTCGAGCAGAAACAGAAAAAGAAATGAGAAAAGCCCATAACCACTAAGGATAAACAAGGAATCCAATTTCTGCTAGAGCTGTACTGGAAGACCCTGCTCCTCACCATGGTGGCGGGATGAGGGGGATAGGAGAGGAGACCTACCACAGCAGCCTCCTGTCCTGCTCACCTTGTATTTGGGTCTCTTGTGCTGGTCCAGCTCAGCCTCCAGTATCTCCTCTGTGAGCTGGACCTTCGTTTTCCACTTATTCTGCTGCTCCTTGGGCTGGCTGAATGGAGGATGAGCCTCAGCGCTGGGCTTGGCCTTCTTCACAGCCTTCTCCTTCCCAAACACCACCGTGTCCCAGAGCTTGAGCCACTTCAGAAGGCAGCGGTTCGTGTACTGCACGTCGGGCAAGAAAGCAAGCAAACCCTGTTGAACCTCAGAAGGATCTGGCCGAAGACAGAGCACGGCCTCTCCTTCACAGCTTAAAATCTGCTGTGGCGAGCAGAGGAAGGAGCCGAGCCCGGGGAGGCAACGCAGAGCGTGTCTGCCGGGACAGACCTCGAGCGCATGGCTCGTCACCCCCGCCATGGGAGAGGCTGGCCAGGTTTCCTCCCGGCATCTCTGTGGGACAGCCTGGGAACGGGGCTTCCCCTCCCGGCTCAGCCACCATCCTGCGGGGCAACTGAGGACAAGTGGCATCGGCCCTAACCCTGCTGTCCCTCGCCTGTCTTGGCTCAACCCAGCACTTCTCAGCCTCTTCCATAATTTCCAATTCCCTACAAAACTTCTAATATTAAAAAAAAAAAAATCAAAATAGCCAACAATTCCTGGCTAACGTCCACCCAATCTTTTTTGTCTTATTTTGGTCATCTTCCATACTCTTTTTTTTTCAGAAGATGCACAGCCTACAGCTGAAAAACCCCTGCCCCGAGCTCTCCGCAGCAGGATTGCTCCCAGGCAGGGCTAGCACGGACAGAGCCCCCCCAGCCGGCGCTTCCAAAAGCCCCACGAGCAAAGGCAGCGCCATAAAACCACGATCCCACAGCATTAAGGAGGGTTATAAAAGCGGTAAGCCCACCCAAACCCCCAGCCCCCACTTATCCCAGAACCTCACATCATCACTGAGCAGCTCCATGTAGCGCCGGGGAGTAAACTTGTCCACCCAGAGGCAATGCAGCGCAGACTCCTCCTCAACTGCCGGCTCCGCTTCCCCGGTGAGCTCCGGGCTCTCGGCACTGGTTTGGCTCTCAAGGCAACTGCAAGAAAGAATTAACTTGCCCCAAACCACCCAGGGAGCCGGGGCAGGGCTGAGAATCACACCCAGACTTCCCCAGCTGGGGATGCTGAGGGCGAAAAGGCTCCTCTGCTCGCAGGTCCCCAAAACTTGGACCCCACTGGAGCACCTTGGGAGCTGCATCCGACAGCGTGGCAGGGACAGGAGTGGGATTTCATCCCAACGTCTCACCTGTTTATTATGTCTGTCAGCTGCTGCGACGCCTGCAGAACACGCCTTCGACGCTTGAGCGCAAAGAAGGTGAGAGGGGGGTCAGAGACACCCCGCTAACCCGCAGCCAGGGGGAGCGGGGATTCAGGAGCCAACGCTGTGGCTGTCCAGGGGTGGCAGGGGAAAATGGGAAGGTGGGTGTAAGATGTGATACCTCTTCATCCACTTGTTCCTTCAGGTAGGAGAAAGGCACCCCCAGCAAGTGGAGCGGCCTGCGTGCGTTCCAGCCGAGGGAATCGGGGAGCTGCGAGGAGCAGAGGACACACGCACCGACGTTCACGCTGATGCTCAGCACAAACATTCCACCCTTCATCGAAGATCCCCTCCTGAACTGGGTGGAGGTCACAAAGAAGCAAGCCTGGCCTTCAGATCCTGCCTTACCTCCACCCCTGTCCTGGAGGAATCATCCCTCACGACCATGAAGACCCTGGTGCCCTCGGTGGACGTCACGTTGATGTAGTCCTCCAGGATGGGTGGCCGCTTGAGGACCCGCTTCTTCTCGGAGGGCGGCGTGATCTGCAGCGGGGCCATGCCGCTTATGTCCAAGCAGTCCGAGCTGGAAAAGACCAGATTGCTTTAGCAGGGGCGAGGGAAAGGGCCCTTGAACCCCACCTGGGGTGGGGTTCAAGGGCCCTTTCCCTCGCCCCTGCTAAAAATGGGGTTCAAGGTGGCCAACCTGGCAGTCTGGGGAGCAGAAGGTGCCTCTGAGCCGGGCGCAAGCATGTCAACATCCCGGAGGACATCAGAGGCCAACTCATCATCCACACCAAAGTCAAGCTTCTTGACAGCTTCCAGGCGTTGTCGCTTCGGCTTCGGGGCTGCGTGAGACACCAGGGCAGGAGGATGAAGAGGAGAAGCAGCCTTCAGCGGCAGCCTGCACAGGGGCGGGGAGCGGGGTCAGCAGCACTCAGGGATCCATCAGGGCTGCAAAAACCTCTGGCAAACCCGCGCCTCGAGTCAAACCTGCTGCGGGCGATGGCGGGGAGCCTGGTGGGGCGCAGCCCCGGTCCCTCTTCCTGGCCTCGGTGCCCCCCGAGCCGTTGCCCCCGGTGGAGTCCCCGGGGGGGTCCCCGGGGGGGTCAGGCTCCTCCGGCAGCTGCTCCCTGCCCCGGAACTGGGAGATTTTGGGGCCAGCGGGTGGAGATGGGTCATCTGCAAGAGGCGTTACACGACGCCGCCCGTCACCGGAGGGCACCCGCAGTGGGGCGGCCACCGCGCAAAGCCCGGTCCTGCCCGCCCGCTCCCTCCCTCCCTCCGCCGCCGCCCCCGGTACCGGACACGACGCCCCAGCAGCGCTCACCTCCCAGCTCGGCCAGCACCTCCAGCTCGGCCGCGAACCGCTGGTAGAAGCCGTCCTCGGGGTCGGCCTCGGGGCCCGCCATGGGCCGCGCCGGCACCGCGCTCCGCGCCCGCCCGCACCGCGCTTCCGGCCGCCGCCGAGCCGCCGCTGATTGGACGCGGCGAGCCGGCCGGAAGCGGCGGCGGCGGCGTTGATTGGACGCGACGCGCGGCTGGACGCGGCGGCGGCGGCGTTGATTGGACGCGACGCGCAGCCCACGGCGCCGCCGGTGGAGACGCGATGTAGGCGCTCGCCGCCCGGCCCGGGAACGGCGCGGCAGGGTCGGCCCGGGGAGCGGGGGGACGCGGGGTCGGGTCGGCGCCGTCCCCTCCGCCCTGCGCCTCCCCTCCGCCGTGTCCCGCCTCCCCTCCGCCCTGCGTGTCCCCCCGCGCCCAGATCGCGGCCCGGCCCCGGCTGGCAGCGGGCGGATCGGCGGGACCGGGGCTGGGGAGTCGCGGCGGGAGCGGGGTGAGGCCGAGCCCCACCGTCGGCCTGGCTCGGCCCGGCACCGTGCGGCTGCGGGGCCTCCGCGCGTGAAAGCGGGACGGGGATGGGGCCTCCACGCGTGACACCGGGAGAGCGGCAGAGCTGTACGGTGTGACACCGGGAGGGCTGCGGGACCTGCACGGCGTGGCACCGGTGAGACCGGGAGACCTGCACGGCGTGGCACCGGTGAGACCCGGAGACCTGCACGGCGTGACATCGGTGAGACCGGGAGACCTGCATGGTGTAGCACCGGTGAGACCTGGAGACCTGCACGGCATGGCACCGGTGAGACCGGGAGACCGGTGAGACCGGGAGACCTGCACGGCGTGGCACCGGTGAGACCGGGAGACCGGTGAGACCGGGAGACCTGCACGGCGTGGCACCGGTGAGACCGGGAGACCTGCACGGCGTGGCACCGGTGAGACCCGGAGACCCGCACGGCGTGGCACCGGTGAGACCGGGAGACCGGTGAGACCCGGAGACCCGCACGGCGTGGCATCGGTGAGACCGGGAGACCGGTGAGACCGGGAGACCCGCACGGCGTGGCACCAGTGAGACCGGGAGACCTGCACGGCGTGGCACTGGTGAGACCGGGAGACCTGCATGGCGTGGCATCGGTGAGACAGGGAAACCTGCACAGCGTGGCACCGGTGTCGCTCTGGGACGCGTGCGGTGCGACGCCGGCACTGCTGCCACACCAGCACACCCCCATCGCACTGGGGTGCCCCACCCTGCCCGCTCTCGCTGGGTCCCTTTGCTCCCCGGCACCGCTGCGCCCATCCCCGGGGGTGCCAGGCCGCGGCTGGCGGCTCTTCTCACCCCGATCCCCTCTCATGCTCCCCACAGGGCGCTGGCCATGGAGCCGGGCACCATCGACAACCTGTCCATCCTCTACCAGAGCGACGACTTCATCGTGGTCAACAAGCACTGGGACATCCGCATCGACAGCAAGATGTGGTACGAGACGCTGACGCTGCAGAGCCAGCTCAAGTACCGCTTCCCCGAGCTGGCTGACCCCGACACCTACTACGGCTTCAGGTGAGCAGCCGGGGACCGGACCGGGCTCTGCCCTGCCTCCGAGCCGGCCTCGGCCGGGCGCACTGCCCGAGTGCCCGGGGATGCTCCTCCACCTCCTGTCTCCTCCCCAGGTTCTGCCACCAGCTCGACTTCTCCACCAGCGGGGCCCTGTGCGTTGCACTCAACAAAGCGGCGGCGGGAAGCGCCTACAAGTGTTTTAAAGACCGGCTGGTGACCAAAGCCTATCTCGCCCTGGTAAGCCCAACCCCACCACGTCCTGCTTCGGGACGTATCTTGAGTTTGCAACGTTGCAGCTTGGCCTCTGCTTCTTGTCCTCCCGGTGTCGGTGAGGAACGAGTGCCGGGGCTGGGTTTGCAAACTGGCTTTCTGCCCTGCAGGTCAGGGGCCACGTCAGCCAGAGCCGAATGACGATCCGCTACGCCATAGGCAAGAACACCACCGAGGGCATGACCCACATGATGTGCATTGACGGGACGGAGGGTGAGCGGCTCCGGCGCCCTGCCTGCGCTGCCTGGGCCGCGCTGTGGGGAGCTGACCCCCCTCCGGGTCTTGTTGCAGGCTGTGAAAATCCCAAGCCTTGCCAATCGGAGCTGATCGTGCTCGAGCACGGGTCCTACAGCGGAGACCCCGTCACCAAAGTGCTGCTGCAGCCGCTGACAGGTGGGAGCTCGGGGCCGGGGCAGCGCGGGCACGGGGGGCTGCTGCGGCCGGGGAGAGGCAGCAGAGGTGCTGCAGCGGGACCTGCGCTTGCAGCCCTGGGCCTTGGTTGCAGCATGGTGGCACAGTCAAAAAAAAAAAAAAATGCCTAAAAAGGGCTGAGCAGAGCTGAGAGCCGCACTCAGCTCGCGGAGGACTCCGGTTCTCAGGCTGGGGGGACAAACGCCATTTGGTGCGTTGTCGCCTCGCACCACGGTGCCCTCGCGGAGGGAGTCAGGGCTGACAGGTGTCCCCCATTCCTCCGCTCCCGCTCTCCCCCCTAGGGCGGACTCATCAGCTCCGGGTTCACTGCAGCGCCGTCGGCCACCCCATCGTGGGGGACTTCACCTACAGCCACAAGAAGGACAGCAGTCCCTATAGGATGATGCTCCACGCCTACTACCTGCGCATCCCCACCGGCAAGGAGCTCATCGAGGTCTGCGCGCCCGACCCCTTCGTCACCGCCATGGACGGCAACTGGGTGCCCCACCATGTCGCTCACCGGCTGGATGAGACCATCCAAGAGCTGAAGGACAAGATGATGCAGAAGCGGGAAGAGGAGGAGAGCCAGGAAGCCGTGCTTGGTGGCGGAGGAGAGGAGGCACTGAGCGAAGCCAAGAGCCCGGAGACGGAGGAGCAGCGAGCCCGGTGCGAGCAGTGGTTGGCCGAGTGGGCTTTGGAGTGAGCACAAACTACGTCTCTGCATTTCCAGCCCAACGCTCCATTTTCGTCCCAGTGGGTCTCCACAGAGCCCAGCGCTGACTCCACATCTGCACTTTCTGTACGCCGTGGCTTCCCTCACTTCTGGGGCTGGGATCAGACAGGTTTTAGCAGCGATTAGGATGGGTTTATTTTTTAACGTTACACATCATCCCTCTGGCCACTGGATGCCCCTTTCCTAATTCTGGGCCTCAGCAGAAGAGTCAGTGTGTCATGTACCAGCTTAGAGTGACCCCAAAGCTTTACGTCCCTGTCCCGGGGCTCAGGCACAGCTGGGGCAGCACGGACGCTGCCTTTGCCGCGAGCACGATGGACGTCTCCGCAAACCCTCGGCGCTAGGATGCCAAAACACAACGCAGCAAAGGGGAGAGGAGAACGTGCCGGGCGCAGCTTCGGTGTCCGTGTCCCCAGTTCCCTTCGCTCCAGCCTGCTGCGCTGACCGGCGCAGGCGTTGTGTGAGAGGTGGGAGATCAGGAGGCTGAATCGCAGCTTGGGGGGCACCGACAGCCCCCCCTAATCCTGGGGTGGGCCCGGGTGTTTTGCCCGTGGAGCTGGGCTGCGCGACGGGCGCAGGAGAGGTCCCTGCCTGCCACCGAGGACGCGCTGCCTGCCCGTCCCTCGCGCTTTCCTTCCTGCCTCGGCCCGCGTGTGTTTTTTTTTTTTTTCTAACGGTTTGTTGGAGGTGCGTGAGTTGATACGAATGGATTTTAAAACTTTTTTCAAATTTCTACGAGAAGAATCTAGTCTTTTAGCTGTTCTGAAATACCGGTGGTCTCGGAAATGCGTGTATTTTCAGTACTTCTGTGGTCAGAATAGCCAGCAGCCCAAAGCTTTTTTAATAAATCCTACTATTTTTTTCTCCTAA
Organism: Pelecanus crispus; assembly: GCF_030463565.1. Lineage (NCBI taxonomy): Eukaryota > Metazoa > Chordata > Aves > Pelecaniformes > Pelecanidae > Pelecanus > Pelecanus crispus. The sequence goes on along the minus strand of NC_134653.1, from coordinate 2,267,900 downwards.
CGTTGCCTTTTCCTGCGCCCACTTTTATCCTGGGTGCAGATGTAACCCCTGCTGAGACAGGTCGGAAGGCACAAGCCCCTTTCTGCTTTACCCAAATGAGGGGGAATCGGTTTTTGTCCCATCGCGTGGCTGCAGGGGTGTCGGCACCGGAGGGTGCCGCAGGCAGGGCCTTCGGGCGGGCGCTTTGGGAGGGCTCCGGAGCAGCGAGAGCAGAGGAAACGGTTGGAGCTGGAAGAAAGGCTGAGGAGTGACGCAAAGAGCAGGAAGGAGCTCGTCTCACGCTGGCGCTCAGCTTTGCAAGATGCAGAGAGTTTCTCTGGAAATGCCCTTGCTTTGCCGGCCGGCCTCATGCCGCTTCGCTCCCTCCTTCCCACCCCGCTTGTCCCTTAGAGGAAGCTTGGAAAACGAAGAGAGCAGGGCAGCAGGCGTGGGCTGGGGAGGGACAGGGGTGGCTGGAGCCCCTCGCACACAGAGCACCGATCCCCGGGGTATTCGGCACCGAGCCGCCGCATCAGCACGTGCCCAGGGTTATCGTCGCCCCACAAGCCCCGTCCGGTTTGAAATGCACCTGACGCTGGTTTCGTGTAACTCATATTCCTACCCTGAGGGGAAAGAAGACGGCACAGCCCTCTCCTCACAAGTGAACGCACCGTGCCAGTCACCGAAACCCCGCAGGGGTTTGCATCGCCCGTCCCCGGCTTCCCCAGGTGCCGGTGGGTGCAAGCTCACCGTGCTGCGGCGCATGGCCGGGGAGGAGGTGGCCGTCACCTTGCTTCCGTGGCTTGGCACAAAGCGCTGCCGCCCGCTGCGGGATGGGGATGGCGCACAGCTCTGGGCACCGAGCGGGGACTGTGGGCTCGTGAGCTGGTGGCAGAGGGCTCGGCGGGGTTTTGGAGGAGCAGAAGATCCGTCTCTGTCCTCCCAAGCCCCGTCTCTGCCCATCCCATCTCCCAGGAGCAGCCGGGGAGGGGAGAGGCAGCCACAGGCGGGTCCCAAAGCTGTAAATTAACGCTATGAACCTGTTTGCCAAAGAATGAACGTGGGTGACATGCAGAGGAGGTCCTGAAAAGTTACAGGTGGGATTTGCAGCATCAGAGGCAGGGACGCAGCCTTCCCTTCCCGCAGGCTTCGGTGCAGGAATGGTTGGGGGACGCATCCTGCAGCCGCGCATCCGGGACGCTCGGCCGCGGGGCCGGCGGTTGCTGGGGTGGTACGTGGGGATGCGCCGGTGCCCGCGCAGAAGGGGACGGTGATGGGACCGTCGGTGCTGGGGGGCTGGCAGCCAGTGCTCGCCCCGCCGTCTGCCTTGAGGAGCCCCTGCACCCCGCACCACCCGCCAGCCTTCGTGCATTGCACTTTAACCCGACATTGCAGGAACCAGAGAGAAATATATATTTTCCTTACCCTGCAGAGAGGTGTTTTCCAGGCGCCTTTCCCCGGCTCCCCTCCCGCGCCGTGCCCAGTCCTGCTCCCTGCCGGCGCTGCCGCCGACCCGTTTGCTGCATCGTGTGTGAATCCACTCGTGCGTTCGGACCTGGGGGGGGTTGTGATCAGGTGTGTGTTTTGTGACGTGCTGTACGGCTTGCAATAACCCTTATTTCTCGTTGTACGTTACCGTAGTAAACCACTGTCAATGTACCCTGCAGTTTACCCTCTGGTCTCTCTCAATCTGCGCCGCGCTGCACGTGCCGGTGCGATGCCGGGGGCTTCCAGGGATGAGCCCGGATGGGCACAGCGGGACCGGCCCCGGAGCTCCAACCTGGCTGACCTGTTGCGCTCATCCTCACCCTGCTGAGATCCACCTGGCCAAAACCACCAGGATTATCCACCCAAAAACCTTCCCGGATTTAGTGGCTCTGATACAACCAACCAAGGATGCCCAAGGCCCTTCCCCTGCCTGTCCGCTGCCCACCCTGGCCAACACCAGTGGCTGGGATTATCCCGAACCAAAGAGCAGAGAGGGAAGAAAAACTCCTAATTTCCAAACACGGCAGCTCTCCCTGGCAGGAAAATGTGGGAGCAGCCCTGGGGTGGCCGGTGGTTTAGGGGGTGCCCAGGGAAAGCTTGATTTCTCTATAGCTCTTGTACATCAGTGGTCATTCCTCGGGTTGGAGCAGCTGGAAAAGTAAGTGAAGCCCCACAGGAATTATTTGCAGTCTTCAGGTTGTGAGATTTTTAAGATTATAAACCCAGCAAGGGCGGAGAAGCAGCTGGTTAAGTGCAGGAGCGTTTCCAGCCCGCCCGGTGCGGGGAGATGCAGTCGGAGCCCACCGCCGACCCACCACGGCGCCGGGGGAAGGGGCTTGGGCAGATGCTTCCCGGCACAATCGGGTTGGGGTTGGATGCCTCTGTGCCTGGTCCTCCACAGCCCCAGGGGTTGTTTCGGGGCCAGTTTTAAGCTCTCTGCGGGGACACGGTGGACGCGGTGACCTGCAAAGGGCCCTGATGTGCCCCTGCCCTGCTCCAGCCACCTCTGCCCAGCAAGCCCGCGGCAAGGGCCGTGTCCCACCGGCAGCCCTGTAGCAAACAAGTTTCTGTAACTTTACCGCTCCAACGAGAGGTATTTTTACAGCAAATCCTTCCAAAATAGAAACCAGAAACGCCCACGGGCATTGAGCAAGCCCTGGTGCTGCAGGACCGGTTCCTCGGCAGGGGAACGGGGATGGGGACAGCGGCCAGGAGCACCGGGGGACGGCAAACCCCACTCAGCGCTGCACCGGTGGGTCCAGGGACCCTTTGCGAAGGGCATCAGCCCCAAAATGCGGCCGCTGACCGCTGCTGACGGCTCTCACCCTTCCCTTTTCCTGGGATAAATGCACGGATAACGCGTTCGCTGCAGAGCAGCATTGGGCTCCTGCGGGTTTTCATCGCGCAGCCCCGGAAAGGCTTTGCTTCCTTTTGTTGTGGTCTCCTCCTTCATGGCGCGTGCTGGGCGGCATCTCGGAGCGGGATGGGAAATTGTAGGGAGTAAAGCTGTAAAAAGGGGAATGGGAGTGTCCGTAGCCAAGGCAAAAGGGACGGGCGCGAGGGAAGCACCTTGCAGAGGGGTGCTGAGCCCATCACCGAGGCCTCGTCTGTTCTGCACCCCGGTCGCCCTATAAAATATAGCCCTGAACAGCTCAGAGGTTTTTGGCTAACGGGGAGGACCTTTGTCTCCGTCAGGAGCACAGAAACCACCAAGCCAGAGGATTTAACTCATTTGCCCCAAACTTCAAAGTGACCCTTTACAAAGGCCGGGGGGGGGAAAAATAACCAAAAAACCCCCAGGAGACACAGCAGCTTTACAAAACACGGTTGAGAAACTGCCCCGTCACACCCCGTTTTCAGCGCAACTTCCCCACCCCGCAGCAGATAAGTGCGGAGCCATCCCCGGCGCTGCCCATCCCCGGCTGCCGCGGGTGGGTGAGCACCTTCCCCGGCCGAGCGGTGCCGAATCCTCGTCGCCGAGCCAAATCCTGCCCCCAGACGGAGAGCGACTCGGCAAGGCCACCGGTGGGATTTAGGGAATGTAGTGAAACTTAGCGGAAAAATGACGTGCGCCTAGTTGGAAGGGCAACGAGCAATACGCCGATTGCTCCGGGCAGCGCTGAGCAGCCTGGCGGCGGCATTTCTAGAGTGGGGATTTATTTTTTGTTGGGGGTTTCTAGCTGAGGGGTGTGCAGTGGGGTACAGGGGGAGGGCAATGCCTGCAGGTGCTGCTCCACTGGGTTACACTGGATTTCTCCCAGTCTGTGCTGGTGTGGTCCTGTACGAACCTGGGGGATGGCGGGGAACCCCATCCCTGCAGGGCAGAGGCGGGAGCGGGGCTCTGGGTGTCAGAGAGGACAATTTATTGTGGCGTTTCTTTTAATAATGGACAGAGAATGAAATTCTGTTTTCTGTTAGATAGGAGTCCAAATCTCTCCCTCACTTGCAGGAGGGGTTTGTGCAGGCACTCGCAAAGCACGGCTGGGCACGCTGAGCCGCCGTACGCCCACGGCTCCAGCCCCAGCATCGGACGAGAGAATCGGCTGCAGGACCCCCAGCACCTTCCCCAGCCCGGCCGGCAGCCAGCACCGTCCCAGAGCGTGGGGCACGGCTCCCCGATCGCGCTCCGCGCTCGCCCGACCCGCGCCAAGGACGAAGCCCCGGCACCGGCAGCATGGTGCGGGCAGCCCCGGCCCCGGCAGCCATCGCTCTCTGCCTCCGTGAGTTACGCCTTGTCCCCCCAAAGCTGCCCCTGCCCCAGGACCCCCTTGCACCCCCGGCACTGGGGATGCTCCAGCCCGCGCTGCTTTTCATTCCCATTCCCAACCCGCTTGGCTTTGACCATCCCTGCGCTCTGCCCCGTGCTCCCGTCAGCATCCGCAGGCAGTAGGAATTTTCCCCAGCGTTAGAAATCTGCACGGACGGGTTTCCGGGGGCAGATTTATCATTTTTTGTCTTCTAAACCCACCCTGAGGCACCCCGGGTTTCGCCGGGCTGGCACAGGCTGCAGGGCGGTACGGGCGCTGCTCTCTGCGTAGCGTTCGCCAGCATTTACTAAACATTATTAAAGTGACAAAGAAAAGGCCCTTCCCAGACTTTAAACCCGGAGCCGCTTTAGAACAGCGCCCGGCCGCCTGCACGTACGGTCACGGATGCTTTATAACCCGCTCCCGCTTCGTTGCAGGTTTCTCCGCAGACCTCGCGAAAGCAGCAGCGGTGAGTCGCTGCCGGCTGCTCCGGTGCCTCCGAATACACCAGGGCTTTGCCGAAACCTCGCAGCTGGTGCCGGGGACGGCAGAGCTGCCGCGGTTCCCCCGCTCCTCGGCTCCGGGGAGGCAAAGCCGTGGCCTCCCCGCTGGCCCCTGGTGCTGCCCGTGGCCTTGGCCCGTCCCGTCCCTCGCTCACCTGCTGCCCCGCAGCCTCCCTGCCCCGCTCCCAAACCGAGCGCCGGGCCCCTAAACGTGGTGGGCAGCCAGCCCCCCCAGCTCTGGGGAAGCAGGGACGGCCCCGCTGATGCAGGGGTCCGCGCTGCCGAGAGCGGCCGTGGCGGCTTTTGCCCCACCGCGCATAACCCAGGGCAGCCCCAGGGCTGCTGCGGCTGTTCGCAGCTGCCGGTGCCGCCAGCTCAGCTCCCATTCCCGGCTCGGTCCCTGCATTTAAAAGCCCTTCTTCCCGTTCCTTGCTGGGGCTGAGCATCCCCCCGCCCTCCTCCCCAGGCTGCCCTGGTCGTCGGAGCCGTCCTGTTTGCCACCGAGCAACACGCTGCTGTGTAAGTACGGCCCCGGCCAGGGGCTCTGACAGGCGGGGGGTCTCGGGGGGCGCAGGCGGTGGGGCCGGCGTGGGTGGATGTTGCGTTTCTCCCCACATCCATGTCACGGCTGCTGTGACAGGTCTCTTGGGTTGGAGAGGATTTAGAGCCTTGCACAGCCGGTTCCCAGGCTGGGATTTCAGCTGTGTCGCCTTTTGTTGTGGCACAAACACACCAAGAATTTCCTTTCCTTTACGGGGCTGACGCAGGTGCAACGGGAGCCTCTCCCAAGCCGAAACCCAGGCTCTGCTGGTTTCTCCCTCACCCAAAGCCGGGGGCATGGTGGGCACCGCTGCCACCACCCCGGCCGTGGGGCTGGGCACCCTCATCCCTGCAGGGCATCCCCGTCGGCACCACCCCGGCGCTGGCATTAGGGGACATTTTCACGACACCCCACGTTACTCCAACTTACCCCACGCAACCATGGGCAGGGTGAAGGGCGATTTCCCGAGGGAACAAGTGGGTTTGTCCTCCGCGGGGTGTCGGGGGGCTAAAGCAGATGGTGAAATGCAACTGCACCTCCCCAACGCAGCCTCTCAGCCTCCGTCCTCCCAGATTTCCAGTGCATCCCAGCCAGCGACCTGCCCGCTGCCGCCATCCTCGCGTTTGCCCAGGGACTGCAAAACGAAACAACGGAGCTGAGCAGCGCCCAGGTGGGCAGGGGCAGGAGTGGGGGCTGCAAACCCCACGGAGCCCGGCGGGGCGCGGGGAGCCGGGGGGTGCCGGGGCGAAGGGGCTTTCACCGCCTTGGCCTTGGCAAGACAAACCCCTCTCTGCCCAGCTCTCCTGCCTGGCCAGGCTGCTCGCTGCCAAGAACCTGACGGCCGATTTCGGCAGGTACCCGCCAGACCTGCTGCTCTTCTTTGAGTGAGTACCAAGGGCAGCACACGGCTGTGGTTTTGGTGCCGAATCGCGCCAGCCGGCGCGGCCCCGGCGTGCGGGAGCTCACGTGGGAGAAGAGTGTCAGGAAAACGGCCTGCATCTGCGCGCACCTTCAGACATTTCCAGCCCCGCAGACCCCCTGCTCCTCTCCTTACCCCGCTCCTGTCCGAGGCCGGGACCACGCTGGCCGCGGCGTGGGGTGCGCGGGGTCAGGCAACCCCGTCCCGTGCCTGAGCCATCATCCCCAGGGTAGGAGACCCCCTCAGCCCCATGCAATTCGGCAGCTCATTGCTTAGAAGGGAGCAACAGTTCAAAACTACTTTCCCCACGCCCACAAAAAGCAAGATTACAGATCTCCTGCCCGAACGCGAGGAGCCCTTCGCCCCGTTCCTCCCTGCCGCGCTGACTCTTGCTCCCCGCAGCTTGGCTGAGGCGCGCGGTGGGACCTGCGGAGCGTTTTACGCCCGGGCTTCCCGCGGGAACCTGGACCTGTTGCCCAAGGGCTCAGCCCGGCGGACGGGGCTGCTGCGCGGGGCCCTGGCCTGCCTGGTGAGTGGGGGCCGAGCTGGGGGGCGGCCAGGGTCCCCCGCACCCCCCACGTTTGAACGAGGGCTGGGTCGTCTCAACCAGGGGGTGAGGAGCAGCCGCCTGCGCCCCGAGCAGCTCGGCAGCCTCGGGGTGCTGGTGTGCGACATGGAGCCGGAGACCATCACCGCCTCGGACCCCGGCATCCTGGAGAACCTGAAGCTCTGCCCAGCGCTGACGGGGGCCCAGCGGGACGCCCTCAACGCCGTGCTCCTCGGGGGGGGCACAGCGTACGGGTACGGAGCCTTCGTCTGCTCTTAGCGGGGTGGGCGACGAGCCGGGGGGATGGCGTACCCATGAGGGTGCTGAGCTGGTCCTTCTCTTGACGGCCACAGGGATCCTTCCCGCTGGGATTTACAGACTCTGCAAAATTTGGGGCCGCTCGCGTTGGCTTTGAACCAGACCACGCTGAGCTTGGTGGCCGAGGTAAACCCCCTCCTCGAGACCTCGGGGTGAGCTGCCCACCAGCCAGGCCAGCCCTGAGGCTGCGGGACCCAGCACCCTCTGCCCCCCCGGCAGGCAGCGCGGGAGGCTTTCGGCAGGAGCATCGCATCCGCGTACGGCAGCCAGGGACGTTCCCAGCGAGAGAAATCCCTGAGCCTCCTCAGGGCCTTTGCAGCAGCGTCGGCTTCGTCCCATCCCAGGCTGAAGCGGAGCGCAGACCGTGAGCGTTTCCCTTTGCTGCTGCCGGTCCGGAGCAGCTCAGAGCTCCTGGGGGGGAAAATCATAGAATCACAGAATCGTTTAGGTTGGAAAAGACCTTTAAGATTATCCAGTCCAACCATTAACCTAACATTACCAAGTCTACTCTAAGTCAATCAAGGGTAGACTAGACTAAACCATGTCCCAAAGTGCCACGTCTGCCCGTTTTTTGAATACCCCCAGGGATGGGGACTCCACCACCTCCCTGGGCAGCCTGTTCCAATGCTTGACTACCTTTCCTTCAAGAAATTTTTTCCTAATATCCAATCTAAACCTCCCCTGAAATGTCCCCGGGCTGGTCGGCATCTGGGTGCCCCCCAGGGATGGGGCCAGGAGCAGGCAGAAAGCTGTGGGACCGCCTCTGAACTAACTGGGGAGAGGGGGGAAATGTCCTTGCAGCACGCTGGGGTGTTCGCTCTTACCTGGGAGCAGGAATACGGCAGCAGCAGCCGGGAAGGAGCTGGAGGGGGGAGAGAAACTCCTGGAGCTGGGCAGGAACAGCGGCACGGGAGGATGCTGCAAGACCAAAGGATGCTCGTGTGGGCGATGTGGGAAAGGGTTCACCTTGCCAGAGCATTTTTAGTTGCCTTTAAGAGGACAAAGTCTGCTGAAACATCAGCAGGTTCTTCAGGAATAACTTTAAGGAATGAAAGCAAATAAGGCACCTTCATGGGCTGGGCACCCAGGGGATGGGAGGCTGATTTGCAGTCCCGCACGGAAGGACGGCTTGAGCAGCGTTATCGCGATTCCCAGGCAATTCCCGGTTCACTCAGCGGGGCTCTTCTGAGGGGCTCTGGGGCTCCGTGGCAGGGCCAGGGCCAGGCGGGCCGGGAGGAATCACCGGCTGCCTGACATGCCCTCCCTGCCCGCAGGCTGCCTGTCCGTGCCCATCACGGCCAGCACCATCCCCGACCCCTTCTTTTTCATCACCTACGACACCAGCGAGCAGTTCGACCTCTGCCTCAGCAATGAGGTTTTAAAAGCAAACCTGAAGCCTCTGCTGGAACAGCCGCTCACCGTGGAGTACCTCTGGGTCATGAAAAGAAAGCTGCAGCAGGTGATGGGTGACACAGGGCAGGTGCTCCCGTGCAGCCCCCGTCAGCGTGGGCACGCTCCGGGACGGGCGAGACCCGCTGCGGGAACGGGCGCCGCCGAATGCAGGGATGAAGGCGCCTGAGCGGGTCCTTTGCACCCATTTCTGCCGCCTTTCCCCTTCCCTGACCCTCTTTCCCCTTCCCTGACCCTCTTTTCCCTTCACTGACCTTCTTTTCCCTCCCTGACCCTCTTTTCCCCTTCCCTGACCCTCTTTCCCCTTCCCTGACCCTCTTTTCCCCTTCCCTGACCCTCTTTTCCCCTTCCCTGACCCTCTTTTCCCCTTCCCTGACCCTCTTTCCCCTTCCCTGACCCTCTTTCCCCTTCCCTGACCTTCTTTTCCCTCCCTGACCCTCTTTTCCCTTCCCTGACCCTCTTTCCCCTTCCCTGACCCTCTTTTCCCTTCCCTGACCCTCTTTCCCCTTCCCTGACCCTCTTTTCCCTTCCCTGACCCTCTTTCCCCTTCCCTGACCCTCTTTCCCCTTCCCTGACCCTCTTTTCCCTTTCCCTGACCCTCTTTCCCCTTCCCTGACCCTCTTTTCCCTTCACTGACCTTCTTTTCCCTCCCTGACCCTCTTTTCCCCTTCCCTGACCCTCTTTCCCCTTCCCTGACCCTCTTTTCCCCTTCCCTGACCCTCTTTTCCCCTTCCCTGACCTTCTTTTCCCTCCCTGACCCTCTTTTCCCTTCCCTGACCCTCTTTCCCCTTCCCTGACCCTCTTTCCCCTTCCCTGACCCTCTTTCCCCTTCCCTGACCCTCTTTTCCCCTTCCCTGACCCTCTTTCCCCTTCCCTGACCCTCTTTCCCCTTCCCTGACCCTCTTTTCCCTCCCTGACCCTCTTTCCCCTTCCCTGACCCTCTTTCCCCTTCCCTGACCCTCTTTCCCCTTCCCTGACCCTCTTTCCCCTTCCCTGACCCTCTTTCCCCTTCCCTGACCCTCTTTCCCCTTCCCTGACCCTCTTTCCCCTTCCCTGACCCTCTTTTCCCCTTCCCTGACCCTCTTTCCCCTTCCCTGACCCTCTTTCCCCTTCCCTGACCCTCTTTTCCCTCCCTGACCCTCTTTCCCCTTCCCTGACCCTCTTTCCCCTTCCCTGACCCTCTTTCCCCTTCCCTGACCCTCTTTCCCCTTCCCTGACCCTCTTTCCCCTTCCCTGACCCTCTTTCCCCTTCCCTGACCCTCTTTTCCCCTTCCCTGACCCTCTTTCCCCTTCCCTGACCCTCTTTCCCCTTCCCTGACCCTCTTTTCCCTCCCTGACCCTCTTTCCCCTTCCCTGACCCTCTTTCCCCTTCCCTGACCCTCTTTCCCCTTCCCTGACCCTCTTTCCCCTTCCCTGACCCTCTTTCCCCTTCCCTGACCCTCTTTCCCCTTCCCTGACCCTCTTTCCCCTTCCCTGACCCTCTTTTCCCCTTCCCTGACCCTCTTTCCCCTTCCCTGACACTCTTTCCCCTTCCCTGACCTTCTTTTCCCTCCCTGACCCTCTTTCCCCTTCCCTGACCCTCTTTTCCCCTTCCCTGACCCTCTTTTCCGCCCCGCTGGCCTGGCCCTACAGATTTACCCGTCGGGGATCCTGGAGAAGCAGCTGAAGCTGCTGGGGCCGCTGTCCCGCCAGTACACGGTGGAGGAGATCAGCCTGTGGCCGGTGACATCCAGCGACACGCTCTCGGCCCTGCTCGACCCCTCGGATGGCAAGTGGGGGGCTCCCCAGGTACACCCGCGGCAGCAGCGGGGGACGGGTGCTGGTGAACCCAAACCGGGACCGCTCGGTGCCCAAGGCCGGCGGGAGGCATTGCCCGAGGGCGGCACGGCGTTTCTACCGGGACCATCTTCCTTCCCTGCCGGCATCCAACCACGTGAACTGTGTTTCCCAGGTCCAGCAGCTGCTCAGCAGGTACCTGGCCCTGGGGGGCAACTTGACTGGGCCCTTGCTTCGGAAAATCGGCGGCAGAAACCTGTGTAATCTGCAGGAGGAGCAGCTCCAGCAAATATCTCCAGAAGCACTCAGGTAAGCCACTTTTTAGGGATGCCTTTCAGTCCTGCGAGGCTCCTGGGACCACGGGGGAGGCGGACGGTGGGGTAGCAGACTCCCACCTCCGTTTCGGCTCTGCCCGCTCGCAGGCAGCACGGCGGGATGGGGGATGGCTGCGTCCCGCTCCTGCCCAAGCCACCGGCACTGCGGGCAGGGTCAGACCACGCATCCCCCCCTCCCAAAAGGGCTTTAGCTGTGGTTTGGGGTGCTGCCCCCAGCTCTAACCTGTGACCCTCGCTCCCCCAGGACTGCCGGACAATTAAACATTTCTTCTTGCTCTCAAACCAAGAAGGACCAACTCTACAGGAAAGCCCAGGAAGCCTTTGCCGGCCAGGCCGGCAGCACCGGGGCGTATTACTGCCGGATTTGGCCGTACCTGGGTAGGCGTTTCAGCCTTCACCCTCCTTCCCACGGCGGCCGAGGTTGGATACCTCTTCCTCGGCCAGCGGGGTTCATCGCAGCAGAGTCATGTCTCCCAAACCCCTCTCCCAGCACTGGAAGTGTTTGCAGGTGTCGAGGTGCCCCATGTGCTTTCTTTAAGGTGGAGCTCCAGCAAAAGACCTGCAAGACTTGGCTAAAACCGGGGTTGCCATAGACATGGATCTGGACACCTTTCTTGCCCTAAATCCCGAGGAACTGCAGGTACGTCCCCCGCTACGCTGCTGCTCTTTTCCCTGCGGAAGGGCAGGGCTAGTCGAGGGCTGAGCGGTGGGGTTCGAGGCTGCAGCCCCACCACATCCCCAAATCTCTATCTTTTTCCCTTTTTTAAACTTTCTTTTGGAAGTTATTGCTTGCTCTGCAGCCCCGTGTAGCAAAGCACTTTGTGGCGATGCCGGCTGCGAGGATGAACAAAGATGTTGTCGTACGTGTATTGCAGAAACTCAGCGTCACGGATGTGAAAAATTTGCTTGGGGAAAACCTCCCTTACCTGAAGGAAGCTGAAAACGAGACCTCGGTGATGCGCTGGGTGAAGAGACAGTCCCAGCGGGAACTGGACTGCATCCTGGGAATCGGCCTGCAAGGGGGGATGGAGGAGCCCGGCCCCGCGGGGACGGCCACCCCTCCTCACCCCACCGCCTCGGCCAGTATCCCTGCCACGGCCACCGTTCCCGTGCCCACCACCCTCCCCACCCCTACTAACAGCCTCCCTAATTCGAGTACCAGCCCCCACAAGGCCCCCACCCCAAGCGCTATCAGCCCGACCCCCCCTAACAGCACTCACACCGCTGTCCCCGCTGCTGCCGGCAGCCCCCCCGCCACCTCCACCGCCCGGCCGGCTCCGACCACCCGCCCCGCCATCCCGTTCTCCATCCACCAGTCTGCCACCTCAAATAAGGCCACCCCCCCCCGCCGTCACCCTCCTCACCACCATCCTGGCCGCCGTCACCCCCAGCTCCGTCCCACCCCCTGCTCCCACCCGTGGGGCCACCACCGCCGCCGCCAGCGTTGGCACTGACCCGCCTGTCGCCACCTGCAACACCAGCACCCCGCTGGTGTCCGGGAACCCCTCAGCACCTGGGGGCACCGCCAACCCCGCTCCCGCCACCCCTCGCACCGCCGCACCGAGCACCCACGACGCTCCCAGCGCCCTTGTCCCCAACTCCACCTCCGCACCCGCTGCCACCGCGGCCACAGAAATGAGCCTCCCTCCCCACAAGCCCACCCCGATCCCCAACTCCACCGTCTCCACCCAAAAGAGCGTCATCTCCTCAACGGTCGAGACTACAACATTAATTTGCGAGACCGCTGCCCCTCCGGCGTTTCTCGGCCCCTCTTCCACCACCAGCAGCAGCGAGATCACTGAAAAACCACCGACAGGCGTGCCAGAGCCACCGAGACCAACATCCAGTGGATACATCAACCTGCAAACTGAAGCTGGTAAGGTGTGAACGTCCAGAGTCGGGAAAAAAGGCTTAGGAACCGATGGTGAGGCAGAAGCCTTCGCCAACGAGCAGTAGCTGTTCCACCTTGTTCCTGGCCAGCTTCCGTACTGGTCTGCTGCCGTCCAGGAAAAACCCCGAGTCGTTACTGGCTATACAGGCAGCGAGGCGTCTCTCCGGGGCGTTACAGCCCCTGGATCTGGAGCACGCTGCCTTCAGATCCCACGCGCTCTGCAAGTCCGGCAAGGCGCACCGTAAGAGGTCTCGTCATGCACGGCACCCCTCAGCCGCTCTGCGGAAAGCTGGAGCAGTTCCATTAATGCCAATGCGCTGTACTATTTTTCACAAGGGAAGGATACGGCCTTCCGTGTTTTAGCTGCATGCGGTGCTTCTGACTAGGCATCGCTGTAAAAGCCCTAAAACCCAAAGTCATAGAATCATAGAATGGTTTAGGTTGGAAAAGACCTTTAAGATCATCCAGGCCAACCATTAACCTACACTACCAAGTCCACCACTAAACCAATTAAGGGCAAAGTAGCAATTTCATGTTTCCTGCCTTGCTGGCTGGATCATTTATAATGAAAGTAAAAACTAGGAATCATTAAGATTGGAAAGGACCTCTAAGATCATCAGTCCAACCATCAACCCAACCCCACCATGCCCACTAAACCATGTCCCAGAGTGCCACCTCTGCCCGTTTTTTGAACACTTCCAGGGATGGGGACTCCCCCACCTCACCTGACAGAGCTACACCCATAGCTTTAATGACTCAAACAGATTTACTCTGGCTTTACACTGGTGAAAGAAAGACAGACTCAGTCCTGCTGACTGTTCACGGCCAGGTGACATTTCTAACAGGGGGGCAGGTCAGTGCCTGAAGGTGCAGGTATGGGCAACATCACGAAAGGCAGAGACGTGTTGTCCTGACACGTGCGATCCTCTGGGTTACCTGAATCCCAAAGCAACTGTACTGCCCTGATGGCTCCTACGTGCTGTTTATCCGGATAATCCAATTCTTTCTCATCCATTTTCTCCACCTAGGATCAGGATCCAGACTCTCCTCCTGCCTAGCACACATACTGATGACAGTCGTGGGAAGCTCGCTGCTGCGAGGGCTGCTCTGACGCTGCCGCCTCCAGCACCACGCTCACCGGATCCCTCCTTTAATTTTCATCACCCTGCAAAATAACAGTGCTAGCAAACTCCCTGCTGAAAAGCAGAAACCCAGGAAAGGACCAGAGTTTGTCCATTTGGTACCAGCACAGAACTGTCTATTATTTTTGAGGCTGGGCAGTGAAAAGAGGACAGATATTTTTCCAGCCCACAGAAGCCCAACAGGTACTAACTAGCTAGTTGCTCTACATAATACAATTATCAGCGATATTGACTCATCTGGCAATGCATTAATGCCGACAGCGGGCCCAGTTCTGCCAGCTTTACTCAGACTGAGTGGTATTTTACTTCTAAGCAATCCCACCGGGATCTGTTGAAACAGTGGGACAACTCAGGGATTGGAGTTATTGGCCATTGCAAGAGAAGCAGAATATGACCCAGCAACGCAGCCTGAAAACTCAGAGATCCACTAAATTACATTTCACTTGTTTCATGAACTTGTGAGACTTTTGATCAAGATTTGTTCAAACTACACGAAGCCTAGTTAGAGGCATGAGTAACTGAAGATAGTTTCTCTTGATTACTGATGCAATGCTATATAATAAAACAATCAACTTTTTTCCCCTAATCAAATGTGGGTTTTTATGTGTTTAGTGCTTTGTATTGTTTTTCTAGCTGGCTTAAAACTAAAGTTTCCACTTCTTTTGCTCTTTCTTCATTAGCTAGGATCTCCTCCTCCAATAGCTCTACTGCAAGTGTTTCTCCCTCCAGCTCGCAGATCTTCCACTTACTAGTTTCATTCTCCGTGGGCTGAGGAGATTCTTGCATGTCGTTCGTTGAGAGTGCATCAAGGCACGCAGAAAGAAATTGAGATTTCCATCAGGGGATCAGTGCTGTTAAAAATGCAGGCTGGCTGTCTTACATCGGGCTCTCCCCCACCCTATAGCTTGTGCCCCAGCACCACGGGATGCAGGCACTGGGGAAGCGCCTCTTGCCACCCAGAAGTCTGCGCTGAAGGACAGACCACAAGGTCCGTTCTCTTTCTGTAAAGCACGGACAATGAACATTTATAATGTCTTTGCTGGCAGGCTCTCCTCCTGGGGGAAAAGGGGGATTTCAGGGGCTGGATACAGGTGACACTGAGGCTTTTTTAGACAGAAATTCCCAATGAGCAGAAAACAAAAAAAAGTGTTGAAAATCTTACACAAAGTTCTTACGCCCTCCCCACAAGGAAGCTGAGAACAGCCTCGGCGCTTAGAGTTGAGTAGTCAACACCAAAGAAAAGTAACGGGCATGTCTGGGGTTCCTGACCAAGGTGCAGGCAGTCTGAATGAAAAGATGACAATAGCAACTCACCAATTTGCTTCTGGCATTTTTTACTGAGTTCCATTATTTATTTACAAGCAGCCAGAAAACTTCACTCCCACTCAGAGGTCTCGGCAGTGTCAAGAGATCAGGCTCTTTGAGAAATGTCATTGGTAACACACAGAACAGCCAATTTGCTCACCCTTAAACCCACCAGGGTGGTGCAGTAAAATATTGACATGGGTTGTGTTGCAGCAACATGGCTGGGCCTTACCTGGGCATGGTCTGTACAAAAGGCAAAGATCCTGCTCTGAAGAGTCTGAAACCTTCCCTTCTGACAGAGCACTTTTTTTTTCTTTGTTTTGTTTTGTTTTTTTTTAATGATTTGAAAGAGAAAAGTACCTACAGGTGAACCCTGGGCTGCATAACAGTTGCCTGCTAGCACTGAGCATCCCCTCACCCCCGAGGCGTGGCTGTGCCTGACAGGCCTCCTCGGACCAGGTCACAGGCTAGTCGCCCCCATCTTGCTTCCTCTTGAGGGAAGATTTTTTCAAGACAAGACCGACATCATCAGGAAACTGAGAAGCAGAGCAGGCAGGAGGTGGAGTGTCATGGCCGCTGTACCCAGAGAGGCCGAGGATGGTCCTAGAAGAAAAGGAGTGGGTATCAGTGCAAAGAAATCAATGACTGAACTGCTCCCCCATGGGGGAGAACATCTCTTTATGCCACACCCAGGGAAGATCTTTGGCTTTCTGACCGGTAAATAGCCACCCTTAACAGGGCCACCAAGTCATAGCCCAAACCCAACACACAGCAGAGGAGGAAGCTCTGGAAGTGCTCACTCAGTCGAGATGTTCAGCCAGCAAGGATGCTCTCAGTGGGATTACAGGATTGCTTCTCATCTTGGACCTGGAATTTGCTCTGCAAGGCTTAAGGCTCCTCGGCAGAACCGAACTCACTGCCCCTTGACACCAGGAGGCGAAGGGAGGAGGTGAGCACTGCCCGATGCGTTTTATTGGGGCTGGGTGGATGGGTAGTGACAAGTGCCACTGGAAGGGGTCTGCAGCAGCCCAGATCAAGAGCCTCTGCTCTCTTAGCACAAAAGCAGCCAGCAGGGCTTTCCAGGGCCTTGGCACAAGGACTGATGAGAGCAGGAGCAGAGCTGTCTGGCAGCGCTGCCCAAGGCCACCGCTCGCTTGAGCAAGGCCCTGACTCAGGGCCCCAGGAGCTACAGCAGCTTGGTGCACTCACTTCTCTTTCACAGACAACCGAAAGCACCCTGCTTCCACGAGGCACTTGTTCTCCTTGCTGTAACCCAAAAATAAGTATTTAAAGCACAACAATCAGAGGTCCTAACATACTACGTACACTGAAATTTGGGCACGAGAATGTTCATGTAGCCTTCTTGTGTTCCCCCAGTGAGCCCAATATGCAGTTGATCCAGTTCTGATTGTTTCTGCACTTGGACCCACTCCCAGATGGGAGACGTGTTCTGCCATTTCTTCAGATCTCCAAGATTCACCCCCAGCAAGCCCCGAACCTCAGAAGGTGTCAGGCTCTAGGAGAAATCAAAGAGCAAGAATTACAGATGTAAATGCAGGAATGGAAACAATACCTCTGACCAAGGAACCGATGAGGTTTCTATTAGCAGAAGAACAAGGAGGACAAATTTCTCGTGAGTGGGTTTCACTTGGGACACTCTTGCCTTAGGTAAGGGGAATGAACACAATGGTTCCTCAAAGCCTGTTTCTGTTGCCCTCTGATGACAAGTCTCCTACACCCAAGGGGGGCCCAGTTCCTGCCCAGGGCACTGGGCTTTCTTCCAAAATTGATTATATTACTGCTAACACCGTTGTTAAAAGATTTGTCACATAGTGACAGATTTGGGCTGTAGTCCAGTGGACGCCTGTCCCCTGCTCCTGCCACTACTGCTGTGAGAGCCTGCTCTAAAGAAATTCCCCAGCTAAGACTGGCTAAGCATCCATGTATGACTCCAATTTACATTTTGAAAGATGTTTCAGGCCAGTTCTCCACTTTCTACTGATCTAGCATCATTCTGAATTTGATGGAGTGACTCCTGATTTACACAAATGGACAATGCAACCAAAACCAACTACTTAGCATGATATGAATGCAAGGAGTCAAATAATTTCAAGATTCAGCTCACCATCAGAGAGTCTCTCCTTAACTTCGCCAAAGTACTAACTTTCATGTTCACGTTGTCCCGGCTTAGAGCTCTGAGATCCACACCAGGAGCACCCCCTGGGACCCAAAAGAGAAAGCGTATCAATGCATAGAGGCCAGCCCTCAAATGAGCAGTGTCATGTATCTGTGTAAGCTGGAGCTATAACGATGTCTCCAAAATTTATTAGGCTGGGGGTGCTAACAGGGTGAGTTCCAACTGCAAAAGATATGGATGCTACTTCATTTTATTGGGAAGTATTATTGTATTGGCCATTAAACCAATCTGTGACAATGCCACACACTAGACAGAGGGGTAAGAAGAATTTGCTCAGGCTGCGAATAAATTCTTGGCTTAACGGGGGCGGGGCGGGGTGAAACCAACCAAAACTATGTTTTGTGACATGGAGAACAGTTGTGAGATAAGCGTTAAGCATTAGCAGCTTGATTTTTCATGGATCTAGCAGATCTTACCCATCCCAAAAGTCATGAGTTTGATTTTCCCTGGGATAGTCTGACAATTGATTTGGGCAACTTTAAGTCAGGTACAGAATCTTTCAAGAATATTTTAGGCCATCTACAAGTGGGAAGAGACCCAAACTCTCCAAAACTTTTAACAACTTGGCTTTGAAAATCCCCATATCTTAGATGGTATTTGATACCTATTCAGTCTCTGGCTAAGACCTCTCTCTTTCCCCATAACATACTGTTCTTTCACATACCTAAATACGGTTCAATAAGCTCATAGTAAGCAGATGAATAGGGCTGGTCTGAGAAAGCACGTTTTGCTTTAGCATATAGGATGTCTTTCGTAAGCTGTGAACAGGCTGAAGGGTTCAGAGATGCCAGTCTGCAGAAAAATGAAGATTTAAGGAGAGAAAAGTTTTCAGTATCTTAAACCTGAACAAATTTTGAACTATTACGAGTACCTCTCTGGGACTGTCTACAAAGGACAGGTTACCCCCTCTCCCCAGTAGACAGAAGAGGTATGGAAAGAAGCTACGTGAAAAAAAAAATGGCTCAGTCTCCTGCTGAAAATGGTATGTCTTCTAAGTTACAATGGCTCTGATGGTGCATGATAAGTTTATGTATTAGCAAAGATATAACTATTTAATTAATTTAATTTAGCAGCCTTTCAAAGGAATTTAAATTAAATTTAATTAACTCTCTTTTGCCTCTAGATAAAAGCGTGCATGCAGACCACATCTGTTGTCAGCTGAGGTGCAATAAAGAGAGTTTGATTGCAAAACTGAGCCCTTCCTGGCAGGATGGAGAACAGAAGGCTTTTAAACCTAGACACAGAGCAGGTACTAAGTTGATTCCTAGATTTCCTTTCACTGAGCGGAGAGAAAAACAAAACTGCACTTGCCAATGGGAAAGCGCTTTTGCAAGAAGCCAAGAGCATCACAGTATTTGACTCACTTCAAGCTGTCGGGGTCTATCATATTCAACTCAACCTCGTTTAGAAGGCACACGTATTTTGTACCAATTGCGTTCAGGGCAGTGACATTCAAGGCATTTCCCAAGCCAACGTATCGTTTAATCATTGCAGAAGCCTAGAAGCACATTTAATTTTTTCAAAAGTTAACTTGAATCAGAATTTGTGTTTTCATCCTCAAAAAACCAAATGCAGTAATTACAAAAATAAGATTGAATCATTTCAAATCTATTTGTTTGGACCTCAAAGATGGGCCAATCATCTCCGAACCCACTAAGCTAGTCCTAACCCAGCAGCTCCCAAACCAGGAAGCAAACATGGGCAGGAAAGCAAATCCAAATCCTCACCTGATCATCAGGGGGCTGACTGTTTAGCAATACGGCCAGTGTGTCAGCTGAAGTTATCTTCCATTTGGAAACATCCTCAGGGGTGACGAAAGAAATGAGAGAGCCCAGTTCACGGAGCAGACTTTCAGGATACCCATCAGGATATGTCTGTGGAAAGACCATTGTTACTGCTATGAACACTCATTATCATGCCTGTGCTTAAGAACTTACGCTCTTTGCAAAATTAATGTGGAAAAGCCCAAAAGGTCTGCAAGGAATAAGAAACCAAAGCCAGTGAGATTCCGTGAGTCCATCTGTCCTTTTTCTGCTTGACAGCTCAGGCAAGCAGGCCCCGGGGGAAGGAACAAAACCTGAAGCACTGTGAACTGACTCAACCCGAGTGGGCTGCATGCCTTGCAGTGGTGCGGCTAATCAAATACTGGGCTTCCCTAGCACAGCACAGCCGGCAGGTCAAGGGAAGCGATTATTCCCCTCCATTTGGCTGGCACTTGCAAGACCCCATCTGGATACTACGTCCAGTTTTGGGCTCCCTGGTAGAAGAAAGACTTTGACAAAGTCTAGCAAAGACTAGCAAGTCTAGCAGAGGGCCACGCTGGTCAGGGGCGCAGAAGCACACACATACAAAGTGAAGCAGTGGGAATGAGGGAGCCGAGTTCTTTAGTCTGATGGAGAGAAGATTAGGTGAGGATTTTATCACCATCTTCAACTATCTAATGGGAGATTATATGGCGGGTGGAGCCACGCTACTCTTCTCAGAGGTGCACAGTGAAGGGATAAGGGCCAACAGGCAATGAAAATTCTGATTAGATATTAAAAAATACCTGTTTTCACAATAAAGGTGGCCAAACATTGGAAGAGGAGCCCAGAGAGATGGTGGAGTCTCAGTCCTTGGAGATACTTAAACTCAACTGGACAAGTCTCTGAGCAATCTCATCAGCAAATAATTTGACATTCTTCAGTCTAGCATTACCTCATCCAGATTCCTCTTCAGCACAGCTAATTGCTGAACAGTGAAGGGGTAGGTCAGTATCTGAGAGAGGTGATTCTCCAGAGAGACATTCTGCAGGCAAGCATGTAACTCTTCAGGTTCGTAGTAAATAGGCATCAAGTCATCGTTAAGAACCTCCTTTGTTACCTGCTTGTCAGGTGGGCAACCTGTTGAAGTGATTATCAAATGTGCTCAGTGTTAAATCCTTTTGCTTCAAGCTTTGAACACTCCCTTGCTGAAGATGGACAGGTATGCAAAATTATGCTTCCACCCTCCCCCTGGGCGACCTATCACCAAGCATTTCATAGTTCAACTTGGACATACTCAGGGAGACCCCCAAGCACTAGGGTCAGCCCTGATACTAGGGGGAATGCTGCCATTACGGATCAGAGAAAGGTCCCATACCGTCAGCACGCTTATGCCTAGTAGGCAGGAGTTCTTTGACAACAGTGGCCAGCTGTTCCTTTGACAGAGGTGAATCGTGTGCAAGGTTTTTCAGCCAAAGAATTAAAGCATTCTGCAAAGAAAATGTTTCGTCAGGGCAATATTGCAATCTTGGGCGTATCACCAGTGTAAGAAGTCACTGCTCACACAGAAAAGAAAACTGCTGCTATAATCCTAGAGACCTTTCCTTGGTGACCCAAAGGCAAATTTCTAAAATGCTTAAACTCCATCATATCCCACGGCCCATAAATGATTTTACCTCCTCACAAAGCGCTGTATATAGTTCCTACTGCTTTCCACCTCTGGTACTCTTCTGACAGTTAGAGGAAGAGGATGACAGTGATCTAGATTTGCAGTTCCAGGCTGTCAGCTTGATCAACCCTCACTTCTCATAGACCATCCATCCCTGTTGGCACCACGCTTTTAGATGAAGACACTACTGAAAACATACTGGCTGAACAACCCCCATCACACTTCTTCCATACTGCAGGACCTAGGAGTGCTCCCCAAACTCCCCACACCTCTATGAATAACCCACCTTGGGGATCTTCTGCAAGATGCTGTGATCAAATACAGGAATCAATCCACTGAGCTCCTTCAAGGTAAAAGCTGACCACGCTACAGGAGGCCTGCATACAAAAATTAGCAGGGATCAGCTTTCGAGGAAGAACAAAAAAAAAAACCTCAAACCACCCACCTTAAAAGCTGCCAGGATTATATCCTTGTAACACCTGAAGTTAAGAAATTACAAGACTTAAATCCTAAAACTTCTTGATCACTTCCTGTTACACAAAACTTCATTCCACCAGAGCAAGTGTTAGTAACATGAAAAAGCAAAGCTGGATGGGAAAAATGGCATTTAACAAATACATTATTTTCTTAAGCATGAAACCCAAAGAATATCTGTCGCTTACTATCACCCAATTCAGTACCAAGATCTCAGGGCATTTGACACAGGAAGGGAAAATATTTTGCCTCCCTGGATGATGTCTCTTAGCTATAGCCAGGAATTTATCAAGCATCTGTGAGTTTGACAGATAGAAGCAGAATGTTTTCTGAAAGTCAATGGCTGACAAACAGCTAGAGCCCACCTTGTATTCATCAGGACAGTCTCAGAGAAGTTTCATTAATGAAAAACAGACCAGAGGAAAGACTTTTATAACTAGAGCAGGTGAGACACAGAAATGACAATATATTTTTCAGTGGAATTCCAGCCAAACTTTTAATCGGAAAGAAGTTCAAATAAAACAATGAGAAAAGCCCAATGTGAAATTCAAAAGCAACGAATTATTCAAGTTTTTGATCAAGCTGGTTGGCTGGAGTTCACTCATGTCTTAACAGGACAATGATTTTGTTTAAGGGAACTGTTTTGCCGATGCCCAGAAGAAAAATTCATACCCAAATGTAGTGTTACCACTGCTGATGACACTCCTAATAGCTTCTTCTTGATCAGGCAGGAAAGACTCACACTGGCTTAATTGCTTCAGCAAATTCCCACCAGAACTTCTAATGTATTCTCCACCCAGGTCACAGACCAGACGTCCCAGAATCCCGGCATTTTCCTCATTTACTTGTGTGCCAGGAATTTTCTGAAGCAATACAAGACAAAGGCATTAAATAGAACCGGATGCCACTGTAGAAGAGCATTCTTGAACTCCAAGGTCTCCCCAGCCTTGTGCAGAGCTGTCCCCTGACCACGTACCAAACATGCTAAAGCCTCCGAGAGCAGCCATTTCCGCTGAGACGACTCTCTTTGCAGAACATCAAGATTTGCTTTCCCAATATTAGCAATGTACTGCCTACAGCTTCCTGTCGCTGCATAGTCTGAAGGACTAGAAAGACAAATACTCCATGAATTCTAGTGAATGATATCAAACAGTTGGTCAGGTTCAAGGCTGTTCAACATATACTGTGTCCAGTATAACATCTTCCACATCTGCAGACTAAACGCTATGCAGTTGTTCTTCCCAAAGATTCTAGTCCACATTTTTTAATAATTCATTTTCACTTCAAGGAATCTACTGTGAGGCTCAGCTTAAAATTGTTCAAGATTTGGATACAGAACGACAGTGGGTAGCTACTGAAAAAAAGAAATCCATTCTACTGTCTGTTTTCTTTGATGTTGTAAGGGAAAAGCACATTCACAGAGGCCAGAAAGTACTAAAACTGCATACTGGTTTCATATCCAAACAGATATATTTAAAAACAGCTTCATACCATTTATATTAATATGACAGATGGTTGAATCTGAAAGGATCTTAAAACCCTTTCGAAAGCTTTTTGCAATCTGATTTTTTCCCCCCACCGCAAGGAGGCCTGAACAAGTTTGAAGTCTACATCAAACATGAACTAGTCACCTCCAGCTAGGTTATAAAGTTATACCTCCCTTTCCCCACTAAGTACTAAGGCAACAACATGAAAACCATAGCACAGTTACCTTAAAAACAGCAACAGGTCTTTAGGATAGCTATCTAAATCCTTAGGAATCCCATGCAGTGTCACCATCGTCACTAAGCAACTCAGCTGAAAGAACACCATAGTTTACATCAAAGAAAGAAGGCAGCATGAAAACATAAGAAAAAAATAAAACAAAAATAAAAATTTTAATCTGCTCCTCCAAAGTAAGGAAAAAAAAAAAAAAAAGACGACTGAAATCAAAGGTTTTGGTTCCTGAGAAACCTAGCCAACCAGGTTTTGACTTCTCCTCCCTTTAGGGAAATTTGGAACTATGAGATGGAGACCCAGGACCAGTTACATTTGTTCTAGTTCCTTAAGCTGAAAGTGTTTTTGTTCTTGCTGAACAATCCTCATTTCTATCTTCATGACAACATCAAACACAGCATTTTGAAATATGGGAACTGACCTGGTCTTCTCCTAGCTTGACATTCTTCTTCTTCATGACTTTGGCCAGCTCCCGAAGTCTTTCTGCTTCCATCTCATTGGCAGCTGCACACGTGAAGCCTTGGAGGACTGACTGGGAAAGCCTGAACATTTACAGAAAGCAAATCAGAGGGACAAGGACTTCAGGAGAAAATTCAGTGCTGATCTCCCACGTATATAATGACAAATACAGCAAGCATAAATCTCCCCCATTCTCAGAGCTTAATGCTCTCCAAACTCCATCCCCTCAAAATTGCTAGTCTTGACCTATGAGGGAGATCAAGAAGCCATCACTGGTCAAATAAACATCATCTAGAGACTTGTACTGGAAGTGGAAATGCAGGGACTTCCACCCCAAGTAGTATTGCTGTATCTTGATTTACAGGATCATCTCATCCCTGTGTTTTCAGCACATACCACACATTGAAAGTGAAATGGAGTTGTGCAGATCCTCATCACTGAGCATAGTTTGCACAGCCTGGGATAGCTCAGGGAGAAGTCCTTAAAACTTCAACTGCTTTCTATATGGAAAAGCTTCTACTGTGAGATCAGCAGGATGCTGATGACTCCATTGTTCTTCCAGATATATATCACGGTTTTCATAATTTTTCATCTCAGATACAAGAGCTGACAAAAGACGTGTATCAACCGTGCTAAATTTAATCCCTGGAATAGCACTGTGGAAGACTCACATATTCTCCAATTAGAAACACCTTCCAGAGAGGCAGTCAGAAGCAAGGTTCCAGGTGCAGTCTGAGCCAGCAGCATCGTTTTAGAAAGCAAGTGTGGCTTATGGGTACATTTTGCAGCTGACACCCTGCTAAATCTTGATGCTACATGCCTATGTTTGGGCTTGCATGATATTTCCCATCTGTCGCTATGGCTCGAATATGGTGGGTCTGCCACACGTACCAAAAGAAACACGGAAATTGCAATCAAAGCAAACACAAACATGGAAAATGGAAGGAGAGAAGAAAAACGCTACCTGCTGAAGTCAGGCTCTGCCTTTATCGCATCACTGAAAAACACGGCAGCCTGTGAAGCAAAGCCAGAGTGTCAATGGTTTATCATGCTCTTCTGCAACATTCACCTGTATTTTCAGACAGATTTGCAGAGCGGACTCATGGCTCTGTAGAGTCCAAGGCTGACACTGAGGTGTCAGAAGGACACAAGCCACTAGCATATTACCTGTTCTCGGGTCCACACTTTACTGTTGAGATCCTGAATATTGGGCTTCTCTTCCCCAAAAACAAGCAATGATTTTGGAACGTAACTGGCCAGAGCATCAGGGATATATTTAACCAGGTCAGCGGGGTGGCCTACACTGGAGGAGATCTTTAAATAAAAAAAAAAAAAAACCAAACCAAAAAAACTCTATCATTCAAACACTGCAGCTAAAATAAACAATTGCTGGAGAAGGAAGGACAAACTGGAAAGAAGCCAGGCAAAATCCCCTGCTGATCATCTGGGCACTTCTCAGAGACCTAACACTACCAAATATTTCCTGTTTGACATATCCATCAGACTAGGAGAGCTGCTTGGAGCTAGTACCTGGGGACTTGATGAATGGGAACGATTCGTTCTCTTACCAGTTTCCCACCTCCTGACTTTATGCCCTAAAAAGTTTTTAACGGGCCAGAAAGGAGGGACTCATCTTTCCTCTCTGCCAACCCAAACAATGTCTCAACTTCCCGAAGGCACATTGCAAAACAATCCTGTGGTGAACGAGATGTTATTTCCCTGATGCTTCACACAGAGCTCTGGCAGCCCCATTGCCCCAGGACATGCTGTAGGCAGGGCCTCTGGTGCCAAACACAGGTCAGAGTATTTCCTACCAGAGGGAGGATGAATAACAACAAACTTGACTGCTACACATGCAACTTGAAGGCTAAAGTCAGGGCAAGAAAAAAAAAAAAAAAAAAAGACAGAGAGGTGTCCAAATCCTACACAATCGCATGGGGGGATGAAATAGCGCACTGCTGAAGGATCAGTCTAGCCTAAAAGGGACTTTCTAAGCCGCTTTCATTCTCAGATGTTCTCACTCCAAACCATGATGATATCCTTTCTTTGAGAACACCTTTTCAAGTCAGTGGGGAGTAGTTTCTAGGACCACCCCGTAAAACAACTGTCTCTTCCGCTCCCATTCCCAAGAGGCTTGGCAGGACTCACTGGCTGGCCACCAAGGATATCTGCACAGGCACAGTGATAGGGACTTGAGATGCTTGTCCTGGTGCACACTATTTAGCAGTGACAAATACCCCCAAGGGAATGCTGTCTGGGCGTGCAGGTATGTGTCAATGCCTGGCCCCAGGTAACCAGTGTTCTTAGCTGTGAGTCACTGGAGTATTGCTAATCTGTGACGCCCGAAGAGAAAATCAACTTCACCTTTTCCACAAATGTCATTTTCAGGGCAGAGGGCAGGGTCACCATTTGCTGAACAAACTCAGGCAACTTAATGGCTTCCAAGATGACTTCTGGAGACAGACTTCGAAGTGTGCTGCTGTTGAGGCCAGCCACCAAGCTCCCTAGCTTTGCCAGGCTCTGTCCATCCACGATCTGAAAGGTAACGCATGAGGCATGATACATGAAGGGCCAAATGTCATGTGCTGGCAGGTAGCTATACCAGGTGTGAAGTGCATTTGTGCACCTTATCCTTTGTACCTGATAGCCAGAGCTGAGCAGTTTGTTGATAATAGTGCTGGACTGCTCAGCGTTCCAGCCACGAACTTTACCCAGGGCAGGAATAGATGCTTCAAGGTCTTTATCACTGATGCCATTTTCAATGTCGGATACGGACAGCCCAAGCACAGCCTGGCCCAATGCATGCAGGATGGCAGGAGGGAAATGCTCAAACTTTCTCACCAAAGAGGATGCAACCTGAAAAGGTCCCACACAGACAGAAAAGTCAGTCAGCGGAGCAATGACATGAGCCTATTGGATCCTGCAGCCTTTAGGTGCCTTAAATCACTGGACTTTCTGCCTCAAACTTGTGTGATGAAGCCTGTTGATGGACTGCCTCCACCCACCAAGAGTTTTCAGATTATGAAACACCAGCCAGATGCCACAATAAAAAAAGAAAGTTGACCTACAGGAGTGTACGCAAGAGGAGGCACGAGAGTTGAACCCTCACAAATTTTGTCTGGGTGAATGAAGAATGGAGTCGTGGGGCTGGACAGGAGATTACCTGCAGTTCCTCTGTTGTCAGGGAGGAGGGAGCGCTCTCTCTAGTTATTCCTCTGTGTGTCAGGTTCAATGGGCAGTTCTTACTGATCCTCTGGGCCAAGCTCAAAGCGTCATCTCTGCTCAGGTTGCTCACTGCCGAGGGGCTCAGGTAGCAAACAAATCTGTCTGGGAGACTGCAGGTGGGAGACAAGGAGGAGAGGTTGCCAGTATGATAGACAGTGGCTCTATCAGATCTTTCCTCTTTTTCCAAAGGATGCTCTTTTCCAGTGCACGTTTCCCCTGATCATTTTAGCTCTACCAATGCTGATGCTCCGCTTACAGAGAGCAGTGCTGTGTCATGCAAAACTGCAAAAACATGCAAGATGCACTGCTGGTCATTAGCTGGTGGCTGGCGCTGCATGACAGTAATTTCCCAAGATTCGTAACTTGTGGTCTGGCCCTCCCCAAGATCAAGCGCAACGCAATTATTTGAGGAACAGAAAAATGCTTTAAAGGTTTCACGGAAACAGCCATCAGAATCACCACTCAGCAAACTTGCGCTAAGTCACAGCACCATGCTAAACCGTAAGTCAGGTAGGAAGTCAGGTCAGGTCCTGTACCTCGATAAGGGAAAACCAGGGCCTGAGGTCAGTAGCCAGGTATAGTACACCGCCGTCTCCCGAAGCAAGGTGAGGTTGCTGATCATCTGTATATTGACTGGATCCCTGGCAAATTTTTGAAGCTGAGGGTGTTGACATAAGGGAAAAAAAAAAGAAAAAAAAAAAAGAAAATTAGATGGATACTTTAATCCTGACAGTCACTTGGGACAGTTTGAACAACCCTCACTTCAAGCAGTAAGGGTTTTTTCACCTGGCTTTAAAGTTGGGAGGAAATTTATTTTTTGTTTTTAAGTAATACACTGGGACCTTGTTTTATTTATCTTTGCAGTCCAAGGGCATGGGAAGCCTCTCGCTCTATGACTGCTGTGAGGCACAAAGGTGGGAGAGCTGCTGAAGGATGTGGCCCTGCCCCTACAGCACCGCTCACACGTGCGGGCCTGGTACGGTCATTCACTAAACCAGGCCCAGACATCGGTCCAGTCTTGAGATAAAGTTTGGGTTTGCTCCTCTTGTTGACTCCAGTTCGCTTTCTGCAGAACCACTTATGTGAAACCAACTTCTGTGCAAGTGCCTCATCACAAGAAATCATGATGGGGGGAAAAATAAGAACTGAAGTGACTGTTCACTATAAATAAAGAGAAATGTTCCTGCTAGCAGCATCTCCATGAATTCTGGTCAGGGCAGGAAGACAACGTCCATCCCAGGCACAGAGTATTTTGCACACTGCAGATTCTTCATCACCAAGATGAGCCTGCACTTACTGTTGGTTCGTCACCAAAACGCTGCAGGTCTCCAACAGCAGCATGCTCCAAAAAGGATCCAAGATAGTTTTTAAACCAAGCAGTGGAATTCAGACCTGGAACGGCTGCACTGTAGCATTTCTGGTTTGATCCTGCAAAACAGGCAGACACCATAACACTACAGACTCGCACTGTATCAGGAAATCAGTGGAGATTGGAGATTTCCAATTGTGGGACAGGCTTCAGTCTATCAGAGAACTCAGTCAGCAGAGAGCTCCCTAGGTGCCTCTGATCACACATTATGCTCAAATCGCGTGTTTGCGCATTCAGATTACAAACGCGCATGGGACAGCATAGATGCCTCATTCTTTCACAACCCTCCAAATATTTCATCACCAGTCTCTTTCTTCCTCCCTTAAAATCTGCCAAAAAACTTTTTGCAGGACACTACATTTTTGCATGCAAGCTACTGCCTGGAGACAGGGGAGCGTCTTACCTGGGTTCCCTTTCTGAGCTAACTTCTGAGCTGAATTCTTTAGCTCTCAGAACCAAACCCTGCACCATTCTTTCACAACAAAAGCAGTAAATGCCATTTGCACAGGATGTAAGTCAACATAGGACTGACTGTGTTGATTTATAAAAATGCTGGATTAATAAAGCCTTGAGGCAGGGAAATGATTCCTGATACCACTTATAACTGTCATATTCCCAGCCTATTTCCACTGAAGAGACAATACAAATTCACCAAAAAAAGAAAATCTGTGAGGCCTCAGCCCCGTAACAGATTGCAGCTAATGTTGTAGCATACATCAGTGGCTTAAAGCATTCTGTTGTTTCTTAAAGAAAATCAAGTCATTTACCATCCTGGATGAGATAGTCTTTGATTCCGGCGTAAAGATTCCTCTGTTCTTCCACTGGAAGGTCAGAATATATGCCATTCAGGACATCGACTCTAAAGATGGGTAAGAAAGGCAGACACCTCAAACACAGATGGAGTCAGACCTGGCAGATTCTCACAGAAACATCTGTTACTTTAAGACCTGGGGGCTGCACTGCCAATCCTGCGCTACTGCTTTGGAAACACAGCGCTAGCAGGGTTTAGCCCCTTGCTTTGGGAGGCTGGAGTAAGGGCCCCTTTCCTATCTCAGCAACACGGGACTGAAACAACGTTTGTGTTCAGCACTTACATCGTCTGAAATGTCTCACAAGTCACGTTTTTGGCATGGAGGCAAGCAAAGACCTTGGGCTCAACCAGGAATGGCTGAAGCCCCTCATGGACCCACTGAGACAAAATGGGTGGGCTGTTAATATCAGGTACTTGCAACATCTTCTCCCACAGGCCATTAATGAAGATCGTGTTCCACTCGAGAGAAAGAGGCACGTGAGAAAACTGCAGGCAAGAGATGAGAAGAAACACATCAATTCAGGTGAATATGGCCTTCTAAATAAACATTAACATAAATCCATGTGAAGCTGAACATTACAAACGGAATCACCCCTAGCAATAATCCCTTCTCTGGTAATGTTAATTAACAACGCCTTCCACTGGCATTAATGTCACAGGTGAACAAATAGTTGGATATGTGATACCCACCTGCTGGCTGAACATAGTCAGAGCAGCTACAAGCTTCTTGGCATCATATTTGGAAAAGAATAGAACGGAGTATTCCGGATCCATAGCACTGGCAGGTTTAGGAGTAAGGCAAGAATATAAGGATATGAGAAAATCATCCTGAAGGTCCTGGAGCCAAGCACTCTGAAAAAGAAATGGGAAATCCATGCAGAGATAAAGGGTGTGTCATATTTAGAGATGCTGCATAATGCAACCTCCTTCAGGCCTGCTTCACTAGCTCACCTACACGTGAGCATTCGGCACTGTAAGGTGAGGAAACCTGTTGACAGAGGAGCCAAAAGAAAGTCCAACTTGAAGCAAATCTAAACTTGTTCCAGTTCCAAATGCTGGATCCTTCTGTTACCTAATCTGTGCTCCCCCCAAGCAAATAGTGGCTTTAAAAAACTTTATTCAAAATGGTTTCCCACCAAAAAAAAAAAAAAGGCTGGGGGGGAAACTTCCATAAGAAATTTCCTCATTCCAGGAACATTCTTCACAATTAAAAAAAAACCCAAACAAAAAACCCCACCAACAAATACCTGAAGAAATTACATCTTTTTGTTAGAAACATTTATGGGAAAACACAAATCTTTGTCAATTCAATTGCAATTAGTCACAGCGCAGCAACTTAGAGCTAATGACAAAATCAGGAAGGAAGTAAACCCGACATATTCCAGATGACATTTTCCACGCTGCAACCACTTTTTATTGTGCTCAGAAGTGGTTTACCCCGATGGACCAGGGTTACTCTCATGCAGAGATTTGTTTCAACACTATGATGCCCGTTTCTAAGAGCCAATTTATTATGGAAATCTCCTTTGTCCCGCTTTCTCATGTGAGAGATTTGGAAAAGACAGCATCCTCCACTTCCACAGACAGCCCCAGAAAGCCCTCCGTGGTGGTGTAGCCGCTCCTGAGCCTCATAGAATCATAGAATTTTAGGTTGGAAAATGCAGAGCACGTGTTGCCTGGGAAGCTGACATTGCCACAGCTCAGTGCTCTGGATGGTCCCCCTGTCCCTGTGTGTTTGACCCCATCCCTTCTCTCAGTCTTGTGAGAGAAACCTCGACAACCCAGAGCCAAGCCGGCACAGGGCTTTAGCCACTCCATTCACAGCTGAAAGTGGGACTGTTTTCAAGATAGAAATGGCATTATTGTCAAGGAAAACAAAAAACACTAGCTCATGGAAAGAAGGGGACTGCCGTTACCTGCGCACAGGCGTATTGACCAAAAGTGAGGTTGCAGGGGGAAGCTTGGCCATGGGCTATCTCAAGAAGCACTTCCTGGCTGACACTGGTGAGGAAGAAGCAAAGACATCACCTCCATGCCAGCTGCCCCAGACCTGCAGCAGCTGGGGGCAGAACTGGCTGGCACCCCGTCAGCAATGCATCTGCAAACCCAGGCATAGAACACAGCTGCCCGAGCCCAGGCAGCCAAAGGCGTGTGAATGCCCCTGACCACATGCTTTTATTCACCAAAGTTTTGTTCATCTGCAGCAGGGACAGCTCTTAGCTACTCCCCTGTAAAGGGTCCAGCCCACCCATTAAAGAGCAGGAGCAATGCCAGGCAGCCCTAACAACAAGGCACAGCCCACATAACAAATACAGAAGAACAAACAAACAACAGATGATGAGAATCATTTGCTGGCACCATTCAGAAGCAGGGAGAGAGTACTTAAAAACTGTTGACCCTTAGGTAGAAATCCAGTTCAATGAAGACTTGAAGTGGACCTGTTGGGAGTCTTAGGCCCCTACCACTAGCCAAGCTAAGCTCAGCACCAACGTCAAGGCTCTCAGAGCAGTAAATCCCCACCGTGTCAGGCTGGCTGACGCAGCAGGGGCTTGCCCTGCCTTTCTTTGTCCTGCACAGACACAAGAGCCCCAGGAAGGCATTTTCCCTTCACTGTTTCAACGAGCACAACTAGAGCCCTCCCCACCCACAGGCAACCCTGGGATTTTGTGGGGAGAAAGATGCTACACCTGGTTTCAGAGGCTTCCTGCTACCCGAAGCGACATCCCCAACAAACCAGGCTCACTCCCAAGGAAAATGTTGCCAAGATAATTTGCTGATGGTTCACATACCTTTTCACTGAAGCACACACGTCAGATTCTGATTTCCCCAAAAAGAGAGAGAGACAAAGATAAAGGAACTGTGATAGGAATATGTATACAGAACCATGTCTGAATCTTCCTTATAGAGATTACTTGGCAAGAAACTCACCATTGACAGGGGAGCTGGAGCACTGCACCTGGAGAAAGAGAGAAAAGAGATGATCTTATCATGCAGCTACAATGGTAGCACAACATTATTTGTGATCACTGCATACAGACAAGCATGTTAGCTGCAACCATTTGTGCTCGGATCTGGCCTGAAAACACACAAGTGCCTAGATCCAGAGCTTGCATCTTGCCATGCTAGGTAGTTGCCGTCTGCAAAATCCATATCAGCACTGGCTCTGTGCATCAAACAGCTGGAAAAGTTCAGAGTTATGCGAGTCCTCCCATCGCTCAGGCATGAGGGCTGATGGGATGGACTGTTCTCCTGATGATCCAAGTGTGGTCGATGGGTGTCACCTTCACTGAACCGTCTGCTGCCGTGCTTGCACTGAAGCCCTGCAAAGACCTGGAGAAGCCATCCGCACTCCACTGGCTGCTTGGGAGACAGGAAGGGGAAGGGCACTTACCATCCACCTCCATGCTCAACACACTAGATCTGGCTTGTAGCAATTGATTCCCATCGATGCACTGCTACCAGGAAGGGGCCCACACTGACCGCCAACCCACACGCATTTTGCAAGTAAAGACATGGATGATAAGTATTTTAAACACACAAGTTTGCCTTACCAGATATGTCCCAGCAGAAGTTGCAGCAGCTACCTGCCAACCTGGAAGACAACATGCCATGATTTTAGCAGCAAATCCAGGACAAAGCTCATTCCCACACTCCAGTCCCTGTCTGGCTTAACAGACCCTGAGCATCGCTCATCGCACTACGTTATTTTATTCCTCATTCTTGACAGCATTTCACAGAATCATTTCTGTCAGACCCTTCTGCTGTTTTCTCTTTGACTTTGTGACAGCCGACTGGGTGAGCAGACATGAGGTACTCCTATCCACTCTGGGTCAGTCCGGCAGAGGACAGAAACACGGTGCCTTAGATGACATGAAGGATTGCATGCATCTCTGTCCCCAAAGAGGAAAAGGCAGGGAAAGGGGCAGAAACACCACTCTGGGGACAGTCCTTGCCTCCAGGACTTCCTTGCCCAGTATTCCTTGTGCACCATGGCCAGCCCATGGTCACCGATCAGCACGGGAGGCCAGGCTCACCATGCTTATAATTCCATGATGCTTTTAGCTTTGCAGCTTCTACTTGTTTCTTACAGTGTTCACATCAACATGTTAATTGCAGCCAAGCCTGTATTGTATTTCATACATTTTTCCTGCTTAGTCCTCAACTGGATTAAAATCACCCTAGGCTGCAGAACCGCACACCACACAGGTAACGCCAGTGTAAAGCCAGAGATGGGGATTTACTGAAAGAAGTCAACCTGTGACTGCTGGCTCTTGGCAGGTCTGTGCAAGCCCTCCACTCATCTATTCCTTGTTTCCCAACTTTTACATTGTTCCTGATGGCAACTTGCATCTCCTCTGCCAATGCTGTGAAGCTAGAAAGGTAGTGAAATGCAAGCTTAGGAAACCAGTAACAACACACACACACTCAAATCTCCCTGACATTAGTATTATTTACTTCAGCTTAAGAGCCTGCCAAGCTCAGCATCCCCTGTGTACAGAACAAAGGGGAAGGTAGAGACTTGCCACTAGTTTCTGACAGAACAAGTACTACATGAAATGAGAGGCAGGGAGAGGGAGAAGGCAATGGTTAGAGGCTTCTGAGGTTACGCTGGCAGGCTGATTGTCACAAATTGCTAGCACTGAATCACTGCACAGTTGTTTTTGTCAGTGTGTTTCTCTAATGGCACACTCGGGACTCGGTTGGTCAGCACTGTCACCTTCACCCATCTCCTGGGGCAGCTGTGCCCGACCTCAGCCCGCAGCAAGGCACCAGGGCCCTGCAGAGCTGTCTGCCGCAGCCATCCCTCGCCGCACTTGCCCACCACCATACAGCATGCCCAGTTTGCACCATTCTCCTCCCACCCCTTTAGCTACGTCCTTTGACCCATCTCGGCGCGTGGCAGACCACAGCAAGCCCAGCTGCCCTGCAGCCCAGAGTACCCCCGCTTCCCCGCAAGCCTTGTTCATCTGCTCAGGGAGTAACACAGTGCTGAAAGCTTGGCAGTTATCTCGCAGCAGGGAGAACGCCACCAACCTCAGTGACTTTGTATCAGGCACTACAGCTGACAGGAGGCTGAAGTGGCTATAGAGATCACCTCCACCCATGTCTCATCTCCTGGACTCATGGACCAGCTAGCCCAGGGCTGCCTGAGCAGTGCCCAGTAGGCACACAGAGGTGCAGCAGAGTTCAGGTTCAGCACGATTGCTCCACGGCTTTAAAGCATCAGTGACTCCTAGCCCTCATACCCCGCTGGGCAAAGCACGGTCAGAATTGGTGTTATCTACAAATATTTGGTCAGAAGTGACTTATGGAAGGAACGTGGAGGAGCTGAGCCCCAAAACCAAAACACAGAAGCAACCTCCTGTGGTTCCTCCACACCATATGGCTAAGGGACTGGGCTAGGCTGGCCCAGGGCAGTGTCAGTCAAACCTACGGTGAGATTTGGGCACAGAAATCAACAGGATGGGAGACCCTTATCGCTGAACTGTGATGGGGAAGAAGAGGAGGAGGAAGGTAGCAGCTTTCCTGGGTGCGGATGCCCAATGACCTGCATTAGGAAGGGGATTATAAAATAGCTTGTAGGGATGGATGAGAGGAGTCCTGAATTAGTATAACCACTTTTTTGATTACTAACTGCTACACCATTTTAATAATTTAATTAATGGAGAATTGTCACTAAGTAACAGACAAAGAAAACATACCCATACCTGGCCAAATGCAGCGCTTTCCTCTAAACTTCACTCCTAGAGAAACTCCCGAAAGGGTTACCAAAATCATAACCAAGAGTTCAGTGCCAGAGACTGGCCCCGAGGCCACACTTCCCTGCTTGCAGACAAAGTCGGGCTGTTTCCACCATGACCATCACTCCCTGCTCACCTCAGGACTGGACCTTGGAAACATCCAGCCAAGCCCTCTGGCCCCTCTCTTGGAAAGCTCTTTCACCTATGTTTAACTTTAAGCATGGAAATTGTCCCATTGACTCGAAACAGCAGTGTTCAGAAACACCCACAGAGGGAGGAGGAGGAAGAGGAAGGGTGGCTTCTCACTCTGCAAGATCAGAGAGGACCCCAACCTACTATCACAAAAACCCTCATTGTATGGCAATAAATCCTTCATCTCACAACATCACAACAAAGGCTACGGACTCAGCTCATGTCATGAACCACCTAAGATATGTGCACATCACTCTGGGAGCAATACCCTTCCAAAACACCGCTTTCACTCCCATGTTTTGTCAGTGCACAGGCACGCCAGGCTGCGGTGAAGCCTTCCATAACAGAAGAGACCGTCTCCTTCACCCACGGATGCTGTGCTGTTCACGGCTCACCTGCTCTCCACAGTCCCTCCTTCTCCACGAGGGCAATCGTGTGCCACGAGGTTGCTGAGCACTGCCTGGTCTCAGAAGCACTGCTTCTTTACAAGGCTATTCCCATTGACAGTGTGGCACCACTACGCTTAGATCTGCTGTCCTTCCCTTTCAGAAACCTGCTTAGGGACTCTCAGAAACTTGTGCTTGCTTCTTTCTCTCTTTGATCCCTCCCCAAAAGGGCAGCACGTGCAAGCTGTTGGATGCAACTTCTCTACAAGCTCAGCACGTTTCTGATATTCTGCCTTTCCTCCATCTCCAGTTATCTAGGGCATTTACAGAAGATGATGGGTAGGTGGATGGGGGCAAGCATAGCCCAAAGAAACAGAAGGATTTCCCATGACTGCACGCTGAGCCAGCGGCCAACATGAGAACACACCACCAAAATTACTGACCTGCCAGACTTAAAAGCAATTTTGTTAAGAGTCAGTAACTTCTACAAGCATCCTGTGTACTTCTGCTGGACAGAGACATCCCTCCCTGTCCAGGATGTTAATAGAAAACTGGAAAAATCACATTTTCAGCAGGGTGTCCGTAATACATTGGTCAGTTTTGAACAGCAACAACTGCTTAATTAAAGAAATAAAGAAAAGAAGTTACCCATTTATTTGTTTTCATTCCTTTAGTACTGATAACTAAGCCTACTGCAGAGAAAATGATGGTCCCTTTACGTAGCTGGTCCCCAGCCGGTGGCTCATTAGCTTGTTTGTAATGTTACAAGTTCATGTTCTATTGTCATCAATGTTCACTGCAAACATGATCTCAAGTCTGACGAGGAAGGAAGAATAAAGTGCTGACACTTTCTGAATGAAACAAAGACCCTGCTCTGGAATCCCTTACTACCAAAAAAACAGAAGGAGGGAAAGCAGGGGCATATAGAGATAACCAGATTCAGCTAAGATTACTTCTTAAGTGCTTTCCCAGAGAGACCTGAATATGCCAACAAAAAGAGCAGTGAGCAGACAGCTCTGCAATGGCAGAAGGAAAATTAATTCCAATTTTGTCTTTCCACTCTGTTTATTACAAAATCTAAGACATTTTGGTTCACAGATACAATAACAAACAAGCATAACTAAAGGCTGGGGATTTAGAGCAACCACCAACGTAACTTTCAATGGTCTTTCAGCACAATTTTCCCTTTTGAGGATTATCTCAACTACGGCTGGTGGTAAGGAAAATCCTCCCAGGACACTGATCACCCTCACAGTAATACTCACCAACCAAAAGGAGAAAGCCCAGCCCTGGGAGTAAAGGCGACATTTCTGCAAAGGTCTTCAGAGCGCCCATACGTGCAAGGAATCACCTTATTTCAGCCAAGAAAAGTCAAACAAGAATAACACTTAATTGCAAAACCAAACTCAGAGTAGGAAAGTTAAAAGGTGACTGTCTCGCAAGTAAACCAACACATGCCAACACCCTTCACAAAACCTATCTGAAACTAGACCCAAAGCACACAGAAAACTACGGAGGGTCCGCTATGCCTGGGAAAGCACGGAGTTGCACGCAGAGAATTCAGCGTTAGTTAAGCTAGATTCCCTGCTACTGATGCCCTGAAGTCAGCAGGCTCCCCTCTGGCAGAGGAGGAGAAGAGGTTGCACAACCCTGCTCGGATCGTTACCTGTGGCACTTACCTCCAAGCCGCTAGCCGCTGGGCACTTAGTCTGCAGGGCTACGATCCATAGAGGGCTGCTTTTCACGGAGCAAACTAGGGTGTGTCTCTGGCTTCTGAAAACTGCATCTGAAATTACAGGATAGATTTGGAACACTGGACACACCTGTAAGCTCTTGAGAGCACAAACGTTTAGCGGTACAAATAAATGTGTGTTATTTGTTAATGCTTGTCATTCCTAGGATACAGCAGGAAACACGGAGCCCGAAGCGAGGCTGTATGGAGTCAGCAGGACGAGAGCAGAGAAGAGGTGCATTCCCTCCCTGCCCTGCACAGGACATGTTTCCATTTACAGGAGGCAACAAAAATAAAGCTCCCAGGACAGAGCTACTCTAAGACCACCTTCCTCTAGAAACTAAAGAAATGTTTGTCATCAGGAAATTTTGCTTCAGTGGAGCTTGAAATGTTTGGCCCTTTTCTTGAAATTTCTGCTTACCCCAGTCGTCTCCGCCTGGGAAGCCCCAAAGAGAAATACATGGCAGCTCCTCTGCGGGCCAGACAGCCCATTTTCAGATCACAGGTATGGAACTGGGAACTCTGCTCCAGGCTCAGCAAAGTCAATCACTGAAACACAGAGCTCACCCCTCAGGACAGAGGAATCAGGATAGCTGAAATCAAAAAATGCAGCCCTGCAATAGGATTAAAAGGCTAGGATCGGTGCAGGCAAATCCCACAGCATGGCCATCTGTCTTATTTCCTTGCTGAACCTTTGCTTGCTGAGGTGCTCAGGGGTGCTCATGGCACACTGGCCTCATGCCAAGGTGCCCAGCATCTGCACCCAAGTGCCATGTGGGCTCTCGCACCAGCACCCACTGCAGCAGCTCGTTAGCACTCGCAAGCACCACAGCAATAAGACCACTGAGCAGGGATATTATTATCCAACGGCTCCAGAACCGTAATTCCAGAGATCCCTGTCTCCCTATCACCAGAAGTGGCCTTTCTCTCAACAAACTTTCATTTGTTTCCTTGCTGCAAAGTTCCTAGGACATAACTTTATGGGCTTTCCAATTCCTGCAGGCTGCTCTATTTTAAAAACTGAACAACATTCTTACAAAAGAGATCACATTTGGTTTTAAGGGGTCTTTATGCAGTAACTGCATGCTGCAGGAGCTGAGGAATGGGTTTGCCCTGCTCCTTCCTCGGCTGAATCACACGTGGTGGTGTTCCCCATGATCTCCCTGGACCTGTACATCAGCAATCGGGGGGTCTGGTTTTGACTGAACTTGTGTTCTCCCCAAGCTAATGGTCAGCCTAGAAGCACTTCAGCAAGGAAAACTTGGCAAGCATAATCCGCAAGAATAAAAGTGAGACCTGCGGCAGATTCTAACAAGGGATGGATATTAAATTATCTTCCACCCATTTCAGACCTCGTTTCCCCTTGGATCTGAGCCCCCAAGTCACTAAGAAATTGCCCCCACAGTAACTATCTCAATCTCTCTGGATGCAGCAGAGTTATTTCGCATCCTCAGATTTGAAAATCTTTGTTTGGTCACTTTATTGATGCTTTTCAAGAGAAGGTTTTTTCTGTAAGCCAGTTATGTCCCAGGCTTAGGCTTGCCCCATCATGCCCACCTATAACTCGTGTTCGTGGCAACGCCGAGTAAAAGCCGGTGTTGACTCGCAACATCACCGCGTACCCAAGCCCCGTCTCTCTCCACGCTCCCAGTTTTCTTACCACACTTAACATGTTTATCTGCTATTTTGGAACTAGTGCAACACTGAGTCATAAATGTAGTATGTCAGAAGTGCAGAGGATGCCCAATGTGAAAGTGACTCTCATCAACACCCATCCTCAGCTACCCAAATCTATATAAACTTGAAATGTATCATTTTGTAAAAAGTCAGATTCGTGGACTCCTAGTTCAAAGCAAGAAGCCTCTTCTCCAGGAAATCCAAATGAGGTGTCTTTGAGAGGGATGGGAGATCCTTCAATCAGGTTTCAAATAGCAAAGTTTTCACTATCTTGCACCTTTTGGAAACAGGACACTGCAAGCAGGCTGTCCATGATGGAGGGTCAGACAGGCATGTGTTGCTGGGGAGCCCTGGACCTGCTGCTGGACAAACTGTGGGTCCACGTAAGAGTCAACCAAGAAAGCAACAAAGACCATACAGCACAGCAGGCCTCTACCATCTGCAGTCAGACCTGTGGCTCTTCCCTAGGGCATCATCAAGAGGTGAAATGCAAGAACAGGACAGATCTGAAAAGCAGAAAAAACAACAGTGAGCCTTGGCCAGGGATGAGGAAACCAGGAGAAGGGGTAACCAGAGTGTCAGGATTTTCTGCTCATGTCAGCCAGGAAGTCATGCATACCTAAAAGGTGTGCAGAGCAACCCTCTTATAGGGAGAGAAAACAGAGTTCACAAAGGCAAGGAGGAACTTTCATCTATAAACAAACCAATAAGTTTTCTTAGTTCTGTTCACAGGGTGGCCGAGCAGAAGCATCCAGTACCTGCCATTTGTGTTCATCCCTTAGCAGCTCTGAGCCATGAGCACAGATCCAAGAGTGCTAGGTGTGCTACGAACAAGAAGGCCTTTGATTCAAAGAACGTACAGTTGAGAGATGAAGACAGAGGAGCTCAAAGACGGGAGGACAGGCAATGATTTCCACACAGTAAGAGGTGAACCACTATCACATTTTTCGCATGCTTCATTCCAAAGCAAAATTCTGATTATTACATAGAATAAGGTGGGAGCTGATTTGTGGTATTGCATCTGCTTGAGTAAGCTTAAGTGAGAGCTACAGCTCCCTGAAACAGGTCTCCAGCTGGAGGATTTCTAGTGTTTGGATGTGATGCCACATCCAGCTTCACCACTTTGTAGCACTGAAAGCTGGGAACAACATCTTGGGATGTGGCAGGTTTTCCTGCACTTCCCAGATCCCAGCCTGGCCCAGCCCAGGGGCACAGCCACGGTACTGCAGGAGGCTCAGCACTGCTGAGCATGTCAGTGCAGTTTTCAGAGCAGGGTAAGCTCACCCTGATGGATGGCCAGAGAGGAGGAATGTCAGAGTCTCGCACAAAGCGACACGACTCTGGAAAAGCAGGCTTTACACCCATAATTCAGAAATAACCTTCATGCTAACCAAAAGGGACGTGGTCTAGGAGCTTTATTCCTATTATCTGAGTATCCTTAGCAGCATGCAGTGATCCACGTGGCAACTGCAAATAAGCAAGACCGAGATACTCACAGCTCACACCTGGGCAGACAAGTCTTTCAGAGGACAGAGCCTGGCACACCCTCAGCTACCACCTCCCCAGAAGCAGAGCCCTCCCTCCCTGCCATTAGTCTCATCCGCACCGTGTTCCCTTCCTAAGCACTGCTGTCCCCACCCTTTACGAACTTTTCTATTTTGCAGCATCAGGCTTCTCAGCTGCAGACAAATGGGAACACAGAGCACGTAACAGGAATGCTGGTAAAACTTGCTCTCAGTAGGAGACAAGTAGAGATCTTCTCTTATCCAAGTACAGAGCTGGGAGGGGTCTCAGACTGCCCAGTCTGCCCCTTGCACCATGGTGCAATTGTATATACCTAGGCTGACAGAGGTGCAGCCAGCCTGCCCTTGCACAGGCCTGTGAGGGGGACTTTAGAGCTCACCTGTAATAGCAATCACCTCTAGCTCGACACAATTATGCAGGAGACCTCTCTCTGCCTCCCTTCCCTCTTGCATTCCTCCCTCTCCGCAAGCTTCCTTTTCCCTAAACTGAAAGAAATCCAATGCCTTCATGTCACCTCCCGCTCTTCTCAAATGCATGAATTTCCTGCTGATAGCAAGCAGGGAGTGAAGCCCAGTTCTGCATCACGATCTCTAATGCGCACACCGAGAGGCTAGGGCAGGAGGAGAGGCAATGAAATCTACAGCGGGTGGGCAGGAGCGGGACAGCTCCGAGATGTGGTATTGTACTACGGGAAAATGAGTCAATGCCTTAATAACCCTTTTCTCACCCAATCTGACTGTGCGTGTGTAGCACCAAGTATGGCTTAAGTGTTCTTCAGTAACACTAAATTGTACAACTGATTTGCCGAGGTGTTCCTGCCACGTTAAGCCAGGTGTGGCAACAGACAATAAATCCTTCCCAATCCTTTCTCCACCACGCACACCACACGCCCTGCTTAGCCCAAAGTCATTGTGGTTTTCATCCGCAACAAAAGGGGCTTTGTGCTTTCTCAGAAAAATCAGGTCTCCCATTAGCTCAGGAGAGCACCCTTATGTGATGGGGCTCAGGCTTTTACTAACCTAAGTCAGACCGCAGCCGAGCTCCTCTGTACCTTGCAAGGGCCATCGCGACTCACTGGGTCCGGGCAGCCCCACCAGCGCACTCCTTTTCATCAGTGCTAAACACAGTGCGTGACCCAGAACTGGAAGGAGAGGTTTAAGAACAGGAACAACAGAACACAAAGAAAGCAAGCTTGCTGAAGGGAAACCAAAGGGGGCAGTTAAAAAGCTAAAATGTTGCAGGTGCTGTGGAAATTATATAAAGGCATACCAAAGGCTGAAAGCAAACGCATACTACCTGGCAGAGAAAACCAAACTGTCATAACTGAACAGAAAGGCAAAGGAAGCTACTGGAAATAAGAAGGTATCTTTCAAAAACTTGGCATATTCCTGTTTCTTAAAGAATCATAGAATCATGAGTTGCCTCAGGAAGAAGGAATCTGTCAGGGCTCAGCTGGGACAACACGATCCAGTTATTTAAAGAGGATCTGGAGACACAGAGCTCTAAAAGGGAAACTAAATTCCTTCTTTGTTTCCATGTCCATCACACTAGATCCCTTCATTATGTGAGCTCATCTAAGAATAAATCCCACACGTAGATACTGACAGAAGAGGTTACAGAACAAAATCACACCAAAATGCCCAGACAAGGTAGACTACATCGAAGAGTCCTGGAGGAGCGCAACATGACACAGCTGCGGTGTCCAACCCTTTGCTTGAATTACCCTTTGGGCCACAGGTCAGAAGGTGATAGACACAACAGCAGCTTTTAGAAGGATCTCCAAAGGAGACTGGACAGAGAACCAGAAAGAGAGACATGAAGGTCAAGTCTAAGCCTAAAACAAACCTCTTCTCTTTGGTGGGGCAAGGAACAGACAGGTTTGCTGCTACAGTGAGCTGCATGAGCCCCCTGCAAAGGGTTGTGTCTAGAGCTGACAGAAGAGGATAAAGATAGAAGTGATGCAAAATCTGTGGTCTAAGGTATAAAAAGCTCCAAGCCCACAAAAATGGCGTTATGATACAGTCATCACTTGCAATCAGCTCTTCTTTTATCCTCCCTGTACACATCTCGGGCTTACTGGGACTTGGCACACAAAGGAAGATTCGCCAATAACTGAAGCAAGGCTGTGTGAAACCTCTCCCCTCCTTATCTCTCCAGAAAAGCAAACAAGGAAACACTGCTAGAAAAATGCCCACATGTAAGAACTGTGATTTCAGTGGCAACAAACCAACTAGCATTGCTCCATGGCTCACTGCTTCCTCTGTACAGCAGTCCTGCCCCTGCTCCAGCTGCCATGGACCAAAACCGCTGTCGCCAACCTGCAGAATCACAGAAGAGAAAGCCAGGAGGGCTCTCCAGGCATTCATCAGAAGATCTCCTGGCTTAAAAGTGGATCAGTCTTACAACCATTTCGCCTGGAGCAATGTTCTGGGTTGGCAGCCTGAAAGGTTCTGGGTTAAGGCAGAAGATGCATTTTTGGAAAGCCCCATCTTGCAGGTAACCTACAAATAAGGTTTTCCCCTCGAGCACAATGCCGTGATCAGTGTTGGTAATAAGAGTGCGTTAGTGTGAATAGGCAACTGTGATGCCTGGCATCACAGCCTTTGCAGCTCAGAGCATTTTGGCCCATTTGGGCTGCACAGCCACCTTTCTCTGCAAACCAATGGATTCACAGGACCAGAGGGACCGTTCAGACCAGAAAAGGAGCTGACTCTCCACAGTGGCAATTAAATTGCACAGCTCTGTCTCAAGGAGTAGCAGATACCATTGGTTCAGAAAGTGACTGAGCAAAAATTATACCCTTGGATTTATTATCAATGCAAGTATAGTTTCCAACTGACAGGACTGACTCTTATCTCAGTGTAGATCTTTTATAGCATGCGTAACCACACAGGTCACATCC
This sequence comes from Pelecanus crispus, assembly GCF_030463565.1. Taxonomy (NCBI): domain Eukaryota; kingdom Metazoa; phylum Chordata; class Aves; order Pelecaniformes; family Pelecanidae; genus Pelecanus; species Pelecanus crispus. The sequence continues at coordinate 2,225,183 of NC_134653.1, read as the reverse complement.
AGCTATGTGATTGCGTGGTATTACATGCCTGCTTGGTAAATGTCAGCTAGAGAGGTTTTTACAAACAAGGCAGTATTTGGTTCAATAAGCAGCTTGTCTCACCTCTGTTTGCTTAAGCATTCAGTTACAAGCAGGGAACATGTGAAAAGAAACATTACTGGCTTCAAGATGTTACTGCGCCCACACCTACAAATGCCACCGGGGTCAACAGAACCTGACACTGAAGGTTTGTGTTTTACAGCTCATGCAAGACCATCTATGCTCACCTGCCTGCGCTAACAGACGTTTGCTTCAGGCTACGTCTAAGTTGCAAAGGAGAAGAGAAGAAAGCTGAGGGTGGTCTCAGAGACCTGCCTACCATCAAACATGCCAAATCCTCGGTCACCTCAGGACTAAAACCCAATCCGCTTTTATTCCCTGTTGCAGTAACTCCAGAGCAAACGACACTCCCAAAGCTATTCTTTGCACATAGCTAAAGGAAGTGTCACAGAGACTAATACAAAGGCAGTGGAGATGATTAAGATAGGATTGTCCTGGTTTCAGCTGGGACAGAGTTAATTTTCTTCCTAGTAGCGGGCATAGTGCTGTGTTTTGGATTTAGGATGAGAATAATGCTGATAACACGCTGATGTTTTAGTTGTTGCTCAGTACTGCTTACACTAGTCAAGGACTCTTTCAGCTTCCCATGCTCTGCCAGGTGCACAAGAAACTGGGAGGGGGCACAGCCAGAATAGTTGATCCAAACTGCCCCAAGGGCTATTCCATACCATATGGCGTCATGCTCAGTATAGAAACTGGTGGGGGTTGGCCGGGGAGCAGCGATTGCTGCTCGGGAACTGGCTGGGTATCAGTCGGCAGGTAGCAAGCAATTGCAATGTACATCACTTATTTTGTATATTATTATTATTTTCCCTTCCTTTTCTGTCCTATTAAACTGTCTTTATCTCAACCCACAAATTTTACTTCCCACCCCACCCCCCCGCCCAGTTCTCTCCCCCATCCCACTGGGGAGGAGGGGAGTGAGCGAATGGCTGTGTGGCGTTTAGCTGCCTGCAGGGTTAAACCACAACAAGGATAAAAAGGCCAAACAGCATCAAATATCACTTTACAGCTGGAAGTAAAATCCAGCCGCCACATTACACCTTGCCAGAGGTTTACACATGAGACTTTGCTTGCTTTCTACCTCCTGCTCTCCTCTGTAATCTCCTCTGCAATGTTTGTGTTGCACAAAGTCAAAAACCACCTACACCTAACACTGAAAACTTGTCCTCAACTGTAAGCCCAACCAAGCTAAAAAAAAAAAAGGTAATTACACTGACATCTGATTTTCCTCTCTCGGCAAGGTTTCTATTCACGCTGGTGACCAACTGGCTGCACCAGAGAGCAGAAGTGTTGTTTAGCAATGCCCTAACCCTACCCGTTTAGCTGCCCATCAGGGCAGGGTCTTGAGGCTATGCCAGTTGCAGACACTCCTGACACATCAGCAGCCAGGAGTAAGAAACACATCCAGTTTTATGGTCACTTACATTATTGGAAGACCAGTTTTCAGCAGGAGGAGGCTCAGAGCTGACACATGCCCTCAGAAGCCCAGCCTTGAAAGGCTGCTCAGGAAGAACCAGGCTATCACGACCCTGGCCCCTCAGCCCTCAGTTCTGGCTGTCCAGTGGTGCTCACAGCACTCAAAGTATTTGGCACCCAGCACTCCAAGGAACAGCACTACTGGTGTCAGCTGCTGTGCCACATTCTCACAACTCCCACGTCCTTTGGCTGAGAGGGTCCTCCCAAAGCACACACTCACCTTCCAGAGGGCCAGGCAAGAAAGGGTGAGGTGCTGTGGGCACCCAGGAATGCTCCTGACCTTTCTGGCTCTGTTGCAAGTATCATCAGCACTTAGACATCTCTACCATACACTGAAGTGCAGCAAAATATAGCTATAATTGACAGGCACTCCTTATTCTCAAATACAAAGAAGCTCTGCCTCTGTATTTTATAGCTTCGAACAAATGGTCTCCTGTATGAGTCAGCCACCTGCTAAGAAACTGCGTGTTCTCAGCTGCTTCTCCTTACAGCAAGGCTGACACCTTGCGATACAACAGAGCAGTCTAACCTGCCTTCTCCTTTATACATAAATATACAGATACGCATGCATGTGTGTGTGCACAGTCACCTATAGTGGGCAATAGGTCATACACAGCCCTAAGAAAGAAGGAAAAAAGAGAGAACCCACCTTATGAAAGTCAGAGATCCAGCTGATGAACTGGAAAGCCTAACTCAATTTCTAGCACCACTAAAACCCACCTCTCACTCTCCCTAGGGCCCCATCAGCCAAAGGCCACCAGCCCTAAACATTCTTAAGTACCTTCTCCCCACACCCACTTAGTACCTTGCTATGTACCTTAGCACCTGCAAGGGATTTACTTCAGCTCACAGTATCCAGCCTTGTCCTGCCCCTTGCAGTGACCTGCTCTGTAGGGTAAGAGAAGGAAGGTTTAACCCCTTCCTGCTGCATGTATGTGTCTGATGAAAAGTAAACATGTACCAAGCAGGTACATCAACGAACCTGGCTGAACCTCACATTCAAAACAGCACACGGAGCCACAGGCAGGCAATTTGCCTGGCTGTGTCCTTATTTTCCAGGACAGGAAAGGCAGGAGAAATACAGGACGCTAAGCAATGTGTCAAAAATTACATGGCAAGGTCAGAGCTGTAGAGAGAACTGGGGAGGGGGGAAAGCAAAAAAAGTACTGCAGGGTCAGTTCTTGTTGTTCCTGCCTCCTGCAACCTGTCAGCCCTCCAGGTACCCACCCGTAAGGGTCACTGCGCTAAGCCAGCGGAGCTGTGCACAGCCCTGCCGCCTCCAGAGCACCTTTTCCCTTGCTTTGTGGAGTCACCATCCCTGGAAGTGTTCAAAAAATGTGCAGACATGGCACTTGGGGACATGGTTTAGTGGGCATGTTGGAGTTGGGGTGATGGTTGGACTGATGATCTTAGAGATCCCTTCCAACCTTAGAGATTCCTAGTTTTTGCTTTCATTAAAAAATAATCCAGCCACCAAGGCAGGAAACATGAAATTGCTACTTTGCCCTTAATTGGTTTAGTGGTGGACTTGGTAGTGTAGGTTAATGGTTGGACTGGATGATCTTAAAGGTCTTTTCCAACCTAAACGATTCTAGGATTCTATGATTTGTGGACTCAGGACTTGCATCTGCCAGCGCGTCCCTGGGACCAGGCTGTGACAAGGAGCGTGCAAGCACCAGAGGGCACCAGGAGCTCAGCCCTGGGGAGGTCTCTGCTAAGTCACTCACCTGGGGAAATAGCCGTGGGGAAGAAGCTGTTTTAACCAAGCCAGAAGATTTCACAAAACAGCATCTGTTCTAGAGGAAACTCTGCGGGAAAATATTCAAGACAAACGTTAGTAATTTCTGGGGGTGGTTTTTTTATTATTCTTGTACTTCTGATTTCATTCCAATTCAGAACAAAAACACATTTTGAATTGTGACTCTCTCTCATAGACAGAAGTGCGTACCCATCGCTACGCCCCTCTAGACAGATGACCACACAGCCACCATTCCTGTGGCTCAGCCCCTGACCTTCCTGTATGACCCAGCAAGTTCTCTCCTCCTCTGTGAGTATCTGCTGGTGACTTGTCAAACGAACAAAAGTAAAAATCTGCCTCCATAGCTGTCTTCATGCTAGAGCAACAGCTTATTTAAAACTAAGTGGGATGGACTGATGTTACTGTCAAAGCTGCCTTAAGCCTAGACATGGAAACTGAGTAACATCTGCAACACCTAATTCCAAAAAGATTTAACTGCTGTGGGGGGGAAAAAAGGAGTCTCTAATTATTGCTGACTTAGCCTCCTTAATATTATGATTCTTTAGTCTGTACTGTAAATCTTTTCACGGTGCTTGTTTATCCTCTAGTTTTATGTACTTACATTATACATCTAACAATACATTGCCCTTTGACTTGCCAAGAAAAAGTCCTTCTCCATCCCTAGAATAAAACATTGCTTGGCAAGAGTCTCTGAGTGTCTTGACAACGTGGTCTAAGAAAAAGTCACAGTTAGCAAATCGGACAGTGACCAATAACTCACAAAACTTAGGAAACAGCCCAGATCAGACAAGTTCAGAAAAACCTGAGCAACTGAGGGCTTTCAGAAGTGGGCCACTCGGGGCCACCTTCAGCCAATCCTTGTTGAAAATGGGAAACTGCTTCTCACTGGATTTGATCCAGATTTGAGTCATCAATCGCTTTTTAATTCTGGGCAGGGTGTTCTGCGTCACACCCTTCTAACACTGATGCCTTTGCAGGGCAGGAACTCACTCGGGTCTCCCACACCCAAAGGTGGCTTCACAAGCATGCAGCACCTTCACCTTCACAGCAGAGTAACTTCACTACAGCACGATAATGCATTGCAAAGCAGGGAAGAGACCACCCAAGTCCCAGACTGGGAATCCCACGGGTCACATGTCTGCACTGAGGGCTAGGGCTGGATTCTGTAATGCAGATGCCACTTTACCAAATGCCAAATCTCAAATGCTTTTGTTGTAATCTCCAGCAATGCAAAGGAAACACCTCTCTGTATGTAATGGGCTATTCACCACGTAACAGAGCTATCTGAAATATTTCCCAAGTGTTGTCTTATTAATTCACCTTTATCAATTACATAAATTCAATGGGCTCTGGGGTATGATGTGGGATTTGGCCATTTCAGCCATTTTATCTGCTAACTTTAAGTGAACATCATCTGGAAACATCATGTTCTGCAAGATGTAGACTGCACGGTCACTGTTCCCCACAGCCTGGGCAGAAAGCTCTGACCTGGGCATCGCAGTCCTTTGTGGAGAGCCTCCGCGTACAATATAATACACTAACTTTTTGGAGGAGGAAGAGCTAGGCTTTGCTCCAGCTGATGTTGGGGAGTTTGAGGTGAGACCAAAGAGGAATACATGGGTCTCACTCAAATGCAAGGTGAATTTTGCTTTGCTCTAGTTTCATAATCTGTGAAGAGCAGCAAGCCTTAAGACCAAGAAGTGCCAAAAATTGTTTCTGCAGTACTGAAAAAAAAAAAAAAAATCTGTGAAATGGTTACAGGCTTTTAAAGCTAGCAAAGGCCTCTTCCAAACACTCCTCACACCTTGCCTGGAACAAAAGTCAGAGCACCAAGATATGCCTTGTTGGGATGCTGTGGGTCCAAGAGCTACCAAGAGACAAGACTGAAAAAAGATAAATACGGACAAATGCAAAACTCAGCCCCATCACTAGGGATCTTCCTCTTGCTCAGAGTGAAACACAGAGGATCCCAGCATAAGGCTATGTTATGCCGAAGGTCGACCGACAAGCAATGATAAGAGCCAAAGTCAGCTTTTAGCATCTCTGTACTGAAGGCAATTTAGACAGTGATGGCAAGTAACTAGATTTATCCATCCAAAAGTATCCCCGAAGTGGCTGTGAACATGCTTTCTAAAAACAGTCATTTTTTTCACTTCCAGCTGCTACATCTGGAGATTTTCATCTTCACAGTTAAGCACCAGTGAACAGAAATGGCCTGTTCTGTGGTCTTGTTTACTCCTGAAGCGATTTAGAGCATTCCTGAGATGGGCAAAGGCACGAAACCCAAACGTCATCACAGCAGCACAATAATTCTGAAGCCACTTAATGCTCTTCTACTTCATGGTTCACTAAGATTCCTCCTGTGCTATGGTACATCAGGAAACTGAGCTCACTTTTACGCACAGAATTACATTCGAAGTGTGAGGAGACTTAACATGTGCCAGGAAACAAATGCAAAATGGAGAGAGCCTCCGAAGGAAAGTGCAGGTTAATGTAATGATGCTGCTGAGACCCTGGGCTATGTGTGACAACAGTACCGCAGAAAACAGCTGGGGAATCCAGCTTAACTTCCCACATGAGTCAAACAGTGTCTAACGGGGGAAGGAGGACACGAAGGAGGTGTGATAGATTCTGCACAGGCCACACTGTGGAGACACAATGTCAAAGTCACTGAAGCGAGTCCAGATTCTTATAAAAGTAAATGACAACGAGAGTCAGAGCCTTTATTTTTTTAACCAATTCCACTGTCACCACAAAAGGCTCACAAAGAAGGGCCATTTTGTCACAGTATTGTCTTGTTATCAATAAAAAAAGGGCAAGGCAGACAGATGGCACGGCAGCAGCGAGGCTGACAAAGCTTTGGGAGATGAAGCATAACAAAATATCTCAGCAATGAGGTGCTTCTGAAAAACATTTTTCCCAGGTCATGCATTCTCGAGAAATAAATAAGCAAAAATCAACTCCAACTGGGCTATTGTTTACACTCACCTTCCTTTCAGTTCCCTGATGCCATCAGATGGTCTGTGACACACTGTAACTCTCTCTCTCTCTGAGACTTCCAGCCCCTTGTTTGACACAATCCTTCTCAGACGCATGGTGGTGGCTAAATCCTGGAGAGAAAGGATTAGGTGGATGAGAAAGATCGTGCCAGCTTAGGGCAAAGTAGGAATTCCAAGTGGTGTTGTTTTGCTGCAGCGCATCCATATGAGGACATCACCTGAAGGGTGATTTGGCTTTGCTACCAGTTTTAATACCAAGTTTAAGTTAAGACCTGAGTAGATACACTATAGGGTGTAGTCCCCAGCCCATCACACTCCCTTCCCACTGGATAAGAGCGCTTGACTCCTATGAAGCAGACAGTCAATAGAGTGGCCGTACTTTTACATTTGCTTGCCCTAGGAGCAGCTACCTCTCAGCTACATCCCAGAACTGAGAACCTAATGCAGTAATTGTAATGGGCCACTGATAATAGAGTCAATAATTTGTTATCGGCCTCTTCCTCATTGCAGAATCGCCCAGTGAATCTCACCTGGGTGGCTGTGGGCCCCATACCTCAGGAGCTGCTACCAGCGAGGATGTCACCGGTCTTCATTTCCATACAAGTCACCAGCAAGCAGGCGGCACTCACCTGTGCTGCCTGGGGCGCAGAACAGGATCTGCGGCGCAGGCACACCCTGCAGCACACTTTCCAGATAACCAGTGCACTTGTAGGCATTTGTTTAGCTGGCAGGGTGCACTGCAGGAGAGACACGAAGACACCCCCAGCCCTCCTGAGCCCCTGCGACATTCGGGCAGAACTAGCTGCAAACATCCACCAAGAACAGCGATAGTCATGGTGGTACGGGCACTCCTCTCTAGAAAGAAAGGAGCTCTGAGCATCAGCTCGGTACATGCAGGCTGCCACAAAAAATGCACACTGATCCATTTCAGGGATGTGATGGTTAAACTCAGGTTTAAATTCACATTCATATTTACAGATAATTTTAATGTGCAGGAGGAAATAAACAGGTATTTTATTCCAAGCCTCTCACATGCATCTAAGATGATATCTGTGAAGCAAAGTACAGAAGGTAGCCTAGAAAAAACAAAACGGAACAAAAGAAATACCCGTCCCAAACAGAAAATTGCTGTAAAGGGCAAGATTTGTGGGTTTAATTTAAAAATTCCTTTCACCAACAGAGAAGGAGGAGGTAAATCAGACTGCCAAATATTAAACATGAAGGAAAGCAACAAACAAAACCTCTGTAGTTTACCTTAATGCAACTAAAAACGTAAAAGCTCTCTGGTTTATTGCTGCAGTTATAGAACATGATTGTGCTCTGAAGTAACGCATGAGACATTGATAACTCAGTGCCTGCAGAGTCAAGTGTGGGATTGACTCCTCATTTAAAGAAAGTTCATATCCTTGACCTCATGTAGGAAAGCTGCAGCCGTAATATCTGATAGCTCAAATGCCACCTCTCACGATGCCCCAGAGAACGCAGGGGTACGCAGGCGCTGTGCCGGGTTTCTGTTCAGGGTAAGTCTCAGGCCACACTCACCATTCAGAACACCTTTCCCTACAGGGCAGCCTGCCCTGAGGAGGTACTTACCCCAGGCATTTCTGAGGGGAGAATTTCCTGCTCAATAGGGATGTACAGAGTCCTTAAGCCTAACCCCGGGGCCCTGCAGTCACACCTTCCTGCTGCACCCACGTGGAGATCGCACGAGCAAAATGCTGCTATTCCTGCAATATAACAAGGGGGGAAGGTGAGGTCTTTTGGCACATTAAGTTCAGGGTATGTGCTGTGCTTACAGATCAATGGGGAAGTAAGAAGGATTAAAAGCAATCAGACTATGTAAAAGCCCCCACCCTCCCCCCAAAATTAACCGGTTTGCAGCATGAGCAGACATATCACGAGGGATACCTCCTGGCAGGGGACAAGGTCTGCCTCGCTCCTTATGAGAGTCCCAGAGGAATGTAACACCTCCTGGAGCTGGAGTGAGTGACCTGGAAGAGGATGCGTAGAGAACAGCAGCATGCAGCTACTCCCTTAATGTCAGCAGAAATCTGGGGATTGAACGAGGCCAAAAGAGATGACAGAGGTGGTCTGTAATAAGCCCCTGTCATAAACCGTGTCAGAAGGTGGCCCTGATGGGCACTTCCACCTGCCAAACAACAGTCCTTGGGAGGAGATGAGCACAGGAGCCCAGTTTTCCTTTCTCAGGACCTGTACAGGATGGATTTCCTCACACCCAATCCTCTTGTAACTGCCCGGTTTTATTGATGATTTACCCAGGGGCTTGGTTTTGCTCCTAGTGAGGTGCAGAATAGAAGACTTTTCCTTCAAAACTCAGAACTGTTTCAGAAAACCCACACATTTTGTATCACTCCACTTCCCCAGGGCCAAGTTCTCAGCACAAGTGGTAGTGGCTTGTTCGCTCCTCCTCTTTTCCATTCCAAAAGCTGCTCAATTAAAGATAAAACTCTGGAATCTGTCCTGAGAGCAAGAGGTACCAAACCTAATGTGTTAGAGATCAAAATATCCACTGCCCTCGCCAGCAAGATCTTGTCAGAGTACAGCTGGTGTCCAACGTACCTGACAACTTCTGAAATGCTTAATGGAGAGTGCAAAATATCTCAGTCAGTTCATTCTAGAGCTAATTTAAACCAGAACAGGTTCATGTATTGTGAATCACACATTACCGATGGCACTTTGCTAAAGACTGGGTCACCAGGAAGCAAACCTTTGCTTTGAAATACAGCATGGGAGTGAATGTCTTTAAGAAAAATAATAAAAACCTCTGAACCATTATTATTTCTCACCAGCTCAATCTCAGGCCTCCTATGACACAAGAGGAAATATCAAGGTAGCATTCAGATTTTGCGGATTCTGACGACAACCTAATTCAATAATTCTCACTTGCGTGAGCAGTATCTACTCTCAGTCACATCACAGCCTGTGCGACTACTCGCCCACGTAAGAAGTATTTATTTGGTTGGGCTTTTAACAGACATTCACAGGCCTCACACAACTCCCGAGGGTCTGATGTACTGAAGAAAGTAATGCTCTGAAAGATAGGAAACAACTGCGTCCATATTAACAGGAGCTTGGCACAGTCCTTATAAATGGTGGGGACTAAAGGAATGATCGTGTATGGCAAAGGAGCATGATTCACCTGCCCTAAAGCCAAAGAGTCACCTTCCTTTCACCGCTGAAACGAAACCGATCACGTTGCAGAACTACACCAGGGACCAATGCAGAAACAAAGGACTTAGTCTTCCAAAACCGTCCTCTTGACATTAAGCCACAACCCACAAATCTTCTTTAAATCAGACATATCCAAGAAGACAAACTGGTCGCACACCCATCAGCCTTCACCAGTGTTTCTAAAATCTCCCTTAGGTTTCTGACCTCAAGCACACGGCTGACGACCCAAGGTTCAAACAGCTCTGGCCATTCAAGTGGCTGCAGTGGCTGTTATCTTCCCCCACCTTCCTAGGGGAGCAGCAGTCCGGCCCCTGGCAAACCCCTCTTGATAATCCCAAGGTCTTGACCTACCTCCTCTGAAGCAAAATCCCATCAAACCTTTCCGTTACCGGGCAGAAGCTTCCAAAGAAGCAGAAGGAAGCATCTTTCCACACACTGGGAACTCAGGAACGGAATTTATTGCCACAGGATACCAAAGATGCCAAAATGCAATTAGACAAATTCATGGAAGACAAGTCCACCATGGGCCCTCAAACACAAAGATACATCTCCATCCTCTAGCTTAGGAATTCCTTTGACACACACAGCTGAAACCAGGGATTCACACCTCTAATTCAGAGGTGTCTGTTCAGATGTTCTTACATTCAACTCACCAAGAGTTTGCACCCATTTCAAAGTTTTTAGGATACAGAAGCACTTTTCTGAACCAAAAAAGAGATAGTTGAATGGAAGAAACAGCTAAGAAAACTCACATGAAAACGTAATGACTGTGAGCCTATTCAAACAAGCCCTTTGGGTTCAGAAGTACAACATAACAGATTAGCCCATCCCCTCACACCAGAAGTATCCAAACAAGCCTGCAAGGAAACTATCCTTCCAGCTAACGCAGATTTAACGCCTTCCTTTACACCACTACTGAGGAAATGTTTCCTGCACCAATCAGCAGAATAAGTGCATAACAACCACTAATTGCAGCGGCAGTTTATTGAAACAGTGTTAATGTGATGCCTCTTTGTTGGCTAGTCATAACTTTAATAGCATGAGACTACAGAGGGCTCCAATTCTGCCAAGTTCTAAGCTCTCCAGGGGATGCTAAACTGCCCCCCACAAACCTACTTGGGAAAATAATACAGAAATTTTGTCTATGCAGTTGCACTATCAAGTCTTCATCAATTCTTTGACCCTCCCTCCTTAAAAGCTATTCTTACTTCAAGGCAGCTCATTTCCATGCTCAATGAGTGGAGCAGGACAGAGACTACTACTGGAGTTCAATTTTTTTAACAAGTGACACAAATTATGTGACACCTGAGGATGCCTCAGGAAGGGCTGGGCCTTTGCTCCTTGGAACGAAGTCAAAGAAGTCACCTGGCACCACTCACCATGTCCCCTGCAATCAGCTGGATAGCAGCGTATAAAAAGGTGACACTGGAGAAAGAGCTACTTGTGCAGTCAGTCAGCTGCTGGACTACATGCTGCTTTCTAGGATTCATGAGCTTCTGAAATGAGAAAAAGTAAGTTTGGGGAAGTATGGCTGCTTTCTTTTCCAGCTGAATAATTAACTTAATGATTATTAATGAGCAAGTTGGTATTTTACGTAGGAATGTGTATGTTGCTGCTCTTCCATGTAATTTGGCAGAGCAACTGATCTCCAGTTGAACTGTATGTTGGTTTTGGTCAATTCTAGCCATTCTGTTATTACTTTCAAGGTTTTTTTTTTAAATAGTAATACAAGGTCCTCAGAGAAAAGATAGAGGCAGAAAGGCACAGTGAAAAAGATTGGTAAAATATGACACAATTTCAGAACAGTGACTTGGTGGTTGTTGTGGCTGTTCTAGGACATAGGATACCTGAAACTTTGCTCTATCAAGCCAAAGTATTACTACACTGATTGAAATGCTGGAGGGATCTGTGGCACAGGCTCTGAGCTGGGTTGCAGTGAGATATGTTACAGAGAAAAACATTATGTTTGTATGTGAGAATTTCTAATATAAGCAAGATCTGATTGTCTCTGGTCATCAAGCAGAAGGTGATAGCTGACAGAAAGTACATCAGGCAAAAAAAAGTAACATCTTGCAAAGAAAGATACTCTTATGAAAAAATACAATCTAATTTTAGGAGTCTCTTTTAGTGCTGGTGGAATGTTTTTGTTCACTGGTGATTAATACCAGCCCTGATTATCTGTACAAGGCACCCACCCCTCAGTCTGTTTCCTTTCACAAGTGTTGAGGTCACTGAAATTTCCCTGGCACTAACAACCACCCCAGGAGCAAGGCAAGCCTGGGTCACCATTGCCATAACGGAGCTGCTGTTGGTTCCAAGGGATGCAAGCAGAGATGCCAGGAGGATCCTTTGCCTTAGAGCTTCACTTTCCAACCTGCAGCATGCACAAACCCACAGCCGCTTTCCAATACAGCCACAGAGACAACTTGCAGAAGTACATCCACTGTCAGTGAGCTTCCGTTCACTCTGCAGGGACCCATACCTGCCCTTGGAGTGCATCTCGGAAAAGGCTGAAAGCACTTACAGCAATTAGTGAGCTGGTTCCAGTGAGCAGCAAGGAAGTCTACAGACAGACTGTGGATGTGCTCAGAGCACTCCACAGTTCTCCAGCTCCATCTGCAGCGTGCTGGTGCTGACAATCTGGGCAGTAAGAAGAATTTCTGCAGAATTTCAGGAGAGTATCCATACTCAAAACAGACAATTCACAGATCGTTTATGCTTTCTTAGGCTTGAAAAGGTGATCCACTCAAGAAAAGAAGAACAATGAAGGGAAAAGGAAGGCCACCGCTTTTAACTGTACTTACAACTTTACTCATTTTAGGTAAGTCAGTTCTGCTCTACAACTGTGCTGAGGGCTGATTCCCACACAGCTGATTAGTGCTATGTAACAAACCCAGCATGAATGATTTGGATGTGTGCTCAGTATTAGTATAGAACTGAGTACTTAAGAAAAAGGAGCACAGAAAGATGAAAATGAGCTTCATTTCATACTCCCCTGGTCTCTGTTCTTGCACTTCTGTGGGGGGTCTATAATAGTTAGAAGAAAATCAGTTTATTTCCACTCATCTATATCACCCATGTTTTGTTTTTTTTTTTTCCCCTAGGGCCATGTGTAAAAAGTTTAAATCAGGTATGTGTGCAACATCACTGAATGCTGTAAAAAGTTTGTTTCTGGGTTACTGGTCATACAGCAGACATTTAAAAGTAACATCAGTTACCTGCAATAGCTACTCATAATAGGCAAAATCCAATTTTATTCACTCAGCAACAGCCACTTAAGAGCAATCTAGTGCAAGGGAACCTCCAGGAGGTTACCAGCAAATGCCTGCAATACTTCCCAAAGCTCCACAAGCCCATGAGCTGGAGGAGAGAGGGTATAATACTGCAGCCAGGGAGGATTTCTGCTTTAAAGCCGATCTGCTGGCTGGAAGAAGAGTGCAGCTCCACCAGGACACTGACCTGCACCAGCTGAGAATGTGGTCAGTCTGTCCTGAGCTGAGAGCAACCAGTCCATTCTAACCAACGGATGTATGGTGGCACCGGGCATCTCAACGCACCCCGATGGTTTGTCCGATACAAACAGGGCGAGGTAATACAGGAGTCATTGCTTCGCAGCTAGCAGCCTGAGTAAATTACATCTGATTTCACGTAGTGCAGAATACTTGGTCCTAACCACTGCTTTCTCTCCTTTCTTTCCCCAGTGTCCAGCATTCCTCATGTGTAAGTAAAGGTTTTTTTGTATCTAAAATACCATTTGTACACTTGAGATGTTGGACAGGGTCTAGGCGCACAAAAGAGCGGAATGGGAGTATCTGGAAAGCTGATGCCCCTAGGAAATCTCCCTGAATAGAATCCACATAATTTCTGCATCATTTATTTAAGGGCTCTCTAGAGCATTTCAGAGGTCTCAGTCCAGCACTGAAAAGAACTGCTATTACACACCCACAATTTCACATACAGCATGAATAGCAAACACACGGAGCTGAAGGGAGAGGCTGTCAAATGTGGAAGTGGGAGGACTGTTTAATACTTTCTGCACCCAAAGGAAAGCATCATATGTATCCTCAAAGAGAGAGACTAAAATATTAGTGTCATACATTTCTTTCTTCTTTCACAGCTCCAACATACTGCTCGTCTGAAAGCAGGTAGGCACCCCTGGGAACTGGTATCCACACTGCCTGGGAGAGATTATGCTAGTGCTAAAATACTATCTCCCTCAAGCTTCACCAAAAGAACTTAAGCCCTTTGCAGTCTACCAAGCCCTTTTCTCATCAGACATTTAATGGAAAATGTTCAATGTTTCCTGCTTCCTTTCCAGTTCAAATCTAGGCTCCATCCTGAAGAGCGGTGACTGGTGCAGCCCTTCCCTCCGGCAGTACGCCTGTGCTTCAGTAAGTCACCTCCAACAGGTCCCTCCTACCAACTCCCCAGATACTCCTTTCTAGCTACTTCAAGACATTCTCAGTCAGATCTGCCTTCCCCTCCTTGGGCACTTCAGATGGCCTTGCTCCAAAATCGCTCCCATCAGGCAAAAGGGAGCAAGCCTGGCCACTCCTCTTTCCCTAGAGATTGTCTGTAGTAACAAGGAGAGCAGGTGAACTGCAAACTCTGACCCTGCACTTGTAGATCTTTACCCTTTTTCTGATGTAACATGCTTGTGTCTGTCTCAGGGCACCAAGCTGACATCAAGACAACTCTCCTCCATCCTCACATGCTACATCACAGACCTGACTGCTCTCCTGGACCAAGGGGCTTTCCTGCTCTTGTTTCAACAAGTCAACAGTGAAGTGCTGCAAACTGCTCTGAATGAAATCAGCGTGCAGGTAATATTAGTATCAGAGAGGAGGACCATTAGCAGCTCCCTCTTCAGACCATATGCAGGGGCTCTTCAGCTTGGGCTACACCCATAGTAGCTTGAGTATTTGACTGGGTTTTTTCCCCCCCATGCTGGTATGTGAGCAGAGACTAGTCAATAGTTACCTGGGGAATCTGCAGCCCTGGGTCTCTAGTATATTGTTACTACAATTACACAAAAAGACGAGCACAAGTTTCAGTACAAGCCAGCCTTCTCTTCCCTTCTTCCCCTCCTAATCCTCCTCAAAACTTTATTTTCCCATTTTCCTTAACAAGAACAGGAGAGGAGTCTGGCTACTGAGGTGATGAATCTACTTCTTACTCAGCTGAACACCTACTTCTTACTCAGCTGAACACCTCCTCCTTCTCTACCCGCATTTACTTCTTGTCTCTCAAAACAGCACAGCCTGCCCAAATGAGTTACTACCTTTCAACCTGGACATGGTTTGTGCCATGTCCATGCTCCTAGAACAGTGTCAGCACCAAGGAAAATAAGTTTGCTCCAGCCATTCTCAGGAGAAATTTTCAAGGCAGTACAGATTAACTCATTTGAGGTTATATATGGGGATTAACAGCACAAAGGCAACTTTTGTATCTTCTCAAGAAGAGTCAAGTCACTTACAGTTGGACAAGCATGACAAGAACCAACCTGAAGACCTTGGGAAAGGGATGGCATTCTTGTCCCAGTGTTTGTGCAGAATCTACCACACAAGTTTCTGGTCTTGGCACTACCCCTAAGCATGGCAATAATACCCATAATAAATTAGCAATACTTTCAGCTTTTTCTGTCTTGTTTTCAGGTCCGCAGTGACCAGATTGCATCAGCCACCAAAGCCTTCATGTTAAATGCAGCATGGGAAGTCGTGAAGTCTGATCCTAAAGTTGCAAATGCAGGTTTCCTGGCATCCTGGTTCCAGGAGACCCTGCATGCCTACCTTCCCTCCATTGGCACCAGCATCCTGGACTGCATGGCACAGCTTCCAGTCACTTGCGATGGCCTGGCCACAGTGTATGTCTGATCTAAGCTCAGGGTCTAATTAGATGGCACAAGCCTGTGGTTTGATAGAATCAGGAAATACATTGCACTGTCAAACAGTATTTTTAAGACTTGAATTTTTATGTCTATTTTCCTGCCAGTTATCTCCGTTCCCAATTTGTCTTACTAAGATCAATCCACAGAACAGTTAAGATGGGGCTAGAAAAAAAAATGAAAGACAGAACAAGACCCCAGGGCCCAGTGTGTGAAAGCTGCCAGCAAAGAACAAGACAAATGCAGTGCATTGTCCAGACAGTACAGTGTGCTCACTGGAATCGGTGTCAGATGACTGTATAGGGTACAACCATATGTAACACTTACCTGTGTCTCGCACACCTTCACTTCTGTTCAGGAGGTAGCTGTAAGCAGATTTCCAGCCATATAAGAAAGGAGCAGACATTTATTAGACACAAATAACATATTTTGCTATTCTGTGCCTCTTGGGGACCTCTCCCAGAGAGAGGAGCTAGTGAAGGAGATGAGTGGAGACAGGTAGAGACTTGGAAGAAGGCGTGAAGCAGGATGGAGATGTGAAGAAATTAGCTGGGATATGAACAGGGCTCTACAAATTCACCTTAGAAACTGAGATATCTCTTCATGTTCTATCATGCACCCAAAGAGAATTTCTAATGTTCAACTTGGAGAATGAAGTGAAGGGAAATACGAGCTAAAAATTGTTATTCATACCAGGAGCTGGCAACAGGTTTGGTCTCATCTGTCCCTTTTGAATTCTAGGGTTCAGGCTCTGGACACTGCTTATTCTGAGATGGGCAACAGCACGAGGCAACTGGTAGCCGACTGGATTAGAAGATTCCTTACCACGCACGGTTAGTGATCAGTATTTACAGTGCCAATTTTCCTGGTATAATTGCAACAGGTTAAACAGAGATGCCCATATAAACTACTAACATCTGTTGTCTGCAGACTGAGGATTAGCTGTTAAGGCGATCAGATGATAAAATACTCTTAACAAAAATTATTCAGTACCATGCCCATGCTTTCAGCAGCACAATGAGATTGTTTAAACAGCTTTTCTGAACTCGGGTCAAGCTATTACGTTAAAGGAGATGAGCGAGAGTGATGTTCTTTGGGTCAAACTCATCTTCATTTTTCCCAGTACTCTCCCTCCAAGCCTTTTCCATCCCCATGGTCTCAAAGGAGACCCATCCTTATCTGTCTCAAGAAATAACAAATTATTTTATGGTTTTAGTTTGTGAAAAAAGTTCAGCGAAAGAGTGGCTACTGACCAACTGGAAGAGTTTCCAAAATTATGCATCATATAATGATCTTGCCTCTTGCTGGAGCAGCTTTGATGGGGTAAGAAACCACTTGGAAAATAGGGCTTCCTTCAGCTTTTTTGTTTAGTAGGCTGTGAACACTCAAGCAAGAGGAGCAGGGGGATAAAGTGGCTGGAACTTTCACTTGCCTAAGGATTGTAGTATTGGTGGTTAGAGCTACAGGTCAGTGAACAGTCAGTCTTCAGCAGTCCACACCCCCGTGGTGCCTACTAAACTTATATATTCAACAATCTGGTAACTACAGTGCTGTGTGGAAGAATTTATCTCACGTGACAACTTGTTCGGTAGTTAACTCTTGCACCAGGTCTTTAGTCATGCTTATCTACTCACAGTTTACAGCCCTCGAGGTCCTCACTGCCAGCCAGCTAGCCCAGCTTACAGCCCTCAGCAATGCGCTCTCCAACAGCAGCCTAGCTGCTGCCATCACACAAGTCCTCAGCACTAATGATGTCCTCTACCTTGAAGACTACTTGACCGAGTTATCAACTTTAACACTGACTCCTCCGCTTGACCACAATGCGATGTACTCGATGCTGGAGACCATTTTAACCAAAGTCAGAGAGAACTTCCCAGATCTGTGCTCACCCTCATTGAAAGACTTGTTTCAGGTGAAACTGAAAAGGATGCTAGCTGTTACTGATGCAAATATATTAAGGCTCTTCCCAACGAAAATAGGCTGCACTGATTTCCAAGATATGTAAGTATACTTGTCATCTGCACTTACTGAGAAACAAAGTTAGCAGAGATAATACATAAACATGGCTCCTCACCGCACGTCTTATAGTCATAAGGTTTTTGCTGCTATATGTTTTTACTAGCTGTCACTGCTAAGACTACCATAAAAATGAACCTGCAGCACTTCTCTTATCGTATTGTCAAATGTTGCCCTGGAGATTTTGAAATGATAATTTTTACATTATGGCCACAAGATAAAAAAAATGTTATGTCTCTCCAGCAAAAGCAGCACAGCACAATGAAAATAACTATTAGCATAGGCTGCACTTGCACAGGTGATATATGAACAAAGCACCTCAACACTTAAGGGAATGTTAATCTTCCACAAGGTTCAAAGCTGTTCTTCTTTTCTCTCACTGGCTAAGGTTATCTTAGGTTTAAAAAATTATTTCCTTTTGGTACAGCATGGCTCATAACTACTCTGATATGAAACACTGAAATTGCATTTCATTTTTGTCAATATACAGCTACAAAGGACTGAATTCTGTGCACCATGAGTTAGATCCTGACACGCAGAGAGCTGTATACCAGGCCAGAATGGATTTTCTCAATGGGCAAGCAGCAAAAGAAGGTAACCAATTACTGCATATTACTTTCTCTTACGATCTTGTAAGCACTTTAATACTAAAACCTTACCCTACTTTTGAGCAACACATGAGCATTAATACTCACAATCTCAGGATCACGACAAAATTCACAAAAACAAGCAGACCCCTGCCTTCTCTTGAGTGAACTATTCCAGGAGTATTCTGTGGTACAGCACAGCCAAGCTAAACTACGGAAAGGTGGGATGATTCCACTACTTGAAATTGGGAAGAAACTTCAACTTCTTGATCGGCACTCCTGAGCACCACTTTCTACTTCCTACAGCCACTCTGAGCTTTTCCAAGGTCCATCTGTGGCTACAGCACCACTTCTACCTCACCCTCTCATAGAGAAGTGTTATTCCAGAAGCACAGGCTTATCTGGCTGTCTTGCATAGATGAGTCTGACGCGTTAGACAAAGCCTCCCCTCTCTCCTGCCAACAGGCTCCATTAGCTTCTGACCATCCAACATACTATCTCTTGCAGGAGTAGCTTGTACATTCACCACTTCTAACAGCCGAGACTGGTTAGAGGACAACTTTGGATTCTCTAGTATCTACGCTGACTACAGTGACTTCCTCCACCTCAATCCCAGCTTCAACGGTGTAGGTATCGCACAAAGAAAAGTTCCCACAAGGCTGCTCCGTTGTGTCGCTCTGCAATGGCAGCAGGGCACTGGCTTTGGCCTGGGGTTACTTGTAAGCTTCTGAGTGGCCACTCACATGCAGAAAGACAAGAGCTGGTGGGAGCATTTAACTGCCTCTAGGATGACATTCTTCTCCTTTTCTTTGTAGTTTGAGGTGACAGATTTGCTAACTTCAGTGCAGCTAGGAAAGCTACTCATCACCTCCCGTATCCTAACTGAAAACACCCGGGCCAGTGTGGAGGCAGATGTTACGGAGATCATGAAAACCCTCCAAACCCGGAATGTCTCTGAACTACACACCTTTCTGTATGAAGTTAACTCTCTTACAGCACAGGTAAGATTGCTCCTCCAGTTGCAGACTCTATTTTCTATGGGCACCATCCTTCCTCTTGTTGGGGTCTCATTTTCATTTCCCTTGCTCCTGACTGCACAATCATCTATAGATTTCTCCAAAGCAAATTTCTATAAAACAATGTAATGGTTATGATTCCAAATAAGCAGAATTATCAAGTCTCTCAGATTAAACAGCGGGGGAGGCGGGGGGAACAAAATGAACAAACCCAGCACACTTTCATTTACACTGCCCAGCCCTGTATCATGAAATCCACTGTTCATTTCTGTGAGAACAAAGCCACACTATACACGTACTGACTGAGACCCAAAGATAGGCATCTGCATCACATTCTAGTAGTGCATCACTTCCTATTTATTCTTCTCCCTAGATGCACATGGAGAGCATAACAAGCACTGGGGTTCGCGACATAATGCTCAGAGGCATTTTTCAGATCCTGAAGCCATATTTTGCCTCAATGACAAGAACAGACTTGGAATCCCTGTTCAATGGGACACTGACCTTGTATCTGGGCTCCATCACTCACAATGAATTAATGACGCTGCCTGCTATCAGTGACTGCCCACTCCTACAAGTGATGTGAGTATAAGTCCAGCTCAGTTTCTCCCATCTGTGTGCACTGCAAAGGAGAATGTCACTGTGGCTGCGGGGAGGGATGTGACTGACAAGCAAGAGGAAGGGCTGTGAATTCATCTGTCCCATCAAAGATAGCATTTTTAGCACAGCCAGCCAGAAATGACATTAGCTTGGCTCTGTGAAAGCCACAGCAAATAACTGATGCTGACATGTGTCTTCTCTCTCCTTGTCTTGCAGAGTGAGAGGTTTGGACTATGCATTTGATGACATGACAACAGAGACAAAGACTGGCATAACCCAATGGATTGTCCAAACTCTTCCTCACTTAGGTGAGCCTTTTCTTCCCACTGAGTTTGTTCAGGCACCTGGCATCCCTCAGACCTCACTGACACTTGGATTTCTGTGCCTAGGAGTCTCCAATAACTTGGAGACAGGGTTTTTGTAGACTCTAAATATTGCACTCCAGTTATGCCTCAATAAGCCAGTTCCACCTTAGTGCAGCTGCCCCAATATGAAATGGAGAGCCACCCTTGGTCCTGTAAAGGAGCAACATCAGATTTGCTCACTGACAGAAGAGAGGGGCAATTTTTTTAAATAACACTAACTGTGCCCTTATTACAAGCACAAACTGCTTTTAGGACTTACTGAACCATTGAATTATGTTTCCTTTTCAACATCCTTGCCTTATAATATTTGTAGGGAAGAAAAGTTGAAAAGTAACCAAGCAGCAGTGTCCTGATTTCCATGAAATTACTAGACACCGCTTTGTGACAGTATTCCAGGAACTGCACTGACAGGAGCCAATCTGGTTAAAACTAGGTTGATTCACTGCTTAGATACATGATAATTGGAAGTATTTCCTCTATCATTTCCATAAATACCCTGGAATGATCTTAGGTTTTGTGAGTCTTAAACTGAAAAATAAGTAATGTGTTATTACTGCATTTTAGATTGTCAGATGGATGAAAACTGGATGACCCTTAACTTCCGGCGATTCAGATCCATAGCTAACATCACAGACTTTGCTGCTGCCTATGAAAACTTTACTGGGGTAAGACTACTGATTTAGACATTTTGTGACACTTTACTACCATAGAGCAAAACTGTTTCTACGCCCTTTTTAGACAGTCACACAATTCATAGTGGAATTTATACTGAGAGACAGAGTATTACAAAATAGTTTGAACAACAAACATGAAATGAAAACATGTCACCCTTTCCTCCTTAATCAGAAACAACGGAAATTTTTCCATCCTCTTCAGCATAGACAGGATTTCCCCCTCTGCTACAGGAAGAGTTCAGCTACAGTTTCTGACTATTTTCCTGCATTTCAGTTCCAACAATCCCTGTGTAGTTGGTTCCTTTTGCCATAACACAACACCCAGCAGAAAGGATGGTGGGCAGCTAGAGCACCTCCATGGGAGCCAAAGGATCTCTGTACCTCATCCAGATTCTGTCTTCAAAGAGTTCAGTGCAGGTTATCAGACAACTTGGTTTGTTTTCCCCAGGGCACCGAAGGGATGTTTTCATGGAGTGTATCAGAGGAGCCTAAACTGGGGCCTGCCTTGCTCTCACCCCAACAAGAAAAGGAGCTCTGAGAGCTACCCAGCTCACCTGGGCCAAGCAAACACCCATAATCTCTCACTAGCCTTTCAAAAATGAATCTCTTCCATTAAAATCTAACACTTCTGCTGCAAGTTCTCCTACTTCAAGCCTACAAAAAATAGAACAGAGTCTGCCTCAGTCTCATGCCATTGCTCCATCATGAAAATTAAATATCTTAACCCGCAACTGCCAGATGAGAAAGAGTCCTTGTCCTTGAGGACAAGGTGTGCAGGAAAGCTGCCAGCACACATGCCAACAGTGTCAATTTGAGAAAATACAAATGCATATTTACAATTAATTCTCTCTGTCTCTATTCCAGATGGCACTCCTGGAGGAGCTGACTGCTGTCCAGCTTGCCCAGTTAACACTGTCCCAAGACGTGTTCAGCTCTGTTGCTAACATTGAACGAATCTTCGACAGACTGACCGAGCTGCCGGGTCTCCATGAGTTGGCCACTTATTGGGATGAGCTTAACTCCGCTTTAGGGGAGGTAATGGCAGACAGCTTGTTAATGGGGCTCAGCGGGAGAGGTTTGCAAGGACAGAAGTCTTCCCACAGTAAATGTGCAGTAACCTAGAGTAAAAGGAAGGCAATACAACAGGTTTGCCAGGGAACCTTGCAGCAGGTTCGAGGCCAGAAAGAGATTATGCCATTGCATGTTGCATTCCTCACACGCTTAGTCTGTGCTTGGGTTCGCAGCTGCCACCAACCCCTTCCCACCTCAGACTGCCTGAAAGGCACAGGCCAGATCTCCAGCCTTTGTAAAAGAATTACAGCTCAAAGAGGTCCCTAAAGCACCATTAATTTACATCATATTAATTCACATAAATTTACTGTTTGTCCTTGGCTTAGGCTGTAGCAATTCCTCTCCCACATACATGGTTCTGACTGTACACCCAGTGGCAATTATTTGCTGAGGCTCCTCTAATACAATAATTAGCTAAGGGCCCTTCTTGGCTCTTCGCAAACACAATACCTTTCATCAGGCAAACAGAAGATAGGCAAAGTCTCAGTCTGCAAGACTCAGACCCTGCAGGTCTCTCCCTCAAGTAAGATCTGACCACAGAGAGAAGACTTCCTACTGGGTTATGGCATCACGACTAACTCAGCTTTTCCCAGGACTATGAAAGCTCGCTTTGTACCAGCGCAACTGTCTTGAATTCTCTGTATTCATGCAGAAGATGAAGCACATGCCTAGAATGGTATAAAGCTAGCCTCTGGCCTGCAGAAATCATAACTGTTACTCTTAATTTTTTTTTTGCTTAAAATAGCAAACAATGAAACTCTTTAAAACCCAGCTGCTCCCACCTTGTTTGAGAAAGCAGGAGTCTAGTGTGGAGGTAGAGTCTCATCTGGGTTGTACTCACAGCGACACTGGAGGCAGCAGGAGCTTCAGACACTTAGCAGCTTTGTCACATCAGCTGGGTCCTTCAGCCCCTTCCCCCGGGGCCTGGCTTTGCAGGGTGCTCAGCATTCTCTGAGAGGCAACAAAGCTCAACAAGAGCTGAAAGCAATCGATAGCTGGTATCCCCAGTCCTGTTCAAGGCTCTGCAGCAGAGGAGGCAGAAAGGAACATATGCCTGTTTCTCAGGTGTCACAGTTCCTAGCCCAGCATATCCACTTAAACAGCCACTGACAGCCTGCACCAAGACACGAGGTGCAGCAGCCACCAGGTGACAGCTGGAAGAGCAGCAAAGGGGTGAGAGTTGGACCTGTAATTCTCCCATAAACATTAATGCCATGAAACTAGAAAAGAAAACTATCTCGACAGTGAAAATAACACACCTGGCAAAGAAAACAGCTGACCAAACCATTTCTTGAGGCTCAGTAGGAACTGAACTATAAAATAGCACCATATAGCATATATTTTGTGCTATAAAATACAGGACTTGTGCAAAGAGTCTGACGTGTCAGGGAATATATTTAGTATCATAAATCAAAAGTAACTCAGAAAAGCTCTTCTATCTTGTGTAAGCATGGGGAGCTATACCAGCTTGGCTGCCTCAGACAACTCCCAAATACAGAAGACTGACATCCCTGAAAACTGAAGGTCTAGAGGAGAACGCAAAAGATTTTCTCCTACTGTGCTGAATTAGTTTCAAAACCTTTCCCTGCTGCAGAAGATCCAGTTGGGGACATCAAAAAACTCTCTGTTCTTCTATGCTGATCTTGCTGGAAATTTTGCCTGTGTGTAATTTGATGCTTCACAATAATTCAGTCAGGTCTTGACTGCACTGTTACAATGCTGTAAAATCCTTACAGATGTTGCATGATTTGCTATTACTGTAGGGTTAGAAATAGAAACTGCATCACTGAGATGCAGTTCTTCTCTTAGTTTTCAAATATTCTCCCAGAGCCTTACAGTTGCATTTTGTGTTCCTGCTGCAGCCTTTTGCCAACACCTTCAATATCTCCATGGCGGTGAAGCGCACCATGTTGGCAAGAACAGTGGAACAGCTCCGTTCCGTGCTCCTCACCTTCACAGACGACGACTACCACCTTTGGTTTCAGAAGAGGCTCGTGGCTGTTCTGCCAGGCATTCATGCCACCATCCTTCAAGACATCCCCAACACCATGTCCTGCAGTTCCTACAAGTCTCTGTGAGTCATCGTCGCCCCGTCTGAGGCTGTTTCGTGTTACTTGAGATTTAAACCATTTAGTAAAACAGTAATTCAGTGCAGTGAATGAACTGCAAAAGGAGGGAACATGGTGCCATGGTCACAGAAAAAGGCCAGAAGACAGTTACTCCCACTCTTCTCACTTATTTGTCTTGCATGACTTGGCAAGTCACTTTATTTGGCTTTTATTTACTTTATGTATTAGCCCACAAGCTGCTGAATTCAGGTATTAGTTGGACTCAAACATTTTCTTGGGACAAGACATTTAGAAGACCCCAATCTGGACTCATGCTGCCTCCACTAAAACCAATGACAAACTCCCCAGGCACCAATGAAGCCAGGCTTTCAATACTGTACTTTGATTCTTCCAATGTATTTATTTTCAGGGCAGCCAGAGAGAACAACCCCAGAATATTTCATGAGAGCTATTCAGCAAACAGGGTTGGCTCCCAAGAGTCCTTCACTTACTCCAGGTTTCTTTCTTCTACAGAATTACTGGGATCAATACAGTCTTCTCTGAAATCCCTACGTCTGGCAAAATGGATGTATATAACTACATTGTGGCATTCCTCACCCAGCAGTCTGAGCTCACTGGTAATCCCTATCAGTTCTGCTAATTCTCTGTGAGCCCTGTCACTCTCTGAAAGTTGTGCCACAGAACTAATCAATCTCTTGCTTTTGCTCAATACTTTCCAGACTGCTCGATTAAGTAACAGGTTTTTTTTCTCAGAACTCATTCCTGTTCACAGTATGAAAAGAAAAGAGGGCAGAGCATGCCACTGGAGGGCTGATGCAAAAGCCATCAAAGTCAGGGACTTCAAACATTTTCTCTGCCTTCAAGGTGCTTTAGCAATCTTGGGTACTGATGCGTACTTGAATCTACTCTCCCATGTTATCTGTTTTAATGTGCCCTCACCGTAGGTCCTGCCTGCTCCACCCGAGCCACAACTAGAGACTGGTTATTACAGTTCTTTGGAAAATTCCACACAGAAGCACCTTACACTCAATTGGTTTCACTCTACCACCAACCTTTTGATGCGGTAAGTCTGTACATATCCAGGCTGTCTTTGCACTCAAGAAAGGATGTGCCAGAAAAGACAGAAATTAAATTGCCCAGGTATGAGGTAACAGAATTCAATTCCTCTGTCTTTCTCCAGTACGCAGTTTTGGACCTCCTCACTCCCACTCAGATTGGTGACATGATGGTATACTCGGACACACTGACCCGTATGGATGCAGCAGTCCAGCTTGTCCAGTTCTTCCAGCAAAGTGAACCTGAGGATGTTCAGATGATTCTGACACAGTTCACCAAGGCTGCAATCATGGTAGACGCTACCCATGTTCTCTGCAATCTCCATCTCCCTTGGGGAGACTTGCCATCTTAAGTTATTAGTTGAAAAAATGGCTTTGCAAATACTGTAATTTTGAAAGTACACTGTTACAACAGTAATCTTCAAACATCTGTACAAATCAGGTCCTTTCACTGACAGAGACTGCACTCTTCAGAGTATTGTTCACTTCCATTTTGAATTCACCAAAATTCTGGTCCAGAAAACCACTTAAAGAGCTCCCTCCCCAACTATAGCATTACAGTTTTGATCACCCTAGCACCAATGTGTTCATCACATAATTTTGTTTCAGCGTAAGATCACAGTCCTGCCAAATGATGACATTGCTCGGCTGCTTCTCCTGCAATACCTGACCAGCATGTCCGAGCAAATGAAGACATACACTGCTGCTGACTGGAACATCACCTTCCAAAATGACCTGTACTTCCTGAGTCCTGTCATCAACGAATCAACCCTCGCCCTCATTGTGCTACAGGATTATGACTCCTTAGTTGCTGTGTAAGTCTTCTGGGCATTGCTGGGATCTCTCTTCAGCTAGTAAACAGGGCAACACTGTTCCTCGTGAAATCTGAAAGACAGATGATGTGCTGCCAGCCTGGATGGCTCTAGTCTGGGTACTTTTTCACTTTTTCTTACCCACACCTTACTAATTTTCTCAGAAGTTACAGAGCTGAGCCATATCAAATCTAGGCCTTGGTCTATAGATGCTATTTGTACATAGGGGTGGTGTATTAAGTCCCTCAGCAGAAATTTCCAGGTGAAGGAACTGGCCACAATATCTTGGAGAAGAGACTGTTCTTCTTGTCCAAGGCTCCAGTTAGAGGAAGTTACAAAGAGTCCGTCATCCCATGTATTTCACCTGGGTCCTTTTTCTTGTCCACCCAGCGTTACTGCGCTTGACAACACTTATGGATACATGACTGAGTCCTCTAGAAGAGATGTAGCACTCTGGATTGCACGGAACCTCCACATCTTGAAAGGTAACACTGGGAAGCCACACACCCCAGCTAATAGGTTTTTCCAGGAAAGCAGGGGTAGTTCCCGGTAGACTCCCAGGATATAAACAGCAGCAATATAGACTTGTACACAAAGGTGAGCACTAGTGTGCTAGAGGGCTGTCCAAGTGGAGAAATGCTGTCTTTCCTATGCTACCTCACACCAGGATGCCTTGTTGATCTCTGGTGACTGTCCCAAGATGTGATGTATATTCCTGGAAACTGTAAAAAAAAAAAAAAAAAAGGGATTAAGGGATATCTCTGGTATCTTGACCTGATCTGGGGATCCTCACTTCTCTGTCTTCTCTCTATTGCTATTTATTGCACATTGATTTTACTTCCTTAAGGTACAAAGTCTCATTTCCCCTTGAAAAAAACACAAATCCCATCTAGTCCAGCATCCTGTATCCAGCACTAGTCAGGAGCAGATGTCTAGGTGGGAGTAAAGGAACCCAACCAGCATAATCTGGAATTTCCCCTTTACTTTTCCCTGGCTTCCAAGTGATCTGTGGCTCACACTTTTCTTGAGCTACACCTGACACTGCAATATATCAGGAAATAGGCAGCTATTCTTTCAGTCAATTGGGATCCGAGTTTTCCACTTTTCTGCAATAACTGTATTGTTTAAAAGGAGGACATACTGTGGTGGGTAACTTCCTAAGAGTCACTGCATGTTTTTCCCACTTAGATAGTCCAAACAAGTCCACTACTGAATGGATACAAGCCACCTGGAAATCCTTCTTCCACAATATAGCCCTCCAGGAGGTCATAGCAACCAACAACAACTTCAACCCTGTATGTATGATCTCTACACTAGGTGCATATGGGTAACTAGGGCTTTCAGAAATGTTTATCGTACAGCAGAGAGCATTAAGGGATTTAATTTCAAGATTCATAATAGAATATATTCCCACTTTTACACAGCAACTCTAAAACCAGAAATAATAGTACGTTTTCAACTAGTAGGATGTTGAAAGAAGCTCCAATTTTGAATGGGCACCCGCAGATAGTCAAAACAAAAATATATGTCAGCATTTTGAAACTATTCCCTGTGCTGAAATAGCTTTGCCTGGGATGTGAGAAATAACTGCAGGATATAAGCAAACCTCTACAAACCACAACCCACAATTTGCAAAAAGAAAAGTGTGGAAACCGTGAAAAAATATTTCAGGTAGTTCTAGTGAAGAAGGGATAAGCTTATCTTCAGTGGCTGACATCAGTATTTCCTAGGCCAAAATTCTGGATGTGCTGAGCATCGAGCAGCTGGTGGAATATGGTTTGACTTCTGATGCACTGGTCAATGTGGCCACAATGCAAGACATCCTGAATGCCCTGAGGGGTGAAAATCCCCAAATCTCAGAGCCTAAAATGAGTGAATTCCTGATGAAGTTCAATCTGGCTCTGACACAGGTATTGTAACTTTCATTATAAACATTTTTCCCCTTTAGAAAGGCAGGGATTCTCAGGCACTTCATGTGTGAGAGTCCTGCTCGTGGTGCCAGGTAAAACAAGGGTGCTGATGAAAGGGGGTCATCATACCCCTCACCGTGCCACCACCAAACAGCTCCCAAGTAACAGACATTTCCACTCCGCACAGAAAGGCATTGCAGGCATCAGAAATGATGAAGTAAGGACGGAAATGCTGACAACGCTCTTCACGGACCTTTCCAAGCACTTTTATAAATTTGCTGATCTTGACTATGAATTCTGGTTCCTGGAGAACCTAAGATTCCTCTTGCCCAGCATAAACACGGATCTGCTAGAGTTAATCCCAGGAGACCTCAGCTTCCCAGCCTACACAGCCATGTGAGTATCATGTGCTGAGGAGTGCTGCCTGCCAGACTCATACTGCAGAAAAACTCTGGCAGGGGAAGCAGTGCACATTTTAGCAACTTCTTTCTCAGCATAAGTGCGTGCTAGCATTTCACATGGGTTTTAATAAAAGTCTCAACTTGGTTTTTGCAGTAAAGGAGATTCAGGCATCATTTTCCATATAAACATGTACTGTATTGTGCTCTACTTGGGTATCTTCACATACCCTCCACCCAGTTTGTTCCCTGCTCCAGGACAGTATACTCTGAATGAGGCGGGTGTATGCCAACTCTCCCACGCCTTACAAAGCCTGTACCTTTTGCACTTACTACCATTATTGCTGTAATGTATTACAGTTGAGGCAAGACTTGCACTACGTATTATCATAAATAATTGCATTACCTTATTACAAGTCTCTACAGTCTCAGACTGATGATATCTTATTTCTTGACCCTTGCAGAGTGCGAGGCCTAGATAATGTCTTTCCAGAGCTTCCACAAAACACATCCCATGCTATCTACCTCTTCATCAAAAGGATCCTGGAATCTCAACTTACTTTTTCAGGTACTGGTCTGCTTTCACAGATGCTCCATGGTGTATTTCAATTGTAGCTGTTTGTCACATCTGTGCTAAAACTTCTGCCAACTGCCTGTCCCTCCTTGGTTCAGGGATGAATTCACTTGCAGGAGCAAGTACAACATGAGGAGGTTGCCCAGCGGCCTTTCAGTCATTGGGCTTCCCCGGGCAGAGTACTGGCTTTCCTCGGAGACACCAAATATTGATTGCAGCTTATAATCAAGGCACCAAAACACTTGGGCATCTGTTCTTTTCCATGATGCCTCAGCACCACGGCTCTCCCAGTAACACCCTACCAGGAACCCCTGGTAGCTGCCAGAAACGCACTGCAAAGGGCAGCTCACTGTGCCCAAAGCAGCCCCACAACCATCGGGGATGCCCAGCCCTGCCTGTCACCCCCAGCTGCCCAAAGCCCTCTGCATGCCGAACCCCCCACAGTCTGCAGCTGCTCGGGACTGAGGGAGAGCGTAGGTTGCAGACCTGTTTTTCAGCCACGTTGTGGAGCACTGACGAAAAAGATCAGTTACCACAGTGTACTGACAGACTTCTTGTACTTTCTTAGAAAAGGTATTTCCTGGCACGTATGACAGCAGCCGAAGTTTCCTGGAACTTATCTTCTACAGATTTTTACATTTTGCTCCTTACAGCGACCTCACTGACTTCTACAAGGACTTTAATGGGGTAAGGACACACGTAGCTCGGACAGCACAACATTTATGAACAGTTTGTGGAAAACTTGTCTTTCAGTCCTGGTATGACGTCAGTGAGTCAAAAACATTATCTACAATTTTTTATTATTACCTTCAGACATAACTCTACAGTTTATAATCCTCTTAACCTTGTTTCTGCCAACACTGACACTCTAAGACTAGAAACCAAGACAAACCCACAACTACCTAGGAATCTTACAAAGAGCCTTTTCTTACAAGGTTTCTACACTCAGACAGCTCTGAAAAGGTATCAAAAGTTTTTAATGTTTTTCCACAAGCTGAACTTCCAGGAGGTATTATCCTCTTCCACAACGATCCCCAAGGGAAGATCCTTGCCAAAGAAATCAGGAGGACTTCCTCCAGGCTTTTAGTATTAAATGCAGTTCATGAGTCTTCCATGCATTTTATGTAAGTGTAACAATCAAGTAGGGGCACTTCTTAGCCCATCGCTTTCCACTCCTGCAAAACTCAGTGCCATACAGGTTTTTAATACTGCAGTGGAGTAAGTTATGTGATTAGTAATGAGAATAGAACAACTATTACATTAGTTAGCTACAACAGCTGATGATTAGCATTACCCTCGGTCTTCTGTGTTAGGACATAATATGGGTTTTATCCACCCAGGCTAGGGAAGGCTCTCACTTGTTGCTGTGTAGCATGGTGGGGACATTCAGGTGGCTTTAGGGCTCCAAGTCATTATCAGTCAGAAACATAACCAATGAACTATGTATGTGGCTGAGAACTGTAATTAGTGATGAGCAAACGGCTCTCTGAGTCTGTATTCTTTTGGCTATGTTTTCCTCATTAGTATGAAGTTCTTGACCTTCTGTCTGCCAGACAAATAGGAGAGATGACAGTTCTCACAAATGCTTTTAAGAGGGAACGCCTTACTGTCCAGATCTTGCTGGAGATGGAGAAACGCTCCTTTGAGGAGCTGACTGAATTCATAAAGGAGCTGAACGCTGCAGCAGAAGAGGTACGGTAAAAGCTCCCACCCCAGAGAACAGCACCCTGTCACAAGTCTCAGAAATACTAAAAATGCCACAACAGAGACAAACTCTCCTTCTTACAGCAGTGTAAACCCTGGGCTCTAGACCGCTAGGTTAGAGCTCACGTGCCTGAGCTTCACAGAGGAGTATCCAGACAAAGTGATTATTCTTATGCACTTTATGGGCTACACTGCAGGCACCTTACTCATGTAAAAAGGTTATTTATTTTCTCTCACAATGTTTATTTAGTACCTTGGTTTCCCTTCAACTCAGAACTCATCCCTTATGGAAGAGGAATAACAATCTTCATTAGCTAAGGCTGTGGTCAAATGGCTTTTGTACTGGAAAACGTAGACCACAGTTATTTCATTGATTCATTACAATAATAATGTCATTCAGTTCCAAAATTCATTACTCCAGTGTTACACTGTGTTGCACTAGTGTGCATTCATGCTAAAACACTGGTGGCTTTCCTGGAAACTGCACACCACATGATGGGGAGAAGAGGAAACTTCTCTTGCCACTAGGCAGTTTAATCTACCTGTGGAAAGCAGTAATTGCTAAAATCAATTTTTGTGTGCCGGTTCTGTTTCCAGAGGGATCTCGCTATCCTTCCTGACCCCCGGATTCGTGAGCTGCTCTTCGATTTGCTTTTTAAATCTTTACCGCTCAGCACCTTTACAGCCAACGAATATGCCTTCTGGTTTGGTTCGGAGCTGCAGCTATTCCTGCCAGCTATGAATGCCAACTACCTGCAGCTCCTGCCTCTGGATATTGACTGCCAGTCTCATCAGAACCTGTGAGTCATGAGCAGCCAGCTTCCCTAAGGGCGGCCAAGCTCTTGCTACCCTGTCAAACCAACAGGGTCACTTTCCCCAGAGCATCTGACATCTTACTGCTTTTAGCCTACTGAGCTTCACAACAGTTTTGCATCAGCCAAAACCATTCATCCAATTAGCATAAAATGTATGAGTATACCTTCATTTTATTTTCCAAGAGGTTACCAAGGGAACAAGGAGGAAAAGCAACAGTTTGATTTAGCTCAAATTAAACATTTCAGTTTACTGATGCTAGTCCTTTCAGCTCATGTGTCATATGCACCTGAATTTGTCCTCCAAAGGGAAAGTGCTATCTGCAGATGTTTGGCCCGCTCCCTACTTCTGCTCTTGTGTTGATACAGTGTGCAAGCAATGGACAGAGTGTACGAGCATTACACAGATGACCAGAGACTCTCCATCTATCGCAGAATACACAACTTTCTGGAGACCTACCATAACACTCAAGGTAAGCACACACACACTATTCAAGAGCTTTTCTTTTTCTCCCATTGTAGAATGTAATCTTTGTGCTTGGCAAATACTTCCTGGGTCGCTGTCTTCTAACCCCAAAACTATACACAAGCACAGGGAACTGTGTAGACCCTCTGTGAAGTCCACTAGGATCTTGTTATTGCAATTAATTTTACGTGTTAAGTTTCTAGATGCTACAGTGATGGACAGTGGTATAAGAGTCCTAACACAAATTAGACAGGCAACAGGCAACAAGATGCTTTCTGATGTACTGCGCTTGCTCCCCTCACTCTAACGTCCTGCTGAATCCAGCTGAGGTGGATCTGATGTTCTTCCCATCCCATCGCTAGACAGGTCTTTGTTTCCAGGCTAACCAACAGCTCAGGAAACTGCTGACTGGTTTACTGACTGTGGGCTCTTCTGCATTTCAGGTGTCACCTGTTCCCCAAATGCAAACAGCAGCACGTGGATAGCTGCCAACTATGGCTATTTCAGTGCCCACGCCACTCTGCATGAGTTCTCTTCACTCAATCCAAATTTCAGTGGGGTAGGTCACATACTGAAGCTTGCTGTATCTAAGCATTGTCGGCTCCTCTCTACGTGAACATAGCTGATCCATAACTTCTTGCCACAGCACTGACAGTGATCCCTGTTATAAATATACAGGTGTTTCTCTGTTCTTTTTCAGATGTCAGCTCTGGAAAAGCTGTCGCCAGCTCAGCTGGCACAACTAACACTGCAAACAGGGGCACTGGCTGATGAAACAAGCATGATCACCATCATGGACAGCCTACGCACGCCATCAGATCTTGCTAAGTTCTTTGCCACGCTGAACGACATGGCATCGGTAACTTGCCTTATTGTGCTCCAAAGCTTCTCTACCCAAACACTGCAGCTACTTGAATCAATGCCTGTTGATGTCTGATACTCAAACCCCAGCCCTGACCATAGAAAAGAAGGGCTCATCCTACAGCCTCACTCAGTCAGCAGAAGGAAACCTGCCTGAGACAAGGGTACAGGTCAAATCCTTGGACAGAAAGTCCTTAAAGGCCTGGGGTTGTAGCAATCTTCTGGTTTTCTGTCCAGACACCAAGCTACTCTTCCTCCAAGGGTCTATACTGAGCCACAGCAGCATGTGATGGGAAGTTATCAGTATAGCTGAGTACAGCTCAGGCAAAACAGACTTACAACAAGCACTATGCACTCCTTCCAAGAGCTCCCTGCTCTCGCTTGATGCTACCAACACAGTCGCCTTCACAGTGACTTCCCATGCATGAAGGGAGAGAGATGAAACAATCCTGAACAGTATCTTAAATTGGGGAAGGCTCAGCATGATAAATTACATGTCAACTATACTGAAAAGGTGTTGTCTGATTGCAGGTGGAGCTTCAGAACAGCAACCTTGCCCATCTCCTACTAAGCACTGCCTTGCATAAAATAGGTCCTAGTTTTCCCAAGATGAAAGCTGGTGGCTTTGCTGAGTGGTTTCAAGATACTCTACAAAATGTGCTGCATGCAGTGAATGAGATGATTG
This sequence comes from Pelecanus crispus, assembly GCF_030463565.1. Classification (NCBI taxonomy): domain Eukaryota; kingdom Metazoa; phylum Chordata; class Aves; order Pelecaniformes; family Pelecanidae; genus Pelecanus; species Pelecanus crispus. Next base: position 2,192,096 of record NC_134653.1, on the reverse strand, counting down.
TCACAGAGATACCTGTCAATATTTCATGTGACTCCTATCAGCAAATGTGAGTCATCTGTTCCACATGCATTTATCTTAACTGATATTTACTTCGATTTACTTATGCTGTATATGACTTTCTGGCAATACATTCACATATTCCTAAAGCAGAATGTAACGCTCCTGCTGAAAAGCAGAAGTAATCACAGTAAAACACTCAGTGTTTTCAGGCTTATATGAAAAATACACTGAAACTCAACAAGTTTTTAATTACAGCAGCCTTAGCAATTCTGTGACTTTTATCTTAAGCGATTGCACCAAGTAGACAGCATCCTTTTTTTAAAATAAAAATGGCCTTATCGCATAGGTAGGCTATGTTCAGTCTGATCCGAAGATAGGTTGCAGTTATTTAAGAACCTCTCTCATAAGGTCTTGCAATAATGAACAACGATGAAAGCTGCTGAATTTTTTTCTAATGGAAAAGTTTTTGTTATTGAAAAATTCAGATATGATTAAATTAAAATATTTCCCATGACCATCCCGACACTCCCTCCTACAGGTTGAAGGGTTTCAACAAAATCTATGCTGGCATCCCCACAGAAAACATTCCCCATGTTTTTGGATTCTGTAAAATCTTCTTGACATCAAAAGTGAAATCAGGTAATGGCAGCAAAAGTCTTAATTTCGGAATGTCCTTTGAAAGCTTTCCAGCACACTCTCGGTTTGAGAAGCGGCAGAAATTCCTGTAGTAATGTCTGAGATGCTCTTAATGACAAGAAAGGGAAAGGAAGCATATACTTACATTGTTGCTCCAACACTATGGCCTTGTCCTCTTACTGATGGGATTCTCACAACTCCTCCTGTATTTTGGATGGCTTGCTAGTAAGTTTAACCATTGCCAGCCACAACATCAGGTTGCCCAACACTGTTAAAGATAAACTAGCCCAAATTTAGACAACAGCACAAAAATGTTATTGCTTAACAATGAAGATTCTGGTCTCTCTCATACCAATGTGATTTCAAAGTATTCTGCTATCTGCAAAGGTTTAATGGGAATCTGCGAGAATGACTAGGGTTTCCAGTCAGAACACGAGGGAGGAATATGTAGTTGCCAGCATTTCCAGTGTCATTATTTTTCCAGGTGTTGCATGTGGCAGTGCAACCCAAAGTACTCAGAACTGGCTGGAAGTCAATCTTGGAAATTTCAGCAAATATGCTGAGTATCAGGACTTAGTCACTTGGAACAAACACTTTGTGGGAGTAAGTATTTTTATTTTTTTTTCCACTAGCATTCACTGTGAGAACATGGTGGTGTTCCACGATGAAACACCCTACTTTGCCAGCATTTGCAATGCCTTTATGCTCCATGCAGCATAGGAAGTGATGGGACATTTTTCTTAAAAAACAATCTAGCATTAGTGTCCAATTATCACAAACATTTTTACTGCTTTTCACTGGCTAATGGCACTTGCAGAGCTACAGTAATATTCAGAAATGGCATACTACACATCCTGATGGCAAAAGGACTTTACAAGTCCTGTGGATATTCCAGCCTTGCAGACTTGTCCTGAGTCATCTTGGAAGCATTTACAAATCACTCTCGCATGCTTAAAAAGGTTGCTGTCTGTTTTGTGTCCTTTTCAACAGATGGATGTCTTGGACAAGTTATCCCCACCACAACTAGCATCCCTGACGCTTTCATCTGATGCCATTAATAAGGAAGACAAGATGTGTCAGATCCTTGCAAAACTACACAACAAACCATCAGAGGAAATCTATCAGTATTTAGACCAGTTCAACAGACTGGCAGCCCAGGTAGGGGTATTAACGCTGCAAGTCCAGCACAAACCCATGCAGTGTGGACTTCAGCTATCCAGAATCTTAAAGACACCCTCAAACATGGTTTCTGAGCTTTTTGTCTCAGAGTATGAACAACTGCAACAAAGTGTTATCACGTAAAACCTCTCATGACGGCTGTTTGGACCAAAGTATTCAAATGCCGGTGCCCCAGACTTAATGGCTGGATGATACTCAAGTGCACGCTCATGGCAACACTGAGGTTGTGCTGAGCAGAGCTACTGACCCTCATGATCTGTGGGCCTGTGGAGGAAGCTGGTCCTCACAGCCACTTCTCACCCGAGACATGCATCTGCTTGTGCTTGAGCGGTCACAAGAGGCCAGCGTGCAGACGGTGCCTTCAGGGAGCCCCGGAGTGAGAGTGTCCCTGCACCATTCAGGGACACCTGCTGAGACTCTGCTAGCTGTCCCTTGGTGCTGGCTGCCTGCATGGCAGGTTCACAGGACACCCCTAAGATGCACATTCCCTTCTCTGGAACTTGCTCAGAGTCGTTTTCTACAATCCTATTCCCTGTGGCTTTGCACGGGGGTCTCTCTTTAATCCTGCCTTCTCACTGATGCTCATTACTTCTCTCTTTCAGCTGGCAATAACCATTATTAAGAATAACAACGTGAGGAAAAAGATGCTCACCCAGTTCACAGGAGACATTGAGGCAGGATTTCCAGCTTTCAGCCCTGCTGAATGGACTCGTTTGCTTGCAAGATTCGCTCTGCTACTGCCAAGTGCTGGTGAGGAGGACGCCAAACTCTTCCTGTCCCACATTTCTGGTTGTGACAGTTTCAGAGCTCTGTAAGTACACAAGGGAAGCATCCTCTTTACTCTGTGCAAAATAAAAAAGGGGATTGTCAGGAAAGAGCAAGGAATTGCCAGGGCAGCACTGTGCTAAAGAACATCTGTGCGAGAGAGTATCATTTACAGAAATGCTCCATCAGGCAAACAAAATAGCCAGGGTCAGATCTTCCTTCCTTTGAGTAAAACTGTGCAAAAGCAAATAAAAACATTTGCTAATGCAGTACAAAGTCAGTTACAATTTCTATTAAATAGATTTCACCTGTTTGTAAAATAGTGCAACTAGGAGCAGTAAGATGAAAAAATATCAGGAAGAGATGAGAGGAAATATCCTGTCTAATGAAACAGATTAAACTGAGAAATAAACTCCAAAGGGCAGCACTGGAAGGAAACCACACAGACAGTCACGTCTGGGCCACGCAAAGCAGGGAAGACCATGCTGCCAACAACAGTCCTGCTCTGACCCAGGAAAGACTCAGGAAAACAAACAGCAGTGCTGGGCCCATAATAAACATTTCTAATCTGGTCCTGAATTTCCCTTTTCTGGCACAACTTTATTCTTGTGCACTGGCATGGCACAGTTCTGCTTTTTGCACCTGTACGGGACTTCTGTATCTACAGCAAACGGTTCAGATCTAGCAGTTTATATTGGCTATTATATTCCAGAAAACACTCTGAAATGAATCTGGCAACACAGGGACTGAGGCTAATTATCCATTTCATGAGCTGTTCAGGGGGTTAAGGGATTCACAAAGCACACAAAGAGATCACTAGGGGAGGCTGTACTGTCACAGCCTCTCAAGACTTCTGACAACAGCCTAGACAAACATCTGCACGGAGCTAATCCTGCCCTGGGGCACACATCTCTCAAACACTCTTGGCAGCCCAGTCTTTCACATACAGACCACAGCCAGTAAGAAATTAAGCAACATGTCACTTCGTAACAAGTAAGCTTTCCCTTCCTCTTCCTCTCTTTCATTTCGTGAAATGCTGTTCATGCTGGAGTAACATCTCTCCCATCTATAGCATCATGGTGCTTGCTGGAAAGCAGTAATTAAATCTTTCCTATGTGACTTCCCTCCACAGTGTGTCCTCCTTGAGCCAGGCATACACGTCCCTGTTGCCCATGAATCAGCAAGGCATCTGCAGCGCTTTGCTGACCTTCCTTGAAAGCCAACGCACTGTGACAGGTAACACGAGCCAAAATCTCAAATGCGTTTATCAGCATTCCCGTGCATTCTGGCAAACCACGAGGGAAGGCAAGTGACGCTCTCTTGTTCTCCTGTGCTGCAGGTTCTGCCTGTGCTTCGGGACAGGAAACAAGTCTGGACTGGCTGCAAAAGAACTTGGGGGCATTCGCAGCCAATGCTTGCTATGAGGATTTCACCAGATTAATGACAGATTTCAGTGGGGTTAGTTTGTTTTCTGACTCGGACCTGAGAGCTTTGCCTTTGTTCAGGCCCTGCATCCTGCTCTGCTACAGCTCCTTGCACGCACGAGGCTGAGCACGCTCCTAGGATCTAATTCAGTAAACAGATATTGCTCCAGCCATAGCAGAACTCTTCTTCCCAACACGGGGAATCCAGCCAACTCTACGGCTTAGCTCTCCACCTGTTAGCAATATTTTACTTCTCTCTGATCACATCCCATTGGTTTTGCAGTTCAGCGTAAGGGACAATCTCACCGCTACCCAGCTCGCCCACGTATTTTTTGAACCTGGAGTCCTGGATGATACCAGCATGGTTGAAACCCTCCTGGTCTCCCTGGAGGGCAGGCCAGCTCTGGACATCTCTGCCTTTGTTGCTGAGTTCGTGGCCACTGCTTCTCAGGTGAGATACCAACCGTTGCATGGGGATGGTGTTTTAGTACACAATGAACTGCAAGAATAGCATCTTGCAGAAGCTACGGGGCTCCAGCCCATATGGACCTAGACAATCTCTTCCCAGAGCTGGTTCCCCTGTTAAATGCCATATTACACCCAGACCCACACACTTGCTACAGCAAGAGCTGGGAAACAGCTTCTGGTCACAGCTGATTTGTGTTCTCACCTGCTTTTGTTTTGCAGCAAGGCTTACCATCCCTGGCAAACCTGCAAGTCCGAGATGCCATGTTCAGTGCAATCTTTCGCAAACTCCGAAGCCAGTTCGCTACTTTTAGCATCTCCCAGTATAAGGACTGGTTCCAGAACAAGCTTAGCTTGTGGCTGGGCAGCATAAATGCCTCTGCCCTTGCAGCTATCCCAAGGAACATACCTTGCACAATATACCAAATTATGTGAGTACTCCATTGCCTGCCTTCACTTCAACTTTTCTTTTCACTTCAGCTTTTGCACATAGCAAGAGAATTCCCATTGCCCTGCTTGACCCTCTCTGCAGACAGAAACAAAATTATATCGTGGCTCTTCAAATCCCAGGTTCACCCTTCCTGCCTGTTTTCACTCCCAACAGCTTCATTCTCTCACAGCTCGTTTCTGACCAGTGCTGTGTCATCTCTATCCAACTACAAATCTGGTATACTGATGCTTCTTCAACAATGCAAATTCATCTAAAGAAAGAAGTTTGGTTACTGCTGAGAAAACAGGCCCTAGACTGCAGAGTTCTTGTGTGCAATCAGGTTACAAACTCTCAGTGACTTCAGTCACCAAAACCAAGGCTTTACTACTATAATGAACCTCCTGCTTTCCCTTCTCTCACAGAATTAGTGGCTTAGAAGGCAGCTTTCACCAGATGTCCCCCGCTAGCCACCAGGATGTTTACAGCTTTGCAAAGAGCTACCTGTCTGCTAAGGCTTCGCAAGGAGGTATGCTCAAGGTGTCCCACACCCTCTCCCCCCCGTAACTTCCCTGCATCTCTGTCAGAAGCAGTAAGATACTCACAAAAATACGGGATGCTGGGTGCAGACCCATGAAAAAGAAAATCCAGTTAAATTTGGAAGATGTCAACTGCTTTTTACCGTATAGCTTATCACAGTGAGCAGGGGAACAAAAGTATCTGCAGATGCAGCTGTGTTTCTCCTTAAGGCACAGACAAGGCCTCCTGTTTATCATTGCCCCTCACTGCAGTGGCAGCTCACCAGCTGAGATCCGGGCCATCGCTGGTACCTCTCTGGCTGCCGTTACCACAATATCCGAGAGTCTCCCAAATGTAACATTCTGATCCCTACACCTTTGCTGAAAGGTATAGGAATGCTATTTCCTTACCAGGTATACTTACACGTCTAAAGGTATACATTTGGCATTAGCCACTTCACTGCTGCGGGTATCACTGAGGGATTTAGGCACCTAGACGTTCTGGGCAGCTCCTGTATCAGCACAGTAATACTATTCCCACAGGAGAACTGGGGGACTGAACTGCTGGTTATATCGCCCCTGAATTATGCTTTGTTTAAAAGGTGGCCCATGTGTTGAGAACACCAGGGGAAGCTTGGGTTGGCTACAAACAAATCTGGGCTCCTTCAGCTCCTTGGCTACATACAGAGACCTGACTGACATGAATGCAGATTTCAGCACCGTAAGTACCTCTGCAAGACAGAGTCCAGTGCAAGGCCCGAACCCTGCCTGACAGCCTTTCACAGCTAGCAAATACTTGCTGCCATAAGGCAAGGCCGGTAATTTTAACATTTGATTTCACAGGTTGACGCTGTGGCAGGACTCAGCCCAGAGCAGCTGGCAGCTTACACACTGGCCAGCGATGTCCTGCGTGACACGGACAAAGCAGGCAAGGTCTTCAGCTCCCTGAGCTCTCGCACCATTGGGGATTTCATGGATGCATTCAATGCAGCTGCAAAGCAGGTAGCAACTTCCCCTCCTGTTCAAGAGGCTGAAATAGGACAGTTTACACATGAAGCGCATACTGATGTGGGAGCTGAGGTTCCAGATGTAGGAAGAGGCCACAACTCTTAATTAGTCCGGGTCCCATCCTGGGAGGGATAGATTCTCCGCAATACTGCCACTCTTTAACCCGGTATGAATTTCAGTGCTGTCACAAAGACTAACAAGTCTCAAAAGAATGAAGGAGTCCTTGGGTAGGCACTGGATTATGGTCTCCTGGATCAAACAGTAAGAGCCCTGTATCCTTCACTACCTATAGCCACGAGCATCCTCAGGGGATCCCCCAGGAGCCTGCATCCGTAGGCCACGTGCTGCAGACCAGCAGGACACAGTTTGCGTACATGTGCCCGTAACTGCCCAGGAAGAGGCGAGCCCTGGACGCGCAGTCACTGCAGCCCCACGTGCAAGTGAGCAGACAAGCCACCAAAACGTCACACACAGCAGCAATCTTTGCATTTGCAAATTAAATTAATTATGTCTTGTCTTAAGAGGAGTCTCCAGTTAAGGTTCTCTCGGAACTGTATTGTACTTCTCAGCCCTCAGTTTGACTCCTTTTTACCAGTCCCACCTTTAATATTAACTGCATTGCACACTTTTAATGATGTCTTTTTTCTTTGGTTGAAGAGTAATCTCTCTCAGCTTCCTCATGGTGATGTGAAACGATTCATCCTGGGGCAGATCTTCTGTCACTTAAGCACAGTATTTGAGCTCTTCTCTACCGAGGACTACGTAGCCTGGTTTGGAGGAAGGCTTGGCCTCTTCCTGAGCAGCCTCAACACACAGAATCTCGGCTTCTTACCCAGTGACATGACATGCAACTCGCTTGCAGCCATGTAGGTATCAAGTCCATTATCATTTCAGTGACACTCTTCTTACTTCTCTATTTGCCTGTAAAGATGGGAGCCCAACCACTGGGTGAGGAGAGCAGCTTCCACCATCCCAAACAACCAGTGCCAAACCTGAGATTCTCGTTTGGTAAATACCATTATGATCTTACTTGGCTGCCACTGCAGTTTCACATTTCAGGCTACAAAGAGAAGACCCTAAGCAGAGACTCTGCTCCACTCCCATACACCTGCAAATCCACATAAAACCAACCAAAGAGCCTAATCTCCTGAAAAAGCAGTTTTGGTCACACTCCGATTGAAGTGTCTGTTCCCTGGCATCAAGAAAGTGGAAAGATCCCCTGAATGCAGCTCTAACACCTCTGCACTCAAAGGCAGAGAGCTCTGTGTGTTCTGTCCCAGTGGCTGTGGGTTACTTGGTTGCAGCTAGCTTACCCTGACTACCCATGTCCTGCAGAGTGAAGATCCTGAGCGAACACAAAGCCCAAGTGCCCTATGAGAATCCAGAGCACATCTACTCCTTCATAAAGAGAGTTCTTCACTTCCAACTGCAGAACTCAGGTAACAAATGTCTGGGCCTGCTCATTTCCAGGTATTCAGGAACACAGAAAGGTAGAAAGATTCAGCCACCTCATAAAACATCCTTAATTTCAGGTGACACGCAGACCTGTTCTTTCTGTGGGAAAGAGTCATTATGTCATTTTAGCAATCTGACAGTTAAGTGCCTAACCAATGCTAGGTCTTTAGGGTCCCCTGAAGTCAGTGGACACAGAAGTGTCTCTACCTTTGGATAAGCTGCTTCCCCAGAGGACAAATGAGCTGAAGTTCCTAATACCTAATAGAGTCCTCCCTCACTCCTCAGCCTGCTGCTTAGCCCTTCAGCTCACAGTGGTAAGAGAAAGGCACCGTCCTCCTCTTTGCAGGACTGAAACCTTCCTCAGACAGCACAGAGAGCCAAGGTGAAAAAGCAGAAGCTGTATCGGGAATGAGACTAGAACATGCTGACATCGCAGGAATCTGGCAACTCCAGTACACCCAAAGGCTAAGCGATTCCCCATCTCCTGTCTGCTAGCATTTGGATCCCACACACAGCTTCCACCATGAACTATAACATATATTTTGCTGGCAATGGGGACTCACAATATTACACGCCTTAGCATTCCCACAAAAGAAATGATGTATCTTCTGAGCTTTGCTTTTCCTTTTGTAGGCTCCGCCTGCACCCAGGGCAGTGCAGCAGACAGAGAATGGCTGCTGCAGTATTTTGGTTTATTCACTGCTTTTGGATCATACTCGGATTTTGCAACACTGAAGAGCAACTTCCATGGGGTAAGGGCTAGATACAAAATATCTGGCATTTTATGCTTAGCCATGAAACAAGCTGACAGGAACAGAGTTCAACTGGAGTAATTTGTGTTGCTCATTTTCTCCCATGCGCTTCCATTTTTTTCCTCATTAAGTTTCTTCTTGTTAAGTTTTAATGCTAAAATAGTCCAAAAGCACTGCCTCTAGGAGATAACCATTTTACCAGGAGAATATAAATTCCATAGGAAGACAAGGATTTCAATGATGAGCTCCAAACAGCAGTGGCTGATAAGACACAGGAAGAGCAGATATTAAATGACACATGGTCTGCTGAGAACATTCTCACAAATCACCTGTCTAGCAGCAGAGAACAGCTTTTATTAAATTTAGTCCCCGTAAACACTGCGCACTGCTTGTTGTCTGAAACTCTGCCCAGAGAGAAGTTAATGTTCCTTATATGTCAAAGCCTAGGTGGGCTGAGGGAGATGAGCAGGGGGAGGATGCTGTGGCTTGGTCTCCAGGCCTCACTCCATGCTCCATCTTCTTCAGCATGACTCCCTAGACCTTTTCTCAGCTGAGGCACTGGCCCAGCTGACTGTTCAGAGCAAGACCATCTACAGCCCCTCAGCCATCCAGATGGTCCTGGAGGTAATCGGAAGCAAGGAAGAGCCTCTCCAGTACCTCAGTGCGTTCCTAGAGAACTTCAACACTTTTGCCCTGAAGGTAAGTAACCCAAGCACCTGTGATAACCGAGTCCTGGGGAGCAGAACAGGTCACAGGGGACCTTTCAGACTTCCAACTCTGGGACTCCCATGGCCAGATATAAAGTAAATCTGGAAGACGAACCAGAAAGGAGTTCCTCCTGCTCCAGTATGATCTCGATCTCAGTCCAGACCTTACTCTGGCTTAACCTCTGGGCACAAACCAGTGTAAAAAGTTTATCCTCAGAGGAAGTTTGGGAAGCACATCCACCACTCCAACCTAAAGCCAGGATGTAAACAGCAAGGGCTTCTCTACTGCTGATCTGTGGTAGCCTAACGACTTACGAAAGGTTCTGGACCCCTAAAATTGTGAACATCGGTTAAAACATTTGTGTACGAGTGAGCAAGAGAGACTCTGCTCTTGCCCCGGTCCTGCTGGGCTGAGGCTGTTCGTGCAAGTTAACAATAAGCCAAGCTGAGAAGCCTGAGCATGCCCCAGCCTCGCTTTATACACAGTGTGACCACCCTGCTGACTGCCGTAACAAAAGCAGTGGCTGTGGGAGTGTAAGGGAAAGGAAATTCAAGCACCTGGCTTGCTTTGCTGTCCAACTCCACTGACAAAAGAAAACCTGAATTGCCAAGGTCAACTCCCCAACAAGGACACAGTCAGGTCATATTTCCAACTTTTATTGTTAAACAGGAGAGGAAGGAAGGGGAGGAGAGCAGCAAAGAAGAGAAATTGTGGTTATTTTGCCAATTTTTCTTTCACCACTTTTTCTGCTTAGCTTCAATATTCAAGGCTTTCTAACAGCTCTGCTCATCACCTGCTTCAATTTCTTCCTCCCTCCTCAGAGCTCTGATTTCCTAGGAAGCACTAAAGTTCGAGAAACGATGCTAATGATGTCAGCTGAGATCATCTTCCCACAAATTACTGACATGTCCCTGGAAGACACGGCTACGTGGCTGCATAGACTGCGGATTCTGCTCCCGCACGTGAACGCGACAGTGCTGGAGCTGCTGCCCCTCAGCATGCCGTGCCCATACTATCAAGCTTTGTAAGTGCCTGCCTGCAGAGCTGCAGCCGCTTCAGCTTTGTGTGGCTACAAGGACAGTCACTCTTGCATCAATAGTTACAGATCAGGCAAGAGCTGCTCTTTGCCTTCATGTTTATCATTGGGTATAACCAAAACCAGTCAATGACTCTGCTCTAAAGGGAGCATTTTCTTGTAGACGGATGCCGAGTATTAATCCTTATTCCCAAGCACACCATAAATTACACAGCCCAGCAGAAAACAAACCTGATTACCCACATGCTATAAGCCAACTACAAGCATCTGCCACCTTTGGTTTGTCAGCATTAAGAAGTTCTCCTCACCCCACTACACTCACCGCTTCTGCTTTACCCACACAGAAATCATCTGTTATATTGGTTTTTCCCCAGCATTGCAGCAATTGATGGAGTCTACCCAGTGCTGTCAGCGAGGAAGAAACACGATGTGTATGAGTTTCAGAAGGCCTATTTGACAGCCCAGTTCGCAGACTCAGGTAAGGAACCTACACATAAGTTCCCAGTAAAACACTAGTATTCGTATGGAGCATCTTTTGTATTCCAAACATTGAAGATTTTTACGCCTAACAATCACACATCTTCCCAACGCTGAGATTCAGTCAATTCTGCTGTTCATTACAACCCTGGGAAAGAGGAAGGGAAATCAATTCTCCTTTAGAAGCTACAGGGAATACTGGTGTAAGGAGGTATGATGTTTTAGAATGAATAGGAGAAATAGGATTTCCATTTTGTGTAACCATTTCCCCAGTCTGGAAGTGAATGGGAGAGCAGAAGATTAGACCCTGCACTTGCAACAGGGAGAAGATTAGCCATTCTTCTGTTAGAAGATATTTAATCATTCACATGAAGGATGCCTAGATGCCTCCTTCAGTATACGTCGTGGCGTTTAACTCTCTGAATCTGTTTTGGTTACAGGATCAGCGTGCCAGGATGGAACAACTGGGACCAAAGACTGGTTGCAAAAGAATCTGGGAGAGATCTGTTCAGTAGCTAAACTAAGTGAACTTCAAACCTTTTACCCAGACATCGCTGGAGTAAGTTTTACTAGTCTATGCACCGAACAACAGTAAAATTAGCACCAGCTTCCAAGCAAAACAGAGAGCTTCCTGGGCTTTGCATTTAGAATAATCAGTAAGGGCAAGATGCAGGTGATTCCTCACAGTGGCTGCATCTCTTAAAGCAGGGGTCAGCTTGGGTCTATATGGGAGAGATTACTAGATATGACCCACGTGCAGCATCGGGGGTCAAAACACACATTCCAGCTGCTTGCCTCTCTCATCACAGCCTCTCTTGGACGAAAGATATTCCTTGTTATCGCTGGTTCTCAGAACCAATGCTAAGAGCCTGGGATACGTCTGAAATAGAGGCATATTCCACTACAAGTGGCAAGGGAAACTTCTTTTAAATCATCTTTAAAATCAAATTGGCTTAAAGGTCACAGTAAAACTGCTCGTGTGGGTATTGCCTTTCCTAATTCCCCCAGAGAATGACTCTCCAAATTACACTTTGCCTTCAAAAATACTAGAAGTTATTTGCTCAGGTCTACTAAAATACCAGATACCTTCTAGTATCCTGAGTTTAGTCTAATCAGTAGCAATGGGTTGCCCATCCTGAGGACACACTGAATTAATCTTTCAAGCCGCCTACATGATGATACCAAGCTGTAACTACAACAATGTAAATGTGATTTCTTAAAAAAAAAAAAAAAATCCTGCACAGCTGTAAAACATGCCTTAGACAATGTTTGAGCTTCACACATTCTGTAAGCCAGTGCTAGTATTTATTAAAATGCTGATTTTGTGTAAAGAATTTGCATGACACTACCTATCCAATCATCAATAAAAGTAACGTTGAACAGCCCACTTGGTATGTTTCATATTGTTTCAGACAATCTTATTGCTGGTACTTAAACTAAACTGATAAAGTAGGTAGTGGTACAAATATACTAGTTGCTACTGGTTGAACTAAACTACAAAGTCTGTAATCCCAAAACATGAACCAGTTTGCTAACTCCTTACAGAGATATTGAAGACACACCCCATTACCGTATACTAGGCAGACACACAGCTTTTGTAAGGGAGTTATACTGATAAAGAAAACTTTCCATTCTAACACTTAGATTAAATCTTAAGCACAACATTATCAAAATTCACAACTCCCCTATTTACTTGAAGTCAAAAGATAAGCATACTGTTCTATACCAAACATCTCAGCCTACCACATCCACAGAATGTGAGCAACTTCCAGTAGAATCTTGAACAATACAGCCTGTCTGTGTTAACGTTTGCCATCTGCACCACAGCAGCTCAGTCCGCTATTCCCATTCATTCTGCAGCTGAAAGGAGAAGCACCGATGTGCGTGTCTTGCAGTCTGCTTAGCAAGTTCCCTGCCAAATGCTGCCACATTAAAAATCCTTCATTTTCATCACAGAAAAGTGACCTCTCTCTCTGTCTTTGAACACACACTATTAGCAAACAAGGAACTTCTTTCAAAGCCATGGTGAGAGGCTTCTGGTCTATGAACGATGCCTCAGAAAGGCTTGCAGACTGGAGACTCTACCATTGCTTTGACATCACTTCCTATTCTCTTACAGTCTACCTCATTCTGTGAGGAACGATGCTGTATCAGAATGTTATCATCTGAAACCCATCAGGCTTTGGGAAAGCCTTGATTCATCTCACCTCCTCAGCATGGCGTGCTCTGTAACTTTTTAGCGCTGACTGCTTTGCTCTCAAATACAGTGCTGAAAGTCTTTAGGTGTGACTTTTTTAGAGCAGCTAGAAAAAAAAAAAAACCACACCTGTCCCCCGCCCAGCAAAACAAACAGTTTTAGATGAGGAGAAAGAAAACACAGTAATGTTAGTTCAATACCACTTCTACAGAATCACATTTCCCAACAAGTCTGCCTTTTAACTGGGTAGACAACTGCACACAAACACATTCAGTCTGGCAATGTCCCATACCTTTACCTTGCTAAAGGATATACTGCATTTACGCCAGCATTACTCAGCTTCCTGTTGCTTTTTATTTAAATTCCCAGAGAGCAGACAGTACTGGCTGGGCTAACACAAGGGGCCAGAATCTCCGGAACAAAAACCTACCACCTAGTATGCAGGCAGAGAGAGATACAGACTCAGCATACATTCAGTTTTACGCACAATTGAACCAAGCACTAATTACAAGCCAGCCTTACACAACGCCCTTTAACCTGGTAACCATTATTTGGCAGCTTCCTTTTAGGGTCTTAGACTGGAGCGGGTAACGTCCTGTGAACGGTCTCAGCCAAGTTGTCCCTGCCAAAGGGATTAGTGTGGAAAAGGAGGTAATAAAAAAGATGGTACAGACAGAGCAGGGAAAGGTTGGAGGAAGAAGGAAATGGAAGTGATGAGGTGGAAGAGGAAGGGCTATTTGCAGAGGGACAATGCACACAGGAGACAGCGGAAGCTGAAGATCCAAAAGAATAGTCCTTGGCAGATCTCAAATCAACAAGTGTTAACTAACTACAGATTTTCAGGCATTTTTATCAGACTCTCCTAAAAACTTAAAAGGTACAGATTATATTTAAACTAATTTACTAACTGAACACTGTGCAAGCAAGGAACTCCACCTGATATGTAACTGCCCATTTCCAGGGGGGTCCCTAACATTCTCTCCTGGAAGGATCTTCTGAAACTGAAGGGGTTTTCACCCTCATCCTAACAGATGTGGCACCAGGCTATTCCCACCTCACTTTTTCATAAGGAAATCTGGATATGCCCCAGCATAGCCTAATTTTTGTCTCCTTCTCAAAGAGCCCGGCCCACAAACACCTGCACTACCACAAAGACATGTGCTGTCCCTGACTGGTGGAGGACTTTGCTTTAGACATAGCAACAAACACGACCTTTGGACAACTCTTTTACATGTGTTTCTTCCTAGTTTAAAGTTCCCGATCTCAATACCCCAGAAGAGATGGCACAGCTGACTGTTAACTCCACACTGACCAGCCTGGAAGACACGCTCTCAATCATGGCAATGCTCGAGTGCGGATCCTATAACACAGTCGACAGATACATGAGCCAGTTTAACACGTGTGCTCGCCAGGTCAGTCCTAACGGATCCCACGTATTCTCCGACTCCCACGTCACTGTACTGGGGGAAAGACTATGCCATGATTAACTGCCTTCACTGTACAGCTCACATCGCTCTCTGAATGTAATGGCAGCTGTCTACGTGTAACGGAGCTGAAAGGCAGAGAGGAGCTGTGGTAAATACTAGACAACTTTATAAGGAGAGATCGCAGCAAGAGGCAAGCTAGTGATCAAGAAAATAGACTTAAACCCTGGATAGGGACAGGCAACTAAAATATTTAATTTTGTAGTGATAATGCTGCAGATGTTTCCATAATAGCCTCTTCCGATTTAAATGCTTATCCAGAACCTCAAGCCATATTGATGTTTTTTCTCTTCTTTATACCACAGGTAAATCTGACCTCATTACCGAGCGTGCCGGTCAGAGACGCGATACTGAAGACAGTACTACTAAAGCTGAGACCTGAACTCCAACATTTCTCCAGTGAAAACTGGGCAACCTGGTTCCAGCAGCAGCTGCCCTTATTGCTGCCCGGTATGAACAAAACCTATCTGGGATGGCTGGGGACCAACGTCTCTTGTGATTCCTATCAAGCAATGTGAGTTTACCGTGACTCTTAGGTTTATGACAGTAAAAGCTAGTGTTTCAGCTGAGACCTCCACAGTTTGGACTTCTAAGACAGAAGGACTGAGCTCTGACTCCCCTACTGTTCTGTTTATGAGCCGAAACCAAACACAGAACCACTAGGCAGGAATTGCATAGAGATCTTCCAGGTCGCTTAATTTGCTTGTCACTGTTGGAAAGCTGTGAGCAAGTCCCATATATTCTGAAATATTTTTCCGTTCATGTAAGTGGGAATATTCATGAGCCTCTTCTGTGAAGTCCAGCTAAGAGACGTGACAGCCTCCAGCACCACCCAGGCCATGCAGAAGATCGGAAACAATGGGTCAACTTCCTTGAACCTCCAAACAAATACAGTTCCTTTCTGAAAATGTCCTCTTTTATTTTCCAGAGTCAAAGGATTCAACATTGCTTATGAGTCCCTTTCACCTTCCAACAAAATCGACATATATAACAGCTACATTAAAACCTACCTGAGCCAACAATCACATTCAACAGGTAACAGCACCGAAGAAGTGGAATAATTCTAAAGCCCAAAGGATAGAGAGTGATCACAGAGTTTGTTTCCAGGCTACAAAATATCAGTCATGGGTTCCTACCTTCACTCAGCTGTCCGTGTGGCTGGAGCCGACCTCACTGAGCAGGAGCAGAGCAGGCCCAGGCTTGATTTAAAGTCTCCTTGGAGCTGGTCCTGGCTGTGGCTCCTACTTGCGCTGCGTGGGGATATTTCCCAGAGTTAGAATTGGCTCTGACATAGTCTCTTAATTCAACAAATAATCTAAACCAGGCAACACCCACAGGAATGGTGTCCTACTTCCGTGCCTTTCATTAGCATCATCATGGCTGCCCTAAAAGGACATAGGTTGTCTTAGTTTGTAACACTGCCTTGTCAATAGACCTGTAGGGTTTTTATCGTCTTTCTAGGGATTGCCTGCGACATCCAAAGAGCAATGAGAAACTGGATCGACATAAATCTTGGGAAATTCACAGAACAATCCTCCACGCAAGATCTTGTTCGCTTCAATGCCAAATTTAAGGTATTGAGCTGAAAGTCTGTACAGAGTGACCAGCAATGCCATAGTTCATTCTTGGTAACAACATGTTGTA
This sequence comes from Pelecanus crispus, assembly GCF_030463565.1. Classification (NCBI taxonomy): domain Eukaryota; kingdom Metazoa; phylum Chordata; class Aves; order Pelecaniformes; family Pelecanidae; genus Pelecanus; species Pelecanus crispus. Next base: position 2,175,921 of record NC_134653.1, on the reverse strand, counting down.
CTGGGCTTCAGAGGAATTAAAATTTCCCACACAAAGGCCAAATCACAGCCCAAGGTGTCAACAAATTTGCCTCCAACTACCCCATCATGGTCACTAATACATTCATAGGCCTTAATCCAGAAGAAACGAACGCAATGCGCAGCAACATTGAGCTGCTTGCTCTGCCATGGAGACACCACTGTCTCTGTATAGAGCAGGTTCTCGCACAATCCCACCTGCGCTTTGCCTGGGAACAGCTAACACGATTCCAGCGCTGCCGCACAGCTTAAAAGTCTCTATTGTGTAACTACTGAATGAGCAACTCCACCTGATTTTGTATGAATGTACCTAATTATTGTATTAATTCGTGTACTATTATTATTTTTCCTGTGTAGGAACTAAGTGCTCAGAGCCTGAAAGATTTGCTGGGACCTAATTTTGGGTTTCACCTTGAAGCAGGATTTTCACAACAGCCATCAGCAGGTGAGCAAAAGAGGACTCGGGAGCTACCATTGAGTTTTCCCCTAGTACTGATACCCCTATATTTGCTTAGAATGCAAACAAATTCCAAAAGGCTTATATCTGCATAGCAAATCCTTACAAAAAGGTTATTCCTGGTCTGCCTGACAGCAGATCCTCTCCCACTGGATAGAAAATAATAGCTTAGCACATGCAAGAAAGGATGTGCCAGATTTTGCAGCAGGATCTCCTGGCATACGCTCTGCTGTAAGCTCAGTATCACTGCACAGAATACGGTGTGTAGGGTCAATTGGGAAGTCACACCAGGTCACGCTTAGCTCGCCGTGAAGGAGCAGCAGGACTGTCGCACACAGCATGTTCCCCCAGTGCTTTGCACAACCTAATTGTAACTGGCTTCGCAGGTGACTATCACTCCTTCCCTTGGGACTCTACTCCACTAGTAAAACATTTCCAAATGGGCTTATGGGAAAGCTATCAGGAGGTGGAACGGTCATTCCAGACCCTTGAACAGATCGTTGTCTCTGTGGACAATCTCTGTGGATTCAGAACTGATTAGGTGCCTTCATATTTATTTCAGCACCTCCTGTAACCGGAAGAGCAACAACATATATGAAAAACCACACATTTCAGATTTTTTGCTGCGTTCTCCCCCTCTGGCTACTAAACACTGTTTTGTAAGGTTATATCCTACCCTTAAATGATAAGGTGTTCTAGCACAGAGAAAGCTACGCAACACTTCAATCAACAAGGGCATTTACTTTCTTCAGAGCTCATCGCTTCTACACAATAATCTAGAGGCGCAACTGCAGGATGTTATAGTCATACAGAAATCTGCAGAACCTGGTGCATTTGTTGGTAAAGTGTGTTGTCTGGAGCCCCACCTTCACACCTGAAGCAGAGCTTTTGAAGCTGCAAGGACAAAATCCAGCAGTGCTTTCAGGATCAGGCCCTAGACACTACCAGTTCCTCCTTGCATTCTGCTGACAGCTATGCCTGGAAATGACACGCAGCTCTGCTGATTAACAGCATGCTGCACTTAGCGCATTCCATCTAGGCACCTCAGGGTACTTCTACAAACAGCGCAGAGACATTTTTTTGGTTAAATAAAGCTCCTGTTAATGTGTATTAGGTTGCACTCTTACAGAGCCCAAATTTGCAAGGCTTTCCTTGAAACACCATTGACAGGGAAATCTCCAAGCAGGGCCTGCAGTCAAGAAGCTGCCAAGTTCTCAACCAGACAGCACTACAGCCTCACCAGCGACCTTGAAAAATTGTTACACCGCTTTCTGCACTGCTTCTCACATAAATAAAATTGTTTCCTTCAAAGAACTAATAATTTCTCACACTGAGCTTTGAACCTTGAACACACAAAACATCAGGCATTTGCATGAACACAGTAAGCTGTTTGGGGATGATTCAGAGTGTCAAAGCTCCCTAAGGCAGGAACCTCACCAGCTGCCACCCTGATGGGAGAGCAGTCCCAAGAAGGGCAACAGGTATCCAGGCCATCCCCACAAGCTCGAGGGCTTTGAGGACTTACTCTCCACAAGAAGCAGCTGCCCAGCACAGGCCTCACACTGTTTATAAGGCTAAGGGCCACAATGCCTCCCTCTCTGTAGTGCCTACATCTTACCTCAGGCTAATACACCTTCCACCATAGCCTAGAAATCAGCAAAGGCCCTGCAGGCAGCCTGCCTGCGGGGTGCCCGGCCCTTTCGGCCGTAGAATCACCCCACAAGCTCGAGGGCTTTGAGGACTTACTCTCCGCAAGAAGCAGCGGCCCAGCACAGGCTTCACGCTGTTTATAAGGCCAAGGGCCGTAATACCTCCCCTCTCTATAGTGCCTACATCTCACCTCAGCCTAATACACCTTCCACCGTAGCCCAGAAATCAAAAAATACCCTGCAGACCCTCAGCCCCCTCGCCCGCCATCTCAGCTTGACGCCCAGCCCGCCCCGACCGCCTTGCGCATGCGCGCTCCGCACGGGCGCACCCCCCCCGCGCTCCTTTCCGGCAGTGTGGCGCGTCCCTTTTTACGACAGTGTCGCAGCCCCCGCCCCTCCAGCTGGCTGCCGCGCTCGGCGGCGGCGCGGCCGGGATGGCGTCTCCCTTCAGCGGGGTGCTGCAGCTGACCGACCTGGACGATTACATCGGGCCCTCCCAGGTGGGTGCGGGCCGGGGGCTGCCAGCGCCGGCGGTGGGGGTGAGGCCGCGGGCCTGTGACGGGGAGGCCCGGCCCTGCCCCGGGAGCCGCGGGGTGGGCCCTGCCGGCGCCGCCTGGGGAGGGTGAGAAGATGGCGCTGAGGGGAGGTGTGTGACAGAGTGGTAAAAGGAGTGGTAAAAGGAAAAGCACACGGGGATCCCTCGCTGTCCCCTCCAGCCAGCGCGCAGGGAACAGAGAGGGCAGCAACGCTGCTCGGTGCGAGCCTCTGTAAGCAGAGAAAATCTTGGCCCTGCAGCCACTCGGTCATTCCCACCCCGATCTGGAAACCGCCCTATTAAATGTTAATCTAGACACGCCTCCCCCCCCAAAAACCACCCTTAAGCCTGAACAAGTTTCCTTGCACACTACCGAACCGCACAGATGCTCGTGCCAGCGTACAGGAGCGGTGGGAGTGAGCAGCAAGGACAGGTCAAGATTATTTCTTTCAGAGTCTTCAAGCACTAGCAAAAGTACAAAATAGTAATCCTGGATGTACTTGCTGGCAAGCACAGCAGAAAAACTATCCTGAAATGAGATCAGTGGAATGGGGCATAGTAAATTATCTCTCCTTGTAGTACCAGCGTTTCCTAGTGAAGTCTTTTGTGTAAATAACGCGTGCTTTTCTGGTAAATGTAGAGATCGTTGTTTGTTCTATTCAGTGAGCATAACTGAAGAATCATAATGACTTGTTCCTGCTAGTCTCTGAATCTTGCAAAATGTAGTAAAGCTGGGTTGGGGGGGGGGGAGGGGGGGGCGAAAATGAAGATGTTGGCAGAGCAAGGATGGTAAAAGGCAAAGAGAACCATAGCTGTAGAAGTAGGACAAGGAATCATAAGGTGCCTAAACAATAAAAATCGCACAAAAGGCAAAAACACCCTTGAGACTTCATCACAGAACAATGCAGAAAACTGGAAGCAGTCTAATCCAAGGTCGTCAGAGTCCTTTCGGCATTAAATGAAACTTCATTGGCACTAGCCACATGGTGACTGTGGTGACCACGCCTCCATCGGTTAAAATTTGCAATGAAGACTGCACGATCATCTGTAAGATTTTAGAGAGGAGGACTGTGCAGGCAAGCCTCTGTTCCTTTCAAGGCTCCGTGTAACAGAGCCGTGTTCTTCAGAAAGAACAGCAAAATTGTCCTCTGTCTTTGGTATAATGCTGGAAAAGTGTTCCTTCTGTAAGAAAGGGGTAAGTAGTTTTTGCTTTTATGTTTTCTCTCGGTGGTTACAGACGCTGTAAGTAAATCTAGCAAAGCTTAAGGGTGAGTAAGCAGCATTCACTCTCAAACTAGTGTTTGGGTTTGATCATTCTGGTTTCTATTAAATCTACCTCTTTCGCACTTTGTTGCTCATTTCCTCGCTTTCGGGCTTTATTTCTGTTTCAGGAATGTATCAAACCTGTAAAAGTGGAAAAAAAGCCTGGAAAAGCAGCAGCTAAGATCAGAATTGAAGCAGATGGCAGCTATTTTCAGATCAATCAGGTATGTGTGATTTTTCTTCATTATTGTGTAAAATATCCAGAAAACGTGAGTGTATTGTTAAGTATTTGAATAGTCTACAGCTATTTAATGCATCAGAGAGGACCAAGATGTTAGAAAAGCGTTGCTATTGCTGTCAGCATTCTCGTATCTTTTTTCCAAAGTCCAACTTTTTAATTACCCAGTTTCATAAGCAGTAATTCTGATTTTGTGTCAGTCTTTTATGCTCTGAAACACTGACATTAATTAGTGATGATTTTCAGTACAAGAGCAGATAATCTGAGAAGTCCATTTTGCCATCAGTACTTAACTATTAGCAATTCCTGGATTATTTGAGACAATGTCTTTTCTTATTGCATTATGTCATACAGTGGAGTGCTCGCTCAGAAAGGAATTCAAGCAGATACTCTTAAATTTTGCTCTGCTTTTTTTAATAATATTTCAAATTATTTGTTAAATAGCCTGCAGAATTCATTCCTTCTTACAAAATTAATGCTGAGTTTTGGAGAATTCTTTTCCTGTTGATGCAGAAAAGGTTAGCATTTCTCAGTTAACCAAGCTGGGAATTCATGAAGAAATAGTACTTTTAACTTTAAGCAGATGATAACCTTTTGACTTAAAAAGGGGGGGATACAGTACTTCCAAAGAAGCCTGGTTTCTTTTTTTAAAATTTCAATTTAGTAGTACCTAATTGCTCTGTCTGGTTCGGACTTTATTGAGAAGTGAAGTTTAAGAGGAGAGTCTCATGGGAAAACTGACTTATTCAGGTCACATTATAAAAAATGTTTCCTTCCAGTGGCAAGCCACACACTGTCTTTGATATGCTGCCATACAGTTCTCCGATCAGTGTCCTTGCCAGTTTTGCACACAGGAAGACTGCGGAACACTCAGTATCAATTAAAAATGTTAGCGAGCTTGTAGTCTGGTTACACAGTCTGTTTAGAAGGAGTGAAATTCAAGTTCCTGTGAAGAAAGAGCTCCAGTACTATTCAATAACCTGAGCAGCATCTGATGGAGGTGACAAAGCTGGCATGCTTTCTCCAGCATAATATTCACTGCACACTGGAGGCTGGTGCTTAAAGGCTTAGGGTCTCTGTGGTCTACAGTTTTGTGGTTAAAATAGCAGCTGCGATCTGTTGCATGTTAGCCACGCTAACCCAGTCTTCAGCCACCCACAAGTTGAAAAAACGAGCAAGATAGACCCTATTTGCTTCTGGGAAAGTAGAATTTCAATGTTTCGGAGCCATATCACCCCACCAGATAGCGCAAATAACTGCGGCCTAAACAACTGTTCTGTATTTGATGAAAGTTATGTTCTTGGTCTTGCTGAAATTTTCCTGAAGTTCCTCAGCATATTTGCATCTGTGTGCCAAATAATCCTATTAAAAGCAGCAAACTTCAAAGATACCTGTCTTCCTCCTCATCTTACTAAAAATAAAATACTTTTTTTAATGATAAACTGAGAGCATAAAAAGGGCAACATCTTTGTTACTAAATATAGTAAAGGTGGGAAGACTGCTACCTCATTCTGCACCATGATCAGAACTGAGTCTAATCTGTTTCTTTCTAGGATGGAGGAGCACAAAAACTGGAAAAGGCTAAAATTACTCTGAACGACTGTTTAGCTTGTAGCGGCTGCATTACCTCAGCAGAGAGTGTTTTAATCACTCAACAGAGCCACGAAGAGCTCTGCAAAATGCTAACTTTTAACAAGGTAGGTGACAAGTCACGGCTAGGTAGGCTGCAGAGTTTGAAAGTCGTAATAGGCTGGAATGATGCATCTGCAGAAGCATGCGTGGAAACAGCGCACATAAAAAAATAGTCTCAGAGATCTGAAGGATCCGAGGACGTTCTCGGCGCACTGCTGTGTTTTTTCTGATTTTTAAAAAGTAATCATGGGTTTGGAAAGAACCTTTAATGTAGTAAGTTACTGACTTCAGAGTTAAGTTGGGGGATACTTTCTGATGTTCTGGTGTGCTGGAAGTTCTGCATGTGCTGTATTAATATTGTCTGAACAGTGCTGTTCTTTGTTTTGTTTTTTTTTCAAAGACTGCCGCTCCCAATGAACAGAAATTGGTGGTGGTTTCTGTTTCACCACAATCCAGAGCTTCACTAGCTGCAAGATGTAAAATGGGTGTTCTGGAAACAGCAAAGAAGTTGACTGCCTTCTTAAAGAGTTTAGGCAAGTGTGGTATTGCATTCTGTTAGTCACAGAGGGGACTGCTGGGGTATATGTTAAGCATAACTGTTATGAGCGTGCAAGGTTGATGTGATTTAACCTCCCCATGGACTCATAATGTTTCATAATTGGCATTAGCTAAAATGCAAACTAACTGTCTGCAACTTCAGTTGCATAATAAACTTGGAGTGATAGAGGGAAGGAGCTTTAAATTTTAGATTTGCAGTCCTGCTGTCACTTTTGCTTGTCTTACTGTGCTGACGTGCTAGGGAAAAAGGTTCACTCTCAACTGCAGAGACTGATACCTGCAAATAAGACGTAAATAAGTTTGAATCCGGTTTGACTGGAGGCTTTTTGTTGTAGTTTGCCGTATCTTTTTTTGTGAATTTTAACACAGATGCTGTACTGCCTAGGTGTGCACTATGTATTTGATACAACTTTCTCAAGAAACTTCAGCCTATTGGAGAGCCAACGAGAGTTTGTAAAACGCTTTCGAAAGCAATCTGAAGACAAAAAGGCTTTGCCAATGCTAGCTTCTGCCTGTCCAGGTATGATATTAGGTTAGTTATGGAAATAATAAAATGGCATACTAATAGTACACTAGAACAAAAATTCAGAAAGTTAGTCAGGAAAGTTTAAATGGATACATTTACTTACAGGATTACTCCTTTCACAATACAAAGAGATCTTGGTGTTAATAGCAGTAATGATCTGTACAGTTACCTAATGAGCTCTCTAAAATGAATCTTGTGTTACACTTCCTTTGCTTTTTGTGCTGAAGTGAGACTGAAAATGGTTATTAATGGGTCCTAAGCCTGGGGTTGCAGGGAGGGTGAGCAGAGCAAAGAGGTGCCTGTTATTTTTAATTTAATTTGCTAATTACACTCTTACCAGGTTGGATCTGCTATGCAGAGAAAACCCATGGCAGTTTCATCATTCCTTACATCAGTACCACCAAGTCCCCACAGCAGGTCATGGGCTCCTTGATCAAGGGCCATTTTGCGGAACAGCAGGTAGGGATCTGAAGTACACTATGCTTCATGGCAAACTGCTAAAATTGAATGCTTTAAGCTGATTTTTTTTTATTTTGCTACATGTGACACATTAGAGTTCAGAGGTAAAAATTACCTTGCAGAAGCCAGCAAAGGCAGCATCTTTCTCACTTCCATTTTATCTAATGAGGAGTTAGCAACTAGGGCAGTAACACTAAGTTTATGCTGCATGCACTACTTAAAACCTCTGCGTGTTATTTGGGAAGGCTAGAGAAACTTATTTTTCAGTGTCCTTGTGCTCCCATCTTGTCTGTGTGTGGTATTTTCGTGTTGTTTAAAGCTGGTGTATAATTTAAAATAAATTATCCTAAGACAAAACTTCGGTCAGTGCATACGTGCAGATCATGTCTTGTCTAAAAATTACTTGCTTGTTCCCAACTTAATGTTCTGTTTCAGTTTGACTTAGTTTTGTTCTCAGTCTTTAACCTTTGGAATCTTTCCAAATGTAAATTTGATATTTAAAGACTAGAGTTATACTAACAGCCTAGATTTGTCCAGTAAGAAACTGAAGCACCACTTCTGAGTGTATGATTTATTGTCCATTAATGAGCAGTGGTTTAACACTTGCATTAAGTAAATGCTGACATCTGCATACTTGTTACAGAAATTGGCAGCTGCTAAGAATATTTGGCACAAGATACTGAAACAATGGCCTTGAGTCAATGACTTGTTTCCTTGGCCTGTACTTATTTCTTGGATGGTCATGAGCTTTTTGTCCAACGGCAGATCATTTCTTAGTTGCTGATGCAGGGGCTGGTTTTTAGTAGTGTGGAGGAAGCATATTCTCTAACTGCATAATCAGGAATTCACTTCGCTGACTGACTTTGGATCATCTGGACTAGCAAAAGGAGAGGGGGGGAAACCCGTAAAAGACCATAATGCTGACACTTGCTAGAAACTAAAATTGGGTTCTAGGAGAGAAATACTTTAATGTGTATATAAATGTGTGTGTATATGTGTATATATATATATAAAAATAAAACTTCAGTAATAGTGGAGGGCATTTCCAGAGGCATGGTGGCATTAGTTTCATTCTCATTTTCACCTGGAAAACATCTCTCTCAAGATAGGTTTGATATTGGCCAATCCAACTGCACGCCTTTGTCTTTCTTCCAGCACTTAACACCTGACCAGATATACCATGTAACAGTAATGCCCTGTTATGACAAAAAGCTAGAGGCTTCAAGGCCAGACTTTTTTAACCAAGAGTACCAAACTCGTGATGTGGACTGTGTAATCACCACAGGTAAGCAGAGCCAGAGGTAGTCCAGCTAATTTCTGTAAGCCTCAGAGCAAGGTGTTTGCTAGTTTAAATAACCCTTTGTGTCTGATGAAGGACATAGTGTATGGATATTGCTGTATAATTACACTTTAATAATGTAAATCATGTCCTGGTAAAGATTGCAGATACAGTTTTATGTACTTATCTGTGGATTTTGTTTTCCTTTATCCCCAAATAATATCTTTTTATATCTGTGGTTCTGTTTTAGGAGAAGTGCTAAAGTTGTTGGAACAAGAAGGAGTATCTCTATCAGATGTAGATCCTGCTCCTTTGGATACCATGTAAGAACAAAATCTCATTTGCATCTTCAGTCATGTTCTTTTTCATCCAGTATTTATAGAGTTCTTCAACAGAATTTGCCTTTCTGCTACTGTTCTACACAAGGCTGCATGTGTTTGCATTTGACTTGTTTTCTTGTGTCTCTTGAATCGGTACAATTGTGCATTAAAATACTTAATCTACAGAATATGACAAATTTCCACTTTTGGAGAATCTGTAACTATTTGTTCTAGATTTTAGTAGTCCAAAGATTAGCAGCTCTCACTGTAAATTAGCAGGATTGCTAGAATTAGCTCAGTAAGAGTATAATGGCAAAAGAATTGCGCAGAGAAGTACAAACTGCCTCACAGTCATTTACTTCAATTACTGTTACTCACAGTATAGCTGGTGGAATCCCACAGAAATCTACCTGCAAACTTTGAAAAGTTGAAGAATCTAGATCAGTGAGAAAAGAGTTTGCTAAACAAAAGCCTGTTAATTGCACCGTACTCAGTTTGCTTGAATCTGTTCTGGTCATCAGAGCTACTGCAAGGATTCCAGAATTAAGGCGTAAATAAGAAATAGTTAGGTCACTCAGCTAATCTCTAGGAGTCTTTATTTGTAAAAAAATGAGATCTAAAACATGTGCAAACCAGATGAGACTTCAGTTACTTCAAGTGAAAAGTAACATCTGGTTAAGTGACAACTGCACAGAGATCTAAGTGACTACAGAAATGTTAAAATCACATTTTACTCGTCTAAATTGCCATGCAGTGGTGGTTCTGCACTGAACGCTAAACCAAAGCATTCTCTTCTTCGGTTTAAAAGAACTGTCTTTGTAGCACTTTGCACATTGATAAACAGAAAGGCTGCATGTGCGGCAAACTGTAAGAATTATAAAAGATGATTAAGTATATGACTCCCTAAGTTTTTAGGAGAGATTTCAATACCCCAAATATGCAGCATCTAGCACGTGATAAAAAATGTGACACTAGCCTGTTTTCAGCTGTACCCCTTGCAGATGTGACACTCTTGTTTTGAAGTTTGGTTTATTTCTAAATAGGCTTCAAGTCTTTCCAGTACAACCAAGTGCCATTGGCAGCCTTTGCTCCAGGGTTGTCTGATCAGCACATATATGTTGATGGAGCTATGAAGGGAAGTGTCCTTACATGCAGCCTATTTCCTAGATTAGTTTTAGCTGTTACAAACATTGGTCACTCCTGTGCTTCTGAAAAGGAGAATGTGAGACAGAGATGGTGTATTCCCATCCAATTCCTTTCATGCAAGGGATACTTAGTTTAAAAAAAAAAAAAAAAAAAGAAGATATTTAAAATAATGTGCATGCCCAGAGCCTCGGTTTCCTTCAGCTGCGTTTCAGTGGATCGGTAGGTGTAGGTTTCACATAACACATTTACTAGCGCAGATCTATTTATGCACACTTCTGCCAGGATTAAGTGTCTTTTTCTGACATAGCGTATGCACAGATTGCTTTCACATCAAAGAAGAAAGGTATCCTCAGCTATAACAAATGTCTGCATGGTTGAGTCCCAAAAGTACAACTTCAAAAGCTGCCCATGTAAACAAGTACTTCTGGTCTACCTGCTTTATTGTTACTCCACTAACAGAAAATTCAAGAGAAAAAAAGATTCTGAAGTGTTTGGGTTCCCTTAGGAAATGACATTATGGAAGTGTCAGTTATAACCTAGAACTGAACGTCTAATTACTTGATAAAAATCTCTGGCCAACTACTTAGGAGTACATTCTGAGCACTAGGCCTCATGCTTGTGGTGATAAAGTGCCTCTATAACCTTTTGCTAGCTTTAACATACTCAGTAAATTGACTGGTTAAAACCAGCACGTATTCCTCAGAACTTGGAGCATTCACAGAAGCAGTCCAATGGCTGTTGTTCTGCTTTATCCTCCAGCACGTGGAAAAGCCCATTAAGAGGTTATTACATTTGGCAGCAAGAATGAGAGAAAGTGCCAGAAATCCCAGGACTTTTGCTGGTGTAACCGTTTGCTCCAGGCCAGCGCTGAAGCTTACTGGCAGCCTCATTTTAAGAGAGTAGCAGTACGTGAGGCCAGACACACTGAAACATTTTGTTAATGAAGCTCAGTTCCTGTAAACAAGATCAAATTAAAAATAGTTTCTGAGGGTGATGGCAGGCTAAAGCGTTGCCTTCTGCAGTTCTTCCAAAGCTAAGATTTTATCTGCAAGAGGCAACATCTTTGACTTGACTTGAAACTGTTTGGCCTGAATTCAAGTGTTTTCCCTTCTGCAGCTGTTAGGAGGAGAATGCAAGTGTCACTGCCTGATGAGTGCTTATAAGCAGATCCCTCATCTTGTTATTCTCTCATAACAAAAGCTATTGTGTGGCTTCCATCTGGTGAGCTATTCTCAAGAAACATTATCTTGACCTCTGAATAGCTGGTTGTGTTTTGGCATGTCAGTGAGATGGAATTACTTGTGCAGAGCTAGAATTACAGAACTTAAGTTAACGTAGTTGTTCAACACCAAAAATGTGTTGAACTTGAACCAGGATCCCGCTGAGGACAGCCGTGTGCTAAGCAAAGGTCCTGGCATCGCTGCCTTTGTTCACTTTTGTTACATAACTTTAAGCACATGAAACCACAGCAACAGGGATTTCATCTCTCTGTGCTTGTGGTCGTAGCACCGATACCTCCCAGAAGTGTTCTCCCACATCCCAGCAACCACATCTAAAGTAGCTGGTTTCAAAAAAAAAAAATGTGCTGCAACACGGAACTAGAGCTTTCAATAATGAACTCTGCTTCTGTTGATGTTGCAGAAAAGCCTTTGCACTGATGAGATATCTCTTGACCAAGACAGGACTTCTGCTAGGTTGTATTCTCCAAGAGACCCATACCACAACTGCTCCTTATTTCCCTCCTCCCATTTCTAAGTGTAACCCAGGACATTTGTAGAGGTATTAAACAGAAAGCTAACAAGATAAGCATGTCAGGTAATTGCCCTTGTAACTCAAACATTCCCAAACATATTTTTGATACGTGAAGATCAAGTTGGCAGTGCATGGATCAGGCTTTGTTGGGGCACGTGACAGTATTTCCACTGAGCTTGACCCAAAGGATGCTAAGCAGCACGGGGTTAAATCTGCTGGACTCTGAAGCTATAAATAGTTGGTTCCCAGGAGAAAGGGAAAAGCTAGGAGCTCAAAGGGAGCTGGTCTGTGGCTTTTTCTGTTGCTTTTGAGTCCCCTGGACCTTTGCCTTTGTGCTGGCTGTTCTGTTTTATCAAAGATTCCCCTAAAACTGCTTCTTTCTTCCTTTCCCCCAGGTTTAGCAGTGCTGCGGAAGAGGAGCTCACTAGCCACTCGGGAGGTGGTTCTGGTGGCTATTTGGAGCACATCTACAAGTATGCAGCCAAGGAACTCTTTGGAATTCAAGTGGATATGATTCAGTACAAACCTTTAAAGTAAGAAGTTTAAAGTCCTACAGAAAGCACTATTTTTATTGCAGTTCTGCTCATGCTGTTATCTTGCTAATGGACTGAAACTTTCTTTGCAATGTTAAACATTTTACTTCAAGGCATGGGAATTGGCTTCTCACTCCCACAGTTGCTGAGCAATAAATCAGCCAGCGCTCCGTGCAGCCTTTCCCTTGGAGACTTCTAGCCCCTTCACCACCCACACACTTTATTTTGGCCTGGTGGATTTTCCCAGTATCGAGTTGCAGACAATTTTTAGAGTAATTTAGAAGACAGAGCTCACAGGGATCTGGGCTTCTTCACCTGCATTCAGACCCATAAAGTAGATGCGTTACTAATCTAGCTATCACAGAACAGAAAATCTTGTGTTAGGGCTTTGGGGCTCTGTTTTAACTATGTATGACACAAAACAAGTCACTTGAGTGTGGGCACAGAGCTTCATTCAGCTGAGATTCCTTCTAGCTTCCCAGTTACAATCTTAAGGTGCCATTTGTAATGAATTATATCCCCGATTAGCAGTATTTATGTTTAGGATTCTCTGGTCTGGGAAGCAGAAGAAACAGTCCCCCTGAGTCTCAATATGAAATAGTTGATAAAAATCAAATTACTACTACTTTTATCAGGAACAGGTATTTCCAGAAACCTTAGGAGTCTGGAAGCCTTCAATAATAGTTTGCTCTCTGGTTTTATGACCCACTACAATTTAAAAGTTTCCTCAGTGGCCTCGCTAATGTATAAGTTGGCTGAAGCCAACTCAAGCAGCCTAGCACAATGAAACTTTTGTTCAGGCTCCATTTGCTTAGCTTTTAGGGATTTGTGCAACACAGGTGTTCTTCAGCAAACTCAGTTCAGGTGGCAGGTCCTCAAGCAAGACTGGAAAGGGATCTGTAAGCTAGTTCCTTCATCTGTTCTGTTCAGGTGGCAAAGAACTAGGACAGCTTTCTTGAATAAGATTTCACAAAGAACTTTGTTTTAGCACAGGGCTCTTTGAAGTTTAAAATAGAAGTTAATTTGGCTAAGACACTTTGCTCTGCTCTTGTTCCTCAGAAACAAGGACTTCCAGGAGGTGACACTGGAGAAGGACGGAGTAGTCCTGCTCCAGTTTGCTTTGGCATATGGGTTTCGAAACATACAGAACTTAGTGCAAAAGCTGAAACGAGGGAAATCACCTTATCACTACGTTGAAGTCATGGCCTGCCCGTCAGGTAAGACTGCACAGGGATTTCACCGTTACAATCTGTAGCTGTACGAAACTATAACTAAAATACAGGCACAATGGGCATTTCTCATGTCCTGAATATTGTGGCAAAGCCTTCAAACTCTTGAGATGCGGTAGTCACAGCATCAGAATTTCAGAGTTGTTTGTGTGTATATTTTCTTACCTAGAAGCTAGTAATTCTTCAGGATTTAAGTAATTACAGTTAAATTAACTAGCACTTTTAAGGAGATCCTCCTGGTTTTCTAAGCTGTTTGGTACATGAGGCGAGTCTTTGTCTAAAATTGCACAAAACTGACTTAACGCTTTTAGAGAACGCTTGCTACAGCTGGTGAAGAAAGTCTCTTTCTACGTATTTTATTGCCTTTTCCACTTTATGCAAGCCCTTATTCTCCCTCCTGGTTCTCTCTGAATCTGCTAGCAGGGAGCACAGGCAGCTCAAACCCAGCCTGAAGCGATGCTGAGCTGCCACTCCGGGTGCTCAGAGCAACTGCTTTCTCCCCGAGGCTCTGCACAACTCCCAGCCCCAAAGGCTGCTCAGCACCAGGACGCTGCTTGGGGCAATCGCACGCCGCAGAGCTCAACTCACCGCGCACCTCCGCCCCAACAGCAAACCCAGAACATGTCCCAGGGGTGTTGTATCTTACCTTCAGCTGAGACTCCAAGGCTGTTCTCACCTGGATGGTGTTCTGGTCCTTTTCTGGAGGCACAGGATGAGAGCCAAAGCTCCCTGCTTCTCCTTACCCCTGTCTGCCTGGCACATCCCAGCCTGCCTCGGCAACCCTCTCTTACAGCCGGTCAAATTAGTGCTGGGGCACACCAGGCCAGTGATCTCCCCTCCAAGGGCTACAGCCCACCCTGCTGGTGTTAGGTAACTGGGGAGTAAACCACAATTATAATGGTGTTTTGATTGCTGTAACTGTTTGCAGATGCAGAGTAAATTAACTGTAGTTGTGTTGGGTTTTTTTTTTCTTTCCTGATAAAGCTGAAGTGCTTTCTAAACTCAGTGACGTTTTCTCACTTTGTCCCATATAGGCTGCTTAAATGGAGGTGGTCAGATCAAACTAGATGGTGAATCCAGCAAGGACCAGCTTCAGCAAGTTGAGAGGTTGTACGAGTCTCTTAAGACTGAAATTCCAGAGAAGAACCAGACTGTAAATGAACTGTATGAGCAGTGGCTGGGTGGCGTGGAGTCAGAAAAGGCTGCGAAAGCTTTGCACACAGAGTACCACGCAGTGGAGAAAACAAGCGTTGGATTTAACATCAAATGGTGAAGACTGACGCTGTGAAGCCCGGATACAGATACTCGGTGCCTTTTTAACTCGGTTATATTTAAGATTCTCAAAAGACAGCTAAAGTTCTGTGCCATCACTGGGAGTCTGCAATTTCTGACTCTCATTAGGGACGAGAAGGTAATGTGAATGTAGGCAGGCAATATTAATTCCTACAGCTTTATGATGACTGAAGTGACGTAAATAAAAACTGAACGCTGACTTAAAACACATGTCAAAAGCAGCAGTAATGCATCCTAGCCTCTATACAGTCTTTAAGGACTAAATCTGTGCTCCCTTTACAACCTTATTCCTACCAGAACTGACGAATTTAAGGTACTGAAGGATTTGGCTTGCAGTAGGCTGTAGTCTCACCGAGGTGAGCTTTATGCTACACGACAGGCTTACTCGTCCGGGCCTTGCTGTATTTTCACAGCGCTAAGTTTTATGGCTGTCTCTGTTGGGACATCCCCATTTAGTTATAAATGGTCTAATTAGACCTTGGGCTCTGTTTTCCATTTCGCTGCCCCTGACCGGCTGCCCTTGAGCTCCAGCTGCAGTATCTTTACCCTGTCAGGGCGGGTGGCTGCCAGCAGCCTGGGATCACGTGAGAAGCAGCATCTCGAGGGCTGTTTTACTGCACGCTGAAATGCGACTTGAATAAACGTTGAAGAAGAAAAAGCTACAGTGATTTCTTTTTCCCTTTAATTACAACAGTTGTCTGTAACTGTGGGCAATTACACCTCTCTTTCTCTCCCTAAATAGACTGTAGAGAGAGTCACAGAACTGTCGCATCTACCCCATCCTCAACAGCCAGTTACTGATGGATAATATCCTTAAATCCGGAGAAAACAATGTTTTTTACAGTGTTTCAAGTAAGAAGTTACTGCCAACTTTCTTTCCAACAAAGGACAAAGTCCTTGGTGGCTCTGAAAGGTGTCACTTTACAAAAGTTAACAGAAGGCGGCTGTGAGATGTAATCATTACAACAAGTAGTTTACCAGAACAATCCAAGAGGTTAGTAAAAGCACATCTGGTTTAATGCAGCGTGTTACGATGCCTTGCCAGGAGACAGATGGATGCAAAACAGACTTGGTCTTTTGTTACTGGAGATGGCGTGTGACTGTCTTGCTATCTGTATTTTTTACGTACGGGTATTTTCAGAACTATTTACAGAAAAACTACTGAATGAATGACTCCGCTTCGGTCTATTTAATCTGAATATAATTTTTTCTGGAGTTACAATGCATATGGGGAGAGGAAGGCAGCAGCGGGAGGATTTGCAGCTGCACCTGACCTCGAGGGGAAGGCACGCTGGCAGATGCAGCATCTCTCTCTGTGACTGCTGTAGCCACGAGTGAATATGAACGTAATCACATTATGGAATCGCTTCAATATTTCTCCTTTTTCCAGTTACTGCTATGTGAGGAAGAAGGACTGTGCAGAAAGTAGAGTTAACTGGACGAAAACTGAAAACAAAGCTGCCACATTGCTTTGTTCCTTCAGAGTAAATACAAACAGCTGGAGGTGGTTACTGCACCCAGCCCAGCCCAAAACCTTGCCCGCACCCCGTTCCTGCAGACCTCGAGCTCAGGGCTGTCAAAAAGCAAAGCTGTCAGACCTTGACCTGCCCCTTGTAACGCCTTCTCTGGCCGTATTGCCTGGGTCCTTCTCAAAGCCTCCTCCGTGCTTTATTAAAAGTAAGCTGACAGTGTAAAAGACCTTTTTTTTTTTTTAATGTTTTTAATTAAAAGCTTTACATTTTTCAGGTGTTGCTGATCAATTGGTGAATTCACAGTGTCCGTAAGGCAAGAATCTCCCGCTGCTTCCCCCTGCCCACCCTACTCATTTCACAAGCAAGTTGGTAGCTTCAGTGAACGCCCTTTTCCATGCATAGATTTAGAACACACAGTGTTACGCTAAACCATAAATTTTTTTATCTACAGCAAGAGAGAACCACTGCTAGTGCAAAGTCAGTCCCGTACGCTGAAGTGCTGAGATCCTAAACTCGTGTGCATCAGTGCAAAAGAAACACATTTGCTGTGGAGAACATGCACGTCAGGCCAGAAGTACAAAAATAAATAAAGCTAAATTAGCTGTAGATTAAACAACTGGGGGGGGTCTACATTTTGTCTCTTCTCCAGCTGCCAGGTTACCAACACGCGCGCCGCTAAAGCCGTCAAAGCCCTCGCCCCCCGGACCACAGCGAGACGTTGGCTCCTACAGACGCTCGCGGGCGTCTGTTCCTGCCATGGTATCGCAAACAGCTTGAATTTCTCCTGGCCCTTGAGCCGCACGCTGCTGCTATCAGCGTGAGCAGACTCACTGGTGGCTCGGGAACCCTCCCTGAAAACACACATGGGTGCGTCTCTGCTCCCGCTAGAAATAAATGTCCCGAGGGACGCCCAGGTGGGGTCTGCAAACCGCACCGCGCATTTCAGCAGGGTTAACTTTGAGGCAACGCGCGCAGCAGGATTAATTCTTCCCCTCCTCGGGGGGGAGAGTAAATTCTAACCCTGTAACTTAATAAAAGAAAAACAGAAAACCTTAAGTGTAGTTGCTAGCAAGGGAAGAAACGGCCACAAACCAGGCTTCAGCCGTAACGGACGCAGTTCACAGTCCACGCGTGAAAGATCCTGAAGTCAACTCTATTCCAGTGTTAGGAGCTATAAAATCTATAATCGGCGCTGCTTAAAATGACAGCGTACGGTAAAGGATTACGGCACCAACTCCTCCGCTCCTCTGCGTTAACGACGCACAACGGGTGTAAATGCCGCAACACCGAGCCGGTCACGCGTATGCTCTGCGCACTGAGGTAAAGCCGAAACTGGAGCCGTGCGCGCGTCCCCCACGGAGCGACCTGCCCGAGCCCAGACCCTGCGGAGGGATTTTCACAGCTATTTACAGAGCTACCAGCAAGCCCTATTTCCCCCCCCCCCAAAAAAAAAAAAGAAAACAAACTTACTGGTTTGTAACGCACCTCCCCACCACCTGCAAATAAAAGCTTTGCACATTTGTCAGACTTTAAAAAAAAAAATATACAGTACTCATTTTGCACAAACTGAAGGCTGCAAGCTGATGAGGGTTAAGAAACCCGGCTGCTCCCTAGCTCTTGTTCCAAAGACAAGGCAAGATAAACGGAGGTTTCAGCCAAGAGTTTTCCAGTTTTTTATCTTGGGGAGGAGGGGGAAAAAAAAATATAAAAGCAGCAAGGGATGCTTAGCAGCACGTCGTTGTTTGCTGCCTAAAAACTGGCACACCTCGAAAAGCATTTTGCAAAGCCGGTGAGTGGGTTAGCGCAGGCTTTCCTCCAGGCCTGACCTCCACCTGCACGCACTGCACGGTCGAAGCGGTTTGGACGGCTCCCGTAAGCCAACGATTGCGTTACGAAGCCCTGCGCAATGTTTCTAGGTTGGCCTACTGTAAAAATAGGAGGCGGGGGGGGGGGAAAGGGGTGGGGTGGGGATACCCAAATGTCATTGCAACAAGGGTTTCTGTTAGCCCAGGGCTGGAGTCAAGCAGGCAGCGCTGAACGCCAGCCCAAACGCCAGTCCCCTGCCCGGCTTCCTCTCGCGCATCCACGTCTCCGCGCCTCGCCCCTGCCCGCCCTGGGCCGGAGAAGGGCACGGGGAGGGCTGGAGCAGAGCCGGCAGAGCCAGGAGGGCTTCCCGGCCAGCCTGGCCCCGCAGCGCTGCAAAGCTCCGCTCCGGCCGAGCCCCGGGAAGCGCCGCAGCACCCGGGGTGGCAGGGCTGCAGGGCCTCGCACCCGGCGGGGTGCCAGCTGCTCCGGGGGCACAGCACTGCGGGCCCCCGGGGCTCCCCGCCTTTGCCGTACCCTCCGCTGGCTCCCGCTGCAAAGGGCTGCAGGACCGGCGGCAGCTCCTGCACCCACCGGCGCAGCGCCCGAGCTCGCCGAAGGCACCCACGTGCTCCCGTCCCCCGGGGACCAGGCGCTCCGCAAAGCTCCCGCGGGCCAGGGGAGCCGGGCACGGCGCTGGAGGGAGCGAAGCAGAGCGGCCTCGAAGCGAGCAGGTTAAGGACAAAAACCGCTGCCCAACCTCCGAGTCTTACGGGAGCGAGTCAGAGCCGGCCGGCCGCAGCCCAGGAGGAAGCCCCCGCCACGGCGGGGATGCTGCGATTCGGCAGCCGCCGCTGCTCACTTCTTCTCGAAGAAGGGGCTGAAGAGTCCCCAGTCAAACGCAAGCATGGCCTGGGGATTGGGCCGCTCCTTGGGCTTCTTGAAGTTATCCTTCTCGGTGCGGAGGGTCCTCAGCACCTCCACCGGGTCCGTCTTGCCCGTGAACTTCCGCAAGGACTCCTCCCTGCAAGGAGACCAGCTCTGCTGCGACCGCAGGGGACGGGATGGGGACCCCCTCCCCGCTGGGACCCCGGTGCGTGCCGGGACGGACAACGGGGCGGCCACATCCCAGTGCCAGGAGGCTGCCGGGGCACACGGGGCTCGTCCGCGGGTCCCCCGTGCCGGGCGGTGCAGGAGCCCGCGTCCGGGCACCCTCCTCTCCCTCGGGGCTTGGATTGCCCACCGGGTAGCAAAGGGATGGCGCTGGAGGGAAGAGGGGAGCAGAGTTTGGGGGCAGGACCAGCCCGCCCCGGTTTGGGGTTGACCGGCGGCACCGGAGCTGCTTACGTGACCCGCAGGAAGGGGTTGTAGAGGAACTCCTCCTGCAGCGTGGAAGGCACCGTGGGCAAGTCCTCGTCATCCCGCTGCTGCCGAGGAACCAGAGATATCCAAAAACCCACCAGCAGCCAACACCCCACTCCACCCCGACCCCGGCAGGGGCGCAGCCGCTTACTTTGGCCCACGCGAGTTTCTTCTTTACTATTTCATTCTCCGGTTCCACTTTCAAGGCAAACTTGAGGTTTCGGACGGTGCATTCGTGGCCGCAGAACACCTTCTGCAACGCCAGCGGGAAGCACCCGGCGTCACACGTGCGCCCGGTGCCGGCTCCGACCCGTCCTGGTGCCGCCGCAGCCCCAGCGGTGCCAGCCTCGAGCCCCCTCCTGATTTTGGGGTCTCTCCCCAGGCTGGGGCTGCGATGCGGGGGCGGGGGGGCACTCACCGTCTCCTTCGGCAAAGACCCCAGGATTTGGGTGAGGTTGGTGTACATCTGCTCCGCCGTCCCCTCGAAGAACTTCCCGCAGCCCCCCACAAACAGGGTGTCACCTGCGGGGAAAGGGGTCTGGGCACGGAGGGGAGCGCCGAGCAGGGCGGGGGGACGGGCAGCACGGCCCCGTGTCCCCGCTCCCCACGGGGCGCGCGTCGGCAGGGCGGGATACCTGAGAAGAGAGCCGGAGCGTCCGGCGAGCCGTCCTCCCACATGAAGTAGCACATGTGGCCCGAGGTGTGGCAGGGGGTGAAGAGGCACCTCACCCGGATGGCCCCGAACTGCGGGGAGAGAGGGTCAGGACCCCGCCGCGGTCACCCCGGCCCCGGGAGAGGGTTGGGTCCCGCAGCGCAATCCCGAAGGCGCTGGGAACGGGACGAGGTTTCTCCCGCAGTCCAGTGCTCCCTCCCGGCCCCGAATCCACGGTGCCGCAGCTGCAGCCGCCCCAGGGCACGGGGAGCCCGAGCACGGCCGCGGGCACCAACCCCGCCAGCTCCCAGCGCGCTGCCGCAGCGTCGCCCAGCTCCGCTCCCCGCGGGGCAGGATGCGTGCGCGGGGGGCCGAGCCCCGGGGCGCTCCCGCCGTCCTACGGCCACGCACCGTCAGCTCCTGCTCATGGGTCACCTTGTGCGTCAGGGCCCCGATCCGCTCGTCGGCACCGTACACGTGCAGGCCGGGGCAGAGCCTCGCCAGCTCCTCGTTGCCCCTCGCGTGGTCCCTGCGCCAGCAGAGGAGGGAATGGGCGCCCAGCCCCACGCCAGGCACGGCCCCCGGCCCCCCGCTCGCGCCGGCGGCATTTTACCAGTGGTGGTGGGTGGTGAGGATGGCTCTGAGCACCGCGTCCTCCTTCCTGACGATTTCCAGCAACTGAAACGGAGCCGGAGCAGAAGGAGCTGAGGGTGCAGGGAGGTGGCGACGCACGTGCCGTGCCCGTCCCAAGCGCAGGATCTGTCCCGCACGGCACCGCTCCGCAGGCGAGACGCCCAGCAGAAAAACGCTCAAAAAGACGCGCCGAGCAGCGAAGGGCTGAGGGTGGGACGAAGGCTCGGCTCCCCGCGCCCGACCCCGTCGCGCAGAGCGGAGCAGGTGGTCAGGAACACGCTGCTCCCACGGGGACAGCGGCGTTTTATGGCCGGGGCGTTCGCGGCGTAAGCGTGGAGGTGCAGCACGGGCCGTGCGCGGGGTGGCTGCCGCGGCGGGGAGATGGCAGCCGCGCAACCCGTCCTGGCTACGGCGAGGGGCTGCCAAGCCTGCGGCGCAGCTGCCGGGAGGCTCTGAACGCCAACTTAAAATTCATCCCTACTAACAAACCCTCCCGGCCGCCGCTGATTACGTTCCTCAAAGGGGAAGGAAACATCTGAGCCAGCAACAAACGCT
This sequence comes from Pelecanus crispus, assembly GCF_030463565.1. NCBI lineage: Eukaryota > Metazoa > Chordata > Aves > Pelecaniformes > Pelecanidae > Pelecanus > Pelecanus crispus. The sequence continues at coordinate 2,154,558 of NC_134653.1, read as the reverse complement.
GTAAAACCGCGACGGCGTTCGCACGGTGCGCAGCGGCCGAGGGTGGCACAAGGGGGTTGCAGGGGGGTCCCGGGGGCGAGGGCGGCCGCCGCCTTCCCCTCCTGCTCCAGCGTCAGGGCTGCAGGCTGGCACCGGGAAAAGGGGACTTGGCGCGGGAGGCACCCTCCGCAGCTCTATTTTGGGTTCTCCTCGCTGGATTTGGGGTCTGCGCGGCTTCCGGCTCGGGCGCGGGGAGGTAACGGCGAAGGCGCCGTGGAAATGGCAGCGCAGGGGTTTGGGGGGAGCGGCTCTGGCACCGCGCACCCGCTCCACGGGCGCTGAGCAGGGGTTGGCCCCGCCGGCGGGATGCTCCACGCGAAGACCCCGCGGGCCAACCCAGCGTGGGACCACCACCACGGGCACGGCCCCCGAGTGGGACCCCGCAGCCCAGCCGGGACGGGGCAGGGGGGTGGGGTGCAGCCACTTCTCACCCTTTTGGGGACAGCGGCGTCCACCGCGACGGCGTCCCGGGTGCTCTCCTCGATGACCAGGTACATGTAGTTGTCCTCCAGGACGGAAATCACCTTCACCTTCATGGTCACTCGGCAGCGCCGGACACGGGTGGGAGCGGGGGGGAACCCACGCAGCGAAATGGGGGGGGGGGGGTGGGGGTGCCCGGCCCCACGCAGCGAAACGAGGGGCGGCCCCGGGAGCGGCGGGGTGGGGGGCTGCGGGTGTCCCCCCCCCCGTCCCAGCCTCGCCCAGCGCAGCCCACGCGTGACGCGGCCGCTACCTGCGGGCGGCGCGGCCCCGGCGCGGCCCCTCCCCGCAGCGGGCAGGCGCGGCCCCTCCCCGCCGGTGCGGTGCGGGGCGGATCGCGCTGCGTGGGGCGGGGTGACGCGGGGGGACACCCCCGCACGGCCGCGGTGCGTGGGGGGCTTCCCTCCTGCCCCCCCCCCACGGCGCAAGGCAGGATGGCTGACCCCCCACCCCCCCCGTGGGGGTGACCCCCCACCACCACCACCCCCGTGGGGTGAAGCCCCCCCCCCCCCCGCGCTTCACCGTGGACCCCCACGCCCCCGCTTGCGGGGCCCCCACGGCTCGCCCTGGCACCCACCCAGCACCCGGGATCACCAGGCCGGAGGCGCGGGGGAGCCCGGCCAGGAGGAAGGCTTTGGGGGGGGGAGGGGGGGGGGCACCCCACCCCGGCACCCCGAAACCGCAGCCTGGCCCCTCGCCACGGCCCCGCCTGCAGAACCAGCTGCTTCTGCCGCCGGCGTGCCGAAACGGGAGGGATGAGGCTCTCCCGGCCCTGGGAGGGTCGGAGGGTGCCGGTCCCACCGGTGCTGGGAATATCGGTGACACAGGATGGTGCGGGTGGGTGCTGGGTGCAGGATAGAATCATGGAATGGTTTAGGTTGGAGAAGACCTTTAAGATCACCCAGTCCAACCATTAACCTACACTACCAAGTCCACCACTAAACCAATTAAGGGGAGAGGAATAATTAATTTCATGTTTCCTGGTTTGCTGGCTGGATTATTTATAATGAAGTAAAAGCTGGGAATCGCTAAGGTTGGAGAGGATCTCCAAGATCACCAGTCCAACCATCACCCCAACCCCACCATGCCCACTAAACCATGTCCCCAAGTGCCACCTCTGCCCGTCTGTTGAACCCCCCCAGGGATGGGGACTCCCCCACCTCTCTGGGCAGCCTGTTCCAATGCTTGACCGCCCTTTCCGTAAAGAAATTTTTCCCAATATCCAACCTAAACCTCCCCTGACGCAGCTTAAGCCCATTTCCTCTCATCCTATCGCTGGTTCCCTGGGAGAAGAGCCCAACACCCCCTCCCTGCCCCCTCCTGCCAGGAGCTGCAGAGCGATCAGGTCTCCCCTCAGCCTCCTCTTCTCCAGGCTGAACACCCCCAGCTCCCCCAGCCGCTCCCCACCAGCCCTGTGCTCCAGATGCCACTTGTGAAGGAGGGAACAGCGTTTGCAAGCGCCGAACGTGCTCCGTTCTTTCAGAAAGAACACACAGTTGTGACAAGACCTTGAATAAAGCCCCAGAGGATCCCAAAACGCCACCCGCTTCCCCCCCCAGGATGAGGTAGAAAGCCTCTTCCAGGCGGTTGACTTGAATCGCTAGTACAAAAAAAAAAATAATAAATAAAATTGTGAGATAAAGGAATCCCCTTCTTGCAGGCCACCGCACCCATGCTCGGTTTACAGCTGTTATTTATTCGCTCGTTCGTCAAACAGCCATCAGTACAGTCATGCTCCGCCGTAGCAGCGCAGCGTTCACGTTAAGGAGGCAGCAAAGTTTTTAGGTACCACTTTTCTTTCTGAACTACAGAAAATATACCTTTTTAAAGCAAATAAAGACACGGCGCTACATCAAACCCCGCTCATAGGCTGCCACTCAGCGTGTTGGTTGGAAGAGCAGGCCAGAGCTGCGCCGGTGACAGCCAGGCGGCTGGCGACTCCATCGTGGCACCACTTACCAACGTGCACTGGGGAGAGGGGGAGAAACTGGAACCAAAATCGTTTGAATCTTTTGTTAGCTTCAGCTGCAAAGCATTTGTCTGAAAATCTCTCGTACTTGAGCAGATCCGCAGCATGCAGCCGAGACCAAGACACAAGGAAGAAAAAATAATTAGGAGGAAGATGCACTGAAGACGCAGACACCAAGCGCGCAAGGCTGGGTCCCATCACCCTTCACTCACACCTCTGTTGTTTAAGGACACCGAGCTGGAGGATGCGAAGCGCAGGAGGGGCTGACCCGCTCGCTGAAAACCTGGATTCACTTTCCCCCAGTTTATCCCATTCATCCACTTTGACACGGTATTTCCCCCCTGTCAGGAAAAACAGCCCGAGGGGAAGTTCCCTCTCCGCAGTTTTCCAAGCTGGCTGCAGACCGGGGTCATACAGCACTAGTCCAAGAACACAGACGGCTTTGAAGCCCCACGGACCGACCGAGAAAAAGAAACCACGCTAAGGTGGTTCCTCAGGGGGTCTGAGACCCGAGCCCTGTTCAGTCTGGCAATACGTGGGCACCCATTTGTACCACCACCTCCGCGGCCCTTCTAGCAGAGAGGCCGGAGCAGGCAGAGGCTGCGGGGCGGGGGATCGACCCCAGCAGCATGCCGCAGCCGCTGCAAGTCGGGCCCGGGAGCTGGCGTCTCCCTGACCCAGCGCAGCTACCGCCCGCGCTCCCCAGAGCCGCTGCTCTCTCGCCGGGGAACAGCGCCCGGCATCGATGCTCGTTCGCCACGTTACTCACTGCAAGGTACAAAGCGGCTGCCCTGGCTATCGGCAGCGAGGCGGCTGTTGGAGGATCTCGTCGCTGTTAGACACCCGGTTAGTCGCTAGGGAAGTTCTCCTCGGGATTTTGAGCCAGCAGACAAATCCCTTCTTCGTTTGTGTGGTACTAACACAAGTAACATACAGATCACACTTACGAGCGGGAAGCAGGCACGTGCAAACAGGCTGACGTTAAGAGCGAAAGGGTAAAAGCAACAGCGCAATTAAGCCAGCGTGCTGCCTGGAAAAGTTACCACAGTCCACGACAGGGAACGTCAGAGAGAAGGGGGAAGCCGGACAGCCCCCGCGTGCCGTTCCCAGAGCCAGGCCACCCCGCGTGTTTCACAAACTAAGCCCCGAACTGGCGGTGGCAGGGCCGGTCTGTCACCGAGAACTGGTTTTAGTGGAGCCAGAAGCGACAGAAGTTTCAGCAGCAGCACGGAAGAGAAGTTCAAATCTTCAGCTGGCAAGGCAGTTACCGCATTTTGCCTCTGTTTTAAATGCAGACAGCTCGGGCCCCCAGTCCCACTGTCTGCATTCGCGTCAGGCTCCTCCAAAAATAACAGGAGCTTTTCCCTAGACCTGAAGGTTTGACCCTTCCCCACCCCCGGCTCTGAGCCACGTACCAACACTTGTAAAACGATCTGCGTGTGACACATGTGACAGTTTGCGAGCCAGCAATAGAAGGATAAATATTCTTCATCGTAATATAAATATGCTGTAGAACATCTCAACAAGGGCAAAGTGCTTTTTTTTTTTTTCCTTAATTAAAACAAAACAAAACCCTAAATACGACTGTCTCAACCACAACAGAAGGTTCAACTCCTAAAACACCTGAATAGTCTAAATTACACTTAAACTGACATTAAAGTGATCCAGGCAGAGTGCTCAGTCCTTCGGGACTCGGAAGTTATCCTTCTCTTTTCTGATGGCCCCCATTGTTCGGATGGGGTCGGTCTCCCCGGCGTGCTGCTGAACCGTCTTCTCCCTGCCAGGAGGGAAGACCAGGGACAGCAAATGCAAAGACTGCAAGATCAAATCTCGTCTATGAAGTCACTACTAGCACGTTTCGCCTGCATCAAGGGGAAACGTTGCACTTAAAGATCAAAGAGCCAGGGCTTTGGCACGGGCTTATCAGCTGCCTTGGTTTGAACGCTCATTGGCAAGAGGAAATTGCAAACGCTCTTGTGCCTTGAACAGCATCTTTTGCCGCGCCCGTCTGCCAAATTCTCCTTGATGATGGAACGTAATTACACAAGAAAGCTTGTTCTGTCTCCTGAGTCAGGGACTTCAGCGCTGGCAGACACGCTCACCACAACCCTTCAAATTTCACCGCAGCAAGCTTCTGCCAGGACAGCAAGCACATTCTACCGTACTTGCTCTTGGAAGGCAGAGGTTTTAAGGAGGGTCTTGAAGGCATCGCAACAGGAATGTGTGAGGCAGGAGAGTAATACCCGCTTACGGCTCTTTTTTTGGAGACCTCCTCCTTCCCACACCCCCCCTCCGAACACAAGGACCATTCCCACACCCACATCTCCTCCGTACCTCACTCGCATGAAGGGGTTGTACGTAAACTCTTCCGCAATGGTGGAGGGTATGGTTGGCTCGCCACTGTCATACTTTGCCTGTAACGAGGGCGAGATTTCTGCTTGATGAGGAATGTTTTGGCGAACAAGAAACGTCCTGTGTATTAACCACGCAGGGTTAGTGCTGCACCCAACTGCCTGCGCGAGCTCAGGCCAGGCCCTTCCCAGGGCCACGCAGACAGACAGACAGACAAGGACTGAGGTGCACAGGGAGAGACACAGCTGACCCTCCCAGACAGACGCAGACATCAGCCTGTAATTGTACCAGCAAGTTTCCAGGGAGGGTCATGTCTCCACCAGAGAGCAAACCATCTTCTCTGAGCCACGCACAAACCCTGTTCCCCAACACATCGCTCCTCTGGATGCAACACATAGAATCGCTTTAGGTTGGAAAAGACCTTTAAGATCATCCAGTCCAACCATTAACCTACACTACCAAGTCCACCACTAAACCAGTTAAGGGGAGAGTAGCAATTTCATGTTTCGTGGCTTGCTGGCTGGATTGTTTTTTAATGAAAGTAAAACTAGGAATCACTAAGGCTGGAAAGAATCTCTAAGATCATCACCCCAACCCCACCATGCCCACTAAACCATGTCCCCAAGTGCCACGTCTGCACGTTACTGCAGCTCCTGGCTCTGAGCTCCCTCCCCACAGCTTCTCTTTCTCCCCAACACTGTCCTCTCTCCTCTGCCTCCTCGGAGAGGCTCTGCCTCCATGACAGCACCCAGCAAGTCTAAGGAAAGGATGGACCAGCTTACCTTGGCCCAAGCAAGCTTTTCATGGATACTGACGTTATTGGGTTCAACGTGTCGAGCAAACTTGAGATTGTTGATCGTGTATTCGTGACCGCAGTAGACTCTCTAGGAAGAGGAAGGAAGAGTGACACTGGGTGACTCCGAAGGGACGAAGGTGGAGTGCCGGGTACCCTCAGCAATGTCATGGCACAGCAGGAACAACAGAGTCACCCCTCCAGGACACACAGCACTCTCCACTGAGGACACGCACAGGAGAAGCGCCAGGAGCTATCAGCCAGTACTATCTGCCAATTTAGCAGCGAGCCTGACGAAAGAGCCCAGGCGTCCCAGCTCTCCAGCCTTTGTTTTAAGAAGCAGCCCCTACTCTCTCCCCACAAAGTACAGAAGTATTTGGGGTGGGTATTTCCTCCCCAGAGGACTCCCGCTATTCAGCATCAAAGACAATTCCTGATGTAAGCGTTCATTCCTTCAACACATGAGAAATTCTCTCTTTGAACAACAGTATTATTAGGCAGACAGTTTCTTTGACGTCTGTAGTAGTTTCTGGCCCGTTAACCTACTAGCGCAAAAGGAGAGGTTCATACCGTTTTGGGGTCCAAGCTGCCCAAAATCTCAATCAGCGCCCTGTACATTTCCTCCGGGGTTCCCTCGAAGAATTTTCCACAACCGGCCACAAAGAGCGTGTCACCTGCAAGGGAGGCGTGACAGGGCATCAGGCCCAGCCAAGGTCCCTCACACCAAAACGTGCGCACACGGTGCCCGAGGGCTCGGTCCTGCCATCGCTGCCCTCGCTGCAGCTCAGCGGAAGGCACGGGGAGAGCTAGGCTACGCCGCTGCCCCACGCGGGCTCAGCGCCACGTAAACCCACGTGGCAAACGCAACTTCTAACGCGGGAAACCCCACAGCCTCGCCAGGCAAACCACGGCAGCGCTTCCCTACCTGCAGGCAGCCTGCTGTCCCCTCCTCTCCCTTCTAGAGTGGACAAGGGACACTTGCTCTTTGGGCTATGAAGTTGAACAAAGATGAGGCGCCTCTGCGTTTTCTCCCCAGTGCTCCCTAAAATCTTGCTTAAGCCGTTACTTCTTCCATGCAGCAGCTGGTGGAAGCGCTGGAGAACGCCCGTCAGGAGCGGGATGACGTGGCAGTCTGGGGACACTGGGCGCAGTCGCAGGGAAGGGGGAACCTTACTCTCCAAAACAGGATCCAGAACCTGGCTACCAGAGATGGAGCACCAGCCCTCTCTTACTCCCCTACTTTCTCTTCTCTCAGGTTTTTGGTTGTTTTTTTTTTAAACAGATATGAGTACAGATATATGGAAAAGCAACAGGTTTTGGAATCAAGCCACAGCTTGCCTGAGACAGTAAAACAACAGCTCTTGTTTCAAGGAAGAAAATGCTAGGTGTAGGACTCATCCAGGGCTCGCTCTTGATGTTGCTTGCAGGGTGCCCAGCAATGGTTTACAAACCCAGAGGGCTTTCACCATCTACAACTACACTTGGTAGCTCTTGGTAAGGGGGCAAGACGCGGACGTTGCCCAGCTGTGCTGGCAGCAAGGGCTGAATGCGCATCCAGAGTCAGGAGCACCCAGGCAGAGGGGTAGCTTATGTCTTTGCAACGCAGACTGCCGGCAATGCAACCTCCCAACTCCTCACCTGTAAAAACAGCAGGTGGCTCGGAGCTATTTGGCTTAGTCACATAATAACAGATGTGTCCAGAAGTGTGACACGGCGTACAGAGGCATTTCACATTAAGAGATCCCACCTGAGAAGAAGGCAGAAGACTAGAGCTTTAGCTACCGTTTGCTAGCATTTGTACGGTTAGAAAAGAATCGCGACTATTACAATGGTCTACCAGTCCTACAGGCAAATTCTCACATAGCTGGCCAGTAAACATCAGCTCTGCTCCTAGGAGAGTCCAGCAAGAGATTTTTTTTTTGTGGCAGGGGCTTGGAAGGGAGCTGTTTCCTCCTAGCAGGTGTTGGGACAAAGAGAACTGGCAGATTCTTTCATTTACATGCAGAGTGACTCAGCGTCTGGTTGGCAGCAAGAGCAAACAGATCCAGAGCAACACAACATCCTGAACAAAGTTAATCAAGTGTAAAAAGCTCCAAACAAATACGAAGCTCAAGGGAAGAAGCGGACGACGCTCACGAAAAGGGAAGGATTAAACACATTCATGAGGCCAAGGGGATGTTTCCCCCCGCAGCCCTAATTTGCACACCTTCCCATGTATTTCTGTGCTCCCTTCTTCGCCGCCGCCCGCCCCAAAGGTGCACCGCAAGACTAGCAGTGACATCCATACCAGCCTGCACATTTCACAGCAGTTCATGTCATCTGCCAGCTCATCTGCAAACAAACAGCTAGGTTCCAACAAGGTTTGCTGCTCGAGCTCCGGAAAAGCAATGCAGGCACTGCTAGCACTGCTGGCCCACTTCCTCTTCACCCTCTATTTCAGCTGCCGTTCAGAGAGGACCGCTTGCGTTTGTTCGGTGCTAACGAGGCTCCAAGCAGAGCACAAGCCCTGTCCTTTCACACGTCGACCACCCCAGTTAAGGCAGCTGTCAAGGAGCACCCGGACACCCAGCACGCCCCAGGCAACGCAGGTGTCTGAGCTGTGCCAACGTTCTCATCAACGAAGTATCGCCGCCGGCCAAAACAAGACAGAGGGGTTACGGTTCATAGGGCTGGGAAAGGGTGAGTACTGTAGTTAAACTATCAACTACATCCGAGAGGTGTTAAAAGGTAAAAGAGCTGTGATCACAATATTAACTCAAGTTGGACCACACCGGTCCAGCTCTAAAGCTGTGACACAGACGGGAGATGCCCCCCACCGAGTCCTGCAGCTCGTTCCCTTTACCTTGAATGATGTAAGGTGGGACACTTTCTGCGTCAGTGCTCCAACTCTGCTGTCTCCCCCGTAGACGCGCAACCCCGTCTCCATCTTTACGAGCTTCTCATTTCCTCCAGCATGGTCCCTGGAAGGCCAGAAAAACGAATTTGGGCAAGGATGAAGACAAATCTGTTGTAACTCATATTGCAATGGTAACCTCCAGGCAATCATTTCCGATCAGCTATTCTCCCAGTATCTAACACTGCCCTCATCTCAAAGGATATGCTGCATCAACACGAGTGGAGATAATTTCTCCAGTAACCAGGACAGTGAGAGTGGGGAACAACCCCCCCACAAGTTCATACCTGGTTGGGAAACACCAGCCTTAGGGGCTCGCAGTCACCTCTCTGGTAACTAGGAGAGGGAGAGACTGGGATAACTGGGAGGTATGTAATTCAGTATCCCACTGTTCTGGTTTTGGCTAGGACAGAGTTAAATTTTCTTCCTAGTAGCAGGCATAGTGCTGTGTTTTGGATTTAGTAGGAGAAGAATGCTGATAACACGCTGATGTTTTTAGTTGTTGCTGAGTACTGCTAATGCCAGTCAAGGGCTTTTCAGCTTCCCATGCTCTGCCAGGGGCACAAGAAGCTGGGAGGGGGCACAGCCAGAAGAGTTGATCCAAACTGACCAAAGGGCTATTCCATACCATACGGCGTCATGGGCAGTATGGAAACTGGGGGGGGTTGGCCGGGGAGCAGCGATCGCTGCTCAGGAACTGGCTGGGCATCGGTCGGCGGGTGGTGAGCAATTGCATTGGGCATCACTTGCTCTGTATATTATTATTACTGTTGTTATTATTATATTGTTATTATTTACTACTACTATTTTACTTTATTTCAATTATTAAACTGTTCTTATCTCAACCCAGGAGTTTTCTCACTCTTAACTCTTCCGATTCTCTCCCCCATCCCACCGGGGCAGGGGGAGCGAGCGGCTGTGTGGTGCTGAGCTGCTGCTGGGGTTAAATCACGACACCCACAAGCCGCCGCGGAGCAGGCACCCAGATGTCCAAACAGCTCAGCATTTGCTCACGGTGCCGGTCCTGCCAGATCAGGGCTGGCTCTCTAGCCACAGAGGTGACTCAGGTTCAGCACTGCAAAACTGCTAAAGCAAAACATTCATCTTTACGTCCCCGGCAGAGTTAATCTGCAACCCAGGTAATCCTCCCACCGCTGCTGACTGCAAGCAGCACGCCTTACAGGCATGTCCTAGCACCTTGGCTTGGGTGTGCTCCCTCCTGCGCTCCACAGCTACCTTCACGCACATTTATTTCACTGGCCACCCGGGAGAAGTCAGCGTTTTAAAGGTTAAAGGAACTGACACTTGCAGTCTAGATGATGCATCTGCTCATAGCAAGCCCAAGGGAATGCTTCCTGAGCTCTGATCCTTCTCCTCACACCTGAGTTCCTGCTTAGAGAAGACCAACTTGATCCAGAAAAGCAACAATTCTTGACCGCTTGTGTTTACGCAGAGGGAGGAAGGATCCCACTACAGCAGATAGTTACCAGTGATGATGTGTGGTCAGGACAGTGGTCAGCTTCACGCCGTGCTTTTTGACTGCATCCAAAACCTGCAGGCACAGCAAGAGCATTACAACTCACATGAAACGACTTCACAGCTCACCCGGCGCCTGGCGTAACCCGGACACACCTGTTTCAAGGTTTGAGAGCCACACCAGCAACTTGGCAGAGAGCTCATCCCTCTCCAAGCCGTAGTTACAGATCGCGACACGAGCTCTCTGATCCAGCTAGCCACGACTAAGCCCTCAGCCCCATTTCCTCTATTCTGCACTACATCAAACTAAGGGCAAAAACCAAAACCAGGCCACTAACCCTTGAAGTCAGGGACAAGCTGCCTGAGCCCAGGCGCAGAGCGCCTTTGAAGCCTTGTCCGTACCTACGCGTGGCCAGTAATTCCTGCCTTTCCCCCACGCCTGAGTCAGCCTGTGACTAACGCTCTCGTGGATGTGGCAACCTGGAAGGATCTCCCAGAGCCGCGGCGGCGAGCACCCGGCTCACAAGGGCTGCACGCAGCATTACCTTCTGGGGCTGCACAGGATCTACTATCGCAGCCTCCTTCGTTTCCTCATCGATGAGGAGGTACATGTAGTTGTCTGTGAGGGCTGGGAGTAATTCCACCTTCATGTCGGCTTGCGTGACCGTCTTCGACTTCCTCCGCTCGTGCTCCGTGTGCAGGAAGACAGCTCGCAGCTGCGCTGCACCTGCAGACCCCAAAACCGCAGGGTTAAACCTCAGGTTAGCCCAGGGAGGGCAACAACTGGCCCAGAGCACAGCAAATCCCCCAGCCTACGGCCCCAGAGAAGGAAGGGTACGGACAGCCCAACCTGCCTTCTTCAGAGGAAGAGGAGAGAGGCCACCCCGGGACAGAGTGTTAGTGCCTGGCTGCGGCACCTTGCGCCCCACAGCCGCGCCGAAGAGGGACGGGACGCTGCTCCCAGAGAGGTGCTCATGCGGGCAAAGCGCCGTACCTCGATTGGAGAGATTTCAAGGGGCAGGAAAGCAGAGTGGAGAGGGAAGACCTGGGCAAAGATCAGCCCAGGACAGTGACTTTGCAAAAAAAGAGGAAAAAAAAAAAAAGCACAAAAGGCCGCGTTACGGCCAAAAGACAAAAAAAACGAGGCGGGGGGAAGGAAAAATACAGAAATACGCGCGCTGCTACAACAGAAGTATCTGCTTCGTTACTTGGGGAAATCGCAAGCTGCACGGTGCGGGGAGAGCAGAGGGGCTCTCTGCGCGGACGGCGAGGCTCCCTGCTCGGCCAGGTACCAGGCACGCGCTGCGGGCAGGTTTCCTGCTCCCACGCTACCTTGATGCAACAGCACTGCCTCCCTATTTGCTTTTGGTTAAACGTTTAAACAGATCGAAGAAGCAAAGCTAATTCCAGATACAAATAACCCGGGTCCCGCTGTTCAACTCGCAGTTACGCAGTTCTTAAAGAAACAACTGAGCCCTAAAAGGCTCTGCTATAAAAAAAAAAAAAAAAAAAAGGAAGGGAAACAAGGAGGACGAGGCCTTGCATTGCTGGGGCCCTGCACCTCAGGCACGCGTCCATACGCACGCAGGGAAGGAGGAGTCAGTCTCTGCAAGTCAGAAATCGGTTGCGCTAACGCCCGAGGCCCTGGCACACCGCTGAAGGTGCCCGCCTTGGTCTGAACCGCGCTGCCTCGGCCGCTGTTTCATTTTGCACCACTGACTCCGGCCCTAAGGCTCCCAACGCGCCGCGCTGGGCCACCTCCGCCAGCGCCAAAGGGAGGGGTTCACCGCGCTGGTAATCAACCTGCCCCACTCTCCCAAAACAGGCCAGGCCTGCCACCCCTGATAAGAGCCTGCTTCAGAGGGGAGAGGTCCCGCAGCCTGGCTGCAGCCGACACGGCCAGCGACGGGACCGACGGGGCTGCAAAATCCAGACCCGGGTTCTGCCCGGGGCACGCAGCTGCTGCAAGCCCAGAGCCACGGCTGCAGGAGCTGTAAGGCCCCGCCGGTACCACCGTCCTGCCCAGAGCTCCTTCCCCCTTCTACCTCCACCATCTCACTTGCTTATGAGGGAAGGGAGGTAAGGAGGGGAGACGGTAGTAAAATTAAACACGGTGCTGCAAAGAAAACCCCAAGGCACAATAGCGTAGGCATGCACTGGGTATTTAACGGTGAAGGCGTGTAGTATTGAGAAAAGCATCCATACCTGCCGAGTATTCCTCTGGAGCAGGAGAGTCCTTTCAAAAAAAGAACAGACAAAGAAAAAAAAACTCCCTTACTACTCCTTGATATGGGAAAAAAAAAAAAAATCAGTTGCTTTTTAACTGCTCCCTAACATGAAGTAGTTTTCTTTTGGTTGCTATCAGTCACAAGAGCTGCGTATACTGCACGTTTGTTTGCATGCTATATGCTAACCAGGGGGGGAAAAAACCAAAAAAAAACCAAAAGAAAACACAACCTCAACTTCAAGTCAAAGGAATTATTCACATACTTAAAATGCTTTCTGCCTATGAACGATTTCTAACCTTGGCCATGATCCCGAAGTCTCTTTGCACGTTTAATTCACAACCCTTGCAAAAACAAACAAGCAAGCTACCGCCACGTAAGGAAACATTTTCTAAAACGTAACTTAAAGGAAGGAATGAGAAAACACCCACAAAGTACAAAACTAATTCTGACTTCCCACCTGCAGCTAAGCTGCACCTTTCCAGCCCGCCTGCTCTGCGAGCAGAGCAGGAGCGGAGCAGAAGCGCTTTCGTGCGCGCCCGGCGCTGCTCTTCCAAGAAGGTCGTTCTCCGACCCGGCTCTGCTCCAGGAACCTCCCCAAGCGATCCATAACCCCTGCCCCGGCCCAGCGCTAACACCGAGCGTTCCAGCATCGCCGTAGCCCACGCAGGTCCGCTCCAAAATTAATGCCAAATGACTTCATCTTCGCTCGGTTTCGTAACGCGTCCCCTCCTGACTTCATGCCCGAAGCAGAGAGGACTGGGGAGAGCAGAACGCCAGCAGCTTTTGATTCACACGCTTCGGCTTTCTGGAAGGCTTCGTTAGCGCGGCTGGAGTCGCCAAGAGAAAAGGGTTTGCAGGCGGGAGGCGCTGATGTTATCGCATAAACGCGTACATGCTGGAGACTGAAGGCAAGCGCGCAGCAGCACGGTTTAACAGCAGGCTCCCTCAGGAAAGGGGTGCTTCATACATCTTCTCCACAGCATTTTGGTTTACTCTTTTTTTTTTTTTTTTTAACAGAAAAGAGTGGAAAATTCCTATTTCAAACATGGCTGTCACTCAAAAATGACCGCACATAGAGAAACATCCTCGCGTTGCCTCGTAAGAAGAAACAGTACGTTCACTTTCTACATACCCTACGCACGGACATTTTTTGGGTACCCAGGGGGTTTGTGGCTCCAGCAAGCTGGCTCCGCAAACCCCAGGTAACTCGGGCTCCCACCGGGCCTGCCCACCTGGCACACGCTGCCGGCGGAGCAAATCCTGCGTGGAAGGCGCAGCGCCCACCCCGCGACCTGCGGAACTCGGGAGCTGCTGGTTACTCGGTTTGACGTACTCGTTCCTAAGACAGCATCGGGGTTTCCCAGTCTGGCAGTTAATTCCAATGGATTCTCGCTCGTTAAGGCCGGGTCTTAAAATTGGAGCGATGCAAAAGGCCTCGAGTAAGACTTTTAGCAAGGCCTGTTGTGACAGGACAAGGAGTAATGGATTTAAACTAAAGAAGAATAGATTTAGACTAGATATAAGGAAGAAATTTTTTACACTGAGGGTGGTGAGGCACTGGCACAGGTTGCCCAGAGCGGTGGGAGATGCCCCATCCCTGGGAACATCCCAGGCCAGGTTGGACGGGGCTGTGAGCACCCTGCGCTGGTTAAAGCTGTCCCTGCTCGCTGCTGGATGATCCCTAAAGGTCCCTTCCAACCCGAACCATTCCATGATTCCATGATTCCCAGAGGCGCTGTGAAGCTGAAGCCTAAGCTCTAGTTCAAGGAGACGCTTTCAGAATTTAGGCCCTAAATTTAAAGTGCAGCGCTTAGCCAGTTTTAGGGTTTTTTTTTGCTTGCGTCGCCAGTACAGCTGGCCATCCATCAAACGCAGCTGAAACGCCAGGCCCCTCTCCCAAGCCCCCTCGCCGAGCAATAACCAGCGCTCTGGCTGCCCAAAAACTCCGCGAGAGCCTCCCCGGCCGGCTCAGGGATGCAAAAAGCCACCGAGAGCGCCGGGCTGCAGCCGAGCAGATGCCGACCCGCTGGGGCTGTGAGTCAGCTCAAACACCTCATAGAATCATAGAATCATCTAGGTTGGAAAAGACCTTTAAGATCATCCAGTCCAACCATTAACCTACACTACCAAGCCCACTCTAGACTAATCAAGGGTAGACCAGACTAAACCATATCCCGAAGTGCCACATCTACCCGTTTTTTAAACGCCTCCAGGGATGGTGACTCCACCACCTCTCTGGGCAGCCTGTTCCAATGCCTGACCACCCTTTCCGTAAAGAAATTTTTCCTAATTTCCAGTCTAAACCTCCCCTGGCGCAGCTTAAGCCCATTTCCTCTTGTCCTATCGCTAGCTACTTGGGAGAAGAGACCAACACCCACCTCACTACAACCTCCTTTCAGGTAGTTGTAGAGAGCGATAAGGTCTCCCCTCAGCCTCCTCTTTTCCAGGCTAAACAACCCCAGTTCCCTCAGCCGCTCCTCATAAGACTTGTTCTCCAGACCCTTCACCAGCTTCGTTGCCCGCCTCTGGACACGCTCCAGCACCTCAATGTCTTTCTTGTAGTGAGGGGCCCAAAACTGGACACAGTATTCCAGGTGCGGCCTCACCAGCGCTGAGTACAGGGGGACAATCACCTCCCTGCTCCTGCTGGCCACAGCATTCCTGGATACAAGCCAGGATGCTGTTGGCCTTCTTGGCCACCTGGGCACACTGCTGGCTCATGTTCAGCCGGCTATCTACCAACACCCCCAGGTCCTTTTCGGCCAGCCAGCTTTCCAGCCACTCCTCCCCAAGCCTGTAGCGCTGCATGGGGTTGTTGTGACCGAAGTGCAGGACCCGGCACTTGGCCTTGTTGAACCTCATACAGTTGGCCACGGCCCATCGATCCAGTCTGTCCAGGTCCCTCGGCGCACCCCGAGCCGGGAAGGGAGAGCAGAGAGCACCGTCCGAGCGCACAGCTCGCCGGGGACGCGCCCAACCCCGCACCAGCGCCGGGTGCCCGCAGCCGCCCCGCTCGCTGCGGGTACGGGGGGCACAGCCCGGCCCCGGTTGCAAAGCGGTGGGGGGGGGGCATCGCCCGCCCCCTCCGCCCCATCGCCGGCTGCAAGGAGGTCACGGCACAGCCCCCAGCCCCGCTGCAAGGGCACAGCCCCCCCCCCCCCCCCCCGCGGGTCCTACCGGGGTGCAGCCCCGGCGCCGGGCCAGCCGCGCCGCCCGCCCCACGTACCGGCTCGGAGCAGGGCCCCAGCTGCCAGGGCGGTGCCGAGGCCCCGCCAGCCCCCGCCGAGCATGGTGCGGCCGCCCCGCCCGGTGCCCAGGCCCGGCCCGGTTACCTCTGCTCCCCGCCCCGGGGAGGCGGCGGCCGCCGCGGCCCGACCCAGCCCCGGCCCCGGCCCCGGCGTGCGGCGGGGGCGGTGCTGCGCCCGCCCGGCCCCCGCCTTCCCTCCCCGCTGCTCTCGGCAGGCCCGGCCCGGGCGATTCGTTCAGGCCGGGTAAGGAGGCGGCCCCGGGCGCTCCGCAGCGGAAGGGAGCGGGGCGGAGGCGGCGCGGAGCCGGGCCCGGCAAGGACGCGCCAAGGGCGGCCGCGGTCCCCGGGGCTGGAGGAGGAGGAGGAGGAGGGAGAGCCGCCGCGGTCATGGGCTCCTCCAAACCGCTGTCCCGCTTCTGGGAGTGGGGCAGGAACATCATCTGCGTGGGGCGCAACTACGCCGAGCACGCCAAGGAGATGGGGAGCGCGCCGCCCCGGGAGCCCCTCTTCTTCCTCAAGCCTTCCTCGGCCTACGTGCGCGAAGGCTCGCCCATTCTCCGTCCCTACTACTGCCACAACCTGCACCACGAAGTGGAGCTGGGGGTGGTGATCGGGAAGAGAGCCCAGGCCGTGTCGCAGGAGGCGGCCATGGAGCACGTGGCGGGCTATGCCCTGTGCTTGGACATGACGGCCAGGGACACGCAGGAGGAGTGCAAAAAGAAGGGTCTGCCCTGGACCTTGGCCAAGGGCTTCGGTTCCTCCTGCCCCATCAGCGACTTCGTGCCCAAGGAGAAGATCCCAGACCCTCACAAGCTGAAGATCTGGCTCAAGGTGAACGGAAAGCTGAGGCAGGAAGGGGAGACCTCCTCGATGATCTTCTCCATCCCTTATCTCATCAGCTACATCAGCGAAATATTCCCCCTGGAAGAAGGCGACTTGATTCTGACGGGCTCTCCCGAAGGAGTGGGGTCAGTGCAGGCCAGCGATGAGATAGAGGCCGGGATAAGCGACGTCCTCTCCATGCGCTTTAAAGTGGCGCAGCAAACGCGCGGATCCTGACCGGGAGCCGGGCTGGGACCCCGTCTGCGTCGGAAGAGGCTCTTTTGGGAACATCTGGTGAACAAAGAGACTCACGAGCTGTCCTGTACGTTAAACACTTCCACGGCCCAAGCGTCGAATGGACTGTCACGCATCAAAGACACATAACCCATGAGCTCGAAAGGCGTTTGACTGAAACGGCCCCGTTTCCATGGAGGCTTTGGCTTCCTCTGAGGCTGCGAGCCCAGAGTCCAACCCAGCGCGGGTGATACCCAAACCGTACCTTGGAACCTTGAAATGGAGACAGCGTGCCGGCAGCCGGGGTGGCTGTCGCTGTGCGCTCTTCTGCTCTACTGATGCATTGAGCTTTGCCAGCGTGTTGCCTTAAAATAAAAATTATAAATTAAACCGTTACAATGGTGATGTGTAGGAGCTAAAGCTCACCCATGCTATGTAAAATCAGAGATGCGTGTGTAACAGTAAATCAAGAATTACAGCTTCAGAAATAATTTCTCTCCTTGGGGTATTCTACAATAAAAAGATGTTTGCCTTTTAGGATAGTTTCACGATTCCTCCGTGCATTTTTCAAATGTGCAAATTAAATGAGGATTGCTTTCCCTCCCACTCCAAGGGGTGTAATGCGGCAGAAAACGTGCCAGATGCTTGGCAGATTTTTTTTTTCCTAAACTGAGCTTTGAGTATGCTTCTAAAAGGAAAATAATACAAAAGATCAAGAATAAAGCAGCTCATTGGTAAAGATCACCAGTAAACTTGTCTTTACTTTTACGGATTTCAATATATTTTTAATAAAAATCTAACTGCAACAACTACCATTACTTACACAACGCAGTGCAACAGTTGGAGCTTTTAAATATTTCCAGCTGTTAAAAAGCCACGCCGTGTAACTTTGCCTGTTTCCAAACTCCAGCTGATGTAACACTCTCCACCAGTTTGCATGGCAGTGAGTTCTCTGTCATTCACTGGAGTGACAAAGTTGTAAAACAGAATTAAAAAAAACCCTCTCCCCCCAAACATCAAAACATAGCGTTCTGAAAGGTTGCACAGAACTGACTCATTTCTAACAAAAGCAGATGGATTTTTTTTTTTTTTACATATGCGCAAGCACCAAAGTGAAACACTTCATTTAGGGGAGCCAGATCTTAATAACCACTTTGCTTTTAAAAGGGCACTTGGAGGGTCTTGCAGAGAAAATTAGTGTAGCCCAAAGACAAGCACCTCTGGGAAAGAGCAGCGTGGTCCAGGATACTGCGAATCACCTGCGAAAAGAAGGCAGAACACGTTGCAGAAGAAAAATAGATATTTTTCGATCAATGGGCTTTCTCCAGCTGCGTGCATCTGCAGCACGCCGCTGCGTCCCCATATGCCACCTGCACGGGTACTGCTCCTGCAAACACGCATGCATTCGCTGCATTTTGACTTAAACCGACAGCTTCAAGCACATGTAAAAGTTCTTTGTATGATGAGGTCTAAATGCTGCGGGCGTAATTCCGATTTCAGCTAAAGGAAGCCTGCGGAGGCCAACCGAAGCCAACGTGGAGCCATTACATCTGAGCAGAACCGGCCCCTGGCTCGCAGAGGTCAAAATGCTCCTTGATTTAAGCCCGCCCCTGTCAGCGGGGAAGCTGTGCTCTCAATTTGTTGCAACTCGATGAGCTGGGCCGAGCAGAGACTTCAGGCCAAGAGAGCTGGGCTGAGCAGGGAAGTTAGGGGGAATAATTCCGAAAGAGGAAGGATAAAATTCACTTTCTGTACTGTTTCCATTTCCTCGTGCCTGTCAAACTTTACTGTCTATGGCAACAGCAACAACGCATCATCCGTAGTTTGGTCTTAAGCACTGTGTGTTGATTGCTGAGCTGAGCTGGGATTAAAATTAACGGAAGCATTCACTTCAACATTTTCCAGCCATAACGGCTAATAATCTGGAGTTGTTTATTGCTGCAACAGGAGAAATGCAGTGACCCAACTCTGGCAATGTTTTTTTGTGTGTTTAGTCCCTTGTTCCCACTCACATGAGTGGGGGGATGCGATCTTGGAGTATTGCTTCTCAAAATTCACTATTTCTGTAGTTATTTTCTCTCTGCCACGTTGCTTTAACGGGTAGGTAGTGAACCAGGGGTGATCGGAGTTCCTCAAGGCATTCTAGCCTAACAAATCCTTTGCAAGAGAAGGGCCACAGTACCTTCCCACCATTTGAAACAGGCCAACTCCCGATATGCTCAGGTGAGGACCAGTGAATGTAGCAAATACACCAGCTGCAGGGGAAGCTAGGACAGAAATAGATTAAAAAATAGGAAAGAATACACGGAGAAGGGCAAAATGTACATACCTAGGTTCGTCATGTTCAGCTAACGACAACAACTCTTCTTGGTGAAGAGAGTCCTTTCTTCTCCGCCACTTGTAGTCTTAGCTTGGTTGATCGGTTGTCAGAGGTGACCGATCACTCTGTTCTAATAAGACTTAGTCTGCCCTGAAGAAAAGAGCCTTGCAAACATCATCGCTATTTCCAGGCCTCTGCAGCTGCCAGAAGTTCCATGTTTGGACTCACCAACGTACACCACGAACCCAGGCAGTGTTTCAAAGTGGGTCTTTATTTTTTGAACTAACACAAGAGCAGCACGAAAGTAGCAAGGCAGTTAAAAACACAGAAGCCTAGCAGATCTCTCTTGTACTGTTTGTTATTTCTGTTTTTTTAAAATATATTCTAAACTGAGTGAAGAAAGCTTCCATCCCCTTTGTAAGGGGAGTAGAGCTAACTTTTCTTAAGCTGAAGCCCTAGTACACTTTTTAAAGTACAATCACCTGCTAAAGATCAACAAAGAAGCCCGTTTACAGGGATTAGTAATGCATATTCATTCTTTCTTTACCATCAGAACATACTTAGCAAAATACAACGACAACTGCATTCTACCTCTAATACTACAGTGAAGAAACAGCCTTTGTCCTAGCTGTTATCAAGCCAGGTAGTGTAATCTCTCATTTCCAGTCTCTTTTCCCAACAAGCTCTGACTGGCCTCTATAGGGTCTGCCAGTTTGCATGAAAGCACATTCACTTTCAGTCCGGTTCTCCAACTGGGTGACAAAGTAACCTGTAAAAATAATTAAGGGTGTTTGTTTTTACTGCTGTATAGCACTTTGAAATACATTATTTTCAAATATCACACAGCATGTTTAGTTGACAGATTTGGTTATACGTATTTTACATTATTTTATACATGAGCACACACATTTTATGCTATATACCTGTCACTACTGAAGTAAAACACTTTCATTTTTGGGGGGAAATAGAGGCAGAGGGTGGGGAAGATGGGAGAGTAAGAATAGTTTTGCTGAGAAGGGCAGGTTTAAAAACAGGGAGTCAGTTTAGAGTTGTCCTAGAACAGGCAGTTCTGTGAAAAAGGAATCCGGTCCAGTATAGAGCATGTAATTAAAAAAAGAATATTGCAAGCAATAGCAGACCGTTTAACAATTGCTCCAGGTGTGTAAATCTAATATTGTTGCTTTACGGAGAATTGCAGATTTTAGACATACCTAATCACATTATTTCCAAAAATACAGGTAACAAGAACTATACTTAGGTAACCCCATATACCATACCACCTATTACATACATTGACTGGGCCTTATTCTTGCAAACTGATAGTGTTAACTGTTCGTTATAAACCTACAGCTATAGAAGTCAGTGACTAAATTGTGTATAAATGCTTTTGAAATGCCAGCTCCTTAATGGGCATTGGCTAAGAGCAGTCTGTGTCTTTCATAGCTTGCCTGAAAGAGGCCTGCGAACCTGATCCTGCAGGTACATCCCCTAATGCTGGAATTCCGACAAAGACTATTTGCTTGGAATATTCAGAATATGTACAAAAACTAATCCTTATTTTAAAAAGTTCAGCAGAACTGACATGGAATTTTTCAGTACTAAATAGACTAATGAATGGGAAACAGCAACTATTTTAAATGAACATTAAATACTGACTTTAAAATAAATCTTGCTTCGTTCCAGAAGAAGTTGCCATTTCAAGGCAGTCTTCTTGTCTTCTGCTAGAGTGAGGAACTCATGGACCTGTTAATAACAGGACATCACGGAACACTTCTTCAGCATACAGTTATACCAACATCTCCACAACAAAATGATGATGAAAAGAGCATCTTATGCTTTTTTTTTTTTTTAATATACATTTCTAAGCTGTATTTTCCCTCTTAACATAGTGCTTGGTGTAATATAGGTACCAAGACAATCAGATTAATCAGAATAAATTGCACGGTGTTTGAGAACCAAAATTAGGGAATTCCAACCGTGTTCTCAGAAAAACGTAGATTAATTAAAATAAAGCGGTATTCTGAATAGGGCGTTCACTCTTACATTTAACACATTTCTTCTTATTAGCAGCTACTGACTTCTAACTTTTGACTTGTTAAAAAGCCATGTGTGTATATATCCATACACAATTTTTTTAACTGGTGTACACACACATGAAGAACATTTACATATATTTGTAATTTTCATCAGGCCTCACAGAGCAGATCAAATAAGAACAACCTAATTCATTTCTACTTACTGTGCAGCCTAATGTTTCCTCAGCTACACAGTCAGACAGGTAACAAGAATAAAGAGTGCCTGTGTGATCTGTCAGATCAACGAGTATGTCAAAGCTTGCAAAAGTTGACTTTGAAACTGGAGAGATGTCACTGCAGAAAGTGCACGTGTTTGACGTTTCATTCACCAGAAAACGGCATATTGAACTGAAACATAAGAAGATAATTAATGCATATATGCAATTCCTCCTTGTTTGAAACCATTTTCTAGACTGAGATTTCCCAAGAGGCTTTTCCTCTTTAAAAAAAAAAAAAAAACAACTTAATCTTCTAAACTCTTAAGTCCATCTGAGACAAAATGGCCTCTTTCTTCTTCACTCCTCTAGGACTAGAAAGCGCAAGTCCGTGATAAAGCCAACTCTTCTGCCTTGCTACTTAGAATCATAGAATCGTTTAGGTTGGAAAAGACCTTCTGGAAGTCTACGCAACAGAAATTCACATGGTGTCTTCCAGAGGAGTCTTATTTCTTGTCCGGAACTGGACTAAAATATTGTTCCATCTAATTTGGGTCAGGGGAAGAAGGATAAGCACTTTTTAATAAAAAATTAAAACAAGCAGTTGCTTACCATCTGTTGCGAATAACTTTAGATGCATTATCATCAATGTCCAGTGTAGAAACGTAGCCATAAATAATGCCATAGACTGGTTCAAGTTTCCCATCGCTCTGTAAAGCTTTTTCTTTCAGCTGTTCCACAGTATAAACATCAACTATACTCTCCACTAAAAGTTTAAAAGACATGTTAAGTGTGTCTGAGAAAGAAACAACACAGAAAAGCAATAGCAAAAAAAGATCTTAAGGTAATAAAAAGGAGAGGGTTTGATCTAAAGCACCAGAAAAGCCCCACACACCTTCCTTTTGAAGCAGGCTTATCATTTGGGGACAAAAAAATAAAACAGAACAGGAGTCAAATCAGGAAAATATCTAATACTTAATCTTTGTATCCCCCAAAATGAGTTTTTGACAAAAAACTTTCCCTCTCCATTTTTTGTACTTATTCAAGGCAGAAAGAACATGCCAGGCAGGCTGCAAGCAGGCATAGTCACCAACCCTGAAGATACATAACTGATATTATCTGGGGTAGCCCCGGTAACTACAGTCCAAACTCTAAGTATTCAGCCAGGCTATACCTTAGTTTTGTTTCTGTGAACACACAGAGCACAAACTTGAAACTTCCACCGCAGTGTGAAATTACACCGTATAGTTAAATAAAAAGTGTTTGGATCCATGCTTACAGTTCATGGATTCTTTTGGCTGCTCCTCCATTTTATCACGCAAAGCTCCTGATTGCGCGCTCTCTTTTATGAAGCCGAGGAGAACATTTGCTTCTGCTGTTTCTTGAAGATGTATTTTTAAAAGTTATTAATATATGTAGCATGTAAAAATAAAAGCATAATTATATTTTACAACTTTTTATTCTGGTAGCACCAACACATTGTCTCTTGGAATTAGCCAGGAGATGCCTTTGTCTTTTTTACTTTAACTGTTAGTCCTACATGGAATATATGAAGGCTACTTAGGTAAAATTTAAACAAAAACAAAACAAACAAAAAAAAAAAAAAAGAGGGAAGGGTGGAAGCCAAAGCATAAAAACATTGGCCACTACATAACAGATTAGAAGCAGGGAGCTTTCTGAGGCAGGCAGGCAGAAGAAATCAGACCTCTAACAGATTCATTCATGCATTCTAGTCTGTAATGATTACTAATACCAAAGCAATACTTCAACAGCTCTTACCTGGATTAGTTGTAATGATGGTTTTTGATATCACAGTCGCAGTCATACAGTTCCTAAATTTGTCAAAATTTATTCTCACATCTGATGCAAATATTACTGTGCACAAAAGAAACCACCCCATGAAACTGTTACTGTAGAGTAAGTATCACATTAAGAACTACAGTAAAAACATAAAAAAACAGAGTATTATACCTGTTTCTCGTGGGATCCAATTCTGCGCAAGCTGGATAGATTCATTATCCCAACTAAATTAAAAAAAGTTAATGTATCAAAACATTTTTGAAACAGCACTCAAACTGTTTAGTACTAAACTACTAAATGTTATAATTAAATTGGTCAAAGGGAACACAACTCCTTTGCTACAGGTGCGTGCAAATGAAATGCCATGTACACCCACAGGCATCTGGTTTGCAGCCAGCCAGGATGCTTTATGTATGGTCTAATACAGTCCCTATTTTATCCCATGCCAAACAGGATAAAATAAGAGGCTATTAGATTATTCAAAATGATCCAGTGCAGAATATACCTGGAAAAATACTGTGTGTATTTCAGAGCTTTGACAAAAGTAAGTTCTAACTAAAGCAAATCACTGTTAAAATAACTGCTTATCAGCTAGGCCTTTTCTGCGGGAACAAGGTGATCGCTCGCATCACTAGGCCAGGTGTTCAGCCAGCTTTCCAGCACTGGAACCCTTGTAACTGTGGATGATGAGACTAGAGGGAGGACAGCGGTATCCCTCAAAAATGGTAATTTGATGGTTAGGTCCCTTGATAAAATCTCATTTAGTTCCTCCTAAGTTTGGATGGCAAGAATACTGCCAAAGCACAGTTTTGTTCTGGTGAGGGGTTTGGGGTTTTTTTTCCCCTTAATCCTTGGGAAAAGATTTAAGGTATTTACTTTTCATTGCTCAGCCACCTCTTCACTGATGGCCTCTGAAATATCATCACTACAATGCTGTTGCTGAAAGATTTCCTGAATCTCTGCCTCTACCTAGGCTCCATGAAAGCGCAAAAGGCAGCGTTTAGGGTAACCGCAGTGCCACCACCTAGTCTCCACTTCCGAGGGCTCCTGAAGTACACAGCTCTGTATCGCTACGCACCAGCACTGAAACAAGAGTCCTGGAGCTGCTGCTGCAAATTAACATTGGTGGCAGCTCAAGGGCTAGAAAACTTCACACCATGGATGCTTATTAGCGTTCATGTGTACACATTAACTGTGTTAAACATTACACCGAATGATAATACAGTTTCTAACCCAGACACAAAGTGCAATGCTATCTTGCTACTTCTATCTAGGGAACAAAGGTCATTTCAACCAACGGACAGCAGACCCAGCTCAAACAAATACCCACGTAACCTTGCACATGACAAGCCATGAGTTTATTGAACAAATTATGGGCAAAACGCAAAATTCCTGTGTAAACAAACCACTATTTACATGCATAAAAGGTATGGATGTAATCCTGTTTGTAAATGGGGTGCAGTTTGAAAATATAGCCAAAGTAGTATCAAAATGTTTCCCCACTATTTTAAGCACTTAAAAAGTATTTCAACCTTTTTCCATTCCACTTGTTAATTCTGCTTGGCTTTAAAAATGAAGCATGCTGCTCTTTTCCCCCCGTAGTTTGTGGAAGAAATGTACTGCCTTTGCAGCTGTTTTTAAACGCCATTTCCTGAATTAGTTCAAATTGCCACATTAAAAAAAATGTAACTCTTTGGAAATAAGCTTCATTTTGCCATTCATGAGCTAGCAGTCTGTCAGCAAGTCATAAAACTAGACAATATAGGTAAGGTCACTCTAATGAATCTCTTTAAACCCCTGTTCAGTGTACATTGCTGCCTCATCACAGTTGCAACCCAAACAACAAAGCATTTAAATTGAAAGACAGTGTTAAACCAGTATGTATCAGTTAATTTCTTTACCTATTCTTGCATTAATTTGTGTATTTTAGTGAATTCAAAAAACGTTTTACCATAGTATTGGAAAAGACATCTCTGTTTCATCATACAGCTTTACTTCACACCTCTGACCTTTTCTTTTGTCTGAAGTCATAAAATACTTTGGCTCCCCAACCTTTAAGAAGAAAGAGAAGCAGTCACTTTTCCTCTACTAAGTGCTTAGGAGACTAAAAGCGATAACCAAGAAAACAGAACATTTAAAAAAGGGGGGGAAAAAAAACCCCTGTAGACCACCAAAAAAACCCACAAACCCCATGTACACTACTAAAAATTTAACAACAGTAATTTTACTTCAAGATAGAGGGACACATTTTATTCTATAAAAAACTGTGGTTTACAAATTTCAAGTTATCTACTGCTTGCACAAAAAGACAACTGATGTAGGACATTTCCATTCCCTTAATTTCCCCCCGCATGTTGTTGATAAAAATCTCATCAAGTGGCTTGTTTGGTTATTGTAACTCAGCTGGCGTGACTGCCAACCTAAGCAAACAAACAAAACCAGTGACTCCTGTCCACTACGAGTCCCAAAATCCATATTCACACTGAAGTCAATTAAGTTACCCATGGTGTAGTAGAAAAACACTACTCTGTTGTGGCTCCTTGACTTACTGACATTACAGCTGCAAGCACATTAAGGATTCTGCCATCGAGGCTCTGTCCGTTTGCAGTGATATCACCCAGTGAATAATAGTCCTGAGGGTCCTTGACAGGCAGATGCAACAGAGAAAGTAGTTTGGTGTCCATTTCATAGCAGGAAGACGTTTTGACCACGGAATGGTTTTCACTGAGCAATAATTTGTAGCAACTAGATAGTATGCACAAAACAAATCACATCCATCAACGTTTCGCTCACCAATATATTAACAGTGTCAAATGTTAATTCAATTCACATGAGAAAATGACTGCTGATTTATTCCTTTATTGTTTTCCCTAAAGATAGGGAAAAGTTGGAATTAATTTGTTCTAAAATTACTTTTTCAAAATTATATACTTTTCGCTTGCAGAAGACTTATTATTGTGTACTTTATACTTATTTAGAATTGAAAAGCCAGCATGAATTGCTGGCAATGTACAATACATATTTGTATGTCTTTCAGCCCTTATCAATCACTAAAAATAAAATGAATTCTGAAATCCGGATAGTTGAGAGGTTTTGGCATCGTGACATGATAAGACACTGCTATGGTCAGACTGGATTTGGTAAGGTTCTTTCAAAAGCAATAGCTCAATGACCTCAGTAATATTTATAATGCAATGTTAGCCAGTGGAAATAAGATATATTGAGTATGTTCTGGATAAATGTATTTTACAACTGCTTATGAAATCTATAGTTTTAGAGAAGAGCTCCTTTCCTCAGTGAAGTCTCTGAACCTGACATTTGTTCTTTTACTTCTTTCTGCTTGGCCAGAAAGTGTATGTAACTGCTACAGCTATACATTTGCTACAAAGCTTAACAGATGATCAGTAAGCAAGAACGTAAAACTTCTAATTTGCCAATTTAACATGCATATATGCAATATTCTTATGACTGCCATATGATTAAAAATATTAGAATATGACCAATTAGGAAAGAAACCCTAATTAAAGAACAGGTGTATTAGTCTATCTAACATCTACATCTTAGATATCCCAGATAAATTAAAACATATCTAAATTATGACTCGCAATGTTAGTTAGTTTCATACACCGGTTCAAATCATTTGGATTTTAGAGAATACACTGAAAGACAACATATTATATACGTTGCATGATACAAAAGGAATGGCAATGCCTTACCAAATAAGTAACAAATAGCACCACAGTGTATTAAAATACCTTCTAGATAAACATGTCATGTGAGTAGATTTTGATAAGGATATACTGCCTATAAAGAAGTCATGTCTGATAAAACACTTTGGCAAAATCAAATCAATTTCAAACAATTTTAGTGGACTTGACTCAAAGAATGAAATTTACTCTGTTTAGTTACAAAGAGCATTATTACTTCATGACAAAACTGCAAAGACCATATACTGAGAAATAGATTCTCTTCTGAGATTATTTGACCATACATGGTTGAACACAGGGAGGAAGGTACAGCTACATTAAGACGACAAACCCCAAATACTTCTACCAGTTGGTAAATTCTGGAAAGAACTACCAGTCTATGCTTTAAATTTACCTAGGAGTGACAGGGTTGAATTTTTCTTCCCTTTCTGCTTCCTTTGACTGAACTAAAGGATTTTCAATTGTAACTAAAATAAAAACATTGATAAGTAACGTTAGAAAATGGAATAGATACATACAAAGAGAAGTGGCTTTTAAAAATGGTCACTTTCAAGGTTGATATGGAAAGGAAAAGATAAGTGCAGTAACTACTGCTAAATGTTTTTGTACTGAAAACTCTGTCCAGACAGCTCCCATTATAGCCAAAGTCCCACAGGAGTCCTCAAGACATTTAATGGAAACAAAATGACACGGAGTTCTCGTGTGTATACTCTGCATAGTCACAAGTTTTATCCAAACACTGGGATCTAGCAACCATGGGCAGCAAAGCCTTTCTATTAACAAGGTAAAAGCACAGCCTGCAAATAAATACAAGATTGTTGTTGTGTTTTTATGAACAACCGTAGTCAAGTCTATAACTAAATGAGGACAAAGAAAAACATCAAACTACTTTGAAGAGTTTATTTTTCGTAATTTATAAGAACTGAATATAGTGTAAGAATTTAGATCAATTAACTATAGATAAGTTCTGGTTGGCTGCAGTCCGTGGATTTGTATCTAGTCTTTTTGTTGACATATTTACTGGTTTTGAATTTAAATCCTCGAAGTCTTATTCCTTTCCTCTTTATACTTAACGTAACTGAACAATTTGTTTCCAATTAGACTGTTTTCTGAGTCCTCAGAGAAAAATATAGCAAAGCCACAAACACATAACACTGATTTACTGGGAAAAAAACACATTCAAACAGAAACATGTTAAGAATAAACTCCAACGTACCACAGTCACCAACTCTGAAGCTTTCTGAAAGTGATCTAATATACTCTTCTCTGCCCCAAGAATTTACATTTATGAAATAAGTCGGTGAATCGCGAATAGTAAAACTGAAGGTGTATCTTTCGGACCCAATGTCTGCAAAAATAAACGGCGCTATTACAATTCATTAGCACAGCTTGATTTCAGTCTAGAATATATGTATAAAACCTGTTATTTTGAGGCTTTCCTAGATTTTGTCCTGAGTTTACTACCCGCAATCTGGCGAGCACCGCTAGAGGCCAGCAGGCCATGCAGTAAGCACACCGGTGCTGCTGAACGGGGTTGGCTGCAGCTCACGCTGTAGTTGCACCTGTATCATCCCACCCACGTCCGCTTACCACTTAACTTTAGGCAGCACCATATAAACTTACAGATCTAACACAGGAGAAATAAAAGAACCGCACCATGCTACACTCAAGGCGTGGACAAGCGCGTAAACCGGGCTAACGCGTGAAGCAACGCTATGAACGAGTGTACATTCTAGCCCAAATTTTGTAGCGGGTAGGCTGTCTTTAGATGGCCATGCCCATGTACGAGACCACCGTGGTGACATACGAGGCTGCCGATCACAGGCAGTATCGCTGTCCAGATAGTACCACGGGGTTTAAGTGAATAAAGCAAAGTGTTTCCAGCTCTGTGGAAAGTTCACGATCAAGAGGGTATCAGGCTCTGAAACACGGCGCTCCCTTTTCTCTTACAGCTAATTAACAAAGCTTTCCATGGATCATAAGCATTATGCAATATGTAGTTTTTAAATTAGCAGTGAAAACCGTATAGCGATCTGCACAGAGGAAGCATAGTCTGACCGCAGTTCCATGGAGGCATAAGCACGAACACCACATTTTCAGACTATGTAGAATTTTTTTGCTGCTGATGATGACCGCCTTCTAAAAACCCATGGCTAGAGCAGCTGGGCACGATGACCACGCCAACAGAACAGCCGAGCGCTTCACACAGAGCTGGGATGGCTCTCTGGGGCTGCAGACGCTTCCTAGCAGCGTCTGTATCAACCCTAAGCTGCGGATACGTTATTTCAATTTCCAGCTAATGCTGTATTAACAACGCATTATTCCCATTTTTTCCTTAGGAGTATACAGTAAGATGAAGCTGGTGCTACTCAGACCAGAAATTACTTGTTTCACTCCTCAAGACATCTCTTTAATGCTTCTGTTTTAAGAGAAAATGAATATGAAGGGACCAGATCAAATCCAGCAGGATTTATGTAAAAGTGGGTTCACATCAGTACCATCTTCTTCAGACCCTGAAACACTTCCATGATGGAGTTTTTCCAAACAAATTCTAATTGATAAGGTTTAGCCAAACTAATGCTGCTCTTTCATTTTGGTTCTCAAACACACACAAATTTTTTTGCGCATTTTTATCCTATACATTTTACATTAAGAAGTCTGTTTATCATTTAAATATTGATTTCAGTCATATATGCCAAATTATAACGTATAAGAAAATGAAGTAAAAACAGTTAAAAGGGACTGTACTTTTTCTGTCTGGAAAGCCTCTGACATCTGTTTTCCCAATAACCACACCGATTACATTCTAAAAAAATAAAAAGATTATAGAATACAAGTATTAAACACAGATGTATATGATGAATTAGATTTCATGGACTTGTACTCTACTGATGATAATAAACATATTTCTGACTGGTAATCATTTTAATCTATTTATTCCACGGTACCATATGAACTAAAGACTAACACATAAACATACAATTTTACTTTAAGAAAAAGAGTGACTAATAAAAATATTAAAAGAAATACATCTGTTTCTGCTTGTAAAGACAATGGGAGGACAAAAGTTCACCCAAAGCGCTCACAGTTTTGGCTGTTCTACAGCAATCTCTCCTCAGGTAGGCAGCAATATTGTTGTTTCACGCTCTCTGCACAGGTCTCGGATCTCCTTAAATGCACCAGGATTTATTTTGCAGTTAAGCATCCAAGGTTTCCCCAGCTGTCAGCACCGAGATACACACGTGGACATCCGCAGGGAGGGCCATTTATCCTATCCTCATCTAAGCAATATACATTTCTACAGGTGCCTCTTTCTTGCTGGCTGCCTCTCAACCGACTACAGAGGGAGCTTAGGCGATGAACTCTTGACGATTCAAAATAAAATCTTATCCTGCTTTACTAAACCTGTATTTATTATGCAAAAGCACCCCAGGCTCAACTGTCAAACAAAACTACTAGGAGCAAACACACACAGGAAGAAAGATATATATAAACATATATATTGATAATATATAGCTGTGTGGTGGGTTTTGTTTTGTTTTGTTTTTTTAAAAAAAAAAGGTCCTAAAGGTGGTCCTCAGTGTGAGAGAGGAGTATTGCAGTGCTAGTTTGGGATTTAAGAGGTAAGCAATGAAAGCTGGTATGGTAACAAGGACTGGAAGGAGAGACTGACATTGCAATACTACAAGGGTCCTTCAAAACACGAAGTGTGCCACACCTCTTCCACTTCACCCGTGCACGCACTTGCAGCGCTGCCTGCCTTTCTCGTTCCAGCGGGGGAACGGCAGCAGTCAGCTAGCGAGGGGTGGGTAACAATTTAATAACCCACACAGGCTGAGTTTTGCACCTATTCACAAAGCGACACAACCTGACTGACTTCACTGCAACAGTATTGACGCGTGCTCAAAAATTAGATCTCATGCTCCCGGTTTATTTTGAATCACTAGATGGAGCAAGGTAACTGTCTTTTCCTGCAGCGATGGCAATGAACTCATTAAGAGGCCAACACATGTACAACAGTGTAATATCCTAGTTCTTCCAATCTTTCTAACAGAATACTTTCTATCTGTCCACAACTTGTTAGTGATTTAAATTAGGATTTTATTTTTCTATTTTTGGTTTTGTTTCTTAAAAAAAAAACAACCACAAAAAAAATTCCATTAAATCAGAGTGCAACATACCCTGTATCTCACCAGCAGTCAGAAGAACTGGCATTTAGGATGACTCTTCACATGAGTTAAGCTAACGTAAATCTGCAGTGTCCCAAAGAGATCTCCCCTGTCCCTGCTGCAAATATATTCACCTCTCTTGTGTTAGCACTAAGCCTGCACAGCAAGCTGGCAGAAGGAAGTGACCTGGCTGGAAACTATTTTGGGGGGAGTGGGGAAAGAAAGGGTAGAAAAACTTCCAGAGATCATTTCCTTGATCAGTTTATTGTGCAACTACCCAAGCACCAGTTTCACCAAAAGAGGAGGAGCGCAACACACCCGCAATGAGGAAGCGGGCCACGCTGCCTTTTTTGGCAGAACATTGCTTAAGGCCGCTCAACCAAATCATGAGGCTACAGCATTAACACAATTGATCTATTTCATTTTTAAAAAATAAACTGCAAAGTAAAAAAATATGACATCGAATGAGTGTGCTCAACTGTTTTAAAGTCCTAAACATGTACCAATCGTTCTATCATGAGATACTAGTGCACTTTTTTACAAAAATACTTTCTTTACTATAAGTTGCTACTTGCAATACTCAAGATTAGTTTTATTTGTAAAATAAAAGCTTTTAACTGAGTTAGTGGATCACTGTATTTGGGAATAACTGTGAATGACAGGTTAAATTGGCTTTGCTGGAGACCAGGAGTTTATAAGAAGTTGGGAAGAATATAAAATGCCACTGTGAGGGCATATAAAATTCCCTCTCCTAGTTCACCCCTTTTCTGTGATTTCTCTTTCAGTTGTTTAAAATAAACGAGAAAAAAGGGCTAAATTGTGCCCCTCCCAGATAAAAAGCTGTGGGAACAGGAAGACTCCCTGTTTTCACGCTCTTCCCAAGCATCAGGACTTCCACAGGGCACACAGCTCTATAGACATGCATCTGCTTTAAGGTGCGTAGAGAGATACGGCTGCAACATCGCACCACAGCTCGCAGCGCATCCATGTGGAAATGCTGCCTCTCCGGTTTGCTCTCTGGTCTCCAGCTCCCAGCAGCACTGAACACTCAGGAGACACGTTATCGCTGGTGGGCTGCATGGTGAAGGGTGGGAAATGCTGCCACAGAGAATAACGTAGCCTTCTCCCTCCCATATTAAAACATAACCTTGGAGAGCAAAGAATGAAAAATGGTGCCCCTCCCAGACTTCCTATTTTTTATTCAACCATCTAAAACCCAAAAGAGAAAAATACTGAGTTTTACAGAATGCTCCCCTGTTCAGCTCTTACTCCAGTGATGGTGGTCCTCACTCATATCAGGACAACAATAACAACAACAACGAAAAAAATCATACTCAAACACCTGTATGAATCTACCAACTACAAAGCTTTGCCGTTCATTAAGCTTACTTTTTGGTTCATCCTACTCTCCTGTACTCCCACAAGCAAAATTCTTAGTTCCTCATAAACTGGTAACTGCAAAACCTGCTTTTTGTTCTAAAGAAGCAGAAACAATCCTATTGGACGTGTAATTGTGAGATTTTTATCCCATTAAAACACCACACCAGTCAACAAGAGTTTTGTCTGAATAAGTCAGGACGATGTTATTAGCTCAGAGGGATCGAGCACACAAGTCAAGGCTGCAGGACTGGGCCTGATGTTCACAGCTTGTGGCGAAAGACTATTGTAGGTTACAGATGTATTGTGACTACATAATGCTGACTCTGTACATGTCTTTACTAACTCAGCATCCATTTAAAACATTACAAAGAAGCCTCTGATGCTTTCAGACCTCAAATTGTCCAGCCAGTATCTGTAGTTGTGCTATCCACATACTATGGACAGCAGCAGCATCGATTTTCATTTTGCTGGTTTATACACAAAGAAGGTAAGGTCCTTTATATCTAACAATTATACTAATGCTATTAGTATCTAACTACACGTCAATTACATAATTTTGCAGTAATATAATACAGTCACATACAATTTCATTTGAGAACAACAGTACTATGTCTATGAGACTTACAGGACGAGCGAGGTTTGGATGCAGATCTGAAAGCGCAACAAAGTCCCGGCTTGAACTAGAATAAGCCATTCTTTACCTGTAACTTGAGAAAACTAATTTAGATTTTTTAAAAATCTAAACCAATCACTTAAAACTGTTCATAGTGAGAATAACAAGTTATTTTTTAATGCAAATGTTTTGACCTAAATAGCATCTGTCTTCAATGAAAAGCCTTTCAAGCCATTTGAAGTAGACAATTCTTTATTGTTTGCATTTGGCGATGCAAGTTATGAATTTTACTATAACTCCTTTACCTATGCTTCTCAAGTAAAGGTCTGTAATTATTATTAATTTATTTATTCAGCGTTAAATGACTCCATTAGGACCAGCCTCTGAAAAATATTTACCCTCCTTCTCCTGTCTGGGAAGTCCAACTGAATTTAATGAGGCAGTTCATATATAAGAGGCCATTTACATGGGAGGAAAGAAAACTGTTGGGTTGCAAACCACGTTAATTGAGGTTTTGGACTTTAATATTAAACTACTTTAAAATGTGAGTTCATTCCTTCCTCAAAGCAGAAAAGTTTTGAATGTATTAAAATAAAATGTTTAAAAAACAGTTATTTTCAGGCTGCCAACGTAGCATTACTGTCCATTCCTGTGAGATATTGCGCACTCAAGTCCTCTCTATTGATGCCAAAGTCGGGCCATGGACACTTTGTTAGCCCATCTGAATGCCTCTTATTATTTCATGGGTACCCTCAGAGACATTATTGATATTTAGCAAATAGTTGTCAGATTCTACTTTTTTGTAAAAGGAACCATCAAGTTGTCCAAATCTTAATAACCTTTGATATGAGAGAACTGCTGACATTTTTCAGAGGATGCCTGTTCAAACTTTACAACAAAAGTCTTGAATGGCTTTCGCAGTCTTTATACCGGGCACCTTGTGTGAGAATTGTTAACCATTTCATTGGGCATTAGTATAATGACCTGTTGAATGCAGTAGAAAAGAAATAGACAATCTACACTTTTTAAAAAGTAAGCAGTTATCTGAGAGCAAAGTGATTTCTCTAAAAGAGCATTTCAAACTAAACTCTCACAGAAAGATATCCCAAATTTGCCTTACGAAAACCTACTGAACAACGCGTCCCTCAAACCTATTCCCATCCCATTATATGGAAGAATCCACGTTCATTTACGTAGGAAAGTCACCTCACCCCCCCCCCCCCAAGGCATTTTAATATTCTTGTCTCAAAAGAAGTTAAATATTGTTAAATGACATACCTCACGCCACAGCGGAATCGGGTTAAAGAAAACAGCGCTGGGAACACACGTATCAAAGGAAGATTAGAGGGGTAATTTAGGATTTAAAATGCTACAGGCCCTGACAGGGGAGGCCGCAGCACGCGATTGCACCCCTCACGTACCTGCTCAGAGGCAGGGGCTGAGCTCCCAGGACAGCCGAGGGAACTTTCACCACCACCCAGGATCAGACCTTCTTCTGAGAGAACGGACAAGATGGAAATCACAATAAATAAAAGTATGAAGTCTTTGGCACCACCACCCCATCCCAAACTGGTGTCTGGCACCAGATGAGCTGGCACCCCCAAAGCCAGGCCGGGCTCTACACTGCAAAGAGATTTTTTTCTTGCGTGGGCCCATCATCATCCTCATTTCTTTCCCTGCCCAAGCCCAAGCAATGCATGGCGGCCATCCCACACAGGCAGGGACAGCGTCAGCTTGGAGGCTGGGCAGGCAGGAGCCCTTACCACAGCCCCAGCTACCACCGAGGGGTCTCAGGGGAGACACAGACCAGCCGGGGTGGGAAGGGAGCGCCCTGAAGGGAAGGCGTGAGGTGCTCAGGACAGGTAGACAAAATGGCGGCGAGCGCCGTGGGCGGGAAAAGGACTTTGCATGGGCGTGAGGGGGAGCGGTGTGAGGGCGGCCAGGGCTCCACACAGCAGGCCTGGGGCTCGGAGGAGGGCTGCCAAAAATAAAAAAAACCACCAGAAATGCAGAGTCCTGGGGCTTTTACGTGCCTGAGTAACCTGAGGTACCTGAGTACCTCTGGGCTCAGCCCAGAGGGATCAGCTGAGGGCACGGCACCGTCGGCTTCAGTCAGCAAGCTCTGCGCCAGGTCCAGAGCTGAGGGTTCAGGGCTTGGGTTTCAGTTTTTGTGAGTCCTCTGATCTGTGGGGCTTTACCCCCATCTCCCACCATCACTGCCCCGTCGCTCCCTCGGGGGCAGCAGCTTCATCCCGACATACGCAAGGTTTCCTGGGTAGGATGTTAATTTGAACCGCCTGATTGCATCTTTTGCTTGCTGTTCTAACAAAATTCCTGTATTTCCTTGCAGTGCTACTCCACAGCAGACCCTGGAAGATTTTTTCCTAAACAAATGCACTCAGCAGGATCGCTAGCAGGTCCCAAGTCCCTGGACTTAACGATGCCGATGAAGCACCAGCCCAGGAGTCTAAAGTCAGGCTTATTCTGCTACAATTATACAACAAATATATACAACACACCAGCAAGACAAAGCAAATTTCAGAAAGCTTTGGAGGAACAATTCCCTTTTTTTTTTTTTTTGTGGTAGCTCTAAAGAAAAACATATTGCAGCCTGTATTTTATAAACGAAACAAAATTTATGTTTTAAGATATTATTTGTATTGATTTGCCCACAGCACTACTGGGTTTTCAGGCCCTGCAGAAGACTGGAGCGAGCCATTTTGTCCATTTATATTGCATATAAAATTATTTTTTATAAAATCGATACTCTTCACTTCTGTATCATAAAAAATTTTACTCCTGATGAGTAATTTTTTGACCTCAAGGTCACGGCTATTGAAGTTTTTAGTGTAGCCTGACAAATTCTCCATGTTGACTCCATATTACAGGATCTTTCATTTCTTCAATTAAACAGCTGAAAATGGATACCACCCGTGCTCTCATATTTATTGTGTCACTAAAGTCCATGATAATTACACCGTGCTGATGACAAACGGCATGCCAGAGAACTGACAGCCTGGGTGGTTTCTTTGTTTTTTTTAGGTCACCTTTTATACAGCATGATCCATGGATCTAAATTTGTTCCATAGGTTTGAAGTCTCCAGTAAACAGAATGAGGTAATTTTTTTGTTAGTTCTGTTGTTTTAATTATCTCAAGCTAATGAACAAGCAGAAGATAATGAACATGGTGATGGGATCCTAATCAGATGGAGAGGAGAACTTGTACACTAGCTGGAAAATGCTGGCAAAAGTACAGGTCTCATTCTTACTACCATGACTGCAAGGTAAACCAGGAAAAAACACAAACCAAACCTGAAACGAGCTCTGCGGAAGGTGATAAAAGCAGGACTGCAGCCTGGAGCAGGCATGGAGCCTGCATGGAGCCATTGCAGGCATGGAGCTTGACTGGTATCTCAGCAAGGTTTTGGTGGGACGTAAGCACCTGCTTAAATGGAACCTTGCTGAACTGAGCTGGGATCCTGTGCTGCCACAGTCACCACTTTCATTAGGTTTTGTCCAGGCTGAGCTGCTTTTCTCCCACAGGCACAAAGGGCAGGTGAAACCCGAGGCCGCCGGTGTCCCATGTTGTTTCTTTTCAAAGCCACCAGAACAAGGATGCTGTTGTGCACCGCTCCTGCTCCTCGGCATCCCCATAGCTTCGGCAGACATCTAATGATCGGGTGGTTTTGCTTTATGGTTTAGTCCCGCTCCCATTTGCAATCTGCCCACATTTTGAAAAAAAAGCTGCTTTTTACTTCCCCATGATAGCTCCTCCTAGGAAGATGTTATCAGGACCAGCATGAAGGGATGCCCCGATCTGGCCACAGGCACAAAGACAGTGGACATGAGACCGGAGTTATTTCCCTGGCAGATGTGATTAGATGCTGAATTTCTAACTTGCAGATACTGAGATGAGAATTCATTTGATTGACATACCTGTCTCACAGTGATGCTGTGACTTCTGCCACTCGTACAGCACATGGCACGACGGGGGACAGTCAGCAGTTTGGACTCCTGTAGGTTACTGTAAACAAAGAACATCTTTATTTGTGCTTATAATAAACAAATGTCTGACCTGAATGGCTCCCACTAGTTTACAATGTCAGCTGATTCTCCAAGTTAGGAATTTTTAATACAAACACTGAAGAGAGCCTGGAAAAACAGAAGTTACTCAACTTGTACTCAGCTTTACTCAACCTTTCCTCCTCAGTTGACCTCAAAGTGGTCTCTCAAAGAAATCAGCATCGTTATCTCCCTTTGACAGCTGGAAAAACAGAGGCAAGAAAAGGAGCAGAAGCAGTTTCCTGAGGGCCAAGCACCACGCAAGGACCTGCTCCCCTCTCCAGCACTAGCACCAGCCCCTGCGGGAGGGCAACAATATCGATTTAGTATTTTTTCTGATCTAGTGCTTGATCCCTGAAAGGGCTGAGTGATTTTTAACTCTCCAGCACTTCAGCGGCACTTAGCACTCTGCCAGATTCAATCTGTGATTAGCAGAGACTTCCCATACATGGCTGCAAATTGCACAGTCCCTGCTAATTAGGCCTTCATGAATGGATTTATTTAAATTACACTCATTGGCATGGTCAAGGAGTGCAAATGCCATTTCGTAATTCACTTAGCAATTTGTTACGTGACGATCGGCACCATTTGCATGCAGGGGAAGCTAATCTCCATCCAGCACTAGCAGGGAGATTTCAGAAATCACCTTCAAAAGGATCTTCAAAGCTAGAGCAATATAAAAAATATTTTCTCTCTGAGTTTTACGCTGCCCACAGCATTTACTGAGTGGGCTCATTGAATATTTATACGTTCTTAGGACAAAAAGAATCTAAAATGAAAAGGGCAGACCTGTAATTTTATGTAATTGGTCTGACTGGGCACATTAAAAGCAGCAAATTATTAAAGGTATTCACCGTTCAGCGGCTTTGGCTGATACCTGAACTGGCTGCAAATCGGGAGTGCTGATGGAGTAATGATGGACATCGTTAGCAAGGGTAATGTAGGTGCTGATGCAGCCGACAGGTGCTCAGTGTGTTGAGGGATATTTAATCTAAATTTCTCCCCATCACCGCAGCAAGCCTTTGTTCGTCTCTCGCTTTGCCCCACGTCCCCCCTCCTGGTCCCCAGTACTGGAGTCATCCCATATTTCAGTGGGATTTCCTCGCTCTGAGCAGCACCGTGACCTCCTGCAACACAGGAAAATCATAAAATCATTTAGGTTGGAAAAGACCTTTAAGATCATCCAGTCCAACCATTAACCTAACATTACCAAGTCCACCACTAAACCAATTAAGGGCAGAGTAGCAATTTCATGTTTCCTGCCTTGGTGGCTGGATTATTTTTTAATGAAAGTAAAAACTAGGAATCACTAAGGTTGGAAAGGATCTCTGAGATCATCAGTCCAACCATCAACCCAACACCACCATGCCCTAAAATGCAGCAACCTGGAGCTTTATTTTAAAATTAAAATGAACGTGAACCATGGCTGGTTCCCACCTAATCTGTGCTAATTCTGGCTTCTTTGGTCCAGGGAAGACACCAAGGCCCGAGGCTGGTGCATCTGCACGGCAGCAGCGGCACGAGCGGTGCTTGCGTGCCTGCAGGCAGCTCAGACGCCCAACATGTGCGTGAGCAAACGGGACCATGCATCAAGGGCAGGGGTGGGGAGGCCAACAGCTCTCTGCTGCACGAGGAAAGCCTTATTGCTGGCAAAGAAGAAAAAAGCCTTCTTTCAGGTGTAAAGCTATGTGGGACACGTAAGTTCTGCCCTTTCCAGCTGTCCAGGAAGGACGGTGTTTTGAAACAACAGCTGCTTTCAAGACAACAAAGTCTCCCTGTTCCCTCTGATGAATTCTCATGAAACTGCTTAAAACCAGACGCAGCTTTCGCCACAGGCTGGGAGTGAACAGCATCTGCAGGGCCCGAATGCAGCAAGCACGGCATTTCTGCAGCGGTCCGTGCCGGGGGAAGGCAACGTCCTCGCTCTCCGAGGCAGGGCCTGGATGCCCATTCATCAGCAAGCTCAGTTCATAACTATTTCAACGCTAATTAATCCCTTCTGCAACATTCGCACGAGGGTGGAGCAGAAACGTCACACAATGCAGGCAAGCCAGCACAACCCGGAGAGGAAAGCAAGCTGTCGGCACCAGCCCGTACGCTGAAATCAGCTCACGTCAGGTGGCCATCGCAGAATTTTCGCAAAAAATAAACACCACAATTGAAATCTAAGACCTTCTGGATAGTCGCTAAGTAGTTGCTATATTTTCAGCAAATAGCAAATAAACGTATCCCAGAACTAATCCTTCTGTATCTTTTTTTATAGCAAAAAATCAGAATAAGATGTCCATATGGGAACTCAACTGCTTGAAAACACTGACACAAGTCTTTTTTCTTCACTTCTTTTTGTCTGCACGGTGATACTCTACCTTGCTTTTTTGAAGATCAGGCTTTGACTGCCCACGATTTTAAAGTCCTCAGCCTGCTGTCTAGCTTGCCTGAAACTACAGAGGTGGAAAGTACTTTTTGGAGCCTCCAAGCAGCGTGAGAGCATTTAGGCTACAGAGGATAACTTCGTCTGCACGTAATTCCAAAATAATTTAAGTGAGGTCAGTAAAATTACTTGGATTTTCATCACGTTCCCCAAGACCAGAATTTCTTCCTCCCTCTGTGAGCAAAAAAAGGATGAATATTTTCCAACAAAACATCATGAATTAAAAAAATACAACAATTAAAAATAGTTTTAGTGGCAGCTCCCTGACACTGGGGAAGAACGCTTTGGAAGAAAAAGAAAGGAGATCTTTAGCATTGGTTGGCCAGCACTCAAACATTTTCAGCTATTGAAATCAATGAAACCAAAACCAAATAGATGATATCGATTTCTGTTTGAGACACACGATACTGAACAATACCAATCAGGACTCACGGGATGAGCGTCTTCCAGCGACAAAAGTGGGGGAAAGCCCTCCCAGTCTCCAGTTGCTCCAGTTTCCAACCAAGCCTAAAACTCGATCCCTGCATGAGCAGTTCATAAAGAGGAAAGCTTGGGACATAATTCTCCAAGACAGATGGGGATGGCTGTAAGAGAAAACTAGGATCTTAAGAGTAAATAAAACTTTTTCCCTCACCACAAAATTCAGTGAACAGAGCACCAGTGAAATCCAAACGACCTGTCCAAGCTAAACTTTCCAGCAAAAATATACCTTTGATCTCCTGGCTGAGCGCTTGGCCCCGGCACAGCGGTGGCAAGCATCCCATTGCCTCCGAGAGCCAGGACCGCATCCAGCCCCTTCCTAGGTAATCATGTGTCAACATTTCCACGGTAGGCCTGGCTGCCTGTCAGCCAGCTCGTTAGAAAATTCCTGCAGACTGACACTGCTGTTTCAAGTTTTTATCCATTAGAAAAACAAAACCTCCCCCCAAAGCCTGTTCAGAGTGCAAAGGTACGAGATCTGATCAAAACAGGACTTTATCAAGAAATTTTCCCTTAAGAAAATGAACGCTAGAGGTCAATCTAACAACTTGTCCCGGAAATATATATCTGTGGAATAAAATATTACAGACTTCTTCTGTGTACTGTACACCTCTCTAACTACAACCAGATTCACTGGCTTGGCAAGGCGCTTTGTATCTAACAAGAGTTTCTTCTATTCTTTTGAATTTGTTCTTGTCTTGCTATACATTAGTATTTCCTTTTCTGGAGCTCGCTCGTATGATCGCTGTCCCGATTCACGTGGCTCGCTAATATACTTAACCACCCATTTATGAAATGAAAAGGGAAATTGGCACTTGCATGTGTAAATGCTGGAGGCCAAATGTGTCCCTGATGCAACTCTGCTGCAGCCGGTTGAGTTAGATTAAAGATGAGTACAGCAACAGAGGAGTGGCCATCGCCACGCAGATGAAAGCCCATCTAACTCAGGATCTTGTGTCTCACAGATAAATCCATGGTTTCAAAGAGGCAGCAGGGAGCCTGTGGAGAACCAGGTTGGGATGTGAGCGATGGGTTTGTGACTTCCAGCCTTCCAGCCTGATTCCTTTCCAAAGCGTCTCTCATCTAATAGCAATGAGGATGACTTCACTACCTGCGCCTCACGCTTTCTTTGTCTCATCTTCTGCGCTCAGATTCTGGAGGACCTTGTGGCTACAAAGTCCCACGGACTATTTACGCGTAAAACATGCAAAAAAGTTTTTGGTTGGGCTTTTTTTTGTTTTTCTTTATCATTCTTAAATGCCCGGCCTTCCAATTTCAGTGAATTTCTTCCTCCCTCTTCCCTACTCTTAACAAAAGAAATAAGATGTAGCCCTGCCAGCCTGCTTCAGCCTCCCCATTGCAACCTTCTTTAGCAAGTCCCCAGCTCCCCTTTTATAAGGCTCCCATCTCAGCCAAACTCGATGGAGACATGCAAGGAGCGCAGGCTTTGCCGGCACAGAGGCTGCCTCCACCGGGAAAGCCAAGGAAGATTCAAGGCACAAAAGTCAAGTCAGATGAAAGCTCAAATCCAGCAAAGAGTGTGTTTAAGCACAAAATTTCTCCCAGGGAGTCACTGGGACCACTCGTGTGCCTCGCACGGAGCACATATGTGAGTGCTTTGCTGAACCCAGGCCAAAATGCAGTTCTTCTTTATGAATGCAGGCCAGATCCTGTAGCACTGAGTAACGCCAATGAGTAACATTTATTCACACGAGTGGTCTCTGCAGAGAAGGGCTGCCAAGTCCTGGCCCTGTATGATTTTTTTTTCTTTAGCAAGCAGCCAGAGCAGAGCTCCATATGGCAACACCGACTCCTCACTCAGCAGCTTGCCTGCTGCCAGCTCCTCAGTGGAAACAGCCCAGCGAGGCAGAAATCTTCCAGCTCAACCTTCGTGTTACAATTACCTTTAAAAAACTGCCAGATAAATTTCTTAAAATTCTTCCAGGGAGATTCTTCCTGCTGTGGCTGCCTGCATGACCATGGTGGTCCTGGCTGCAGCCAGCAATGGTCTCCTGGGCAGCACCCGAGCCTTTCCCAGGTGAAGGCATCTCCCAGGCCATGTCCAAAGGGTGTCTGTCCTTAGTGCCCAGCTCCTAGGAGGCCTGACACATCCCAAGGCTGCCACTGAGGTGATGGGATAGCAGGAAAAGCCTCTTACACTCCTCTTCAGACTCCCTGACCCAAACGTGGAGTTAAGCTTGTGCAGGGACGCATCTCTGATAGCTCTTCCCAGTTAACGCACACACGGGAGAGATTTAGGAGGGGTACGAGAGTGGTTGGATACAGACACGGATGCCTTGTGCCACCGTGCAGCTGTCATGCATTATGACTCTTGCTCCAAGACAGTCAAAATTGGGCAGAGCTGAACAGGAGACCTCCCTCCTCATTGACCTGCTTTACAGCTTGCCCCCCGAAGCTGGGGGCTCTCAATGCCTCACCTTTGTAGTTTTTCTTCTGTTAAAATGCACAAGGGAAGATGCAATCCCCTTCAGCCACAGATGCTGCCCTTCATCCCCATCCACTTGGGAGTTATTGCACCCAAAGGCTGGGTGCACCCAGAGACTCTTCCCAAGGGCTGACAGCAGCAACCACAGCAAGAAACCCCTGCCACGGCAGAGACACAGCTCAGGGCCCTGGCCAGCCCCAATGCCAGCTGCACCAGCCACGAGGACCCTCCAGGCACTGCAGGGACCCTGCCCAAGCCCCCCAGCACCACAGGGACCCCGCAGCAGAGAACTGCAACTGCCCATCCATGATCCCACACACATCCCATGCTGTCTCCATCCTTCACCATGCCCTCTTCCAAGGGGCCACACATGCAAGTCTTAGCAAAGATCTGTAACAGGGGCCCGACATTTCGCAAAGGTCTCCAAAGCTGCTGAGCAGAGTGCTTAGGAGACGTGGCTGCCAGCAAGGACCAGCAGCAGTCAATGGGGAGCGCAGCCATCTCATGTCCCTCACCACCAGCAGCTGCTCCCCACCGCCTCCTGGTGCCATCACCCTCCTCACAGGGTCTGGGCATATGGCAAAGCCATGGGTGACACCAGAGCAGCAAAAGCCACAGCGGTACCCAATACACCGCGGGCTTAACCCAGCCAGCGTCAGCCCTGCTGAGCACCTAGGCAGGATCAGCCCCAAACCAAGGCTAGCAGTGAGCCCAGGTTACGCTCGCAGAGCCTTTCGGCATCCCTGCAGCATCAGGCCTGCCATGGCGTGTGCGGTTACTGCAAAATCGATATGTGCGTCTTCCTGGTAAATAATTGTGTCAGTGGGATGTTAATGGTGCACGGTGCTCGTGGTGTCAAGGCGCTTTTTTTTTTTGTCAACGAAGCAAAATCATTTGTTTTCCTCCCCAAGCCTTCCCAAACGCACAAAATGGGCTCCAGACCCACCTCCTACAAGGAAATGAGAACCAGCCCCACAGGATCACCCAGCAAGAAGCCTCTGTTCGGAGATCTGACGCCTCTTCAAAGGCAAGGGAGCAAATGTGTTCCTACCTCCGCTGATTTATGAAGAATGTCTGCGTCACCGATGCGGGGGAAACGCTTAAACACTACCAGAGGGAAGGGGAATCGAGCGCTCGCTGCTTGCACTAAACAACCCCTCTACTTATTATAGTTTGTTTTCATATAATTAGATCTATATTGCATTTTGAAGGAAAACAAACAACCTAGCGACTGCAGCACATGCTGCTGGATCATATGCTTACTAGCAAAATAAACACCGGTGTGCCATTGCTGGGACCAGCTGG
The DNA here is from genome assembly GCF_030463565.1 of Pelecanus crispus. Classification (NCBI taxonomy): domain Eukaryota; kingdom Metazoa; phylum Chordata; class Aves; order Pelecaniformes; family Pelecanidae; genus Pelecanus; species Pelecanus crispus. The sequence goes on along the minus strand of NC_134653.1, from coordinate 2,111,082 downwards.
CGGCAGGTGGGACGTGCCAAAGGCAGCTCTTGAATTGCACGTGGCAGCAGGCACCCCAGGACCGCGTCCCCATGTGTGAGGGGACGGGGGGGAAAGCAGGTGGCTTGCCCGTGCTGGCGGGAAACAGCCAACATCGCCTTGGCTGGAGGCAGGAACAAAGCCAGAGCCACAGGCAGCCAACCTGGCACCCCAGGAAAGGCAGGAGAAAGGCTCGACTGAGTGAGGGGCACAGCCCAGGAACATTGTCTGAAGCCGCTGTTTCCTTCCTTCCCTACTGCGTTGAATAATTCTGGGTGTAAATTGTTCTAAGTTATATCTGTTTGGTTTTAATTTCTGCTGATGCCCCAGTGTTATTTATGTTCTTGAAATATAGCAGTAGGCACGTGGATAGCATCGCATTTGTGAAATACAGCCTGCTGCCCATAGTATTTATTGATCAGTGCAGTAAATAATTCCAACAAGCACAACTCATCCAAGCGAGCAGAGGACACAGCCGAAAGCTGCCCGTTGCCTAATGCACATCCCTTCCAGGGCTGGCAGGATTGCACCAGCAGCACAGGGCTGACAGAGCCGCTCTTGAAATGCTCTTTTTCATCCAAAATGAAGCCAAGAGAGCCAGTGCAGCTCCCAGGTGGGTCCCGGTGGCAGCTGTGCCCTGGGCTGGCACAGGGCTCCGAGCCAGGATGGCCAGTGCTGTGGGGACATCCCTGGGGACACGGGATCCAGCCCTGTGCCCACCATGGGATGCTCCCTGTTAATGCCAGAAGGGCAGCAACAGACAAAAAGCAACAGCTTGACCGCATCCGAGCTGGAGCAGAGGCACCCAAGGGATGTGCAGGTACACCGGGAGCTGGATCCCCACAGCACCCTCGGCACCATGTGCTCCAGGACAGCCAGGAGGCCACTGCTAGAAATAAAAGCTCTCTGCAAGGATCTTTTTTTGGTTTGATTTGACAACGCTTGGGGAGAAGAGGGAGACAGTACCTAACAGCCCTCTGTATAAGGAGTTGCTTGATTAGCATAGTTAATGTCTGTGGAATTTATTCAATGTCTGAATTCTTGCTCTTTTTTCAGGGGAAAGGCAACAGGGGACTCTGCATAATGCTGGCCATGCAGAACTGTCTCAGCCATCCCAGGTATTTCCCTGGCAGCCCTCCCTGTCCTGCAGCAAGAAGAGAGACCCGGGAAAGCCGAGCACAAGGCTGGATAGATTTAGTGTTGCTACACTGGGACTCATTTATCTTAGCTCAAAGGTGAACCGACACTATCCTCAAGGACAGGAGCTTAACAAGTAAAGTAGGAAGATCTGAACCAGATCTTGACCCGGTGTCAATCATGCAGCTGCACTGAATCAAACGAGTTGATTTATGCCAGCAAGAAGCCAGTCTCTTCGACTCGAATTCATGCCCAGCTCCTACTGCCACCAGCATTGCCGGAGCCGCCTGTCCACACCGGGCAGAGCTCATCCCACTAATTCCAGCTCTCCCAGCAGCTCGGGGACTGCCAGCAGCCCCACGACATGACACCAACACTCAGATCCGTGTGACACTTGCACCAAGACATCATACCACTGACCTTGGCCTCCTGCCTCATCAGCAGCCTGAAGACCCTCAGGGTCAAATGAAGACCCTCAGAGGGGGATGTGCTGCAGCAGACACTCCTCTGGGCTTCGCATGGCTGCCCATCACTGCAGGGTGCTGTGCATCTTAAAGGCAGCCTGGGTTTAGGAGACACCCTCAGCACCACAAGGTACATACGGGAGTCTCCCAACGGGCACTCACAGGCAACTCCTCTTGGCTTTGCTGCAGAAATATCACTTCCCAAAGGAGATAATCTTGCATCAAACTCATGTCTCAGCCATGGAGCCAGTCTCAGAGAAGGTCCCTGATCAGGGAGTTGAGCAGGTTACAGGGGAGCAGTGGAGCTGTGCAAACCTGCGGATCAGGAGTGGATTTTCTGTACGGGCCCCCTTGTGCTGCCTGCCTGGGTGACATTGCATGCACAGCAGCACCTTTGGTGGCACCTGCAGCGTCCCCACATCCTCTGCCAACACAGGGGCCCTGCACCTTGCAGCACCGCCTGGCTCCGCTGCATGACAGGAGTGACGGGGCTGTCACAGTGACGACTGCAGTGATGCTGCAAGCTCTGGCCGTGCCGATCCCGGTTCATCTCGGGGCAGGGTTTCTGAGCAGGGCAGTGCACAGCACAGCACAAAAGGGCGCTTTCATCAGCTCTGCTAATTTTTGCCCTGGGGTGAGCGTGATACCCTGACTTCCTCACACCAGGGAACAGCTCCTTCCAATTTAGCTGGTCGCTGCCCCACAATGGGTGAGCACAGGCTGAGACACCCTGGAGACCAAAGTGGGATCCCCGAGTCCAGGCGGCATAAGCCATCGGATGACTCTGCCTTCAGCCAAGCCCCCCCGCTTTGCACCGCTGCCTGCGCACACCGGGGTCTTTTGCCTTCCCAGGCTCCCTCCAAATACCCTCTCGTGCTCCGCCGGCACCGATGGAGGAGACACCCGCTGGCCCCATTTCCCAAACTGCCCTTGAGCTCAGCACCTGCTCCTTTCCACCACCAAGGAACCTTTCACAGCCCCAGGGAGCTGTAACATCTTCCACCTCCTGCAAAATACCTCAACTCATTTGCAGGGCTGAAGGCACAAGTCCCCGCTGCTGGAGATGCCCCCATGCACCCAGAATCGGTGGGGTGGGGGGACCAGCACCCGCTGCGCTCCCCAGCACCCCAAACCCCACAGATACTGAGCAGAGCCATGTCACCTTGGCCCGCTCCCTGGGTAGGAGCTGGTTGCCAACTCAGACTTGGATCTAGCAATAGACTTTTGTGCTTTGGCTCATGGATCCTGAAAACAAGAGCTTTAATCATTGCTTGCTTTTATGCACCGAGAGCCAAAATTGTCTTGTTAAATACAGTAAGCGATCAGTGCTCGCAGTAAAGAACATTTCAATGACTGCTTGTGTGGGTAATTTTTTCAGGCTTGCCTTTCTTCCCCTCTTGAGAAAAATTACAGAATGTGGAAATTATTGCGAAGCCTCCCCAGACTTGGAAGGTTTTCTGCTGGTTACAGCCACTTGCTCTGGGCAGCGCTTCAGCCTGTGCCTACGTTTTGCTGCCTGGTTGTGCACCGTCCCGCTTGCCGGCAGGCACCGGTCCCCGGGCAGACTGCACCAGGTTCGCATCCTCCGCAAGCTGGTACGTGACTGGCCTTTAGCTCAGACAGGTCTAAATAACCCCAGTACCTGTCCTAAAGGCAATATGAGTCTCTGCTGTGCCAGCCTTGGGGTAAGCCTGTCCTTCCCCTGCCTGAGCACAGTGCACCAGCACACATGAGCCAAGCCCAAACTACACTGATTTTATGCTTTTTTTCCCCCCCTGCCAACTTCTGCATCCCTGAGTGGCAGCCACGGATCCGTGCTTGGGAGCCCTGGCTGTGCCATGGCCCGGAGCCCAGGCAGGAGCCCTTTTCCCCAGTGCTTCCCTTCCAGCCGTCTCTTAACATTATTTACACTATTCAAGTTGCCTTTTAGCATTTATTGCTATTTTTTTCCAAAAGATAGAATGGCGCTGTGGAAGCCGAGGGAGCGCCAGCACTAACCATGTCATTGGGGCTGACAGAGTGGGAAGCCTCAAGCTGGGAGCGCTGTGGCAAGGCCAGGGTGTGCAGAGGAAGAGGAGGAAGAGGATGGTGCTCAGCCATACCATCACTCAGCCCCAGCTTTGGTGAAGGGACCAGGAGAGTAGACTGCAGCAATGCTGCCTGCTCCAGCAGCTGGGGGATGTTTTGCTGGAAAAGGGGGATTTTTTTTTTTTCCCCTTTCTAAGCAAAATGAAACGCTCTCAGCCCACTCACAGCCAGGTTTGCATCACCGCCTCCTCTGCAAATGCAGCTGGCGGCTGAAGCCTCGGCAGGAGAAAAACCCCAGACCAGGGACAACTGTCAGTTTGCACTCATTTCTGGAGAAAGGTTTAGGGTTACAGAGAAACGCACAAAACCAGCTTTTAAAACACAGACAGCTCCGCACGCAGCACGCTCCACAGCAGGGTTTGGCACCCACAGATTTCCGCCGAGCCTGGAAACGCTGGGAAAACCCAGCCCACGGGGGAGCAGGAGCGGAGGGAATAACCTCCATCTGCAAACATATTGCTTGCCCTCGCAGGCATCTCCGGCCTTGGCGAGGAAGAGGGATGCAGCAACCCCTGCCCGCACCCCCATCTCCTGCTGCCAGAAGCTTAAATCTAACGTGAGAGGAGAGGCAGGGCTGGGGGCACGGCTGCAGCCGCCCGCGCCCGCCAGAGCAGGTCACCCCGCTAATACCAGCTCCCTGCATTGTTTACAGAGCATCGCAATGTCCCGGTGCGACAGTGATTCATGGGGCACTTTCCTCCCCTTCATTACACTAATAAATCTCCCGGCAAAGCGGGGACGGCGCATGACGGCACGCACCCATACTATCCTTGCAGCCAGCAGGCATCTCTGCTCTCACCTCCAAGAGGACTTTGTACACGGCAATTTTGGCAGTGATGCATGGGATGGAGGTGAGAAAGGCTCCAGGAGATTTTGGATGAAGTTTTAAAAAGGCAGAACAAGTTCCCGAGTAGTTTCAGCATAAACACCTCTATGCAGGTTTATGTTCAAAGCCAAGTCCATCCCCAGCTGGCGGGTGGGCAAATGCTTTCGCTCTAAAGCTCATTTCTGCAAGTTTATTGCAGGTGCAAGAAACAGGGCTGAGCCATTAGCTCCAGCAGGTCCCCATCACCCCTGCCCTGTGGTGCCCCTGCCCTGGGGTCCTGCGGCTGCGGGCAGGAGGGGCCGAACGGCACGGCTGCCTGCGGCAGGGAAAGCGGCACCGCACCGAGGGAACAGCACGAGAATTGCAGCAGGAAGGACCCCGGCGCGGTTTCTTTTTCCCACTGCAACTAGAGCAAGGTCGGAGCAGAAACCTTTCAGGGTGGACTTTAACATAGGGCTGCATCGCCATACATAAAACCTGCCGAAGACAATCCTGAAGACAGAGCTAAAGGCAGCGCAGTCCCGCCCAGCGCCGAGGGGCAGGAGATGTGCAGCGCAAATCTGAACGCAGAGCAGCAGAGAGAGCAGACGTGTCCCGTGGCAAGCACAGCTCCACGGCACCAAACCAAAGGCAGCCAGGCACAAAAATGTACCCAAGGGAAAGCAAGCATCTTCGGAGGATGCTCCCACCCTTAGCTGGCTGTGAAGCAGCTCTGCAGCACCAGCTCAGCCGCACGCACACGAAGGTCGCTCCAGATCGACCCTTCTCCGACTCAGATGGTTTTTATGCATTTTGGCTTTTTTTCTAGAAGCAATACAAAACGCATCAGTGCAGCCACACGTACAGCACAGAGCAGCGGGGTTTGCCCACTTCAACCGAGACAGCATTCATGTACCTCCACCATGCCCACCTTGCTGGACAGGACCTCCTGCACTTCAGGTGTAGCTTTGACCCCTCGTACCTGTCCCAGACCTCCCCGCAGCCTGGCCACAGCCCCAGGGCTGGCTCCTGGTACCCATAGCCACCCCAGACCTGGCTCTGGCACTCCCAATCCAGCATTTGTGTGCTGGGTGCAAGACCACGCTGTCCCTTCCCAGCACCTGGTGACGCCAGCAGCACGCTTCCCCCACAAACCGCTCCGGGTGCTGCGGAAGCTGCATTAAAGATACTTGGGGGCTGTAACCAGGTCAGAGAAACTGGCTTCTTCCCTGCCTCACCCCTCTGCGAGTGCAGAGGGCTCCCCGTCCTCTCCACCCAGGCACAACGCCATTTTTTTCTGCCCCATTTTTCAGAAGGCGTAGGGGACTGGGGCAGTGGGGTGGGAACCCATCACCCATGCCCAGAGCCAACAGGAAGGGAGTAATTCCTGAGGAGCATTGCTTCTAAACCACTCCAATATGGCAAGGCAATGTTTACCAGCTGGGAAAACTCTTTATAGACCCTTAATTAAAGGCTGGCTGTTGCACAAGCCCCTTTCCCATCCCCACCAGAAGTGTTTTCCAGTTTCCTGGCCTCTCCCCCACTGCCCTCCATCCCTCGCACTTTCTTTCCCACTGGCGTCTGCCGGCAGCGTGCTGCAGCTGCCGCAGGGTGCCTCTCCGGCAATCAGCCCCAGCCGTCAGATGGAAGTTTGCACTCATAGCAAAAGCAAAAAAAAAAAGTGAAAAATTCTCTCCCTGTTGACTTTCAGGCGTGGCTGGAGGCAGCAGCTGCCTGCGTGGATGCCAGCGCTGGGGCAAAGCTGGCACGGCCACCCCAGCCCGCTCCTGCCCAGGCAGCAGGAGCATCAGCTTCGTCGTCTGGCCGTGGCCCACACCACCCCTCGCCAGCCACCGTAAATCAGGAGAAATGGGGCTGAATGGGACACTCCGGCACCATTGCTCACCTTTAACATTGGCCCTCATGTATTGAGCTGCGGCATCGCTCCGTGCCCCACCACGAGTCAGCCCCAAAGGCTCTGGCCATCCTCCCCCTCCTCCTGCCCGCCCTGCGTGTCCGTGGCCCCGGGGAAGGAGCAGTGGTGGCAGTGCCCCATCCCACATGTCTCCTTCTACCCCACACCCATGGGAAGCGATGGGGGGGTACACGATTAAGCCTTGGGGCTCGCCTCCTGCCAGGGGAAAGCTTGCCAGAAAGGCACCAATTTATTCTATTGATATAAATTGATTAATTACATGAGGCAATGTGTTGCTGTTTCTAATCAAAGAAAAAAAAAATCAGAGCTCTCGTGTTAGCTGAGGGAAGCGCTCAGCCTGTGCGAGGGTGCACAGCCCGATGGAGCAGCTCTGCCTTTGGCCAGGATCCGGCCCCCTCGCACAACCGTAATCTCAGCTCTTGGAGTGGGGAAAGGGATGCTGCAAGCAAAGGAGACGTTCTTCTTCCTGACCACATTTGTCACAAATCCCACGTGCAGCAGCACCTCTGCGAGCCCACATACCTGCTGCAGCCCCGCCAGCAGCACCAGAGGGTTGGCGACAACCCCAAGCACCCAGAATGAACAAGGGGACCAGCACATTTTAAAATGCCTCTGCAATTGCGTTAAACCTGCACAGGAGGAGGCTGAAACCAGCACCCCTCCTCCTTCAGAAACCACATCCCTTTGAATGCACAGGCAAGATTTAAAATCCAAACAGAGAAGCAGCTTGCATTTTCAAAATGGCTCAAAGGATACTTTTTTTTTTTTTGCACCAAGAAATGCAAATAAACTTAGCAGAGCTGGTTTCCTCCCAGCAGCCACATCACTTGCATGTCTTTCACATTTGCTCTCGGGAGCTGCAGGGTTTGGAGGCAGCAGGGAAGACCCGGGGCAGTGGCAGAGGGGGACCAGGGCTGGGGGATTCAGCCCTCACCTGCAGTGGGACCCCCAGAGACCCCCTCGCAGCAGGGACATGCCAGCAGCATGCCCTGTCCCACTTCAGACAGGCACTAATCCCAGCAGGTTGCTCACAAATAAATCATTTGGTTAATTATTTCAGTAAGTAACTACTATGTTCCCAAAAGCCTCTTGCTGCCTGCTCACAGGCTTCCGGAGGGGCTGAGCACAGGGGCTACGCTCATCTCACCCAAACTCCAGTTAAACCAGTGAATAACCTCACCCGACATCAGGGCACAGGCTGAACCAAGGCAGCCCAGCTCGCCCCTGCATTAGGCACAAGCACCACGCACTCCGCTCTCTTCATTACATTCCCGTGCCCCGGAGCTGCCTATACCTGCCGGTGGTTATTTGTGCCCACGCGTGGGATCCAGGCCACGCTCTACATGACTTGGAAGCCACTGCTGGGCACCTGGTTGCAATTACAGCAGCCTCTCCCTCGGCGTGGGCATTTTCTTGTCTATTGGGCAATATGGCATGAGTTTATTCTGTGTATTAAGATCATGCCAAGATCAAAACCAGAGCAGAAGCCAGCTGAGTTGGCAGCCCCGGGTGCTGCTCAAAGGCCCTGTGTGGTGCTGGGGGGGCTTCAGGGAAAGGCAGGACACTGGGAGAGGACACACACACGCTCCCTCCCAGGAGCTCTCCCCTGTGCTGGCCGGGAAGGGAGGCCACCACAGCGTGCCCTGCAGCAAGAGGCGTCGTGGCTCCAAACATCCTCGAGCGCAGGATAAGCGGAGGTTTGCAGGCGATCACGGGAAGCCCAGCCCTGCTCCTGCAAAGCCACCATTGTGCACCAAAGCAACGCCAGCAGCCCTGGCGAGAAGCAGGACTGCACCACTGGGCAGACAAAAGCTCCTCTCAGAGACCCCAAGCACAAATGCCAGAAACCTTGAGATGCACCAGCACCCACAGACCCTCCCTGAGCAATGCTGCGTGCAGCCACGCTGGCCCTGCAGCCCCCCAAGCAGCACAAAGGACACCCTGCAGCCCCCCGCTTACCAGCCAGCTCCTGCTCCCCAAGCCAGGACAGCCCCCTGCACCCTGCACAGCTGGGGCAGAGCCTGCAGGGAGGCTCCAGCCCCCTGCCCCACATTTATAGCCCACAGGTGCCCCACAACCCCGGCAGCACGAGCCCCAGCTGGGGACTGTGGCGTGGGATGGGTGCGGCCGCATGCACGGCAGCAGGCAGGGAATGGGGACGGATGGGGCGTTTTTGGGGAAAAGCGTGCCTTTCCCTCTTACAGGTTATAAAACATTCCCAGGGCACATCACGATGAAATGTGTAATTGCAAACCAGCCCTGCTGCTCTCCTGCATCTCCAGACCTACACAAAGGCAGGGAAGTTTTAATTTCTTCCTTTTGGAGCTCCATCCCCCCACCCCCCCGCCTTTTTGTTCTTTCCCTTCTGTCCTCCTAAATTTGGTATAGAAGAAATAGGAGTAAATAAAAATTTTGGAAAGCTCTTTTGCAACCCTGCTCTTCCTGGCTTATGGAGTGGTTGGGATGGAGCGGGAGGCCCAGGGCAGAGGAACCACAACACTTTGGATAGCTGGATTTTCAAAACAAAAACGGGGTTAGAAATGGAAACTTTGGTTAACTGAGACGGGGATGAAAACTTCATTTCACGCTTGGCGGCAACACTGGATCTCCAATCACTGTCTCGCTCTGGCACTTCCCCCAGTTAACCTGGTGCCCCAAAGGCATTTCTGCAGCTCCGGCAGCGCAGGGGATCTTGCCATCGTCCTCTGAGCAAGCAGAGGAGTCCGCACCGCTGCCCAAATGCTCTTGGGAGCTCACTTGGACACAGTTCCCCGAGGAATCGCCAGCAGCGTGCTGGGGAGCAGACCAACGTCAAGTGCTCGCCTGAGTTTTTAAGCCCATTCTCCCAGCACCTGCTGTTCTGGGGGAAGATACCACCTTCCAGGTTTCTGGATTTTTAGCAATGTGATAGACACAAAGAAGGGAAGAAGTCCTAAAAGCCCGCCCCAGCGGTGCGCAGTAGCAGACGCACAGAAGACATCAGCACAGCTCAGCATCATCTTTTTATAACTTTATTTCCAGAGGTCTTGTGCAGAAAGGTACAGCATGACGCCTGAGCCTGAGCCTCTGCGGGAGTTTTCTGGGGGCATTTTGGGATGATTCCTGACCCCGCGGCACCTCCTGCGCAGGGACCGCAGTGCACGGGGGGTGAGCGGTCGGAGCCCCGCCGCCCCGGCCGGCCGGTGGTCCCCGGTAGTGCCGCTTCCCCGGCAGCACCGCAGGGTCCCACCAGGTGAGACCCCCCAGCCCCTGCCCGAGCCCGGCAGCAGCAGCAGCCCCCACGTCGGGGTCCATGGGGTGATCCCGATGATTACAAAAGACACTGCAAAAGGGGTTTGAGCTTAGATTTCCCTCAGAGCCCACCGCCTGTTAGCAGGGACAGAGCTCCCAAACAGGCTCCACCTAAAGCGCCTACGGTAGAGGCAAAGCCTCTTCAGTAGTCCTCGGTGCTCGGTGACACGGCACAAGGGCTTCCGCCGAGGCGCGAGCTGGCACCTTCAGAAAATCAGCTGCTGATTTTTCTTAAATTTCCTTTTTTAATTAGGGGGTGAGGCAGCGATGGCAAAGGTGGTTTCTCCTCTGGATAGACAGGAGAAACACGGGTCCCATTAGCACGTGATGGGATCCCCGTCCTGCTGGTGAAGGTAACCCACCCAACCCTGGCGAACGAAACATGACGGTGCAGAACAGCTCGGCGAGCACGCTGAATTTCAAGCAATCGCCGCTCGAGCGATGCCCACGCTGCCCGCGCCCCAGCCCTTCCCTTGCAGGCCAACTCGCTTTTCGAGCCCAAAGCCCCGGTGACGCTGGGTGGACCCACACCACAGGCCAGCGCGAGTGGGACGTGGGCGCCGCATCCCACGTGCCACAGGTGACCGGGGAGCATCTCGACACAGATCCCAGCAGAGCCACCTTCCTGCACCGCGCAGCTTTGGTTGGAAGCACGTCGCCGTGGTGGCCATGAGCCTTGTGCTCGGAGCCGGGAGATTTCATCCCGGGCACCTTCCCCCTTCCTACTCAAAGCCGCTTTTATTGTCTTGATCTAATGAAGTGCAGACTTCACCTGGACAGACCCATAAGTGGCTCCTCTCGGAGGCAATGAATACAAATACTTGACCTCATGAGCTGCGGGGCAGCAATTAGTTTAAGCAGGGGGTTTGTGTAACACTTCAAAAGTCTTAATCCGTGCGGTCAGCCCTGGCACGGTATTTGCCAGAACCTATTGAGTAGTCTTAATGAGTCTGCAAAGCAAGCTTTCAATACATTTTGGGTCGCTTCAGATGCTTTAAATGGCATAGTCTATATGGTATTGTGCGGCTTTAGAAAGGCCCGGGCTTTAAAAAAGTATGGCTCCCTTTCACAGGGCAGACAGAAACCACCTTTAGAGCGGGGACCCTTAACGTTTTGCATATCAATATGGCTGGGGCTGAATGCAGTCACTCAGCTGAGAAATAGGATCACTATCAGCGTTTCCAGGCTTTCACAGGCACTTGGGAAACTTTAAAGCCCTTCGTGGAGAATAATTTGGTCGAATGTCGTGGCTGGAAACAAAACCTAAACAAGCAGAGCGCAGTCCATCATGCAGAGCTGCCAGCGAGACTGACAAGGGGCTCCAGCCGCTCCGACATCCAACCCGCAGCGGGTCGGCGGCCGGGGCACTCGCAGTCCCGGGGGGACGCGGCCGGGGGATCCCGCACTGGGCGCAGGGTGCTGAGGACCAGCCGGCAATGGCCACATCGCTTGGAGGGCTCTGGGATTTTCACCAGCAGAAACCCAGCGCTGATTTCATCTCTTGCGATTTAGGCTGGAGAAGAGGAGGCTGAGGGGAGACCTCATCGCGCTCTACAACTACCTGACAGGAGGGGGTAGTGAGGGGGTGTTGGGCTCTTCTGCCAAGGAACAAGCAATAGGACAAGAGGAAATGGCCTCAAGTTGCATCAGGGGAGGTTTAGATTGGATATCAGGAAAAATTTCATTACAGAAAGAGTGGTCAAGCACTGGAACAGGCTGCCCAGAGAGGTGGGGGAGTCCCCATCCCTGGAAGCGTTCAAAAAACGGGCAGAGGTGGCACTTTGGGACATGGTTTAGTGGGCATGGTGGGGTTGGCTTGATGGTTGGACTGATGATCTTAGAGGGCCTTTCCAACCTTAGCGATTCCCAGTTTTACTTTCATTAAAAAATAATCCAGCCAGCAAGCCAGGAAACATGAAATGAATTATGACTCTCCCCTTAACTGGTTTAGTGGTGGACTTGGTAGTGTTAGGTGAATGGTTGGACTAGATGATCTTAAAGGCCTTTTCCAACCTAAATGATTCGATGATTCTTTTTCAATATCCCAGTTTCTTAACACCAGCCATAAAGCCCGCAGGCTCTGGCACCACACCAGTGGCATCTGCGTCTCTCCCCGGCACCCCTCACACAGGCATGGACCAACACCACGATGTCCCCGCGCAGAAACAGGCAACTTCTTGCGTTTAACTCCAACACCGCATTAAGCCCATCCTCACACATCTCACTTGTCCCGGCAGCGACCAGATGAGCCCGGGGGCTGAACAGGGCAAATGCGCTCAACCTCAGCTACGGCCCAGAGCATCGGTACAGAAAATACACGTCACTTCCAAGGGGCCAGCGGCCAGGACACAGCAGCGGGGAGAGCTGTGCGGGGCAAAGCACGACGTGCCGGTGTCAAACCACCCCGGAGCTGGGATGAAAAGGGCCCAGTGTCCCATGTGCATCCCAGGAGAAGCAGTACCTGCCGCCTCCATCAGCCCCGGCCAGCAGCAGCGAGGAGGGGAGGCGATGGCAGGACGGTCAGCTTTGGGATGCGGCAGGATGGAAGAAACAGCAGCCAAAGCATATTTGCAAACAATGCAAGGCCTGAGGGCCCTTGAAAACATATAATTAGCTCATTAAAGAGAAAAATACAAGTCAGTAATAAGATATTAGAGGTTAATTAAATGTTTTCCCCATCTTTAATTAAGGGAAAACTAGTTAATTCAGATTAAACTAATTTCTGCAGCCTCCCATGATGGCCCTCTACGGCTGCAGGTTTGAAAATCTATTGAGATTATTGAACTGAAAGGTCAGAGTTTGGGGCTTTTGTTTGCTCTGCTTGGGCGAATTCGGGAAAAGCAGGGATTTTCATCCTAAGGGTTAGAAATGCGCTGCTTTATCATCTGGGTTACTCAAAGAACATAAGAAGGTATGCGATACACGACTCCCTCTCCCTAACCCCAGACCTGGCATTTATTCAAAACTACCGCCGTTAATTGTTTTTCTCAACTAGGAAATTCCTGCAGACTATTTTCTGTCTGCAAAACATACCCCACACTCGGGGTCTGCTGCTCGACCAGCCTCACCCACCGCCCGACGGCGGCCGCTGCCTCCACTCAGCGCCAGAATTTGCTTTAGCAAAACCCCCCGGCCGCATTTCCAAAGCTTTTACTGTGGCTGGCAGAGCCGTCGTCCCCACGCACCCACCCACGCGCTCACACGTGCCCGCTCGCCACCGACAATGGTCACAGTTAATATAGATTAGCAAGATTTATATGGAAGAATATTTAATCTGGTCAGGGAGGGGAGAGGGGGCATCTGTGGTTTTATCTCTTAAATATTTCTCTCTACTCCAGAAGGGTCCGTTTCTTGCCAGAAAAGGTCCGATATAAATTAGAACGAAGGGAGGAGGTTGCTGGCGGAGTGGCCGCGGGCATCCCTGGACCACGGCAGCCGCGAGCATCCCTGGACCGCAGTCCTGGCTCCACACGCTGCTGGGCAGACCAAGTCCCAGCACGGCGGCGTGCCCCGTGGATGGCTCAGTCCCACCCGAAGTCCTGCCCTGTCATCTGATAAAACTTCATGTTGAAGGGTCTGTAAAACTCCCGCAGGCGCTGGACCACCTGCACGTCGATTTTGGGGTGCGGCCGCCCCTTGGATTTCCCCAGGCAGCGGGGCTTGCTGCCGCCCTCCGGCTTCTTCAGGCAGGGAAAGCCCTTGGTCTCATTAAAATAGAAATGTTTGTCCGTCACCACCCTCTTGAGACCCAGAAAGTCCTGGACACGGCCCATCTCCCCGGCGGGGTCGCTGACGAGCCTCTCCCCACTGACGAAGAGGAATTTGGAGAGGGGGAAGTACTGCAGCCAGTTGTCCAGGTGCTTGGCGTAGATCCCGATCCTCACTGCGCTCCAGCTCGTGTCGATCAGTCCCGTGCTGACGTTTTTGAAGGCCAGGGCCTGGAAGCTGGGGATGGTAGGGTTTTTGGAGAGTGTCTGCGTGTAGTCCGAGATGGCACGGGTGACGGGGTTGCGCACCACCACGATCAGCTTCGTGTCCCGAGACATGTTGTAGATGCGCCGGGGAGCCTCCTTGGTGACAAAGTAGCTGGGGGTCTTCTCCATCGTGATCTGCCCCTCCAGCGTCCGTGGCATCAGGCTCCTGGGGAGAGAAAGGGACACGGTCAGGGCTCAAGGCGTGGCCGCTCCGACCTGACGCCGTGATGGGGACAAGGGGAGCAAGCGCCAAAACCCAGCCAGAAATGCCCAAGGTCACCGCAACCACCTCTCTCCTTCACCTTCAGCCAGCCAGGGACGCCGCCTTGTCACACCCCACCAGTCACCTCCTCATCCTCAAAAGCCCTCCTCCAGGAGCCCCTCTGCCCCGGTCTCTCCTTTCTGCTCACCTCATCTCAGCCTCCCCTTCGTCCCCCGCCAGGGTCTGTCCCCGGGCAGGGACTCCCTGTCCCCCCGCCCCATCAGCAGCACCGTCCGGAGGGCACTTGCAGGTTGTCGGTCCCCCTCGGAGGTCCCCCATGACCCCCTTCCCAGCCCTGGAAATCCCTCCTGCCCACCTCCTCCTCCGCCCCAGTGAGTTTCAGTGGTGGCCACTGGCATCTCGACGTGCGCGGTTTTTTGGGGCTGGTTTTCACCCCAGCCTCCAGCCAGGTTACACGTCCTGGAGGTGCGGACTCGCCACGTAGGGTTGCAAAGAGGAAAAATCTCATCACGGGGCGTGCGCCCACGGGGGCGAAGCCCAAGCGGCGGCTGGGGATGGAGATGCCCACCAAGGCTCCCACCTCCTCTGCCTCCAGACAGCAAGCAGTTAAGGCCAGAAAAAGACTGTTTCCTTTTTAAAAAAAAAAAAAAAAAAAAGGCAGAAAACCTCTCAGGGCCCAGCCATTGTGCTGTGTAAAATTCACTGCCCTGATTGTTCCCTTGTGCAATTTAATGAGGCATTAATTGCCGGAGAAATTACCCAGGCATGTCACCCTATGAGGAGAGCCAGGGGCTGCAGAACGGGTCCCCCCTGCCACCAGCACCTGCCCCAGAGCCCCTCGCGTCCCCCTTCTTCTAGGGGGGTGGACGCGATCCCTCCGGCCATCCTGGTGAAGAGGGGACTTGGTTTCCCCAACAGCGGAGCCCCCGAGACCATGGGGCCAGTGCAGATGTGGCAGGGGACCGGCAGCTCTCACCCGCTGCGTCCCGGCCACGTCCCACCAGCTCGCTCCCACAGCACCCCACAGCACACATGGGAGCCCTTGCCGATGCACCCCACGTCGCTGCAGTGATGGTGCTTGTTCTTCATGGCGCTCATCTGGGACTGAAACGGCTTCATTTCCTCCATGCCGTCACCAGCTGTGGTCCCCGGCCCCTCCGTTGTGCATGGGGTGACGTGCACGCTCCCCCTCCCCAGCCACGTAACCCAGAGGAGTCTCTTGCTGAAAGCCCTGGCCTGGAAACTCGTTCTGCTCGGAGCACGGCAGCGTTCTGCTCAGCCCTGCTGCCTACCTGACCCGGGCGGCTCTCCTGGCACCAGCTCCGTCCCGAGCAGGGTGGCTGCTTTCCCGCAGGGATGGGACGCGAGGCTTCCAGAGGTTTGCTTAACGCTTTGGGAAATGACCAAACCAATTTAATAGCTCTTCTGAAATAAAAACTACGCCTCTGTGTGCACGCAGGAATAATTAAGCACGTCCTTTGCTCCCACCTAGGCCTTTCCTTAGCAGATGGCAGAGCGCTTAACCCAGCAGGCGAGCGCTGGTTTACAAGAGGAACCTGAGGCTCCAAGCGATGACACGGCTCGTGTAGGAGCTGCTGTGTAGATGCCCACATTCGTCCAGCCAACAAACATCCACCATCCTGACACAGAATCACTTGGACGGGTCAGCAAACACACGGGAATCCAACCCGAGCAGCTCCACACCCAGAGGCATCCCAGGACAAGCTCCAGGGATCAGGAAAAGTATCGATACCCAAATATTAACTATGACAAGGGATAAAATGAAGCAAAAAAATCAAGTTTAACCAAGACATTTCACTTAACTGAAAGGAGAGCATTGGGACTGGACAGACTCCTTCCGACAAGGACTTTCCCTTTTGCCTGAACTTGGAAAAAATCTGGTTTGAAAACTCGAGGTTCCCCCTGGGGTCTCCCCTGCACCCCGGGGGCTGCTCCACCCCGTGTCCCTTGGGGCTCGCTGGGAAGGCAAGGAGCTTCCCCGGCCTGTCCCCGTACACCTCTCCTCCCTCACCCAGCTGGGATGAGGATATTTTTTTTTAATGTTGCTTGTCTGAGGCCAAGCCGACCCACCCAAGGGCAGGGAGAGCTCCAAAACCCTGCTTGGGCGATCCCTGCGGGAACGCTGGCAGAGCAGGAGGATGAGGATGGAGGTTCCCGCCGGGCTGCGGCTGGGTCCCGCAGCGGGGCCGGCTCTTGACAGCGGCACTTTGGGGCGGGACGGGGTGTTTCAGGGATCCCCATCCCACTGCTCGGAGCGGCGGCACCGGAGGCTCGCACCCGGGAGAGGGGTCCCCGCGGCGGGAGGGGACAGGCCACGCAGCAGCCGGGGGCAGGCTGTGGGGAAGCCGGGGCTCTGCCCAGCAGCATCTGTTCCTTATGTAATGGGAAAAGGCTTGAGGTTTTGGGGTTTTTTTTCCCCTGGACGTAGGAAAGAACACTTTATTAAAAGCATTTGCGAGCGACGCCGGGCCCCGCACAACTCCCTCCCCTAAACAAGAGGCAAAAGCCACTTGTGGCTCTCCCCCTGCTTACTTTTTTTTTTTTTTTTTCGGACAGTGCCAGCATTTTCAGAGCCACTTTCATCCCTGGCATCACCGCCTGGCAGCTGGGCCCCTCCATTTGGCACCGGGCAGGCGAGATGCCCTTCGGAGGCACATGCATCCTGGGGCAGCCATGGGTGCTTTCCCCAACCTTTTCAGCACCTTTCCTCCCCACCCCAAATAACCACGCTCACCGGAGGGGCTGACGGCCGGGGTTCCCACTGGGAAGCACCCTCCCAAGCCAGGATCAGGCCCTTGCACCCCATCCCCTCCCTGCTGCGCTTGCCTGGAGCAAAGCAAAAACCGACCGCACGTATCCGAATGCTGCTGTTGGCAAAGTACATTTAACCCTAATTACGTTCCGAAACCTGCCGTGGGGTCTGCCAGGCTGCTTCACGCAGCTGCCCTGGCTGACTTGCTGAGGCATTCCTGCCGCTCTGCAGCGCTTCCCCGGATGCCACCGGGGTTTCTGCCCAGCAAAACGGCTCCTTCCTCGCGCTGCTC
This sequence comes from Pelecanus crispus, assembly GCF_030463565.1. Lineage (NCBI taxonomy): Eukaryota > Metazoa > Chordata > Aves > Pelecaniformes > Pelecanidae > Pelecanus > Pelecanus crispus. The sequence continues at coordinate 2,094,081 of NC_134653.1, read as the reverse complement.
ACGCACCCAAAACCTTCTCTCAGCAAACATGGGCTTAAGACCTAAAACAGTCACTCTCCTCAGTGGGCAATAAAACATTTATTATCAAACAGCGAATGCTTGAGATGACATGATCTGAGAGCCTGTAGAGAGCCCACGTTAAACCGAAATACCGCTTTTCTCAGTCTGTGCTCCACAAACCAGCACCGATTGTACCCAAGCTCAGGAATTCATGGTTGCGCTCAGCTTTTGTGAAACACGATGGTTTGGATTTGCTGCGGTTGCCGTCACAGCGTTCCCCAGAACATAAACCAGAGAGGGAACCCGTGAGCTACCCCTGCAACAGCGATGCTCTCCAAGAGCGCTGACGCAGCAGCCGCAAAGAACGGCGCAAGTCTGGATGCCCCAGCAAAGGTTTTGCCAAAATACTTTCACAAAAGCCATTTTCCGCCCCCGTCTCTTCCTTTTTGCAGAGGGACAGTAAGGGCCAGGCTGAGCCCCACGGTGCCGGGGCTGTCCCTAAGGGGTCTGTGGGGCAGGGGGACCCCCGGGGACCCCACTCACCACGGGCAGCCCAGGAGACCGGCGCCCAGCACTGCCAGCACCTTCCCCGCACTCATCCTGCTGACCAAGGGCTTCTCAGCACACAGGAGCAGTACCAGCTTTAATTAAAGCCAACCACGCCATCCTAGGCTTAATTAAAATTTAATTAAAATAGAATTTTTAACAAAAGCCCGTGTTGGGGCAGGGATTCCCAACTCTGCTTGCGCAGGTACCACCGAAGCAGCGGCGAGCGGCTCCCGTGCCAGTGAGCTGTGGTGGGGTGCACAGACCTTCCCCCTGCACCAGCACAGCCGCATACACGGTCCCCTCACCGGGGACAGCAACGGGGCAGCGATGTCCCACCCCAAACCCAAAAGTTTGGTCCATCAGAGCCGTAAGCTCTTCAAGCCAGCACTTAGGCGGACCCTCGGACGCGGACCCTCGGACAGGCTCCAACAGCCCTACAGCTTTGTTTCCCACAGGAACAAAAGGTGCACGACCCCACCGATGTGGTTTGAAACCCTCGATCCCACGCTGGGCTAATGCGGAGCCGCTGGGGTCAGGGCGGCGGTGGAGGAGCTGGATCCCAACATCAGCCCCGGACTGCATCGGCAACAGCAGCCTCCTCCGAGCAGTTAATTGTGCAACACCTCCTCTTCCTCAGCAGTTCAATCACTCCCAACTACTCGCAAGATAATTAGCTATTTCACATTTTCATTAACTCCCTAATACTTTCCCCTAAATTACCCCAGTTAATTATTGATAACCCCTGTCTCCCTCCAGATCTGGCTTAAACTGGCAAAGAGCAGACCAGGCTTCTGCTATGCTCCACTTTAGTGCAAGCACTGGAAACTTTAATTAAATTTACAGTTAAGTCTTATTGACCTTAAGAAAACACCTTGGGAATGCTAAGCATCGCCTACAGGTACATGACACTGCGATGGGGGAGCACCCCGGCAGCCTTGGAGGGAATTTGTATTTCAAGAGGAAACCATGTGCCCAGGAGGAGGGATAAAACCCTTTTACCTTTCTATTAAGCTGATAAATTTCAATTTTTAATAAGTAGTAAAACAACTGGCATTTGAGAGGCATCAGAGATGGAATTTCCTACGTGGAGATATTCAACACATGGAACAGTTAACATTTAAAGAAAATTGTGAAACCACGGAGAAGGATGGCAAATGCCACCGTCTACTTCAGAGCCTCCCGGGAGCCGTTTCACCCATCATTTCACCCAGTTTTCCTTTCCACCCCCTGCAGCGACCCATCCTCATCCTCCTCTCACCCTCCCAGCCGCGGTACGTGCGCTCGGAGGCTGCGTGACCACCGCTGCACCACCTCGCACGGGCAGCCAGCTCACGTCCCTAACATCCCCTCATTGCTCCCAGCCGAGGTGCGTTTCCAAGGGCTGCTGGACCTTTCCAGGACGTTCCCTCTACTATAGTCAATGGGAAACTGCAGATTATGGCTGTGCTCCCGGGGGCCCTCGTTTAGATTAATTACCTCCTCTGTTGAGGTAGCAAGGTGCAATAACTTACAGCCCTGATGAAAATGCAGAAAGCTGCATTAAATACAGATTAACAGCCATAGCAGGCAGGTAATCAAAGCAGACTTCAAAAACCTGGGCCGACAGAACTTTCTGGAGTTAATTGGTTCATGATTCTTTGGTGGTGGAGTCCCCATCCCTGGGGGTGTTCAAAAAACGGGCAGAGGTGGCACTTTGGGACATGGTTTAGTGGGCATGGTGGGGTTGGGTTGATGGTTGGACTGATGATCTTAGAGATCCTTTCCAATCTTAATGATTCCTAGTTTTTACTTTCATTATAAATGATCCAGCCAGCAAGGCAGGAAACATGAAATTGCTACTTTGCCCTTAATTGGTTTAGCGGTGGACTTGGTAGTGTAGGTTAATGGTTGGACTGGATGATCTTAAAGGTCTTTTCCAACCTAAACGATTCTAGGATTCTATTCTATGATGCCAGGATGATTTTGTTGCAGATGAAGGAGAACTCCTCCCGGTACCGAGCTGAGAGCGTAAAGCAATGGACGCGCCCATCAGAGGACAAACTTGCTGATAAATAAGTCTCCAGACCGAGAGCATCCCCCGCGCGGGGTCTGGGGGAGGAACGTGTGCGTGAGCTGGCTGGAGCCCACGCTGGCACCTTGCACCCCCGGCCGGGGCTGCACGGGGAGCAGCAGCCGTCTCCCTGAGGGGCTTCAGAGAATAGAGTAGAGTAGAGTAGAGTAGAGTAGAGTAGAGTAGAATAGAATAGAATAGAATAGAATAGAATAGAATAGAATAGAATAGAATAGTTTAGGTTGGAAAAGCCCTTTAAGATCATCCAGTCCAACCATTAACCTACACTACCAAGTCCACACTAAGCCAATCAAGGGTAGACCAGACTGAACCATGTCCCCAAGTGCCACCTCTGCCCGTTTTTTGAACACTTCCAGGGATGGTGACTCCACCACCTCTCTGGGCAGCCTGGTCCAATTCTTGACCACCCTTTCTGTAAAGAAATTTTTCCCAATTTCCAACCTAAACCTCCCCTGGCGCAGCTTGAGCCCATTTCCTCTCGTCCCATCGCTAGCTACTTGGGAGAAGAGCCCAGCACCCCCTCCCTGCCCCCTCCTGTCAGGTAGTTGTAGAGAGCGATCAGGTCTCCCCTCAGCCTCCTCTTCTCCAGGCTGAACACCCCCAGCTCCCTCAGCCGCTCCCCACCAGCCCTGTGCTCCAGACCCTTCCTCAGCTCCGTTGCCCTTCTCTGAACACGCTCCAGCCCCTCAATGTCTTTCTTGTATTGAGGGGCCCAAAACTAGACACACTATTCCAGGTGCGGCCTCACCAGAAACGCGGCAGCGCTCACAGCCCCAGCGCATCCCTGCGGCAGCACCCACGCCGGCCGCTCGCACGGCAGCTTCGCGCGCGGGACAGGCTCTGCCCACAGTTCATCCCACCCAAAAATGCCAGGCGGCATCTTTAGCGCGGACGCAGGTCCAACCGGCGCTAGGAGTGTGAAGGGAGGCCCCGAAACCCCGGATAAACTGCGGATGTGGGTGATGGGTGCCATCTGGATCAGGGCTCGCAGGTTCTGTGTTATCACCGAAAGTGGAAGAGAAAAGCGGGGGGAAAACCCTCTCCATTATTATTAAAAAAAACCAAGCACTGACAAAAAAAAAGCCCCCAACAAAAGCAAGTAAAAGGCGAGGGGATTTCTGCCGGAGGGGATATGGTTGAGAGCTTTCTGCAGGGCCAAAGTGACTCTTTCAAGGCGATGAGATGGGCGATGGGATGACGTGGGGGACAAAACCGGCCGGGACAGCCCAGCTTAGCGCCGGCGACAGCTCCGCTCGCCCACCCCGGCCCAGCCTTGTTTGGGCAGGGGGTACCCCGTGGCGCCCAGCCGCGGATCCAGGAGACCTCCTCCCTCAAAGGCAGGGTGACAGGCTGCCCGGGACCGGGCTCAATGGGGGACAGAACCTTTTTTGTGTAAATGTAAAACAGTTTGGAACCCGGAGAGGGGGACAAGGCTTGGGATAGATTTATCCTCTCCCAGCAGACACCCGGTACCACCCGGATCTGCATATGAATCGCCCCAACAGGCTTATCTCAGCCGGCGGGACAAGGCCGCCTTTGTGGCCGCGCAGCAGCTACGAAGTTGTTAAACTGGAACCAGTTCTGTAGACTTTAAGATACGGGCCTTTTCCTTCGAGGCAGCTGAAATAGCAGCACCTTTGCTGGCAAGCAAGGCGCGAGGAAAGCGGCGAGGGGGATAGGATGGCGGGAGGGACAGATCCGGCCCTGTGTCCCTGCTCCTGGCTCTGCCAAGGAGACCCCGGCTGCCGGGGGCATGCCGGCCCCCCCATTCCCCAAAGCGGGGTGGGGGGCATGCGTGGGGACCCGTGCTTACCCCCCACCCCCGTCCCCTCCATCACCTCCTCTTCCCGGAGGAAGCACCAGGGCATCTGTTGAACCTCCGTGCAAGGCACGGAAGGCTGAACTTGCCGGCAAGCCACCCGGGAGCAAATTAGGCCATGTTCCTTTTTATTCCTAATTACTGTGATCTTCCCCCTCTCCTTCCCTGCTGCCCCTTCGGAGGAGGCGGCGGGTCCTGCCAGCACCTCCCCGAGCAGGCAGAGCCCCCCAGGCGCTTTCCATCCCAGGCCTGCCTCCATTATTTTTCATTCTTTCACCGATTCAAAAACGTGCAAATGAGGCCATGGCTTCCCAATCAGGCCTGGCCAGGAGCTAATTGGCTTTAAGCAGGGAAACCTGAATATGCTAATGATGGCAGTAACAAGCCTGTGATGCGCCTGGAAGGGGAGCCAAGCCCTTCGGCTCAACGATCGGCTGACTCTGAGACACGTCAATTAACAACAAGGAAGATAATTTATTAATGCTCCTTTGCACCCCCCCCGCCCTTTGCTCCTAATTACAGTTTGATACATGAAACATCGCGGGGGTTTGCCGGGTCCTGCCGCAGCCCCGCTCCCAGCCGGAGCATCCCTGCGCAGCCCCAGGAGAGGAGTCCCGGGACAACAGCCCAGGACCATGACTGGAGGGTCTCCAGCCAACGCAAAGGACCCCAAAGCTCTCCCACCACCAGACCACGGGGGACGGGGTCCCTGGGCTGGGATTCAGCCAGGTCAGGCTGCAGAAGAGGCTCAGAGGAGAAGGGAGATGCCGAGGGCTGGCTGGTGCCGCCGGGCAGGGCTGCTCCCCAGGGGGTCCAAGCCCCTGCAGACTCTTCCCAAGGGGAAGAGAGCCCGGCTGCTTTGTCTTGTGAAGGGCACGGGCTGCAAAGCAGGAGGAGGCAGCAACGGGGGGCTCTGGGAAGGGCCAGGAGCCGGGGAGTTTTGCGTTTGGCTTTCGGACCTATTTGGCACCAAGATCCAGGGAATGTGGAGCAGGGAAAGGGGAGAAGCCCGTTAGCATTTCTAACGGAGTGGCTGCTTTCACAAGTCACCCGACACCCAGTTATTAACCCCAATAAGAACCGGGGCCATTTGGGAAACCACGGCTGCTTTGTCCATCTATCCAAACCTCTGTGTGCCCCAAGTCCCGAGCCCTGGCAGGAAGGCGAGAAAAAGGCTGTGCCCCCCCCCCCCCAACACCGCGGGGCTGCTGCAGCCCCCTGCGCCCGCTCCTGCGCAGACCCAGACCCGCTCCCCTCCGCCGCCCGGCATTTGCATTGTGATCGTGATTGTGTTTATGGCTGGGGGTTGCAATTATGGGCAGCTCAAGGCCCTGAAGGTTTTTCTCTTTGCATGGTTATTCCAGCGGGGTCGTTAAGGCCAAAGGGCTCCCGATGAATGCTCATAATGGCATATGATTATGAAGAGCAGAAATCAGAGTTAATAAGGGCACAGCTCCTTCCCCGCTCAGGAGCGACAGTGCTGGAGGAAGAGGCTGCTTGGCCTCTGTCAGCATCCATGGGATTTGGAGACGGTTCCTCCTCGCCCTTCTCCGCTGCAGAGCTATGCTACATGGGGTTGCCCCAAAAACGCAGAGCAGCTCAACTTCTCCCTGACATCTGCAAGGGACCCAGCACAGCTGGCAGCACTCAGGTCCCCCCGTGCTCTTAGAATAGAATAGAATCAGAATCATCGAATCGTTTAGGTTGGAAAAGACCTTTAAGATCATCCAGTCCAACCATTAACCTAACACTGCCAAGTCCACACTAAACCAGTTAAGGGGAGAGTAGCAATTTCACGTTTCCTGGCTTGGTGGCTGGATTATTTTTTAATGAAAGTAAAGTTGGGAATGACTAAGGTTGGAAAAGATCTCTAAGATCATCAGTCCAACCATCAACCCAACACCACCATGCCCACTAAACCATGTCCCCAAGTGCCACCTCTGCCCGTTTCTTGAACCCCTCCAGGGATGGGGACTCCCCCACCTCTCTGGGCAGCCTGGTCCAATGCTTGACCACCCTTTCCGTAAAGAAATGTTCCCTAATTTCCAGCCTAAACCTCCCCTGACGCAGCTTGAGCCCATTTCCTCTCATCCTATCACTAACTACTTGGGAGCAGAGCCCAACACCCCCCTCCCTGCCCCCTCCTGTCAGGCAGCTGTAGAGAGCGATCAGGTCTCCCCTCAGCCTCCTCTTCTCCAGGCTGAACACCCCCAGCTCCCTCAGCCGCTCCCCACCAGCCCTGTGCTCCAGACCCTTCCCCAGCTCCGCTGCCCTTCTCTGGACACGCTCCAGCACCCCAATGTCCTTCTTGTGCTGAGGGGCCCAAAACTGGACACAGTATTCCAGGTGCGGCCTCACCAGTGCCGAGTATGGGGGGGCGATCACCTCCCTGCTCCCACTGGCCACACTGTTCCTGACACAAGCCAGGATGCTGTTGGCCTTCTTGGCCACCTGGGCACACTGCTGGCTCATGGTCAGCAGGCCGTCAACCGGCTGTCAACCAACACCCCCGGGTCCTTTTCTGCCAGGCAGCTTTCCAGCTGCTCTTCCCCAAGCCTGGAATGTTGCACGGGGTTGTTGTGACCCAAATGCAGGACCCGGCACTCGACCTTGTTGAACCTCATACAACCTCTTCTCTTGCTGAAGGCAGTGCCCCTTGGCCAAGGCACAAAGCCACAGCCACCCTAGGACTCCTGCTCACCGCTGGAGTCATCGCCCACGGCTGCAGCAGTGAACATCGGGCAGCCCACAGCCCGCGGGGACATTTGCCACCTCCAGAGCTCACCCAGAGACAGAATAACAGCAGGACGATGCCACCGGCAGCCCTCAACTGCAGAAGGGGGACCCGGAGCAAAATCAACCTTGTGTTCCCGGGAGCAACATTTCGCTTGCAACAAGCAAAGAGGTATTTTGAACAACGCAGCTGAACCCGCTGCTTGGGTTAAAGCAGCTGAGAAACAGGTTAGCTACGTGAATCCCCCAAAACCCTACAGAAAGCGTGGGCTGACACGTGCCCAGCCTTGGTGGGATGCTGGACTGGGGCCGGCGGAAGGCGAGGGCAGGGCTGCAGCGGGCACGCACAGCCCTCTCCATCCCTCCGGAATGAAGCGCGTCCGCACGGCAGCAATTAGAAATCCTCTCCTTGCTGCTCCTTCCCCGGCGTCCTTTTGATTCCCGAGTCCCGGCGGCCCCGGGGGCGCGGGGACAGCCTGTGGCAGGTGTCTTGCCTGTGACCCGGGTCAATCGAGGGCTCTGATCTCCAAATGACCCTTCCCAGCAGTGAATACGTACCCGCGCTCAAACAGCTTGCAGATGAAGGAGCAACAGACTGGAGATGATTTATTCAGGAATTAAAGGTTCAGTACCCCTTTTAAAGGCTGCGCCTCGGCACTGTCAGCCTTCATTGCACACAATTAAAGGGGTTAGCTGCCCCGGCCCGCCACCGCCCTCCTCCCTTCCAGGGGAATGAAATCAAACAAAACCAACCCCCCTGCACTCGCCCCAAGCCCCGGTCCGGTCCCTCCAGCCTGTGGTTGGGGGCACTGCAGAAGGACTTGCAAACTCGGCACACGAGTGGCCCTAAGCTCCAGCCCAGGAAGCTGCTCCGGCTCCGTTCTCTGCCAGGGACCAGCTCGGCTCTGCCCGGGAAGGGGGGATGCAAATGCTCGGGTTTTGTCCCCGCTCGCAGGAGAGGATGCTCAGGGTCGGGGGGTCTCTGCTCGGTTCGTGGTGGAGGTAGCCCCAGTGCCATCCTTGCAAAGCCTGTTCCTGCAGCTGGGGCTTGGTGAGATGCTCCCGGAACCCTGGGCTGGGGAGGGAGGCAGGGGCTGCCTGGGGGCAAGGCAGAGAATCATAGAATCATCGAATCGTTTAGGTTGGAAAAGACCTTTAAGATCATCCAGTCCAACCATTAACCCAACACTGCCAAGTCCACCATTTAAGGGGAGAGGAATAATGTCATGTTTCCTGGCTTGGTGGCTGGATTATTTATAACGAAAGTAAAAACTGGGAATCGCTAAGGTTGGAAAGGATCTCTGAGATCATCAGTCCAACCATCAACCCAACCCCACCATGCCCACTAAACCATGTCCCCAAGTGCCACCTCTGCCCGTTTTTTGAACCCCTCCAGGGATGGGGACTCCCCCACCTCTCTGGGCAGCCTGTTCCAATGCTTGACCACCCTTTCCGTGAAGAAATTTTTCCTAATATCCAATCTAAACCTCCCTTGGCGCAGCTTGAGGCCATCTCCTCTCGTCCTATCGCTTGTTCCTTGGGAGAAGAGCCCAACACCCCCTCCCTGCCCCCTCCTGTCAGGTAGGTGTAGAGAGTATGGCAACCTGCCTGGGACCAAAGCTCCTCTCCTCTTTTCGCCTCGGCAGCAAGCGCAGCCCCTGCAGCAAGGCCTGACCTCCCTCCAGCAGCTCAGCACCTTCAGGCTCCGCGCAGGGACGGCGCTGGTCGCATGTAAGCCCACACCAGCGTAATTCAAACACAGCCTCGAATTTCCCTCTCACACCTGAGAGGGGAGATAAAGATAAAAACTGGCACCACTGGGATTATTTTTTTTCCCTTCTAACTTGTGAGAACTGATGTGGTGGTTTGGCTGCGGGGGGGAGAGCATCGCTCGCAGGCACAAGCAGCAGGAATTCAATGAAAAGCTTCCTTCCTCTTAGAAAAGAAAAGGAAGAAATCTGCTGGCAGCAGTGGCTGCTGATAATCTCTTTCCAAGGCAGTAAATTTTCCTGCAGCTTCCCTGGCAAGTAATCCGGCAGATTATTACACCTTTCAGCGGAATCAGCCTTTTAAATATGTTCTCCCCTCGCCATGCATCTTGTGTTTTATGACCTGACTTGCTGTCTGAGCGCAGTGAAACACAAATTACGTTCTTCTGCAGCCAGAGCAGAGGCACCGGTGACAAATTTTATACCTCGGGTAACTGGGATCCTTGGGCGCTCCAATAAATAAGGAAAATTTGCTCTGAAAGCTGCACAGGGCTGCCAGGCTGGGGGCTCTGCATCGCTGCAGAGGGGACCCCGTCCTCTGCTCTGGGAGAGCACCCCATTAACCCAGGCAATCGCGATGCCGTGCCGAGAAGGCACATGCCGCTTGGATGGGCACAGCACAATTAATGCGTACTTACACACTTCCAACGGCCAGCGATTTTTTTTACGGACCAGTTGTCCCCAGCCTGAGCACTCCAGGCAGGCAGTGCGCTGCTGGTAGGCTGTTCAGATGCAAAATTTATTGCTGTATAAAATTACAAAGAAAAAAAACCCCAAACCCAAACCCTGAGATCACTGTAGGTAAGTCTAAGGTCTTTTTTTTCAATTGCAAATAAAAAATACATAGTGGTTTTCACTAAATTATCCTCTTGCAGCAATGGGCTGATCAATCCTGGTTTCCCACCTAGATGGAGGAGAGCACAGGAAGGACATGTTCAAAAAACAGGCAGAGGTGGCACTTTGGGACATGGTTTAGTGGGCATGGTGGGGTTGGGTTGATGGTTGGACTGATGATCTTAGAGATCCTTTCCAACCTTAGTGATTCCTAGTTTTTACTTTCATTAAAAAAGAATCCAGCCAGCAAGCCAGGAAACATGAAATTATCCCTCTGCCCTTAATTGGTTTAGTGGTGGACTTGGTAATGTTAGGTTAATGGTTGGGGCTGGATGATCTTAAAGGTCTTTTCCAACCTAAACGATTTGATGATTCTATGACATAAAAAGCCCACAAAATCTCTTTTTTTTTCAGGTTTAAAGTTCCGTAGCCAGCAGAAATGGGAATTCCTCCACTTCCCGATGCCCAAGCGGGCAAAAGAACAACAACTCTACTCAAAAAGCCGTTCCTAAGAGACAAACGAGAAAACGCAAGGGCATCAAGACTGGTTTTCCCATGGCACGGCACTCCTAGGTCATGGCACGAGCGGTGCAAAACCCATCCCTCCGACCGCTGCCTCCCGCACCCTCGCGACTCCACCTCACCCCACGCAGCCACCCTACGGCCAGATCCTGCCGGGATGCTCCCTGGGTGGAAAAGCCGTGCACGCAGCGTGCACCGAGCACCGCAGCCGCTCTCGCACCTCTGCCCCGGGAGCTCCCCGGGCGCAGGGGTTTCCCCGTGCAGCCGCTGCAATGCACGAGCGAGTTTTCCCCCAGCATCTCTGTGCCCACGGGCAGACGGGGTTTTTCTCTCCCGTGGCTTAACCCCATGCATGGCACAGCAGCGCCCTGCTGCTTTTGGGAGGGGACACCGAAAAAAAAAAGTTATCCATGATTTTGCAGTTGCCTCGGGCTACTGCACGCCTGCACCCGCCACACCGCAGAGCTGCAATACGCAAATTTGAGGCAAAATCCTCCAGTATTTTGAATGCATCCATGCCCCCCACAGCCATGCGGTGCTACGTCCAGGGGGGACAGCGGCTGCAGGCAGCGCCAGCCCAAGCCACAAGCCTTCAGCTAATTAGCTCAGACTAATTAGCCAGGGTTCAGTGCCGGTGGCAGGACCTGCACTGCCCTCGGCGGCGGTAGGTCCCTGGGATCCCTCCTTGCCTCGATCAGGGGGTGCAGGGGAGGGGGGCAGCCCCGGCAGCCCGTGCAGCCCGTGCAGCCCGTGCAGCCCGTGCAGCCCGTGCAGCCCTGCCGAGGACACGTGGGCAGGAGCCCCACATCGAACACCCCGGTCCCAGCCCCGCCGCAGGTGCAGGAGCAGCGGGAGCCGGCGCGAGGGAGGAAGAAAGGAGGAATCCACACATGTCTGCCAGAGCGAGACCTTCCCGCTGGCCGGCGAATTGACAGCTGCTTTGATTTGATTAGCAGATGCTGACGAGGCATCGAGACAAGTCCCCAGAGCCATGAATAATTTCAGTGTATTTGTGTTTATTTGATCTCAGTATGGGGCTGGCCCCGCCGCCTCGCCCCGCCCTGGCCCGGACCCTCACGGAGCGATGGGGAAGGGGCTGCCGGGCTCTCCAGATGGCCGCTCCGAGGCCACCGCCGGCGGGGCTGGCTGTCCCTCTCCAGCTCGTGCTCCGGGGAGGAGAGAGCCCTTTGCCGTGCTCTTCTCCATCCTCTGTCCGCACCTCCTGCACAGCCATCCCACCGGGCTGGGGGGTGAGGAACGGACCCCCCAGCAGCTTTTAGGGAAGAGAAGAGATCCTCCCCCCCAGCCTCACGTCTTTTAACAAAACTGATTCAAACATTTTCAAGTCTTTTTTACCTTTCCTCCTCTTTTAAACAAACAAAAATGGGAACCGTGTGCTTTCTGGTTGCTGGAGCAGAGCTGGGATCACAAGCCATGTGCCAGGGCCACCAGGTCCTGCTGGCATCACCAAGGGTCGGATGCTCGTTAGAAAGCAATTAATGCATTTGAGAGTAACAAACTGGCCATAAACCCCCACGGTCCGACACATAAAACCACCAGACGTTGCCTCTGAACCAGCGTGCCCATGCACTGCACCGGGTATTGGGTCCCCCCGTGAATGAGGCGGGTCAGGTGGAAAGGAGAGCTGGCCCAGGCTCCAAACTGGACACCCGCTGGAAAATGCCACCGGCAGAAGGGATGAAGAAAAACACCCTCCCTGGGGTGCCCGCGGGATGCTGAGGTCCTCTGCCCCAGCACCACGGTGTGCGATGGCACACGGACCCGGCCAGGGCTGAAGAACGGAGGTCCGAGCCCGGGGCGAGAGCTGAGGCCCCTCTCGCCGCTCCTCCCGGGGGGGCTTTGGGAGAAGGTGACCCAGGACCACGCTCAGCAGGCGCAGCCCTCGCTGTGACGCTGCCAGGGGTATCCCTGCATCTCCCTCACCGAGGACCCCGGGTCCTACTCCAATAGGTAAATCAAGCGGGAAAAGCTGGGCATGTGGTCCCTGTTTTGAACCAGGCAAACTCAACACAAGGAATTTTAATGTAATTCTCCTGCCACAGCACCTTCCTCATCCAGTTTAAAATTGCACTGGTTGGATCTGACGGCTTAGAAATCGAAGACGCTCCAAGCAAGGTGAGTGCCCGAGCCCTGCAATCGGGGTAACACCTCTCCCATCACCGCGTGCCCATTTAGCATGTGACAAGGCCACCAGCTACACTTCATGGAGGCTTCTGCAAAAACACTTTCCCGGTCCGGCTCTCCCCTGCTGAACAAGCACCGAGTCCCGCTCAAAGCTCCAGCTTCAAACTAACCACCAGTCGTTCTGAAACGCATCCAAAACTGTCTCATTTCTACCTAAGAAAACATAAATCAGTCCTCGCTCATGAACTGGAGCCAGGTCTGAGGTCTGCAACGAAGCCATGGGGATCCATCAGCACAGTTTCCAGTGGCAGTTTTAAGCTCTTTTGGCCGGATACACAAAGGTATTTGGGAACCTAACGCCCGCCGACATCGCCGGTGACTGCACACCTCAGTCCCCCTGCGAGCGGGATCCCACCGTCCCAGCCCTCCGAAGGAGAACCGAGCTGGTGCCATGCTCCGCCCCAGCTCTCCCGACCTTCCATCCCAGCCTGCCGACGCCTTGGCTTGCTGGGAGCATCCCCCCACGCTGCCCCGACACGGGGGGACCCTGTGCCCCGTGGCATCAAAACCCTCCAGCGCCGGACGCCCATCGCCAGCAGCTGCCGCCGGCACCAGGTCCTGAGCAGGAGCGGGGACAGGAGCAGGGACAGGAGAGGGGACAGGGTGGTGACGGGAGCCAGCAGCACCAGTCCTGCTCTCGCTGCGCGGCGCTGGACCGGCCCAGCTCTGCTCTGAGCAAGCAGCAGCTTCAAGAAACAGCCCGAAGTGATGCACGAGCCGGAGGGTTTGGCCCAAGGGAGGAGAAGCACCATATTGGTGCAATTACCTGAGTTTAGACAAACCTCCGCGGGTGCCTGGGCCGGGTTCAATAGCTGGCAGATGAGCGGCATCATCTGCAGCGTCAGCTCTCGGCTGGCGCGCGGGGACCCTCGGAGGGGCTGCCGGGGGGCTCGGGGCGGGGAGCAGATGTCCCGGGAGCCGCTGCAGGCGTGGGGCAGGGGGGCTGCCCGCGGAGGGGAGGAGGACGGGCAGGCAGCGATGCCGCAGCTGCGCGCAGGCAGGAGGGGCAAGAAACGTGCTGAGGCAGCAGCGCTGCGATCGCGGACCCGCCCTGGTCCCCAGCCGCGGCCGGGCTGCGGGCAGGATCCGGTCCTTCCCATCGCCCCGGCGCTGCCGTGATGCCTTTGACGGCTCGGGCGGGCGATCGCTGGGCTGCTGCCTGCCCAGCCCTGGCAGGAGGCATGGCTGCACGCTGCCTGCGTGCTGCCTGATGGCCTGGAGCAGGCAGCAGCTCTGCAGAGGGGCAGGTTACCCCCGGGTGAACCCATCCGAAGGCGACGGTTACCCCTAACCCCTCGAGACAGCTGCCTGCAAGGCGGCAGGGATGGAGCCGGGGTTGCCCAGCCCTTCTCCTCGCCGCCTTCCCCGGCCGAGCAGGGCAAGGGAGCCGTAACTGCACCTGAAAGGAGAGAGCTCTCACCCTGCGGCTGCAGAGCAAAGCCCAGAAGGTGCCCAAAAGCCCCCGGGCAAGGGCAAACCACCCCCTTGTCTCCCCCTTCCCCGGGGCGGAGGTCACGACAGCATCCATCAGCCCAAACCCCTGCGTCCCTCCAGTTTCTGCATCCGTGCTGCAGTTTGCACCCTCCCTCCCTGGCTTTAGGGTTTAACAGGGGAAATGTTGACCTAAAAGCCCCTTGTAATGGTCACCATCCCTGCACCTGGCCGGTGCCCACCCGGGAGCAGCTCCCGGCTCTCTGCAGAGCACCTGCTACGTGGGCTGCAGCTCACGGCGGCTCCGAGCTGGAGGGGCTCATCTGCCGGCCCTGCCTCCATCAATGACAAAAACCAGAAATACGGTTTGTTTGGTGTTTGTCTCGGGTCGAATGCTGTCGTGCTGCTCTTGTTGGGATGGAAAATGCATCCAGTTTTCCACAGAAAAGAAATAAGATTCCACATCTGTGTCAAATTTGTAATACAGCCTGGGGGAAGATGGGAAACAAGTTTAGCTCGCTTTTTTTTTTTGCTATCAGAAAAAACCCCGTTTCCTGGAGAAGAGCAGAGCTGAGCTCGCCCCGGAGCGCGGCGGTGATGTGAGCCGGCACCACTCGCGCAGCCCGAGCCGCTCCGTGCCATCCCATCCCGCGGCACGTGCCGAAACGCCAGCAGGAGCCGGGCAAAGGGAATTGGGAGAGGAGCCCCGATGCCCAGCTTGTGGCCCTGGAACGGCCACCAAATAGTTATTCTCCCTGCCAACCTGCTCAGCCGCTTCCATGCGTGCGCAGGACTCCTCTCCCCAGTCTGCAGCCCATCATATGGGAGCTAATAACTGTTTCCTCCACAGATAAGGGAGAAGTCTCAGAAATCCAGCCAAACCCGGACAGCAAGGCTCAGGGATGCCGGGGGTGCTGCCGGGCGCCCAGCGGGGCAGCAGCCCGTCCCCCCCTCCCCTCATGCTGCGGTTCAGCTGGTCCCCAGGCGAAGGAAATCCCCCACCGAGGAGGGAGACGTGGGTGGATTACGCACTTTGCTGGAAAAAAAAAAAAAAAAAAAAGCAAAAAAACCCAAAAAAAGCTGTTTCTCCAGCTCTAGAGAAAAGGGCCAGGGAGGCGTGGGGAATGCTCCGAGGATCATAAAACCATAGAATCGTGTAGGTTGGAAAAGACCTTTAAGATCATCCAGTCCAACCATTAACCTACACTACCAAGCCCACACTAAACCAGTCAAGGGCAGACCAGACTGAACCATGTCCCCAAGTGCCACCTCTGCCCGTTTTTCGAACACTTCCAGGGATGGGGACTCCCCCACCTCTCTGGGCAGCCTGGTCCAATGCTTGACCACCCTTTCCATAAAGAAATTTTTCCTAATTTCCAACCTAAACCTCCCCTGGCGCAGCTTGAGCCCATTTCCTCTCGTCCCATCGCTAGCTACTTGGGAGAAGAGCCCAACACCCCCTCCCTGCCCCCTCCTGTCAGGGAGTTGTAGAGAGCGATGAGGTCTCCCCTCAGCCTCCTCTTCTCCAGGCTGAACACCCCCAGCTCCCTCAGCCGCTCCTCGTAAAGCCTGTGCTCCAGACATGCGGGATGCGGGGGTTTCTCCAGCCCCGCGCCCAGGCTGAGCCGATGGCAGCTCCCGGCTCCCCATCGCCCGCGCTGGATGAGCCCGAGGTGCCCGGGCGGCGTCGGAGGGGCTGCACCCGCAGCCCGGCAGGTTGGGGTCTCGCCCCGGTGCCGGTGCTCCCTCCCTCCTCCCCTCCCTCCAGCAGGAACAACTGGAAATTCTCCAACAAAACATTTCTTCACTGGAAAAGCATCAGTTTGTGGCAAGCAGAGCTGTTTATGGGAAAGGACTGGATTTTGATTATTTTTAGCCTGGCTTCCTAAGGAAATGTGGCTTAAGCAATCACACGGTCTGTCTGCCTGTCCGCCCAGCTGTCTGCCCGTCTTCCCCCAGCCACGTCTGATCCCACCGGCCGATTCCAGCCGGCTTTGATGGAGGACAAGGATCAAAAATAGGAAGTTTGCACTTTTCCATGAAAAGCTGTGGCCAAGTGGCGGCTGGGACCCCGACCGCTGCCCTCGGCTCAGCACAAGGCCACTCCAGCACAGCCCAAAACCCTGCAGCCCCATCCACGCCAGTTTGCTGGGCTTCAGGCTCCCCAGGTGCCGCTCGGTACCAGGGTATTTGGGTGTCCAGCGTTGCGGAGGAAGGAGAAATACGCTCCTTGCAAACTAAAACTCATTTGCAGAAGTTGGAAAGGCTCTCAATAACCTTCCCATCAAGCGGCTCCCCAGGCAGAGCCACCTTTGGCAGTCGGCCCAGCCCACCACACCGGGCAGAGCTGCGCTCGCAAGCAGGAAAATCCTCCTGGAGCCAGGGGCCGGACTATGCCAGCTCCCAGGCATCAGTAACAGCAGCAGGGCCAGATATCCCAAGGGACGCGGTCCTGACCCCGCACCCAGGGTAACGCCAGCCTGCTGCTGGCTTGCCCCCAAACTGCCTTTTTCATAAAGAAAAAAAACGCGCGAGCATCCCAGCACACCCCAGCCCCGCGACGTTAGCGTGTCTCGCTGCCGCAGCCTCTCTTCCCAATTGGAAAAAGACACTCGGGTCCAGCAAAAAGCCGCCTCCGCGGCGGGCAGGGCAGCGCGGGAGGGATGCGCCCAGCCCCGGCAAAGCGAAGCCACAGCACGGAAAGGGCATTCCTGCAAAGCCCCAGGCGCAGGGCTTTGGAAAGAGGGAAGGGGAATTCAAAGGCTACATTATTTGCTCCCACGTTATTATGTGTCATCGTATATATTCGAGACAGTCTTAAGCCCTCAGAGCTGGAGGCCAGCAGAGCAGCGGACGCTGAGGCGTGGAGGCTGGCAGAAGCAGAGCTGCTCTTCATTTTGCCCCTGTAGAGGAGGGGAGAAAATCTTGCACCGCTTTTCCACCGACGCAGCGATGATGATACCTACTTCATTGACTTTGTGCGGTTTCCAGTCATCAACTTTCACGCGCTTCCAGGAAGCAATAGGTTGATTTAACGGTTGGACTGGATGATCTTAAAGGTCTTTTCCAACCTAAACGATTCTACGGTTCTATGATTTTCATTTCTACACTTGAAAATTGGGAAGTCAACAACCAGCCAAGGCGGTGCTCCCCCGAGAGCTGAGCCAGCTGTGCCAGCTGTGCCAGCACGCTGCCACCTCCACGGCTCGTGGCTGAGCCCCCCGGGCGCTGCCCAGCCCTGCGGCGGAGCGAGGGGCACCCGGACCTCCAGCCCCTCTCCCCAACGAGCTCCCCCTCTCCTGGCTCAGGGCAAACAGAGCAAAGCCTCCATCAGCCAGCGTGGGCTAAGCCAGGGCTGCCATCAGAGGCCGCAGGGCTGCTCTCCCGGACCCGCCGGGACGCTCACGCCATCGCACCGGTGTTTGCCGAGGCAGCAGGACCGCACGAGGTTCTGCCCCGTAGGGATGCTCGGGGCTCCATCGGGCTCCCCCGTAAAGCCGGACAGGACCCTGCCTCACTTTTACAAGAGCAGGGGCTCCCCGGGAGCCCGAGACCACCGCGTCTCTGCTGAGACCACCGCGGCGGGGCGGGAGGAAATGCTTGTCTGCCCTCAAGCCGCGTTTTGCTGTCGGAGCAGGAGCCTCAGGCTGTAAACGCCGGCAGCTCCCAGCCGCTGCTCCTCCAAAAGCCACCAGCCCCCAAGCGCCGCTGCCCCTCATCCCTGGGGATCGATTTAGGACAAGAAGCACAGGCAGCCCCGCGGCGTCACGGCGGCCGACCCTCTGATGTGGGCTCTCTCGTGTCTCGGAACGTGGGTGAGCTCATCCTGAGGCTGCCGGTGTGGATTCTCTGGCGTCTAATAACGTGGCTGTGCTCCAGGCACAGCCCCTCCGGGACTGCACCTCCCCGGGACAGGACCGCAGGGGCATGGGCACGAGCTGGGTGCCCCATGCATTCCCCCCTCCCTGCCCTCAGCTGTTTACTCACAGCCTGTAGGTTTTGCCCCCAAATTTATCAGCAGTCAAATGTTTCCATAAGCACCAGAGGCCCTCCCAACGTGCAGCCTGGCAGAGCAGGGAGGGAGCAAGGCACAGCAAGTGATTCTGTGGCCACAGAGACCCAGGCTGCCTGGGACTGACACCGTCTCCCCGGGGCTGTGTCCAGAAACAAACAGTAACTCCCAGGAGAGGTGAGAACCCAGCTCATTATTTTTTTAACCCAGCTCATTTTTCCCCTGTGGCACCAGCAGCAGACGGGCTGGCGGCCACCTCGGCCGCCTCCATTAACCACCTGCAGGCCAATTGCTGCAGCACGAAACGCTCTTGGTCCCAAGGCAGTCAGAGCTGGCTGCGATACGTGGGAGGACGGCAGCCGCCTGGCACTCTGGAGACGTCAAAAAGCAAGAGCCATGCTCCCATGGGCTCCTCGCTACCCCAGAGCCCAGCATGGGACCACACGGACTCTCACTCACCCGCTTACACGGCACTAGGAATGGTTTGGTGTACCTGGGTGAGAAGGAAAGCAGTAATTCCACCAGCCAGAGCTTGGATCTATTCCTCATCTCATAGAATCATAGAATCATCGAATTGTTTAGGTTGGAAAAGACCGTTAAGATCATCCAGGCCAACCATCAACCCAACCCCACCATGCCCACTAAACCATGTCCCAAAGTGCCACCTCTGCCCACTCCTTGAACGCTTCCAAGGATGGGGACTCCACCACCTCTCTGGGCAGCCTGTTCCAATGCTTGACCACCCTTTCCGTGAAGAAATTTTTCCTAATATCCAATCTAAATCTCCTACAGCGTCACTGCATTAGCATCCTTAACTAGATACTTCAATATCTGGGTGATGACGGATGGGTGGAGGGATGATGGATGGGGAGTGCAGCTAGATGGACAGATCGATCCCCACGTCCCTGGCAGCTGCTCCCAATAACCCAGCCCGAGGCAAGGAGTAGCCGGGGGCTTTGCGAGGGCCAGGGTCTGCAGCGGAGGTCCGGACAGCACGTTTGGGCTGCAGCACCTGAGGACACATGGAGCCAAGCCCACACCAGGCCATGTAACCAGGAAGGCAGGCTGTACGGAAAGGACTGGTAACATCAAGGCTTGCAGCGGCTGATGGTCCTGCTGTGAAGGCGCTTCACGAACAGCCACCGATAAGGAAAAGCACCGGGGAGACCACAGCTGTGGACACGGTAAGCGTAGCAGCGCAATTTGAAAAATTGACTGGTAATGTTAGGTTAATGGTTGGACTGGATGATCTTAAAGATCTTTTCCAACCTAAACGATTTGATGATTATTTGGGCTGCTGTCTGCTAATACCCAGCCTAAAAAATCGTCAACAAGCAGCAATCAGGGAAAACCCATCCTACAAAATTGACGGGGACAGCGAGCACCACACGCAAAAACGAACTGAACGGCAGCCCGGCTCTCCTGCCCCGTCAATCAGCAACTGCAGCCAAAGAGCTGGTCCAGGACAAAACCCAGCACCGCCGGCACCCGAGCCCTGCACCCGAGCACCCACAAAGGCAACAGCTCCGGTGCTCCTGCCCGGCGGGACGCAGCCTGGCCTCTCCGCAGCCATCTCTGCAACCGGGACCCGGAGCGGCACGGAGGGGAGCGCCGAACTCCCGGTTGGTGCTGAAATAACCGTGGCGGGGCAGATCAGCCCACGGCTCACCGACACCGGCGCGCTGCTCCGGCGCTGTCCCTTGGCCAGGGCTCGAGAGCAGCCACGCAGCCAGCGCGCAGCTGAAGCGACAGGTCTTTCAGCCCCAGCACAGCCGCACCCACGCTCACGCGTGCGCCGAACAGCATCTCTGTTAAAAACAGTCACGAGCGGGGCAAGGGCCAGATCCTGGAGCCCCATATTACACCAGCCAGGAACAAGGCAACGATCCCACGGCTCCGGCAGGATCACCCACTTCGCAGGGAGCCGGCATTCCCGTTAGCCGGCAGGGAGCGAGCAGGACTCTCGCGTGGTCTGCGTGCCCCCAGGAGATGCGGGGGAAGCTGCCCAGCCCACAGCCCCGGGGGCTGCTGCAGGACCACAATTTTCTCTTTCTTCCCCTTTTTGACTGCAACAGAAGAAAAATCTGGGGCAGTTTGGAGTGCGTTAAGCGGTGGGAGGCCAAGAGGCGTTCCTCCCAAGGCGCGTTCAGCCAACGGCCGGCACGCCTGGGTGCTCCAGCTGCTCTGTGAAAGCTGGGAGGATGCTGGCAGCGTGTTTGCTGCTGGACTCGCGTGGGGTGGGACATTACGAGCCGAGGGGAGCACTTCCCAGAGCCCACCCGCCCCGCTGACTCAGCATTTGGGGTGCCACCACAGCCCCCCCACCTGCGGGACGTCTTCCTCCGGCATCCTTGTCCTCACCTCTGCAGCTGGTGATGTGGAAAAGGCACCCACCAGCTATCACCCCCCCTGCTCCCTCCCGGGCCGGGCTCTGCACCCCCTCGCACGGCTGAAGCCGCAGAGGAAGGTGAGGCTGGAAATTGGGGAGCCGTGCTCCGGTGCAGCGCGGCTCCGAAGCCGACCGGCACCAAGCTGCCAGGGAGCACCGGCACAGACCGTAGGGCTGGAGCGGCTCGCTGCTCCACACCGCTGCCACAGGCCACAGCTTGGGAAGCACCAGCTCAAAAGCCTCCAGGGATGCAGGGATGTTGTGAGGAGGATGCTGGAGGATCCAGCCAGAACCCCCACCTGCGGGCAGGGACCCAGGCGGAACCGGGCTCTGGAGCAGCAGCAGGAGCTGCCCCGCTGCGGGAGCCACGAGGTCGGATCACGCTCCCATCAGGTCCCCCCGCTCCAAAAAAGCCACACACAGAGGCACGCTGAAACCAGGAACGATGCAAATGCCAGGCTCGCGCCGGCCGGCGTTACGGGCACACGCGAGCACGCTGCGCTTAGGCATCGTACGGAGCCAGCGTGAGCGGCAGGGTCACGGCCCCGTCTGCGTGGTCCCGCCAGCCCACGGACCCGCGCATCACCAGGACACCGCGGTAGCCACGAGCCCACGGCACGCCAGCGGCCGGCGGTACGATGGGACCTGCCCACGGGCAGAGCAACCGGGGCCACCTCTCCTTCAGCTCTGGTTTTCCACCCCACTTCGTAAAGAGGAAAATGAAGAGCACGTGGCAAATTAGCCCCCAGCTGTCAGCAGCGTTCGTGGGGGCACCACGACTCAAACTTCACTAGCAGATAAAACATCTATTTTTTTTTTACCCGCCAGCAGAGGCAGGGCGCTCGCCCAGCTGGAGTTCACCGAGCTTGTTTTCATAGTCACTAAAGTCTAAAAGATGCTGAAAAACGCATGCGTAACCAACGCCGCGAGAGCGGGCAGAGCCGCTGCCTGCCGACTGCAAGCCACCCACGAGGACAAGCCCGCGGCGAGGGGACGCGAGCGTCCCTGCCCGAGCTGGCAGCCGCAGAGGCTCAGCACAAGGAACGGGTTTCAGCGTGGGCTGCACAGATCTATAGCGCACCAAAAAAAAAAAAAAAAAAAAAAAAAAAAAAATCGTAACAAAATAAAAGAAAAAGAGCGATACGCTGGCTGGAGCCGGGGCAGGACCACATGCGCGTCGCCCCGTGCCAAGAGAGCATAAAGCTCGCATTTTCTCCGTGGCGTCCGACTGGCTCGCAGCTTTCCGCAGTCAAACGTCTCAATGGCGAGAGCGGCGCGCGCTGCGAAAGCTCCGCGGCCGCCCGATGACAGCGCGTCCGTAATTCACGGGGGGTTCGTGCCTGACTGGCAGGCAGCGCCCGGCCCCGGATGGGACCTCCTGCCTGCAGCGGCAGAGCCCTCGGGTTTCCCATCCCGATCCCAGGGACTCCTCCAGGAAAGCCTCGGGATCAGAGGGGCCGGCGGGGGGGGCGGGGATGGGGCGTTAATGCCGCTTTGCGCTCCGTTTTCCAGGGGAGTGGGAATGATCGGAGCCCATCGCGGAGCCCTGCCGGCACCGCACGTCCCCCTGTCCGCTTGTGATTGAATCGGCCCCTCGGATGGCCGGATGGCCGGATGGATGGATGGACGGACGGCAGCAAGGAGCCCAGAAAGCGCTGGTTGTTTCCGCTTCAGAGAGAAGCGGCCGCGGGGATGGGCCGTCCTGGGATTTCAGATCCCTCTGCGCCCCGGCATAGGATGCCCTGCCCGTTCGGAGCGCTTCTCCTGGGAGCGTCTGCCCACCCGCGCCCCACCAGCGTGGGCGTCCTGCTGACGGACGGGACCCCGGGGAGCGTTGACACCGCAGCAGGGTCCCTCCGGAGCCCCCGGGCTGGTGCCAGGCACGGGGACACGACGCAGCGGGCACGGGGATAACGCCGCGCCGGATCCCACCGCGCTGGCGCGTACCTGCAGAGAGCGTGGACGCGCGCTTGCGGCCGGGATGAATCCTGCTTTAGGATGAAATTTAGTGTTGGGGGGGGGGGGGGGGAAATCATCCTGAAAAGTCACCTTAGAGTAAAGTGATTTTTCCCTGCACGGCGGTAGCTTTAAAGTGAAAAACACAAAAACAAAACAAAAACTTCTTTAGGCATTTCGGAGTAGTTTTTCCTTGTTATTGGGAAAATTTAGATCAGAAAACGTGTTGGGTAAAATATTCAATTCCCCACAGCCTGGAGAGCCTCATCAAAAATCCATTTGAAGTATTACTCTCAAATCCCTCATGGCAATGGGATATTTTAAGGTCAGTTAAACTTATTATTCACTCAAGATTTTCTTTCAGGTCCCTGCATATTTCAAACAGATTTTTCCCCATCTCTAGCCCAATTGTGTTACAAAAGGCCCTTTCCCTTTTTTTTCTGAAAAGAGAAAAAAAAGTTGTCAAAAGAAAAGATACTAATCAGAAACAGCTTCTGAAGTCTTAAAACCTGCTACAGTTTGTAGTTGTAACCAAAAAACATTGACGCTATCTCCAGATCCCTTAATCCCTTGACTTTGAAAATGTTGAATGAAGCTGTGTTTGGAAAAGAAGAATTAACTCAAATTTGTTTTTCTTATTTGCAATTCATTTTCCTTGAAACAGGGTATATACACAGATTTTTTTCTTTTCCTCCCTTCCACTGTGCAAGGAAAGAAAGCAACTTCAGAAAGTGCAACCTGCATTATTTTTGGATTATTTAGGATTTCCAACTTAATGTAACTGCAATTTCAGCTCCTACTGCCCATTTTCCCCCCCAAGAACACTCTTTTTTTTTCTTAAATAAATAAAGAACACCCAAAGAATACAATTTTTTTAAATTTCTGAAGTGTCCCCACCTTGGGGAGGAGCACAAGAGCTCTTCTAGCAGCGCACAAAAACCAAGAGGGGTCAACTCTCAAATCAATGGTACCTGCACAGGGGTCAGCAGGATCTGTCCCTGAAGAGACCACACAACCCTGAATGCAATTTGTCGGGTGCAAAACAACTATTTTAGAGACAATATAAGAATATCTATTTTTACAGCCGTCCATGGAGAAACTTCACAGCCAATTATGAGGTTCTGAAGCAGCAAAAAGATCAGCCTTTCCCCTAAAACACAGATGTCCATTTTCTGCTCAAAACCTCCCCAATTTTGAAACACCAACACTGACCAAATCCAAGATTTCGCTTGGAAGATCGTCGCTTTCTTTGTATTTAAAAGAAAATGCAAACTCCTGCTTTGAAGAAAATTAGACTTTTGACCAGAAGAAACCAAAGCCGACCCGCGAAGGACTTCTACTTGCGTCTTCCCAAAAAAGAAGCTTTTCCTGGAGCTGAGATGAATCACCGACACAAAGCAGCTCCTCGAATTACCAGGGGCCCTCGGAAAGGTGTGAGTTTGGGTCATTTGCAAAGCCAGCCGCAAGCCTGCACAATCCCGGTATCCCACGTCTGGGAAGCTGGCTGGTGGTCACGGCAGAGCACAAACCTCTCCTCTCCTGCCCTGGCCAGCAATATTGCATGGTCAGCATTTTCCGTCTGATTTTGGCACTTCCACATCTTCTCGGAAACTCGGGAAGACAATCAGCTGCTAACCTCACAAGAGGCTGAACGCGGGGACGGACCAGAGGACGCAGGTTCCAGCCTGGCCCCCGTCCTTGCCCCACCGCCCTGACCATGCCCCGAGCCTGCAGCCACACCACCCCGTCCACCTCCTGCACCGACGCCTTCCACCGCGCTCGCCACTCCCTAGCATCCCTGTAACAAAGATGAGATATTTGGCCACGGAGATGTAGTACGGGGAAGATCAGGACGCCTGAAGGAAGCATGGGCTGGGAGGGTCCTCCTGGCTTCTCCGAGTCCTTCCCAGCTTCCAGGGAGGACCATGCAGCAGTGGGTAATCACCAGAAAACTATCCTGAGGACCCATTCCTAGGAGCATTTCAGGCACATTTGCCTTCATCCCCAAAGCCCTTCAAACACCTCCTCCCTCCTCCCTCGCCCCACGTAACGCGTGGTTCGGCCACTGCGAAGAGGAGGGTGGCACCGCGTAGGACCCGGTTTCCAAATTCTCCCCCGGGAAGGATGATTGCTGCCACACGAATGGTTTGAGCGCAGCTTTTCTGCTACGTTCTACGGTTCAGTAGGAGCCAGAGGAGAGCCGATGCAAACCAGACCTCGCTCTGCCCGAGCTCAGTGGCTGGAACAGCGCGTGCTTGTCCCACAGATCTACTCGTGCTCCGCTCTGGAGAGCGGACAGGGATTTTACTAGCGTTTGGCACAGACACTCCTGTTTTCAAACTGGCCCAGCCAGGTCAGTGCGAATTAGACCGAGACACCAGCCTCCCCCAGGACCCACCCCAATTACTGCCACGTTGTTCAGACCCTATATCTTATACGGGACAGGGCCAGCCACAAAGGCACTTCCAAAGCCCTGCTGCCCTGGGACCGAGGGGTCATCCTTACAAATCATTGGCTGCTCCCTGAAAGATGATCAACATTTATACCCCAGATAATAATTTCACAAATTTATGAAGGTCACAAACAATATTAAGCGCTCTACCCAAAGCCAAGAGTAATGCAGCCAACACAGGAGGCAAATTGAGCAGAGAGGAAAAGATTGCAAGTGCCCATAATCTTGCTCCAGAGAGCAAAGACTTTAGAAATTATTAAACAGTTAGTATTTCCAGCCATCTGGCCTGCATTTCTCCATTTATTCAATCAGACATATGTTCCTTTTATCCCTGCCACTGCCAGCTCTCCCCTGTTCTCTGAAAACACGTGCATCCTCCACTCTGCTCATTTTCAGCTCAGCACAAAGCAGAGGCCGCGAGTTCGGCACACAGTGCAGATTTCTAACAAGTGAACATGCCCGTTATAGCCACTTCCACCAACAGATTCCTCCCACTCGTACCTAAAAATCAAAGTTTGCATAAAACGAGGCAGCTTTGGCAGACTGAGACGTAATTTCGAGTTGGGAACCCCGCTGCTGCAAAGCAGCATCCCTCCACCGAAGCCACTGGCATCCTATCGATTCCTGCCAGCCAGGGTCTGGAAGGAGACGTCTCCTCCAGCTGTGAAGGTGCGGAGGACCAGAGTCCATGAAAAGCGTGTCTCTCCGCGGGCATCACAGCACATGTATCACAGAATCATCGAATTGTTTAGGTTGGAAAAGACCTTTAAGATCATCCAGTCCAACCATTAGATCATCCAGTCCAACCATTAACCTACACTGCCAAGTCCACACTAAGCCAATCAAGGGTAGACTAGACTAAACCATGTCCCCAAGTGCCACCTCTGCCCATTTTTTGAACACTTCCAGGGATGAGGACTCCACCACCTCTCTGGGCAGCCTGTTCCAATTCTTGACCACCCGTTCCGTAAAGAAATTTTTCCTAATTTCCAACCTAAACCTCCCCTGGCGCAGCTTGAGCCCATTTCCTCTCGTACACCAAAGCAAGGAGGCAGATTCCACGCCGCTCTTCAACCCTACTACACGCAGGCTCTGCTGTACACTAAGACGTGCAGTAACACATCCCAGGCCACCCCTGCCAAGGTCTGGCACCACAAACCATCTTCTCTGATCACCCCACTCTTTGCATCTTTCATTTCCAGCTATGATTTCTTCCCTCTAATGAGCAGAACGCCCATCCAGGAGGACCAGAAGCCAGACCTGCAAAGAACGGATAGAAAGGGAGAAAGAGGAATGCTGCACTGCTCCAGCAACGCAGGCTCCCACCACCCGAGCCAACAGCATCGCCCTGGACCTCTACAGTCTTCAGGGGGCAAGAGAACGAGGAGATCCAACAGTCTGTCCAAGGATGGACAATGCTGTCACACAGGCGTTGGACATGGGAAGAGACCTACGAGCCATGGAGGCTGTTTCGGAGCTGCAATCATCACTAGCAAGAAGACAGAACTGTTGGTTGGGATCAGGCTGAGCTTCCACCAAGCAGGAAAACCCCAGCCCTGGCTCTTTCACCACCTGGAGATGGCTGCTTTCCCACAACACAACTCTCATCCCCCCCCAGCCCACAGCAAAGCACGTCTTTATCTTCGCATCAGCTCTGGCTGCACGTTCCTCTTCCATGAGGCTCCTCCAAAGACCGCCCTTCAAGCGGGAACAGTCTCTTCGAGTCCACAACAGGGCAAGGAGTGAATTACGTTTAATTACACACTGTCCGGGGTCTTAAGTATCAGGCCAAGCATTACCAGATGTGCAGGGATCTCTGTCAAAGCTATCCGCAGGCTTGAATGCCTGTTTGGATATTTAATATGTTGGTATCTGGGGTGTGAGGGTCAGAGACGGGGTTTTCGATGCAGATGTTACAAATCTTTTCTACTCTTACCATCACCTTTTAATAACGCCATAAATCATCAGGCACTTCTCAAGCGACCAGGTAATTGCCCATTTGTGTATCTGAGCAAGCTTATCTGAACCCTTCCTCTTCCCTGCCAGCAACGGAGATCTGCTGAGAGCAAACTGCAGGGTTTTGCGTGCCCCATCTCTCCTTCAACAAGTCATCTCTTGGCATATGTGCTTCAGATGCATTGTGGCAGCACAAGAAAAAGACAAGTAACTGATACAGGAAGATTAAAAAAAGGTTGGATCAGTCTGTTCCTAATGCGAGCCTTGCCGCTCGCGGTCCTTTGATTGCAGCAGAAATAAAAGATGGAAATTCACTGGAGGCAAAGGAATTAATTAAAAGGAGAATAAAGGAGCATCAGTCTGTTGGAGTCCTGGCATGGATTCCGAGACTAGTTTTGAAGTTGCAACAGTGGTACTTGTTCTTTAAAGTTGTTCTTCTACATCCTGCACGGTGACTCGGGGAAATAACGTGCAGCACGTGCAGCGCCTGACGCTAACAGCCATCCAGGGACGAGGCGACCCAGCCGGCGCAGGACCTACCTGCATGCTGATGGGGACACCCAGCCGCTGCCTCGGCGTCCTTCCACCTCCTTCTGCTTCAAGGCTCTTCCTCCAGACCCTGGAGAAAAGGAGATTTCTGCAGAAATCAGGTCTCTTCAGGACCTCGCACCATCCTACACTGAGCTGCTCCTAACAGCTGTCTTCTGATCCACCAAGATCCTCAAAGCGTGGTGGAGCCACCAACCTTTGCCAGGCAGCCAGCGCTCGTTTTGGGCTTGTAAACTGTCTCCGGATAGTTTCGTAACTCTGCAAGAAATAACTGCTGAGGTTTTGCTGTAGGTGAGAAGAACGCTAACCACAGCTCAAACTGGGATTGTCTTCAAATACACCTATGCACGTACATACGGACCACGGTTCTTCACAGCTTGCTTCTGGTTCCTGAGCCTTCAGGTTTCTTGTCTTCAGCGGATGCTTGCTTCAAGCAAGAACTGAGACTCTCCCTATCCCATGACTCCAGGAGCTATGGCTCCAAAAAACCCACCAAGTCTCTCAAGATTCATAACAAAATGGGAAAAGTTCCCAACCCTGCCCTCCACCCAGACTGCGCTTTAAAAACTTATGTTCAGCTGCCGTGCGAAGAGAAGAATCTGTCCCTGAGAGCATCCCAGCTGAGCTTGGGAGGGTTTCACGGCCAGATTTCTTCCAAAGGGCACTAGTTACCCCTCCTCTTCATCCATGAACTTGGCTCCAACTTCACCCAGACAGAAGCATGGGGTTTGGGGACTGTTTTCAGATCCGAGCTGGGCACATCACACACATACAACCTGTCGTGTAATTCATCGGCCTATGATGTCAAGCAGCCAGGAGCCCACTAACAACAAGGTGTACGTTAACACTTCCAAGTTACATACGAGGTGTACGTTAACACTTCCAGGCAACTGGTTGAGCCGTGATGGAAACACTGACGTGAGGCTCCCACAGCTGGAGTTAGGCGGTCACCAAACCTCAGCAGGACTGGCACATAGCTTAAGCCCAAATTTGCCTTTATTTTAAAGAATGTTTGCCCAGGAAAAAAAAAACATTTAGACGAGGTCTTGCACCATCAGAGTGATAAATGCTAAAAAGGAATGGCTCATTCAAGGTTCCTGTCAGTAATTCAAGTTTTATGAACCTTTTACATGACAGAGACGTTACTGCGATCCTTGCTAAGTCCCATGAATGCAGCAAGCCCTCACGTGCTTCTCGATACACTTTGAAGCAGAGAAATATTAATTTTTAATATACATAAGATCAGAACTGAACAAGGCTACCCCTTGTTATCTGCCTTGCAATAAGATCAGGATCAAACCGAGTGCGCTCTCGGGGAGGACGCGGTGGCCGGGTTACACCAGCACCTCGTGTCCTTCCCATCTGTGCAGTGGGCAATTAGCCAGCACGCCACGCTCGCAGCCCGCGCCCAGGCTAATTACGGTGACCTGCTGGGACTCGTACGGGCCATACCGGGCTCCGCAGCCCCATCTCCGAGTACATCCCCGAGTGTACTCGGCGCTGGTGAGGCCGCACCTGGAATGCTGTGTCCAGTTTTGGGCCCCTCAATACAAGAAGGACATTGGGGTGCTGGAGCGTGTCCAGAGAAGGGCAGCGGAGCTGGGGAAGGGTCTGGAGCACAGGGCTGGTGGGGAGCGGCTGAGGGAGCTGGGGGTGTTCAGCCTGGAGAAGAGGAGGCTGAGGGGAGACCTGATCGCTCTGCAGCTCCTGAAAGAAGGTTGTAGTGAGGTGGGTGTTGGTCTCTTCTCCCAAGTAGTTAGCGATAGGACGAGAGGAAATGGGCCCAAGCTGCATCAGAGGAGGTTTAGGTTGGAAATTAGGAAACATTTCTTTACAGAAAGGGTGGTCAAGAATTGGAACAGGCTGCCCAGAGAGGTGGGGGAGTCCCCATCCCTGGGGGTGTTCAAAAAACGGGCAGAGGTGGCACTTTGGGACATGGTTCAGTCTAGTCTACCCTTGATTGGTTTAGTGTGGGCTTGGTAGTGTAGGTTAATGGTTGGACTGGATGATCTTAAAGGTCTTTTCCAACCTAAACGATTCTAGGATTCTACCTCCTCCCCGAGACTGATGGGCTCCACCGCCGCCTCTGCTTCCCCATGGGATGCAGCAGAAGAACCAGAGATGAGCTCCAATGCCCAGCACAGGGCAATGCCCACCCTGCCATCACACCCCAAAGTCTGGGACAGGTTTGGGTGACCACGGCAGCGGTTCTCACAGACTGGTGGTCTCCTAAAACAGCCCAGGCACGCTGTAGAGACAGGGACCTGCGGTAGAGCTGGGGCAGGGGGGCTGGGGACACCCTTCATCGCAGCCTGGAAGAAAGCGAGGGATGTGGCGCAGGCACACGGAGAGCCCTGATCGCGGAGCCAGGGGACACGAGTGACCCGGAGCCGCCTGCCGGGGCCGACGCCAGGATAGCACCCTTCCAAAACCATAACTCACCATCCTGCCATCTAACCCACCCCACCTAGGATGAGAGCTGAGCTTCAAACCCGGGCGGATGCAGAGCACTGCCAGCTTTTTAGCAAACCTCCCTCTCCACACAAACTCAAAATACATAAATAATATAAATAATAAAGCACGACTCCAGCTGCAGGAGCCAGCCAGACGCAGCTTGGACCCCAGGAAAACCTGGTGGGTGAGGGCAGGTCGGTGCCGTGACTGCTCAGCACTGCACGCAGCCCCTTCCCTGGACCGGGGCGCTGGGATGCTCCAGCACCGCAGTCAGACCTTCATCTCCAACGCACACGCTGCTCCGGCAGCGGCGTACGCCCTCCCCGCGGGGCAGGATCGGGCCCCTGGGGACGCCTTTCTCCCTTCTCTTTCCGGCAGCAGCCCGGCCCCTGCCCGACGGCTCCTTTGTGGAGAGGCACCAGCGGCAGCTCCACGCCGCCCCGGTGGCAGCGGAGCGGATGCAGGTTGTCACGCATGGGGCTCTGACACCACGGGGGGGACGTTCAACTCCCTCCCTCCCCCCGAAAGGGGCTTTTCATGGAGACAAACGATCCCTTCCCTCAACAAAACCTAAACTCTCAGCCGAAAGTACTTGGCAGCGGCCCCCTGAAATTTTTCTCATGGCTTGTGTGGCTTAGGAACATGACTTTCTGAAATAGAAAAGCAGACGGAGGAAGCGGCCGATGCTCTTTTTGAGGAATAATTCCCCCCCACGCTGGCTACGCGCCCCGCTGGGCTGTCGCTCGCAGGGATGCAACCGGCAGGTCCCGGCCAGCCAGGTCCGAGCGGCTGGGAAAAGCTCTGCCTGGCCATCAGTAGCCCACCCGGGCCTGGAGAGCCACCGGCACGCCGGGGCTGCGTCACGGGGACCGTCGGGGCGGCCAGCCGTCCCCTCCCGCTCCGCAGCACCTATTGACAAGTGGCAGCGATGAGGGATTGCGCTGACGAGCGCCCGATCAATGGCACTTATCGAGCCCCCTCCGCGCTCCCGGTAATTGGAGGATTTCTTTGGCTTCCACTCTTATTGACATTTCCTCCCTGGCAGGGTGTCCGTGGGGGTACACTGTCACTTGGAATTACAGCGGAGCCGAGCGGCACAGGCGGGATCGGGAACGACGGCACGGCATGGCAGCACTGCGAGGCATCCGGGAGAAGGCAGGGGAAGCCTTCGAGGCACGATCAGCACCCACAAGTAGCCTCGAGAAGTTAAAAGAAAAAAAAAAAAAAGTAAAATAACGTGATGTGGACCCAGCGGGTCCTGTTTTTTTTTTATTTGCCACAACACAGCACCCGCCGAAAGCAGCTGCTAATCCACCAGCGGAAGTAGCCCAAGGGGTGCGAGCAGGGGCAGGTGAGGAGATGGCAAATTCTTCATTGCAACTGCAAAAACACCTCCCGTGCACCCATGGGTGGGTGCGCACACAGACACGGCCACGCGCACGCGCGCTGTTTAGGGGCTAACGAAGGGATAGCCAAGTGGTCAGCCTTTCCCTCAGCAAGGACGCTTAGCAAGGTCACATCCTTATTCTCTCCAGACTAATGAGCGGAGATTACTAATAAGACCTCAGTGACAAGTGACCATATTAATGTAATTCTCTCCTGCTTGTAATCAATTTTGTGCGTTAAAATGCACAGCGATCTCGGCCGCCTGGGATGCTCGTGCCACCCCCAGCGCTGCGGGGCTGCTGGCTGGGCTGGGAGAGAGGGGTTTTATTCCCCCCGTGTCCCTGCCCAGCCGTGGGGTTTCCTCGGCAGAGCAAAAATCTTGGCCATACAAAATCACTCCCAGGAGGAGCCCAGCCGCACATCCCGCTCCCAAAGTGCTGCTGCTCCCCTCGACCGCCTAAAACATTTCTGTGCTGGTGCTTTAATAGCCCAAACAGGGAAAGTTTTCTGCAACTGCTTACGAGAAGCTCATTTCAGCCATTTCACCCCATATCCCAGTCTCGACCGGTGCCGGTCCCAGCGCTCTGCACGCTCCAGGTCAGGGCGGTTCGTGTCACCAGCAGCCCCAAAGCGAGCAGCGCGTGCCGGAACGGGGATGCTCCTTTTGGTCTGCGGCTCCAGAGCACCTCGGACGTGCAAAGCCCGGATCTCTGCAGGCAGAGTCATCCCTGCTGTCTGGAAAAACCAGCCGCGCATGGGGTCGGGCATTCAGAAGCCCGCGCATGGGGATCACTTGCAGGTTCAAATTCAGTTAGCCGGGCACGCTGCCTCTGTGCCCTGGTTACAGCCCCAGCGGCCTGACTGACTGCAATATTCCCCATTTGCATTTCAAACGACTCTTCAGATCAAGAGTGACTCACTTAAGAGATGCATGAATAATTTTGAAGACGTTTAGACTTCTGTGATCTGCGAGCTGTCTCTGCACTGAGGGAGGAGGCGGCGAAATCCAATGAGCTGCTGTGAATTTTCCACCCAGGGCCGTTACCACAAAAGGTGAGCGTGTAAAACCCGAGCAGCCACGAGCACGCCGTGCCCTGAGCACCGATGCGTCGGGACCTCAGACCCTGCCAAGGGGAAAGCCCCCAGTCACACAGCCCAGACAAGACTCCCCCAGCCCGGGACACACGTTGCCCACTCTTAATCATAGAATCATCGAAGCGTTTAGGTTGGAAAAGCCCTTTAAGGTCATCCAGTCCAACCACTAACCCAACACTGCCAAGTCCACCATTAAACCAATTAAGGGGAGAGTAGCAATTCCATGTTTCCTGGCTTGCTGGCTGGATTCTTTTTTAATGAAAGTAAAACTGGGAATTGCTAAGGTTGGAAAGGAGCTCTAAGATCATCAGCCCAACCATCAACCCAACACCCCCATGCCCACTAAACCATGTCCCAAAGTGCCACATCCGCACGTTTTTTGAACCCCTCCAGGGATGGGGACTCCCCCACCTCTCTGGGCAGCCTGTTCCAACGCTTGACCGCTCTTTCCGTGAAGAATTCTTTTCCTAATATCCAATCTAACCCTCCCCTGAATGCCAGACACATGGCACCCGGGAGTTTAGGCAGAGCCGCAGTAACTAACGGAGCGGCGCAGGATCAGACCTGCACTTCTGTGGACTCTCAACACATCTGTGCAAAGCTGCAATATATTTTTTGCGCGCAACCACTGCGTGTCTCTCATTTCTTTATTACAGAGCAGAGCGGCTCCGCCTCACTCAGGGGAACCCATTCAGGGAAGCCCAGGGTAAGACAGTCTGCTAGAGAGATCCGGGTCGGATCCTGCAAACCCTGACTCGCGAGAGCAATGCATGGGGTGCCCCGGAGCCCCAGCTGTGCTTCACACCACCTACTCCCACATCCAGCCCGTACATCCTCTTGCAAGGAAAGACTCATCTTAAACCACCGCCCCGGCAGTGCCCGGGCTGGACCAGAGCTGGCCAGCCTGCCTCCACCCCGCAGGCCAGGCTTTCGACCAAGCGCTTCTCAAAGACCCGCAAAAAACCAGGCGGAACGTCCCTCCGCTCCTCACTTCCATACATTCCTAAACAAAAGGCACCAGAAGAACGTGGTGGGAGGCGCAGAAGGAGATCCAGGAGCTCCGCCGGCTCCTCTGTCGCCCACCGGCAGGTAGCCCAGCTGATGGTTTTTTGGCCCGCTGGAGCAGGGCAAGGAGGGCACGGCTGGCAGAGACGCCCGGCACAGCTCCGCGCCGCAGGCACGGCACGCTGCGCCTCCTCGGTGCTGGGGGGCTCGCAGCACCTCGGTCTGCCCCACAGCACATGGCTCGGTCCTCGTTATCGCGAGGGCAAGGGCAGGAATTAAGCCGCGGCGTCCGAGATGCTCCGTGGAGGAGGGCGGCAGCGGCGGGCGCCTCGCGGGACCCGGCTGGGGGAGAGCGGAGCACCCCGAGGGGCTCGGGGCTGGCGGCGGGCGATGCCAGGCTGCCCGAGCCCCTTCGGCCGTCCCAGGAGCCGGGCTGCGGGGAAGGAGCTGCCAGGCTCAGGTCTCACCCGGCTCCGGGAGCCCCGTCAGCTCCCGCTCCGGGTCCTGCGGGACACAGGAGCATCCCTGCCACGCCGGCCCGCTCCCTAAGCGGGCGGATTTCCAAAGCCCTTTGAAAAGCCATTTAGAGCTAAGTCCTGGTATTAAACCTGGCCTTTCATTAGTCAGGTTTTCAATCTCTGCCCGAGCCTGTTTCAGCAAAAAGTTTCTTAAAAGGTCAGGAAGAAGCTTTTAAGCATATTTGCCAATTAACTATTGTAACCCCCTCCTCGACTCGACGCGAGCTGCCCACTTCCGTCTCAGGGGATGGTAATTACTGTTTTATAAATAAGCTTTGAACTCGCCTAAGTAATAGTCTCTCCTTGCATAAAAGCACCCTCTAAATCCACTGGCCTTTTCCACCTTCTGTCACTGTCTGCTTCTCAAAATAATCTAGGGGGAAAAAAAAAAAAACCACCATAATACTTTTAAGAAGAAACTCCGCAACTCCCTCTTACTTTGTGGTGACTATTTCCCCAGCCCCTCCATAATTCAACCAGCAGAAACCCTGCAGCTTTCACTGCTGTTGGTGAACTCTTCGTGATACCTGACATCTTTTCAGAAGTTCTCTGGAGTTACATGTAGGTGATAAAAAAAACCTGTCCATGTTTAGATGTTTGACTTTCCAGCCCCCGAGGTTACAAAAGAGCAACCAGGGGAGCACAAGCAAAAGGGCCATGAATGAAGAATTATTTTTCCAAAGGTATCGATTCACATAATATTCATTTTTTAAACCAGCCCCGTGATTCCTAGGTGCCCGGCTTTCTATATTTATTTAAGCAGCCTGGGACAGCAACACTGGCAGACTTGAAATCCTTTAGGAACTCAGGTTACTTCTGCACACCCCACTGCACAGCCTGTGTATAAAACCACCATGTATTTAAAAAAGACAGCGACAGAGAAAGCATTCCTCAGTCGGGAAGACCACGACTCGTTCCACTCTGCAAGTCACAGCTTTCATCGGGAAAAAAAAAAAAAAAAAATCGCAGCCAACGCTAACACGCAGCTTTAATCACTTTAGCCTGACGCTATCTACGTAACGACACACGGAATAACCCGACTTAATTTTGCTTTGCAGCTGAGCCAGGCTAAAATTCAGACTCGCAAAACCTGCTTGTATCAGCAAGAACTTCCTCATCGGCTCTGGTGGGCTTTGGATCGGGAGCAAAATTGGGGAGCTGCCACGTGAAAGCGAGGGAATAACGTCAGCGCGAAGGCGAGGGGCCGAGCCACGCTCCTTGCCCCGTCGCCGACTCGGAGCCGGTGGGAGAGACCCCCCGAAACAAGACCGGCACGGCCCCCCTCGCCTGCCCGCCGTAGCATCTGCCTAGGACCCCTTTAAACTGTTTCAAATGTTAATTCCTCACCGCGGCAGTAAAAGCTATTTTTAATCCCACGTGAAAGCAGTTTGCAGAAGACCAAGCTCTGCACGCCTCACGGATTGCTTCCTAAGGCAGAGGCAGTGCCGCGTGTTGGGGAGCTGCAAAACGGGGGGCACGCCGTCGCGGGGAGAGCTGTAGAGCTGCGGCTAAAACATTGCATAAAAGCAAATCCAAAATACCGCGCATCAAGAGCTTTAAAACAGCTGCTTCGTGCTTACAAAGTTGCAGCTTTTTCTCACGTTTCCCACCTTCGTCCTTTGCATTTTAGGATTTATTTTGCAAACGCGGGGGTGAGGAGCAGGGAAGCTGATACAGAAAGGCCCAGTTTTTGTAATGAAAAGTTAAAAAAAAAAAAAAATAAAAAAAGAAAGAAGAGATCCCAAAGTAACAAGCCCCAGAAGCATGCTGCAGGACTGAGTTTCTGCAAATGCACCAAGACAAAACAAGGGCCGCTCTCAGCCGCGGAACGCTGAAACACGAGTCCATCAGAACAGATTAGCTGGTGTCAATGAATAAGGATAATGTCCCGGAGCAGCTCTCAGTGCATCGCCATCTGACTCCTCGCAAGATCCTTTTGTCTGTTCCCACCTATGTATTTCTTAAATGTGCCTGTGAAAAGCTCTCCCTGGAAGGGGATACAAGCTCCGTGCCAAAATGCAGCCTGGTGACTCCAGAGTAGCTGAAACGTCGGATTTTATTCAACGGCTTGCGCTATAGAGTGTCTTGATCTGTCTGTACAATCACAACACACACAAAAAAACCCTCAAGGCATCTACTTAGCTCTACTTTTCAACTGCCAATAACACTCACAGCAAAAGTCAAAAGAGCAGCGCTGGAGCCGCGTCCTTTCCCCGCCGCTCAAAGGCTGCAGGGTTGCAAGGTTCGCAGATAACAAAGTCTGGCTCAAGAAATCCTGGATGCCTTTCAAGAACATTATTAGCTCCCATGAATGGGTTTGAAGGAGAGGAGAGGGGAGGGGGAACTGAAAAAAAAAAAAAAAAAAAACCAACCCAAACCCCACATCGCATGTAGCGGCTCTCTGCTAACCATCCGTCTGGGCACGCACGGATGCTCCCGAGCCGGGACACCCCCAGCACTGCTTAATGCATGCACAGAAGCAGGGTGTAAGCATGACGAGCCGCAGGAAAAGTTCCTCCCCCGGCATGCAAAGCGGCATCTGATCAAAAGGGGAAATGACACGAAAAAGCTAAATTCGGCCTCCAAGAGATTCAGGGCTCCGGGAGGGCTCCGCAGCGCCGGAGGATGCTCGGCGGCGATGCCCGCTCGCCGTGGGCCACCGCAGCCGGCTGCGGAGCTCCAGCCTGGCCGCTCACCAGGAAGCGTTGGCCAACTGTTACTAGCCATCCATCCCATACTACTTTTTACTACTTCTGCTCCAGGCGGTGAGAAAATAAGGAATTCTTTACAATTCCTAGAAAATCCAGTGCGCGCCGTCATCCTGGGCGCAGTTTCACAGAGCACGAGCCCAGCGGCCGCTTTCTTGCGGCGTGCTGAGATGCGAAGGGTCGTCGGGAGCCTTGGCCCAGCCCCGTTCCTGTGCAACTCTGTCTTTGGCTATCGGGAAAAAGCAGGAAGAGGAGGCGGAAAAGAGGGACTGTGAGGAAACACGGGACAGAGGCAAACTGTCGTATTGAGCCGATGTCGCTGCGAAGTTTCGGCGGATGGAGGCAAGGAAACTGCTCTTTGGATAAGCTAAATCGGGCTGAATTCTCTAAAATTCCCTTTTACGCAAGCCAGCGTCTGCAGAGCGCCTTCCCTGCCCCACCTTGGTGCCCCGAAGCCGCCGCTGGCCACCGCTTCCCCTGCCCTTTTCCCCGAGTTACGGTGCACGGCAGGCGGAGCGGCCTGAACCTCCGAGCAATGCCGGGCGGCCGCGTGGGAAACGAGCCGGGCCCTGGCAACCGAAAAGGGAACAACCCTGCGCCGGCATCTCCGCGACGCCCCCCGAAACGTCGCCGGCGGAGCGGAGCGGCGGCCGCCGGCGAGCCCGCCGGCGCGCACGGGCATCGTGCCACACGCAAACACCCCGAGCGCCCCAAAATGCCGCCCGGGACCCCCGACTCTGCTCCCCCACCCCGGGCACCGAGAAGTCCCGGGGTTGAAAGCGGGCGCTGCTCTGCAGACACCGAGCGGGTTCCGGCCCCGGCACCCCGTAGCGACCCGGCCCGCAAGTGCGAGTTTTCCTCCCTTCACGCGGGCGAAGGGCAGGATTTGGCCCCGCGCCATCACGCGGAGGAGCGCCTCTTCAGATTTTTTTTTTTTTATTTTTTTTTTGCAACGAAGCTCCAAATATCACTGGCAAACGTCTCCGATTCAATCGGGTTCTTAACGTTTGCCTTCGCCTACGCGCCCGTAAAGCGGACAGACAGACAGACAGCGAGGCTCCCAAACAGGACACGCGCGCTCCCCAAGCGGGAGTGGAGTAGATGCGCCAACACCCCTTCCTTTTATTTAGGTTTACTTTAAGCAGTACTGAGTGCCAAAAAAAAATTAAAATAGTGCTTTGCTTTAGGATAAAGTGTCACGTCATGCTTGGATTGTCCATTAGGTAATTTATGTTGCAGTCGAGAAAGGTGTTTAAACTTCTTACAATTAGCTATAGTAACTCAAGGAATTTCATGCGAGGTGCTTGCTGCTTTTGCAGAACATTTTCTTTTCACTAGTAAAAAGAGCTACTCCAAAAAAGGGACTTTGGGCTATTTCAAATTTAAATAAAATAAAACACTCTGGTAAGAACAAATGGTTTCAGTCAGTGACTTAACGTTATAATGTAAACTACTCGGCACCCACAAGCAGATACTCCTGCCACAGGAGTGAAATCGCTACGGGACTGAACTACCAAAAAAGAACAAAATAATTCTGTGGTGATATTTCCAAGGGATTTTTTTTTTTTTTTTCTGTTCACATTTACTTAAGACAAGCCACGACCTACAGGTGCCTTGGGGCCAAATATCTTGGCATGAGAAGCAGTTGGTGTAATTTTGGTTTCCTAGCAAGTTCAAATATTTTAAAAATGTTTACACCACTTTGAGATATTCATTGGAAAAACCTGAACTCCTGTCCAACTTCTATTTTCCTCCACTCAAACACACCCCAGCTTTAAACATTTAGCTCTGTCTGGCTTTCCCAGGAAAAAAAAAAAAAACCCTCAGTATAGGAAGGTCTTGTAAGAAGACAAAACAAGAGAGGCAAAGAGAAGAGGAAACTAAGGAAAATAGTTGTGCGCGTGATTGAAAACACACTTGCTCTATGCAGAATTAAAGCAAAACATCTACTGATTTTTTTTTTTTCCCTCCCTAGAAAGGACGCATCTTCTTCCCAGCACAGCGTACGCTTCCCTGCGATGCATCTGGCCACGCCAAAAACCTTCCCTGCTCTATTTCTCCAAATTTACCATAACCATATGCAGAATCATCTTAAAACAGCTCGCTGGTACCAGGCCAGGCTCCCTGCAAGCACTTACAGCACTAAAAACTCACTACGCAGCAATCCAAAACTAAGATTTATTTCTTCTTCTCTCGCTGCGGTCCATCCCGCAAGCATCTCGCCGGACTACGGCGAGCGATATGAAAGCGTTCAATCTTCCACGCTTTAATTATGCGCTCGCAGTCATTAAACTCCCATTCCACCAAGTGAGATCTATCTTGTAATC
This sequence comes from Pelecanus crispus, assembly GCF_030463565.1. NCBI lineage: Eukaryota > Metazoa > Chordata > Aves > Pelecaniformes > Pelecanidae > Pelecanus > Pelecanus crispus. The sequence goes on along the minus strand of NC_134653.1, from coordinate 2,055,341 downwards.
CTCACCCAAAAAGATTAGTTATCATCATTATTGTTTCTAGAGCAGCGTAGATACAAACGGCCCAGAGAAATGAGCTAATAAATCACGGCAATATTAATACAGTCATAAAAATAAGTGCGCTACTTACTGCGTTTGAAGGTGCGTTAAGTCAATAACTTTACAGCCCAGATGTGGTCTTACAGGGCTGAAACTCTGCGGCTAAAATTACCGCTGAAATTACACTTGCCATGAAACGCGCCGGTCTTCGCAGGTTATTATTTTGGCGAGGATCGCCAAATCGCAACCTCCCCCAAAACATCACGAAACCTTGCGAGGGCGCAAGAAATACGGTATTCCCGCGGGGTCTGGGGCGGACGGGATGGAGAGGCAGGAAGGACAGGGAGAGCTACTCCTTTTATTATTTTCAGATGTTTCGCCCAGAACACCGCAGCGCTTTTAGAAATCTACGCGTTTGGATTCTCTTCAAACTAACGGACCGGATTCTTTCACTGCCTTCAAGAGGCTTAAGCGCTCCGACTCCGTTTGGCCCGGCCACGCCGGAGTTGGCCAGGAGACGGGAGTTTAATAGACACCACATGCACGGTAGCTGCTCTTCCGAATGCTTTATCGCCCGAAGAGTGCAATTCCAGAGAAACCCTCAAAAACCAAACAACTCCCTCGAATCAATCCGGCCCTGCCCTTTGACACAAACCTACCGAGGGATCCAGGCGGTACCGTTTTACCCTTCCCCTTCCTTCGCCGCTTCGCTGTTTTAACGCGCAGCCAGGATCAAGCCCGGTCCTGCAAGCCGAGGTCCTCGCTCCCTTTATTTTTAGGAGCTGCTCGAATTAAAATTAACAACAACAACAAAAAAATTCCTAAAGGAACCCGGTGGGGAAAACTGCGGGACAGCTGAGGATAAAGCGTTAAAGGTTAAAATCGCAAAGCCCTGGGTAATTTAAAAAAAAAAAAAAAAAAAGAAATTTCTGCTGCCGGCCACCTGTCCCTGGCCGGCTGGGCTGCGGGACGGGGCACACGGGGACACGGGGGGGTCACACACACGGAGGGGACACGGGGGGACACACGGACACAGCGGGGGGACACACGGACACGGGGACCGGCTCTCACGCTCCCAACTTCAGCAGCGGCCCCGCAAAAGCAGCCCGGGGCCGCCGGGGCCGCCAGCCCCCGCCAGCCCCCCCGGGGGTCCCCCCGCACCCCCCGATCTGCAGGGAACCGCCGCGCTCGGACCGGCCTCTTGCAGAGCAACCCCAGGACGGCACGGCAGGCAATTAAACGCGGCTCGGCGCTTAATTAGCGCTTAATTAGCGCTTGCCGGGGCCACCCCCCGCCGTTACCTGTACCAGCGCAGCCCCTTCTCGTAGCACCTGTCGAAGAAGTGGGGCTCGGCACCCACCGCTCGCACCCCGGGGTGCGCCCGCAGGAACTCCAGCAGCGCCCGCGTCCCGCCCTTCTTCACGCCCACGATGATGGCCTGCGGGAAGCGCCGGCTCCCGCCGCCCGCCGCCCCCGGCCCCGCGCCGTCGGGGAGCGCGGCGGGCGGCAGGAGCAGGGCGGGCGGCAGCGGCTCGCAGGGCCCCGGCAGGCAGTAGAAGAAGTAGGTGAAGAAGAGGATCATGGTGAGGAGCAGCGAGGCGCGGCGGCCCCCGACGGGTCCCACCAGCCGCCCGCTACATCCCATCGGGGGCCGCTCCCGGCCCCGCCGGCCGCCGCATCCCGCGCCGCCGCCGCCGCCGCGCTCCCCCCCCCCACCCCAGCGCTCCCCGGCTCCGCTCCGCGCTCCCCGCTCCGCGCCCACCCGGCCCGACCCCTCCCCTCGCGCGTGCCCGCCCCCCACGCCCACCCGCGGGGCGGGGGAGGCGCGCGGGGGGGAGGCGACGCCCCGCGGGGAGGGGGGGGGGGGGGCGCCGCCGGGGTACCCCCGGGGCAGCGGGGCACCCCACGGCACCCACGGGCGGCACCTGCGTGGGTGCCGGGGCGGCCGCAGCGCAGCAAAACCCTCCTGGCCCCGCTGCGCCGGGAGGACGCGTTTTCCCGTGTTTTCCCACATTTTCCCGTGTTTTCCCACATTTTCCCGTGTTTTCCCACATTTTCCCGTGTTTTCCCACATTTTCCCGTGTCTTCCCACATTGCCCCATACCTTCCCGTGTCTTCCCACGTTTTCCCATGTCTTCCCACGTTTTCCCGTGTCTTCCCACGTTGCCCCACATTTTCCCGTGTTTTCCCACGTTGCCCCATACTTTCCCACATTTTGCCACATTGCCCCATACTTTCCCACGTCGCCCCACATTTTCCCTTGTTTTCCCACGTTGCCCCACATTTTCCCACGTTGCCCCACATTTTCCCACGTTGCCCCACATTGCCCCACATTTTCCCGTGTTTTTCCACATTTTCCCGTGTTTTCCCACGTCGCCCCACATTTTCCCGTGTTTTCCCACGTCGCCCCACATTTTCCCTTGTTTTCCCATGTTGCCCCATACTTTCCCACGTTGCCCCTCATTTTCCCGTGTTTTCCCACGTTGCCCCACATTTTCCCACGTTGCCCCATACTTTCCCACATTTTCCCGTGTTTTCCCACATTGCCCCACATTTCCCATATTTCCCCATCCAATTTTCTTGGGGTTTGTCCCGTCCCCTGTCCCCCGTCCCTCTTTGATAACCTCTGGGGCTGCAGCAGGTGTTTTCGGCATCGCGCGCAGGCCGGCGGTTCCCGCGGCTCCGCAGCGGTGCAGGATGCCAAGCGGGCGCCGGGCTGAAAGCGAAGAGCCACCGCGGCGATGGCGGGCCGGTGCCGCGCAATTAGCGCCTGGAGAAGCGGCACTGATTAGGCTGCACCGGCTCCCGCTGCAGGCGTGGAAGCACGGCCCCCCGTGTATTTCTTGTTTGGGGTGGGAAGGACAGTCTTGGGTTTCTACCCGGACGCCCGCACCTTCCGAAATAAGCCCAAAAGCAGCAGTGTAGGTGTTGGGATCCAAAATGCACATGTATAATGGACGGTGGGATGGGGTGAGGTGGTTTTCCTGCTGCGGAAACCCCATTCCCTGGAGCCCAAAGCAACGTGCGTCTTGGGCGCTGAATAAATCCCATCCCGTGCTGCAGTGTCGGTAACACCGGGAGCCGGCCCCGGCGGCGAGCGGCTGCGCAGGCGACGTCCCTGGGTGCCGCTGGCCAGGCCTGGACTTCGCGTGCGGCGATGGCACCGTCCCGGCTCGCTCCTGCCCTCCCGGCAGCGTGTGCCGTCGCCAAATGCAAACCGGCCGAGCCCCAGCCCCGGGGTGCCCGTGCCTGGGGGCTCCCACGGGGCCATCGCTCCTGGGACCCGCTGCGGCTTCACCGAAATGCTGCCGGGGTCCACCCCGCCTCACGCCTCGAAACGCCGAGTTCCAGGCTTGTGCTAAAGCCTTCCCTTTTTTTTGTATCTGAAATCAGCAGTGTCTTAATTAACCTATTAATATAATTAGCTCTTTTTATAATTAGATCTCCCGAGGCTTCCAAGAGCTGGAGCGTGGTGGGAGGGGGAGATCCGTGGCCTGAGACTGGAGGCGGGTGCAGAGCTGCGCAAACACAGCTGCATCGGGAGGCACCGATGCTCCTGCGTGGTGCCACAGCTGCGCCGTGGATCACTTGTGTGACAGCGTGGCTGCAGGGTGGCATGGCTGCAGGATAGCACAGTTGCAAGACTGCCCGGTTGCATGACAGCTGGGCTGCACGACAGCACAGCTGCGGGGTGGCAGGTCTGCAGGATAGCATGGCTGCTGCATGACAGCACTACTGCAGGATGGCGCTGCAGGGCTGCAGGATGGCAGGGCTGCAGGATACCACTGCAGGGCTGCATGACAGCAGGGCTGCAGGATAGCATGGCTGTATGGCTGCAGGATGGCAGGGCTGCAGGATAGCACAGCTGCATGGCTGCATGACAGCAGGGCTGCAGGATGGCAGGGCTGCAGGATAGCATGGCTGTATGGCTGCAGGATGGCAGGGCTGCAGGATGGCAGGGCTGCAGGATAGCATGGCTGTATGGCTGCAGGATGGCAGGGCTGCAGGATAGCACAGCTGCATGGCTGCATGACAGCAGGGCTGCAGGATGGCAGGGCTGCAGGATAGCATGGCTGTATGGCTGCAGGATGGCAGGGCTGCAGGTTAGCACAGCTGCGTGGCTGCATGACAGCAGGGCTGCAGGATGGCAGGGCTGCAGGATAGCATGGCTGTATGGCTGCATGACAGCATGGCTGCAGGATGGCAGGGCTGCAGGATAGCATGGCTGTATGGCTGCAGGATGGCAGGGCCGCAGGATAGCACAGCTGCGTGGCTGCATGACAGCATGGCTGCAGGATGGCAGGGCTGCATGTCAGCACGGCTGCAGGGTGGCAGGGCTGCATGACAGCATGGCTGCAGGGTGGCAGGGCTGCATGTCAGCATGGCTGCAGGGTGGCACGGCTGCATGGCTGCATGGTGACAGGGCTGCATGATGGCAGTGCTGCATGACAGCAGGGCTGCAGGATGGCAGGGCTGCATGTCAGCATGGCTGCAGGGCTGCATGGTGGCAGGGCTGCGTGGCTGCGTGGTGGCAGGGCTGCATGACAGCATGGCTGCATGGTGGCAGGGCTGCAGCAGGATGGGGCTTTGTGCCCTCTCGTGGCTGGTGCTCGCAGGAGGCTGCGCGGGGGCTGCCTGGCCCGTCCTGCACGGTAGCTTTTCAACGAGAGGAAATAACTGCGCGAGTGCGACCGGAGATCCCTTCCAACTCGCAACGCGAAGGTTCCCCGGGGAAAAACGAGGCGGAAAGATTATGACGAGGAAGTGAATCTGTTATCGGGAGCAGTTTGATAAATAAAAACGCATCCAAAATCTGCTGCGCGGCACTTGCCAGCTCTTGTTGGGTTTACGTAAGCGATCAGAAATAGGAACTGTTTTACTCCGGGCGAGAGCGGATGGGAACCACTCCAGCTCCCTGTTTGGGTTGGGGAGGGGGGTGTTGTTGTTGGAAAATGCCAATTTGTCAAAATGGAAACGTTTGGCAAGAAATTTGACAAAATTCTGTCAAAACACAGCCAGGGAGGCTTGGGAAAGGATGGGGGGGGGGGGCACAGCACAGCCACCCTCCTCATCCTCGGCGCAGGGGGATCCCTCGGGGGCGCAGGGCCGGGGCTGCCCGCGGCGAGCTGGTGCAGCGGTGCCTTTCGGCACTGCCAGCTCCCCCCCGGCGCCGTGGGCGCTGCCGTGCCTCGGCGCTTGCCGCTGCTCGGGCACAGTCGGAGGAGCAGCGTCTTTCCCTTTCTCACCTTCAAAATTGGGGGAAAAGGCTTAAAACGTGAGCGCGGGGCTCGCTGCGGGGGCCAGGCGCCCAGCGGGGAGGAGGGGGAGCACCGCGGGCGCTTGGGCTGTGCCGAGGCTTCCCCAGCTCCGCGTTCGGATGAGCCGGTGACTTGCACCGCAGAAGGGTCCCCGGATTCAGCCGAGACCCCACGGCACAAGGACTGGCTCCCCGCCTTGCCAGCAGCCCAGGTAATTAAGGACAACAAGCACTCAGGTGCAAATTTTTTAAGTAAAATTAGGACTTTTTGTTTGAAAAAAAAAAAAAAAAAAAGGAGTTCTGCCATGAGCAGCTCTGATGTTCCCCATGCTCAGTGCCCTTGGCAGGCAGCGGCCGTCCTCACGCCGCCGTGGCTGCCCAAAAAGGGCTGTGCGGGGCGTGGGATGGGAACCCGGTGCCCCTCTGATCCCCTGGCCGCATCATCTGCCGCCTCTTCCCCCTCCGTTAGCACGTCTCCGTCTGCGGCTCCGACGACACAACCGACCGGAGAGCGCAGCTTTCCCAGAGTCTGATGATCCCGTTGAAAGCTGTCCCGCTGCCGGCGGCGCTGGCACCCGTCGGGGGACGGGGGCTGCCGTCCCCTGGGCAGGAGCAATGCCGCTGCGATGGGCATCCACGCGTCTGCGCCAAGGAGCCGAAGCCGGGCGAGCAGCGTGGCTCGCAGCCAGCGCGCCGGCCGTGCTCGCCGGCCCTTCGCGGTGCGCGGCTGGGAACGGCGCTGGGAGGATTTATCCTGGGGATAAATAATAAAATAAATACATCAAATAAATAAATAAATAAAAACCCTGCCCCTGGGGAGAGCAAGGACAGGCACGGCCGTACCACGTACCCCGACACCTCGGCTTGCTCCCAAGGCTGGTGCACGCCACGGTCGCTGCCCTGGCTCGCTGCGTAAGCCCTGGCATCGGGGTTCTGCACCCTCGGGTGGCACCCGCGGGGCCGGCTGCTCCCCAGGGCCGCTCACGGCACGCGGGAGCCGCCGGGCCGCTCTGGCAGAGGCGGATGAAAGTGTTTGGGGCTGTCACCGGCGTTATGGATGGGCTGCAAGCGCTGGCAGGGAGCGGCACGCAGACGCTGCGGATGTGGAGGGAGCCTCCGCGTTTCCGACCCCTGATTGATGAGATGCAAGCGCCGGCCGTTTCACTTACTATATCACCGTTGCCTCAGCCCTCCGGCTGGGATGAGGGTGCTTTGAACCTCGGAGACAATTGTCTGCACGGAAGGATGAGAAGGGTCGGATTTTCCCCCTGGCTTCCCAGAAGGAGCGAGCGGGTCCCCGGGAAGCCCCGTGACCTGGCTGATGGCTTTGGCAGCTCCCCAGGGACCGGGGGCTACGGCAGCCCGGGGACAGCCGGGGCACGGCGGCCGTGCGGGGGAAGATGCCAAAGGAGCTTTTGGTCGCTGCCAAGGGGAAGAGGCGAGGCACCCGGAGCTCCCGTGGCGGCGATGCCCGGTGCTGATGGGTGAGCCGCAAAAGGGGAAAATAAAGCAGCAGAGAGGCCTGAACCGGGCCGGTGCCGGCACTGCCGGGCTCGCAGGAGGCACCAGGGAGCCGTGAGCAGCGTGCTCATCCCACGCGGGATGCTCAGCAATGGTCAGGCTCCATCCATGCCAGGTTTGCACCGCGCCGGGGGGTGCATCCCGGTCCCGTGGGGCTGGCTGCCGTGCCTGGCCCCCCGCATCCCCTCGGAGAGGGGCTGCAGATGCCCCCCGCCGCACCGGGGGCTGGATCCTGCCTCGGCAGATCTTGTGGCAGAGCATCGGCTGGAAACATCCGGCGACTGTCTCAAAAGGCCGCGCGTCTGCGCAGCGGCGAGAGCCCGATGCCAGACGTGGTCGCGCACGTGCGTGTGGTTTGGATTGGGTTTTTTGGGGGAGGGCTCCCTCCTGCCAGGTGCGTTGCCCTCTCCGAACGCAGGGCTCTACCTGCCAGCCTCCCTCGGGATGGCTCAGTCCCAGAGGGAGGAGGCACCGGGACAGAGCAGGCTCCCACGGCAGCCATCCCAAAACTCCCCGTGCCCCGTCCTGAGGCTCACCGGAGCGGAGGGGTTAGCCAGCCCCACGCGGGCCGAAATCCTCGTCCCAATGTGGGTGAGGTTCACGCCTGAACCGGGACAGCCAAGTGACAAGCCCCACCGAGGGCCAAACGGAGCAACATCAGCGCAGCACCACGGGAGCTCCATGCTCCCCTGGTCCGTCCTCTCCCCCACCCCAAAACCAGCAGGTCGGAGCAGGATGGGACCCCGGATAACCAGCCAGAGCATCCCGACCGGCCACCCCAGCACCACGACCCAGCCTCTCCTCCAAAGACCTCCCCTCTGCCCGCCGCAGCAGGCAGGCGGGAGCCGCTGCGTGGGTGCTCTGCCATTTCCCAAAGTTTGTTATTACAAAGAAAGAAAGAAAAGGGCTCAAGGGATCAGCGGGGATGAAAAATGCTTTAGAAACACGGGAGATCATTTAACAGGTCACCTCCACGGCGGAGTTTGCCAAGCTGATAAAGGCAAGCAAACTTATTAAGGCGCGCACAGCTTGATTTGAAACGGCTGCTCCCAAACAGCCAATTACTCCGGGCCGTTCCAATCCAATTAGGAAGGCTGTTTCCCTGATTACGGTGGTGTGTTTTACAAATGCAGCACAACTCCTTGGGTTCAAAGAGCAATCCATAAAAGGGAGCTCGGTAAGAGGCAAGCCAGCGCCCGCAGCCACGGGAGGCAAACGCCATCCCGGTCCCTGGGGATGCCGGTGTCCCGGTCCCCAGGGATGCGGGTACCGCAGGGGATGGGATGCCTGAGCCCCAGGCACGGTGACGCTCACTGGAAGAGCAGCCCGGTGACCGTCCCTAAAGCGGCACGGCCCCGCCAGCCAAGGAGACGGCATCTCCGAGCTGTGGTCCCCACCAGGAGCTGGGGCCCTGGGGTCAGCTGCGTAGGGGATGCCACCGGGGTCCCTGTCAGTGCCACCCCTCTGTAGTCCCCTCCAGGGTCTCAGCAAAGGCCCTTGCTTTGTCACCCCTTGTCACCCAGCTGCCTTGTCACCCCTTGACACCCCTTGTCACCCAGTGCCACCCCTTGTCACCCAGCTGCCTTGTCACCCCTTGACACCCCTTGTCACCCAGTGCCACCCCTTGTCGCCCAGCTGCCTTGTCACCCCTTGACACCCCTTGTCACCCAGTGCCACCCCTTGTCACCCAGCTGCCTTGTCACCCCTTGACACCCCTTGTCACCCAGTGCCACCCCTTGTCACCCAGCTGCCTTGTCACCCCTTGACACCCCTTGTCACCCAGCTGCCTTGTCACCCCTTGACACCCCTTGTCACCCAGTGCCACCCCTTGTCGCCCAGCTGCCTTGTCACCCCTTGACACCCCTTGTCACCCAGTGCCACCCCTTGTCGCCCAGCTGCCTTGTCACCCCTTGACACCCCTTGTCACCCAGTGCCACCCCTTGTCGCCCAGCTGCCTTGTCACCCCTTGACACCCCTTGTCACCCAGTGCCACCCCTTGTCACCCAGCTGCCTTGTCACCCCTTGACACCCCTTGTCACCCAGCTGCCTTGTCACCCCTTGACACCCCTTGTCACCCAGTGCCACCCCTTGTCACCCAGCTGCCTTGTCACCCCTTGACACCCCTTGTCACCCAGCTGCCTTGTCACCCGACACCCCTTGTCACCCAGTGCCACCCCTTGTCACCCAGCTGCCTTGTCACCCCTTGACACCCCTTGTCACCCAGCTGCCTTGTCACCCCTTGACACCCCTTGTCACCCAGTGCCACCCCTTGTCACCCAGCTGCCTTGTCACCCCTTGACACCCCTTGTCACCCAGTGCCACCCCTTGTCACCCAGCTGCCTTGTCACCCCTTGACACCCCTTGTCACCCAGTGCCACCCCTTGTCACCCAGCTGCCTTGTCACCCCTTGACACCCCTTGTCACCCAGTGCCACCCCTTGTCACCCAGCTCAGCCGGGCTGTGACATTAGCAAGCCTTGCCCCAGAGACCAGGCAAGCTTTGAGGTTTACCCACCGGGTATTGAAAAAAAAAAAAAAATAAAAAACCAACCCAAAAACCATCCTCAAGATAACGTTGTGGGCTGATTTGCCCTGATCCTGCCGGTTTTACAGAGAAACGCAGACGGGACCATCGGGGCTTTGCCCGAGCTCGCCGGGGCTGGCCGAGCCGGGATGGATACGAGCACGAAGGAAGAGGAATGAATCGCGTCTCCCACTAATTGCTGCACCACGGCACCCATGATCCCGAACAGAGCCGATCCCCTCTGGACCCGAGGGGTTCCCATCGCCTGGGGCAAAGGAGACACCAACAAACTCATCGCCGCGCTCACAGAGGATGACAAATTAACCCGCAAACCCCGTCCTCGGTCCGAGAGGCTGAGCCGGGCTGGGGGGGCAGGAAGGGCCAGGGCTGGGGCTGTGCGGCGGCTCCAGCGCCTTCGCGGCCGCCCAAACCCTCACCGCAGCCGCTCCAACGGGCGCGCTTCAAAATCCTGGCGCGCGGCCACCTCGGGGGTGTAGCACAGCCCCTGTTATTAAAATGTGTGACAGCAGCTCAAGATGGAAAGTGAAGTTGTACATTCTCCATCTGAAACTCCGAGAGGAATTTCAAGCAGGGGAATGCAATTTCCAGCCTGGAGGAGAGCCAGCAGCACCAGGGCGAGATTTTTCTTAATATGGTTTCGCGAAACTTGAACACAGAAAATTGCCTGTAGCTATAGCAATACCAGCGAGCTGGAGACAGCCCCCGGGGAGGAGGCGAGGCATTTCCACAACAAAAACACCCACCGACTCCAACAAGCCTGCTGTCCCCTGCCACCGCCGGGATGTTCGGCCACCTTCCGCTGGGATTTGGGGGCTGAGCCACGCCAAGACCGGGGCAAAGCCGCCCTCCTGCCCGTCTTGGGAAGGCAGCAGCATCCCGGGAGCGAGGGTTTCAGCAGGGGAAGCAATGCCCCCCGCATCAGGCGCTGGCTGCAGCCTTGCAAAACTCCCCACGGGGCGGCAGGACGTGGCTGCACGGCACGACGCACCTTCCCGCAGCGGCACGGCATTTCACAGGAGGCAAAAGCTGGTGCTGGCAGCGCCCATGGGAGGACGTGGCTTTTCCCAGACCCTCGCCGCTTCCAAGTCTCCGCTCCCTCCATCAGCCCGGGAGGGATGTGGGTTCGACAGCTCCACCTTACCCTCCTAACAGAGTTTTGGGGCCGCGGTGGGGTCCCAGCGGGGCGGCAGCCTCCCCAGCCACAGGACCCCCAGCCGCCCCACTGCCCTTTGCCTCCACGCCAGCCCCAGGAGCGCTGCCTGCTCGCGGCACTGCAGACGTGGCTGGCTCCTGGCCAGCTGCAGTTACAAAAAGGAGCCTTCCCCATATTTCTGCTTTTGATTTAAATAATCCCAATAAGGGGATAAAGCAGCCAAAACCCACTGGTTTTTTGGGTTTGTTTTTTTTTAAAGCTTCAATTTAAAAAATAATATACATGAAATGTGCGATTTTTATTAGAGTAGGCAGAGCTGCAGGGCATCAGACACAGCCCTTTGCTAACCAAACCTCTGTCCCCGGGACACCAGCTATTAACTGCGCCATCCAGAGCGCTCAGACATCCTCCGCGCAGCGTCCCAGCTCTGCCTTGGCCCCGCTTCCCTTCTCATTTCCCAAGCAAACACAAACTCAGGGCTGGCTGCAATTATTCCTTTATTGGTGCCCTCCCGGGCAAAGACGCAAGAGCGACAACAGTTTCACATCATCCTGGGAGTGAGCAATTGCAGGGACAGGGAGAAGGCACAAAAGCAAAGGTGCTCTTTTTTTTGGTGTTTAATTTGCTGTGACCCAGTGTCTGGTCACGCAGGTCTGTGGAAGCAGGGGGGTTTCTTTATCCTGTTTAGATGTACGGGGTGACAAGGCCATTTCCAGCTGAGAAAGTCCCCTCTTGAAGAAGCCAGGCGATGCCACGCAGCCGGACAATGAAACACCGCTGTTTGCAGGTGGCCGATGGCTGCAGCCAAAGCCGACAGCACAGAGCCCGTCCGGCCGCAGCCTGCGGATAGAGCGGGACTTTCAGCACGACGCCCGGTGCCCTGACGGGTGTTTCAGGGGCTCTGCAGCCCAAAAAGCCTGGGGGCGAGGTAGGTTCAGTGCCATGGAGGTGGCAAAGTCCCTGTGGGTTTACCGGAGCCACGACCCAAGGGCGAGCCGGCGACACCTCCACCTTTCTTGGGCAGGGAGGGAGCAAGGTCGCAGGTCCCACCGTCAGCTCCTCGTTACCAGCCTCTCCGACACCCCGCACATCCCCTGCAGTTATTTCTGCCTGCCTGCTACATCAATCTGCACAACGAGCGGTCGACTGACCAGCCAGGGGTATCTTGACAACTGCTTACCTGCTCTTTACAAGCTTAGTAACTCGGTGGAACCATAATTACATGTTCATTGCTGATCTCATTTAGAGTTAATTACATGCCAAATAGACAGATCTCTAATGCGCTTGGAAGCATCCCAATAAAGGCTCCGAGCAGCCCGTCAATATGTATGTCAACGCGGGTATTCCTTCTCCCGGGTGTTTCACCACCCGGTGCTTATTTGCAGGTCTAAATCGATAGTAGCATCCCACTCGGGATGGGGGGAGATGCGCTATCAGCTCAGCCCCGAGGGAGGAGGCAAACGTGGGGGAACCTCTCCTGGCCGCGGCGGGTGAGACCCGACCCACGGCAGCAGCGCCAGCACCGGGGTCATCCCAAACCCATCAGCTCTTGCAGTAACGTGGCTAGGACAGGGCCAGTTTGGCAGATGAAATAGCATGCCACGCTGAACTTCCTCATTTCTTTTTTAAAAATGCATCTACAACAGGCTAGTAATAGGGTCACCGCATGGTTTAATCCCACTTTTTTAGCCTAAAAAGGGAGCTGACTCCATTTGGGTCATGCCTCTGTTGAATTTCCCCCCTGCTGCTGGGCTGGGGGCTGCCATCTCCACCAAAGGCACTGGGACAGCACTGGTGCGGGACTGGGGAGCCCGAAAGATGCACCGGCACCCTGCAAAATGATGGTGGCGAGGGAGGGATGCCAGCCCTGAGCCCGCTCCCGCTGGCATCGTGGTGCTAAACCCAGCGGGGAGAGCCGGGAGGGCTGGAGCCCAGCTGAGCTCTCCCGCACGCCGCACAGGCATGGCCAGCTCCGTGCCGTAAAAGACAGGCACAGCTCGTCGCCTTGGAGGGCGGAGCTGGAGAATTATATCCCAAACGCTCGCAAAATCAGCCGGTGAGTGCGCAGAGCTGTTCCCAATCAAGCAGCCAGCCGGCGCAGCTGGGGCGCATCCTCGCTGCTTGCTTGCGGGCACGCTGGCTTCCCCCGAATCGCAGCCGGCGAGCTCCGCGCCGCCGCGCCCAATCTCTGCGGGAACCAGCTTTTTTCCAAGCAAATTGCTTTGCAGGTTTCCTCTTTTTTGGGAAAAAAAAAAAACCCAAAAAAAACCACCACCAAACCCAAAAAACATTTGGGGGTAGGGGGTTGTTTTGCTTGTTTGCATTTAAAAAATAATATCCCCAGGTGCAGGTGGCCGCCTTTACAAGTCTATGAAGCTCTGGCATGCCCACCGCTAATTCCGTGCACAGGTTGGGGGTAGCTTTCATTTGGCTCTGGTTGAGCCAAATATTTAGTGGCCAAAGGGAGAGGAAGGCGTGGGATCGAGAATTGGAACATGTGGAGAGGAGCCGAGCAACAACGAAACGCAAAGCAAAGTTTTGAAGAAAACCTCTCAAATGGATGGAGGAGAAAAAAGCGGAGTTCGAAGGGCTCCAGAGGGGAGGGAGGCAGCTCCCGAGTGTCCTTCTGTCATGCATTTGGCTGGGGTTTAGAAACAGGAGAAAAAAAATGTGGTGTCGAAGGGGGAGGCAAAACCATCGGATTAAATCCTGGCCAGCTGCGCCCCCGGCAAAACCTGCTCCTCCGCTGCGGGCAACGCGGATTCCAGAGCTTAATGCGATAAAACCTGAATTTCAGAAGTTTTTCAGTAGCAGCAGAGGGATCAGATGGTGACTTCGGGTCAGAATCCTGACCTTTAGCCCCCCCCCCCAAGATGGGGATGGTCCCGCTCCCTGGGCCACCCCGGAGCTCTCCCTGCATCCCGCGGTTGATGCTGGGCAGCGGCTGCAGGAGCCCCCGGCATCATCCGGGCTCCATTTCCCAAGCAGCCCTGACAACGGTGTTTAAGTCATATATAGGGGTAATGCATTTTCTTTGTCCGTTTTCATTGTCTACTCCAGTCTTAATTCTGCAAAACCCCTACGACAGCAAAATATCGCACCATTAAGAACAGCTAATGAATGGATAATGAATCTGGTCATGAACATAACGAGCTAATACTCTCATTCCCCCAAATAGTGGCATGCATGACGCGCACTCATGAATTACAGCTGCCGAAGTCAAAGCCCGAGCAGCCGTCAGGTCACACCGGAGCCGTGCGTGCCAAGACCCTGCTTTCCGGGTGAAAAACACCCGCTTTCCGGCAAGACCTTGGGTCTCAGCCGGGAGCGAGGAGAGGCGAGCGGAAGGGAGCCGCGGGGAGCACCGCTGCCTGCCGGGAGCTGCCGCCGGCGCGAGGGCAGGGTCCGGCCCCGGCTGCCGTGCCTCACCCAGCAGGCAAGGGCCGATCCCACTCGTCTCTCATCATCTGCGATGCACATGCTGAAGCAATCAGCGGGGAAAGGCTGGCAAGCCTCCAAAATGGGCGAGGGCGCAGGGTACGCTCGCGCTCCCGCAGCCCCGAGGCTGCAATACCTCCCGCACCAATAAACTGCAGGTGCTGGGGGACTGCGAGCACTTGCCCGTGCGCTTCAATAGCGTTCGGATCCTGCCTCCCGGTACCCCGGCCCCTTCCCGGCTCACACACGGCAGGGAAAAGCGTTGGGGAAAAAAGCCCCGTTTAGAGACAAAAGCCTCTTGGTGATGAGGATCCCCTTTCCCAGGGACAGCAGGCATCTGGTTCCTATAGCGCAGGCACCCACATGTGCTGCGTGACCCCGCGGGCCCCATCCCCGGCCCGAAAAAGGCAGGTCAGCTCTCGCCGGCTCTGCGGGAAGGAGCCGGGGCTTTGTCTGAAGCCCGGCCGACGACAGGAGCTTTCAGCCAAATCACCCGGGCTCTGCCGTGTCTGGGAGAGATGGAGCCGGGACCGGAGCTGCCGGTAACCTGAGGCTCATCAGCCCAAGAGCTCCGCTCCACATGGGCTCGTGGTACCCACCAGCATCCCACGCCTCAAAGCTTCATCCGAATATTTGGGTGCTTGTGCTCCGAGACTGTCGTGGCTCAGCCCCAGGCAGCAGCTCAGCACCACGCAGCCGCTCACTCGCTCCCCCTGCCCCGATGGGATGGGGGAGAGAATCGGAGGAGTGAGAGTGAGAAACACTCCTGGGTTGGGATAAGAACAGTTTAATAGTTGAAATAAAGTAAAATAGTAATGATAATAGTAACAATAAAATAATAATAATAATACACAAAGCAAGTGATGCCCAATGCAATTGCTCACCACCCGCCGACCGATGCCCAGCCAGTTCCCAGCAGCGATCGCTGCTCCCCAGCCAACCCCCCCAGTTTCTATACTGCCCATGACGCCGTATGGTATGGAATGGCCCTTGGGGCAGTTGGGATCAACTCTCCTGGCTGTGCCCCCTCCCAGTTTCTTGTGCCCCTGGCAGAGCATGGGAAGCTGAAAAGCCCTTGACTGGCATAAGCAGCACTGAGCAACAACTAAACCATCAGCGTGTTATCAGCATTCTTCTCCTACTAAATCCAAAACACAGCACTGTGCCTGCTACTAGGAAGAAAATTAACTCTATCCCAGCTGAAACCAGGACAGAGACTCTCCTGTCAGTCCCCACGCCGCAGCCCCAAGCACACCCATGGGGGTCTGCTGCAGAGCGGCAGAAGCCCCCAGCCCCGCTTCATCCAGCCGGGACCCTCCGCCTGTTCCTCCACCTCCTGCCAAATACATCCCAACAGCACCAGCCCCTGCCCCCGTGTGAACTTCATGGATAAAGCCCCGGAGCCCCATGGAGAAGGGGGGAGCCATCGGCCCTCACCGGAGGGAGCGCGGGAGCATCCCCACCAGCTCGCTGGGCTGCGGCACCCTCCCCGCAGCCACCGGCGCATGGCGATGAACGTCCCAGCCTTGGCGCTCGCCCATCACCTGACCCCGCTTCTGAGCGCAGATGAAAACAAGAGAACCCACACATCCAAAATGCTGGGAACAGGTTTTAGGATCGCGCCTTTGGGGGTGAAACCCAGACAGACGCCCATCCGTGCTGCACGTCCCTCCTGCGCCCGGGCTCGAGTCCCCGCTGCAGCACCAGGAGGGGACCGGAGCAGCCCAGCACGGGGACCAGCGCGTTCTCCAGGCACCTGGGGGTCTCGCACAGCCTGGCTTTTGCATCCCAGGCTGCCAGGCTGAGGCTGGGGAGTGGGACAGACAAGCCAAGGGCAGCTGCGGGAGCTCAGACCCAGGGGCCGGCTGCCCACAGCTCCCCAAAACAGGGATGCGTCTGGGACGAGCCTGCTGGCTCTGCCCTGGCCGTGCCTCCCGGGGCATCCATCCCTGCATCCCTCTCCCTCCCATCATCCCCACCATTAACTCTTACGGCTGTCAGAGCTCTTCGGAGCATCCCCTGCCTCCCCGAAACAGCGGGGGCTGCCCAACAGGGTGTTGGGGGTCATTTCGGTGCTGGGAGCCCCGGTGGTGCTTGCCCACCCCATGCAGCACCAGGTGCAGAGCCAGGACATGGGGCCAGGCCCCCCCAGCCCCCCTCCCGCTGCCCCCCGCAGCAGGACCAGCCCGCGGGACCCACCATCCCGGGCTCATGTGAACGCCCCGTGGTCATTTTTAACCTCAGATCTTTGGCATTATTAATAACCTACATGTGGGTCTGGCTTCCCCTATGGGATAACATCTGGGGGATATTCATCACGGCCACCGTGGGCTGCAGCCCCCCGCTCTCCCCGCAGAGTGGGATGGGTCGCATCTGAGCACTGATCCGCTTGATGTGGAGTCATTAGCATGCAGAGACTTCCAGCCCAATTACTTGACAGATGAAATCAAGATCCGTTGGCCTTATTGTTTACATCTGGAGCGCTGCATCCGCGCACACACACTCCTGCCTCCTCCTCCTCCTCCTCCCCAGCCCAGCTGCGGCTGCGCCAGCCTTGGCTTCATCTGGATGTCGTTTACCATGGCTTGGTGTATGGGAACGTATCAAACACACCATAATAGAATTAGCCCTACGCAGCAGCACCTTCAGAAAGGAAAGGACGCACCGTTTCCCGACCCTCCTTTCCCTGCCCGTCTGTGGGGAGAGGAGCCCACTGATTTCCCTCCCATGAGCGGCTCTCCCAGGAGAAGGTTTGCTCTCCCGGCAAGCGCGGAGAGAAGCCCAGGTGGATTGCACCACAACCTGTTCGCCGTTCCAGTTTTGCAGCCAAGCCGCTGCTATTCTACCAACCAATTCTACACAAAGGAACAATTATGCTTCATTTCTACCCATTAACACGTTCGACAGCGTTGAGCTTGCTCTGAGAGGAAAAAAAAAAAAAAAAAAGAAATAAAAGTTGCATCAGAAATACTTGAGGTGCTGAAGTCAGCACGCAGGTGTTGGGGCTGACGCAGCGCCCGGCAGCGTGCCAGTGCCAGCCCAAGCAGAAAGCTCCTAATCCTGGCGATTACGGCCCATAAATGCGGGCGTGGGGATGGGGCTCACACCCCAGGTGGTGGCGGCCACCGCGGCGGGTGGCTTTGGCTTTGCCCTGGAGCCTCTCCGGGAGCTGTTAATTAGGAGAGAGGAGGTTAATTCCTGCCACGCGTCTCCCACGGCGCTTTGCTCCTCTCGAGGAGCTGATGCTTTGCCCGGGGCTCTGCTCCTCTGCAGGACGGGAACGCCGGGTCTCTCCGAAGGAAGCCCGGAGTCCTCCCGGGCCATCGCCGGGGAATCGCAAGGGTTGGCCACAGGCAGAGAGCGGGGATGGCCCTGGCTGCTGCAGAGGCATCGTCCCCGCTTGGCATCATCACCCCGCGCTGGCTCGCCCGGCATGCAGGAGGGTGCCCAACTAGCCCCATGGCCAGCACAGAGCCACAGCGGGGACAAGGGGCTGCCTTGGAGGCAGGCACCAAGCAGCAAAAGGAATTTGGGTTTCTTTTTTCCCCCCTGTAACCCATCTGTCCTTAATTTCTTTGGGGGTTTCACTCCAAATTCTTCAGATTCTACGGCAAATGCTTTGCAGTCCTCAGCTCAGCTCGCCTCGGCGGCTGCCCAGCTCAAGGCTGCCTGCAACGGGAGCAGAGGGAAGGGAAAATATCAGCCCTGTAAATTCACCAACAAATAACCCAGGTCCGACCGGCATCACCAGTGGCAATGCAGCGGCAGTGGGAGCCTTTAGCGGGGGCTGTGGCAGCCCATCCCTCCACGCAGCGCAGGGGACGACAGATTTTTGTGGCGGGGGACACCAGGCTGTGCCCCCACCCTGATTCCAGGCTGCAGCCCTCGGTCGCTATGTGCTGTGCTCCGCACAGAGCAGGGGGCTCAAGCTTTGGCCCGTTTTTGCCGACACCTGGACCAAGCGGGGCCAGTCCTGCCCGGTGGGTGCAGGCACAGCCGCGCTCTCGCTGTGCATCCCTTCCCCTCCCGCAGACCGCAGCACCAGGAAGCAGATGTCTGCCTTGCCAGAGCTCTGATGGGAGGTGTTTCCATTTGCTCCTATCATTTGTAGCAACAAATCGCTTGTTTTGCCCTCATTTTGCAATTACAAGATGGTAGCTCCGGGCTACAAGCAAATGCCTCAGGCTGGGCGGCAAAACAGCATCGCACGTGCACCCGTCCCCGCACAGAGCAGCAGCGTGGTATGATGTACGCTGCAGTCGCTGCTAATTAGCCACTAATTTTACAGACTTCTTTATGGTTTGCAGTTATTTAACCTTTCCTATGGGCCGGAGCCCTGCAGCCAGAGCTTTCCCGGTGGGCACCAGGATGGCTCTGCAGCAGCTCCCCGGGGAAAGCAGGGCGGCGGTGCCGGCGGTGGAGCAGGATCCCCGGCGCCAGCCACAGCCCCGTCCCCAGGATGCTGGGGACAGCCCGGGAAGCATCGGGAGGCACTCACAGCCTGGCTGCGGCCGAGCCCGGGATGGTCACAGCTCCCCTCGGGTGCTCCCACCTCCCCTGGATGCCGGGATCCAAAACGTCTCCCCCGTTGCTGTCATGCAAAGCAGAAATTCCGATCCTGCACAATACCGGGTAAAAACGATCCTGCTCCAAGAGCGACCCGCACAGGCCCACGTACAGGTTCAATTTGGGCCCAGTTCTGGAGATTTAAGCGGTGCCTTGGCTTGACACGGGCTGTCTGCAAGAACGCTTTTCCTCCCCAGAGCCTAAGTCCAAGCCACAGGTTTGATAAGTATCAGGATACCGCGCTGGCCTCAAATGGAGAAATTAAACGAATACCTTGCATATTTTGGCGACTCGCGCACATGAGCAGCTGTAATTGAGGACACGATCCGTCTCGCCCCTCAGCATGTATTGGCAAATTACAGCCTTTCTTTATTTCGCCAAGTTTAACCTGCACCCAGGTAGAGGCATTTGTCTCGTGTTTGCCCCTTGCAGGGAGCCCAGCTCCCAACCAATCCCTCAGAAACAAGAAACGCTCCAGGCTTGTCTTTGCCCGTCGTGCAAACACCCATCGTGCAAACACCCATGCCGAGAAAGCCCGGCGCAGACGTGGGCAGCTGCCCTGGCTCCAGCCGGGTGTTTCGGCACGTCTGTGCCGCCCGGTGCTTGGCACAGCCGGGATGTGCTGCACGGGGGTCTGCAGCACGCAGAGCACTGCCCCCGGGAGCCCGGGTACGCAGGAATATGCAACCACTGGGTTTTTCTTCCTCCCCCCTCCCCAATACCGTACTTCCAGGCTAATTTGGAACAAGACAAACAGCAAAAAAAAGCCTCGGCAAACCACAGCCCCATCCTGTCCATGCGGCACAGGAGCCCCAGCAGCGACCCAGCTTTGCGAGGAGCCTCCTTCATCCCCAAGGGCTTGGGAATGTGTCCCGCGGGCAGGCTAGGCTGCTCCGACCACCACGCTCCGGAGGGAAACCCCTTTGCAAAGAGCCCGAGTGACCACAGCAGCCTTCTTCCCATGGGAAACCCAGCTGGGAGCTGCAGCTGCCCCTTCTAATGCCTCCGGCTCACCCAGCAGCCCGACACCATCCGCGCAGGTCCCACCTAATGCAGTTTCCCTGCAAAGACCTGCTGGGGCTCGCAGCTCTCTGGGAGACCCCGGCACCCACAAAACAGGGTGCTCATTAGGGGTTGTGGGTGTATTCCGGGCAGGGGGTGCAGGAGCCCAGCTGAGCAGCACCCCCATGATCGACCACCCAGACCTGCGGCTCCCACTGTGGCTCCCAGCCCACAGCCAACATTTCACCCTGACATTTGTTAGCATTTATGCAACATCTATTTTTAATTTTTTTCAATACAGGATAAAGCACATAAGATGAGGATGCAGCTCAGGGTCAACATTTAAGTCAGGTCTCGGGGCTTTGCTGTGTTCTGCTGAAGCATGTACTCACCGAACGGGGCTCAGGCAAAGGGTCTGCTCTTGCTGACTCCAGCGATCTCCACCTGAAGGGTTTTGGGGCTGCAGCATTGACAGAGACCCCTCAAGCAGCCTCTGCCCCCAAACCACAGCTCAGCTTATCCCAAAAGGGGCTGGGAGTGGCTGCTCCCTCCTTTAAGCCCTGCTCTGCTTGAGCCCAGGTGGAGCAACTCAGCCCCATCTGCGTCGTCAAATCGTTGAGGTTGGAAAAGACCTTTAAGATCATCCAGTCCAACCATTAACCCAACACTGCCAAGTCCACCACTAAACCAATTAAGGGCAGAGTCATAATTCATTTCATGTTTCCTGCCTTGCTGGCTGGATTCTTTTTTAATGAAAGTAAAAACTAGGAATCACTAAGGTTGGATAGGACCTCTAAGATCATCAGCCCAACCATCACCCCAACACCCCCATGCCCACTAAACCATGTCCCAAAGTGCCACCTCTGCCCATTTTTTGAACACCCCCAGGGATGGGGACTCCCCCACCTCTCTGGGCAGCCTGTTCCAATGCTTGGCCACTCTTTCCATGAAGAAATTTCTCCTAATATCCAATCTAAACCTCCCCTGATGCAGCTTGAGGCCATTTCCTCTCGTCCTAAGAGACCCCAGACCCAGCCCTGCCCTGCCCTGCGCTCCCCGCTGCACCACCTGCTCGCCCATCAGCCGTGTGGGCAGGATCAGGCCCGTGGTGCCCAGGAGGGCCTCCCGGTGCACCGTTTCTGCAGGGCTCTCAGCAGGCTCACGCCCGGCTCCAGCATGGGTCCATGCACCAAGTGAGCTGGGCACATCCTCAACGGATGCATCCAGCTCTGCAAAGCAACGGGGCAAGCAGGGCCGAGCTCTCCGTGCCCATCAGCCGGTGCTTCTGGGCTGGGAACGGAAATATTTGCCCATTACCGAGGCTGCTTTTTAGCAGGTCATTAATTACAGCGAGCTTTAAAGAGCGGGGAGGGGGCGGATGCGGCCAGCCTGATAAACTGATCCGCTGTGCGTCCTGCAGACCCTGAGAATCATAGAATCATCGAATCGTTTAGGTTGGAACAGACCTTTAAGATCATCCAGTCCAAGCATTAACCCAACACTACCACATCCACCACTAAACCAAGTAAGGGCAGAGTAGCAATTTCATGTTTCCTGGCTCGCTGGCTGCATTATTTTTTAATGAAAGTAAAAACTAGGAATCAGAAGTGGATAAAGATAAGAGCTTTTTGGCAATGCAAGAGAAGAGGGTGTCTCCCCGCCTCCGAGGCACACCGGGAAGCATGGCTGAGGCCGAGCCCACCGGCAGAGCCTCCGGCTCCCATCCCGCAGAGCCATGGTGTGATGGGACAGCCCAGCCCAGCTCCGTGGGCGCTGCTGGTCTCCACCGCGCTTCGTGGATGAGCTGGAGGACGAGGAGGGTCAGATCCCCCCGCTACCGGCCAAACCCAGGAGGTTCAAAAGCTCTTTGAGCACCGAACCTGCGATCCGTGGGTGCCCGTTTCCATCCGAGCACCGTCTGAGCCGGAGCGGCACAGGCAGCCGGTCCCCGCCGGCATCCCCCGCATCCCGCCGGAGCGACCGTGCCTGGTTGTTGCCATCCCTCTGCTGCATGTCAGCAGTCTAGTCTAGTCTGGTCTACCCTTGATTGGCTTAGAGTAGACTTGGTAGCGTAGGTTAATGGTTGGCCTGGATGCTCTTAAAGGTCTTTTCCAACCTAAACGATTCTATGGTTCTATGATTCTATGTGGGCTGGACAGGAAAAGCGGACAATCTCCAGTATTGCATCTGAGGAGCCATCAGTTAAATGAGCTATTTTAATTAAGTGCAATCTAAGTTATGCTGTAACGTCAGGAGAGATGATAGAAACCACTCCACTTGGCCTAGCCAGCGGAGAAGGATGTATTTCATGAGCTTCAATTAGCCTGTGACCCGTCACCGACCTCGCCCCACGCGCGTGCTTGTGCACACTCGCACGCTTGCACCCACAAACCCCGCTCGCTTCCCGCCGGACTTCCCGGGAAAAGAGCAGGCCACCCCGTTTCTGTCCTGCTGTCTGGGATGGGCGGGTGGAAAGCGCCGCAGCCGGCGTTAGCTCATCGGGACAGCCGGCAGGCAGCTGGGCCGTGCAGCGTGCCACGCCTGGACGGACAGACGGATGGACACGGGACACGGCAGCACCTCCCGCCTGGCCGGAGCATTTCCCGAGCATTGCATCCCCGTCGGAGCCTTGACGCTTCGTCCGCAAGAGCCAGCAGCTTAAATTAATCTGAGATTAACTAGTTTGATCTCTTACTTTGAATTTTATGCCTGTGAGATTTTTTTTTCTTTTTTTAAAGCGCAGAGAAGTTAATTTCCAGCAGAGCTGTCGTGCTGCTGGCAGGCACAGCCACAGCCATAAAATACCAGCCCCGACTGAAGACGTCAGAGGGGAACAAAGATAGACTGTGATGCAGAAAAGATGCACGCATTTAAAATAATCTCCGAAGAATGCAGCACAGCCCTGAAGACACATGTCTCCAGCATCTCTCCCGAGCTGATCTTCTCCTCTTTAAATAGGCTGCACCGCTTATTCCCTCCTGGTGGCTTTCCAGGCTTTATTTTGCTTCTAAGAACGACGCAGTTCGAACCCATCGTCTCCTCCCGGTCCCCCCGGGGAAGCCCCTCGCCGGGTGCTGCTCACCGAGCGCGGGCTCCTCGGAAGTGGCCGCGGCACCGCCGCTGCGGAGCACCCGGAGCAAGAGCCCGCGGCCCCGGAGAAAATGTGGGTTTTGCAGAAACCCTTGGCAATCCTCCCACAGCTTCCCTACTCCTGAAATTAAAGGATCGAGCGGCAGCAACCCCTCCATCTAAATTAAAACGAGCTATATTTACTGTTCATGCTAATTGAATTATATTAACTCCAGGCTGGATGATAAGCAGAGCCGTCCCTTACAGTTCCTGGTCTTAATGCGTTCAGCGTTCAGGCAACTGCACGCCAGCGTGTCAGCGTGTTCAAAGCGGAGGAATTTGGTCCTGGGCTATTTTCATCCTGCCCTGACAAGGCTGGCCAGGAAACTCGGGGGGGGTTTTTGGGGGTTGCGGTGCGGAAGGGCTGGACGCGGCGCTTGTTCCTCTGCCATTGGGGAGGTGAAACCCCGCCGGGGCGGCACGGGCGGTGCCGGATGGCGCCGGCAGCGCCAAGATGGGCTTGGGGTGATGCCGGTGCCACGTGGGCAGCGAGCAGAGGGTGGTAGCAGGGACGGGAGCGGCTTATCCCCATGAGCCATATCCCCCCATCTCTGCAGGGCTACGGTGGGGCAGGAGCCGGTCCCCGCGGTGCCGTCCCCGCTGTCCCCATCCGGGCGGGCGCGTGGCTGGGTGGGGGGCGACGCAGCCGAGAGCTGGGGCAGCGAAGGGGTCCAGGCTGGGGCCGGGCACCGTGAGGCGGCAGGACAGGGGTATCGGCGGCGAAGGAGAACGTGCCATCAGCCCTAACGCCATCAAGATGAACTTAATTCGAAAAACTCGGGCAGGAGGCTTCAATAAGACCAAAAGACCCTGCCAAGAGTCACACTTCCTATATCGACGTGCATAAAAGCTGGACATGTAAGACATGAAGAAAGCACTGTCAGGGTAGGCCAGTGCCAGCCAGCAAATATATAACAGTGGGAACATGAAATATTAATCACTGGTGCATAAAACAATAGGAAAAACCTGCCTTTTGAGGCAGCCCTCAATCCTCACTCAGCAGGGAACATCAAGAGACGCTAATACCATACAGGTTCTGCTTAAATATTTGCCTTCCTTAATGCTCATGCAAGAAGCATTTGCTTTGAAGTTGAAAATAGACTGTAAATGTCTTTTGTGTGAGATGAAACATGATAAGACATGAAACCAGGAGGCTAAACTGTAGTTAATCACGGTGGTTTTACAAGCAACAAATCATTATTGTAGACAGTAAAGTGCATCGCTTAAAAGCACGCGCCACAAGGCTCGGCAGAGAGGAGAGCCCCGGCCGGGCATCACCTGCCACCGGTGGGTTTTCGGGTCGTGGCCCATCGGGGCGGCCACGGGAGCAGACACGGCACTGGAGCGATGCTGGCGCAGGGCCGGAGCGATGCCAGCACATCCCAGAGCAGCTCTCCCCGGCGGAGCCCTTCCCGGGGACCAGGGGGACGATGTGTTTTGGGGACGGCTCATCCAGCTCCATGCCGGGGCACGGGGAGGGCGGGAGCGCTGCGGGCATCCCCGCGCTGGCACCGCTGTTTCGGAGGCTGGCACCGGCTCTGGCTGTGCCCACAGCACGGGGTGAGGCTTTGGCTGGGGGTCATTTGTCCCAGTACAGACTCTGGGATGCCCACGCAGGGAAAGCCACCTCCGAAAACTTGGGATACGCTTGGGCTGCGGATGGAGCCTGCAGTGGGCACGGCTCTTTGGGCGCGGGAAGAGCAGCACCGCAGTCAGCCCACGCCGCATCCCGGTGCGGCCGGCAGCCGCCGCCGAGCGCAGGAGCGTGCCTGCGCCGTGGCACGCACAGCCGGCCCGGGACAGGTATCTCCCACATCAAAAATGAAGATGATGATTAGAAGCGATGTGCACTTGGGAGCGTGAGATAAGACCCCAAAGCAAGCGCATAAGTATGACTGATTAACAAATAAACCCTCACTAATTGCCTTAAAAAGTCAGATCTCAACATTTGGGGAAGGGGAAAAAAAAAGGGAAGATTTAAATTTTCCTTGGGCGAAACATTTTTCTGGCACGCTCAGACTCGCTCTGAATGTTTCCAGTCGTTATCTCCCTAATTAATGCACACCACAAACCAAAAACAAATTTCCCCACCTCGTGGCTCGGGGAGGTTCAGCCGGATTAAACAAACCTCAGGAAGGTCAGCGACTGCCCCCCGCCCGGCGAGCGGCGTCTCAGGGCGGGAGACGGCCCGGAATAGGGAGAGATGAAGTTATCATCGGCGAATGAAGTGGAATAAGCCTTTAATTTTCTCCAGCTGTTGCTGGATGTGCTGAGAGGCAGGTGAGCTCCCCGGGACGGAGCGGGCGACCCCGCGTCTTGGGGAAATCGGGGCAGTGGCTTTTTAATGACCATCACGTTATTGCCTGTAATTGACACAAACCCAGCTCCCACCCTTCTCGCATTTTCACAACCCCAAAAAGAATTAAGAAAATCCCTTTTAAGCAAACTGATGCTCCAGAGCCCATCACCGGGACGGGACCTTGGCGCGGCTCGAGGATGTGGCTGGAGCCGAAGGGGCCGGTTTGCCGGGACCAGAATGTGCAAGAGCACCCCAAATCGGGCTGTGCTCCCTGCCCCAAGGGATGCCCCGATGTGTAAAACCCCAAAAGTGACGCTTCGGGGTCTCGGTGCCAGCCGAGATGCATCCTCCTGCCCTCGGCGTCCCACCGTGCCCACGGACCTGCTGGCACGGGGCAGCCCGCAGGCTCAGCCGGAGTGGGAAAAACTGTTGCTCAAAGGGTAAAATTAAATAAAAGGGCAAAAACAGAAAAGAAGGAGCCATCCCTGCGAGGCCGGGCAGCCCACTTGAACCGTGAGTGAAAATTTCAGGTAAAAGCAGCCGGGTGCAGGCGGACTGCCTGGCCAGCCGGCTGGCTCCTCCCGTGATGCTGGCTCCAAGGAATAACGGTAATTAGAGCTTCCTAATGCCTCCAGGTCATTTTCTTTTTCCTTGCGTAACGTAATTTCTATAGGGCTTGTCATCTTTATTAGGAAAATGAATCTAAATCTCGCTGTGCTCTGTCCGCTTTGCCATCCGCCGGAGCCATCCCGAGGAGGGTCAAAGAGGCAGGTCCTCTTCATGGCATGCAAATAAAAAAATTAAAAAATTAAAAAGGGAGGTCAGCCGGAGGCTACGACGGAGGAAATTAATGATTTTTTAAACAGGCGGGGAAGTTTTCGTCGGCCTGGTAACGTAATTCAATTTCTGTCATTAAACCCGCGTCGCTGATGTGGGGCCACTTTTGCCCAACTAAGCAAAATCCTCTTATTAAGCCAGAACTGTCGTTAGCGTAATAATAAAATGAGGATTATATATGAGAGGGGAGGACTGGCTGCAGCCCAGCGGAGACGATGGGGACGCCTGGTGCCGCAGAGCGAGGGAAGGGCAGAGCGGAATTCCGAGCATCCCGAGCACCCAGGACCCCGCGGCGCCTGGGATGGCTGAGGGTGCTCGGCGGAGCTGGGAAGGGGCAGGAATGGGATCTCCCCGCAGGGTCGCATCCTGCACCCTTGGCACCGGGTGCTGCCGATACCCCTGGCAAAAAAAAATCCCTGCCAGCATTGGCGGCTGCGGCCAGATTTCCAGGAAAACATCCCATCCCTGTTTAAACCATCCTGAGTTTTTTTGGCTGGGGGTAATTTTCCTTCTCGCTGCTGCAAGGGGGGATGCACAAGCAGGCGAGGCCGCTGCCGTGCCCACCTCAGCCTCATCCTTCCCTCCCTGCAGCGCCTGGGGAAGGGTTAGGAAAAGCACTTGCACCCTCCCGTGCCTGCGGCCACGAACTGCAGGGCGGCGGGGAAGCGTGGCTGGGTCCCCCGTGGCACACGGCACCGGCCAGCCCACGCGCGGGAGGAACGGAGGGTGCAGCGAGGGGGTCTTGGGCTCTTCTCCCAAGTAGATAACGATAGGATGAGAGGAAATGGGCTCAAGCTGCACCAGGGGAGGTTTAGGTTGGAAATTAGGAAAAATTTCTTCATGGAAAGGGTGGTCAAGAATTGGAACAGGCTGCCCAGAGAGGTGGGGGAGTCCCCATCCCTGGAGGGGTTCAAAAAACGGGCAGAGGTGGCACTTGGGGACATGGTTTAGTGGGCATGGGGGTGTTGGGTTGATGGTTGGGCTGATGATCTTAGAGCTCCTTTCCAACCTTAGTCATTCCCAGTTTTTACTTTCATTATAAATGATCCAGCCACCAAGCCAGGAAACATGGAATTGCTACTCTCCCCTTAATGGGTTTAGCGGTGGACTTGGCAGTGTTGGGTTAATGGTTGGACTGGATGATCTTAAAGGTCTTTTCCAACCTAAACTATTCGATGATTCTAATATTCTATGAATCATCACCATCCCCTCAATGCTGGCACTCCCAAGATGGTTTCCTTCCACCGCAGCGTCTCAGCAGAAAGCACCCCCAAAAATACCTTCCTTCCCTGCGCCGTGGGGCAGGAGGTGTCCCGGGGATGGATGGTCCCGCAGCGCTCCGGGGTGGGAAGCCAAGGGGCAGCTCCTGCCCTGCGGGGCTCGCGCGGAGGTCGCCGGACCAGGGCCAAAGCAGCAGGTCAGAGGATTAATCATTCAAAAAGCAGGTTGAACCTTCAGGCTGGAACCTGCTTAGTAATTAGAGCCGGAGGTTGTCCTGTGCATGGGAAGGCGGCGAGGGCGATGCCACGGGACACGAGCCAGCGGCAGGGCAGGAGGGAGACGTGGCGCTGGCTCCCGCGCTCCAGAGCGGACTTTACCCCCTTGGAGGAGGGAACTGGAGTCCGGCAAAGCCCAGCTCGACTCTCCAGCCTCCATGAACCCGGTATCTGACCCTGCCGGGGCGAAGAAACCTCTGGGAAGGTGGGAAGGGCTGTAGCTTCCAGCCTTGCAGGCAGCTTCATGCAGGGAAACTATCGTGAGGCACCGCTAAAACTCATATCCCTTCTGCCCAGAAAATCCTGCCAGCCCAGAAGATACTAAGAACACGCTATGAAACAAGCTAAAATCAGCTTCAGGCGGGCAAAAACACTAACTGGAGTGAAAAGGAAACCTCCCCCAAGTTTCCCAATGGAAGTTCTGACCCTGAGAATGCCCAAAGGCCTCCAACGCATCGGCATCCCCCTTTCACGCGGCAAAACCCTGGGTAACGGTAGCAGATACAGGATAAACCCACACACCCCTGCCTCAGGCCAACCCTTTGGGCTCAAGCTGCGCCAGGGAGGTTTAGGTTGGATATTGGGAAAAATTCCTTCACGGAAAGGGTGGTCAAGCATTGGAACAGGCTGCCCAGAGAGGTGGTGGAGTCACCATCCCTGGAAGTGTTCAAAAAACGGGCAGAGGTGGCACTTGGGGACATGGTTCAGTCTGGTCTGCCCTTGATTGGTTTAGTGTAGGTTAATAGTTGGACTGGATGCTCTTTAAGGTCTTTTCCAACCTAAACGATTCTAGGATTCTATGACTCTATGATGCAAGACAGCGTGCGCCCGCACCTCGGGTCACCGGGTCCACGGCTGGAGACAGAGACTCCGCACGAAATCTGCTCCCAGCTTTCTGGCCAGGGCTCTGTACCTGCATTTGTACCTGCCTGTGGGCTTGCCTTGCACACATCCCACCGCCGGCACAGCCTCCCCATCCCTGCAGCCAAAACTGGGGAAACGGAGCAGAGAAGGAATCCCAGGGCAGATCTGCCAGGTGCCAGGGTGCCATCAACCCGTTCTTTTTAAAAAAAAAAAAAAGAGGTTATTTCTCAGACACAGTGAGGTTATTTCTCAGACACAGTGAATCAGCGCTTTATTTTCAGTATTGAAAGAGGTACGAGACCAGCAGTGAGCTCCAGGTAACCAGCTGGCGCGTTGCACTTTTTTTATCGTTGCCCTCGTAACGGTGGGATTGAGGCAAAATTGAGCAGGCGGAGAAAAGCCTCCGACGTGCCCCAAGCGCAGCCTCAGCGAACCACTCGCTAGAGCCGCGCCACCGGACCCACGGGTCAGCAAAAGGTTTGCCATCTTCAAAAATCCCTGCGGATTGATTTCAGAGGATTTGTTTTCTGGGACAAGGGAGGGAAGGCCATGGATCAGATGCTGAATTAAGGAGAAATCAGCGTTGCACAGCCCTTCCGAGCGCAGAGGGGACGCAGACGTGATTCCCAAAGCCTGCGTTGTGCAAAGTGCAGCCCGTGAGCCCGACTCCGGCCTCCCCCGCAGCAGCGTACAGCAAGGAGGAACCGCTGGGGTCTGCAGCACAGTGATAAATCTGCTGCGGGGCCAAGTCAGAATCAAGCCCAGAGGACACGTGAAATCTAGAACCGTCACTACTGTGTGCAAGATGGGTAGAGGGGGTCAAATACCTGGATGCCGTCTAGCAGGACCATAAAATCATCCTTCCCCCAGCACCCTGCAAGGGTTTATATAGGGCAATTCATACCATGATCCCAGCCCAGAATAGCACCAGAGATTAACCCAGGCTCTGACCTCAGCTAATCCAGCTGGAAACGCCAGCAGAGCCACTCTGGATTGCACGGGATCGGCAATCCCGTCAGGATCGGCCGCCCCTGGCTGCGACCTGGGGAGTCAACAGCAAAACCGCCCCAGAGCTCAGCAGAGGCAGCACCGCAGGCACGCGCGCTGCTTCGATGGACAAAACCGTAAAGGACTCGGCAGCAGCTGCTCCCGGCAGAGGTGGGGATGCTGGGGAGAACAGACGGTCGGGGAGGGGGTAAGGGTGGGTAAAATGAAGAGCTGTAGCCTTTGCGTCACCCCAGTTCGTGTGGAACACCCTCAGGCACAGGTCACACAACCCGCACAACCCAGCAAGCACAGAGCTTCAGCAACCCCATTTTCCCCTCGCCTCCTCCGTGCTCCTCCCAGCACCCCAAATTGGAGCAGCCCCGAGGAGGGAACCGGCCCAGGGAAACCAGGAGCTTCTTTGGGGATTCTCTCGCTCCCGGTGTCCCCTTGACCGGACGGTGCACCCCAAATGTGAACGCAGGATCAGCCCAAGAGCAGCGTGCCAAGTAGAGCAGTGTGCCAAGTCGAGCAGCTCGCTTACTTCTCCTTCAGGTCCGTGTCTGTTTTGCCTAAAAGACGGGGAGGAAAAAAAAAAAAAAATCAGGGCTCGTGTTTCCTGCTCCACGACCCCCAGCCCCTTTTATATGGTTGTTTTCCTACGCGCAGCTAACATCTCACAACCAGCGCAGTCCGACGAGCAGGACAGCAAGACGTGGCCGGGGTGCTGCCCTGAACTCGCCCTCCCAAAGCCTTCTTCTGGCTCTGGGGAAGCAAACAGCACAGCGACAACCACGCCAAGAAGCCCTGCCCTGCCCCACACACCCAATCCCTACCCGCAGGGCAGCTGCAATATTCAGAGCTCCCACCTGACTTCCACGAGGAGTCAACCAGCAACCTCTCCCAGCCCTGTTCATGCCACGGACGCGCTCCCTGCCCTCATTTATAGAATCTAGAATCCTAGAATCGTTTCGGTTGGAAAAGACCTTTAGGATCATCCAGTCCAACCATTAACCCAACACTGCCAAGTCCACCACTAAACCAATTAAGGGCAGAGTCATAATTCATTTCATGTTTCCTGCCTTGCTGGCTGGATTCTTTTTTAATGAAAGTAAAAACTAGGAATCACTAAGGTTGGATAGGATCTCTAAGATCATCAGCCCAACCATCAACCCAACCCCACCATGCCCACTAAACCATGTCCCAAAGTGCCACCTCTGCCCATTTTTTGAACACCCCCAGGGATGGGGACTCCACCACCAAGGAATCATGAACCAATTAACTCCAGAAAGTTCTGTCGGCCCAGGTTTTTGAAGTCTGCTTTGATTACCTGCCTGCTATGGCTGTTAATCTGTATTTAATGCAGCTTTCTGCATTTTCATCAGGGCTGTAAGTTATTGCACCTTGCTACCTCAACAGAGGAGGTAATTAATCTAAACGAGGGCCCCCGGGAGCACAGCCATAATCTGCAGTTTCCCATTGACTATAATAGAGGGAACGTCCCGGAAAGGTCCAGCAGCCCTTGGAAACGCACCTCGGCTGGGAGCAATGAGGGGATGTTAGGGACGTGAGCTGGCTGCCCGTGCGAGGTGGTGCAGCGGTGGTCATCAGTCCAACATCAACCCAGCCCCACCATGCCCACTAAACCATGTCCCAAAGTGCCACGTCTGCCCGTTTTTTGAACCCCTCCAGGGATGGGGACTCCCCCACCTCTCTGGGCAGCCTGTTCCAATGCTTGACTCCCCTTTCCGTCAAGAAATTTTTCCTAATTTCCCATCTAAATCTCCCCTGGCGCAGCTTGAGCCCATCTCCTCTCCTCCTATTGCTAGTTACTTGGAACAAGACTACTAACTACTCGGGAGAATTTTGCACCACCAGCAGAAAAACCCCAACGCTCAGCCGCCCCTCGGACACACGGAGACCCGCGGCCGCATCCAGGAGCCCCGGCACATGCTGCATTTCACCATGGGAGGCCAGGGAGCCCCCGCCCAGCCGCCAGCCGAGCGGACCGACACACGTCAGATTTGTTGAGGATGCGAGCGGCTCCTTGGCTTACCTGAACGGCCAGCTACGCCCCACCGAAAGCAGCGCATCGCGCACAGCGTGGCCTGGCTATCAGCGGCTTCCCCAAAAATAACTACGTTGGCTAAACCAGCTGCCAAGCCGCAGCCTGTACCTTTTGGGATGAACTTCAGCGAGCTGCTGAATATTCAGAAGCGGGACTGCCCCCTCTTCGGCCCGTCGTTGAGGAATTCGTGGCCAAGCCCGTTGCCGCACTTGCCGCAAGACACCTAGAAACGCAAGGAGAGGGTTTGGGCAGCAAGTGGTCTTGCTCAGCAGACAGGCTCATGAAAATAAGCCCGTGGGTTTTTTTTTTTATTATTTTTTGCCGCTTCCCGAGGGTTTCAGAATCGGCACCTTTAAAGCCCCCGGCCGCTCCTTGAGCTTGGACACGCTGTCCTCGCGGAGGGTCTCGGTGAAGGCTGGCCACGGGGACGAGTGCTCGTACTTCGCGCGGCTGGAGAACAGCTCATGGCCGCACTTGGCACAGACGTAGATGCCTGGGGAGGGCGGCAGGAGAGGGCTCAGTGCTGGGGGGCAGCCCCCCGGCCCCGCTCCCCGGCCGGCTCCCAGCAGCGATTGCTGGGGATCGGGGAGGGAGGGGGACAGCGGTGGGGACACGGGACGCTCGCGCTGGACTTTGGCGGCGTGGGCTGCTACCACCTACTGCTGCCAGACCCCCAGCGCCAGGCAAGGGAGCGGGAGCTTTTGGGACCCACAACCCCTATAAGGGCTCCTCTGCAGGAGGGGTCCCCTCCAAGCCAGTGCCTATAGGGACCACCCCAGCCCCTACAGGAACACCCCCCCTGGCCCCTATAGGGACCCCCCCAGCCCCTACAGGAACCTCCCCCCCCCCCAGCCCCTATAGGGACCACCCCAGCCCCTACAGGAACCTCCCCCCCCCCAGCCCCTATAGGGACCCCCCCCAGCCCCTACAGGAACCTCCCCCCCCCCAGCCCCTATAGGGACCCCCCCCAGCCCCTACAGGAACCTCCCCCCCCCCCCCAGCCCCTATAGGGACCACCCCAGCCCCTACAGGAACCTCCCCCCCCCCCAGCCCCTATAGGGACCCCCCCAGCCCCTACAGGAACCTCCCAGCCCCTATAGGGACCCCCCCCAGCCCCTACAGGAACCTCCCCCCCCCAGCCCCTATAGGGACCACCCCAGCCCCTACAGGAACCTCCCCCCCCCCCCAGCCCCTATAGGGACCCCCCCCAGCCCCTACAGGAACCTCCCCCCCCCCCCCCCCAGCCCCTATAGGGACCCCCCCAGCCCCTACAGGAACCTCCCCCCCCCCAGCCCCTATAGGGACCCCCCCAGCCCCTACAGGAACCTCCCCCCCCCCCAGCCCCTATAGGGACCACCCCAGCCCCTACAGGAACCTCCCCCCCCCCCAGCCCCTATAGGGACCCCCCCAGCCCCTACAGGAACCTCCCCGCCCCCCCCCAGCCCCTATAGGGACCCCCCCAGCCCCTACAGGAACCTCCCCCCCCCCAGCCCCTATAGGGACCCCCCCCAGCCCCTACAGGAACCTCCCCCCCCCCAGCCCCTATAGGGACCACCCCAGCCCCTACAGGAACCTCCCCCCCCAGCCCCTATAGGGACCACCCCAGCCCCTACAGGAACCTCCCCCCCCAGCCCCTACAGGGACCACCCCAGCCCCTACAGGGACCACCCCCCCCCAGCCCCTACAGGGACACCCTCCCCCCCCAGCCCCTACAGGGACCCCCCCCCAGCCCCTACAGGGACCCCCCCAGCCCCTACAGGGACCATCCCCCCCCGCTCCTATAGGGACCCCCCCCAGCCCCTACAGGGACCATCCCCCCCCAGCCCCTATAGGGACCCCCCCCAGCCCCTACAGGGACACCCTCCCCCCCCAGCCCCTACAGGGACACCCTCCCCCCCCAGCCCCTATAGGGACCACCCCAGCCCCTACAGGGACCCCCCCCAGCCCCTACAGGGACACCCCCCCCCCAGCCCCTATAGGGACACCCTCAGCCCCTACAGAGACCCGCCCCCAGCCCCTATAGGGACCTCCCCAGCCCCTACAGAGACACCCCCCCCCCCAGCCCCTACAGGAACCTCCCCCCCCCCAGCCCCTATAGGGACCACCCCAGCCCCTACAGGGACCACCCCCCCCGCTCCTATAGGGACCACCCCAGCCCCTACAGGAACCTCCCCCCCCAGCCCCTACAGGGACCACCCCAGCCCCTACAGGGACCACCCCCCCAGCCCCTACAGGGACCACCCCCCCCCAGCCCCTACAGGGACCACCCCCCCCCAGCCCCTACAGGGACCACCCCCCCCCAGCCCCTACAGGGACACCCTCCCCCCCCAGCCCCTACAGGGACCATCCCCCCCCGCTCCTATAGGGACCCCCCCCAGCCCCTACAGGAACCTCCCCCCTCAGCCCCTATAGGGACCCCCCCAGCCCCTACAGGGACACCCTCCCCCCCCAGCCCCTATAGGGACCACCCCAGCCCCTACAGGGACCCCCCCCAGCCCCTACAGGGACACCCCCCCCCCCAGCCCCTATAGGGACACCCTCAGCCCCTACAGAGACCCGCCCCCAGCCCCTATAGGGACCTCCCCAGCCCCTACAGAGACACCCCCCCCCCCAGCCCCTACAGGGACCTCCCCCCCCCAGCCCCTACAGGGACCTCCCCAGCCCCTACAGGGACCCCCCCAGCCCCACCTTTGCAGGCAGCATCTCCCCCCTCTCCCTTCCCCAGCCCCACGCGGGGGATCCCCCAACAAGGACCCCAGAGAGGGGACCCCCAGCGCGGTCCCCTCGGGTGGAGGATGCCTCGCAGGAAGGACCCCCCACCCCCCTGCACCCCGGGGGCCGCAGCCCCTGCGGGGGACACCCTGGCCCCACGGGGGGGGACCCCCAGACCCCACGGGGAGCCTCCAGACCCCTCGGGGGGCTTCCCCCGCAGCACCCCCGGCCCTGCTCACCCGGCTGGAAGTGATCCTTGAAGAGCTCGCCCCCGAGGAAGGAGCAGAAGGACATGGCTGCCCCCGCACAGGCCCCGCCCCTTCCCCGCCCGGCCCCGCCCCTTCCCCGCTCTGACCCCGCCCCTTCCCCTCCCCGGCCCCGCCTCCGCCGCAGCGCCGCCCCGCCGCCGGCAGGGGGCGCTGTGGGGCAGGCGGTCCCGGGGGGGTCCCGGTACCGGGGGGGGGCGGGTCCCGGTACCGGAGGGGGCCCCGCTCCGCCCCCCCCCCCGCGCCCGCCCCCGTCACGGGAAAGCCCGGGCCGGGCCCCGCAGCCCCCGCGGAGGCGTCGCGGGTGGGGAGGGGGCCGTGGGGGCCGCCCCGGCGGGCTGCGGGCGGGGGGCGGGGCGGGGCGGGGCGGGGAGCCGGCACCGTCCTGCGGATGCTCCGGTACCGCCGGCTGGAGCGGGGCGAGCTCCTGCCCGGCACCGCTCATCCACACCCGGCACCGGCACCGGCACCGGGACGGTCCCTCCGCCCCCGGCACCTGCACCGGGACCGACCCCCCTCTCCCGGCACCGGCATCAGCCCTTGGATCCCGGCACCGCGACCGGCCGGCCTCCTCCAGCGCCGGCACCATCTCTTCTTCCCGGGCACCGGGACGGACGCTTCCCCGGACACCGGGACGGACCGTTCCCCGGACACCGGGACCGACCCTTCCCGGGCACCGGGACCGACCCTATCCCGGCACCGTGACCGACCCTTCCCGGGCACCGGGACCGACCCTTCCCCGACACCGGGACCGACCCTTCCCCGACACCGGGACCGACCCTATCCCGGCACCGGGACCGACCCTATCCCGGCACCGTGACCGACCCTTCCCGGGCACCGGGACCGACCCTTCCCCGACACCGGGACCGACCCTATCCCGGCACCGTGACCGACCCTTCCCGGGCACCGGGACCGACCCTTCCCCGACACCGGGACCGACCCTTCCCCGGGCACCGGGACCGACCCTTCCCGGGCACCGTGACCGACCCTTCCCCGGCTCCCCGGGGCCTCCCGTCTGGCCCAGGTACCGGCGCTGCGGGAGCGGGGGTCCCGCGGGGAGGGGGCCGGGGCAGCCCCAGTCCCCTGCCCGGGTGGGCGATGGCGCGGGGCAGCCCTGGGGACCACCGGGGGTTCCCCCGCCACGCACACGCCAGGCTCGCAGTGGGTGGGGTGCGGGTTCGGTGGGGACCCCCCGTCCCGCCACCCCTGGAGCGCGGAGCCAGGGGTCACCCGTGGGGACCCTCCCCACGGGGGCCAGCGCCGGGGGCTGAGCTGTGTCCCTTCGTGGGGTGCGTGGGGCTCCCGGAGAAGGCGGAGGCAGCAGCCCGGCGTGTGGCAAGGTAAGGGCTTCGAAGGTGAACTGCCAGCTCCTTGGCAGGCTCCGGGAGGGGATGAGCTGCGCGCGGCTTCCTTTTCCTTCCAAAAACCCAGCACAAGTCTCTTCTTCCCTAGTCTGATCCCAGGATACCTTGGCAGAGCCCTCATCCGGTGGGCTCTCGTGGAAATCGCACCTTCCTCGGTGCAAGAGCAAAAACGCCGGCGCCCTTCGGGCAGAGGCCGGGGACTGTCCCAAGGCGCTGGCCCTGCCACCGCGGCAGAGCGCTTGGCCGGGTCCCTGCTCCCCGATGCCCACGGACGTGTCCGTCAGCCTGGAGCTCACCCCGGGGCCGTGCCCGGTGCGGAAACCCCCGCATGCGGCCGGCGCTGGCGACGTTCCTGCCCGCTGGATGCTGCCGGCTTGAATTAGGTCAGGCTTCCATCTCGGGCAGGCTGAGCTCCCCTCTCCAGCCCCAGGGATTGATGATTCCTGGCAGGCTCCCGGGCAAGGGGGAGGAAGGGGCTCTCGCTGCGGCGCGGCAGGGAGCCGAGGACGCGCCGCGTCAGCGCGCGGAGAACGGGTGACGCGCTGCTTTGAAAGCACCTTCCTTACGATCCGGCGAGATCAGACGAGCGGGGTGTCAGGAGAGGCTCCAAATAGACTCGAGGGACGCGTACACCTTCACGGCGTGGATTTTCAGCCAGCGGAAGGAGCCGCAACGGCCACCGGGCCCCCGTACCCCAGCAGCATCGTCCACCCGGACGCCTGCTGCTAACCAGAAAGCCTCTTCAGACGGTGAAGCTGCGCCTGTGCTGATGAAGGAGATGGCCGAACCGGCGAAACCAGGGCCGAGACCTCTCATGTGAGCTGCAAGGGCCACACCACGAGCGATGCGAACGTCTCGGGTCGGCCCAAGCTGCCTTTGCTCCCCGATGGCCACCCCGAGTTAGCAGCTGCTCCCGGCATCAGCAGCAGCGTCTGCGCAGGGCGGTGCGGGAGACGGGCAGAGGACGGGGACGGCTGAGACCCGGTGGCGAAGCGGAGTCCGTAGCGGTGGAAAGGCTGAGCCCGGGGACAGCACAGGGTGGCGGGGAGGCTTTGGGAGCGGGTCACTGGGGGACCGGAGCGGGTGCTGGGTGCTGAGGGTGGCTGGCGCTGAGCAGCCCAGCAGGCACAGCCGCCCTGGAGCTCTTTGTGCGGTGCCTGCCCGGCTCCTCGCTCCCCCACTGACATGAAATCCGCTCCAGTATCCACCAGTAAACCCCTTGGGAAGCAGCGATGTGGTGGGGAAGCGGGAGCAGAAGACGGAGCCGGGATCCCGCGCTGCCCTCCCCATTGCCCGAAGTTACGTCTTGAGGTTGCAGCGAGACTTTCTTCAAAGCCCCGCGCTCCTTAATCACAGGCTAACGCGGAGAGCTCTCCAGTTGCAGCGCTAATAACCGCAGCAATTTGGTTTCTGTCGCGGCAGATTATGGAGATAATTAGATGAGGGATTTCCAGCCCGTTTGGCTGGGCGACAAAAGCCTCCTCTGCGCCCAGGCAGAGCTGTGCCACCGGCCCCACCAGCAGCGCCAGCCCTCCGCCCCCAGCGCCGGCACCTCTAATGAACTGGAGAGGGCTGCTGGAAATTAATTTTTCAATTAACTCTCCCTGATTTCACAACAAAAGCAAACGCCAGTCGGGCAGTGCCCACCTGGGAGCGAGCGGCTCAGGGCACTGATGGGGCAGACCCCGGCGTGGGGCGATTTTCTTTTTCCGAGCGGTCTGTAGGTATGGCACCCTGGGCTGAGCTAACGGCGGGGGCACCGCGCCGTGCCATGCTGTGCCGCGGAGGCTCTTGCCACGTCGAAGACAGCAGCCCGGTCCACGCTGGAGCTTGTCTCTGTGTCAGGTCAAGTCCAAGAGCTGAATATGAACAAGAGCTGAGAGCAAGGAGCAGAAATTTGGAGCCTGGCTCCAGTGGAGAGGCTTGCTGATCATAGAATCATAGCATCATAGAATCGTTTAGGTTGGAAAAGCCCTTTAAGATCATCCAGTCCAACCATTAACCTACACTGCCAAGCCCACACTAAACCAATCAAGGGTAGACCAGACTGAACCATGTCCCCAAGTGCCACCTCTGCCCGTTTTTTGAACCCCCTCCAGGGATGGGGACTCCCCCACCTCTCTGGGCAGCCTGTTCCAATGCTTGACCACCCTTTCCATGAAGAAATTTTTCCTAATATCCAACCTAAACCTCCCCCGGTGCAGCTTAAGCCCATTTCCTCTCATCCTATCACTAGTTCCTTGGGAGAAGAGCCCAGCACCCCCTCCCTGCCCCCTCCTGTCAGGAGCTGCAGAGCGATGAGGTCTCCCCTCAGCCTCCTCTTCTCCAGGCTGAACACCCCCAGCTCCCCCAGCCGCTCCCCACCAGCCCTGTGCTCCAGACCCTGCCCCAGCTCCGCTGCCCTTCCCTGGCCACGCCCCAGCACCTCAGTGATGTTCGTGGCTTCGGTGTTTTCGAGAGCGGCGAGGGCGCTCGGCAGTGGTTAGGGATCTTGTCTCCCTGCCCAGCTGGGGCACGTGCAGCTCTCGGGGCTCCGCAGCGATGCGACCTTCCCGGGACGCCTGTCCGAAGCCGCTGCCGTCCCCATCCGTCCATCACCCAGCTGTGCTCACCCAGCTACCCCCCGGCATTTGACAAAAATGCTTGCAAGGACCTTCATATTCGGTCTATCCTACAACGAGCAAGGAGAATCCCCCCCGCGCGCCCCCACCCTGCGCATCCCCGTGGCCAGGGGCTGGGGACGGGCTCTGGGCTGGAAGGAGGGTTAGCGCTGACGCCGGGGAGCTGGCTCCAGGGGCACCTCTGGGCTCCGCATTTGCTCTCTGAAGCCTGAGCCAGCAGCGAAGCCTTCACCGGGGCTGCTCCGCGTGGGCCCTGCACCTCGGGGTGCCGGTGGTCCAGCCGTGGCTCCCAGCGGGGTCCGTCCCGGTGCTCCCCACCCTCCGGCCACCCACGCTCCCCAGAGGTGGCCGCGTTTCAGCAGCGCGTCTACAGCCCCCGCCGCACTTGACGTCCCTGCCAGATGAAAACTCCCATACAAACCCAGGCTATTATTATCTCCGTCTTCCACTGTGCTAATGGTCTCTCAGGAAACAGCCTTCTTTTTTTTTTTTTTTTTTTTTTAGCTTTTAAAACCCACGAATACCGGAGCGGTGGTAACGAAAAGCCAGGCACGACGGAGCAGAACGCCGCGCCTTCGCCAAGCGCAGGGGAGCCGGCGTCCCCCTGAGCCGGCGGGGACGGGCAGCGGCTGCCGGGCAGGAGCAGCCGAGGAGCAGCCCCGGGGCTTTCGGGTAGGCATGGCTGAGGGCTGGGGAGGGCGACCGGCAGCACTGGGAATACTGGGGGATGGCTGTGGCATGGGGCCACCGCACCGGGATGAGGGGCAAGTGGGGGTCCTGGCTGCCCCCAACCTGCTTGGGTGGGAGGGGTACAGGGTCCCGCAGCACTGGGGAAGGGGTCCTTTCTTAGGGCCAGCTTTGCCGCTCCTTTTCCTCTGCTCGCTCCCTGTTTTGGTGTTCCGGTGCTTTGCGCGGTGCCCTGGACCGCTCCGTGTGCAGGCGGTGCTGGCAGTGCCGGCAGCCCTGCCCACGGGCTGGATGGCTCCGCAGCCGGGCTTTCTGCCGGGTGCTGGGTGTCGCCGGGGTGATCACCCGCGGATTGTTTGGGGCTAACAAGTGGCTCCCGTAAATCAGAAGCAAAGCAAAAGCCACAAAGCGTGAGATTATATAAACGGCGCTGGAGGCAGCTGCGGCACAGCCTGTAATTAATTCGTGGTGGTGAAGTGCTTTGAAGATCCAGGGCGATGCAGATGCCGGGTGTGAGGCAGCCCGAGGGGCAGCACCCACCGGCGGCGGGGCCCTGCTCAGCCCCGGCTCCCGCGGGACAGTATCCCCGCTCCGGCCGCAGGGATGCTGCAAGGGGAAGGGGGCCGTGGCGGGGCTCGAGCACCCCACGAACCCGCTGGGTGCTGGGCTCAGCCCCACGACGGCCCTGCAGAGCCCCTCCTGCAGCCTCCATCCTCCCCCCCAAAATCACGCACGCTCGTCTTGGGAGCAGAGCCGGCCCCGTTGCTTCGGCAGGCGTGCAGCAATGGAGGGATCGCGGTGGCTGTTGGGGATGGGACGACACTTTGCCGTGGCCGGGAACGCCCTCAGGGCTACGGAAACTTTATGTGTTAGGAAAACTTTTGTGCCCCTCCAGTAAAAACAGAGATTACCGACCCCCTGCTTCCAGAGCATCCTCGCGCTGAAGCGGGGCCACAGCGTGGGCTTGTTTCTTTTCAGGTTTATGCAATGCATTAAGCAAGGGCCAAACCGCCGTCGGTTAAGTGAGAAACATTTAGAGGAGCCAGAGCGTCCTGCCCGCTGGTGTTGCACCCCTCAGCCCCTGTGCTTGCACTGGGATCAACGTCATGTCCCGATGCGGGAAAATCCCCCTTGTTTCGCTGCAGACCTGGCTCCTGGCTCCGGGTTCTTGGAGGCCCCGTTGCTAATTGCCTGGCTGAGGTTTATCCTCGTTATGCAAATGGTTCCCCGCACGCTAGCACTGAGCTCATCTTGCTGCGGTGCCTTCTCCGTCCCATCCCTGCCGGGAAGCGCAGGGAGAGCCACAAGCCTCCTGTCCGCTGGCAGCCCCATGGCCCCAAGGGCATCCCGAAATAGGGATGCGCCAGCCTGCAGTGACGAGGTCCCCAGGGACCCCCCCGCTCCGGCTCGGCAGCTCGTTGGTGACACTGATGGGGAAGGCAGGACCGGGGCAGGGAGGTGGCACGAAGCTGAGCCGCTTCCTCCCGTTCCCTCAGCAGCACCGGCGCCGTCAGCGATGCGAGCGATGGCAGACCAGGCTGCGGCGGCAGCGGACGCCTCTCCAACCCTGGCACCGTCCCCGGGCTCGCCTCGGCGCGGGGACGCCGATGGGCTAACGCCCCATCCCGCTGGCACCAGGGAGGATGGCGGCGGCCGGGACGGCTGCGGGCTCGTTTGCGCCGTGGACGGGGACACGAAGCCTCCTGCTTCGCCCCAGCCCGGGGGGATGCTCCTGGCCGACCTCCCGCGGACCCCCCAGCCCCGGCTGAGCCCGGCCAAGTCACGCACGGCCCCGTCCTCACCCAGCGTCTCCCCGTCGGAGAGCCGCGCCGCCCTGCTGCGGCTGCGGGAGGCCAGGCTGGAGGAGACCAAGAGGCGGCTGTCGGAGGCCGTGCAGGAGCCCCTCAGCCGGCTCAGCCGGCTCATGGCCGAGGAGAGCGGCCCCGCGCCCCGGGGGAAGGCGGGCGCCGGGGGGCAGGAGGGGTGCCGTGGGGCCGGGGGCCGCCGGGCACGGGACTGGAGCCCCTGGGAGCCCACCCTGAACTGCCGCTACGAGATCTGCTCCTACGGGGACGTGATCCAGGTGGTGGAGGTGGCGCGGCGGGATGCCGAACCCCGGCTGCCACCCCACGAGGAGCCGCCGGCGGCACGGCCGGTGGCCACGGTGCCGGGCAGAGCCCTCGCCTCCATCGCCCTCCTCGCCTACGGCTACTTCGTCCTGCCGCTGCCGCCCTACGCTGCCGGCCTCTGCCTGGGGCTCATCTGCGGGCTGGTGCTGGGCTTCCTCGCCATCCTCCTCCTCATGCCGAAGCCTCCGCTGGCGGCACGGGGCCCACGGGGCCGCCTGCGCCCCGAGCTGCTCCCGGGGGAGCCATGGGAAACCCAGCGCCTCCAGGTAGGAGAGGGGTGGTCTGGGATGGGGTGCGGGGTGGCAGCTGGAGGGGACCCCAGGGTTCGGGGTGCTGAGCCCGTGGCGGGTGCAGGCTGCTGCCCCGTACGGCACAGGGCGAAGCAGCCGGCTCCCTCTCCTCCCGCCCAGGGCTGGATGAACCAGCTGCACGTCTACGACCCCGAGCTTTTCCACCCCTCGCTCACGCACTCGGTGCTCGCCACGCTGGATGGGGCCACCCTCAAGCTCTCCTACCCCAAGAGCAACATCCCGCGCCGAGCCACCTTCGAGGAGGAAATCCTCGATGCCACCTTCGTCAGCCACCGCTGCTATGACCTGACCAACGCCAAGGTGAGCCCGGTGGTGCCAAGGACCCTCCCGCGGGGACCCCCGGCACCCCACGCCTTGGCCCGGCCTCACCGCTGCTCTCGCTGTTGCAGGTCTTCCTCTGCCCCCCCAGCTTGGCCCGAAAGCGGACGTGGAACCAAAAATACCCCATCTGCGTCCTCCTCCCCGACCCAGTGGAGGTGGAGTGCAGGAGCGGCGAGGAGCACGACACGGAGCTGCAGAGGGACGAAGGGACAAAGAAGGCGCCAGTGCCGGGGCACGATGTCCCGGGGGACTGCAGGGAGAGGTGCCTGTACCTTTTTGGGCGGACAGGGAGGGAGAAGGAGGAGTGGTACCAGCACCTCGTGCGAGCCTCCCGTGGGACACCCAGCAGCAGCCGCGGTGAAGCCAGGGCAGGTGAGGAGCAGCCATCGTGGCCTTCATGGTAGTGAAGTAGTGAGGTGGGTGTTGGTCTCTTCTCCCAAGGAACAAGCAATAGGACAAGAGGAAATGGCCTCGAGTTGTGTCAGGGAGGTTTAGATTGGATATTAGGAAAATTTCATTACGGAAAGGGTGGTCAAGCACTGGAACAGGCTGCCCAGAGAGGTGGGGGAGTCCCCACCCCTGGAGGTGTTCAAAAAACGGGCAGAGGTGGCACTTTGGGACATGGTTTAGTGGGCATGGTGGTGTTGGGTTGATGGTTGGGCTGATGATCTTAGATGATCCTTTCCAACCTTAATGATTCTGTTCTACTCTGTCCTCTGCTCTGTGCCGGCACTGATCCGGGGCGGGAGCTGCACGTGTGCCAGGAGGACAAGGCCATGGTAGGCAGCAGTGAGCGTGGGGGGACAGGAAGGAGACCAGAGCATGGCCAAGAGCATTTGCAGCAGCAGGGAGAGCCTGGAGGAGCCCCCTCGCCAGCATAGGCTGGGTGGCACGTCACTGGCATCACGGACGGGCAGCACGTCACCTCTCACGCCACCCTGACCCGCTCATGTCCCCATGCCCGCAGGCGTGGGACCGGCTCCGCGGAGCAGCGGCAGCAGCAGCGGAGGGAGCGCCGAGGACATCCCCTCCGCTGTCCCACCCAAGGACCTGACGGGAAGCGTCCGACAGAAGATTTTCCTGGATTACAGCACCTACATGGCCCGATTCGTGCCAGTACAGGTGGGGGGCACCCCGGAGCGGAGCCCCTCGCACGGAGCACTGGGCAGCCCCACGCACACAAAGGTGAGTGGGACAAATCCAGCACTGGGAGCGGGACGTGAGCGCTAAGCAGAGGCTGATGGACCCTGCTGCCTCTTCTCGTCCTGTGGTTCCTCCCCTCCCTCTCGGTGCCGCGGTTTGAGCAGCCACGCCGTGGTGCAGGGGAGCACCCAGCCAGCAGGTCCCACCGCTGGTGGGGCCACCTCGCTCCAGGGGCTCGTGGCTTCTGTCCCCCCGCAGCTCGGCGAGGACACGGCCAGGAGCAGCGAGGGGTGCATGGCCTGGATGAACGCGCTGGTGGGGCGCATCTTCTGGGACTTCCTCCGGGAGCGATACTGGGCTGAGCAGGTGTCCAGTAAGATCCAGAAGAAGTTGAGCAAGATCAAGGTGAGAGGCGGGAGCA
Organism: Pelecanus crispus; assembly: GCF_030463565.1. NCBI lineage: Eukaryota > Metazoa > Chordata > Aves > Pelecaniformes > Pelecanidae > Pelecanus > Pelecanus crispus. The sequence goes on along the minus strand of NC_134653.1, from coordinate 2,012,172 downwards.
TCACAGCACCCGTGGGAGCCCCGTCCTGTCCCCGAGGCCCCACGGCGGGTGCCAGGCTGTGGTGACCATCCCCACGTGGTTTCCCTCCATCAGCTCCCATATTTCATGAATGAGCTGGCGCTGACGGAGCTGGACATGGGCACATCCATCCCCTCGGTCCTCAGGGCCTCCAACCCCACCGTCAATGACCGAGGTAAGAGCCCCGCAGAGCGGCAGGGAGCCCAGGGCTGGCCTCACAGCAGCCGTTATCGAGGTACCAGCATGGTCCCCGAAGCAGGGAGGTTTCGGCAGGCACACAAGCAGCCCTCGGCCCCCGCGGTGCTGACAGGGGCTCGCCCCGTCCTTCTCCCCGGCAGGGCTCTGGGTGGACATGGAGGTCACCTACAGCGGCTCGTTGCAGATGACGCTCGAGACGAAGATGAACCTCTGCAAGCTGGGGAAGGAGAGCGCCGCAGAGGAGAGCGGCCTGGCAGAGGCAGGCAGAGAGGGGTAAGGAGACTGTGCATGGCTGGGTCTCATCCTCCTCCTCCTCTTGCCTGAGCGAGGCGAGAGGGTGCCGGCCGCAGGGCACCCCCGTGATGCTCCTCGGGGCTCGCAGGGCCAGGCCACGGCTGATCCTGCTGGCAGACAGCGATGCGGAGTCGTCCAGCGCCGGCTCCTCCGACGAGGAAGACGTTGCTGCTGCGGAGCCTGCAGGAGCACTGGGGGAGAGGATCCTGCCACCGGGCGCCGAGGGGTAAGGGGCTGTTCGGGGTCTGCACCATGGGGTGTACGGGGAGATGCTGGGGGAGGCACGGTGCTACGCCAGCACGGGGGCTTGGGGACAGTTTTCCCGGGAAGGCACACGCAGGCACGCCGGCACACCATGGCAGCGCTTGGCAGGGGACTCCTGTCCCTGTGGGGTGCCGCGGCAGACGGCTGGGGGATGCCGAAAGCCAGCGCGGCTCTGGGGCTCGCCCTGCTGCTGAGCTGTGGCTCCCCTCGCTTTAGAATCATAGAATCCTAGAATCGTTTAGGTTGGAAAAGACCTTTAAGATCATCCAGTCCAACCATTAACCTACACTACCAAGTCTACTCTAAGCCAATTAAGGGTAGACTAGACTAAACCATGTCCCCAAGTGCCACATCTACCCGTTTTAGCCACGTCAGCGGCAACAGCACGAGCCGGAAGATCCTGCGCTTCGTGGATAAGATCGCCAAGTCCAAGTACTTCCAGAAGGCCACTGAAAACGAGTTCATCAAAAAGAAGATCGAGGAGGTTTCCAACACGCCGCTGCTGCTGACGGTGGAGGTGCAGGAGCTGGCAGGCACCTTGGCCGTGAACATCCCCCCACCACCGACGGACCGTGTCTGGTACCAGCTCCCCTTCCTCCCACGCGGGGACACGCGTGCACCCTCCATCCAGCTCCCCCTGCTCCCTGCGGCTCGGCCAAGGAGCCAGCTCTGGGGCTTCGGGTTCATCTGGGGCATCACCAAGCCAGGGCTGTTCTCCCAAAGGGACTCACAGACCTCAGACTCATTTCTCCGAGTCTCCACCCTGGCCAAGGCAGGATCTGGGGGCCCAGAGCTCCCGCGGCAACCCATCCACCTCCTCCCAGGTCCTTAAATCCTAGCGGTGGGGCCACACGGGCTGTGCCGCATGTTCGGGATGTGATGCTTTCTGCCTCTTTCCTTTCTTCTCGCAGGTACAGCTTCCGAGTCCCACCGCAGCTGGAGCTGAAGGTGCGCCCAAAGCTGGGCGAGCGGGAGGTGACCTTCCTCCATGTCACCGAGTGGATCGAGAAGAAGCTGCAGCACGAATTTCAGGTGCCTGGTCTGTTAAAGGGCTCAGCAAACCCTGCTGAAGCATGGGCATTGCTGCAATCGGGGATAATCAGACCCCAGTTTGGGCTAGGGTTATCTCTATGAAAAGCCAACATCTGATCTGGTCTGTCCAGCTTTGGACAGTCAGGAAACACAACCTAAGTAACCAGCTCCGAGGGCTGGTGCTCTGAGCGCTGGAGTGCTTGAGGAAAAGCGGTTTCCTCCCAGTGTGTGCAGCCCTGCCCCAAGCAGGAGTGTCAGCAAGTTTGGGAGATTCACCATCACAAGGTACCCGCTGGTTTGTTTTCAGCCTCTCGCCTTTGAGACCTCTGGTCAAAGAGCAGAAATGTCCCCACAGAGATTTAGGTACCCAAATCCCTGCAGAGAGGTGCCTGTTTGAATGGCTTCAAAGTGCTGGTCCCTGCCCTCTGCCATGACCACCCTCGAAGCCATACATACAGGTAAGCAGGGCAAAATAAAACCGCTCCTGCTTGTCCCCACCCTGAGATACATCCAGAGCTGGTAATCCTCTAGGGCCAGGCACGGTCACCTGCTGACGAGGGGACGGGAGCCCAGCACCTTCTGTTCACAGCCCTGGTCTCTGTCCCGAGCGTGGCTCCTGCCAAGGCCACCTCCCGTCAGGTAGTGGTATTCAAAACCACTTACTTGTTATTCTGGATTCCTCTTTTCAGAAAATTTTGGTGATGCCAAACATGGACGATCTCATCATTCCCATCATGCGCTCTGGCCTGGAGCCTCAGCCAGCCGCGGGGGCACTGCCCGGGGACCTGCCAGCCAAGGGAGAGAAGCGGCTCTGAAGCGCAGCCCCACGGGCAGGGCAGAGACGCTGCATGTTGCTCAGGGACCTCGCTGGGACACGGAGCCAGCCACAGAGCCAGGCAGGGCGATGCCGTGCGGTCTGAGCTTCTCAGTTCATCTCATCCTCAGCTCTTTTGTAGATGAGCCTCCTCCTTAAATCCCGCAAGCACACGCTCAGAGCAGAACCAGACCCAGGGCAAGGGGTTTGCTGGAGACCCAAGAACTTTGCGCACCTCCTGCCAGGACTCCTGGTCAAGGGGGCAGCTCTGGACAAGCGGTGGGCTGGGCTTTCCACTGTCTGGTTCCCAAAGAGGGTGCAGGACGCCCAGCCCAGTTCTGCACGGAAGGAGTTATGATCACCGCTGATCCAAGACATCGCAGCTCCGAGGCACATCACACCCTCCCTGCAGGCAGCTGGACTGCAAGGAAAACATGGGTGGGAAATTAGTCTAAAATGTGAATAAATCCATCACTGCCCAGTCTTACCTAGCAGCCATCTTATTGTACACAAGTTCCCACATCTGCTGAGGATGCCGGCCGGGATCGTGGGGCTTTGCGCAGAGAGAAGTCCCTGGGTCACACTTTCAGCTCAGCAAAAGGAGTGCTTGGGTGCACGTGTGTGAGAGGAGGTGAGGGGAGAGATGGTCAGTGAGGCTGGGCAGAGGCAGGCAAGGGGGAGGCCCTGTATTCCCAGCAGAAACTGGGGCAGAAGTGCTGGTACCTGCTCTGCTCTCCTCTGGAAGAGGAAGGGGAGTCTTCACTGTGGTTTGGGTGAATGCAGGCAGTGGGGAAAAAATTCACTGAGCAAGGGAAAGGGAGGATCCAGAGGACAGAGAGGACACTTGGCTGTCCTGGTTCATTCGTGGCCATATGGGCCTGTCCCAAGCGCTACTTGTCCCATCCGCGCCTGCTGAGGAACCTCGAGCACACGCTGCTGCCCGCAGGCAGCACTGAAGACAGGCAAGACACCCCTCCAGAAGGAAGACAGGCAGCAGGCATGGCTTGAAGCCTCTTTATTGAAGGTGCCCAGTTAGGTAGCCTTGCACATCTCACTCCTTACAGCTCTTCCTGCACTCCTGGCTTCCCTTTCACCAGGTGTTTCTTCTGAGGGCCCTGGAAGAGAGCAGAGAGGAGAGCTCTCAGTGTTAGTGGCAGATAATCCTGGCCTACAAGGCTGCATCTGAGCTGCGTGGAGCAGAACTGCAGCTCTGGCCCCTTTCTGCCATGCAAGGCTGCTCCTGATCTCTGCTCTCCGGCCAGGAGCTCTGTGCCGCTGTTCACCAGCCCCCCCGGGGCCTCCCTAGCCCCGCAAGAGCCAGGAGCAGAACATCATTGCCCTTGCACAAAGGGTTTGTTTCTCTGGACAGCACAAAAGCAGCCAGAGAGCGGCAATGAGCAACCTGCTCCGAGCCAGGCGGGACAGCCTGCGGTCAGGGGATGCGGAGGGGAGTGGTAATCATGCTGATGAATGCTACCAGGAGCCCAGCACGGTGGAGCAGCTGCCGAGCTGGTGTACAAGCCCTGGAGGCAAGGCTTCCCGCAGCCAAAGGCACAGATTCTCATCAGCCAACTCAACAGAGTCTGAGGGGTTTCCACCAGCTAAGAAATGGGGTTGTCCCGGAGCAAGTAAGTCCTATAGGAGCAGATGGCAAGAATTACTTATGTGCCTCTACTTCCAGCCAAATGTAAGGTTTTACCACATTATATATGGGGGAAACTCTGACCCCACAGTAGAAAATGGCAAAGAAAAGATCTGCAACCGGGTAAAACCACCTCCTGTCACTAAGTTCCACGTCACAGCTACTCGGGATTTGCAGCAACAGCAAGAGCAGAACACAGACCAACCTCCTAACGCTGAGATAAGGGAAAACAGCTTAACCTCTAAAGAGCTCTGCAAAGGCATAGCCAATCCCCCTTCCCGGGGCTAAGGAGGCTTAGCCGGTTTCGCATGGGATTTCTAGCTGACAGGCCAGATCCAGACACGGTTTATGTCTGCGTGGTATCCAGGCAGTTGTTTCTTTCATTTCTGCTAGCTGAAGGCCTGGCTTACTTAACGCTTCCTCAATTTCACATTCAGATTCATGCACCAGCCTGGTGTAGGTTGCAAAACTATTCAAGAAACTCTGCTTGTTTTGGATTTATTTACATTTTTTTTTCCCCCCTGGATTTAAGAAAAATACACTGCTTGGCCTTTCTGAAAGCTTCCTGACAAAAGAATTGCAAATTTGTGTCTGAATTTGACCCAACCTTTTCCCCTTAAGAACATTAAAGTCATAAATCATTCCAAACAAATCAAAGAAGTGCACAATTACGGGTGAAAGGGACCATATGTCCAAGGCAGCGCCTGCCAAGTTAACTGCTTGTTTAAAACATCCCGTGGTGAATGGAAACTGGTTGGCCATATGGTATATTATTTGCTAGTTGGGTTGTCTTGGATCACTCACACAACCATCATGTTCTTCCTTAGCATAATATCTGCTGTGTGAATTGAATTCATGCCTGTTTATGCAAGACGGTCCCGATCACTCGTTTGGCTGTTGTTGTATCAAGAAGTGGATGCTTGGCTGGAGTCAATCAGTTGCTTTAGCCTGAGCTGCGAGCCTGGCCTGGGAGCTGGAGCTGGCACAGAGTGTAACTCACCATGAAAGCCCGCTTCTCCTGAGCTGTCTGGAAGCACCCATGGCCGAACTTGGAAGTGGTATCAATGAATTTGAGTTCAATGGCTTCCTGAGCCCGGCGGCTTGTATGCACCAGAAGGGACTGGAAAAGAAGAGTCGCAATGCATCAGGCTTATCGTTACAGAAAATCTGGATGTCTGCCCTGATGGAAGCAGGGCTGAAATATCCAAGGTGCATCCATTAGACAAATATCTCCATGAAAATCTGCCTTCTCAGAGAAACACCCTGGTGCTCACGTGGCAGGTGACACCTTGGATTGCAGAGCAGCTCAGAAATGAGCCTGCTCTTCACTTAGCATTACATGTGCTCACAATCTGTTTATGGCCAAGGTTTCCGTCTCTGTCCCCCCCCATCACAGCCCTCAAAGGCTTGCAGCTTCCATCTCCAGAGAGAGTACATCCGAGTGCACGCTGCCACAAACCATCCAGCCACGAACGGTCTCACTGCACCATGTGCCCTCTGCAACACAGCATCAAGGACCCGACCAGTCTCCCTGCCCAGCATGACTTGGTAGTGTTAGGTTAATGGTTGGACTGGATGATCTTAAAGGTCTTTTCCAACCTCAACGATTCTAGGATTCTATTCTATGATTTGGAGGCAGTAGCGTTCTCCACATGGAGAATCTGTTCATGGAGAGCTACAGCCCGTCCCTCCGCAGCGCCGGCTGCGCTCTCACCTTACGGAGGGTGAGCACACGCTTCTTCGTGCCCACGACGCAGCCTTTCAGCATGAGGAAGTCATTGTTGACCTCCCCGTAGTGAGGAAAGCCACCCTGTGGGGAGAGGCAGAGAGAGGGTTGGCAGGCAGGAGAGCTGGGCGGGAGCGGACGTGTCACCAGGTGGCATTTTCTAAGGAAGGAGAAGGTAGTGACTGACAGTCCTTCCAGCTAACACCACTCTGCACCCTTCAGGTTGCCTGCTCAGGACCATCGGAGCATGTCAGCCCCGCTGCCTGCATGAGCCCAGCTAAGCAGCACCCCGTAAGAGCTGGAGAACCAGCAACCCTGCTGCCTTCCCTGAAGGATGCTGGTGAACAGCTGGCTAGACTCCCACGTTAACAGTTTTTAATAAGCAAAAGAGAATTCTGAAACCACGCAACAAACATTTATCTGTTAAGTATCAAATTTTTAATGTAATGTATACTTCTTTTTCTTTTTAAACAAAGTTCTCGGTTCCTGCCCAAGTTATCAGCTGAAAATTGTATGTTTGGGTCTACCAATGGGCCTAAAAAAACACCTCACAGAGATGGTTTTCCATGTCCAAAACACGAGGAAAGGAATCACTGCATTTCTTTCAGTGAATTTCCTTCAAATAATTCCTTCTGCAGCTGTCTCCAGCCAAGGAATTACTTCCCTGGCTAGGATTTAGCGTGGACTTGGTAGTGTAGGTTAATGGTTGGACTGGATGATCTTGAAGGTCTTTTCCAACCTAAACAATTCTATGATTCTATGATTTCTGTAGCCAAGGCCAGCCACAGCCCTGTTACCCCCTCAGCCCTTACCAGAGGCGTAATGGTCTTCTCCGTGACATCGTAGTGCGTCGAGGCATTGTTCTTCACCACTTTGCCATCCTCCACGTGGATCCCATGGCCAACGCGGTAAATCTAGGAACAGAAAGGAAATTGAGATCACAACTTCCCCACCCACCCAGTGAGGGATGTCACAGGGACGATGCAGTTTTCACCAAGATGTGATGCGTCCCCTGAGCAGGGAACAAGGGAACAGGGAACAACAGGGAAAGGCACAGGGAACAACAGCACTGCAGATCTCTAGGGAAACATCTGAGAAGCCGGGAGAAAGAGAGGCCACGGTGCAGACAATGGTGACAGCATGGGAGGAAGGCAGGCAGGAAGGTGCAGCGGTGCTCTGAGGGAGCCCACCTGGGCCGTACCTTCTTGTTGAGCTCTGTGCGGTGGTGGTAGCCCTTCTGGCCAGCCCGAGCAATGGAGTAGCCAACCCGAGCCGGGTGCCAGGCTCCGATGCAGGCAACTTTGCGTAAGCCCTTGTGTGTCTTCCTCGGGAGCTTCTTGGTGTGCCAACGGCTCGTCACCCCTGGAAGTGTGACCAGACAGGGCGGTGAGAACACCAGGGAGATTTAGGGCTGGTGTCTGAGTGCTGGGGAGGGGAGAGTCTCATCATTCTGCAGTTCTTGGAAGACACCGTGTTGGAAGGAGACCAAGAGCTGTCACCACCATGAGAGGCCAGAGCACAGAACTGTTCTCACTTCCCATGGATTTGATCAGCCTGTGATATGTTCCTGCTGAGCGCATCCACGCACACGCACAGAAACACCCACACCTCCGCACACGTGGGGTTTGTGAGAAGTGCAATGGCTTTACGCACTCACAGTGCCTCTGAGCCTCCCAGGAGGACTGTGGGCACACTAGAAAACACGGCCTTTACTGAGATTAAGGAAACCAAGCTCTGCTATGATGGAACCGCATCTCATGGTTAAGGTCCAGAGGCTCTTTGATACTCCCTGTGCGCAGTAAGTTGGCGGGTTCTCAGCATGGCTAATGCTTCCCTCCCCCAATGCTACCTTACGGGCAGCATCGTATCAGAAGGACAGAACAAAGCGCCTGGCAAGGGTCTCCTTGCTCTTTACCTTTCATCCCATGCCCCTTGGTCACGCCAATGACATCAATCATCTCGTTCTGGCTGAAGACGCTGTGCACAGAGATCTGCTTCTCCAGCCTCTCACGGACCCAGTCAACCTTGTCAGCCACTGTCCCGCCATTCAGCTGGATCTCCATCACGTGGGCCTTCTTCTGCCGCAGTGGCAGCAGCTTCATCTGCATTAGACAGTGCATTAGGACAAAATGTTGCCCCCTCATCTCCCAGGCACAAATGTGAGGGCAGGGCCGCATCACCCACCACTTGTGAGGTGCGCGGATGGCGAGCAGGGCCAGCTCTTCACCACTTCTCTCTATCACACTGTCAACCCCTTTCGTAACAGCCAGCAACCTGGGCCAGCATGCCTATGTATCTCTCCTGGACCCAACTCCTTGTCCCTGAGCCCCACCACCCCATCTCCCAGTGTTCCAGGCAGGAGCTGACGCACACCCTCTCCCCAGGAAGCACAGGAGCAGGCCAGCCTCATCCTACCCAAAGAGTTAACCACAGCAGTCATAGCCACGATAAATGCCCCAGAGGAGCCCATCGCCAGAGCACGGTCTGAGGCTGAACATTGCAGCCAGCCAGGATGCAGCTCTGTGCTCCGAGCCAGAGTCAGCGCCTCTCCTTTGGTCACGCTCCACCTCTGCTTCCAGCCTGAGCATTTGTTCTAGCTCCCACCAAGAGGTGCCTCCGCTCTCTCCCAGTCCCAGCTCCCTTTGCAAAGCCCCTGCCAAATCACCACAGTGGGACTTTGAGGGTCTATGCCAGCCATAAGTGAAGCCTTGAGCCAGCTAAGCTCTGCGCCAGACTCCAAAGCAGCCGTTAACTCCAGGGATCAACAGGAAAATGGGCCCTGTGTATCCAGCAATCAGCATCTGGCAAAACTCTGCCTGCCCATAGGTTATTTTTGCCCAAACATTTGACACCGGTTGCTAATTTGAGGTGATCATGGGGCCTAAGGTCCCTTGCAGACACAGGGCTCACCACCTGCTGAGGCTCTGGGCAAAGCCTGCTCTCCTGCACAGCGTGTGTGGGCTCCACAGTGTGTGTGGGCTCCCCAGCATGCCCCAGCCATGGCCCCCTCCGGCAAACCCCCAGCAGGGCACTCTGCTGAGCCCGGCTCAAAGGGACAAGGTTGGTGGCAGGAGGTAGCTGGAAAAGTCAGCCAGCGCTTCCCATCGCCTGCATGCCCTGTCCAACATGCTCTGACCGGCGTCTGCCTGCTCAGCCTCCTGTGACCCCACCAAGACCCCCCCGTGATCCCGGCTCCCGGGCCCTCACCACGCTCCCGAGCTGAGGAAGACCCCGAGCCCCCTGAGCCCACCCCCCCAGGGTGAGGCTCTGACCTGCGTGTGCACAATGACACGAATGACCTTGCAGTACTTTTTCATAGCCGCAAAATCCTTCTCCAGCTGCCTCTTGCCATCCTCATCCTGCCATTTTTTGCAGTACTTGGTGAACGCCTTCTTCTTGCTCTTGTGCCTACGACAAAAGTGTTTAACATGCAGCAGAGCTGCAGGGTGAAGCGCTTCTGCACTTCGCTGTGCCCTGAGACAGCGCAGCGTCGGAGGGCCGATCACCTTGCCAGGCACTTCCCTGGAGCCACAAGGTACCTGCGGATACCTGAAGCTCGCCTGGCTGCCGGGGCCACGACACAGGGCTTTGAGGTGAGAAGAGGAAAGTGCATAATGAGCTGCAAAACAGGGCTGGTAATTCAAACCTTTTTGCATGAGGAATCCAGTTGTCTCCCACTTACCGGCTCAGTGCCATCAAAATACAAGCGCAAAATCATAGCGAAGCGGAGAAAGGAGAAAACAGCCTCCGACAGGGATCAGAGGCATGTGGTGGGTGGATCTCAATGGCACTTTAGCAGGAGACACGATTCCTACAGTTATGAAATTCGTGTTTCCATTTTCCTCTCCACTGGCGTGGGATTTGGGGTGTTGATGTTTAACAAGGGCCAGGGGTCACATTCCGCATCAATTTTCCCCCTGACAAATCTGGTTTTACTCCCTTCATTTGGTGCCTCAGCAAAAGTATTCCATTTCAGTGGAGATTAGATGAGCCCGACCAATGCAAAGGAAAATGAACCTGCAGCACGCCCTGACATATGATGTTGTGGAGAGAGCTAACTTAGTTCAACTATTAGAATAAATTTGCACACACGTATGCTGATTCCCAGCATCAAGCTGTTTGCAGCATCTCTGTGCGTGACTAAATAAATAGCAGTTTCACTCCACCTCAGAGCCAGCCGCCAGTAGCTGAGCTGTTTGCAACAGCTGGGCATCATGCAGAGCCTGCGGGGAGGACCTGCGAGGGACTCCCCGCTCGCAGTGCCCCAGGAACCCTCCCCAGGCACGTACCAGTTCTTGTAGAAGCGCCGTCGGCACTCGTCGCTGATGTGCTCGGCAAAAACAGTCTTGAAATTCCTCAAGCCCTTCGGTGTTTCTATGTACCCCACGACCCCCACCACCACCACCGGGGGGGTCTCAATGATGGTCACAGCCTCCACCTCCTCCCTCTTGGAGATCTCTGCGAGACAGCAAAGGGAAATGGTGCTCAGCATCATCTAGGATCGGATCATTCCCTGGAGCCATTCATGGCCCGTGCCCTTACAGCGAGCAAGCAACATACTGGGGGCAAGGTCTTCTCACAGCCAGCCTCAGCCCTTCCATCTCCCACCCGCTGCAGGACCACGCAGCATTTGATCCCCAGACACTGAACGGGTTAGATCCTGTGGCCCAGCACGCTTTAACCCATCAGCCCCAGGCTGAGGGAAGAAGTACATTGGATGGTTCTTGCCCTGGAGTTTGGCTCCAATCCTGTGGGCATCTCGGAGGGTAACATTATAAACTTCCCCAGCAAGACGCTTCAAGCCCGGGATTTGTCAGGTCGTTACACTTGCAGGGTCCTTCTGCCAGAAGGATCCAACAAACCGCCAGCCACCGTACCGGTGTGAGGACTTCCAGGAACTCCCAGGCTCAGCTCACGCTGGCCCTGAGGTGGTCTTTGGCCATCCAAGATCTGTATGGCATTACAGGAGGCAGCCTGGAAGCTATGTGCTCCACCACCCATTCCCAGGAGCAGCCTTTCCCACCAACAAGTCTATTCCCTCGTTTCCCTCCCGTATGTGGCTCCCCGCTTCCATCAGCCAAGCCTTACTGAGCCCAGGCCTGTGCACCTCCCGCACAGTGTGTGTCATGCCAGCTTTGTAGCCCAGGAAAGCTGTCAGGTGGACTGGTTTGCTGGGATCATCCTTAGGCCATGTCTTCACCTTCCCTCGGTGGCGACGGCTTCTCTTGTGGGGGAGGAAGCCCAGGTGGCCATGCCTGGGAGCAGAGAACTTGCGGTGGGACTGCGGAGAGGAAGAACAAAAAAGATCAGCTTCGCTTTCAGGTCCTAGAAGACGCTGGAACACAAAGCACAACGGGAAATCTCCCCTTTAACATCAGTGAACACTGGAGGGATTCTGGGCTCTTCCTCGATTCCAACATGACAAAAAAACTCCTTATAGGATGGGATTTTGTTCAAGCTTCCATCATGTATGAGGAAGAATTTAGTAAGTTTCTGGATAAATGATGCCAATTAAATAAAAAAACTTCAACGTAACCTCCCTCCTTCTGCTTGAGATTTTTGAAGGAGAAATATGTTCTTTAATAGGTCCACCCTTCTGTGACGTTAATTATAAGGACTTATTTTATATTCTGCAGCACCAACAGGGCCTGCTCAGAATTCATTGGCTTCATGTCGTCAAGGCAAATGGCACCAAACAAGCACAGCTAATGATCAGAGGAAACGGGAAAGGATGCCCAAAGGAATCGGTAATAAGAACATGTGCAGGTTAAATACGCACCTTGAAAACCAAATTAGAAGAGCTAAATATATAAACCCCAATCGCAAGGTCGTGCTGAGCCAAGGCAGAGAAAAGCAACGGCGCTTGGGAGACACAGACAAGTTCTCGCACAATTGGCTTCAAGGCAGGGAAAGTGGGGAGCAGCCCAAGCAGCGAAGGGTTAGTTCTACACCCACCGCACCTCCCTCCCTTGCTAAGGTCAGTCCCGGCACCTGGCTGCACTTTCCACCAAGCTTATTTTCCAGCCCAAGGGGAGCTCTGTTGAGTTGAACCCCGTTTCAGCTGCACTAACAGGGCTGGTAACCCAGCCCTGCTCGCTGTCCCTCTCCACACAATCGAAAGGTAGCAGCGCCGAGCTTTACAAACCATGGGACGTCTTCCCCGGGTAGCCGCAGAAGGAGGCTGGCAGTAAGTGCCTCCCCAGCCTAATACTTAAGATGGTTATCGGTCCGAAGACACAAATTTAGCTGCTAGCTTCACGTGCTGCTATATTCATTTCACGCTGGCAGGTTGGACGTAACAGTTGCGGTGCGATAAAGGTCAGTCGACGGTGTCTCAGTTTACGCCTCTCCCTCCTGAACAACTTGGAATGGCAGGAATCGGGATTGCTTCCTAACAGGGCACCGCTCACCCGGAGCTGGGACGAGCACCCCGAGCGCGGTGCAGGCGGCTGCTCTGGGTAGAGACAGACTAAAAAGCCCTCCATCAGCCCGGGAAAGGAGGACTCTGTGGTTCTGACCGGGGAACGGAGGGAAGGAACAGAGCTGGTGGTGATGGAGACTCCTCCAGGCCGGGGCCTGAGCGGACTACAGCTCCCAGCCTGCACCGGGCGCGGCCGGGCATGCGCAGATCGCCGCCCTCTCACCCCCCGCCCTCTGACCCCGCCGTCTCTTAGGGCGCCGCCATCTTGTCCGCGCCGCCCGCCGCCGCCATGCCGGAGGACAGGGACTGGGAGGCGTACAAGGTGCCGCCGACTCGCACCCCCGTCTCCGAGAGGACTACGTCGGTGCCCAACCCGGTCACCTTCTTCCAGACCGTCTTCAACTATGTCGTCGACGCGCCCGTCACCTTCGTCCGAGGTACCGGCGGGCCGAGCCCCTTCCCCGCTCTCGCCGCCGTGCCGGGCTCGGGGGCACGGGGAGAAAACCCAGGGACACGCAAGGGCACAGGGACGTGGGGATGCGGGACACAGACACAGCACGGCCACTGGGACAGACACGGGGCACAGACAGAGGGACACCGGGACAGAGGGACGTAGGGCACAAACAAGACAGAGCACGGACACTGGGACAGACGTGGGGACACGGGGCACAGACAAGAACATAGCACGGGCACTGGGACAGACACACGGACATGAGGCACAGATGAACACAGCACGGATGCTGGGACAGACACAGGGACACGGGGCACAGACAAGAACACAGCACGGATGCTGGGACAGACACAGGGATGCGGGGCACAGACAAGAACACAGCACGGATGCTGGGACAGACACAGGGACGCGGGGCACAGACAAGAACACAGCGCGGATGCTGGGACAGACACACGGACATGAGGCACAGATGAACACAGCACAGATGCTGGGACAGACACAGGGACGCGGGGCACAGACAAGAACACAGCACGGATGCTGGGACAGACACACGGACATGAGGCACAGATGAACACAGCACAGATGCTGGGACAGACACAGGGACGCGGGGCACAGACAAGAGCACAGCACGGATGCTGGGACAGACACACGGACATGAGGCACAGATGAACACAGCACGGATGCTGGGACAGACACACGGACATGAGGCACAGATGAACACAGCACGGATGCTGGGACAGACACAGGGACACGGGGCACAGACAAGAACACAGCACGGATGCTGGGACAGACACACGGACATGAGGCACAGATGAACACAGCACGGATGCTGGGACAGACACAGGGACGCGGGGCACAGACAAGAGCACAGCACGGATGCTGGGACAGACACACGGACATGAGGCACAGATGAACACAGCACGGATGCTGGGACAGACACAGGGACGTGGGGCACAGGCAAGAACACAGCACGGATGCTGGGACAGACAGGGCACAGATAGAGGGACATGGGTGTTAATGAGGCACAGACAAAAACAGCACAGGCACTGGGACAGACACAGACATGGGGCACAGATGAACACAGCATGGATGCTGGGACAGACACAGGGACATGGGGCACAGACAGAGGGACATGGGCCACCGACAAGAACACAGCACAGACGCTGGGACAGACACAAGGACACGGGGCACAGATGAACACAGCACAGGCACTGGGACAGAGACATGGACACAGGGACATGGGGCACAAACACAGCGCAGATGCTGGGACAGACACAGGGCACATACGAACACAGCACAGACACTGGGACAGACACATGGACATGGGGCACAGACAAACACAGGGACACAGGGCACAGCACGGACAGACGCGCAGCTGGGCACACAGGGGCAGGGAACACTGAGCTGGACACACAGACACGGGGCTGCTGGCTAGTCGTGGGCCGGGGGTGCCTGACCGCAGGGTTCTTCCGCAGAGTGGATCGAGCGCCAGCAAGCCAAGAACAAGTTCTACTATTACCACCAGAAGTTTCGCCGCGTGCCCGACCTGAGTGAGTGTCTGGAGGGCGACTACCTCTGCTACTTCGAGGCTGAAGCACAGTGGCGGAGGGACAGGTACGGCTGTCACTGGGCTGCCCGCCGACGAGGCCGCAGCGGAGCGTGCTGCTCTGGTTCACCTGCCCTGGGGACTGCAGCCCTTGGCTTGAACTCGCAGCATTTCAGCTGAGTTTGGGGCTTTGAGGCAGCACCCCCTGCCCACACCATGACAGAATGCCCACTTCACAGTGCTGCTGTCCCCTGCAGCACACCTGAGCAGGGTCGCGCTGGGACACGTCCTCTTGCACTGCCTAGTTCCTGTGGGACAGACCAGGATCCTGTAAAAACCCAGAGCTGATCTTCCACAGGGTATCATCGCCCCTTTGGTCAGCTTTTCTATCATCTCTTGGCTGTGGTTGCATTCTTCATCATCATCATCATCTTTCCCGCAGGATGGTTGATCAGGAAATCGTGGAGATAGTCCGGGAGAGGTTAGGCGCATGCAAGCAGAGGGAAGGACCCAACCAGTTCCAGAACTGCGCCAAGGAGATGGAGCAGCTGGCACAGGTCACCAAGGCCTACCAGGACAGATGTGAGTATGGCAGCAGCCTGCACGCCACTGCAGCTGCAACAGCGGGCGGGAAAGGGGAGCTGAGCCACCCCTCCTGAACTTCCCATGGAACAGAGGCCGATTTCCTTTTAGCTGCCAAGTGGCACTCTTCAGACACTGACTTTCTTTTTAACAGACGGTGATCTTGGTGTCCACGGAAACGCGAGGACATGCCTGATGAAGCAGAAGCACAGGATGATGGAGGAGAGGAAGGCACAAGCAAACGCATCTCAGGAGACCTAAATGGTTAGCACCTCCCGCCGCGGTGCTGGTATCCCGTCCTGCATGCTGCATCTTTGAACTTGGCCGCTGTTGACCTCTACAATAAACGCGCAGCCTGGGTATCTGCCGTACAACTAGCATCTCGACTCATTCTTTAAGGAGATCTGCAAACACTTGCAGAATTCTTCCTTTTTCAGCTCTTCCAGCTGATCATTACCATCATCAGCCCCTCGCCCCAGGCACCCCAGCTGCATGAGCCAGGATTTCCCCTCAGGACCCTTCCAGGAACCAGCAGGAACACACTGTACTGCTCTGCCCAGCCCGGGCAGAGAATTCCCCCAGTTAGGGTAAAGATTACCTGCTGCAGGACAGCACATGATCTTCAGAGCTGGTTCTAGACCCCATTTAGGATGAATACGTGATTAACAAGGATTAGCACAACCTAACATACCATTTCATTCAACAGACATTCAGGCTCTGGCCCACAGACCTGAACCTACACAAATCCCCAGCAGAGATTTAATCCAACCTGCCCAACGCATTAACCATCCCATCACAATTTCTTGTTCACTGATCGCTTTATTGGCTTGTACAAAAACCCGCTTAAGTTGTTGCCACAGCAGCTGCCTGGGTTCTCTGCACCGAGACTCTGGTGTGGGTCTTTGCCAGATGATCAGTGAACTCCTGCAAAAAAAAAGAAAAGAAAAACTTTTATTTTCTTAAGCCACTATCACGGCTTTCTCAGCACTGCATCCCTTTCTGACAAGGTGTATACATGGGGGCTGGAGTAGTTCCAATACAACTTATTTTTACTTAGTATTTCAAAATTTTCCTCTGCAACTTATTTTTACTTAGTATTTCAAAATTTTTCCTCTGTACATTTCTTTACCCACAAAGGGCAAGATTTGAGCTACAAATTGCAGGAACACTTACCTGGTAAGGAGACTTGGTGAACACAGTCTCTTTCCAGAGGTCGGGGGTCAGGTAGCTGTAGGTCTTGGAGATGGCATCGAAGGTGGCTTTAGCTAGGGACAGAAGTCAAACGTTGCACAGCACGGCTGCAGAAACCCGCTCGCTACCACCCACCCAGCTCCAAAAATGTAGAATTTAGGCAGGAACAGGGAGACCACAGCAGGCTCTCTCTGATATGCACACAAAACTCACGTTTCTTTCTCTCTCCATTTACGACAATTACACTACTTCAAACAAGTGCAATCGCGCAGATTGGGAGATTGCTTTTTTTAGTATCAATGCACATATAAAGAGACATTTTCTGGTAATTAACTTGTACAGAACTTCAGGATCATCTACAGCAGGACTAACCCACACCCTAAAAGGCATTGGTGTCTTCGCTTCTGCTCAAAGCTTTTGATTCAACACAGATTAAAAAATACTACAGAAATGGGTACATCGCATCCCCGTTGATGTCAAAAATGGCAATACGTACAGCAAAGCTACAACATGAAAAGCTAAAGCTTACCAAAGTTGCCGAGGGTGGCGGTGCAGCCCCTGGCTGAGGTGTAGCAGTCATCGATACCCGCCATCATCAGCAGCTTCTTGGGGACAGGGGCAGAGACAATCCCCGTACCACGGGGAGCCGGGATCAGACGCACCAGGACAGATCCACACCGGCCCGTCACCTACGCGAAGACAAATGGTTACAGCTCCCAAAACACAGGCGCTGCAGCACGATCACCGAGGCCAGGCCCAGCAAGCCCTTCTCACCTTGCAAGGCACGGTGTGGGGCTTGCCGATCTTGTTCCCCCAGTAGCCTCGTCGTACAGGTACGATGGATAATTTGGCCAAAATGATTGCCCCACGAATAGCGGTGGCAACTTCTTTAGAGCATTTAACACCAAGACCGACATGGCCATTGTAGTCCCCGATAGCAACAAAAGCCTAGGATTGAAAGAAAAGTTTTCAGCGGCGGCTGCACTGCACAGGAACACTCCCCGAGCGGAACGCAGTCCATCAGGGTCTTTCACCAAGGAAAACCCGAGGTGTGCGCTCAGCCGCGAACAGTCACAGCTCAAAAAGCCCATTTGTCCCCTTAGAGCTCATCCTTCAAGTCAAAACCAGCTACACCTGAAGAACTGGGATTTAAATCCCTGCTGCAGCCTCATACTGGTCAAAGGCCCCCATAATTTCCAAGCAGCATTCCCTCTTCACACCTAAGACTTCTCTCTCCGCCACAGCCCCTGAACAGCCGGCATCACTGCACAAGCGTGACTTAATTTTGTGCTAGGGCCGTTTCAAATAGCATTTGAACGTATTACTAGGATTTTAAAATTCAAACACTTTGTAAGCTACAGAAGCTGATCCCCATACCAAAATATTTACTAGCTACTACAGAAGAAAATAAAGGTATTTGAACTAATTTATTAGTATCACACCAAAAAAGCAGCAAAGAACACACACAAAGTTTTCAAGGTGAGAAAACAGAAGAAAAAGGCTACCTTAAACCTGGTACGCTGACCAGCACGAGTCTGCTTCTGGACAGGCATGATCTTCAAAACCTCATCTTTCAGAGAAGACCCCAGGAAGAAGTCAA
The DNA here is from genome assembly GCF_030463565.1 of Pelecanus crispus. Classification (NCBI taxonomy): domain Eukaryota; kingdom Metazoa; phylum Chordata; class Aves; order Pelecaniformes; family Pelecanidae; genus Pelecanus; species Pelecanus crispus. Next base: position 1,994,393 of record NC_134653.1, on the reverse strand, counting down.
TGATCTCCGACTCCTGCAAGAGTCAGTCATTTAATCACACGAGGCCACGCTTTTTAAACAACCAAACACGGTGAGTAAGGCTCCTACAATTCAAGTTCAACAAGCCTATGCAGGAGCATTTTAAGTAATAGGCACTTGAACACATTAAAATTTGCCAGCATAAACTTATTCTAGCTTGCCAGGCAGTCCAAGACAGCAAGTTGAAATTTCATTTTTTCCATCACTGAGAACTATTATTACAGAAACACTTGAGCAACGCACTGCCGTCTCCACCCAAGGCAGAACGCACAACACACAAACCCCACCACACTTCCACCTGACTGCATCAGTCCTCAGGTTCTGATTTATGTCTTTAACTTAAACACACTTAAGCCTGAGCATCCCTAACAGCAGATGTAGCACCTACTGCTAACTCTGCATTTCAGATTCTGCTATGTGTTGCTTAAACATTCACAGAAGCTTACCTTGATTGGAAGCGAGAAGAGATAGATCTCCTCAAGAGACTTGATCTTCATATCCTTAACCAGGCGACCCAGCTTGGTGACAGGAATCCACTAGGAAAAGAAATCCGTGGAGAAAGGGCTCGCCGGCAGCACCAGCTGCCAGCACCCCACAGGACCCGGCTCACTTTCTGCTCCAGCTTCCAGGAGCGGACATGGCCCCTCACCCGGCCCCGCTCCCCGCCACCCGGCCCCGCTTACTTCCTTGTCTTCGGCCTTGCCTCCACGAGCCCCGCGGCCTCTCCCTCGTCCCCTCCCGCGGCCGCGCCCGCGGCCCCGCAGCCCGGTCCCGAAACCGCCGCGGAAGCCCCCTCGGGCCGCTCCTGCACCTCCCGCAGCACCGGCGTCGTCCGCCATTTGCTAGAGCAGAGAAGAGGTATGTTAGCCGGGAGACCGCCGCCGCCGCCCCGGCGGGACACAGCAGCGCGGCGGCAGGGCCCGGCGGCGACCGATGGGGCCGGGCGCGGCTGCCCCCACGCCGCGGGCGGCCCCGATGGACGCGGATGGAGCGCAGGCCGCGCCGCCCCGCCGCCGCCATCCCGCCCGGCCCGCTTACGTGATCTCTCAGCGTAGAAGACCGCACGGCCCCGCCGCTCGCTATTTATACCCCGCGGGGGTCTCGCGAGAGCGGCGGGGCCCGGCGCGCTGAATAGGGACTACACTGCGGTGCAGAGCGGCATCTTTCGCTCAGTTATACAGGGTGCGGGGCATGCTGCGCATGCGCGTCACCTGCACTATATAAGGGGAGCGCAGGCGCATAGTGTTCATTCTGGGGGTGAGCTGAGGGGAGGTGAGGAGCGTGGTGGGCCTGCTTCTGAGGGGAGCGTGCTGTCTCTGCACTCTTCGAGCTTTTTAAAAACGAAAAAAATCCTGTTGGGGTGCTTATGGTGCTGTCCGAGCCGGTGTCGGCGTGGAGGGGAGGGCCTTGCTGAGCGGCCTGGGAAGGTGCTTGTAGGGTTGTGTTAGCTGAGGGTGCTGGGCACAGTCTGAAAATCATTTCGGGTCTCCTGTGGCCCGCGGTGAGATAACTGTGCCGACAGCATAGGGAACATTACGCTTACTACCTGCGGCTCTGTGTGGGGAGTAAAACCCATGTTCCCATAGCCCCTGCGGCGAGCAGGTTACGGGGGGGGGCTGACGCGTGGTGGCGGGTGCTCAGCGCTGTCTTTCCCTCCGCAGCAGTGCTCTTCCCCGGATGGATGGATGGACGGACGGACGGCAGTGCTGCTGGGCGTGGGGCTGAGCTGCCTGAGGAGCAGCTGCCCGCCTTGGGGTGCGGGGGTCTCGCACCCTCGGAGTGTTTCTTCCCTCTTCGCCGCTTACGGAGTATTCGCCCTCGGAACTATTTGAAATGATTCAGTTGCGTGGTTTTATATACAATAAAAGATGAATTACTTGAAAGGTGGTTCTTCAGGTCTCTATTTGTTGTTCCTCTTGTGTAAAAATCCCACTTTTCCCTGTGGTTGGGGCCGGGAAGTCGCTTCCTTGGGGCGGGGAGGGAGCGGTCTGCCAGAAAACGCTTTGGAGCGCTGGGAGGTGGTGCGGGGGCTGCTCTGGCCCCGCGGGCACGGAGATCCCGGGTGCGGGTTTTTTGGTTTTTTTTTTTTTTTTCCCCCTTACCGGCTGTCTCGGGTGTGTGTGGCCGCTGCAGTGGAGCCTCCTCCTGCTCACACCAAAGATGGCGCCCGTGGCTTCCCCTCCCCAGCGTGGCGTGGTGCGTCACTGCCATGCGCCGGAAGTGACTCTCTTCACCCGTAGCAACCGGCAGCGCCGGAAGTGGCCGGCACGCGGAGGGAAACATGGAGGCGGCCGCCACCAGCCCCGTGCGCTTCAAGAACAAGTGAGGGGCGGCCGGGGCGGCGGGGTCCTTGGGATCGCCGGGGTCGCTGGGACCTCCGGGGCTGGGCGCGTGTGGCGGCGCGGTCCCGGGGCTTTCGGGAGCCGACGGGCGCCGCGGCTTTGGTTTAACCGCCGGCCTGCGCATCTCTCTTTTCCTTCCAGCTACGCCGTGTCGAGGAGAATCGAACCTTTCTACAAAGGAGGGCGAGTCCAGGTACCGAGGCAGCGAGGGGCAGGTTGGGGAATACCCCGTCTCCCGGCTCTGTACACATTCCTGGTTTCTTTTCCCTTTTTTTCTAGATAAACCGGGATGGAAAGTTCATGTTTTGCCCCTGTGAGAGCAAGCTGAACGTCATCGATGTAGAGACAGGAGCTCTCCACAGCCTCCAGCAGGTGAGGAGCCCCAGCTTCTGCTGACTGGCCACGAAACTGAGGATTTTCCAAGGCTCCCGAGGCGTTTTACCGCTATCACTGGCTGTTGTTCCAAAGCTCCCAGGAGCAAGAAGTGGAGGGGAGGATGGGAACGGTTCTAAACGCAGACAGATGTTATTTGTGCACTCCCTAAGCGCAGCTGGAAGCTGCGGGGTGCACTCAGTGTCAGCAGAAGCGTGTAGAGGAGGGAACTCTGTGAGCACGCCACTCCACGGTGGGGTTAACTGTGGGTTTTTTTCCTTTTGTTTCTGTAGGATGATGAAGAGAATATCACTTCATTTGTTCTTAGCCCCGATGACGAGGTATGTGTTTGCTTCGCGGTTTTCTCTGCTGCTCTGTCAGGCCTCCTGATAAAGCCAGCGAACGCTGAAGGCTGCTCCGCCTGGAAGCGCCCCGCGTTTCCAGAGATCTCCGCAGAATCTTCTCAGCCGCTTCTGCCCGTCTCCCCTTCTGGGCTCAAGTCTGACATAGGAATGCTGGGAGACTTGGTAATGTTAGGTTAATGGTTGGACTGGATGATCTTAAAGGTCTTTTCCAACCTAAAAAATTCTATTCTATGACTGAGCTTCAAGAGCGTCACAGCAACTGGCGTTTCTGTGCTTTGTGTGCGGGCATTGAAAGAAATTAAAACCTAAATAGCAGTTAATGGCGCTTTCTGTTGCCTTGCTTTTGTGCAGATCCTCGTGACGGGGAGCCGAGCCCTGTTGCTGAAGCAGTGGAACTGGCGAGAGAGCAAGTGCGTGCGCACGTGGAAAGCCGTGCACGTGGCGCCGGTTGCTAGCATGGCCTTTGACTCTACTTCAACGTTGTTGGCCACAGGTGCGGTCCTATTTCGGTGTCACACGATGGGAATGATATCGAGTGGCCTTTCTGCTTTTGAACAATTTAGCTCAGCTGGAAGCAGCCTGAGGCAGTGATCTCCTGAATTTAGACACAATCAGAAGAGGTTTTACTTAGACAGAAGTGACCGTCGTGACAGACGACAAGGGATCCTTTCAATGTTCTATCTAAAATATACTTAGTAAAATGCTGACAAATATCAGGCATCTATGAGACAGTGTGGCATAGTTATCCTGGTGTAGAACTGGGGCTCTTGGAGATGGAGGAGGTCAGGCATGACCTGTAACTTAATTGTACTTCAGGTTTGGCTGTGAGCAGTCGGGTTTCACCCAGCTCTCCAAAAGTGTAAGGTGCTCCGTGAGCTTCTCTTGGTGTGGGGGGCGGTTATTGGCTTCGTTTTTCTTTCTGCTGCCCTTGCAACCCGTGAAATTTTACAGTTGCTGACTTATTGGACCTCCTGTGTCTCTCTCCTCTGTAGTTCCTTCCTATGTACCCTTCTTTTCCCAGGTGGCTGTGACAGCACCATTAAGATCTGGGATATGATCAAACAGTACTGCACACACAACCTCAAAGGATCTTCAGGAGTTGTACAGTAAGGATGAGTCATTTTTGTCAGTTGCTGCCGTTAGCGTGATGCTTGAACGCTGGGATTGATGTGAAATGTCTTGAGTTAACGGCACGTAAGGGCCCGTTCCAAGCAGGTTCTGGGCTCTTTTGTTTCTTGATTCTTGTGATGACTAGTGAAGGAGCAGGGCTATAACTGACTTTAGCCCAGAGAGGAAAGAGTTTGATCAAGAAATTTGTTGGGATTTAAATGGAATACTTGTGCTTCAAGAACGTGTAAGACTGGCAAAGGTCAATTGTAAATTTTCCTGGCGGGTTGCACAGGAATGAATTCCTACAAAGAACGTCCTGGTATAAATTCCTGTCCATTGATCTGCCGAACTCTTTGTGTAGAACGTATATTTATTTAAATGTTGGGCTAATGCCAGCATGCCAGGTAGTTTAATCTGTCCCGTTCAAGTGCATCTCCTCCTGTCTAGCCTTGTTGAGTTCCACCCTGATGCCTCCCGCCTGCAACTCTTCTCCTCCTCAATTGACTACAAAATCCGCATCTGGGACCTGAATTCCAGCAAGTGCATTGCTACGCTGGACGGCCACTTCAGTGCTGTCACCTCGCTGGCATTTGTCGATGGAAATACGCTCGTTAGGTACAACTTTGCAGAGGCTTAGCCTTTCTCTTCCGTTCACCCTGCCTCCTGCCAGAGACTGGGTGTTTCTGTAGGGCCCGGGAAGGTTGTCCTGTGAGGGGAAGGACTGCTACAAGCGTTCAGTCTCTGCTTGACTATACAAGCGAGTGACTGATTTTGTGTTTCTGGCAATATACCGTGCTGGCACATGGAAGGCTGGTGCCTTCTTTCACGTGGGCTTCTTCCCACAATTACAAATCTGCCCTCAGAGCCCGAGTTGAATGGATTTAGGACTGAAAGTGCTCTTTTAACTTGCAGTTCTGGCCGTGATAAAATCTGCATGGTGTGGGACCTGAAAACCAGAGAAAGTAAACGAACCGTCCCTGTCTACGAGGTGAAATTGCATTTCATTTATTCCTTTGAGATCCTTTGGAGTTTCTAGGTCACAGCTCGTATGGTACCTCTCCCTCTTTATGTTCCTATATATTATGAGATCAGCTTTCTCTCCCTGGTACTTTCCAGAGACCTTAAAACTCTGTGTCTGAAGCTGTTTATTTTCTTTCTCTCCTTGCTTGGTGTGGTCGTGTCTGGGCAGTTTGAGGAAATATATGCCTCCGCTGCCCTAGTGCTGGAGGAGGAAGGAAGGACAGTCTTGTAAAAACTTTGTTCTCCCATTGTATCCGCCTGCCTGTCCTCAGTAGCCACGCAGCCTGGGGGTGTGTGCGTCTGTCAGCACCAGTGGGCTGTTGCACGGCTCTGGTTGCTGACATGGGACTCCAGTGCCTTGTGCTCAGCTGGTGTTTGGCCAACTCTCTTGCAGAGTGTGGAAGCTACCGTCTTGTTACCTGAAAAGGGAGATTTCTCTCACCTGGGTGTGAAGAAACAAGGGTTGCACTTTGTCACAGCTGGTAGCAAAGGTGAGTGTCCTGGCACATCACTGCCAGATTTGGAGGCTGAGGAAGGATGGTCCTTAAGGCGCTGCGTTGCCGTTATTCCTGGGACGTGCATCCTTTGTGCGGCAGAAGCCTTGGGCTGAACTCCTGAGGGCTGGAGAGCAGAGCCTTCTCCCGAGTTGCTCTGACAGTAGTGGATGAGCAGGATTGATCAGGCATGCTGTGGGGCTTTAACTATATATGTTTGTGAACTGCAGTGAAGTTTGATTTGGACTGAAGAAGAAAAACTTTGTGGCCCTTTGTGTGGTGAGATCTCTTCTCAGTCCTGCCTTAAAGCCGCATAGCTTTTTCCAGTAGGCAAGGCCAGGGTTTGTTTTATATTCTTTGGAATGTCTAAAACAGTAGCTTTGACAGGTAATTTATATCATCATTTTTGTTAGGCATCCTGAAAGTTTGGGAAGTTGCCACAGCTGCTTGTGTGTATACCCAGCCTGTGCCCTTTGAGTCGAAGGAGGAGGCCAGCGAGCGCAGTCTCACCCAGTGTATGCTTGTGCCCGAGAGAAATGAGATTGTCACGGTGTCCGTGGAACACAACATTGTTTTGTATGACGCTCAAACTCTTCAGCTCAGGAAGCAGGTAACAACCCTCAGCCTCCCTTTTCCTCTTCCTGTATCCATGCTTTAGGGTCAGCTCTGTTTCTGGTGAAAGCTTTGTCCAGGGGTGCCCGTGTCTCCTGCCTGTTCTTGAACTGTTCCTGGCTTACAGGCCAGAAAGCCAGTTGCACTGGTGAGGTTGTTTGGAGGAATATTGCAGAGACAAACAGGAAAAAGAAAGCAGAACAGGCCTAGCCAGAAATCCCTCCCGTGCTCCAGCTTATGTGTAAAAAAGATTTTTACATGCAGTATTAAATGAAAAGTAAGAGTAATGCAGCCTCACTGAGCACAGGGCCATTCGGTACTTCTCTAACAGGCTGACTTTTCCCTGTTAAACTGTTTCTATTCTGCCATCCTCAGCTTGCAGGTTACAACGATGAGGTTCTGGATGTGAAGTTCCTTGGGCCTGGTGATTCTCACATTGTTGTGGCTACCAACAGCCCTCAACTGAAAGTGTTTGAACTGGCAACATCGCACTGCCAGATCCTCTACGGCCACACAGGTGTGTGTGGTCAGCTCTGACGTGGGCGGGAGATGTGCAAGTGTTTCTTTATCCAGCTTCTCTCACAACTCTTATGTGGACACTGGAGTCCTTGAGTTCTCTCTGGAACAGCAGTGCAACAGGTTTTTGGAGTTGTGTGGAGAAAGGATGTATTATGCTGTCCTGGTTTTGCAAACACTAGTTTTCTTTTTCCAGGTCTGTCAGTTCAGTCCCTTTCACTAGCAGTGAGACCAATTTAAATTGGCGTTAAAGATGTAGGTACATGAGTGTGAGCTCCGAATGCAGTTTTGTGGCTGCAAGTGACAGACTCGCACCAATGCCAGAAGCAGCCGGTCGCTCCGTAGTGGGCGTGGGTATGATCCTGAGCGTCCTGGACCTGTCCCCCAGTCAGTAAGCAGCGGACTTATTAATTCACATATTTGAGTATTACTTTGCATCCAGCTGTTTTTTCTTCTTTTGTTTAGAAACAATTCTTGCTTTGGATGTCTTCAGAAAAGGCCTGATGTTCGTCAGCTGTGCTAAGGTGTGTTACTTTTCTTCTTTTAACAAAACTCTTCTAGTGATCTTTATGGGCAGTATTCCTTTTTGTATTTGCATTCCTTTTTGGCGATCCAGAAAGGGCTTTTGTTCAGATGGAATTCCTGTCTGCTACATCCCCCAAATACAAGGTTCTTCCACTATCCCTTTTTAACCTTGTCCCTGGGGAAATGTGATTGGTTGTATTTTATTAGCCTGAAAGGAGATGTCTCATTCTCCAAGTGTCTTGGTCTTGCATTAGAGCTCTCATTAGCGTGAGACTGATGGGGAGCTGTGTGTAAGAACCGTGTTGGAAGAAAAGGTGCCGACTGTCCTGATACACCCAGAAATAAACCTCCACGTGAATCGCAAACTGCAGCGCGCCCTGCTTGGCTGTGTCTGCCCTCACCTGCTCTGACGAGCGCAGGCAAAGGTTCAAGCTTGAAAAATAAGTGAATGGTCAGGCTCACGAATATGGTGAACACGTGGGGAGCTGCTCGCTTGTCAAAAAAGCACAGCGGTTTCCGTCCTCTCCCATTCCAGGACAAAAGCCTTCGAGTCTGGCGGATGAACAAAGATGGAAGGGTGATCTGTGTTGCCCAAGGATTGGGACATGCGCATGGGGTAGGCGCTGTCTCTTGCTCAAGGTAATAAAAATCGGACAAGGGTTTACCTTTACGAGCATGAGTCATGGCTGCTTTGCTGATCCTCAGGGTGAATGTTTTGGCAGATGCCTGCCTCTGAGCCATCCTCTTTCTCATTCTTGGTGCCACCTTGTCACGGTGCTCTGAGTTTGAGGGAAGGATGATTTTTTTTTGCATGCACATCTGTCTATCCATAAGATGTGAAGTCTGCATTTCTTTGTCAGTCTAACTCCCGTTTGCCTTAAAGAGCAGCTGCTGGATAAGTTGCCAGATGAAGCTTGAGTGGTCTGGAGAGGAGGGTTGGGGAGTGAAGGGAATGTGTCTGTGAAGGTGCTTGCTTGAACAGCATGTCTGTTTATCAGCTCTCCTCCTTCCTTCATGCTGCCTAACGGCCTGGAAGCCCAGCTTGCCTCTTCAAGAGCTGCAGTGTAGCTTTGTGTGTAAACGAAGAGAGCTAGCAGTGCTCTTGCCTGATGTCCGAACTGCTGGAGGCTATCCCAGGGACCTAAGTAAAAATGAAAGACAGCTTGAAAAAAAAACATTAAAGCACTCTGTTTCACATCCCAGCAGAGTGACTGAATGTGTGCAGATCCTGGTAGGGGAGGAGGAGGCCATTTCTTCTGTGCAGGGGAAGCCACTGCTTTGCTTCCTTACACTTGCCTTTTTTATTCCTTTCAGACTGAAAGAAAGCTTCATAGTGACCAGCAGCCAGGACTGCACAATCAAGATCTGGAATATCCCGCAATCCCTCACTTCCAAAGCAAAAGCAGCCTTGATCTCCAGTCCAGAAACCCTTCATGCAAAAGTGACTGAGAGGGGTCATGATAAGGTAAAGCTCCACCTGACACACCTGAAGCTTTTAGTGCTTAAATCCTCCTCTCCTGTGTTGTACCCTACGTTTATTACCTGTCCGACAGCAAGAGCAAAGATTTGAACCGCTTTGCGCTCTCTGTACTTGTGTGACTTCCTTAGGACATAAACAGCGTGGCAGTTTCTCCGAATGACAAGCTCATTGCCACAGGCTCGCAGGACCGGCTGGCCAAGCTGTGGTCCTGTTCCGATTGCTCTTTGCTGGGTGTCTTCACCGGACATAAGCGTGGAATCTGGTGCGTGCAGTTCTCCCCTGTGGATCAGATCTTGGCCACCTCTTCAGCAGATGGGACCCTGAAGCTTTGGGGTCTTCGGGACTTCAGCTGTCTGAAGGTAACGAGAACTCCGACTGCCCCTTGCTCTAGGCAACGCTTGTGTGTTATGGAGATTGATTAAGGCTGCTTTAGAAAAGTACGTGCTAGTTAGTGCAGCTGAAATGTAGCAACGTGGCCATGCTGAAGGAAGAGCTATCCAGGCCTAGCCTTGTTCTCCAGGATCTTGGATGTGTGAGCTGCACGCAAAGCTCCAGGACAAGCGCATCTGCCCAGTGCGGATGGTGTTTCTTTTCTGGCTAACCAGTGAGCAATGTGGTTGACCATAGGGGAAAAGCACATTCAAGCTATTGAAAGAAAGCTGGCTTTGCCTGACACAGCTGTGGCCACGTAGGAGAAACGTGCGTTTAGATTTCAGACTGGCTCTTAATAGAATCTATCCAGTCCAGTAGTATCTCACTAAGACCATGAGAAGCCAAGCGCTACTCTGTGCCGTGTTCTGCCCAGCAGCGTTACCTCACTGAACGGGTGCTTCATGCAGTGTCTGGGGAATCAGCCTTTTGGGGAGATGGCCTACACAGCTGGCCTCACCATTCAGACCATTTGCAACATGACCTTGGGCAACAAATTTTAAGCAAGGAGGTTGTTTGAAGAAATGCTATGGGGACGAGTCGTTTCCTACTGCTCCTTTAACGTACAGTAAAAGTCCCAAGGATAGAGGCTGCATTTTGGAACTTACTTCTTTGGGCTTTAGGAGTAAATACTACCCTCTTGAAAGGACTCTCTCGAAAGGCCTGGCAACAGCTCTAACACTTTTGAGCTTCCTTGCTCTTTTCCAGACCTTCGAAGGTCATGATGCCTCTGTACTGAAGATCATTTTTGTAAGCCGAGGAACACAACTGCTCAGCAGGTAAGCGCCTACACCAGGAGTCTAGAGGAAGATGCCAAAACTTAATCAGGAGAGAAATCTTTTAGCTGATATCGGCAGCAAGAGGGAATGGATCTATCCAGTGATTCTTTTTGTTGTGTTTCTTTCTCTTCCAAAAGCGGTTCTGATGGTCTCTTAAAACTCTGGACAATTAAAACAAATGAGTGCGTGAAAACGTTAGATGGTCATGAAGATAAAATCTGGGGTCTTCACTCGAACAAGCAAGATGATATGGTTGTGACAGGATCCAATGACTCCAGCATCACGCTGTGGAAGGTACGGTACAGGCTCTTTCCGTGTTTCCTCTCTGGGTTAATAATCTGAATGCAGTTGGAGAGTTCAGGATCCCAGTGGCTTGTTCCTCGCTCTTCCAGCGTGACACATGCTCTCCTCATTTTCTACACTTTGAAATTGGGTCAGTAAGGTATATCTTGGGGTTTGGGGGGGGGGGGGGGGTTTGGCCATATTATATTTTCCCAGTTGATGTTGTAAAAGGAACAGCAGATGGGCCTTAGCAGCCTGCCCAGGGCTGGTGTTCTAAAGGCGGTTTGGAGGGAAGTTGCGAGTTGCTGGATTTAATGCTAAAATTAATTGACCTAGAGATCTTGCTGCAGAAACTGGTCTCCTAATCACTTGATGGCTAAATAAAAATTCATCTGTGTTAAAGCAAGATTTGACAAAGTCGTATCCCGTTTTTTTTATAGGATGTCACTGAAATTGAAGAGAAAGAAGCTCAAGCTAAACAGGAGGAGCAGATTATAAAGTAAGTTGATCTTGTGCAGTGATGAGCTGTGAAAGGCAAACTCTGTCCGGTGAAACCGTCCCTGTGTACAGCCATGCAGCTCCATCTCATCCCACTGTTACATCATTTAGCTGTTTAGAGGCTGTCAAGGCACAGCCGTCTCTTCTACCTTGTCGTTTATCTTTAGTTCCTGCAAAGCCTTGCTATAATACTGTCAGCTTGACAATTGACTGGTTTCATGTTTATGCACTGCTAAGATAAGCAAAGTCAAACTGCCGGAACCTACTTTCACTTTCTCCTGCTTCAGCCAGCACTGAATAGTTCAGGGAGCCCTTGAACGTGCCAGGGTAATTATCTGCACAATGAGGGCACTGAGGCATTCATTGGCAAGCAGTATTAACTTCTCGGCGTTAAACCTCTGCACGCTATTATTGCCAAATCCGCTACTTTCTGTGTAGCATTTTGTTCCGCCAACCAAATATTTGTCTCACTGTCTTGACCCTGATTTGTTTTCCAGAGAGCAAGAGCTTTCTAACCTGCTTCATGAGAAAAGATATCTCAAAGCTTTAGGGTTGGCAATCTCTCTGGATCGTCCACACACAGTGTTGATGGTGGTCAAAGGTGAGTCCCCATTGTGCTCTGAAGGCGTTTTTCTGCCCCCTCTGCTTTCCAGAACATCTCTTCCAGGTCGATGAAGACTACGAAGCCTAATTGTCTGAAACCCTCCATTTTCCCTTTCTCTTAAGACTCCAGATTTCCTAAGTGAAGTCACCCCAGATGACAAATGCTCTCCCTGTTGTCAGCCCGTGGGTGCATGGGCTGGACTCTTGCACAAATGCTTCTTTTCTCTTTCCTGCAGCCATCCTCAAGGAAACTGACGGGAGAAAGCACTTGGAAGAGAACATTGTGCGGCTCCGGAAGGATCAGAAAGGTTTGTTGGAATCCACAAATGTGGAAACCACATTTAAGTGCTAAAACGTTTCGGGTTAGGGGCTTGTTTTCTCAACTGAAATTAAAAGGAGAATCTCCCCTGACTCGGCGTTTCCCACTGAGCTGCCACCACCCTCACGCAGTGCTGCTGCCCAGGGCCAGCGTCTTTGTTACGGCGCTGCTTGTGACACCAGCAACTGCTCTGAGCTTGTGTGAGCGCCTTTGCCTGGCCTTACCACCCCCTTGTTTAGCGTGTCCCTGCGACAGCTCGAGAAACGCTTCTCTGCATACTTGTTCTGCCCTTCGGGGCTCGTCGGTCACGGTGTGCGGGAGCTGAGCCGCTCTGCAAGGCAGAAGAGATGCTTTCTAACGCGGCATCTCCTGCGTGCCAGCGGCACAGCCAGCGTGTACAAATTTCCTTCCTCCCTAGAGGCGGTGTTAACGTTCTTGGTGACGTGGAATACGAACTCTCGAAACTGCCACGAGGCCCAAGCTGTCATTGAGACCCTCCTGAAGCACGAAGCACCGGACAGCCTCCTGCAGTACTCGGGCATTAAATCTGCTGTGGAGTCCCTGCTGCCGTACACCGGTGAGTCGCGCCGCGGGGCCGGGCTGCGAGCCCGAGGTCTCCTCCTGTGTTGTGGATATTCCCTGTTTGCCTTGGTCTAAAGAGGGGTTTTTTGCGCCCCGTTCTGGTGAGCTTTCTCTCCTGCGATGCTAACCATTGGATTTCTCTCTTCACAGAGCGCCATTTTCAGAGACTGAGCCGATTGCTGCAGGCCTCCATGTTCATTGATTTCATGTGGCAAAACATGAGGCTGGCTGATGCAGGCCAGCAGGAAGACATGGCCTTGTGACCCTCCTCCCTCCAGTTGCTTTTTCCAAAGGGGAGAGTCCGAACTGCTTTCCCACAAGGTATGGCAACTGGACTATTCCTGTATTTTATAATAAATTTTTAAAAGTTTGAATTTCTAAATCAAGTCCAGCATTTGGTCTCCTTGGGGCTTAGTGAGAGGAAGGGGTCAGGCCTTTGGCCAAGCTGTGGTTCCCCTTTGTATTTTCACACCCTGCATTTTCAGGCCCAGACACTTAGTTTGGAGAAGAGGCAGAACCTGGCTCTGAACAAGCAGTTGGTCTTTACTGGGGATTTAAAGACTTTATGGAGTTGGGAGGCACTACTGGCACTGTCGTATCGTATCCCAAAGCCCCGCTGGGCAGCATGTAGTGATCCGTGTTGTGTCATGGAATATTTTCTTTGCTTGGGCAAAATGCAGCCTGGGCCAAGGCCGCCCCCACTGGTAGCGCCTGGGAGGGAAATAAGTGCAATTTTAAGTCCCCAGCTAGCAAATTTTTGAAGTATAAAAACCAAGCAGTCTTCATGAATATTTATGTGTATTTTATTTTAGAGACAAAAGTGTGTGAAATTTAGAACATTATAAAGATGTCATAAGTTGGTTAAATTGCTCGTTTCAAAAAAAAAAAAAAATTAACAGATACCTGGGAGAATAACTAAAATTAAAAGTAGCAATCTATATAAAAATCTTAAGTTTTCCTATAACTATTTTTCTACCTCAATTCTAACAAATGAGTTTAGGGTGAGAAGTGCTGTAAGTTTCAGTAACTATCACACCCCCTTGAAAGGGGAATGTTTTGTTCATAAAAGATGAGCTCTGGCCCCCTTCCCCAGTTGGGAAACAAGCTGCACTACAACCATTTCTGTTCCTTTGCCTGCACAGACATCACTGTAGGGAAGGGTCAGAGATGAGGTTTAGCCAACAGAGTTTTTTATTCTCACAGCTGTTCAGCAGATCCAGCCAATTCATGTGTTTGATGGCCAGTTCTCCACTACCCAAGCTGATCTAACCTTTAAAAAGAAAAAAAAAACCCCACCACCCCAAACCAAAACCAACACATCAAATCAACCCAACCCACCCACAACCCAAAGTCCCCAAACAAACACCAAAAAAATCAAAGAGCTTAAAAAAAATACCTAAGATAGGGGGTTCAGATAAGTGACATTCACGTGGCTGCACCATCCCTACCCAGTACCGATAACTGTAGCTCTGGATTTCATGGGTGACTCCAAGTCACTTACTCTCTCTGGGTTTCACTCCCGCTTGGCAGGGTGGCTGCAGCGCTCTGCCCGCTACAGCTAGCCCCGGCGTGGGGAATAACGTAAGAACGATTGTGAAATTTTCACATACTACATTGCAGGATAAATACCTGCCTGAGGGAGAATTAACTGAATCCGAAGTGACCTCTAACTCACACAGGAGCTGCCGGATCTGCAGCTGCCCTGACTCGCCCGATAAGTTAAACCACTAAATCCTCTCCCGCTCACTCCAGTAAAGCCCCTCCTGGCTCCCCGGCCTCCCTGTGCAAGCTGCAGCACGAATCGGGGTTACCCAGGGAAGCAACGTTTGCATGCCTGTTCTGTCGGGATCTAACAGCGTCCTTGGAAAGCGACAGTCCCAAGCCCTGACACTGCCCACGGCTCCTGCGGGACTTCGGGAGGACGGTGCCGGGCTCCCGGTCGTGGCGCTGGCCCAGGGCTGGGGCCGTGCCCCCCACCCCGCGGGCGCTAGTGCACGCTCGGGAGAGGGAGCAGAGCCTGGAGGGCCGGCCGGGAGGATGACTGCTGCATGGCTCGCTTCGTGACGGTGCTGCACTTCTGGAGGATCTCGTGGGCTGAGGGGCGCACAGGCACCTTGGGGACGCAGGTGGCCAAGTCTGGGTCAGTGAGGGAGTGGCTTAGATCAGCTGCAGAGGACTCCACAAAGCCAGAATCTTTCCTGTCCTCGTGGGTGAGGTGTGGAGACTTGCTGCTGTGCGTGGCCAAGGCGCTGCCCAGGGGAGAGCTCCTGGCCTGCTCGACTTCGGGCAGAGATCTTGACAAGTCAGGCTTCCAGCTCAGCCGGCCGTCCCGCTCGCTGCTGCTCCCCGAGCTGAGGGATGAGCTGTCCAGCTCCAGGTCCGGGGTGGAGCTGGCCCTGGGCAGACACCTTGATCTGCTTCTCAGAGAGCTCACGTCCGCTTCGGTCCGGTCAAGGGAAGAGCAAGCCTGCACCCTGCGCTGTCCCGCAGCCTCACCCTGCGGCTGGGGAGCTATCAGGGAGGAGCAGAGGTTCGGGGTGGAGACATTGAGCCCGCAGCTTATGATGGTCTGGAGCTTGTGGTGAGGATTCTTGTAGGGCTGGAGGCATATGGAGGGCATGTAGCCGGTACAGCCGTTGTATCTGAAGGGGAAGGGTGAAAAGCAGCACTGAGAAGAGCCCTTCTCCCAGCTCAGAGTGAGCTTCTCACTCAGCTCACTCTCCCCTCTGAGTGAGGACTCAGCCCAGTGCTGTACACAGGGCATGAGGAAGGGGAAACCGTCCTTAGCCAAGGGCGGTCAGCTCAGGGGGAGCTTGGGGAGGAGCGGGTGAGAAGCACCTGCAGCAGGTAACCAGCTCCCTCGGGGAACGAGAGTTTTGGAAAAGCCTCCTTACCGGATCAGCCACCAGCCATTGTCGGATTTCCTGACCACCTCCACGACGACGCCGTTGTTCAGCGAGAGCTCGTCTGCCTTCTGAGACTCGTAGGCCCGCACAACGAAGTACAGGCTGCCTGCAGAGAGAAGGGGGAGGTCGGTTTTGCCTTGCAGAGAAAACGCCTCCCTCTCCGTGAGCGACCAGCTCAGCAGCCCTGGGGAGCAAGGGAGAGCTGCGTGACAAGCGTCCCTGGGAGGGACCGATTTGCTCAGAGACCCACGGCTGGTGGCAGAGCTGATCAGAAGAGTCAGAGATCCAGGCAGGGACCCCAAGCAATGGTCAAAGTGGTGGGGTTTTTTTTTTTTTTTACAGAATTCATTTTTTGAAGGAGGAAGGTGGTGTCCCGGGGAGCCAGCGGCAGACTTACCCTCCTCATTTGAGCTGAGGGCATTCTGGATGTCTTTGTGGACGTCGATCTCTTCCAGGTATGAGGCTGGGAACCAGGCTATCTGCTTGTCTGCGTTTTCCACTAGCCACCATCCTGCAGCAAACAGAAAAAAAAAAAAGGGGGGGGGTTTAACAGCCTGCAAGTAGGCAGATGACTGTAATCCCTGGGTAGGGGCTGCTCTGCTGCAAGAGAGCAGAGGGACATTCTGCAGAGCAGCTCAGCGCCTGGCCGATGCCGTGCTGATGCTTTGTTCTTTCCTCCCGTGTAAATCCGGGTACAAACACCCACCCGCGCCCGCGATGCCACCCACTCGGCATTTACCAAGCTATGAATCAGTCTCCACCATCCATCCCTGAAACTGAAGGATCCCTGTCATGCATACCAGTCATGTCCTTGATTAACACTTCAATAACTTCCTTCTTAGCGACTTTGAAAGTCTTGTTCTTTGTGTCTTTGGTTTCAAAGGTTTCTATGCATCTGTAGCTCTGGGATGCCTGGGGGTGTGTAATAGAGGAGACCTGCTGCCATGACTGGTTTTTCTTTTCCCCTCCAATTTCTGATGGCATGATCACAACACTGGAAAGTAAAGCTTAATATCAGTTTACCGAAAACTCACATGGAAGGTTGAGTTTAGTGTTAGTTTTGGTAAAATGTAACTGCTGTTTCTTTTCTACCCGTAGTCTGTAACGTTTCTGTTTCATGAAGACATATGCAAACAAAAAAATACAAATATGATTTCATACCTGTTTTCAGGAAAGGATGGATCTAGGTCTTGGGTCTGTGCCTTGAAAAACTGAATCACGTCTTCACCCTGGGAGATTTTAGCATCCGTTTTCAGTAGCTCCTGGGAGTAAGTTTCCAGCAGTTTCAGTATCTCCAGGCACCTGTTCAGCTTCCTGCTCTTCCTCTGCTTCACGTTTACATCTTTAAAATAACAAGAGCAAAGCTGGGGTAAGACAGCAACGGATCCGGATGCCTTGAGCGCAGCATGCTTTGCCTGAACACGGGGGTGCCCTCACCTACCACCCCTCCCCGCACAAGCCCAAACTGCAAGAAGCCGAGACAGGAGCTGCCTCCCTGTCATTTTTAATAGCTCCTGATACCATTTTTGAATATCTAAAATTTATCTTTGTTCACATGCAAATGTTGCAAGCCGTTCTGGGGCAATGTTTAAGTTACCAAGTGCAATTATCTATTAAAAAAAAATAATAATCTGTCTGGGTTACTTTAAGTCAGTAGTAGACCCAAGCACGTTGATGTAAGCCAGCAGTACCACGCCACGAGCGGGAGCGAGCTCTTCATCTGTTCCAGAGGAAGGTCAGACTCAGAGGCTGAAGTCTGTGTCAGCAGTTACGGCTGTCCGCAACAGCTCTATCGTGTTTGTTGGTCCATCAGAGATTTGGTCTCCTTACCTTTAAACCTGGGTATTGTCCGGTCAGATCTCTTGAGTGAGCCGCTCTCGATGGGGAATTTTCTCTTCAGCTCTTTCTAAAAGCAAGGGGGAGGAGAAAATAGTGATGCTTCGCAGCCCTGGCTCCCCTCCCCAGGAATCCTATTTTCAGGGAAATATTCACTTACATGGAATCTCTTAAAGTCTTCAAATGTCCGGTAGATGAGAATGTTGTTCTGATCTGACCAAGACACAAACATCATGTAGTTCTGGAAAAATAAAAGGGAAAAGGAGCGCATTTTTTTAAATTACAGTGTTCAATATGGGATGTTTGCAAGCAATTGGCATTTGCCAGGACCTGTGGTTTATTTCTAGCTTCAGGCTGCAAGACCATCACATTAAAAAAAATTAAACATTAGCCCTACAGAAATATTTCCTTAATTTTAGGGCCCCAAATGGGTAATCATTGTTGAAACCAGAAGAAATTTATGACACTGTGAACAAGAAGGCAGCAGAATCCAAGATAAATGTTTTCTTATGATATTAAGATCATTAAAAACCAACTCCAAGACCCCTGTCCTAGATCACAAGGTTCTAATCCAAACACTGTGGGGAAATGAGCAAGTATAGCCCTGTAAGAGTAACTCAAAAAAAAAAACCCCAAAGTTTCCCAATTTGTAAATATTTAAGGAGGAAAAAAAAAAAAATTCCAACAAAAAAACCCCATTAAAGTACCTTCTGCTTGCTGCATTGCATCAAGCCTACAGCCTTCACATCCACCGGGTACCTGCTGCAGCTCATCTTCCCCAAGCCTGCTCCTCCCTCCCCAGGCAGCTGGAGGCTGAGCAGAGATGCAGCTCCAGGCACGACTCCCGTGGTTAAATACGCTGGAGCGGGAGGCAGGGCGCAGGTGTTCCTGTGCTTCCTCCTCCGCCCAGTAACGCTGGCAGAAACTCCGTAATTTGGTAATTCGGCAAACTACCGCGTGCCTTTTACCTGCCCCCTTGCTTTTGACATGCAAATAGTCCTGGGTGCAGATAGCAGGGGCATAGTTCAGAGAGCTGGGGAGGAGAAGCATCTTATCTTATCTTATCGCATCCTTATGAGAATAGTGCTGGTAAGCGAGGCTGGCCCTGCGGCTGGGGCCGTTTATCATCCCTGGGTGTCGGGCAGCAATACCTGCTGTGAAGTGGAGTACATTTCCAGGGATGGACGTGTTGTGTTTATGGCTATATTGCATGGACGTGCCTGTTGGAGTTGCCTGCAGCTTGGGCTGCGCTCACACCAGTCCCAAAAAACTGATTAAGAACGCGGCTTGTTGTAAAGTACAAATTAGGGGTGACTCGATGCATGCCAGCTGTTAAAAAATCTCTTTTCTTTACTGCTTTGTCCCATCTGCTAAGAGACTTCACTTCAAAGGGAAGTCTGGGAGCTGTATCAACGTTTGCATTCTCTCAGAAATTAATGGGAGATGCTGATGCCAACGTTGCCAGAGCAAAGGATGAACAAATACATCCCCCAGTGTGTAACTTAAAAAGTCCCAAAGCTTCTCAGGTGTAAATACACGATGGAGACTGGGCTCCAAATGCTTTGTGCTCTGTTCTGTGTCAAGCCAGGTGTCCATACCCACCCGGGGCGACCAGCAGCTCTTCCCATGGACCAGCTCCTCGCTGCCCGGAGGCACTGGTAATTACAGCCCTGAAAGCCTGTCCTTTCGCTGAACCGCTGCCTTTAGCGTGCCTCAGGTTATGACTTGGCTGATGGGCATCCGTGTGATCAAACCGCCTTCTCCGTCCTCCCTCCCCCTCTTCTTTGATGAAGCCTCAATTGAATCATTATCATTATTGGAGCCCAAATTGAGAGGCTCAGCCCTGCCTTCCCTTTCATTTCCCAGTTACACCTGGTGTCCCAAAACCCTCAGAAACAGCTGCGGATGATTTTTCATCTACCAAAATAAACCCCTCAGAACTGGAATAGGAAGCCAAACAAGCTTCCTTCTGGATGATGAGAAAAATATGGTGAGCAGGGCCTCGGTTTGCGTTTCATGAGCACGTGAGGCAGCTCCTGTGCAGCAGGATGGCAGTTTCTGGCAAAAAAGGAAGTGTTTTCATTGCAGTTCGACCTATTGCTCCTGGATATCTGTCTTCCGTTGGGAAGGCAAAGTTGTACAGAGAGCACTTTGGTCCTGTGTGCAGGTTTGGTGGGAAAACCCCTTCGATGGCATCTCCAGGGCACTTCCTGGCTCATGGAGCCAGAGAGGAGCTGCCCTGCAGAAAGGCAATGCAAAGCAGGTTGCTGCCCTCAACGGCCCCGGAATCGGACCCTCCATCCCTCTGTTCACAGAGGGTCCAGCAAAAGCACCTGTTGTTAAATCTACCTGGCTCAAAAGGTAAGGTATGGAGAGAGAGGAAATCACTTCATCCAGCGAGTTTATTCTTTACGATCATGCTTATCTAGAAGCTACCAGGCGGCAAAACCCCTCATGACTCCCTGTTATCATGCCCACGCTCACAGGCTTCTCCTTGGCGGCCAAGCTGGGGTCAAGCTCACCTTTACATGGCTCTGTTACGTGGTTCTCGGAAAAGCTGGAACCGAGACTCTCAACAAAGCACGTTTAATTGGTTTCCCAACTCGGAGCAAACACAAAAGACAATGTATTTACAAGAGCATAAAGGTTTAAACATATTTACCCTGAATGGGAAAAAGCAAAGACAATTAAGATCTTAGAGGAGCTGCAATCTGTATGCACAGGAGATGGCCAGGGGAGGTTCAGAGAGTGCGTCGCTCCATGTCGGCAGGTGCTGCGGGTGTTGGTGAAAACAAGAAAAGTCAGAAACGGCCTTGGTTTTGGCAATTGCTAGTTCCATAGTGCCGTATTTCGCCATTCCTGGGGAATTCAAGTAGAAGGGTGGCTTGGAAAACATATAATGCAATGTTAGAACAGGAAGGTGAAACTACATGGGGGTTTGCAAGTCACCTGAGGCTGAAGAGCCAGCCATGCAGTTTGGAAAGCTGGTTTTCCGGAGAGATTGGCTGGTGACAGGGAACTCAGATAAAGCAAAGTATGAGCAAAACTACTCAAAACTCGGTAATTAGTTCTTGAGAAAGCATAGTGCAGAAGCAAAGGTCACTGCAATGCAGAACAGAGGTATGGGGGGGAGAATGGCCAAGCACTACTGGGAGATAACACTTCTGGTGTCATCCCAGAGAGCTCAGTTCAAGGCTCTGCAGTTGTTATAGCAGCGCTGTTGCCTTCTTGTAGTCAAGTTTGATGTCAAGAAACTCTGCTCAAGAGATTGATCTAATGAGTCACATCATATCAGTCTAAAGTGACACTCTCTGCGAAACCAAAGTAAGGGTCATGCCAGGTTGTCTCCGGATCAGCCCAAGCGCTCCTCAACAGCGTTGCTGCACCTCCTTTGCAAAACCCCGACAGGTTGGGGCCATTTCTGTTGGGAAGGATGGATAACTGATTAGAAAAGCCATTAATTCCACTTCTTTACTGGATATGTTTGAGCACACATAAAAAAACAAGACAAAACACCATTTTCTTGACATTGTCAAGTTTACTTTGCGTCTTCTAATACTTCTATATTATCCTGCCACAAGTTGGTACCTCCTGATGTGTAATTATTAACTGAAGGGTAGGAGCGGTCTGCCCGGAAGAAGTAAAACTCGGCAAGTAGTGCTGGGCGCTGCTATTTCATCATCAATATTTATTTACATAGTTTTTGAGGACAGCAGTTACTTTTTTCTTTAGTTGTTTTACAAGGTACAAAAGAGATCATAAATTAACAAATAATATATAGGAGCGGACTGTCCAGCTTTGACAAGACTGAGGAAACACAAGTTTTCCTCCATAATAACTGCAGACGTTTTGCAGCGTGCTTCAAGAAAGCGACGCATGCCTCGCAAAGGTTGAGCTCTGCCTCCTGCTACTCGAGGAACATCGCTACCACCCTAAAACAGCGGCTCTGGGTATACGAAATGCTGTTTGCGTCACAGAAAGTGACTAAGGTGCAGTCACGGGGAGTCACACAAGAGTCCCTGCCCCAAAGAGCCCATGGTCTGAAGGACATGGTAGATCATCCAGTGGCTTCAGGGAGTCCCCCTGGCCACCTGGGCTGTTTCCTCCGTTACTTCCATTACAAGACCAGCTCCCTTCTACTGAGCGTAAAATGTCCATGGCAAATAAACCCTGAGCATCTGGGTTTCTTTTCATTTCAGTATGGATCAGGAATAACTTAATCCGGAGCGTTTAACCAGAGTAGAGCAGCCTAGGTGGGACAAGTGCCTGGACCAATCCTTCCCTGTGTCCGATGAGAGCCAGAAGTAGAGTTTGAGCACTTGGGGGTAGGCAAAGCCAGCTCTTCACCAGCTCCACCACAGCCATTTTCAAAGTCTAGCAAGCCATGGCCTCATCACAAATGCACACACACAAAAAAGAGAAGGAGCCATGTTAGGAACGTCCTTTACCACGTACAGAAGTCAGGTCCGGGCTGGTTAGTGACCTGTACATCTCATGGCTGCAGATGTGTGGGACCCTATATCCTGCATTTCTCTTTCTACGCCCAGCACAGGAGGAACTGCTGCTGGTTAGACTCAGTGACCAGAGAAAGGCAAAGAGAGAAAAAGTCCTCAAACCACCCTTGAGATACTACGGCTGCAAGAAAGAGATACGGAAAGGAGCCGCGGGGGGGCCTTGCCTGGAACGACGCCGGTAGGAGAGCTTCATCTTTTCCCACCGTCACCTTCAGGATCAAAACCTGCCTTTTGCTGTTCTTGAAGGTCTCCTGCGATGACACATGACCTATCAGCACCTTTAATGAAAAGCCCAGCTGCTAAAAGCTGATTTTTAAGAGTACAAAGAGGTTTTAGACTTCCATTAAATAGAGAAACAGACCCTTATTTAAAAATTGGAAAAAAAAAAAATCAAACGCTGGAGTTGACAAAAATATCCTTCACCTCATAAACAAAGGAAGCAGTTGAATTTTCACACAGGCTGGGATGAGAGATTTTGCAATACCTAATCCAGAAGAAGGTATTTCATTTCCTCCTAATTTCAGTAGCTGCTGCAGGCACTAAAGCATTTTTCAGTGGCCAGATGAATCCGATTCAGAAATACTTTGAGCGCACGCATCAGCGCAGCACTCCTCCACCCCCAGAAGCGGCTGCATTGCAGGAGCTTCAGAAGATGCACGTCCATCTTCAGTGCAGGGGCTCACTAACTACTCGTGGGCAGATTTACTTCATGAGAAACAGGGCTCGAGCACGAAGAGCCGTGGTACCCGGCACTGTATGCACAATAATGGGAGCTGGACAGCAGGTATCTGCACCGGGGCTGTGTGCAGGACCTGCCTTTCCAGGTGATGAACTTGCAGTAGCTGCACAGCACCAAGAATGGATTTTGCAATAACTGCAAGCAGCGTTTTCATTCGGATCACAGTGAATTGCTGCAGCTTATAACAGTTTCCTCCTGCTACTGAGACCAAAGATCCATTAAGGCTGAGTGCGTTTCTCTGTCCTTCACCAGCTCCGGCTGGTAAGGCAGCATTTGCTGGAAGGAAGAAAAAGTAATTTTGCAGTGCTGCTACCTGAGCTGTCTTAGAAAGTCCCAGCCAGCCAGGCCTCCTACGGCGGTGCTGGGAAAAGACAGCTCTCATTTTCTACAAGCCCTTGATCTGCGTTTTCCGCAAGGAAACTGCACGCGATCGCCGTGGCTTCGTGAGCCAGCACGTGGAGAGGCACATCAGGGGCTGGCTTCCTCG
Organism: Pelecanus crispus; assembly: GCF_030463565.1. Lineage (NCBI taxonomy): Eukaryota > Metazoa > Chordata > Aves > Pelecaniformes > Pelecanidae > Pelecanus > Pelecanus crispus. The sequence continues at coordinate 1,971,565 of NC_134653.1, read as the reverse complement.
GGCACTTTCGTTCTCCTCTCTGCTCCGTGCCTGTTTCTGCTTTCCTCTGCCACCCTCCCAGCTCAGCGTGAGTCCCACTCCCTTTAATCTGCAATCTCCTGCGATGGACTCGTGCCCGGGGCATCCTGGTTATTGCTCCCGTGCAGGAGACCGGGGCTCAGGACACGGTGGTCCCGTGCCCCCTGGTCACTGACAGCGTGGCCACAGACAGACAGACGGTATAAAAACCACAGCATCACATCAAACTCCCTCAAACCTCACACCAGCCAGCTGAGAGGGGTGAAGGCAACAGAGCAAATTTTCCTTGAAATGCCCTTGGGATCCAGCCGCCCAGCCCAGGGAGAAAGCAGCCTTTCGCAGGAGGTTTGCTTACCGCCTGGGGCACGACAGACAGGCCCCAGTTTACCAAGCACTTGTTGCAACAATTTCATAGCTCCTTTGTAAAAGTGGCATGCTTTTCTAAGGCTGTGCAAAGGACAAAAGCGTGATTCAAGAAGAAAACTTCCAGGAAGGATGAGAATGTAACTTAAGCTGCTGCAAGAGAAACTTTCCTGCATCATTTCCTAGAGAAAAGAAAAAAAAAAAAAAAAGGTGTTTGATGAGCGCATTGTGTGTCACAAGGCCGACGCAGCGTGTGTACATGCTGGGACCTGGCTATGGGATGTGAAGGCAGATGGAAGGCAGGGTTGAGTTTCCAAGGGGTTGAGTTTCCAAGGGGTTTCAAGCCTCGAGGAGGAGCCACACGCTCCGAAATCCCTCGGGGGAAAATCCCAGCAACGCAACCTGTACGGCCGACGGCAAGCAAAGGAAGCACCAGTGAACGTGTAGAAATACTGTTTTCACTTGAGCAAAATCTATTCATACTCCATGCTAAATATAGTACTGTCTGATCAGAGACAAGACTGTTGTATTCCTCCCAGATTAGTCAGAGAAATGCTCATCCTATTCTCACCCTTTCCTCATTCCCCACTGCCATCGATATGCAAAGCGCCTTATCTCTCCCGGGCTTTTGACCCGCGCTGGTAGCTTACGTTAAAAGTTCACCTTTTTTCAGAGCGAAGACAAGTTCTTTGTGTTCCTTGCCCCCTTCAGAAAACAGGGAAAACAATATTTAATCTTCACGCAAAAGCCTGGTAGGAAGAAGAGTAATGTGGAAGGAGAACCGTTGTTTCATTAATGTTTAATTCTTAACGATCCAACACATTCTCACAGCAATTGTTATCTGAGAAAAATCTCCTCCTCCACCACTGATTGAGACTTACTATTGTCCGCATCCTTTGACCTAGTTCTAGAAAAAGGAATCACGCCAAAATTGGGGAGAGCTGCTTAGGGATGAGGAAGAAGATAGAAGCCACGAGGTGTACCTGTCCTGCACGGGCCAAGTGATTTTAAGAGCACAGCTCTCATAACAGCAGGGTCATTCATTTTTAGGAGACAAAAATGGGAGTGTCTGATAAGGAAGGACCCTCAAAATCCGCATGGGAAACAGCATGCTACAACGTTTTTTAATGAACTTTTTATGAACTTTTTTTAATAAACTTCAAATAGCATCTTCTTACGAAAACAAAGGGTGCTCCTATCGTGCCGTTGGTTCTGCCGCAGCAGCCCCTGTCCACGCTGGAGCCCACCCTGAACTCTGCTGGCGTTCCCAGAGGGCCGCCGGGCCGGTCTCCTTTCGCAAAGCCAAGAGGAACAGGAGCTGCTTGCTGAAGATTTTGTGCTTTATTTCTCAAGAGCTCAAAAGGAAAAGCCCAATTTTGCTGTGTTTGTGCTCAGAACGCATTAAGTGATTCCACGGATGCTCGGAGAGAGCCTGGGATGTAGGAGACAGACTGGAGCAAGACACAAGCATCAGAGGACTGGCTGTACCAACTTGCAGAAAATTGTTTTTCTCCCTATCCCTGCCGCTGCAAATATATACACCGCTCCTGAATTCCCATTTTAATCAGCAAGAAGTTCCACATGTAAAAGCGGCACAAACTTTAAAATAACGTCCTGCAGTCTCTGGGCATGCACCCCCAGATGGGAGCAAGGCAGAGTCTTGGTACACTCTGTGCAAAGTCTCACGCCTCAGACTTTTGAAGAGGTTTTAATAATTCTGGGAGGATCTGAGCTGAGAACCCATTTGCTGGCAGTGAAGTGTGTCAGCGTGGCAGCAGGCTCCGTCCTGACAATGGGGAGATAAATTCAGGCCTTGGGAAATTTTGCAGGTGATGCGTTTCTTGTATACAAACAGAACTGTTCAATGTGATTCGCTCTACCTGGAAATATACATTATTTTTTTTCTGCTGCTGTTTCCTAGTTGACAGTAATTACATAAACAATTGCATGACTAATTCCTGATGCTGGCTTTGTAACTGGTTGGACCTTAGGCTCACATCCTTACATGTAAATACAAGTCAGCTTCCTGCTGGTGTATTCCCCTGGAGAGGGCAACAGTTATATTCGGCTGGGACTATCTACCAAACCATCACAAAAAAACATGGTAAGAATCCTGAGACGTACAGGGTAAATTTTTTCCAAAGAACTTTAAATAAATTATTGAAGAGTCAGTGGTGTTTAGGTTCCCAAATGAAGCAGAAGGCTCTGAGAAAATTATTCCTTGTTCTCTGGTCAAAATCTAACTTTTTATTGCAGTAATGGAGGAAAACAGACGCCAGCAGGCAGTCCGGGCTCCCTGGCTCTGCGGGCTGTTACATTTCCATACAATCCTGTTGCATGCCAGAAAGTGGGCTGTAAGGATAGCAGCCAGAGTTCTGTCCTCTCTGCATTAATTAAGCCAGTTATCTTTGAAAATTAGCAGCCTTTCTGCAGGTACAATCATACCCATACCCAAATGAGCATCCTGCTGGAACCTGGGGCCACACTGCTGGGAAGAGAGCAGCGTGAAGCCTCCTTGGGGTCACCCCGCCTTGGGGTTACCCTTCCTTGGGGTCACCTCTCTTTGGGGTCATCTCTCCTTGGGGTCACCTCTCTTTGGGGTCATCTCTCCTTGGGGTCACCCATCCTTGGGGTCACCCTTCCTTGGAGTCATCTTTCCTTGGGGTCACCTCTCCTTGGGGTCACCTCTCTTTGGGGTCACCTCTCCTTGGGGTCATGCTTCCTTGGGGTCACCCTTCCTTGGAGTCATCTTTCCTTGGGGTCACCTCTCCTTGGGGTCACCTCTCTTTGGGGTCACCTCTCCTTGGGGTCATGCTTCCTTGGGGTCACCCTTCCTTGGAGTCATCTTTCCTTGGGGTCACCTCTCCTTGGGGTCACCGTTCCTTGGTGTCATCTCTCCTTGGGGTCACCCCTCTTTGGGGTCACCTCTCCTTGGGGTCACCTCTCTTTGGGGTCACCTCTCCTTGGGGTCACGCTTCCTTGGGGTCACCCTTCCTTGGAGTCATCTTTCCTTGGGGTCACCTCTCCTTGGGGTCACCCCTCCTTGGGGTCACCTCTCCTTGAGGTCATCTCTCCTTGGGGTCACCTCTCCTTGGGGACACCCCTCCTTGGGGTGTCCCCTCCTTTTCTGAGGAGCTGGATTTAAGCTCAGGCCTTCATCCTCGCCCAAAGCCCACCGTGGCATGCCCGTGCCATGCCTTTTGCCCATCCTGACTTGACTTTCTGGCCGCGGTGCAGCGGGACTCAGAGGGCCAGGGGGGTGTCCGGCCCCAGTTGCCGCCCTCATGCCAGAGAGCGAGTGGAGGGATGCGTATCTGGCCTCAAATACAGGTCATCTCCCGCTGCCAATCTGTTTCGTCTTCCTTCCCCGTGCACACACTGGCACCTGCCAGTTCCCAAGCTCTTGTTTAGCAAGTGCCAAAGATAAGAGCAGAACATTAAACAGCAGTCTTCCTTTGAGAAAGGCAAACACACCCTTTTCATTTTCTCAAGCACAGGTTTTGCTAATGCTTCCTGGTAATTACCGTCATTGCCATCCTGCACACTACCCTATTCCAGTCACAGATTAAGCGGCTGTGAGGAAGAGGCACCTATTCAATAGATTTCAATGAGCCCTCTCTCGCAGACATAAATATTTGAAAAATAGGTGCTTTGTTGGCAGCGCCCATGCCCGGGAGCACTGCAAGGTGCCACTGTCAGCGGGTGCCTGGACCATGCACCAAGGAAGCCCGGGCCGGGCAGCGCGGGATGGAGCTTTGCTCCCTGCCCCGAGAAAGCAGCCGCTCGTAAGAGGGGTCTTTGTTAGGAGCTCGTTTGGTAACGCGCTCTACCACGCCGCTGGCTCCTAAATCACAGTGCTGGAACCAGAGGGCTAGGTGGGAGCATGCACCACGCCGGGCTGCCGGGGCTCACCGCCGGTTCCTTCGGCCCCAGAGCTCTGTCCCCACCAAGCTCGCACGTCGCCCGACTGCTCTGCAGCTTCTCTCTGCCCGGTCTGAGCACCCTCAGGCAGGCTTGGAGCAGACGGGGCAGTGGTGGCGCAGGGATGCGCAGGGATGCTCCGGTGTCACGCAGTCCCGGCGAGGGACAGGCGGCTGAGTGCTGGCACCCATCGGGACCCTCCACGGGGCATCCCCAGGCTCCTGCTGGGAGGATGGGTAACAGAAGGGTTGTCCAAGGGAGAGCTGGAAGGAGGGCTGCCGCATCCTTCCTCTGCTCTGCGCCACGCTCCTTCCTTCGGACGGAATTAATTAGGCTCTGTGCTTGGATTCATAGAATCATGGAATGCTTTGGGTGGGAAGGGACTTTTAGAGCCCACCCAGCCCAGCCCCTGCAGTGCCAGGGACAGCTTTAACCAGAGCAGGGTGCTCAGAGCCCCGTCCAGCCTGGCCCGGGATGTTTCCAGGGATGGGGCCTCCACCGCCTCTCTGGGCAACCTGTGCCAGTGCTTCACCACCCTCATTGTAAAAAATTTCTCCTTATATCCAGTCTAAATCTATTCTTCTGTAGTTTAAATCCATTATTCCTTTAGAGACAGTAAAGTGGATTGCCTTGCTCTGATTTGAATCTGAGCATCTCTCCATTTTTTTCCTCGCCTGCGTTGAAACAAGATGATGCGGGCTGTGAGGGCAAATAGAGAAAATTGGGAGCACCTTTTCCTAAAGAGCCAGCTCCGCTCTTAAAGCCCACCAGAAAAGGGGCAGGGGGAGCAACGGTGAGCACAAATCCCTCTCTAAGCAACAGCTTCTTTCCAGGTTTAAATAAAAAATAAAATAAAATATTAAATTTATTAAATCCTTTTAAATAAAAATAAAATGCTTATATTTTAACTAACTGAATAGATGAAATCACTAACGAGGAAGCAAACAGACTGTTAACTGCCAAACAAGGAGATTGTTTTGACATAGAAACATCTCTGCAACTATTTAATTGCTTGGAGGCTGAGCAATAAAGCGCTGTAGGAAATTCCCCGCATCTCTCTTCCAGATACCAGCATACCTTTTTTCCTGAATTAAAGAAAAAGAATGAGGTCATCAACATAATTTAAATATTTATTGGTGGATAAGGAAAACAAACATAAAGAATGTCTTTTCCTCTAGTTGATCTTTCCTTTGCGTGTGAAATTTAGATATATAGTTGTCTATAACTTTAGACAAAGCCATTTCAGTAGTTCCTATCAGTTACTCATGTCTCTTCTTCCTCCCTCACAAATATCAGCAAATAAGTGTTCTCACAAAATTGCAAATTTAAAAAAAAAAAAAAAAATTGAGCGCTGGTAAATAGGAGGCCCAAAGATGGAGATCCAGATCACCAACTCGGTGCCACGCAGACCAGGAAACAGATCAGCCATTTTCATGTAAAGCACACCAAGTTTTGAAATCTTTTTGAAGGCAAGTCTTTGAAACATTTCTCTAAAATGATGCATTACCTACTAAACGTTTTACACCATGCTGTGTTAAACATATGAGAGGGTAACAGCCGAAAATGAGCGGTAGTTTTCCAGCAACTTCCACACAAATTGCATCTTTGCAGAAGTGGTGGCACAACAGCACTTAACATCAGGCAAAAGACTCAAGGTGCATTTCAAGTAGGCTAAAAACAGCCTGGAAGGAATAGGAGGTGGAGAAGTACAGCTGTTTGTAGGGGCAGGAGCTGCTAAGGAGAAGGCTCCCAGGCCACGACTGCCTGAAGGGGCAAGAAAAGGGCTGGTGCTGCCTGGAGGGGAAGAGAAGGAGGGAGGGGAGGCAAAAACCTGGCCCAGCCAGCCAATACAAGATTTCTGAAGATGGTATTTTGGTCCACCTGCATCCCGGCCATACATTTATTTGCATTAAACAAAACAACCATATTTTTCACTTGACCTGCAGGACATGAAAAGGTGACAAGTGGAAGTGGATACAAAATTCACGTTCTAGAGTGCATTGTCCGCAGTGGGAGACTTATCCTGTGGCCTCAAAACCTCTAGCGTCAAGCCAAAAAAGAAGGAGAAGAGCAAGGCTGCGCCGCCCTCTGACTTTTCGTCCTCTGAAGCCCCGTCAAGAACTTCCCAAGGCCGCTGTGTCTCGGAGCCGGGCTGCGGGGTGCACTTCAGGTGGTCACACCTGCCAGACTACGGGATGAATTGGCCAAAAGCTTTATCTGTACTTTTAGCCCAGTGCCAATTGACCTTTCCAAGGGGTGAGAGACCCAGCTCTGAAGCCGATGCCGTGCTGGACCATCGCCCAGGAGCTGGGTCACTGTCCTCCTCATGTGCTCGCAAGCCTGTGGCTCAACAGGAGTAGAAGGAAAGCTGCTGAATGTCCACTCGAGACCGAAGAGCTGGGGCAAGTCTTGAGCTCTCCTTCGCCCCCGAGCAGCCCCGCCGCTCCCCGCCACAGGCAAGGGCTCGCTTCTTCAACATACCTGCCCTTGAGTAAGACGTGGAAACGCTCGCAGAAAGAGGTAAGTAAATCCTTCCTCAATATAGTTTTACAAGCATGTGATAGGTGTTGAAGCATGTAAAATTTGATACGGGCGTGTTCTGCTACAGGTGCATGAGTTGGAAATGAGTTACCCATTTGTTTCTTCTTTAAATCACACTGCTGACTCTATCCCTGTGCTGGAGATAACGCTGAGGTGGCCTTCACCACCGCCGGCACGTAGGAGAGTGGCTCCGTGCCATGACCTCTGCCACACACAGTGTGTGTGTGTGTGTGTGTGTATATATATATATATATATATGAGGTTGTAGTGAGGTGGGTGTTGGTCTCTTCTCCCAAGGAACAAGCAATAGGACAAGAGGAAATGGCCTCAGGTTGTGTCAGGGAGGTTTAGATTGGATATTAGGAAGAATTTCTTCCTAAGAAAGAGCGGTCAAGCATTGGAACAGGCTGCCCAGAGAGGTGGGGGAGTCCCCACCCCTGGAGGGGTTCAAAAAACGGGCAGAGGTGGCACTTGGGGACATGGTTTAGTGGGCATGGTGGGGTTGGCTTGATGGTTGGACTGATGATCTTAGAGATCCTTTCCAACTTTAGCGATTCCCAGTTTTACTTTCATTAAAAAATAATCCAGCCAGCAAGCCAGGAAACATGAACTTATTACTCTACCCATAGTTAGTTTAGTGGTGGACTTGGTAGTGTTAGGTTAATGGTTGGACTGGATGATCTTAAAGGGCTTTTCCAACCTAAATGATTCTATGATTATATAGATATATATGTATATATATACAGATGCGAGGTGGACAAGGACTGGCGGGAGGCTCATGTCACTGTACTGTGTGAAGGAAAACCCTCCGTGTTCTCTTCAAACCCAAGATTCAAGCCCAGAGCCTGCTGCTGTGTTGGCAAAAACCAACAGAAACGTGCACTTCTCTGTGTGGCGTTTAGCGGCAAATGCCCGGGCCGAGCCTCCTCACCCAGGCCCGGGAAAAGCCCCGTCCCTCGGGCCAGCGCCCGGCCGGGGATACAGCGAGGTCCCCCCGAGGCCCCGGCCCCCGCTCCCGCCTGAGGGAGAGCGGGGACGATTCAAATGGCGGCCTCCCGCGGCGGCCGCGCCGGCCCGTGGTGCACCGCGGCGCCAAGATGGCGGCGCCCAGCGAGGGCCGGCCGGGACGCGGCGCATCGCCGTTCCCGGGCACCGAGAGCGGCCCCTTCGCCTTCCCCTTCGCCGTCCCGCACGGCGCCGCGGGCTCCGGGGCGGAGGAGCCGTCCAGGAAGCCGTGCCGAGCCTGCACGGATTTCAAGAGCTGGCTCCGGGAGCAGAGGAAGCGGGCGGCCCCGGGCGGCGGGGTGAGGCGGCGGCTTTCCCGTGGCGGCGGGAGCCTCCCCCGGCACCCCCGGGGGGCTGTCGAACCTCCAGCCCCCGCAGAGCTGTGAAGTGGGCCTCTGTCCTGCCCCCCCAAGCGCGGTGGGGCTGTGTGTCCCCTCCTCGGGGTGTGAAGGGGCCAGGGGCAGGGTTTCCCCCTCTGTGGGGGTGTGGATGGGGCCTCCATCTTCTCCCCAGCCGGTGTGAAGCGGGGCTCGGCCGTCGTCCCCCGCTGAGGGTGCGAAGGGCCTGACCCCGCCATCTCCTCCCACCTGAGAGCAAAGGGGCTGTTTCCCTGCCAAGCACCATCGTCCCCTCACAACCCTCTCTCCCACTCCAGGACCCGGTGGTTGTGGAGGAGAAAGAACCGCCGCCGGACTGTCCCCTGGACAGCGAGCAGCTGGGCCGCAACACCTGGGCGTTCCTGCACACCATGGCAGCGTACTACCCGGACCGCCCCACCAGCACCCAGCAGAAGGAGATGAGGGACTTCATCAACCTCTTCTCCAAGTTTTACCCCTGCGAGCACTGTGCTGAGGATCTGAGGGAAAGGTGAGTTGCTTCATCCTTTGGGTTTTTTTGGTGCTGAAGGGGCTAGCCTGAAATGCTGGGCTGCAGCAGCTATTTGCATATCGGCAGCTCTTCTCGCACTTGGGGTTCGTAGCTACCTGAACTGGTTTCTTCCATTATTGCATCAATCAGAGATACACTTACTCAGAAAACAAATACCTTTTCTCTTGCTGTTAGGTTGTGTGTTGCCTCCAAGCCCTCCCTGAGGCGATTTCGGGATTTTTCTGGTTCAAACTGGACTTGCGTTCTGTTGTGGAATTAGACTAGGACTTGAAATAATTTGGCTTTCAGGAGGCAAGTGGTGTTCTTCTCCAGAAAATCCCCTTTATTGGCAACCTCAGCAGTGGAGGCAAAGACCAAAATGGGTTGTGATGTTTGATAAAGTTTTCTGTTCCTGTTACTGTCAACTTGTTTCTTCAAAGTTTCAACTCCTCTTTTCTGGATGATGAAACCTAATTCTTGACTTAGCAGGCATCACGTGGCAGAACAACTGCTCAGTATTTTTCATTTATTATTCTACTTTTTCTTTCTTTAATTGGTGTTTTGATGAACTCAAGTACTTACTGCTTTTTATCATAGATAAGCTGTTTGACTCCTGCGTCTTTTCCAGTTGACAAGACTAGGCACTGAATGAAACCAAGCCACTTGCAGCCATCAGTATTTTATAGTGGAGGTTTGGCCTCTGATAATTACTGATGTCTGTGCGCTCTTGTCTGGGCTCTTTTTGGGACTCATCTTGCAATAGCAGGAAAGGCGACTCTGGCTGGCTGCGTGCTATGTGCCTGCTTTGGGTATTGAAGGTGGTGACTGTAAAGAAGTAACATTTGTTTCCTCTTCTCTGCAGATTACGTACAAATCAGCCTGATACAAGCAACAGAAATAACTTCTCCCAGTGGTTATGTCTTCTTCATAATGAAGTGAACAGGAAACTGGGGAAATCTGAATTTGACTGCTCTCGTGTGGATGAGCGCTGGCGAGATGGTTGGAAAGACGGTAGTTGTGATTAATCAGTCGAGACTGCTTTGGAAATCTAACAGACCGATGCAGTCTGGTGTCGAGTTGCTACAGGGAGATGTGTGCGTCAATAACGGTGTGTTTGCGTGCTTGTGTGTGTGATTGATATGGCTTGTGGAAATAAAGGTAAACCTAGAAGTAAGTTTGAAAATCTTATCCTAATAGTATTTTGATAAATGATTACATAAATGTATTACCTGAGGGACTGAGGCCTTACATTTGACACAGGAATTGCGAGAAACCTGTGGAATTAAGTCACTGACAAACTCGTGGAGACTTTCATTATGACGTTTCCTTATTTTAGGGGCATTTGCTTATTTCTGTGACTAGAATTCCTTTTCCCTGAACACAGTTGTGAAGGCTGCCCTGTGGCATTTTATGTTTATCTGCAGGCGCTATCCTGATGTTTTAGAAAATGCCTCTGATTAATTGTAATTTTCAATGAAAAATCCTATCCCAGCCAAAACCAGGACACTGTTGTTCTGATAGAGAAAACTCATGCTGTGTTTTGTGCCAAGTCTGTACCCCTGGATCTCTCTTTCCAAGATCTCCAATGCTTTTTGTTAAACTTGGATCCAGTTCCTTTGATAAAAGGCCTGAAGGCAGGTACATTTAATTTAAATACTGAAATCACGGAGTCCAGATTTCTCATTTTATTTTTGTATTTCAACTTATCATGTAAGAGGACGTTGTAGAAAGGGAAACTAAAGCAGGACCAAAAAAACCCTCATCTGATGAATGGAATGAAGTTTCAGCTGGGTGAAATTCAAACGTCTTAAATTGATTGCTAATTTTCTTTGGATCCCGAAGCGGTATGATGATGAGTTCTACTGAACTACTTATTCTTAAAGCAGATAACCTCTTCATCTCTGCTGTGAACTTTTGTCAGTCGTGAAAATAGCTCAAGACTGATAGCTGTAATGAAGCATATCCAGCTTTGTTTAGCATACAGTATTTCTGAGATGTCACTTGTGCTTTGAAATTCTTGATTAGTACTTGCTGACCTGGTTGATATTCTGGTATTATGCCCTAGCTAAAAATCTCTCTAGAACAAAGCCCCCTGCAGTATTTGAGTCCTGCTTAAGACTGTGATGTCAGCTTTCCATAGTATTTATTGCACAGGGGACTCAAAGGAGTCCCTAGGGTAGATTCCCTCTGTAGAAACTGGTCAGGATCCATGCTATGTGTGTTTTTCCTAGGTCAGCTATACTGCATCAGTGTATTGATACGTAAATGTGAATTTCACATTCAAGTGAAATAACAGCATAAATGATTTACACCACAGTGCATATAAACACATGTGTCTCTATAAAAAGAGACAGCTTACCAAAAAAAAAAAAAAAGTCAAAATAATTTCAAGTTCTTAAAATAGATAGTGATATCATCCCCTTATTGCATTTCTGGCTCTGAAAAGTTTGCAGGAGTTTGCACAAGCCATGACAATAGTAGGCTTTTTCCTTCTGTACTTCCTGCTGAGGTTTTCTTGTGCGTTTTAGTGAGCTTCCTTATTTCATGCACTACAGTACACTTGTAAATTTACTCTTGCTGATAAGAGTGTCACAGGGAAATACTAATGGTACTTTTATAATAGTATTACAGTGATGACAGCTCATATCTAAGAACTTTGATCTTCAAACCTGTGTGCACGGGGCTCTTTAGTGTTCAGAAAAGCAGTAAGAACTTTGGAAATGAATTTTAGTGTTTTATGGTATATTCAATTTCTTTCAAGTTGGACCTGTTAAAACAATATGAGACAAATTTTATGGACTGGTTATTCTTGATGTCTTCTATGTGATAACGTTTCTAACCACAAACCTAATGAAAGTGATTATAAGATATTTTATGAAGTATGCAATCTGACTTATGACTTGAAGGTATCGTTCGGGTTATTAAAAGTACTCAGAAAATTTGCCTAGTAGCATGTTGAGGTTCTTAGAACAAATAAATTCTAGCCCTTGGTTTTTGTCTTTTTAGAATTAAGCTCAGTCCCCCAAACAAAGCACATTGGTATCCGCTAGTGGGGAGAGGACCAAGAAAAAGGCTGCAGCCCCCCTCCCTTTTGTCAGGCATGGCCTAAATTTCCCAGTTCTGTCAGGACAGTTTTAGCAGCTGGGGCTGTGGACAGGCGCTTTCTTCCAGACTTGGTTGTACTAAAGGAGGAATTTACTGTTCTTCCTTTCCAATCTGCCCTCGACTATTCTCAGTGACAATTTCATCGCCCATGGAGCAGATGATGAGATTTCTTTGCTTCAGCGTAAATGAGCAGGTTGGTAAACACCTGTCTCGGCCTTTTTCATCTTAATACTGAAAATGGGCCGGGTGGGTGAGTTGCACTTGCTTATGCAAGCGCCCTTGATCTCTGCAGCTGAGTCCTAGGACTGCCGCTGTCTTGCGCTGGCAAGCGGTTGGTGATCGGAAGGTGCGGGCAACCTTCCGTCATCCTGCAGCATCTGTCCACATTGTAAGAGCGTGGAGAGGAAAATAAACGTGTATCCCGCTCAAAATCAAGGGGAGCAGCTGCGGCAACGCATTTTTTTGTCACCTTGTGTTGTTCAAGGAGGTGGTAGTGGTGTGCAGAAGCAATGGCCCCTTCTGCCAGCATGGACTGTTCTGCTGTCCCGGCAGCGGTGCAGGGGTAGGGAAAGAGCCTTAAAGCTGAAGCCAGCGTCTTTAGCGAATGCTTCCTAATAATGAGGCCGCCAGTTGCGGCTGCTAGGATGTTATTAGGGCAGTTTGTAACTTTGCTAAGTCACCATTTGGTAAAATACATGCTTGCACTCTGTTCTGTCATGTGTATGGCTTTGCAGAAGAGCTTTGACTTAGATGTTTCTCAGGCATATCATCATCTCTGTGGACTTGACTGTGCGGGGAGGGGGGGATTTTTTTTGCTGCTCGTTTGTACCACATCTTGAGTTTTAATCTTATGTAAGGAATTTCTGTTGAAGAGACTTGTATTTGTGTACAGAAAATTGTGAATTCCTCTCTAAATGCACTTAATTAAATCTAATTTTAAAAATATCTATATTCACATTATATTTCCTGTTGATGTGAAAATAATAAAGCAACTGAGTTCATTCCTGGCTTCCCTACTGCATGAGACCTTAGGAAAAGGCGTCATGTTGTGGCGGTGTGTCTAACCTTCTGCATGCCAGTGTATTGCCATCTGAGCTTGATTGCTCAGCTGAGGTTACGTGATTCTCTCTGTGTGTTGATCAGACAAGGTGGGGCTGCAACCCTGTTGTGCTGCTGAATTGACACAATTCTCTGTGGGCCAAGAAGCTACAGAATCGCAGTGATTTTGTACAGCAGGGCCTTGCCCATCAGATCAGAGTTTGGCTTTATGTGGGGACCAGTGGGATTTTTTTATGGGGTTCCAGTGGTTTTCTCGTATATGTGTCTGACAGCATTAAGGGTAGCGTTACAGTTGGGAGGAGCTCCAACGTTGCTGAATCTGAGCAGGATGGCAGAGGAGGGTGTTACCTACTGAAGGGCAATGTTTGTTAACTGCGTATTCACTGCACAACCATGCACATCCCATCGCATTTACCAGAAAGGGGAAGCTGCTTCTGATCGATACGAGGAGCCCTTGCAAGACAAAGCACAGTCAGGTGCTGCCTAAGGAGCTTGTGGGACCTTCCTCAAGATTTGCTCCTGTGTAAGAGGCTCCTGGCTAACCTTTCAGCTTCACAAAGGACTTACTGTTTTCATGGACCGGTTTGCATTCACAGCTGTAATTTTTTTTTTCTTCTTTTTTTTTCCCCAGAAAGCAAAGAGCAGGGAGTCACGAGGGAATTGTCTGCTTCATGAATGGGAGGCAGACTTGCTTAAGCAAGTAACAAGCGTAGATGTTGGTGGAAGCACCACTATGCCTTTAACATTTTTCCAGGGATTAGCTGTTCCTTTGCAGTGTGTTGGGTGTATGGATTCTCCTGTTTACAGTGAGATTCCCAAGAGTGGCTTTGTTTGCATGTGTCTTTTGCTCCAGCCTGTTACAGGCAGTGTGTGATATTTCTTCCTGTTGGAGTTTTACAGGCTTGGAGAAGATAGGGTTTAGAGTTTGCTTTGGTGTTTTTCATTTTTTCACCCCTTCCTATCAGCATTGATTCCCCCACCCCCCAATTCCTGGAGTGGCTGTTCAGGTTTTTTGTCTGAACGATGGAGAGGAGCTGTTCAGTATTTTGTGTAGTCAGGAATAAACACTTCAGTAGAAACTGCCAGCAAGGTGGTGTGAAGTCAGCACTTGATTTTTGTAGGCTAATAGGAAATACAATAAAGCAAGTAAAGCAAAACCACAGCTAATAGCATGTAGGCAAATGGGCAGTTAGAATGTAGAGGACTGTCTGAGGGGACGGGGCTCAGCGTGGTCACCTGGAGCACTGAGCTGCATTGGCAAGTCCCGCGGGGAAGTGTACACGAACAACATACGATGCTTCTGAGCTGGCTGACACAGCCCGTTCAGGTGTGTCTGCACCGACGCACAATTAATTCACAGTTGAGGGAGCTGAGAGGTGGTGGTAGCTGGCGTGCAGCATGCATCTACTGCACATCGGAAAACTCGCCACAACTCGCAAAACTTCGGAACAAAGGTTGGTTCCTACCAACTAAGGATAAATGGGTCTCAGCGTCCTTATCTGCACTGATGCTGGGATATCTGTTATTGCTGTCAGTTCATGTTTGTAATTATTCTTAATGTTTCTGGAAGTAAAGTCTAACAAGCAGCACTAGCATTTGCCAAGCTTTGAAACTGTTCAGTTCCCCTTGGCATGTGACAATCCTGTCTGCGCATACTGGGCTAGTGAAGGGTGACTAATACAGCCCGGAAAGTTAGGCTGGCATTTCATAGAATCATAGAATCGTTTAGGTTGGGAAAGCCCTTTAAGATCATCCAGTCCAACCATTAACCTACACTACCAAGCCCACACTAAACCAATTAAGGGTAGACTAGACTAAACCATGTCCCCAAGTGCCACCTCTGCCCATTTTTTGAACCCGTCCAGGGATGGTGACTCCACCACCTCTCTGGGCAGCCTGTTCCAATGCTTGACTACCCTTTCCGTGAAGAAATTTTTCCTAATATCCAACCTAAACCTCCCCTGGTGCAGCTTGAGGCCATTTCCTCTTGTCCTATTGCTATTTGGGAGAAGAGACCAACACCCACCTCACTACAACCTCCTTTGGTTTGGGCTCGCAGCATCTGGCACGGTTGAGCCCTTAGACGGTGGTCCTGGCACCCAGGCCTGCCGAGTTCTGCCCCCGCTGCCCGTGACCTCGCTGCGTTGCTTCCTGCGGAAAGGTGTCCCGTGCTTCCTTGCGTCGTGCTAGTGCAGGCTGTTGGTTTTCCTTCCGAGCACTCCTAATCTTGAAGGCTCTTCCTGGTGCCAGGTTTTCCCTCCCGTATGTCACATGCCGTCATGCTGCTTGGCTTCTGTTGCCTGTTACTGCAATGGGCTTCGCAGGGGTGAAACTGGGGGGAAAATTTCCTTTGCATCTTAACCAAGCAAACAGTAGAGGGCAACAAAGCATGTATTTCGTTGACTTGCCTGTCTCATTCTCTGGAATAGCAGGCTGCTCTGGATATCGAGTGTTTTACCTCATGCTAGTCCTTTTCCTATGGTTTTGGGAGGGGATTTTGGTGACTTGAGTTGCTTTTCAAACTAGTGTGCAACACCTTTTGTATAATTACCTCCATGAGGGATGTGTTATTTCTCCACCTGTAGCTAAAATCTGCACTTGGAAGTATAATAAAACACCGTCTGGATGCTATTTCCAGCACGTTTCCTACCTGATCTTCATCCCATAGCTGGTCATAGATGGAGAAGTTCTGGCTTTTTTTATTAGGCCGTTCACAGATTGGAAAGGGTGAATAAATTTTATCTGGTAATTTGGTAACACTCACTTTCTTACACAGAGCACTGTGTGTGTAAAGACAGGGCGTTGCTTGCTCGTAGGAAAGTGACTTCAGCTGTGGCCAGCCTTCAGGGGTCCTCTTGGTGGCAGGGGCGGTTTGGGTTAGATCCCATGGCTTGCTTTGTTCCTCCTGTGACCTGAGCCAACAGCAGATGGGAGCCAGATGTGCGCCTTGCCGAAATGTGAGCTGCGCCGTGCCGGCACAACTCAGCTGTGCCACACGCGAGCTCTTCCGTGGATGTGCAGACACGTGTGGGCTCGTGCACGGAGCAGACGTAGGTAAGGGCAATGGTACACAGCAGTCACGAAACCCGCCTCGTTTGTAGTCAGAGAAGGGATCAAACTTACTTGGCATGGGTGTCATCTGCTCTGGATGCTTTATGGAGGAAAAAGAGGATTTGGAAAGAAGATCAGAAGACAGTCATGCCTTCAGCAAAGCTGCTCCTTTTGAGATACAGGGATGCAACCCAGCCTTTCTGCATGGGAAAGAGGTAGAAGAAATCCCACAGAGTTTCATGGGAGCCTTGTTTTGAATTAGTATATCTGTGAGAGAGAGAAAACAGCTGAGTTAAATGAACGCCTTTCCCGCAGTAAACACCAGGCAGCTATTTCATGCAGTCCCTCAAAGCTTCCATTTTTCCCACAACACCAAGCTTTAGGTCTAAACTCAAGTCCCAGTACTGGATGGGGACTTTCAAATGCCGAGTATGGTCAAGCAAAGCTGGGCTTCCCCTGCTTCTTCCATCCGTGACATCTGGCCCGAGCTACCAGCAGTGTGAAAAAGTGGGTTCTGGGACTGCACCTCATGTCGTGCTTCTTAGATGGGGTAAGAGAGATGCAAAACACGTAAGACAAGGCCTATATGGCTAGAGACTCAAGAGATCAAGATTCAGTTCTTAGTCGTAAGCTTCTTGCTAGACCCCAGGTAAGTCGCTTCATCTTTTGCAGCCTCACTTCCACAAAACGGGAATAAAAACAGTGGTTTCACCGGGCTTTGCTTGTATTTCCTATTTAGATGACGATCTCTTTCAGAGAGGCTATTTTAATGTGCTTGTACTGCATAGTCCTGGGCCCGAGATTGTTCACCACAATAAAATCACTCATCTCAATCCATCCCACAAATCCCCTTTACGTCAGGTTACATTTTTCTTTTGAAGCAGAGGACCTGTTTGGTATTTGTTATGTTCAGTTAAGAATCGAAGTGTTTCTTATTTTTCAGTATATCACTACAAATACCACATTCATTATGCAAACATTGTGGCCCTTCTTCCCCCCCCAGAACTTGCGTTCTTGTGTAACACGAGCAGAAATGATAACAATAAAAGGACTGAGCTGGGAGAGCTCCTTTGGCAGCAAAGCTTGATGTAGCTTGAGCGAGTTGTAGCAGCTACGCATGTCGGAGCATGGCTCGAGCTGCTCGGAGGCTGCCCCGTGTCCTTGTAGCTGTCAGCTCTGCTCACAGCACCACACCGTACCGCAACGCCGAGCAGGTAGCAGATGGCAAGCGCCGAAGTCAACTTGTTGGTCGGGCCCTACATGATGTGACTTGCTGTCGTGGTCCTAAGGAGGTCGGTTTGGAAAACAGCTCGGGATCTCATTTCCCTTCCGTTCGGCTCCTCCCAAGGTGTTGTGCACCTTCATGTAGCAGAGTTCAGCCCAGTGACTGAATCGGATTAGATTACTGGTTTGCCAAAAACCCCGGACTTTTCGTGCTATGAAATATTTTGACAAGCAGCAAAGTTTACTAGATGAGACGTCAAGCCTGCAACTGCACAGCTGGAAAGCATTTTGAAACCCTTTGGGGTTTTTGCTCAGTTCGGTTTTTATGCAAGTACTGAGATAGTAACTCCTCTGTTCAAAACAAATGCTATCTCAATTAATTGAATTTTGTTATCCATATCTTCCCCTGGCGATTTCAGTTAGTACAGTTTTCTGCCCTTTTATAGCGTGCTCATCTTGTCTTTATACTTGCACGGTAACTGCTGAATCCCACCCGAGAAATGGCCGCATTTCAGAAGCTGGGGAGCAACCAGCTAATAAATGATCTTCCAGATATTTTTGGATCTCTTAGGGTGGAAGGCATTAAGTAGCTTTCTAGCGATGGCATGCTAAGGTATTGCTGATCAGGAAGTCCATTCTCTCTGTTGCTGGGCACTATGAATTTCTAAGCACCTCTCAAATATTTCCATCAACCCTCTCGTTTTTCTAGAGACTAATGGCTGAAAGCAACATTAGCCAAACTCTAATGACCGTCAAGCAAAGCGTTTCAGAGTAGCAAGTAAATGAGCATACATCAAAGTACTGCTTCAAGGGTGCTGCCCGGGGAACGTGAAGGGCAAGCCGTCCTACCACTCACGCCCCGGCAAAGGACGGCGTCCGACCTCGCGGAGCTGCCGACATCGGCGAGCTGTGAACCGTGGCCAGAGCCTGGCTGCCTCCCTCGGGCCCCGCGCTGCGGAGAGCCAGCGTTCTGCTTATTTGAATCACTCGGCCGAAGCAGCTTCACCATAAATACATTGTCAAGGCTGTTTTGAGAGCAGGGCAGTTTCACATCACTGTTTTATTTTAGAGAAGTTAAGTAGAAAGTGCGGCTGATTGTTCTGCCTGCCGTATCAGGAGCATCCTGTTGCTACCCTCTGCCACAGAGAAAATATGGTGGGTCCTGCTAAAGAAATCACATGAACTCATCTTGTTCTTTACTGGGCTTCCTACGGGCCAGGTCCTGATCCCAGCGATCGCAGTGCCGGGACTGTGAAGCAGGGTGAGTTAGCCTCAGCCATCTGCTCGGAATTTTTGGCAAATACCTTCCGCTTCACAGAGCGATGCTAGCATGGCTTACAGTTGTTCGGCTGACAGCAGGTAACTCGGTAAGCTTTCATAAATGGGTTATGTCCAGCCATACGCCCTTGAAAAGCACGGCCACTCTTAGCTCTGTAGAGCTGGTTGAAGTCAGCCCTTAGTGGAGCGGATAGGGCTGGCTCAAGCTTTGAAGGAGGACAAAGCCCCACATCCTGTCTCCTCAAGGTTGTCACGTCCGCTTACTTACCCCTGGGTAAAAAACAGATTGCTTTTTTGTGTCGGAGACAAGGATTAAGAAGTCAAGGTGACTACAAGAAGCACGAGGCGAACCAATGTTTCCCACTACCCTTAATTAAACTCACGTAAAATCAAAACACGGACAGATCTCAGGCACTTGTCTGCGTGCCACTCTGTTTGCTCCCTGCCACTGAAATCCAGGGGGGATGGCAAATGCAGGCAGAACTTGTTAAACCCGAACAAATGCTCTGGAAAGTGCCATTTCCAAACGCTGTCCTTTTCCCCCATTTGATGGGGAAAACATTCCAAGATGCAATATCCTTCCCCGTTATTGGCTGGCTCTGTGTATGTTAGCTTATTTGCAGCAATAGGAAGTGAAACAAATAGCAGTTTGCATGTAGGCTAGAGATAGATGCTGTGCTTTATCTGCGCTGTGGCAGGGGACAAAAGCTAGCACAACTTGACGTGAAAAATTATTGTATAAATGTGCTGCGCACAGCAGAAGCTGGAGATACGAGCCTCGGAGAAAGAGGATAAGTTCAGAAGAAGGGATTTCTGTGGGGATCTTGCTTGATGCGTCACGGTCATGCCCTGAAGTGTATAAACCGTGTATCTGTCTGGAAATGGTTGTGATTTGTTCTATGGTAGCATCTGAAAGATTCGGGCAGTATCTTGGTCCCTTGTGCTTTGCATTGGCTGAAATATGCCTGTCCCAGTCGGGACAGATGAGCTGGGCAAAGTGTTTTAGAAAGGGGGAGCAGAGGCTTGGGAGGATTGAAGCGTCTTTTCCAATGTCACCAGAAAACCAAGCGCAGACCCCAGAGGTCTAGCCGATTCCCCGGGTGGTACCCCGGGAGCACGCTGCCCTCCTGCACGCCCTACCGCGCAGCTTGCTTAACGCCGTCGGTTTTCTGAGGGTCTGGCCGCAGCCTTTTACATGCACGAGCTGCTCGCGTTGCCCAGACCCCCCTGGGATGCACGGCGTGGCAACGCCTGTGCGGGACACCCGCTCGCGGGGCGAGGTGCGGGGCGTGCTGAGCCCAACCCAGACACGGGAGCCTCCTCGGGGAGCGGGGCTGCGCTTGCCGTCGTACCGAACCCTGGGCTGGTGGATACGGGATGGTTTCTTCTCAAAGCATGAAAATGGTTTTGGAGGACGCTGGAACAGCTGCTTCTAAATTGCTGAAGCTGTTTGAAAAATCTCACCTATGCTAACGCCTTCAAGTAAATATGGTCTTTGTTCGTAAATCTGCAATTCAGCTGCTGATGCTCTTGACGCTGGGGTGCAATCCCTCGGCCAGCCCCATGAGACGTCCTGCCAGAAGAAAGCAGGAGGGACCGACCTGGCATTCTCTTCGTAGCCGTTTCTTTTTTGCATAGTAAAATGTAATTTCTACTGGCGACACTGAGGAACGAAAGGCTGAATTCTGCTTTTCCTGCTGAGAGTCAGAAATAGATCTGGAGAGATGATGACTCACCTGTAATTGAGAAAAACTGAGTGGCATCATCGTGAGCTTTAACAGTTAAATCCCGATTCCACCTGCCAGAAAGAACCGACCAACAGAGCTGGAAAAGGCCAAAGTGAGACGGAGACGGGGCCCAGCACCTGGGAATCCTTTGCTTTGTTACAGCGCTTTGCACGTAAGGGGCTTAACACGCCTGCCACACGCATGCCCCGCGTGATCCCGCGGCAGTGGCACCGGTCCCTGCTCGGGGAATGGGAGCCGTAGGGACGGCAGGTCGGGAGGAGAGCTGGTGGTGGAGCCACGAGGAGCCCCCCAGCCCCAACCGGAGCCTTGCTCCGTGCCCGCAGTGCATGCGTACTCCTCCCTGCGACTTTCCCTGCAGTTCCCGTCCAAAGCAGAGATGATGTCAGAGTTGTCATGGCATCGGTATCTATGGAACCGGGATCATCATCACGGTGCTATGAAAACTAACTCAGGTCCTGGAGCCGTGGGGGGGAACTCCCTTTGCAGTAATTGAGGGTTTCCCTCTGTAAGGTTCCTCTCTTTTTCCTCCTTCCTGCTGTCCCTGGGGAGGGAGCGGGGACGGGGCATGGCCTCTCCCATCCCACGGCAGCTCTGGGTGCTTCCTTTCTCACACAAGGGAAGCGAGAGCTTCAGCCCCATCAGCCTTCACTTCCCTTTTCTCGCACCAGCTAACAGGCACGTAACGACGCGCCTTGCCGCGAAGCAGCCGCCAAACCTTTCCCTCTGCCGCGCCGGTGGGCTGCCCTCAGCCAAAGGCCCCGAGCCAGCGGCCGGCGGAGGAGCTTGCTCTGCCGTCGGGCAGAAAGTCCTGCCTGCATTGGGGCTGTGCTGCCTGCCGCGGGCTCTCGCTCCCCAGAATCATGGAGTAGAATCCTAGAATCGTTTAGGTTGGGAAAGACCTTTAAGACCATCCAGCCCAACCATTAACCTACACTACCAAGTCCACTCTAAGCCAATCAAGGGTAGACCAGACTAAACCATGTCCCCAAGTGCCACCTCTGCCCGTTTTTTGAACACTTCCAGGGATGGGGACTCCCCCACCTCTCTGGGCAGCCTGTTCCAATGCTTGACCACCCTTTCCGTGAAGAAATTTTTCCTAATATCCAATCTAAACCTCCCCTGGCGCAGCTTGAGCCCATTTCCTCTCGTCCTATCGCTAACTACATGGGAGAAGAGCCCAACCCCCACCTCACTACAACCTCCTTGCAGGTAGTTGTAGAGAGCGAGAAGAGGTGACAGCAGCCCTTTCTGCTCTTACCTCTGCCTGTCCCAGCGAGTGGCACGGCCACCACTGGGTCTGGGTGGAGAATCATCGAATCGTTGAGGTTGGAAAAGACCTTTAAGATCATCCAGCCCAACCATTAACCTAACACTACCAAGTCCACCACTAAACCAACTACTGAGAGGGTAATAATTCACTTCATGTTTCCTGGCTTGCTGGCTGGATTACTTTTTAATGAAAGTAAAACTAGGAATCATTAAGATTGGAAAGGATCATCTAAGATCATCAGTCCAACCATCAACCCAACACCCCCATGCCCACTAAACCATGTCCCAAAGTGCCACCTCTGCCCGTTTTTTTGAACTCTTCCAGGGATGGAGACTCCCCCACCTCTCTGGGCAGCCTGTTCCAATGCTTGAGAGAGCGCGTTTATCTTAGGGGAAGCAAGGTGTGCGTCTGCAGCAGAGGTGGGCTGAGCAGGACCTGCTCCGCATGGTGACCTCCCCGCGCTCCAGGCCATGGCATCTCCCTCCTGCCGACAGCCCAGGTACTTAGAGCTGCTTGGCTTGCCCTGGCCATAGCACAGGTACCCCTTGCCATTGCACAGTGATGCTGGCGTAGCACGGTGACCCTTGCAACAGCACCCTGCCCCTGGCCATAGCACGCTATCCCCAGAAGCAGCATGGTGACCGTGGCCGTAGCAAGGCATCCTGGCCATAGCGTGGTGTCCCCAGCCATTGCACGGTGACTGTGGCTATGGTGTAGTGACCGTGGCTGCAGCACTGTGACTCCAGCTGTAGCACACCTTCCTTGGGTGTAGCACGGTGTCCCCGGCCACAGCGTGGTGATGCTGGCTGTCCACGGTGCCCACCCCCATACTGTGGTGCCCACGGCCATCGCACAGTCCCCATGACCGTACAGTGGCACCCATGGCTGCAGCACGGTGCCCACGGCCATACTATGGTGCCCAAGGCTGTACTGTGGTGCCCACGGCCACGGCACAGTGCCCATGATGGTAGCACAGTGCCCATGGCCATACTATGCTGTCGGTGGCCGCAGCACGGTACCCACAGCTGCAGCACAGTGCCCACGGCTGCAGCATGGTGCCCATGGCCATACTATGGTCCCCACAGCCACAGCATGGTACCCACAGCTGCAGCACGGTGCCCACGGCTGCAGCATGGTGCCCATGGCCATACTAGGGTGCCCACAGCCACAGCATGGTACCCACAGCCGCAGCACGGTACCCACGGCCGCAGCATGGTACCCACAGCCGCAGCACAGTGCCCCCGTCCGCAGCACGGTGCCCACAGCCGCAGCACGGTGCCCACAGCCATACTGTGGTGCCCATGGCCACAGCACGGTGCCCACAGCCACAGCACGGTGCCCACAGCCACAGCACGGTGCCCACGGCCATACTGTGGTGCCCCCGTCCACAGCACGGTGCCCACAGCCGCAGCACGGTGCCCACAGCCGCAGCACGGTGACCTCGGCCATACTGTGGTGCCCACAGCTGCAGCACGGTGCCCCCGTCCACAGCACAGTGCCCACGACCACAGCACGGTGCCCACAGCCATACTGTGGTGCCCCTGCCCGCAGCATGGTGCCCACGGCCATACTGTGGTGCCCACGGCCATACTGTGGTGCCCACAGCTGCAGCACGGTGCCCACGACCACAGCACGGTGCCCACGGCCATACTGTGGTGCCCCCGGCCAAACTGTGGTGCCCACAGCCGCAGCACGGTGCCCCCGTCCACAGCACGGTGCCCACGGCCATACTGTGGTGCCCACAGCCGCAGCACGGTGCCCACGACCACAGCACGGTGCCCACGGCCATACTGTGGTGCCCCCGGCCAAACTGTGGTGCCCACAGCCGCAGCACAGTGCCCACAACCACAGCACGGTGCCCACGGCCATACTGTGGTGCCCACGACCACAGCACGGTGCCCACGACCACAGCACGGTGCCCACGGCCATACTGTGGTGCCCCCGGCCATACTGTGGTGCCCACGGCCATACTGTGGTGCCCACAGCCGTAGCACGGTGCCCCCGGCCACACTGTGGTGCCCACGGCCATACTGTGGTGCCCACAGCCGCAGCATGGTGCCCCCGGCCACAGCACGGTGCCCACGGCCATACTGTGGTGCCCCTGCCCGCAGCATGGTGCCCACGGCCATACTGTGGTGCCCACGGCCATACTGTGGTGCCCACAGCTGCAGCACGGTGCCCACGACCACAGCACGGTGCCCACGGCCATACTGTGGTGCCCCCGGCCAAACTGTGGTGCCCACAGCCGCAGCACGGTGCCCCCGTCCACAGCACGGTGCCCACGGCCATACTGTGGTGCCCACAGCCGCAGCACGGTGCCCACGACCACAGCACGGTGCCCACGGCCATACTGTGGTGCCC
This sequence comes from Pelecanus crispus, assembly GCF_030463565.1. Classification (NCBI taxonomy): domain Eukaryota; kingdom Metazoa; phylum Chordata; class Aves; order Pelecaniformes; family Pelecanidae; genus Pelecanus; species Pelecanus crispus. The sequence continues at coordinate 1,947,754 of NC_134653.1, read as the reverse complement.
CCGGCCAAACTGTGGTGCCCACAGCCGCAGCACAGTGCCCACAACCACAGCACGGTGCCCACGGCCATACTGTGGTGCCCACGACCACAGCACGGTGCCCACGACCACAGCACGGTGCCCACGGCCATACTGTGGTGCCCCCGGCCATACTGTGGTGCCCACGGCCATACTGTGGTGCCCACAGCCGTAGCACGGTGCCCCCGGCCACACTGTGGTGCCCACGGCCATACTGTGGTGCCCACAGCCGCAGCACAGTGCCCCCGGCCACAGCACGGTGCCCACGGCCATACTGTGGTGCCCCTGGCCGCAGCACGGTGCCCCCGGCCACACTGTGGTGCCCCCGGCCATACTGTGGTGCCCACAGCTGCAGCACAGTGCCCACGACCACAGCACGGTGCCCACGGCCATACTGTGGTGCCCACAGCCGTAGCACGGTGCCCACGGCCATACTGTGGTGCCCACAGCTGCAGCACAGTGCCCACGACCACAGCACGGTGCCCACGGCCATACTGTGGTGCCCACAGCCGTAGCACGGTGCCCACGACCATACTGTGGTGCCCCCGGCCGCAGCACGGTGCCGCCCTCCCCCCCCCCCCCTGGCCGGGCGGGTGGTTCCTCCCGCTGCCCGCACGCGGCGCTGCGGACGAGCCCACGCGGGAGGGGCGCGGGGGGGTGGCGGGGGGGGGGTGGCGGGCAGGCGCGCGGCCGGCGCGGGGCGCGCGCGGCGGGGCCGGGAGCGGAGCGGGCGGCGGGGGAAGATGGAGGGAGCCTCCTTCGGAGCGGGCCGGGCGGGGGGGGCCATCGACCCCGTGGATTTCCTGAAGCAGCCGCAGACCATCCTCCGGGTGACGAGCTGGGTAAGGCGGAACGGCCGGGCTGGCCGGGGGAGACGGGGCCGCGGGGCTCGGCACCGGGCGGCGCCTGTGCGGGGTGCGGCGCCCGGTGCGGGGTGCGGCGCCCGGTGCGGGGTGCGATGCCCGTGCAACGTGCGGTGCCGGCTGCATTGTGCAGTGCCCGTGCAGGGTGCAGCGCCGGTTGCGTTGTGCAGTGCCCGTGCGGCGCCTGTGCAGCGCCCGTGCAGTGCCCGTGCAGCGCCCGTGCAGCGCCCGTGCAACGTGCGGTGCCGGCTGCATTGTGCAGTGCCCGTGCAGCGCCCGTGCAGCGTGCGGTGCCGGTTGCGTTGTGCAGCGCCCGTGCAGTGCCCGTGCAGCGCCCGTGCAGCGTGCGGTGCCGGTTGCATTGTGCAGCGCCCGTGCAGTGCCCGTGCAGTGCCCGTGCAACGTGCGGTGCCGGCTGCATTGTGCAGTGCCCGTGCAGCGCCCGTGCAGCGTGCGGTGCCGGTTGCGTTGTGCAGCGCCCGTGCAGCGCCCGTGCAGCGTGCGGTGCTTCTGCAGCCGTGCGGCGCTGGTGCAGCCGCGGCGGGTGGTGGCCAGGGCTGCTCGGGTCCTGGCCGCGGCGTGGGGCTGGCCAGCTCCCGTGGGTGTTCGCAGGGAGGTTGCTTGGGAACAGGGCAACAACGCGCGGCGGGTGGATGTGCCGCTGCCCCTGCCCAATTTTGTCCCCGGTGCTTGAGCGAAGGGCACGGGGTGTGAATCGGGAGGCAGAGGATGTTTTCCTTCCTTCCCCACTCCATGCATGTGTGCATGTGGCGGAAGAAATCGGAGAGGCAGCCCTGCCCGGCTCCCCCGTTCTTCTGAAAGGGTGTCATCTTTTTGGGCCATTTCCCATCTACGAGTTCCTGCCGCGGAGCAGAGCGCGGGCGGTGGGATACGCTGTGCAGCTGCTCAGGGAAGGCTTCGCTCGCCGATGCTCCGTGAATAAGCAGCTCGGGAAGCTGCGCACTGATGCTCGCCGGGGCCGCGGTGCCCGGCTGCCCGAGGGCTAAGGGCAGCCACCAATTCTCCTCCCCAGCCTGGCTTTTACCTGCTAAGATCTGCAGGCGTGCATGGCCCCGGGAGGTTGGCAATGCCTGGCCTTTCCTAAAAGCCCCCAATGGGGAGGGTCTGCCCGGCTCTGGCCGCGGCCGGCTCCTGGCTCCGGTGCTCGGCCAGAGGCTGCGGGTGAGCCGAGCTGGGCCTGGGGGGCTCATCCTCGCCCGTGTCATTCCCTCGGCCGCCCGCACCGGCTCTGTGTCACCTTCAGCAGTGCCAAACGCGGGCAGCGAGTGAAAAAGGGGCGATGAGAAGGTGCTGCCCCGCCGGCTGCCCTCCCGCCAGCCGACACGGCCGTCTGTGGGTCCGTCTGTGGGGCTCGCCAGGGCGGGGTGCCCCGGCCGAGGCCCTGTACAGCACAACGTGGGAGCGTGCGCTTACCTTTAAGCACATGAGCAATTCCAGCTGCAATCACATGCTTAAAGTTAAACCACATGCTTAAGTGTTTTGCTGGATGGGAGCCAGCGTGCTTTCCAGGGCTTTGAGAAAGCCCCCGACTCCATTACTGGAGAAGAACGGCAGCCAGGTATGGATCTGGAGCATCCAGCTTGGGCTGGATGGGGTGTTTTGGGCAGGGTTTGGGCACCTGGCAGCAGGCGTTTCGTAGAAGCATTGCCTCAGTCCAGAAAACTTGGTCTGGATCCACCCGGATCCGCCTCAAGTGGTAATGGCAAACTGTTGGCAGTGGTGTTTGTTTTGGGTACAGTGAGATAAATTCTTGACCCACTGATGGTGAGTTAGGCACCTTGTAAAATAAATCTGCCATATGCACCCAGAGAGCTCACCATCCTTGTCATACAGAAGGGGATCAGACGTTGCTGGGAAGCAGGAACAGAATATGGAATACAGAGATAAAATAAAAATTCCAGCTTAGAAAATATTCGTGCATATATTTGCTGGCTGGTTTATTCAGTGGCAAAGTCACTCGTTTCACGGTTCTGCGTTCACAGGGAATCCATGAAAACCGAGCGCTTACAACCACAGAAACGCATCAACTTAATTCTAAACAAGCGCAGGGGGGCACTGACGTGGACAAACGTGGGATGCGCGCTGTGCTGTCCCAAGCGTAAATGTTTGCGATATTTGGAGTCGGCTCCAAAGCCCGCAGAGCTCAGAGGGAGGGTTTTTGCTCTTTTCAGTGGGCTGGGGGTCAGGCTGTGGAAGCTCACGTTAAAAGCCCTTTGGACCGCTCTTCCCAGGTCTCACATTTGCTGGCAGATCTGTCGGGGACCCTTCTCCATCGCCGCTCCGGCTTGGGGGTTCAGGGCCCCGGCTGGCCTTCGCGCGGCTGTTGCAGTCCAGTTACCTGTATCTTAAACCAGTTCAGCGTTTACGGCTCCTTTCCAGCGTGAGCAGGGACTTCAGGCAGGTGAGAGGCGTGAGTGGAGGTTTCCTGCCCACCTGCCTGCACGGCCATCGCTGTTTCTTGCGGGTTTTGTAAAGCAACCTGTGCCCGGGCTCCGTCTGAGCGGTTGCTGTGCTGCTTTTGCCAGATGGGACCCACGTCGAGATGGAGAGCTTGGATGGAGGCGGCAGCCAAACAAGTTTGCCCGTGAGGTCTCTTCTGCCTTTCTGTTTGCCCTGACACTCGGAATTGCCGCCCCGGGAGAGCGTGGCAGCGCCGTGGCACGTGTCGGCGTCTGCTCCGTATTGCACCGTGCTGGCGGCCGGGCGGGTGGCACGGACCAACACCCCACCATGACAGCCCCTGATGCACAAGGCAAACAGAAACCTTCCCGGGCTTTCCTGCTTGCCGTCCCGGCGGGAACGAGCTGCCTGTGCCTGCACGTAGCCGTGGATGGTTATGCAGAAAGCCCTTGACTGAGGTGTTGGGGATGACTGAGTTTAGGTAGCGGGGTGAGTTTTCTTCATGTGGTTTTCCTTCCTGTGCTTTGCCGTTGCATCTTTTTAAACCATGTTTAACCCGTGCAGTTGGATCAAACCTCGGAGCCCTAACCCTTGCTGCGCTCTCTCCTTTGGTGAGAAAAGGAGGGAACTGCCTGAGATGTCCCGGTTTGGGTGGGAGTACGGGCGATGGAGAACCACCACGAGCCTTTGGGGCCAGCTTCACGCGCCTGATGCGAGCGACTCGGTGCCGATCGGGCCGATGGCCGCTGCTGGGGTTTCACGATGAGCCAAAGTTGGGTCCGGCTCCGTTTTGTGACTCCGGTAGTTGCTTCAGGGCTGTGGGTTCAGATCTCATGCTGGCGAACATCGAAGGGACTGGCCGGTGAACGGTGACTTCAACGTAGAAATCCCCAAATGTAAGTGATGGCAAAAGGGGATTCCTGATTCTACCTCAGACAGCAACCTCTCTCTGACAGCTACAGTAGTAATTCTGAGTATCTGAAGGGAAAAAAAGAACTCCTGGCATGAGCTGTAAAATCAAAAGCTGGAAAGAACCATTTAACAGTTCCTCATTCATCTCTTCCCCCTCCGTCTGATGCAGTTTGTCAGATGGAGATGTGATCATTCTTGTGGTTTCCTTTTCAGACATTTTTTGCACAGCAAAACAAACTCGATATTCGTGAAGGATGCCTGCAGAATCATGAGTTCCTTTCTCTGTGCCTGCCAGCACCAGATAGACTTTCAAGTGGCCACGCAGCTTTGCAGGGGCATCGTTCATTTAACATCGGTTTAGCTGTGACTTTTAAAAGCAGTTCTGGAAAATATTTTCAGAAATTCCCGTGAATTTCAGTAAGAGCAACAGTAAAAGCGCGGTGCCCTGTCCCGCCGGCTGAGCCGCTCTCGCCTCCCTCCACCCGCCCAGCCATTCCCTCTGCCTCTGTGGAGCTCAGCAGGAGATCGGGTCCCTGTTTTACTACAACATAGAGGCATACTTAAGTATTTTCTTTAAAATGATCGTTTCTTGCTCCAGTGACCCCCCTGTTGCTGCCTGCATGACCCGCACAGCTGCACAACCTTGCCTGCAACCAGCGCGTCGGCAGCTGCCTGACCCTACCTGCTGCTGTTCTCTCTTCTTTCTTAAAGTTGAATGAATTTGTAGTTCATCACTTGGATCACTGGAGAGAGCTTTCCCTGTGCAGTATTTTATCGCATTAGGCTCAGCGCTTTGTTTGTGTTTTCCTTGCAATAGTCTTTAGGCTTTTAAGAGCAAACCCTTTATTAAGGGACTGGGCTAGGGTAGGGAAATCTGATTACTTGGCAGAGGCACAGCGGCAAAGCGGCGGTCCCTGTAGTCTTTGATATGCGGCAGGGAACTTTTATGACCAGAGGTTACTTCGGCTCAGATCCAGCAAAGTCTTTACGTGCTCGGCTTTGCGCTGATATGGGTCTTAGTCCGTAATGCAGCAGATCATTGCCTCTCAGCAAGGCAAATGTGCTTTGGTGAGTTGTGACTTCGGTAAGGGATGTGCCGGGTGGTGGTTGGATGTGTTAGGAATAGGTGGTGGCTCTTGGAGGGAGGGAGCGTGCCCTTTCCGTCCTGGTCCAGGTTCACTTTGTTTCTCCAGAGGGATGGAAAGGGCGGTATTTGTGCTCACAGTGAAAGGCGTGTTTATTTTCATTAGAAAAAACAAGCTCAAGAGCCCAAGAGCCAGGCAGTGAATGAAGAAGAATATGGCTCCGGGATTGTTGCTACCCTGCACCCTCAGGACAGAGCACGTCCTCCCTTCTGAGGAGTTTCACAGGAGCGAAAGCTGCAGGAGTGCTGGTTTGAGGTGCTCCGGGGCTGTCGTGGCTCAGCCCCAGCCAGCGGCTCAGCACCACGCAGCCATCGCTCACTGCCCCTGCCCCGATGGGATGGGGAGAGAATCGGAGGAGTGAGAGTGAGAAACACTCCTGGGTTGAGATAAGAACAGTTTAATAATTGAAATAAAGTCAAATAGTAATGATAATAGTAACAATAAAATAATAATAATAATAATAATATACAAAGCAAGTGATGCCCAATGCAATTGCTCACCACCCCGCCGACCGATGCCCAGCCAGTTCCCAGCAGCGATCGCTGCTCCCCGGCCAACCCCCCCAGTTTCCATACTGCCCATGACGCCGTATGGTATGGAATAGCCCTTGGGGCAGTTTGGGTCAACTGTTCTGGCTGTGCCCCCTCCCAGCTCCTTGTGCCCCTGGCAGAGCATGGGAAGCTGAAAAGCCCTTGACTGGCATAAGCAGTACTGAGCAACAACTAAAAACATCAGCGTGTTATCAGCATTCTTCTCCTACTAAATCCAAACCACAGCACTGTGCCTGCTACTAGGAAGAAAACTAACTCTATCCCAGCCGAAACCAGGACAGGGGCGTAGGTTTGGGTTTTCAGGGCAGCTCTTGGGCAGGGCTGGCGCTGGAGCCTGGAAAGCTCCCTCCCTGGCGCAAGCCTTGCCTGCTCCCAGCATCCTGCAGACGCAGGTGGGGGTGCTTGGCGCACCCAGCACCGGGCTGGGAACCCTCCAGGAGACGTCGACAAGAAGTACGAGGTGGGAGCCCCAGTGCTGCAAGCTCCCAATAGCTCCCATGGTCTTCAGGGGCTTCACTGACTCTTGGGCGCTCGTGACTCTTCCAGAAGAGCTGCAAGGCTGGGCTGGCACCGAAGGAGCCCACGGCGATGCTGAGAATCGTTAGTGTGACCTTAGCTGCTTTGGACTTTGGTCTTGGCTGCTTTTCAGCAGGGTCACCAGGTTTCCGGCTTAATTCTCTCTTTTCGTGGGCTGTAGATTAAAGGCAGAACTTAAATTTAACATTTTTGGTAATGGAATTATACAGAAGTTTCACTGCATCTGAGCTTAAAATGCTGCTAAATTATCATTTTCCTGTCATCACCGGTTCAGAACGCTGCTGGCTTGCCATGTGCTCAGACATTACTAGATTAGGAACTTTGAATGGGCGCTGTGTTTCAGCCAGCATCTCTTGCCACATTAGAAAAAGTAATTCAGTAAAAATCGGTCATGTGGTCATCAATATGCATCCTTCCCAAGCTGATTAGCCTGGTAGACATGTCCATAAACCTATTGCAGCCAGCATCATACCACCCTTCCGTGCCAGCAACTGCGTCAGGTCTTTCCTTTGTGGTCGTATCCATAGCCCTTGTGGGAGATCTGGCAGTGCTTAAAGTAGTTCTTTAGTCTTCACACCCTCCAATAAATTATGCAGAGCTGCGCTGGAAGCTTCCCCGTGACTGACAACTGTAAAGATAAACTGGAGAGGGACACGGGACCCGATTCCCCCAGAATTTGAGCTTGGTGGGTGTTGACGGGGGCTGGTCCTCTGCCAAGGGTCTAACTCATCCCCGCGCAGAGTACCTGCGCGCGGCACGAACGCGACTCGAGGCAAGGGCTTAACTGGGGCTCATGGAAACGCTCCGTGCTAGGCAGGGTTCGGCCTGTGCCGATTTAACCTTAATTGTTTTCCCTTCTCATTTGCTAGCCCATCCTTCGCTTGCTGGCTGGTGGCTCGGGGAGGGGAGGGTGCCGAGCAGGGTGGCATCCGTCCCGCCGATGCTCGCGTTAGGGTGGCGAAGGATCCCCCAGACGTTGGTACCGGCTCTCCGTGCCCAACACCATCGATTGTGAGCTACAGCAGAGCAAATTAGCGGTGGATTTTATTTTTTTTTTTTCTTCACGCATTACATTTCCTTGATGTTGACGTTAATGGTTGCTTGCGTGTGTAATCAAAGCAACGTTTTGCAGTCTCCTACAACCCCACACCTTCTGGTAATGTTTTTTATAGGTCCCAAATCAAAGTACAGTGCATCAGCCGTGGAAACATCTCACCTTAAAATGGCTGACAGTTCACACACTGAAGCTTTCAGCTTGTGCTCGCTTGCGTTATTTGTTTTTTTGTTTTCCTTGAGATGCCTGGGCTCAGACCGCGAGGTCTCCTTAAGCACATTGGAGGTGCCTGGGCTACAGAAGGCTAAAAGCAACGTGGATGAAAAATGTGCATGTCCTGGGGTCGAGCTGGCTCAAGCCCTGGGAGAGAGCACGGATCTGCAAAGTATAATTACAGAACTGAGCCAGGCAGCCTGGCCAGCCACCTTCTCTCCAGATGGTAAAAATCTGGTGCAGAGAAGGCAGCCGCAGGTCTCCCAGCTTTATGCACACCTCAGATGGGGTCTCCATCGTGGGGCACACAGGCGTCGCCAGCACCCGGGGTTCCACCCTCGTCTGGCAGCGGCTGCAGGTCCAGCAGCCTGGGCATGAGCGCCTGGACACTGCTGGGCAAGGAACCTGCCCTCTCAGGCTCCCCCTTTCCTTTTTTTTGGCGGGGAAAGAATGAGATTTCACTCGGTCTCTTGCCGGCAGCCTGCCCGCGATGCACCCCAGCACGGGGCACTTGGTCACCGTCCCCTCGGTCACTGTCCCCTGCATTTGACAGTCATTGCCAGAGAGGGCGAAAGAGGCAAGAGGTCTTGCCTAAATTAGGGTGAGTGGGGAAGATGGGAGATGGGCAGCAAGCAAGGAAAGCGGGCGAGATGTGCATCTGGGTGCAGCGCTTTGGAGCCCAAAGGCAGCTTTGGAGCTGCAGGCTCCTGCCCAGACGCAGCCTCCAGCTTTGGGTAGGCAGCGTCCGTAGGGTGCCCTCCCAGGTTTTTAGGGTGATACTCAAAACCCCTCTGGTTTTGGCTTTGCACCAGCCATTTGCCAGAGTCCGTCATGGCCGGCATACCCAGACCATGTCACCGATCGCTGCCGAGTCCTGTCCCTTTGTCCTGAGTTACAGAAATGCTCGCTGGCCTGGCGAGGTGTCCCCTCTTGCCTGGAAGCAAGCTTTAAACTGGGGGAACTGGGCAGCTGGCTTTCATTAGTGAGGTCCCTGGCTTCTCACTGGTTTGGTGCAACGTGAGCTCCATCTACACTTGCACGAGCAGCGTCATCTTGGTCCAAAGCGCTTCATGAACATGAGCCAGCAGTGTGCCCAGGTGGCCAAGAAGGCCAACAGCATCCTGGCTTGTGTCAGGAATAGTGTGGCCAGCGGGAGCAGGGCAGGGATCGTCCCCCCATACTCGGCACTAGTGAGGCCGCACCTGGAATGCTGTGTCCAGTTTTGGGCCCCTCACTACAAGAAAGACATTGAGGGGCTGGAGCGTGTCCAGAGAAGGGCAGCGGAGCTGGGGAAGGGTCTGGAGCACAGGGCTGGTGGGGAGCGGCTGAGGGAGCTGGGGGTGTTCAGCCTGGAGAAGAGGAGGCTGAGGGGAGACCTGATCGCTCTCTACAACTCCCTGAAAGGAGGGGGCAGGGGGGGGGTGTTGGGCTCTTCTCCCAAGTAGTTAGCGATAGGACGAGAGGAAATGGGCTCAAGCTGCGCCAGGGGAGGTTTGGGTTGGAAATTAGGAAAAATTTCTTCACGGAAAGGGTGGTCAAGCATTGGAACAGGCTGCCCAGAGAGGTGGGGGAGTCCCCATCCCTGGAAGCGTTCAAAAAATGGGCAGAGGTGGCACTTGGGGACATGGTTCAGTCTGGTCTACCCTTGATTGGCTTAGAGTAGACTTGGTAGTGTAGGTTAATGGTTGGACTGGATGATCTTAAAGGGCTTTTCCAACCTAAACGATTCTATGGTTGTATGATTCTATGCACCTCCCTGACCGGCGGTGTTCTCCCTCCCAGGGAGTGACCAAGGCATGGAAACTCCTTTGTGTGGCTGAAGTGCAAGTCTTAATGGAAGGGATGGGAGAAGACAGCTTTCCTCCTTCCCATCCCTCCCCGCAGCTGCGCGCAGAGAGGAACGCTCATGGTCTGTGCCGCCGGAGCTGCCGGAGTCGCCGGAGCCGTGTGCCGGGGGCTCCCAGCCGCTCTCTGACGCTGGGGAGAGGCAGGGCTGAGCATCCCGCAACTCCTGGCCAGGAGACCCCGAGCTGCGAGCAGATTTATGTGAAAGCTTTGGCAGGTGGGATGCAATTTCATACTGGGGTGGCTGGAGGTAGTCCAGTTTTCTTCCCGGGTCTTGCACCAGTTCACCCAGCGAGAGCAAAATTTGTCGCTGGTTGTGTTGGGTTGTTGAGCTGGAAGATGGAGCGTCCTGCGAGCGCTCCGGCTCCTTTGCAAAGCCTGTGAGATGTGGAGGAGCCCCGCTGGAAGGGTGGGTGGCCTTGGGACACAGATACCCCTGTGCCGTGCATGCCAGTGACCTTGGCACTTGGTCCCGAGTCCTGTCGCTGCCATGCCTGCTCACGGGGGCTGCAGTTTTGGGGGCCGACCTGACAGGCAGGATGAGGTGGGAGTCGGAGGAACGCCTCTGGATCCCTGCATCCTTGCTTAGGAGCTGTAAAATCTCGCTTGCAGTGGAAAATCTGACCTCGTATTTTCGCTTTCAAGTCTCTGATGAGCTGCTTGTGGGTTTGAGCAAGTGCGGTTTGTAGAGGTCATTGGAAAATGGCACTTGTTTTGTATGAGTTTTCAAAAAAATCATGTGGGTTTCATTTTCCCCCATCTACCCACGATTTCTTAACAAAATTTTATTTTCACCTATACTTGGAAAGGCAACGCCAGATCTATTCTCATTAAAATCTTTTACCAGCACTAGTTGGGTTTTTTTAAGAAAAACTGTAAAATTTCAATCACAGGGGGAGGGGGAGAAAACCCATGGAAAGACTTGTTTTCACTGCAAAGCGTGTTTTGACAGGAGTATTTCAGCCAGCGCTGATGTTTTGAGCGCCTCTATCAAGTGCGCGCGCTTGCGATTCCTTACTATTTTGGCCTCCCGAGAAGAAGCCGCGTGTCCCACGTTGCCTGCATCAAAACGCGCCCGGCCGAGGGGGTCTCGCGGGGTGAGCTGCTCAGGTCGTCCAGCCACGAGAAGGATGCTTCGCTTTGCAAAACCCCGTGGAGTTTGAGGTTAAGCAGTGAAATGTCCGTTCTTTCCATCTCCGTCCCCGAGGCGCTGCCTGGCCATCCTCCCTCGACAGCCCCAGGTGTGCAAATCTGCGTGCAGGCAGCCAGGCGCCCTGTAACGCCCGGAATCGTATTTACGGGAGCCCTCCCGCACCCGCTGAAACGGGCACCCGCAAGCACGGAGAAGTACTCCAGGTTGTGAGTCCTGGGAGGACTAAGTAAAACTCTTACCGGAGAAGCTGAGTATGATTTTGCTGGCCTGCCAGAGAAATAATCCCATGGAATCAGAGGTTCTCAATTATTCATGTTTTCCAGAATCACATTATTTCTTCCAGGGCCTGTTTTATAAATGCTGCTGCTATTTCTGATGGTAAATAACAATTTTGCATTATTTATGAACAGATTTTTACAACTGCTGATATTACAGCTGCTGCCAAAGGACTGAGAAAATTATTATTACTGTTTGTTGTTGTTTCTTTCTTACAATGCAGCCCTCTTGTTCCTTGCATGACGATGGTGATGTGCCCGTCGCGGTGTGACAGCCGAGCGCTCCGTCAGCGCAGCGCCGGCGAGGAGCAGGGTGCAAATGCAGGCGGGCGACCCGGGTTGCCGTCGAGCTTGTGGCTGGTGCTCGGAGCTGAGATGAGCCGGGGACGGATGGGAACAGGACCCCGGGTAGTGGTTAAATTTGGAGAGGAGGAAGGTCTGAGTATCTCCCTGTGCCAGCCGTGGAGAGGTCCGTGGGCCATACGTGCTTTCTATCCCCTGTTAACGCTCCAGGGGAAATCAAAGGTTGCACCTGAATTTCGCAGCTGCACATTTGGAAGCCCGCATTTCTAGGAGGGCGTCACTCAAGAACGGGCTAATTCCTGGGGCTGAGGAGTGTTTCCAGTGCAGAAACCCACTCCTGCTGCCAGTCACGTAGACAGGGACGCGTGCTCGCCTCTGCCGGGGTGGAGATGCTGATCCCCTTGGCTCAGCAGGCTGTGGAGGGAAGGGGCCAGCGCAGAGCCGGAGCGGGTCTAGGGCAGCCACGGGAGGCACAGGAGGTGTTTTCATGGAAAGAGCCCCAAAGAGCTGCTGCCGAGACCCGCAGATGAATCCCTGGGGAATTTTGCCGCAGCCAGCGGCGCCGGGTGTTGGGAGTGAGCCCTGCTCTTCGCACCCTGCAGTGGGACCCCCGCGTTTTGTTTCCTTGCAGCGACGGAGCATTTTGGGAGAGCCTGGCTGCGTGATTCCCTGCAGCCTTGTCGCACTGCAGCGTGGGGGTCTCCGGGCTGGATACGACGTCTTGTTCCTCCTGCACATCTTCGGGTAGCTCAGGGATGCCAGCTAAATTAGCAAGCAGGTCTCAGAGCATCTCCACCGCCCGACACGGCTTACTGCTGGCCTGAATGTTAAGTGCTAGAAGTAATAGGAGTCTGCCGTCACTAACCGAGCTCCTGGCTAAAAGGGTTTAAAGACGAGCCCTGCCCTCGCTTGTCCTGCTGGCGGGTTCCTGGAGGTGCAGCCTGCTCGTCCATCACGTGCTTGCAGATACCAGCACGAGAAGCTGGTGGCAAAGTCCCAGGCTTGGGGTGCTGGGGCGGCTGCTTGCAGGAGCTCCTCCGCACCTAAGGTAGGACGTACTCCAGAGGCTCTGCTGCTTCTGCTCGTCATTTATTTCAGATGACACCCTATAGAGGAAAAGAAATATCCCTCACCAATCCTTCACGTTTTAGTAATTCAATCCCCTGCGGATCCATTTCTTTGTTGTCCCCTCCAACTTGGGGGAGAGTTAGTGGACGCTATCTAAGATGTGTTTGCTGATGCGACACTTGCATCTGTAAGTCACTGCAGACAGAAGAAGCTCTGGTGCAGCTTCACCCAGCGCTGGACGGAGTTTGGCAGAGAGAAATCTGGATTAAATCCTTGGGGGCAGGCAAGAGTAAGATACCTGGCCAGTGCCTGGGAGAAAATGTCTATCACGATGCTATTAATGAGTGGTTAGAGCTTTCCGAATGGTTTGCTCATAGTGGCTCCTGCTCCGTTTCACCCAGCTCTGCTAACGCGCTCTTCGGGGAGCGCGGGGCTGCAGGAGGTGGCCCACGGCCGGGCATCAGCTCTGGGGGTGAGGTGCAGGTGACTTTGCAAAGGCCACCGGCTGCAGTTTATCATGTGGCTCTTCGCCTGCTGCCCCTGTCTGTCGCCTGTCTCGGTCTCGTGCACTTCGTGTTGTGCTGTTCCTGCAGAAGACGTAGCAGGGCTTCCAGAGCGGGAGCTGCACCGTACCCCAAGACCCCAGCTGCTCCCAGGCAGCGTTGGGGCTTGCTGGAGGAGCCTCTCATCTCTTGCTGGAGGAGCCTCTCATCTCTCCGCCTGCGTACGTGGCCTCCAGCCGCGTCCTGCGAGCCGGCGGGGTGGGGAGGCGTGCAGGGATGCGGGGAGCTGGTGCTGGAAGCGAGGGACAAGATCAGAGGTTCGCAGCTTGGTGGAGGGGCGTCCGCACGCCTTGCTTCCCTCCCTGCTCGCAGCCTTGAAATCCAAACGGCGGTGCAGTGCTTTCTAGGCTCTAACGGAGCGGGTTCCAGAGCGAATTGTAATGCAGCTGGTCCCGCGGCTTCTGCTTGCTGCCTTTGGGGTCGGAGGGATAAGGGAATTACTTTAGCATGCAGCATCGTGAATGCTATTAATTTAGGCAGCCGGCTGCGTGCTGTCCCTCGGCGCCTTCCCTGCCTGCAGGGATGTAAAACACCCTCGGGTCCCAGCGGTGGGACCTGGGCAGCCACCAGCAACCCTCCTGCCCTTTTGTCCCTCTCAGGGCCGAAACCAGGTCACTGGGTAACGGGTGCAGGCGCTGCATCCTCCAACCCCTGCTAAGCCAGGCGAAAAATTGCCCTGTCGTTCACGGGGCAGCCTGTCCCCCTGCCCAGGCGAGCTGCTCCCCACCTCCCCACGCTGCCGTGTCCCGTCCGTGCTGGAAGGCATCCAGCCCTTCCCTGGGTCAGCCTGCTCAGCAACTCACTTATCCCCGTAACTTCATTTCTCCCCGCTCCGCAGTGACGAGGGGGGTTTATCGAGCACAGCCTGACAGCAGAGAGCAGCATGAGCAGGAAGACTGTGCAGAGACCTGGCCCATCTATTTATTTTTTTTCCCTTCCCCAGGCTGTCTGGAGAATAACATCTCTTAAAATACTCTGCAAACCAAGCCACTGACAGGCAGGCAGGCTCACAGCGCAGGAGGACCTGGGTACCGTCCACCAGCCCATTGCTTTGGGCCACCGACCAGGCGGGAGTCGGGCTCTGTCTAACAAATGCCACGTTGCCATGGAGTCAAAGACAGGATTGAATCCAATTACGTCGCTGTTGGGAAACAGAGTTAAATGTAAACAGCAGCAAGTTGTGTTTTCTCGTTCCTTCTGCAGATCTTCTCCATCGTGGTGTTCGGCTCCATCGTGAACGAGTGCTACGTCAACAAGGACAGCCAGAACCCCGAGCTGCTCTGCATCTTCAACGAGAATGAGAGTGCCTGCAGTTACGGCATCGCCGTTGGCATCATTGCCTTCTTTGGCTGCATCTTCTTCTTTATCGTGGACCTCTACTTCCAGCAGATCAGCAGCGTGAAGGACCGCAAACGGACCGTCCTGCTGGACCTCGGCTTTTCAGGTACGTCTCTGGCTTTGCCGTGCTTGCCAAGGACGATGCTGGCTCCGCGGGCAGCGCGGGGTCGTTGCTGTGCCCTGCAGCTCCACGCTTGTGTCCTCCCCTCTCCTCCCACGGCGTGGCACGACTCGTGTGCCTCAGGCGGGGAGAGCAGGGCTGGCAGATGGGTTGTCCCATCCAGCCATCAGCTCGGAGGCAGCAGCGAGGAAGCCGGTGCGTGGCAGCCCGGGGACAGTGGGGTGTCCCACTCGTCTGTGTCACTTCTGCACCCGGAGGCGTTCGCTGAGCTGGGTTCAGTGGGGCCAGCCAGAGAAGTGAGGCTTGGTGGTTGCATCTCGGAGACCAGACAGGGCATTTTACCCTCCCACATCTTCTGTTTCTGGCTCAAGCAAATGTCGTTTCATCAGTTACAGCTGGGTCTGTTTTCACTTTGTGCATGTGTGTTTTGGAACAAAGCAGAAACAGGCTTCTACGTACCACTGTAATCCCTCGCTGCCTGGAGGACTGCGGTGTGCGGGTGGGTCTGGGGCTCCCAAGGGCTGGCCCGGATCTGTGCCGTCACGAGCCCCTTGACCTGGGGCTCATCCGTGTGAACCCGAGCAGGCGGGATGCCTTGAGCCAGGAGAGGCTCTCCTCCGCTCGGCTGCCGGGCTGAGTTTGCAGCTGATGTTCTCCATTTCCAGGCTCTTGCGTTAGCAAAGTCTGAAGGTGATTTATCCAGCGCAGGCGTTGCTGGTGGCTCTCTGGTCCCAGATGACAACATCCCTCATCGCCTCCCTGCACTTGCCTGTTGTTAAGGACGTTCTCTCCTTGCTAGAAAGCTTATTTCCACAGTCCTAGAGCGCCGGCATCCAGCCCTTGTTAGATGATATTTACAGCCCCTTCCGTGGGGCTCGGCGCCTGCAACCCTTCAATTCAAACAGGAGGGGAACATCGCATCCATCTTCCGGCTGATGCTGCGTGTCGCGGTGCGAGGCTGTGCTCCTCCCTGCCTTCCACCCCGGAACAGCCGTTCTCTCCCCTGCCGGGCATGTGTGAAATGGTACCGCTCTCAATCTCTGCCTCATTTCTCTTTTGCACTTGTCACGCATTGCGTGCGCATTCCCGGGCTTCGGCAGCGAGCTGGAGAAGATGGTTTCTGCCCTGCAAAGCCTCTGCCCTGCGGGGGTTGTGCTCTGCCCTGGGGACAGGCTGCAGCGTTGCACCGCAGGTCTGCGCTGGTAAATCCACCCAAGGCAGCTGTGCTGCCGGCGGTGACACTTTATTACCCCAGGATCAGCTGGGGTCGGTGTGTGTGCTGCAGGTGCGTCGTGCCTTCAGCCTGTGTCCGGGCAGAGACGCCTTGCTCCCTCGGGCCGTCCCCTCTGTGGGCTTCTTGGTAGAAAACAAATGCTTCCTTGCTGGTAAAAAATAAATCACTTACGTGCAGGTCGTGTGGCCGCGAGCCCGTGACTGACACGGTGTCACCCATCGGGGTCTGCAAAGAGCTGTCTGCCGGAGCTTCCCTCCAGCCTGGCGTTGCCTCTTAACGCTGCCCAGGTCTCCCTGCCAGCAGTTCCTTGCCTTTCTCGCTGCTCTCGTACAATCCCCGCTTTCCCCGCTTCACGAATCATTTCCCACAGGGCACCCTAGCAAACGCTGTGCTCAAATCCAGCTCGATGCCGATATAAACTTGTCGGGGGCTCTTGTAACAAAGCCCGCGGTCGCAGGTGAACACGTCTGCACCTAGGTCTGGTTTTTGCATCTCCTAAGCCCAAATTTGGCGAAATGCTGCTGACGTGCAGTTGCCCTGTTTGCTCCCAGGGAGGGTGCGGGTCCCTGTGGTCTGGCAAGAGGAATGGGTCAGCCTGCTCCTTCCCCGTCTGACCCCACTCGGAGCGGCAGGTTGGGCACGTGGCGCCCGGAGGTCCCTTTGCCACCCAAATCCTGCAGCGCTTGAAGAAGCAGTGGCGCAAGCCCTTAGCTGCACGGGTGCTCGGTGTGCAGAGCGCCCTTCCGCTGCGTGCACAAGCAGTGGGTTCATTTCACTGGGAGAGGTCAGGGTGGGTTCCTGCCTGGTGCATTTTGTCCCATTCCTACTGCTGTGCCTTCCCTTTTCTAAAATTATGGCTGCCCCAAACCTTCCTTACAGCCCTGCTGCCACAGCCTGTACACCCACTCACACGGAAATGCCAGGCAGTTGGTTGCTCCCGGAATAAGCGTCGATCCAAGCGGATCCCGCGGCAGAGCTGAAGCGCAGGGGTTCCTTGGCACGGGAAGCCTCTGCAGTTGCAGGGATCGCAGCCCACCGTACCCCGCTGCGCTGCGCCCAGCACCCTCGGGCACCGAACCTGCCAGGAGGCAGAGCTGACCCGCGTAATTTGCCTTGTTTAACTACCTCCGTGTCAATAAACCCTGGGGACTTCACCCGGGGGACTCTCTTACGCCGTCCCCTTCTTTTTTCCTCCCCACCAAGGATGGGATGCTTGGTTTCCTCCTTCTTCCTTGCAGCTGTTTCATCCTTTGTCTCCATCTGTGATCTCTGCATTATTGCTTAATATAAAAGCCGAAAATGCATCTGGGAAATAACCGGGTGAGGAACGTGTTCGGGTACGAGGGAGCATTGCAAATTGTGCGGGGCGGGGGGTGAGAAAAGCAGGTCGTTTCTGGCCCTTTGCCCGGGTCACCCAGGAGCCCGATGCCGGCTGCCAGCGAAGCAGATGTCAGCTGGCGGTTGCTGTCGCTGGAGGTTGCGGGGGGAGTTAATGAAAGCGTTAACCCGCAACTTTCTTGCGCTTGAGGGAAAGAGGAGTCGTGCATCGGATCAGTGGCAGATCAGAGCCGCCGAGCCGGCTGGGAGGTAACGCTGGGGCGCAGGCAGGGCCACGGCGCCGTGCAAACGGCATTTGCCACTTTCTCTTCCATCTGCTCTTACAGCTGCTCCCGTAGATGTGCGCTTGCTTGGGACCAGGCTGTAATTATGGCTGTAACGCATCTTTCCTGGTGTTTGCACTCTGTTGTCTGCAGATCCTAAAGCGATAATTATCTGCTGGCTCTTGCGGTGCTTCCTGGCACCCTCCTTTTCCCCAGCGCGCTGGTGGGTGCAGAGCTGCTACCGTGCCCGTTTCCAGCCGGAGTCGGGACTGGCAGAGGTAGCCACACCGCGCCACCGGCAGCTCAGCCCTCTTCCTGAGGTTTTTAAAATGCATGCATAGCGACAGACACCTCCAAAACACCCGCTTACACCTGATACTGCAGATAGCCTGGGGGCTGGGTGCAGGCACTGCCAGCCCCTCCGCGGGACCGGGACCGTGCGGGTGCCGGACGAGGGCGCAGCCGTGGTCCCGGTGAGGCACGGGGTGCGAGGGGAGTCAGCCATAATCCTGCAGGTCTGATTCACCTTATCGGGTGCAAGGTCTCATCTCAAAGGAGCGCTAGCAGAAGGCGAACACGATCACAAATGAAAAGAAGAAACAAAAATAGTTCCCGTATTGCTCCCGCAGGCGTGCGTCAGTCCTCCAAACTTCGACCAACGCCTGGCGGGTGTTTCGGAGATGCTCTCTATGCCTCCTCCGTTGGCAGCGATACCTGCCTTCCCGCGTCCCCAGCGCACTGGAGGGGATCTTTTCTCTTCTCAGGGAGCCAGGCAGAGCTGGTTGTGGAGGGGAAAGGCTTGTCTCCGCGTGGCGAAACCTCCGGGAAGCCCACGTGGGTAGCGGCAGAAGTGACCCCGGCTAGAGGTTTCTGGCTGAGGCAGCTAATGGTTTTCGCGCTGGGAAGGTCAGCGTCTGGCGTATCTCAGTGTTGCAGAGGAAGCCGGTAACTGCAATACCCAGCGCGGCCGGTGCACATTCGGAGATGTGCATGATGTCATTTTAACTCTTGAAAACCCGTAGAAGACAGCAGCGGTAGATGGGGCTTTGCGGCGCTGGTCGGCAGGCGGTCCCCGTGTCGTGGCTGTGCTCTGCGGTAGTGTCCTGCCCGGGAGCGGGTGAGGGAGGACCTGCTGCACTCGATGGAGTGTTAAATGAAGAAATGGTCCTCCCGAACACGTTCACCCTCTATAAACCAGTGACACAGCCTAGTCCTGTTGGAGAGCCCCGTGGCCCTTGGTGCCAGCGCTGCGTGGCCGCAGGGCTTGTCCCTGAGCATCCCTCTGCTCCCCAGTGCGGCTCCGAATTAGCCTGTTCGGAGCTGCTCTTACGTTTTATCTCTGGTCTTTTGACTTCTAAACACCGCTGCCTCCAGGAAGGTGCATATTGGAGCGAGAAACTCCTGACTGAGGCTTGCTCCTCAAGCACGGGAGGGCAATGTTCCCTGCTGCTGTGGCATTTGCTCCCCAAGTACCTGGAGGTGGGAGCGCTGCGGCGGTGCAACGTCTGGAGATGTGCTTCAGCAGCTCGGGCACCGAGACCTGGGGACCGCTACCCACCGCGCTCACCACGTACTGGTCATCCGAGCTGCAGGCAGTGCCGTATCTTGGGCACGCATCTTCCTGTGCCCGCATTTAGGGGCTGGATCTGCTTCCGCCGCGGTGGGGCAGCGGCTGGCAAAGCCCCTTTATAACAGAGCCGGGGAGCTAGAAAGCATCTCTGTCGCTGAGGATGATCTTTGAGGGATAAGCCCCAGAGGTCTCATCTAACGCTGACAACAAGCAGTCATCCTAAGGGGAAGTGAAAAATGCATTTGCAGAGATTTGGGGCAGTTTTGGTGGCAGGCATTAGCTCTGTTCGGCAAAACAAGGCTGTTGCATTAGTCCGTAATTTGGAAGAGGAAAGCCTGGACGATCTTGGCTGGAGTTTGTGTTGCTGAGGGGGCAGTTCAAGGGCTCAAGCACGGCTGGGCAGACAAAAGCACCCGCTGGCCGGGAAGCCCCAGGCCCCATCGTGCAAGAGGAGGAGACGAGGAGTGCGTTTTCTTAAACTGCGTTTAGGAGCCAGTTCTGAATTAAAGGCGAGGCGTGCGATGAGCCCTGTAACTCTCGCACTGGATGTGGGTGCACGCCTGCATTTGATACCGTACTTAGGAACAACTGGCGAGATAAAGGGGAATAAAGGAGGCTTCTTGCCTCTCCCTGCAGTCAGACTGCGCTTTGCAGCCGGCTGCCTCATGGGACTGGCGGCGTGGCTGCTCATACTGATGTGCTACGCTCCTTGGGACGACGCTGGGTAGCTCGGCGTCCCCACGTGCACCGGCACACGGAATTGGCGGGTGGGGGGGGCCCTTTGCGCTGGGGATGCTCGGGAAAGCTGGGGACCCTGAAAACGGCATCGTGGAAAGCTCCAGCTTGTGCAGCTCCTCTTCCCAGCACTGGAAAGCATCGCTGCTCCTTACGCCGTGCGCTTGGGGCTTGCTTCTTCACTTATTTTCTGAGCTCCTTGGCATCAGGCAGTGCTGTTGGCTGCTGATTGAATTAGGGGAGCTGCAGCCCTATCTCGCTCAGCCAGCTTTGGTTCCAGTAAGGAGTAATCACCAGAGCGTTTTTCCCTCAATCCCGCAGAGCCCAGAGAGGCTGCGAACAGGAGCGCAGTTCAGCGGAGGGCAGCGGGGACGAGCAGAGCTCCCTCACGTGAAGCCCGTGTGCCTCTCGGCTCCGTGGGCAGCCCCGCCGCGGCCGGGGCACGGCAGACGACAAGCACTGCCTCGTTTGCTGCGCTCGGGGGATGCACGGACGTCCCAGGGTCACACGTGATCCCCGTGTTTGGAGCAGGGGTTAAATCTCAGCCTGTCCATATCCCTGGGGTAGCGTTCCTTGCCTTTTTTTTTAGCTCTCCGGCTGTGTCCTTGGGTCGGAGCAAGGCACAGCTCAGCGCAGAACAGCTGTAAAGCCGTCTCCAAGCAGCCCAGTGCTGCTCTCAGGAGCGCCGGCTTCTTCCTGGGTGAGCTTTGCAGTACCCAGCCCAACGTTCCCAAGAGCCGGCGGTGTCCAGGGAACGGAGGGAGCGGTGGGTCGGCACACTGGGGTGCTGGAATTGAGTCGGTAGCGCCTTGAGGTCTGTGAGCAGGCTGAAATCCCGCGGAGCGCGAGGACCGCATGTCCAGAGAGGGTGTGCTGGCCCTGTAGGTCTTTGCGATCAGGCTGAGATGTGGGCGAGCTAAACTTCAGGCAGGCAACAGACTGGGGGACCCGACAAGGTTCCTGCCATCCCTGTTTTTCCAGCGACGGCAAATCAGCCTGTTTTAAAACAGCTCCGTTTGGGCCGCAGCACACCGAGCCCATGGCTGCTATTTGCAAAATCTTGGCAGCGGCGTGTTTGTGCCTCAGCAAGGGGGGGCCTTGCAGCAGAGGCGGCGGTGGGCAGGGACAGCACTGACCAGCTCTCTCCTCTTTCAGGTTTCTTGTCCTTCCTGTGGTTCGTAGCCTTCTGCTTCCTAGCAAACCAGTGGCAGCGGACGACGATGGGCAAAGGGGTTTCACAAGGAGCAGACGCTGCCCGGGCAGCAATCGCCTTCTCCTTCTTCTCCATCATCGTCTGGGTGAGTTCAGCTTCGGAGCGAAGGTGGGGAGAGGAGAAATGAAACCTGCCCTGGGCTCAGCGCTGAGCTGAGAGGAGGAATCTGGGGCACGGTTTGGAGAAGTGAATCCTGGTGGGCAGCAAGGGGCTGTACTGAGGAAAGCTGCGGTCCCTCCAAACAGAGATAAAACTTGTGGTTTCTTAACCAGGAAGCATCAGCTCTGGTCCCCTCTCGCTGGGGAATTCCAGACTTCCCCTTCTCCTCAGGCTGGAAAGTTGCGTTCCTGTCGAAAACACGTCGCCAGCCACGAGCTGCCCGCACGCTGGGGCCTCGTTAGACCCCCGGCTTGATTGGAAGCAAACAAGTCCCCAGGAGCGGATCACCGTGATGAGCTGGGGGATTTTGGGAGCTCTCAGGCTCACCCTCGGGGGAAGCCAGGCTGGCTCCTCTGCTGCCCACCCTGCAGGCAGGGGCTTGCAGAAACCCCCTTTGCTCCCGCTTTTAGGCTCTGTGCATCCCCAGGGTCGCTCGGGGGCAGAGGGCTGTCTGCCAGGGGTGTGCAAAACCCCGCGGGGCCCCTCGCCCACGGCTGCCGGACCCCCCGTGTAGCTGGGGATGCCTGCGCCGCTCGGGGGGCTGCTGCGGCTGCGGAGGCTGCGGGGCAGGGATGCGTCACCTCCAGCCCTGCTCCGGCTTTCGGCAGGCAGAGAGCACCCAAGATGCGCGGTAATTCCGTGTCGCCTTAAAAGAACTGGGGCAAAAGATAGTCTGAGGCTTTCCAGCAGCAGGCCTGGCTCCGGCTACTCGCCAGTTTAACTGCTCCCTGCTCTATTATTATCCAAATAAATCTCTTTTAATCCCAGCTCCCTCCCAGCAATTCTCCATGGCTGTGTTACTGCCAGATCGCCCGTTTAACGCAGCCGCCCGGCAAGGGAGCTGGGTGGGATGCTCTCCCCCAGCCCATCAGCATCTGCTCCCAGCCCAGGGAGGGCAGCGGGGACGCCGGTCCCCTGCCAGCGGCACGGGGGCTGGCCGGGCTCTGGGGTGGCACCGGTGGCCCCTCCGCCGGTACCGCTAATAAACCCAGGAGCTCTGCTGGGCACACAACCAGTGCCGGGGAGCGGGCGCTGGGCGATGGTTGGGAAGCGGTGCCTGCCCTCAGGTTTTCCCCCCCGTCCCCCCCCGAGCCTGTCATTTCTAAACTAATTGAATTGTTAATGAAAGCTCCTGAAATAAGAGCGAGCGTGGTGTGCGCTCGCAGCTCTGCCACCCGCATTCCCCACGGTTTGCGACCTGAATACGGGCAACCTGGAAGAGGGCGAAGGAGTCTCAGCAGAACTGACCTATTTTGCTGGCCCGGGACTCGGCAGCTTTCCCTGCCCGCAGCAGATGGGTTTATCGGTGCCAACGGTGACAAAGCTGCACGGCCGGGGAGCTGAGCCCAGGCTGCGACCCCCACCCTAGGCAGAGCTTTGGGGGTCGGCCTGTCACGTAGAAATGGCATCTTTAGCGTTGGGCGTTGTGGTTCAGGGTTGTTGTAGCTCTCAGCTTTAACGGAGCGAGGCCAGCAGCCGCCTGGGATGCTGCGGTGCACTCGGCGCTTTGGAGTGAGCCCGGGGGGATGCGGGGTGCTGGGGAGATGTGGGGTCCTGGGGGGATGCAGGGTCTGGGAGGACATGGGGTCCTGGGGGGATGCAGGGTCCTGGGAGATGCCAGGTCCTGGGGGGATGCAGGGTCCTGGGAGATGCCAGGTCCTAGGGGGATGCAGGGTCCTGGGGGGATGTGGGGTCCTGGGGGGATGCAGGGTCTGGGAGGACATGGGGTCCTGGGGGGATGCAGGGTCCTGGGAGATGCCAGGTCCTAGGGGGATGCAGGGTCCTGGGGGGATGTGGGGTCCTGGGGGGATGCAGGGTCTGGGAGGACATGGGGTTCTGGGGGGATGCAGGGTCCTGGGAGATGCCAGGTCTTGGGGGGATGTGGGATCCCCAGGGGACGTGTGGTCCTGGGGAGACACCGGGTCCCGGGGGGATGCGGAGTCCTGGGGAGACGCCGGGTCCTGGGGGAACGCGGGGGTCCCGAAGGGATGCTGGGTCCTGGGGGGATGCGGGGTCCTGGGAGATGCCAGGCCCTGGGGGAACGCGGGGTCCCGAAGGGATGCTGGGTCCTGGGGGGATGCGGGGTCCTGGGAGATGCCAGGCCCTGGGGGAACGCGGGGTCCCGAAGGGATGCTGGGTCCTGGGGGGATGCGGGGTCCCCAGGGGATGTGGGGTCCTGGGGGAATGCAGGGTCCTGGGAGATGCCAGGTCCTGGGGGGATGCGGGGTCCCCAGGGGATGTGGGGTCCTGGGGGGATGCAGGGTCCTGGGAGATGCCAGGTCCTGGGGGGATGCGGGGTCCCCAGGGGATGTGGGGTCCTGGGGGAATGCAGGGTCCTGGGAGATGCCAGGTCCTGGGGGGATGCGGGGTCCCCAGGGGATGTGGGGTCCTGGGGGGATGCAGGGTCCTGGGAGATGCCAGGTCCTGGGGGGATGCGGGGTCCCCAGGGGATGTGGGGTCCTGGGGGGATGCAGGGTCCTGGGAGATGCCAGGTCCTGGGGGGATGCGGGGTCCCCAGGGGATGTGGGGTCCTGGGGGGATGCAGGGTCCTGGGAGATGCCAGGTCCTGGGGGGATGCGGGGTCCCCAGGGGATGCTGGGTCTTGGGGGGATGCGGGGTCCTGGGGAGATGCCAGGCCCTGGGGGAACGCGGGGTCCCGAAGGGATGCTGGGTCCTGGGGGGACGCGGGGTCCTGGCCGCGGCGTCGCCACCCCCCCAACCCTCCTCCGTCCCACGGCAGGTCGCGCTGGCAGTGAAGGCGCTGCAGAGATACCGCCTGGGGACAGACATGTCGCTCTTTGCCACCGATCAGTTCGCCACCGACCCCAACGCGGCCTACCCCGGCTACCCCACCGGCAGCGGCATCGAGAGCACAGAGACCTACCAGAGCCCCCCCTTCACCGAGACCTTAGACACCAACCCGAAAGGTTACCAAGTGCCAGCGTACTGAGGGGCGAGGGCCGTGGACCGACAGACCGAGTCCGACGGTGCAGTACACTTAACCGGTTGATTGCAAATGTATTCAGTCCCATTTCCTTAATGTGGCAAGTCAGTGCTGGGTTCCTTACTATTAGCTAGTTGTGCAGTGAATTCTGTACAGTGGTATTGGTTCTTGTCTTACCTGTCCAAGGGTTTTCTAAAAGCAGTGTTCCCTCTAAGTCGGAAGGAAGGAAGGTTGCTACCCCATCACCTACGCGTGGCGAAAGATGAATAAATGCCCTCTCTGAGGCTTGACACCGGGCGGTCGGCGTTGGGCTCTGCTGAGCGCCCGGGAAAGCCCGGAATACCTTTTCCTGTCAGAAAACGCAGTAGCTGAGGAGTTGCTATTTATCTCGTTCTTCCAGAGCTAACACAGAATCGGGCTCGTGGTGGCGAGGGTGGGTGGGCAGCGCTGGGGAGATGGGCCCCGTGCCGCTCCCGCTGCAGAGCTTTCCTCTACATGGTCCGTGGAAAGTGCCAAATTCACAAAGAAATAAGCGGTGTCTGTGTTACTTTTATTTGTATATATTTACTGTACAAAAAAAAAAAAAACCAAATCCGAACAGCTGTTTCAGACTTAGCTTAGGATGCAAAGTGGCATGGGGCGGGGGCACGGCGGGCTGGGGTTTGCCTTGAATATCCAAATTGCTTCTACGCTTCAGCGTGGTTCTGGTCGAGGCTGTAAAAAGTTACCGCTTCAAACTGGAAACCGGTTCAGCAATAGTTGGCTGCTAATTAGGAGTAGCATTTTATCAGCGGAAAATGCGGCGCGCTGCAGTTCCACTTCTTCACCGAGGGGGTTGGGAAAGTTTGCAAATTTACAAAGTTTTCTGGCTGGCGACACTGAGCGCTTCCTCGCGCTCAGCCCCAGAGCTGCCACCCCAAAAGGGGAGGGCGGCAGCGGCTCGAAGGCCAAGTCAGCGAGGAGCGGCGCTGGACTTGTAGTTTTATACTGGAGCAGCCACCGTCTGTCGTCAGCTGCAGCAGGGTGAATGTACATTTTACGTGTGCACGTACGGTCTCTAGAAATGAGGAATTCAGAGAATTGCAAAGAATTCAGGCAGAACATTGAAGTTCATCCTGGGGGGGGCACACGGCCCCGTGTTTGCAAATAGTGGGAGAAGAGAGTGAATGGAAAATGCCCGGGAAAGAGGCTGAGTTTCAGGTTTTCAGCTGCAAAATTCCTGCCTTGTCAAAAAAAAAATGTGCAAAATCCAGTAGATCCTTGTCGGCAACCTGCCTGCTTTCCCCGCCTGCGCAGTGGCCGTGAGCTGAGCTCTTTGTCACTAAGGACTGAGCGAAGGAGCTGAAACTTGAATTCCCGACCGCCTCGGTGGCAGCTCCGTCCTTAGAGGCCCCCGACGCTCCCAGCGAGCCGGGGTTTCTCCTTGCTGGTCTACGCCGGCAAAAGTCGCGTGCTGCCTTCTGACCTCGTGACAAGCAATAGTTACCGGGCTGCCCCAGCTCTCCTTGTAGCAAAAACATCCAGCGGGTTGTTGGTCATCGTTAACACAGCCCATTTCTGCTGCTAAATTGCAAATAAATGCATTAATTAATAAGCAGCAAATCGCATCAGGAGCAGTCATTACCAGTGACAAAGTGCATTACTTGAATCCCCTACCATTCAGGCCGGGTTAAAAATGTGCATTTGCAGCCAAGGCTGGCTTTGCTGGAGCTGAGCTCCTCCCGCTCGCCGGGCAGCACCGGAGCCACTGGAGCTGCGCGGGGATTTTTCAGGCAGCATTTCCCCACTCGGACGCTTCTCCCGCACCGCTGCAGCCTCCCCACGCAGCGCGGCCGCGCGCGGCGGTACCAAGACCCGGCGTGCCGCCGCGGTCCCCACCACGGGCTCTCGCCCACCCCTCTCCCGTGCTCCCTCTGCACACCTTTGCACCCACGTTGAGGTCCCAGCGCCATCGGGGTAGGTTGGGCTCAGTCCCGCTGCCTGGCCCTGCTGCCCGCGGCGGCGGCAGCGGCGGCGGCAGCAGTGTGAGCAGGAGGATGCGGCGCTGCTTTACCGGAGGTGCCGCTTGCTCGGCTAACGCAGGGAGCAAGGAGGAGGTGACCGAGGGGCAGCTGCCGTGGCCCGTGCCGGCACGGCTTGGTGAACAGAGAGCCATCCTTGCACCAAGTAGTGCAGGGACGCCCAAACCCCGGTGCGGGATAAGCCTAAATTAATTCCATGACCCTTGCGATTTTTTCTAGAGTCAGTCTTGCTGGGGAAAAAAAAAAAGGGCAAAGGGTTTTAATACAGGGTACGGTAGAACTGTAGCAATATTTTCCTTAGAGGGAACACTGAAATTTTAGCAGCACAAACAGTACTTGTGTTAATATTTTAGCAAAATTATAATCAATTTAAATGTTTAAATTGATTGTATGTGAGATAATGTTTGTTCGGTACATTGTATTTTTTTCTAACTATATAACTGTTCCAGAGTTTCCTTGTAACCGTAAAGAACTAAAGCTCTGTCTGACTGCGGGCCGTGTCCTGACCCCTGGTGTAACCATGCTGAATATTACAACATCTGAATGTACGCACCGAGGCCTGCATTGCCTTTCTTTCCTCCCACCCTCCCACGGTGGGCCGCAGGAGGGACGCACACGCGCACGCGCGCTCTCCGCCGGCCCCGGCCTTGGGAGCGGCAGCAGTGGAACGGGGACGACTTCAGCCCGACGTTGTTCTTCTCAAGGGCAGCGGCTTTTTACAGCCCCCCCCCCCCCCGCCCCAAAAGTCAGCGTTACGTTGAACTTGGCAGTCGGCACGGTGAGCGTGCGAGGACCTGGCTGCGTTTTGCTGGGCAGGAGAGGAGGAGGAGGAGGAGGAAGGGGCTTGGGCGCCTGAGAGGCTTCCTGGCAGCAGGAAGGCAGAACAGATTGCTCCTTGATTAAATCGGAAAGCGGGAATAACGCGTCCAGCCACACCAACAGGCACCTCAAGGAAGCTTGACCCTGCTCCCTCCACCACCGAAAATCTGCCGTGGTGCCCGCCGGTGGAGGGGAGGACGTCCCCGCGGGGCGGCACTGGGAAGGCCCGGGTCTGCAGAGGCCGGCCGCCCGTACGCGCAGGCAGCCCACGGCTGCTGCGTTTTTTCCAGGCAACGGCGATGAGTTTACGTACGCAGTCGCCCCGCCGAGGCCGTGTCAGCCAGGCAGGACGGGACGAGCCCTAACTACGGCGGTACCGCGCCGCCTAAGACGCGCGCGCCTCGGGAAGGGCGTTTGCCCGCCTCGAACGCAAACCATTTTCTGGTTTTTCGGCGAGGCCGCTGCCAAACGCCCGTGCAGCTCCCTGACCCCGCGGCAGCACGGGCTGGCGGCCGTCGAGGCTCTGCTGAATTAAAACGCGCTTAAAGGCAGGGCGAGGCGCCAGCCCCCGGCCTGGGCGGCGATGCCAGGTGCCCGGCCGCTGTACAAAATCCTCTTTCTGTGCAAGCCCCCGCCGCGTCCCCGCGAGCTGTTGGGTGCCAGCAGTGCCGTGCGTCAAGCGTCGCAGCACATCGGCGTGTCCGTGACTCGTCAGGCAGAGTAGCGTGTGCAGGTATGGACTGTAACTAAATATAACCTTATGGGCTTGTGGTTAGAGAATTAGATCCATCGGTGTAATAACTGTAGTATATTTGGGGTTCAAGTACGTGTAACATCAATCTCCGCGCTTCTTTCTCCCACTTTTCTCCTCCCTGCGCATTCGCTGTGGTACGGTAGCGCTCGTGGCTTTTCCTTGTAACCATCCAGACCACGTCCTAAAAGCATGCCGGGACCGTGCCGTGAATTTGTGCCGTGCCAGCTGCTACCCCCATGCTGTCCTCGCCAGCTGGCTCACGCATCCTCTCTTCTCTCGGAGAGCTCAGAAGCCCAGCGCCTCACTCGAGCTCGCGGAGCGCAGGCCCGTGCCGCGCTCGGACTCGCGTGCCGAAAGCTTCCGCGGAGCGTTAGCGCTGCATTTGGGCGTAAAGCGTAGAATTCGGGCGATCCCGTACCTTTCCTGGAGATGTATTCTACCGAATCGCCTTGTCCAGGAGGTTCTGTTGCGACACCATAGCCATTTCTCAGCGCTGCAGTTAACCACGTCACGGTTTTTCTGTATTTAAGCATATAAAAATATTTGAAAGAATTGGGTTTTTTTTTTCTGGCCTTTCAAGCTATCCTTAGCGAAGTGGAAGTTTTGCTTAACTGATACCCAGTAAAAAAGCTCTCCCCCCCATCGCACGCTTTGTATCTCACGCGGTGTGAGCAGACCCTTCCCTTTAAGTCACCTCCGCAAGCAGCTGGGATTTCGCTGCCTGTTCTGCCCGGATGCTTTGTAGGCAGAGCGTCCCATCGGCTCACGCCACAACAGCAAGCAACAACCACGGCATTTCTTTTCGACTTCTGTCGACCGGCAGTTCCTTACGGGGCTGAGCCGTACCCTTCTCTCTCCGCAACCAACCCCCCCAAAGGGCGGCCGGCTGGCTCCGCTGCGGCTCAGGTCGCTTAAACACACCTAAGCGAACCGCGGTCATCGTCTGTTCAGTAGTAAATCGCGTCATGACTCTTGCGGGATCAGCATTTCTCTCGATAAAAGCTACTGTACGTTTTTGCAGACTTCCTTTCAGCCTTTCTTTTCCCGACGCGCGCTGGGGAGAGCGGGTGGGTCGAGTTCCACTCTGGTTTATTCCCAGAACTTTCCTAGATTGCATTACGAAGCTGCCCGTGGCGGAAGAGCCTCTCCCAGCACCAGCGAGGCTCGGGAACAGCCTTCACCGCATCAACTTGAAACCCCAGTTCAGCTGCCTGTATTTTGTTGCAATACGCGTTTAAACCTCAGATTCTTTGAGAGTTTTAATATCAAACCGATACCAAATGTGGTTTGCAAATTCAAGGTTGAGTTTTTTTTTTTTTTTTGCAGATACCTCTGTATAAGCAGACCGCTTCAAGTAGTTGCAGTTGTCACTAACCTTACGTGCGTTGTAGTATAAAGTGGACCGTGTACGGAAATAAGTGCAAAATGTTTACAACTTTTGTATATATTATATATAAAAATATCTTTTGAGAGAACAATCTGTGATTATGTATTTTCAGTGTCCCGTGTACCAACTGCAACTTATTTTCAATAAAGAGTTAAAAATGAATAGAAGCGGCCTGAAAAAAAACTTGGTAATACTTTATTTAATCAGGTGAGCACAAAGAACAAGGAAACCGCATCATCGGATCAGTCGCCTGGAGGAAACTTAGAGCAGCACCCGCCCGGTGGGAACTACGGATCTGCTGCCACAGAAGAAATTAACTGGAAAAAAATCAAGGGAAGACGTAAGGTACTCCCGCAGAGAACGCGCGTTCCGTTTCCTCTGAACTTTACAAGCCCCGGGAAGCGACGGGGAGAAGAGCCGCCGCCGCGGATCGGTCGCTGACCAGAAGCGTCGGGGGCAGCTGGCGCCGAAGCCAAGCGCCGCTGCGGGCGGTCGTGTGGCGGTAGTGTCGCGGGCGTCGCGCCCCGCTCCGCTCGAGAGGAACCCGACTCGAAGCAGGAACACAGCAAGTGTTACTACTTGTCACGTACTCATGCATTTTAGAATCAGCCATGCAGCCAAATAATCCCCCCTATCCCCATTTCGGGGCGCGCAGCCTGGCCCCTGTGCTGAATGCGACACGGTCAGGTATTCAAAACAGTCTTAAATTATTTGGAAAAGAACCCAAAAGCACTTTGCAGCCTGACAGCAAGCACAAATAAAAAGTGTAAGGCAAGGAAAACTTTCTGTAGCCAGGACTAGCTCCTCAGTAATACTCTGAGCTCGATTTCATAGAAATGATGCTTATATAAAAGCAGCGTTTCGTCACTAAAAATTACATAAATTAATTTCAACCTTCTCCCTACGCGTTAAAAAGAACTCCCACCCTGGCAGACCAGGTTTAGAGAATCAGACGCCGAATTACAGCCAGGAAAGCGCGCTGCAGGGAGGACTCTCGTCGCTCCATCGCGTCGTAGCTGCTGCTGGAGGAGTTACTTCAAACGACAAATCGATTCCCCTCTGGTCTCCGAGAGGGGAAATTTAGAGATGCCAAGCGACGTAAGCAAAGCTACTTCAGACCAGTATCGCCAAGGGAGGTACAGGATGTAAACGCTCCGTACAGTCTGAACAGATTATCCTGGTTAGTGCAGACCACTGTAAACAGATAAATGCACTTAAAGGCACTGCAGATAAACATGGTCAGTGATCAGCAGCATTTAATGTCCCAAGATGCTGTTGTTTGGAGCTACCACCATTAATACATCCAAGAAATTAGAAACATGGCAGCCATTAAATAAAATTACCGTGAAGTGCGCTTTACGGAAAGTAAAGCCTTAACATTATTATTCTACATGCAGTGCTACAAAATAAGTTTCTTTAAAGAACATGTTATGTAAAAGGTCAGAGGCAACTTCAAATCTCAGGTTCAACTAATCCACGCAGATCAGTCCAATTCTTCAAGTAGCAGAATGAATTCTGTTTTCAGACAAGAATATTCTTTGCTATAAGAGCAGCCCAATGTTTACAGAGACGCAGCTGCGATGGTCTTACTCACCAGCAAGCAGCAGCTTTTCCTTTTCTGCACCTTTGTACCCCTGACTACTGTGATCTTTGCGGTCACAGAAATAGCACAAAAAAAAAAAAAAAAAAAAATCAGAATATAGTAAGGGAAGCCACTTTTGCTTCCATTCATTTCAGTGATTCATAATCTTCCCCCACCCCCCGAAAAAAAGAAAGAGATAAACCCAAACCAGATGCGTATTCCCCTATTGTGTCCCCTGTCAGTCTCCAGATCAGCAAGTATTTTCTCAGCTATTGCATGGTGCAGGAGAAAGGTGGCCCCCCCGCCTGCCCACCCTGCCATTTCAGCCTAATTCCGCTCAGGCCTTTCGGAAGCTCAGACTTTGGGTGTTCATTAGCTACGGCGCAGTCCAGTGATCCCTTTGCCCAGCATTTATGAACAGCACTGAGAGGGCTCTCTAACAGTTACCCGACTACTCAACTGGCACCGGCTCTCGGCCGCACTACGCTGCCAAACCTCATTCCAAAAAGTGCATATTTATAGACAAGAGACTGTTTTATTGGCCTTTGGGAAAGCTAACTGATGATTCTGCTGATTGCTTGTAAGGAAGGGAACTCCTCATCCTCAATATGCAAAGCTTTATGGGTGACAATGTCCTGCTGGGTCAGTACTTGCTTACACGTTGGGCAGATATAGCAGTCGAGATCAGAGTTGGAGTCTGTCTGCCAAACATTCTTTTTGTTCTTTTTGGGTTTGTTTGAGCTTTGTTTTTCTTTGATTCTGAAATCGTTGTGAGCAGAAAGCAGTTCTTGCTGCTTAACTGTGTCCGGCAACAACACCAACAACTCGTTAAAAATTTTCTTGAAGTTATCTCCAAGCAGTTCTCGGCAACTTTTGTAATACTGTGCTGCAGAAATCAGACCCTTCAGTGAAAAAAGAATTGGAATAATTAGGGGAAAAAAGAAAAAAAAAAAAATCTCACTGGGATTCACTTTGTCCCAGAGAGGAAAGTTTCGGGAATCCAAAGGTTCTTGCCCACTCACCTGTCTGAATTGCCCAGAATGAGTTTTAAATTTATTGAACTTGGACTCATCGCTTTGAAGAAATTCTTTAATAGACTGTATTAGCTGAATGTTCCTCTGCTGAAAGTTTTCAGGTATCAAGTACGATCCGTAACAGGATTTTGGCCTGCATTTGAAAAGACCAAAAGGTGACTTTGACATTGCTCTGTGTTACACAAAGCTGCTGCGGGATATATATCACATGGCTGTTCTCTTCTGTAGGATGCACTCCCTTTCTCCACCCAACTACACATGCAATTACTATAAGCAGCACGCAACTGTCTTGACGGGACGATGAAATGCGTCCTGTGGGATTACTGTATCAGATTCCACCTTTACCTAGACAGAATGTTTAAAGCGCAAGTTTAAGCAGGTTTAACACAGTCCTGACTAGCCATTTTGTAAGCCAGGTTTAGTAAAGAGACATGAGCAACAAAGACTGCAACATGAATAAAACTGAACAGATTAATACAGGCATCTGCATTCAACTTACACAGATTTTCCCCTCCCCTTTTTCCATAAACTCAGCTCTCTAGCCCAGAAGAGGCCCGACCAGAGACCGGCTACTGGGAAGGTCAGAGCAGTGAAGGCATTTAGAGGTCCCCAGGGAACCTTGCTCCCGGGACTCAAGACAGAATCAATAGAAAGGTTAAGAAATACGTTGAAGCTGCAGATTTCCAAATAAATCTAGAAAAGGCACAAGTCTGAGCTACCACACTGCACAGGTTTTCATTTCCTCAGACTTGCACCCACACAGTGCTTGTGCTCCAGCCCACAACGGCCACGGGAGTCCCCAGTGGGAGTCATTAAGCAGCTGGCCTCTGCGGCGGCACCCGTCCCGAACAACCCCCTCAGAGTACCTCATGCGTTGTTTGAAGCCCGTATGATGTGACTGAGATGTAATGTGTAAAGTAACTCTAACTCAACAGACTTCTACTTACTCTTTCAAAGATGTAGTGACAGGTTCAGAGATATTGGTGGATGGAATAACAGCAAAACCTGGAGGGGGTTTACTAACAGGCACCGACAGTCCCGGAGGCGGAGGAGGACTCTTTAATAGCACCACAGTGTTAAAGCCTAAACGAAAGCAGAGAACGGGCAGGAAGTTAGAGCACGTCCCTGTGGCACCCACATACCACCGCCTAAAATTAACACCAGTGGTCTGACATACTCTGCAGAAGCACTAAGAAGTAAGAATCAGCGGTGCAGACATCACTATACTGGAAAAAACCTAAAAATTAGAGAGGTGGAAATCTGTTGCCTTAACAGTTAGGTCAAGAAGCACTTCATAGTTGCTGATATTACTCTACAGAGAAAGTGCTTTAATTATTAATTTACTTTTTCAATAGAAAATAATGTAAAAAAGGAAAAACCACATTCAAACTCACGATGAAAAACACTTTTACATTATTAAAGCGAATAGAAATCACTCCAGCTGTCACAACAGCACTAGGCATCTCGTGTTCTCGCATACTCCACCGAGCAATATCTGCAGAGCAGCACAGAACAAAACAGCTAGGCAAGCATCTCCTGATGCGATTCTACTTTCATTAAAACCGCCGTTAAGTCACATTTGTTGCTACGTTACTCCGGTTTTACAAGATTATGGCACTGCTAAAAGCAAGGGCATTAAATCTCTGCAAATGCAGAACAAAAGCGACCAAGCAAGCCGACCGACGAGTACCAGCAGGCACAGGCCACAGCTACAGACAGGCTCCCTTTGCCCGCGGGGGCTTCCAAACTAGGTCTTAAAGCACAAAAGCGCAGGCAGGTGTCAGATGTGACTCATCAGAAAAGCAGCGACAGGTAAAGAGTGGCTGCTCATCAGTGAGCTACCCCCAGAGAGCAGACACCTGCACGGAGCAGAGGTATCCCGACATTGCCACCACTCCAACCGCGTTTCACAGAGGACGTTCAAGCCCCTCCGCGTCCCCCAGGCTGCCTCTTTAAACTTCAAAGGCCAACCTAGCACGCGGTGGCAGAACTGCTCTTCACACGAGCGCTGGAAGGAGCAGTTTATACGTCTCATCCACGTGCTACGTTTCTCTAAGCTACAGCCAAGCAAAGCTGGCCGTGCCCTGCCGTGCTTACCTGGTGGCGGGGGCATTCTAGCTGATCCTGAGCTCCCAAGAGCTGGGAAATCTTCCTGAGGTAAAGGGCATTTGTTAGTCACTGTGGGCTTTTTAAGGCCAGGGGGCTCTTTGGGTGTACTACAGATCACTAATGATTTTTCCGAATGACCATTCATGACCGTTGCGGATCTGTCAGGGGCGTGAAGAGCAGAGGATGCGTTTGATGCCTGCTCTGCTTCCGGCAGCTTTTCAGTCGACGACCTGGGAAATGACGTCTCCTGCGACAGGCGTGGGGACGACGGTCTCTGCTTCTCAACCCCCATCTTCTTTTTCTTGCTCACTTTCGTAAAAGTTTGTGAGGTAGAAGCTGCCAGCAAGGACGATACATCAAACATTGTTGGTGTGTTTCTGATCTCCTGGGTTGTCAAGCCGCTACCGCCGTCTTCATCGTCTGACTGAGAGAGTTTATTGCTCTTCTTACTCCCTTTAGTGCTACTCAAGGAGGATGTTTTTTTGGCTATCTGGTTCACGCAGGGGTTGCTAATGGCTTTGACCACACTTTTACTGGAACCACTGTTCCACGCAGATGTGATGTTAGTTACTGTTTTATTGTTAGGCCTCATTTTGGACACCAAGGCTGGAAAATCCTCCTCTTGGAAAGCTGTTTTCTTTGCAGTTGCCGTATATGTCAAAGACATCCCAGAAGAGATGGTAGGTGCTGCAGAGGATGACAAGCTTGGGAAATCTTCTTCTTTAAGCTTAACCGCTGCTAGCTGGGCGGAGCTGTGAGAAAGGAAAAGTACACCCCGTTACACCGGTGCTGCAGAGGCAGCACAACTCCGACGGGCAGAACGAGCTCCATACCTGTCTGCGCTCTTCCTCAAACTATCACTTGGCACAACCGACCTAACTTAACAGGATGCAAATGCACTCAGGCTCGTAAACTGTGTCTGGAAGGGGACTCCTCATAGAAGTCACGCTCGCCTTGCTGTGTTATCAGTACTGTCTTAGTACACCTCACCCTGACCAGAGCTGTACACACAGGCACATTCGAGCTGCCACATCCTACAAAGACACTGTTCTGATCATCACTGATTTCAGGAGATGATGAATTTTAAAACCCACATTATACAGCTCCTTCATGATAAGCTATAGAGTTAAAAACGGCTGGAATAGAGAATATTGAGAATTTCCCTGCAATTGCACCACCAAAAGATCAAGCCATGAACTGAAGCAACAACCGATGCCATTTGTGCAGGTGACTAGCACAGGAACAGCTCGAGGCAGAAAGGGGCCAGGGCAGGGGGGGAAGCATTTGTAGTTTAAGTGATCTATAAAATTATTTTCTCCAGAAATGCAGAACATAAGTAAGTTTCTAAATCTGCTTTCTCATTGCTGCAGCCTTGCACAAACTTACCCTTGCAGAGGTCCCGCCGCTGAACCAATCGCTGGAAAGTCATCTTGGCTTAAAGCACCGTTGGCAGCTGCTTCTTTTGGAGTATCGACAAAAAGAGCAAAGAAATGTTTTCAACTAAATTCCATTCATTTCAGAGGGGAAGCTAGCAGTGAACATGACAGCAGCATTAACAAGTCCTATTTTCAGCAGCTGATGATGTCATTAACTGTGACATTCCAAAAGGAGAATTTAAATCCATGCATCACTATTTCCTTCAATTAACTGCATTCACCATTATGTCATCGTGTACTGGCTGTAGCATGCGGGAAATTCACGATGCTTAACACGAGCAAAACATTGGGCGATAAGTACTTCGTGAGGGAAGCCTTTGTGAGGTTAGCACTCAGCTGCCTGCACAGGGTCAGGACGCTCGTCAGAGCCTCAGTGCTCTGACCAAGGTATGCTGATGCTTCACCTGGAAAGCTGCTCCTCTTTGGAAAGCTGCTCCTCTGAGCTGTCCATCACACCTCTGCTGCACAGATGCCCAAGCTGCCCAGCAATTAGCTCCTGGGCAGTCATTTTACATTGAAACATAACTCATTCCTAATTTAGATTTGCCTTAAAATCCAGATCCAGTGCTGTGGACTGCAGCAGCTCAGGGACAGATTGATAACAGCTTTGACATGCATGCAGCAAAAGCTGAGCAGGCAGCTGAGGGAGATAACCTTGCCTGCCATCCCCTGCTGAGCTGTACCCATTAACCAAACAGAGCTCTCAGCAGCTCTC
The DNA here is from genome assembly GCF_030463565.1 of Pelecanus crispus. Lineage (NCBI taxonomy): Eukaryota > Metazoa > Chordata > Aves > Pelecaniformes > Pelecanidae > Pelecanus > Pelecanus crispus. The sequence continues at coordinate 1,912,064 of NC_134653.1, read as the reverse complement.
AGTTCATAATGAAAGAATATAATCTTTAAGTGGAAATCCTGCTGTAGGAGCAATAAAACAGTGGAAAATGGATTTGGAGCAACAGTAATATCAAAGCACCACTGCATCATATTTATTTGCCCTAAACCGGACCTGGGTCAAAACAGTTAAAGGTTTGCTTTCAACAGTTATAAATTTTACTGGGAGCAACTTGTTCTCAAAAAAGGGGAAACTCAGCTCAAGCATCCCAATAAATCAACTCTTGTACGCTAGAGCGGGAAATGGCACGTTCTTTGATTACACTGATTTGGATGGAACATCACACATACTGTCGTACGTTAATTGCATTTGATATTTCTACCCAGCGCCATCTCAAGTATAACCTGCTGCAGGAGTATCCGCCCACTCAGACACATTTCACTGCAAATCCATGTAGCTGGATTACGATTCTGCATAGCTCTATCCACGTCCACCAGCTTTTGAAAACAACACGTGGTGATCCCCACTTTTGCCAGGCTGATCTCCAGACCCATCACGCCTCCCTGCAGCTGCAGAACGCATTCAACACTAACCTGTAGCATCAGTTGAAGACTTTGGCACGCGTTTGGAGCCGAGTACTTCAGAATCCCTCAAGTCCTCCTTTTTGCCTCTACTGCTGCTGTCCTCTTTGTCTTCTACGCGTTTTTTCTCCTCTTGCCGTTTAGCTGCTACAGATGCCCTGACTGCTGCTGCAACGTCTCTATCTTCTTCTTCCCTACAGGACAGGGCAGATTTTCTTGGTCAAACAGTAAGGATTACCAAGCATCTCTGTCTCACTCCAGCTCTCACCTCTACGGTGTCAGCTCCGACGACTGTCTCTGATCTTGTGCTGCCACCTGCTGAGAAGGCTAAACCAAACCCACTACTCCAAAACACCCTGGTGCCGGCTGGTGAGACAGGCAACATTCAGCCCCTGGATTTGCAAGTTCTACATGTGGAAATAACAATCCAGGCCAGAAGAAACTGGGGTGAACTGGGAGAGACAGTACCAAGGATGCATGGGGACACCCGTCTCTCCCATTCATTTTCAAATGTATGAAATCATACTCGTAGGCCACAGTAATTCTTTGAAACATGGTTTGTCATGAACTCTCAACACATGCACGATCCACATGCGACACCAACATATAAGTGTTTAGAGATGGACTTTTTCCCCCAGTGGAATCACCAGTAATGAACCAGCTGACCGTCCGGCGAGAAAAAGAAGAAAAATAGATGTGCAGTATGTATAAAGCGCTCAGGTCTTGTGTGGATGAAGAGACATATAAATGCAAAATTTCGTTTCAATACTTAACCCTCTTCTTTTTCCAAAGCACTCAGTCTGGCCACACAGAGATCTGTTAGTTCAATGAAAAGCATGGTCCTTAGAATAGGAACTTCATGATTACCCAGACCAAAAAGTCCATTCAACCTGCAAACACTTGTCACTTACTTCAGAAAATCCTATTTAGAAAAGTGAGCATAAAAACAGTTGCTATAATTAATTTAGGATTCCGAGTATTTAACCCACAAGTTGAAGATTACATTGTTTGCTTCCTGTGTCAACTCCAGAGAGCTGAAACTTCACACAAAATAATTTCACTTTGACCAAGCATGTAGTCAGCACGCAGGCTTAGACTGAAAGCTAGTTCTACTCTCAAGGATTCACTATGGAGGCTTCCAAATTTCATACCCACTTCCTTCCTACTGGTCCACCAAAACATTGTTAATTGGTAGGTAAAGAACACCACTAAACAGCAATAAAAATCCACAAAATGTTGTGCTGCTCACCTCTTGTATCTCCAGCTGCCTCTTCTGTTTTGCTGACTTCCTCGGCCGCCCAATCTGCCTGACCTCCCTTGCCTGTTATACCTGTCAACTTCTTCATAGTCCTCTCCGCCTATAACACCTAAACAGGAGGGATGGTTGATCACTCTCAAAGTTATTTCTCTAACCTGGGCATCACACTATGCCTGAGAAAAGCAAAAATATGCTAGTACAAACAAATCTACCTTCATTTCTTTCTGATGATTAAGTAGTCTACATAACTTTCAGGATTGCAACATTAAAATACATTTTGCAGTATATGGACTCCACGTATCGTAACCTGTGATGCGAGTTTTGAGTAATTTTGGTTTTATGCAGATCTCTCTCTACATACAGTTCCACACAGAAGAAAAGTTTGTATGTATGTCAATCTCTGCGCTCCTAAGTGGATATGCTACTCTCGTCTCATGCTCCGTGTTCCTCACTACTTTGTATTAACTGTAACGTAAGTCATTCACATAATTGCAAATTGGAGAAGAAAGTCAGCAATTTTCCTAAAATTATGTTATCATCATCAAATCCACACATGGGAGGAAAAAACTGTAACAATTTAGGTAGGAAGAGACCTCTGGATGTCATCTACTCCATCCCCTCACACAAAGCAAGGCCAACTCTGAAACTACATTAGGTTGCCCAGGGCCCTTGTCCGGTCAAGTTCTGGTTATCTTCCAGGACAAACTCTACAACCTCTCAGGGTCCTGCTCCAGGGCTTGGCCACCCTCTTGGTAAAGAATTTCCTCCTGGCTAGGAAATGTTCACCAGATGTTCCTGAAAACCCTCAAAGCAGTAAGAATGAATATATTTCTCTCCACCTCATCCCTCCACCACACTTACCCTCATTCCTCCTCTGGTGCCGAGGAGCATAGTTAAACTGAAGGTCTATCTGCCGGTTCTGCCTGGCCTCTGCCCTGTTCTTGCTGTGGCAGGCTGTTTTGTGCGCTTTATAATCTATCTCTGTGCGGAAAGCATGGGTAAACTGTTCTGTGCTGCACCGTCCCTCTTCGCAAAGGAAGTGTTTTTCGCGGAAGTGTTCACGAAGGTATTCATAATCACTAGGAAGAGAAGAGAGGCTGAGCTGCAACCTTCCCAACATATTTGTTGGGAAAGTATAATAGTAACTAACGGTATATGGTTACTTTTACAAGATGAAGTGAAGACAAGCCTAGGCGGTTGGTTCTTTATCCCCAGGCAAGCCTTCCAGCTGAAACCACTTGTGTACAGTCAACATAGACCTTAATGCACGATCCCAGATGTTAAACTAAACCTACTGGCTGATACTCATCCCATCCAGCTGTACATAAGGCATGTATTTCATAAAAGAAAACTTACTTCTATCTGCTTTGCTCGTGAACTTTGGAGTATTAGAGTTAAGACACTAGATAGTTGCAGACATCTGCTGTCATGCTGCAAAATGTAACTAGACAGAAAGTGATTACTTTGGCTATTGGTTTGAGGAACAAAAAGAGACTGCAGCCAACCTGCTCACATTCTTGCCCTCTGTCTTCAAGCACTGCTTTCCCCAAAATTCAAAGCAGACCCAAGTAATTTTTCCTCAAAATTTAAGCTAAAGAAAGAAGAATAAACTGCTTGCACAAACCTGTAGTATTCCTGAGCACCATCAGAGTCACAGAAATGACAAAAATAATGATCTCGTCTTAGGTGTTTCAGTAACTCATCGTTATCCAAATAACGCTCATCACAAAATTTACACAGGGGATGCCCACGATGAGACGTGTCATCTGGATCTCCATGGATTCGATGACGGGCAAGGTCCTTACGAGAATACCATTTCCGTTCATAAGTAAAAATCTGAAGAAATATATATATGTATTACTTCTTATGAACAGAGAACAAAACGGAATAAGCCGGGTTGTGCACAACTTGTTCATTTGTAGGAGTGGAAGATTTACTTCAGAAAGATGCAATTTGACAACCAACACCTAAAATTTTCAGTGAACAGGAAACAAAATTCAAGCAATAGATCCAAATTAAGTCTAACTTGCATTTCACTCAGTGTGAACATTGGAAACAGATCTAATTCACCTTTTTCGCTTTCACTTTTTTTTGTGTATTAACATAATGCAACAAAAACTTTAAATTATAATCTCTGGGGGGGGGGGAAAATCCTAATATGTATTTATGAACATACGGTATTTTGCATACTCAAACTAAAAAAACCACGTAAACCAGAAGTGAGCTGTTTTACTTTCCTCAGGTAGCAACTACCCCAGGATAGCTACATACAAAGGATACAGTTCAGTGTACAAGTTTTGCATTGTAAGTCAGTCTTCTGTACCTACTAAAACACGAGCTGTTTTAGTGAGAAGGGTTCTGAAGATGCCACAAAAATCAACACATCCTTGAGAACAGAATATCCTTTATTTCTCGCCTAGACAAGGAGCGTTAACTTGTTCTGGGAAAAGGCTCATTTGGTTTAGCTAGGGTTGACTGACTGAAGCTTCTGCAAGTTTAAGAACTTATTTTCAGTGGGTACTAGTAATATGGAACCTTCTTCTGTGAAATAAAAATCTCCACCATATTCTGAAATTAAAAGCCAACAAGTTCTACTGTTGTTTATGAATTCTCTGGGAGAGATGATGACAAAGGAGTTCCTTTAGTGCTGACTACTGAAGCTGGCCATGGAAACACCTCTTTACCAGAGCTCAAAGAACACAGCAACAGAAAGAAGCAGTCTTGCCCTCCCCAACCACTTCCTCTGAATTAGTTCTAGTGATTGCACGACCACAGGAAAGAGAGTCAAATCAGTTCACTGAAAGCTAACCCTGAAAAAAAAAAAACCCCAACAAAAAACAACCAACCCAGCATATTACTGTTCATTCAGGTCAACCTGACCACTTCTGGAACCTGGCCCTTTCGGCAGTAAACTACAGTTCAGTTGGCATAAACCAACTGTGGCACCATGGGATAAATGCATTTCTCTGATTTGATACTTTATTGGTTTCAGAGAAAACAAACACACATACAAACCCATGTGTAATGAGCTCTAAAAATATGCATTCATGCATTAAATTCCCTCCTACAACAATAAGGAATGCTGACAGCTATTAGACACAGAGGTTAGCAGTCCTAGAATTCATTTAACAGTAGCTGCTGGTTTTGTTCGACGTGTAATTCGGAAATACAAAGCCCACTCCAGCTCCAGGGAGAGGTAGAGTTCTGACTTTCAGACTGTGAAAAAGCATTGCCTGACTGACATAACACCAGACCTTCTAAGCGAAATTTGGATGGGATTGAAAAAAATAAAGGAGGAGGATGATGGTGATGGTAAGATGAGCAGTTTTAAGGCCCAATACACATGATCTTTTCAGATATAGACAACTCGGCTTTCCAGTAACTGTTTTATCTTTAGCAGGCTGTAAAACACATTTTAACACAGCCCTTGGTTGTGTTCTACATGCGTACATCAAACACAGCAGTCCTCAATTGCAGGCAACAGTAGATTTCATTTTCCAATCAAGTCAACAAGATACAGGAAATTTCCTCTGAACAAATAAACAAGACAATGAAATATAACTGTATTTCATTAAACCAGCAAGATGGATTCTCATCCTGTACACAATCCAACTGTAAATGCTATGTTGACTCTGATCTGAGAAATAAATCCATCGCTCCACAACGCATTTCACTTTCTGTACTAGCACCAAATATTTTCTTAAGTTACAGTTTTAGCTCATAAAGTCATTATGAGCGTAAGTCTTAACAGACATCAAATCTCTACTGTTGCAGTTGTAGCAAAGTCTGCCTACGACTCGGGATTAGCTTCCTACCAGACAGTTAGGGTTCGGTATTTACACACATTGTGGCAGAGGAGCTAACATCAGAAGGTTATCAACATGGTTAGGCTTAATTTAAAATATAATCCGCTGAGAACCTTCAGGCCTTCTTCATTAATCAGTTTATGGAAGAAGAAAGACTTAAAACAAAGCAGCTGGCCTCACTGCAGGCAGACAGAGGAAACTTAAAAAAATAAATCGGTGCTGTTCAGCCACCCCCTTCTTCCCACCTCCCCAAGTACTCTTGCAGGTCGTATAAGGAAGCACCCTTCCTTCCCACACACTGAAACATAGAACCAGCTCACCTTTAAGTGTTTAACACAGAGTTTGCAACAGAAGAGTTCATGCTGCTTCCTCATATGCTGTTCCAGATCTGCAAAGGTATTGAATGGCTTCACATCTGGACACAAAGAGCATTCATGCTGCAGCAGCTTCCTAAGGGACGAGAAAGATTTCCTAAAAATTATCTGATTCCCTCTCCGCAACCCGATACCTTTATCGAAAAACAAATGTTCCGTCAGTGGCAGAAGGCTGTATTTTTATAGCTCCCCCAGCAATTTGTAATGAGGTTAGCGTCCTGTTTATCCCAGCAATACTTTGTCATCTGTCAAGAACAGAACAGAACCAAATTACATGGAGGCTTCAACTGTAAGAGACGAGCTGAACAGTCACAGCATAAGTAATACACTGCCACTAGAAAATTTTGAGTGGACTGTAACATGTCCATGCAACAAACCCCTTGCTTATTGAAGATTCAGCTGATGTATGCAACATTCGCATCCAATTTAATTAGATTTTCTACTGACAGAAACTGAAGAATACGGTGGAGAGAGATAAAAAATTGTAATAGAAAAGGCAGGGGGGAGACACGACACGACAACCACCCCCCCCCCAGTGATTCCCAACAAGAGCTGAAGGCAGAGCACTGGTCTCAGTGGGAGACCCCCACTCCCTCGCACTTGATTGCTGCCCATGGAACTGTGTCCTGGTTTCGGCTGGGATAGAGTTAATTTTCTTCCTAGCAGCAGGCATAGTGCTGTGGTTTGGATTTAGTAGGAGAAGAATGTTGATAACACACCGATGTTTTTAGTTGTTGCTGAGTACTGCTTATGCTAGTCAAGGACTTTTTTCAGCTTCCCATGCTCTGCCAGGCGCACAAGAAACTGGGAGGGGGCACAACCAGAATAGTTGATCCAAACTGCCCCAAGGGCTATTCCATACCATATGACGTCATGCTCAGTATAGAAACTGGGGGGGGGGGTGGCCAGGGAGCAGCGATCGCTGCTCGGGAACTGTCTGGGTATCGGTCGGCGGGTGGTGAGCAATTGCATTGTGCATCACTTGCTTCATGTATCATTATTATTATTATCATTATTATACTGTTACTATTAGCACTACTATTTTACCTTATTTCAATTATTAAACTGTTCTTATCTCAACCCAGGAGTGTTTCTCACTCTTACTCCTCCGATTCTCTCCCCCATCCCATCGGGGTAGGGGGAGTGAGCGAGCGGCTGCGTGGTGCTGAGCTGCTGGCTGGGGCTAAACCACGACCCCCCCCCAGTGATTCCCAACAAGAGCTGAAGGCAGAGCACTGGTCTCAGTGGGAGACCCCCACTCCCTCGCACTTGATTGCTGCCCACGGAACTGTAATCTCAGCAACTCTGCAGAAATCGTATCATCAGAAGCAATTCCCAGAGCTGGTGTATAATTAATCAGAACATGCTTCCAACTGATCCTGCTCACTAAACCCATTGGCCAATTCCATAAGTATGAAGTCATACAAAACTGTAAATGCATCAGCAAAACTGCATTCTTAGCCCCAATCAGGCTGGATATAATGCACAATTCTCCAAGAAAAAGGCACCGTTGCCTGCATGGTTTCATCTTTTTTTGCTCTTCTTTAACTGCTTTTAATTATCTTAAAGCCTCCCAATTAAGCACACTATGAGAAATATTTTTAGAACGTGATGCTGATGCCACATTTTTTACTCGGCATTGTTTTTTTTTACTTCACCCTTTCTCTCTCCCATTTAGAATTAAGATCTTTGTAGGCAGACAAGGTTGCTCTTCTTTTCATACAATGTTTGGTACAACTGGTTTTGATTAGTCCTTATGCAGCACAGCAATAAATACAATTATAACAGTAATTCAGTCTTTACCAATTTCCACAGCAGCTGTGCAAGGAATGAAAAGCCTTTCAGCAAGTTTGCTGTTGCTAAAGAAGCAAAAAGCAACTTTTATTGACAGGGCAACGCTTCTGTATTATGCGTCGGCGAATCTAACACTCCAGCCTTGAGGAGCTGCTCCCTTTGCCGATTGTGGCATGGAGCGGTCACGCCAACCGCGCCGCTCCAGCCTCTCATCCTACCAAAGCCACCTGCACTGCACGATGACTAACGTACACAGCGTGGCAGCCACTCTATTCCCATAAACCAAAACCACACTGCTGCACTAAAGTATGCATTTCCTGCCACGTAACACAGATAAGAATATGCTGCTTTAGGGTTATGTTACAGGGAGGATTCCAGCACTTACCTGTACAGTGCATAAACATCTCCATCCGTAAAATAGATGTCATATTTCTTCTCGTGCTGCAACTGGTTAAGTGCTATTGTTGAGAAAGACGTAAGCTTCCGTCCGAAGACAACCTGCAGGCAACACGACACAAGAATCAGCGAGAGCACGCTCAGGCTGCACAGTCTTTGGGACTCCAGATAAACTCCTCAGCACAAACTTTGTTTGTCAGGGAACTCGCCGTAGCCCGAAGCTCGGACAACGCTGGCGGAGCTTTGTGTCAGTCCCAGCTGCTCATCACCACCCCCAGTTACTCCCCCACAACTGTCGGCACAGCCACGGTGACCGCTCCTTATCAACTTCCAGCAAGCGAGCCAGCTTAGACGAAGGTGGATTGGACTAGCCTGGTCTTTGGATTTTGAACTAGATTAGGAAACTCTTTTATGGTATGTTTTGCTACCACAGCTGTGCTAAGAGTAAATATCTTCAATCAATTCAACCCCTTCTGGAGCGAACGCCTGCCAAGAGCCCTGCTCTCAGCTCCCTCCTGCCTCCTGGTAGGAGATCACACAGAAGCCTACAGTCTGTAAGTGACAAGTGACATTACTCAGAGTCTGACTGGGAAACCACGGTTTCTTCTTTCCTGAACGGCCAGGAAAGAGAGAACTAAAACGCTGCATCACTTCCCAAATTATCTGTACCACACACTGGTCTGCTCTAGCACACGTTCCCAGTTTGGGAAGTGCTGGGGTAGCAGCAACATTTATAAACCAGCTGGAATTACCTTCACCGGCATAGAAAGGCCAAGACATAAACACAGTAAGCATCTTTCAGGTCTTACAGCAAACGTTGTAGATCTAGAAACACCTACACTCTTAATAAAAGCATTCAAGTATGTAATACATATGTAGCTTACTCTTGTTAAATCACTCCTCTACCCTTGTTGGGGTGCAATACCATGGAACAAGTCTTTTGGGTCTGGTTTTGTGGGATTTTTTTAAAGCTGTCTTTACAGTGGGGCTACTTTAAGCTAACCAAAACAAAAAATACGCCCAACTTGCTGAAATATCAAGCTTAAAATAAAGAGAATACAAGTTTCAGTTTATTGGATGAATGACAACTATGACTAACTCCAATGACTTAAAAAATTTCGTTTCAGTGAAATTGTATTGACTTTTCATTTCAGCCCAAGGTGAGCTTTAGAAGAGAGGAACGGATTACTGAAAAGTAGATTTTATCACAGCAGTCCAACACGATTTCCTACAGCAGTTCCACAAACAATCTCCATTGTTTATCTCTACACATATGTAACAAGCACACTGACAGATCCTCCGAGCCTGATCCAAGTACACGTCAGGGTTAGTTTACAGGTCAACACGGAGCCCTTCCTAACTTCACTGCAACAATTACGCATCACTGAAAGCACACATTACCATAACAAGTATAGCCTGATTTCCCCTCCATCATGTCCTGTGCTGCCACTCATCTTTATAGTTGCATTTCCTCTGGACATTCTGCTGTGACACTTACCAGTTCGGTCTACGCTACTCTGTACGCCACTAGCCGAGATCTGGCCGCGTCGTACTTGCCTCTTCTAATTCCCCACACACTATGCAAATTAAGAAACTCAGTTTTAGGTCCTGCATATACATTCATTTCATTCAAGGGCAATTTTGATGTGATTTATGCCCCCCAATATCATTCTTCTTTCCTTAGGGCAGATGGGTGAACAGGCAGAACAGTGTTATGGTGTCATTTAAAGACAAGGGGGGAAAAAAAAGAGCCGAGCCATTAAAAATGACCTCTCAGTCAATTATAATAAAAGGATCATTTTAAACAGTTAATAAAGGAGGGAGAAAGATGGCTGCATGAACCAAAGTTCAGGCCACATAATATAGCAATATTACAGAACTGAGATGCTCTCAAGATTTAAGAGTCCGCCTGTGACCCCAAGACAAGCAGGTTTAAGGACGAAGAGCAACATTGCAGCTTGCTTCTTCCTAAGATGGGAGAAGCAGAGCAGCAGCTCCTCAGAGGACGATCCGAGATAAAATTACTTTCACACAGTATCTTCCTGTACACAGAGGCAACTCACGTGCCAGTAAGCTCAGCCTAAAAACCACATCGACCTTTCTGGCCTCCACAAAGCCTGAGGATCTTCAGCACGCAGCCTGAGATCTTCAGTCCCTCCGACCACTTCAGCAACACACAAAGCTGCCAACGCCAAAAGTTTGGGGGGGGGGGGGGGGGGGCTCTCCTTTTGCCAAGGGGAGAGCCCCCTCCCCTGACATACTTATTTCATTTCCTAAACCGTCTCAGTGTATTTCTTTCAAACTGCTAGTACCAATTCTTTTCTTCTTAAAGGGTTTGCTTTTCCCTGCCTCAGCTCCGCAAAGACAAATTCAGGTATGAGGATTTGTTTTTATAAACATCCTTGAACAACCTTTCCTCACACAGTTCACCGCTGCGCCGAATCCTCGGCTCCCCTCGTGCAGCCGAGCCACGGCATCAGAGCGGCTTCCCCTGAACGCCCCAACAGGGCCCAGCACCCGCCGGCCAGGAGGAAAACCGAAATCTAGCAGGAAAATTATAACTGAGGGCAAACTGAGGGGAAACTCCTTTTTAAGCATACGCCCCACAGACAGCTCACGCTAACAGGAACCGGAGGCAGATGCAGCGCGGTGTGCTGTAAGGCGAGGCATGAGCAAGCCCTGAAAGAATGAATACACAGTGTGTTCTCCCCCAAGCCGAAAATCGAGTCAGGAATTCGGCGGGGCGATAGAGTCATCTGAGATCGCGTAACATCCGAGACGCCGGAGAGCAAGCCCTGCTGATCTAAAAAAACAGAAAAATATTCCCCCGAAATTGCGTTTTCTTCGTATTTTGTTTCCAACACCCCTCCCGCCTTCCTCCGAGCGGCGGTCGGCCCGCCGGGAGCGAAGCAGAGGGCGGCCAGACCGGGACAGCGCCCGCCGGGGGGGACGCCGCCGCCCCCGGGCTCCGCTCAGCCGCTTTCAGCGGCCGCTCCGCCGCCCGGCGCCGGCCCCAGGCCTGCCTCCCCCCGCGGCGGCCGGCCCCAGCCCAGCCCCACGCAGGCCCCGGCCCCGAGCGGCCCAGCCCCGCCGGCTGCGAGGTCGCCGGTCCCGGCCTCACCTGGCCCAGCTCCTCCCGGCACACGGCGCAGTACCGCACGCCGCACAGCGCCCGCATCCGCACCGAGCACCGGTAGCAGATGGGGTGGTCGCAGCGGCCCAGCGCCACCACCTCCAGCTCCCCGCAGCACAGCACGCACGTCCCCTCCGCGGGGCCCGCCGCCGCGCCGGAGGCCGAGGCGGCCATGGCGGCGCCGACCCGCCGCGGCCTAGGCCCCGCACCGCCTAGCAACCGCCCGCGCCATTGAGAGGCGGCCTAGAGCGCCGCCCGGCCCGGAGCGCGACTCTCCGCCCCGCTCCTGACCATAGAGACGTGCCCTGGCAGATCCCCAGCGCCGGCCCGGCTGACCATCGAGGCTCCGCCTAGAGCGGCACCTCGCTCCCCTAATGCCCCCTCCCGAGCGCCACAGCGCCACCCATCCGGGCGCCACCCCGCGTCCTCCAGCCCGACCATAGAGGAGCGGCCCAGAGCGCCCCGCCCCGCAGGCCTCTGGCCATAGAGAAGCGCCGCCCAGAGCGCCCGCGCGGCCGAGCCCTGCTAGCCTCCTCTCGCTGGTCTGCCGGGAGGTGCCGGCGGCAGCCATTTGGCGGCCCCTCGCCCGGTGGCAGCTGAGCAGGCCCCGGGAGAGGCCGAGCAAGCGCTGGGCCTGCGCTGCGGCCCCTCAGGGCCTGCCCCTGGAGAGCTGGAGCCCCTGGCCGCGGGGAGATGGGGGACCCCAGGCCCCAGTCCCAGCGCCCCTGGCCATGGGGAGACTGGGGACCCCAGGCCCGTGCCCTGGAACCCCTGGCCGTGGGGAGATGGGGGACCCCAGGCCCGTGTCCTGGAACCCCTGGCTGTGGGGAGATTGGGGACCCCAGGCCCCGGCACCCCTGGCCATGGGGAGATTGGGGACCCCAGGCCCTGGCACCCAGGGCCGTGGGGAGATTGGGGACCCTAGGCCCCTGCCCCAGTACCCCTGGCCATGGGAACACTGGGGACCCCAGGCCGTGGCACCCCACACCATGGGGAGACTGGGGACCCCAGGCCCTGGCACCCAGGGCTGTGGGGAGATTGGGGACCCCAGGCCCATGCCCTGGAACCCCTGGCCGTGGAGAGATTGGGGACCCCAGGCCCTGGCACACTGGGCCATGGGGACACTGGGGACCCCAGGCCCCTGCCCTGGCACCCAGGGCTGTGGGGAGATGGGACCCCAGGCCCGTGCCCTGGAATCCATGGGGAGATTGGGGACCCCAGGCCCCGGCACCCCTGGCCATGGGGAGATTGGGGACCCCAGGCCCTGGCACCCAGGGCCGTGGGGAGACTGGGGACCCTAGGCCCCTGCCCCAGCACCCCTGGCCATGGGGACACTGGGGACCCCAGGCCGTGGCACCCCACACCATGGGGAGACTGGGGACCTCAGGCCCCTGCCCCAGCACCCTTGGGTGCTGCCCTGCACCTTTGCAGCTGGTGGCCGTGAGGCAGCAGGGCACTGGCTGCACCCCAGACAAGGTGTTTTGGCCGTAAGGTGTGAGGTGGGGTTGGTGTCCCAGGGATGTGGCAGCCGGGTGACCCGCCAGCAGCGGGGGCGGCGGGATGGTGCTTTACGTGGGATTTTGCCAGGGCAAACAGCCTCGCAACGGCTGTGTTGGACCTGCAGCTCTGCCGCTTGATCTGATATTACAACACGGGCGTCTGGTAGCGACGACTGGAAAAAAAAACCTGTTAAAAAGTGTACTTGAAACACTGGAAAATAATGGAAAAATCCATTAGAACAGTAGCACAAATGGGCTCTGTTAGTGTCAGTACGTTAAGAGCACAGTCTGTTAGGGAAATCTTCGTGTATGTGCCACGGGTTGTGATTCATGCGTTCAGTATCTGAGCATGCGGCAGCTGCCTGGGGTTTCAGAGCGAGTTAAGGTGAACTAGAGTTAATCATCAATATGTCTGCTGGGTTGGTAAAGAAATTTATGTTCCCGCACTTGCTTTGAGGGCTGATTTTGTGGTTTAAAGATCTTGCGTGTTGCTGGGGCTCAGAGATGAGAATTGCAGCTCCTTAGACAGGAGAGGGTGCTCCAGGAGCACGGAGAACGGCGCTAACGTGGGCGCAGCAGCCATGTTCCTCTGGAAGTAAAGCAAAAAAGCATAAAAGCTTGTTTGGGGGCAGCACGGAGGAAGAGACAGAAACATTTTTTCAAACTTTAGGATCTCCCACCTTTTTTTCTCCCGGGTTCTCACAAAAATTGACCCGTGCGGGGTCACTTTCCTGTCCACGTGTGAAAAATCAGAGCAGATCCCTGTCAAACGGGGAAGTTCTGCTTCTAGATCTACCCAAAAAGTCTCAAAGAAACCCCAAGATCTTGGCACGAGGCGCTCGTTCTGCCACATCATCGCCCGTGTCGCCAGACAAGCAGCACGTCACTCCGCTTAGTGAACATTCCTGGAGTCCTGGCCCCTGAGTCAAGGGCTGCCGGCTGTCCCAGAAATGACAAAATGGCCCAATTTTTCATGGGCCTCTCCCCTGACCTGCGGAGCTGGTATCGGAGGATGGCTGAAGAATGATTCCAGGACACACCGTGCCTCAGTGAAGCAGGTCAATGCTCGGTTTACTCACTGGCACGATACAAAACCCGTTAAAAATAAAACACAAACTAAACTACTTTTTCTAGGGAGGGAAATGGAGACAAGCCACGTTAAATTCCATGTTAAAACGTATGGTAAATTCCTCGGATCTACTCACGTGCATTGTGGCTGGCTGGGAGATTGGATGAGCAGCACCTCTATCGTTCAGATCTGCTTTCTTTTCAACAAATTCCTTGCCATTTGAATTAAAAGATACTCTCTGATGCATAAATGATCGTTTTAGGACAAAGGAGCATATAAAACATAGAGAGTGCATGAAAATGTATCATGTTGTTACCTAGTCCGACACCAGCATCATTTGACTACATCTGTGCCGTAAAATAAATAACAGGTTTGGTAAGTGTTTTGGAAATCAGATACATGAAGTATTTCAACGGTTTGGATCATTGGCTATATTATTGGTAATATTTACTTTCTCCTGAACAGACCCATTTATCACACTTCAAAGTAGAGCAGCTAATATGTGTCTTTCTGGTAATCAACATTAAAGTGTGTTTGGGTGGGGCTGTATTAAATAATTAGGAATGACTGAGGATGTTGGCTGTAATTACTTCAGGAAATGTGTGTGTGTGTGTGTCTGTGTGTGTCCCCAAATTAATGATACTGTTGAAAATGTTTTTGTGTCAAAACTGCATCACACAATTTTGGAGAGCAATTAGCATGAAATGAGATGGAGGCTGCTGACAGTAATGCGCTGTCTTGAGTGTCACTCGTCTGTGAAATTACGCAAGTGCCCCGGCGCTACGGCCAAGCATGGGATAATAAATATACCTGCATAATTAGGCTTAAAAGTGACATTACTCATCGCAAAGAACACGGTGACAAAGCCACTGGGCAGAACCAGAGTTTGTACTTTTCAGATTTCAGTTGTGTGGGTCGGAGCTGGTCGCTGGCACCGCTGCCCGGCAGGTCCCGGAGCGCCGAGGGCCTGATCCTGCAAAGCCTGTTCCTTCCCAGCGCCTTTTTCCCACCGGGAGCTGTGTGTGATGTTCCTGGTGAAAGGAAGCACTGGCTCTTTTCCAGGGTGCTGCAGTGGCTTGCAGGCAGCGCTGCTGGCAACTCATCAGCTGGGGCATTTTCTGTTTCTCGGGTACTTTACTGTATTTTACTTTACTTTACTGTAATTGGTGTCTGAAGGGGGAAACCGCTGAAGGTTTCGGGTCCCTTCATGGTGCAGCCATCGGCAGTGAAAGCTCGTCCCGGTCAGACTTCACACTCTCACCAAGTCCTCAATTTAAAACTAGGTCCAGGAAGTTTCTTTGGAACAAAGAACATGTAAGGTTATCAACCCAGGCCAGATCCAGCCCTGTCCTCTACATGCAAGCCTACGGTGACCCAAATCAACCCAGACCCCAGCTTCTGGCACGCTGCCGAGGCAGCCTTTGGCAAAGGTTGGGCTTCCTTATCTCCTGCCTCTTGTTCTTACTCCACGGCACGCTGGAGAGCCGGTCTGAACAGTCCTTCTGCAAACTGCTCCGTCTGTAACGCGGCTTTTCCAGCAGCGTGCCGGGTCTTTACACCGGCGTAAAATGCCCCCAAGCTCCCCTCTGTGCCATTCTGATATCGTCGCGCAAGATACTCCAGCTTTCTTCATGCCTGCACCTTTTTGCAGAACAAAGAATTGCTAAAAAGCCAATATTCAAACTATTTACCCAAGCCTGTTTTCAAATCATCGTTCTGAAAAATCATCCCGGTGGTGTATGTGAGTCATGGGTTTGGATTAATTTATTTCGCGGTGCAAAGAGGTTTTTGTAATACTCTTTCAATGGCTCGGCTCATTCTTTGCTGATGACTTAAGGATGCTGTTTTATTTCTCTAGTGATTGCAAATGGAAGCTGGATCTCAGCACTAAGTGTGACCCCAAAACGTAAAGAAATATAATCATATATAATTAACGAGGCTCCAGCGTGCGTTGTAAATATCTTGGTTGGTACTTAGTTCTATATGTTGTCAGACGGGAAATGTTTTCTTCACAAGATAAAAGGTTAATACTGATGCTAGGGATAGTTAATTTGCATGTTTACTCGCTAAATATCACATCATAACATCAGAAGAAAAAGGCACTTTTCAAGTCATTTAATCAGCAATAAATATACTTTGGAATAATTGATAACTCTGCAGATGAGCACAACAAATCCATTTTACTCAGAAGAGCAACAGATCAAATATTTATAGTCCAGCACTAAAATATTGTCAAAGTGTAGAGCTAAAGGTTATGCCTTAGATTAATTTCATATTCACAGCTTGACACAGATGCGGTTCATTTGCAGCCAAGACACTTAGTGTGTAATAGTGAAATTTGCTTTCATTTGACAAAGTTTCTGCAAAACGTGATAGTTTTCTCAGTTTGTTTTTTTTTTTTTAAAGAAGTCCCAGACAGCCTTGTATCAGCGGTGGCTTCGCACAGGTACCTCATTTGAGGGCAGGTTTAAATTTACAGCCCTGACCATCCATAGTCTTTAGAGACCAGAGTTTATGGTTCAGAGTTTAAGGCTGAAAACAACATTTTAGGTTGCTGTAAGATCTGCGTTGTTTGTCCCATGAGGTTTTGGATCAAATATAACACCAGCCCTATCTGTGGGACTGATAGGAAGTCAGTCTGTTATTTTCCCGCATTGAAAAAATATCTCAGTCTGCTGGGATCACATTAGTTGTTCACCTTCTTTTTTAACAAACATGTATTTTTCTATTTAAAAGTTCAGCTGTAGAGGGGCATACGTGTACCGCAGTCCTTTGACCTGTCAATAGGCACAATGCACTTTGCACGATGCATAGCTTCAGGTTTCCTCCAAAATCTATATTTACAAAAAAACCCCATAATTTGGTGATACAAGCTTTTCTGAAAAGTAGCGATTCCTTGGAGAGGGGGAGGATGAACAGGGAGGGGAAGGATCCTCAAAGTCTAGAGACGCATGCTGGGAAGCGGAGTTGTTTTGTAAGGCATTCATAAATATTAGTCTAGCGATAGAGTTTTCTTCAGCGACGGCTTGCTGGAGGATGAGAGCAGGGTAAGTGCAGCTCGCAGAAAATATAGTACCTAGATGGGAATTCAAAGGAACAGTGGGGGAAAGAAACAGCATTAGGCTTTCAAGGTGAAGCACCGACGTGCAAATTCCCAGAACAGGATGAGGACCTCGAGAGAGCTCGATTTTCAAATAACATTACGGGAGCTAACGTCAATGGGCAGAAGCAAAGCAGCTCGGCGGCAAGAGCTCCCTTGCTGCTCCTGCCCCGGTTTTTGTACGGGGGAGGAGAGCTCATGCTGGGGCACATCAGAGGGCCCGGGGCAGCCGGAGCGGGACGCCACGTGATGCTCGGCGCGGGGTGGGAGCTTCGGGAGCGTCTGCGGAGCTGAGCTGCCACCAAACCTTAACCATGCTTAATCCCAGCCAGCCAGCCCGGCGTCAGAGCTGGCGAACGCAAGCTCTTCTGCGGGGTGATCAGGGTGTGCTTTTCGAAAGGACAGGATACCTTTTCATCCCCATTTCTATATTCAGCAAGACTAAGGCTCAGAAAGTTGGAGAGGTGAGATAGCAAATAACTGATAACTTCAGGAGCGCAGCTCGGAGCTCCTGACTCCCCGTTCAGTGCCCTGCCAGCCCAACCACTCTGCTCCAAATAATTTGATTTTTTTTGGTCTGCTGCTAGCTTTTAAGGGGGTGTCAATCTCACACCTACGGGGACAGCATAAACAGCAGTAAGAATTGCACGCGGTCAGCGTGGGACACTGGGCTTCTTGTTGTAGTGTCCTGCTTCTTGCAACACAGTTGTGGCATATTTAATTGTAGTCGTAGTGCCGGTCCGGGAATAGGACTGCTAATGCGCCTCCTTTTTGATATCTCAGAGGGTTTTACAAATATAGCTCTTAATCCAGGAAAGTGTTGCTGCCAAGCAAAACATACTCCACCCGTGCAGATTCGTTTAAAGACAGATTTTGTTCCCATCTACACGCCTTAGAGCCCTCTACTCCAGTTATCTTACACGTACGTAATTGTGTGTACTGTATAGCCTCGCCTAATTAAATTTCAAGAAAATCAGAAAGCGCTTCGGGGTTGCGTGGGATTCGGTTACGAGATCGCAGAGCTGTCAAAGAAAAGATTCATCTCACAACTCTTCCTCCTTGCAGTAACCGTGCTTCAGATCGGAGCCAAACATACTCCGCACTTCACACATCTGGGTATTATCTCGCTTTCGTTACTGTGAATTACTTCCAGGAGAAAGACTGAATCATGGGCTGGAGGGGGCTGAGAAATCTGCTTGCATTAGAGAAAGCCATCCAATGACATCTTTTTTCCCTGCTCTTTTCCCTGCATTTCGGATTTTTGTCTTTGCTGCTTACTTGCTGCTTTTCTAAGGCGACGCTGTCATGCCGCATCCTCGTGACTTTTCCGTCATGATCCTTCAGTGGTGTTACGTCGTGTCCGAGTCACTCTACGATCGCATCGCTTCAGCCCTTGAGACGTTTAGAGACTCCCTTAATATTCTGCCAAGCGCAGCTGTTGGAGGCAAAACAGGCAAAAGAGAGGGCTGGCTGGCTGGGCGATGCGATGGTTTCTGACAGTTCATCCTTTCGGCCAAGTGGCCCCGTCAGTCAGGTTCTCAAGTTGATGAGTCACGTAAGAAGTGAAGGATCATGCCTGGAGCTTGTAAGATGATGGACTACTTCATTAAGCTTGGGCAGGCGAGGGCCGATCAGCGGCGTTTGGTGGGTAGTGCAGAGGACCTGGGTCCGTACCTCGGTTCAGTTTTGGTCTCCAATCAGTGATTCAGTTATTCCCTCGCCGTACCGCGGTTTTAAGCAGAAATAATTCCACTGACTCAGCGGGGTGCCGTGGGGCTTAATTATTGTCTGTAAAGGGCTTTGAAATCCTAAATGATCGATGCCTTGAGAGCGTGTGCGATTAGTAAGCTGGATGCCGTGTTGTGAGCTCAGCTGCAGAATTCGAGCGAACAAACAAGTTCATTTGGCTTGGAGCAGCAAGCTCCGTGAAACTATGCAAAAGTATCGCGACTCTGTGGTGTCTTTTTTTTTTTAACTTAGTGCTAATGGATCCATTGTTTCATGTAAAGGTTTCTACCACTCTTGTTATATCGCGTGTGACATTTACAGTACTCTTTGTTCCATTAGCAAAGTAATTTGAGATAGTTTATTATCCTTTGGAGACTTTACTGCTTGCTGTTTAACTTCCATGTGACTGCACCCTGGAAAAAATCTCTTAAAATAGTACACGAGTCTAAAAATAGTGAGGAATTAGTTGTTTCTTCGGAGTAAAATAATTAATTTAGTGCACTTTAATAAGAAGATCTGCCACACTAGGAAACACCACTTATTGTTTCCTCTTTCTCTTCAGAGCCACCAAAATACGCAGCAGCCTTATCGTGGAGTCAAGGTGTGTCTTGCCTCGCAGTTTGAAATCGTAATTTGTTTGTATCAGCTACCGTTCCTTTATTTCGGAGGAACAAAGAAATAGCATTTAATCAGCATGTTCTGAATCACTGGTGAAAGGAATCACTCCGTAATCTGAATTTATTGCACGAGGACACACTCTAGATGCAAGAAAATGGCAAAGGTTGTTATTCCTGGGAGTATCTGCCCGGGGTGCTGTCACTGCGGTACCTGAGGGACTGAGCCTGCTCGGGTCCCGCTCGCTAAGTGGCTCATCCACACTCCGTGACAAAACGCACGCGTTCTGATTCACCAGGAAAGCTCAGCAGTGGGTTGGGTGTTGGAAAGCGTCAGGGTTTGCTGAGCCGCATGTGTGGGAATATTTTTTTTCTTGCCATTAAGACTTCGCTCCTTCCTGGGTTGAAGTAATTAAAGCAAGAGGCAGCAGGGATGTGAATCTGGGAAAGCAGGTGAAGGGCGAACCGCCGAAATTTGGCGTGCGGGCAGAGATGGAGCAGCGGGGACCCAGACCGCTGACCTCCTGGGCAGCCAGGCAGGGTATTTCTCACGTTCACCTTTTCAGGTGGGATCTTCAGTACCAGGTCACTCAGATGCTGAGCTTCGAACCTTATCTCAAAGACGACTGCCCGCAGCAGCACCGGGCTCTGCACCGGCTCAGGATGAGCGTGGCACTGCCTGGTAGGAGATGGGCAGCAAAACTCATCCCTGCTCCAACCTCTGACGTCAGCCCATTTGCTATTTTTTGTGCCTCGGGCAGATTTCACGGCCACGCAGCCTCTTTTGCCTTTTGGCTGGTTTGTGCCCGTCTCTCCGAGGCAAACCTGTGCCCTGCGTGAGAAGGCAGAGCCAGGCAGAGTCTGCAGGCGAAGGACCTCGGAGCGGGAGGCTCCGTTGCTTGGCCAGACCTGCCAGACCATTTGGCAACTCACTCACACTCTCTGGGCCTCAGTTTCCCAACCTGGAAAACAGGATGATCACAATTAACAAAGGCGGTGTGAGTTTGCAGAGTGCTCCGCAGCCAGAGGAGGAGGGCAGGCTCTGTACCAGAGTGCACGAGGCTCCTCATCCAAAATGATGGCGCCTCCATCCTCTCATCATACTCCCACAGGGCGAAGCTGTAGAGCCCAAATGGCCAAGAAGTGTCATGTACGGAATGAGCATTAACGACCAAGCGTGCAGAGACCCCATCACAGGGCTGGCCTCTTCAATTGCTTTGTTTTCATGCTCGGCTGAGTCGCTAACCTTCCAATAAACACCAGAGTCATTATAATAAAAATGTGGAAAATGCTATCATTAAACCACACCGGTTTATTTTTCAAGTGCCTCTTTCTGGGACATCAAATTCATTTAGATCGTTCTCAAAAGCCACAAATCCTGAATGGGTGCAGTAATGTGTGTGGTGGGAGGTGAGAGCACAACAGGCATTAAATCAGGTAGAGAGTCAGGGCTCTGTCAAGAGAGCTCGGCTGGCTTTATTGCCAGGGTTTAAGACGTGATGCCTCTGGCTGCTCACCCCCCTTGCCCCTCAGCCGGGCAATTTTTCAGTCTGAAACCCGGGTTCGTGCTCTGGTACCTCAGCTTAGAGCTGTGGTAGAGATGGTTGGTCCAGCAGAGAAGAGGGAGGCATGTCCTGGAGAGCCCGAGCATCCAGCGGGATGGGGAGCTGCAGCGGCCAAGACCCTTCCAACACTGGAGTCTTCCTCTTACAAAAAGATGAATTTTGTTCCAAAATAAAAGACGACGACCTTAAATCCTTTCAGCAGCAGTGCCATATGGTGAGATCCCGTTGCCCTTCACCTCGACAAATGTGGAATAACATTGTTAAGGGTTCATCCGAGCACTGGGGTAGCTGAGTAAAGTCTCGCTCAGTGTCTGTGTAGTTGATAAACGTGATGCTGGAGCTAATAATTATGTTTGATACGTGAAAACATAAAAGTGGGGTTTTCAGAAGGGCTTGAGATCTGCTGGACTCTGCTCAGGTGAGCCTGAGCACCTGCGGCTTATAGAAGTGACCTGAAAGGCTGAAATCTTGTTCTCACGGGAGTCTGTAGAAAACTTCCATAGGAGCCAGGATTTGTTCAGAAGCTTTCTAGCTACCAAGAAGAACCAGGATTTTGTCCCTCTGGGGGAGTTCCTGGCACAAAGACCACCTTGGAGCAGCACGGTGCAATGCATCCACTGATGTTCTATGGTGTTCGCGGGAGCATTGGCTTCTGCGAGGGGAATAGGAATCCTAAAATTGTATTTTAGCTACTGAGAATATAAATAGAAGACAAATTGCTTGTCAGCTGTTTCATTCGAAGGATATTTAAAAATACTTGGGAGAGGAAACGTGCACTCTGCTCGAGATCTGGAGCCTGAAGGATCTCAAAGTGCCTTGCAGACACAGCAGCCTGGCTGTAGGTGGGAATCTCTCAATGCACTGGGAGGAAAGAGTTCAGTTCAGTTCCCGGAGAGTTTATCAGCGTGACAAGTTATTCAAGTTATGCCAAAAATACGCATAAAAGACACTTCAGGCAGATGTCTAGGAATGAGAAAATCTTCCACTCCTGGGTGGGAAGGTTGAGCCCATGCTGGTGTATTGCTGCGAGTAAGCTGCCGAAACCGGGGGTTTGCTTGGGAGCGGGGGCAGAGGGAGGAACGAGCCTCTGCCTATTCCAGACTGAGCGTCAGGCTGTTCGGAATTGATCTGTCTCTCGGGGGGAGAAGGAAGTATAATGGCTTTTTATCGAGTGAAATAAACCCGGCAGCGCGTGGCCCGTTGTGAACTGGGGTTCGGTGACCAGGGAGGGATGTGATGTGATTGTGTGCTGTACCGGTGCCATTCATTAATGGCTCTATTAAAACCTGAGAGTGGTGAGGCCGTTCATAATGTCCGGAGCACTCAAAGGGTCACAGAAATAGCCCACCCATCGACGATCTGCTCGGTGGGAGATGGGAGCCCGGCTTCGTCCTTACTGTAAGCCTGGGTGCTTCCAAGAAGTTGGGCCGTGGCTGAGTTGGAGTCTCCGTGTCCGGTTCATTAACAGAAACGAGTCGTGCTCTGCACAGACGTAACTTCCAGCACTCCGCTTGGGAAAAGGCCAGGACCCCCTTCTTCCCAACTGGGAATTTCACTCGCTCCCAGCCTTCCCAGAAGAGGAAAATCGTGAGGCTCTGCACCGAGTGTCCTACACCTCCCCGTGTCTTACTGCTGCTCTGCCCTTTCCTGTTCCCCCTCGTGCCCCCAGCCCCACTCGCTCTGGCCCCTGCCTGCCCGAGGGGCTGGCTCCGTCAGCGTCGTCGCTTGGCTGAGAGGAGCAGAACCGCTCCCGCGGTCCCCAGCATGGGTCTGCCCCCTGCTTGAACGTGCAAAGACATCCCCGTGCCTGGGCAGGGGGTCACAAAACGCCGATGCGTGCAAGCCGGCCTGAGGGAGAGAGCTTCACTGGGAACTTGGGCTTGCAGGGTGTGAGAAAATGGGGGCTGGATGGGTGCCGGTGAAGAGCTGGGGAGCACGACGGTGGGAAACAGGCTGGCCGGATTCCTTGGGAGCATGTTAAAATAATATCAACAGGGAGAAATGGGCACACAGGAGCATGCAAGATGCCGAGAATAAAATTAATCAAGTTACTGTGCGGCCTGAAAAAAAAAAGAAATTATTTAGTCATAATTCAGTGTATAAAGCCAAGAACTCAGCTAATAAACAAGAGGAACTGGAATTGCTCCCTCATGAGCATAAATTTGACCTGCTTGGTTTTATTAAGGAGTCTGGGGGAAAAAGTCATCTGACTGGAATGGCGAAATTCACGGTAATATCCTATTTAAGAAGCACCAAGTTGCAGAAGAGGAGGGGAAGCAGCCTGACGAATCTACTACAAATGCTCTTGAGCACTTCGCTGCAGGAGAAAGTGCAAAGCGGCTGCTCCCAAATCGCAGAGGGGAGCAGAACGACCGGCTCCTCGCATCCCTCCAAAATATCTCCGGGCAAAACGTTGTGCGGTCACAAGATTTCGATCCAGGCAACCTAAAGTGGCTCGCAGCAGGAGGCAGCAGGGATGGCGTTAGCGAATCCCCAATCCTCCCGTGGTCGAGTGGCACCAGAGGAGTGTTGGAAGGGGCTGGAAATGCCAAGTCGCGTAATTTCTCTGGGTTATGAGGGCAGTAGGTTTCGGTGAGAGGAAGACAAGATGGCAGGCGTCCCATAGGAATCAGGTGTTCGTCTCCTGGGTCATCTTTTTTTTCCCTAAAGAAGAGATGGAGGAGCAGGAGTTCCTGAAGTAGCCGATCGGGTATGAAGGCAGGCAGCTGCCCGTTCTTAGCTGCGATGGACAAGTGGCCAAGAGCAGACAGTGATCCCGGGGGTAGCGTTCGCGGGGGCCTGAGCCGGGCACGAGCACGGCAGCCGTCTGAGCCCCCCGCACGGTTGGGCGTCTCATCTCCTCCCATGGCTTCGCGCCTCTTAAGCAGTCGTGCCTTTGCCCTGCACCGAGGCGAGTTCATGGGCACTAGGACCCCCGAACCGTGGGTGGGATATTAGTTTGAGCTGAGCGAGATGGGAGTGAAATCCAGGTCTCGCCACTTCGTGGGTGTCAGGAAGGTGGAGCGGAGCCAGCGGAGCTCTGCGCAGCAGGACACCCTGCTCCCTGGGACGGGTGGGCCCTCTGCCCCCCCCAGCAGCAGCAGCACCGTCCCTGCACCGAGGCAGGTCACCGAAGCAGGGCTTCAGTCCGCGTCGCCCGCCTCCGTCTGGTACCCCACTCGGGACGAACTTTGCTGAAAATCACCGCAATTTCTTCTTACGGTTCCTCCAGGGCGTGTTCCTGTGCCTCGCGGTCGGTCCCTCTCTAGGCAGTGAGGCTGGGGGTCATACCTGCAGGAGGGCGGCGTGCTGCTCCCCTCCGAGGGTCCTCACTTGCAGGCGGTTTATAACATCCCTTCCTCCGGCAGTGAATCCTGCTGCTGTTGAGCGGGTCCTGAGGGGCCGGGGAGGATGCTGGGCTGCAGGGAGGTTTGTGGGGCTGCGGGGGGATGCTCAGGGCTGCGGGGGGATGCTTAGGGCCATGGGGGAGGTGCTGGGGGCTGCAAAGGGGACCATGGGGAGGTTGCTGGGGCCATGAGGAGGACGCTCAGGGTTGCAGGGAGATTGCTCAAGGACGCTCGGGGTGCTCGGGGCTTCAGGGAGATGCTCAAGGATGCTCGGGATGCTCAGGACTGTAGGGGAGATGCTCGGGGCTGCAGGGGAGATGCTCAGGGTTGCGAGGAGGATGCTCAAGGATGCTCGGGATGCTCAGGACTGTAGGGGAGATGCTCGGGGCTGCAGGGGAGATGCTCAGGGTTGCGAGGAGGATGCTCAAGGATGCTCGGGATGCTTGGGGCTGCAGGGGAGATGCTCGGGGCAGCAAGGGGGGTGCTCAGGGCTTCAGGGGGATGCTCAAGGATGCTCGGGGCTGCAGGGGAGATGCTCAGGGTTGTGAGGAGGATGCTCAAGGATGCTCAGGATGCTCGGGGCTGCAGAGGAGATGCTCAGGGTTGCGAGGAGGATGCTCAAGGATGCTTGGGATGCTCAGGACTGTAGGGGAGATGCTCAGGGCTGCAGGGGAGATGCTCAGGGTTACAAGGAGGATGCTCAAGGATGCTCGGGATGCTGGGGGTGCAGGAGAGATGCTCAGGGTTGCAAGGAGGATGCTCAAGGATGCTTGGGATGCTCAGGACTGTAGGGGAGATGCTGGGGGCTGCAGGGGAGATGCTCAGGGTTGCGAGGAGGCTGCTCAAGGATGCTCGGGATGCTCAGGACTGTAGGGAAGATGCTGGGGGCTGCAGGGGAGATGCTCAGGGTTGCGAGGAGGCTGCTCAAGGATGCTCAGGATGCTCAGGACTGTAGGGGAGATGCTCAGGGCTGCAGGGGAGATGCTCAGGGTTGCAAGGAGGATGCTCAAGGATGCTCGGGATGCTCAGGACTGTAGGGGAGATGCTGGGGGCTGCAGGGGAGATGCTCAGGGTTGCGAGGAGGCTGCTCAAGGATGCTCGGGATGCTTGGGGGTGCAGGGGAGATGCTCGGGGTGACAAGGGGGGTGCTCAGGGCTGCAGGGGGATGCTCAAGGATGCTCGGGGTGCTCGGGGCCCTGGGGAAGACGCCGGCGTCCCGGGGGAAGGTTGCAGGGGGAGGGCGGGGGGGAGGGTGGTGAGCGGCGGGTAGGAGGTGCGGGGGGCCGGTGCTGGCAGCGGGGGCCGCCGGGGCGGAGCCGCGGGGTGCCCCTCCCGACGGCCGTATAAACCGGCGGGGCGCGGGCGAGGGGCTGCCTTCGCTGGAGCGGCCGGGGCCGGGCTGCACCCCTGCCCGCACCCCTGCCCGCACCCCTGCCCGCCGCCATGGCGAGGGGGCAGCTGCCGGGGGGCGCCTGGGGGGCCCTGGTGCTGCTGGGGCTGATGCTGCCGGCGGGCGCCTGGTACAAGCACGTCGCCAGCCCCCGGTACCACACGGTGGGCCGCGCCTCGGGGCTGCTCATGGGCGTCCGCCGCTCCCCCTACCTCTGGCGCCGGGAGCTGCCGGCCGAGCCCCCCCGCCGACCCGGGGGAGCCGCCGCCGCCGCCGCCCCGCCGCCCCCCGCCCTCCCCGCCGGGGAGACCCCGCCGCCCGCCCCGCCGCCGCCGCCGCCCGGCCCCGGCCGCCTCCTCCAGCGACTGCTCCGGCGGGGCTGGGGCTGGGGCGGCCCCCGCCCGGCCCCCGCCCGGCCCCCGCCCGGGCCCCGCCGAGCGCAGGTAACCCCCGGGGGGCCGGCGGGCGGGAGCGGGGGGCCGGGGGGGCCAGCCCTGCCTGGGGGCGGGGGTCCTGCTGCCGCCTCGCTGCGGCACCCGGGGTGCTGGGGGGGCAGCAGGGAACGGGGTGCACGGAGGGGCTTCAGCAGGGAACGGGGGTGCACGGAGCCTCGGAGGGGTTTTTGCAGGTAACAGGGGTGCACGGAGCCTTGGGGGGGTTTCTCCAGGTAACAGGGGTGCACGGAGGGGGTTCAGCAGGGAACGGGGTGCACGGAGCCTTGGGGGGGTTTCTCCAGGTAACAGGGGTGCACGGAGGGGGTTCAGCAGGGAACGGGGTGCACGGAGCCTTGGGGGGGTTTCTCCAGGTAACAGGGGTGCACGGAGGGGGTTCAGCAGGGAACGGGGGTGCACGGAGCCTTGGGGGGGGTCCAGGTAACAGGGTGCACGGAGGGGATTCAGCAGGTAACAGGGGTGCACGGAGCCTTGGGGGGGTTTCTCCAGGTAACAGGGGTGCACGGAGGGGATTCAGCAGGGAACGGGGGTGCACGGAGCCTTGGGGGGGTTTCTCCAGGTAACAGGGGTGCACGGAGGGGGTTCAGCAGGGAACGGGGTGCACGGAGCCTTGGGGGGGTTTCTCCAGGTAACAGGGGTGCACGGAGGGGGTTCAGCAGGGAACGGGGGTGCACGGAGCCTTGGGGGGGGTCCAGGTAACAGGGTGCACGGAGGGGATTCAGCAGGGAACGGGGTGCACGGAGCCTTGGGGGGGGGTCCAGGTAACAGGGTGCATGGAGGGGATTCAGCAGGGAACAGGGTGCACGGAGCCTTGGGGGGGTTTCTCCGGGTAACCGGGGGTGCACGGAGGGGCTTCAGCAGGGAACGGGGGTGCACGGAGCCTTGGGGGGGTTTTTGCAGGTAACAGGGGTGCACGGAGGGGCTTCAGCAGGGAACGGGGGTGCATGGAGCCTCGGAGGGGTTTTTGCAGGTAACGGGTGCACGGAGCCTTGGGGGGGTTTCTCCAGGTAACAGGGGTGCACGGAGGGGGTTCAGCAGGGAACGGGGTGCACGGAGCCTTGGGGGGGTTTCTCCGGGTAACAGGGGTGCACGGAGGGGGTTCAGCAGGGAACGGGGGTGCACGGAGCCTTCGGGGGGGTCCAGGTAACAGGGGTGCACGGAGGGGATTCAGCAGGGAACGGGGTGCACGGAGCCTTGGGGGGGTTTCTCCGGGTAACCGGGGGTGCACGGAGGTGGTTCAGCAGGGAACGGGGTGCACGGAGCCTTGGGGGGGTTTCTCCAGGTAACAGGGGTGCACGGAGGGGGTTCAGCAGGGAACGGGGCTGCACGGAGCCTTGGGGGGGGTCCAGGTAACAGGGGTGCACGGAGGGGGTTCAGCAGGGAACGGGGGTGCACGGAGCCTCGGAGGGGTTTTTGCAGGTAACGGGGGTGTACGGAGCCTCAGAGGGGGTTCAGCAGGGAACGGGGTGCACAGAGCCTTGGGGGGGGGGGTTCCAGGTAACAGGGGAGCATGGAGGGGATTCAGCAGGGAACGGGGGTGCACGGAGCTTTGGAGGGGTTTCAGCAGGTAACGGGGGATGCACAGAGGGGTTTCTCCAGGTAACCAGGGTGCATGGAGCCTCGGAGGGGTTTTTGCAGGTAATGGGGGTGCACGGAGCCTTGCGGGGGGTTTCTCCACGTAACGGGGGTGTACAGAGGGGTTTCATCAGCTGAGGGGGGTGCACGGAGCCTTGGAGGGGTTTCAGCAGGTAACGGGGGTGCACGGAGCCTCGGAGGGGGTTCAGCAGGGAACGGGGGTGCACAGAGCCTCGGAGGGGTTTTTCCAGGTAATTGGGGTGCACGGAGCCTTGGAGGAGTTTCAGCAGGTAACAGGGGGTGCACAGAGGGGATTCATCAGGGAACGGGGTTGCACGGAGCCTCGGAGGGGGGTCATCAGGGAATGGGGGTGCACAGAAGGGTTTTTCAGGTAACCGGGGTGCACGGAGCCTTGGAGGGGTTTTTCCAGGTAATGAGGGGTGCACGGAGAGGTTTCAGCAGGTAACAGGGGTGCATGGAGCCCCAGAGGGTTTTTTTCCAGGTAATTGGGGTGCACGGAGCCTCAGAGGGGTTTCAGCAGGTAATGGGGGGTGCACGGAGCCTTGGGGGTGTTTCTCCAGGTAACGGGGGGTACATGGAGAGGTTTCAGCAGGTAACGGGGCTGCACAGAGCCTTGGAGGCGTTTTTCCAGGTAATTGGTGTGCACGGAGCCTCAGAGGGGGTTCAGCAGGTAACCGGGGTGCACGGAGCCTCGGAGGGGTTTCAGCAGGTAACCAGGGTGCACGGAGAGGTTTCAGCAGGTAACGGGGGTGCACGGAGCCTTGGAAGGGGTTCAGCAGGTAACGGGGGTGCATGGAGCCTCGGAGGGGCTTCAGCAGGGAATGGGGGTGCACAGAGCCTCGGAGGGGCTTCAGCAGGTGAGGGGGGTGCATGGAGGGGTTTCAGCAGGTAACGTGGGTGCCCAGAGCCTTGGATGGGTTTCTCCAGGTAACTGGGGGTGCACAGAGCCTTGGGGGGGGTTTCTCCAGGTAACGCGGTTGCACAGAGGGGCTTCAGCAGGTGAGGGGGTTGCACAGATCCTCGGAGGGGTTTCAGCAGGTAACACGGTGCACGGAGCCTTGCTGCATCTCCCATCCTGCAGGCACCGGGGTTTCGGGGTGCCCCAAGCAGAGAGCTGGGCGCCCCATGGCATCACCCAGATATGGGGAGCTGCCCCCCGACGCCCACGCCGCCTTCTGCACCCCAGCCCCGGCTGGGCTACGGGGGTGTGGGGGAGCGAGGGGAGCCCTGACCCTGCAGGACAGCCCGGGTCCCGGGGGGGTTCCAGCCCCGTCACCGCTGCACGAGCGCGACTGCGTGAGCCGAGCCTCTGCCGCATTGTTAAACGTGAACCAGAAGGTTGGTTGCAGCAAAGGGGGCCGGGAGGAGGGGGGTGCGCTTCCTGCCCCCCCATGGGACGTGTTTGGAGGAGCTGCACTCTGGCTTTAGGGCAGAAAAAGGAGCTGGATGGTTTCCGCGCATCGCATTTGGTGCGTCGCAAACCTGCACCCCGCGGGACCGAGCCGCCAGTGCCGGGAGGGGTGTCCGCAGGGCCAGCAGGCTGGCGATGCCGGGGTGCTGCCGGCGTGACCCCTCCGCAGGACCCCTCTCCCTGCCCGCTCGGCACTCAGCCAGCCTGCGTGGGACTGGCTCGGCGCTGCTTCCAGACAATAAATCTCTTTCCTCTTCTGTAAAGCTGGAGCCAACATCCAGCTGAAATCCACGGAGGCTTTTAGCTGTTGGATCAGTGCCTGAAACACGTAGCTGTATTCCTCCCCCTGCCTCTTTTTTCGGAGGAAATCTGGGATTAGTGTCTTTTTGGGAAAGCCCAGACAGGTCGGCTCAGCCCTGCATTCCGTCTGCGCTGTCCCGTTACGTCCCACAGCCTGGCTGTGCATGGGCAGAGCAGTCCCGGGTACCGCGGTCGTGGCTCTGGACCTGCGTACCTGCATGCATCCCTCTGATTTCCCAGCAAAATTTCCACGGGAGCCTGGCAGGCGGGTCCAAGCCCGGTATTTGGGTGTCCACGTGGGGTTTATCTGCGTGCACAGCGGCAGAAAGGGAGTCCGCGGCCACTGCGGGTGGGATCTGAGCCCACGGAGGAGAAGAGCTCATGAGTACCGCGAATGCAGCGTTGGTTTAAGCGCTGTGCGGAGGGAAAATGCGGTCCCGCCTGGGGAGGGAGGTGTGGCGGGGCTCGGCCGCGCAGCCGGGCGCTCAGGTGAGGCTCCGGAATAACCCAGCCCCTCTTCTCCTTCCAGCTTCTCCCTCTTGAAGACGTGGCTCTGATCCGCTGAAGGGGCCCGGCCGAGGTGCTTCAAGCGCCGGAGGAGCATTGACTGCCCGAGGTGGAAACCATTCACCCTAGCTGGCGAGGAAGAGTCCCATCGGCAGCGGATCTCCTGGTACTCTGACCTCTCTGAAACCACACAGACAATTGCATTCCAAAAAAATCCGATTTTTCGTGGCCGCTGTCCAGACGCAGTGGTAAATTCATCTTGTTTTCAGGTCAACCTAGTGCTATAAACTTGGGGAGAAATAAACAGGGAAGATATTTATTTTTGTTTATTTTTTTTAGATTTCTGTACTAGCTTGTTTGCAATATGATACAAACATGTACTGTTTGCTTCCTAGGAACCTGCCCTCATTAAAATGAGAACTGATCAAAGGAAACTTCGGCTTCATTGTGCTGTTGTGTTTGCTTTTTTTTTTTTTGCTTAAAAGCAAAACCTGGTATGGCTCCGCACGGGGCAGGCACTTCAGCGGTCGGGTCACTCCCAGATTTTTCTGATGTGATTTAACTCCTTGACACAGTTTCTTCTGCAGCTTTACAGTAAATCTCTTTTACTGCCCGTCGGGGAGTTACGGCCAGGCGAAGTGTCAATTAAGATGACAAAGTTAGAAGTCTTTCCTGGACTGAGCTGAATAAAAGCTCTGCGAGTCCTCGCTGCTCTAGTTGTTTATTTGCCTACTTAGAGCTTAATTTTATATATGTCTCCGCTGATGAAAATAAATGTTATTCCCTATTAAAAGAGGGAGGAGCCTCGGGGCCGGGCAGGAGCGCGCCGTGAAGGTGTGCTGGGGCGGGTGGGATCCGGGCTGCAGAGAAAACTGAGGTTTGGGGGGCTGAGTCCGGCTCCCCTGAATTGCTGAGCTCTCGCTCGCCAGTGCTGGCAGATTTTGCAGGAAATCTGGCAAAAAGAGACGTTCCCACCCCTCTCGCATGAACCGCCTGCTCCTGCCAAGCCCCTGTGGCCGACTGCGGAGCGGGGACAGCCGGGCTTGTGCTGCCTTTGGTTCGGATCCGAGAGGCAAAACCCCTCGCGGTGCTTGCCGGGGGAGCGGGGCGCACGCCGAGCCCCGCCTGCCGCGCCGCCCCTTGCACCCGGGGGGCTGCCGTCACCCCTCGCCAGCTGTCGGGGAGGATTTCGGGTGCTAAAGGATCGTTTCTCTTGGGAGAAACCCAACCGGTTTCTCCGCCGTGTCCCCTCTCCCTTCCTCCCCATGATTTTCCAATTTCTGCTCTTCGTTAGCGCGGCGCGGTGCTCGGATGGGCCAAATGAGAGATGATTGCCAATAACCCATTAGGCGGCCGCCGAGGCAGATTGCTGATCTTGATGGAGGTGAGTGAGAAAATGAGGGAGAAAACGTAAAGGTCAGCTCTGCGCAGGAGGATGCACGGAGAGGGGGATGAAGGGCGGCATGACGAGAGGCGCGACTCGAGTGCGCGCTTCCGCCCTCGTCTGTCGGGAAGAGACACTTGTACGTGCCAATTGCTGGGGCAAAACCAGCGAGGCACTCCATTAACCACAAGCCCTTCACTTCTCACCTTGCAAAATAATTTTTCCTGTTGCTGTTGAGGAGCGCAAGCTGATTGCCCGCCGGGGCCGTGGAATAATTTCCTCTGTGCTCCCAGCTCTTTGGAGAGCTCTGGGTCTTCCCCAGGGGTCAACAAGCCAAATAAAATGGAAGAAAGCTTAAGAAGGTGTTGAATTATCCCTCCCGCCTCGGGGCAGGACCGAGCCATCCCTGATGGACATCAATCTAATCCCTTCTAAAAGACTGGTCCCGGGGGAGACGCCGCGCTCCCGCCCGCCCCGTCTGCCGTCTGTCCCCCTCGCTCCGGGGGGCTGCGTGCCTGGACCACGGGGACCTTGCCACTCGGACCATGGGGACCCCCTGACCTGGCCCCCCTGGATGCCCTGACACGAGATGCAGCCTTGGATTCTTGGGGAGGATTCTTGGGGAGGATTCTTGGGGAGGATTCTTGGGGAGGATGCTGGGTCCCTGCCCGCCACGGGCTGGGCTTGTGGCTGGGAGCAAAGTGGGGGGACGAATGCTTTCGGGGGATCACGGGCAGGCCCAGAGCTGCACGTCGGCTCCTGCCCCCATTCAGGGTCCAGGTGCCCCTTGACCCCCGCGGAGCAGCTTTATGGGGGGTAACTGCAACCGAGGAGGGCGATTCCCGGCACCGTTCTGGGAGACGCGGGGGGCTGAGAAACCCCCAGGTGACAGTGGGACATGTCACCCCTTCCCCCCCCACCGTGATCTACCAGGTCACTGAGGCTGTGGGGTGGTGGGCAGGGTGCAGGGGGTGCGGCGGCACCGGGGTGGCTTTGCCATGCCGTCTTGCGGCCATTGGTGCCAGAGGCTGGGGAGGGAGCTGCAACAGGGGTGAGGATGAGCCCTGCCACCATGGCCCCATCCCTGCGCCCTTGCAGAGTGGGGAGCTGCGCCCATGGGTGCCCCTCCAAGGGCCTGGCCAAGACCACGGGTCCACGAGGGAATGGGAGCTCTGGGCTAAAGCCCATCCCGCTGCTCTGGATTAGGGCAGCCCATCGGCTGTTCCCGGGCTCTGGATCCCCATGCAGCACACGTGGGGTTTGGACCTGGATCTGGTGCCTGGTCCAGGTCCATCCCGAAGTGCTGCCTGGGAGCTCTGCAGATCCAGCCCCGCCGGCCGGAGCTGGGGCCGGCTGACGCAGCCAGGCTTTCCCGGACGGGGTGCGCCGTCACCCAGCCTGTCCTGCCAGCGGATGCATTTTGTTCCAGTCCAAGAGGCGGGCGAATCCCAGGGGCTGCGGCGGGCAGGAAGACGTCCCACCCCAACCCAGCCCGAGCCCAGGGCTGCTCCCTTTCCTTCCCGGCTCCCCGGCCTCTCCCAGGGGACCAGCAGCATCCACCGAGGCGGCTCCGCACGCTGGGGCTGGGGGCTTTGGGGAGGGCAGCGTCTGGGACAGGAACCGGCAGCCCGGGGGGAGCTGGCATGAGCTCACGCCGGGGCCGGCCCGTGCACACACACAATGGCTGCAGGGCCCCTGCCTGCACCAGGAGGAAGAAAGCTCCCCAAGGAATTTCCTCCGTCGTCAGCTCTGCCCAGAACCTGCTCCTCACCCCACTGGGATGCAGGCGGCCGGGGCTGAGCCGGGCCAGGTCTGAGCCCCTCTCTGGCGCGTGGCCCCTGTTGAGTGCAGTGGTGGCTGGGGATGGAAAGCCCTTGGGCAGAGCTGGGTGGCCCGGATGGTCCCTGCGATGGCCCCCAATGTCCCCATGGGGAGCCCCAGGCTGAGCCGGGGTCTGCAAGGGGGTCTCATCCCATCCCGTGTCCCGTCCTGCCGGGCTGTCCACACCTTCACGCTGGCATCACCCAGGGGAACCCGCCGAGGCTGGAGAGATGGGGTAGGAGCCGCAGGGAACAGGAGGTAACGGTACCTCTCTGCCTGCTGCTTTGCCCATTTCCAAGATGTCCAGAGCGCTGATAAGGTGACAGTGGCTTAGACACACGGGCAGAGATCTCCCCGGCCGAGCTGCAGCAGCCCGGGGCTATTCCGGGGGTGCCGGAGGGGGAACGCCGCGTCGGGACCCTCCTGCGGACCCCACAATCCCATGCCAAGGCCGCCCTGAAGACGCCTGCCCTGTGCTGACCATACGCAGGGCTGTATTTGGGGAGCGCCCGCGCTGCTCCGTCGGGGCACCCCACCTGCCACGGGCACGTGCCACCGGCAGCCGAGGTGACCCGTGCCAGCGCTGCCCTGCCTGCGCTGCCCGCTCTGCCTGCTCCCTGGGCGTCCTGCCGGACCCCGCGCCCCTCTCCTGGGGATGCGCACGCACACGGCTGGGTCCGGCGCAGGAGGGGCCGGTGGTGCAGCAAAGACTAAATGTCCTCCTGGGGTCCCCTCCAGCCCCCCTTCACCCCCTCCTGGGGGATGAGACGCCGGGCTACGGGCACCTTCCCAGGTCCGAGCGTTTCTCCTGTCTTATTTTCTGGTGGATGTTCCTTCTAATGTGTGCAGGAGAGAGCAAAATCCAGACGCAACCCCATCGGGCAGCGGAAGGAAGCCATTCTCCCCCAGCCCGGCTGTGCGGCTGCTGCAAGAGAAACAACCCCTCAATCAAACTGCGCTCCCCGAACCCCGTCAAGAGCTGCAAACACCTCAGGGGGGGCAGCGAAGGGCCCTGGGGATGTCCCAGCCCTTCTGCTCGTGCCAAGAAGATGTTGCAAGAGAGGTCCCAGCCCTCGCGGGGTGCCCCGGGTGCTGGGTGGCATCCAGGGCTGGACGTGCCAGCAGAAGAGCTGATGCCTCCAAAACCCTTAGCCTGGGCCACCACTTTCACGGCGCCGTAGGATTAAACCCAGGCACGGCCGAGCTAAAACCCCACCAGCACAGACCGGCTGCGCTCCCAGCCTGCCGGGTGCTGCGGCTAGGCTGGCGGAGGGGGTGCCCAGCTGGGTGAAACCAGGAGCCCCCCATCCCCACCCACCTCCAGCCCTGCAAGAGCCTCTCGAGGGGCTTCTGCCGCTCCCCGCTCCGGCCACCACCACCCCTGGGCTGGGGTGCAGCTCCCACGTCTGGCAGCGTGGGACCCCCACTCTGCTTCTCCTGGCAGGAGAGGAGGCGGCTGCGGCGGAGCGCGGCGTGAACGAACGCTGCCATTCTTGGGCGGCAGCGCTGCCCGCCCGGCCGGGCGCTGGCAGGGACCCCGCGGGCGCGTTCTGCCCAGGGAGGTCCCCTCCACCGCGCCGGCACTTCCACGGACGTGCTCGCCTGTG
Source organism: Pelecanus crispus (assembly GCF_030463565.1). Lineage (NCBI taxonomy): Eukaryota > Metazoa > Chordata > Aves > Pelecaniformes > Pelecanidae > Pelecanus > Pelecanus crispus. The sequence continues at coordinate 1,877,374 of NC_134653.1, read as the reverse complement.
CTGCTCTGCCGCCAACCTCGCCCGGGTGGGTGCTCTCAGGGATGGGTGCTGCTGGGGATGGGTGCTCCTGGAGATGGGTGGTCCCAGGGACGGGTGCTGCTGGGGATGGGTGCTCCTGGAGATGGGTGGTCCTGGGGATGGGTGGTCCCAGGGACGGGTGCTCCTGGAGATGGGTGCTGCCGGGGATGGGTGGTCCTGGAGATGGGTGGTCCTGGAGATGGGTGCTGCTGGAGATGGGTGCTCCTGGGGATGGGTGGTCCTGGGGATGGGTGCTGCTGGAGATGGGTGGTGCTGGGGATGGGTGGTGCTGGGGATGGGTGGTCCTGGAGATGGGTGCTCCTGGAGATGGGTGGTCCTGGGGATGGGTGGTCCCGGGGACGGGTGCTGCTGGGGATGGGTGCTCCTGGAGATGGGTGGTCCTGGGGATGGGTGGTCCCAGGGACGGGTGCTCCTGGAGATGGGTGCTGCCGGGGATGGGTGGTCCTGGAGATGGGTGGTCCTGGAGATGGGTGCTGCTGGAGATGGGTGCTCCTGGGGATGGGTGGTCCTGGGGATGGGTGCTGCTGGAGATGGGTGGTGCTGGGGATGGGTGGTGCTGGGGATGGGTGGTCCTGGAGATGGGTGCTCCTGGAGATGGGTGGTCCTGGGGATGGGTGGTCCCGGGGACGGGTGCTGCTGGGGATGGGTGCTCCTGGAGATGGGTGGTCCTGGGGATGGGTGGTCCCAGGGACGGGTGCTCCTGGAGATGGGTGCTGCCGGGGATGGGTGGTCCTGGAGATGGGTGGTCCTGGAGATGGGTGCTGCTGGAGATGGGTGCTCCTGGGGATGGGTGGTCCTGGGGATGGGTGCTGCTGGAGATGGGTGGTGCTGGGGATGGGTGGTGCTGGGGATGGGTGGTCCTGGAGATGGGTGCTCCTGGAGATGGGTGGTCCTGGGGATGGGTGGTCCCGGGGATGGGTGCTCCTGGAGATGGGTAGTCCTGGGGACAGGTGCTCCTGGAGATGGGTGCTGCTGGAGATGGGTGCTGCCGGGGATGGGTGGTCCTGGAGATGGGTGCTCCTGGAGATGGGTGCTGCTGGGGATGGGTGCTCCTGGAGATGGGTGCTGCCGGGGATGGGTGCTGCCAGGGATGGGGTGGTCCTGGGGATGGGTGCTGCCAGGGATGGGGTGGTCCTGGGGATGGGTGCTGCCCGGGATGGGTGGTCCTGGGAATGGGTAGTCGCAGGAATGAGTGCTCCAGGAGATGGGTGCTCCTGGAGATGGGTGCTGGTGAGGATGGGTGCTGCTAGGGATGGGTGGTCCTGGGAATGGGTGCTGCTGAGGATGGGTGCTCCCAGGGACGGGTGCTGCCAGGGATGGGTGGTTTCAGGGATGGGTGCTTCTAGGGATGGGTGCTCTGAGGATGGGTGCTCCCTGGGACAGGGGGCCCCAGAGCCAGCTGGAGGGCTCGGTGCTGCTCTCACATCCACGTCCTTGTTGCAGCAGGCACAGCGGCACACCGGTGCGGCACCGGCACCAGCGCTGGCTGGCGTCCAGCTCAGGAAACGAGCTGTGCCTGTCCCGGAGCAAGTCCCTTTGCAGCCGCATTATCCGTGTGGTTTTCCTGTAGCCGCTGGAGACATTTCGGCTCTTCTAGGGGAAAATGGTGGTCAGCGGCAGGGCTGTCGCCCTGCATGGCGCAGGCAGCGGGGTGCCCGTGCCGCGGGGGCACGGCGGGTGCGGAGCAGGGCAGCTTGCACGCCGCCGGGGCGAGGGAGCAGCACCCTTGCTTGCACACTTGTCTGTGGGTGCGCTGGCACGTGGGAGGTCCCGGGTGGGCCCAGCCTGGCCGGGGACTGTCACCAGCTCCACGTTGCACAGCACCAAACGCCGCCGGGCTCCCTCCGGCTTGGTACCTACAGCACTGCTGTCTTGCAAATAATAAAGGAGCTGGGCAGATTCCTGCCTGCCAGCTTGTGCAAGAGGGATCTCCCAGCTCTCAGCAACGTAACCGAACTTTCTGGACTTTCACAACCTACAAAGCATATAATTAATCTTCCTAACGATCAGTTCTCCTTCTGTCTCTATAAATCTAACCTGGAAAATGTTTACAGCTCAATAGTGCCACACACAGAGGCCTAGAGAAAATGAGACGGTGCTTTTTATGAGCCCTGCTCTCATTCCCAGTTCCTCCGGCAGCGTAAATAAATCATCGGCCTTTCCCAGCTCCTCGAGAGCCGCTGCTCCCCAAAAGCGGGACCCAGCAGCCCCGCGCTGAGTGATGCCGAAACAAGGGAGGAATGAGCACGGCTGCATCCATGCCAGGCAGAAAGCCTCAGACTTCATTTATTAATAATCAGAGCTAATTACGGCAGCAGGGATGGCTCTCTGCAGCTCCCAGCAGGGACCATCAAACACCGCTGCCCACGAGGGTGCGTCCCCGAGCTTGGGCAGAGGGGCCGGGGGGCAGGAGGTGCCGTGGGTGGCCAAGGTCTCCTGGGACACGGAGCCCGGCTCCAACCAGCCCAGCGAGCTCCGGCTCCGCGGTGGAAAGCTGGGTGTGGAGCAGGGGGTGGATGAGCACCGAACAAAGCGTGCTGATGGGGAGGAGGAGGCTGAGCGGGAGGAAGAGCATCTCCCTGCCAGCTGCTCCCACGGCTGAGACGGAAAGCGGTGTCCCACGAAAGCCGGAGGGAGGGGTGTCCGGCAGCGCCCAGCCTTTCCCTCGCCCTCTCCCTGCCTTTGGCCGAGCTCCCATCGCCGAGCGGGACAAGCGCAGGGGAGCGACCCGCATCCCGGGAGAGCGCTGGGGAGAGGGGGGAAACGGAGAAGCCGCAAGATCTGCCCAAAGCCACCCAGCAGGCGTGAGGCGGAGCCGTGAGCGAGACACGGGGCTCGCGGCGTCTCAAAAACGTGGCCCCTCTTCGGCAGAAGGTGGCCCAAAGGCACGTGCAGAACCTCGCATTTCTTTGGAAGCGCCGGCACAGCCCCGCGACTCCGTCGCCAGCCCCGGCAAACCATCGTCCTCCTCCAGAGCCCCTCGCCCCGACCTTCCACCCGCCGCGGAAACGAGCCAGCCCGAGCAGGCTGGGGTTATCAGCCAAGGTTTCGCCAGCTTCTGAACGAGGACGGACTTTATGGGCTCCCAAAATCCCTCCCTCCCACCTCAGGGAGCCTGCCGGTCGAGCCCCATTTCTGTAATTGTGAAACTTTCCACAGCATCTTATTTTGCATTAGCGATGCACCAGGATCAGGCCTAAAGCAAACAGGCTTCGGGACACAGGTGGAATTCTCCGTCACTGCTCAGCCGAGTGCAGTGAAGGAATTAGAAGCAGATGTCAAACAAAAAGAGCTTCAAACCCCTCCAAGCCAGTGAGCACAGAGATCCCATGAACTTCCTCAGCCTCCAGGCTGGCCCAATTCAGACTTAAATATCTGCCCAAATCAAAACACACAGAAATTTAAATGGAAAAACCTCACCTGTGCAATATCTGCTGGATTTAATCATGGCTCTGGGATACCAGTAACTGCAGGAGCCCTCCCGTGCTCCTTTTTTTTTCTACGACGGGGATGGGAAACAGCAGGATGGCCTTGAGAACTGAAGGGGGTTTGTGCCGTGCGGGGATGCACCTTTGCACAACGCGTTTTCAAATTCTTTCCGGCTCCTTTACCCGAAGGAGCCTTCCCCATCAGCTGCCGTGAAAAACTATGGCATTTCTCTTTGACCCCTGTCCCATGCAGTGAGCTGTGCACCCCAGGACAGGCAGGACACCCCGGACCCCGGCACCGTCTGGGCTCAGAGGCGCAACCGCGGCACGGCTCCCTCAGTCCCAACGCAGCGGGCTCGTGAAATAAATCCTCCATTTTAGGCTCGCAAGGCCAGAAGCAGGCAGGCAAAATCCTGCGCTGAATCGGGGCTCTACCAAGTCCCCTACGTGTCCCTGCAGGCGAGGGGACCCGGCAGCGGCTCGGTCGGGGTCCCGATGGCCCCGGGGAGCGAGGGCAGGGACGCTGCCGCCTCCCGCGCCCGGCAAAGACGGGCAGGGATGCTCGGGCTGCAAGGTTTGCTAAAGCCTTCCCGGGAGTGGGATGCAGCTCCCGGCATCTCTGCTGCGTTACGTCCTCTTGCCTGACAGGTGACACTTGGTACCTGACCCTCCTTAATTTCTCTGCAATGAATAGATGTTTTTTTTACGGGACAAAATGCCTTTTGGGGACACTGAGAATGAAAAAAAAAAAAAATCAACAAGTTCAGGTCACACTTGAGAAAATGCTTGTGCTGAAAAACAAAAAAAAGCCTTTTTGAAAAATTCAAACATCCCATTATTCACCTTTTTGAAACAATATTTTCTCCCTTCTTTTATTTTGCAAGCTGCCAACCCTTTTTAAAAGGCATTCAAAAGGGTTAAAGTATTCTGTCTGACCACCCAAAAGATTTTCTCCCTCACGTTTTTATTGCACTGAATAAAAAGAAAAACTTTTTTGTTCAAATAAACTTGAAACAATTTCTTCTCCTCCCCGCCTCCCCCCCGTTTTTTTTTGGTTTGGCCAGTGAGTGGAAAAATCAATTATTTGCACTCCTCTAGCCTGATAAAAAGCATCAGGATTCCGCAAAGAGGCTCAAGGGAGTACTCGCCTCGTACGGCACATAGAACCGGCGCTGAATTTCCCAGCTCTCTGGCCTCCTCTCGCGTCACCCAAGGTTTTGTGCCGAGATCGGCAAATCTGCAGTGCCGCAGAGAGCAAAGGAGCCTCGGAGCAAAGGAGCCTCGGAGCAACGGAGCCTCGGAGCAATGGAGCCTCGGAGCAACGGAGCCTCGGAGCAACGGAGCCTCGGAGCAACGGAGCCTCGGAGCACGGCAGCCGGCACCCTCCCCGGCAGCACCTCGCCGGCTGCAAACCGCGGCCGCAGCCGGGGCTGAGCCCGCTCCCGGCTGAGGGTGCCGGGGGCGTCGAGGGAGAGCAGCGAGCGCTCGCCAGGGCCGGTGCCCGCACCCAGCCACGGCCAGGCCGTGCTCTCTCCTGCTCTGCCACGTCCAAATATCTGCGTTATAGGAAATGCAGGTGGGAAGAATTGCCCGAGATAAACAATGCCATTTTTTTTCCAGGCTAGCGACGCTCTTCTAAGACATGTCACCAAGCATCTTTTTGGTTCATGCCTCTTTCCTTTGAAGAGCGACTTTATGTGTAACTGCAGCGGAATTCTGTTGGTTTTTTTTTTTTTTTTTAAGCAGACTACAAATTAAAAGCGAATCAATATTAATTTCTGGAGTCTTATTTACCGCCTCAAGTTGGCCGCTGCATTTGCTTCCGCTCTATAAAAATCTGGTAGGAAAGCAGTTGAGGAAGGAGACGTGCCACAGAGGAGAGCTGGAAAACCTGCGACATGGGAACGCGACACGCAGCCCCAGCGCTGTGACAACTGATCTGGGTCATCCCCTCCTTGCAAGAGACTTCAAGGAAACGAAGACCAGGAATGTGAAAGGGTGGAGACGGGGATCTCTGTGTTCCATCAAAACAAGCCCATTCCAGGTGAAACCCGGACGGCCTCTCCGCAGGGACGCCCGGGATGGAGCAGGAACATCTGGGACCGGAGCAGCAGAGCTGCCTGCTAACGAACCCCGGCTTCTGCCTGGCGTTCAGGGGGACGCAAAACATTTCAGAGCTCTTTCACATGAATGCATGAAGCCCGCGAGCTCCGTGTGTGCCAGACTGGCTGGCTCGGTGGAGACATCCCGCGAAGAGTTCCGCATCTCCCGCGGTCACGGGCTGGGCTGGGTGGGCACAGGAGCTGCCGGGATGCATCCTCCCTTCCCCGGACCGGGGGCTCCCAGCACATCCCATCAGCTCAGGATGAACTCTCCGGGTGAGCGGCCTCTGCTCCAGGCCCTGCTCCCCATCGCCTCCCCTCCACCGCGTGGTCCTTGCCCGTGTCCCGGAGAGCTGCGCTGCCCCATGGATGAGCCTGGCCCCGGGACCCCTGCCCGGAGGGGAGCGGGGATGGGGGGCCTGGCCCGCTGATGCAGGGGGGGCCCAGCGCAGCGGCTTTGTGTGGGCAAAGCCCTGGCTCCCCAGGCTGGCCTGGAGGGTGGTGGGCTCCAGCCGGCTGCCCGCGGGGCTGCCCGCTGCCCCGGCCTGGGGGCCTCTGGCGCTGCTCCCAGCCCGGGGGCTCTGTGCTGCACCGGTGGGCACCGCGGCGGCCGGAGCCAGAGCTGAGCCTGTAGAGCCCCCGGTGGCTCTGATCTCTGAGCCCGGGAGGCCGCGATCAGCCCTGGGCATCCCCACTCCATCGGCCCCAGGGCTCCACTGCCTCCATCCACCTGGTGCCGGTGCCAGTGTCGGCACCGGTGCCAGTGTCGGTCCCGGTCCCAGTGTCGGTGCTGCTCCTGATGCTGGTGTCAGTGTCAGTGCCAGTGCCAGTGTCAGTGCAGGTACTGGTGTCAGCGCCTGTCCCAGTGTTGATCCCGGTGTCAGCACCGATCCCAGTGTCAGTGCTGGTCCTGGTGCTGGTGTCAGTGCTGGTGCTGGGGTTGGTGCTGGTCCCGGTGCTGGTGTCAGCACCAGTCCCAGTGCTGGTGTTGGTCCCAGTCACAGTGTCAGTGCCAAACTTGGGGTTGGTCCCGATGCCTGTGTTGGTCCTGGAGCCAGCATCAGTGCCGGTGACAGGGTTGGTCCCAGTGCTGGTGTTGGCACCTGTGCCGGTGTCAGTGCCAGTGTCAGCACCAGTGCCAGTGTTGGCCTTGGTGCCGGTGTCTTTCCCGGTCCCGCTGTTGGTCCTGGTGCTGGTGTTGGTCCTGGAGCCAGTGTCAGTGCCGGTGACAGGGTTGGTCCTGGTGCTGGAGCCAGTGTCAGTGCTGGTGTATGGTCCCAGTGCCGGCGTCAGTCCTGGTGCCGGTGTCTGTCCCAATGCCGGTGTCAGCGCTGGTGACTGTCAGTGCCGCTGCCGGGGTTGGTCCCAGTGCCGGCGTCAGTCCCGGTGCCGGTGTCATTCTCGGTGCCGGTGTCAGTCCCGGTGCCGGTGTCAGCGCCAGTGTCGGTCCTGGTGTTGGTGTCAGTGCTGGTGTCGGTGTCGGTCCCAGAGCTGGCGCTGGTCCCGGAGCTGGTGTCGGTCCCGGAGCTGGTGTCGGTCCCGGTGACAGGGTTGGTCCTGGTGCCAGTGTCGGTCTCAGTCCCGCTGTCGGTCCTGGAGCCGGTGTTATTCCCGGTGCCAGTGTCAGTGCCGGTGTTGGTGTCAGTGCTGGTGTTATTCCTGGTGCCGGTGTCGGTCCCGGTGCCGGTGTTGGTCCCGGTGCCGGTGCTGGTCCCGCAGCCGGTGTCGGTCCCGGTGCCGGTGTCAGCGCCGGTGTCGGTCCCGGTGACAGGGTTGGTCCCAGTGCCAGTGTCGGTCCCGGTGACAGGGTTGGTCCTGGTGCTGGTCCCACTGTCGGTCCCGGAGCCGGTGTCGGTCCCGGTGACAGGGTTGGTCCTGGTGACTGTGTCGGTCCCGGTGCCGGTGTCGGTCCCGGTGACAGGGTTGGTCCTGGTGCCGGTGTCGGTCCCGGTCCCGCTGTCGGTCCCGGAGCCGGTGTCGGTCCCAGTCCCGCAGCCACTGTCATTCCCGGTGCCGGTGTCGGTCCCAGTGACAGGGTTGGTCCCGTTGCCGGTGTCGGTCCCGGTGACAGGGTTGGTCCCGGTGACAGGGTTGGTCCTGGTGCTGCTGTCAGCGCTGGTGTCGGTCCCGGTGCTGGTCCCGCTGTCGGTCCCGGAGCCGGTGTCGGTCCCGGTGACAGGGTTGGTCCCGGTGACTGTGTCGGTCCCGGTGCCTGTGTCGGTCCCGGTGACAGGGTTGGTCCCGGTGACTGTGTCGGTCCCGGTGACAGGGTTGGTCCTGGTGCTGGTGTTGGTCCCAGTCCCGCTGTTGGTCCCGGAGCCGGTGTTGGTCCCGGTGACGACTGTGTCGGTCCCGGTGCCGGTGTCGGTCCCGGTGACAGGGTTGGTCCTGGTGCCGGTGTCGGTCCCGGTCCCGCTGTCGGTCCCGGAGCCGGTGTCGGTCCCGGTCCCGCAGCCGCTGTCATTCCCGGTGCCGGTGTCGGTCCCGGTGCCTGTGTCGGTCCCGGTGCCGGTGTCGGTCCCGGTGCCAGGGTTGGTCCCGGTGCCGGTCCCGGTGCCGGTGCCGGTCCCGGTCCCGCTGTCATTCCCGGCGCCGGCTCCTCCCGCCCCGTCCCCCGCCCGCCCCGTCCCCCGCTGCGGCTCCGCCCCGGCCCCGCCCGCCCCCCCCGCTCCCGGCGGCGGGCAGCGCAGCATGGCCGCACCGCGCAGCGCCCCGGCCCCAGCCCCAGCCCCAGCCCCAGCGCCGGCCCCGGCCGCGGCCCCGGCCCGCCCCTCCGCGCCCCGCCGCTCCGCGCCCGCCCCGGGCCGCGCATAAAAGGGGCCCCGCGGCCGCCCGCCCCCGCCCGCCGCCCCGCTCCGCTCCGCTCCGCTCCGCTCCGCCGGGGCCATGGCCAAGGACCAGCTGAAGCCGCGGCTGTGCCGCATGCTGAAGGGGGAGAGCGGCTACGGCTTCCACCTGCACGGCGAGAAGGGCAAGAGCGGGCAGTTCATCCGCAAAGTGGAGCCCGGCTCGCCGGCCGAGGCGGCGGGGCTGCGCGCCGGGGACCGCGTCGTCGAGGTGAACGGGCTCAACGTGGAGCAGGAGACGCATCACCAGGTGCGGGCGGGGTGCGGGCAGCCCACCGCGGCACCCCCGGCCCGAGCGCCCCGGCTCTGAGCCTCCCCACCGGCTCGGCTCTACCCAGCTCCGGCCACCCCAAAGGGTGCTTGGCTCCAAAATACCGCTGCTGGAGCGTCTTGGCCTGGCCGGTGCGCGCTAGGGTGGGATGGGTGCCCCCGGTGCTCGCTAGGGTGGGATGGGTGCCCCCCCAAAAACCCTAGGCCTCGGCTAGCGCGGGGGGTGCGCGTGCTTTGCACGCCCGGGATGCCGGCTTCCCGTGAGAATGGTTGCGTGGTGCGGTCTGGCTGGCTGCCGGGGAAGGGATGTGGTAATCGTGGCGAGGTGGGAAAGCCGAAGGTGTTTCGGTACGGGCAGGGCACCGCTGCATTACGCAAGCTGTGGTGGAAAGGAATGGGGAGACCCGGCCTTTATTTCCGGCTCCGCGATGGGTTTTCTTGGCCGCTTTGGGCGAGCTGCTTATGCGGCCCGGAGCGTGTGGGGATGCCTTAAAATCCACTGCTGAAGCTCTGCGGATGTTCGGCAGTTTGGCTGCCTGCAGTGAGATAGGGCTTGCGGGGGAATAATGGCTGGTATTAGACCGCGGCCATCACGGGGGGGGTCCGAGCGAGCCGTTTCTCAGCTCCGTAACAGAAGCTGCGCACGTCAGGCCGTGTCATTTTCTGCTTATAAAACTGAAGCTTGTGTTTGTTAAACAGTTTAGCCTCCCCCCCCCCCCCCCCCCAAAAAAAAACAAAAAACCAAAAAACCAAGCAGTGAGATTCGGGCTGCTCGTGTCCCACTGGAGGCAGGGAGCCGGGCAGGGGCACAGTGCCCAAAGTGCCCCGGCTCCTCCCGGCTCTGCGGGGTTTAGTGCTTTAGTAACTTAAAACATCTGGCCGGCCACCGCTTTATCGGGGCAGAGCAGGGATGTGCCCTCACGTGGCTCGTGGACCCAGCAGTGGTTTTGGGGGGGTGCGGGTTCCCGGGCAGGCGTGGGCGTTGCTGTGCTCGAGGCGAGGCAGAGCCTTGCGGGGCATCGGGGCAAGCCCAGGTGGCTCCAGTGAAGCCTCCTGGACTCCTCTCCATGGGCTCGGTGGGTTTTCACGGCTAACTGAGCCCGTTTGGATGATCTGAGCCAGCTGTGTAAAAGTTAATGTTTGTCTTGAATGTGATTTCAAAACCCTTGAAGGAGGATCCACGTCTTTGATCTGGCTGGGCAGAAAGGAGGGCTGCGTTCCCAGAAGGAGCTGCGTTGTGTTGGAAGCCATCAGAACTCCCTGCTGAAAACGGGATGCTGGGGACGGGCGATAGCGGAGCTGAGGCAGCCAGCTGCGTCTTTGAAATGTGCGGGGGTTTTCCAGTAGGTCAAGCGAAATGGGAGAAATGTTCCTGTCTTCCATTTTCTGCTGGCGGAGGCAGGATTCAGCCCTGGCACTCGCTGTGGATGTGACGGAGCGTCCCATCCGGGGTGTCGTGGAGCTCACAGCCGTGCTGCGTTCCCGCTGTGATGGCGTTAGCGTGTGCGAGCGTGCGAGTGGTATGAGCAGGAGCAGCCCTGCCCCGGGACATGCTCTGGGGTCATGCTTCCTCCTGCCTCAATACAGCAAGAACCTCTTCCCCCCCGCCAAAAAAAAATACCTAGCACTGATGGGCTGTGGGAAAGGCGATGCCATGGCGGGTCAGACGCTGGCTCCTGCCAGCGCGTTGGAGCAGCTGGTTTGCCGTGGCCTCTCCTCCTTGCGCTGCTGCGGTCCCCGACCTTGAATAAGTAACGCTTCTCCATGTGCATCTGAAGCTGCGGTGGGACGGAGCCCGCAGCAAACAAGGCCTTGCTGTTTGGGTGTAACTGTGTTTCGAGCTGAAGCTGGCGGCATCTGTGTCTTTGTTCTCTGTTTTTTCCTGGCCTTACCCAAGGAGCGAAGGCAGAGCGTGTTCTCAGGGCGTTTCATGTCTTGGATGCAAAATTGCATCCTGGCTCCTCGGTTCCTCGCCAGGGCGGGCAGTGGGTGTGCGGGGCAGTGCAGCGGGCTCCTGCCCTCCCGCTGTGCCCAAAGTGCCTGGGGTGCAGGAGCTGGGTGCTGTCTCTCCTGGGATCAGCTGGTGGGTGGCTTCTCCCGGAGCCCTGCGGCCGTGGAGTCCGAGCTCCGGCTTGCCAGCCTCCGCTTGGCTTGGGGCTGCTGTGCAGCACCAAAAAATGGTGCTTCTGGGGGTCATGGCGGGGGTGATGGTCTCCTGGGAGATGTGCGGTTTTCAGATAAGACGCGTTCTTCTGCGTTTGGTGTCTCCGCACCAGCATGGCAAGCGCGAAGGCGATCTGACTGTGCTGTTAAGAGGTGGTGCAGGAAATCCTCCGTGTCCTTGCTGAGGCTGGCAGCACGGTGCACGGGCAGAGGCATCTCTTTTGGAGCGGGAGGGATGGACTGAGCAGTTCCCAGCGGCACCGTGAGTCTCCTTCCTGGGCAGCTGCTGTTTGGCAAGGGTGGAAGGGCTCTGCCGGCCCGGTGCTGGTGTAGCCAGGGTTGGAAGTCTGGGTGGAGCCGCGGAAATCATGCGGCTGGGACCCGTGCTGAGAAGGTGCCGGATGCGCAGGGGAGGCTGTGTCGTCTTCAGAAAAGCTGCGGGCTCGAGACTGTGACCATGGCTCGGAAACGGGTAGGGTGTCGGGCAGGACCTTGCCATGTGCCTGGCTGCTTGCTTTGCCTTCACCCCGCTGCTCTGTCCCCGAAGCGACTTGCTGCCCGGGGAGTTTGTCACAGACGGCCTCTTCTGCTCGTCCCTGTTAACGGGGAGAGGATGAGGAGCTGCTCTGTGCCCGCTCTTCATCCCTGCCTGGCTCAGCCCCTGGCACTCGCGGGGCTGGGGGGATGCTTGCTCCGTCGCTGCTCTTGCCACGGCTGTCGGGGAGCTCGGCAGCGGGCTGAGCCCCAGCATCGCTCTCCGCCGGCTGCTTCTGCAGTCCCTGTGCTTGGTTGTGGTCTGCAGGACCCTGCTCCCGGCCGGTGATTAACTGTGCTGCCCTAATGCCTGGAGCGCCCGGACTGCGGGGTCTGGGCCGTGTCGCTGCGCGGGACCCGGCGTGTTTCTCCCGCGCGCTCCCCGCAGGCGTTGGCTGTCTGCATCTCCTGCCGCCGCGTGTCGGCTGCCTGCTCCCAGGTCCCCTCCGGGAGAAGTGGCCTCGTGCACAGGCACTGCCTTGCCGGTATCGGCAGCGCCGTCTGATATCGCGTGTAAATAGATCTGAAAGGGAGCAGATGGATTTTCTGGGGCTTGGTGGAATAGCACCCTTCAGGCCGGTTACGGATGGGAGCCCTGGGCACGCTGCCGCCCGACGCGGCGTGTGGAGACGGAGGCTGCAGCCTGCAGCAGATCACTTGGTTCAGGACAAGCAGCCTTGTCTGCACTCTATAAATTTCTTGTTGGTTGGTGGTTTTTTTTTTTTTTTTTTCATTTGCAGATACCAGCCCTGTTGACCTTGAATGGAGCTTGCAGGGGAGTAAATAAACGCCAGCTAATTGCGCATTAGGCTCGTTTGTCACTTACAACCTTGGTGGTTGCAGTGTGGCTGGCCGGCGTGACCTAGATCAGAGTGGGAGCCCCATAAGGAAGCCCAGCGCTGCTTCGGGGGTTTCCCAGCGCGCCTGGGGGGGGGGGGTCACAGGTCTGTGGTCTTCAGGGCCACCGCCTCTCCTCCTCCTCCTCCTGGGGATGAAGGGCTGTGCAGGGAGGAGGTGGCCCGGCAGAGCCAGCCCTCTGCGGCTGCTGGCAGGGAGTCCGGAGGTGCTTTCCCTTTGCCCGGCTCCTGCATGTGTCCTGGATCTGCCCCGTTTCCATCACAGCCCAGCCTGGTGTGATTTACCCCCCTGCCCGGCTGCGGCCGGGATCGGCTCCTCCTGGCTCTCCCCGCCGCGCCGACACCGCAGGCTCCTTTCAGAGGCTCTGCCAGTCGCCGATCCCTGCGAAGGAGCCGGGCAGCCGCAGGACAATGGTCCCCATTCAGCGCTGCCCGGAGCTGGATCCCAGCAGGGATGGGCCCATCTCCTGCTCCCAGCACTGGAGTCCCTTATCTCTGCTGGCCCCCAGCACAGACCGGGGATGAATGCGTAGGTCGAGTTGTTTCCTTCATAAATTCACCTGCAACGGGGTGTAGCCGGTACAGCGGGGTGGTGGGGGGCATCCAGCAAAGGCAGTCCAGCCACCGAACGCATGCATGGGTGCTTGGTGTGCACCCCAGCTCTCCACCCTGCCCTGGTTATGGGGGGAGGAAGAAGCCCCAAGTAGAGCAAACGAGGGTGTGCGGGACTGCGTGCTTGCTGGGACAGATTGTGTTGTCCCTTTAGGGGACAAAACCAGGCAGCAGGGTTTTTGATGCTGGGGATGGGGGGCAATGAAGCAGCCGCTGTGAAAGCTCCTGTCTGCGCAGAGCAGGTGATCCCGGGTGGTCTGTGCAGCTGCCCTGGGCAGAGCTGTCACGTGGAGCGGAAAGAGCCGTCGTCACCTGGGGCCGCAGGCAACAGGCACGCCATCCTGGGGGTCCCCCAAAGCCACGCTCTTCCACCGATGGCTGGAAGGGACAGCAAACTTACACCCTGCAGCAAGACTGCAGCCGCAGGAGAGCGTGGGGGAGTCGATCGTTCCCAGACCCAGCTCCTGCCGCAGCCGGGAGCTCCCCGGGTTTCTGCTCAGTTGCTCTCCTCCTTTCCAGGTTGTGCAGCGCATCAAAGCCGTGGAGACAGAGACGCGCTTGCTCGTGGTGGACAAGGAGACGGACGAGTACCTGTGCAGCCTGCGCCTGACGTGCACGGAGGAGATGGCGCACAGCGGGATCCTGCTGAACTCCAGCGTCTCGCCCACCAAGTCGGTGGGCAGCGACAACGGGGAGGTCTGGAAGCCGCAGCTGGATCTGAGTGGGGGCAACCTCCAGCGGCACTCGCACAGCTTCTCCTCGCACGGCAGCAGGAAGGTGAGGGCAGAGCCGTGGGGCTGCTGGGCGCGGGGCTGGGGAGCGGGTGCAGCCGCCCTGGGAGCACCTCCCTCTGCAAGCACAGCTTGCTTCCCATCGGAGAAAAACCTTCCGTACGTGGCCGGCTGCTTTGGGGACCCCGCTGTGTCCTGAAATAGCGGGTGAGCTGCCCCTTGGCCTCATTCGCTCTTGCTCGAAGCAGCGTCGGCGGCTGGGGGCTGCGCTGCGCTCTCCCCTCCTGCGCCCCTCAAGGGTTTCGTGAGCCCCGGGAGCTGCTGGGGGGGCTGGGACGTGGCGGGGGGGTCGTCAGCCCTGGGGACGGGTGACCCAGCTGGGGTCTCCCTCCCCTACGGGGACAGGCTGCACGGACCAGGGACACGGCAAAGCTGGAGCTCGTGAACGAGTTTTTCTCTCCTCCATTATTTGCAGGAGGGAGGGAACATCTGGGGCGAATGTGTTCTCAGCTTTTTGCTTAAATAGGAAGGAAATTAGCTCTTTTTCAAGTGGCCTGGGTCTGGACTGTGATTCTGCAGTAAGTGCCTTTTATTGGTAAACTCCTTTCCAAAAAGGAAAGAATTTGGGGTGGAAAACGTCCAATTTCCATGGCTGCCTTGCTGCTGGGGCTGGGCTGGCAGAGACAGCGCAGCCTTGCACTCGGCAGATAGCAGGGTTCGGTCCCGGCACTGCCCTTGCTCGGGGTGTGAACGTGGCAGGAACAGCACCGCTGTCGCACGGCTGAGTCTGTCACCTCTCTGCAGCCGACTGTCCCCTTCCATGTCCCCCCCAGTGCTTGCTGCTCTGTGCCACTGGGCAGGGCTCAGCCGGGTGCTCAACCACCGCCTCCATTGCAGAGCTGCCATGGGCGCACTCCTCTTCCTCCTCTTCCTCCTCTTCCTCCTCTTCCTCCTCTTCCTCCTCTTCCTCCTCTTCCTCCTCTTCCTCCTCTTCCTCCTCTTCCTCCTCTTCCTCCTCTTCCTCCTCTTCCTCCTCTTCCTCCTCTTCCTCCTCTTCCTCCTCTTCCTCCTCCCCGGGGAGCTTGCAGGGGCTGCAGTGCCTGGTCGGCCCCTGCCCCCTCAGAGGCTGGGTGCTGGCTGGGTGCTGGCCGTGGGGCTGCCGGGAGGGCGTAGGTGGGCAAGGCAGGGGAGCTTTGCGCCCTCAGGAGCCCCCACAGAGTAAGAGCTGAAGAAACTCCCCCACGCAGATAAGAGGCGATGCTGGTGTGAGGCAGGCGGCATGTGCGTCTCCGGCCATGAGGGGGTCTCGCCTCCGGTCCCCCCCTCCAGAGCTGTTTGCCATCTTGCAGAGGAACCCCCCTTCCTTGGGGCTGGCAGGGGCAAGGTTGGAGGCAGTGTATTTTTTTTTTTTTTTTTACTTTATTGCATGATTTGAAGCTGTTTGAAGGCCTGTGTGGTGATGATGGGTTAGTTTCCCCTGGGGGTCAGTGCAGCGGGGGGCTGGTCACCCCCCGGGACGGCTGGTGGGAGAGGAGCTGTTCCCAGCGGGATGGCTGGGGGTGGCTTTCCAAGCTGGGGATTTCCTATCCTGTCTCCATTTCGTTTGCTGGTTGCAATCCAACAGCGTGTGCTGACGGGAAGTCAGGCGAGGGGAACAAGGACGGTCCTTTCCGGCCTTTGGGTTTCGGCTCCTCTAAGGAGAGGGTGGGACGGGGAGAGCTGGGCAGGGCTGGGGTGCGAGGGGGGAGAAGCACCCGCGCTTCCCCTCGGAGGGGCTGCGGGGCTTGGCGGGGGGCTTTGCCTGGGGCGGCGTGGCCGGGACGTTTGGTGCTCGCTGTGCCGGAGCCGGGGTTTGGCAGAGCCTGCGCTGGGCAAAGGGAACTGGCTCTGGGGGCGATGCTTTGGGGGACAGGGGCTGCCGAGCGGGCGGCGCTGAGCATGTCGGCTGCTTGCAGAGGCTCAGGTCAGCGGCTGGTTTGCTCCTGCCGCCGCGGGCAGCAGCTCTTTTGAAGAGCTGGGTGCTGCAGCCTTTCCTGGCCAAGGTCACTTCGTGCTGACCCTGGCCGGGAGCGACCCTGGCACAGGGTCAGGAGTGGCCGGAGCAGCAGGACTTGCATCCTGCTCCGGTGCCTTGCGGTCCTGCTTGCTTCAAGGAGGTAATACCTGCTCCAGGCTCTTGGTCTGGGTGATGCGGCTCTCCTCCTAGGTCCAAAACTGGAGGCCAGGGGAGCGATGGTGCACCCCAGTTTCTGCAGTGCTCAGCCCTCCAGCACCGTGTCCCTGTGTGGGGCAGCTCTAGCCTGACCCTAATCCTGCAGATCTCCGGCACTGGGCCCACGTGGGGTGCGGGGGCTGTTTGGGGGGAGATTTCTGTCCCTGCAGTGGGGCTGTGGCAGCTGGGGTCCAGTTAGAGACTTGCCCTCAACTATGTTCTACCCTTAACTGGTTTAGTGGTGGACTTGGCAGTGTTGGGTTAATGGATGGACTGGATAATCTTAAAGGTCTGTTCCAACCTAAACGATTCTATGTTTGGAGGGGACCAGGCTCTGAGCTGGGTGGCACTGGGAGAAGCTGGACTTGGGCTGGCAGCGCTTGGGTCTTTTGTGTAGCTTCCCTGGGGGTGTTTGGTGAAGAGGGAGAAAAGGCAGCTCCCTTCCCCCTGCAGACCCCTGGCCCCAACCTGCCCCCGTGGGAACTGGTGCCCATGCTCCAGGCTGCTCCCGGGGAGCAGCATTTTTTTGAGCAGCATTTGTTTATGTAAAGGCTGCAGTTTTCCTTGATTTGAGGCCCCGGTTGTTCAGTGCAGCTCGAAGCAACGAGCAGCTGAAACAAAGAGGAGGGAAATCTGGCCCCCCGGGGCGGCCGTAGCGGTGGGCAGCGGAGAGGCGATGCAGTGGGCAGGGTGGGCTGCCAGCCCCCCCATGCTCCCCCAGTCTTATTTTTGCAAGAGGAGTGACCCCCCTGGAGAGCTGCCGTGGGTGGGGAGGTCAACGTTGCACCCCCAGCAGAGACGCGGTGCCCGGGACCTCGCGCTCCAGGAACCACGGTAATGCCATGAATAATTCGGCGCGTATTTAAAATCAGGCTGCCTGCCTGCACCTTGGGGACTCGTGGCCGTGGTGGCACGGGGAGCAGGGGCTGCCTTGCCCCCGCCCGCAGCGTTGCACCCAGGCCCGTGCCTGCCTGCGCTGGGGGGGTTTCCCTGCTCGCTGCGTCCCCCGGGAGGGCAAGCAGCGGGGTGTGCCCCCACGCCGTGCGCTCCCCTGTCCCAAATATTCTTGCAGCCACGGGGCTGTTTTCTGCTTTTCCCCGGAGCTCTGGCTCTCCGCTGTCGGGCAGGCGGCGTCGAGCCCCCAGGGGTTTGGGAGGCAGCGGGCAGGGCTGTGCTGGAGGGCAGGGGGGTCTCAGCGTGGCAGCGGCCGCTCTGGGTGCGTTGGGTGCTGGGGGGTGAGCTGCTTTTACCGCAAAGGTGCCTTTGGGACAGCGGCGCGAGCCGTGGTAATTAAGTGCCTGGGCTAACGGTGTGTAAAAGGCAGGCGCGCCGCGGTGCTGCCGGCCGCGCCGGAGGCGGTGGTGGTGCGCAGGCAGCGTGGCCTGGGGCTGGCAGCATTTTGGCAGCAGTGGCTGTAGCTTGGCCGCTCCTGCTGCGCAGCGGGACGGATGCGCTGTTACCGGGACCCCCGGTACGGCCGCGCGGGCTTCAGGAGCCGCGTTAGCGGTGTCCTTGGGACTTGCTGCCTCGCTGCTTTCTCCAGGTGTGTTTGTAGGAGAAACAAGAACAACGGTGGAGTCACCGAGCTGCGTTTGGGGTGATGCAATTCCCCTCCTTCTCTGCTCCGGTCACACCATGGCATGACTGCAGGGAGGGGTGGGTGTGCAAAGGGACATTTACAACCAGCTTTTGTCTTTTGGAAAACAAACCCACGTCTTGTTTAGTAGCTCCTGGATTCAAGCAGCCTGTTGCGTCCAGAAATTTTGATGTGGGGGAATTAGTGGCATGTTGTTAATTAGCCCCTGCTCAGGCGGGGACAGTGTCACCCTTAGCGTTGCTGCAGGCAAGAACTGCAAAAGAACGGGTGTCCCTCTGCTGACACGGGGAATTTGGGCCGGCTCTTTGCTGGGCCGGCGAGCAGGCGTGGAGCCTCCTGCGTGCCGCCGGCCCGCGCTCGAGGGGAGCTGGTGTGCCTGGGGACAGATGTGCTGCTTTCCGGAGGAGGATGGACAAACGCCCGGGTGCCTGTCGGGACCCGCAGGTGTGGGGCTGGCGCTGACATCGAGGTGGTAAATATTTATGCTTCTGTTTGGGTCAGGAATAAGAACTTTTTCTGTTGTGAATAAAACTCGGCGTTGCAACGTCTTCAGCCGCCAGCTTTCTGCCGGAGCGCTGGAAGGGGAGTAGCTTGGGACAGATGTTTTTGGAGAACTTTGCCAACTCAGTTGAGGCCCAAAATTTAGGACTTGTAGAATAACCACAAAGATGTAATAAAACCTAACATGAGCAGAAACGTCTGCAGTAATTATTGCATTAAAAAAAAAAAACAAAACCCAAACACAATGCCAAAAAATAAGTGCATGGTTTAAATTAAAGCACTGCCCTGCAGCGTCCTGCGCTCCCCGGGGCCCGGTGGCAAGCTCAGACCTGCGGGGAGAGAAGGGCAAAGCTCATCCCTGGTCCAACCTGGGTGAGGTTCCTGCTGTGCAGGCAGAGGCTTGGGGCAAACCCTCCAGCACAGAGCCCGAGGAGCTGCAGCCATGGCCCTGCGGCGTTCCCTGCCCTTCCCACAGCAGCTATTTTTGTGGATGCTTCCAGCCTGGCAGCGCTCGCTGCGGATCTGAAAGGGCAAAGCTGAAAGGAAGCCGTGTGCGTGCCCCGTCGGGGCAGGGACGCATCACTGCGTGCGTTCTGTGTTTCTCTGCGTAAACAAAAAGAAAAGTTTGCAAAGCCACTTCTGGACCCGCAGCGTGGAGCTGCACCAGGGCTGCCGGGAGCTCCGGTTGCTGCTCTGCTGTGTCCGGATGAGGGCATGGGATGGGAGCGCAGCTTCCCATGTTCATGCTGGGAATGGGAGGGCAAGGTCCCTGCAGGGAGCTGGGACGCAGGACAGCGGGGCCGGAGACCCTCTGCCTCCCTGCAAAGAGCGGCGCTGCAGCGGGCGCTGGGCTGCGCGGGTCTGATTGCCGCAGCCGAGGAGCGGCTGCAAAGGCGGGCTTGCTTTTGGGATTAGAGCTTCGGTGCCGTCCCGGAGGCAGCGGTTGGGCTGGCGTGCGGTGGAGCTGTGGGGAAGCCGGTGACGCTGTGCCGGCGCTGACCCTGCTGCATTATTGATAGCGCTGGGCTCGCCGGCATCGTGTGTCGCGGGGCTGGGCAGAGTCGGTGCCGGTGGCGCGGGTGGGCTCTGGAGCAGCTCCAGCTCGCAGCAGCATCTTGGGGATGGAGGTTGGGGTGTGCGGCAGCCGCAGGGGCCCTCTCCGGCACCGGCAGTGGGACGCTTGCCCCTCGCCCGGTGGGCAACGGGCCGGTGGCCCGTGCCGGTCTGGGCTGCGGGAGGCTGCTACACCGCGGGCGTTGCTCGGAGGAGCCTGGAGTGCTTTGCTTTCCTGGGAGCCTGCCCCTTTCCTGCGCAGGCAGCGAGAGAATAAATGCATAAAGAGAGCTGACTTCGGAGACCATCGGTCCCTCTGCCAGCCCAGCGACTTGGCGCTCGGTTAGAAGGAGCAGGACGAGACCTGTTTTTGCAGAGCCGCCTTTGCGCGAGCGCCGGGGTGTTTCAGAAGCTGGTTGCGCTTCTGCCCCCCGCGGTGCGGTGGCGGAGAGCAGGTTTTTGGCATCGGTTTGGGGCTGGCATCACGGTGCCACTGTCTGCGGCGGGGTTTGCTGGAGCCTCGGCTTGCGTTGGGATGAGCCCGCGGGGGAGCGGAGTGTGCTGGGTGTTGCCGCAGCGCTCGGAGGAGGTGCTGGCAGGGATCTGAGCCTCATCGTGCTGGATGCAATCCAGACACGGGATGGGACGCTTACCCACGGTGCTGTAAGGTGAAGAAAGCAGCGTGTTGCTCGCCGTGCTGGAGCACGGCAAGGTCAGCTCTAGCTCCCGAATGCCCCGCATCCCGCCCACTCGCGTCCTCCCAGCGCTGTGGGAAGGGGCTTTGGATGCAAAACGCTTCCTTCCATGTGGACTGTGGCTGCATGCCATCGCCCAAAACGCGTGGGAGCCGCGGGTGGGCTTGCAGGGACGGAGGGAGGGGGCTGAGCGGGTGTCCCCCCGGCTGCAGCTCGCCTGCCCAGGCTCAGTGCGGGCAGCGGGTCCTGTGGAGGAGCTCGGCTGCGGGATTATTTTTGTGCCGGGGCAGCGCAGGAAGCCCCTCCCGGGGAGGAGAGCATCCACCCCGCAGCAGAAACTTCCTCCACCGCGATATTTTTAGTGAAACACAAAGCGAGTGGAAGGGAGCGGGAGGCAGATTAGCATCGGGAAGAGCTGTGCCCGGCCAAGAGCCTTTGTTCCCGGGGCAACGCGCTCCCGGTGCTGCGAGGGGACGGTGGGGTCACCCCTGGGAGCTGCCACCTCCCCGGGAGCGGGGCAGGAGCGCGGGGGGTGTTTGCATCCCGGCCCATTGCCTGGCTGCAGAGCGGTGACACTGCTGACACCAGGAGATGCTGCGTGTGGTCCAACCGGGGACGATCCCTTCTGCATCCTCGAGTAATCAAAAGCTTTCCCTCAAAACGAGTTGAAAACTGACATTAAATGGGAGCCGTTCAGAAACGCAGCTTGCTCCGGCACAGCTGGTCCCGGCCCCCTCCGCTCGCAGGGATGCGCTCGAGCAGCTTGCTTTAATAACAGCCCCACTTACAAGTGGGCTCCTTGCCAGCCATTTAATGGTTCTGTTCAATAGTAAAAATATTAAATGGTTTCAAATAAATTAAAAAAAATCTTCTGGCAGAATCAGGGCCTTTCTGCATGTGCCCTGGCAGCTGCGCAGAGCCTCTGCCGTGACTGCTCCATCCCTTGGAGCTTCTCTGGGATGGTTGGGCTCATGGTCGAGGAAACCTTAAAACACTATTGGTTTGTGGGTTTGGGGTTTTTTTTTTTGTTTTTGTTTTTGGTTTTTTTTGCATTCTCTGTTTATTCCCAAGACCCAAACTAGTTGTGGAGGAGGGGACACGCCGCATGTTTCCAGCATTCTTGATGCAGGAGTGTTCCTGGTGCCACTGTGCAGCATGGCTGGATAAAACACCGCCGGGCAGCTCGCCCCGGACCTGGCACTGCTGCGGGCGATGCTGCGGGTCAGGGTGAATCCCACCCCCTCCTGCCCAGTCCCCCGGGCACGGGGCTGCTCCTACCCGGGGGAGAAGGTGCTGGCGTTAATGGCATTGCTCGTGGCGAGTGGAAAGACACGGAGCAAAGGTGCCGTGCGTATGCTGATTTACAGTGCGTGTTCCTGGGCTTAGAGCTGCCGGCCGGGCACACCCGACTTCCAAAGGAGGTTTTAAAGAGCTCCTTCTAATCCGTAAGGCAGCGTCTATTTACTGCTTGCAGCCCTAATGGCATGCAAGTGCGATGCGATGGCCGTGGCATCGCCTCTGTGCGCTTCGGTCGGGGAGACTGAGGCTGCGAGGTCAAGTGATTTACCCAGCACTGATAGGAGAACTCGTATAAATTAAGGTCTGAATCGAGCCGGTTCTGGTTCCCAGTCCTTGGCTCTATCTCTAGGTACGGAGATTTTACAGGCAGTGGTCTTGGGAGACTCCAGGTTGGGATATGAGAGAGAAAATTAAACTCATAATCAGCAAAGGGTTTCTCCAGATCCACAGGTCTCTCTAAATAAGGAATTAAAACCCAAGCTGTCAACATAATTGTTTCTGGCAAGATCCATATCGTAATTTAATTTCATTACAGCTTTTGCCTGGACTCCTGGGTGTTTTGGTTCCACTGCTGCATACATTTAAACCGTAACCAGACTTGGAGCTGGATCTTGTTGGCTAAATGGCTCACTTTTCCCATTAAAACCTTGCAAGAGTTTGTTACCGGGTAAAATAAGCCGGTCCTAGATGTTCATTAGTGGCGACTCTCTGAAAGCCAAATTGAAAAGTCATTTTATGAGCAAGGGGGAGGTAAGAAAGACAATTCCCTATGGGTACCGGCGCCGCACTAGCACGCGGGGATGCTTTGCAGGCAGCTCGGGCTCCGACTGCCCGGCCAGCGATGGGCCGCGGGTCTTTCCCTCGGTGGGGTCTCCAGCCCTGGCTCTGAGCCGTCCCGCGTGCTGCCCCGCGGCCGGGGATGCTCGAGAGCGGAGCGGGATGGGGAGCAGCAGTGAGTCGGTGTCCGGACGCGGTCCTGGGCCCCTCCATCGCCGTCTGCCGCAAACCCGGTTAAGCGAGGCTCGCCGCCTGCATGGACCCAGCAGGAGCCCTGCCGCTCGCCCCGCGGCGTTATGTGATTAAACCCTCTTACGGGCTTACAGGGGCTAATCCCGTTAAAGAAACGAGCGGCACAAAAGGCGGCAGGAGGGCTAATCCCTCTGCTCCAGCCTCGGCGGGCTGAGCTCCCACCCCGGGGTGCGCGGCGGCAGCTCTTCCCGCAGCCCTTGGGGATGGGGCCGTACCGCCCGCCTGGACCCGCATCCCCCGGGCTGCGATGCTCCGCCGTGGTGCGGGTCTCCAGCTCTTCCCAAGCTCCCGCCCTGCCGTGCCTGCGGCCACCGTGGCCGGCGCAGGGCTGGCTTGCTCGCACCGGGACGGCCACCCCTCATGAGCGGCCAAAGGCCATCCCGGGTAAATCAGTTAATTCTGGCCCTGCGGTTGTTCATGGTTAGCAGGATTTAATTAAGACAAGCCCTAATTAGTTCTAAGCGGGTTGAATGGTCTGTTCTGCTTGGAAGAGCTCCCTGCTCTTGTCTGGCAGCTGTTGATGAGCGCAGGGCTCCCACTGACACTGGG
The DNA here is from genome assembly GCF_030463565.1 of Pelecanus crispus. Classification (NCBI taxonomy): domain Eukaryota; kingdom Metazoa; phylum Chordata; class Aves; order Pelecaniformes; family Pelecanidae; genus Pelecanus; species Pelecanus crispus. The sequence continues at coordinate 1,854,857 of NC_134653.1, read as the reverse complement.
GGGCTGGCTCTGTCCTGGGGATGGGGGCTCGGGGGAGGCCCGGGGTTCGTGGGAGACCCAGGGTTCGTGGGAGACCCTGCATCGTGCTGGAGAGGTGCTTGGGGCAGCGCGAAGACGGGGATAAAAATTGCCTGGTGCCGCTCCTTGAAGCGGCTGCTGGCTTGTGTCGGGCACCCGCATCCATCTCTTGGTTTTGCAAGCGCCGTGCTCGGGGCTGCTCCTGGGGCAGCCGTTTTCCCTGCATCTTTCTGGTCCTCTTCAGCTCTTCCCGTGGGCGTGGGTCGCAGCGCGCTCAGGGCCCCGCGGCCCGCGCCGCAGCAGGCCTGACGCCGCGCGCCCGCCTTCGCCCGGGGTTTATCAGCAGGAGCAGCCGGGGGTTATCGCGGGAGGTCCTCCCGTGCTGCGTGGGAAACGCGCTTTGTCCCGGATCAGCCGCCGCTGCGCGGGGCTTCGGCAGAGCCGCCTCCGAACCTCCTTATCTGCCCCAGCACGGAGGTGCTGCTCGGCTGCCCCGGCTGGAGATAAGCACCAGCCCCTCGCCCGAGCGGCGGCGGCTGGGAGGGTGCTTGGCTCCCCGCAGCCTTTAGCGAGCAAGGGGCATCTTCTGGGGTCTTCTCAGTTTTGAGGAGCTGGGTTTAAAACGTCGGTTTTGAGCTCAGCATCGCAGCGGTACGGGCTGAGCGAGCCCTGATGTTCCCCGATTGCATCAGGTCTCAGTTTGATCCCGCGTTTTCCGGCAGTGTTGCGGGATGGAGACGGCACCAGTGTTTTGCAATGGTCGCCGTGGGAGGAAGGTTGAGTGGTGTGGAGGAGGCTGAGAGCCCCAGGCAGAGCCATGGACCTTGGGTGCTGTATCCGGATCAGCTCCGTGGGCAGATTTGGTGCCAAAGCTTGGAGTTGTGGGTTTTCGGGAGGAGGGGGTAGCTCGCGTGTCAAGCCGAGGGCCGGGAGCGAGGCCCCTCACTCCTTCTGCTTTTTGGAAAATTGCACCCCTGGATATTTTATTGCAGGATTTTTAAATACAAAAGGCCTTACATTTGGTTAACCCCAAGTGCCGGGTGCCACAGCGCTGGCTTTACTTTCATTATAAGGAATGCAGAGGATGTTTGGAGCCCTCCCCCTGCCCCGTTTCCTCCAGCAAGCCATGCTGCCCGGCCAAGACAAATATTGGTAGTAAACTATTGAACTTCCCTGGTCCCAGTGCTCCCCGGCGCTCACAGAGCAGTGCCTGTTCTCCCCCCTTCCCCGGGCAGGGGCCGGGCTGGGGAGGCGCGGACGTGTCCCCGTGCTGGGGACAGCCGGGGCAGTGAAACGCTGCTCCGCGGAGCTGGGAGCAGGAAGGCGTGCGGCGAGCGTGCGGCGCGCTCTGCGGAGCCGAAGCACCTGCGGGGCTGCACCCAGCTCGTCCTGCCCCGCGTCCGTCCCACCATCCGTCCCACCATCCATCCCACCCGCTGCCCCAGCCTGGGCACGGGCTGAGCTGGCTGGTGGAGCCGGCGGGATGCTCAGCCCTGAGGGGCCAGTACGATGGCTTGCGTGGTCTCTCTCCCACCCTACGCGTGCTTTATTGGGCTCTGCAGGTCTAAATATGGCACCCGTGACCCCTTCCTTTGGGGGAGGCTGCGGGGGCTTGAGGGGAGGATGACCAGGAGCCGCGTCTTCGCTGCTCCTTGGTGCAGAACGCAGGCTTCCCCGTCCCGCGTTAGACATCTCGGCTAACAGCCAGCTTTCTGCAGGGCTGGGGGTTATTTATTGACCTCCTGGGGGCCGCTCCCCGTCCCCAAAAATCCGGCTTTCAGGGCAGCTCTCAGTGGGTTTGAGCAGGCTGGTGCTGGCCCCGGTGGGATGCAGGCGGCACCGCGGCGGGGAGGAAGCGGCTGTGGGACGCGGGGTGCGGTGCATGGTCCCGCGCTGTGTCGCAGCGTCCCCTGGGTCCTGCACGGGCAGCCGTGCAGCCCGCAGCGTGCAAACCAGGAGTTAAGAGCTCGAGCAACCTCTAGCCTTCAGAGAACAATCTTTCCTTCCCTGGGTGCGCGGCCGAGAGATCCCCACCCGTAACAAGGAGGTGGTGGCACGCACAGCAGTCGTCCCCCCGTGCCCAGCCCCGGCCGTGGGGAGGGAGCGGTGCTCCCCACGGTGACCGGTGCATGGCACGAGCCCCCGGTGCTCCCTGGCACGTCGCATGAGAGCCCCCTCCTTCTCGAGGGGGATTTCCCCGCAGGGTCAGGGGTGCTGAGCCGGTCGCCGTGCTGCAGCCACGCGTGCCCAGCGCAGGGCCGGGATGCTCGTGGCTGCAAGCGAGCGCAAAGCTGGTACGACGGGATTCCTGCCCGTGACCTGGGGTTATGAAAGGCGGCGAACGGGGCTGGCGTTAATGACTGATTTGGTGATTGCTCAAGGCTTGGCTCAGCGAGAAGCCAAGGAGTCCAAAGGGCAGGCTGATACGGCGCGGTCAGCGGTTTTACGGCGCGCAGCTCTGGCCAGAGCCTCCGGCTGCGAGCGAGCTCATGCGCGGGGTGTGCTTTGGGCAGGAGGCTCCGTTTGGGATCCCTTGTGGGTCCTTGGGGCGGCGCTGAGGACGCTGAGATGTGCCGCTGTGGGTGGCGGTCGTGCCTCCGATTTGGGGTGCTGCGCAGTGGGGCACGTCTCTTGCCTGGGGGCCGCGGGCTCCCCGCTGCAGCTCGGGCCCTGCGGAGGGAGGGAGCACCGTGCAATCGGGGAAGCTCGTTCCCAGCATCTCCCGCTGCCTTCCCATCGCCCACAACAATCCCTCCCCTCACCCCGGGGGGTTCATGGCGAGCGTGGGAAGGACTTTTCCCCCTGTTCCAGCTGCTTGAGCCGTGGTTTGAGCCCTGCACAGAGCGACCGCTGCTCCTTGCCTCCTTTCCCTCCTACCCGCTGGCAAACAGATCGCTCGAGATCTGATGAGATCCCTTTGCATCCAGAACACGTCCCGTGTTTCTCCTCCCAGGCTTCCAGGACCCACGCTGCTGCCCCGCGTTGTCCTGGAGCCCATCCCTCTGGAGCGGGGGAGCTCGCCGGTATCCCGGCTGCATGTTCCCTTGGCAGACTGTGCTGGAAAAGTTGTGTCTCAAAGAAAACAGATGCACGTGGCGGTTTCGGTCTCATCCATCCTCCCTCCCTGTGTCTCCCTGGGCTGGACCAGCTGCTCCCAGCTCCCAGCCAAGCCTGTGCTGCTGTTCCTGGCTCCAGCCCTGCCCAGGGGAGAGCGCGGGTGCTTTCGCTGTTTGAGTCTGCTCCAATGCCAGAAAATGGGGGGGAAAAAAGCTGCTTCTCATGGCTTGTGGCTGAGAAATTCCCCAGCTGTGGGATTGCTGAGGAGTGGCAGGGACAGCTCGGCCGGAGGCATCGCTGCTGGGGGGATCGGACGGACTCCACGGAGCCGGACCGGTGCCGGTCCCCGCACCAGCCAGCCGCCCTCGCCGGGGGATGCGTCTGTCGGGGACTCTTGCCCGGGGTTGTCCCCACCGGGGATGTACGGTCCTCACCAGGACACGGCCCCGGCCGCAGCCCCTCTCCTGAGAGGCCCCTTTGTGCTCAGGGATTTCCGTAATGCCACGGCCGGAGCTGCGGCACAGTGCCGGGGATTTCAGAGAGGGGCAAATCCAGGCTTACCCCGTCACCTTAGGGCATCAGCAGCTAAGGTCGAGCTCTTATTTCTTTGGCAGCAAATTGCTTAAAGGTGAAACGCCGGTGGGAGGCCGTAATGAAATGCTTTTCCCATCACCCCGCTCCGGTGCGGGGTGCCCGGCGGGGCGGGAGCTGCGCCGTCCCGTGGGGCAGCCCAGCCTGGCAGGCACTGTCACCGTGGGCTGGAGATCAGGCGTCCTCCCCACCCTTCACATCCTTCCTGCTCTTGTTTTCTCCTGCCCGGTGGTTTCTCGGGATAAGAACCTTTTGTCGCGTCTGGAGCCGTGGCCGAGGTCCGGCTCTGCGGCAGGGCGCTGGCACGCTCTCCCGTGGCGTTTGCATCCCGTAGCGCCTGGAAGGGACCGGGTTGGGGTGCACGGGCTTGGGGGGAACCTGGACGCTTTGGTGCACGGCTCAGGGAGGGCGCGTCCCTCTTCTTCATGCCGCTCCCGCAGTGCCAGCGGCCAGCGAGGGACCTCATTCATTTTTTCCGATTGCTTTTGCGTTGCCCTGGGAAGGGCTGCTGGGGGCTGAGGGTCGCAGGTGACAAGCCACACCGTCCCCTCCGCTGCGTCTGGAACGGCCGCAGGGCTCAGGGCGAGAGTCCCTGGGAGCAGCGGGTCCCTGCCGAGGCTCGGGACCCGCCGTCGCCGTCTGCGGGCATCGTCCTTCCCCTCCGCTACTGGAAGGGGCCGTCCTGCGGGCGCGGGGTTTCCATTGCACGGCTAATCCCCCTCCTCGCAGGGGCCGCCGTCGGGCTGCGACCGAGGGCAGAGCGGGCACCCGGCATCGGCACAGCCGGCCCCACCTCGGTGCTCCCATCTGCTGAGCAGACCCGGCAGGGCTGGAGGCTCACCCGCTGAAAATATCCAAATTACCATATCAGCTGCGGCTTGGCTGCGGGTCCTGCTGAGTACCCGCGGCTGGATGCTTTCCACTGCTAATTGGGATTGCTCGGCTGTCTCCTGGCTGGCCTGCCATCCTCGCTCGCTCCCTTTGTGCTGCGCCTTGGCAGAGAAAGCGGCGGGATGCATCCAAAGGGCGCTGGGCGTGCGTGCCGGTGCGGCCCCCGCTCCTCCAGCAGCCCCCCGGGCAGGGACACGGCGCCTGGCCGAGCCCCCCGGGCCGGCGTGAGGATGCTGGGGCAGCAGCGCTGCAGCTATTGAGGAAAACGGCGCAAATCTCGGTGTCTTTTGCCCTTTAAAAACAAATAAGTAATTTTTTTTTTTTTGATGCTTCTATCACTCAAACCCAGCTGGAGCAATTTAAATAATTGGAGCAATTTTAATAATGGAAGCAATTTAAATAAGCTACAAAAGCCCAGACCTCGCCCTGGGGGCTGGCAGCCCGAGGTGCCTGGCAGTTTGGGTTGGCGGTGACACGAAGCTTTGGCACTGAGGCGAGGGACGGTGGCACCGTGGCACGGTTTGTGCCGGCGCCCTCAGGAGCCTGCAGCACCCCTCCTCTCCTCCTGCTGATATTTAAGATAACTCTGCTCCTTTCGGGGTGACCACAGGCCCTGCCAAAAGGCATTTCGTGGCAGCTCAGCCGCGTTCGAGCTCCTCCTCCTCTCTCAGGGCAGGGATTGCCGCGGGCGCTGCCGCAGTCCCTGCACGTCCCCGGGGAGCACCCAAAAATTCCTCCCGGCTGTTGCGATGCGGAGGCAGCAGCCGCCGCTGCCCAGGCGATGCTGCGAAGCAAGGAGCTTTAAGAGTGTCAGTCAGGCTGTCGGCTCTGTCTTGGAGGAACAAAGCGAGTTTTTTTTCTTTTGACCGCTGGCGTTGGAGCCGAGACACCTCCTCGGCTAACGGTGCGGGCGGTAATTAGAGTTGTGGCTGTATAAAAATGGAAGCAGGTTGTTTATGGAGCTGGTCCTCCCCGAGGGTTTATTCCTGGCCTGTCTGGTGGAAAACCTCTGAAATATGCCCCTTCTGCAGGTGCTGGGGGGGTCTCGCCAGCCGCGGCACCTCTGGGTGCTGGAATCGCCACCTTTCTCCCCAAACCTGGCTGTGGATGGGCGCAGCCCGGCCCCGCGAGGAAGGGGAACATCTGCTTGTGTTTCGGTGGGCCTGGCGTCCCACCAGCCGCCTGTCCCCTTCCCCCTCCTTTATTTATAGCGTTTCACCAACATCTGGAGTCTGAGCCGATCTGGCGCTGGCTGACTCCGAGCTGGGGGATGGAGCTGGGTGAAACGTGTGCGGCCGGGGAGGGAGGGAGGGAGGGAGCCCCCGAGCCCCTCGCAGCAGTGTGTGGGGGGCTGCAGCATCCCGGCGTGGACCTGAGGACCATCCGGGGAGTGGGAGACCCCGGGAGCGTCCTCGCTCCGCTTTTCCCAGCGGCGGGGACGGTGGGAGAGCCGCCGTGCCCTCACCCCATGGCGCGGACCCGGGGGTGCTCTGCCTCCCCCCTCGCAGCACTGCCGGCCGGCGGTCCCGCTTGCTGGCTGCGTTTCGAGGCTGCTTTGACATTTGCCGTCGGCAGTCAGCCCTGTCCCCCCCGCAAAGTGTCACCAAGGTCCCCCTGGCCCGGGGCGATGCAGGGCTACAATAGCCCCCTTTCTGGTGCTGCTTCACTGGGAAAATTTGAGTCATTCCTGGGGGAAGGGGAATGAAAACCAGCCCCACTGTAGCAGGCGGCGGATCCCTGGCACGGCAGTGAATGGAGGCAGTAATCCCGCTCCTGGCCGTGGCACGAGCCCAAAGCCTCCCCGGTTCTCACGGCGAGCAGGGCTGCGGGCACCGCCGGCAGCTGCGGTGAGGGCTCCCGCTTCTCCCAGCCTTCCTCGTCTTTGTAGCGGGAGGGACGGCAGGTTTTCATGCTGGGGATGCGAGGACCCCCCCTCCCCTTCCCGGATCCGGGCGATAAGCATCTGCTTAAAGCTAAGCGCATCCCTAAATCTGAGCGAAGGCAGCAGCCTTTGAGCTTCCAATAAAGTTGTAGTAATAATAGTGGCAATTAAAGCTTGCCCGCGGCTCAGCTCGGCTCCCAGTATAACCATTACTGCCAAGGGAGGGTGCCCGTGTCAGGGCGGGTGTAAATGGGCCCCTTGTTCTGGCGGTGCTGCGTCCCAGGCCCCCTTCCTGCGCGGGTTTCTCCCCCCGCTCGGCTCCTTCCCGGCTCCCGGCATCGCCCCTCGCTGCTCTGCCTGCCGCTGTTTGGGTTTTGGGCAGGGTCCCGCGCCGCCGGAGCTGCCCTTCTCCTCCGCGACCCCCAAAAGCAGCCGGGCATCCCTCCCGTGCATCCTTTGGCGCTTGCTGCCTGCAGTGGAGAAGCCAAAGTGCAGGGGATGGAGAGGTCCTGGCTGGAGGTGAGGCAGCGGGGACGGATGCTGAGGCCCTGAGCAGCGTCCCTTGTCCCCCCAGGACATCTTGGTGTCCCAAGGTGGCCATGGAGCGGGATGGGAGCCCGGCATCCCTCAGCCCCAGCCGGCTCTGCCGGTGGAGGTTCTCTTTGCAGGGAGCAGGCGCGCAAAGGAGCCATTTTCTGACCGAAACCACATGCGAAAGGAGAGGAAACGCCACGGGAGCAGACTTAAAAGAAAATATGTTAACAATGTAAATTAGGCAGGAATGCTCCTGCCTGTGTTTTCTCCAGCTCGGCTGAGCAGAGGCGGAAAGGCTTGACGTCTTGCAGGGTGATCCGGGGCCTGGAGTGCATCCAGGCGGTGCAATTCCTAACAGCGGCGATGAGAGCCTATTTGGATGCCCCCAGGAAACGGCAAAGCCACCGGGCTGGGCCACGGAGGGATGGTGCTGGGAGCAGCCCCAAAAGCGCCGGCGGGCGCGGAGTGCCGCGGGTGAGGTGGTCCCAGGCAGGGTTGAGCCGATGAGGGGGCGAGCCCTGATTGCTGGTGGTTACGCGCCGGCGACGGGGCCGAGGCGGCCGTCACGCCTGTGGCGGATGAGCTCAGCTCGGTTTGAGCAAATCCCTGTTCTGGGGGGACGAGCGGACGGTGCCGCCGTGGGACACCGCGCGCATCCCGGCCGTGCCCAGAGCATCCCTTCAGCCTGGGAGGAGGTTCAGGGAGCGAACCCCTTGCTGAGGTGCACGGCAGCGTCATGGCTTCGGCGCGCTGGTCTGCAGGAGCGGCTGTGCCCGGCGGTGTGCCGGGACCCGCCGGGCTCCCGCGGCAGATGGCACCGACCCGGCCTCGGCTGCTAGACTGGCTCCGTGTTTGTGCGTGCGTGCGCGCTCAGCCCTCCTCCTCCTCTCCTGGAGGAGCCGGGAGAGGTGGGTGTCCACGCTGGCACCGGCGTCTTATTTGTGGAATAAATCCCTAAAGCGTGACTTTTCAAGGCGTTGTAGCCCATTGCGGGGTGCGCGTTCGCCTGCGCGGTGCGGGGAGCTGCGGGGTGGAGGGGCTGGAGATGGAGCTGGGACCCAACGTGGCTGCGCTCGGCCACCGCCGGCTTCGGGCATCCCGGGCAGGGAGAGACCCGCGGCCGTTCTGGCTGGGTTGTCCGCGTCTGCGTCGTGCTTAAAAACCTGTGCTAAAGCCTGTGTGGTCTTCGAAAAGCCCCTTTCATCCCCAGCCCTGCTCAGCGTCACGCTGCGGGTGATGGTTTGAAGGCTCGGGTTGGTTTTGTGAGTTGGTGCCCTTCGGGAAGGGGGAGGCGGTGGGCAGGGGCCGGGGGGAGCGCGGGGCTGGTGCCGGCGGTAACGGCGAGTGGTCTCTGGTGCCGGCGTTGAGCTGGGGCCGGTGGGCGCTGGAGCCCGGGAGGGACTTTCCTAGGGGCGAGGGGGTTTTGCTCGGACAGCGGAGCACGGGGGGCTGCTCTGCTGCCCCTCAAAAGCTGGGGGTGAGTTTGTTTCAGGAAACAGAAAAGACCAAAGCGCCGGCGGTTTGGCGCTTCTGCGATTGGGGTCTGCTTGCGTGGAGGCTGGTGCTAATTAATTGCGTGGAAACCTCTCGTTAATCAGAGCCGGTGACACTTATGATACCGGCTCCATGGCGGGGCGTGCCTGAAACATCCAGGTTGTACGAAATGGGGACGGTCCCGGGAGCTGCACGGGGGTGGCATGGAGCCCATGCTGTGGCATCCCAGTGGGGGGGGGGGGGGGGGGTCCCCAGGGGACCCCGGTGAGCCCAGGGGTGTCCCTGGGGGTCCCCAGCTCCCAGCAAGCAGCACTGGAAACTAAGGGGAAAAAATCAGATGCTGCAAGAGTTGCAATGAGATTGTGAGAGCTGGCAACACCCAACCAGGTTTTTTTGTTGTTGTTGTTGGTTTGGGTTTTTTTTAATTGAAAGCATTTCATTACTATTTAATGTCTTCTTTGTGCATTTTTAAAGGGACCAGCTTGAACGGCGTTTCCGAAGCCTTTTTCCTTCTGAAACGGTGATGATTTGCCTCAAGCGGCAGCTCCAGGGGTGGCGTGGCAATGCAGCTTGTGTATCTGCACGCGCACATACGTGCCTGTGGATGCGTACAGAGAGTGACGCTTGTAGGTGGAGTACGGCATGCCGCTGCTTCTTAATCCAGCTTATGAAATTAGTGGCCACTGGTAGTATCTGGACACCTAGAAAAAAGATTTGCTTTCTTTTGCATGCAAACAGACAAAAAAATACCGTTCGTTTTTGTTGCTTTCTGGCGTATGTGTGAATCTAACTTACCCAACGTGGCTTTTGTGTTCTTGGCACGTGAAAGGGCAGCGAAGCCTCCTCCGGAGCAGTACCGGAGCGTTTCTGCAGGGGTGAGTGTTGGCAGGTTTCTGGGGAGCCCAGAAAATGTGCCACCATTACAGGGAACGCTTCGTCGCAGGGCTTGGGTTTCACAAAGGCAAAATCCCCCCGGGAGCTGAGGAAATCTCTTCCCAGAACACATCCAGGGAAACGTTGGCACCGGTCGAAAAGAAAATAAATAGCAGGGCTGGCAAGAGGCGCAGCAGCTCCGTGTCACCAGAGCACGTAAGCGCGAAGCGTTTGAGCATGTCCTGGGGTCTGGGTGAAGCGAGGGGAGCGTCAGTGTTTGCTTAATCCCGGAGAGGGGCTTTGCGGAGTCGTGGTCTAAGACCTGTTTTTTCCAGTGGCCGAGGATTGCGTTAGTCTGGAGGTTTAAGAGCCCAGCGAAAGCCCCGGATCATCCCTGCGGGAGGATAAGCAGTTTTGCCCGAAGATTTCTGCTCAGAACAGATGCTGAATTGGGATTTATTTTTTTTTTTTTTTTTTTTTTAAAGCAAGATCTTGAATCCATTTCAGCGAAGGACCTTGAATTCAAGATTTTATGGTGAAAGTAGAGCAAGCCCGCGCAGGACGCGGCACTGGTTACCACCCTCACAGCCAAAGAGATCCTGCAGACGAAGCTTTCCCCTGCGTGGTTTATTTATTGAGTAATTTGATTTCACGGGTGATCCCAGGGGATTCCCCGAAGGCAGAGGGACTGGCCCTGCTGGTGTGTCCCCCCGCAGCCGCCTGCCGAGCCCCAGGGATCCCCGCGCTGGGGTGGCAGCCGCGGCGCGGCATTTTCGGGTGATTTCCTCGGTGCTTTCACGCTGCTGACTCCATAAAAATGGAGCAGGGTGAAAATGGTTTAAAAAGGTCCTTTCTAAACCCAAATAGGTGATCCCAGAAGCGTTCCCCTCTTTTCCTAGCTGCGCGGTGCCCCGTGCACCCTTTGAGGTCGCGCAGATCTGACCCTCTTCAGCCGGTTGAATCATTTCCTGTTTTCTTCAGTTTTTGAAGAACTCCAGGGCAAGCTGGAAATGTTTGCAGATTGGGTGAACTAACCGCGCCGGGGCCATGGGAAGAACACAGGTGTGCTGAATCTGCGGAGGGAGAGGGTGCGAGCGCAGGGTGGTGGCGGGCGGCGGGGCTGGTCCTGGCTTTTGGGGAGCAGGTAGCTGAAGCGCTTGGGGAGCCCTGCTCTCTTTTATCAGGAGCTGGGTTTTATCCATCAGCGGATGGATAAATCCGCTGATGATTTTCCCCTTTTAAGAACCGAGCCGTGCATTGGGGTGTCGATGGGCAGGTGCCTGTGGGTCTCTTCCTCCAAAACTTGTCCTGCTAGCATCCACGCTCCCTGCAAGCTCAGCTGCAGCGCGTGCGCCTGAGCAGTCAGTAAGGTTTTTCTTGCAGCTCCCTCTGTGCTTTTTTTTTTTTTTTTTTTTTTTTTTTATAAAACCCCACTGCATTGCATTACAGGTTAATCTCTGTAAATGTTCAGACAGAGTTTGCAGCTGGTCCAAGCGCGCCCTGATGCCCGCGACAGGCGCTGCCGACGGTGGCCCTAGTTTGCGAGCGCTTTTTGAGGAATTTGGTGCTCTGGCCCCGAGGGGGTGGCCCAGATGTCCCTCCTGAGCCAGAGCAGCAGCATCACGGGCAGCTCTGACCTGGCGTCCAGCGAGGGCTGGTCATCTCGCATCCCCGTTTCTTCCCGGATGCTGGGATTGAGCTGGTCAGGCTGATCCTGGGTCCTGATCCACCTCTGTTCCCCAGGGCAGCCATGGCCAAAATTCCCTCTGCTTTGTGCCCCAGGACTCTGGGATTGATCTCATTGCTCACTGCTGGAGAGCACAGTCGGCACACACCCGTGCAAGTGGGAGCGGATGGGTGCAAGTGGGAGCGGATGGGTGCAAGTGGGAGCGGATGGGTGCAAGTGGGAGCGGATGGGTGCAAGTGGGAGCGGATGGGTGCAAGCGGGTGCAGCTCCAGCTTTTGCTTTGGCCAGGGGTTGCCGAGTGCCGGCGCTTGGCCTTGGGGAAGGCTTTGCAGTCCCCTCCCTGCTTTGGGGTTCGGCAGGGCTGGGGGCCCGCGGGGGGTTCAGGCTGTCAGCCCCGCAGGGGCTGTGTTTGGAAGAGCTCAGCGTGAGGAAGCAAGTCGCAGAGGGGATGGAGAAGGCGGTTTGGTGTTTGGTGATGGGAGGAAGAAGGTGGCTTTTTTGCATTTGTGTTCCCAACAACGGGCCGCACAGGGATGGAGGCTGGGGTCACACCTCCAACCCACCGTGAACCCCACCAGCTCGGGTATTTCATAGGCAGCTGGAGGAGAGCTGTGCGGGGATATTTATTTGCATCCCATCGAGCCGGCGGGTGCGTGCCGGGTCGGAGCGAGCGCCGGATGGGGCGAGGGGGAGTTTCCCCCCGCAGTGAAGCAGTCGTGGTGGGTTTCTGCCTCCTCTTGCCCTGTCCCCACGTCTCTCCCGTCCCCAGGTCTCGTCCCCCTGCACTACAGCCTGCAAGACGCAGTTGGTGCCGGGGGGCTGCCAGGACCCCCTGCTTGCCGGACGGTCACGGCTCGCGGCGCGAGGACACGCGCTCTCTGTGCCACGAAGCGGGTATTTCTTGCTGGGATTATTTGGGTTTATCTCCCATCATCCGTGGCCTCTGTCCCCTGCCAGCAGCAGCAGCGTCGCCCGATGGTGCCTGTGCTCGGTGCGGGGGATCCTCCGGCCCTGAGCTCTGCAAAATGGGGGACCCAGCTGGGGACAGGGACATGCCTCGAGTAATTAGTCGTGTTTTTCCGCTTGCATTAATGCGGTGCCCGTAGGTACTGAGCCGGGAGCGGTGCCCCGGGGCGGGAGGGCTCTCTCCGTCGGCAGCCGGTGGCTCCGTGGCCGTGCCGAAGGGGAAAGGCGGCGGAGCCATTCCCCAGCGCGGCGGGTCCTGGGGGGTGACCGCTCTGCGCGTCCTTGCCTGATGCTCCTCCGGAAAATCCCTTCTTTGAGGGGATGAAGGAGACGGGATCAGCCCACCAAGCGACTGAGCCCTGGCAGCAGGAGCCGGCAGCTCGCCGGCAGCGCCCGGTAATCGGCTTGCTTCCACACCGTGCTGCTCCTGCGGGAATTAGGTGCTGACCCCGGGGGTGCCCTTGGTGGGCCACCGCTGTCCCCGCGGGGAGCCGGGGGGTCAGCGAGTGCTGGGGAATTGATCCAGCTCTTCGCTGCCCTCTGTATTTGCCCCACAGTGGCTCGCGGTGGCCAAAAAAATCACCTCGTGGCATTGCAAATGGAGCTATTCCCCGTCGTCGTTGGGTCATAGTTCGGCTCCACGGTGGGGGTGGGAAGCATCCTTTGGCTTTTTTGGCTCTTGCCGTGCAGGGTCCTGGTGCAGCCGGAGCCCCTCAGCATCATCCCCGGGGTCCCCACGCAAGCAGCGGCCGGGCCAGGTCCCCTGGGCATCAGCCGTGGGTGCCCTCAGCCCCCACAGAGAGGGGAAGCAGCTTTTAAGCAACATCGAGGGTGTTTTGCAGAAATAACCCCAAGGTGCTGCGAGCACAAGGAGTCCCGGCGCTGTCCGAGGGGCGGGGACATCTCTGGGCACGCGGTGGGAGGGGAGGGGGTGCAGGTTCGGTGTTTGGCGGTACCTTTTGGCAAAGGCAGGAACGGGGAGGAAATTGCCGCGTGGGTTTTTAATTTGAAAGGAAAGGCTGGATGAGATTTCGCCGTAAATGTGATCTGAAAAAAAAAAAAAAAAAAAAAGTCTGTTAGCAGGAGGGGAGCCGCATTTCTTTTAATGAAAGATTAAAACTCGGCCACGGCGGGTGTTTCCCTTAAACCACAGAAAATGAAAACCCGTGTCTCCAAGGCGGCTCTTGCCGGGGCCGCGGTGCTGTGCCGGCACGCGCGGGCTGGAAGGGGCCGTGGCGGAGGCTGGTGGGGTGAGCAGCATCCGAGGGGGTGCGATGGGTCCTGCAGACCTGGGGAAAAGCCGGTCTTTGTCGCTCCCCCGGCTGCCCCGAGGAGCCGTAAAGCATTTTCCATGGGATGGGGGGAAGGTGCGAAACTCCTCACGTGCTCCTGTACCGTTCATGTACCTGTACCTGTGCTGTGTCCAGTTTTGGGCCCCTCAGCACAAGAAGGACATTGGGGTGCTGGAGCGTGTCCAGAGAAGGGCAGCGGAGCTGGGGCAGGGTCTGGAGCACAGGGCTGGTGGGGAGCGGCTGAGGGAGCTGGGGGTGTTCAGCCTGGAGAAGAGGAGGCTGAGGGGAGACCTCATCGCTCTCTACAACTGCCTGCAAGGAGGGGGCAGGGAGGGGGTGTTGGGCTCTTCTCCCAAGTAGTTAGCGATGGGACGAGAGGAAATGGGCTCAAGCTGCGCCAGGGGAGGTTTAGGTTGGAAATTAGGAAAAATTTCTTTACGGAAAGGGTGGTCAAGCATTGGACCAGGCTGCCCAGAGAGGTGGGGGAGTCCCCATCCCTGGGGGTGTTCAAAAAACGGGCAGAGGTGGCACTTGGGGACATGGTTTAGTCTGGTCTACCCTTGATTGGCTTAGAGTAGACTTGGTAGTGTAGGTTAATGGTTGGACTGGATGCTCTTAAAGGTCTTTTCCAACCTAAACGATTCTAGAATTCTATTCTATGATTCTATGATTCATCCTACGGCAAGCTCAGCCCTTCCGTGCTGCGGGGGGCCGTCAGGCGTGGGGTTCAGCACCCCGGCCCCCAGAGCCCCTGTGCTGGGAAGTGATCGCACCCGTGGGCGATGCCGATGTCGCCGGGACCGAGGGCACGGCACTGCCTTAAATAAATTACTAAGGTTAATCCAGTGTCTTGACTCTCGGGTTTGGTTCCTCCCTGCCCAGGGCTGCGGCACTGGGCCTCGGCTGCTGCTGGGGGGGTCTTGGTGTATGGGCGGGCTTTATCTGGGCTGCTTCTGGCGACGGAAATGCATTTTTTGTTTTGTTTTAATTTTTTCTGGAGTGGTTTCGGACAATTGATTTTCTAAAATAGACTCAATGAGAGGAAACTCATTTGTTAACCTGTCCCCGTTCAGGGGAACGGGAGCACGGGGTGCAGATATGGTGCTTCCTTGGTAGCTTTATTTATGATTGTATCTGCCTCGGAGCAAAACCAAACCTATAAATGAAATGTTTTCTGTCTCCCCTCAACCCCTCCTCTGTTAATCAGGATTTAAACGGACAGAAGGAGCTGTGCCCGCGTCTCTGCCACCTGAAGAAAGGCCCCAATGGCTACGGCTTCAACCTGCACAGCGAGAAGTCCCGGCCGGGGCAGTTCATCCGCTCGGTCGACCCCGACTCGCCGGCCTCCAGAGCGGGGCTGCGGCCCCAGGACCGGCTGGTGGAGGTAACGGCGCGGGGCTTCGGCACCTCCCTTCCCGGGAGGCTGTTTGGGGTTTCCTCGGCACGTGCCGCGCAGGGACGTTCGATCCTGCCCAGCCTGGCGGGAGCGGCCGGGTCCTGTCCCCGCTCTTGCAGGTGGGGAGAGGGACAGCAGAAGTGATGGGACCCTCGGGAAGCCTGATCCCGAAACAAACGCCCATCCCGTGACCTTTTCCATCAGATCCCCCCCGTATTCCTCTGTAAGATGGAGCCCTAAGACCGATGCGGGTGCTTAGGCGGTGGCTGCGTGGTCCTTCGGCGGCTCATGCAAAGCGGGCGCTTGCGAGCGCTGACATTTAGATGCTGCTGCTGGCTCTGGCTGGCACAGCGGCGGGTCGGAGCGGGTGAGCCGCTGTCCCTGCGCCCGTCCGGGTGGCTCGGGGCTGGCAGCGGGATCCTGCGGACAGGTGGGGTGCTTGATGGGTGCCCATCTCCCCCGCTGCAGCACGGCGAGCCCTGTGCTTGGCGGCATTGCCTGATGCGGTGGCACTTGGGGACATGGTTTAGTGGGCATGGTGGGGTTGGGTTGATGGTTGGACTGATGATCTTAGAGATCCTTTCCAACCTTAATGATTCCTAGTTTTTACTTTCATTAAAAAAGAATCCAGCCAGCAAGCCAGGAAACATGAAATTATGACTCTACCCTTAGCTGGTTTAGTGGTGGGCTTGGTAGTGTAGGTTAATGGTTGGACTGGATGATCTTAAAGGTCTTTTCCAACCTCAACGATTCTAGGATTCTGTGCCGCTTGGTGCTGGAGCCGGCTCTGCCCGCTGCAGCGAACGCGCTGTGGGGACGCGTGGGCTCCGTCCCAGCGCAGGGGAGGGGGTGGCCTCCCACCCAGCCGCCCTCCGCTCTGGCGTCCTGCCACGGGCGCGGGGACGGGCCGGTGCCGCCCGGCCGAGCTGCTGCACTGCCAGGCAGGCGTTTGGAAAAAGAGCAGGGGAAGAAGCTTTGCGGAAATTTTTAAGACACGAAATTGTGAAAGGCAGGGGGGGTAAATTGCTCTTGGAAGCATCTTCCTGGTCACTGAGCGCTGGCCAGCACAAGTTTTGATGTGTCTGGGAATCGCCCTCCCTTTGGTTTGTCTGTGTCTCGTGTTTTTCCTGAAGAACGAGGTTTCCCCATCCAGAGCTGCCTGCGCTTTGGGCAGGGCTTGAGCAGCGCACGGACAGAGGGACAGGCAGGACAGAGGGACAGGCAGGACAGAGGGACAGGCAGGGCTTGATCCGGCAGCCGGTGCCCCAGGCTCAGCAGCCGTCACCCCTTTCACTTCGGCACCGCGGGAGCACGTGGATGTCCCCTGCTCGGGGTGATGCGTGGCCCTTCCCCAGGGAGGTGAACCCCAAAACCCTCCCGCAGGGACCAAGCCATGGCCCTCGCCGCCGGCTCCGGAGCGGGAAAGGGGTTTGCATTCCTGGAAGAAAACGCTCGCATCCTGTGGAGCCGAGCAAGTCGGGGAAATACTAAGACTACAGCACTCGCCTGCCTTCTAGCCCCGTGAATAATCATTCCCCAGCCGGTGGGAGCTGCCGCCTCTTCCCAGCACCTGCAAGTTTAATGCCGGGAGCAGCGTGGGGCTGGAAGCGGGCGGCAGCAGCTCCCGGCAGCGCGGTGTCACGGCGAGGGGCTGTGTTATTTATTTATCGGTGCTTGGCGGAGCGCCTGGCACGCACAAAGCGGCACGGGGTGAGCTGGCGAGCTCGGAAACCCAATCCCCTCCGTACCCGCTCGTTGGGGCTTCGATAAATATTTGATGCCCCCCAGCCCTGCTGCGCGGGGCAGGGGGAGAGCAGCCCCGTGCTGCCTGGCCGAGCTCAACCGGGGGTGAAGCGGGGTGGCCGGGAGAGGTGGCAGGGTGCTGCCGGGGATGGAGCGGGGTTACAAGCCGGCAGCTGAGGTTGCTAGTGAGGTGCAAAGCCTGGGGAAGGGGTTCCCTTTCCATCCCAGCCCTTGGAGCTGTATCCTGGCCCTCGGGACCTGCTTCTGCCCCAGGTTTGTGTTCAGGCATCTGGAACACAGAGGGGAACCCAAAGTTTGGAGCTGGCCCAGCTCAGGCTCTGCAGCGTTCACCTGCCTTGTCCCTTTGCGGCAGGGACGAGCAGCCGCCGCCTCCGGGTCGTGCCGAAGCCGCCGGCGGGGCTGGGGGCCAGCAGGAGGGTCTCCAGCCCCCCAACAGCTCCGGCACGCCCCGGAGGCGACGGCTACTCGTCCCCGCTGCGATGCAACCACGGTTTTGCAGCGAGAGGGACCGTGGCTGGGCCGGGGCCAGCCCCATCCGCTGTCCTGCTTCCCTGGGGCGGGCTGCAACGTCCCGGCTGCTGCTGGGGCAAAGCCACGCCGGCGCAGCTCCGCTCCCCGGGGGGCTGCCGGGACGGGGTTACCCTCGCTCCCAGGCTCGGTCCCCCACTTTGGCGTCGGGGTGCTTCAGGGTCTGGTGCAGGAGGCGACAGTTGTCTGTCTGCAGAAGGAGGAGGAATAAAAATGTGTGGATGCTGATCCTGGGCAGCCACGGCCCCGCAGGAGAGCAGGCGTGCGCATCCAAAGCACGCAGCTGTAATGTTGTGTGCGGCTTAGAAAAGCAAAACCTGCTGTCCACTTCTCCTAACGAAGGCCTTTCTGGGCTGGACAGATTTCTGAAGCCTTCCATTTGTCTCAGAAAGCTGTAGTAATGGAGTAGCTGTTTTTAAGAGGAGGAGGCGACTCCGTTCCCGGTGATCTCTGTGCACCGGCACTCTCTCCCCTTCTCCATCCAAGCTGAATTAGCACATCGCTCCGCTGTCCTGCGGGCGGGCGCCTTCGGGGTGCCAGCGGCAGGATGGGCGGCGAAGGGTGGGTTGAGCTTTGCCGGAGACGGGCTGCAGCATTGAAAAGAGTTTATCGCACAAAAGCGGGTCCAGCAGCGAGGGGCCGGGCGGTGCGGAGACCTCTCCCCCCCCCCGAGGGACAAAGGGTGATTCATTCCCCGCCCGAACAATGCCTCAAAAATCGCAATTGTCCCCTCGCTGCGGGGAACAACCGGGATCACGTTCCCTGGGAGGTCCTGGCTCGCACGCAGGGGAGGGAGAAATGAATCTGTGCGGCAGGTACCGGGACTCGCCCGCCGGAGACAGGGGAAATCCACGGTTTTCCGTCACGGAGGGATGAACGACGGCGTGGTGATGCTGCAGCCGCCCGGGCAGGGACAGGACACGCTGGCAGCAGCCAGCCCGCTGCCCGCACGCATGGTCGTACCCCGTAGGCAGCCTGAGATGCCTGGGGCACATCCAAGGCGAAGGGGCTTGAAATCACTGAAGAGGGCGGCCAGAGTGTTTCGGCAGCACCGGGGTGGGCGAGGTGATGGCAGAGCCTGGGGGCTGTGGTCCCCCATGGATGCATTTGGGATGCGGGCGGAGGCGTGCAGCAACACGGAGGCTGCTCTGGCAGGAGGCTGTGGCTGGCTTGAGAGGGAGAAGGAAAAAGCCTGTAGCCTTCCTATCATCCCAACAGAAAGGAAAAAAGGAAAATCCCATCCCTCGGAGGATGAGGAGGCTGCTCGGGGGGGGTCTGTGAGCGGGACCAGCATCTCTGCCGCGGGGGGCACAGACTTGGGTTCTGACGCCGTCGTTTTGCAGGTGAACGGCATAAACGTGGAAGGCCTGCGGCACTCGGAGGTGGTGTCCCACATTAAGTCCAGGGAGAACGAAGCCAGGCTGCTGGTGGTGGACCCCGAAACGGATGATTACTTCAAGAAGCTGGGGGTGACCCCCGTGGAGGAGCACACCAAAGGTGAGACCTCGCTTTCCCTGGGCGACGCTGCGCCGTCCCCGTGACTCCCCGTGACATGGGTGGGATTTCAGAAGCGAGGGAGAGTCGTTTCCCTTCTGTCTCATCCCTCCGTAGTTTCCTGAGCACCACCCAGCTATTTATAAATAGCGAGAATGCGTGTTATTTTTACACGGTGAATAATTAACGTAGGAACTTGCTGCCGTAAAGCGACGGGGGCGAAGCGTGGTGGGGTTCGGGGGGAGCTGGGTGCTCGGTGAGCGATGAGCCCGCGCAGGGATGCTCAGGTGGGGCTGGGCCACCTGGTTGGGGCTGGGAAGCCTCTCTGACCGCCGTTCCTCGGGCCCCTCCGTTTTTTGGCTGCAGCACCCGCACCCTGGCAGACGGGGTGCCTGGCGTCGGAGCGGGTGGACCCGCAGGGTCTGGGGGAGCGGAGCGGTCTGCCCAGGGTGCTGAGCTGGGGTCTCAGGAGGGAGAGCGCAATAAATAATAAATCCCCCGCTGCTCTTTGCTCCCGCGAAGGAGCCTGAGGGTGCATCGAGAAATACCAGAGCAAACACGGTGTGCGCGCAGGGGGAAGGGTTTCACGCCGCGGCGATCACAGGGACGGATTGTTGCAGGAAATGTTTTCCTTGCTGTTGAAACCTGGCAGAGAAAGCTGCCTGTCCGCTCCCCAACCTGTTGTGCTGCAGCTCCCGGCTGGGGAGGGAGCGGGGCGCTCCCCGGCGCGTCCTGCCGCCCCGGCTGAATGGGGAGCTCTGTTTCCCAATACAGCTGTTCCTTATCTGGTCCGCACTCCGGCTCCCTCGGGCGCTCAATGGGGAGATTTGTCCAAAGAAATGGGTCAAACAATGCAGAGAAGCGCACGGGGCGAAAACGGTGTCAGATGCTGCGCGTCGGTTCGAGGAGGAGCTGGGGCGAGAGCTGGCCGCTGGCGGGGGCGAGAAAGGAGCCCTTGTTGCCCGGGGTGGGGACGTGGCCAGGGCCACGGACGCGCTGGGGGGTGCGGGTGGGTGCTGGAGCCCCTGCCTTGGCTCCGCAGCTCTCGCTGCCGTCTCGGTGCGTTCGTCCGAGGTCCAGAGCTGGGCCTGCCTGGCCGGCGACAGTACGCGTGTTGGTGGCAAAGTGCTGCGGTAAATCCTGCTGTTTGCGGGATAAGAGGAAGCAATAATCGCACTCTTTAAGCAAACTGCTTTGACCTCGAGCTGACGGTTTCAAAGTCTTGCAGCTGATCCGAAGCACCTCAGCGTTTTAGCCAGTTGAGTGTATTTTGAGAGCTGTGCACCTTTCAGGATTAAGGAAGTAGGAAAATATTTCCAGACGTGCCAAATTCTGAAATTACTTTTTTTTTTTTAAAGTTCAGTATTGCTTGTGATTTGAAGCTTGCTTCTCATTTAAATAACGTTATCTTTTAGCTTCTTATGATACTGGAGACTTTAGCATCATTTCCGCTATGAGCTGACTTTCTTCTGATGACCATTGCTCAGAGCTTATCATAGTGTAAAAACGAGTCCGACATTCAGTATGATAAAATACCGAAGGATCCCAGCCCCATAACCGAGGCTTTTGCACCAGCACACTCTCAAAATTATGATTTGGGTTTATGTTTTTTTTAAAACGCAAAGGTGCCCCGAGTTGCACCAGGAATCCCTGCAGCCCGCGCCGATGCAGCCCCCAAACGGGTCGTGCGGAGAGCCCGGCCGTGTCCGCGCGCGGTGCGGGGAGATGCTGGCCTCGGAGCTGTGCAGTTAGCTGCCCCGGCTTTCGGCAGCTGCAAGCCGCGTTTGGCACCACGCGCTGCTCTCACTTCGCTGGATTTTGGGTTCCGCAGCGACGTGCATCCGCATCGTTGTCTTCGGCTGGAGAGATGCACGGAGAGGGCTCTGCCCCGAGAAGCGTTCACGCTCCACATAACTCCGTTACTGATCTTGTCACGATTAACGCATCTGTTAGCCTGGGACAGATGAGACATGGAAATGCCTTTAGCAATGACTTGATCGTGGTGACCGGCAGCTTATCTGCGTAAAATTTGCCATCGTGTGGAATATTATTAGTGCAAATCGTTGGAAATGAGAGGAAAAAAACCAAATCCAGAGTACCTGGGGAGCGGGTTGTTTGCCACACGCTGCTTGTTGTGACACCAACAAGATGCGGATTTCGGTGAAGAATATAGGGTTGGTTTTTAAGATTTCTGATTAAACAGCTTCTGAAGAAAAATTACTTAACAGTCAAAAAAAAAATGGGAGCGCGCTGAATTTAGTGCTCATAGAAAGAAGTTACTTGGTCCCCTTCCTGGAAGGTGTTTTCTTCTGACGAAACCAGGGTGAAATGAAGTAAAGTCAGGGGAATTGGGAGGAATTTGGTTCCGGAAGGGCGCAAGGGGGATGGACGGGCTTTTGCGTGGGCTCGGAAGCAGCACGGGATGAAGAAGAACCCAGCCGCGCTGGGCTGGTGGGGCGGGCAGGGGAGAAGGCTCGGCGTGGCCGGGGGCGATGCTGAGGGGTGCTTGCCCGGGACCTGTGGCCAGCAATCCCAGCTGAGTGCACTTACCGTGTATTTTTTTTATGTCGTCTGTAGGTGTGGTACCTCAGCCCCTGACAAACGGATCCGCGCAGACTCAGGTGAGTCCTTGCCTGCTCCCGGGTGCCCCGAGGGCCGGGGTGGCTGGGCAGCACCCCGGGTTAGCTCACTTTAGGGGAACGTGCCGGAGTGATCAAGAGGGATCGGGGGTGAGAGTCCATGCTCCTGGCTCTCCTTGGCTCCCAGCGGTGACATGGGAGCCCGTGGGTTGGCTTGCCAGCCTGCAGAGCGGAGAGGGATGCTCATAATGTCCCCAAGGCTCGTTTAGCTTAACTGCTGCTGGCTGATTTTAATTGTTTCCTGCTGCAGCTTTAATTTAGGGGTTGAACGAGGCTGGTTTCAGCCCCGTTTAATCCCTGCTCCCCGTGATGGGGTGGACGTGAGCGGCTGCCCGGCGCTGGCAGGACGGGGACCGCGCTCAGCCTGGCGCGGGGACGCGGGAGAGCCACGGCTCTGCCGGCAAATCCCGGGGAGCTCCTGTGTGTGCAGCGTATGCGTGTGTGCGCGCGCACGTGTGCGTGCATGCATGTGCGCGCAGGGTCCCTTCGGCAGCACTGTCCCCTCCGGGCTCTGTCCCTGTCCCTGGACAAGCCAGGCGTTGCTCTCTGCCCGGCTGCGATGTCTGTCCCCACCAAGCTGGAGGGTTTTTGTGCCTAGTTTTTTTTATTTTTTTTTTTTTTTCCTAATTCTGTCTTTGTGCAAACTGGACTAACATTTTCATTTCCATTAGCTGAATGGAGGATCCACGTCTTCATCTCACAGCGACCTTCAAAGTCCTGGGAAGGAATCGGAGGTAAAACCCCAAACACTCCCCCTCCCTTTTCCATCCTACTGTAGGCGCGTGCTTGCTTTATGGTACTGTAATGCCTTTCAACTCATTTCCAGTTTTGTCTCGCAGACTTAGGTACACTTTCAGCACGCAAGATACAGTTTTCTTTCATCCCCTGCACTGTGGACGTGCATGAAATGGAGCCGCGAGCTGTTCAGCAGCTGCTGGTTCCAGCGCGGAGGTGGCCGCGTTGCCGGGCGGGATCGGTGACTCCTTCGGGTGGCTGGTCAAGGGCTCGGGACCCTCGGGGTGACGGGTGCTGTAGCAGCACGAGCCACTCACACAGAGATCTTCTTTCCCCTCTTCGTCCCAGGGTCAGAAAAGCTTGCGGGGCTCGCACGGCCGCTGCCAGCAGCAGCAGATGTCCCGAATTAAGGGGCGAGTTTCGCAAGGGTGCGGATGCGTGCTCCGTCCCGGCTCCGGGAGGACTCGCGCATGCTCGTCCCTTCGGGCATCGTGACCCGGGGGAGGAGGCGGCACTGCCCCAAACGGAGCGCAGGAGAACGTCGAGCGGTAGCGGCAGCGAGATAATTGGCACTTCGCTGGGCAGCGACTCGTGCTTGAGTAGTTTGAAAGGAGGTGTAAGATGAAAGGGTGTCTACAAGAGTTTTGGATCTGAAGTGTGATTATACGGACGAGCTACAGGGCAGGAGGCAAGGCTGGGAAGCCGGGAGAGCAGGAGGAGCGGAGCTGTGAGGTTCAAGTGCTGCTAAGAGCAACGAGGCAGGCTAAAATTTAAAACCAGCCAAATGGCTTTTAGCTTGGAGCAGAGTGAATTTATCACAGCGTTTCAAGGAGCTGCTTCGGATGGGAGGAGCGTGGATTTGGTGACCCGCAGGGCTGCTGGCCGGGCTGTTTGGTGGAGCCTGGCTGAACGCCGCAGTGAAGGGCCAGGGAAGGGCAGACCCGGCTGTGCAAGGTGAACGGGCAACGAAGCTGGGGAAGGGTCTGGAGCACAGGCTTTATGAGGAGCGGCTGAGGGAACTGGGATTGTTTAGCCTGGAGAAGAGGAGGCTGAGGGGAGACCTGATCGCTCTCTACAACTACCTGAAAGGAGGTTGTAGTGAGGTGGGTGTTGGTCTCTTCTCCCACGTAGTTAGCGATAGGACGAGAGGAAATGGGCTCAAGCTGCGCCAGGGGAGGTTTAGGTTGGAAATTAGGAAAAATTTCTTTACGGAAAGGGTGGTCAAGAATTGGAACAGGCTGCCCAGAGAGGTGGGGGAGTCCCCATCCCTGGAAGTATTTAAAAAACAGGCAGAGGTGGCACTTGGGGACATGGTTCAGTCTGGTCTACCCTTGACTGGCTTAGAGTAGACTTGGTAGTGTAGGTTAATGGTTGGACTGGATGATCTTAAAGGGCTTTTCCAACCTAAACGATTCTATGATTCTATGATTCTAAGTAAACACACAGCATAGATTGGTATTCTCTCGGTGTTACTAATTTAGCAGGGCTTTTTCTTACTAAGTAAGGGATTTCTGAAGTGCTCAAAAAATTTATCTTTAGCATGAGGCTCTGCTAAAAATAGAGGAACGCCTCCACACAGGTGCTGCGTGGGGTCTCTGCTGGTTCTCGGTGCTTGCGCTGTCCCCCGCCCCGAGACGGCTGGGAGCGGGAGCGTGACGGCAGCGAGCGCTCCTCTGAGCACCCAGGGCCCCTAAAACATCTCGAACGCCAGCTGTGTCCGAGAGCTGCGGCCAAACGCCTGCAGCCTGGCATCTCCGTTTCTCTCTGGGCATTAAATAATACATGTCCTGATCTATCGGCTGCTGTCTTTGGAACACCGGGCTGTCCCCCGGTGCCCGAGCACAGCGGTTCCTCCGGCGGAGTCACCTTTGGGCTGCTTCAGGGATCGCTGTCCAACCTCTGCACCAGAAACCGGGGTCCCTGGGGGGTGCCGGGGGGTTTGCCTGCGGCTCTGCCCCCGGCTCGTCGCTTGGCGTGCTCGTCCAAGCCGCTGCCGGGCTCAGTTTGCGTTCGTAAGCCAGGGCAAAGCTGGAGCCGCTGTCTCGCAGCGCTGGTGGAAGACCTGCCCGTGGTTATCAGCAGGGTTTGCGGAATCGTTATTTTGGAGTTTCGCATGCGTGGTAGGGCAGCAATGTGAGTAGGTGGGCTTTAAAATGTTTCCTTAAAACTGAAGGTCGTGATTCTGTACGTTTGCCCAGTATTGACACGAGCGCGGCACTCGCAGAGCGCGGCTCCGGGGCACAGCTGCTTCTCCCCGAGCTGGGCTCCTGGGGCATGTCCGCCCTGCCCGGCACCGAGACCTGGCAAAGCCTCAGTACGGATCATAGAATCATAGAATCCTAGAATCGTTTAGGTTGGAAAAGCCCTTTAAGATCATCCAGTCCAACCATTAACCTACACTACCAAGCCCACACTAAACCAATCAAGGGTAGACTAGACTGAACCATGTCCCCAAGTGCCACCTCTGCCCGTTTTTCGAACGCTTCCAGGGATGGGGACTCCCCCACCTCTCTGGGCAGCCTGGTCCAATGCTTGACCACCCTTTCTGTAAAGAAATTTTTCCTAATTTCCAACCTAAACCTCCCCTGGCGCAGCTTGAGCCCATTTCCTCTCGTCCTATCGCTAACTACGTGGGAGCAGAGCCCAACACCCCCTCCCTGCCCCCTCCTGCCAGGAGCTGCAGAGCGATCAGGTCTCCCCTCAGCCTCCTCTTCTCCAGGCTGAACACCCCCAGCTCCCTCAGCCGCTCCCCACCAGCCCTGTGCTCCAGACCCTGCCCCAGCTCCGCTGCCCTTCTCTGGACACGCTCCAGCACCCCAATGTCCTTCTTGTGCTGAGGGGCCCAAAACTGGACACAGCATTCCAGGTGCGGCCTCACCAGCGCCGAGCACAGGGGGACAATCACCTCCCTGCTCCTGCTGGCCACACTGTTCCTGACACAAGCCAGGATGCTGTTGGCCTTCTTGGCCACCTGGGCACACTGCTGGCTCATGTTCAGCCGCTGTCGACCAACGCCCCCAGGTCCTTTCCGGCCAGGCAGCTTTCCAGCCGCTCTTCCCCCAGCCTGCAGCGCTGCATGGGGTTGTTGTGACCCGAGTGCAGGATCCGGCGCTTGGCCTTGTTGAACCTCACACAGTTGGCCTTGGCCCATCGGTCCAGCCTGGCCAGCTCCCTCTGCAGGGCCATCCCACCCTCCAGCAGATCGACACTCCCACCCAGCTTGGTGGATGCGATGGATGAAGCCGAAGCTTGAGATTGCGCCCGCTATGGAGCGTGCTGCCCACTGAAACCAGCTCTGATGAGCCGAGTCCCGGCGGGGGCGAGGCTTCCCAGACATGGGGGGCTTGAGGGGCTCGTAGACCCGGTGCTGGGTCTGTCCCCAGCAGGGACGCGATGGAATAAAAGCGTTTTGGCCGGGATGTTAATTGTACCCCGAGGACGTGGTGGCTGTCCTTCACCTACTGCAGGAACAAGAGGGTCAGGGTTCGTGGAGGGGCACTGGGGTTTTTGGCTTGGGGGCACATTGCCACGGTGACTCTAGA
Organism: Pelecanus crispus; assembly: GCF_030463565.1. Classification (NCBI taxonomy): domain Eukaryota; kingdom Metazoa; phylum Chordata; class Aves; order Pelecaniformes; family Pelecanidae; genus Pelecanus; species Pelecanus crispus. The sequence goes on along the minus strand of NC_134653.1, from coordinate 1,829,474 downwards.
AAAAGTTAATTTTCGTATTATAACAGCACTTCGATTAAGCAGATGGAAAGATGCCGTTTTCAATACGGTTCCCAAAGCAAATCCTGCCTTGACGGGCGTTTTAGGGCGGCCGCGCTGGGCCTGCACGCAGCCGGCGCTGCTGCCCTCCCAGGCAGCCCCATCCCCGCCCAGGGTAGCCACGGGCGCCCGGGCCGGCGAGCACGGGGGGGCCTTGCCGCAACCCCTCCCTGCGAGCCCCGAGGCCCAGCTCGCTCCCTCGCCCCTGCTTTCTGCCTACACCAGGGGCTTATTTTTCATTTTTTCCCAGCAGATGAGCGGAGCAGCTTGTTTTTCCCTCTGGCAGCAGCTTCTGTGTTTCTGCTTTTCCACTTCCAGCCGTGGCAGCCACACATTCTTCAGGCGGGGGAAAGAAAAAAAAAAACCCAAAACCAAAAAACAAACCACAAAACGCAATGTAGGAATTAACTCCGTGGCCACACGGATGCTGCCGCCGCCGGTGGAATCACAGACACGGCACGGGGGAGGGACTTTGACCTTCTGCTCCAAAAAAAGCCCACCCCTGCGCGTTTGTTACCATGCTCGCCGGAGGAAATGCCTCTCCTGGGGCTGTGCAGGGTGAAATGCTGCAGGACACCGTGGCCCTGCTCGTGGCGGCGGGGGGGACGCTGACGCCTTCTCTCCCTTCTCCACGCAGGATGGAGACGCGGAGAAGAAAGACCCGTTTGAGGAGAGCGGGCTGACCCTGAGCCCGACGGCTGCCGAGGCCAAGGAGAAGGTGCGGGCCAAGCGGGTGAAGAAGAGAGCTCCGCAGATGGACTGGAACAAGAAGCGGGAGATTTTCAGCAATTTCTGAGCCTTGCTGGTGGCTGCCGTCCGCCGCTCTCCCGCCCCTGCCCCAGCTCGGACGTTTCTGAGGTGCCTACGCCCTGTCCTTCAGTGTCCACGTGAGATGCTTTGTGCTCTGCTCTTCACTGGTTGCTTTTACAAGGCGTATTTTAAAGTCCTTTTTTTTTTTTTTTTTAATTATTATTATTATAATTATTATTGTTACTCACCAGCGATTCTCATAAGACAAACGTGACCAAAGCTCCTTTTTTTGCTTGCTCTTCAGCCTGGCCCTGGCTGCCCGCCGTCCCCCCTTCCTATGAGAAAGGACTGGAAGAGTTTAACTCGTTTCTTACCTGCATCATTTAGGCTATTACTACTTTTTTTTTTTTTTTTTTTTTTTTTGTTTTATTTGGGGTGTTCATTTTGGTGTTGCGGGTGTCCCAGACTGAGCCCCATGGGATGCTCTGCGCCCCTGTGCAAACGTCTTACGGCCTCGTGCCCCCGCCGCGGTGGGGCCCGCAGGGTGGGGGGTACCTGGCACCCCCTCCCCGGCACCCTGTCTGCAGCGTTAACTACTCACACGATGGGAAAACGGACAGTGACTGTAAATCGCTCTTGTTGGCTTTGCTATTGAAATGAAAAAGGTTGTTTTGTTGGTTTTGGGTTTTTTGGTTTTTTTTTTTTTTTTAATGGTCCCATATGTTTCCAGTTAGTTTAGGAATCTCCCTTCCCACCAGTGACTTCTGCCCCAGCAATAAAAGCCCCTTTTTCATCCCCAGCAGCTCTGCAGAGGGCAGAGGGCAGGATTTAAAAACAAACCCCAAACCAAACAGCTCAAATGCCACAGGCTTCACCATTTACAGTCGTCGATGCGGCGCGGGAAGGCAGGGAGTGGGGCCAGTCCTGCCCCACGGTGCGAGGAGCGGTGCTGCCGGCCCGGCTCCGGCAGCCTTGCAAGACGACAAGAGCCACGAGATGCTGCGAAAACTCTGTGGACGGACTCGAAAGTGAGCACAACCCAGCAACTATTTGCAGGGAGGATCGTGGGGATCCGGCTGTAGCTGTGGGCTTGGCGCTGGGGAAGCGGGGCTCAGCTGTGCCTGGGTGCTGGGTGCTGGAGCAGGGTCTGGGTCCCGGCTAGTTTGGCACTTCTGGGCTGGTATTCGATGCCTCCAGCCGGTGAGCGTAGCCCAGGCCCTGGCTCGCTGGTGGGAGGGCGTCCGAAGCCGTGGGAACTCTGGGGCTGGCTACGATGCAGGCAGCGGTGCGATGGAGCGCGCAGTTGCTTTGGCTTTCTGTCGCCTCCTTTGAAAACCCCCTGCTCTTGGTATTAGAGCCTCAAAAATACATCTTTAAAGCATTACAAATCAGGCCTATCTAAGCTCTATTCCTTGCCTTTGGCCGTCAATGAGGGAAGATGACCAAGCCGAAGTATGAGGCTCTTGGGCTGCAGAGGTGTTTTACCAGGGCAGGGTCCCGGCGCCGTGGGGCTGGCCCCCTCCATCGACGCTCCAGCAGCTCCCCAGGCCCAGCCACGGTGGCTGCCTGGTATTTCAGCTCAAATGCCAAGGCAGCAGTGGGAAGGGACCGGGCACAGCAGGACAGTCGAGTACAAAACCCCTTTCCCCAGCTAAAAGCAAATGGCAGCAATCACTTGGCCGTCGATGACACCTTAAAACGCGTGGCTGGGCTTTTGCCCTGCGTTACAAGCCTGTGGCCTTTGGGTTAGTGCACTGCGGCTATCGGATGTGTGGATTTCCTAAGTTTTGAGCTAAAAGGTGCCTTATAACATTTACTGCTCTCCTCGGCAGCGGGTTGGGGCTCAGCACAGTGGCGGGCTGGTGCGGGGCCAGGACATTGGGCTTCACCGTGGGGAGCAGCCGATGCCCGTGGCTGTTCGCTGGCTGGCAGGAGAGCACGGAAAGCCTCAGGGGTGAAGGAGATGAGGTCTCTTTTACGAAAGTTATCTTTTAGGAATGTTGATGGGCTGACCAGGTTGAAAATAATGACTTTGGAGAGGAACTGGTGCAGGTGTTTGGCTATGGGGGCCGAGACTGGCAGCAGGATGATGGCTCAGGATGCGGCGAGGTTTGCCTCCCCTCCAGGATGCTGCCATTAATAAGACACCTCTTCCCTACCCCACTTCAAAGACAATTACCTGCTCTTTTTTTGCCCCCCCCCCCAATATTTGCTTCTATAACTCAGTAATCTTTTGAAGGAGCCCATCTTTTTCATGCACATTGCTTCCCGTGCCTGCAGAGCCAAACCCCAGGCAATGCCCTGGTCTGCGCGTTCCCCGTGACACTGACCTAAATGTCGCGCACGCCGATGCATGTCAGAGAGCAAAGACCTGTTTGTAAATACCGCATTTCTCATACAAGACTGGACCACTGTAGTTGAGGGGGGTGGGAAGAAGAACGTGTAGTTTTGAATGCAGATCAAAAGAAATCAGGTGTGCAAAGCTGTACTGATAAGATTTTAAAATCTTAATCTCTGCTTAGTCCATGGAAACTGCTCCTGGTTAAAGCACTTACTGTATTTCTGACATCTTGTAGCTCAGTAGTAATTATTCAGTTCCTGTACATTTAACTTGGAAAAAAAAAAATCAATAAAGTATAAGGCTGTCAGCTGCATTGTAAAAACATAATGTACACTGTAATGTCAGTAATAAACTTCGTTTTCCCATGTACCGAGTACTTATTTGCTCGTTCCTCATCTGTTTGGTAGGGAACTTCAGGGCGGAATTACAGCTGCCTTTAGCACATTATAAACTATGCTTCCTCCCTTGCCTGTTTGAAGAGTAGCTGAAATTATTCCTTTGAAGCTCCACAATGAAGTCAGCACTGCCCTTTCTTTGAAGAACAAAACACAGATGGTGGTGGTGGCCCTTCTGTCAGCTTCTGAGGCACACGCTCGCCTGGCTCCCGTGGCCACTGTAACCCTTGCAGGCACACGCAGAACCAAGCGCGACGCTGCCTTGTCTCCTGCCGCCTCCCTGCTCTGCACCCCCTGCTCTTCCGCTACCAGGACCCAAAGGTCACTTGTCCAGGCGGCAGCAGCCTCTGATCCTGGCTCGTGAAGTCTTCAGGTGGATCTTTCTGTACCGTTTGGTGCCGTGCCGCTTGCTGCCTGCTCTCCGCAGGCAGGGCTGGTTGCTATGGTCTCGCGCTTTGGTGAGCTCACCCGTGCTCTCCTCGCCTTGCCCTGTATGGCACAGATGCCAGCAAACCTCACGGGTGAAAAATAAAAAAACCAAAACCCAAAAAACCCCAACCACCTTTATTAAATGTATATTTACAAGCAGCAGCAAGTCCCCTAGGACAAAGCATTTCTCTGCAGCTACTCCTGACGCGGCACAGCCCGCCGCTCTGCCGGGGCATGCTCAGGCATTCACACGGGGGCTGGAGCCTTTAGCACTGACGCAGCAGGACTGCTGCACTTTGAAAGACCCTTTTTCCTCTCGAGAGCTCAGCCATTGCCAGCGGCTGCTCCCTCCCCAGAGATGCTGAGCTGGCTGCAGCAGTCTCCTGTTTCCCCGCAGTCACACAGCCAGCCCCGTGCAAAGCACAGCTTTACCAAGGCTCAGCTCCGGGCTGCTGCTGAGCCGAAGCAGCTTTGTTGCTCTACGAAGCCCGACTGATCCCTCAGCGTCTCTTAGCAGCTGGGCAAATGTCTTGATTGAGGCACTCGTTGCAGCGAGGATTCACAGGCAGGCAGGTCTGCTGGCCAAAGCCCACCAAGAGCCAATTTATCTCCCTCCAGAGATCCCTGCAGTGAGAGGAGAAAAAAACTGTCAGCTTTCCGATACAGCTGCTCAGAGAGGTTAAAGAACAGCCCGTGCTTTTAAATGGATCCCTTTTGCCTACTGCCTGTTCCTCTTGGCTTCCCAAGGCGCCTGGAGGCAGGTCCCAGCCTCCTGCTAAGAACAGCCCTCCCAACCTTTCCCAATCCCTCCGAACCGGGCGGGGAGCAGAGGCCAGACACACGCAGTGCCTCTGGTCATCCTCTTGTGCTAAGGCACGTGCCAGATGTGGAGATGCAACAGAGCACTGGTCAGCTGGCATTTGATACTGAAGATGAGGCATCAGTGAAGGCCAGAATCCAACCATGGGCTGATATTGCTGTGGCCGAGAGGCTCAGCAAGGTCCTGTGTAGAACAGCACCTGGCTCGGGTCACGGTAAACTTGGCAAGGCAAGAATCGGCCATTGAGGCCTCCAGGTACCTGGCTGCACTGGTGGTGATCGATATATCTGATAGCCACGAAACAACTGAGTGGCTGAGATGCTGCTGCTGCAGCTCTCTGGGAGAGGAGAAACACCTCCCCATAAAGAGGAGGCATGCAAAGTCACCGAAAGCGGTACAAGCGGGACCGCGTGCAGACATAGCTCCTGCAGCTAGCCTGAGGGGCTTGGTGTGGAGGAAGGAGGCCGGGGTCTCAGACCTCACCTGGGCAGCCAGTCCTCCAGCGCTACCCGAGTTTCCTCGGGGTATCTGGTCTCCTTCTTCACCCACTTCAGCCTGTTTGTGATCCTGTGCACGTGGGTATCCACAGCTAGGAAGGGAGAGCCCAGAGTTTAGGTGGGGGCAGACACACCTGAACGGAAAGAGCACAGCCAAAAGCTGCCTGTCACAGCACACCAGGTACAGCGCCCTGCATGGGCTTTCTCCGCGGGCTGGCAGGAACAGGCAGGTGAGACAGGAGGGGAGGCTGACTCGCAGAACAAACGTCGTGCTTTCTTCCTAGGCCCAGAGCCAAAAGCGAGACGGGATAGGTACCTCACCCCACGCAGCTCACGACACGCTCACACAATCTGACCCAGCCTTCCTTCAAAGATTCGCATGCTCTGATCTCGCAGGCACAGGGCAGCCTGGCCCGGGTTCTCCTCCTCCCTGTGTTTCAGCTGATGTTATGCAAGTTGCAATCTCTGCCCCTTAGTTTACCCAGATGGAAAACACATTTCATAATACCTACCAACACAAGAGGGTTTGTGAGGCTTAAACGAATGTTTATAATGTGCTTTGAGCTAAAAAGCTCTGAAAGCAAAGTATATTATTGTTAGATCAGCAGCGATAAACCTGTCTCTATGGCTAATTGGGCAAAACCCAGGAAACTGCTGTAAACAGGAAGACTAAGTCTTGCCTCCTAAATCAAAACCGAGCACACAATTATTTGGAAAATAGTTGGCTAGTCTGGCTCCCTCTAGACTTCCCTCCCCCACAGCACGGAGAGAACAACAGACCCCAAGCGCTGTCGAACCTAGCGCGAGAGCCACGTTTCGTACAGCTGACGGTCACCAGTGGGGCCGCGGGAGTCAGCTGCCGCCCGCGCTGACCTTGGGCTGCGTGCTCGCCGCAGCGGCAGTCATTCATTAGGTGGCACCATTCCGAGCTTTCCCAGGGCTCCTCCATTAAGCAACAAATACACTTGGAATATTAATCTGTCCCCAGAGGCCCCCAGGCCGGGCAGCCCATCGGGCTGATCGTCCAGCCCCATCTGCCGGCTGCTGCGGGCAGCTCTGCTGCCAGCCACGCTCCCCTCCGTGCTCCTCAAACGAGCACCGTGCAGGAGCAAACCTGCCCTGGGGCTGGCCTGGGCCCGTCTCCACCGCAGGCTTCCTCCCAGCCGATCGCAGCTCCATGGGGTACAGCTATGTGCCCTCCCACGCTGTCTGTTCAATAAACACGGCAAATAACCAAAGGTACCTGCGGTCACCTATTGCCCCGCCGCAGGAACTAAAACAGATCAGAAATTCTGTAGCTACGGATTGCGGGAGACCATTTCTTTCTACGACCCATCACGAATTACCGATTTCAAACGGTAATTTAGACTAAGCCCTGCTTCTGCCCTCTTACGGCTTGCCAAACAAAAATCCCAAATGAGATCTGTCTAAACAGAAGCAACCCTGGAAAAACATAATGTCAGATTATCCTAAAAGCATCCCCAAATCACAAAATTATCTCCACCTCTCTTTCACTTGACACCAAAGAGATTTCAAAGCATTATTCTGCTAGCACCTCTTTTTGGATACCCACCTGCTTAGGCAATACCTGCACTGCTTACCAGCATCTGAGGGGAGGGAGTGACTGCCCTTGGGGCTTTCTGCTATCAGATTTGGGGAAAAACAGTAGCTGGGTCCATGCTTAAATCCTACAGCAACTCATCCACTGTGAATGGTTGAGGGTCACATCCTTCACCCACCCAAACACTCTGCAGATGGCTAAACTGAAGCGATGCTATCAGGCTCCCGGGGCAGGCAGTTTACCCAGCTGCAACGCTTCCCCTCCGCCCAGGGAATGGGTCAGGCAGGATTTAGGAGAGGAACAGGGAGAACACAGTCCAGCCTACCTATCCCGGACACGCTGTCCCAGGCAATGTTCATGGCCAAGTGGGCCATTTTGGGCCCAACTCCTGGCAGCTGCACCAGCTCCTCCACAGTTCTCGGTATGTCACCCCCATACTTCTGCTTCAGGATGGCCGTCGTCTGCTTTATGTACTTCACCTTGTTCTGGAAAACCAAGGGGAAAGGCAGAAAATCCAAGTTGCCCTCCAATACAGGGAAAAGAAATAAACAGCTCAGAAAACAAACCACTCCCGAGCGTACGTTACACGTGAGGCCACACGCTGGAGTTCGCAGAGGGGAGACAGAGGTCTTTGATTTCTCCCTGAAAGCAAAATGCTGAGACCTGCTTAGCTCTAACCTCCCCTGCACACTCCAGGCACTGCAGCAAACAATCATAGAATCATAGAATCGTTTAGGTTGGAAAAGACCTTTAAGATCATCCAGTCCAACCATTAACCTACACTACCATGTCCACCACTAAACCAATTAAGGGCAGAGTCATAATTTCATGTTTCCTGGATTACTTTTTTAATGAAAGTAAAAACTAGGAATCATTAAGGTTGGAAAGGACCTTTAAGATCATCAGTCCAACCATCAACCCAACACCCCCATGCCCACTAAACCATGTCCCAGAGTGCCATGTCTGCCTGTTTTTTGAACACTCCCAGGGATGGGGACTCTACCACCTCTACGGGCAGCCTGTTCCAATCTTGCCGTGAATACAAATTGCTAAAACTGGCGTAAAATACAGCCTTCGGCTCGACTCCAGCGGAAATATCACCACGGGGCAGGGCACGCAGGCTGAATACCGGCTGAGGGTGCGTCTCTTGGGAGCAGGGCTGGTTCTCACCCCCCTCCTGCCTTCATCACCTGCTGTCAGCTCAGCCGCTGGCCACCAGTACAGCTGGCGAAGGACAAGCCTGCACCCACCTTGCGCTCCTCTCCTGGGCCTCTGAGCTGTCTCAGGCAGCTGCCCGGGAGCGGAGGGCGGCGGAGGGGGTTCCTCTACGTGCACGTTGGGTGCCGCCGCGATCCTGCACTCACCCTCCAGAATCCTACGGGGTAAATGATCTGCCCAAGCGTCGCATCGTCCATCTGCAAAATACTGTCGACTGTGAGGCCATGCTGCCTGAGACGCAGCATGGCAGCTGATGTCACCTGGTCCTTGGTCTGGCTGGAGAGCATCAGCGACAGCAGAACTTGGTAGCGCATAACCTGGGGAAAAGGAGACAGTGAGACAGCCCAAGATCTCCAAGAGGATCTGGCCGCCTCCGGGGCTCGGTTCTCCCACCCAGCACCATCTTCAGTCCAGTGCATAGTACAGACCTACCCTGGTTCAGCCATATCCGTCTACAAGAGACTGGAAGACTGCAACAGAAATAATCCATAACCTTTTATTTCTACCACACAATAAAGGGAGAAAAAAACCACCTTCAATCCAAGCAGCCAGCATGCGTAAAAGGGGCAGAGAACAGCTACCATCTGCTGGGATCTCACATCCAAAGATGCCAGTGCTTAGCCACAAAGGGTCAGACAAAGCTCTTCCTGATGATGGGATTCTCAGGAGACCCCGCAGGACATAGAAGTACAAACGTCCCATGATTTTTCATGCAACTTCTGTTCTAAAGCAGCTTTTGAAAATCCTGTCCCTTTCCCACTAGGTTCCAGTAGGAACTGGGTATCTGGCTCCAGCAAGCTCCTTATGAAACCAAATCTAAAGAACTGAGATGACAGAGACTGGGAGATGAAGCACAAAACCCACAAGTTCCTCTGATGCTGTCATGCAGGGTTTAGCCCAGACTATTCACCTCCTATTTTTCAATTGATTTTTCCCCAGATGCGATTCTGTCCCCACCAGAATGAGGAGGATGATGCAACTAACCTGGACTGTCCCAGGATAACGTGGGGTACAATCCTTCCTCCAGCTCTCTTACAAAGTTTACAAAACCGCAGGTGCACCAGGAAAAATCTCCGAGTGCATGGAAGCAGGGTAATCTCCGAGTACATGGAAACCGTGTGAGGAGTACTGGTGTGTGCTGAGGGTTACAACATCCACTTTTTTCTTGGAAGTAACAACCCTGCTTCCCTAGGGAAGAAAAGTTATTTCTGTATCATGCACCGTGCTCCCCCTGGCCAGCCCACATGGCTGCGGAGCGTGTGACACTCTCTGAATCCTGAGTCAAAGCTAACCGTTTTCCCCAGGGATCCAAGCCCAAGGCACGATGCTGGCAATAAGGACAGCATTACGTGCACTGGGGCTGTGCAGCTGTGTCTTCGATACCCCTCCCTCGGAGCCCGGCAGGTCGCCGCGGAGCACACGACTCCTGCTGCTCCGCCGAGCCTGCCTGCGGGTTATCCCCACGTTCCCACACCGGCAGCGCACACAGAGAGTGCAGCCCTGCAGCCCCGGATCCCAGCGCCGCGCCACGGCCTCGCTCCGCTTTGTTTTTTGTACTGATGCAAATGGTCCCCTCGGAGGGAGGTGTCGTTTGGGGCCTTTGATTGTGTTCCCAGGCTTGGGGAGCACAGTGCCATCCCAGCATGGCCCTTCCTTTCAACCAGTATCCCCTTAAAAGTGGGCCGCGAGAGGGGAGGAAGCCAACCTACGCTTCTGTGCTGCTCTGAACAGCATAAAAGCAGCCTGGAAAGTTTTTTTTCTTGGCTCCCCTCGCCTTTCCTCCATCCTGTCTTTCCCCTGTATTACAGGGCCATCTCACTGGATACTTTCCTTGGACTCCTAGAGAGATTTTTAAGAAAAAAGGGACATGCCTTCATGCCCTGCCAGCCTGCCCCAGAAGACAGCACTGCTACAACACACTTTCAGGGTTTTCACTCCCAAGTCCAAAATCCTCCTGGTTTTGCCACAGCTCCTACTCTTGGTTCAGCCTGCTAACTCTTCTGGCAGCAGTTTAAGCAGAGGACAAGGGCCTTTCACAGCTGTGTTCGCTGTCGGTCTCTAATGCCCAGCCTGGGCTGGATACGAGCAGAGAATATCTGAGAAAACGCCCACTGCCATTTCACAAGGGCTGTCTGAAGCCAACGAGCCTGGTACTGGAGACGCAGCAGCTGCCTCTCCTTCTCTAGCAGGATGAATGGTTTCTCTCATACGCTTGCTTGTGCAGTAACCTCTTGTGGGACCAATCCCAGCCTAGAGTCCTAATACGCCTGGCGTTTATTTTTCTGTTCTGGAGATATCCAAAATGGGATGTATCCAGGGGCAACGTGAGAATGAAGAAGGCCAGAGGGCTGCGGAAGCAGGGCTGTGCCTGCCTGACGGAGCAGGGCCGCAGGGCGTTGTTACCTGCGGAGGTGCGCTGCTGTCGTAACACTTCTCCACTCCCATCGCATCGACGGGAGCATCCCTGGTCCTCCTCATCTCCCGGATGCGCTCCAGCTGCTGCCGCCAGTCCCTTGGCTCCCAGCGTGGTCTCTGGCGCTCGGGCGTCCCCTGCTCGGCACCGTCCCCCTGCCCGGATTCGTAGGCGATGGCGACGCTCTTCCTCCTCCTGCTGCGCCTCGGGATGCCGGCTGTGCTGCGGACCTGGCTCCCTGCAAGAGACGGGAGAGAGATTTTCAGGCTGGAGGCCGGGGGAAAGGAGCCTTCGCCTCCCACCAGAGAGACGAGGCAGCCACCCGGGGCACCCTGAGGAGGGCTGAACTCATCCTCCCCATAGTCCCAACCCAGCAGCACCACCTCACATCCCCCCAGCCCTAACCGGAGCCAGCCGTGGGCTGAGAAATGCCTGGGAAGGACCTGGGAGACAGGTGACATTTGGGGACACCCATCACGCTGCGGGGACGCGCGGCCTAAACACACACAGGGGGCTGCTGAAGGGCGAGGTGCATCCCCAGGCCCTCGCCCAGTGCCACAGGCGGGCCAGCCGCCGGGGTGCTGCCACATCGCCATGCCCCGTCCCCCGCTGGGCCGGGCCCTCACCCCCCCGCCGCAGGCCGCCCTCGCCGCGCCACGGCCGGGCCGAGGCCGCACACGAACCCGCCAGCCCCGGGAGGCACCGATTCCCCCTGCCCCGTACCTCCGGCCGCCCCCCCGGCCCTGCCGAGCCGCCGGGCCGCCGCCCGCCCCTGGCCGGCGGACAGGGCAGCGCACATGGCGGCGGCCCCGGCGCTCCCGGCCCCGGCACTCCCGGCCCCGGCATGCCCCGCGGCGGGCGCGGGCGCCGGAAGAGGCGGGACTTCCGCCGGGGGCGGGGCGCGGCGGGGGGGGCCGGCGCGGCGCGGGGCGCGGGCCAGGGGCGGCGGGGCCGGGCCGGGGCCGGCGGGTGAGTGAGGGAGGGACGAGGGGCGGGGGGGCAGCGGCGGCCCCGGGGCGCTGCCCGGGCCGGGGGGCGCGGGGTCCGGCGGGGCCTAGCGGGAGGCGGGGCCTTGCCGTGCCGTGCCCCGGGGGGGGGGGGGGGGGGGGCGTGGGGCTGCCCGCCGGCTGGGGGGGGTCCCCCGGGTGTCCCCTGTCAGGGAGCCGGGCGGTGTCGGGGGGGGGTGCCCCGTGGCGGGTGCCCCGTTGGGTGTCCGTAAAGGGGTCGTGGCGTGTGCCGGGGGGGTGTGGTGTGAGCCCGGGGGCTCGGGGGGGCCCTGCGCCGTGTCCTGGGCTGTGTTGGGGCCTGTGGCGTGTGCCCCGGGGCGGGGGGCTGGGGGTCGTGGCGTGTCCCACGGTGGTGCTGGCCTGGGGGCTGTGGTGTGTCCCCCGGGGCGGTGGGCTGGGGGTCGTGGCGTGTCCCCTGGTGATATTGGGCTGGGGGCCATGGTGTGTCCCCCGGGGTGGTGGGCTGGGGGCCATGGCGTGTCCCCTGGTGATACTGGGCTGGGGGCCATGGTGTGTCCCCTGGGGCGGTGGGCTGGGGGTCGTGGTGTGTCCCCTGGTGATATTGGGCTTGGGCCATGTTGTGTTCCCTGGGGCAGTAGGCTGGGTGCTGTGATGTGTCCCCTGGTGATATTGGGCTGGGGGCCATGTTGTGTCCCCCGGGGGGATGGGCTGGGGGCCATGGTGTGTCCCCTGGTTATGTTGGGCTGGGGGCCATGGTGTGTCCCCCAGGGTGATGGGCTGGGGGCCATGGTGTGTCCCCTGGTGATGTTGGGCTGGGGGCCATGGTGTGTCCCCTGGGATGCTGGGACAGGGCCTGTGGCGTGTCCCTGGGGAGCACAAGTGACTGCCGTGGCATGTGCCCAGGGCGTGGGGAAGGCAGTGGCGTGCCCGTAGGCACGGCCGGGGGGGCTGCCGGGTTTGTGCGGGAGCGTGTGCCCAGGGCAGGGTGCTGGGGCGTGCCAGGAGCGGGTGTCCCGCTCTGAGCCGGGTGCGGGGGTCCCCGAGGGGCAGCTTGGGGCTGGCTGGGGAGACAGTTTCAGAAGGCTGTTGCTGTCGATGTGCTGTTGCTGTAATGGGTGTGATTTTCTCGCTCCCCCTCTTTCTCCTTGCCATGGCAGCGTTTGGATGTTTGGACGCTCAGATTCCTAAGTCCTTCCTCATGTCTAGCTACTTTCAACATCTACTTTACAGTGCTGTGTGCCTGCTCCATTGCTTTTGGTCTGGGAACGAGTACTTCAGCTCACATCTGCCAAAAAGTGTGTCTGTGTGTGTGCTTATACTTCAAAAATCAGCTCAGCAGTTTTAAAATGGTGGTTGCTCCGTGCGGGCTGTGGTGGTGCTGGACATCCAGAGCTCCCAGAAAATGGTAACCCCGTGCTCCCCATTCCTCAGGTAGCTGCGGGATGTGGGCGCTGAAGGCAGGAGCAGCGCAGGCTCCTCACGCGTGTGGGCTCCTCGCTGTTTTGTCCTCAGCGTTGGGCTTCTCCCTTGTTTGAAATGTCTTGAGATTCCAGAGCTGTTTGTAAAAGCCGCGGTGTGATGGCTGTTACTGGCGTTTTCCTGCTTAATGATTCCTCTTGGGCCTCCCTTAACAGAAACCCTGTTCTGTATTTGCAGGGGCTCAGCGCTGCTTGCTTGTCAGCAATGGCAAAGCCTCAGAGCAAGGATTCGGGACTGAAAGAGAAGTTCAGGAATCTCCTGGGGCTGGGAACATCCCGGGGAAGTTCAAAGTCATCGGAGGGCAAGCAAACAGAGTTTATCATCACTGCGGAAATACTCAAGGTGTGAGAACTGACCGTAGTAAAGGTGGGGATAGTGCCTGGATTACCTGAGCTGAGAAGATCGGAAGGAGGGCTTGCTCATTCTCCTTTGTCTTTTGCCATTCATTCCCTCTCCGATCATGCCTTCTGACCTTACCTCTCAATTCATTCTCTAGTGAAATGGATGTAAAACTCACCTACTTTGAAGTGACGGTATTTTAGTTATTCCGTGTTTGAATACTTTTGGGATATTTGATAGGATGGTGTTGTCTTCTGTCGGGTTACAGGCTGTTTCCTCAAAATATGTTGCTCTTTTTTTATAGTCCGAGCTTGATGAAGTTTATGTGGTGGCAGCTAGCACAAGCTGGAAACTGTTTCTATTTTATGAAAACCTTATGGTTTTGTGAAAATTAAAAAAAAAAAAAAACATTGATTCCAGTAATCGGTACAGCAAGTCCGTAAGCAGAATAGTTGGCACACAAGGAGGAAAACACATAAAAGGGAGAAGGAGACCAGAGCCTTCTTGTCTGTGCTGGAGCAGCCAAGCTCTTACCTGCTGGAAGGCTGGGGAGCCGGACTTCACGTCCCTCCTTTCTCTGCCCTTCTCCCCTGAGCTGGGCGAGCCCCACAGCCCATGAGTTACTAACTTTTCTGAAGAAAATGAGATGTTCTGTCCTGGAGGTGAAAAGCTGCTTGGCTCCAGTTCTGTGAAAGTTCTAGTTTTGACAAATCATTTGCTAATGGAAAAAAGGTTTTGGAGAAATTCCTGAAAAGCTCCAGTGATGACTAATGGTTAGATCATTTTGGACAAATGTGGAATTTATTTTTCAGTTGTTCATGATCCCCTTTGAGAAATGGATAAGTGTTTCTAGTAAGATAAACTGTTAGCTTGTTTCTACATTTCTTTCCAGGAACTGAGCATAGAATGTGGATTAAGTAATAGGATACGAGCAATCAGTCAAATTTGTGAAGTGGCAAAAACAAAAAAAATTGAAGAGGTAAGTTTCAAAACGTTCAGTGAATATTGGAAGGATGACAATTTAAGCAACAGCTCTTAACCTATCATAAGATGCTCCTGTAGTTTAGACTGCCTTTTAAAATTGGTAATCCCAGAAGCTGTTTTGTGCTGTCCAAACCTGTAAAAGGATGGCTCACATGCCAAGGAAATTAGGCTTGTCCAACCTGCCAGCTGTGGAGCAGAGAGAACATAGCTAACAGGCTTCCTGAACTGAGTGGAAGGAGAACGCTGCGAATATGCGGGCCTGTTCAGGACACTTCACAGGAGGTGATGTTAATCCTGTAGAAGAGGTGTTTGCTAGCTCCTTCTGTCTTGTTAATAAGCAACCTCAAAGTAGTTTTAAACTCATCTTGTATTTGGGTGAAGGTTTCTGCACAAATGTTCACACTGAAGTAAGCGTGTGAATGAAGAACTTACGTTACTGGGGTGCGAGTTGTCACGTAGGACGGGATTTCGTGTCTCGTGGTTCATCTGAGCTTATGACCGCACAGGCGAGAGTGTCCCTCAGAAGAGAGAACTCCGGACATGAAATCCCTGGAGATCTTGTTCGTTAACTTGCCATAATTAATGACTGACCTACAGGGTAAAGATCCCAGAAGCAGTTTAACTTTCCTACTACTGCCTGTCTCCTGTGTTTGTTTTCAGCATGCAGTGGAAGCAATATGGAAAGTGGTAGCTGATATGCTCCAGCCAGAGCGCCCCGTCGAAGCTAGACATGCTGTTCTTCATCTGCTAAAGTCAATTGTTCAAGGACAGGTGAAAACAAACAAACTGTAGAAGAAACACTACACTTAAACTAGGGTTTGTGCAGAGTATGAACGTGAAAATATTGGGTGGCTCTTCTGTACAACTTTCCACGTTTCTTATTTTGGTTGTGCCTAGTAAATGGGAAGAGGAAGCATTTAAATTTAAGTCTTGGTTTGACCTCAGAGCAAAACTTTTCATACAACTGGTAGAAAACTTTTCTGTTTTGGGGCAATGCTCTTGAAAAAGAGGAAATACTGTGGGTTAAGTTCAGCATAGTACAGCAAATTTTATATGGTCTTTGCCCAGACCTATTAGTCGTAGTCTGCAGCTGGTTTTGCTGTGTCAGCATGTCAAGTATGCAAGAAGTTCTGTATAGGATACTTTTCTAGCCTGGCCAAGTTAAGCATACTATGGATTCTTCAGATTTCGCAATGCGGTATACAAACCTAGGACTGTATCAGACCGAAGTTCTAGTTTTCAGTATTCTGAAAAAGCAGGGGTAGATGCTTACGAAAAGAATAGGCATCGATTCTGGTTTGTTGGCTTGTTTTGTTTTGGTTTTTTTTTTAAATGCTCTACTGGCAGTGCTGTCAGTTGCAGTTTCCATGGATTACTTTGTGTATTGGATGCTGCCTGTGTGTTGCTGGACAAAATGCCTCCAGCCCTGAGTGCTGATATAACAGATTGAGAAGACCTGAGCCGTTGTCTGTAGCCAGTAGAGGTTGGAGGTATTTTCAGGAGACTTTTGTAGCCCGTAGGAAAAGAAAATAATTTCAGGCATGAAGATTACTGTTATAGACCTTGATAAGGTCCAGGCCTCAACTGCCTTTTTTCATTAGTGACATTCTTATTCCCCTCCCCTCCTCTTTTTTTTTTCTTTTTTTTTTTAAAGGGTGAGAGATTAGGGATCCTCAGAGCACATTTTTTTAAGGTTATTAAGGATTATCCCTCCAATGAAGATTTGCATGAACGGCTTGAAGTGTTCAAGGCTCTAACGGAGAATGGACGATACATCACCTACTTAGAAGAAGAGCTAGGTGAGTATTTTCTCTACCCCTCTTCAATTTGGTAGGCATAAGTCAAGGGACAGGCATTCAGTGATACAAGAAAAAGGTAGCGATAACACTTTTGGGTAGAAAGCATATTGTAACAATTTGTTTTCCTTCTTTAGCTGACTTTGTGCTACAGTGGATGGATGTTGGTTTGTCTTCCGAGTTCCTTCTGGTTTTAGTGAACCTGGTGAAATTCAATAGCTGCTATCTGGAAGACTATGTAGCTGACATGGTCCAGTAAGTTGGGTTTTTTTAACTGCTACATGCTTATTCTTTGTAAATTACAGGAGAAAGTTGCAGATCAGTGTACAGATAAGCGAAATCTTTTCATACGATCTGGATCTGTTTCATTCCAGCTCATACCTGACATTTCTGACAAATATTTGATTTTCAGTTCTTACAATGTTCAGATCTGTTTTAGTTTAACTGCATGTGCTTTCTCCATTTGACATGATGGCCCTGATTGCATTGCCTAGTCTCACAAAGGGTCTCTGCTGTTGTATTGGTGTAGGCATACTGAGTTGCATTTAAGTGCAACTTTAAGCTAACTTTATAAAAGAGGTTGTAGTGTTCAGTGTCTCTAGGAGTGTTATCACCAATGCCACGGTAAGGGGAATGATGAGTAAAATAACACGCCTATTTACTTCTCTGTTTTGGCTCTTTGTAATTTGCCTAAAATCATATTAAGCAAACAATTATAATTAAATGTTCTTTCCTAACAGCAAGATATGCCTCTTGTGCATTCAGACTTCATCATCTGTGGACATAGAGGTCAGTAATTTGAGTCTCTCTTAGTACTTTAGAGTTCTTTGAAATTCTTTGAAACTGTAAATTTTACAAACAAAATCAGATCATGAGACTCTGTTTATTCTCATCTTACACGAGAGCTAATACAACGTTATAAAGTGTTTGCAAGCCATTGGATCTCGTACACCAATAATCATTTTATTCTAAAACAGAGCATTGATAAATTTGATAAGCGAATTGACTTTTTCAACAGTGCTTTTTATGGTTTACTTTCCATTTTGCAATTATTTAAAAAAAAAAAAAAGACAGACATAGCTGTATCCCTTTTGACTTCCAGAAGATTTCCTGGTCTGCCAGGTTAGGATTTGACCTGCTTTATTTCTATTTTCTGTATAACCATTTTGCCTTTCTCTTTCCCAAAGATTTCCTTGCAAGTCCTAGATGCAGTTGTTTGCTATAACTGTCTGCCATCAGAGAACCTGCCAGTATTTATCATCACTTTGTGCCGTACCATCAACGTGAAGGAGCTCTGCGAGCCGTGCTGGAAGGTCAGAACTTTCTTGTAGTTTTGTTTTTTAATGAGTTTGCTCTTTTGGCCTCACAGATGAAGTGTCAGATGTGCCTGTGCACATTTGCTATAAATTTCAGTTTGCTTTTAAGAGTAAATTGATAATTGTTTCAAGTATTAAGGGATCAGGGCGTTGTTAGTGTAAGTCCTGTCATGTCCGTGGAATTTACCCGTAGTTTCCTCTCAGCTGATGTGACAGGCTGCCTTTTCTCTAGTGGCGTGGAAACGGCCAGACACATTTACTTACCATAAGTGGGCATGATCAGCCAGTTAACTGCATATTTAGGCTAATGAGTGTTTTAACAATTAGATATTTGAGTGTCCTCTTTGAATTCGCAGCTTATGCGCAACCTTTTGGGAACTCATTTGGGACACAGTGCCATCTACAACATGTGCAGGATCATGGAAGACAGGTAAAGAAGGTTTATCTAACAACCCGAGGAATTCAGTAGAGGTCCCGTTGAGATAGATAGGGAGTCACTGACCTCAGTAGAACAAGCTGAAGCTTCTGGTGCTTAAAAATGAATTCCCTTCCTAGTTATGCTGCTGAAGTGCTCATTTTCTGGATTTTCTGAATTTAGTTTTCCTTTGTTTAAAGTTGTACTAAATGATTTTTTGCTTTTAATGTTGGTAAGTTACTGTGCAAGGTTCTGATGTGTAACAGCTGGGAATTTCTGTTATGACAGTGTATGTACCTATTGACTCTTGTATGCTAAAATAATTGTAGCATGGTCTAAGACTTGCCTTCCATCTGTTCTTAGAGCTTATATGGCAGATGCTGCGCTGCTGAGAGGAGCTGTGTTCTTTGTTGGGATGGCTCTGTGGGGTGCTCATCGCCTCAATTCACTCAAGAATTCCCCAACTTCAGTGCTGCCTTCATTCCTTAAGGTAGGGTGCGATACTGGAGGAACTTTTTCATCAGGTATACATCTGGACCTGTACAAATTTAGAACAAAAATGCGGTCCCCTACACCAAAGAGATCTTTGTATGCCTGAAAGACAAGAGACAGCAATTGGGTATGGGGTGAAGCATGGGGAAACAGTAAAATAACAGAGGATTTTAAGTTTGAAACTGAGGCCGCCTTCTGGAATATCTTTGTTGGCCAGAAAAGCAAAATCTGAATTCTTTTTATCAAATATCTACATTGTGAGCACTTTAGTTTAAAAAATAAAAAAAAAAGCAAAAACTTTCACTCTTTCCAGGGTGTGGTACAAAAAGTGAGGGACGGTGTCTTCAGAGACAGCCTCAGAGCTCTCTTAAAATTTTCTCATCTAAGTGCATCACCATTATTAGCTTTAACCTCATGTGTCTGCTCTGTAAGATGGAACTGTATTTGATTCTGATCTACAGCTGTTGGCAAGAGTGCATAACTGCACTTTATAAACTGGTTCTTTGCTTCGCCCTTTGTGTGTATAGACTTGAATATTTTCATCTCAGACCTTCAGGCTAAGTTCCTAATTAGCGAGGCATGTTTCATTTGAATTTAAGAGGGTTTCTGATCACTGCTTTCCAACTGTTAACTGACTGAAATGCTTTGTATTCCAGGCCATGACATGTCCCAATGCAGTTGTGTCTTATGAGATAGTTCTGTCCATAACACGTTTAATAAAGAAGTATGGGAAGGAGCTGCAAGCTGTAACGTGGGATATCCTTTTAGACATCATGGACCGATTACTGCAGCAGCTGCAGGTAAGTGTTGAGCCTGTCTTGATGTGCTTTCAATCAAAAGACCTCGCCATAAACATTTTTGCAAATTGATCTCCTGTTTGTACACCCTAATGAACTTTGAAGCTGAATGAAGGTCTAGCCCAGTTCTCAATACTGTGCTTCTCAGCCGAGTTTTCTGTTTGTATTTAAAAGTTAGCGCTTTCTGGTAAGGTGGAAGTCTTTTAGGGATGTTTTTGTCTCTGTTTCAGAGTCTGGAGAGCCAAGAACTTAAGTCCATTGTACATGATCTTTTGACTACAGTAGAAGAACTCTGTGACCAGAATGAATTCCATGGCTCTGAAGAGAGATTTTTTGAGCTGGTGGAAAGATGTGCTGATCAGAGACCAGTAAGACTTTACTTATTATTGTCTTCCTTTGTTGTCAGCTGAATCCATTTTGCCACTCAGTACAGTTAAAAGTTGGGAGTCCTAAAATAGCAAGTGGTCAGAAAAGAACAGCAAGGACTTGTATGAGCCTTATTCTTGGGGTGGGGGTTGGGGGAATGGATATATTGTATCTGCTTATACACTAAAAAAAAATTCTTGATCTTTCCATGAAAGGAATCTTCTGTATTAAACTTGGTAACATACAGAGCTCAATCCATTCATCCTGCCAAAGATGGCTGGATTCACAACCTGCAGATGTTAATGGAGAGATTCTTCAGGTATGAAATCATAACTTTGTGAATACAAGGCACTTTCAAATGTTGCTTGCCACCTTGTAATGTTAGATAATTTTGTTTTCGGAAGTTCTAATGTTAGTAAACAACTGCTAAGAAGTTTGGTAGTTCCAGGGCACCGTACATGAAAGGATTTTGTTTAACAGAAGAAAAACTTTCCACTGAGTTACTTATGCTTCTCTTTTTTTTTTTCTTTATTTCCATTGGATGGTGCTATTCCATTTAGCATAGGCAGTTACGTGTTCCACTCCACAACACTTTGTAGTTCTGACACCAAACAAGACTTTCCTGTTAAGCATTAGGATTGCATATGGTTATCCAGTATTAAAGTTATCTGGTTTTGAATTGGTACTCCTAAAAGTATTCTTGTGCTCTAAAATATCAACATACAGCAATAACAAACTTCTCGTCTGTGAAATGCTGCCAAAGAGCAACTCTTCCTCGGTGCTATATGTTTGGTTTTAAATTTGCTCACCAGAGCACTTGTTCTTCTGACACGTGCTTCCTGGTTTGGACTGGAAATGGGAAAACTGCAGTTGCAGGTCTCCAGAAGTAGTAAAAGCTGAACTGGGATTCCAGTTTCCAATTGTTCTTGAATCTGATTTTGTATGTAGAGACATTAACTGAAGGCTCAGCAGATCTCTAATAGTTATTGTTCTAACTCTTAAGAAGTTTCTTAGTTTACTTTAGTTTTACTTTCCTTACCTCCTCTCCCCCCTTCCCTAAATATCAGCAACTTTATTTTATTCATCTTGAATTTGCTCTTCCCATTTTAGGAACGAAAGTCGTAGTGCTGTTCGTATTAAAGTTCTGGATGTCTTGTCCTTTGTCCTGAGTATTAACAGACAGTTCTATGAGGTGTGTGTTTATCTGTTTCTGATGATCACATGTGAGATCTTAAGTGGGTGGGAAAGGCTTTGGTGAGGCATGTTTTATGCTGTGCTTCAGGTCAGCTCTGGCACTGGGGAATGCACGGAACTGTGCTTTAAATGTTGCACACAATAGACATGTTTCTTTAGGATGCTCGTAGGAAGACTTGCCTTTTAATTGTCCTTAGCTGGATACAGGTATGTGCAACTTGCAGTGGGAGCTGCTGTGTTTTGAGGACATACCTGATTGTGTATTTGCTTCCCTGTTTTAAGGTCATTAATTCCATATACATTTTGTTTTGGAAGAAAAGAAAGTCAATGTGACAGATGCAGAGTTTATTTAAAAGCTTTGTAAAAAAAAAAAAAAAGTGAGGTCTGGACCTAATCTGATGGGAGCAGATTGACTTGTCTTGGTGCTTGCGGTTCAATTGCAATCCAAGATGGAAGCTGTCCCAGAGAGGAATTATGGAAGAGCTCTGGGGATGTTTTCAGCTCCTTGGAACGTACCCAGAGTGTCAGAGGACAGGAAGGGGCAGAGGTGCTTCTTGGACTCCTTCAAGATTTGTGAAAACATGATGCTGTTGCATGTTTCCTGTCTCTCTCAAAAACCCAAGCCCTAGAAATCCCTTGTCAGCAGTCTGTTTGAGCCTGGGCTGTTGAGTCTGTAGGACAGATGAAACCCAAAGCATTGAGCCCAAGTTCAAGAAAAATCATAATTATTTGGAGGGATGGCATACAGAAATACTTAACTGGATGGAAGAGGAAAGATCAAGGAACCAAACAGTTAGTTGAGGAATGAGCCTGATATCAGAATAGCAGTGTTCTTGTTTGTAATTACTTGTCTCTTTAACATGCTGATTGAACAACTGACAGCAAAATGTCAAGGCTTATTCATGTCTGTCCTCTTGCAGGAAGAGCTGATAAACTTGGTTGTGATCTCTCAGCTGGCTCACATTCCAGAGGATAAAGACCATCAAGTCCGAAAACTGGCCACTCAGCTACTTGTAGACCTGGCTGAAGGCTGCAACACGCATCACTTCAACAGCTTGCTTGATATCATAGAAAAGGTGAGGCAGGGTTTGGTCAGTAGCATCACCACGTCTTTTGCCAGATCCTCTTACTGTGGCTGAGGAGACTAACCCATGACTGTTATCACTTGCGTGGTTCAGTAGGCTATTGTAAAATTGCTGGGTTTTGGTGGGTGCAAGCCTGAAGTGCAGAGCGGAAGGGAGCTTTAGAAACCCTGTCAATGCACATCTGAGCTACCTGACAGGGCTTGCAGAATTTCCTGCAAGGATGACTTGCTGTAGTCTTTCCTGACCTTCCAGGATGGAAATAAAGAAAAGGTGTTGCAGATTTAAATCATGTATTGCTTTTGTTTTTAAAAGGTGGCTGCACATTCTCTCTCATCTCCTTCTGAACTGGAAGAGAGGGACTTGCTCTCATATTCAGCTTCTTTGGAGGATGTCAAGACAGCAGTTCTTGGACTCCTGATAATTCTTCAGGTAAATGCTGCAGAGCATTAAACATGTCGTCTTCAGAATAGTCTTCTGCCAGACTTGGCTTTTTAGAGAACCGTTCTCCCACTATCAAATATTCTGACTTTTGTCCACTTAATATTTTAAGTCTTGTTTTGCTCACTCCTTTTGCTTGTGGGTACTGTATGACTGTTTGCTAAATGTTTTATTTTCTTCATTTCCATTGTACAATGAATACGAGCACATTTTCATGTGTGGAGGGCAGATGTGTTCATAAACTAGCAGAAGGGGAGTGGCTCATAACCTTGAATAGATCCATTGTGTTTGGGTAGCGTGTTCTGGGATATGATTAAGCAGTTGCTAAGAGCTGGTTGTTCCAACCACTGCCCTTCTGGAGCCAGGCAGAGTTGCTCTGGAGCCTTTGCAGAGGTTCTGGCCAGAGCTATCTGTTCATCTTGCTTTCAGGAGTTTTTGCTGTGTTTTTCTGGAATTCTTAGTGGAGATACACATTTCTGAATAACAAATGTCAGTCTGCCTTTCGATTTGTGTTTCTGTTCCTCTGTAGACAAAACTCTACAGCTTACCCTCCAGCCATGCAATGCGGGTGTACGAGATGCTGATTCACCACGTCCAACGCCATTATATATATGCGTACAGCCTTGCTGTTGCTAGCAGCATCAGATTGCAGGTATGAGCAGTAACCTGTGCTTTCAGGTTGAGAACTGCATGCTGTCTTTGGAATTCTTGGGTGGCAGGTGGGGAATGTGTGCTCTAGAGCTTGCCAGAAGTAGAATTATGTATATGTACTGTAACACCAGAACTGATGCCTCCTACAGGACTAGCCACAGCGTCTATTAAAAATCCCTTTGTACTTGCAAAAGTATCACATGGCAAGGTGGGAGAGTATTCCACCAGCTTGGGTATGAGTGATTCCAGTGTCTTCTCTGTTACAGGTATTTGATTTCCTGCTGATGCTTCGAGCTGACTCCCTCCACCGTCTTGGCCTTTCCAACAAGGATGGAGCAGTGAGGTTCAGCCCTTACTGTCTGTGTGATTTTGTGTAGGTTTCTCATTGCTTTAAGCAAAAGCTGTTTTCCAAACTGTTTGGTATTTTTGCACGAGCTTAATGGTCCATCGGCAGCAATCAGCAGTTTTTCTAAATCTTCCAAATCCTGATGAATCAGCTGCTAGACAAGTCTATAGTTACAGCCTAGGGTTGTCTCAGCTAATAACTCATTGGTGAATTGTTCTTACAAATCGCTTAGCTACGGAGCTCTCAATCTCAGACATGAAATTTCTGCTCCTGCTCACGAAACTTAGCAAAAATATCAGCAATTTCCTGCCTGAAACCAGTTTTCACATTGAGGTTTGATTTAATGATTTGTACAAATCTGGCTTTTTTTAATTTTATAGCTTGGTCCGAAGTTCTTTGAGTAACACGCCCCAAAAGATATCTTTCTAAATTTGCTAGGGGCCTAGATAGAAAAATCTTTAACCTGACCAAACTGACTCATTGCTGTCTGTCTACTGGGCGATCCTGTGTTTTTTAATTGAAAATGCAATTTTTATTGTTGTTTGGTCATTAAACTGGCTACCAAATAGGGTAGCACTGGAGGTCACATGAATAGGCTGTTCTGATCTTGATTTTACATTACATGTATTTTTCTCCCTTTCCGTGCTGTAGAGAAGCAGAGAAGAGGCCTTCTGAGAAAAAGCCTACGGGTACGCTCTCTCCGCCTTCTGGAAGTCCCAGCGTGCCTTCCCAGAATGCCACCATTCGTATAGGGCACCTGCCATACTCAATGGTCTTTGGCGTCCTTCTGCAGTGTTTGAAGCAAGTACGTCTACTCTTAATGGCAGTTGTCATCTTCGTGTGAAACATGTCAGCTTAAAGCAGCTGGCTTGAGAATTCTGTCCCAGAGTATCTAAATAACGTCTGAAAAATAATGTGTAAACCCTCCTTTTTGGGCCGAATCTGTGCGTAATTGTGCAGCTTTACAACCACCAGTGGGAGCACCAGTTCAGCTCCTCAGAAACTAAGCAAAGCTTTCTTTTCACTCTGCTTCAGAGCAGACAAGGGCAAAAAACGTGTTTGTTAAACAAAGATCGAATAAATCATCCTGTTTCTGAAAGGGCATTTGAAACAAAAAACCCTCCTACTACAAGTTTTTGAAGTATTTTGAGAACTGATAAATGTTTCAGTGGCAGATAAACTGTAAATATAAATTGTTCATTAGTGTCGTATTGGACATAGTTGTGTGCTGAGGGATTGTCTTGCTCTAGAACTTAATTTGTGCTAGTGGTTAGGAGAATTGAATTCTGGCTCTGTCTTTTTGAGCTCAGTCAGATTGGGATACAAGTTGTCTTCCAGTTTGCGGTGCCAATACTGCACCTAGAGCTGGGTGACAGACAGGAGGTCACTTGTGACAGCTAAGTGCCTCTCCTTTTTATGTAGCTACTGTGCCAAGACATACATCTGCCTAGGAAATGGCATGTTGTCTGAAATTCAATTGGTCTCACTTTCAAACTGAACTGAAATTGTACAAAAATTTTCCACCTTAATTTTTTCTTTCTTTCCAGGAGACAGACTGGAAGGTGTTGAAGTTGGTCCTCAATAAATTACCTGAATCCCTCCGCTATAAAGTGCTATTTTTAACTTCTCCTTGTAACATAGACCTCCTGGCCTCCGCACTGAGCTATATGGTAATGCCATGCACCCTACTGATGTATAATCACCAGATCCTTAGTTTGCTTGAGAGTTGGTTGGGGGTTTTTTTTGAGGTTGAGGTTTTTTTTTTTTTCCTTCAGTCTAATATTTTGAAGATTAGCATGCTGGTTGTCAATCCTCACTCACCTTCCCTTTTTGTGAGGGTTGTTTTAGGTACAGAATTAGGTGATAATGAGTGTTCTTTCTTTGCGTATGTACGTATACATGTGAAAAGGGAGCTATGGGCAGTGCCTGTCTGCTGCCTTTTAGAGAGTATTTTTTGTGTGAGGTGTTCTAACTTACTGTGTGATGTATCAGCTCACAGACAAAAAGACCACCGACAGGCTCCATGGTACCCCAGAAGGCTTTTCTCGCACTGATTTGCATCTGGCTGTAGTTCCAGTACTGACGGCATTAATATCTTATCATAATTATCTGGACAAAGCTAAACAGGTATGGGGAAAGTAAGAGGGTGTGTGGGGGATGGGGCCTAAGCCTGTATAGTGCAGCATTTTCTCATACTAGCTGGTTAGGAGGCTTAAATGCAAGATAACACTGCCCTTTTCTGTTACAAAAAGCTGCATCTGCTGTATTTTGCAGGGCGGGTCAGGGGTGAAAAAATACTTTACTAACTTTGTGCGGCAGCAACTGCCCAGTCAGTTGGATTCAGTGTTCTCTGTCCATACCTGTTGCCCCTCGCAGGTTGCTGAGTGCCTTTACCCTCTGCTGGGTAACACTGATAAACATAAAAATTCTGTTTAATCAGAAACTTAAATATTAATTTCTGAAATGTCTACTTGATTAAAGTCCAGTCTTAAGATTTTGGCCTAGAATATATGCAACATTGTGTAGGGTTCTGTGTTTGTGCATTTTGGGTAAGAGTTCTTGTGCGTCATACAAGCCTCGCAGCAGTGATACCGTTCTGAAATGCCAGCTGGAGTCAGGAGGTGGTACATCAGAGGTTTTCTCTTTCTCTGCATTATGACTTCTTTTTTCTTTTTTACTCTTCTAGCGTGAAATAGTATATTGCCTGGAACACGGTCTTATTTATCGCTGTGCAAACCAGTGCGTTGTGGCACTCTCGGTCTGTAGTGTCGAGATGCCCGACATCATCATCAAGGCGCTTCCTGTCTTAATAGTCAAATTAACCCACATTTCTGCTACAGCCAATATGGCAATCCCTCTCTTAGAATTTCTTTCAAGTAAGTGGTAGTGTTCTTCTATTTTTGATCTTCTGTAATTGTAAATGTGTTGTTTGCACTGAATATGGGTATTTCGATTGTGTTAGTCAAATGGAACGCATTGTAAGGGTTTCTTGGGTTTTGGTGATGCCCTTGCACCATCCTTGAGATACAAATGTTTGATCATCTCTTGTTTGTTACTGTTTTTCTATGTCAAGCACTCGCACCCACTGAAGAAAGAGACATGCTGTGTGTAGTGCAGCCCTACGGTGATGGGAAATACGAAGCTGCTTTCTCCACCTTGCTGCTCATAACTTAAATAGCATGAAATTACACCGTGATGTTAACTTCCATGTCAGCTGATGACTTAGAAGAAACAAAACAATTCAAATTAAACTGAATTGTGACATTGAATAGTTTGTGTTCAGACCTCACCTGAGCTGGTTTTCTTCTTGAACTGTTCTAGCTCTAGCAAGGCTGCCTCACCTCTACAGGAACTTTGCAGCAGAGCAGTATGCCAGTGTGTTCGCCATCTCCCTACCGTACACAAACCCTTCCAAGTAAGTTCATAGCAAATGTGCTGCTTCTTCATTTGTAAAATTAAGGGAATGCTTTTTTTGTAGTACATGGGTCAGAGTTATTTATGGGACATTGCTCATTCTGGTATCTCCATTTTTTTTCTGAAGAAGGGACATATTCACCTTGGACAAAATAATCTGTTTTCCTTGAACAGAACTTTTGAGGTTTTTTTCTTTATACTTACAGTAGGTAAAGGAACAGTTCTGTTTCTCAGATGGAAAAGTCCTTCTGTTCAGTTCCGGAATGGCGTCATAATGCAGCATTAAACTCTATGGGGATCCTTCTGCTGTTTTAGGTTTAACCAGTACATCGTTTGCCTGGCCCATCACGTGATAGCGATGTGGTTCATTCGGTGTCGCCTTCCCTTCCGAAAGGACTTTGTCCCCTATATTACAAAGGTAATGGACACTACTGAATCAAACAGTACATAATAAAAACGATTACTTAAAAACTGGTTTGAGAAGTTTAAAGGTTCTGTTCGAACCTAGAAAAATTCTCTTTTTCTTGTCAATATCTTTCTCAAAACTGACTGTGAGTTCTTGCGCGTTGGCCCATGATTGCAGTCTTTCAGCTGCACACCCTAGCCATTGACTGCTATTTCTTTGTCTCATCTGGCAGGGTTTGCGCTCGAATGTCCTCCTTTCCTTTGATGACACGCCCGAGAAGGACAGTTTCAGGGCTCGCAGTACAAGCCTGAATGAGAGGCCAAAAAGGTAAATTATATTTGACTTCAGCAGGGTCTTGTGTTCTCTGTTGTAGGGCTCACACCCTTCCCTGTGTCTTTCTGAAGGAGGCTGGGTCTAGTTATCCAAAATCTGACAGTGCATTTAAGCAAGCAAAGTAAACCTCTTTAGGTCAGGGGATTGGTAAAAGTCAAACCTAGGTTCGTAAGAAGCTGGAATCAAACCAAGCTGAGAGTTTCATAGGACACATGAGGGCATCACCGGCTGTTCTGTAAGCCTTTGCAGTAAGGTGTGGGGCTTTTTGTTGTTAATTTTTGAAAATCAGCAGTTCTTTCAGGTTGATGTGTGTCCGTACAATGCTACCAGAAGTAATAGAGAAAGGTAATACCAGAAGTAATAGAATACCATGTTCGTAATGATAGTATTAACTCCTTTTGATAATTGATCTGTAACAACTATTTAACTGATTGCCAGAGAAATTGTTCTGATTAGCAACCTGTATAAATTGAGAGCGCCAGCACTGTGTTTTTCCATAGTGTTATCTTTTAAGTCACTGTAGACTGAGTGGCAGGCAGCTGCCTTCTGTGTATCTGGATGGCCTGATCTTTTTTTTGAGTTCTGAAGCCATTATGTCAGTTTTAAGCAAAGCCTAATATCTTTAGAAGTCAGAACGTATCTTGCCAACAGTCTTCCAAAGTAACGTTTGCTGGGATAGGAAAATACTCCTTGGAAGGCATTCAGGGTTTCTCTAACGTCCTTTTACCTGCAGAGCTTACCTAAATTGGTTCACTTAACTTGCTTCAGTGTTAATGTGCAGTAAGCGTACAGTGGCATTTGAACCCTGGGGAAAGTGCCTCTACTTTAACTGCAAGGCTCAATGAGTATCTTGCAATGAAGAAACACCATCCCTGCCCTAATGCTATAGCTGTAAACCCTGTTTTGTGTTTCATCTCTCCCATCTCCTCCTCTTTCATTCAGAAACTTGGAAGAGAAGCCTTTTGACACTCGTCTCTCGAATTAGAATTTCAACTAATCTTTTTTCCAAAAACCTGTTAAATTCTACCAGGTTGGAATACTACTGTATCTAAAGGCTTTTGCTAACGCTGCTGGATCACTTTCTGCAGAAATCTCTGCTAAGGAGTGTGGGCTATACTCAGGCAGCAACCCGAAACGCCAGAGTGGCAGGGTGCTGCTGCCTCTGAGTCTGTCTGAGCTTGGATTCTGGCTAAATGAGAGAGGAAATAGCTTCGAGCAGATATCTGTTTCCTCGCTCGAGAAGCTTGTGCTTGGTTTTCACTCCTTAAGCCCAAAGAATAAGCGTTTCTGTGCCCTAACTGAGGTGCTGGGTGTTCCAAGAGATCAAGATCCCAGTGGTTCCCGAGGTTGCTGAATGCACGATGTTGGTGTAGGTGATTATCTCAGAGTGTGGGCCTGTGCTCTGCGGTCACATCTCCAGCTGTGGCCAAAAGTGATCTGTCAGAAGTTGTTGGGAGAAGGAGGACAAATAAATTCTGATCCCTCCAGGTGGCTATCTGAAATGTAATAATTCACTGAAAGGAAGATAGCAAATAAATCATGTTTAGAAAGAGCCAGAAGGGTTACATTAGTGTCTGCATTTTATATATGGGGATGTGAACTGCTGGACCCACTGTTATGTCCAAATTAGTACTGAGCCAGGCATGCATCTCAGCTGTGACTAATTGAAGTGCCTCTTAGATGTTAATTGCTGTCATCTCCCACATGTGGTTGGCACCTGACAGTGTAAAGGCTTATTTTCCTTTCTGTTCCAGTTGAAAGAAGTGGGTTACCTCGAGCCACCTGAAATAAGAGAGCTTGTTTGACAGAAAAGCATCACGCTGTCAGCAACGGCCAAGAGGATGTTTGTCTTCTTGCCCTTTGTCTGTGCAGCGTGAGGAGGATGGGTCTTGTACAGACAGGCTGAGTCTCCCCGTGTCTCGAGCTGAGCTAAGGGGCACCTCTGACTGGCCCTGGGTGTTCTTGTGATGCAGGGTAGAAGCTTAGATTTGGGCCAGGCCTAACAGAGGTAGAGATGGCTGACATATTCCCATGTCTCTTAGAAAAATGTGCTGCTACCTGGTATTGGTAGAGCATTTTTAGGGTCTGGTCTCTGTGGAAGTAGTCAGGTTTTCAGCCGTGCTAAAGTGGTGAGCTGGGGCAACACAAGAGGTGGTTGAACTGCACAAAACCTCTCAGATTCGAGAAATTTGTGCCAAATTAGCGTTCAGGTGCTCTTGCCTTTGTTTAACAGCGCAGTATTCCAACTATCATTTCAATCAGTTTTTTGTTTTAACTTGTACTAATTTCATTTGTTTTGTAGCACATTTAAAATCTTGTTTTCAAAATGTGGTTTGTCTTTTGAATGCTTTCAGCTCTGCTTGTTTGTACGTTTTAATTTTTGTTTTCCTTTTTTGGCATTTGTTTTATTTTACATCACCCTCCGGGATCCCCCAATATTGACCCTGTGACCTGTGACCTTTCAACCTACATCCCTACAATGATTTCCTCCCTTCCTGTGACCTCTTTTGGGGCTTGGTGCTTCTCCACCTAGTAGTTTAAGACTAGCCAAAAATGCAAAGCAAGGCTTGAATAACTCTCCTCCAGTGAAAGAGCTGAAAGAATCCTCTGCAGTTGATGCCTTCCGATCCCGCAGCATCAGTGTGTCTGAACATGTGGTCCGCAGGTAGAGGCACTTTAAATGGGGAGAATCCAAGAGCAACTCAGCACTTGGAAATTTTACCGCAAGGGTGGGCGGAAGCAGGGTGGATTTGCATGCGGGATGCTTGCATGACTTTGTTACACAATAAAAACCTGGCCTTAGCCACAGTCAAAGGTTTTGGGAAAGTATCATGGATATCCCGTGGCTTCCCAACGCCGGCTGTTGGGTTGTCACATCACACCCTTTGCTGTGTATGGTTACTTTGCCCTATTCTCTGATGCTTTGGCAACAAAAATTTCTATTTTGAAAGTCAAGATGGTGAAGGGGGGAAAAACAAACAAACAAACACCACCAAAAAAAAAGAAAAAAGGAAAAAGGTTGCATTCTGTGCGAGTCCTGGTTAAAACTCATTAAAACTTCAGCCTTCTAAGCGGTGACTTGC
The DNA here is from genome assembly GCF_030463565.1 of Pelecanus crispus. Lineage (NCBI taxonomy): Eukaryota > Metazoa > Chordata > Aves > Pelecaniformes > Pelecanidae > Pelecanus > Pelecanus crispus. The sequence continues at coordinate 1,799,091 of NC_134653.1, read as the reverse complement.
CCCAGGAGAGGCTTTTGATACTCTGCAAACTTATGTACAGGCCCTCCTCCCAAACTGTGAGGAATAGTTCTGGCCTCAGTTTAGGATTTGTTCTTTGAGGCAAAAGGAGCTGATGGAAATATTCTGGTCTAAAGTATGGCGCCGTGAAAACCTTGATTTGTCTTTCCATAGAGCAGTGAAATGTATGATCAGCCCATATGAAGCTGTTGCTTTCACGGCTAAAGAAAACAAGTTTTGATTGCAGACATTGATTTGCTCACATGAAAGATGGACCAATTTATGATAGTTTTTAAAACGTCTTTCTGGATCACTTCCCTTGAGTGTTAAACTGCTGTCTATAACACGTTGGTTTAAAATCTGAACCTGAAGATTTGTGCCTTAATCTGTAAGGATTGCTGTCAGTGGAACTTTATTTTCTGTGTTTTTATTTTTGACTATAACTATGTGGTATTTGGGGGAAAGACACTGAAGTGACTGAATTGTGAATACAATTCCAGCACTTCATTCTCTGATATCCCCATTAATCTATTAGGTGATTTTCTTCTCTTGTATTTATATGTAAATGGTAGCCACTAAAAGTTCAGATAATTACCCTTAACGATGCCAAAGAAGTTGCCACATCATAAAAAATTCGGCTGTACTTCAGCTTAGTTTGTATTACAATGGTCTAAGGAGTCATCTTTATAAAATACTGCAATCCAGCCTGTTACTGCAATTGTTTTAAATTGTATTGCTAACTTGGCTGATTTGAAGGCAGGATTGCTCTCTATTCTTGTGCCAATTTCCTGTTCAGAGTGCAATTTTTTTCTATTTCAAGTTAAATTAGGTTTTACATAGCTATTTGGAGGAATTTGGAGGAAAAAAATCAATATACGAAAGGGATGCAACAGAGAAAAAAGCAAACCACAGGATTATAAAGTTAAATCTAGAGTGCCCCGATTTCTGGCTCATGGGCAACAGGTTGCCTGGGAAACTGTGCAGGTCACGGGACGCTTGCCCTCACTATAGATTAGCGAACTCAAAGCATGGTGCTGCCACTCGCTATTTGCTTGGTGCACTTGCCCATGGGCCACCCAACATCAGAGAGCCCTGGCCTAGTCAGTTGGCGGACATTTAAATGTTTCTCAGTCTCTCGAGATAAAATACACTTTCTGCAGCGACAATCTACAGAGCACAACGTGAGGCTGATCCAAAAGTATTTTACTATGTCCTGGGTTTAACGTCTGGCCACCTCTCTGATCTGGCACATGCATGTATCGCAGGTTGTTCTGCATCACGCTGTCTTTCGGGTGACAGGGACAAGCGTTTTGCAATGTGATCTGTCAGTTGGAAACATTCTCTTCTAGTCGGATACAAACATCCATCACTAGCTCAAGCCTGGGCTCTGCAGATGAAAATTCAATGGCTCAGGCTGATGACAACTTAAAAAATCTCCACCTGGAACTCACTGAGACCTGCCTGGATATGATGGCTCGATACGTCTTTTCAAACTTCACTGCGGTGCCTAAGAGGTAGGGGTCAGTCGGTGACCATGGGAGAGTTGTTTTTGTTTGAGGTTCATGTTTCACTTTATTAGTGGAAAATTACCGTGACACATTTGAGATTCTGGCAGGCCCAGGCTCCGAAGCCATTCCTCGCAGATAAAATCTGGCTTGGCTAAATACGAGGTTAGATGAGAGCCGTCCATTGGAGCCAGCCAGCCGTTGCCTCAGCCTTGAACTGTCCAGGAGATGCCTTGAAGGCGTGCTGTCTGTGAGCAGTGCTTTGCTCCGTGTCCTTGCTGAATAATCGCAGTCTTCGCTGCAGAGCTGAGTGTCATGCCAGCTGGCTTCAAATGGAGGGCATTTACTTTTTTGCTAGCCCTTCCCGGAAGGAGACACATAGCTCAGACGGGGCTCGTTCCCTTGTCCTCTGTGATGTGTATCCAGGATTGAACTAGACTGCTCTGTGATGTGTGTCCAGTAGTACTACTATCAATTGATATTAAATTCAGCTCATCCCTTCTCCTAATGGAGAATGTCTGTGTTGATGACCAGGGGGCACGTTAAAAATGCTGTATGAACAAGGAAAGCAGGCAATACGTCCTGCGTAGTTACACGAAACAAGCCACCTACGTAGGCTCCGTGCTCTGCAGCCGCAGAGCTACATCCATCGCACATGTGTTTCTAGGTCTCCTGTGGGTGAGTTTCTGTTGGCTGGAGGAAGGACAAAGACGTGGCTGGTTGGTAACAAGCTGGTGACCATCACGACAAGCGTTGGAACAGGAACAAGGTCCCTGCTTGGCCTAGACTCTGGAGAGCTCCAAAGCAGCACAGAATCAAGGTAAATTTTGCTCCCATTTCTAGAGATTTCCACGTAACAGAGTCACTTAAACCACTGTTACGGTGCATCTTTTTAGGTTTTCCACTTACCAGAAGTGGAATGTCTTATTTGTCCAGCATGACTGATTCCTCTCTCAATATCATTAAATCTTTTTTTTTTTTTTTTTTTGCCTCCACAGCTCAGACCCTGTTTTGCAAGTGAGACAAACTAAAGAAGCTCCAGCAAAACTGGAATCTCAAGCTGGGCAGCAGGTTTGCAGAAGCTCTCGCAACAGAGTCCGATCCATGTCTGGTAAATTCCTATCCTGGAGTCTTACTGCCATTTCTGGGTCCGTGTCACAGCCTTAAGTGTCCGAGTGCCTACCGAAGAGACCTGTTTCTGAACTAATTTGAGAATTTGGACCTGTCTGGTGTTTAATAGTGGGCAGGTAGCAGCAGCTGTTGCCTCGGGAGCGGTGGTGCTCCTCCTGCTTGGCTCTCCTTGCAGGAAGGCGTTGGTGGCTGGTTAAGTGGTGAGCACTTGCAGTGAGGATCGCCTGTGTTTATCTAACCTTGTGGCTTGTAAGAAACACATTCAAGGTCAAGTTCTTTTAGGTTCGCAATATTGTGAGCGCAGCTGCTAGAGGAGCTTAAAAAGCTTATTCCTTCTGAGATATTTTTAGTGCTAACTAAGCGTGGCTCTCCCTTCTACATTGTGTCTGTCTCACTAGGTGGTCATGCCTTACGTGTTGGTGCCTTAGACAGCTCAGCCTCCCATTTCCCCAGCGGCTCAGCTTCCCAAGGGACACAGAGTCCTCCTGCTCTTGCATCTCGATCAGAGAAGACTAATCCTGCTCCACAGACACCTCTGCAGAAAGAAAAAGCGAACTTAGCTGCGTATGTCCCGCTGCTGACACAGGGATGGGCAGAAATCCTAGTGCGCAGACCCACAGGTATCTTTACCCGAGTGTGGAGTGAGCTCTTTTGACTTGCTAAGAAACTGGAGCCTGGATGAAGAAGAAAAATCCATATTTAGTTGCAAATGGATCTCTTTATTGCTTACTGCCTCTTGAAACTAATGCATCTGATACTTGATTCTTTGAAATCACTCTTTAGTGTTTTAAATCTACAAAAGACCTGTGAAAAGATTGAAGAAAGCACTTAAATTTGTCTGTTAAGTCCTGTTACAGAAATAGAGCCAGTTAATATCAACCCTACTTTGCATTTCCCATTTTTACACTGCTCTGTGGTCTTCTCTGTGTTCTTTTTTGAAAATCTGTCTGCTGTGGTTTAGCTTCTCATGCTAGATTTGAGGTAAATGAGGCTTATGGCTAGAGCAGCTGCATAGTTGTGTCTGCTGTTAGGGAAGGAGTAATGACATGTTCAAGGTCAAAATTCTTGAATACTGCTATGTTACACAACATGAACAGGGAATTGGCTATTTCAGCTGAAAGTTGCTTCACGAGAAAGTAACTGACGTGGTATCATTAATTAAAATACCTGAGCGGTTTGGACGCCTGTTGGGAATCTGCTGTAGTAATGAGTTACCAGGGATGGTTTTTTGAAGAGCTTGGGGTGAAGTACAGAGCATTGGGAGCTACTTACTGAAAATAGGAAATTAATCAAGTGATTCTGCCAAATGTCAGCAGAACTGAGAACTTGGTCTGTTTTGATATTTCCTTGCAAAATCCAAAACAATTGGTGCTTTTTTTGATGTGAGTTGTAAACTTTCTGGAGTTGGGAGTACTTAATACTCTTCCCTAATTTTTTCTTACCAGGTAACACAAGCTGGCTAATGAGTCTGGAGAACCCGCTCAGCCCATTTTCTTCAGATATTAACAATATGCCCCTGCAAGAGCTCTCTAATGCACTCATGGCCGCAGAGCGTTTTAAAGAACACCGAGAAACGGCTCTATATAAATCCCTCTCTGTCCCCTCCTCCAGCTTGGCCACCGGGACAACCAAACCATCGCTTCTCCAGCGTTCCAACACAGGTGAGAGCTGTCAAGCCAGCAGTGTGTCCAGCATAGCTGTCACTAGCCCGTTTAAAGTCTGTTGAAGTTACTGCAGGTCTTCTAGAACAGTAAAGTTAGTAGCACGAGGAATAACATAGCAATGAGAAGGGGAATCAGTTCTTGTCCATAGAAATTTTCAGTGAAGAATTCCCTTCCTCCTTGCTTCTGATGTTCCATCAGAAAAGTCCTTCTGTTTCTTAAAGAAAAGTAAGAGAGGAGTAATGGAGTTTCTTTGGAGGAGTAATGTGTTTCATGCTGTTTCCCAAATGAAAATGAACAAAGTCATGGATCCGTTCCCTCTTCTGCTTGTTTGGGGCTGATCTGGGCATCCCGCATGTGGATGGATCTTCCCATGCAGCGTTTCCATTTCCATTTGTCTTCAGTGTGGGAGTTTGTGTTGGGCAGTAAGAACACCAGGTTCCTGGGAGAACGGCCTATTCCAAACCTTGCCAGCCAGGGTCAGTCAGCTGCCACTGTCTTTTACAGCATGAGATAGCAGAGTGCAAATCCTGTCGGCTGCGGATTTATTCACCTCTTAAAAAGACTGTTCAGCGTTCAGACTGGTGCAGTTGAAACTCGCTTGAGTTTCTTTTGATGGCTTTATTTTAACATAGCGGCCAGGGCTTTTCACTGTATTTACTTCGGTGCTAGTTCACTTCTGAAAGAGCTGTAATGTTGGGAGGTTAGCGGTGACCAATAGCTGAAATTTTTAAAGCTTTATGTAACCCCTGCTCAGAGCTCCTATCAACAACATCTATCACCGAGGCTCTCGGCACTGCTAGCACTATCAAAACTGGGCAGTGGCAGCAGCAGACAAGGCTTTTCTGGGGAGGTGGCATCAATGGTATAGATTGCTTGGAAATCTGGTAAAAATGCTAGTTTTTAGGTTTATTTTAAACAGGGCAGGGTATGACTTTGGGATTTTGGAATGTGTAAACACAAAATTAGAGTAAAAATCAAATTATCACCCTTTTTTAAAAATATTTAAATTCTTATCCATGAACGCTTTTATTGACTCCTATGAATTCGTGGTATATAGGTGCTAACTGATTAGTTGAAAGAAGCACCCACCTGAATGCCACTCCTGTGGCAGTCTGAGAAAATAATTTTGGCCACGTTCCTGTTAGCACAACTTCTACAGTAGACTTGCTGGGGCTGGCTGGCGAATGAATTGTGAAGAAGTCTTGCTGTCAGGCTGTCATATGCATGTTCTTCCTCTTCGGAGGTTAAAACTATGTGAGTCTTTATCCATATTTCTACTCCTTAGACTCTTCTGTGGGTTGAAAAATGATCTTTTGCCAAAAGTGTGTAGCTCAGGAAAAGCTCAGACTGGTTTCTTGCATGTGTAGGAATCGCTAAGGATATCACTAAGGAATTTTCTGTTTCTAAAACTCACAAAGATGCATTCTTCAAAGAGAGCAGTTTGAGTCTGCATTGTTTGAATGTGTTTATGCCTCCTTATTCATGTTGAGACCTTGTACCCTTAAAGTATCCCTTTGGCATCTAGTGAGCTTATCCCAGCTTGTTCTTTCCTTTTTATTTATTTATTTATTTATTTTTAAATAGGCTCTTGGTTACATTTTAAACTCTGTGCTTTTTAATTTTTTTTTTTTTTCATATAGTCTCTCCTTCCTTTTGATGTAGCTGCTCACTTGATTTCCCTTTGCAGTGGCCTCTTTCTCTTCCATGTACCAGTCCAGTTGTCAAGGGAAGTTGCACAGGAGCATATCCTGGGCAGGTATATTTATATATCTTTAAGGAAAAAAAAAAAAAAAAAAAAAGTATTGCCATAGAAGAACACCTCTGATTCATAGAAAATGTATCCCTCATGCTTCATTTTCCCCTTCCATGTCTCCTGTCTGTACCCAGTCTCATTACTCTCAACAAATGGGATCTTGACTAGCATGAAGAAGTCCAAGCCAGATCCAACATTTGCAAGTGCAGACAATTAAAAACAACTTTTGTTTTAGCTGGGGTGGATTGTGAGTCATGTGGCACAGTGTTAAATGACCTGTTAAAATGTCCAAGTGGCTTGATTAATTGAATTATTTATTTTCAGTTTCATTTTACAATTGGCTTTGTGTTCTGCTAAATGTAAAAGCTCCCACTCTTGAGAATAGCACAGTATGCTACAGGACAAGCTACCCTGAAATGAAGTCCCCTGCTACTCAGCCCACAGGAATCTGTCAGAATTAGATGCAGAAAAGATAAAAGGAGCTGATATATATATATATAAAAAGTTTGGCATTACAACTGATGCTGGTTAAAAGTTTTTTAAATTAAAAAAAGAAATATATTTCAGGGGAAAACCTGCTAAATTCTAGCTTTTTGGAGGCTCTATAGTAGTGTAAAATCTTTCTCCGCTTCAGTAAAATTGCCTTTGTAATTAAATGAAGTGGAGGTCAAATTGCATACCTTATGAGCACACCACCTGCATTGCTTTGATAATCTGCAATGCTTTGTGATTTTAATTAGACGGTTGAGATGTCTTTCTGCCTTCTTTCCTTCACTGGAAAATTCTCTGTAGAGCAGCAGGGTATTCTTAACTGCTGGGTGCTGTTGACATAGGCCTCTTAAAGCAACACAAAGATGCTGCAGTAAAGTATTTTTCTGTACTTCTCTCTGCTCATTCTCTTCCCACCTAAAGAATGATTAGTGAGTGCTCGCATTATTTAAAAACACCAGCAACCTTGGCAGTAGCGTAAGACCTAGGGAAGCTTGGAAACACTGGATATATGCAGGTGTGTTCTGGCTTGGACAGCTAACCAGATCAGCACGTTGTTTGGGTTTTTTTTGTTTTGGTTTGGTTTTTTTTCGAAAGTATGTGTGTGCAATGCTAACTCTTAATTGCTTCTTTGAAATAACTTTGGTCCCGCAAGCTGAAATCAATCCAGGAAAAGCTGCTTTAGTGATTTTTTTTTTTTAATTTTGCTGATTTTCTTTATTTTTTGTGTGTGCTAATTTTTTTTTTTTTTTTAATTATTTTACTTTGGAAAACAAATCTTGGCCTTTCAGATTGGTCTTCCAGTCCCTTGTGTGCGTAATGGGAAGCCTCCTGTTCTCCAGCCTTTTCCTCAGGACAAAAAAGCAAGGCCAAGAGGAGCCTTTGGTCAGACTCATCCCTGTGGTCAGGGTCACTGCCTGGAGTAGAGACAACGTTAAATGCTGCGATAACCTCCTCCACCGTAGGCAAGGCTTCCGAGGAGCTTTCCTGTCAGTGTGGTTTCATTAACCATTTGTCTGATCAGATGGCACATGCAGGTTTCCCAGTATTGCTGCAGTGCGTGTATTTCTCTTGCTCTCTTGTCCTTTCATATGTGTAGGGCTGAATTGTTTTGCTTCTACTGAGACATACTAGGAAAACTGCCAAACTGCAAGTAAATGGCTCCTCGTAAAATTTCATCTTCTAGGCCACTACAAGGCACTGGAGCATTGCATTTCAATACAAGAAAAACTTACTTTTTTGCACACTTGCATAGAACTGATGTCTTCATTGCCTGGATAATGATGAACTTTTAATGCTAGTCTTGCACTTTCTTACATCTCTGTAGTTCCTGTCTGTCCTGATAACCGAGCATTGATGTACAAGGTCCCATTTCCTCATTCTGTCCCCTGCTTGTTCATCAGTAACAATTGGAAACAACTGCACTTATTTTGACCAAAGCAGATGCAGCCCTTTGCTGTGAGGGTAAGGTGATCAGTTATTCTATGCAAAAGGGGAACCAGGAGCAAGTCTGACATGACAAGAAATCAAAGAACCAGAGCACTCATTCAATATGGCCTTCCATTGAAATCCCGTAGGGAAAAGGCTGGTACTTCAGAGGAGAGGATGGGGGCCTGCCGGTCTGTGCCTCTCTACAGACTTCAGTTCTTCTGCCTTGTGTCTCGATAGAATCAGCGGTGGTGCTGGAGGAAGGGAGCCCGTCGGAAATGGAGCTGAAGGAAACCGAGTCCCCAGCTGGGTCTCCAGAGAGTGAGGACATTGAGACGTCATGCTCCGAACAAGTCCTGAGCGAGGAAAGGTTTGGTAAACCCCAGGAGTCTTATAGCAGGGTAAGAAGGAACGGGTTAACCGGTTCTGTCCTGTGTGACAGCCCTGTCTTTAGACACACGGGAGAATTGTCTGTGCTCAGATGAGTCCCTCTTGGCACCCTCTGCAAGAACTCACTCATGATACCAAAATGCACATGCAGTCACGATTGAGAGTTTGGATGGCTTGTGAGGGACTGGAGGCAGAGCAGCAGCAGTAAATGCCTGTTTTATGCAGGGTCCTCGATCGGCATTGCTTCGTACTTGGCACCTTTCTGCTCACTGGAAGGGTCAGGGGGTGCCTCGATCATTACTGTTGTCAGCTTTTATTTTGCCTATCAGGAAAACTGTTCATCTTTGTTTCTCCCTCTTTAAGTCCTCCTCAACCTCCAGCCAAGAAGAAAAATCTCTGAAGTCGGAAGACCTGGTGGAGGGTGGAATTCCCATCGGGAGAGTCCTGCCGTCGGAGGACGGCCAAACGCTGGAGGAGCTTTCCTTCCAGCCATCCCAGCCGCTCAGCAAGTCGAGTTCTTCCCCCGAGCTACAGACACTGCAGGAGGTCCTCAAAGATGCAAATGGCAGAGAAGTAACGAGGAGGCTGAGCACAGAAGTGAAATCAAAATCCCAGTCTGGGAACCTGGAAGGGGAAGGGCTGGGCGGTTGGCTGGGCAAGGGGGAGGATGCCAGAGTGCCTGGGTCGGGCGGGTTGGATGGCAGCGGTCCTGCCACCTCGCCTCGCTCCCCCTCTGGGCACCGGCCCCGAGGATACACCATCTCTGACTCAGCCCCATCGAGGAGGGGAAAAAGGATCGAGAGAGATGCCTTCAAGAGCAGAACAGCCGCTTCCAATGCTGAGAAAGTACCCGGAATAAACCCAAGGTGGGTGGAGGGGCTTATCTGCAGCTAGAAATGGCGAGCTCAGCATTGCTGCAGCCACGGCTGGATTCGTTCGAAGTGGTCTGCTGGTTTTGTGGGATCTACAAAACAGTATCTGATTAAAAAGAAAGGTTAATTACCTGGTTTTTCAGGAGCTAATACAGACATGTTGAACCCACTACCGCAAAATTAACTTTGTGATTTAGGAAACAAGTCTCTTAAATGGTGAAAGAAATAGATAAATAGTTTCCTCATGTTCTTAATCTGTCCCAGTTTAGGGTCCAAATGCACGTGTGGTTTGAATGCAGGTCACCTAGAGTTAATTCTGCTGTGAACAGGATGATTTACTAGTCTTGCAGTTCAAGAAATATAATGTGCAAAATACAAAGAAGGAGGAAAAGAAGGGGTTATAATAGTTGCTTTTTGAACTTTAGATATAGGTAGTTGCCCCAAATTGCATTATGAGATAATCTTCATCTTACTGAGGGCAGGTAAAATGTGAATGTAAAATCTTTATCTGCCAGCCTAGAAATACTCCCCGTAGCTGTGAGGCAGGAGTGCATTCCTACTCCTCCGCTCTGTGGAAAGATTGCCTTTTGAACGGGGAATTTGTGCGGCTGCTGCTGTTTGATATATAACCATTGGTTTTTATGACAGGGGTCTATTACAAACTGCAGGTAGTTCAGGCACCAAAAGTGTCTCTAGAAGATGAGTAATACTCCGTTAGCATTTTAATTGCTCCTCTTTTTCTTCTGTACATAACATTCTTACATACGACAGCTCAAAACTGACTTAATTGTTACGGTAACAGGACTTTTCTTCCCCCCCCCCCCCCCTTAGCTTTGTGTTTTTACAGTTGTATCACTCACCATTCTTTGGCGATGAAAACAACAAGCCCCTTTTGTTGCCAAATGAGGTAGGCAAGGATTTTTTTTTTTTTTTTAATTCTTGTAGTTACTTTTTCTAATGTCATTACTTTCTTGGAACACAAATGATAGTAATGAATGTCCAGCTCAGATGGTGCGATTTAAAGGCGTTTCCTACCAACAGTGCTACAGATGGGAGATTTTCTGTACCCCAGTCCTGGTGGCTCCCGCTTTATGGGTCTGGGTTGAATTTGAGATATTGGGAGATTTTGCCGGTGCTGTTTCAGAATCCCAGCCAGAAGGCAGGATGATTTGTGGGGTTTTGGTTTTTGCTGGTAGGAGGAGTGCAGGATGAAAACTGAGCACTAGGTGATACTGGCAGAACATCACTAGACAAACCTGTCAGCCCTCCGTGTAATTGGGAGTGGCCAAGGAGCTTTCTGTGGTCATAGGAGAAATTTAGTTATAAAATTCCTGGAGCAGTAGTGCTGGAATGGTGTTCTTGTGAGCTGAGCGCCACAGACCTCCTGCTGATCGTTGCCCCTCTCTTTAGGTTCGGGTGCTCAGGCAGTAGGAAGCCTAGGTGAGATGAGGTGATGCCTTATGCTAAAAGTGTTCTTCAGAGCAAGAGATATGATCATTTTTCATGCCTGAAGCTTAAATGAAGATGCGCTGTACTGTGTCATGGCAAGCGCATCTGTCCCATGCAGTTTGCCAGATTAATCTCGTCTGAAGTATCAAACCGAGAAAGCGTGGTGACAGAAGCCATATCGCGCTACTCTGTACCTCAGACTGGTGATGCGCTGTGCCCTTGCAGAACAGAGTAGGGCAGCATGCACCAAGGAAGACACTAGTGCAGGTCAGGAATCTGTGCTTACGTTGTGCTGTCGTTGTCCTGAAGGGGTTTTAGGGAGGGGAGTGGGGGCGTGGAAATAAGTTTTTAAAGATGTGACCAACATTTTGATTGCAGATGTTTGAAAGATCGGTGCAGCTCCTGGATCAAATTCCTTCTTACGACACACACAAGATTGCAGTGCTCTACGTTGGAGAAGGCCAGGTGAGTTGTGTGCAGATGCATTAGTCCTTTAGTGGTTCCGTCTCAACAGAAGGCCAGGCACCACTACTCCAGCTGTGAGATTTGTCCTGCTCCTGCAGTAGCCTTGCTTTCCCTTAGTTTCTTGCACTAAAAATCAGTGCCTATGTTGAAGCCCTTCTAGGAAGGTAGTAACCTAATCACTCGTGCTGATTGAGTGCTCTTAGCATTCAGTGTGGGACTCCCATGTTCTTATTTCCTAGAGCAACAACGAAATCGCAATTCTGTCAAATGAGCACGGATCCTATCGCTATACAGAGTTCCTGACTGGGTTAGGGAAGCTCATTGAGCTCAAAGACTGTCAGCCGGATAAAATCTACCTTGGTGGCCTGGACGTGTGTGGGGAGGATGGACAGTTTACCTACTGCTGGCACGATGACATTATGCAAGGTAAGGTGGCTCCAAAAGTTGAAAGTGGAAGGATGGTCTCATCTTAAGACTGACCTGCCTTCTACAAACTGTTGCCTTTCCAGGGATGTAGTAAAGATGACCTGGGGCTCTGTTCTCCTTCCATTCTCTCTGGTATCTCTGCAAGCTGTGTGTTAAAGTCTGGGAGAAGTGCACACCTGCCTTATTTAAGAAAAAAAAAAAAAAATCACACCACTTACTTTTAAAATACTCTGCTTTATTAAAGGTTGATGTGGTTTGGTGTAGAGGTTTGTAGAATAAGCTGTTTGTTCTTGAGCTGCTATGAAGGCTGTTAATGAGGGTAGTTAGTGTGTGCATGTCAAAACTGCTAATTGTTTCTCTGAAGAACAGTATTGAGAGCAGGAGGGTTGCTGTTACTGTGGTCGTTGCTAATGGAACTGCAGTGTTACCCAGCTCCCGCAGCGCCAAGCAGTGCAGATATCATCCAGGATCCAACAAGCTGTGATGAACTTCCCAAATTTTTTCATCGGTGTGCATCCCGGTCATCATACTTAGTCCGGTTTGGTGGAGCAGCTGCAGGTTACTCACTGTGGCCCTGGTGCTCTGCAGAGCTCCATTAGGGGAAGTCCTGGTTTAAGCTATTTAACTCTTCCTCCTCAAACCAGATTCTACTCACCATGCTACTGTGGTCATGGAAAAAATACCCAGAAGCACTTCTGCAGTCCCCTGTTCATCTTCTGTGACCAGATAGACAGCTACCCCAGCTTGATGAGAACGCTGCTTCCAGTATACATCAGGCACACGCTGAAGGCCAGGCCCTTAATTCACTTTGCTGAGCCTGGTGCTAGAGAAGACTCCGCAGGGCAGTACCAAAAAACTGGCAAGAGCAGAGCTTTCAGCGGCTGCCTTTTCGCTGGCCACTGCGCTCTGTGCTCCAGGTGCCACTGGAGCAGTCCAGAGGGACTGGATTCAGCTGTCACAAATGGGGACAAACCCATCGAGGGAGCACAGCTTAGATTTTTTTATTATTGCGGTGCTGGTACTACTTTGTCTTCCAGACAAGTGCTGCGTGTTGACCATTGCTGCTTGCAGCACTGCTTTCCCAGGCCAGCCTAAGGATTCTTCTGTTTCCTCTCCAGCCATTTTCCACATTGCTACTCTGATGCCCACGAAGGATTTGGATAAATATCGCTGTGACAAGAAAAGGCACCTTGGGAATGATTTTGTTTCTATCGTTTACAATGATTCTGGAGAAGACTTTAAACTGGGAACAATAAAGGTACAAGATTTTACTTGCGGGTGTGTTACAAAACAGGCACGTGGCTGTTTGTAAAACCGTCATCTGTCGCGTGTTATCTTAGCAAACAGCACTGAGATTGTGAGTGGAGGTTATTTGCCATGGTGGGTTCACATGTGTTAGTTTATGGCATTCACAAGAATCACAATGGCTGCCAGTAAAATGTATACGACTATTTCGTTGTTTTCTCATTAGGGTCAGTTCAATTTTGTGCACGTTATCATCACGCCACTTGACTATGACTGTAACCTGGTGACGCTGCAGTGTCGGAAAGGTAGGAACCCCTCCAGCCTTTGTTCTCAGTCTTTCCTGTACTGGTGGTGCAATAACTGCCTTCACTTTGCAGTGTTTTTGTGTTTCAAAGGTAAAAATTCCCAGGAAAAATCCTCTGAAACCAATTTGCTGCCCAGTTATGTCCTGTTCATGTATATTCCCCAGGATAAGAGGTATTCCCATTGTACCACTCGTACTATCTTCAAGTTTAAGAGAAAGAGGCAGCAGAGTAGAGCAAGTCCCAACAATTGCTTGGGAATACTGGAGGAAGTGTGACGTGGAGGTCCCTGTGCCTTTGGCCTCTGCTGTCCTTCCCAGCACTGCAGGACCCGATGCTCGGAAGCTGGTCGTGGCTCCGTGCGAGTTCAGCAGCGCTGGTGCAGCGATCTGCAGGAGCGTTGCTTTCCTCTTACCAAGGGGGCACTTCTGGGGTGTTTCTCACCCACGCTTTAGTTCGTGTGATAAAGAGCCCGGCAGGCTCTCCGCAAACCTTTACGGAGCAGCCAGGATTTGAGAGCCAGCTGTGTTAAGCTGCAGTGCAAGTTCTCTTACAGCTGGAGCTATAGAGCTTGATGGGACCTTCTGAGATTCTGTGATGCGATTCCGCAGGTTTATATTACTTATCTATTTAGTTACTGGCAACCTTTGGCTTGTTCTTAACTGTCTTACAAGAATTTTTTTTCTTCTTCCTTTAAAACGAAGACATGGAGGGTCTCGTAGACACAAGCGTCGCTAAGATCATCTCTGATAAGAACCTGCCGTTTGTGGCCCGTCAGATGGCCCTGCACGCTAACGTGAGTGCCCCTGAGCTCCCTGAGACCTTCTGTCTCGCAGCTGGCGTCGTGGTCCATCACCAGCTTCCAGGGAAATGAGTAGGGCTTGCTAAAGCAAATAAAGAAGTTTTCTGCTTCAGTTACTGCTGACAACCTTTAAGTCAGAGTTAGCACGTGAACAGTTACAACTTAGAGCTGTATTTCAGTTGCTGTCAAACTGTACTGAAACGTTCTATTCATTTTATTGTCGTGGTTATGTTAACGTGCCTCCTCTCTTTCCCTGCTTCTCCCCACCCTTCCCAAATTAGATGGCTTCCCAGGTTCATCACAGTCGGTCAAACCCTACTGACACCTACCCTTCCAAATGGATTGCAAGGCTACGTCACATCAAGAGGCTAAGGCACCGGGTAAGTAAAGCTCTCTGTTCTTAGTGGTTAGAACTGGGCTCTACCTTAGGGTTTCATTGCAAATACAGCACGTAAAATCAGCTATCAAAACTTGCTGGGTAAGAGGAGGAACGTGTGTATGAAGGCTAGAGTCCGGCTCTTGTGGGAATGACGGGAGCTTCCAAACAGCTTCCCTGGCAGCCTGGGGTTTGGGAACCCTAACATCTGGAGACAGAGCTACACCCACTTGGTACCGTGCTAGGGGTGTCAGGACAAGCTGTCCTGAGTAACCCGTCCTGCCCTGCCCAAACGGAGAGTGAAAGAGGTTCAGAGAGAATGGAGCTCATCTGCTCTCGTTTGACTTTCAGGTACGTGAAGAAACCCCATACCAGACTCCCGGGCTTCCCCTGCAGACGCATCTGTCTGCTCCGACAAAGCCCCCTCCCCAGATCCCCCAGGACCCGCCACCCAGCTACGAGACGGGACAGAGGAAGCGGCTGATCTCCTCGGTGGACGACTTCACAGAGTTCGTGTAGATCCCAGCGGGCCGGCGCGTCCGTTCTGGGACGGACGAGGCAGCGAAAGCGTTTTACCTGCGTGCTGACTCCGTGTGGCTGCATGGACAGAGGAGTAGGGTTTGGCAGGCGCAGCGCGGCTGCGCTGCTTGCATGTGGACTCGGCATCGAGCCGTACCGGGAGGCTTGAAAGTGTGACTGTCGCAGCCCGCCACTGTTGTCTGATGAGGACGCTGCATCCCCAGCAGATGCTCCGAGAGAGGACCAACTCTACGCGTTTTGTTTTTATTTGGTTTGAGCTACTTCAAGGCTTCCATCTCTGATGGGAACTTTCTTGCAGAACCTTTCTTTGGACTCCTTCCACGCCAGCGTCTGGTGGAAGCAGACAAAGTATGATAGTCTGCAGTTCATCACGTAGTTGGGAGGTGCAGGAATTGTGGGAATTTTGATGACGTTATTGGGAATGAAGTATGAAGTACTGAAAATCCAGTCGCTATTTCTAAGCACCCTGGAATCCCAGCTCTTCTCCAGGCCTCGGTGCCTCTCAGCACTTGAACTCTTCAGGCTCTCAGACTTGTTCTGCTGCCAGCTCTGGTAAGAGTTAATCTGGGTTCTCAACTGACTCGCCAAACATGCTGCTTAAATTCCCAAGGATTTGTCTCCATTTTGAGAGATCCGCAGCGAACCCTCCCTCGTTCGGCAGAAATGATTTTGCTACCGGCAGTGACGCAAACCAGGGAGGTGGGTGCCACTCGCCGGAGCAGTGGAACGGCGGAGAGCCGGGACACGTGGTGGAGCCTGACCCCCGGGGCTGACTGCGAGGCTTTAGCCAG
This sequence comes from Pelecanus crispus, assembly GCF_030463565.1. Lineage (NCBI taxonomy): Eukaryota > Metazoa > Chordata > Aves > Pelecaniformes > Pelecanidae > Pelecanus > Pelecanus crispus. Next base: position 1,783,466 of record NC_134653.1, on the reverse strand, counting down.
AGGCCAGACCTGGCTTCTAGGCTCAGCTGCAGAATTTCCACTGGTTGCAGCGACGCTGGGGGTAACTTTTGTCCTTCTCTGCGCACCCGGTAAATCCCTTTTTGAAAGACTGTTGACATGTCTTGGGGCATCATCTCTGAGTGAGTTTTGCCTCTTGCACTAACGCATAGTGACAGTCTCTCCTCCTGGCACCTCGGCTGCTGAAGCAGGTAACAAGCGGTCCTTTCAGCGCACGCCTGTACGGGTGGAACGGGATTACGTAGCCCATCTTGTGGTAAGATGGTCGTCAGACACTACACTACCAAACTGGGAGAAACCATGTAAGCTGGACTATACTGTGAGTACTTTATCCCCTGCTTTATCAGTAAACGGGAAGCGTGGCTTTCTGGTAATGGGTTAACAGCAGCGCTCTTGCAAGGGAGATGAAGGCAAGTGCAATCTGCACACGGAACTGTGAAGTGACAGGCGAGGGGACAAACGTGATGCTACTAGCTTGTGCAGGGCTGTTTGGGAACTCTAAGTGTATGTTGTGTTTTGAGTGTTTATAAGTCGTAAAGGAAATAAAATATTCGTATGGTCAGTGGGTTCTTGGTGGCCTGGGAAAAGTCAAACTGTTTTGTAATCACGTAAATTCCTTCCTCCTTTCCCCTTTCAGTTTTCTGAACCGTATCGCTCGCATTTCAGTAACCACCAGCCACGCCTCCGAGCGCTGGACACGGGGCGATAGCCGGCTGCGTTCCAGTCCCCGTACTGGGGATATTCCCTCTGGTTCAGCTCCAGGTAACCTCTGCAGCGGGCGGCTTTTCTGTCGCCATTTCCCACCGCGGGTGAGCTGGAGCAGCTCGCCTGCCCTCACAGGCGTTTGTGCAGCGGCAGCCTGGGGGCCGAGCGAGCCCCGGTGCCGTACTCGGCCTTGGCCGAGTCTCCTTTCCTTGACGGCGGCCCCTCCACTGACGAGCTCCTGTCGTTAATTGCAGCCCAGAGCTGCCCGAATGGGCTGGCGGATTTAGGGAAGTGTCTTGTATTGTGCAGGAGACCTTAGTGAAAATTCCAGTCACAGACAAAGAGAATGACAGTGGGGTGGGGAGGAATGGCCCTGGACTAGCGCTGCTTTGCCCCCGTGCCTTTGCTGAGCTCTCGCTGGTAGCGGTGAGCGGGCTGGAGCGACCGTAACAAAAGCACCAGAGCCAGGTCGTAGCAGTCATCTTTTATTTGACCTTGTCATTTTTTTAAGAAACATCCCCACAGTTACAAAATACGGTATTTTTTTTTTGTTTGCAGTGAAATGCTGACCAGACAGTAACAGTTGGCATATTGGTCACAATTGTCTGTTTGGGTTTTTTTTTTTTTAAAAAAAAGCACTTATATAAGTCCCTCCCTCTCCCTTTTAAACTAATGGATAAGGGTTTTTTCATTTAAGCAGCTTGATACTGTTACATCTTTGTGAGACTTAAGACAATAAATAAGAAACCATCTCTCGGTGACTACAAACACAGACATATACATTCAGGAGTATTTATTGGCTAGGGCTGCAAGTCAAGTTTATTGCTGTCGAGGGTATAACTCCGTGCTTAGTAACTCTGGCTGCAGCTAAGTGCTGTGTACGCGCTACCTTAGCTGGGAACGGTGAAGGAACCCTGTGAGTGTTGCTATAGTCTGTACAAATAAATGCTGCCATGAGAACTACGATTGCTTGAAAGCTGTCAGGGGTGCCCACCACGCGCGTGGGCCCTTGCGGAGGTGTTTGGCTTGTCGAGAAACAACTGGGGGTTCCAGAGCTGCTCTCCGTACTTCAAGTGAAGGGAAGAAGTAGGGCAGTTGTCTGATCCTGTTTCTGCTCCTCTTCGATTAGAAGAAGCACTTGGTAAGTCACACGCATCAAGTCACACTCACACACACGCAGAGCAAGCCTGGTAAGAAACAGGCGCTTGGGAACGAAAATCCTGACGCGGCACCGGGGGAGCATCCTCGCTCCACCCGCCCGCTCGCCTCCCGTTAGCTTATTAATGGCTGCTCGGAGCAGCCGGGCCCCTGCTCGCCACCGCCTCTTGCCTCTGTCTCCTTCCTGCACGTAACTCCTACTAACAACCTCTTTCACAACTGATCTGTGGTTCTCGAACTGAACTTTCTGGCTCTTGAAAGATGCAAGAGATTCCCAAGACCTCCTTGTTCATTTTCCTCACTCGCCTGGCCCTGGGGGCTGGCTGGAGCTGCGCACGGTGCTCCGCTGCGGCAGGAAAGGGATGCACGGGTGCAGCCAGGTGCGGAGCGCCCGTTAAAAGTGGTTGTTCCAGTGCAGTTGTGCTTTGGCACACGTAAGACCCCAAAGGAGAGTAAGAGGGGGTGGCCCACCCAGCAGCACACGCCAGCGAGTGCTTTCCTACCGTAACCTTCCTTTTTCCACCTCTCTGCTGGCCAAAAAAAATTCCTGCATGCTTACGCAGTGTGTTAGAAGATGAGCAACCTGCTTTTGTCGTTGTGGGGAGTTGCTGTTTATGCAACCAAATATTTCTGCAGCGCCTTTTCTTCTGAGGCACAGCCAAAGAGCCAGAAACCTTGGCTTTAAGGACAGCAGTAGAACAGAGTTCCTGAGTTTCACCCAGGGTCTGTGCTTATCTCACCGAACAGGATTTTGCTTTATAACCACGGCCTTCCCAGCCCCAGGGCGGACACACCAGAGGGGCCACGAGCTTAGCAGCTGGATGCAACCGACCGCAGCCGTGTGCCACACAGCCCAGGCATCCTGGTGCCTCTCCCAGCTGCTCGTTTTACTGCCTTAGCGGGTTTTGGACGTGGCTTGCAGGCACTCGCACCAGCACGCTACCTGTCACCAAAAAAAAAAAAAAAAGTCACGGGCATCTACCACAGTTGAGGCTGGTGGCTGCACTGCTCGGCTAAGTAAAAGGAACCAAAAAACTACAAGGCCAATAGCGTTAAAGCCAGAGATTTAAAACCAGTTTTAGATACCAGGAGAGTTCTGGGGAAGGCAGAGCTGTTTGTAAAAGGAGTAACAACTCCTGCACAGTGCGCAAAGCCTACCGCCACCAGCACCCGCGCCGGCCCTGGGCTCTGGACCTCACTGCTGGTTCTGCCGGCTCCAGGCACCTGCTGCCTCCAGGCTGGAATCCTTCAGCTCCTGCTGCTGAACGCTGGGCACGTCTCTGTCATCGCCTCTTCCACCTGCCTGGTCCTTCCCAATACGAGAGCTTTGCAGTTACCAGTGTTTGTTTTCTCCCCTCTGTGCTCTACTTCCCTCTGTGCAATCAGCTCCTTCACCAACCTCTATGGTGACCAACCACCATCTCACTAAGTGATCTTAAAGCTACAGCACACTTGCTTTCTCCTGCCCACATCCTTCCGCGACCTTTCCTTCCTATCAGCTGAGTTTGTCAAAGGTAAGCGACACCAGTCCCAAAGCCATCACCAAGAGCACACCCGTGTGCGCAGCCTCCTTCAGTCACCCATAAGGGACGTGGGGCGGTGCCTGGAGCCAGGGAAGCAACGTCAACAGCTGGAATGAAATTTTCTCTAAAAGTATAGAATCCTAGAATTGTTTAGGTTAGAAAAGCCCTTTAAGATCATCCAGTCCAACCATTAACCTAACACTGCCAAGTCCACACTAAACCAATCAAGGGCAGACCAGACTAAACGACATCCCCAAGTGCCACCTCTGCCCATTTTTTGAACACTTCCAGGGATGGGGACTCCCCCACCTCTCTGGGCAGCCTGTTCCAATGCTTGACCACCCTTTCCGTAAAGAAATTTTTCCTAATTTCCAACCTAAACCTCCCCTGGCGCAGCTTGAGCCCATTTCCTCTCGTCCTATCACTAACTACATGGGAGAAGAGCCCAGCACCCCCTCCCTGCCCCCTCCTGTCAGGTTGTATCTAACGCAGCGTGGCAGAAGCGCTGGGAGCCGGATGGGGGACGTGGGAGGGGACGCGGTTAGCGCCGGCAGTGTCTAAGCCCCCTCTCTCTGCCCAGGTCGGTCTCCCCTGCCAGCCCCACCAGAGGCAAGACGCAGGCTAACCCGAGGCGCGCCGCCCGCTCTCGCTGCCCAAGGCTTCCCTCCGAGCCTCGCGCGGTTCCAAAGCAAGGGAGCGGGTTTCGGGGCCCGCACCAACCCGCGCGCTGCGGGGCTTGGCCCAGAGCCAGCCCGGCCCAACCTCAGCTGGGAGGAGAGCACACGCACCACACGCACACCGACACCTCATACTTTATATACACGGGACATTCCCAGGAAGAAGCACTTAATACATCCTTTAAATAACTCTGACAATAGTATTCTGTCTCCTATCTACATGTTTCAAACACGTTACCGATGCTATGAAAATATAGCAAACATACAAAAATATATACATTTAAAAAAAAAAAAAAAAACCCACACGAACAAACCAAACAACAAACCAAAACAAACCACCATATAAATTACTTACAATATACATAACGTGAAATGGTGCCGTGAAGCGAACGCAGGCCCTGGGGAGGCTGCGGCTGCTGCTCGGCACCCCGCGCTGCGAGCAGGGGTGCCCCGCAGCGCAGCCCCGGCACGGCGAGCACAGCCCAGCTGTAGCCCAGCGCCCGGCGAGGCCTGGGAGAGCCGGGGCTGGAAGGAGCCCGACAAACACTCCGCTGGGGCTTCACCTGCCGCCCCCAACGCCTTTGTGCTTCTCGAAGGGAAGACGCTGCCAGGAGGGAGCGGCACGGCTGCCGCGGGCCGGGGCGCGCCGGGGGCTGCGTTCGCTTCATCAGCACTTGCTCATTTCAGTTTATGATTTAAACAAACAAAACAAAACAAAAAAAAATACTGCTTTTGTGATATATTATCCCGTTCTTGTTAGCTCGCATGTGTCATTAGCCGAGGAAAGCATTGTTTAAAGTGCTGGGCAGTACATACGAACAAGTAAACAAAAAAAAAAAAAAATACACATACTTATGTCAATACATTCCTTGGATTAGAAAAGCCAAGCAGCCAGCGGCGCCCGCACCCCGTGGGCCGCGGCGTGAGCGCTGGCGGGCAGGGGTGGGTGGGGGAACCGCAGCGAAGCCAGCACCTTGGCAAACCCCACGCTCGGAGACGGCTGGAAGCAGCCCGAGCTCTGCGCACCCCCGGGGCCGAGCTGCCGCTCACTACCCCCTCCGAGCCTGGCCGGGTAGCAGGGCTGGCAGCTCGCTGCAGCTTGCAATGTCGTTCGTTTTAAATATCAGATTTCTTTAAATACAAATAATAGTACCAATTTCTGGAGGATAAAAGTAGCCAATACTGGAAATTAACTGATCTGGGTGTAGATATCATTTATCTATATATATTTATGCTTAAAAAAAAAAGACGGGTTAAATATCTTCTCGAAACCTGTAGCTTTCCTCCACAGTGTGTCTGGTCAACAAAAATCCAAGACTCAGTTCAAACCTTCAAGGCCTGGGGCTCTCCGCTCCCCCTCTCCATCCGGCACAGCCAGCAGGGAAGGGAGGTGAGCTTGGTACCGGTCACCCTGCGCCAGTCCCCAGTAAAGTGTCCTTGTGACAGTCGCCGTTCGCAGGCTGGTTGCAGATGGGGCCATTTAACAAGAGACAACTTTTTAATACTGCCCTACCCTAACGGGGATTTTTCGGCACGCTGACCGTACCCTGCGCAGCCTTCCCCAGCTGTCCCCGAGGGAAAGGCTCAGCCTTCTCCACCCACCCCTTGGCGCTGGGAACCCCCGTGGGGAGGTCGGCCCGTCCGACGGGTACGCTCCGCTCCGTGGAGGATGGCGGCTGTGCCAGCCCCGTTGCAGGCAGCAGCCCCGTTGCAGGCAGCAGCCCCGTTGCAGGCAGCAGCCCCGTTGCAGGCAGCAGCCCCGTGCGCCCCGGCACCGCCATGGGAGCTTTCAGAAGCGGCAGCTCCTGAGGCTCCAGGTCTGCCCGGCAGGCACAGCCCACCCTTCGCAAACCCCTTCCCGGGCGCTCCCTGCCCCCCGCGGGCGCCGCTCCCCGCGATGCTCAGCACGCTGCCTGTTATTTGACAGTGGGGTGGACCCTGTTCTTGGCCCGGAGCGGCCGTTTCTTCTTCACCGCCGGAGCTACAGCGGCATAGGCTTTGTGCGGGGGCAGCACAGAAGCCGCCACGCTGATGCCTCTGCTAGCTCGAAGGAGCCGGCTGGGCACGGAGCCCCTGCTGCCCGGCGGGGCGGCAGGAGAGTGGGGGGACAGCGGGGCGTCCCGCGGGGGCTGCAGGTCCGTGTCGGAGGAGATCTCGGGTGAGGGCCCCTGCTCCGTGCTGCCTGCACAGTACCTGCTCAGGACATCCTCCGACATCTGCGTGGACCTCCTCCTGGAGCGGCGGCTCTGAGAGCCCTCCAGCTGGTGCTCAATGCGGTACACGTCCTCCGTCACCTGGTTGACCCGGTCAAATTGGGCAAGCAGCATCTCGAAGAGGGAAAGGAGGCGCTGGATCTCAGCGTCCACTTCCAGGCTGTCCCGGGTGCTCAGCACGAGGCTCAGCCCGTCCAGCTGGCTGGAGGAGGTGGAGGCCCTGGAGCTGTCGGAGGCAGCGCTGGGAGTGGGGCCCCGGAAGGACTTGGAGTCACTGGAGTCTCGGGATGGCAGCGGCTCCATCCCTTCGAACCTCACCTTGTGCCGGAACTGGAAGAGAAGAGGGGAGCAGGGGGCAGAGCTATTTCAGGAGCTGGCGAGGGGAAGGCTGCGCTATGGCCCTGTGTCCCGCTCCAAACAGCCCCAGGGCTGCTCCCAGCCGTTCCTGGTGGCCAGGCCGCGGCACGGACCTGGGGACAGATCCCAGATAAAAACACGTGGAACCGTGGGACTGCGAACTGGCAGCAGATGCCCTGACAAGGCCCCGTCACTAACCCAGCTCCTGGGCCTCCAGGAATGGCCACTGCTCCAGCCCTCACCTGCCAGAGGAACCCAACCGTTGGGTTAATGGTTGGAGTGGATGATCTTAAAGGTCTTTTCCAACCTAAATGATTCTGATTCTAACTGTTGAACAGCAGCGGGAAGTAGCCAAAGGCAAAGGAAGGCTAAGGGTGGTGGACGCTGATTCTCTGCAAATGTCTGCAGCCCACTGCCTGCTGCCGGGCCCCGTCTCCACGGCGTCTCCAGGCTGCACTCACCTCCTTGGCTTTGCTGAAGCCCATCCACATTTTCAGCCTGCGCACAAAGAGCTCCACCATCTCGTAGTCCTGGGGCTCGAAGGCGGGGCGGTACAGCTCAAAGTGCATTTCCCGGTAGCTGTAGATAAGCACCACGGTGAACAGCCTCAGCACGATCCACACCTCCAGGATGATGTAGCTGGTGCAGAACAGGTAGTAGAGGCCCGAGGACTCGGGCAGGCAGGGGCGGAGGCTCGCGCTGCCCCGCAGCATGGCGAAGAGCAGCAGGAGGCTGCTGCCGACGCTGCGGAAGGACTCCGAGGAGGAGGAGAAGAGCTGCAAAGGGGACAGTGGAGGCGTAATGAGAAGGGATCAGTGGCAAAACATCCCCTTGACCCCTGATACTCACTACCCCATCTTCAAAAGCATGAGCCCTGCGAAGCAGCCCATGAATTGGCCGTGACAGGGACAGGACTGCAGCGGACAAGAGCACCCTGCGCAGGCTGGGCACCGGAGCACCCAGGGAGCCTGCTGGGCTTTGCTCACAGCTGCGGCGTGGCGAGGGACGAGGGACAACGCGACCCCGGGCAGCCCTTGCTGACAGCCAGCCACTCTGCGAGGTGAGACGGGGACGGCAGGTAGTTACCAGGAAGCCGAGCTGAGCGTAGGCCAGGATGAGGACGGCAAACGCCAGCCCCGCAGAGGTCAGCTCCTTCGCGGACTTCTGAAAGGTTTTCCCAAACATGGACCACTGCCTGACAAAACGCAGCTGCTGGGCAGCCTAGGACCGAGAGAGAGGACGGTGTTACAACATGGGCCCATCGCAGAGGCTGCGGCGAGATCCTTCCAGCCCAGGGAAGGGTCTCTCAAACATCTCTACAAGTCTGATAAATGCGAATTCTGGCAGCGGACATCCTAGTTAAGGGGCTCCTTGCACACAAAATCCTCCCATCAGCCACACTGGGCTGAACTCCCCAAGGGAACCGAGGGCCCAGAGGCTTTAGAGACCCGAAGTGCTACAGCAGAGACGCACAGGGCATCGCTGCCCACCGCCTCTGCCCTGCAGCGGAGTCTGGATGTGGCAGCAGCCCCGTCACATTTGAGCAGGACCACAGTCTCGCGTTTGTTTTTACTTCAGGGCCCTTTGCTACCCCTGCCGTGGGACTGTGCATGCATGACGAGCTGCACAGGGGGACAAAAGCACACGTCCCCGCCCACGTGCTGCTCCCACCCAACCCTCTCCGTACCTGCACGGTCAGGAGGAAGAGGAGGGATGCAGCCAAGGTGCTGAAGACTGTGTTGAGAAAGGCCACCTGGTAGAAGTTGGTGAAACCTTTGCGGTTGTTGAGGTACTTGAGCCACTGCTGGTCAGCAAGGGTGGCTTGGCTGAGGTGCACCACCACGGTGCAAGTGGTGAGGAGGATGAAGACCCACTGGCCGTAGTTGCCCCACAGGGTGAAGTAGGCCCTGCCCTCCTTCTTGATGGAGAGCGACTCGGACACCACGAAGTAGACCACAAACATCATGAGGAAGACCTGGGGGAGGAGTGGAGAGGTTACCAGGGAAGGAGAGGGCAACGCTCGACTGCTGTGCTGCACCGGGGGACCCTGCAGCACCCTGGGACGGCAGAAGCCCCACGCGCTAGGCTGAGTTCTGCCAGCCTACAGCTGGAGCGCGTCCCCGCGTTCTCCCTGGCTCGCTCAGTGCCCCGCTCCCGCCTGCCCTAGCACTGAAGCTCCCCAAACCACGTCCAATGCACTTGCGGCTGGGTGGCAGTGCCCAGGGGAAGAGAGCTCCGCTGACACCAAACCCTAGCCCAAGCAGGGTCTCTGGGGACGTGGCTTAGCTGGCTGATGTCCCCGCTGAGGACAGAAGAAAAGCCTCAAGTTTCCACAGCGACAGGCATGAGTTCAAGGAAGCAAAAAGGCTGAGACAAGACCAACAAATGCTGCCAGACTGGAGGAATCCCCTTCCCCTCAGTGGTGCCAGGGGTGTTTTCTGTGTGCTATCCAGGCCTAGAAACAGAGTGGTGACAGGCATGGGGACAAGTGGCCTCAGGCAGCAGAGCTTTAGTCCACAGCGACCAACGCTGCCCTTCTAGGAGCCCGGGCAATGGGTCCCCAGAGCCCTCAGTGCAGTGACCAAGAGGGAAGAGGACCGTGGAGGGGAAGTAACACACTGACCATCATGAGAAGCTGCAGCGTGACACCCCCGCTGAGCCGCAGCAGCGGGAAGGGGCTGATGGTGACAGCGGCGATGGCCTGGCCGGCCCCCAGGAACTCCAGCTGGAGGGTGATGGCAGCGTGCAGGTCCACGCTGGGGTTATACTGCATGAGCTCCACAAAGACTGCCCGGCTCCTGTGAGGGGAGAAGAGCAGCTCAGGGCACTGGGACATCACCAACTCTGGGCTTTGGTGCCACCATTTTGTAGGATCATAGATCCTCTACCCCTGTGACACTCCAGCAGCACCCCTTAAAGACCTGGGTGACAGTAGAAGATTTCCTTCACCCCTGCCACACTTACATGTTGTCGATCCAAGTGTGCTCCTGAAGGAAATTCAGCTGAGCCCTGCTTTCCTCTAGTGAAGCCCCCAGCTCCTGGATGTAACCGCTGCTATCGTAGAAAGAGATGTAACCCCAGTACCAGACCCTGCAGAGGAAGAGGAGCCACAGGGTGAGAGCTGAAGGACAGAGCAGCCGCTGGTATGCTCTCCTATGCGGCGGGCCAGGAGCAAGTGTGCAAATGCAGGCCCTGACCCCTACACTGCATAGCCAAGGAAAACAGCTGCCTCCTTATTTATTTCACAAAACAAATTACAGAAGTGCATTGATCCATCTCAGTGTTCCCAACCTCAGAACAGCCCCAAGCCCTGTGGTGCCCCAGACTTCAATGAATCACAGAATTGTTTAGGTTGGAAAAAGCCTTTAAGATCATCGAGTCCAACCGTTAACCTAGCACTAAGTAATGAAGGAGCATCCAGGAACAAACTAGAGCAGAACCGAACATCAATTTAATGTCCAGTCTGCCGGTAAAGGCCAATCTCCCATAAGCCACTGTAAAATAAAGCTAGTGCTGCTCTGCGGTCTCTGTGGGCGGCCGGGTTACCTTGTTCTGCAGCTTGACTCTGCCTTTGAAGCTGGGGAGTTGAACCCTCTGCCCTGAGAACAGCACTACGCTGCCGTTCAGACAGCTCGAGGTGACAGGCACATCTCCAGGGAAGTCGAGGGAGCAACAGCTACATGCCTCCCACCATTCACGCTGCCAGCGTGGACATGCTCAGGGAAGGCCTTCGGCATTTCTGTGTTCATTTGCGCTTTGCCGGGCTCAGGGGCTGCAGTTGGCCTCGCTGAGGCGAGGGCTGGGAACCCCCCTGGGCACCGAATCAACTGTAAAGATGCAGCATCTGCGGCAGATGGAGCAGGGGTGTAGGTGCAGGCTGGGCAGCTCCTTACCCCGTCAGGTCGGGTGGCGAGTAGGACCACGCAGCCGTCACGTTCACGGCCGCCCTTTCCCAGCCAGCTGCGTAGTCAGCAGTAGAAAAGCTGTGCGAGTCGGTGCAGTTTGTGCTGGCAGCCATGCCCACGCTGTGGAGGACGTCCTGGGCACTGCGCTGGCACTCGGCTGGAATGAGACCAACGCTGTCACCCCGTGGGGAGCCCAACGCAGCCAAACAGCGCTGGGGCACGCAGCCAAGCTTTCACACTTAGCATCGCCCTTCTTCCCAAGCCCCCTCCACCTCCACGTCCTCAGTCACACCCCCAGAAATCCTCAGCCTCCCTCTTTAGTGTAAATCCCCATGATCGATTGCCCCAGTTCATCTGCAGGAGCAGAACCAGAGGCACGCCAATATACACGCTGCAAGGAAAAACCTGCCTCCGTAACCTCTGCCTTGCTTCATTCAGCCCCAGCTGCACCCAGACCTGGCCATTTCACCCCTCCGGGAACGTCACCACCCACCCCGTGACAGCAGAGCCACGCGCCCATGCCCACTGACCTTCCTGCAGCCTGAGCTGGCGCAGCCGGGCCGTCCCCAGCGTGGTGCTGGAGCTCTCCTGACCCGTCCGGTTGTTGTAGAGGTAAGGGAGGAAGACCTGCGACATCCAGACCCAGAACTGATCTGACCTGCAACGGGGAAAAGGCGTGAGAGGCAGAGCTCCTGGGGCAGCTCTGCTGGGGCAATCTCTGCGTGTCTCACCCACGACCATCTGCGTTTCATCTGGAGCGGGGGACTGAGTTTTGGAGAGCTAACCTGGGCTGCTCCCCGCCCTGGCTAGCGGGCAGAGGCAGCATTTCCACCCATTCCAAGAGCTGGGCTGGGCTTGGGTCAGGAAAATGGTTATTTGACATGCAAGACCAAAAGGTGATTGAATCCGCTTGACACCTGGATGAGGATCAGACCAGCGGGTCTGTGGCAGCACGGTGGAAAAGAGATGATATTTAGGACCAGATTCTGCTCTGCTCTCCCCCTTTACACCACTTTCACCCCAGAAACTCCACCGAGTTCACTGGAATCGTTCCTGATTCATATTGTGGTGGATCTGTGACTTTGTGTGGCATGGACAAGCCACGTCTATTTGCACAGAAGAATCAAGGGGTCTTGATTAAGACTTAATCCCAGACAGCCGTTCCGATGTCAGCCTGGGGTCCCGGAGTTTGCAGCGATGTGGAAACTCAGCTGGGAAAATTTAATCTAGTTAAACCATATGCACAGAGCAAGGAAGGGAAGGACGCTGTATTTATACGAGATGTTATTTTTGGTTCTCATGACCCTGTTTATGGCTAAACCTTACAGTCGTAAACTTGGAGACAGAGCAAACTTGTGTCCTTTTGACCAGATACAGAAAGATAAACATTTGTAATTCACAGAGTCCCTTCCCATTGAGGAAATAATTAAGATTCAAAAAAATTAAAGCTCTCGACCCCCACAGTTCCCTCTGTTCTCCAGGGGAGAAGCAGAACCACAGGGACAAAAAGGGACCTGCTCAGTGCCACGCCGTGCTCATGTGCCAGTGCCCAGCTCCGCAGAGGCACCAGCGCTCCCCGTAGAGTCGGGAACCTCCGATGGGAGCGACTGCGTAGCACGAGCCCAACAGCCAGCCCCAGCCTGCTCCCCGACTCCTCACTGCAGCCCCGCGCAGCTTCTCTGATACAGAGCAACATCTTGCTCCTCCCCATCCCCAGGGACTTCGCAGTTACCTCTTGATGTGGAGGAATTCGTTGCTGCCCAACTGCTGCTTGATGGAGCTCTGCAAAAGGAAGGCCCTGCTGTTGCGGGAGGCATCTCCGTAGTTGGTGAGCAGGATCACCAGCAAGAACATCATGTAGATGAGGAAATTCTGGCAAGCAGAGAGTAGAGAGGGATTGCACCCAAGCACGGGAGGGGGTTGGTTCCCAATCCTGCAGCAAATCAGTGCTTTCCACTGATTGCTGACTGCTATGCAGCAGGATCAGGACCCAGAGCATGCTGCTCTTTCTTCTTCCATATGGGAAGCAGCTTAAAATGAAAGCCAGACCACAGGCTCATAACAATATTCTTTGTTCAAAACGGCCAGCCTGGCACCACATGTTTCAGTTGATACGCGTTGCACAACCTCCCCATACGAGCTCCTATATGCTGGCAGCTCGGCTTATACGACAGTTATGGGGGTTTCCATCCTTTAAAGGGAAAATCACTCAGTTAAAAATAACTTGACTCTGTTAGAGCAGCTGTGTATTCCCAGCACAAGTGTGGAGGATTAGTACTGAATGAGCTACAAAGAAATCGAAACTTCTGCTCCTAGATGGGAAGTCATGTGTTTCACAAGACTCATCTAATGAATTTTCTTGTGCAACTTGAAACTCAGCACTGCAAACCTTGCCCTAACCTCAAACACCTGAGTTATGGAGTCAAACACGCCAGCCGCTCCAAATCAACCCCCTTACGGTTCTGCTTTTCAGCCACCTCAGAGCTTCATAGAGAAGGTGAACGTCACTGCCAGCCTTTTACAGAGGGGGGAAAACTGAAGCAGAAACTGGAGGCGTGCACCTACTAGCTCAGGGGATCACAGCTGGATTCAGAGGACCCCCACAAGGATGTATCTCAGCTCCCAGAGCCAGCACTCTGCCCTAGGCACCACAGGCATCGGGAGATGTCTTACCTTCAGCATCCTGTGGAGCAGTTTGACCTTCCTGGCCTCCTCCTTGGCCTGGAAAAGGGCAAAGCCCTGCGGAGGTCGGACTTTGCTGATCTTCTCAGAAACATGCTCAACAAACGGATGCTCTACCAAGGTATCATCTTCCTCTGGGTGCAAGCGCTTGGCAACCAGTGAGAAATAGAGGGCTTCCAGCAGAACCTGCGGAGACAGCAGTGTCGTGAGCCTGCGGAGAGAGCTGCGCCACCAGCACCGCCATGGGCAGCAGCTCCCGTGGGCCTTTCGGCACAGACAGCGAGCACGGCACAGCTGCTGAGCGCTGCCTTGGAGCAGCTGGGCGACCTCTCAAACAAACTGCCACCAGCCCTGCCTCTCCTACTGCTGCTGGTGCGCACATCCTTCCCCCCCGCAGGGATACGAACATGGGAGGGAGTATTCAATCCAGGAGGTGTCCAGTATGACTTGATTAGTATCTGGACAAGATGTTAATTACAGCTAATACATACACATGTAGAGATATGTGCTTGCGTGCTCATGTTATCCTTACCTTCAGGGGCTCCCAGACCAAGAAGGATGCCAGAAAGCTGAATATCCCTGAGATGAGCCACATGAGGGCAACACTGGAGGAAAAGCCCACCCCGATCCACACAGAGACCCCCGTGGAGGTGGCGAAGAGGAGGAGACTGATACCATGAGCCAGATAGGAGCACCAGGGCGGCAGCAAGCGCTTCCTGAATGTTTGGTCTGCAACTGGAAGGAGGGAGGAAAAACCAAGTATAAATATTACTGCAAAAGGGTCCCAATGGGCACAGGAAGGGCTGAGCACACCACTTATCCCAGCAGAGAACTTGCCACCACTGCTGGGTGAGTTTGGAGGGACTATCCCAGACATCTCCCGCTAAGCAGCAACACGGACAGCACATTAAAACGCAGCCAGCCTGAGAAGAGCAGCCTCCCATCTGCACACAACAGGGTGGGCAGGAGGAGGAGAGGGGACCCTGATTTGGGTAGTGGGATGGGTTCCCGACCACCTCTCAGAGCCCTTGGCCATTGGGCATGCCCAGTGGGGCTGGAGGTGCTGCTGTCAAACCCACGAAAAGCCACGCAGATTTGTTGCTCTGGCTGCCTTCAGACTGCCAAGCCACCCCGCCCCAGGGCTCGCTCGGCGCAGCTTCTTTCATCCACCCATCCAAATCAATGGCTGCATAAAGATACTGCAACCATTCATCAACCAAGACAAAATGATGGATTTTTAACGGACCCAAGAGGATCGCTGCTGTGTCCAATTTTCCATGCCGCAGCCTGCCCCAGGGAGGCTGTGCCTCGGGAAGCCAAGAGCTCACGCTAAGAGAACTGATGCTGAGCTTCTCCGCAGGGCACCCGGGCTCTTATCACCCCCCAGACCTTGCGGGGCCTGACAGCTTGCTCCCTGCCGTGCGCAGGCCCAGCTGGCCGGCTGTCGTGTTGCATGACCCAGTAGGGAGCGTCCCTTCTCTTCTTTGTTTGTTGATTTGGACTTTCCTTGCCATTTGACTCCCTTTCCCCTCTGGTTATGCACAGAGACTCTCACTCTGTCATGCTGGATGGATGAAGGGACTGATGGCTGCAGAGGGTGCGGAGAGCAGAGTAACTGGGGAAGCAGTGAACAGAGCTTCCCTAGGGTGCATGGTAGGGACTGTCACAGCACAAGTGGGAGCCTGAATCGTAAGCCCTGGGCTGCAAGAGAAGCTGGTGGGAAATAGCAAATATATCCCAAGCAGGGGAGCAGCCTTTCCTAAGGCTCCTTTTCTGGTTACCCACCTGTGGCTCCCAAGCGCTGCTGTGTGCGACGGCCCCTCTTCCCGCACATCCCCACCCTCCCTGCCCCGATGCTGGCACAGCCCCGCAGCCCTGGTACCTGTCCACGTCGACTTGGCTGATCTGCTCACTTCTCTGGGAGGAGCTGCCATGCTCTGGCCTTTGTCGTTCAGCTTCTGCATCACGACAGTCTCCACCTTCTCCCCGAACACGCTGGACCTGCCAAGGCAAAGGGGTGGTCCTGGTGAGCCACGCTACCGCTGGCCCTGCGGGAAGCAGGCTGGCACCAAGATGGGCTGAACTCCAGCGCTAACAGCAGTGCAGCAGCCCCAGAGCAGTTAGAAGCACTTCCTTCTCGAGCAGCGGGCCCAGGCTGCCGAGGCACGCAAGCACTCCGCTCGGCGTCTCGTGGAGGAAGGCTGAAAGTCTTTCCCCTCCCTTGATCTGCCACTTCGCACTGGCTACCCAGCGGCGAGCTGCCAGCCCGGCTGGGTGGTGGTCACGGTCCCAAAGCAGGGTGCTCTGGGCACGGTAACACAACAGAGATTCAAACCCCCCTCTCCCTCCCATCAGTGCCACGAAGCGAGCCCGCGTCCCAGCACTTTGTCAGCAGTCCACAAAGCTCTGGAGACACATCTTCAGCTGGGGCTTTAAGGGGATATTCCAGGTGGCTCCTGGAAGGACAACAGTGCCCTCCTGGAGCTCTGGCTGTGGGGGCTGCAGGAATCACGGCCAGCACAAACACAGTGACTTGCGACAAGGCTGACCCAGGCATTTGCAGCACCACAAAGGCCAGCTTGGCTCAGGTCACTGCAGCTGGGTGCCACCAGCCGCTGCGGAGCTGGGTGGGAGGGCGAGGGACAGGAGGCACTGGCTCAGCTGCCTTGCGTGGGGGACTCTGCTCCCTGGGTACTTACAGGCCTGAGATCAGATCTGTTTCAGCCCTCATGTACGGCCCTAGGTCCTGGGAGTGGGAGATGCCGCTAGCTCCATCTGCCAGGATCTGCCGGATCAGATCCTCATCTGGGGAAAGACAGAGCGCAAACAGCATTGGCAGCAGCACAGCACACAGTGCCGCACCGGCGTGGCTCTGCACCACTCCGGCTCAGCCACATTTGTGGAGCTGGGCAGGAGGAGGGCCTGGGTGAGGTTCTTCTCTGTGGGACAGCCCTCCTCCCTGTCTTCTAGCTCCTAGGAGGCCAAGTTCTTCTCCTTCTCCAGCCATTTACAGAGTTCAGAGACACACTGTGGCCTTGCAACCAGTGAAGCTGGTTGCTTGCAACATTCAGATCCCATGGGAACACATCTCTCCAGTCTGCTGGCAGTACAGTGACCACTCACTTCAGATTGATCCACATCAGGATTTCTGCTTTCCCAGACTGAAATCCCCATTAAGAAAATACGACCCTCTTCCTCTGCCCTTCAAATTGAAGCCAGTGGTGATGGCAGCAGGCTCTGCAATTCTGCCTTCTCCAGAGCTGAGCCAGGACTCCTAGGGACCAGACTGCTTCTCCTGCATTTCCCTGGGGCATTCAAACCCTGGCACAGAGCAACGCTACTCACGCACCCACCTGAGGCAGAGAAATATCGAGGCTGTCCCTGGTGAACGCCAAGCGACAAGCTGTCCTCCTCAGTGGCCAGTGGGGCCTCGAGTCCAAGGTGGCGGCTGGCCCGGCCTCTCTTCAGCTTCTGGATGGTGTTGCCCATGATGGAGGGGTCGCTGAGGAGGTCCGGCCAGCTGAGCAGGGCCTCGCTGGAGGGCCACCGCACGAGGCTGCGGAAAAACAGAGGAATGGGTGCAATCAGGAAGGTGTGGGGAATGGGAAGCATGAGAAAAGCAGCTGTGCTAGTGTGTAGAACTGTCCAGAAGGGGAACAGCTGTGGGAGCACAAACCCCAGTCTATCAAAGCAGAAAAACTGCACTAAACTCCTTCTTGCTCTGTCTGCAGAAATCTACTTACCTTTTGGAGTCCTCCAAGAACAGATCTGTTTTGGTTTGCTCAGAGAAGGCCTGTGGAGGAAGCAGAGACATTTCAGGCACAAGACATTGGTTTGTGCCTGGTTAAAACAGCAAGTTGTTAACATCAGGGGTCACTGGAAACCTGGAGCCTGAGCTGCTATTAGCCCTGGGTCCACACCTCCAGGAGCCTGCTCTCCTCCAGGAGATAATGCCCAGATCCATGCTCGCAGACACAGAGCAGCAGCTGGAGACAGCTTGTGCTCAGTACCCGGGACTGGCCTTAGGCAGAGATGCAGGTGAGAGATGAAGGGCTGTGGCTCTCCCCCACCGCCGGTATTTGCCAGAGGCACTTGAGGGCGTCAGTTCTTGCACAGAGAGCTGTGGGTGGACACTGTGTCCATGCAGGGGAACACGCAGACCCATGCAGCCTGTCCAACTTTTGGGTGTGAAGCAGCTTACCTCTGCCCGGAGCCCAGGGAAGGCAGGAAAGGAGCTGTCGAGGATTGAGGAGTCCAGGTAGTTGTCGATCTCCAAGGACTGCTGGTCTGAGTGAGTCAGGGTGTGGTTGATGGAGACCTGCAGGAGACAGGAAGGCTTGAGCAGAAAAGGGAGGGATGGAGGTGAGAATGTCACGGTGGCTCAGAGCCCTGCTGCTCTGTGGTTCCCATCAGCTCACTGCTGTGCTGAGGAGCTCCACGCTTGTGCAGGCAGGGCTGGGGGATCACACGCATGTCCTCCACTGCCTCCCAGGCACTTTGGGCACTTGCACCCACATGTACCACAGCCCAGGGCCATCTAGGGTCCCAGGTACAAATTCCCAGGAAGCTACATGAGCTTGCAGCCTCCTGCAAAGCAGGGAGTGCTTACAGGAACTAGAAATATCAGACACATTTGCTGCTCATCAGTCACTGAGCAGCTGGCTGAAGTACTTAATGGGGCTGCTAATTGTGTCTAACTAGTCATTAAATCCCCAGCTAATCCTTTCACAGCTGCCTACCCACAGCTCTGCGCAGACAGCTGAATTTGTACCCAGGGTAGGCATTTCATTAGCAATGCTCCATTGAGCATCTCTCAAGGTCCTGCCAATGCAGCAAAGGGTCATACCTTTGAACGGCATTTGGGTACCTATCACCTACCGAAATCAAGAGGGAGGAAGTGCCTAAACAGCTTTTAAAATCTGCTCTTTTGGTCTCTGTCTGGGCATTGTCAGAATCCAGGCAGTGATGTGTCCCTCTAAGGTCTGGGGCTGCTCCCAGCTCAAGAGGGAGGCAGGGACTTGCTAAGGGCAAGAGTCTGGCCATGGTGCAGGGCAGCACAGAGGCACAACTGGGAGAAGTGCAGAGACCAGCTGGAGAAGTGATGTACCACAAAGGGCAGAATCTAGCCTCAGATGAGCAAACCTGGGGGCATCACACCCATCGGGGCAGTCTGCAACTGCTTCTCCTCATTACCTTGCCACGAGCCATCCGGAAGAGAAATAAAATGACCAGGTAGAGAGGGTAGACCACCACGCTGGACACCAGACCAACAGCCACTGTGTCCACATTAACAGGGATCAGGTTGGAAACGGCCCCATTGCTGGAGGGAATCGAGAGATCAGAGACCGATGTTAGCAGGAGCACTCAGGGTTGCCAGCTAAGCAAGGAGTAAGACAAAATGGCACAATCTGGCATTTCAGATGTGCAGAGAAAGTAAACGAGCATGGACTGTGCTAACAGACGACACAGCAAAACCAGGTAAGGGGGAAAGCTGATCAGGTTGTCCTTGGTCATCCACCACCCATGTCCTGGTCCCAGATTCTTTGGAATGGGAAGGGCAGGCTCAAGGCCACAAGCAAGGCACCTATTCCCAGCAGGCGTAAGGTCTGTCCTGGTGTATGTAAGGGAAGCGCAGGAGGGGCCCTGAGGAGGCAAGGGACTGGCCAGAGCACCGAGGGATGCAGCGCACCTGAGGTGTACGTTCCCCACCACGCCGTACCACACAGCATTGGCGCAGAGGAAGAGGAAGATGAGGAGGGAGCAGCAAGTGGCTCTCTGGACACGGGTGAAGCGGCTGCGAGGCGGGCGGTCCCACATGGACAGCCAGACGTGCTTCTCAAAGAAACCTCGCTGCAACTCTGCTATGAAGATCCGGGAGAAGCTCCTCAGCTCTGTCTCACCTGAGCACAAGAAGAGAGAGACCCTGAGGGCCAGGTGCAGCGCAGGGGGGACCTGGCTGGGCCTGCCATGGTCCCTTGCAGACTGATACTCAAGGAAGCATCCACACTGCATCTATATGGTCCCTCCTGCACAGCTGGGTCCTTGCCATGCCTTGTCCTCTAGCACAAAGGACGCAGCAGAGCGCTTGGCTGTGCAAGGCATCAATGCAGTGAGGAAGAGCCAGTGTGCAGGCTCTGTGGTCTCTCTGCAGTCTCCTGCCGCGGGCCCTTCCTCAACACAATGAGAACTGCCGTGCTGCTCAGCCATCCCAGCCCCACGCCCCAGGAGCCGAGCACTCACTGGCAGCATAAACCTCCTTCTCCACCATGCCATCGTTCTCTTCGCTCTCCACCGAAAGCCAGTCATTCACCAGGAAGAAGTAGCTCTTGCTGCTCTGCAGGTCCCGGACTATGACGTGCTGCAGGTACCAAGAGGGGCTGAGTCCTAAAAGTTAAAGAGATAAAGAAGTGTGTTTCACGGCAGGCATTCCCTGCGTGGACCTGCAAAGCCAAGAGGGCAACACAGGAGCCCCTCAGCGGGACAGCAGCAGTTACCCTGTGACACTGCCTTAGTCAGTGGGAATTGCACAGTCCCCAGGAGAAACGCTGGGCATAGCCAGGTCACCTCCTAGGCTGCATGGACACTGTCACAGCACATCGCATCGTATGTGTACGGGATTACAGCTGACCAGCCTGCAGACTTCCCCATGATGGAGACTCCACGCCCGCCCCAGCAATCTTCCCCCAAGCCAGTGAGTCACCATGGTCTCCCATCGGGGTTACTCCAGACTGGAGGCCCAGGTACCTCTCTCCTGGCCCAGGTACCAGGCGGAGCAGATCCTGGTTCTGACCTGGGCTGTGTGATGGCTGCCTCAGGCCCACACACCCGCTCACGTCTCACCTTTATTGTCGTGCCAAATGCGGATGCGCCAGATGCTCCCCAGACTCCGCTCCGTTGCGATCTGAAACACGTCGAGGCTGTTGCGGTGGAAGGCGTTTTCTCCGTCCAGATGTCTGTGACCGCTTTTATTGTCTATACCGTACAGGGCGATCCCCACGTGGGCCGTGGTACCTGGCAGAGTTAACAGGGCTCAGTTAGGGAAGTCCACCCAAGGTGGAGCTGTTCCCCAGCCCTGCCTTCCTGCCAGTGACCTGGTACCAGATGCAATGGCCCTTCAGAGGGGCCACCTGGAGACTCGGGAGGAAGGAATGTGCTCAGCAGCCATCCCACACCCAGGGATAGTGTTACACACAGCCTGGAGGGCAGCCGCTCTTATTGGCCTGGTGCAGGGACCTTGGCATGCTCATGGTTTTTCTCTTTGGAGGGGACTGAATCTGACATTCCTTGCTTTGCTAACACCCTAATGGGAGGAGATGTTTAGTCTGGATGTTTTTTCCACCAAGCAGTTGAAAGACTTGTTTTCTTTGACTTCTCTCCGGTACCAGTTGCCAGATGCTCCTTGGTCCACCTGCTCAACCTGGATGGTCCTTGGGGTGGCTTCAGGAGAAAGCTGCTGCCAGTGAAACCAGTGGTTACACTAAGATCAATGGGAGCATGTTTCTGGCAGTGACATGATGGCACCCTACCTCCGTCCTTGCTTAGAGCTTCCACAGCCCAACTGCCCAGATTTCCAAGTTCAGGATGATGTTTCTGGCAGCTCTAGCTACAAACCCAGCCCTGGATCAGAAAGCCAAGCTTTCTGCCTTCATGCTGCTGGGAAAGATTCAGATGGCAGAACAAATGGATGGATGATGGATGCTGGAAGACAGCAAAACAGTCCATCTAAAGGGCCCACAAGGCCTGGATGCTTCTGCGGGAGAGGGTCAGAAGTGAGGAACAATCGCTGCCTCTTGGCTGTTCCTGCAACCACAGCCCAGTCAGGGGAAGCAGAGTGGGGGTATTTCTACACTGGGTGGTTCCTTCCAGCAGCAGTTGCTTGTCCCACCCCAACAGCAAGCGGTGGAGCAGCATGCTCTTCTCCAGAGCTCTTGACCCACCCCATCATCGCACAGTAAAAACTGTGAATGCTGCGGGAAGCCCTGAACTCTCTGCTCAGTGCTGCTCCCTGCTCCAAACACCAGCTCAGCTCTGGACCCTGCAGGGGAACATTTGGTGCATGATGTGCTGAGGTGAGACCTTAGGGGAACTACACAGATGTCACCCTAGGAATCAAGCGCAGGAGTAGACTATGGACTAACCTGATCCTCTGCCCCAGCCAGTTTTCACCAGAATCTCGTATTTGTACATCCCGTTCTTCCCGCAGAAGGGAATCACCCCGACTCGGTTAATGTCAATCATGTCCAGCTTATGCACGATCAGTGCAGCCACCGAGTAGGTCACAAAGCAGACGGCACATGTCAGCAGAACGATGTAGTTGAGACCTGGGCCTGGAGCCTGAAAGAAAAGAAGGATGTTGCCAGGCACTCTCCTTCCCCAGGAGGACCCCCCTTGTTCCCCAGGAGTCGTGCTGCCTCCTTCCTGGCTATAATCATCATTCGCACCCATGATACCACATGCGAAGAGACCTGTCCCTGCACAGACTGCATGCTCACAGCCCCGCGGAGCGACCGCAGCAGCCGGCTGAAGCTGCTGTAGCAGCTGCCGAGAGCTCTCTGCTCCCACTTACGTCACCCCAACAGCTAGAAAAAGCCTGAACGCCCCTGGGAGGCAGGGAGCAGCTGGCAGGTGCGAGCTTGCTGGGATAAAACAATGCTGGGTGACAGCTGGGAGGAGCATTTGGCATCTCGCTAAGAGGTGAACACGCTGCGAGGTGTCCAGAATAGAGAATAAAGCCATCAGCAAAGGTCTGGTTTTAGGAGCAGCAGCCAGGATTCACGATGAGAGGAGGCAGCCCCTCTGCGAGCTGTGCCCATCTGCAGCTCCCAAAGGCTCTCAGGTAGCTGTGCTGGTCTGCCAGCTGGGCACGTCAGCCATGACCCAGCTCGAACGTGAAGCCGCTGGGAGCCTGAGGCTTTCCTCTAAGCGACAACAATCTGCTCGGCGTGTGGCAATGCCGCACGGCCTCTGCTGTGTTTTACTCACAGGAAAGACGAACTGGACGGAGTTTGGGGGGACAAACAGACTGGCCCCAAAGGCGGTGAGGTGCTGGGTTAAGCACACAGCCTGGTCTGGCCTGGTCTCTTCCAGCGGGATGATGCCTTCTGTCTTCCACCGTTTCTCCTGCTCGCTGAAGTACTGGCAGAGGGAGGTGTACAGTCCCAGAGTCACCTCCACCGGGGACCAGCTGAAATGGTTTGTGATGTTGAAGTAGTATTTCTGGATGGTGTCATCCGTTCTGGAGAAGGGAAAGACAGCAAGGAGACATTATTAACCTGCCTGCTGAAGGGACACAAACCGCGCTCTGATGGATGCGTCCCCGTGGAAAGCACCCTGCCGCAGGGACAGGTAAGCACACAATGAGGAGGAAAAGCCCAGTGAACGTGGTGTAATTTACACCACCCTTGGCTGTGCAGAAACTCTGGGTTCTACAGATCACTTGAATTCTTCTTTATCTTTGTATTATTTCAGCACCTGGAGCACTATGTTGCACATCCTCTTCTCTGCCCAGCTCTCCCACCCACCCTTCCCTGTGTCCCACTGACCCTCACGACACTTCCATAGCAACTCTATGATTCTTGGCTGGGAGCAGAATTGCTCATTACGAAGATTAATCCCTCTTTGAGCATCCTGTTACCAAAAGCCATGGAAGCTGTGTCAACTTACGCAACAGTGGCTCCACTCTTGCCCCACCTACTCCCAAGCTGCCTATCTTTTCTTCTCAGATAATGCCTAGGAATGGCTCATAAACAACACGAGGCATGAACACACACGCTCCCGGGCAAGGCAGCAAGTCAGCAACTGAAGTTACAAGAATGACTGCTCTGATAAAAAGAAGATGGCTTTGCTGTAAAACCCAACAGCACAACAGCAGTGCTTAAAGAGCCCCGGCATGCTCCAAGCAGCAGGCAGGCAGGGTGGACGGGAGCCCATGAGGGAACCTGCACTCTCTTCCAGTCACACGTTGGGAAGATGAGCTCTGAGGATAGAGGTGCTTTTGTGAAGGTTGCTCTGCAGTTCAGGAACTAGGCTAACGTGTGGTGCTTTGTCCCGGGAAATGGTTTCATGAGCTGCATGAAGCAACCCCTGAATCTGCAAAGGTCAGTGTGAGTCCCCTGCGGAAAGTGTCCAGGTAAAGATGGGCAGCTCTGGGATCGGCAGTGCACAGAGGATGGAGATCTGGACAAGCAACAGACCAACAGTCTACAGCAGCTGTTAGACAAGTGAGCGGAGAAAAGGGCAGCGGGAGGGAGAGTCACGATACTCACAGGGAACACGACTTACAGCTCTAAAAAGGGGAACCCTCCCTCACCTGGATCAGAAAGGCAAATCACAGGGCACTGAGCTGCTTTTGCACCAGCAGCAGCAGATGTCTGGGAAGGAGGGAGTGCTGAGGTAGAAGAGGAGCCAATGCTGGGGTGTAGGAACAGCAGCTTGCAGCTGCCTGCCCAGGAGAGCAGTCTCCTCCAAGGACAGAGGAGCACTGTGGATAGCTACAGCAGCACCAGCCCTGCAAAGCAGCCTGGCATAAGCCACGGCGAGGCCCTGAGCATCCTTGAGGTGCATCCATGGGACAGCCTGGGGGTGACAGGGATTACAAGGGAGGCTTCTCTTACCTGGGTGAGGTGAAGAAGGTGTAGAGCTTGTGGTCACTTCCAGCCAGGGCATCCAGGCCAATTTTCTTAGAGGCACTGCAGTTGTGCTCGTTGGGCTCTGGTTCGTGATGGAGATAAGCCATGATGAATGGCTCAGGCTCGCTTGCAATGTAGTGATCTGTGTGGGGAGGGGGAGAGAAACCAGAAAGTACTTTATAAACACTAGGGAGAGCTCAACCACAAGCCTGCTGCCAGCAGTGGATGTTCAGGGAGGAGTAGCAGGAATGCAGAAAGTTGGGAGAGATGCTTTTCCAGATTGCACTCTCTCAGTCCACAGTTCAGAGCATCCCTGAGCAAGAGACTCTGGATGCCACTGTACATGACCAAGAGAGGGACCGGACAAGCTCCCTCCTGTGCTACTGTGGCTCAACAGAAGGGCCAGGAAAAGCAAAAGGCTTCTCAGTGCCACAATCCACAAGCAAGGATTAGACTGGGGACTGGATAATGCCCATGACAGCCAGAACCTCAACCATGCAGTGTGGCACTTGCTGGCTACACCTGACATCCCCTCCCACACCAATTATCTCTTGACACAGCCCTCCTTTGCTGCAACACCCAGCCCTCCTCTCCCACGGGAAGAAACAGCAAAGAGCAAAAAGAATTGGATCTGTCTGCACTACCATTCAGGACTCTGTAAGTGAGCTGGAAGTGCAGTCCTGCTTCTCTGTTGTTGCTCTCCATAGTCACAATTAGGTTCACAGATGTCCTCGCCTCGATGACTTCAGTGCCAGCAGAGAGATTGTTAGCATCCGTGTTGTTTGACACCATCACGGTGATGGCTTTCTCTGAGTCCAGGCTCCCAATGGGGATTTGCACCCCGTTGTGTGTCTGAAACTCCATGGAGGCGACCTTTGTGGACACGGTGTAGTTGCTGATGTAACCAAAAGGGAAAGGATTGGAGTCCACTTGGAACATGACTTGAATGACATCCGTCAGGTTGGAAAGGGTGGTGTTGAACGCCTGGGGGATGGAGAACTGGCAGTTTGGTGTGTTTTCGTAGCAAAGCAAGTTAAAGGGATCAGACCGCTTGCCTGTGGCCTTTATTTCTCCTCCCACCAGCTCAAGGGGCTCTTCATTCAGCACTCGAGACTTCATGAGGATGCGCATCAGGCTGGAAGACAGGTTGTAGGCTTTGGGAGCTAGCAGCAAATTGTGGGAATCAGAAAGCAGTTCCTGGGGCTTGGATTCTTGTGAAACCGTATTGACGAGGTGAATTAGGTCACCTGCCAGGAGAGAAATAAAGGTGCAAACAGAGGAAGTGGTAAATAGCCTAGATAACTGCTACAGTCTAGGTAACATCTGACACCTTCCCAAAACAATCAGACAAGCCTTTCCTTACTGTCTTCTCACTGCAAGTCTACACTGTGCACATGACCTTCCCCACTGGAAGTGTTCAGTAGCCCATAGCTAAGAATAGAGCTGTTGGCAGGCTCTCGGCTAATCTACGAAGTTTGGTGCTGAATACTTAATCACAACAGGCTTTATTTTCCTCCTGTGAAATGACTAGAACGGCAGATTGGGAAACAGGGAAAGAATGGATAAAGCAAACATATGTTACTACGTTTTTGCACTGTGAAGTGCAGAATGCTCAGAAATACATAACAAGGAGTGCGAAGAAGGTGCCTCTGCTTCCTCCCAGGGTAACCAGGTGGGAATTTCCGCACAGTGTTCATTGGTACCCCGGTGAAGTTTGGCAACCTCCTCAGATTGCAACCAGGAAGGCAATCAGATTGCAACCAGGAAGGCAAGCATCTGGAAGCCATAGCTGTTACTCATTGTTTACTAAAAAGACAATTCCCTGAAGTATTAGTGAGTTTATTAACAACTGTCATATTTAAATGTCCACAGAGACAGCTGCCAAAACCAGGACAACCCTGGGAAAAGTGCAGGGAGAAGGAAGTACTGGGGTGCCACACTCCAAATGTTAGACACAATCTCCCTAACAGCTTCAGAAGGCATGAGCCAAACCCCTAATGGTACAGGAGAAAGCCTGCAAAGCTTCCCTCGGTCTACTTCTGCCCAGCACCCTGTGCAGGGAGCCCTGTGCCCTCAGCAGCGCCCGGTCAAATGTCACCCGTTCCTGCAGGAACAAAACTGACCTGTGATGTTGAGGATGTTGTCGGCGATACCAGTCGGTGTCACGGTGCCCTGGGTCGTTTCCCCTTGCAGAATGGTCATCATGGTCTCCAGCTTGTTCAAGGTCCTTGTCAGGCATGACTTGCAAACCAGCTCCTTGCTCACCACCTGCAAAGGGAAACAGAGTTTGATTCAGTAGGAATGCCCCCGGGGAAAGACGAAGGCAGCTGTAGGCAAGTTCAGCTGGCTTAGTCCTGCAAAGGCCTGAGCCCATTTGTTCAAACACCACTTGCACGCAAAGTCACCCCTGCTCTTTCCAGCCCCAGGGAGGTGACTGCAGAGATCATGGCTGCTCTGCTCACACCGAGAGATGCCAAGAAGTTGTTGGTGTCTCCAAGACTCTTCCATCCACCTCCCCTCACGTTACAATCAGCCAGCGTACTGGCAGGCATGCCGGGAGTCTGATGGAGGATGCATTAGGGTTGGAAAGAGCAATAAAGGGCAGCGTATTCATGTTCCCTGGAGTTCACTTGTAAGGACCAAGCATGTGTCCTGCTGTTGCATCTCATGAGCACCCCTTTGGGGCCACACACTATTCCTACAGAAACCAACCAGAAGGAGCTGGATAGGATTCCTCCATCCACTCCGCGATCTTCAATGGAAGCAAGATTTCGCCCTAACTGAATCCATTTCAGTGTCCAAATACTCCTGAAAGCTGTGGGAGGGATCCTGCCACTCAGGCATGATGGATGTCCCTCCCTCTGCTCCCAGATGTGTCCAAGAAACAGAATGTTCTAGCCATGGCCTGGAGCTCCCCACACTCTCGAGGGCTGGATGGGAGGGACTGAGGCAACACATGGAAGCTGTTACCACAGCCCCGTTCCTAGCTCTTATTCATCTTTTTTCTTTTAATCATCATAGGATTCAGACGTGATTCACCATATGTTTTGGTGAAGAATCAAAACAGCATCTGCAGGTCTAAAATTCCCCCCTTTTCTGCTTTTATTTGTAAGCTATGAGAAGTGAGGGCATACTGTGTAAACTGGAGTCCGCACGGCAGAGTCAGGTATCAAGGAGGTGGGGAAGAAGAAAGGTTATGGGGAGGAACCACCCAAGGAGCTACTGCTTAGGAAGAAGAATCTACTAAGATGACTGAGATACTTTTTTTTTCCCCTTCAGGAGAAATCAATTCCAATTTTTCCTCTCCCCTGTAGGTAAAATCAAAAAAGCATCAGCACTGATTGACACTTCTGCAGGAAAGGAAATGTGTGAACTCTGCGCTAGTCTCAACCACTTGGGAAATTCTACATTACTGTTTTTCTAAGGTTTTCATTCCAATCCAGAGCACAAACTAATCCTGGGAAGTTAGCTTTTCCCATGGAACAAAAATTCTATTTCTAGACTTAAGCTTCCACAGCGAGATCAAGTCGCAAGGCAAGAGCACATGGGAGAGACAGAAACAAACCAATCCAGCATCGGAATGGGATGTGCCGAACCCCAAATCCCTGAATAAAGATGAACAGAAAGAAGTGGGGTTTTAAGGTTTACAGACTTGGAAGCAGACAAAGGAGCAGCAGGATAGGGACTCTGTGGGTGGGATGCAGCAGTCTGTCCGTCATTTCAATGACAGCCTCTTCCTACTGAGCGAGGTGGCTGACCTGGCCGGGGCGGCGATGGGCAGCCAAGGCCAGGGTACCTGACTCCAGTCCTGAAAGCACAGATTTGGGAGGGCGGGGAGGAAGAGCATGCCAGAGCCGGCTGGCTGACCACCAAACCCCAAGCACATTATATAACTGGGCTCTCTTCCCTTTGCCCATCTGACAAAACACATAAAGCCGCTCCTAAATCCACCAGCCGGGGAGCTGAAACTGTGAGCTGGCTGGGGAACACAACGCTTCCAGTCAGCAGCAAAGCAGAGCAGTGTTTCGATCATTTCACATGGTAAAAATAGGGCTGGAAGGAACGTCGGGCCTTGGCGCTGTCCCCTGGCTCAAGGCAGATCCAGCTCTACTTGTGTTACTCCCGATGGGAGTCCAGCCTGTCCTTGGAGATTCTGCGACTCCCCCAATTTATTTCAGTGCTTCTCCAGTCTACCGAGGCCTCTCCTACAGTCCCCATCTGCAAGTGAAGGAACCTACTTGCTAGCAAGCTGCCGCACCAGGGCTGGTACCAGGGAAGAGGCGCAGAGGGCTCAGGTGCTGTCTTCCAGCACATGAATACATCCTCTTATCCACGCCTGCTAGATCGGTGGCACGGCAAGGGGCAGAGCTGACAGCACGTAGGACATCACCGCAGAAACCCTACCCATGTCAACAAGTCATACCTGTCCTCCCTGCATGGTATGTGTGTGGGAGAGAGAGATGGGGAAGCAGAACAAGAACTGAAGAACATCTAAGCTGCACCTGGAAGAGCAGGAGGCTGGAGGTGGCGACGGGGAACATACCGTGCACTGTGCCAAGGCAGCCGAGATCTGCTGGATATCATCAACCGTGTTCACGTTCAGCGAGTTCAGGGTTTCTGTGATATTGTTGCGAGTCCAGGTCCGGAGTTCAAATTCATTCCCAGTCTCAGGTTCCAGAAGCATGGACCGCTCGTACTGGGAGGGGGGAGAAAAGCAGGTAGAGTGAGGAAATGTATCAGGTTGTTTTGAGGATGATGAGCTGTGCTGAAGGCACCTCTTCCCTGCACTCTGTATCTCCCTGCCTGTGCTCCTCCCCAGAGGGTGATCTAATGAGCTGTTTTTTCAGTAGAACTTCCTCAATTCCACTTGTGCTCTCCAAGCAATTATCTCAACAGCCTTGCACTTGACAGCTAAGTAGCACCCCAGTGTGCAGTCCTTATCCAGCTAAGCACAGCGCCTGTGCTCAGGGGGATCGCCCCTGCCTGGCTTCCAGGCATGCAGCAGGCTCTTAGCGGGCACAAAAGCATGAGTAGAGACCAAAATTCCTGCCCTGCCTATAGAGATGCAGATGGAGGGACTGGGCCCTGCTTTAGGTAGGCATGAAAGTGAATGCTGCCAGGAGGATGATGCTCCTGCACTGTGGATTAAGAGCCTTGTATGCGGCCAGAAGATCTTTCTAGCTGCACTAGCTCAGCAGTCAGAACGACGAGGTCTCCTTAGCACCCAGAGCAGCACCTGAGCAGCTACAGGGAGTTCCCAGCCCTGCTGAGTTGGAATGGGGTGGCTGGCTTAGGGGAAGCATGAAGGAGGTGGGGGAACTGGGGCTAAGTTTCTGCTTCTAAATTCAGTGTTTAGACAAGGCTGGCAATAAAGAGGAAAAACTATCTGAATATGAGGGCAAAAAAGCAGGCTGCATGGGAGACACCCAGGCCACTGCCTTCTCTGGGACCTCTGGGTTTTTTTGCAGTCCCTCTGTTTTCCCTGGTCATTGTGTGTCTGGAGCTTGTTACTCTTTTTGATGCATGCAAAGAGCTCCAGCCCAGCTCCCAGCATGCACATACACTGATTTACATGAAAAACTGCAGCACTAGTCATTTCCCTGCACTGCTGTACAAAACCTGGCTGAAGAACATTGCCGGTGATTGCAAGGCCTTCTGGAGGCCCCTTTACCTCATTTAAGATGGTGATGAGGGCCAGAGAGTACTCAATGACCTGTTGAGGGTCCCCTTGTTTCACTAAGCCCTGGAGCATGGTGTCAGTTTGATTGTAGAGCCAGTGGGAGAGGCTGGGGAACCCCTCGGGTAAGCTGATTTCCATGGAGCTGCCAAGGGAAAGAGGCATTTGGGTTAAGTGCAGACTATCAAATGGGGCTGGGGGAAGGGGGCAGAATCTGCCCTTTAGCTGGGAAGGAAGACGAGGGGGAAAGCGGGTGGTTAAACAACAAAGACAGGATCGCTGATGCTTGCCCTGGTGCCCTGTTTGCACCAGCTGTATGTAGGAACATCATGGACCTGAAGCCTGGTTTCTCACTGGTGCAGCTCTGTGAAGCTGCAGGCGGAGGACGCACACGGGTGCACAGAGGAGAAAATCCAGGTTTAGTTTGATGGAGCATAAAGAGCACTTAAAACCAGGGCTGGTGTGCTGGGAGGAGCTGCGCTGCTTTTGGCATGGTTCCCTGGGTCTGAGGAACAGCTGGGACACAGATCCTCCTCCGCAGGCACTGCAGGACCATGCGCTCCAGCCTGGGAGGCCGGGACCACATGTACGGTGCGGGGAGTTGCACATCAGCCTCGAGAAGGAGCAGTCACACAGCTCGGTCAGGCAGCAGAGACCAGCTCAGGATGCTGCCCCAAGACCTGTGGGCACTTGCGGCCTGTGTGGAGCACGCTGGAAACCAAGGGGCGTTTGCAGAAAGGATAACTGGGCTTTCACAGTACTGGCCTGTCCTGGTTTCAGCTGGGACAGAGTTAATTTTCTTCCTAGTAGCAGGCATAGTGCTGTGTTTTGGATTTAGTAGGAGAAGAATGCTGATAACACGCTGATGTTTTTAGTTGTTGCTGAGTACTGCTTATGCCAGTCAAGGGCTTTTCAGCTTCCCATGCTCTGCCAGGTGCACAAGAAACTGGGAGAGGGCACAGCCAGAACAGTTGATCCCAACTGCCCCAAGGGCTATTCCATACCATACGGCGTCATGGGCAGTATAGAAACTGGGGGGGGGGGTTGGCCGGGGAGCAGCGATCGCTGCTCGGGAACTGGCTGGGCATCGGTCGGCGGGTGGTGAGCAATTGCATTGGGCATCACTTGCTTTGGATATCATTATTATTATTATCATTATTATATTGTTATTATTATCATTACTATTTTACTTTATTCCAATTATTAAACTGTTCTTATCTCAACCCAGGAGTGTTTCTCACTCTTACTCCTCCGATTCTCTCCCCCATCCCATCGGGGTAGGGGGAGTGAGCGAGCGGCTGCGTGGTGCTGAGCTGCTGGCTGGGGCTGAACCCCGACATGGCCCTGCTGAGACTCGAGCTGCAACCCCTTCCACCCTATTCAAACGCACATGCTCTCCACCTTGGCTACGTGAGACCTCCCTGGCTCCACCCACAGCACCAGAGCTTGCTGCCGCCAACTCTCCTTTGAGGGCTCCCGATGCGGAGAAGGTGGCGGAGCACAGAGCACAGAGATCTGAGAAAGTGACATCGTGCCTTCACGGTGTCACCAGGGAATTAAGGAGGTGGTCAGGAAAGCAGTAGCTTATGGGAAAGTCTCCCCCTTGAGCGATGATCCACAAAGACTGGAATTCTCTGTACTGCACTTCTGCTGCCAACAGCCTCTTCCAGGAGGCAAACGTTTCACCCGGGATCTGCCAAGCCCTTCAGGACAGGGAACCAGCAGTCAAGCCGTAAGACCGCAATTCAGGAGTCTAGGTCACTGGCGCTGCCACGTAAGCCCAGCCGGTGAGCAGCGGGTCTTACCGGTTAATGGCCACCACGGTCGCTCCCAGCTGGTCCTGAACAAGGACTGACACGGACACCACGAAGCCGCTCTCGTGAAAGCCCGGGGGCAGGAAGGCGCTGTGCTCGGCACGGCTGCCCTTGTACACGCAGAACTCGTGGTAGTGCCCGGCCCTGCGGCGGGATGCCAGGAGGATGTACACCAGCGGGCCCTCCGTGTCCTCCGTGTCTCGCCAGCCTGCAAAACAAAACCCCAACGGGGGGCTGACGGGGGCGAGGGCACGGGGCGGGGGGCTGCAGCCACCATCCCGAAACCCAGCCCATCGGTCAGAGCTGGCACAGCCTGGCAGTGCCCCTTCCCTCCCCTGGCGTGTCCCACCCCGCGCAGCCCTTCAGCACGGCATCTCCCCGTACTCCTGTCCCCAGCAAGCCGTCACCCTGCGCTGGCAGAGGGACGGGCTGTCCCCACCATTAGGGGACAGCTTGAGGACTCGGCTGGGCTGGAGCGATGCCTCCAGGGCCCACAGGGTAAAGCTCTGACCCTCTTTGAATTTTTCTGGTATTTAGGGGTTTCTGCTGAGGTGTTTGGGTCCTGTAACATTTAAAGGGATTTGTGAAGAGTTCCTGAGCAAAATAAAAATGGGAATAACTCTGCTGGGGCTGGGAACAACACTGACCCAAGGCCACAGCTTCTGTACAAGCCCCGCAAAGCCCGACATTAGACACAGGCTCAGCGCAGCCCTCGGGCAGTTCAGCATCTCAGGAATGACCGAGTCCAGGATTAAACCTGCACAAAGGTTTTTGTGGAGCTCCCAGGAATTATGGGGAGTCCTGTGGGAGCCGGGCAGTTAGGAAACGCACTGCGCATTTGCCAGTGAGCACCAGCGAAGGTGCTGGCTCTGCCAGGGCTCACTGCACTGGGCATCGACCAGTGGGACTGTACCCTTCGGCTTGAAAACAATCACTAAGAGCTAAAATTCCCACTACTCCAAAGAGGTATTGATTTCATAATTATTCTGGGTAGCTCAAAACTTACCAAGGTTACAACCATACCATGCCAAATAAACTTCTGCTTCTCCCCCACCTTAAGCTGGACTTTGGTGACCAGCCCCCCCCCCTGAACCAGCAGAATTCATCACCTCCTCTGCAGCGTGGCTTCCCAGCATTTGTGCACAGACAGCATTAATCTCTAACACTAATCATTTGGGGAAATAGGATTTTCAGAGGCACTTATTCCTTGGCCCAAGGCTACAGGATGTCAGCCAGGCCGCTCTTCCAAAGCTAGACTCATTGCTGCTGTCTCTGCAGCTGGTTGAGAAGGTAACTGCCAGCAGGAACATCCAGCCCACATGGCAGAGAATGCCCCAGCGTTTTGTCTTCTGACTCTTCCCATATATGTGTGACTCAGTTTTGGGCACTGAAATACCAGTTTCTTCCAGAAGTACTGTCCTGGCCTGGATATCACCATTCAACTACATGAATTAGGAGTAAAAAAAGTGCCTGCCTGCTACCATGAGTTTTAGAGCTCCATAATTTGGGCACTCATGGTCCACGCTTTGGGGATCAGAAATGGAAGGATCCACTTCTGAACTCAGCCCTGGCCAGCAATGTCCTGGGGTAG
This sequence comes from Pelecanus crispus, assembly GCF_030463565.1. Taxonomy (NCBI): domain Eukaryota; kingdom Metazoa; phylum Chordata; class Aves; order Pelecaniformes; family Pelecanidae; genus Pelecanus; species Pelecanus crispus. Next base: position 1,750,518 of record NC_134653.1, on the reverse strand, counting down.
GAGCTCGGGGTAAAGAAAACATCTGTGGGAGGAAGGGCAGCTGCTAACACACTGGTCACGAGAAACCTTGGCCCGTGAGGAGCAGAGAGGGCTGGCGGGGCACCCGCTGTCCGTACGCTCTCACCTGCACACTCGAAGTGCACCTTCGCCATCAGTGCCCTCAGGGGTCCTTTGGGAGACAGCCGGCAGGATCCTCCAACGGGCGGCTGGTTTGGGAGCAGATCGATGGAGGCGAATCCTTCCTCCCCTGTTGTGAGGTCTGTGATGTGAAGGGTAAAAGTATATCCCTCCCCATCCTTCAGCGCCCCTTGCCTCAAGACCAGGTTCATGCCTGTGTCGCCAGTGGAGGTAGTTTTTTTGTCCAGGATGAGAGACTTGTTTTTAAAGCTGTGTGCTGCCCATCTCTGTAGAGATGAAGAGGGGAAAGACAGGAGAGGTTTTGTTTAAATCTGAAGTTATGTCCTTAAAATGTTTTCAGATTGAGTCTCTTATAAAAAGTAACAGATTTCTAGTGGGAGCGTCTGCCAAATTTGCAGTTGATAATTCAGCTTTAGTCTTGTGTGCTACAGCAACAAGAACTGGAACCTTTCCAAAATGTCTGGTGGGAATATTTCCACTGTGAGATCTACTTTAGTCTCTGGGATTACATCACCCTCCGACAGAAAATTTCATAATACAGAATACAAAACACAGGAAATAAATTAAGTACTGGTGGAGTCTCCACGGGATACCATGTTTTATATGCTTCAAGCTGAACGTGTCCTGGATGGTTACTGTTAATAGCACAAATGTACAATCGCGATAACAAGAGGAACAGTGAGACAGCCAGAAAATGCCATGCAAGTACATGCTGGGCTTGCTGGGAGCAATACGGACTAGGTCTCGCAACAGGACTTCCACTTCTGGGACCTGCTTCATTCAACAGGTTGCGGAGATGCTGCGTAGTGGAATCTGTACTTAGAGGAGGGCATGAGGGACTTGGGGGATCAGAAGAGTCTAAACAACCTCTGCTCGAGCCACCAGAATAATGGGCAAAATGCCAATCAGCACGGAGAAGAAAACACTTTACAGACCTCTTCTAGGAAAAAAAAAAGTGGCTTTTGTGTGAAAAGAGCTGGGCACTCACAGGCTTGGCTTGAAAACGACCCAGCAAGGACTTGCCCTTGGGTAGGTCGAGACACGGATGGAGGACTGACAGACCACGTGTCCCGCAGCCTGCAGGCACAACCCAGGGCTAAGGAAAGCTCTGGACATCTCACAGGGGGTCCAGTGGTCACAGGAGATGAGGAACCTGCTTGACAAGCTCTCCTAGCCTCCTCCATGCTGCCGAGACACGGCACGGCACGTGGAGCCCCATGTCACCCTAGGCAAGCTCTGGGCAGGGCCTGTTTTAAACTTCTGACTCTGCAAGCCAGTCCTGCAGCCAGTTCCAGGGGCTGTGATGAAGAGACCAGTAACAGCCAGCCTTCTTCATCCCCTCAGCCAGACCCAGCCTGCCACTGCATTTACGGTCAGAGATTGTTTCCCCTCCTTGCCTCTATGGCAGTTTAGGTCCAGAACTTTATTTCTCACAGAGCTCTTTCCAGCCTGTCCTCTCTGACTCTCCCCTTCTCCCTGAAGTCCACCAAAGGTGAAGCAAAGACCAGCATTGCTGATGACTTTACCCCAAGCTTGGAGTCGTTGTGACAGTTCTGGCAGGTCCCCTCCAGGTAGACGTAGGAGCTCTTGCTAACTTCATAGACGGACTGAGCCTTGCAGGAAACGCACTCCAGGGACACGATAGGGACTCCTCCCCTCTTGATGAATACCTGGGAAAGCAAGAGGCTCCGTCAGAAGATCCGAGACAAAAAGACAGACATCTAACAGGTAAGGAGACATCCCAGCACCTGCTTCTGCAAGGAGGAATTGCTCTGCACCAGCCCAGTCTGTGCTAAGGAAACAGCAGAAAGGGATTTCCAAAGGATTTCAGGTCAGACTTAAGCTACATCACTTTTCTTACACTGGCCAGGGCGAGTTCTTCTGTCACTGATTTTCAAGAGCCACCCAATGCCAAGCTGGGCCAACCTAGGTAATTCTGGATTTACTTTATTTACACTTTTTAACAACAGAAATCACCTTCAAAATGTCCCTCTGGTACCCTGTGCTGAATTCCCAGCAAGTCCTGCTTGTACTGTCAGGTGGGGATGATGCTAACTGAGGCACTTTGCTGTACTGACCATCTCAGGACAGCTATTAACCCTACAAAAATGGGATCTGTGTTGGAGTTTGGAGAAGAGGAGCAGTCTAACCGGGAGGAGGAAAGCCTCCGTTACAGCACACACCAAGCATCTGGTGAGCGCCTGCCCCGGGAAGCAACTGCAGCTCTCCTTTGTCTTCTGCGGGCCAAACTCTCGGCCCTGCCTCTGCAGCTGCGGAGCGCCCGGCCCGCTGGGGTCACAGCAGATCTGCCGGGGACACAGGAGCGTGGGGCTGCGGGTCCCTGTCCTCGGCTCGGAAAGGCGCTAGATGGGAAGCACTGACAGCCAGAGTAACAGAGGGTGAGCCAGGGAGCCTGGGTTTACTGAGGACGCGCGGCCCCGTGCAAAGCCAGCATGGTCCCGCTGTCTCCCCCATCCCCGCTGTGGTCTGCAGAGCCTGGGCTAGAAACGCGTGCCACATTTCAGGACCCGACCCTTGGGCTCTCGAGTGCACGGCCTGTGCAGAACCATCATTTCTGGCACTACCTACATCCCTGAGAGACAGGAATGATGATGAAAATAGCCAGGAAACACAGCTCCCGCTGTGCACCAAATGCATTTTGCTCTGCAGCCTGGAAGACCCACCTTCTCCCGAGAGCAGCATGTTGTTCCAGGCTTTTAGCTCAGATCTAAGCTGCACATCTCAAGACATCTACCACACCTGCCCGGCAAAGCGCTCAGAGAGAAGAGAGCTTTAGAAGCACCGGTGACTCAGACACAACAGCTATTGAGCTCTGACCCCTGTGCTTTGTCTAAATTCCTTTAATCCCCTAGGAAACAGGGTTGTCCAGCATTCGACAGAGCCCTCTGCCCTGGCATAATGAATATTCCGAATTCAAAGACAGACAGTAATGAAGACATTGTTTAATATGGCAGACTTTTAAAAGAGGATAAATATTCCACAGCACTAAGCCGAAGCGCATTGAAGCTTCATTCATTCCTACAGTATTTGCAAATTTCCTGCGACACTGGAATCATTGTTTTGCGCTCATGCATGGAAACCAGATAGTACGGAATGTCCTTGAAAGACTATCAATTTAATTTTTTTTCTTTTTATCCTCCAGCTTTGGTTTAAAACCCAGGCAGTAAGAGTTTCCACTTTCAGACTAACTATATCTCTAATTGCCAAATGCACCACGATGAGTGTTTCTGACATAAACCATAACTGCTGTCGGACTGCAGATGCATGCAGCGTTAGGCTTAATTTGACATAAACAACATGCACTTAAAAAAATCCTCCCTTAAAAAAATTCAGAAACAGAGAAGGGATGAACCATTGACAGTAAAATTAAGTAGCAGCTCTTAGGAAGCTCTCTGGGCAAAAGTCAGGGAAGAGCCTGGTACTGTGACATGGGAAGAGCCTGGGACTGCACACAGTGGTGGAAGAGCTACCGACCACGGGCTCCTTTGCTGTCCTCCCAGGGCACATCTGCAGTCGCAGACTCTCAGCTCCAGGAACGGTGGCCCGTGCTGTCCAGGGCTGGGTCACTAATGCAGCCTCTACGCACAGAGGGACTAACACAAGGTCTAAAGGAAGGAAGAAGCTAAAAGGACTTGGCAGGACAAGCAAAAAGTGCTGCTCAAGGCAGCATAAGATGAATATATTACAGAAATACCACTGCCTGTTCCTGCCAATGACCTGGACGGGATCAGTTATGGAGCCCTGGTGATGCCCTAGAATCTGCCTCCCCTGCTTTCCCTTGCTGGCTGGTACAGGTAGGCAGTGGTACTTCCACACCCCAGCTGAACTGGCACCGGCTCTCGGATCGGGACAGGGGACACAGCCTGGGGAGTCTCCCATGGCTGGGCACGGACCTGAGCCAGCAGCACTCTCCTCTAGAAAATTCCTTAGGGAAAGGGCCGGGGACTTCCAGCTCAGCTGTGTCCAGCAACAGGCACGCAAGGACAGAAAGCGATGGTTGTCTGGTACGTACGGTTTGATTTGTTGCCTCGGGACTCATACCCTCCTTCCTGACGGTGAGGTCGAACGTATACTCCACATCTGCTTCTAATACAGCTTTGGAAATTGTGACAATTCCTTCCTTGGCACTGAAATTCAGAGAGCACCCTGCAGCCGAGCTCTGCTTGCAAGGAGAAAAGAACTTTCAAACCCTCCTTGGTACGGGTGCACATCGGGTTAGTCCGTAGCCAAAACATTCAGGTCCACACAAAGCCACTGTTACAGATCTTACTGTGCAATGCCACCACGCTGGTGGGAGAAACGGGGTGGTGTGTGGACAACAGAGCACATTATCCTATTCTTCAGGTTAGTATGCAGTACTTGGAATACTCCTGTATTTCATACGAGCTTCACGTTCTTATTTTATAGCAATTAATTCTTCGTTAAATAGCTTATAAATATTGACAAACAACATAAAAAGCCCATATTAAACTCAAAAGTCTAATCCACACACACTCGCGTCTTTCTATTTTGAGGTAAAGATAGAAAACAGTGACTTTTTACAAGCAAAAGAATCCCACATTCAAGCAAAAAATGCTCCTGAGGTGGATCTCCCATCAGAATTTGAAGGGCAGATCTCCCTTGCCCTTCTACCACTGTAGGGTCAGACCATTTCAGTGCGTGAGGACAGTGACCTGCTGGTGACCACAGTGACCATGACTTGTGGTCACTTGACTCCTCCAAAGTTTAACTTTGGCCCCTGCTGAAATTAGAGACATTGAACTGTTAACGGGAGAGGGATGAGAGCCCGCAGCTCCCCGGGACTGCGCTCAGCAGCTCTGTCACGCCTTCAGGTTACGGAAGCAGCTACACTGAAACCGTGAACCAGAGGCCAAGCACAAAGGAAGCAGCAACGTGAATGCCTCAGCTTCCAGTGCCAACACTTCTGCCCTGCCCAGGCACACCGCGCAGTGCCGACTGCAGCAGGCTGCACGGCACAACTCTCCACAGCAATTTTTGTGCCACCACCCTGAGCTGAGAATTGGGAAACCTTTGCAACCTTCTTTCTGGAGCAGCCTTGTTAAAGATGCTCACAAAAGCTCCCCTCAACACCATTTCAGCCCACTCAGATGTTTGTGGTGGAGCTGACATGCAGCTGGAGCTCCAAAATGATCAACCCCTCTGGCTGTGCGAAACTGCTCTTACCTTGGAGGAGAATGTACAAGACCAATCGTATAACAACGGAGTCTGTTCACCATCATCCAAGTTCGGGTCATAGGACTTCTCCCCATCCAAGATTAAGTCCTGAGTGTTGGACCATACCCGGTATGACCCCCCATCAATGATTGGGACCAGCTTACTTGGTATCACAGTCACATTGGCAAAGATGCTTTTGGACAGCGGGGTATCTCCAAAGGAGACAATAAAGATGAAGCAATAGTTCCCAACTTCTAGGGCAAGCTTCGGTATAACTAACTGGGGCCTGTTCACATCGACGTTTGGCAGCCGGATCCTGCTGGAGTCATCCAAGTTCATGCAGCTGGGTGCTCGGTAGATCTCCCATAGGTGCTCCGTCTGGTACTTGATGCATCCTCGGAGGTCAATCTGTGCCTCTAGGTAGTTCCTCTGGGACCGCTTCATGACTACTTGAGGGGGCAAGGCTAACTCCACCTCTGGCTCCTCACACTCCAGGACTTTGACGGTGACAGTGAGGTGGGCTATGAAGAAGCTGATGAGATTGGTGGCATTCACCTCCACCAGGTAATCCCCAGGGCTCAGGTAAGAATAGTTGGCCACTGCAACCCTGGTCATTTGAGTGGAAGAGCCATCCCCAAAGGTCCACAGGAACTCAACACTCCTGCTGCTGGGCACCACTGCTGCTTCAAACAGTGCTGTCCTGTTGACAAAGGCATTGGAGGCAGTGAGGGAGACTTGGACTATGGGGTCTTGGACCTGGATGGTTCTGGTGATATTGATACCTCCCAAGTCATTGAAGGCATTGAGGTGAATCTCGAGTAGCCCTGCAGCTTCTGGAGTGTAGGAGACACTCTCTCCTGCCACGGTGACCACAGATCGACCTTGCTCTTTCCACAGGGAGAACTGCCAGGAGAAGGACACACGGGAGCCACTACCCACCTGAGCACTGAAGCTCTTCTCTGTGCCTGTGGGTATGCCTTCCTCACAGCAGTTCAGGAGCCTGACATCACGGATGGCCTCCAGGACAGAGATGAGCACCTGGGCATGCGCGATGCTGATTTGATTCTGCACTGTCACGGTCACCAAATAATCACCGCTCTTGGTGAACTCATGCGTGTACTTGGACCCATTGAGCACCACAGAATAGTCCCCACTTATGCTCACCAAGTAACTCACAGAGGTACCCGACAACATCCTGATCACAAAGGTGACCTGTTCCCCTGGCTCCACCACCTTCTTGCTGGCAAGAACTTCCAGTCCTTGAATCCTGTCCAGCACTGAGATATTCCTGCTGGCCAGAGCCCAGCTGATGTCATTCGATGCATTCAGATAGACTGTATAAAACCCTGCTGTGGGGAACATGACTGCCACGGACTGGCCAGTCAACGTGCCATTTGGCAACTCCCAAAGCCATGTCACTTCAGTCCCTTTCTGCAGCTCCCCCTCAAAGACCACCGTGGAGCCTGATGAGACGTACCTGCAGTCCAGTTCTGCAGTCCCTATACTCAGCCCCTCTATGACCTCCTCTACACAGATAGGAATTGTTGCATTGGTTGAATCCAGCTTGTTTTCTGCTCCAATGACGACCTCTATCACTCCAGGGCTTTGGAAGGAGTGGATAATAAAGGGTTCAGAGGTAACAGGAGAGAAGCCATCCTCTAGGTACCAAACATACGTGATGCCAGTGCCACTGGTTATGGTGGTACTTATGTTGACAGAGGCATTAATAGCAACTGGGTTGGGGAAGGCGTAAGGCTTTAAAAGACCAATGCTTTCAATGAACTCCAGTGTCCTGTTAGCAGTTGCGCACCCCAGCATATTAGTGGCTTTCAGATAGACAGTGTAGTTTCCAGCTTCTAGGATGCTCAAGGAGAAGGTTTTCCCAGTGAAGGTCTGCACCGCATTGCCATCCCTTTGGGCTACCCAGCTGTAAGAGATGTTCGTTCCCTCTCTCACCACTGCCTGCAAATGGAGTGTTTTGTTAGTTGGGAAATAGATGTCCTCCACCAGGTCACTGCTAGCCACCTGCAGGCCTTCAATCTGCTCCAGGACGTAGACGTAGATGCTGTCCTGCAACGAGCTGATCTTGTTCTCTGCTGTCACAATGACATTGAACGTGCCCACAGACCGGAAAGTGTAGGAAATTGTGGAGGAGCCTTGGATAGGAGTGCACCGGTCGCAGAGGATCCACGAGTAGCGGATGGCACTGCCAGCTACAAGCGTGGCTACAAAACTCACCGAACCGTTTAATGGCACCACTGTCCTGCTGGCATTGATGGTCAGCCCATGGAGTCGGCGTTTCACTGTGATGTCGATGATGGTCTCATTAAAGCTCACATCATTCTGCCCCATCACACTAATAGTGTAATGGCCTGTGTTGTTGTAGGAGTGGGCAGCGATTTGGCCAGGCTGGGTAGTGCCATCTCCAAAGTCCCAACAGTAACTCACTTTCGTTCCATTCATGCTGGCAGAGAACAGGTAGATCTGGTTCAGCTCCAAAACACTTGTCCCGTTATATTCAATCTTTGCCACTCCAACTGGTTCCTGGACTTCCACAAACGCTGTGTCGTTGTTGAAAGAGACATTGTTGGAGACGGTCACCGTGACCAGGAAAACCCCCGTGTTCTTGTAGGTGTAAGTCACTTCAGTCCCACTCGATCTGGTGGACTCATTGTTCCCGAAATCCCAGCGGTAGCGGTACTGGTAGAGAGGCACGGCACTGACCTGGAAGCTGCTCTCTTCACCAAGCCTCACAAACTGCTTGGAAGGGAGAAGGGTGACATTGACAATATCTGGCTCCACACAGACGCTGGTGAAATAGTGAGCCTTGTTAAACCTGCTTGAGAGAGTCAGGGAGAGGGGGAATGTCCCGCTTCGGGTGAAGTTGTGCATCACTACAGGGTCCCCACTGATTGTGACATTGGACGAGCCGTCTCCAAAAGTCCAATCGAAGATGTATTCCTCAGGATTCCCCGTCACATACGCAGTGAGCTGCACATCTGGGTGCTCAAGGATGCAAGAAGTAGGCTCTATTTTGAGTACTTCCAGGACAAATATCCGAACAGGCACAGTTTGGGAGACAGAGTTCACAGGATTCACAGCTGTCACGTTCACAGTGCAGTTGATGTCCTTTATGTACACATGTTCTACCACTGGCACCTGACTCCTCAGCACCGTCCCGTCCCCCATATCGAATATCCAGGTGATACTGTCCCCCGTCTGCACTGAAGCATTAAGGGTCACAGATGCTCCCAGCTCTGCTGCCTCATCTGCGGAAACGTGGAGCCCAGTTATCTCTTCAAACACTTGGTAGCACTCAACTGTCTCCACGCTGCTTATGGTATTGTTCGCTGTCAGGGTGATGTTGTATATCCCTCTTCTGGAGTAGCTGTAGGTCACTGTAGACTGGCTCTCTGTGAACAGTGAGAACCCATCCCCGAAGTCCCAGCTGTACACGACACCGTAAGGAGATGGCAGTGGATTGGCTCTGAAGATGACCGGACGGCTCACAACTAAAACATCCTCCTCTACTTCCATCTTCACATCAATCAGATAACTGTGGACGTGAACTGGGGTCAAGTGGGTGAGGTTCTCAAACTGATTTGACACGAGAACCACCAGAGCATATTCACCTGCATAGGAAGAGAGCAGAAAAAGACCAGTTGTGAGGACATGCTTGTGCAACAGCTTCCTCAGTGCTGCAGCAGTGTGGGGAGCGTGACGGGGGACTGCGGGGAGATACTCTGCTCCTGCACTGCACACACCCTCGGCTTCCCTCCTCTGGTCCAGGACAAGCAGGAATTACAACCTGGCCATGCATGTGAGGACCAAACACCAAGTAAGAAGCCAGTCCGAGAGATACAGAGAAAAGATTTTCTTTCTGTTCGCTCACACAACAGACCCCCTTCCTGCTGCCCGCAGTAGCGCTCCCTACCCCACCTCCTGTTGGCACAGAGCTCGCCTGCCACTCATCTATCTGCTGAGACTGCCCAAAAAGGGGACTGTGTGCGGTGGACCTGCTGCTTACAGCATGGACAAACTTCTAGAGTAACAGAGGACGGCAATTACTTGAGACTTACAGTCACTCTGGCTGTTTGCTCAGGAACGAGATAATGACTTTCAAGCCATTGTTTTATTGGAAGGTACCTTGTTTGGAATGTACCTTCCATTCCCTTGGAATGAAAATATCTGAGCCCCTTCTTCCCCAGAGAACCGTCCTGAGCATACCTGGGTCTTGATAGATGTGTGAAACATTGTGCTCAATTACAACCTCATGGACACTGGGATCAGGAACAAGGAAAGACTTGTTGTAGGGAGGTCTGAACAGGTATGTCTCCTGGACACCATCTCCAAAATCCCACCTGGAGAAACATTCAAACCATGTTACACTGCACAACAGGAGAATCATGGAAAGCCCAGAGGAACCCTGGCCTGGCCTAGGGCTCTCTTTCAGGCCCAGGGCTGGGGTTTTCCGAAAAACCACAGGAAACATAATGCCAAGTATCAAAGCAGTAGCTGTGCCCAGTGCTGCAGAATTATTGCTGTGAGAGGAGTACAGCACTGGTAAGAAGAGGAGGAACCCAGTATTAAAGCAACGTTGCAATCCTTTAAAGTATTTCAGCCTGAACTATAGGTTGCAGCTAGTGTGACAGGACCACACTTGGAGGGATTTCAAATTAACTAGACAGCAGCTGAGAGATGGGCTATTTGACATCAGCTGGCCCTGGGAAGAGAAATAGCACAGGCAAGACTGGTAAGCTATGCACAGTAAGATCCTAAGTTCAGGCAACTTGCAAAGGACTCACAGGAACATAGCATCCACAGCTGAATCAACCTGAACTCTTGCTGTGAGCTCCACGGTGCTGTTCTGAGGGAGGACCGGCAGGACACCCAACACCGTCAGGTTCTTCATCTTATTCATCATCTCCACCGTGACATTGTAATTGACTGTAAAGTTACTGACGTGGTTGGAGGCGGTGAGCTGGGAAGGACAGTGGGACAAAGAGTGCATTTGGGATCACCTTGCCGTGCCGCCCTCTCCTGAGAGTGGGGCTTCACGGTACTGAAGAGGTCCCCCCAGGCGGGCAAGCAGGTTAGGTCAGAGAAGAGGAGCCTGTGGGACAGGGAGGCAGGGGCAATAGCCTGAGTGGGCACTGGAAAGCAACACAGACTGGAAGGCCACCTACCTGGCAAAGCCACCTCTTGCTGGAACTACCGCATCTCCACCACTAAAGCCAGTCCAAGGAAGGACTGGTTCTACAGCAAGAGGACAAGGAGAACAGCTTCTCATCCCGAGACTCCTCTGGCTCTGAACTTGCCAGTTACCCTTTTGCCTGCTCCGAGGTATCCCGCACAGTCTCCACCTGCTGAGCCCTTGCTGCCACCAAGGAGGCAACAGACACCCAGTTTCCTTTGGACAGTGGCAGATGAGTGGCTCCAAGCACAGAGAGTGGGGGTGGAAGAGGCTCATAAAACCAAGCACGCCAAGTGCAGCTCCAGCATCCTGGGTGTAGTGGGCACAGAGAGGGAGAGCAAAGTTGGGCAGAGGAGGGAAAGGGAGAATGGACGGGCAAGAGACTGAAGAGACATAACAGAAGGAGAGCAGGATCCTCAAGATTATCTAGGCATGTAACACTGACATGACACCTAATGACGAAGCATCTCGCCACCTCCTCACCTGCAGGAGAGCTGAGCTGCTGACAGAAGGGATCCTTCAAACCCGGTTGAATAGAGACCTCCCACCCCAACAGGTAAAAGAAGTTTGTGTCTAGGCTTCTGTGGATCTGTTACACTGAACCCAGCTGACCCCAGACTAATGCCACCTTGTCAACTCTGTAAGTAAAAGCAATCCAGGCTTGTCAGCACGGTGCTTCACCCAGCAAATTAGTGCTACTCAGCATAGTGCTGCACCAAGCAAATTAGTGCTAGCGTGCCCTTGGAGCTGGGGCTGGTGTCTCTTCAGGAAGCCAGCAGTTACCCTGCAACGGATCAAGCAGCTTGGAGCCAGACCAGGACTCTGCATGGCAGTACAGGGCATGATACAGAAATATCTTCTGGCCAGAGATAAACTCCTGTTCCACAACAGATACCTCCCTCTGCCCAGACTCTCTGCTCTGTCCTTCTTCTGGGAATCCAGTGTTCCAGTCTGCACCAGTAGGAAGGGAACAGGACAGAGAGACCAGAAGAGCTTGTGGCAGAAGCTCTGTCCTGCCTATGAAAGTCTTACGTTTGCATCCTGCCTCTGCCTGGCTCTGAATCCACATCTCCTGCCTGCCAAAGCAGTGGCTGGCACCCTGCAGTGGGGCTCCCCGCCTCACTTCTGCTGGGGAGGAGTAAGGACAGACACCCCATGAGCAGAAAGGAGAACACGGAGAAAAGAGGAGAAAGCAAAGACAAGGAAGACAGCGAAGTCAGCTGTAATGGAAGAATAGGAAGAAACTTACTATTAGCATTTGCAAGAGCAGCTCAGTGAGAAACAGATGATGAGCTTGTTAGGAGGACAGTGAAAATCTCAACTCAACTCTGCCTTCTCCTCTCCCTGCTGCTTTTCCTGCTTAGTTTGTGGGATGAGATGGAAAACCAGGATCGAAATGGTATCATGGGAAAGGCCTTGGCTTACCGAAAGCTTGTACACAGCTGGGCTTTGGTAGATAACGTTGAAGACAACATTGTAAAAAGTGAAAGATGGCTTATCATCTACTGTCCATCGGAAAGTCACATCTGACCCAGCTTCCATCACAGGGACGTAGCTCTGAAAGGCATGAGGACATTTTATACTAGTGCAAGAGAAAAGCACGCACAGCGCTTCCCAGGAGATCTCCAGCTGAACTGGAGAGGGAGCAGAGCCAGACTGGGAGGCATCACACACCTGTAAGACAGTGCCCTCAGAGCATGACACAGAGGTGCAAGATCATCTGTGGCTTTCTTGCTGATAGAGAAATGCCAACCTTGACTCCCTAAATCAACAGCAGAGCTGGGAGCAGAACCCCTACTGCCTGCTCCCACACCCTAGTGCTCTGCTTTTGTGATCAGGCCTCTCTTGCTGGCTAAAAAACTTTCTGGTATCTTTGCAGAAACAGCTCAGCTTCAGCTACACCCGTAAGCTGAGTCTCTGACCCTCGTCCGTTGATGGTGCCTGACCCAAAGGCTAAAATGGTTGACGTGCGCCGCACAGGGTAGGCTCCCTCCTCACTCCTACAGTGCCTCCTGAGCAGACTGTGGTAGCCAGGAAGGGTGAGACCAACAGGCATTGCAGGCACAGGGTTCTGCCATAAGCAGCCAGAGACTGAGCAGAGCATTTCACAGATACCGATGGGCAGTTATTGAACAGGTTCCTCGGGCTTGGCTGTAGCTCTGAGGACAGGGGATTGAAGAAAAAAAAAGACTGCAAACACCAGAGTAACTCCAAGACTTTGATGGATGGATGGAACATTTTTATAGCCTCAGCCAGCTGATGTAAGGATTTAGTAGAGTAAATCTGAACACCTAAAGGAGTAACTACCTTGACAAGTCAAAAGAAGGTAAATACTGGCCTTTCATAATGCCTCTGGTTTTCTGTGGAACTGGAAAGCCGGTATCCCCCTTGCAGGAGGTGCCGCCTTACCTCTGAGGGAGTTAAAGTGAAGGTACAGCTGAGCTGCCTTCCTGCTGGAGAGCACCAGTGCTTTCTGCCGCATGCCTGCGTCTGCAGCAGCGCTGTCTGCACGGCCTGGGAGCTGGCGCTTAGCAGCAAGCAGTGCTACCCCAACCAGTGTGGAGCCGAGCCCCAGCCCTCCTCGTGAGCCAAACCCACACCGTCAGCAGTAGAGGCTAAAAACGCTACCAACAAATTAAAAGCAGCAGCGATCACTCACCACTCGTGTATTTAGCAGGACTCTGCTCTCAGGGTCAGGGGTGGCCCGCAGCCCGCGGATGGGCTCCTCCACTTTCACTGTGATGGTGATGTTCTGGGAGCTCACGGCGTTCTCCACAACAAGCACGTGGGTGCTCACCCCCTCCCTGAGGCCGCTCAGGCTGACCACAGCAAACCAGGTGTCGTTGGTCTCCCTGGCACAGTCCGCTGTCAGCAGTGCAACAGCCGCTGGGCAGGAGCCCTCGAAGGGGAAGGTGTGGTTGTCTCCCAGCCAGCTAGCTGTCGCGTTCACCCCTGAGGAGAGTTTGACGACCAGGGTAGTGTGGTTGGATGGTAGGTAGACCCTGCCGCTCTGAGGAGCGGGATGGATGACACGCAGGCCTGACACCCAGGAAGTCACCCAGAAACTGCAGGACAGATTGGCGCTGAAGACCCCGTTGTCCACGCTGGCTCTGACCGTGTAGCGACCTGGATGCTCCAGCCCCGCGTTGCGGGGGCTGATCACCGGGACCAGCTGCTCCTCGGCATAGCGAACTCGGACAGAGCAAACAGTGTTGTTTATCCAGGTGGCACCGATGGAGCTGTCGGACAGACCAAGTGCCCACTCTGAAGAGTTTGTGCTTAAGACGTTGGTTCTGTAAGGGGATGTGGCACTCGGCTGGCACTGGAGGAGTAAGCCCAAGCCTGCATTGTGCTGGATACTGAAGATGTCCTTGGCCCTGACAAAAATACTTTCTTTTCTGAATGTGACCTGCAGAGAAATGAGACATTTTTGGATTAATGCCTCAAATTAAGAGCGCTCAGCACCCAACTCTTGCCTGGGCAAGACAGCTGGATTTACTGCCAAGTGGAAACCCACACAAAAGCCACAGATCCAAACACAGCATGGGAAGACATTTCACCACTCTGCTCTCCTTGGCCACTCTGAATCAAATGTGCTAACATGGAAGTCAGCTTTATGCTCTATCTCCACTTCGTAAGTGCAAGGGGAACAGCCCAGGAAATCTGCAGAGCCTTTTGACCAACTGTGCTATTGCAACAGGTTACTGCAGGGAGTCCACGGCTTAGAGCGGGGCAGACAGAAAGTGGTGGCACGTGTGACACTGGGCAAGTCACTTCATTTGAATGGGCTTCAGTACCTCCATCTGCAAACTGGGAACAATTCTTTATTTACCCAAAGCACTCAAGAGAAAACTGCCCCACCTACTCACTGGTTACAGCAGCTAATAAACACTGACCAGATACTGCGAAGAAGGGCCAGCTGGTATTGTAAAGAGAAATTCCTTGATGAGTTCATAGCTGAGCTGGCTTTCATTGTGCTGAAGTGAAACGGGGGTAGAGCTGCTGGCAAGAGAACTGTTGGCACACTCGGTCGCATTGCAGCAGTTGTTTAGCGATGAGCACAAATTAGTCAAATGACACCACTGGAAACCAGGAGGACATTCAAGTAGAGTCCAGTTCCCGTCATCCTGAGCAGTGTGGAATGGTTCTGTAGCATTTTTTCCCTCCTGGTAGCCTGGAAGAAGTGAAAGAGAAAGCAAAGATCACCATCCTGACAAGTAACATTTCTAGTGCACTTCTCGCTCCAAATTCACCATTTTTCTCCACCCTTAGTAAAAGCTGCAACTGCAACACAGCCTGGTACTACACAAGACAAGTGTCCCGTTTTACAGGAAAAATTCACAAACGCACAAAGATCATTAAAAACAAAGTTAGTCTCTTTTCCAGTGCGAATGCACCAATTTGCAATCTAAAACAGGTCTATGTTCAAGCGAAAGCGAGTCCAAGTAAAAGCAGAGCTGGCTTTGACACTGAAAACACATTAAGCAACTTTTCTTAAGTTAACGTTTCCATGTCAGAGTATCAGCTTTTCAGTGTCAGAAAACATCCTTTTGAAACCAGCCAACCCTATGGCTATAGCAAACATTCTGCTGCAAAATGAATTGTTGCCAAAACTGTGACTATTGAGCTGTTGTACACGGAATAAAAGGCTTATTAGATTATCTCATCCGTCAGGAAGAAACGGGCTCAGGAACGTGTTCTTCCTTGTTAACCTGTGGGGCCAGATGGACCAGAAGACATTCCCATTTGACATGTCACGTCTTCCCAAAGTATAAAAGTAGAGCTCAGAAGATTAATTCGCTTCTACACATGTTCCTTACGCTCACATTTTCTTCACACATTGAGACAGGTTTCTCCATTAATTTCTCCAGGACAACCACTTCTCCAAGGCAACCCCAGGCTGTCCAACCACACCTGCAGATTTTGCACTTGCGTATCCTCAAAAAACAGAACGAAATCTCTGAGCCTTTAAGGCTTCAAAGCTTCTGCTTTGAAGACAGAGGGGCCACAAGAAGGCCACACACACTCGGTTTGACATGGCCCTGATGGCAGCAGCTCTAACAATACCACAAGAGTTGAGAGGAGGTGCCTCACCTTCTCCATCTACCAGTCTATGCACCTGGAACCTCACTTGAACGGGTTGATGCAGTTCCTGTGTCACAAACTCCAGGGCAGTCAAATATCCCTCGTGCCTGAAGGCCAGCTCAGGGAACACCATCACCTGCAAAACAAACAAGGCTCTCACCTGCCTGCGTCTCCCTGGGCTCCCTCTGCAGCAGCAGGATGAGCAAACTCTTCTTACCTCCACAGCTTGCCACGGAGCTGCCAGCACATCTTCTGTCACGTTTTTCACAGCCTCATGTGTGTCAAACACAGGATCTCCCACAAAGAAGTTTTCGGCATTTAAGAGAATTCCTGTTTACAAAGGAAATATTTGAACAAAGCCCCTGAGACTCAGCAAGGCCTGAAGCTATTCCCCCACCCTGCTGACGCTTGCTCACACCGTGCAGCAGAGCTGTAGCAGGGCTCGGACCACGCAGGAGTCTGTAACTCCAGCTTTACTGGAGAAGCAGCTGCTGTAATCCTGTAGTTTCCTTCTTCTTCTTCTTACAGGTGTTTTGATTTCTTTCTCATCCTGCCCAAGTAATGTTTGCATTTGCAATCCTCAGCAATTTTGACTTCTAGGAACTCTGCAAATACTTCTCCCTTCCAACACCCCATGATTTGCTTTGAATTTCTGAGCACGAGGTGCACTCCCCATCCTCCCTGTCCTCCAGACTTCATGGGAAACGTGGCCAGGACCAGCTGGTTTCCACCAGCGGCAAACGCCTCTGGCTCAGTCACAGCCAGGTCAGGCTCTGGGGACCGAGCGCAACCAGCTGATGCCGACCCTCCTACCAGGGCCAGTGGGCTCTCTTCCTAGTGCTGGCTTTTCCTTCTTACCTAAATCTTCTCCCATATTTCACGTCCTTTCTGCTTCTTTTTCTTATTCCCTACACCACTTTGGGAGATTTGGGAGGTTGCATAAACACAAACCTGCACCGCACACACCACATAAAAGCTCACCTAATGATCTCCAAGGCCCTATAGTCTTTTAAGTCACAAGACCCCAACATCTCACAAACTACAAGATGCTGCAGGAGGACAGCAAGAGTCGCCAAGGGAGCACCATGGCCTCAGATCCTGGCAGGAGCAGAGACTGCTCAAATAAGAGAGAAAAGCTATTTCCAAAGCTCTGCCTCAGAGCTTCGCTCCCATCTCTACTTCTGTTGATGGCAAAGATTGGAGCGGGCCCAATTCTTCCCTTTGGGCTGAGGCCAGATTTCTGAAAGTTTATCAGTCAAGCCTCTGTTGGGAATATTGTGGTTGCTGCCAGTCCTACTTGATCTGGGGTGATGCTCTGCATGACCCCCTCCATTGCAGCTCTATCTTCCCTTGGCACATGCCAGCAAGCAGGATACACACCTGCCCACGATGCCAGGGGACAGCAGGAGAGAAGCAGAGCCCACCTTTTGGCTTGTACTCGCAGACGTAGCTGTGCTTGGCCATGCACAGGTCCGTGTTACACTGGCCCGTTGGGCCCATCCGGACACAGTGGTCAGCGTTTGACGGATGGGGTTCTCCTGGCAGCCAGTTCTGACAGCTCTCCAGATTAAATCCTTCGCCTCTTTGCTGCGCTCCAGTGCTTGCAAAATCATTGAATCCAATCCAGACATCGAGGCTCCTTCAAAAAAAAAAAGAAGGGGGGGGATTTCAGGAAATCATGAGTATTAGAAAGATCTGGGACAGATGCCATCTATGGTTCTCTATGAAAATAATAACCTTAACAACAACAGCTTCATCCAGATGTCACAGGCTGCATTTAACGGAGCTTTTTAGTTACTAAAGGATTTCAGTATCCACTCTACCACCAGAACCCGGCTCTTCAATAGCAGCTCCTTTGCTGCACACCATCCTGCTATCTACCAGCCCTTCCAACCTCTGTCCTAAGGGCTGCAGAAAGCCACCTGCCCTTGGACAAACGGAGGGGACAGCTGAGCCAAAAGGGTCCAGGCAGAGCCATCAACACCAACACTACAGTGCAGCGGGGCTGGGAGAGAGAAGCAGCTCAGGGGACCACTGTGTGCAGCTGAATCAGACCCCTGACGGTCGCTGCCCCACAACTTGAGTCACCCCATTCCCAAAATGCCAGCCCTCTCACTCAGGTTACAAGAGGACCCCGTGAAAGGCTCCGTCAGCACCACCGAGCTCGTGATGTACTGGCAAGCACTGATTCATACCAGCCCCAACTGGTACAGCGCAACGATATCAGGGAGGGTAATGAAACACGGGCAGGAGATGATACTGGCTGGAGAGGAGAAACACGAGGTTGTATTGCTTTCAGAAATCCCCAGCACTCCCTCCAATTGCACATCTTCTGCTTCCCCAAGCTGGAGTTGCTTCCTTCGTATCAATATGTTTATTCGTATCACCATGCATCCCGGCCTCCCCTCCCAGCGGGCACGGAGGGCTGACGGCCACTCGTGGGTGCTGGAAGGGCTGAAGGGAGGAAATCCTGCGCAGTGCAGGGCACTGCAAACTAAGGAGCATCAGCAGGCTGACTTGAACCTCGCACACCTCTTAGGAGAGCAGTCTGTTAAAACGGCCCCCCTGCGCTGCAGCTTGAATGACCCTCACAGACACTTTTAAGCCCGTATGGAGTCACGACTGAAGAGCAATGGTGTGGTCACACAAAACTGCTGCATCCTTTAGAAAACTTGTGCTTCGTTTGTGCAGACCTGTGGCACTGGCCACTAGTCAGTTCTCCACTGCAAGTGGAATTGGCACCAGTGGCAGGATTAAACCTCGGACGGTGCCAGGTACGGGAGCTGCTGTCCAAATCGGGGCATCTTTGATGCGGCTGCTGGGAGGTCACCAACTCCTGAGCCACCACGGAAAGGCAGCAGCCGCGGGGGGACAAGACACCAGCAGCGGAGGCCAAAGCACTGCAGGCAGACGAGCCCCACATATGAAAGAAACCGCCAGGATCGTTTTAGGAAGATGAAATGTCCCTTCCACATTTGGAAACTGGCTGAATCCCAGCAGAGATTCTGGTGGAAAGTGCTGAGCGGTCTTTCATAGCCACAAACAGTCTGGACAACTGTTTCTAATCGCACCCAGCAGAAAGTGAGGCATTTGTTCCGTATTAACTTCTGGGGGTGGGGGAGAACAGCCTCATCATTCAAAGCCCCCAGCTCCTTCTCCACACTCTCTCCTGCAGGTTGCAATCAGTTCTGCTACGGCCTTGCCCCTTTGCTCCAGTGTGCTCCCGGGGTGGTACAACTGCTCTGCAAAAAGCAGACCAGGCATATAATTGGTGTCTCTCCACCACTAGGCTCACGCCAGATGAAATGATTAACGAGGTCATGCTGAAAAACGACGACGAAAATAACTGTTCTGTGAATCAGTAGTTTTCATTGCAAATAAGATTAAAAAATAAATAACCGCTGCGCTCTGCTCCTGAACCACTGGCAGGGGATTAGGGAGAACAGACTAGGAAACCGCCTGTTTGCTGCCGTTAGTAAAACTCGATGGAGATTTTCCTTTCCTAATTCCAGCTATGATCTAACTGCAAGTCATCAAAAAAAAAAAAGAAAAAAAAAGGAAGAAATAGGCTGGCTGGCTTGCTTCCCACCCCTGCCCCGCTGCTTGGCCCATTACCTTGCAGAGAGGAAGAAGAGGGCTCTCGACACCCTCTTCTGAAGCAAGATGTGAGCATCCCTCTGCCTCTGAGGAAGGAACGAGCTGCCTTGCTCGGGGCAGCAGGAGCAGAACGACGCCTGAGGAGGCTTGGGAGGGGAGAGGGGCTCCCTGCGCTGCCTCGGGGGGACAGTGGGGTCCCCTGGAAGGGGTGGGGGCTGGAGCACTCTGCTTCTGGAGGCGGGGAGGGGACCAGCTCAGCGCACGCTCCTCCCGGGGAGGCCATCAAACGACAGGAGCGAAGGAGAGGAGCGCGGTCCTCGCTGCTGCGTGCTCTAATGGGAAACAGATTTCTGCTTCTGTCATTTTCCCACAAGAAACTATGGAGGCTGCATGTTCCAAAAACCTGCAGCTCAGTTGATCTGTCTTTTATCGCCAAGGAAATCGCATCCTGGAACTGCCTCATTCATGTTTATCTGAATGGATTAATAAAATAAATACATGAAATAAAGGGGGCCGGGGAGGAGAGCAACGTGGGGCAGCAGCTGGGAAACAGCTTGGGTGGCTCATTCCCTTCCGAGGTCTCATGATTTCCTTGCGCTGCAGTCCATCAAAAGCCCCGCACGCAATGCCTGATAACTCAGAGCACCAAGTGACCAGTCCCTAACCTGCGGGAAGGGCAGACTCCTCTTCCCTGGAGCAGGGACCACATGTTTGCAATCTCAGGATAAATCCCAGGGTGAAGGGAACAGGGCAAGGACACAAGTTTGGGGAGAAGGGGCTGTCAGATCTTCAGCAGGACCGTTCAAAGCCTACGTCACCAGCAGCTGCTCCCTTCGCATGTGCTTTCTGGGCCATGTTTATTAAGACGCCATCTCCGACATCTGCATCTGGGAGCGCTGACAAGAGCTGTCAGGCCCCTGAAAGCTCTCCTGGTCGTCCTCCCCGCCAAGGCGGCTGGTTGCAGAAAGGGCACTTTGAGGGGCGGATTTAATCAAAGGCTGACACTTTCAGTGCTCTCTGTTTATAAAGCCCGAGTCCTGAGGTGGAACAGATGCTGCTGGCGCCTGACACTTGGAGAGGAGCACTGCTCCTTCTCAGGAGGCGAAAGAAGAGGGGAAGAGGTCTGGGCTTCAGGCTGCAGCCACGTCTGGGAGGGTGCGGGATCCCAGCTGGGAGGCAGGACTGCAGCGCTGGCTTGGGCTTTGCTAGAGTGGCTGCTGGATGCCACGGTGTCACGCACAGGACAACCCAGCTGTAATTCTGCTGATGGAGGGGGCTGGTTGCAAGGTCACCCTCAGGCCCTGCCTGGCAGCCAAACACCCTCCGCACACGAGTACCTGACCCTCTCCACTGTCCGACCTGAGTCTGCAGATTTTGCTGAACTCGCGGGTGGAAGGTCTGCCCAGCCCAGCCCCGTTTGCTCCTGACCCTGCACCCCTCTGCACCATTTCAGATGCACCCACAGGCACAAACATAGAGCACAAGATGCCCACCAGCAGCAATCCCACAATTCCCAGTTCTGACTTCCAGCCTTTTTGCCCCATTCCTCTTCTTCCCTCGACAGCCTTTAAGCAAAGAAGCCAAGTTCAGCAAGGGCTCAAGCTCTGCTTATTCCTCCTCTCTGTTCAGCAGCCTCGCCCCTACCATCTCGCCATACTCAGCCTGGACCCGGCTGTCTCTCCAGCCTGACTGGCTGCAGGACTGCTCGGCAGGACCCTCCCTCCGGACCCCTCTGCAGATGTGACCCCAGGAACACAAGACCTGTCCCTAGGAAATCTCAACCCTTACCCTCCTCGCTTACCTGATGACATGAGCGACCAAGAAGCTCTGGATCTCAGGGCTGCTCACAAAAGCCAGCTCCCCGTTGCCATGCTCCTGGCAGTGCTGCTGGGCCTCCAGCCACTCAGCCTTCTCCACCACCAGCTGATAGCAGTGGTTATTGCCCAGGAAAACCAAGCCATCAGGGGGACACATGGGGTGAACTGCTGCATGAGGTAGAAGAACACAAGCATGATGTCCTTTCCGTGGGCCCACGCACCCCAATCCGATCTGGGGAGCGAGGCTCCAGGAATGTCCCGTCCTTCCTGAAGCCCATAAATGCCCTTCGCTGTTGAACTGCACTCGGTGCAGTCATCTTCTTGGCCCAGGACAGTGCAGAACACTGCCTGGTCAGTCAGGGGAGCAAGGAGTGCCCAAAGGAGTCATCCCTTACTCCTCATTGAGAAGGAATGGAAAGGGAAGGCCCGGGACCCAGTGCCACCCCCACTTTGCCCAGCACCCACCCAGCGAACCCCGCTTACCTCTGCCCAGCTCTCCAGCCTCTGCGGTGATACCATACAACACTGCGAGGCCAGTGCCGCCTCTGTTGCGGATCCGTATGTCCAGACTCTCATTCGTCTTGACCAAGGAAGGACATTGCAGTTCTAACTGTTGGGGTGAAGCCACCACCTCAATTTCTGCCGGCACATATAAGACCCTGGTGCCCACGAAGATGGTGGCAGTGACATTGTACTGCCCAGGTAAGGCATACATGTGGACAGCTGCATTTCCAGTGGTGTTGAGAACCTCTGTCTGGTCCCCAAATTCCCACAGTAAAGTGCTGACAGCAATGGGAATACTGACATTGAAGAGCACGGCCTGGTGTAGGCTGTACCGGGGCTGGAGTCCTGTGAAAGACCCAGGCAGCTGTGCCTGGAAGGGAGAGGGGACGAGTGATGGGCCACCACAGGCCTGCCCGGACAAATGCTCAGTGCAAAATGGCAAACAACTGGAGGAAGAGTTTGTTTCATGGGCAGTACCACACAAACACTGCCCCTGGCTGCTGAAACCTCCATATTCCTGGTCTTCGGCATAACAGAGGGCACTGCAGGTCTCCTCGGTGAGGTTCCCAGGGTGAACAGATGTGAAGAGGATGACAAGTTCAGCCCCTTCTGTGTGGTTGCTTGTCAGACACGTTATGTATTGAGCTCCTGGGGAAAGAACAGAAGATCCTCTTGCAATCTGACACTGTGAAGCCACGGCTCGGTGAAATCCTCCAAGAGACACCAGCCCACACCCCTGGGAACAGACTTCTCCTGGGCAGCTCTACTCCAAGCATTTCCTTTTTGAGACTTGCCTGGGAAGTCTTTAATCCCTCAGCAACAATTTCCAAACGCTTTACGCTAATTAACAATGACAGAAATAACAAGCCAGTCACACAGATTTATGGAGCAGAAACACTCAGCACATAAAAAAGGGGTCTTTGGAGAGCCTGACAGTCCCATGGGACACAGAGCCGCCGAGTCTGCCTCGCAAAGCAGCCCAAAGGGCTACCACCAAGTGAGACCATGAGAAAAGGTTGTCCCTTGGCTGTACCTTGGCCCAGTGCAGCACGTGTCACTCCATGCTGCCTGGGGCTTCCAGAAACAAGTCTTTAATCAAACAAACACCCTTGGGCAGAGTGGCACATCGAGGGCATGGGGGAACTGCCACCGGACTCTCCGCCAGGCCCACGCTGGAGGTGGGCAGACACTGCAGCCACCTTCCTCCTTGGGGAGAGCCAAGACCTTCCCACCTACTGGCAAGCAAAATCTGGTGCTAGAAAAGAGGGCAATGCCACACACAGCCTGCACCCGAGGGGTGCGGAAGGCCGCACATGTGTGCATTCACGGGAAGGATGCGCAGAAACAACGCGTGCCTGGCTACAGGGAGCACAAACACGCACGTGCCTGGACACGTACAATGACGGCAGCCCCGACAGCCCCATTCTCAGAGCAACAGCTCATTCCCTTGAGTTTACTTCCCCCTCACCGGCTTGCAAGGGGTGGGATGTTTCTCTGCCACAAACACACAGGCAGGGCCTCTGCCGCGTGCACAGCCGCAGCCCAGCTGGGACTGCCTGGCCTCCTCTCCAACTCTGCCCACGCAACCGAGCCATGTTTGCTCCTCTGTTTCTGCTGGTTGCTACAACATCTCCCCCCAAACATCTCAACAGCTCCGGCCTTGCGTGATCTTCCCGTATCAAACCCATCCAACTGTCCGGCTTTCTCCACGACCTTCCTGCAAACATTGAGCCACTTTTCTGGAGAAAAGTCCCGTGAGAAGGACCACAGCATGGGAACTACTTTGCTTTTTAACACCAGCCTGGTCATACTTCTTCATTCCCTGCCAGTCAGTAACAACTGTCAGTAGCTGGCAGGCTGTCCCCAGCCTACTCCCGTTACACTGAATTACCCAGAAGACAGCCTGACATTATTGTTTCCACACTAACTTAGTAGTTAAAGAGGGGAACGACTAATTACCGAGGGGAACAACAGTGCCAGCATTATTGATAATTCCAGCACCAGGCGAAGAGTGCGCTACCGAGGTGCTGCAAGGCTGGGGTGACTTTGCCGGGGAAAGCGGAGCAACCACCACCCGGGTTTTGGTCCTGGGGGAGCACTGCACTTCATCAGGCAGCTCAGCTGGCTCCCACCAGCTCTGGTTCCCCCAGCCCTCGTCACCGCATCCTCCCATCATGCAGTAAAGGAGATGCCTGATGCCTGTCAGGGGGAGCACTCGCTCTCCCTCCCTCTCTCTTACTTAGAGACAGCTGAGCATCTTATGATTAGTTTTCTTAGGGTTCCCCCTCTCACGCTCCAAGTAACACCACCCCACGTTTCTGCTAGCCAAGGCAGTCAGAAAACTGCACAAGAGCAGGCGACGGGCTGCAGATCGGGGCAGCGTTCACTCAGTGCTCCCGATGTGGAGCCCTGTCACCTGCAAAGATTCAACTTGGCACGTCCTCAGGTCCCATCAGCTCCAAGAGATTTCACTGCTTAAAGTCAGACTGTTAAAAGCTTGAGAGAACAAAAGCCTAAGGCTGGAGGTCATGGAGCTAGTGCCATCTGATGGCTGCTTGAAGCTTGGTCTGTAATGAGTTTGCTGATCTCAGCCCTGGTGTGACTGACTCCAGCCTTAAGGCATGAGGGTACAGTCATACGCTACCATTATTTGCTTAATTAGATTAGAACTGGTGACTTGAGGTCTAAAGAGGTCTAGATGTGATCCCCAGCTCCCCTCGGGCCCATCATTTCCACTGG
The DNA here is from genome assembly GCF_030463565.1 of Pelecanus crispus. NCBI lineage: Eukaryota > Metazoa > Chordata > Aves > Pelecaniformes > Pelecanidae > Pelecanus > Pelecanus crispus. The sequence continues at coordinate 1,726,248 of NC_134653.1, read as the reverse complement.
TTTAGTCATTTCCCCCACCGCCGCCCGCAGAGCTTCCTTACCGCAAGTAGCATTGACGAACAAGACATCGAAGAGGGAAAGGTTTGCCACCACAGGAGGGTGGGCGCATCTCGTCTCTGACGCCTGAATAACTTTCACTTGTCTGTCTTCCACCCAACGGGGCAACCAGGAAAGTTTGCAGTCACAAACAAATGGATTCCAACTTAAGTTTCTGTAACAGGGAGATCAGACGAAAGTTAGGCATTAACTTGACATGTGCTAAGTGTTAATTACAGCAGCGTGCGGATCCCTCACTGTTGCCATCTGCGCCACTCCACTGAAATGCTGCAGAAAGATCTGCGAGGGGAGTTAATGAATAGGGAATCAAGCAATAATTAACATGATTTTTCTAGAGGCTAGAATTAGGCAAGTACTCCAAGTACTTTTTTCACTCTACAAATAATTGTTGCAATTAGAAGCAAATTACAGACACAATCTTATATTTAAAATAGTCTGCCATCTAACAGCCATTGGATGTAACGGCAGCCCCTCCAGCTAAGGGAGACTATTTACAGCTCCATTAAAAAATAGCTAAGAGAATAAAATTGATCTGTCAAAAAAGAAATGCAAAGTCAATGATAATCTTTCCATGTGGCAGTTTAATGAAAAGATGGAAACTTTAATTGCAGCTAAGCTTGATCCAAATTACAGCCTTTGGCATTCAGCTGCGAACAGGACAGGGATGGAAAGCTGTTTGTTTAGCTGACGCCAGCTGGGCTGGGCTGCCGCAGGGGCTGAACCTGGGATTTTTATACTGAAAGCACCACTTTGCCGGCCAGCCTTAGCAGGGACAGATTCACTTGGACCTAGCCTGGATCCTTTGTGTCTTTTCAGTGCCACTTGTAAGCAAAAATGCAGAGCTGAAAATGCCCTTTGTGTCCTGTCTTCAGGGAGAATGTGTGGCTTAGCTTTTTTCTTGCTTGCCAAGAGCAATTGCATGGGGTTAATCCTTTGGCTCGTTCAGACACAGAATGGCCATTCTGTGCTGTTGCTTCATGTATCCCTCCTGGAAAAGTGTGCCAACCCCTCGCCACCCTACCCATAACAGCACAGATTTTAATCACTTCAATTAAAAAACACTATAAGCCTAAGAACTTGAATCACTTAGGGATAACATCTTCAAGTGTCTTCAAGTGACTTAGACACCTCAGTCAGGGTCTCCTGTGTTGCAGGTCAGTGCCCTTTTCGTCAGATCCCCCAGTCCCAAGGTGTGACCGTACAAACGGGAACAGCAAGCGTGAGCCGGAGCACGGCCAGAGACAAGAACCTCAGCAGAGCTGGTGTGGGAGAGAAGCAGGGAAGGCAGGAAGGCAGTGACAGTGGTCAGAGGTATCCAGGAGACAGAAGCAAAGTCTGGGAAGCGGCTATGCTTGAAGGGCACCAACAGGACCCAGGAGCAGGACACAGCTTGAGGAAGAAACTGGAGAGAGTCCAAAAGGCAGCTGCTTGGTTGGGTACATGCCCCAGGTCTCCCCAAGACAGCACTGCATCCCACCCCACCGGGAAGGGAAGAGCTGTTTCAAGGAAAGGTCTAAATAGAGAACTGGGAAACAAAGAAGATGAACTTACATTTCACTTAAATTAAATAAATTATCAAATATTCCATCTTCTAATGTAGAAATCTTGTTGTGGCTTACATCTCTGTAAAAGAGGGAAAATGAAAAGGAAAGTTCATCACGCTGGTAACAACTTCCTGGCCAACACACAGATCAACCTCTGTCCCAAGCTCTGCTTGGGTACTAGTGACCCCCTGAGCACCTTGAGTCTCAACAGCCACATACATATGATAGCAAGATGTCGCTAAGGCACTAAGTCATGGAATCACAGTGCGGTTGAGGTTGGAAGGGACCTTGGGTCATCTGGTCCAACCCCCCTGCTCAAGCAGGGTCACCTACAGCAGGCTGCCCACAACCATATCCAGACTGCTTTTGAGTATCTCCAAGGATGGAGACTTCACAACCTCTCTGGGCAGCCCGCTTCCGCGTTCAAGTCCAGTCCGCATGCTCCAAGTCCTTCCCTAAGTCCCTCTATTTTTAGGAGATGCTGAGGTGTAAAGATGGCAGGCTGTCCAGGTTGCCAGCTACTCAGCTGGAACCACCAAAGCAGGTTTTGGTGCTGGCTCTATTGCTGCCTTTTTTGATCTGACAGTCCAACTTTTCTTTAAAAACCAGTTAATCTTCTCTATGAACCATCAGCAAGTAACAGTGCAAACTCATCTGATCAGCAGCTGAACCAGTGAGTTTGCTAATGGTCAAAGGTCTCCCCTTCCCGTGGCCCACACAGAGTCTGGGCAGTTTTTGGGACAGCTCAGGGTGTGGGGAGCGAAGGGACATTGGACCTTTCCCCCACTAGTGCCGGGCTCCTCAAAGGACCCTCAGCCTCAGTACCCAAATTCCCTCAGAAGATAAGTGGGATTTGGCCACCGCAGCTTTATCGTAACGTTCCACGTACTAACACACATCTTGGGACAAATCTCATTCTCTTGCCTTGATCTCCTCTGCACCTAGCAGTACAGCGGGTCAAATCCCGCCCGATTCTCTGAATGCCACTGAGGGAATCAGTCATTCAATGGACTGCGCAGCTGAACACCTTGAGGAAGGAGTCCATGGACACATCTGTCTGGGGCTCGACAGATGAGGCCAAGCAAGAGCAAGGCTAATGTGTGAAACACAAGCATGCCTTCTAGGTACCAGCTCAAACGTGCACGGGGAGCTGGAGGACTGGAAGGGCATAGCATGTACTTACAGTTTTGCCAGAGAAGTCAGGCTTTCGAATATCTGAACATCTAAACCACTGATCTTGTTATTGGAAAGATCCCTAGAGAAAGAAAACACAATTTTCAGCTTTCGTTCAACTTCATTTTGTCATTCCTCCATTTATAGACCTTAGAAGACGACCTTTCTCCAAACTCCATCCAGACTCCGGATTGGAAAGTTTTGGTGTGTTAAAGTGGAGCATTTCTCCCAGCCGAAGAAAACACCTTTCCCAGCCGTGAAGTATTTGCTGCTCAAAGCTTTGTATAATGTTTAGATACAGATTAGGACCATCATTATATGCATACCATTCTGCAGCGTATCTAGAGTAATTACAGACGTGACAAAGGTATTACTAAATTTGATGTATCCTTTTAAAAAAAAATCCAAGCCTAATATGTTCAAAGAAGCAATTAAGAAATAATTTAGACTGAAGTAGTAATTAACTTAGAGAAAAATTTATGAGGAACTTCCAAGTCCATTTCTAGTGCCAAAGCACTGATCATTAATTACACAATGATGCATTCAACTTTTACTTTTTAAAGATCTTTTTGTCTCCCTTTGGAAAAGCTTAAAAGGCAAGAAGTAGTAACAAAGAGTATTTTCCGTATAAAATCAGGCTAGATTGTCCTTATAAAAGGAACACTGTTTTAAAAAAAGTCTCTAATCGCTCCCTGTAACACCAATAGCCTTCAACTCATCCAAAGCAAAATTGTTTCTGTCCTCCAGTCCAGCTCTCTCTTTTCACCCCATGTCCTCTTTTTCAATCTTAAAATGTCACTCAGCTAAGAAGTGAGAGTTTCGCTGATCGGTCTCTGCTCGTTCCCAATAAACTTCACTCTTTGGTGTCAGATGAACCTCCTTTGGCCAAAACCTTCTTTTAGCAGCATCAAAATACTTATTCTGAGCCCATGCAGCGGTTATTATCCCTCAGGGATTTCTGGCAGAGCTCCAGGGAGGCGGACAGGGCTGGATCACCGCAGCCGCAGCCGTGCCGTGTCGACAGCGGCGTTCTCCTACCCACCTCCTTTCTCACCTTTTTCCCCACAAGCATCTCCCATAACTTCTCCTTGCTGCCTCACCTCTTATTTTTATCCCCTAATCGATTAATTCTTGGTTTGATCTGACATTTCAACTGAATTTATCCTAATGAAAGGAATTCTGCCAAACTGGCAGGAAAATTACATATGATTCCAGGAAACTCTGGGGATAAGTAACAGGGATGGATGTCTCTTTAAAAGGTTTATTTTCCCTGATTTTGCTGTCCAGGATTTTCTTTGCCAAGCTGAATGGATTCAGAAGAGTTCACCAGCAACACCAATAAAGAAGTCCAAGAAATGTGCAAAATGAAAGCTCGACAAATACACTTAAAAAAAGGATGCTAGCAAAAATATCCAAGCAAGCCAGTGTTTTTTTGTCTCGGGGTAGCTGGGACAATAGTTAAAGAATACAGAGCATCCATTGCTGAAGCGTCACAGACCACACGTTCTGCACAGGAGACATGAGAGTCACCTCCAAACCCTTTTCCAGCTCCCACTTGCAAGACAAACACACAAGCGAGCGTGGACTGGAATCCCAACTGCTGCCAGCCAGGTCAGATCCTTCCTCAGGGAAGCTCCTGCTCCACTCCTCCAGGAGTATTTTCTGTAAGTTGTACTCCTCTGCCTCTGCACCTCCTCCCATGACTTGACCAGTTTTGGAAAGGACCAGACCACCAACCAGCTACCTTACTGGGAGACCAGTAAAACTATTTCTCATCTTTGAAATACCTGGAAATAACCCACTTAGTTTTTAGGCAGCACCTCAAGCCCAAGACAGAAGGAAATGGTGTTTCAGCTCTGATGCCTTCTTGCTCCTTGCCCAGACAAGAGAGACCTCCAAAACAAACCATTCTGCTGCTACAAAATCAGGGCTCTGGCATTTCAAAGAGCCTCTTCAAAAGCGCTGCTTGGCTGCACGGAGAAGAGCGCGCGCAGGGCAGGGTGAAGCTCTTGGCATCGCGGATCAGCAGGCGGGCGCCTGAGCCACGCAGGGTACTGGGACAGCCAGCCCCAAGACCAGCCGCCTTCCCTGCAGCTCTCTGCAGCTTTCCCTCCATGATTCCCACCTTCCTGCTTCCCAGGTAGAAGTGACCACCTCCAGCTGGGCAGGGCTGCTCTTCTCCGTCCCTCTGCCACAGTGCCAGGCGTGGAGGGGCTGGTTCTGAGCCTTCCACTAGCCCTCTACCAACACCCCTTATCACTATTTCCATTTCACCTCTGAGAAAGCTTTCAAACTTCAGATAAGTGAAGGCTAAGACCCCAAATCCTCGACTCCCAGGGGTCAGTCAGCTCTGTGCCTACCCGAGGGCAGGACCAGGGATGCCTGTGACCCGGTACCTGCTCCAGGAAGATGCACAGCGGCAGAGCTGCTCCCACCAGCCTCAGCAAACAGGTGAAACGCAAATACGGGCAGTAATTCCCCAGGCAGTGTGCTTCTCCACAGTGTGTGGGACTGACACTAGATGTCACTGCCTACTGAGCGGCACGCACGGGGGGAAGGAGCTCCTGGTGAACAAGGGGGATCCAGAGGGGACTCAAGGGGTGCAGGACGCCTGGTGCGGTGGTTGCGGCCAGCGGGTTTTCTTCAGAAAGGGCCAGGAGGAGCTGTCCCCCATAAATTAATCAGTGAGAACCCTCAACCCTTGGATTTGCTCAAGGGGCTGCGCTGCTTTGTACAGCCAGGACAGCTTGTGAGGGTGTCAGGCCGCTCGGATGCGTCTCTGCGGCATCGGCACTGCCGTGCCCGGGTGAGCCTCCACGGCCTCACAGCGGAAGGGCTGGAGGGGGCTCCCACGCCTTTCTCCTCTTCTCCCGATAGTACAGCTTGGCTGTCCTTCCGCACGCGCCGTCACCAAGCTGATGCTGCCAGATACTACCATCTGAGCTCACCCGTTTATCCGGCACCCACTACTGCCACCCAAAGCTGGCGCTGACCCACAGCCCAGCACGCAGGGATGCTCCACCAGTGGGCTTCAAAGGAGAAGGCTGGGGCTCAGTTCCCAGGCGAGGCTGCTTCAGAGACGCTCCAAACCCTTGGAGGTTACAATTAAGCCAAGCTCTGTCTATACCCTGACACTTTTGTCACTTAACTACAACTCGCACGCTCTGCAAAGGATCCCAAAACCTTGGCTCCCAGCCTCTGTCTTCCACAGCCTGAGCTCCCATCCAGGACCTGCAGAGAAGCCGCTGTCCTCCATCCAGACCAGGCACTAGATGGCAACCCACCGGCACGTACAAAGCAGAGCACAATTCCCTCGCTGTTTTCTACCCTTGCCTTCACAACCTGATGAGGAACCGGCATAAAACCTCCCAGCTTTCAATCTCCCCAGACCTCCCTGGTGCAGAGCCTGCAAGGGAAGCAGAACTCCTGTTGACAGGACAGCTTGGAGAAGTGAGGAACGGTGGCGGATGCCAGCGCCTGCCACCTCCAGCCACGAGGCAGCGAGCTGGGCTCCCAGCCGCCTGCTTGCCTTCTCCCACTGGTCTGTCTCCAGCTTGTGTGGAAAATCATATTAAGCCTTCCTGGCATGGGAAAGATGGCTGTGAACCAAGCCAGGTTGCAGAGAAAAAAAAAAAAAAAAAAAATCAGGAAATACTGAGCAATAAAACCCAACGTAAAGGCTGTGGGACAGAGCTCAGCCTCTCGGTGCCACAAACTGCCACGACTGTATTTTCCCAGCCCACTGCCAGGCTGGAGGAAATTCGGAGCAGGTTCAAAGCAGAGCTGAAGCCAGCAGAAAACAAGGCTCTCCATTGAAATGCACTGCGCACGCAGACTGCCGCCCTCACCACGAGAAGAAAGAAAAATTTAATTTATTTGTGCCACGGGGGATATTGAGAACACACTGTGCTGCCCAGAGGAGGCCAACTATGGGCAAGACACAACTTCTCGATCTTGCCTCAGTTTCCACAGCTGTAAAATGGAGCCATGTCATGCCAGAGGAGGCTGGGAGGGCTGGCCCACTTCTCCACAGACCTCTGTGGGGCAAGGGGCACCAAAACCCACCACCGGCTATGGTGTAGAACAAGAAGTGGGTGAGAGACGCCCTACAGACAGCTTCCCTTGCAGCTCCCTACGTGCCCCGGCAAACACTCACGCATTTAACTTACATGCCTAGCAAAGCAAGTTTTAAAAAACCTTCTTCTGGGAGTGGAGTGGGTTGTGGGGGGAAAGGCGAAGCTTCGGATGAGGGAACGTTTGGTAACGAGGGCATCAGCCTGAGCCTTGGGAGCCTTCAGCTCCATCCCAGCTCCGCTACCAATTCCCCACGTGCTGCCGGCTGAGCCACCCGACCTCTGCTGAGCTGTGTGCACCGCAGGGCTAACAGCGGCCCGTCTCACGTCAGCGTGAGGATGGATCAGCCACAAATGCCGCCAGCGAGATCTCCTGCAGACGGGGTGGGGTAACTTTGGGGGCTGCAAAGCACCCAGCGCTGGCGTGCCCTCACCTAGCTGCTGCCCTCCACTGCCGGAAGCGAGCAGCAGGGCTCGGTGCCGCCCGCTTTGTCCCTTTGGGATGCTCAGACGGGATCCACGGCCCTGCAGCTGCGAGCCCGGGGCAGCCAGAGGGGTTATTTCTGCAGCGCTGTGGTGGACAGGCTTTTTTTGGTGCACTGCTGGTTTTTTCTTAATTCCACAGAACATATAATGTTGAGCAGAGTATAGCATGCCTCCGCCTGCCAAGCCTGATGTCATGCTCTCATTATGTCATTTGTGGGCCTGCGCTGCCTTCATTTCACAAAAAGGGGAGGGAAGGGGAGGGGGGGACAGTGCTGGCTTGTGCCTTCCCCAGCCCTTTTGGTGCGTGGAGCCCAGCCAGAACAGTAATGGGAAAAGCATCCACAGACGGAGAGAAGCGTCTGTGCAGAGAGGAGCCTGCGTGCAGGCTGGGAGAGCCGCAGCGGTTCAGTAGAAAAGAAGCTCCAGGTCTGTAATCCACAGTAAAAGCTAAGATTTTGGGGGGGGGTGGGTCAGTGAAGCTCCTGAGGTGCTAGGGAAAGACGGTGGCTTGGGTACAGCCATGTTTCCATCCAGAGTCTGCACAGGAGCCTGCACAGTAGCTGCCAAGGGGCCTGCAACAGTGCAGGAGGGGTAAAGCATCTGCCCTCCGGGCTGCCGCTGCAGCCTGCAGTTAAGGGAGAAGCTTTTGTATCTCCCAGCCCATCTCCCTGAGCTGGGCTGGCCTGACAGGACACACAGTGTGAGTAAACGGAGCATCTGCAACAGGGAGACCCTGTCCTTTGGGGAAAATCACTCTCTCCCCATGGGTCAGCCAGGCTGGGCTTTCCCACAAGCCTCCCCCAGCCAGCCAGTCTTCCCTGATCCAGGACAGACCTCCCCGAAACGGAGTTTGCCTCATGTTTGTGTGACCAAAGTAAAAGTCATGGGGGACAGGGCTGGGCCCCATTTTGGCCCAGAGGCTGTGTTTTAACGGCCGGAGTGGATGCAGGGACGTAGGAACAGCTCTGTCCCTGGGATCAAGGGTCCATCCTGCCCCATATCCCATCCCCGGCTGTGGTCAGTACCGGGTGTTCAGGGAGATGCAGGAGCAAAGCTCCCAGCGAGCCATCCTTCCCCAACACACTTCCCAGCTCTTGGCAGCCAGAAACGGAGGACCTTCAGAGCCAGAGGCTGCATGGGACTGTCGTATCAAGAGCCACCAACAGACCGACCTTCCACGCCACCATCCACCCCTTCCTGAGCCAGCCCGGCCTCCACATGAGCCTACAGCAACAAGCTCCACAAGTCACGTACTTTACTTTGGTTTGCTGAAACCTGCCAGAGGCATCACTCCGTTGAATACTGCCTAATTTTCTGCACTCTGAACACTGAATAATTGTTCATATTTATCTTCTCTGCCCCACTCCCGACTCCAGAGCCTTTCCCAGACTGCCCGAGTCCTTTCCTTCCCAAGCACATCTTCCAGTGGAAACAGTTCCACCTTTCTGATCTCAACAAACTCCACATGCTTCACCCAAACATCCACCGAAGAATACGAATGTGCTCAGTCCCTGGCAGCTCTTGTGGCTAAAGCCTTGCAGCAACCAGGGAGGAGAGGCAACGACCGAAGCGAGCAGCAAACCGAGGCGCAGAAAACGCCGCAGGCGGCAGCAGCTGCCCAGCAATGCTCTGAGCGATGCCCAGCAACGCTCCCCTTCCTCACCCCCACCAAAAGCCAAGCTGCACCGTTCCACACCTTGCAACCAGAGAGGACAAGTGGCAGAGGGACACGCAAGATGGCTTGTGAGACACAGCAAAGCCCACCGCTTCCAGAGCCCTCCGTCAGCTGGCAGAGCCACAAACTGCCCGAGAGGTCGCCTGCACAGCCGAAACGCTGTCTGACGAGTTACCATGGCAAACACTCTTCTAGTCTCCAGGAATAAAAGGCAGCATGGTGCCCCATGCAGCAGTGCTGTGCTGATGCTGCCTGACGTACGTAACAGACTTTCCAGAAAAGAGGAGGAAAAACCCTATGTGTTTTTGCATGTTTGAGCCAGGAAAAATTATAGGTTTTTGCTGATCTGATTCCTTTTTTTCTTTGTCTTTTGGCTTGCACCTCTCCTAGGAAGCACAGTAGAAGTAACAGTGTTTGTGTGCAGAGGGGGGAATAGAGATTCTTGCCACAGCGGCTATGGAAATCTGAAAAAAAGCAGATTTTTCTGTGTGCCGGGCACGGGAAGCAACGCTGCCATGCTGCACTAGGCGCAGGGACACCCTGGCTGGCAGGAACGCTGCCTCAGCAGCTCTCCAGCACCACGAGCTCTCAGCCTTTCAGCACAGACAGGAGGGCAACAGCATATGGAGATCTTCATCACCAGCTACTGGTTTCAATCACACTGAAGCAGGGATTTTCCAAGGCAAAGGGATTCCAGCTCCGCCGCACAGGACCTCCGAGAGCTGCAGCCAATCACGAAGAGGGGCCTTTGGCTAGTGGGTTTCACCCCTTTCGTTCCCAAAGGCATTTTGGGTCACTGATGCATCCCACCCCAGCGGAGGCTGCCTTCCACCCGCGTGCCCAGGGACTCTGCTGCAGAGATCAGCTTCCAAAGGACAGCAAAGCTGCTTGGGGAGCAAACGCAGGAGATGGAGGGCTGTCCAGGGAACGGCTCAGGGAGACACCGGCAGCTGCTGGGAGCCGGTCCCGAGCCGAGAGCCGCACGCTGGGACTGGCAGACGGCGGGGAGCACCCTCGTCTCCCCGAGGCTGTCACAGCACGATGACAATTTATTTGTTCGTTTTGAATTTATGAGTTTCAAATGCTAGCCCAAGTCTTAGCGCTCTCTGAGGAATTTGCCCCAAAAGACTTTTTCACAAATATTCATCTAAACAACTAAATGTTTTTGTTCCCACAGCAAAATCGTAATTGTTGATACGAAAATGTAAGGCAAGGATACAAGCATTTTTGCAATGTTCCGTACTCTTTGTGCTCTCCTGGGAGAATTGCAAAGCGCTCTCTCATATGCCCTTGCAAGGCAGCTGTGACAGGAGATGGTTGGGTTTGACATGAAGCAGACCCAGATATAACTCCCAGCTCTGCTGCAGACTCGCTGCAGGACCACGAGCAGGTCACCCCATCACTGCGGGCTCCCCTCTGAGCAACGGGAGCAAAGCGATGCTCCTTCCCTGCCTCAGCCTGCCCTGCCTCGTCCCGCCGCAAGCCTCTCCCGCAGCGCCAGCACAACGCGACCCTCAGATTTGTAGCAGTAAATCCTACTTGTCTTGCTGGGCTGGGGCCACGGGTTCTATCGTGATCCCGCTGAGAGGCAGGCAGCTGCCCACAGGGCAGTGTAAAACACTCCCTCAGCTCTCAGCAGAGCAGGGGAGCTCAGGGTTAAAGCCGGGTAGTGGGTGTCTGCGTCCCCATCAGCTGAAGAAAAGGCACTGCGAGAGCCTGTGCTTCAAGCAGGGTGGGCAAGACAGGTCCCTGAGCCCTGCACGAGACCGAGCCGAGAGCTCGGGACACCCCCGGTGACACGGCAGTCCCTACCCAGCCGCTGCTCACCCACAGTGCCCATGCCCCATCCCCGGAGCAGACAGAGGAGGTGATGCTGCACGTGCCTGAGGGGTGCACGGCCAGGGCATCCCCATCGTGGCCGGGGCATCCCAACTGTGTCCAGGGCATCCCCACCGTTCTCCAGGGCATCCGAACCATGGCCAGGGCATCCCAATCACAGCCAGGGTATCCCCACTGCAGCCAGAGCATCCCCACCATGGCCAGGGCATCTGAACCATGGCCAGGGCATGCCCACCACAGCCACGGCATCCCCACCACAGCCACAGCATCCCTACCATGGCCAGGGCACCTGAACCATGGCCAGGGCATCCCCACTGCAACCAGGGCATGCCCACCACAGCCAGGGCATCCCCACCACAGCCACAGCATCCCTACCATGGCCAGGGCACCTGAACCATGGCCAGGGCATCCCTACCATGGCCAGGGCATCTGAACCATGGCCAGGGCGTGCCCACCACAGCCAGGGCATGCCCACCACAGCCAGGGCATCCCCACCACGGCCAGGGCATCCCCACCACGGCCAGGGCATCCCCACCGCAGCCAGGGCATCCCCACCGCAGCCAGGGCATCCCCACCGCAGCCAGGGCATCCCCACCACGGCCAGGGCATCCCCACCGCAGCCAGGGCATCCCCACCACGGCCAGGGCATGCCCACCCTCCAAGTGGGAGCTGTCTGCAGGGCAGCTGAGACTCAAAGAGCGGCTCCTCGGATCCCCGCAGCCAGCAGCTTTCCGCAGACTTTCCCAAATATGGTTATAAAGTCGGACCAGGGATGAAGCCACTCGAACAAAGGGGACGTGTTACCTCATGGAGCGACGTCATGTTCTGGCAGGGCTGGCTCATAGGCAATGGCATCATGCGCTCCGTCCCTCTCCTCCCCGGCCAGGAGGGCTGGGTGGGGGCTTTTTCATACAAGAGGCTCCCAGGAACCGGAGCGCTGCTGTCTGCACAGGGACCCGCAGCACGGCTCATTTTACAAGTTATTCTTAGACTGCCACTGACTTCATCGGCTCATTCCCAACACCGAAACAATGGAGCCAAAGGCGAGGGGGGCACTGGGGATCACCGGGGGCCTCCTGTGCTTGGGGAGCTCAGCAAGAGCTTCTGCAGGGCGCTCCGGCGGGACGAGGAGCTGGCTACAGGGATGGTCACCGTTATGAGAGAGGCTTTTCACGCCAGGTCCCACCTTCTGAGCCGCTCGAGTGACCAGGAGCCGGCAGTGACCGGAGCTGGCGCTGGACGTGGTCCTCCCCTCCGCTGCCAGGAGGTGACTTACTGTGGCATAAAATAAGGCTTGAAACACCAGGCATCACCTGGCCCGGCTCTGCCTCTGGAACATCACACTACAAGATGGGAACAGAGAAGACCTTCAGCTTGGGAAAGCAGCAACCCAAATATTTAAAAAAGTTAATGTCCATAATTAGTGCTGCACATAAACAAGCTGTCTGCAGTTTCATCCAGCTAAATGTCAGCCCTGCAAATACGCATTAGTTTCATGGAAAGTTTGCGAGGAAACCAAAGATGCAATAAAACCAAGCATCTTCCCAGCACACATGGCAGAGCTCAAGAAAGGAGACCATGTTAGATGCCTGCAGCCCAAATCCAACCACTGTCCATGCAGATACCCACTTCTTCCCCAAAAAAGCATCCGCCCAGGGAGCCCCCAGGTCCCGTGGCACTGCATGCCAACACACAGCTCTTTCAATGCCCAGCTCTGGTCTCTTAAAAACCCAAAGTGTTTCCAAGTCAGCATGTTCGGAGCCCAGTGATATTTTATTTTACCATGAAAAGCGAGTCCTCTGTAAGCTGTAGTTCAGGAATTACACAGCTGAGCTACTAAGTGCTTAATCTTCCTCACAGAAAGTGAAGAGTTTTCAATAAATGTTTAGGTGTTGTTGACATTAATTCACCACCGGGACAGGGGATGGAGTACGTAACCTTCGGGTCCTGGTTTTTTATTACCCTATTTGTATTTATTTTAATGTGAGGCCTTTGCTTGCACAACTGTCCTCTAGGGATATTATTTCTCTGTGAGAAGTAATAAAAACACAGTGCTATTTTTCCCCAGCACCGTAAGTTCTGCTACACGCAACAAACGAGCCACAGGCAAGGTTCACAGGATGCAGGAGGCTCTGGATGCTCTTGAACCGACAGCAGCGATACATCGCTGAGCTGACACGGGAGCCGGAGCCAAGAGACGCAGAGAACTCCAGGAAAGTCTTCTCCAAAGCACACGTCCAGTTTGCAAACACTGACAGAGTATGAAAAAATATTTGCATAGCCTCCTCCTTGGAAACCTTCTGGGGCATCTGTATTTTATATCCCAAAAGGAACAGTGGAACAACTTGGGCATCCGTACAGCGCGAGAACTGTGAACCAGGGACCTCCCAATCATCCGAAATGCCCTGGTGAGACCTGTAAAAACTTAATGCCACCTCTTAGTTGAATTCAGACTGCGAGCCAGCTGAGAGAGAATGAGGCTGATAAGGCAGCATCAGATCAAAAGTAATTTCTTCAAATAGTTGGGAAATACTTCTCTCAGTTCTCACATCGGGACGACAGTCAGCACGTTGTCAGGCACCGCACGGTACTGGCAGCACACAAATAAGAGGAAAACAATGCCACGAGGCAGCAAAACACGGCATTTACGGGGTTCACGAAGGACTGAGGGTTTAGCAGTAACATCACCCACCAGCCAAAGCCAGACATGCACGGCGGGTAAAGCGGACACGAAGAGGGCACCCCGGATCCAAAACAGCGTGAGAAGAGATGGGGGAAGTCTCAGGGCCAAACGCCACGAGGTGGCTGAGGGACAGCGTCACCCCGTCCCTTTCTCCCCCTGGCTGTGGGAGCAGCCTGGGGTGAGCGCAGCGCGCTCCCCGCTTCGGACCTTCCGCTGGCGGAGCGGCACAAAGGCGACGTGCACCCAGCAGAAAGATTTGGCGGCCGTTTCCTCCTCGGTCGTCGGCAATGTTTGAGCTCCAGCCCCCCGGGTCCTGCTCCAAACCCCCCCGGCCCGCACCTCCCGCCGGGCACGGGCAGCAGGGACGACCGGGGGTGCCAGCAGCCCGGCTCCGCAGGCTCCGGCGCGGAGCTGAAAGAGACCCAGCTTCCCACCCACCCCCGGTAAGGCTGGCCCCGTAGCCAGATCCCACCAGTCACTTCCCACGGGCGCTAACACCCTCCCAAACGCGCTCCCTTTTGTAGCTGACAGTATGGATTTGTTTGACCTTTAGCTAACAGCAATCTCTAACAGACGAGCAAGTTTTCCAAGTTCCTGGGTGGTTGCTTAAGAAAAACATTGTTGCGTGTGTTTTAGCCCTGTCTGTCAATTGATTATCATCTCCGGTATGTTTTACCAACAACATTTTCATTTAAGAGACTCCCTGTTCCAGGCTCTCACCAGCACCCTTGGGCTCAAAGCATGGGACGCTAACTAAAAATAGCTGAGACGGGGAAAAGGACAAGTAAAGACCAGGAAGGCTCAAGCGGGTCCAGGCCTGGCAGCGTGTTGTTAGCGATGGAGAACAACTTCCAGTAACATTTTGCAGCACAGCCTGTGTGCTGGACAGATGCTGAGCCCCTTACTTATTTTCTTCTTCTCCGGAGAGAAAACTCCGGGATTTGGGTAAGTCACATTAGCACTTCATATGTTTAAAAATAGCACAAAGTAAATGGTGCTGCTCTGTGAAAACAATGATGCTGAGCACAACCACAGAGCTCACAGCCCGCTGCCTGCGACAGAAAATCCACAAACCAGGGGAGCCTGAAGCAAAAAGAAAAGTGCAGCATGTTCAGGACACAAGACCTGGCCAAACCACGGCTGCAGCACAATCCGGTTTGTGTTTTCCTTGCAATCCTGATGTTATGTCTGCTTTCTGTGGTCTCCTCGGTGAGGGACAGGCTCTCCAGATGTTCTAAAGCCCTGGGACCTACCCAATACACGAGCCAGTTTTGGGGAAGGGGGGAAAAAGGACACAAGCCACTAACCCTTCCCTTTTGGCAGTCTGCTTCTCGCACTAACAAAGAGCAACGGGAATGACTCACAGATTTTTAACGTGATCATTTATCCCGACGCCTCACGTACTGCAAGCCATCGGGCTCCTCGCAATCGATCCCTGCATGAAGCCTGAGCACGCAGTCCCCCATCCTTCTGGAGAACATTCCCGTCTTCACGTGAAGACTCCCAGGGATGGGTTGGCCATCCCTAGCTTTCGTAAGCTGTTGCAGGGTTAGGCAGTTAGGCTTATTTCTGGTCTGAATTTGCCTAGCTTGAGTTCCCAGGTGTTAGGATTCACTCTGCCAGTCCACTAAACTGAGGGTGTCCGATCATGTTTTCTATTATTTAACCACAAATACTCCGCAGGCTGCAGTCACCTACCACCTTCTTGCTGGTGCAGCAAACACCAGCTGCCTCCCAGGAGACAGTCCTTCAGATACGCTTTTGGCTGGATGCGATAGGACATCGGTATCTCCACAAAGTGAGGACACCAGGACACACAACCCCTCTGCTCCATAGCTCCCCGCTTACACACCCCTGGGTTGCACTAATCATTTTGGTGGCCACATCCTTCACTGCACACTCAACTACCACACCTTCCCTGGCCGAGTCCTTGCCTTCCAGAAGGTTCCCATCCACCAGGCCTGCCTTCCTTGGTCCCAGATGTATGACCTTCCACTTGGCAGCACCGCCGCTCTTTTTTGTGACCAAGTCTCCAACCAAAGCGGAGCTCCGTTTTCTTCTCCGTGCTTTGGCACTCTCCGTACAGTATCACTAATGGTTTTTGTCTTCCTCCAATCTGTTGACAAATACGCTACAGAAGCAGCCAGCAATCAGTCTTTGAGACTTCACTGCGACACAGCTCTTCACGATGACTCCAGTTTATCCTTACATTTTGAAGCCAGTGTTTAATCCCTTTAATACATGTAGCGCTGGTTTTTTTCATTCCAATTTCTGACAAATATATGTGACATTGAGTCGAATACCTTACAGAAGTCATATGTGTATTACATCAACATGGTCATCCTCATCTACTCCATCTGTAAACCTACTTAAAAGGCAGACGTTCATGAGATCTATTTTCCATAAGTGAATTTTCCATGTTGATTGCCACTAATTACACTATCCCCTTTAACTTCTAGCTAATGTCCGTGCTATGCACTGTATTGTTTCTCCTTGGGCTAGAAAATCAGGACACCAGGCTCATTAATGTCTGTACCATCCCATTTACCCTCTGTTAACAGTGGCACCATGTTCATTTTGATCCAGTCCTTGGGAATTTCCCCACTGCCCAAAAAACGACTAAAAGTGAACATTAATAGCCCAGAGGGCTCTTCAGCCAGATCTTTTAAAATTCTTGGATGCAAAATATCTGAACTTGCTAGTTTAAGGTCTAACATTAATAGCAGCTGTTTAACATCCTCTTCAGTTACTGTTGGAGTGGAAAGTGTTTCATCATCCTCATATGATACAAATACATCATGTGGCTTTTTTCCAAATAGAAAACAAATATTTACCGAACAGTCCTGCCTCTTCTGTATTTTCATTGATAATTTGACCATGTCCATCTATTAACAGACCAGTATAATTTAATTCCATTAGCTCCCAATACACTTGGAAAACTATTTATTCTTCTCAACTTTGCTGGCCACAGACTCTTCCTGGCATTCTTCTGCTTATCAGTGTTAGATGGGCTTGAGTGCTCACTCCATACTCATCACTATCAACATTTCTCTTTCCCAGTACCGCATCTTGTATATTTATTTTCCATAACTGTCTTCATTTCTCCTCCAGGCTCCACTTGGTTTTTATGCGGGGTATAAGGCAAGGTCACCCTCTATATTGACTAATACAGAGGTGCACATCAGCATCAAGACAGACCCCATCACCAAAACCTATCTAGCACCCCAAATGAGCTTCTCCCTAGAGATGCTACGGGCCCAAAATGCTCTCACAACACTAATGATTGGACTTGATGATCCTAAAGGTCTTTTCCAACCTAAACAATTCTCTGATTCTATGATTAGAGGCAGGGTTTCAAGCAACACGGCTCGACGCAGATTGAGACAGTCCAGACATACCATCCAGAGCTGCAGAAAGACAGCACCCGTCCCCAAAAGCCTGCCCTTCCCGACCGGCAGACACGGGAGCAGCCGTGCAGGAGGCACAAGGCGCGGAGCGGCGGGGAGCAGCCGGTGCGGGGCAGAGCGGGAGGACTGCAGGAGCTCTTAGGGCAGATCTGCTCCGGGCACCTATTGCTGTGCGCACGACAGATAACCCCTGAAAGGGTGCCAAGGGCCCGACGCCCCTAACCACTTTGCTCTCCCATCCCGTGTAGTAAAGGTGATACTGAAAGAGAAAATTACACAAGTGAAAAAAAGAGTCATCTCCTGGATCCTCCTGTAAAAACAGGACCAGCCCTGTAAGAGATTCCTCAGGGATGGTTATGGCCTCAATTTGAAGTCCCAGTCGCTGGGGCTCCCATCCGCCAGTGGCTGTTCCATAAAAAGCATATTTCAGTATTCTCCACTCTCCATGCAAACTTTTTTTTTGCTCAATTAATTCCCACCTCTCTATTTTCTCTAAGTCTGGCACATCTACAGCAACTCTTCTTTGTCCTTGGCATGCACACCCTTGGATACCTGAAGAATGTTATTTTGCACCCAGTAAGCCAAAGCTTTCACAGTTCTTCCAATCCGTCTCCAGAAAACAGTAATATGTGGCAGTGTGTAAAAGCCAAGCTGCAATAACAACACGCACGGCTCCTGCGGGCTGCAGAGAGGGACTTCTCTGCGACCAGCACACGTGGCCCTGCAGCAGCCCAGCCCAAAGCCTTCTGCAGCTCCAGCAGAGACGCTGGGCTTTCTGCATCAACGGGGCGTCGAGTGACATGCCCAGCCCGGGTACAGCTCCACAGGGCTCTGTGTGTGTGTGTGTGTGTGTGTTTGTTTGTGATTTTGTGAATAGGGCTGCTCAGCACGTTGAGTCCTCCCCGTGGGGATGATGTGTTAGAGCGGATTGGCTCGCTATTCCCTGAAGGAAACATCTGCACATTCCAGACACATTTTGTAACGGGAGTGAAACCCATCCTTGAAGTGAAATTTTACAGCCTCCACAGCGCAAAGTAACGATTGCTGGCAAGGACCAGTGGAAAAGTAATGTTTAAAATATTATTACAGGGAAGTGGCTGCCAGAGCCTCAAATTAATCATTTGAACGTGTCTCTGGAGCGGAGCGGCGCGTTATGTAACGCTCGTCCAGCTCCAGCCCGGAGCGCGGCTCCTCTCCGGCCCCGTCCCGGTGCCCCGCTCCCCTTCCCGCACCCAGAGCCAGCGGAGACCGAGGGACCCAACGCCCGCCGCCCTGCCACGCCGGCGCCGGCCACGAGGACCAGCGCTCCCCTCTGCGAGGTCTCCTTCAAGAGATTTCAGCTGGGCCTGGGCTCCACCTTTCTTCCAGGTGCCCAATTTCTTCTTGCATTAAAGAAAAGCCCAGGAGAGACAAGGACAAGGGCCATTTCTCACAGTCACCTCTGGAAAGCGGCGGTTTGCCACAGCTCTCCACAGCAAAATGAGCACCAGAGGAGCCGGGGGGAGGCTTGCCTGCTTCCCACCACGGCCTGCAGAGGAGGGGAAGCTATAGGTCTGCTGCTTAAACCCTTTGGGCGCTGGTCTACAGCCAACCCGGTCTGCTCCTTGATGGCCATGGGGCAGGTGACAGAACAGGGACATTATCTGCGCAGCGTCCTGTGCAGCCATCTCTAACTCACGGGATCCAAATACGATGAAAATGCAACTGATGCTCAAACAAAAACAAACAAACAAAAAAAAGCCTCGAAAGGAAAGCAGGAACACAAACAGCAGTGGATGCAGACACATCTATGGGGGAGGAAGAAACAAAACGTTTGGCAGCCTGTACCAGCAGCAGGAAGAAAAGTGAAATGAGTATGTAAAGGAAACAAGTCCTGTGCTACAGCAACCAGAGAAAAGCCTGCAGGCCCTCGGGAAGGCATATTCTCTCAGCAGCAACAAGGGCAAAGCTCTGTTATTCATCAGGCTGAAGACACCACGAACGTAGCCAGAAACTTCGCTGATGAGGACTTCTCCGTCTCTCCTAGTCGTAGGTGTGTCGGGGGATCCAGCCCTTCCAGGTGATGAGGGCTCAGCCCAGCCTGTGCCAAATTTCACTGCCTCCCGCCAGGTCCGCGGCACGAGCACGGGGGTGGCGTGGCCAGAGCGGTGTTTGTTGGGAGCTGTGAAGGCAGAAGAGACACGGGAATGGACGACTCGTTTCAGGGAAGGCTGACGGGAAAATGGGAGGTGAGGAGAGGCCGTGTGAGAGCCAGGGAAGTCAGAGCAGTGTGAGCCGTGGGGCCAG
The DNA here is from genome assembly GCF_030463565.1 of Pelecanus crispus. Taxonomy (NCBI): domain Eukaryota; kingdom Metazoa; phylum Chordata; class Aves; order Pelecaniformes; family Pelecanidae; genus Pelecanus; species Pelecanus crispus. The sequence continues at coordinate 1,707,025 of NC_134653.1, read as the reverse complement.
CACTGGGATGATTCCAGGTGGCCCAGAGCATGGTGCTACCAGGCTGCTGTGACCCGCGTGCCGACGGGGGTCCCAGCGGGTGCTGAGCCCAGCGGAAGGGCTGTGGGTACGCAGACAACAGCTCCTGAAGCCCTGATCTCCTCCCTCTGTTTCAGGCCGGCCGTGCAACATCAGGCGTGACTTCTGAAATGTCGCCCAAGGTTTTCGGTTTGCAGCATCTCTCCCGCTTCCGAGTGTTGCTGCAGTATCCACCACCATCACCTTTGCTAGTTCCTAAAGCACATCTCCTTTCCTTTCCTGGCTCACTTCCATGCTCCCTGGATCCCTGGGTGTTACAATATTCCGGGTTTGAAATTAGATAGATAGCCAGACAGATACACAGACACACATACAGACAAACAGATACTTTGCCCCCAAATGGACTTTGTTATTCAAATACATTTTATCGAATACAGAAACTGGCAACTGTTGTTTAAATGCCTAAATACGCGTTTCATGAAAGGATCCAGGCAGCAGTTCAGCAGGAGTTGCTGTGTCTATCAGCTAAATAAAACATTTTTGGAGAAACTGCCTGAGTGTCTAGTTAACATTCTGGTCTGCTGGGCAATAACAGAGATTTAGAATCAACCCTAGAGGTTTCCTCTATTTAAGCGGACAAAAAAGCAAAGCTGATTAATTAAGCAGCCTAAACCAAACGGAGGTGTGCAGACTGACCAGAGGAAGAGGTGCTCTGGTGGCAGGTGGGCCCGTGCCTTGGGTGGTCTCCATGCATCACAGCTCCTTCTGAAGCTTGAGATAACAATATTTCCACGATTCCCAGGAGGAAAGGGCTTCCAATCCACTGTTTCGTTGTAAACATCTCTCTAGCACAAGGGCACCATAATTCAAAGTCAGGCCCATGAATCCCTACTGGAACAGAAACGCTCAAGGAATGCATTAAACAGCAGCTTCGGTTGACGTTATGTGCCATAAATCACAGGGCACGGTAAAGACCCAGAACCAGTCTGCTCTGCAACTGGACAGACAGACAGACAGAGAAAAGGGAAATAGTTTACAAGATGCCAAAGGACATTCCCTGTGTTCCAGTGCTGATACTGATACGAGCTCCCCTGTATTTTTTCAAATGTGATTGTTTGGGTTGGAGGTCTCTGCTCTGAATGTTTTTGGAATGCGTTCACTATAGATCCTTAAACATCTTCCTTCTGAAAAGAAAAAAACAATTAGAACCCAATACAGACCTGCTGGTTCCAGTACAAAATGCATTTGCATGTTTCTGGCACTAATAATCTGTGTGGTTGGGTTGCTTCCTTTTAGCATTAGAAAGTCTTCTGTGATGCAGTCAGAATATTTCTACTCCAAAAAATGTTGATGTTCGGAGGCCCCAAAGTAGGTACAAAGGGAAATGAGCAGCTTGCCTGGGCCTCCGCAGGGCCCCGAGCTCTGCGGCAGAGCCGCCCCCTCTAGAAGACCTTGTGAACAGGCGTGGGAAACAGCAACCCATTTGTCCTCTGCACGAGACCTCCAGAAGAACGTCTCTTTGTTGTTGCAGTGAAAGAGCTGACAGTTCCTTGTGCTGCTCTAGCAAGAGCGGACACGGGCACCGCAAGCAGAAAAATTGTGGAAACCACACAACGCTGCTCCTCTCCCTTGCACTGCCTCCACTGCCGGGATCAGAGCACGTACGGGCTGAGGAGCCCCGGCCGTTCTCCTCATCCTCCATCACCTAACCGATCCTGGTTGAGGTACAAGCACAGAGGCTTCAGCAGAGACAGCTGACCACACGCTCCACAGAAACTGTCCACCCTTCCCTCTTGGGAGTTTCAAGGAAAAGCATGAAGATGGAAATCTCCTTTCTCTTGAGGCTCCTCCAGCAGCCAGGACAGACCCATCACCCAGAAGCCATCAGAGGAGGTTTGCTCTGGTCATTGGCCATGCTTTGTGCTTCTCCAGCGGGCTGTCAGGCTCGGTGTCTGCAGATAACTGCTGCGAGCGTGGTGGAGGTCCTCATCAAGTCAGATCGTGTGCCAGGCTCGGGTGGAGGTGATGTACATTTCTGGTTCTTTTCTGGACCACTGTGCGCAGGAGTCTGCTCAGCGTCCTCCTCTGAACCCATCCTGGTTTTATGAACCCATCCTGGTTTTAGCACTCTTCGCACCACTATCAGCTAAACTCTGGGTTTTAGTCATATCTCCCTCATCAGAGGAGATGGGCCTTTCCCTGCTCAACCCATCGAAACGGCCAACAAACATTCCTGCCAAGAAGGGCAAAGGACAAACCCACAAGAATTATAAGGAATTTTAGGACAAAACTTGTCAAGCAGCGATGGGATAAATTCAGCCCTGAAGCCAACAGATGTACCCTAGGGATCTACTCGTTTCTATGCGTTGCACATTAAGAGATGCCAACAGCTCCTCAACGTGCAAAGGGTGCAGGTGGCACAACTGACACATTAGCAATGATACAGCTGGAATGATACGAGCCCAGCGCTGCAGAATGAAGGGTTTGGGTCTCACGGGTTAAACGGGACTTGCACGTCTACATCTCTACCCCACCGCTTGGAAAATTTAAGCTCCAGATAGGAGAGAGCCAAAACTTTAACATGATCTGCCTGGGACGAGTAACTGTCCACGCTTCTGCCAAATATTAATGGCTGATAAATCCACTACGCAACATATCTGGAGGTACGGGGTGGAGACCAAAGGACAGATCCCTGGAAAGAGCTCTGGAAGAATGCTCTGGTCAAGTCATCAGCTTATCCTGGAAAGATGCAACAGACCTCGAGATAACCTGCTTTTAGACCGCTCCCCTCAGCTCGACTCTCCCCCTTGACACGGACTGACCTCCACCTGTCCAGAGCAAGGAAAACAATTTACCTCTGACCTCTGGCTCAGTCAAAGACCCTCTTTGGCTCGCCTCTGCTGGCTCTAACACAGCTTCTGTGCTGCTCTACCACAGCCCACAAGACCTTCAGCAACTGCAGGCTCTTCCTACTACCTGCTGCCTGGAAGAGCTCATGCTGCAGCCCCGGAGTGGAGAGGCTGGGGCTGTGTCCAAAAGCCACCACCGGCTGAGAAAGCGGAAGGTGCGTGCTGCTTAGGGAGAACTTCCGTGCTTCCTTGGGGAAAGACACAGAAGGCCCTGATCCTTCACAACTTCCACAGCTCGGTGCCAGGCATCATCCCCTGTGCTGGCACGTATAGTATCCATACGCGTATGTGTCACGCATGCTCCCAGGTCAAGAACACATGATCTCCAGAGCATCGGTTTCAACTCAGCCTGGGGAAAAACAGGAGGGAATCACAGCAGCCATTCCATAGCCTACAGGAAAGAGGCTCAGAGGTCCCAACCTGCTTCCTAGAGGAACCACAGCGGGCACAGAGCTGGCGCGACAGGCTGGCCGCACCCACAGCCCCCTCCCTCACAAGGAGGTGCCTGTTTCTGCAGGCTCCTTCCTCTGATCAGCTTTGGGAAAGGGACGTCTCTCCCTCAGATTAAACCCATAATGGAGACACAGTTGGTCTGGTTTTGTGGTGAGGGAATCACAGAAAGGATAATTTCCTTCACTGCAGACTCCAGGTCACGTCAGTGAGCTGTTAAAGGGAAGATTGCTACGGTGTCTGTTCCTTTCTCCCACAGGACCAATGCCTATAATCCTCTTTTTAAAACATCATTATGTGGAATAAACTGTCCAGGGAAGAAAAAACGGCCTTGCAACTCTGCTAATCTTCCTAATGATTTAATACCTGCAAATACTACTGGGAGGTATTCCTTTCCTGATCGCATTAAAAGCTGTCGTATTATACGTCTCACCACACTTCAGCATCCTACTGTGGATTGTTTTTTTAAACAAAGCCAATTTCTCTAGAGACTGAGTAGGGGTTTTAGCTCCCACTGCTCTCCCCCCCCGCCCCCCCAGTTTTAAAAGACCTTCTAAATGCCTGCCTGGGGGATTCCAATAAGTCCTGGCACAGATCCTCCAAATAGTAGCAAAGCTAAACAGGGTATGGCTGTTATTGTAGAGATCACTCACTGCCAGCACAAATACACAGACTGGACCATTCAACCTTTTACAGCGGGAAAGTTATGGACAGTTGATGATTCACAATCAGCATTTTTTCTTCTACTGCAGGCACCCTTTTTCTTTAATTATTCTTTCTTTCTGGCAAGCATCCCTTCCCTGCAGCTTTTGCGATGCTTGCTCCCCCAGTTTCTTAATCATATTAGCAAGAACAGGCAGGGGACATCCCGGAGTCCACAGTTTGATTTCTGCATCTGCTCAAGATGCCGTGTGCCGCAGCCCTGGTGAGAAGTCCCAGGCGAAGACTGCTGTGGTTCAGCTAGCCAGGGTTAAGCATTCCCCCACGTACAAGACCAGAACAGGCCTGCGAAACACTCCTGTCCCCCTCAAGACCTCAGAATAAGGCTGAAGTGGTTTCATGGGCCGTGTTTGTGCTGGCTGCGTGCCCAGGGGTGAACCTCACCAATGGCAGCCTGTACTATGTACTTTTCTTCTTTTTCCTTTTCATGTGCGAAGCCAAGGGACGTCTCTTTCCCAGGTCAGTATGTACAGGCACGTCAGACTAAAATCTGTTAAATTATCGCCTGCTCCCCACGCAAGCACGCGCTGGGACTGACACAACGGCTCCGGGGCTCAGCACCCCGTGGGGCTCCCACCTGCCCCCCCCACTGAAGCAACCCAGCGCGGAGCCGAGGAGCGAAGGCTCGCAGGGAACAGAGCAGGGTACGCGAAGGTCTGCCCCAGCTCAGCCTGCCCGGTCTCTCCTCCCCTCCAGTTCCAAACGGCTGCAGCAAAGAGGCTTTTCCCCAGGAGCTGATCCTTCCTCTCAGCAATCTTTTTTTGATTAGTCAGCTCAAAGCTTCCTCAGTTCAGGTTTTCCCCAAAGTTTTCTCCCAGGCCCAGGTCCTCTGACGATTCACCTTAACAACAGGCTGTCTAACACCCGCAGCCATTGCACATCGCACAGCTGTCAAAGCACACACCAAGAAAGGAGAAAGGAACCATCAGAGACCCAACAGGGCAGATGTCACTGGAGCAGAGACAATGTTAAAAAAAAAAACCCTCACACCCCTTCCACTTCATAGATTTATTTTTTCCTACTGTAAATAAATTGATTTTGTTGTTGTTGTTTCACTTTCTGCTGAGCAAAACAGAAACCCAAAGCCGAGCCCCCCCCCGGCACAGCGCTACTCAAAATGAAACACTGAGTGCTGGCCGAGGAGTCTTTGGGGAGGCTGAGGCGTCGCTTCAGGTTCAGGCAACTGTCTGGGACTATGTCTAAATTTAATGATTAAATACAAAATTATTCTACCCTATTCTTCCTAAGCTGAAGATAAAAAACCACAGGGGTGATTGTGTAAGAGGGTGTTAGCGGTAAATACAAACCACCAGTAAATTTGCTTTGTTTAAACTGGGAAGAAGAGCACGAAGCCAAGCAATGCCAAGCCCAATAAAGTACTAAGGACAGAGTGCCCCCAAAAGCGGAGGCACGTGGCCCGCTCTCGGGCGCTGCGTGGCAGGCGAAGCGGGCACCGGCGCGCTCTGTGCCCTGCTAGCACCGTCCACTGCCTCCGCTCCCAGTACCGCGGAGACTGGAAGGTTCCCAAGAGCAGGCTTGGCACAGCGGGACATGTAAATCTGATCCCTTCTTAGGCTCCGTACTGAGACTCTGGAAGGTTTTGGTAAACATCCTTGGTAATCTTTGGATACCACAGCAATGTCAAGAAGTATCGCATTCATAAATCAGACCTTACATCAGCTCTGCTGGCAGAAAGAACATTTGCCCAGTTCTCGAGGCGCACCGAGCCTCAGCGGCATCATCGCTTCTCAGGATTTATGGTAGAGACTGAGTTAAGCTGCATCTTTGGTCTTATGCTAAATCACCTTCTTGCCAAGGCTAAAAATTGCTCCATGGTGTAATCACAAACCGAGGCAGAAGAACGAAATAACACATTTCATTCCCATATAATAATAACAAGTTACGTTTCCATAGCACCCCTCTTCCTCTCCGATCCAAAAGGACATCACCAACTTAACTCACTGAAGCACGCTGTGCGCGCAGGGATTAGGTAATCCGCCGCTGAAATACAGCCACTGCTCTTTAAGGGTGGAATCCAGCATTCAAGCAGAGTTTAAGATGGAAAGAAGAATCGCCAGCGCGCTAGGAAAGGGATGCCGCGCAGCGAGAACCGAATTCTCCGTCACGCTGCTGATGTGAGGAAAGGCAGACTGCGATCCACGGTCTGCTCTCTGCAGATCTGTCAGAGAGGTGCTGCTTTCTGCTGCAAAGACTAAGCGCAGATCTCTCCGGGACAAGTGCTGGAGTCCCCCCTCTTTAGCAGCAGCCCGTCTGCGCCGTCCCCGACTCAGCTCGGGGCCGCGTTGCCCCGACAGACTGCCGGGCACCTTGTGCGTGCCTGGGCGAGCAGAGCTGCTGGGAACGCTGCTTTCCAGCAGACGGGAAAACCACGGCCCGGGCACCTGTGGTCAGAAAAGGTCTTGGGTCATGCACTAAAAGACAAAACCAGTCCCTTATTCGGCTAAGTCACGCTGGGATCGCTGCCCAGTCATGCCTATTCAAACAGCGTCGACCCACGCTGATTGCACCCCTCTGTCTCTCGATACAAACAGCAGCTTCGACTTGCTGGAAGCCGTGCTTTGTGTTAGTTGGTGGGGTCAGGAAGACAAAGACCCCGAGGCTTTTCCCGGTAAGTACTCTGTCTGTCCCATCTTACCCCTTGGAAGGCTATCAAAGAGCTACTGTTTCCCTCAAAAGAAAATAAAAGAGAATTAGGAGCATGTAGGGATTATAAGTGAATGAAGAGGGATTTCACAGAGGCAGGGGGACCGAGGAGCGTGCGATGCAGAGCTCCCCAGCCCTGCGCACACGTCTGATCTCGAGGCAGACCGAGCTACAGCCTGCCTTTGCTCCATTTTTCCTTTCCAACATTTTCCACACCCTCGTGCCAAGAAAACTCCGAGAGCTGCCTGCCATGTCTGGCAAAGGCTTCCTACCGCAGAGTCCTCCCAGCTAGCACACGCATGCACACACACACGGAGGGACCCGCGCCGGGGCCGGCTGCTGCCGCGCTGCTCCGAGACGCGGCGGGACGTTCGCAGAGCTCTGCCCTCGCTCCTCACCAAGGGGCTGAGACTCTTCTGATGCCCTAGAAAGGAAAGACCGGGGGAGAGCGAGGGCTGACACTGAACTTTATTAGGCATTTTGGGTCCTTCACGGGGAGGCCAGCTCCCCAGCTCCTGCGGGGTTTGGAAGCCTGCTAAGGTAGCGGGATCATGCCGAGGTTTACAGCAGATGAAGCGAAGAGGCAAGGCGAGGCCCTAGAAACGAGACAGCCATTACTTGCTCACGCTCAGGCCTGGGCTGTAAATGCAGGAAGGGCTTTGTACTTGCGACCAGCGTTCCCACGTACCCCACAAAGGCAGATCCCCTGCGTGGATTTCATATATTTTTATTACATTCAGAATCATCCAATATTACGACATTTTTGTGAAGCTACGTGGAGTCCCAGCTCCTACATTCAGCATAATTTGAGCAAATAAAAATTTGCATCTGTGTCTTGTGTGGGTTTTTTTTTTTTTTTTTAATTTCCTGCTGCGTGAAATAGGAGTAGTAATAAAATCAAATCCTTGGAAACAAATGACAATTGTTTAATGAAGTAAAAAAAAAATTCCAACGCCTTCCTAGCCTGCTTGTGCCACAGCTACTACACGCACGGCTGCTTACACAGGTAGAAGAACAGGCTCCAAGTCCGGACTTCCTCACTTTTATGGGCTTAAATTGGATCCCACTAGGTGTTTAAGGCCACCGTTGAACTGCTAACGCATTCTGCAGCGTGACTAACACCAACTGGGTTATTTTTCATCCTCATTTGGCTTTTTTTGGCTCCGTCTGCCTGTCACAGCAGACAGGAGAGCAGAACAGAGCAGCAGAGTAACAGGTGAGTGATAAACAGCGTGCTGGATGCGCACAGAGCAGGGGTAAGAGTTCACCAGCAAATCTGTGATGGAAGGGGTGTAGGGACAAGCGGCTGCATTCCCTGACTCGGTGACCAAAAGCGATGTGCGAACATGACTTTCTCTCAGATAAAGGGCAACTGCAACTGATGCGGCAGGGTAAGGCAGAATGGCAGAAGCAAAAAGATGAAGAGCTACAGGTCGCCGCTACAGAAGTTAAAGGAGGAAGGTGACTCTCTCCACGAGGCTGGCTTCAGCCCTCAGCAAAGTGCTGCAGGACCTTTGCTGACTTAGCCGGGCTCTTCTGCATTTGCACCGATGCTCCTGAAAGCAATATTTTGCCCTGTGCGTCCAAGAGGTTGGGGATTTTCTCCCCCGATGCCTTTTTTTTTTTTCTGAAAAGAGACCAGCAGACTCCGGTTGACTGCATGCACTTAACTGGCCAGAATCTGGCAGCAGGAACAGAGACAGGCCCAGGAAGCAGGAGGCAGGCGGTGGTTTATGAAACACCCTGCGGAACCAACACTTTCCCCTATCAGGAAAAGTCTTTCGCAACTGGATGTCTCTGAACCGTGGATTTGGGTGATTTCAGAATTCTCCCTCCATGACCTCTTCCCCTCCTTGCCAGTCTGTGGCTTCATCTTAATGGAGGCGGCAAACTGGGTTGGGAACATCACTAATGGCATGGAAAGAAATGGGAGAGACTTCCCAAGAAATGCAACCACAGAGCCGGTTCCAGGAGCCGCTCCCTGCACAACAGCAGCTCCCAGAGGATCCTGGGAACAGCCAGCACGCTCATCCTACCTGGGATCTTAAAAGTCTCAAAAAAAGCCGTGCAAGGGACTGAGAGTAAATGAAATCCATCCTTTTCTTGTAATAGCCTACCATTCTTGATGTGAAAACAGCCCCAACCCTACAACTGCTGGCTCCGAAGTGGGGAATAGAACTACAGCAAGATTTCCCCATCTAATGGCATCTGTACTCTTAGACAAATCTTCCTTAGTTCAACATATCATCGCACACACTTTAAAATGCTCCCTCTGCTCTCCCATTAGCTACGCTGTCTGATGAGATTCCACGTGGGGAGTCCTGGTAATTTACAGCAAGCAATTAGGGGGTGTAGTTTCAAATTGGAAACGATCAGCTACACAAGCAATCCATCCACGTCTCTTACGTGCAGACACCCCAGGGGCTGGCACGAGCCCTTGGATTTGGCATTCAAAGGCTCGCAAGCTCTACCGGCACAGGAGAAGCCTGAATCTGCTCTCCCACCCATGTACTCCTGGCGTGGGGTTCCAGTACTCAGCTGAACAACACTGCGACCTTCACTATGAGACGGATCAGAATCAGGCTTCAAGTTATCATTTCTCACCAGAGTCCTGAGAAAGCGTGACAAGAATATTGGTAAGATATCCCTGTTGAGCATGTGGAGAAGGTGAGGCTGGAAGAACAGAAGAGACCTCTGCAACCAAAGAGGGAGCTGGAGGAACTTGCCCTTCCCATTAAATACTTCACATTACTTGAATTTGCTGCTACCCGCTAAATACACCCTGAACCCACAGGTCGCAATTACCGTCACACCCCGTGGGACCAGCCAGCGCTCCCGAGGAAGAGAGCAGAGCTGTCACAGTCGGGCACGTCACATCCTCACCCCTGCAACCACCTTGTCACCACCATCCCCGACTCCACAAACACTTGTTTGCCTGAGGCAAAAGGCAGAAGCTCAGGGATACAAGTTCTCAAGGCTCAGGGATAAAAGTTCTCAAGGTCCGAGTGGTGTTTGGGAGGTGAATCAGGGCTGGGAGGAAGTGGAAGGCAGACTCAGATTCCTGGATCGAAGGCTAGCTCTGTCTGGCACAGTATTCAATTCAGCCTTGGGTTACCCACAGATTAAATATTTACCTCTAAACAGCAGAAATGTCGTACAATCCATCTGATCGCATGATAAATCCTCTAAAAATGACCCTTAAGATTTCAGCTGCCTCTTTAGGAACCTCAAAGCCTGTATCAACCTCGCTTGAATCCTAACCAACTCCCATATGTGGTCCCATGGTATGTGGCTCTAGATGACCCACTTTTACCCCAAAAAAGGAGGTAGAAGATACACTCAGCTTTGCCATAAGAGAAGTGGTGGGTTCCCTAAAGCTGTCTCCTGGAATCATGACAGTTAGAACTGATAATCTCTACTTTTTTCCTTCCCTTTTATTTTGCTGACGTCTTTTTTTCCCTCTGCATCTCCTTACTGAGAAGTACAGATGCCTCCAAATGTCTCCTACATGGGACTTCAGGCTCAAAACCCAGAAGGCAACAACATTTGGCCTTTTTTGGTTTATTTTTAATCTCAAGATTTATGAGACGTAGCTGACTCATATTCTGGCTGGTAGGGTTGGACTCTTGCAAGTAACTGCATCCTCGCTATTTTATTAAGATAAGTTTTCCCACTTCTGTTTGACATGTTGGTGATGCCACCGACTGCTGCGAGAAGACGACAGATCTTTGCCTTGCGTCTCAGGTAGGTGAAAGGCCAGGCATTTCTTTCTTCAGTCTCTGGCCCAGGCATACAAAGCGAAAGGTGCAGATATACCAAATTTCCCAGCACTGCTCAGCTCTGTCAGGTTATTCAAGCATCTCCTGCCACAGGGGAGCTCCACCCTCAGCAAAAGGCAAGAAATCCTACACACACCAGAGCTACTGTGACTTGTTAAGTATGGTTTTGCTTCACATACCCCGATTTCCTTTCCAGCAACGCACCAAAAAAAAAAAAAATTACTGAGGAGAGAGTTTGTAGCTAAGGAATTCAGTGAATGATTAACTCCATCCTACCTATTAACCATCGCTCTCCGTTCCCTCGTGCCTCGCAGAAACCCCAGTTCCGGGTAGCAAAGCCATGCCAAAATCTGATACCCCATTGGTTTTGCTTGCAGAGTGGTCAGGTGATGCGGATGGTTCTAGCTTTGAGTTAAAACACATTAAGTGCAGTAATGATTAATCCAGAACCCTGGCACAAATTTGTGATGAAATGTTGTTCCTCTTGTCACACCGAATTTACCTACATGAATCCTGCTTCCTGGAGGTCACCATGAAGGAACGGTCTCTGCACAGGCCTGCAGAGGCAGCACCTCCGTGCACGCCAGGAGCAGCGCAAGGACAGCTCTTCGTAAGGCAGCGAAAGGATACGACGACGAGGTGTTGCTCTCCCCGCTCCAAAATGAACCACACCTAAGCCACGCTGTGCTGCCTTTGGGACTGGGACAAGACAGCAGACGCAGCTCTGCCAGTCTGAAGATGCCAGAGACCAGTGGTGGCTGGATGTAACCCCTGGCTGAACACACGCCTCTCAGCAGACCTTCTCTTGGTGGTGCAGCTCAATCCAAAACACACCAAACCCCTCCTACCCTACAGAATGACCCTTGGCTTTGTAAATCAATCACTTGCAGTTCATACATCACATCGCACTGCACAGACAGCAGGATGCACTGCTGCTTTTTGGTGACTAACAAAGTTTAGGGGCTTCTGTTAGAAAGGAATCGCTGCTTCCACCAGCCCAGCCCAGCAGCTCTTTCCCAGCAGATATATGTGCACCCCCAGCAAGTCATCTCCCACTGCAAGATCTTCATGTCAGATCGGCCCCACGTGCACGTGCAAGCCCACGTGTTTATCACACTCAGCTGCACCTCAGAAGACCAGGAGGGCTCAGCGCCGGGCTCAGACGCAAACTCCCTGTATGACCTCAGGCAACTCCCTTACTCTCTATAAGCATAAAGCTTTTACACCTTTATCCAGCTGAAAAACAGGAAGACTTCCTTTTTCTTTTGCCTTGTCTATTTTTATTGCAAGATCCTGAGGATAAGGTCTGTTTTCAGTCTGCTTGTCTACAGCACCCAGCCCTACGAGGTCCCAATCCTCCCCAGGGCTCGCAGCACAACACATACAAAAAACCAATTCCTAGAGCTTTGGGTCTTTTCTGCAAACCCACACATACCATGGTACCATGCAGTAGAGATGCAAGCGAATCTCTGCATTTTAAATTGGGCTTTCTGGTACCTTTACATACAAAAAGATGACAGTGCTGCTGATGTGTCAGGAATTTACTCCCCAGCTGCTTCTTCATCACCCAATGACTAGCAGCGGGCAAGAGGCCTGAAAGTCCTGCTCTGCTGTCAGGACAGAAAGTCCTTGGGTTCAACATTAAAAATTCATCATTTCCTCCCACTAGGAGAAGAAGGACTGTACAATTTTACAGGCATCTGCTGAAAGCCACTTACCACCATAGCCTGTCACCACAGTCCCTGGCACGGAGAGCAACACGTGAGTAAATGGCTCTTGCCGCTCCCGTTGCCGTGCCTGGGTTTCATCAATTCGCGGTGCTGAGCCACCCGTGCAGCCCCAGCCCATGCACCACGACAGGTGCCTGCTTAGACTGTTCAACACCAGGACCCTTGCGGTACGCACTTGGGACAGGGAGACAGCAGCTAAAACTGTATTTTGAGACCTGAAATACGTGGATTCCCAGGATCCCAAGACCCAGAAACCTGTTCTTGCAGTATGACAGGCAGGGTATTTCATGGCCTGCACACACTCACGGCCAAGTGGGATTTAAGAGCAGCCCTTGCTCAGCACAACGTGGTGCATCTGAAAGGGAAGGCGGGAAGGATTAAAACGCTGCTCTGCAGGAGCCGGGACCTGACACTGCAACGCCAAGACTCTCATCTGTCCGTGGCCTGCGCAGAAACAGAGTATAACACCGCAAGTCTCCCATGCTCTTTAAATCTGTAGATTAATTCAGTGACATAAATCTGACGGGACCGTTTGCATGGTCACACCAGACACTCACACTTGCCCCCCTGCCGATCCTCTGCCACCCACGCTGCCACTGACTGTAAACTCTTATCTTCCCCACAGATGGCCAGCGACGGCTTCGCTACTGCCAGACAGCCCGCGAGCCGGCAAGAATTAGGACCCCAAGGAGTTAAAAGAAACAAGTGTACAAGCTGAGATGCAGCCAGAAGGAGAACTGGGACCCATCCCTGCCACAGGCCTGTGCCTCAGCCCACCAGTAAGCTCAAGCTCCTGCTGAGGGCTTTTTTTGCTCTAGATTCAATAAAGAAAAAAAAAAAAGCTGCTGCTGAAATGTGTTTTGTATTGTAAAAAACAGAACCCCTCCCCCTGGAAGGCCGTGCTCCAGGCTGCAGCGGCAGGAGCGCAGCGGAGACACGGCTCTTCATGCCCTGCACCGAGTTTGATTAGGCAGAGGATCAAGACATCCTCAACCCCCCAGTCGGAATGCCAAAATGCACCCCCAAGACATCCTCAACCCCCCAGTCGGAATGCCAAAATGCACCCCCTAAGGAGGAGGAAAGGGCCAGTCTCCTCTCCCTCTAACCAGCCATCATCAAACCAACAACTAACAGCGGGGATCTTGCAGTACGCGCTACAGCCAAGAGCTACCGACTGCCTGATCCCGAACCCGCGCCGCCGCGCCTCAGCCGGCCCGGCTGGGCAGGGCAGCAGGGGCAGGAAGGCAAGGCCAAGGTCACCAATGACCCTGTCAGAACGAGCACGTGTGTGTGTTTTGCTGTCCCACCATCTCCCTTGCTCACACTGAAGATTCAGCTTCCCGCGAGCTGGTATAGGATAACGTTTTGCTGCCTTCTCACGAGGATGGCAGAGCACCAAGCAAGTAGGAATTAGAAATCCAGGGCATTTAGCCAGCAGCCAAGCATTTAAGCCCTCCACAAGCATTTCATTCCCATAAATAACCGCTACAATACTCCTGCGAGGCAAGGAAGCACCAGCCCCATTGCTCAGACAGGGGAGACTGAGCGCAGATGAATCAGTGACAGCCCAGCCCACACAACCAGGGTCAGAACTGAAAACAAAACCCAGAAGTCCCGCTCTCCCCTCCGTGTTCCAGCGGTTAGACAACACTGCCCCCAGTAGCTCGGCTTTCTTCCCAAACTAAGGTATGCGCTTCAATTCCCTGATTGTGGAGGGGAGAAGGACAGAGCGGGAAGCAAATCCTGGCCTTCAGCACGCTGTGCACATCCTCCATGGCCGCTGCAGAATTTAGCAACTTCCAGGAACTGCAGAGCAAGCCAGTAAACGCACCACCAGCTCCGCTGCCACTTCCCCTCTCCGCGGGAATGAACAGGAGCTGCAGTCAGTGTCCACAGGGAGAAAAAGGTGCTGCACGTTGCTGATCAGACCCATCACCTGCAAGAGGAGAGGATCTGGAGCAGGGCTGCATGCCCTCAAAAGATCCAGGACTCTCCGATGACTGCAGAAACGTCTTTCCCAAGCAGCCAGAGAGCGCATCGACTTCGGGGGAAGCTGTGTCCTGTGGGAGCGGGGGTGTTGGAGATTAATTTCCAAGCTTAGTCTTCTCGCCCAGTTCTCTCTGAAGTTATGGGATCAAGCTACAGGCTTGGACGTGTCGCAGCTAATCCACAGGAAGACAGAATGCAGCAGCGGGCTTTGCCGGCTTGTTTTAGAGATCTGACGGCTAGCTGTAATTAACCCTTTCGATGCTGCAAAGTCTAAATTGTGCCCGCGCGTTATACTCCAGTCTGGACTGGCTGCATAACATGGGTCGCTACACTCAGCGCAAAGCAGATCCAAGGTAATGCAGCTTAAATTAGGGGCTGTATCAGATGCAATCTGTGCGTGTAATCAGCAACTAAATTGTCCAAGGACAGTGGCATTGCTACCTTGCCAGTCTACTCTCCTGCAAGCACTGGAAAGGCAGAAAGCTTTTCAAGAAATGGCTCATAGCTGGATGTGACAACAGGGGCAGCAGTGAGGGCCAAGCATCTCAGAGTTCAGGGTCTGGCTCTTGGGCTATTGAAGTTATTTTGTGTCGTATGAAACACAGATTCAAGAACCAGTGATGCTCCTGGCGCTCCCTACAAAAAATGGGGTGTGTCTTCTCTCTTAATTTAAACTTGGGAATTGTGTTCTGTCAGTCTAGCAGAGCCTCGAGTACCACCCAGACAGCTTAAGCTTTGTTTCCATGGTGCTGTCCTAATACGAGCTATGCCCTATTAACAGCTTTACTGCACAAAGGGGCAGCAGTTTTCTTTTTTTCTTTTTCTTAAGTAAAGCCACTACTGGTATGAACCCAATCCACCACATATATTAGCTACAGCAAATTTTCTTAATGCAACTGAAAGACTAACACAGTCTAACCCTTGGCTGCTTCTAGCTTTTGTCTTACCCACCTCAGTTTTGTCTACACTAAATTTTTTAAGACTTCTGATACAAACTTTGCACTGATCCATGCAATCAGGGGTTGCAAATCTAGGCAGAGTTCATAAAGCCAGTGACTTCATGTTTTCCCTCTGCAGGAGTAAAATAACGTTCCCACACTCTGATAGAAACCTTTGATCTGCACAGATTTAATTAATTACTTATGAATCTCTGGCCAACATCACTTTGTTCATTTCAGTGGCTCTCTACTTGCAGTTGCCTCCTGTGTCCGGGAGGACAGGAAACCTTTTTTTTTTTTTACCATGTAGTGAAGGAGCTGAGAAGGGATCCTGACTAACGGCTTCACCAACTACTGGCTTGTGTAACAGTCCTCTTCTACAAAATCACCCAGGTAGCAATAATGAGCCACCCTCTGCAACTGCTTTACAGAGGGCTGGTCGGGAGCCAAGATATTTTCCAACAGAAACTCTTCTCCCAGGGAATCACCCTGCATCCTATTTCAGAGGAGTGCTTTGTTTTGTTTTAGGAAGTAAGAGAAGATGTCATTTTAATTGTGCTATGCTTAGGAGCAAGGGTAGTTGCGTGACACAAATCACTGAAGACTCACTATACAGCCTGCTGGAATCATTTATGAGACCGGAATGGCAGCAGCTCTGCTAACACCTCAACGGCACGTGCCCATATTCCAAGCTTATGCTTTTGCAGGATTGCCTGGACCACCTGCAGGTCTTGGGTAAGAGCTGCCTCTTTGCTGTGCCTGCACTGTGCCTAAGCTGTGAGATCCCAGAGATGGTACAGCAATACAAAGCATTAAAAGTGCCAGTTGATCGCTCTTTCCATATCCAAACTCCTCCTTTTGAAAACTCACTCTTTCCAGAAGGCTTTCCAACCCTTTTCATATGGGGAGGGGTGAAACACAACTCTCTGCCGAGGGCCGGCTCCGCGCTCCGGGCTGCACGCAATGCTGCCTGCACAGGCTCGGGCAGAGCGCAGACCCTCTCATGAGGTCTTCGCCATGCTCCGGTGCCAGCATCTGTCTGGGGGTGACAAGGCAAGATGCCGTCCCACTCCTCTTTCTGATGAAGAAACACAGCTTAAACAGAGGTGTCTGAGGGACTGAAAAACAGTTAAGTGGAGGGAATGTGGCTGCAACACTTTTCTCAGAGACTCTGCATCTCATCGCGGTTTCCAACTGTTCCCTCAGCTCTCTAAGCCCCAGGAGAGGAAACGCGGCACGCACACCCTGCGCTGGGAGCACGCGTCGCAGGATGGGGCCCGCGATTATTATTCTTATCGCCCCACGGACCGCCTGGCACTGGCTGAAGAGTGCGGCTCAGACGGTTCTCTCTGCTCGCAAACAGCTACGCCTCCTCTGCATGTGAAAGCCATTAAGCAATAGCACAGAAGCAACCCATGAGGCAAAACCCGTGAACATTCCCGTACTGACAGCACGCCGGTCCCAGCTGCCAGCAAGACGCCGGGGTGCCGGCACTGGGCTGCACGCAGGTGCTGACGAGGAGCCATGTGCATCCCCTCGAAGTTAACGCTCGCGCGGCCAGCTCTCCCCGACGGCTCCGCAAACTGCACGCAGACACCGGAGAGCTGAAGAGCCCCGCAGGGCCTCCCCCCGGCACGGTGCAGGGCCCCCCCCCCGGCACAGTGCAGGGCCCATGTGCCAGCACTGATGGCCTACGGTCGGAAATGTGGCATATGGGAGCATCGGCAGCGGAGACGGGAACTGAAACATCTGTTTTTCCCGAGCCACGCTTGGAAAGGCAAAGCTGTATTCCGCCCCTAAAACACAACCAGCCCAGCTGTGAGGCAAGCAGATGAACAGGGAAGTATAAAAATAGCTGCTTTTGTAGTGCTCTTTCAAGCAACACGAGGTTGCCCTACAAAAATAAATACACAAAAAGGAACGATCATGGGGGGGGTTCAGCTATTAGGGGGAGCCACGTGCTCGCAGCACTGCAAGAAGGTAAAAGACGCGTCCCCTCGGCTCGCAGCTCTGCGTTCGCAGCGCGCTCCCGTCGCCCGCCAGCTAACCACCCTGGGTCTGTCTGCGGCGCAGCAAGAATCACGCGCAGCTTCCACACGCACGGTCCCTGGTGGGACCGGACACAGATGCTATCGCCAACCTGACCTAAACCAAAATCTGCATGCTTCAGGCCGGACTCACTCCACCCCCTTCCCGAGGCGTGGCTTTGAGAGAGAAACTTAACAACTTTGGCCAACACAATTCGTCTGGGCTCTCGCTTTCCCAGGCTTAGCTGTTCCTCGGGTTCCTCCCTCAGGAGGACTCAACCCACACCCTAGATCCTCTTTTTAGAGAGCCACTCCCACCTCTCCCTGACCATGAAGCATTTGCTGTAGCAGAACCTATTTAACCCATTCCCAGCAGGATCCGTGCCCCAGGACGGAGCAGGGAAAGGTGTTTACAGAATCCCATAGGAGGGAGAGGCAGGAGAAGCTTCACTGTCTGTCTCAACCAAAGCTGCAGGGAACACTGCTCTTTTGCTTCTGGACCTGCAGAAGTCCTGCTCCCTGCTAGGGAAGCCCAGCGCAGCACGGATCCCTCGGGAGCCAGGGGATGTTGCAATGGAGTTGTGAAGAAGCCATTGCTGGGGATCCGCAAGTACCATTAGCGATGCCTGTCCAAGGAGGTGGGCGCAGGCTTGAGCCAGGGCTACCAACTCCACCCTGGAAATCTCAGTTTCAACCCAGCAACGAGACCTCATGCCTTCACCACAGACGCGCGAAATAGCGTTGCACAGAGCCAAACGTGTGCCTTGACACAAGGTGCTGTCCGTAAAGGCGGGCAGAATACAAGCTGCCCAGCTGTCGCTACAAGAAAAAAGGGCACGGTACGGCGTCCGGGTGCGATGTGAGTAGGGACAGCCTGGCTTGGCTCCAGAACTCACGTCCCGACAGATCGTCCCGTAGGCCCGTCGAAAGCAAGAGCTGCTGCAGAGAGTGCCTGCTGCCAGCGCGAGCACAGCCTTCTCCTGGCGACGCTCAAGAGCGCGCGCGCCAGCACGGCCGCCGCGAGGAGAGGCAGGCCCGTCGCCCCCCAACGCCGCGCCGTCGCAGGGCAGCCCGCAGACCCCCGGCTGGAGGTAAAGCGGGGCCACGCGGTTCACACACACGCACCGCGACGGAAAAATGCCGTAGGTGGGAGATCCATGACCACAAAGTGAACGTCGTCATTTCCTTCCACCGAGTACTGTTACCAAACCAGCCAATCACGCCTTCTTAACACGGGGGGCTAATTAAATTAAAAATGACGCTGGATTAAACGGAGTAACACAAGACCGTATGCCACATCTTAAACTTTGCCTCCGATCCCAGCTTACTGAAGTTTTTACTAGGCCTGACACCAGGAAGCCAAAGAAATGTACTCGTTCCTAACCTGAGGGGAACTATTTTTACTGTTAGGCTGGCAGAAACAGCCGACTGAAGAATATTGCGCTTTGTTTTGATTATCTCTGTTTAAATCCAGTGCTAGCACATCATCAGAACGGGCGCAATCTTTTGAGGGAAAGGGAGGAGCTGGAAAGCGAGGACAGAATCCGTTTACTGGTCATGGCTCCTGTAATATTCCACAAATACTACAGATGGTCAACTTGCATGTTGTTGATGCTCTTCCTGATGATAGGTATCCCTTAAAAACATGGGAATGGCTGTAATCACATGCTTTTCTGCTCTTTGTGTTCTCTGCAAAGCAAAAAACTAACACTGCATTTCAATTCGACATTTTTAGTTTTGGCCAACGGAGATGCCAACTTAGCTTCAGAGCCTAAGTAAACAACAGTCCTTCGAGATGAAAAACAAGCTAATTCTTTACTGCAAAGACAGGTTAATAAATAAGGGCCGGGGAGGTCTGATGTGAAGCCCTCCTCCTCCTCCCGGTGGGACAGGCAGCGACCTTCGGCAGAGCACGCTCGTGTCGGTGGCAGAAGCTGCACGGGGAGCGCGGTCGGCAGCTCTGCAGCCCGGCAGTCCCGTAGCTTTCCAGCCTTTAAGCCCGATCTCAGCGAAGCCTGGAGAGAAAGGTGGGCTGATGCAGGGCAGCAGCGTCCCTCCGAATAGCGACAGCGCCGTCAGCGCAGCCCACAAACGGAGCTGCCAACTTTCCACTGTGGAAGAGACACAAATTTTCTCTTTCAGCCTGACGGCGACTGCCTAAATCGTGCTGTTGGCTACGGAGGGACTAATTCACAAGTGCCGTGTCCCCCGTGCTCCCCCGTGCACCCTCCTCACGGTAAGAGCACGCACCAGCCCGCTCTGCCCTGGCACCGGAAAGCTCGGTTTTGCTCCCGAGCTGGCCGTCTTCACCCCCGCTCACTTTCTTATTCACTTCTTACAACTCAGAGAAATGTTTGGGGACATACGGGGTAAATAAAAGACACAAAATCAAGCTGAACTGCAACGATCGATCAAAGGACAACAAAGCTTGAAGAAATGAAGGATGACGCAGAAACGCATTATGGAAACCACAGCGTGGAAACTGCAGCATGACAAGAGATAAAACAAGGAATCCCATTAAATGGCAAACAGGGAGAGGAGCATTAACAAACCATGTGAGTCCATTTCACCCCACCTTCCGACTGAGGGATTTTCTTTTTAAAACCCCTCTCTGTGAGAGCAGAATGAAAGCATCCGGGTGAAATGCGAGAGAGACCTGGCAGGGGCTTGCCAGCTGGAGAAGGGCAGGACCGGGCCCACACCATCACCCCAACGGGGAAAAAGCCTAGGGCAGTAAGACAGCACCAGACAACTTCAACATTGCAGGAAACACAGAGAAAAATCAATGCAAACAGTACCCGGTAAAAAATACACCGGATGTCAAAGGAACCCCAAAAGATGAGGTGAGCGCAGACACAGTCTTCCTTGCTACTAAGGTCTGACAAGGGTCAGGCGCGGGCATTCAGAGAGCACAAAATCTTTAAATGCCGGGCTAGTGTCAAGGAAGCGAGACACCTCGGTGCTGCTCGGGATTATTTAATTGCAACATCTGCCACGGAGCAGGAACGCCTTCAAATGCCACCTCTCCGGGAGATGCCTTTTCTTACCTAGCAGGGCATTTTTGTTAGGACATTTTTAACCACCACCAAAAAAAGCCACAGTTTTAATTTCAAAAAAGGGCAAGTTTCTCCCTCGTGGGAACAGCACTCCCATTTCTCTGCAGCTTTAGGAAGGAGCGCAGCAAACACCGCAGACCTTCTGCTCGTGCCGTTGCTGTAAGGGCGTTACGGTGGCACTTCACCGGAGCCCGCGGTGCTCTGACAGAACACAGCATTGCCTCTTTCTTTGGTGCTTAAACCACAGTTACAGTTTGCTTGTGCGACTGGTCCCTTCCGGAGGCTGAATGAATCTCGTTTGCAAAATATTCATCTAGCACCTCATTTGGGCCTTTCCCCCCGCCTCCAAAATTTCTTACAAAAGAGAAACACAGCCTTGGTTTTGCTGGGGATACGGCTTCTTATAACAACGACATTCCAGGCTGTTTAAGTTTTTTCTAGGAACAGAAATCAACCTATTTTGCCTTTGTGGACTGGACACTACTGTACAGACACGCCACTGCTTGTGGTTTTACCTGAATTGGATTTTAGTTTTAATTGGATTTTTTCCCCCCCGATAGCTTTTCAAGACACCTTGAGCCTTGAAAAGGCTTTTACTGCATCACGTAACAATACCAAAATCTACCGACGGTTGCCAACTCCTGAAATTGAAAATATCACCGACTGTAGGTTACTGAATCATAAAATCTGTTTATTTTCAGAAGGTTTGCTTAGGTGAAGTCACCGGCTAGGCAGCGTAACCCCAGGGCTCACTGCCAAATCCACAAAAAAACCCCGCCGGGTTTTGGATGACAGTTATGACCCCCAAATCTGCAAAGCTTCTGCTTCTGCAGGAGCGTGGCGAAAGCAGAGGTCCTCTGATATTTTCACCTTCACCTTCTTACCCATCCACAACTAGTATTCCACATTAACGAAGGAAAAATAAGGGAATGTCAACTCTAGTCTTATAAATCGAGACTCTGATCTCCACTTCAAAAGCACCACGATACTAAAGATGTGTCAGAAATAGTCAATATTTGCGAGGGCAAGTCAGAAAATCTTTATGAGGTTCATTTCCAGTTGAGGAATGAAAGCAGTGATACCAGCTCATGAAACAGCTTGAGTCTCAAAGTAAACGCGAACGAAATCCGGTAGCCCCGCAAGCAGAGCGCTTGAAAAGAGATCGGATCAGAGCATTTCTCAGACGGAGAAACTCAGAAGTGCAAATGCTGCCACTTGAAGCGCGTTGCTCTTGAAGTATAGTTTTTTTAAGTTGCGCACTGCAGATTATTTGGAAAAACAGACTTTGCTCTTGATTCCAGCCAGACTTTGCGTTACACTTCAAGAACCTGACTCTGGCCATGGGAAGGGGCCAATATTCCCATTCGGTCTGCCTGGAGACTGCTTCCAGCTAGGTATGTAGCGTCTGCAAGCAGCAGAGCTTATTTCCTTAGTGATTCTTTGGATGTGGCATTTCTCCTGTACTCCTAGTAACAGCACTGCCGAAGTTGGCATGTATTTCTTCAAAGTTGCTACGTCTATAATGTCGGATACGAGAGGAATTCATTTCCCAGGTCTTGCTTCTACAGCTAGAGGTATGGCACCCCACTTGCTGAGGGCAACTGCTAGCACACACGCTTGCTGCAGAATCAGGGAGCTTTGGCGCTGGTAATTTTCTGAACTTGGCCTTCTTAAAGGCTTGTTCCGTTTCAGACTAATTAAAAAAAAAAATGTTTTGCTGAGATATTAAACAAATGCTTTCCTCTAATGAGAGAATAGACAGCAAATCATTAAAAGCATTATTTACTTTATCTGTCAGTGTTCAATAAAGGGAACATGAAATGAATAGACAAAACTGCTTGCATAACTTGACTGTGTCATGAGCCAGAGCCCCTCTCATCCTGACAGAAATGAATCCGTAAATCTTGCGTGGTTATAATGACAACGTAAGTACACATGCCTTCTTTCCCATCGTCAAGAGGTCAAACAGGGCAGTAAACTTCTCCCCAAAGGAAATCCATGTGCCGCAGCAGACCGCTTCAGCACATCTCACACCAGTCATCAGAACATTACCCGCACACGCTTTTTCAGCCGAGCCGTGACTGTACGCACAAGACGATCTGCTGGCTGACAAAGACGACTCGACAGTCCGAACTCCAAAGACAATCATCCCTCAGCGGAGCAAAGCTCTCCCCGTCACCGCACTGCTCTCAACAGTGCTGTAAACAAACGTTTCTCCATCAAAATCAGAGGAAGATGTCAGTAACGCTACCCTGCCGTTTCGGTCCATTTGCTTTAGCAGATTTCCCCTTCCCACATTCCGGGCACTTTGTTTTGTTGACCTGCAAGAGCTTTATGTCCAATTTCAATTTGTCATTGCATAATAGGATCTAATCCAAAACGTTCTGGGAGCTTTTACAACTCAACACCTCCGAACAACAATAATATCAACAGTCTCAAACACTTACTACCGAAATTAATAATCCTAGAAACACACTGCAATAACCCCAAATCCTTAAAAAGCCAAAGGAAGGACTTAGTCGTCACAGCGCTCAGAAGGCTGCTCTGCAAGTGACCAGCGAAGCGCTGGCACGTTCCACCTCTGTCGCAAACAGCACACTCGGTCTCCTGGGCTGTAGATCCCCGTCTCTAAGGGACAACAGATAACGAACGCGGCATCAGAAACCCCGTAATAAAAATCAGTCTTTCCCAGTTAGGGACTTTCTGCAACGAACAATAGCTAGTTTGTCTGGCAAAGTCTAAATATATCTCGTAAGAAAGCAGTTGGAAAACACCTAGTCTGCTGGATTTAGAGATGTGCACATTTTCCTGACGTTAGTCTAGCCACATCTCGCCGATCTACAATTTAATGTTTACCCTGGGACTTCGCAACTTCTGCACTCTCTCAATCTACATTGATGCTAAAAAGTAAAAACTTAGTTAAGAAGATCTGAGTAGACAAGCAGACCCTTAACACATTGAACTATCAGTAGATATTAGTTCATGTGAGATTTTTTACTGTGCCGGGCCCCACGTCATCTCTCCTATGTGAATCACTCAATGCTTTTGTCTCCTTGAGAACAGGAAAGTTGCTCCCTGAGGAAAACAAATTTAGGTTCAAAAATAAATTTTAAACAAGCCACTTTTCTCCTCAGCCTGTTTTTCGCGTCATACAGCGACTTTATTTAAGTGACCGAGCACACGGACCGTCCCAACGCCCCTCCAAGAAGCGTACCTTTCTGCCTGATTTTCCCAGAACAACGCAACCAGCATCTGGATGCAGCCACGGCTGTCATCCCACCCCAGCCCGTTCCGCGGGGAAATTTTTCTGCCCGAGCTTGCCAGTCGAGCCTTTTGGATTCGCCGTCAGCAGCGCTTCGAGCGCGTCCAGCTGCTCGCTCCCCGGCACCGTTGCCCTCCCGCCATCTCCCCCAGCACCTCAGAAACTGAACTCCCGGCACACCACCTCCCACCTCTCCGGCGCGGCGGCCCCTCGGCCCTCTCTGACGCACCCACGGGGAACGTGGCCCACGGCGCGCCCAACACACCTGCCGGCGTGTCTCCGACGGCGTGCCCGGCGCTCGCCAACTCTCGCCAAGGCGCGAGCGACGTTGCCAGAAGGCCCGGCTTGGGCTTGAGCCCTGAAGACGCTCCTCAGGGGATGCGGCCCAGCGCATCCCCACGGGCCCTGAGCCCTGGGGGCCGTGGGGCCAGCCAGGAGCGCTCGCCCCACGGCTACCCCGGCTGAAGCCGGCCAGCCCCGGCAGCCAGGCCGGGCCCGCGTCCCTCCCGCCCCGCAGCCCCTTCGGCTCCTCCGGGCCGCTTCTGCCCGCGGCCGGCCCGCCGCCTGACGGCGAACTCCCCCCCGCGCCGCGCCTCCATGTTTGTCCCCGCTGTCCCGCCTCCGCCGTGCCGCACGGCGACGGAGCGCTGCGGGACACGCTCCGGGACACGCTCCGGGACACGCTCCGGGACACGCTCCCGGGACACGCTCCGGAACGGCCCGCACCGCCGCGCAGCCCGGCCGCCGGCCCCCCCCCGGTACTCACAGCGCCGTGGCGGCGGGAGGGACGGCGGCCCCCGGGCGCTCCATCCCGCGGGCAGAGCAGTTGACGAGGCAGGCGGGGCCGGCGCAGGTACAGTCGGCGGCGCAGGGCTGGCAGGCGGGGGCCGGGGGCGGCCGGGCCGCCGCCAGCCCCCCGCACAGCAGGGAGCAGAGCAGGCACCAGCCCGAGAGGGGCAGCCGCGCCGCGGGGACGCCATGTTTGCGCTGTGATCCAGTGTCTCCATTTCCAAAAGGCATCTCTCCCTACGGGCATGGCATGGCCCCGGCCCGCCGCTCCCCCGGCCGGCGCCGGCCGGGCCCGGCCGCGCCCCGCCCCGCTCCGCTCCGCTCCGCGCCTCCTCCGCGCCTCCTCCGCGCCGCCCGCCTCAGCGCCCGCCCGGCATGGCGGCCTGCCCCGCGGGGCTGGCGGTGCGCGCTGCTCGGCGGCGGCGCCCGGCCCGGCCCGGCCCGGCCCCGCTGGGGCTCCCGCTCCCGCCGCGCTGACAGCCCCGGCCCGGCGCCGCTCGGCTCTGCCGCTCCGCCCGGGCCGCGGCCGCCGCCTCCCCGCTCCGCCTCCCGCCCGGCGGAAACCCGGCGCCGCTCCAGCCCCCGCCGCCCGCCCGGGCCGCCCCCCCCCGGCCGGCGGCGAGGGCCGGGGCCGGGGCCAGGGCAGCGCCCCGCTCCCGGGCGCGGCGGGGACCCCGGCCGCTGCTCGGCGAGGGGGAGCGGGGGGAGCGCGGGGGGCAGGGGCACCCTGGGGGGCGGGGGGATCCCGGGAGCACGGGGAGCAGGGGGACCCCAGGGGGCAGGGGGATCCCGGGAGCACGGGAGCGGGGGGAGCACGGGGGGCAGGGGGATCCCGGGAGCACGGGGAGCAGGGGCATTCCTGGGGAGCAGGAGCATCCCGGGAGCAAGGGGAGCACAGGAGCGGGGGGACCCCAGGGGGCAGGGGGATCCCGGGAGCACGGGGAGCAGGGGCATTCCTGGGGAGCAGGAGCATCCCGGGAGCAAGGGGAGCACAGGAGCGGGGGGACCCCAGGGGGCAGGGGGATCCCGGGAGCAGGGGGAGCAGGGGCATTCCTGGGGAGCAGGAGCATCCCGGGAGCAAGGGGAGCACGGGAGCGGGGGGAGCACGGGAGCGGGGGGAGCACGGGGGGCAGGGGGATCCTGGGGAGCAGGGGGATCCCGGGAGCAAGGGGAGCACGGGGAGCAGGGGGATCCCGGGAGCAAGGGGAGCACGGGAGCGGGGGGAGCACGGGGGGCAGGGGGATCCCGGGAGCAGGGGGATCCTGGGAGCAAGGGGAGCAGGGGAATCCCGGGGGGCAGGGGGATCCTGGAGAGCAGGAGCATCCCGGGAGCAAGGGGATCCTGGGGAGCAGGGGGAGCACGGGAGCGGGGGGAGCACGGGAGCGGGGGGAGCACGGGGGCAGGGGGATCCTGGGGGGCAGGGGGATCCTGGGGAGCAGGAGCATCCCGGGAACAAGGGGAGCAGGGGAATCCTGGGAGCAGGGGCATTCCTGGGGAGCACGGGGATCCTGGGGAGCAGGAGCATCCCGGGAGCAAGGGGAGCAGGGGGACCCCGGGGGGCAGGGGGATCCCGGGAGCAGGGGCATCCCGTGGGGTAGGGAGATCCCGGGAGCAGGGGGAGCAGGGGCATTCCTGGGGAGCAGGGGCATCCCGGGAGCAAGGGGAGCACGGGAGCAGGGGGAGCACGGGGGGCAGGGGCATTCCTGGGGAGCAGGGGCATCCTGGGGAGCAGGGGGATCCCGGGAGCCAGGGGATCCCGAGGAGCAGGGGGATCCTGGAAGCAGTGCTATCCCGGAGGGCAGGAGCATTCCTGGGGAGCAGGAGCATCTTGGGGGGCAGAGGGATCCTGGGGCACAGGGGGATCCCAGGAGCAGGGCTATCCTGGGGGACAGGAGCATTCCTGAGGACCAGGAGCATCCCAAAAGGCAGGGGCATTCCTGGGAGCAGGGGGATCCTGGGAGCAGGAGCATCCCAGGGAGCAGGGGCCATCCGGAAGGGCAGGGGCATTCCTGGGAGCAGGGGGATCCCAGGAGCAGAGGCACCCCGGGGGGCAGGGGCCATCCCGAAGGGCAGGGGGATCCCGGGAGCAGGGGCCGTCCTGGGAGCAGGGGGATCCCGGGAGCAGGGGGATCCCAGGAGCAGGGGCACCCCGGGGGGCAGGAGCCATCCTGAAGGGCAGGGGGATCCCGGGGCAGGGGGATCCCGGGAGCAGGGGGATCCCGGGAGCAGGGGGATCCTGGGAGCAGGAGCATCCCGGGGAGCA
Organism: Pelecanus crispus; assembly: GCF_030463565.1. NCBI lineage: Eukaryota > Metazoa > Chordata > Aves > Pelecaniformes > Pelecanidae > Pelecanus > Pelecanus crispus. Next base: position 1,680,431 of record NC_134653.1, on the reverse strand, counting down.
GGGGCCATTCGGAAGGGCAGGGGCATTCCTGGGAGCAGGGGGATCCCGGGAGCAGGGGGATCCCAGGAGCAGAGGCACCCGGGGGGGCAGGGGCCATCCGGAAGGGCAGGGGGATCCCGGGAGCAGGGGCCATCCCGGGAGCAGGGGCCATCCTGGTGGGGGGCATCTGAGACGCCGGGCAGGGCAGTCAGCGCAGCTGGAGTTCTGCTGGGTAGGTGCTTGGGTGGTCTCAAAATGGCGGGGGGGGAGGGGGGGGGGGGCTTTCCCTCCTCTGCACGCAGCGGGTGGGCAGCGGGGAGCACGAGCACTCACCTGCACCCTCCCCGAAGGCGTTGGGTGCTCCGTTCCCGCGGCTCGTACCCGGCCCCGAGGCCGCTGCAAGGCTGCTGCACCCAGTCAGACTTGCAGGGAGTGGTGTGTGCTGGCAGTTCAGGTATCTTGGAGAGAGATGAAGAGCAAGGCAGGTACTTTTCAGCGCCGTTTTTTAACGCTAACCATTATAAAGTCACCGGGTTTCAATGCTGCCTGCACCCTGCGCTGGCCCAGCGCCGCTGGCCATGGTTCAGACGGGGCCAGAGCTGGTGAGGTCAGTCCTGTCATCGTGTGATGGCTCCTCAGGGATCCGATGGCTCCTCAGGGATCTGAACTGGCTCTCGTTTAAAGTGACTGAAGATTATGACGAAAATAAAGTCTCTATACAACCAAAGCAAGCATCATTCTGTCCTTGGAGTGGGCATCTCCCCAAAACCAAACCCAGCCCCGTTTGAAAGCAGTGGAGAAGAAGGTGTGATAGCTGATAATTTTACAGGGACCCTAATTTATTAGTGTTTAATTAATGTGCCGTGTTACTGCGCGACGGTATGTACGGGACACGGCCCCAGCCATCGGCCAAGGGGAGGATACAAGGAAGCTCAAATAAAATATGGGAGAAGTTGCTTTTGAACTTGTTCCGTGCTGCATCACTTTGCAAACCAGAGCCAGCGGTTCCTGCCCAGCCGAGCGGGGATTTCTCGCCACAAACGCGGCAAACGTGTGTGAGTGTGGTAGCCCGTGCGAGAGGTGAGAGCCTGGCGCCGGGCAGCAAGCTGTGGGAGGCTGAGTGACCCGCAGAGAGCCGGAGGAGATTTGGGGGGGAAGCAGCGGGCCGGTGCACCATGCCCAACGCTTCCCTGCAGCGAGCGGCCTGGGAAGGGGCATTTGAGAGGCACGGATCCAAAGACAGGGCGGCAAATCCCGCGCATCCTCCGGACACAGGCGCTGCTTTGCTCGGTGGGGGCTGATATCTGAAGGGCCAACCAAAGGCGCTTTCTCCTCCTGAGATTTGCCGATCCGGACAAAACTTTCAGCCGTGTTTTTGCTAAATGGAAACAAGAGCATCTTGCTCTTCCTTTCTGCAATTCCATTAATTCTTGCAGCCATTCGCGCCCTTTAAAATAGTCATACGTAACATTTCAGTTCAGCGCGGCGCATCGCTCCAGCTCAGCCTTGGCATCAAGCGTGCGCGTGTCCACGCGAGTCCCCGGGACCGCTCACGGGCAGAGCTGAAGCCGCGGTCTGTTGGATCCCGGCTCTTGCAGCAATTACCGTCTTTCCAAAAACCCCTGGAAGCGCTGTCTGGCCAGCACCTCTGTGGGATGGGCTGCTGCCTCCGCCGCACAGGTGAGTCCCCCACCCGGGGAGAGGTTGCACCCCTGGAATGGCCAGCCGCCCCGACGCCAGGGTGAGAGGCATTTTGCACTTGTCGGAAGCAGCTTGCGCAGCCGGGCAGGGCTGCCTTCCGTCCAGAGCTCCCGCCGCCCCTCGGGGCTGCTCCCCTCACCTCCGCCGGCCTGCGCTGCTCCGGCGCGCGTTCCCCCGCGCTCCGACGGCGAGCGTGCCGGGGCGCTGCCGTCCTGAGGCTCTACAGCAGGCGTTGTGTCAGTGGGCCCGGCCAGCCGGCGGGCTCAGGAAATCTGCCTGGCAGCTTTCGAGGGAGAAACCGCAACAGAACGGGGCGGGAGAGGGACACGCTGGCTATCTGCAAGCATCCAAAGGGTGCAAGCAGCAGGGAGGCAGAAAAATTGTTCGGGGTGGTACCAGACAGACGGACGGGAGCCTCGGAGCCTGCTACGCCCGCTGTTCCTCTTCTGAGAATAGACCTGGGGGAGAGGGGGGCCGGGGGGGCAGGTTTGCCCCTCTCGGTGCCTGGCCTTGCCCAAACCTTGTCTCTCCGTCGGTGCGAAATGCCCTTGCTGGGGTCTCCCCGCGTGCGGGTGCCTGCGTGCGCGCACTCGCCTTGGGGCCAGGTCATGGGTTTTCACCCCGCGCCGTGTGACGGCTGCGGCGGTCCTGCGAGCCCCAGCTCCTGCAAGCAGGCAAAACGCGGGCATCGCTCCTTTGCCTAAGAGAAAACAGCCCATCGCTGCCGAGCTCCCTCCACCTCGGGCACGCGGTAACCTTCAAATGCTCAGGAAAGAGGAGCACGATTAGCCAAGGGCGACAGTCAGTTTGGTTTTGAGTCACGTGGGATTTTTTAAGCCACTGGTGATTTCGGGCACGTAGGATTCTCTAGGGAACAAGGGACTGACCCGCTAGCACGGGGTGTACGGCCACTGCGGGCTCCGAAGCCTGCGTTACGCTCCGGAGCTGCTCACCCTGCTCTAGCAGCGCTGCTTGACGCAGGACAGTCCCGATCCCACAGAGTCCGTCAGCACCTGCGTGGTTTTAGGTGCGTGTGTTGTCCTGCTGAAAGCGGAGGAGCGATGCCGGTTTGCATCAGCTGGGGCTCTGGCTTTCCTTACCCAAACGCCGTGCAAACCCTCCATAAGAAGCCTGACAGCATCCGATTTCACTCCACGGCGTGGTACTTAATGTATGTGAGAATTTACTTTCTGAAAACATTTTGTGCCTTTTGGACTCAAAATCTGCTTGAAAGACGCATCGTCTTTTGCATGATGTATTGTGCCCAAAATAGCTCAGCGGTTACTACTTCCTCATGTGACTACGATGTATTTATTTCCGCTCCCTCAATTGTAAGCTGCTTTTTGTTTTGCTTTTTTTTTCCCCTTTCTTCTGTACTGATGCCCATATTTTTTCAGATCCCAGCAAAGAGAAAATATCCTGTGTACGGATTGTAATCAGCAGATTAGAGCGCTAATGTCATCCAGCAGATGTAAGGAAGTGAAGGGCTCTCCCCCAAAAGCTGCCAAGCTGTAATGAGGGCAACGAACAAGGAAATAATTGAGTGGGAAAGGAGACAGCAAATCTCGATACAGCTGCAAGAGGATAATTTGTTCACATCGAATCACGATTTTTGATCTTGGAGGAGGGTCTTGTTGCCGAGTCGGGATGGGCTTTAAAATGCAAACTGCAGAAAATGATGGAAGTGGAAAAAGCGCTCTGGGGCTGGGAGGCTGTTGCTCGCTGCGAGGCTGGGAACGGCTTGCTGCGGGGAAGGGATTCTTCTGGTTCCTCCTACTGGCAAGCAAACGGAGAGTTTCTCAACACTGTTTACTTGAAGTAGAATTAAAACCCCAACTAAGAGGGTGTTAATTCTCCCTGTCCCACCAGTCCTGCAGGCTGAACGCACCCAGAACATCGGCAGCGGCAGATACACTGTGGTCAGCAAAACGTGACGGAGCTGCGGCCGGCCGGGAATGTCGCTGCTGCCTCTGGGCCCCTCCGGCCAGATCCCGAAAGCACCGCAGATGCTTTCAGCAGCACCCAGACAGCCCTGAAACCCCGCTGTGCGTGGCCGGACCCTGCGGCAACCCTGCTCGGGCGCTGTATTTCTATGCATTAAAGCGCTGGTTTGCTCACGCCTGCGGTGCCCCAGCGCAGGGCGCCGCGAGCAGCTGGTGCGGAGCGGGCTGCGCTCCCCGCTGCTGCGTGCCGCAGCCGGCACGCTCTGCAAAAATCCTCTGTGCCCAGGCGCCGCGCCGGCTTCACATAAGACACCATGGCAGCTGGGAGCAAGGCTCTTCACTGCATCGCCCTCCCACGCTGCTGCTTTCTCGCTCGCCCAGGAATCCTCTGGCCCATTTCCGCACGGGGCAGCGGGTTGGCGGAGGTTGGTTTGGAGCCGGGATAGCTGGGCCAGGACACGGAGCCTTCTGCCTCCGGCAGCACGCGTCCGCCGGACCTTGTGTGCGGTTTGAAGGCGGCAGGAAAGAACACCCCTCTTGAGCTTTCTGCCCCCTTATCATGAGCTCTGGTCCCTTTGGAGGGCGGCTCTATTGGCGTACGGCCACAGTGCTCCGTTTGCTCTTATTTCCCTGCTGAGAAGGCGCTCCTGCCTGACGGAGGAGCACAGCTTGCCTTCTGAAGGTGTCCAGGGCAGCAGAGAGCTGTCCCGTGGGCTTTTGCATGGGATACGGGTACCCCAGAGGAGGTGCAGATCTCTATCTAAATAATCAATATATTTATATTTATTTAAATAATAAATAATTCAAATAATAAATAATTTAAATAATAAATATATTTAAATAGTCCATAGTCCAGCCACCAAGCCAGGAAACATGGAATTGCTACTCTCCCCTTAATTGGTTTAGTGTGGACTTGGCAGTGTTGGGTTAATGGTTGGACTGGGTGATCTTAAAGGTCTTTTCCAACCCAAACGATTCGATGATTCGATGATTCTATTTATCCTGGGAGGCAACGGCTGTTTCCTCCCCTGCAGCCTGTTGCTCTGTGGCTGTATTTTGCGTGACCCCATCCTGCAAAGGGGGTACCTGGAGAGTGACCCCCGCAAGAGCCATCTCCTCGCAGCCAGGCCTGGCTCCTGCTTCGCCTCCCGGTACGAGCGGTCCCCGGCTGTAATCCGTGACCCAGATGACCAGGCAGATCCATAAACCCCCCATCGCCCCCCGAGCTCCCACCAGGAGCACAGACCGGCCCCATCGGGCTTGCGATGGGGGTGCTGGCATGGGGAGGGGGCTCAGCCATAAAAAGCAGAGCCGTCTCACACCGTGCCCCGAGCAGCTTTAATCTGTGCTGGATGAATTCGGCAGCAATCCGCCCACCAAACGCCTCCCAGCTGCAGGTCCGCAGCCGCTGGGCGCAGGATGCCGTGGACAAGGCAAGGAGGCATCGGCTCGGCACAGCCGTCCCAGCAGCGCCGGGTGCCCGCAGCCAGGTGGGATGGGTGCTGCCAGCCGGCTTCTCCCCGGGGGCTGGAAGAGGGACCCCGCACCCCGGCCCGTGCTGGGGCTCGGTGCTCTCCAGCGAGGCACATGGTTGTATTTTAGTGCCGGGTTTTCAACTGCTCGGGGCTGAGCTGAGTCAGCAGCGCCGGCACAAGCCCCTCTTGGGCTTTTTCTGCATTATTTTTGTGGACGGTTTCAGCTCGGGAAGTTAATTTATTCATGCCGATCGTTTGCATCCATTTGAGGCAGTGCGAATGCAAAACAGAGCAGTTTCGGTGACACCACTTTCCGCTCAGTAACTAATTGGTGGCGATTCCGCTTGTATTTACCAAATGCTCCGTCAAAGCAAACGAAACTTGCCGTTTCCCTCGCAATCTTTTTCAACGTTCAGGGCTTTCGGGGGTCCTTGGCTGACGGAGGGATGCTCCCATCGGGCTGAACTTGCAGGGTCTTAGTTTCTGGCTGCTCCCCGCCCGTTCCCTCTCGGCTCTTCCCCGCTCCCCAGGGAGCGCTGCGCACACCGGAGCGGTTTATGGCTGCTCGGGATTTTCCTATATGCAGGTCCCTGCAGGCCAGCAAAGGGGTTTGACTGGGGACAGGGTGGATGGAGAAGGGGTTTGTCCTCAGGCACTTGTTAATCAGAAACTTCCCGGGGAGCGAGCTCGGCGCTGCGAGGCCCGGCAAGGAGCCGGCCACGTGCCGGCAGCGCTCGGAGGACGCCGCGTGCCCTGCGTGCCCCGGCTGGAGCACAAGCTGCTGCTCGGGGAGGACGTGAGCTTTGGGGCGGGGGGCTTTCAGCCACGAGGCTGGCCGTATGGCCCCTTCGGCCACCACGTCCCCCAGTCTCCCCGAGAGCTGACGCTGCCGAAATCCCCTCTGACGGCTGCAGGCGCGTCAGCGCTGGCAGCAGGGACAAAACAGCCCCGGTTTCTTATTCCTTGTGTTCCTGGAGAAGCCCAAAGCGCAGGGAGGCAATAACCAGTTCAGCCGGGCAGATGCTGGCGAGCGCTGGCTGCAGGAGCGGGGAGGAGGGCTGCTCTGCGCCGGGGGTGCCGCGGGGGTCCGGCCTCGCCGCACCGGGGCTGACCGTGGGACGGGGCAGCGGGCAGGCAGCGGCGCCCGGCCGGCCGCAGCACGGTCCCCCCGAATTGCTGCTGCTCTGGGCCCGTTGCTATAGCAATGCTGGTGTCGCAGCGCTGCCGGGAGGCATCGCCGTGCTGGAGTTGGCATCTTTCATCCAGGCGAGCTGAAGGCGTCCTGGGTTTTAGCTGGGTAAAAAGTTGGGGGGCAGCCAGAGCTGCTCATTTCCCCACTGCGGGGGCTTCAGGAAGCCGTCTCCCCGCTCCCCCTCCTTTTGCAGCCGCCGTGGTGGCATCACCCTGCCCTGCGCAAGGGGAAGGCTCCCAGGATGCTGCAGAGAGCCCGGGAGAAGCATCGCCCGGTACCAAGCTCGGGGCGCAACGGTCCCGCTTCCACTGCGGATGCCGTCGACGAGAGGAGGCGAAGGCTGGGGCTTCCCCTCCCCTCTGCAAAGGGGCCCCTGCGACCGTCCGCACCGAGAAAGCGGGGTGCAGCAAACGCGCCCATGAAGCTGAAGCCGGAGGGCAGCCGGCGAGAGGCCCGGAGGCAGAAATGTGTGCTCAAAACCTTTAGGACAGGCTGAGTTTAAGGCTCCTTCCAACCCCTCCAGCCTGGCGAAGCCCTGGGTACCGGCTCCCCGGCGCGGTGAGAGGGTGTTCCCCGAAACGCTGGCAGGGCAGGGCCTGTTGCGCAACGCATCTGCTTTTGAGAAGCCAGCTTGGAAAAATTGCTTGCCAGCAGTTTTTTGGCTTTGAATTGGCCGTAGCTGGTTGCATGTGGCTGCGCCTCGCTCCCTGCCTTCCCCAGGCAGAGCGGATCGCTCCCACGTGTGCTCAGCTGGTCAGACGCAATTAGTCCCTCTGATCGCAGAAGGACAACTAAGGCAAAGCCAAATTACTTGCAGACAAAATGTTTGTAGGGCTGGGACAACCCTTAGCTTCGCTGGGGAAGAAGATGTTTCCACCAATAAAGAAGAAACACTTACAAGCTAGACCAGGAAATTGTAAAATCGCAGCAAAGGGAAGGCAAGAGGAGGCTGCCCGAGCAGATCTATCCAAGCTGATTGCATTTCAGAGCTCAGCGTGCCTGGAAACGTCGGGCTCTGGGCTGGCCATGCCGCTCACGCATTGTCATCTTGAAGAAAAAAGTAATTGCCTGAACTTCCTAGGGTTTTGTTACGAGGAAATAGTCAGCCTTCCTTGGAAAACGTGAACAAACACCATTAAAACTCTAAGCTGCATCTTCATCATCCAGATTATTAATTACGTGGAGCGGTGCCACTCGCTAACGGCTCAGACCGGGGAGCGTCGGTGCAGGTGTGGCAGAGGACGAGCAGGCAGGCAGAAGCCATTGATCCTCAGGCTGATAAATCCCACCTGGTGCTGCCCGCGTCTAATCAGCGAGCTGCCGCCAATTTGCTCTGATGAGTTGCTGAGCAAGCCGCGGGCACGGATTCGCATCTTCCCCCAGCAAGCGGGAGCCCAGCTCTTCATCCGGGCACGGATTCGCATCTTCCCCCAGCAAGCGGGAGCCCAGCTCTTCATCCGGGCACGGATTCGCATCTTCCCCCAGCAAGCGGGAGCCCAGCTCTTCATCCGGGCACGGATTCGCATCTTCCCCCAGCAAGCGGGAGCCCAGCTCTTCATCCACCAGCTCTGCCACAGCCGCAAGCGGGGCCCTGCTGCTGCCCGGCGCCCGCGGCTTTCCCGGGAGGCGGATTTGCTTTTCCCTGCCCGTGGAGCGGGACCCCTGGCCAGCAAGGGGCCGGCACGCGCTGCCGCAGGGGAAGGTGCCGGCAAGCCCAGCGCAGGCAGCGATGCAACGACTCGCTCTGCTGGGAGCTTCTGCCCAGCCCGGCTCTTAGCGGTTGACTTATTCTCCGGAGCAGCAGTTTTATGAGCCTCTGCGCATTTCCACGCTCGCTCGTTACCGCTGCTCTGGATTATATATTCATATATATATAATTATATATTATATAAAAAATACTGCTTATTTTACAGGGCCCCAGAGCGCCGCATGCATCCCGGCGCTGGGGCTGGCCCAGGTAGCTCTCTAGCTCTGCAGTGCCTAACTTGCTGTTTCCAAAAAAGAGGGTTTTAGGTTTTTTGTTTTTTTTTTTTTTTTTATCTGCTCAAGCTCCCTGAGAGTCTGCAGGCAGCGCTGTGGGAAGCAGCTGGGCTCGGGGCCACCGGCTGGGCTCGTGCTCCCAGACGTGGTCTGACTGGTGTGAACCCATCTGGGATGGAAACGGCTGAGTGTGCACGAATAATGGACGCACCCTGTGACATTTAGACGCTTGCTTTTGAAACCGTAAGCGTGCTTCTAACCCTTCCCCATCTCAGGATGTGCCTGTATACGGCTACAAAATATCTTGGATGTTTTTACGCTGAGATGTCATATTTCTAAAATATTTGATGCTGCTGAGGCATGCCTGAAAAGCATTTAAAATTTACCAAACAGCCTGAAAATATCTCATATTTGGGAGGTTGAGCGTTTGTTGCTCAGCCCTCCATCTCAGTAGGACACGTTTCAAAGGCCCTTTGAAGACCCAGCTCGTCGTCACGTTTGAAAGCTCTCGTGGGTGACTGCTGGCGCTGGGGACTTTCCTGCGCTCGGTCCTCCACTGGCTGAAACCGCGGCTCCTTTCGGTCTCGGCACGAGGAAAATTCATTTCCTGGCCTCAGCCCAGTGCAGGCGCGTTAGGATCTGGCACCATCACCCTTCTGTGCGCAGGAGGGGACGGCGGGCGCCGGGGCAGCGCCGCGGTTCCCTGGGGATGCCCGTGGGGATGTGCCAGGCAGGGCCCGTGTCCCAGCTGGCAGGGACGTGGGATGCTGACACGCAGGGAGCAAAACCCTTCAGGGGAAAGTGGGGGGGTCCCTGGGTTTGCTGGGGTTTGGTTTATTTTACAGTCGGCGTCAGCAGCCGCACTGTGCCCTGCTCGGCCCCGGCTATTGCTGCCAGCTCCCAGTGCCGTGCTGGCGGTAATTCCGGGGTGCCAGCGCTGGAGCAGGGCAGAGGGGGAAGCCGTACCCCTCATCTCCTTTGCTAGCTTGAGCCCAGGACAGCCAGCCGCTTACACCGCGGGGCTCTGGCTCTGCTCCGGAGGAGGGGACTGAGCCACCTCGGCCGGGCGCTGGAGCAGGGGAAGGGACCCAGACCCGCAGGGCTGCGCTTGGGGCAGAGACCCCGTCCTGTCCCCCCGCCACCCATGGAAATGACCTCCTGGCAGGGGTTTGGGTGGCGCGGTGGTTGCCGGCGTGGGTCCCCCCCTGGAGCGCTGCCGGGGGCTGCGGAGTGCCGGGGAAGGCGTTTTCTCTGCTTGACTTTGCCTTTTGGAGAGGGGGAAGGGGGCTAATGGGGGCCGTTCGGTGGGCGAAGGAGCGCTCGGGCTTTGCCCCCCGGCTGCACGTGCTGAGACGGAGCCTGCGCTGAGATAGCGGTGTCTGAGCAGCTCCGCGGTGTACGAGCCCCCTCGGGGAGCTGGTCACTGCTATTACCAGAAATTGCTCCAAAAGCAGCAACTTCTGCAACGCGTTAACGTGCCAGCCCGGTCGCAGGGCTGCTCTGCAAGCGCCCCAGAGCTGCCCTGTTGCAGGGGTGGGCTGCACCCTCCCGAAACTTCCCGAAACCCACCCCCAAACTTCCTGGGGTCCCACTGGCATCGAATCATAGAATCATAGAACCATAGAATCGTTTAGGTTGGAAAAGCCCTTTAAGATCATCCAGTCCAACCATTAACCCACACTACCAAGTCCACACTAAACCAATCAAGGGCAGACCAGACTGAACCATGTCCCCAAGTGCCACCTCTGCCCGTTTTTTGAACACTTCCAGGGATGGGGACTCCACCAAGGGAGCACAGAGCCCTCCGGCACCGCCGGGCAAGCCGGATCTGCCGAGCGAGGCTGCTGGCGAGAGCCCCGCGGCGCGGCTCGTTCAACAGGGCTCGCCTTGCAGATAAATTACAGATACGAATGCCAAGAAGCAAAGACTTAGCAACAGGCTGGGCTCTCCAAACCTCCCGGGTACTTTGCAGGGAAAACGCCGGCGATGAACGGCTGGAGGGAGCCGCAGGTGGAAGCTGCCCTTCGGGAGGGATCAGAGAAGCTGAGGAACCCGAGAGGGAAGCAGGGGGACTGGGCACAGGAGAGACCGAAAATGAAATAACCAGGCAAAGGAAAGGGGGTTGCGATGTTAAGACTTGACTTGGCAATATAAGAAAGGGAAGAGACAAAAGCAGCCTCCCAGCAAAACGCTGGAATTTAACTTTCGCAGCTGCAAAAAGGAAAACAATCGCTTCCCCCACAAAAATAACTGATGGGCTGCGTTGATGAGAAGATGTCTGAGGAATTTCAATTAAAAGCCGGTGACACTGACAAAGGCAACGAGATTGAAGTGTGCGAAGGTAAGCGAGTGACGGGGAGGCAAGAACAATAACGGGTGAGGGAGGGAGCAGCGCCTGCTCAGCACTGCGTGGGCCGGGCCCTTCCCAAGGCGGCAGAGAGAAAGCCCTCGCCCGCCGAGCGTGGCAGGGTGCCGGGACCCCCCTCCCAAACGCGCCCCGTGCGCGCTCCCTCTGCCCCCGCCTGCACGGGCTCTGCTCCGCAGGGAGATGCTCGCCGAAGCAGGGCTGGCCGCTCCGTCCGGCATCTCCGGCGGATGTCTGATGCCCGCTCGTCTGCAAGATGCGACCGAGCTCTCGCTATTTTGCCCGGGCGACGCGTCAGCCCCGTCCATGCGGCGGCGCCTTTGTCCCCGGCTGCCCTCCCGCGCGTCCCGTCCAGGTGATGACCGCTGCCTTCAGGCCCTTTACTCCACAACATCTCCAGGATTTTGGAGTCGGAGCCGTGTGTGCCCTTGGCAAATGGCCTGCAGCGGAACAGAGAGTGGGAAGAGCTGGCAGGTTTCCATGCGATTCGGAGAAAAGTCCCCGGAACCTTGGCCAGTGGCACCGCGATAGGCGACAGCAGAGGCGAGCCGAGCCGTGCTGCCAGCAGCACGTGGAAAAAGCCTGCACCGCTTTTCCTGCAGCCACCAGGCAAAGATGAATATCTTCCAAGACGGTGCAGCTGACATCATCTCTGATGGGAATAGCACGTCCTTGCAGCCTGCCTGCTGAAGAGACAACTCCGCTCCATCTGAGCTGGCGACGAGAGCCGGGAGCGGGAGGGCAGCAGGCTCGGCATGCTCCCAGGCTGCCGGGAGAGGCATCGCCAGAGCCTGGCCAGGACAAGGCGGGCGTCCCTGCCCAGGAGACAGAGCAGCGAGGAGCAGCCGAGGCCAGGGAAGCGTGGGGGCAGCTGCGGCACGAGCCAGCGATGGAGCAACACGGACCAGCGGGAGGAAGGAGGGCCGGCCTCGCACCGAAATAGCTCACTTGGCTCCGAGCACGGCGTGCAACTTCTGGCACGCGGAGAATGCTGCAAATCTCCGTGCCGAAGAAAACAGCTAGATTTAAAATCCCAAAGCACGGTGTTTGTGCAGAGCAGCCGGCCGGAGCCCGGCGCTCAGCCCTGGGCGGGCTCTCTGTGTCTCCAGCCCCGTGCAGAGCTCGGTGCCCAGGCAGGGGTGGCCGAGCCCGGGGTGGGTGCCGTCCCCCGCGCGCCCCGGGCTGCGGGCGCAGGCAGGAGCGGCTGGCACAAGCTGCCTCAGCGCCTGCACCGGCGGTCCCCCGTACGCTGCAATGCGACAGACCTCTTGGGTTGACGGCCCCGATAGGGACGAGCTGATTTTCTGCTTTTAAAACCAAATTTATTTATATGTAGATGTATCAGAGTAACAGATAGCCACTGTCACGGCCGGCCCCGCTCAGAGCCCTGCCAGATACCGCAGTCCTGCTTCCCCAAGGCACGCCGTATCTTCAGGCGTCTGTTGTTCCATTAATCTATTTTTGGTAAATATATCCCCCCTCGCTCAGCCGCAGTTAGCCGATTAGCTCCTGGAACCGTATGAGGAGCAACATCTCCAGGTGCGACCGCCGTTTCTGAGCAGACCGCGTCTCTGCACACGTATTTGCTACAGGAGAGAAACTCGCTGACGACGCTTCTCCCCGCGGCACTCGTGGACGCGGTGCTCCGAGCGCTGGCGGTGCGCCAGGCTGAGTTTCGGGGGCCCGGGGGCAGCGGGGATCAGCACCGCTGCAGGCGCTGGAACACACGACCTTTGATAAAGGCGGAATTAACCAGGCACGCTTTCCCGCTGCCGCCCGCGATATGGGGCCATCCTGCTCCGGCGTTGCCCCGATGCGGGGGCGATAAGCAGCTGGCTTTGTTTGCTCCTGACCACGAGGCTGCTGATGGAGATTTCCATCATCATCATCACCGTCAGCTGTGGCTGAGAGAGGGGGAAAGTCCCCATGCGTCAGCGCTCACAGCCCGCGGGGAGGTGCGCCCTGAAGGCACGGGGTGCCGGGGCTGCGCACCCCCTTCCTCCGGGCACGGGGAAAAGAGGGATCCGGGGAAAAGCTCCAGCGCAGCCTTATCGCGGCACAAGGAGCAGTTAAAAACCCCACAGACGGCTCCAGCATCGCACTTTGCTCCGAGGCCTTGGCCTCTATTGACTGCAGCTGTCCCGGAAAATCAGATTATAGCGCAAAACCCTGGCATCGAGTCTGCTCTGACGCGTCAGGTCTTCCATCTCCCGGCTAGATCGTCAGGATGAAGACAGCGTGATGGGGAGCGGGGCGATAAACCTCCACCGTGACAGCTTTTCTCTGGCCTCAGCGGTGTCGGAGGAGCGCTGCGAATCCAGAGCTCCTCGGCGTTCCCTGGGGCCTGCGACCGCTGCGGCCGTGCCCGAGAGCTGGGGTGGGAGAAGGGGGATCTCGCCCAGGAGCCACGCGCCGGAGCTCCTCTCCCTTGTCTGTGGCAAAAGCCATCAGAGCTCTGCTGCCCACTCCTCCTCCTCACCCCCGAGTGCTTTAAGACAGGGATTAACTATGGATGCAAACGCTCCCAGGGCAGCAAAGGGAAAAGCTCGACCCTGCCCGCAGCGAGAGCAACCCCTCAGTGTCACCGCGGCTGGCACCCGAGCTCCGGTGCTGGCACCTTGGCATGACCATGGCTGGCACCCGAGCTCCGGCGTTGGCCCCTTGGCACAACCATGGCTGGCACCCGAGCTCCGGTGCTGGCACCTTGGCATGACCATGGCTGGCACTCGAGCTCTGGCACTGGCACCTTGGCACAACCACGGCAGGCTCCCGAGCTCCGGTGTTGGCCCCTCGGCATGACCACAGCTGGCACCCGAGCTCTGGCGTTGGCCCCTTGGCACGACCACGGCTGGCACCCAAGCTCCGGCACTGGCACCTTGGCACAACCACGGCAGGCGCCCAAGCTCCGGCACTGGCCCCTTGGCATGACCACGGCTGGCACCCAAGCTCCAGCGCTGGCACCTTGGCACAACCACGGCAGGTGCCCGAGCTCCGGCACTGGCACCTCGGCATGACCACGGCTGGCACCCAAGCTCTGGTGCTGGCCCCTCGGCACGACCACAGCTGGCACCCAAGCTCCGGCACTGGCCCCTTGGCATGACCACGGCTGGCACCCAAGCTCCGGCGTTGGCACCTTGGCACAACCACGGCTGGCACCCAAGCTCCGGCGCTGGCCCCTCAGCATGACCACAGCTGGCACCCAAGCTCCGGCGCTGGCACCTCGGCACGACCACAGCTGGCACCTGAGCTCTGGCACTGGCACCTTGGCACAACCACGGCAGGCTCCCGAGCTCCGGTGTTGGCCCCTCGGCACGACCATGGCTGGCACCCGAGCTCCGGCGCTGGCCCTGGGTTTGCTGGGCTGCCCGAGCCCCGCCGCGTTGGCCATCACCTCCCCTCCCTTTTGTGCCAGCGCCGTTACTTATTTACATCCTCATTGTGTGCCTGCCTGGCTTCTCCCCAGAGCAATTTATTTTCTGCTCCTGTTTCGATGCGACTGTTCAAACCTCCTTTTCCAGTCAGGATGAGGCCGTGGCACTGGAAATGTGTCACGCAGCGCAAGGCATTTATTTCAGTCGGCAGAGTCGCGAGCGCCTCAGGTGACACCTCACTTGCAGTCGGAAAGCAAGACGCCAAGTGTTGCTCGCTGAAACCAGTTGCTGAGACGAGACTGGGGAGAACGCGGGTTCCCCTCTTCGAAAAACTCGACCCTGCCGCCCCGGCAGCGCCCACTCCCCCACCCCACGGGCTCTGGTCTGCTCCACGTCTGCCCTCGGGCCCAGCGGCGGGTGGTCTGTGTCTGCTCGAGTGACCTCCAACGTGCCCAGCCTGTGGGGCAGGAGGTGGCTGGACCCCAAACCCGGCCGGGGAGCTGCACCCACACCCCACTGCACCAGCACCCTCGCTCACTGCGGGGCTGGGGTGCACCAGTGGCTCAGGGGGCAGCGGGCACGGCGTGGGGCACCCCAGGCATGGCGTGGAGCACCGTGGGCACATGTGGGGCACCCTGGGCATGGCATGGAGCACCCTGGGAATGGCATGGAGCAATGTGGGCATGGGTGGGGCACCATGGGCATGGCACGGAGCACCCTGAGCATGGTGTGGAGCACCCCGGGCATGGCGTGGGGCACCCTGGGCATGGCGTGGGGCACCCTGAGCACGGTGTGGGGCACCCTGGGGCACACTGAGCACAGTGTGGGGCACCCTGGGCATGGCATGGAGCACCCTGGGAATGGCATGGAGCAATGTGGGCATGGGTGGGGCACCATGGGCACGGCACGGAGCACCCTGAGCATGGCGTGGGGCACCCCGGGCATGGCGTGGGGCACCCTGGGCATGGCATGGAGCACCCTGGGAATGGCATGGAGCAATGTGGGCATGGGTGGGGCACCATGGGCACGGCACGGAGCACCCTGAGCATGGTGTGGGGCACCCTGAGCACGGTGTGGGGCACCCTGGGGCACACTGAGCACAGTGTGGGGCACCCTGGGCATGGCATGGAGCACCCTGGGAATGGCATGGAGCAATGTGGGCATGGGTGGGGCACCATGGGCACGGCACGGAGCACCCTGAGCATGGCGTGGGGCACCCCGGGCATGGCGTGGGGCACCCTGGGCATGGCATGGAGCACCCTGGGAATGGCATGGAGCAATGTGGGCATGGGTGGGGCACCATGGGCACGGCACGGAGCACCCTGAGCATGGTGTGGGGCACCCTGAGCACGGTGTGGGGCACCCTGGGGCACACTGAGCACAGTGTGGGGCACCCTGGGCATGGCATGGAGCACCCCAGGCATGGTGTGGGGCATCCTGGGCATGGCATGGGGCACCCTGGGCACGGCATGGGGCACCCTGGGCATGGTGTGGGGCAACCTGGGCATGGTGTGGGGCATCCTGGGCATGGCGTGGAGCACTGCGGGCACGGGTGTGGCACCCTGAGCACGGTGTGGGGCACCCCGGGCATGGCATGGAGCACCCTAGGCACGGCATGCGGCATCTTGGGCATGGCATGGGCACCCTGGGCATGGCATGGGGCAACCTGGGCACGGCGTGGGGCAACCTGGGCATGGCGTGGGGCATCCTGGGCACGGCGTGGGGCACCCTGGGCATGGCGTGGAGCACTGCGGGCACGGGTGCGGCACCCTGAGCACGGTGTGGGGCACCCTGAGCACAGTGTGGGGCACCCCAGGCATGGCATGGAGCACCCCAGGCACGGCGTGGGGCATCCTGGGCATGGCATGGGGCACCCTGGGCACGGCGTGGGGCATCCTGGGCATGGCGTGGAGCACTGCGGGCATGGGTGCAGCACCCTGAGCATGGTGTGGGGCACCCTGAGCGCAGCGTGGGGCACCCTGGGCATGGCGTGGAGCAGTGTGGGCATGGGTGCAGCACCCTGAGCATGGTGTGGGGCACCCTAGGGCACCCCAGGCATGGCATGGAGCACCCCGGGCACGGTGTGGGGCACCCCGGGCACGGCGTGGAGCACCGCACGCAGCTTCCCGGGGTGCAAATACCCCCGTGGGTGCGCGGGAGCCCCCCCCGCGCTGCTCCTGTCGCCCGTGCCCCCCCTCCCGTGTGCCCCCCCCCGGGCCGGTGCCCCGCCTGTGCGCAGGTCCCCGCCGTTAGCGCGGGCGCGGGGCGGGGCGGAGCGAGCGGGCGCGGAGCGGAGCGGGCCGGCCCCCGCCGCCGCCCCCGCGGTGCTGCCATTGGCGGCGGGGCCGGGCCGGGCCGGCCCGGGGGAGGCGGCGGCGGCGGCGGCGGCGGCGGCGGGGGCCGGTAGAGCCCGCGCCCCCCCAGCGCCCGGCGCGGCGGCCCCGGCGATGTCGCGGAAGAAGGCGGCTCGGAGCAAGGGCGGCGGGGCCGCGCCCACCGCCGCGCTGCCCCCCCCGGCCCAGGGCCCCGGCCGCGCCGGTACCGGTACCGGTAGCGGTGCCCCGCGGGGTTCCGCGCCCGCCCCCGAGCTGCCCCGCAGCGGCGGCGCGGCGGCCGGGCGGCCCTCGCCGAGCAGCAGCGGCGAGTTCTACGATCTCGCCTTCAAGGTGCGGGGAAGGGGCGCGGGGGTGGGAGCCCCCCCCGGGGTGGGGGGGGCGGGGTCCCTGGGGTGCGGGGCCGGTGCAGCCTCCCCGCAGCAGCCGGAGAAGTTGCCGGGAGCGGGCGGGCACCCCCTCTTCTATGATTCCCTTCCCTCCCTCCGAGCCCCGCATCCCGGCCGGCTCCGGTGCCCGGTGCCCCCCGGGGGCTGAGCCCGCAGAGCCCTCGGCAGCGGGGCCGCTCCTGCGGAACTTTTGCAAGTGATGACAAAAGGCTTTCTGCTCGGACGAGTCGTTGTAACCTTCTGGTTCCTCTTCAGTCACGTAAAAAATGCGGTTGCAAAGCGGGGCGATGGTCTTCCTTCAGCCGCCTCCAACCTGCCCTGGCTGCTGGGGAAACGTCTCCGGCTGGCGCCTTCGTTTAAGGGCTCGGATGGCTTCTCGCCGCTTCGGGTTCTGGCGAGCGAGGCACGGATCAAACATATTTGCACCCCCCTCCCCCATATTTGCACCCCTCACCCCCCCTTCCGTCGTGCATCCTGATGCAAGCCCAGCTTGGAGCTCGCTTTAGCGATTTTGGCTGGGGCCGCAATTCAGCGCGACCCGGCTGACCGCGTTTCCAACACGGATCTCCGTAACCGAGCGCGGGGGATTAAGCTTCGGGGAGGCGGTGGTTGCGGTGGCGAGCCCGACCTCGGCGTGCTGTGTCGGAGAGCTGGGCGCCTGCGGCGGTCGGCGTGGTGGTGAGATTTGGGACGCGGAGTCGGAGGTGAGGGCTGTTGGAGAAGTGAATTTGGTTGCTTTGGTAGGCGGTTGGTCCTGATACAGCTGCGGTAATGGTTCGACAGCTTCCCTAAAATGGAGCCACCTCCGTGTTCATGCTGGTCCTCTGAGCTCGCCTCTCCCTGCCCCGGCTGGGCTTTTCCCTGGGGATTGCCCCCATGGCACAGGGATGAGCGGAACGAGGTCTCGGATGAGCCCAAACGCCAGGTAGCCAAAACCTCTGCTGATGGTCCGGCTGGCTTTGAACCAGTGGCAGAGAGAAATTACTTCGTATTCAGTAAAAACCTGGTCTATTCAACTTTCTCTTCCCCTTGCCCCTCTCTTCAGGCTCCCGAGCTCTGCCAGAGGCAGTGGCCAAACGCGAGTCCCGGGCATGGGGCCGGATCCTGATCACCCGGCCCTTGGCGCCAGCCTGGCCCTGGGCGCTGCTGCGTGCCCCGGCTGAGGCTTCGCGGTGCTGGGCGGGGAGAAGCTGCCTTTACGGGTCGCCCTGCTCTAGAAGACAGGTCTGGAAAGTTTCAAAAAAATCAATACCACTATTTTGTACTGCAAAATTTTGTTTCCCCCTTCCCTTGGCTTCGCACAGATACGTCCGCCGGCTCGCTGGCTCCTCCGACCCCGCTGTGCCGGCGCTCGGCGCGTTGGTGCTCCCGCGGGAGACCCGCTGCGGGACCCTGCGCCGCGGGCGATGGGGCGCCATGGCCGGATCCCGGCCGCCCCCTCCCCTCCCCAGTGGTGCCCCCCTGCCCAAAACAAGGCCCAGCTGCGGCCGGGGCTGCTGCCGCCTCTCAGGAGGCCGAGCCGCGGCGGGGTGATGGCGTCGGCTGCTTCTGACGGCTCCTGCGTGGGTTCGGTGCGACCCAGGGCAGCGCCTTCGTAAAACCGCTTGGGTTTGGTCACGGGCTGATGGCTTGCGGAAAGCTGATGGCAGCGCTTTGGGGAGAGAGGGAGCCCCGCCGTGCAAAGCGGCGTGGGTGCAGAAGCCGCTAGTGCAGCTCGGCTGCGTGGTCCGGGATTTCTCGACGGCGGGAAGCCGTCGTCCCGCCGAGCGGAGCGGGCTCGGTGGCCCTGGGGGGGCTGGAGGGCTCCGGGGGGGCTTGTGGCTTGAGCGCAGGCTCCGGGGAGCTGCGTCTGGGAGCGGTTTCAGCTCTGCCGTGGTTTCTTTATGTTGGGGTGGGTGCCTGCCCCATCTGCACCTGCGGCTGCTGCTGGGTGGGGAAACTGAGGCAGGTGGCACCGGGAGCTGCTCGTCGGCACCCGCTGAGGACCAGGAGGGCGGCCGTGAGGGGGGGTGGGTCCCGCCTAAGGATTTTGCTCGCCGAGGGCGCAGTGCACCCCTGGAGCTGGCGCTCATAATTGGGGCCCCCCTGAAGTCTCCCCGCAGGCAGTGCCGCCCTCGCAGAGAGCCCCGCACGGGGCGGGGTGTCCGTGGCCGTGCCGGGGACAGCGCGGGCCCGGCAGCCGTCGGGTGGCCTTGACAGCACCGCTTGGTTTTCAAGGGGTGTTTGTGCCCCCATGGGCGATCTCTGAAGTACTGGTCGGCGGAAGGTGTCTCGAGTTTGGCCAGTGCTCAGGGACACGCGTGGCGCGGGATGGGCAATAATCCCGCTGCGGGTCCCTCCCTTCTCTCCCCGACCCTCCCCTGCGTCTGAGGACATCGCTCACGGATGTGCTTTTTCCCCCCTGAGAATACGGGATCGGCTGCCTGCTCCCGGGAGGGGGCTTTTGGGATGGAGACGGGCAACGGCTGCGGTGGGGCTTCCTTCCCGAAACCCGCCGTCTAACGCCCCTCCTCTCCCGCCCTCGCAGGTGATGCTGGTGGGCGACTCGGGGGTCGGCAAAACCTGCTTGCTGGTGCGCTTCAAGGACGGCGCTTTCCTCGCCGGCAGCTTCATTTCCACGGTTGGAATCGACTTCAGGGTAAGTGCCGGGGGGGCTCCTCCGCCCCTGCCTGCTCCGTCCCTGCACGCAGGTGAGTAGCGGCTTTTGCGGAGGAGTAACAAAATATTGCTCCAACAACTTAAACCTCATCATCCCGACCCGGGGCTGAGGAGCCGTGCGAGGGCGGCGGCAGCGCAGCGGGCTCTTCGTTGTAGCTTTGCACGAGGATGGGGGAACGTGGCCCCTGCTCTGGCTCCTGGGGACGATTCGTGTGAAAGCGACTGCTGAGGTCTGAGCTTCCGCCCCGTGAAAATATTCCCCCAAGTCGGTTTCAGTGTTTTTAAGAGTGTGTTTTAAAAAAAAAAAAAAACCCAACAAACGAAACCACAACAAAACTGACACAAACCTGAATCTCCTGGAAGCATCTTCCCGGCGCAGCTTTGGGGCGCTGACGCGGCGGCGCGGTGCCGGGGTGGCCGTGCTCCCCGCGGCACGGGGGGCAGGCGGCGTGCCCAGGGGTCCTGAGCTCCCGGAGCGTAACTGTTCTGCTGGCAGCCACCGGAGCATCCCGCTGCCGGCGCGGGGCGATGCGACAGAGGTGGCATCAGGGAATCATCAAATCGTTTAGGTTGGAAAAGACCTTTAGGATCACCCAGTCCAACCATTAACCTACACTACCAAGCCCACCACTAAACCAATTAAGGGGAGAGGAATAATTAATTTCATGTTTCCTGGCTTGCTGGTTGGATTATTTTTTAATGAAAGTAAAACTGGGAATCGCTAAGGTTGGAAAGGATCTCTAAGATCACCAGTCCAACCATCAACCCAACACCCCCATGCCCACTAAACCATGTCCCCAAGTGCCACCTCTGCCCGTTTTTTGAACCCCTCCAGGGCTGGGGACTCCCCCACCTCTCTGGGCAGCCTGTTCCAATGCTTGACCGCTCTTTCCATGAAGAAATTTCTCCCAATATCCAATCTAAACCTCCCCTGGCACAACTCGAGCCCATCTCCTCCGTCCTATCCAAGAAACCTTACAGCAGGCTGTGAGGGGCCAGCGAGGGAGCCCTGCGGATGCTGCCGTGGCCGCGGTGGCTCCTCTGAGCTATCGCTACCGAAGCAGCAGCCAGCTGCACGCCTGGCTCGGGTCCCTGGCCCCAGGATCGGGTGTTCCCTGTCCCTCACCGATTCCCCAACCGTCAGCTTCCCCCAAACCACGAGCTCGCCACCCCTGAGACGTCTGGCCGGTGCCGCAGGCCCCCGGGGGGGCTCAGCCCTCGGGACCGGGGACGTGCCCGGTGGCTGTGCTCTCCCTGCCCTGCTGTCGGGACACCGTCTGCGTCGTCTCGCCGTGCGAAGGCTTTTGGCTCCGTTTTGGCGCCGTGGCGGTGACGGGTGGGTGCGGTGAAGAGCTGGTGGTGATGCCACGCACCGGTGTTGCACCCTCCCGGCTGCCTGTTCTCAGCGGGGTCTTGGATCTCCCCCCTTTCTTGGAGGATTTCTGGGAGACGGGTGTCTCTTGTAACCTGCTGTTTTGCCGGGGCGTGAATAATAACTTGCTGGTGCAGTGACAAGCCGAAGAGATGAGGGACGGCTTGGAAAGCGATGTTCTTCCCTGCAAATAGGCTTTCGGTGCGGAGCGACGCTGCAGGTAGCAGCAGCGTGGTGAAGTTGGTAGATTGGAGTCCATAATTTTATACAACATTAATTACATGGTATTTCAGGTGTTCTTAAAATGAAAAGCGTTTTATTACTGATTGCAATGATTGATACCGAGGGCAGTCATAAAATCCTGTGACTTATTGATTAGAGCGCTGAAACGACTGCTACGGAGAAGCAATCAAATTAGGGTTAATTTACTTCTGTAATAGAGCTGCTAGAGGTACATAGGTTTGGAATGGGCAGATTACACAGCAGGGAAGATCATGTGTATGCCCTAAAACTCATTATTATCATCTTTGTAAGGCACTCGTAATTTTTTGGGGGGACATGGGAATAGTTTTTTGATTGTACATCTCCGTTTCCATTAAGATAATCCTGTTTGCAGGCGCTGTGTAATTGTGCCCCTCTCGCCATCTGCATCACGATGCAGACGAAGCTCCGGGGTGGTAACGCCGGAGGCTTCTGCTGCGAGAGCGCGCTTGGGTTTTAATTTGCGCGTCTCTAACAGCAAAACTGTCACATCGCAGCTCCTTTTCCCTGTAATCCCAGAATTTGGCATCAGGTTTTCTGGCTGAAGCAAGCGAGGCTGTTTGTGACCGTGGGCGGTTGTGGTTGGGGAAGGCGGTCACCGGGTTTTTGCTGCGCTCGCCTTGGACCGGCGCAAGGGGCGCCGAGCAAGCGCGGGGCGTTATTTTGGTGCGTCGGGGGCTTTCTCGGCGGGGTTTGCGGTGGTCGCTGAGCCTCGCTGGCGGCGGAGACCGCGGGGACCTCCCCAAGGCCAGGGCGTGCGGCAGCTGCGCTCCCGTGCATGCGTGAGCTTGCGCGGCCCGGGGAGCCGGGAGCTGCCGGCAGCCTGGGGAAAGGCTGGGGATGTTGTGGGGATGGAGCTACCCGGCTCTTGCCGCTGTTTTCGGGACTGTCTCGGCTCCTCTTGATGCCGGCTGGTCTCCGCGAAGCGCCCTGGGACGGGACAGAGCCGCGTTGGGGGGCAGCCCCCACGCCCACCCAGCCGCTCTCCGCCTCCTCTCCCAGTCCGTCCACCGGTCCCAGTGGGCTCCAGGATCAGCCGCTCGTTTTCGAGGATGTCAAACCATTAGATACACGCAAAGCTATGGCTAATGGATTGTGTAGGCCTGAGCAAATGTAAATGAATAGAAAGCCATTTAAAATTAATCTGGCGTTACAATTCCTAATGGTCCCCTAGGTTTTTTCCCTCCTACTGTTTTATGTTACAGAGAACCTCTCGCGCTGTGTTTGGTTACCATCGTCGTCTTAAACAAAGAAGGATGTTGATCTAAATAGATTTGGAAAATAAACCACTGATACTAGGGAAATAAAGGCGATCGTAGTATTAAAAAAATGCATCAAAATGGTACCTATTGGCTTCTCTCTTTGGAGGTGCCGAGTCCTTCGGCTTTCCTTCCTTTGAAAATCAGGTTTACTGGAGGAGCGTCTGTAGCTCCTGGGGAGCACAGCAGCCCTCCCCGTTCAGCCGTGGCGGTGCCGGCGGGTCCGGGGTGCCGAGCGGAGGGTTCGGCTGGGGGTGCGCTGCGGGGGCGAGCCCCCCCCCCCCGCCGCTGCGGGTGCCACTGAGGCGAGGGAGAGCGCTGGGGCGAGGGGTTCCGCTCCTGGCGGGGGACTCGCTTGGAGCCATGGGAACTTCTGTCCAAGTTACGGAGCTGCTTCCCTCGGAGGGAAAAGCCTCCCGGGGGGGCAAACCCCTCTTTGCCTCCGGCATCTCGGTGGCAGGCGGCGCCTTTGGGGGTTCCAGCCATCGCTAGATAACGGGGGGCTGAATTATTCCTTCCCGCAGCGTGGCCGCGGCTGTGCCGAGCCGTGGCGCAAGCTCTTCCTCCTCATCTGCCCCGGGGCTGGGGGTCTCGGCAGATCCCTCTGCTTGCGGGCAGCGGTGGGGCCGGGTCTCTGCCTGCAGACCCCGGCCGGTGCAGGCAGCGCAGCAATCTGGGGCAGCTCGCGCGTGCGTTTCTAACTTCATCTGTTAGGAGCTTCAGGCAGAAGGGTCTCCTGCAAAAGAGCAGGTTTATCGCTCAGGGGTGCGAATCCCATTTTTCTCGGTGCTGCTGAAGAAGCTGCCTTTTGCTGCGATTGCGGGAACGCAGCAGAAACCTTGTCAGAAATGAAAGCTGCGCAGCCAAGGGTACTTCTGTCTTGTTGTAACAGCTGACTAACGGGAGGAATGGCTTGCCAAAGCCGAGAAACCAACGGGCCACGTGAGCCCGCTGCGTGCCCCCTCCCCGACGACGGCCGGGCTCCGTGGGGCCGCCCCGACGCTCGCAGCCCCACGCTCTGTCCCGAGCTTTGCAGGCTCGGGCGAGTTAAAATTTTCGTGCTAATTGGACCTGAAAGGAGAAGAACGTAATAGAAAAAAATGAAAGACGAGCCTTTTCGCCATGGGAAGAGGTGCTAATGAGTTTCTTTGCGTTAGCAGGGGAGATGGTTTCTGCCTTAATCAGTGGGATGAAGCCATTAGGAAGCACTTTGCTGGCGGAGTTCGGAGCAGGGCGGCTTGCCTCCGTTTTCTCCGAGGTGCGTAGCGGCATCGCTCCTCTCTTGCTGCCCCGGGGAGAGGCAGCAAACCAAGATCCTGGCACCGAGCACGCTTGGGTGCTGCGGGAGGAGGAGGGAGCCAGCCCTGCTGCTCCGGCACGGCTTTGGGCTTCCCGAGCAGGCGGTTGGGCGCGGGGAATATTTCTTCTGAAGGATGGGTTTTGGCGTCCACCGGTTTGCACCGACGTGTCCCCCGCGGGCACCCGCAGCTCCCCCCAGCCGCAGCCTCGGCGGGCGCGGGCGAGCTGGCAGCGGCTGCGCTCTCTGCTCCAGCCTTGGCCGTGCCGCAGTTAATCTGCCCGCCGGGACGGCTGCTGCGTGCTGTAAATAAAAGCTGTCACTTGTGACCCTGAGCTTTAAGGACTCTTGATTACATTCAGCCCTGTGCGGCTCTGGGGGTGGAACCAGCAGTATATAATGGTGGGGTTTTTTTTTGCATAAGAGATTTGTTGCATCTCTGTTTATTTTTTGTAGCGTGCATGCGTGCACCTTCCGTCGGCAAAACAGCAGCTGCTGGCTGCCTGCTGACTCCCGCAGCGAGCTGAACTTTGCAGGAGAGATGGAAAGCTTCGTTCCAGCCGTGCAGGGCGTGCAAACTAACGTTGGCTGCGGTCTGGATTTGGCAAGTCTGGTCCTGGCTCTCCGTGCGCTCAGGGGAGGGAGGTGTGGATGCCCTGAGCACCCGCGGGTGCCCGCATCCCCGCCCTCGGGGCGATGCTCCGGCACGGCGTTGGCCGTGGTGCCTCCCTTCCAAGGCTCGCTGCACCCTGGAGCCATCTGAAAGCCAAGGGCTGGCTTTTATCTCAGCGGCTGGCGCTGAGCGTTAGCAGGGCTAATTTTCTGATGGATCAATCTGGAAAAAGTGGGAGGGGATCTGCTTAGGCCAGAAGAAAGAAACGGAAATAAATTCATTCCAGGCGTGTTTTTTCTGCACCAAATTAGTCCTGAACGTTCGAGGGAAGGGACCGCGGGCGTTGAGCAGGGCGTTTGGTCGCGTCTGTTCGCGCGCTTCGCCGTGCGGCGCGGCGAAGCGTACGGGGTCGGGCAGGGGGCTGCCGCAGGCTGCGGTCGGCTGGGTTTAGGTGGGTCCCCAGGGCCACGAGCTGGAGCACCGGAGGGGCCAGCACGGTGGCCTTCCCCTGGGAAGGGCATCTCGGTGCCACCGGCATCGCCCGGGCCGAGGGCCTGCCCGTCCCTCCGCGGCGCTGCTGTGCCGGCGGCCTGGCAGGGGGGTGCCCGTGTGCCTGCCTTGGGGATGTGTTTCCAGCAGCTCTTTGTCTGCAACGGGCTTGTTCTGCATCTCCTGTTGCTGTATGAATTTTAATAGAAACCGGTAGCTGATTTCATACTTTCGCATTTCTTGTTGTAAAGAAAGCTGGGCTAAATTTGCCCAGAGGCGCTTTCCTGCGACGCTTGCCACCCGCTCTGCCTGGTTTCGGGGGGCAGACGGGGTGCCGGCGCCGGTGCCATAAGGACCAGGTGCCGTAAGGGCCGGGTGCTGCCCGGATCGGGCAGCGGGTGAGGGGGGTCCCGGGGAGCTCGCGCAGGGAGGGCAGGCGCCGTTAGCCGCAACGCGCCTTGGTTTTATCGATTTGCGTCGTCTCTGACTCTTGGGACAACAGCTTCTCCGCAGCTGCTGCTGGTTCCTTCTCTCCGCTCCCAGGACAGGCAATCAGGGGAGTAAATGGCCATTTTTCCTGGGAAACCGAGCCCTGCTTTGCTTTCAGCTGCTGCTTCCCTCCCTTGCAGAGGGACGCAGCTTTGCAGTCGCGAAGGCTGTCATTTGCATGCAGGGGCTCAGTTGCCAAGAGATGCTGCGAGCGGCACCCGCGGCGGGCTGCACCCGCTTTCTCACATCTGCTAGTATTTTATTCATGTTTCCCTGGCTCTTGCATTTGAAAAATAATAAGCCTCCTCGGTGTGCTCCAGTTCCGCAGCACACCAGTAAACTGCAAGCACCCCTGTGCTGGCGGTAATCCCGGTGGACAACGGACTCGATTCCTGCCTTGGGAAAGGCAAAAAGAAGTAAGATGAATGTCTTCAAAGCAGAGAAGTGCTTGAGTTGCTCTTTAAACGAGCAGCTGGAGCAGCCTCGAGACCTCAGAGAGAACTCTTCACCAGTTTGCAGGATGGCGTGAAGGTGTCTGCCCTGCTCTCGGCACGCTGGGGGCTCTGCCACCCCCTCGGCGTCTGGGAAATGCCACCCAGACCGGGCTGTGCGTTTAATCCGGGTGTGACATTTTGCATCCGTTTCGGCTGCCAGCGAGAGCGCTGGGGGCGTGGGGTTTCATGGGAGATGCCCCTGGAAGGGCACCGGTGTCTCCCAGGCTCCTGCAGCCCCGGTGCTGCGTGGTGGCTTCCCGGCGCGTGCTGACAGCCGGCGTCCCCGCGGGTCTGTCCCAGTGCCGGATGGTTGAAATAAAAGGTGTGATTAGCTCAGGCGGAGGGCAGGAGGCCTGGGCTGCTCAGGAGCTGCAGAGCCGGGGCACAGGCACGGAAAAAAATACACTCGGGAGCTGCGGGTGGAAGGAGGGAGGTTGTCAAGCTGTTCACCGGGGTCTGCTTCTGTATCCTCCTCGTTAGAGCTGCACGGGAGCTCAAAACCCCGTTAGAGGACGGGGACCGACACGGTGGAAACTCAAGTGATGACCTCTAAAGGTCCCTTCCAACCCAAAGCATTCTATGATTCTATGAAGTGGAAAATGCAATTCCTGCACATCCGCAGCCTGTTGCGAGCCTACGTGGAAAGCGCCAGCTGAGTCGCTTCCCAGGCCCTGTAGCATCTGACCAGAACGGCTTCATTTCTTAATCCTTTAATTTCTTTCCCGGACAAGTTGTGCTGCGGCGCAGAGGCGGCTTGGGAAGCGGCGCCCGGGCGCGTGTGCTGTCGCTGCAGCGTCCCCTCCCCGAGCCGCCAGCGCCCGCCACGGCTGCCTGCGCTCCTGCAGCCCTCCCATGCCTTCATCTTATTTCTGGTTTTCCCCGCAGCAGCAGGGGAAGGGAAGCGTTGCTTTGCGCGTCGTAAAATCGCACGAGGTTTTTGGCGGTAGCTCGGTGGCCGGGCTTCGAAGTGCACCGTGAGGTCCCTGCGGGGAGCTGGGTCTCGGTGCGGGGTGATGGACCTGCTCATACAAGAAGGACATTGGGGTGCTGGGGCGTGGCCAGGGAAGGGCGACGGAGCTGGGGAAGGGTCTGGAGCACAGGGCTGGTGGGGAGCGGCTGAGGGAGCTGGGGGTGTTCAGCCTGGAGAAGAGGAGGCTGAGGGGAGACCTGATCGCCTTGCAGCTCCTGGCAGGAGGGGGCAGGGAGGGGGTGCTGGGCTCTGCTCCCAAGGAACAGCGATAGGACGAGAGGAAATGGGGTCAAGCTGCGTCAGGGGAGGTTTAGGTTGGAAATTAGGAAAAATTTCTTCATGGAAAGAGTGGTCAAGAATTGGAACAGGCTGCCCAGAGAGGTGGGGGAGTCCCCATCCCTGGAGGGGTTCAAAAAACGGGCAGAGGTGGCACTTGGGGACATGGTTCAGTCTGGTCTGCCCTTGACTGGTTTAGTGTGGACTTGGTGGTGTAGGTTACTGGTTGGACTGGATGATCTTAAAGGGCTTTCCCAACCTAAACGATTCAATGATTCTATGCGAGCATCCTCGCTGCAGCACCCGTCTCCTGCGGGCTCGGCGGCTGCGGCGGAGCTGCCGCTGCAGATTGCTCTGCTCGGGAGCGGCAGCCGCAGGCGTTTCCCCGCGTCCTCGGGGGCGCGGGTCGATGCCCCCGCTCCCTGCTTCGCTCCAGCTTAGCAGGCTCCCTGCTGTGGAGCGGGGCGAGGAGGAGGTCGGTGCTGGAGGAAGGCTGTGGGCATAGAGATGCGGTGTGTCTGCACCTCTCCGGGTGGTGCCAGGTGGGAAATGGGCCCCGGGGAGGCCAATTTGGGTGCTGGAGCATCAGCTGCTCCGGTGCGGAGCCAGGCGTTACGCTGGGTCCACTCGTGGTGCCCGGCGCCTGCAAGGGAGCGTTTTATAGCCGATAAAACATTTAAATGGGTTTAGAGTAAGTCGAAATGGTTTGAATATTTAATGGAATACATTTAGCTTAATTTCACTTTCATCTTTTATTTGCGATAAAATACTGAACTCAGCTGTGCAGAACTGGGTTTTTTTTTCTTTGAAAGCAGAGGGGAGGTGGCTGTGCCGGCGGGGACGGGTGGGCTTTGGGGTGCCTCTGCCCCCCCCGCCGCCCCTGTGACGGGCATTTAGGGGCATCCCTGCCCCATGGCTCTCGCCTTGCTCAGCCCCATGAGCCCCCCGAGCCCTCGCTGCCTCTCCGCTGAGCCGCTGACTCATTTCGTTACCGCTGATTAATTATTTGCCCCCGACAGGCTTCGTTTTATTCCCAGCGTGGATGCCGGTGATCTCTGTGTGCATGCACGCAGGGAAGGGCGAGGTGCCGGTCCCGGGTCCGGCAGCGCTGGGAAGGGCTGCAGCGGGACATTGCCACCTTTCCCAAAAAACTGGTGCAGGGGAAACCGTCTCCAGCCGAGCTTGCCGGACGCTGGCTGCGCCTCATCCTTCCCCAGAAACCACCTGCCCCTTCGTCCTCTTCCTAAAAAGCCGCTTTCCTCCCCACGTCCACAAAGGGTGCAGAGACCCGAGATGGGGGTCAGGTCGGCCCCGTCGATGGGAATTTTGCTGGGCTCTGCGACGGTAACGCGGAGCGCTGGCACAGCAGATCGGAAGGGCAGCGATCGGCCGCTCCGAAGCCTGGAACAGTGGGTGCCAGCGGAAGATCATCCCCCTTTGGGGAAAAAAAAAAAAGGCGGGGGGGAGAAACAATCCTTTCCAAGTGGATCGGAGCCGTGTTTAGCGGGGAAGGAGCTGCAGCGCGTGCCTGTCTGAGCAGCTGTCCGCTCGCCCTTGGCTGGCGATGGGGGGACGCACGCTGGCTCCTGTGGCAATGGGGAATTTAGGGATTGAGGGCTTGTTCACCTGCGGAGCCTTCAGAAGCAAAATATTTTGTTGGCGGCGTTGTCCTGGGGGCAGGCAAGGGATGCAGCGAGCAGGGGGGCCCGGGGCGGCTGCTGGCAGGGAGCCCTGAGGAGGAGGAGGAGGAGCAGGAGGAAGAGGGCAGCTGGGGAAGCACGGGGAGCTGTGGGATTCCTGCACGGGGCAGCACTGGTGACTCCATGGGGACATCCCTGCCCCGGAGCATGGGACCGGCTGAGCGCCGTGCCATCCTATGCCCACGTCCGGAGCGATGCTCGCCTTGCGTGGCTGCACCGCGCTGCCTGCGCGGCTCCTGGCCCTGCTCGCAGCCCGGCGAGAAGGGGAGCGAAGCCGCGGTGCCGCTGTACGCACCGCTGGCTCCGTCCAAGGGCGACGGAGCTGCCCCTGCACCCCAGCAAGGGATCTCCAGCGGAGCGCTGTGACTCGTACAGCGTTGTTTGTCTGACAAGGGGCATACAGCATCTTTAATCCTGGCTAAGCACAGAGTCGTTGCCTTGAAGGATTGCAGAACCTGTTGAAAACAACAGCAAAATACTTCATCTTTATGCCTGCATCAGAAAAAATATTTCTTCCCGATCGTAACTAACACGTGTTGGGAGCTCGTGCTCCTTCAGCCTTAAAGAGCGATGCCCACTGCCCCGCTCTGCGGCCGTCCCAGGGCGAGGAGAAGCCCAGCGGGGGTCCCGAGGTCTCGCTGATGCTTCGGGGCTTCAGGCTGGGGAGACGTTTGTGCCGGAGATGTGGCGGGCCCGGGGCCAGTGCTGCCCGCAGGCAGGTCGCAAAGCTCTTCTAGAGGTCGTAAGACCGGCAGCACGTCTCTGTGGATGCAGCCGGTCCTGTTGTGAACACCTGGACAGGTTTTGTTTCATTTTGTGTGGGTTTTTTACGATTTAATGTATCGGAAGGAGGGGAGCGGTGGGGAGCCGTGCCCGGCTGCATCGGTGCAGCCGAACCTGGCCAGGTCGGGCGCCGCGAAGCCGGCCGCCTGCGGCGAGCCCGGACCCCGTCAGCCCTCGTGCAATCTGCCCGTGTCTGAGCGTGTCTTCCTCCTTCCTGTCGAGCCACGATGTTCTTGGGCCCAAGTGACACGCTGGGGAAATGGAAGCTTTGGCTTTTCCAGCTTTGCTTGCGCGGGCGTCGTCACGGCAACGGCGCGGCCACCATCCCCCCCGCCCCAGCCGGCGAACGCCGCGTCCGCCGCGCGTCGTCGTACGGCATTAACGCGGGCATTAGTGAAGCGCCGCCGTTTGCGATGCGCACCTGCGGCGCGACGTGTGCCGGGCGCGGGGGGCACGGCAGAGGAGGAGCGGGGGTCCGGCCCCAGCACCGGCGCTGCTGCTCCTCGTTAGCGATAACGAAGCTGAACAACCTCAGCTCCCGGTACCGTTCCCACCAGGGGAGAGCTGTTGGCATCGGCACTCCTGTGCCTGTTGCTCTCAACCTTGGAACACCCCTCTGTTAATGATTTTTTTTTTTTTCCCCCCAAAGCCAAGTGCAGGAGGCTGCTGGAGGCGTGCAGGGAGCCCCAACCCCTCCGGGGAGCACAGACCCCGCTGGCCAGCACCTTCCCATCCGCTTGGTCAGCGATGCTGAATTTGGTCCAAATTGCCGGGGTTTGCTTCCCCCGTGCTGCTCGCCAGCAGCAGGTCCGCGCCAGCGCCTCCGTGCCTCGCTGCTTCCTCTGACCCGATCACCGGGACAAACCCAGTGGCGTGGCTGGAGGAATGATACAGCCCAGACTCGGTACTGGGGAGGTCGTAGCAAAGACCCTGTCCGGGGAATTCCTTGTCGGAGGGGGCTGGTCCCTGGGTGAGTTTCCGTCTTGCAACAGGGATTTGGTGCCCCGGGCAGCGCAGGGTCAGTCCAGTCCCTTTCCTGGGAGCACAGGGAGCCCTTCCCGATGCTTGTGCAGCCAGATGGCTGGGCTTTAATTTTTTTTCTTTTTTTTTTCCCCCCGTGTTAAGCACACTGAGCTCTCGGGAGCTGCGGGGAAGCAGCCGTTTCTCCGGGGTCGCGGCTGTGGGAGGATGGCATCGTTTCCCCGGCGTGGCCGGGCGCTCGCCCTCCCACCCCACCGGCTGCAAAGCCCCTGCGGGCTCCCTGCTTTCGGCGTCGCCCCGTTTACCGCGCGCCTCGGCGGAAACGCCGGGGGATTGTTGCTACTCTCGGCGTCAATTTTTAGAGCGCGGCGCGGGTTTTGGCAGCGGTGCCGGCCAGCCCACGCGGCCCCGAGCAGTGCCAGCCTCGGGGAAGGACTGGCAGCTCTGCCGGGCTGGCAGGGATGCAGCTTTTTGGGGGTGAGCCCGCCGTGCCGCGTGCCCATGCACGTCCCCATGGCACCAGCATGGCAGGGCTGGGACGAGACCCCCGCGCTGTGGCGGCCGCACCGTGCTGCCCCGGGCAGCCATCACCGGTTGCGTTTGTTTTCTGCTGTAGCTGTACGCTTCTGGGCATTTCCGTAGGGCTGAGGAGTGTTTTGCGGTCACGGTGCGGGTCGGCGCGTGGAGGGAGCGGGGTCGGGGCTGTGAAGCATCTCAAGCCTTTACGCCGCGGGCGTGGGCTCCCTCGGGCTCCCATGAGTCAGTGCTCTCTGCAGGAAAAGCGTTCCCAGGAGATCACGCATCGCGGGTTTCGGATGAGTGGGCTTTTCTTTTTTCCTCTAAGCACCGAGGCACGCGCGGCCTGAAGCCAACCCCGAGCAGCTTGAACGGCGCTGGGTCCTGAGCCCCACGGGCAAGCTCTCCCGCCGGCTCCTTCCCCGGCTCCTTCCCCAGACCTGCCATAGTTTGCTGCTGTGGCTCGGGGACATGTGGCTGATGTGACAGGGCCAGAGCTGGGCTGGGAATCGCTTCCTGGTGAATCCTGTTGCACTGTGTCTGGGAGAAGGGCTGGCTGCGGTGCATCCCTGCGGGGGCATCGCCGCGGTGCATCCCTGCGGGGGCATCGCCGCGGTGCATCCCTGCGGGGCATCCCTGTGGTGCATCCCTGCGGGGGCATCCCTGCGGGGCATCGCCGCGGTGCATCCCTGCGGGGCATCGCCGCAGTGCATCCCTGCGGGGCATCCCTGTGGTGCATCCCTGCGGGGGCATCCCTGCGGGGGCATCGCCGCGGTGCATCCCTGCGGGGCATCCCTGCGGTGCATCCCTGCGGGGGCATCCCTGCGGTGCATCCCTGCGGGGGCATCCCTGCGGGGCATCGCCGCAGTGCATCCCTGCGGGGCATCGCCACGGTGCATCCCTGGGAGCATCGCTGCGGTGCAGGCGCAGCAGCCCTGCAGGAAGCAGCAGTGGCAGAACTGGGGGAGCCAGAGCCCTAAGAGGGGTGACCCCACCTGCCTCTGCCAGACACCAGAGGTCTGTGTTGTGAGGAGGGCGGATAAAAGAAGGAGACCGTCCTCCCGCCCTGTGCCCGCTGTCACTGCAGCAGGGAGGTGGCACTCGGCTGGACGGCAGCGCGCAGCGGGGCGCTTGCTGCTGCGGCTTTGCTGACCCAAGAGAGCTGCAGGGGTGGAAACACCCAAAACGTGCAGCACGACGGCGCCGGAGCGTGATCTGCCGTGGGGGATGAGCGCTCCCAGGCCTGAGCGTTGTGCCTGCTGCTCTGCTTTCCCGAGGGCTTTGCCGGGAAGGGACCAGCTCCTGCAGCATCACCCTGCTCCGGGATGCGGGACACGCAGAAAAGTCAAAGAGCGGTGCCAGCGGTGGTCCTGTGTGCTGTGGCGCTGGCAGACGTCGCAGAGCGGCACCGCCAGCGCTTAATTTAGTGACGAGGAGCTGAGCTCGGAGAGCCGGCTCTCGCTGCGACGGGGGTACGTGCCGTACCCCTTTGCATCGGGGCGAGTCGCAGCTTGGCGAGGTGGCTCCCTGCAGGGCTGGGGCTCGGCAAGCGGCGTTGCGGTTCAGCCTGAACTTTCTTAAATACATTAACGTGCTGCACTTATAAATGTGCATGAATTAATGTGAGAAGCGCTTGACAATGCCTAAAATAACTTTGTTCCCGAGCGAGCGTTAATGCATGGCAGCTGTGTTTTTTCCCTCCTGAATAATACACACGTGAGATCAAATAGCTCCCAAAAGCTGGGCGCGCTGGCAGTCCTGCGGGGCCTGGCATCGCCGGGGTGCAGCTGAGGGAGAGCAGCAGGGAGCGGTGCAGCTCCAGGGGGGATCGATTCCCCGGGGGATCAGCCCCGCAGCTTTGTGCACGGGTGGAAATCCTCTCCGGTGGACGCGGCCGCTCCAGCCTGAGCCGCCCGGCTGCAGTCGGGCTTTCCAAGGGATGTTCCTGGTGCAGCAAAAAAAATCAAGGCACCTGCGCATGGGTTTGGGTTCAGTTTTAGTTGCAAAACGTTTTGCAAGTGCCTGTGCCTTGCAGTAGCGCCCGGCAACACGGCCGCGGTCCTGCCCGGCCGCTGCCGGGCACCCGGGTGCCCGGCAGCGGCCGGGCAGGACCGCGGCCGTGTTGCCACCCGTGGCAACGTGGGGCCGCTCTGGTCAGCGAGGAGGAGGCGAAACCTCAGCAAATTCTCACCCAGAGTTTGGAAAGCAACCATGGGGCCGAGGAGGGGTCCTGCCCTGCAGGGAGGGACCGGGGCTCATCGCGCTTCGGCCCCCGGCGCCGCTGCTGCCACCGCACCGCGCCGGGCGCGGGAGCTGCTGCACCAGCGCAGAAACGGGCCAGGGCATCAGGGAGCACCGCGACCCGGTGCGTGCCATTCCCAGGGTCCTAATGGACTCGCACAGACTTCAGAAAGTCTCGTTCGGCTTGTTCAGTCACTCTCTTTTCCTTGAATCCTTTGAAGGATTCGGCTGGACTGGGGCTTGCTGCTCGGCGAGAGCATGGCTTTCAAGAGCTGTCTGCCGTAGCTGCAGGTGGAGGATGTGCATGTTTGTGTGTGTATGTGATAAAAAGCTACAGATTCATTTATCAGGTCTTTGGGGATTTTTTTTTTTTTTTTAGGGATGAGAAGCGCTATTTAATAATGCTGTTTGCCATGTTGTCTGCAGAAGATGCTGTGTTACTGCCAGATGCTGATGGGATGTTTGCTGCCAGATATTCAGACCTGATTTTTTTTTTTTTTTTTAATTGGATTGCAAAGTCTTCTCTGAAACTTTGGGCAAGCTTCCATCCCTTTAGGTGCCAGACCTCTGATACAAAGAAGCCCGGCTGCGCCTCCGGCTGCAGTCGCAGGTACAGCCGTCGCACGCACTGTGCTGCGCAGGGGAGTCTTGGTGGCCCGAGCCCTGGAGCCTTTCTCAGCAGCATCTTCCTCCAGGCCAAGTGAGCCCGCTGCCTTCAGAGAGACATTGAGGGGCTGGAGCGTGTCCAGGGAAGGGCAACGGAGCTGGGGAAGGGTCTGGAGCACAGGGCTGGTGGGGAGCGGCTGAGGGAGCTGGGGGTGTTCAGCCTGGAGAAGAGGAGGCTGAGGGGAGACCTGATCGCTCTCTGCAGCTGCCTGACAGGAGGGGGCAGGGAGGGGGGTGTTGGGCTCTTCTCCCATGTAGTTAGCGATAGGACGAGAGGAAATGGGGTCAAGCTGCACCAGGGAGGTTTAGGTTGGAAATTAGGAAAAATTTCTTTACGGAAAGGGTGGTCAAGAATTGGACCAGGCTGCCCAGAGAGGTGGGGGAGTCCCCATCCCTGGAAGCGTTCAAAAAACGGGCAGAGGTGGCACTTGGGGACATGGTTCAGTCTGGTCTGCCCTTGATTGGCTTAGAGTAGACTTGGTAGCGTAGGTTACTGGTTGGACTGGATGATCTTAAAGGGCTTTTCCAACCTAAACGATTCTATGATTCTATTCTATGATTCTATGTTTTATGGCAGGGATCGTACTGAGGGCGGATGAGGCTGCCCAGAAGGCTGGTTTTGCAGCTCTGAAATCAGATTATAATAGTATCCTTCAGACTGGGATAGGCCAAATGGAAAACGTTCGGGCTGAGCATAACAGCAGGAAAAATTAATCTTCCCTAATTTGCCTGCCGTGCCCGAGGGCTGCTCGGGTGTGCGGGGGTGAGCCAGAGGAGGGGTGGGTGCCCAGGGCTGGGGGTCCCCTCGCTGGGTGTTTCCCGGTGGCTTTCTCTTCCATGAACCCCACCGCTGCCTGGCTGCTCGGGGGCCAAAGCAGTTAAACTCCTCCAGAGCTGGGACGGGTTTTGTGCTGGAAGCGAGACGGCTGCTGCGGGACTTCAACGTGGTTCCTGGGATCCTGCTCCCGGACACGACTGGGCTGGTGCAAATCACATCCCCCCCGGCATCGTCCTATTCATCGTCCTCGGAGGCAGCGGAGGATGGAGCGCCTGGGGCCGGGGCTGGCTGCCGTCACTGGGGTTTTGGCAGGGGTGAAGCGGTGCAAAGCCAGGAGGCCGTGAGCGGCACGGCTGTTGCAGCGGGGCTGCCGGGCTCGTCCCGTGGCTCCTGCTGCTCCAGCACCCCACAGGCTGCTGCGACGGGAGCAGTGGGTACAGCAGCACTTCTGACACAGGGACTGGCTTCTTTGACATAAAAACTGATTTTTTATGATGCTTTATGCAGCAAGGCTTTATTCCCACCCGCTGCCCCAGAGCAGAGTGAAAAATTCCCTGTATAAAAGTAACGGATGACCCATTTTCCGTTCTCGCGACACTGACAGCCGCTGTGTTTGCTGTAAATGAGAAATGATATTGCAATAAATGCTCTGTAGAGATTCTTGTTCTGCTTTGCAGCACGGTACGTCCTTGATGAAGAAAATGAAGATAAATATGTTGAGCGCCACGTTGCTTATTCTCGGTATTGGCACAGATCTGCGTGAGCCATCTCTGCCCCCTTTGTTTCCAAGGCTGCCTGGTTTAGAAGTAAGCATGGGTAGTTTTAAAAATATCTTTTCTATTATAAAGTAGAGAAAAAAGGGACTGAAGGGGTGAGTAACGCAGCCCAGGAGGGTGGGGAGCTGCTGCAGCCCATCCCCGGGCGGGGAGGAGGGATGCGGCCGTGGGCTCCATCTGCTCCCGGGACCCGAGCGCGTGCTGGGAGCTGCAGGGATGGGCTGCAGCCTTCTGCTGACTTTGGCTTTTTGGTGGCTCTGATCTCCGGGGCGGCTGTAGCAGACCCTACCCTGTGGATTTTTAAGGGTGGAAAACCCGGTTTCCCTGGCTGCTCACGGGGCTGGGGCACAGGCTCGCTCCGACGTGGCGGTGACATCCGAAAGCCTTGCGCGACCGCGTCTCCCGCCTGTCGGGGTGAGCCTGAGCAGCCGCGTCGGGCTGGAAAGCGTCGATAGTCTGAGTCTCGTCTGCCCGCGCCTCCTTCGAGGAACCGTCCCCTTGATCATCCCCGCGGCGCTGGCTTGCGGGATCGATGGAGCAGCGGGGCTGGGGAGGGAAAGCGTCGCCGAGCTGGTGCTGCTCCGCCAGCGCCAGGAGCCGGGCGGGTGCAGGACGCGGCTGCCGCGGGCGCTGCCGAGAAGCAGAGCGTGACTTTATTTTAAGACGTATGATCCTAACCAGATCCTCTTACCTCTAATCTGTCCCTAAGACAGGATTCTCTACTTCTTGCCAGAAAAACCTTTTATGTGCAGACTGATGTGAATAGAAGATGATAAGTCACTAATTCTTCAGTGCGTCTGCTCCAGCAAGAACCTTGGCTCTTATCTCCTGCAGGACTGGCAGCCAGGGAGATGTTAATTGTGCTTTAATGTAGCGTACATGGCTCCTGACAAAGCCTGGTGCTGCAGACGTCCCCAGGGTGTTCGCAGCGTGCGGGGAAGGGGCTGCGCTGCCCGTGGGGGCGAGGGGCTCTGCAGGGCGGCACGGAGGGTCCGAGACCATGTGTTGGGGTGATTTATATAGGGCAGGGCTCGCGGCTTCTCCCTGGCCAGGACCCAGCGTGCAGAGGGAGAGGGCACACGGTGGGGTGACCCCTTGAAGGAGGCGGCGAGAGGCACGGGGGCGCGGGGACGGCTCCGGCAGCAGAGCGGATCGGAAGCGCCGTAAGCTGCAAGGTGCCGTATTAATCTGCTTTTCACGGGGTCCGCTGTTGAACTGAGCAGCGAGCGCCGACACGTTATCGTTTCTGAAAGGATCTTGGCACCGGGGATCGGCGGCCGGCTCTGGAGCGTCTCTGCTGCAGGCAGGAGTGTGCAAGTCCTGGGGGGAAAAAAAAAAAAAAAACCAGGGCAGAAGTTTCTATTTTTAGCTTGCAGAGTGCAAATGCACAGTGCTGCCGAGGAAATTAATCACCTGCCCTGGAAGATGAATGATCGGGTTTTCTCTCTGAGCAGATTTGTGGGAAGAGGTGGAGGGAACCGTGGCAGGTGTGCTGGCTGCCTTGGTCTCCCCGAGTCTCCCCAGGGATGCGTGCCCGGGCTGCTCGGGCCCGTCACCGGTGGTGGCACAGCAGAGCTGCTTTTCTTGCTGCTCTGCAGCTGAGGAGGAGGAGGATCAGCGAAGATGTTTCCCAGTGGCCAGGCTGTCCTCTGTGGCACAGCCCCAGGACCCCCTGCATCCAGCCCATGTCCCTGCCCCGCTCTCCCCATCCCCGGCGGCTTTCTGCCAGCTCCAGCACAGCATCGGGCTGTTCCCTCCCCTCTCTCGCAGGGAATGTGCTTCTGGAATGTTTTTTTCCTAAGCTGGGGCTGGCGGGCTGGCTGGCTGCGATGTCCGTCGAGGCGCCGCGTGCCTGGGCTGTGCCGGCCGCGCCGGCGGCGTGGTCGGGAGGGATGCCCGCGCTGCCCCGTGAACCGGCGATGCGCAGAGCAGCCCTGCCGTGCCGCGCTTCGAAAGCTTGCATGAGATAAGAGTTCAGCGCTGCTCTTCTTGCTCTGGCGTCTGCTCACTGTTGCTCAAACTTAAATATCTGTTACCGGTTAGTGTTTATCTCGCTGAACGCATCTTGATTTCAGAAGTGCAGGTCCTTGTGCAACGTCAGCCTCCTGCTCTCTTCCCTTTTGTTATCCTCAGCAGAAATAATGGGATGTTTTCAAACCAGCTGCTGCCGGGGCAGTTTTTCCAACAAAAGCTCTGGACAGCTCTTTCCCTGAGGTTGGGTCCCCTGCCTCGGGCACAGCCGCGCTCGGGGCTCCTGCCCGCGGCTTCCCCGTGGCATCGTGCCGGGCTGCTGGACCCCGCGGAGGGGACGGCAGAGCTGACACCTGCCGGGTGCTCACTCGCCCCGGGGGCCTGGGCTGGCGCCGAGCTGCTGTCGAGCTCCCTGGGCCCTGCCCGGGTTGTGCGCAGGCTGTGAATAACGCAGAGCTGGAGAGTCGGAAAAGCTCCGGCTCCTCACCCAGAGCCTGCTCGGATGGTCCGTACTCGGAGCCAGGCCCTGCTGCCGTGTCCCAGCCTCCCGGCACCCTCTGCTTGGGCACCCGCTGTTTGGGCACCCTGTGTTGCCCAATTTGGGTTTGTTTGGGGGGTTTTTTTTGTTATTTTTTCCATTTTCTCAAATGAAAATGAAATTTGCTCATTCTCACTCTCAAAAATCACCCCGTTTGGCTGCTTTAATTTTGGGGGACCAAGTTTTTAGAGAACTGCTTGTACTGAGGGAGCAAAGGGGGGGCAGCTCTTCGAGCCCTGACCTTGGCAAAGTCCTGGGGTGACCTTGGCAAAGTCCTGGGGTGACCTTGGCAAAGGCCTGGGCTGTCCCTGGCCAGGCTGCTGTTCCTGGAGAAGATGCTGGGCTGCCAGGACCAGCTTGCCGGCAGCGGCACGCGCGCGTGTGGGGAAACTTCAGCGTTTTAATGAGCAAATTTAATGCAGTGTCCTGCTGTTTTGAGCAGATTTCCGTATCAATCCTTTATCTATTTTTACAGCCGCTTTTGGAGGTGGTGTTTGTTTGTCTGTCTGCTACGGCTCCATCGCAACTGCATCCCAGCTTCTCCCGGCATGGGAGCGTTTGTGCTCGCGGAGGCGGGGGCTCTCCGGGCTTTGCCGAGTGGGAATTTGGAGCCGGGTCCTGCCTTGGCACAGGGCTGGGGTCCCCCCAGCATCCCTTCAGCCAGCTCGCCTCTGCCGTGCTGCTGTTTTCCTCCTAACTTCCTAAAAATAAAGGGCGCCCCAATCCATCACCCGCTCCCCACGCGCTCCCGAGCGGCGATGGGGACCTGGCAGCCCCCCCGGCCCCGGCCGGCGCGTGACGCCGCAGCCCCGCTGCAGTTTGCCGGGTGGCTGCGCCGTCAGCCCTGCAGCCCGCAGCAGAGCCGTTACCGCCGCTAATTAACTCAGCCGGTGCCCCAGCCGCCTTCGGCCGGGTTTGATGTATATTCGCTAATGCAATTTTTTCCACTTCCCGCAGGAACTCACCCCCGCCCTGGTCGGCCGCGGGGGCTGCCTTCAAAGCGCACTAATGATATTTGGGGTTTTTCTTCTTTTCCGTCGTAAAAGTGGAGGTGGGGATGGCTGGGGGCCAGACCCCCACCGGCTGTGGGGCCCAAGCCCGCTGCAGCAGAGGTGCTGGCGCAGCCGCAGCAGCGGTGACGGGTGCCCTTGGTCCCTGCCCGGCACCCCACAGCCCCCCGGTTTCTCTCCTCTCCCCCTCTCCAGGAGACAACCGCAAGGATTTGGGGAGGAGCAGGGCTGGGGAGGAGCGGGGCTATGGGCCAGGCACAGGGTCCCTCAGCCAGTCCCCAAACGCTGCCTGTCCCCTCTCCCCGTTTTGGCGCCGCGCACGCCGAGCTGCAGCCGTGCCCGGGACTTGCCGTGCAGTGCCCGCCCGTGCGGGGGATGCTGTGGCGGGCGGGTGCTCCTGGGTGCTCCTGGGCAGCACCATTTGAGCCAGCACCCATCAGAGGTGCCGGGGAGCCAGGGTGAGGGCATCCCCTTGTTGGAGCCTGAATGGTGTCAGCAAGCAGCTTTCCATTTGTCGGATTAGTGGCGAGGCGAGTTAATCCATGTATCCCATTTAATTTTTTAAGGTTTTAATTAACGAGCTAATGCGTGGAAAAGCTGGGGAGCGGCCGGGTTGTCCTGCCATCGCTGACCCACCGTGGCCTTCGCCAGCATGGGCTCGGGTCCCTGCGGCCGGGCCGGGATGTGCCGGTCGCTCCCGGCGTGGTTCACCGGCACTGTGGGGACCCTGTGGACTCGGGGATCAGCGTCGCCCAAACCGCAGCCGCTGACGAGCTGACCCGAGAGCAGCGCGGGGGCTCCTCGGTTTGGGTGGGAGCATCGTCCGTCGCGGGGTGCACGTTTCGGGGAGCAGCGCAGTTTCACCCCGCAACGGGCACTTTTTTCCTCCCTCCTCTCTGCCACCGAATGGCTGCTCTCGTGCTGCGGTCTCTGGGGCGGGATCGTGCCGGGGCTGCAGTCGGCGGGGCCGTTGGTGTGTTGATAACGCTGCTCTTAATTAAGGACCATCTGCACTTGGTAATTTAATTTTACCTGCGTCTGCAAGGTTCCGACTTTATTTATCTGACGTCCTGAGGATTATTTAACTTACGAGCATCGTGTTCCTCCAACAAAGGCTCTCCAGGCATTCCACTGCAGCCCCTGCTAGAAGGTATTTTAATAACATTGTCAAAGCCCCAGGAAAAAGGACGCACAAAAACTGAAATTGCAGAGGGTGACAGCAGAGCTGAGTTGCGGGGACGGCTTTCCTGCCTGCTTTTGCATAGTGAGTATCGCCTCTGTTATATTAAACCGTGCGAGATTAAGAACAAGCCCTGAACAACACAACCCCTCTCATTGTGATCAGGCCTGGCAGCGTATTTCATGTTTCAGTGCGTTGACACACGTCGTCTTTTGTCTTTGGATGCTTATTAGTCGTTAAACCCCCCCAGCTGTGCCTTTGAAGGGCTGTGAGTATGGAATTGAACTGCAGCTCCTTGAAAAAATAATAATAATTGGAAGGTGGAAAGTCTGTTAGCTGTGGTACGGGGGAAGACTTGAGCAACCGGTTCACGTGGCCCCGACGGGAGCTGTTGTGTGCTGCTGGCGACAGCCCCTGCCTTTTCCCACCCCGCTCCTCCCACCTTCTCCTTGGCTGCTTCACCCGCATTTTGCAGCCGCCCTGTGCTTGGGGGCAGGCAGGGATGCAGGCAGGGATGCAGGCAGGGATGCAGGCAGCAGTTGCAACTCCGGACGGCTCTGGCTGTGTCTCCTGCCTGCAGAAGCATCTCTGCAAATGCTCGCCCTGAAACACCGCTCTGTTCCACACCGAAACCCCAGGGAATCCATCTTTTTCCCCAGCCCAGTCCAGCAGCACCTGGATCCATGTGCAGCCTTTAATTAGGTTTAAGCATTTTCCTCCCCGCTAAAATGTAGGTCAGTCGTAATTAGTGTGAATCCTGCTGCTGCCAGCGTTGCTTTTAATTAAGCTCCTGAAGTGGAGGATGATGCACGAGGTGCAGCATCGGAGCTTCGGCTTTTTCAGCTGCTCACCAGATGCTTCGTGGTCACTTTGGCTCGGCTGGCCCAGGCGCAG
Source organism: Pelecanus crispus (assembly GCF_030463565.1). Lineage (NCBI taxonomy): Eukaryota > Metazoa > Chordata > Aves > Pelecaniformes > Pelecanidae > Pelecanus > Pelecanus crispus. The sequence goes on along the minus strand of NC_134653.1, from coordinate 1,639,491 downwards.
GGCCAGGGCCGTGTTCTCCATCCCTCCCTCCCGCTCGCGGTGGCCGGTCACCCTTGGAGCACGGGGGCACGGCCGCGTCCCTGGGCACGGCCGTCCCTCGGCACACGCTATCCTCCGAGCTGGAGGTGCTGCTGCGGCCGTGGGGCTGCGCGGGGAAGGGTGCTTGCTTGGTGCAGTTTTTAACGTGAAGCTCCTGGTGTCGTTGTCCCTTGTCATCACCCATCAGACCAAGCGTCCTCATCCCCTGCGAGGGCTGCTGGCGCTTGTGCCGAGATCATAGAATCATAGAATCACAGAATCACGGAATGCTTTGGGTGGGAAGGGACTTTTAGAGCCCACCCAGCCCAGCCCCTGCAGTGCCAGGGACAGCTTTAACCAGCCCAGGGTGCTCAGAGCCCCGTCCAGCCTGGCCTGGGATGTTCCCAGGGATGGGGCCTCCACCGCCTCTCTGGGCAACCTGTGCCAGTGCCTCACCGCCCTCAGTGTAAAAAACTTCTTTCTAATGTCTAGTCTAAATCTATTCTTCTTTAGTTTAAATCCGTTATTCCTTGTCCTGGCACAACAGGCCTTGTTAAAAAGATTCTCCCCATCCTTCCTGTAGGCCCCCTCTCAGCACTGCAAGGCCGCACTAAGGTCTCCCCGCAGCCTTCTCCTCTCCGGGCTGAACAACCCCAACTCCCTCACCCTGGCCTCGTAGGAGAGGGGCTCCAGCCCTCGGATCATTTTGGTGGCCTCCTCTGGACCCACTCCAGCAGGTCCACGTCCTTGTGCTGAGGGCCCAGAGCTGGGCGCAGGGCTGCAGGGGGGTCTGCCCAGAGCGGAGCAGAGGGGCAGAATCCCCTCCCTCGCCCCGCTGCCCACGCTGCTGGGGATGCAGCCCAGGGTGGGGTTGGCTTTCTGGGCTGCGAGCGCACATTGCCGGCTCATGTCCAGCTTTTCATCCCCCAGCACCCCCAAGTCCTTCTCTGCAGGGCTGCTCTCCATCCCTTCATCCCCCAGCCTGTGCTGATACCGGGGGTTGCCCTGTCCCAGGTGCAGGACCTTGCCCTTGGCCTTGTTGAACCTCATGAGGGTCACACAGCCCCACCTCTCCAGCCTGTCCAGGTCCCTCTGGATGACATCTCGTCCTTCTGGCGTGTCAACCGCACCCCTCAGCTGGGTGTCATCTGCAAACGTGCCGAGGGTGCACTCGATCCCACTGTCTATGTCATTGATGAAGATGTTAAATAGCACCGGTCCCAGTACAGACCCCTGAGGGACCCCACTTGTCACCAGTCTCCATGTGGACATCGAGCCATTGACCACGACCCTCTGGATGCGACCACCCAGCCAATTCCTTATCCATCGAACAGTCCACCCATCAAACCCATATCTCTCCAATTTAGAGAGAAGGATGTTGTGGGGGACTGTGTCGAACGCTTTACAGAAATCCAAGTAGATGACATCCATTGCTTTTCCCTTGTCCACGGATGCAGTCACTCCTTCATAGAAAGCCACTAGGTTGGTCAGGCAGGACTTGCCCTTGGTGAAACCGTGCTGGCTGTCTCGAATCACCAAGATCCGGAGCAGCCGGGAGCTCCGGGGCCAACAGGGACACGCAGATGCGTTTTCCTGCCTCCTGGCATGGCAATGCCTGGCACAGTTGCCACCGAGTGGGGACAGCGTTTGGACGAGCATCGCGCCGGTGCGGAGCCCGGGGCTCCTAGCCTCCACCTTGCGGGATGTGCCAGCACCTCCGGTGCAGCACCGGGACCTGGATCTTCTGCAGCAGGTAAATCTGCTCTGTCTTGCCCACGAAACTGGTGCCCAGCAGCGTGGTTCTCCATCCGCTGGGATGACGGCGAAGGCGCAGCTCCTCTGCTCGGATTTGCTCAGCGCTGTTCGCCGTGGTGCGTGTGTCCACCCCGGGCACGGCTCGCCTGGCGCGGCCGCGCTCGCCCAAGAGCCGGCGTGCGGAGGGGCTGGGGGCTGGGGAGCGCCTCGTGCCCGTGGGGACCCTCGGGTTTAAGCACTTCAAGCCTTCAGTGGCCCCAGCTTCATGTCCCGGGCTTTCCTTGGCTCCATGCGTGGGGCATGGCGAGCTGGTCCCGAGCCCCGGGCTGGCTCCCTGAGCCCTTTTCGGCTCCCCCACCCCGCAGCCTGGCTGCCTATTTTTACCGCTCCCAGGCTGTGAATCACTGCACTCCCTCGTCTCGGTCGCTGCCTTCGAAGGTATTTATAAACCACGATCGTCTCCCCTGTGCCTGCTTTAGCAGACGGTGCAAATTTAGCGCTCTGGCCCACTCCTGCCCTCTCCCCCTCGTCCGTATCCTCGCTGTTCGGCGAGCGCAGACGTGCAGGTGCCGAGGTGCTGCCTCTGCCGTAATTAAAACCATCAAAACAGAAATGAAGAGCCCCACCGGCACTGTCCTGGCAGGGTGATGCCAGGCCGAGCTGCCTGGTACTCGGTGCCGAGCGGTGTGGGATGTGCGGGGATGGCCCTCGGCACGCCTGTGCCACCGTTTCCTCGGAAGGTTTTGGTGGCACCGGAGCTGGTGGCTGAGCCGGGGCAGAGCCCGCGCTGCTGCCGGTCGGTGCCGGGGAAGGTGGGGAGCGGGGCCGAGCCGACGGAGCCCGCCCGGGGTCGGGGCAGCCCTGGCCGTCCCACGGCCATGTGCCTGGGGAGGGGAGAGCACCCCACGCCTGCTCCGGAGAAATGGGATTTAAATCGGGCATCACCGGAGCAGCGAACGGCTGCCTTGTCCTGCCGGTGCACCGTTCTCCGGCGGTGTTTTCATCACGTCCTACTGATTACCGTGCTAATTTCTGTGGATTGAGCAGGCAAATGAATTTCTTCTCTGCTCCTTCCCCTGGGACTGCTGGATCGTTAGGGTTGGGTTTCATTAAAGCGCGGAGAGCCGTGCTCCAGGCGGTCACAGAAAGTTTCCTGTTGGCTTTGGGGAAAACCCCGCAGGGCAGCGCAGAGGGGCACTGCCCCCGCTCCTCCTCCTCCCACCTTTCCTGCCAAAACCAAGCAAAACAGGGGAAAAAAAAAAAACCCAAACAGTCCTGAGAAACTGGTGCTCACTGGGAGAAAAATGGGTACAAACAGCAGGAAGAGGAGTTATTTTTAAGTTGCTAACTGGATACGGAATAGTTGGCCGTGTCTTCTGAAGGCCATTAAGATGGGATGCTGGTGCTCATTAATTTATTGCCAGAGGTCTTCTAGCCTGAGCCGCACTCCGCACTAAATCAGCCTTGCAGACACGAGGATTTAACTATCCAAATAGACGCAACGTGCAGCAGACGCAGGGAATGATCTTCTGGCTGGGCCACGGTGCCGACGGCTCCAGCGGGCGCTGGGACCAATGCATGCGAGTCTGGAAAACAGGGAGCAGAGATCAGCCCGAGGGCTCGGGGGGACACGCGGCCCGGGGTGGGGGGCCAGGGTACGCGCGTCTCCCCGGGGTCCTCGGCATCCCGCAGCCACGCTCGCCCCTCACTGCCCTTTCTCTTCTCTTTCAGAATAAGGTGCTGACGGTGGACGGGGTGAAGGTGAAGCTGCAGGTACGTCCCCGTGGCCCCGGTAGCAGCCCCCTTGCCCCCCGCCCCAGTGTTTGGGGCTGGGCAAAGCCCCTCGGCAGAGGAGCACCCCAGAAGCGCCCTCATCTCCATCCTTTGCCATCGCGTCTCCCGCCCCGGGACAGCCTTACAAGCCCTTTGGGTTGCTCTGTCCCCTCGGTGGGAGCCTGCTCGAGGCTGGGGGCTGTTTTGGCCACGGTGATCCCCATCCCGGCCCGTCTGCCTCCTTGCCAGTGACCGCGGCTGCAGCCGGTGAGAGCGAAGCGGCGCCTGTGGGGTTTGCCGGGCTTTGGGAGAGCCAGAGAATGGTGAGAGGGACAGAGATCTCCTCCGAAGGGATCCACGTCCCCTGGCTCAGCCTGCGTCCAGCCCCGCGGGGGACACAGGAAATTTCGTGTCCCCCCCCCAGCCCCCTGAGACCTGACCATTTCTCCAACCCCTTTGCCCGCAGCTCAATAACAACATTAGCGCCGATCTTCCCCTGACAGCAGCGTGGCACTCTGCAAACGTATCGCTGCATTAAAAACTGATAAATTAGATTAGCGGGTCCCCACGCATCCATTTGCTGGATGGATTTTCTGGTTAAGGGACACGTTGGGAGCCCTTTGCCATGCACCATCGTCTCCATGCGCTGAGGAGCGGGGCGGTGCCGCTTCGATAGTTATCGCGCTTGTCGTTTTTCTTATTGCTGTCCCTGGAAGCAAAAGGCTGAAGGAGCTTCCTGGGGTCGCAGCGTGCCCTTTGGGTGGGTGTTGGTTTTGGTGCTGGGTGGGTCCCTCAGCCTGCGTGGCGGCAGGTCGTGGCTGACCCCCTCGCTCCCGTCTGCCTTCCAGATCTGGGACACGGCCGGGCAGGAGCGCTTCCGCAGCGTCACCCACGCCTACTACCGGGATGCCCACGGTAAGCACGGCCACCTCTGCTTCCCAGTGGGGGAGCTCCCTCCCTCCGGCTTTTTCTAGGCCAGGTGAATCAGGATCACCGGAGTGGTTTCCCCGTGGGAAGCAGCTGTGAAGGATGGAGGAGCCTCTGCGTGTCGAGGTGCCAACACCACGTGTCTAAGGCATCGCCCGCAGCGGATTTAAGCCTCTTGGTTTATATTTCACAGCGGGGACCTCAGCGGTGCTTTAACGCCGCGTCCCCAGGCGTGACCGGCAGCGGGGCGTGCGCTGCTTCGGGCAACGCTGGAGAGCAAGCTCTGAGCCGTGGGCTCTGCTCGGCCGTGCTCCTGCCTGGCACCACGGCACCGGCACTAACGCGCCGTCCCTCTCTCTGCAGCCCTGCTCCTGCTCTACGATGTCACCAACAAAGCGTCCTTTGACAACATCCAGGTACGGCGGCACCCCTGGGCCCCTTCTGCCCATGCCCCGTGTGCGACGGGCTGGGTCGCGGTTGCGGGTCGGCCCCGGGGAGGGGGTGCGTGCCGCAGGAGATGCGTCTTGGAGGTGTGAACCGTGATCGTTTCCAGAAGGGCTGTGGTTAACGCCAAGCGCCTGCCTGATGGCGGGTCTGCCTGCAAGGGCAGCAGAGCACGCACAGGGAAGGTTTTCCCTTTCATAGCAAAAAAAAGGGGTGATGGGTTCGCTTCACCGGCAAATCAGCGCGGTGCGTAATTGCTGCACCGGCTGGAGAACTTGCTCCGGTAAATGAGCGCAGGCAGCTTTACGGAGCGAGGCGCTCCCTTGTCCTCTGCGCCTTTGGGTCCCGACGGGTCAGGCTTGGGGGGTGCGTTGCCCCCACCCGCCTTAATGCCAAACGCGGGCAGGGGAGAGGGTTGCATCCTGCGGCACGCTCCTCACCCCCAGCAGACCTGCCCGTCCTGCCAGCTTTTGTGGGGGCCCCTTGCGCCGCCCGAATCTGCCCCCACCCCGCAGAGCCGGCCCCCCTGGCTGACCCTGAGCGCTGATGCGGGTGCTGCAGGGGTGCTGGGGAGCGGTGTCGGAGCACAGGGCTCCATTAAATCTGCCCGCGGGACGGGGAGAGCAAATGCTCGTCGCTGTGCAGGAGGACCTGGCGTCGGTGTCCCCTCCTCTCACCCGGCCAGGCCCGTGCGGCTGCTGGGGGCCGCCGACGCCGGCAGAGCGTACTGCGAGCCCTGGGAGCAATTAGCCCTGAACGAACAGGACGTCATTGCTCATGTCCCGGACACGGAGTACACCGTGTGCATCTGCGGCGAGCAGGCTGCCTGCCTGCAAAAACACCCCGTTGGATAGCGCGGGAGGTGCCGTGCCGGCATTAACGCCCCGGGGTGGGGAGCGGGGAGCCGTGATCCGCCACGCCGGCTCCCGGGGGGTCCTGCACCACCCTGCACCACCGCCCCGGGTGCCTGGAGCTGTCCCTGCTCTGGAGCATCCTTCCATCACCAGCCCCACGCCTGCCGCCCCACTGCGCCCGCAGCGCCGTGGTGGGGGACGGGGCACGTCCTGCCACCCTGCTCCCATGGCAGCGGCACTGGGAATGCTTCCTGGAAGCGTGGGAGCTGGGGACTGGCCAGCGGCGGCATTTTCCAGCCTGATGAGCTGGATGGCTTGAGGAGAGGCGTCTGCTGCCGGGCCTAATGGAGAGTGAGCGCTGGTCATTAACCAGGCTGCGGGTCTGCACTGAGGTTGTGATCCTGCAACGAGACAGAAGAATCACTTGGAGGTTTCACGCTGCTGGGTAGCGCGGTCCCGTCTGCAGCGTCAGCTCTCCCGGCCCCGCGGGAGGGACGGCTGCGGGAGGGACGTCCACGGGGCATGCGTGGCCGCGGCGGTGAGGAATAAGCGCCTGGGGTGAGTGTGAGGCACTGGGAAGAGGGATAGAGGGGGAGCAGTACCAGGAGGGAGCCGAGGGGGTTGTCAGGCGTTGACCAAGTGTCCCTTGGACTGACCCATCCGTGGAGCCCAGCACCCCGAGCCCAACTGGGGTGCGACGGGGTCCCGGGGCTGCGGCCGTGTGCATTGGGCTTCTGCTCTAATCCCAAATTATCCCTCACTTTCCTGGCCAGCTGGGGGTTGGTGCAGGATGCTGCTGGGTGAGGAGCGGTGGTGGAGCGGGGATCGCCCGGCGCTTGCCGTAAGCCCGGTGTCGGTGCTCGGGGCCGGGGCACGGGCTGCGGCAGCACTGCCTGCCCGGGAGGCAGCAAGCGGCCGTTCACACCGCGGGGTCGAGGATTACAGGGAATTAGGGCAGGTTTGATTAGATTAGGCTGGATTAGAGGGCAGGGAGGCCACCCCATGGCTTGGGGAGGCAGGTTCAGCTGCCTGCCAAAGACGAGTGTGCTCGGCACGGGGGCAGCACGTGCAGGACACGGGCACGGGGCACATCCTAGAGCAAACCCTCGGCCTTATCCTCCAAAAGGAGGTTTAGTCTTAACGTCCCAGCCGATGGGGAATTGGGGTTCACGTCCTACAAGCAGCTGTGGTCAGACGGAGCAGGCAGCAGGGTTGAAAGGCTGCCGTTATCCTTGAAAACAGGGGCCTGGTCAGCAGCCGAAGTGGGTCCCCGGGACTCGGTGGCATCCCGGGGCTCAGTGGCACCCCAGGGCACCGGCTCGTCCGCAGGGCTCCTGGGGAAAGGGTGTCCCCAGGGCCGAGTCGCTGCCTGGCTTCTGCGGAACTGGAAGGCGGCAGCTCTCTCCCAGGGTGCTGCTGAACCGCAGGGGACGCGCGGGACCGGCTGCTCGCTGTCTGTGGCTCCCGCCGCACACAGCCGAGTTTCTGAGCTGGGCTTCTCGTTTTGCACCTAAGCCCCAGCCACCTCCTCCCTGTGTCCACGTAACACCCCCAGCATTGCTCGGGGACAGCAGCATTTCCCACGGAGGGTGCCCGGTGCCCAGCACTGGGGCAGCCCCCCCCCCCCCCGTCCTCCTCCTCCTTCTCCTCCTCCTCCTCCTCCTCCTCCTCCTCCCGGTGCTGTCGCTAACCCCTCTCTCCGGCTGTCTCCCCCCAGGCTTGGCTGACAGAGATTCATGAATATGCACAGCAAGACGTGGTCCTCATGTTACTGGGAAACAAGGTGAGCCCAGCCCCACGGCTTCGCCAGAGCCTCCTCTTCCTCCCCTGATGGTCCTGCGATGGGGCTGCGCTGCTGCGTGGGCAGGGGAGCCTGGGAGGGGGGCAGGGGACATGGAGGTTGCCTAACGCTGACCTTCCAAATCATCCCAAATTGCTCTTTGCCGTTACCGTCGGCAGGTGGATTCAGCCCAGGACAGAGTGGTGAAAAGGGAAGACGGAGAAAAATTAGCCAAGGTACGTGAGGGCGTCCGTCTGCTGCAGTGGAGTCAGTTCTTACGTGCTCTGATGGGGATGTGCGAGCGCGCCAGCGTGTACTTGATGGACACCAGTGAAACGGTGAACTGGAGACCAGTCTGACCCAAAATACGTCTGGGAGCACTTTGCTTTTCTTCCTTTGTCTTGCTCTCCTCTTCCTCCTCATCTGCTCTTCTTCCTCTAAGCTTCCACCAATGTTTTTCGCTTCTTTGTCCTCAGAAATTATTTCTGAACTTGTGTAAGAAATGCCTGAGCTGCAAACCCTCGCTCAGCTTTTCCTGCCCACCGCGGCAGAGCCTCCTCCCAGGGCGGGGTACGAGCTCACGCAGCAGGCACCGGTGTCGGCCGGGGCTGCCAGGGCTCGGTGCGAGCCGGGAGCCCCCGGGGACGCCCTGGGTGACATTTCTGATGCCGGTGTGTCTTGTCCCGCAGGAGTACGGTGTGCCCTTTATGGAGACCAGCGCAAAAAGTGGCCTCAATGTTGAATTAGCGTTCACAGCCATTGCAAAGTAAGTGACCGGTGCGGCCGGGCTGGGCACCTCTCCCGCGGCGGGGGCAGCGGGCTTCGAGATGAAGGCTGGCACTGTCACCCACCTTGTCATTCCCTGGGCTCCCAGCTCTTGTGCTGGCAAGTACTTGCCATCTCACATGAGCCATGAAGTGTCTCATCAGGGGGAGCTTTAGCAAGCCATCTAGCCCAAGTTGAGTTAGAATCATAGAATCGTTTAGGTTGGAAAAGCCCTTTAAGATCATCCAGTCCAACCATTAACCTACACTGCCAAGTCCACCACTAAACCAATTAAGGGGAGAGGAATAATTCATTTCATGTTTCCTGGCTTGGTGGCCGGATTATTTTTTAATGAAGGTAAAACTGGGAATCGCTAAGGTTGGAAAGGACCTTTAAGATCATCAGTCCAACCATCAACCCAACGCCACCATGCCCACTAAACCATGTCCCAAAGTGCCACCTCTGCCCGTTTTTCAACTGAGTTCAACTGAGCTGGGCCAGGCAGCTTAGAAGCAGGCAGTGTAGGCAGAAAAGTAATGTGGGTTTGGGGTTTTTTTGCCCTTTCCTGCAGGGAGCTGAAGCACAGGTCCATGAAGCTGCCCAACGAGCCCAAATTCAAGCTCCACGATTACGTGAAGAAGGAAGTGAGAGGCTCGGGCTGCTGCAGGTCCTAATGCGCTCGGTGCATTTGTACAGAGACTCATGCCAAGTGTTTGTGCGCCGCGCTCTCTCCTCGTGGACAGTGTGTGCATGTCTGTCTGTCGTGTCTGTATCTGCCTAAAAGGTGAGCTGAGACTTGGGGAATGGAAGCAGCAGCAGAAAAAGCTCTTTCTCGGCCGGGGCGGATGCTGGCCGTGCCGCAGCCACGTGCCAGCCGCTGCTCCCCGAGCCCCCGTCGCATCCATCCGCACTGCGAGCCCTCCGGCTTCCCTCGCCGGTCGCTCCCGCCTGGCTCGCAGCCGCCCGTCCCCATGCCAGCGGGAGGTGGGCGTTCGGGAAGGGACTGCTGTGGGCGGGGATCTCGCCATCGCCGTCGCTGCTCCCAGGGCCGGGCAGTTGGTCGACCTGGCTGTCTCTACCCATGCAGCAGCAGCCAGGAGCGTTACGAGGCTGCTTTAATGTTAGTAGGAATTATGGTGTGAGTAAGGGGAACGACCGCCTTCTCCACACCAAATATCTGGGTAGGGAGAAGTCCCAAATTCCCTTTTTCTTTCCCCGTGTAACCGGAATTCAGCTTGTTCGGACCCCTGGCCTGGGGCACGCAGGAAAGACTTGTTTTCGAGGCAACCATTTTTGTAGTTGCTTACTTCCGTCTGTCCATCTTTCACGTGGTTACACCGCCTCGAAGGCTCCCCCCCTTCCCTGCAGAAGACGAGAGCTTAGCTGTCCGTTTGAGTAAGCCAACCTGTTGTACAGAGATTTCCTGAATGTTTGTCTGTTCGGTAAAGGCTTTGGGTCTCTCATACTACTGCTGTTTCTAGTACTTTAATTGAGAAGAAATCTAATGTATTGCAGCTTATTCTAAATACCTTCATGTAAGCGTGATAGCGTTTTTAGACTGCAACAATGCTTTGATATCTTCAAAGTTCTCTCGGGACAGCTCTTTCTGCTAACTGAAGAAAGCTGGGGGGATGCTGCAGACGTGGATTTCACAGGTTTCAGACTCTTCTGCCAGCTCTCTTCGATGGACTCCTCACCCCCTTTGGTCTGTGTCAGGCATTTGGCTTTTTTTTTTTTCTTTAAAGCTGCACTTCTAAGTACAAATTTGAAGCGTTTGGCCTTTGGCAGTTTCCTCCTTTGAAAATTCCACTCACGACACCAGGTGCCTGCCACACTGAACCTCCCCGTGCTGCCCTACTAAATGGGCCACTTAAAATAACCCCTCCTTCACGCCCCAGCCGAGCACCGGCTCTCTCGGCAGCTGGTTCAGCCGCCCCTGCCCCCTGCTTTGCTCAGGCGTTAGCTCCAGCGCTGCGTCCCTGACGGGCACAAAGACCCTGCGCAGCTATTGCGCGGGGTTCAGGCAGGGACTCCTCAGAGCTACGCTCCTCGGTGAGCTCCCTAAAAAGCTAGTCAGGAATTCCTGAATAGCTTTTTAGGGAGGAATAAGCCTTTCGACTGTCTGATTTAAATTTGATTTAAATTATTGATTGAAAAACCATTCCTGCCGGAGTATTTGCAGCGCACAGCCTGGAGCAGACCCCTGCTGCCAGTGCCAGCTCCCGCCGGAGCAGCAGCCATCCATTCCTCAGCCGAGACTTTTCTTTTTGAAATAACCGGAACAATGCTCTTCACCTTTACCCTCTCTAAAAGGTGGCAACACCCGCTACAAGCGCTCTCTTTTAAGATTTGTTTGCAAGTAGCAACAGAGGACAGGGGAAGCTCTGCACGTTCCTCGGGCACCGTCAAGAAGCGCCGGGGATCCGCAAACCCCGCTGTTTCACACCCCTTTGGTGAGCTTCGCTGCGCTCCCGTGGCTGCTACTTGATGAGCGTCTCCTACGCGCCGCCGCTTATCTTACAGCCACCTCCATTCTCATTCTGGGCTGCGCAGCACACGCTTGCTGGCTGAGGTTAAGGAAAAAAACGGGAGTGGGATTTTTCTCTAGGTCTGAGCTTGCTAAGTACCAGTGTTTTGGCATCCCAGCTGTGCAGGGAAGGGCCTGGCCAGCCTAGCAGAGAGGCACAGAGCGGCTCAAACAGCTCCAACGCCTGAGCTGTGCCCACGTCCGCCTTCGGCGCAGCATTTTCTCAGCCCGAGCGTAGCAGCAGCCCCTGTCCCAAGGTGCCAGTCGCTGCGGACATGCTCCCCCAGAAGCTACAGGGTGCCCCCGAAGGCAGAAATAACCAGCAGTGTTCTTAATGCTCCCATCAGGCTGCTGCCTTCTCTCTTCCTCGCAGGGCAGGAGAGCCTTGCATCTTGCCATCTTGAAGGAAAAAGCTTATACCTCCTAACGTACTTCTTCAGTGTGGGACCAAAAACCAATTCAAAACCGAATTTAAATAAGGAAGGTGTAAATGCTACCTTTTGGAGTACTTTAAACGTGCCTGTTGGGAGCTAACTACTACAGCAGAGACAGCACAACTGCTTGTGGGGTGTTTGACCTAAACTTTAAGCCAGGCTCAGCCCCCACCTCTCCCGGTCCCAAGTTCCCTCCACGGGACTGCTCTCCCAGCGCCTGCACATCGACCTCACCCCGAAGCGCTTCCTCAGACTCTTACTTGGTGTCTTCTTACGTGGGCCTCGACTGCCACCAAGCGATGAAGAATTAATTGTTCGGTGCATTCAAACAAGCCGGAGGACTCGGCGTTACGTGCAACTTCTCATTTTTGCTGGCTCTTGTTTACAGCTTTGGTTTCATTCCTGTTAATAAAATTTTTTAGTAATCTTTGTGGCTACAATGGTATTTGGATTGTCTAACGCACCCGCACTGTTCAGTCATTCAAAGAGCTCAGCTCATTTTGGAACCCACTGAGATCCTTCCAGTACCAGCACGGGGTCCGGTGCACCCAGCAAGAATGAAAAGGGCTGAGCTAAGCTGCAGCGCACATTTCAAGATGCTCTGGTTCCCTTAAAGTGAATGATAATAGGTAAGTGAATAGTAATAGTAAAGTGAATAGAAATGGTCTGCTGGGCGCCCAAATGCAAACTTTGAAGTTGGTTTGTGGTTTTAACTGCCCCCCCACCCCATGGGATTTGTGAAGAACAGAGGCAAAAGCGAAACAAATCTTTTGAAAACTTTATTAAAAAGCTAGTTAGCCTCAAGGACTCCAAGATTTAAATTAGTTGCCTACGCATTCTCGCACTGGAGCTCGTACGTACTGCAAGAACTGCTGTCCGTGAATCCTTTCCGGTACCCCTGCTACTGCACCCACCACCTGCCATCACATTTCTTTAAGCCACCACACGTGGCAGAGCACGAGTCGATGACTGCTGGTTTCTTGTACTTCGGGCAGTTCTGCAGCTGCTTTGTGCTTTGCAAACCGCCCTGTTTCTCCAAGCTGTACAGCATGAGAAACAGCAGCTTCCCTGTGGCATACAGCAAGCCCAGAAGGCTGCCTTTTTTAGCTGTGCTGGGAGCTGCATGGCTTGCTCTGCTCCAGAGCTTGCAGCCTACGCTGTACCTTACATAGCAGCGATGCCAAGGCCACCAAGTAGCTACTCCAGCCCCGGTTTCACCCGCCCGAGACCCACTCGGGCTTTCCCTGCGGCTGCAGATCCCAGAAGTAGCTCACGGGGATGCATGGGCACGCTAGAAACAAGCGACACCGCGTTTTACCTCCCTGAAACCCCGGGACCAGCCCGCCCTGCCTGCCCGGCAGCCGCGGTTCGGGCATGGAGGGTGCCGGGGCCCGGGCTGCACCGCCCAGGCCCCGGGGAGGCCGCCTGCCGCCGGGTTCCCACGTCGCCGTTCCTCGCCCCCGCCTCAGCGCCCCTCGGGCCGCCGCCATCCGGTTCCCGCCGGCCCCTGAGGAGAGAAGGCAGCGCGGTAAGAGCAGGCCGCGCCACATCGCCCGGCCCGGCCCCGCCGCGGCTCCCTCGGGCCTCAGCCGTGAATGGTCAGCAGAGGCGGCGGCCGCCCGCCGCCCTCAGACGAGGTGTCAGAAAGGTGGATGGAGATCATCACCGGCCCGCCCCCGCTACCGGCCCCGCTACCGGTCCCACCACCGCTCACCTCCCGCCCGGAAAGACCGGCACGCTGCCCCCGCTGCAGGCTTTATAGCCTCCCCCACGCCGCTATTGGTCAATCTGCCCGCGCACACGGCCAATCGCGAGCGGTTGGCGTGATCACCCTCCCGTCTCTCTCAGCGCTCATTGGTCGCTGCCTTTCCTCGCTCCAATAGCGCCGCGCGGCGCAGCGTGGCCCGAGGCGGTGGTCTGCCGCCGCCTGATTGGTCCCTGGAGGCGGCCCAGCCAAGCCAGTAGCAACAGTGGTTGTAGCATAGAGTGACCGGGAAAGCGCCAATCGGCGCGGGGCCGCGGGGGCTGCTGGGAGTTGTAGTCCTGGCGCCGCGGAGGCGCGGGGAAGCGCCGGGGGCAGGCGGCGCGGCGGACTACAACTCCCGAGGAGCGCGGGGCGCGGGGCTTCCGGCCCGGGCGGCAGCGGAGCCGCTAGGCGAGCGGGGAGCAGGCCCGGGCCCGCGATGTGCCGGGGCCGGGCACTGGCGCTCCGGCCGCCGCCGCTGCCAGGTACGAGCGGGGCCGGGCTGAGGGGAGGCGGCCGGGCCCGGGGCTGAGGGAGCGCTGTGAGGGGAAGGGCCGGGCTGGGCGATGGGGCCGGGGGGCTCCCCGCCGAGGGGCTGCGCGGCGGCCCGGGAGGGCGGCCCCGCTGTGGGGAGGCGCCTGCGGCAGCTCCCCCGGGAGCCGCGGGGCTGCTCGGGGCAGCTCCGGGGGCTGCCGCCCGCCTGGCAGCACCGCCGCGTCTTCCGCCGCCTCGCTGCCCTCCCTCGGGGGTGGGTTATTGGTTTTTAAACCCTGTGCAGCTGCCAGCGTGGTTTTTTCAAGCGCACGGAGGAGTTCGCGTTTCGCCTCCCGTGGTGGTCGGTCCTCGGTGAATCCTGCCCGTGCCTTGCGTTCTTCACCCCGGCTGCCTCCCCTTTGCCGTTCGACGTGTCTCCCCCCGGGCCGTGCTTAGTTCTGTCTTTTTCTGCTCCATTACTCGTCCGGCTTGCGGCACGTGTTGCTGATGGTTCTCTCTCCATCTCCCCGTAAACTCATTTCCTTGTGCTTTGGTTTCACAACTGACGCAATATAGGATATTTGGTGGTAGATCTCCGCAACTGCCCCAAGGCAGTCACGCACCTCTTCTCGGAGCGGGCAGGGAAATTGTGTCCTTTCATTTCAAACGTGCTGTTTAGTTCTGCCGTATTTTGCTGCCAGCTCCCAGCCGCCCTTCCTCTGACAGGGTTGCTGTCAAACCCTTTTCTCCGGTCTGATCCGCGACTGTGACCTGATGATCCTGTTGTGTTGCGTGAAAGCCAGAAGCGAGAACTTTCTTTCAGTTCAGCTTGCTTTTGAGCTCTGTTGGTATCAAAGACGAGGGCTCAGACAGGCTCTGTTGGGGGCCAATGAGTGTGAGAAGAAAGCTGGTGCATAATTTCGTCAGGTTTGATATGTACGGAGCGAGCCAGGTCCGGACTATTGTGCTCCCTGGGGCGTAGGTGTGTTGTGAAGAACTCTGGCCTAGCAGTTATTTTTTTTTTCAACTTTGGCAATGTTGCCAAACACTTTTTTTCAATCCCAGCGCTTTAATTTTGCCTCCTTTTTCACCCCAGTGATGTATTCTTTTCAGTCTGTCTTAAGCAGTTAGTGTGTTCCCATTAAATAGCTGTTGCGTTTTGGCTTTGAGCATTTGTCCGTCAATGATTCTTGCTTACAGGCACAACGGCGTTTGTTGGGTTTGCAGGGAGAGGTCTGTGTGAGTGAAGGATGGTTCCAGAAAGCCCTTGCTGAGGGAGAATGGTGTAAGAAAGTCAGCCATGTCCATGACGGCCTTTACGCGGCTCCTTGGGAGCTGTGCAAGGAGGGGAGGTAGTTCACAGAAAGTGCAATGTGGCGAAGATAACCCGGTGCGGCACCAAAAACTGGGGCTGCCTTGTGTCAAGTACCGTACAGGCGTCTGCTAAGCACAAGTCCAAAGAGCTGGCCATCGCCAGGAGCGAGAGCACACACTGCTGTCCTCATTGCACGCCTGGGGAGCGGAAGATCCAAGAGTTTTGGGATTTCCTAAGCATCATGCAGAAAACTGTAGGAGCAGGGAACTGTCCGCAGTCTGCTGCGTCCCCCTCCGAGTCCTGGGGTCACCCACCCTGGGCACTGCTGGTCTTGAGTAAGGCTGAGAAAAGCCAGGGTAAATCCAGCCACAACAATACAGAAAGCACCAGCTCTGTGGTTTGGTTTGCTGCAGCGAGCAGCAGCAGATCGCTTGCAGGTGAAACTGCCCTGCAGAAAGGAATGTTTCACGAGGGAGGTTAAATTTTACTAAGTGGCAGTGGGAAACCTAAGCTGAACTGGAGTGACCAGAACATTCAGTCAGGGAATGCAGGTACCTTCACTGATAACACCCAAACATGAATTTTCATGATGTTGATTGAACCCAAGGGAAAAAAACCAAAACCAAATCCATAGTTTTCAGGCAGTTTGGTTCCCTGACCCGAGGGATCGCATAGCGATACCAGCTGCTCCGCAGCATGAGAGCGACGGGGCTGGGCCCACCGCTGCCCGTTCCTGCGGCAGCGCAGCCTGAACCTTAAGCCACTCGTGAAGCACCACAGGTGAGTTTGTGTCCCCTGACTGAAACCCTTCTGCGGCCAACCGTTCCCTTCCCGGGGCTCCGCAAACACAGCCAAGCTGCAGGGAGGTCCGCGGGCTCCGGGACGTTGCTGAGCACCGTGTGATGGTGCTGGTGCCCGCTCCGCCCTGCCGTGGAGCGGCTGTATGTCAGCTAGGGTTGGTCCTGAGCGGTGCTGAGCGTTTTGCAGCTTCAGTTGACTTCAGCTGGCGTTCAGCAGTCAGGCACCTCGTGGGCTGAGTGTTTGCCTGTTCCGCGGGACCTTCGTAGCCCCCGCTGGCCGTGACTGTGGCACTTTCTGAAGCGTGATCGTACCTGCCTCTCGGGTTGTCTCAGCCAAGCTCATTTGTGCTGGGAGAAAGGCATTTGTGAGCAAATCCTTCCCGGTTTCACTAACGTAAATGCTTAGATGATGTGCACAAGTTGAGTCTGTCAGAACTCTTCCCTCCTGATTTTTATGCCCCTTCTCTTCCCTTCCCTGACTGCGCTCCTTTGCTGCGGGCACGATGAGGCAGATGCTGGCACGTCCCCTTGCCCGTGGGTTGGGTTGGGGGACGTAGCGGCTGCCTGGGGCAAGGGAGGAGGCGGGTGGTTGCTTACAGGGGTACGTGTCCTCTTTTTTCAAGCTCAGCGACTCCCCGCAGAGTCCAGGGCAGTGGCACCCCAACGTACCCATTTACAGACTGCTCCCGCTCTGCCTTTAGAACAGCCTGAGTTCGGAGCCTCGTCAGAGTTACCTTGCTGCTTTTAATGAGGTGTATAAACTGCGGGAAGCGTATTGGGTGCTGGAGTGGGGTGAGAGCTCTCCGTGCAGTGCCTGCTCCTGGGAGAGCCTCAGCCGTGGGAGCGTGGTGTTCTCCTGTGTGGGGTGGGTGTCCCGGCAGTACAAGTCCCCCGCTGTCAGCGCCTGTCTTTCAGGCGAGCCCTGCTCACTGGCCCGGGAAAGCTCTGCCTTTTTGTGGCAATTCTTGGTTAAGTGGATTTTCCTGGGTTGTCTCTCCAAGCAAAGACTGCGTTACTGGTTGTTAGGCTGCTTGATATTCAGTATTATGAATAGTTTGGGAACTATCTAAAGAGGGTGAGAAACTCAAACTCCCTTTAAAGTGAGCGATGGCCCGTCCTCTCCCTGGAGATTTCTCTGATCAGAGGAATAAATCTGTGTGTGCTAAGAAAGTGGCTGGTTTTTTCTGCACTAGACTAAACCTCCTCGGTCTCAGAGCAGCCAGGGCAAAGCTGTGAGGCAGCGTGGAGATTGGCTGAGCTGTGGGATTTTCCAGCTGAATTTACATATCGCCCACTGCTCTGCATGCCTTTCTGTTTACATCACTTAAGAGTGATACACACATACACGCACACAGATAGCAAAAGAGACATTTTGACCGCGGAAAAGCCTGCCCGCAGCTTAGGAACTTGGTCATGGTAGCGTCTTGCTGGGCTTTGCCGCTCCGTGCCAGCTTGGATGGCCGATGGTGAGTTTCCTCTGAGGTAAATTGTGTGCCCTGGGTGCTGGGTGTCAGGGCTGTGTCAGCAGTGTTCCCCGGGAGGCTGCTGTGCTTTTAGCGGTCGCAGACAGCCGTGGGGGAGGATCTGTTTTCATGCCCGTGTCTAGATCTTAGTGAAGAAGCAGGAGGTATCCGAAAGCCAACGCCAGTTTAGGAGTGGGTACCTGTCGCCTGTCCAACTAGCTGCAGCTGTATTTTGCTGATTTTGTGATCCCTCAGAGTGACCTTTGCAAGGACGTGTAACGCTTGACTCTGCAACCAGCCAGCAAGTGTTTTCCGAGGTTGCTTCTGGTGGTTTCAGAAACGGGAAATCCTCGATATTCTTTAGGAGAAGTTGTGAGCAAAGAAGCCAGGTTTGTGAGAAGAGGCAGACTCTCTCGCTGCCTCCCCCTCGCATCCTCAGTCATCGTGGCTACGGTACAGCTGCTGGTGGTGCATTGGGGGAGTCATTTAAATCCTAGCGTGGTGCTAGGTGGTTGTGGGACGCTGAACGGTGCTTCTGTCTGAAAGCTGTCGGTAGATTTGCCATGGTGGAAGCGTCCACATCCACTTTCTTCAGGAATCAAAGATTCAACGCTTGTTTATCAAGGAGCAGGACATCACTAGTTTGATCGTATTCTGCCCAGCTGACGTGCTACCTGTAAAGCACTACAGTTTTCTCTTTCTCAGTCGCTGGTTAACACTCCCTAGCAGTGAGTGTAGCTGTCTTACCTTGTGTTCTCCTGCTTGTTCTCAGTGGCAAAGTCCAAGGAAACTGTACAAAAAAAGGAGCAGGTGACTGACATTTACTGGATTTTTTTTTTTTTTAATGGGAAGGAGCTGATGCATTTCAGATGGCTCTTTAAAATGGTCTAAGTGCCCCCAGAGGGCAAGCAGGAGCGTGTCATGAAGTTTCAAAGCTTTGGAGGATGTTGGGGGGAAACAGGGGGTGGAAGTGATACTTTGTCCGTTTTGAGTAATGATTATGGGCTCAGGATTCTTATGACTTTAATCTGGAAGAATCCCATAATGTGATAGGAGCGGTTAAACCTTTCCAGAGAAGTGCAGCCACCCGTAAGGCAAAGCAGTTTGAAAAGCCCTCCGTGACTGCACAGCAACTGAGGAACGAAGTAGAGAAGAAACTCTGATCGCTTTGGCTCTAAGCAGGGTGGCTTCAGGAAAGGAGAACGCAGCAGCAGAGACAAGCGCTCCTCTGGCTTCCTTGGAGGACATGGGGTTCAGCGTCTGCTGAAAACTCAGTACGTGTATTGGCGTTTAACTCCTTTCCAGCTGAGAGCAGGCTTCTGAACTTTGGTAGCTTACCAGCCAAGGGTGGGACTAGAGTGGCTGAGGATGGAGTAGTTTCTGTTTTTCACAGGCAAGTCTCTCGGTCGCAGCCTTGCTGAAGCGCTCGTGTCGGCACCGCGCAGGGCGGACGTGAGAGGTGCGCAAGGGAGTTCAGGATCCGTTCGTACAGGGGTTTTCTGCGTGAGTTCATGCTGCTCCTGAACTGATCGACCAAGATTGAAGCCCTCCAAACAGAGGCTTTGCTTCCTCACGGACCATCCTGCCAGGACAGAGGCTGAATCTTGCCAGAACCAGGCTTTGCTGCTGATCTGGCATGTCTTAAGAGTTTTTTTTTAAAATGAGTGGCAAGCCCATCTATCTACTGGATTTCTGCAGGCCAGTTTGCAGCAGGGGAACCTGCAGCAGAGCCTCAGCTAGTCCGCGGGTCCCTGTGGGGTCTTGGCAGCCGCTTGCTCTCTGTCAAGCAAGGCTGAGAAAGACCAGTTAGCACCAGTGCTGGTGTGATTTGTGTAGGTGACTATTACTGGCTTTTGAAGCGTGATATTGTAGAATCATAGAATAGTTTGGGTTGGAAGGGACCTTTAAAGGTCATCCAGTCCAATCCCCCCTGCAGCGAGCAGGGACATCTTCAACTCGATCAGGTTGCTCAGAGCCCCGTCCAACCTGACCTGGAATGTGTCCAGGGATGGGGCATCTCCCACCTCTTTGGGCAACCTGTGCCAGTGCTTCACCACCCTCATTGTAAGAAATTTCTTCCTTATATCCAGTCTAAATCTACTGTCTTTTAGTTTAAAACCATTACTCCTTGTCCTATTGCTACAGGCCCTGCTAAAAAGTCTGTCCCCATCTTTCCTACAAGACCCCTTTAGGTACTGGAAGGCCGCACTAAGGTCTCCCCGCAGCCTTCTCTTCTCCAGGCTGAACAACCCCAGCTGTCTCAGCCTGTCCTCGTAGCAGAGGTGTTCCATCCTCCGATCATTTCTGTGGCCTCCTCTGGACCCGCTCCAGCAGCTCCATGTCTTTCCTGTGCTGAGGACCCCAGAGCTGTGCTCCAGGTGAGGTCTCACCAGAGTGGAGCAGAGGGGCAGAATCCCCTTGACCTGCTGGCCACGCTGCTGGGGATGCAGCCCAGCATACAGTTGGCGTGATATCTTCAGAGATACCTTCTATCGGTGATACCTTATATCATGACCTGCCTCGCACAGAGGAGATGGCCATTCTCTCTCAAGAAACAGCAGCAGGACTGGGATTTTCGTCTTGCAGGGGTAGGAGGTTGTTGGTTTGGGGGCTTGGTTGTTTTTTTTTTTCTTAAACAAATCCACAATTCAGTAATGTGAAGGTCCTTGAATGGGTCTGTTCTTTGAGTGAGGATGTGGGAAAGATCACAAGCTGTGAAAGGAACAGCATGCAGCACTGTAAGGTTAGGGCCAACTTTTAAAGCACCTTTTGATTAAGGGCCTTGTGTGGAAGAGCTCTGAGTGTGCCCGGTTCTGCCAACCTGGCCACCCCAGCAGCGACCACGTAGGCACTGAGCCAAGGCAGGCCAATCTCGGTTGCAGGGGTCGGGCACTACCGAAACCTGGTCGGTTTTTCTTATGCATAAGCATAAGAAAAAATGGTGTAGTAGGTGGATGATTCCAGGTTTCCTAAAATGGAAGTAAAGCTTCAAGTATAGCTTTTGTGTCATGGAAACAGCGTTGAACATCGGCCTCTGTTCTAACTTCTAACTTGATTTTAGGGTTTTGGGAAAAATGAGATGCTTTGTTCCACCAGAGCAATCATTTTTGATCCTGTTACAGGCATTTCTGAAAGTTACTGCTTCAGGTTTTAACATGAAGTATTGCAAAAAGTTTTTCTATCCCAAGGACTCATTACCCTTTAGGAAAAGCACCTAATACAAAATGATTTACCTTTCTGAACTGCATTTGCACAAAGGAATGACAGCATTCAAACAGCTGTTGAACGTGCCCTCTCGGCTCTGCAGTCAATTGAAGAGCTGGTAAAAGTAGCAGCAATTAAAAATAGCACTTTTATTTTTATTGATGACAGCTCAGTACAATTATGGTCTCACTTTAAGTAGCTCAGAAAAGTTTGTATGACTTTTAAGAGCAATGCAAAAACTCATAAACAATAAAAAGACTCTCTTTGTTCCACAGAAGCAAAGACCTACCAGATGGAAGTGCTGTGTTCTGTTGGTAAGGCTGAACTTCTGTTCAGGTTTTATGTTCCTCTAGCCCTGACTGCACATCTGGGCATATGAGCCTGGTTTTAGAGAGGTCACCCTAAGAGTGTGAGAAACGCCCAACCTGAGCACTGGGGTCAGAGCATCGGTCTGCCTAGCCCCAGTTGTCTTCAGCAGTTCCAAAAATGGGTGCTGTTAATGGAGAGCACATGAACCTGACCGCTTTCTGCCATCCACTTGCCTCGTATTTTCCCACCACTCAGAGTAGTTGGATTAGGGACTACATCTCATTGATCATTTCATTTGTCAGTCCCTGAAGTTTCTCTAACTACGCTGTGGCCACCTTCTAAAGCAAAAACCAGAACTGCTACAGTACTCAGGAGACAAGTGCATCGAGGTTTTATGTAGCACCCAAATGACACTCTTGTGGTTGTTCTCCACAGCTTTTGTGATGCCACTCAGCATTTCGTTGGCTTGTTTGTCTGCTGCTGTCCTCTGGGCTGAGAATTGCAGCTAACTCCATGGAGACTCCAGCGTCTCTTTGCTGAGCTGTAGCTGCCAGGTCAGAGCTGAGCATTGCGTAGGCCCGCTTTCATTATTTTTCCCTGGATGCATCGCTTGACATTTATCTCCATAAAAGCTCATCTGTAACCTTTTTGTCTCCGCAGTTTGTGGGGTTGTTCTTGAGTTCCTTACCGTCAACATGGTATTTGACTACTCAGAAGAGCTTAGTGTCATCTGCAAACTTGGTGATTTCACTGCTCACTCTTTACTCAACATCTTCACCTATGACCTTGAAAAAGCTTGTTCAGCAGTGGTTCTTGGAGGAGTAGGCTTCTCTAACCTGAGGAGTGACCATGGAGCTCCACCCTCTGCTTCCTGTCCTGTGAGCGCCCCGAGAGATGTCCATCTCGGTGATCTGCTGTAGCTCACATGCATTCTTACGGCCCGTGTTTTACAAGTCAGACTAGATGCTGGTAGTCCTCGTCACCATGTTCTTTAAGCCCTGTTAATGACATTCGCGAGCACTTATGAAATGAGTGCTATTTCCACCAGAGACACTGACCAAGAAAGACAGCATGACTGTCCCATGGTTGTCTCTGTAGAAGAGTTAGCGTTTGCGCTCACGAATCTTGTCTCATTTGTGCTTTGGTCTGAGACGTTCCCTTCCAGGTTGCTGCGGGCCACTGAGAATCAGTTCACAGACAGAAAGCGTGGGCAACACCTTGGTACTGTAGAAGAGCAAAGTGGACAGAGCCTGCCCAAACTAGACTGGATTTACCAGCCCCGTCACCTTCCCCAGAGCAGCCCTGGCCGTGCGAGAGCTCGCGACGCAGCCGAGGAAGGGGGTGTAGTGCACAAACGCACCCCCCCGCTCTCGGTGCCTGCTTGCCTTGCCTTGCGTTGTCCTCTCGAGCTGGGCTGTTGGAGCAGCACGGTGCATTTTAGCTTTTGTAAGAGTATTTCCCCAGTGATGTGCCAGCACTCTCAGGGATGTGTAACCCCTTCCGTTCTGGCTGCAGTGTTGTGAGAGGAACAGAAGCCTGTGTCTTATGCCATAAATACCCAGGCTGTGAAATAAGGAAATTCACGTCACCCACAGCCTGTTACCAAACAGGGCAGACAACCCCATGCCTGCCTTTCTCACAAGGCCAGCTGCACGCATTGGCCTCGCTCTCCAGCAAATGCTCCTGCTGTGTATGATTTTGCCAGCCCAGCAGTTTCCGCAGGGGTGAAGAACCTTAGAGACAGCTTCAGTGAGCCGAGGGAGGGGAAAAAAAAAAAGGAGAACAAAGCAGATGTAGGACATGTCACTGAGCTTTATGGGCTGTTGATTGCGTAAGGCGGAGACGCTTGCAGGTTTCCTGGCAAACAGACACTGTGCAACGTGGGGCGTTGCGTCTGCCAGCCGCTCCCTGGCAATGCCACGTTTCACCTGCAGGATCCGGTGCTGTGCCCGCGTCTCGCCCTGGAGAGCAGCCGGAGCAGAAACCCCGGCAGTGCCGTTGCGCCTGCAATAGTTCCTGCATTGGGAACCAGCTCCTAATCAGGACCGGGCAGGTTATGTGGTGTTTGTGAAGGACGAGATACTCTGCCATCCCTTCTCCTCATGCCATGTCCCCCCTCAGAGCCTTGGCCTTGAGCTCGGTTGTAAGGATCTTTTGCTAAGTGTTGGCAATAGCCAAGTGCGTGTGTGCGCTCTGGGGGCTGAGAGGAGGGGAGACCCTTGAGGTACCCGTGCCAGTGCTGCCAGACCCCTCTCACGGGCAAGCTCTTCAGCACAGCCAGAGGGTCAGCCAGGCTGCTGGTCCCGGGGGCGATTCCTCTCCCTGCTTTGAGGTGCAGCGATGGGGCTGGCAGCAGCGTGAAACAGCCAGCAGTAAACCGCTCTCTTGCTGGTCCTGTTGGCCTCTGCAGTGGGGAGAAGGAGCAGTGCTTTCCCCAGCTGCCTGTGCAACTACCGGTGGTTGGGTTTTTCCTTGCCTGGATTGCTAAAGTAGGAATTTTAAGTCTTTTTGTCTTGTTGAGTTGATCCCTGTGGTGTGCAAAAGCTGAAATCTAGCCCTTCCCCTCCCTCGCATCTGGTTGCTATCAGCCGTGTGATTTAGTGAACAGTGGGTCCCCACAGCTTCCTTTTTCCAGGGTAGGTTTTTTTCCCCCTCTTTTTTTACTGTCAAAACCACTAAAGTTGTTAAAAAAAAAAAATATATATATATATATATATATATAAAATAAAAATTAACTCCAGGCAAGGAGACTCTGGATCACAGGCTGGGTTCCCAAGCTGGCCTCAGCGCATGGGTCCACGCATGCCTCTCTGGTTTAGAAGGCAGCCCTGTGCTGTTGTGCTGCTGGGACACGCAAGTTCTTTCAACAGTTCTTGTCTTTCCAGAGCAAATGGAGCCTGTCCTCCCACTGCAGGTGTCAGGGTGCCTCTGCAACCCATTTTTGCTGTAAATCATGACCTGACCCTGTAGAGGCCTGGGCTGGAAAATTGGGAGAATGTTTCCAGCATGAGGGCTTCTGACCTGCTGCTCTGCAGAGCTGCTGAAGATGCTCAGGGGATTTCTGGAGCCCCTTTGTATTTGGTCATGTGAGAAGGACTTAGCAACCCAAAGGATTGCGAGATTTCCAGTAAGTCTTAGCTTTTCTTCTAGGTCACAGAGAGCACGTGTTTTGTAAAACAAAATATTTGGTAGTTGCACTGTGTCATGGTCTGTATTTCCTCCGGATGTGGTTCTGCTGGGATGCCACAGGCTGAGGAGCTCTGCCTGCAGTCAGAGCAGGGGCAGGAGCTGCCCGTGTCCGGTGCAGGGTGCCCCAGGGAAGGACACCAGGACACCAGCCACCCAGGAGCGATGTTCGTCCTCCGGGCCTGGGAGCGCAGGATGGCGTAGCTGGCAGGGTTCAGACGCCGAGTGAAGGTTCAGAGATCTGGTGAAGATTTTTGCAGGTGCTGTAGGAAGCTGCTGTAAATGTCGACAACGCCAGCTCTTTTCTGCCTCCTTTTAACTTCTTTGATATCAGTTGGAGAAGGCCTTTCTCAGCACCTCTTGGAAGACTGAGATGTGAAGGACCTGTCAGACAGTGCTCTAGAGAGGTGTCTGCTCTGTTGAAATGCTTCCTATATATGGTGGTTGCAGAGATTTGGGCTGAAACCAGGTATTCATGCGGCTGCTGGTGCTCTGCAGCCTGGCTGATACTCCACTCGACATTTTTTCCATTGCTCGCATTCCTCTGGTTTCTGTTCATAGAAGACGCGAAGCAGGCTCCCTACTGCTGCTTGCAGGTAAGTTACTCAGCCAAGCTGCAGAGCGCAGGACATGCTTATAAACAACGAGTGGAAAATCCCTGTATTCCCGCCCGTGTTCCCTTCCTTGCTTTGGATTTATCCAAGATCTGTTGAAGTTGGAAGGCATTTTGCCTCTGTTTTGGTGAGGCTTTGGGACAGGGTGAAACTGGAGATGTGCCTCCTCAATGCCTCTGGGCAGTAAGCAGTTCTGTGGCCTGCTGGGTTTCCCCGTGAGCCGCAGCACAGTGGACACCTCCAAGCCTGCACAGAAGCTTCAAAGGTGGTTATTTAAAGAGTCGTGCTCATCCTTGGCTGACAGGCTATAACTCACTGATTGCAGTAGCTCAAGTGCCTGTATGTCACTGTTTGTTGCACGTCTGATCCTACGACTAATGATACTACAAAACTACTCAAACTGTTAGTTGTCCTCATTCTTGGTTTTTCCTGTCTCTTTGCGCTCCACAGCGAGTGCTTTCCCATTGCTTTTTTGAATCTCCATCTGTTATGTTTGAAGGCAATACATACCCTGAAAATGAGAAGGGGATGAAGCTTTTGCCTGAGTCTTCAGACAGCCCACAATCCTCCATAAGGATGGGCTTCCTCTCTTTCCATCTGGGAGTGATGCCTTAAAAACCCAGTAGGAATATTTGATATGCCAGGTTCCCTTCATGCGGTCACGACTGGCGAGGTGGGACCGTACCCCTGCTGCTCCCTTGTGAGTAGTGCGGGGTAGAGGGTGTTTGGGAGGATGCTCCTGAGGTTCTCTGAAGAAGGAGTCACGAATTCGTAGCCCTTCTGAAAAGCCAGTCCCTCTGTTTCCCCCCTAACGTGGGAGGAGGGGGGTGCTGAATCCCTTCTCCAGAAGAGATTGGTGAGCTTAGCTCTATAGGCAGACGTAGGGAACCTATATAGGAGGGGAACTGTAGGGATACGTGCATGTTATTAGACATGAGATAATGCAACCTTGAGGCATGAAATCACAGGAAATGTGGCAGTTTGTGTCATCTCTCATGGAAGTACTTGCTTTACATTATTTATGAG
Source organism: Pelecanus crispus (assembly GCF_030463565.1). Taxonomy (NCBI): domain Eukaryota; kingdom Metazoa; phylum Chordata; class Aves; order Pelecaniformes; family Pelecanidae; genus Pelecanus; species Pelecanus crispus. Next base: position 1,614,079 of record NC_134653.1, on the reverse strand, counting down.
CACTGCATCATCCGGAGGCCCCAGCTAAGGTGGAGACCTTTTTATGCTTAGACACTGCACAAATATCCACAGATTCTTTCATCTTCGGGCTTTGTAGTCCAGATACGCTGTGCAGAGGAGGTAAACTAAAGAGACTTGTGCAGGGAGGAAGCAGGGAGCTCCAGTGGCTTGCCCAGCGTTGCGAGGGAGTGATGGGCTGAGCGGGGTTCGGATCTCGTGGGGCCACGGCCAGCGTGTTCCCCAAAAGCTCTGTCTGCCCCCTTCCCCACCGCCCACCCTCCCTGTGCCTTCTGCTGCCTGTGCTCTAAGGAACCACTGAAAGGAATAAAAGGATCCTGATGGCCAGTGCCAAACTTGCGCTTGCTGGAACCCAGCTTTAAACTCGGCAGGTCTCCATGATGCAGCAGCACAACACTGCTTCATTCCTGCTGTTCTTGAGACAACTCCAGCAACTCTGCTTAGCATCTCCTAAGGGATCTGGCATTTGCAAACGGCCAGGACAGTGCTTTCAAAAGTGTGGAAAACATTATCCAGATCCCTCTTTTTAAGATGGTCTTGGGTTTGGTTTTGAGGCTTTTGGTTGGTTGGTTTTTGGTTGGGGTTTTGCTTTTTTTGTTTTAGGCTGTAACTTTTTTTGAGAGTTTAGACCTGAGTAGCAATTCCCTGGGCTGTACTGCTGCTGTAATCTGGCTGCCTGACAGCTGTCCGGTAAAGAACCGCAGCGAGCAACATGAAGTGCTGTGTCAGGCGTGGCTGAGCTGTTGGCCGTTAGCAGAGCGCTGGCCGAGGACATCCCGAGCGTCGGCTTTGCAATGTTTAAAATGCGAGTGCAGGACCCTGTGTGCAGGCAGCCTCGCGCTGGGGCTCGCAGCAGAGGTGGGTATGCTCTTGGGCTGGGGTTAAAGAGGTTCTGGGCAAGTCCCAGGTCACAGCTACGTTGTGCGATCGTGTCTCTCTGCGAGCCTCGGTTTCCCTTTCTCTAAAGCGGAGAAATCAAAGCGATCTCCTTTTATAAAGAGCTTGGGGATTTAGGACTTGTCACCCTCAGATAAGAGAAAATCAATTGCTAGAAACTCCCAAGACACTTCACCTCCCCAAAAGTTGGAAATGTGAGCAGGGGGAGCGCGAAAGCCTGGCCGGAGCGGTGCCATCTCAGCCGGGGCCAGAAGCAGGTGAGTCTGAAAGGGACCGGGAGCTCTGCGTCGGCCGATTGCAGGCATCTGCGGGGTGTTTCTTCCGAGGCGCCCTTTGCCGGTGGTTGGCTCTTGTCCTGCAAAAAAGGGTTTTGATTGTGTCTTAATAAACCATTTTTGGCCTGCCTATCCTCACTGCAGATGTCTGTCTGGTCTGTCTGTTTAGCCCTTGGACTCTGCTGCTGGCAGTGAGAGTACCAAGACTTAACTATACCTTGGACAGAAAGGGGTCTTTTAATCAGGATCCTTCCTGAGCAGCTTATTCCTGGAGCGCAGGGTCCCTGTTTCCTTGGACAGGCTGGGACAGCCTGCGAGGGCAAGCAGAACCTTTCAGCTGCAAGGATGAAGGGGCAGCTTGAGGGGAGAGCTCGGTGCCCTGCCGAACCCTTGTCTTCTCCGATGGAAACTTCTGCTCAAGCCAGAACACCTCCGTACGATGGCAGAGAGGAGGTGCAGCTCCTTCCTGTGGGTACCCTGACTCCGAAGGGGACTTTCTGAGAGCAGCTTGTCAGATTTGCTGGGACGACGGCATGATTTTGTGCCCTGAAGCCAGCGTCAGGTTTCAACAAAGGTTAAAGAAAGTAAACTCCATGTGCTTCTGCAGACTATTATTGTGTAATACTTGACTTTGCAAACTTGAACCTAGTAAAAAACTGTGTAGACAATGGAGGAAGAGAAATGAGCCCCTCTGCTGACTTTGGGAAAGGGAGAGGGTTTCTCTTTCTGGGTGATGATCCAGGTTTTGCTGGTTGTTTCTGAGCAGAAACCGCAAGTGAGATCCAGAATCACAAACATGTTCCTTGAAGTAAGGTTTCTTTCATGGTTTCCTTGACCTCATAGTTCAGACCATGCTGGAAAGAACTCCTTTAATGCAAATATAACTAAATCAAACGTGGGATTTTTGCTTTCTGCTAAGATCTAGTCCTGGCTTTTGTGTTCAGCAGTACAGCCCAGGGCTTTTGAATTAAATAGCAAAACTCCCACTGAGTTCATCACAAGAACAGGATGAGGCCTGTGCTAATCACGCTTTTGAATATGAGGCATCCTTAAGTTCTGGGGGTGCAGGGAAATTTTGGCTTTGGTTCCCTTGGCTGGAAGTGCCAGAAAGTGCGGCACAGCCTGCTCGGGAAAGGGGCTCCCGTGGAGGGATCCCTTTCTGCACCCCAGCTGATGAGGATGTGGGGCCGCCGAGCTTCCTTCGTCTGGGGTGGGTGGTCCTGGAGGGAGGAAGGCAGTCACAACCCCTTGTGCTAAAGCAAAGCCCCGGGTGACTGAACGGGATGTTTGTACCGTGTGCTCGGAAGGTGGCCTGAGCCGCAAAGCTGCGAGTGAACAAGCTCCCTGCGCTCTGGAGTCCAGGCCAGCTCAGCTCGAGCCTCCCAGTCAGCAGGATAAGGGTTGTGCTGCCATAGCTTTACGTCCACGGACCTTTTCAGGCTTGCGTCTGTGGCCTCTGCCGAAATCCCTCTGCCTGCCATGGTACAGTCTGCTCTGCGCTCGCCGTTGCTGTGTCTTGTGGAAGGGGCTCCCTTTTAGGACCCTGCTTACTAATCACTGCTCTGTGCAAAGTGTTTGGGGAAGCAGCAGGTAACCTGCTTTCTGAACCATGCTCAGGCTGGGGAGGTAGAGAGGACCAGATACAGAGCCTGCATAGGGCTGGGACTGTCAGTCACAACTGGTACATACTCTCATTTTTAAAAGATTGATGTGTGTCATGACCAGTGGAATGCTGTCTGTCTTAGAGTAGTCTCCCGAGAAGTCTCATCTGCTATTAAAACAGTTGTATACTTGTAAAAGCAGCTAATGATGATGGGTATTCCGGTATGTGGGTGATTAAGGAGTCATTTTAAAAGATACCATATCTTTAGAAAATGCTGAACACTCATCCAGGAATGATTTGAAGGAACCTGACTTTGACCTTGCCGCTTGCTTCTGAAAATCCAGGTTTACGTGAGCTTAGGTAAACACTTGGACTTAATGCTACAGGAGATTGTTCTCTGAGCCCAGGAAAATATGTGCAATGAACCTAACTCTCTGTCTGTCTGTCTGCTTCCACAGAGCAAACTTCCCATGACTAACAAATGCTGGCCTAGATTATGAGCTCAAACAAGAACGCTCGCTACAATCGTTTCTCCAGTGGCACAACAAACATCACTACTTCCGAAAACACTAACGGGGTAAGGCTCGGTGTTGTTGGCAGCAGATAGGGGCTAGGGCTGCTTCTTATGTTCTCATCCTTTCTTCTGAGAAAATGAAGATGGCTTTTGAAAATACAGTACTTTCTTGCCTCTTAAAAATCCCAATATCCACAGATAAAAGTTGGGAATATAGATGTACTTTTTTTCACCAGTTCAGGAAAGGTGGCAAGTCTTTGGGCTGTGCTGCAGTGATAGGCACTGACCTTCGTTTTGTTGATGTTTCAGACAAGAATGGAAACAACTTTTGGGCCAGCCTACTCCGCTGTGACGACCATCACAAAGGGTGAGTGTATTGCACGCATAGAGCTTCACCCCAAAGTCCTATGTGTGATTCCTACCATTTTTTTTGTTGTTTTACGGATCATAAAGCTGTTGGGAGAATCACTGTGTTCATTAAAGACAGGTGCCGGGGTGCTGGTTTTAGTATTATGCAGCTCAAGTGTTATTTAATCATGGCATCTGATCACGCATGATGGAAGTGAGCATGCACAGAAATATTCTCCCATTAGGCAGACTGAACAGTACCACTGGGAAACCCTTGCTGAAATTAGGATAGTACAACGGGGTTTGTTACAGAGCTCAGTCCCAAATCTTATTTATCTCTGTGACTTCTCATGCAATCATTACCGGTGCTGAAAATTCACATCTTCACTCTGCCTGACTGTGAGTCACTCTGGACACTTTAGTAAAACCCCCATGGCCATTTTTAACTCGGGCAGAAGGGGGTGCAAGTGTACCTGCTCATTTAAAATTCCTGTGCTTTGTTCCTCAAAGCCCAGCAGGTGAGGAGTCTGAGCCCTGACACGTGGTGTGAATGCAGGAAGAGGTCTGGTTTCATTTTGGAATAAAAATATCCTTACTTTAGTAAAGATAAACTGTGGCACTTGACACTGATTTAGATAAGGAAATGAACATCTGCCCGGGGGAAATGTTTGGATTACATTTGTACAGGACTCTGGACTCTAGATGGTTTTGGACTCCTGAATATTTACATTCCAAATTTTATATAAGTCAGTAACATGATCTTTATACAAAGATCTCCAATTTAATTTAGCATGCTTCCCTTGTGCTACAAGAATATCCAGACCTCCCTCGATCGAAGCAATTTTTGTTGGTGACTGAAATATGTGGGAGTATAAGGTTTCCTTTTAATAGCATTTTTAACCTATGGACCTGGTAGAATATTATCTGTGCTCTTTTCTGGGCAAGCTACCTTCAAAGGGCCGCGTGCATTTTGCAAGCTATCAGAGATCAGGATTGTTCTGCCTGTACTGATATGTCCAGGTCAAGAACAGGACTTGAGGAATCCCTAGTCTTTTCCTTTTTCAAGGAACGCTAACAGCTACAGAGACTGACCTGTAGCTTGAAAATGTTACTGAGGAGCCTAAACGCTTGCCTTTTTTTTTTTTTTTTTTTTTTTTTTAAATTTACTTCAAAGCTGACGGGACCAATACTTTTAAACAGCATCGTCGGACCCCATCCTCCTCCAGCACACTCACCTACTCCCCACGAGATGAGGACGATGGCATGGTAGGTGTTGCCAGGAGCCCCCCTGCTGACTGGCTTAGCTGATTATATGTCAAATGAGGGCTGTCTGGCGCTGCTCTGCACTTCCCTGCCTCCCTCATCATTCCCGTGCGCTGCTTTATATGGGAGGCAGATGTCTGCACCAGACGCAGGACCAGCCTCAGCGTTTCCTGGCTGCTCCCAGGGTTGGTGCAGTGGGGAAGCAGAGGCTGCTTCTGACCTGGGGCATTAGGCTGGCAGTGCTGCTGCTCGTTTTCAGACTGCTTCAAAATGGTTGCAGAGCCCAGGAGCTACAAACCCCGCAGGCCTACTTGTGAAGGGGTACCTGTCTCCTGATGTGAGCAGCGTGCTCTGGGTCTCCTGAGCTCGGGAGAAAACAGAGCTACTGTCAGCGATGTCCGGGGCTGTGGCTGAGGCCAGTCAGCCTCCATCAGGGCGTGTTGCACGGACCATCCAGCAGCACAGCTGGCCCTGCAGTTACGACCAGAAAATCCATTCCTCTTTTCGCCTCCAGATGGGGCTTCTGACCTGACCGCAGGGAGCACGTTTGAAACCTGCAGAGTGGGATGTTGGAGCCACAGGCTGTGCTCTGCTCATGGGGATTACATCATCAGGGTCTTCTCACACAAACCATTCCCATGTCTCGCAATATCTTTGCAGAAAAGCACTTCCCAGTTTTGCACCCAGCTTTCTCATTCATCATGCTCACTTCTGAGTAAAAACTTCTTTTGGGGGAATTTAGTGATCCAGCGGGCCTCAGGGTTACCTGCTTAAAGAGAAATCAAATCAGCTAAATCAATCAAATCGAGAACAGCAACAGCAAAGCAAACCTCAGTGAATGGACAGATAGCTCTGAGGCCTTGATCTTCTCCCATCCCTGGTGTTCCAGCCACATCTCATAACCACAGGCTCCTATTTAGATTTAAGGATGTGAGTAGCAGACTCTTGAAATTAAGTAAGTTGTTGTAGACTTTGTCAGGTTACGAGACCCAGCTTCCAAGCCAGGGATAAATGGATCACTGCTGCTGCTGAAGTTAGGAACTAGCAAAGACTGGGGTCAGCAACGGTATGGAGCTACAACGCTTCTTAAAATAAATTTGACACCAGATTGCAGAGAGCTTTATTGTCAGCATCCTATAAAGTTCCTTCTGTTGCTCAGAGATCTTGCTGTGTTTTATGTGAGCGTGTGTTTGTTTTTTCAAAAAGTCCTTTGAACATTTGCCTCGTGTCCTTGGCAAATGCAGCTCTCCATCACATCGCTGACCCCATGGTGCTGGGCCACTGTTCCAGGAAGCCCTTGGCTGTCAGCACTGATCCCGTGGGCTGAGTGCTGTGCTCACTGCACCCTTTTCACGAGCTGTGCAGTTTTTACAGAGCACAGATGAGGATTTTTCCAGAGGAGCGGGGGGGTGCTGGGGACATTACAATTGGCCATGTCTGATGGAGAAGCTCCCCGACTCCTTTGAAAACTACAGGGTGGCAAACTGAGGTGTGCAGCCAAGAATAGGAGAGATCTCTCCTAGGACCTAGCCTCAGTCCTCTTGGATGGTCTCAGCCCACCTTCCCTGGAATAATAAATACTCTTAAGCAAAAATAGCAAGAGGATTAATGAGTGGTTCAGGAAGCAGCCTGTGGCCCTAGGTGCTAACAAACCAGGAGCACCACGGCCCTGCTCTGCCTGCTGCTCCGGAGAAACTCTCACTAACCCTTTTAGGAAGCTTCCTTTGCTTTGTGAAGAAATAATCTGGGATTTCCCTCCCTCATCGCTGTTTTCCCTTCTCCAGAAGCTGCCAAGGGCTTGTCAGCCATCAGAGAGACAGCTGGAGACGAGTCAGAGCCCTCCTGTGACCTCCGCCACTCCTTTTTCTTTCTTTCTGAAGAAAACCAAAAGCAGAGCCGCGTGTTCTGTGTGCAAGGCAGGGATTATTGAGCGGCTGCTGTCATCTTTCCTGAAAACAGTGCCACGGGTTCCCAGCCCCGCCATGCCTACAGGGAGCGGGAACGAGGGCTGTAGTAGTGCCTTCCCGTGGAGGCTGCTTTTGTAGCTGACATGATGGGAACTGCACCTAAAGATTTCAGCTGGGTATTGGGGCAAATGTGTACTCATGGATGAAGAGCTGACCGGCTGTCCAAAGTCTCGGTTGCTTACAGCGAGCTTCGCCCCTGAACCAGAGGCTGGGCTGAGTTACCAGCCAGCCACAGGCTATCCATCTTCCATCAAAAGATCTTTGAGCACTCCATCCTTGGGCTCTTTGAAGATGGACTTGATGTTTAGTGCAGAAATAGCCCTGGCACAGCAGTGGGGAGGTGGGACCCTTCTGACACATCCTCCCAAATCCAAGCCTGGCCGAAGCAGTGCCACTTGTGCCACCTTGCCCCCGCAGCAGGGCCTGGCGCTTCTTGGCTTTGGTGCATACGGGTCCTCCCCAACCTGGGGGGGGTCCTGTGGTCCTCACGCTCTGTTATTCTGTTTGCAGTGCAAGACCACCCTGCAGTCAGTCGCCTTGCACTGGCTGCTCTACGCACGACTGGTGCTGCAAAGCTCGGTCTGGGCGGGCTAGGAGTGGGAAGCAGTGCAGTGACTGACCCTGTAGAGCTGAGGTCTCTCGCTTCTTAGCCTTGTTTGCTTGGCAAAAGCAAAGGCTTCGGATACCTAGAGGGGCAGTAAACGCCAGCGCACACCGCTGCCGCTCAGCGTTGTCACTACAGCCCAGGTGGAGTGACCTTTCTCAGCACATCAGCTTCCCTCCTGCGGAGCTTGCACCAGCATTAGCCCAGCCAGGACACAAGGAGCTGAGCCCACGGCGTTGTACAAGCCTGGCAAGGCTGGGTCTCACACCCCTGCCTCCTGGAAGTGCTCTTGGGCTGCAGTCCTCCTCTTCTCCCTCGGTGATCCACATAGGATCACGCTCTTGATAAAACTGCCTCCCTGCAGAGCCTGCCTTTGCTGCCCTGATCTCTGTGTCACCTCCAGAATGGGAACTATGCACAGTCATTCTTGTTATTTTAATAACTTCTGTTACTAGTGGAGGCAAATAATAAAATTAATGGATCCACATAAAATTGATTTACCTCGTTATAACTATTCTTCCTCAAGGTTTACATATTTAGCCAATAAATATGCCTTCTTTAAGAAAAACAGCTTTATGCTTTGGTTTCTAAGCAGATGCAGCATTTCTGAGCTCCTAGGATCCCAGTATCATAAAAATTAAGCAGCAGAGCAGTGTGAAGAACCAGCAGGATCCAGGTCCGCTCCTCTTCTGCAGCCCAGCAAGGACTGCACTCAGGCTGCGGTATAGTCTGTCTCTGGGGAAGACAGCAGTCTCTGAAGCTCATCTTACATCTTTCATTGCTGAATTTCCTGCCTGCCCCACTGGCCTCTTACATTGCTTTTGTCTGTCCTTGGGTCTGATGTCACACGCTTTCACCCAGGGCAAGCGCACAAAATGCAGCTCGGGAGGAAAAAATGTTTTGCTCACACGGTAGTGCAGGACAGGAACACAGGGCAGCAGTCTCATCTGTGCAGCTTTCCCCGTTGCAGCTGGGCAGTGCCAGGGCTGACCTGATCCAGAGCCAGGGAGAGTCCCTCTTTGAGTAGGCGGCAGGGCCAGCGATCTCCAGAGCTCCTTCCAGCCAGCACTTCTAGGAGTTTGCGACTGATATAGGCTACAGTCAAGCCACGTATAGGTGTGATAACGTGCAGGTGCAGGCGGCCTGGGCATTGGTCGTCTCGGTGCTAAGCATCTGAAGCTTATGGCTTCATTCTGCCATTTCTTTGTCAGCCCATCCGTTCTGCTCCTTGAAGACTTTTATTGCTTCTCTGCACTCCTCCCAGTCTGCCAGCAGCATCTCTTCCGGAGTAACCCAGCAGTGCCTGCGCTACCGGCTGCTGTAGACCCTCAAATCCAATCACCCCGTGGGCTGAAGAGTCTCCGGTTTCACTTTGACGCCGAATTGCATCTTGGCTATGTGCTGCTGGTTGATATTCCACCCTTAGAGATGCGCTGCTGGTTAATATTCCAGCGGCGGCATTCCCTCAAAGCCAATCCCAAGACTGCCGTAACCAGTGGGATTTTTCTTGATTGGTGCAGGCGATGTCCACTTAGCTCTCCCCTCCCGAGCAGGAAGCGACAAAGCCAGTCTGTTACTGAATTGAATAGAAGGAAGTCTCCACACTTACGCAAAGAAATTTGGCAGAAGTTAGATAGCGAGTGAAACAACAAGTGCTGCAGCAGAGATTATAGAAATTGCAGAAGCTGGTTGCTGTCTCTGGGGGAGATTTACAAAGCTTTCTGTGAAGGATTAATTCTTCCAAACCATTGCTTTGCGGGCACGCACGGTAAGTATACAAACGAATGCACCTTTGAGAAAGTTACGTGCCTGGAATTTAGATGTCAGCTTGGTTTAGTCCGTTTAACCTGAATGGTGCCTGTCCTGCCTCTGAGCGTGGTGCAGCGTTCCCGGCTGCTGGGAAGGGCGCACAGCAGCGAGACATGCTACTTCTGGAGGCCACTCAGTGCAGCTTGGCAGAGTAGATGAACAAATGGAGCAGCTGAGTTTTGGGGGAGGACGGGGGACTGCACTTGAAGTCTGCGTAGGGTTTTGGAGCCGGGGGGAATTCTTTGCAGTAACAAGAACTGTTTTTTATCTCTTTGAAGCCTCCGATCAGCACCCCACGCCGCTCTGACTCTGCTATCTCCGTCCGTTCATTGCACTCTGAGTCCAACATGTCCTTGCGCTCCACGTTCTCGCTCCATGAGGAAGAGGAAGAGCCAGTAGGTATTTGGGGTTGTCTGAAGGAGCAGTATTAGGAAGTTCAGTGTCAAAAGAGTAACTTAGTGGACTCTTGTGAGTACGTAGAGCTGTCATGGGCAGATTTTTGTGATGTCTGGCAACTAAAAGCCTGGCTGTCAGGCCTCCTGGTTTTAATTTTGTTTCCACCACTGACTTCTGCAAGTTACTTTGCTTCCTTGTCTACCATTTCCCCTTACGTAAAGCGGTGACAGCGGTGAGGCTTTTCTGCTTGTCAGAAAAACTGTAAAGTCTTTACAAAGTCGTGTGATTCCCTGGCTCTGCTGCAGAGCAGTAGGGGGTTGCAAGTCTGTCGGCTGGTGGTCTAGCCCCAGGCAACAAGACTAATACAATTCCCCACTGATTCAGAGCCCCATCCTGCTTTTAGGGCTGCGTGGCACCCCACTGACTTGATTGTAAGCCCCAGGAGGGTGCAAGGAATTGTCCGCATGTGACTCTTTCAAGGGAGGACACTTTTAAGCTGAGCTTAGCTTGTGACCCAGTAACTAACCCCAGACTGGATGCATAAAAGGTCAGGCGGCATTTTGCCACAGATCTGGGATAAAAGTGTGCGTTTCATATTTAGGAACCCAGGGGGTTGTGTTTGCAGTTCTGAGAGCAGCACAGGATGAAAAGACAGACCGAACTGCAGCGACTGATTTGAAATGCTCTGAAATGTGAAGCCCTGCTCTGGCGTGGAGGGGAGAGCTGTGCTGCTCCGGGAGGATGTGCTCAGAGCCCACGCTCCGGCAGTCTTAGGTGGTAAACAAAACTGGAGAGATGGGCCCATTGCGGCAGAAACAATGTTGTTTCTGCTTCATAAGGGAATGAAAGAGCCCTTCCTTCAGGACGTTTCAAAAATACAAAAGGACAAGCTGTTTTAAAATTGCTTTTAAACTTGAGGCTTAGTACGGAGGATGTTTTTGACAACGCACTGTTCAGTCCAACCAAGCAAAAAGCACCAGACAGTGCAGCTCACGTGGTTGTGGTGACTTGAGTCACTCTGGCAAAGAAGTTGGTCTGTGCAGTTTGCTGTTGGGTCCTGATCCTGCCACATGCTGGTGGCCCCCAGTTTGTGATGAGCGGAGGGTCTCCAGCCATTCCCAGCTTCATTCTTCCCCTACCTCTTACATACTGGAGGTCAGCAGATCCAGACAAAAGTTTATTTCAAGATAATGAAACCCTTAGCGTGCCCTGTGCCCCAGGCTCCCCAAGGCTCAACGCTGAAGAGTTGTTTTGTTCCATCTGCAGAGCTGGATGCTCTTGCATTTGGACTAATCCTTGTGCTCTCTCTGTCCCTTTCTCTCCTCCTCTTTAGGAGCCACTGGTGTTTGCTGAACAACCGTCCGTGAAGCTGTGCTGCCAACTGTGCTGTAGTCTGTTTAAGGATCCAGTCATCACAACCTGTGGGGTAAGGCAGTACTCTTCCAAATTGTGAGCGCGGGCTCCACAGACGTCCTGTGTGACCTATGGCGAAGCCCTGACTGTCCCCAGTGACTGTCCCCAGTGACTGTTGGCCTGAGCGAGCAAAGACGAGGCAGCCCCTGACCAGGGAAGCCAGGCCAGCATAGAAGCAGAGGTGCTGATGGACATGTGTTAGATTTCCCCACAAGGCAGCTCTGAACCAGTCTGCGGTCGGGTGTGCGGGGCACTCTGCAGTTAGCCAGAGAAGCCTGGGGCTTGCTTAAAATTGGGCTGTTTTTCCCAGGAGAGCTGTACTGTCAGCCTCCCTATCCTGGCCACGTTCAGCCTCCTTGGTGTGGCTTCAGTGAGGTCTAAAGCTCCTCGATCCCTGTCCTGGAGGGCTCTGCAGAGTGCTGCTGCCTCCTGGGCACCCCAGGAAGGGCTGCTCTTCAGTTGTGAAGAAAGCGTTTCTTACAAAACAAGAATGGCTTGAAGCTTCATTTAGTTAATGCTTGCAAAGGGATTTGAGATCCTCTAATGAAAGGCAGAGAGTATTATGAATATTCTTCTATATTCCATTTTACCGGGTTTTAATAGAAACTGTATATTATTGCTGCTTCTGTGCTACATGTGAAGAAAGATGGCTTTGTGACGGGCTCTCTAATGCTTCTGACGTGCTTCTGATTGCTAGGATGGAGCTGTAGCAACAAAAGCAGGGAGCAGGATTGTTTATTGCAGTCAGGGTGCTATCCTCAAAGGTGCTGGAAGTTGGTGCGGTTTCGCTGCACCATTTCAGTAAGCAGCTCTTCACGGATGCACTGAGATTTACTGGTTAATATAGAGAAAAAAATAACGCTGCAGGAAGCAGACTGGCTTCATTTGCAGTCCTGGTTTGGCAGCTCTGGAGAGAGCACCATGCAGCTGTGCAGGGCAGGAAAAGGCCGCGTGAGCAGGGCAGCAGATAACAGACTTGCAGCCTCTCCGGCACTGCTGCCAAGCACTGGCCCTGTGGCAGGGGAATGTGGCTGAGGAGGCTCCAGGGAACCCATGGGGCAAGTTCAGGACCAGTGAAATGCTGCAGCCTTTGTTCTTCTCTTTATATTCATTAGCAAGTTAGATTGAATTTGCTACTTTATCAAGTTATATTGTTACCATACATTTCTGCTATGAGAATGGAGAGATAGAGAGCTATTTGAAGTGGCAAAATTTACAGTGCATTTAATGGGCTGCTTACAAACCCGCTGTCCCATCCACCTGACAGCAGGACAGTTTCAGCTATGTTAGAAGAGCTGCAGGGGGATATATGTGATGGGCTGACTGGCCAAGGACAGCGAGAGGCCAGACTTCCCCTTACTCTTCCCCTTGAGGACTTCTCAGGGAAATGAGAGGAATGACATGGACTAAGGGAGGGTGAGAAGAGAAACCGCGTGCAGACTAGGAGGGTAGGGATATCGGAGCGTGGCAGAACGTGGCCATGGCTTTGGCTTGCACCGTGATCATGGCCTGATCTTGAACAGGGCAGAACCCTCAAAGCTTCAAACCAAACTTCTCAGGACCAGGACCTGTGTTGCGCTCTTAGCTCTCTGAGCAAGCAGCTGGGTTTTGCCCCGCGGTGCAGACTCAAGAACGCACTGAGCTATAAAGCAGGTAGAACAGCTGCTAAGGCCCTTGTGCCACAGGCTTGGGTATCTCCCACCTTTCCCATTGTTAGCCACAGGGAATAATTTGTCCAATATTGTTTACGCTGACACTGCTGTTCCTCTTTGTCTCCACAGCACACATTTTGTAGAAGATGTGCCTTAACATCTGGTGAGTACAGAACTGTTCTTGTGTGATGCAGCCAAACCCCTGTTATTTTCTGGTTTGTTTGCTTTCGCTTAAAAAGCAACACGCAGAAAGGTGTGTGAAGGACTTAAAACAGGCTGTCAGTCACAGGCTGCCACTGCAGCAGTGAGGGGCTGGGGCACGGGTGGCTGTGCAGCTCGGAGCTCCGATGGTACGCGCTGTAGCATGGGCACTAGACAGCTAGGCCCAGCTCTTGGGCACAGGATGTTCTCAAATCCTGGAATATGCACTGGATAATCCCAGGATAATACATGTCTCGCCCAGAGCTGACCCACTGATTTCAGGCAGAAAGCTTTCTGCGGCTGCCTGTCTGAGGGACAGGGGGGCCGTGTTTGGCAGAGACCCATCAAACCCCTCCTCCCCCATCCCGTTAGTGCCAGCTCTCCGGCTGCTTACTGAGCCCGTGCGCGGCAGCACACAGAGCTGCTTTAGCTCACCGAGCTCTTCCACAAAGCTGGTGGAGCCCACGTGCCTGGCTGTTGGCCTGGCCTAACCATCTCCCGCTTGGTTTGGACTCTGCACTACGAAAAAGGCTTTATTTGGCACGAGCCTGTGCCCCTCTTGGAAAGCTGTTGTTCAGCACAAAGCCAAGCCATTCGTATTACCAGAACAGCGAGCCCTGAGGAGGCTCCCTGGGGAGGCCAGCAAAACAGCAGCTCTTTCTGCTTTAAGATGTTCATCTTCCACATGCGAGGGGTCCCTCTGCTTTGCGTGCTAATCCTCTGTCACCATGTTGTGCTGTATCTATCCCAACCTACAGATTTGTAGCAAAAGCCTTTGCAGTTGCAATCCTGAGTCTCTCAGTTTTGCTCCTGTCCTCAAAGCTCGTGTCTTTGCTTCGCTGCAGCGTCCCTGGCCTGCAGTGCCCCGCTGGCAGCAGAGGAGCGGAGCCCCAGGCCTGGGTGGGGGAATGGGTTATGTACGGGGTTATGTTATGTTTATGTTTTGTGGTCACTGCCTGTGGATACTCTCACACTTCGGCAAGCACAAGGTAGTCTGAGTTAGTGTGGCCTTCCTTCGTTGGCAGCTAGCTCAAATTATCATGGATTAACATAAATGTAACTTTTCACCAAGCCCCAAGACAAACCAGAGACAGTGGCTTGCAGACCTTGTGTGAATATTCATGGCTTGTTCCATTGCCGCCCATCTGGGAGTTGGCCGTCTTGCCCAGGGGAGGCAAAAAAATAAAATCTCGTGCAGTGTCTCGGCCCTTGCTGACTCTCTGTCTCTTTTGCTTCCCCACCTGGCAGAGAAGTGCCCCGTGGACAATGCCAAACTGACCGTAGTGGTTAACAACATTGCGGTGGCTGAGCAGATCGGGGAGCTCTTCATTCACTGCAAGTATGGCTGCCGGCCTGCAGCCAGCAGCAAGCCCGCTGCCTTTGAGGTGGACCCCCGTGGATGTCCGTTTACAATTAAACTGAGTGCCAGGAAGTAAGTGGCTTGTTACTAGCATGCAGCCTCGCCAGGGAAAGGGCTCCACCACCAGCAATCTGCTGTCGTACCTGAGCTGCCCTGTGGCTCCTGGGGACGGTGCAGCTCCCACCAGCAGCGCTCTGCTGGGGTGTGCCGGGGTGTGGGAATGGGCAGGGTGACTTGAGGGGCCAGTTCTTTCCACCATGTCTCAGTCTTAGGATGGTGGCAGATGGGCTGGTCGCGGGGAAAGGACGCTGTTCTCTGCTGCCAGCTTACCTGAGTGTCTCGGCATCGGGACAGGAGGTACGCTGTGAAAACAGCCACCTCACATCTGGGGTGAAACGCTGTGGCTATGGTCAAGCAGAGACCTTGGGATTCTTTTTGTAAGAGGAGCTATCCTAGTTACATCCTAGGAATCTGAAATCTATCTCCCTCCCCATCCTAAATGCATTCTCTGTCTTCCCTATCACCTGGCCATTGCCCGTTGTTGATAGCTGCCTGAAGGCTCAGTGGATCAGCTGCAGAAGTAGACGTTCCCTGCATAACTGTGGCCTATTATTACTCTCAACTTGCTGGCCAAATGAGAATGTAAAGCTGTAGTTGCAGTCTTAGAGCAGGAGGCTTTCGATCACCTGACAGTCTCACAGGGCTGGTTTGTTCCTTTTCTACGATCTGTGTTGTTTCCATTAATTTTTGCTTATTGCTGATTTTCCCTCCTTTTGCTTCTCTCCATGGGCAGAGATCATGAAAGCAGCTGTGATTACAGGCCGGTTCGCTGCCCCAATAACCCCAGCTGCCCACCTCTCCTGAAAATGAACCTGGAGGCACATCTGAAAGAGTGCGAGCACATAAAATGTCCCCACTCCAAATATGGGTAAGGAGCTGGTGCTTTTTGGTGGGAAGGATGCACTGAGCTCATTGCTGAGCTGCTTTTTGGCTCCTGCACCCTTGGGATAGCCCCATGGGCTCTGAGCAGTTCTACCCAGTGCTGTGCAGTGGCCTGAGACTGAGATCAGGCTTGCAGGGCTTGCAGAAGGCAGCCCCTGAGCCTTTTGTTGAGAAGGGGCAGGTCACACTGCCCAGCTGTAAGCCCTGCTGGCAGCCGAGGAGGAGGCTGAGGTGCGTAGGCAGAAGAACCAGCTGGAGCAGAGTCAGAGCAGTGGACGTGGCCAGAGCCACGCAGGGAGGAGGATGAGTACAAGAGTAACGCAAGCACCATAGCAGTGTCTTTCAAACCAGTCCCAGGCGCTGATCAGCTTCTGAGGGTTGATTGTCACCTGAACAGGTGTGCAGCTCGGGCGGGGGGTTCTCTGCAGGATGCACAGCTGAGGTTACTGTTGCAGAAGCAGAGCAAGGCAGGTCCTGACAGAGCAGCACTGACTCCCTGCCATGCTGCAGGCCCAAGTCAGCATCTGCCGAGGTCAGCTGCAGTTTTTTCCATTGCTTTTGATGGCTCTTCAGTCGGGCTCCTGGTGAGCACATGAACTGACACCACAATCTGTCTCTTGCCTGAGATCTGATTTTCCTTGCAACTACCTAGACAGACAGACAGACAGACAGTTCAGTTTGGGGCCAATGCCCTGGCTGGAAGAATGGGAGCTGCTTGGCCTCTGTGTTGCCCTGCAGTTGCCTGCAGCCAGCAGGATGGTGAACCTCAGTACCACTGCTCCTGGTAGGAGCAGCAGAACAGCTGAGGACCCACACAGGCCTCAGACCTCCCTCTGAGGAGCCAGCTGAGCAAGGAGGTCTCCAGTGTGAGCCCGGCTCCAGCCAGCGTCTGTTTTCCCCTTGTAGGTGTACATTCATAGGAAATCAAGACACTTATGAGACCCACTTGGAGACGTGCAAGTTTGAGGGTCTGAAGGAGTTCCTGCAGCAGACAGACGATCGCTTCCATGAGATGCAGGTGGCAATGGCTCAGAAGGACCAGGAAATTGCCTTCCTGCGCTCCATGCTGGGGAAGCTCTCGGAGAAAATCGACCAGCTGGAGAAGAACCTGGAGCTCAAGTTTGGTGAGTCTGCACCAGACAAGCTCTGTGGTCAGAGCTGTAGGGACAGGGCAGCTCTTTGTTAGGATGGTGCATTACAGGATTCATTCCTTGTTTAAAACTGGTGCTGAGCAGGTTTCAGGAGGTTCAGATATTCCTTGCAGAGGAACAAATAGGGGTCTCATCGACTTCTCTGCTGCCAGAACGTCATGGGACCTAATCCTGCAGTCGCCGATCACATGGAATTGTCTGCAGGCAGCTACCACCTTTCTCCTGTGACTTTTTCCTGTGCAGTCCATGGGCACAAGCCCCCATAAAAGTCAGTGAGTCAAGTGGCCAACAATGCAGTCATCCTGGAGCAAGCATGGTTCCTGGACACCTTTGCTGTGCCCAGCCCTCTCTTGCCTCTGAAATTTGTTGGGTCTTCAACATCCAAGTACAATTTGCATTTGAGTAGCAGACACCCTCCTGCTTTTCCCTGCTGGTAACAGCAGTGGGTTGTCCTCCCTCTGTTCAGAGGTTAGGTGGCAGCGGGTGTCCTCTGCCCGTTCCCCTGGACACCATCACTGACTCTGCAGTGACTGTGGGCCTGTCCATCTCTCATAGATGTGCTGGACGAGAACCAGAGCAAGCTGAGCGAGGACCTGATGGAGTTCCGCAGGGACGCCTCCATGCTGAATGTGAGGATGGGGCCGGGGATTGCATGCAGTTAGCTGCTGGCTCTGCTACTAGTTAGGCTTCTCCTGCAATGGGGGCAGTCCTTCGGGTTCCCTCCTGCTTGCTGGCTCTGTTCACCCCAGGTTTGGTTTGCTTTTACTGCAGCTGGGGTCTGAGTGAAGGTTTCCTCTAGGCTGAGTTAAAGGCAGCTCAGCGAGCACATTCTGGTCACTGCATCTGAGCTGCCATTTTAACGGTTCCTGCTGTCTTTTCTCAGCCTATTGCTGCTCTTGAAATGTGTTACCAGAGGAAAGGGCCCCTGCAGCAAGGAGAGAGACCTCTGCTCCAAAGTCTGGGCACTGCTGTAGCTTTTATACTAGCTGGGGACAGTATGCCCTTCTCCCTGCCTGCAGAGAAAGCAGGAAGATAAGCAGATCCCTGCTAACCAGCTGGGAGTGAGAGCTGCCTCATGATTTTGGACATTATTCAAGCACTGATGTTAGATAGACATTCCTCCCTAGTTCAGGCAGACTGCACCCCACTGGATGGCCCACCCTGGTTCACCTAAGCATACTAATGAAGAGGGTCCCCATGGATGCAGTAGGGACCGGGCCATGGAGGAGACTACAAAGAGACCTTCCAGTTCTTCTCCAGCAAGGTGGGCTTCAAGAGCCCAGCTGAGCAAGCAGTCCCCGTAACCGATTTGATTATTTTTAGCAGTCTGGTGAATGGCAGAACAAGGACAGTATATTCTGAAAGGTATTTCTGTGCCTGCCTGAATACTGAGGAGTTTAGTGCAGGTCTGAGATGCTGTCAGAGCCCCGTGGTCTCTGGAGGGAGGTGGCAGAGGGATGTACGCATGCAGTCCTAGAGCAGGAGACCTCCGATCAGTGTCAGCTGCTGAGGGAGGGCCCTCACAGGGAGTCAAGACCTGTCCAAAGGCAAGAGTGATTTTAGCAGTGGAGGGGGACGGTCTTAAAGCCCTGCCCAGAAGGGCAGACTGGTCTTGATGGCTCTGCAGCTCATGCAGCTTGTTCTGTTTTTCAGGATGAACTCTCCCACATTAATGCTCGGCTCAACATGGGCATCCTTGGATGTGAGTATGCATGCGGTTTCATCCTCTCAGGCTAGGTTTGGGTTGATGGCTCAGTGAGCCATCACGGTCACAGTTGTCTCTGGATGCAGCAGTGATTTGTTCACAGGATCACCGCTGCTGCAGGAAGAAAATACTGGTGGGAGAGTTTGCCAGAAGCACTGGCTGAAGGGGAACTCCCAGTGCTGCAGGGTTATTAGCTGCTGGGGGAGATGTCAAGTGGATTCTGCATCTCTGGCCTCCCTCGGTCCAGCCTGGGAGTTGCATTAGGGAAATGAGCCCTGGGGCTCAAAGCAGTGATAAGTCACTGAGCTGTAAGGGTGGGACATGAGACCCTCCAGCCAGACTGGGAGGGTCTCACGGTTCTTTCTGGCCTGCAACAACGTGAAGCGCAAGGAGGACCTGCCGGGCCAGTGCAGGGAGCTCCGTCTCCTCCAAACTCACCGCGACGTGGCACAGCACCATTCTCCCACCTCTCACCTGCCCTCTTGTTTCTGTAGCCTATGATCCTCAGCAGATCTTCAAGTGCAAGGGGACCTTTGTGGGACACCAGGGCCCTGTCTGGTGTTTGTGCGTTTACTCCATAGGAGACTTGCTCTTCAGTGGCTCTTCAGACAAAACCATTAAGGTAAAGGCTTGCCTCTTCTGTGTATCGTCTGCATTTGTAAATGCGCTTCAGGTGGGACAGAAGCTGAGTTGCAGTTTGTGGGGTGGGGGGATGTCACTTCCTGAAGTTTCTCCCAAAGAATCTTAAATGATTCTTTGCAGTTGTAGTTGGGCAAAATTCTCTGTGAGGAAATGTTACGTGATAGTGAAATCGAGAGAAATAGTGGGTTTTGCAATGTCCTGATTAGAATCTCATTCCTGCTGGTCCTGGTTTTGCTTTATGTGGTGTTTAGGGCATCTAAACCTATTTTGGCTTCTGATTTTATTTTCCCTTGTTATAAAACAATCATCTTAGAAAAAAAAACATTTTCCCCTGATGTCGTCCTTTTTCCATTTTATGGCATGTTTGTTTTTCTTTGTCCTGTTTTCAGTAACTCAAACTGACAGCACTGCTCTAGTGCAACCTAAACAACAGTTCCCAATGTCACTGCGTTGGCTGCTGGTGGCTGCTGGCTGGCTGGGGAGCCACACGGGCGGCCACGACTAGCCCTGCCAGGAGCAGAGCTTTGGTTCAGTTTCTTTGAGTGATAGCAAGAGCCACATGGAAGAAAATGGACATTGCTGTACTTTATTGAAAGAAAACAGCTTTCTCCCCTGTCCTGGCTGCTCTGGGCACCACCTTCCCTCATTCCCGCTCTTGAGTGAGCGGTGTATGCTCAGTGGAGAACCTTTGCAGTGGCAGAGCAGGCTGGGCTGTGCCGCTGGAGCCCTCGGACCGGGTGTGAGTTGCTAAAGCAGGAGCCCGAGAGCTGCGTCTCTGGTTCAGCGCGTTGTGTTGGGCCTGGGCTGTGAAAGGCAGTGCCGGAGTGAGCTGATGCGTGCTGCTGTCCGGTGTCTCATTAACTTCAACCTGACCCTTTGCAGTAAATTTCCTTTCCTAGACAAGCTTATCTCTGCCTGGGAGCCCGGAAGGCAGGTGCCCAGGTGACAGCCTGTTTCCTCGTTTCCATGCTTTTGTGGCTTTGCTGACATCCTGCCCGGGTCCCCAGCTGCTCTGTCTGCCGGCGTGTGACCCTCTGCTGACTTGTGTTTCCTGTTAGGTGTGGGATACCTGTACCACATACAAGTGCCAAAAGACCTTGGAGGGTCACGATGGAATTGTACTGGCTCTCTGCATCCAGGGGTGAGTGGAGAGGGACACCTGGCCCTGCAGGAGAGAGCAGGGAGAGCACTGGGGCTGCCGAGCCTGCCCTTACAATTCCCGTCCTCGGTCCTGCACGCGCCACGATTGTGCATGAGAGGCACATCTTGCCTCTTTCCTCTTTAAAAATCAACAAAGCACTTATCTCTTTGGCCTCCCCTGCTGTCCTGCCTTCCTTCCCTGGTCACCAGCGGGGTGCCTGGCCTCCTGCTCGAAGGGCCAATCCAGCCCGGCCTCCCCACGAATCCTGGGCTCCGCTCCTGGGGTTGGTGTGTTTAGTCCTGGCCCAGTGAGGCTGTGGGACCGCAGCTCCTCACCCAGCACGGTGCCTGGGAACGAGCTGGGACCCTGCACTCGTCGCTCTCCCTCGCTGACCTCCTTTTGTTTTCTGGTGACATTACAGGAACAAGCTGTACAGCGGCTCTGCTGACTGCACCATTATTGTGAGTACCCAGGACCCCTGCTCCGCTTCGCGGTTGGGATGTGAGAGCTACAGGCCAGCCCCAGGCTGTTGTAGAGCAGGGACCTGCATCCTTTTTTCTATAAGGCTTTTCAGCTGCCAGTGGTGGAAGACTGATAAACCCGTGTGTGCTTTACCCACTGCCTTCAGCCAAGTTACTCCTGGGTTGGATTTGGGTGTTTCCTGCAGGCTGCATTTCCCACTGCCCACTCCTGCGGTGCTGGTGCTCTGCGCTGGGGCAGGGTGCTCAGTCCTGATCAAGCCAGGACAGTGGCTCGTACCAGTGCCCTGTCCTGCCTGTGTTTTTGCCTGTGTGTGATTGCCTGCCTTCAGAGCCAAAGAAGAAGGGCTCCAGCACAAGGGGCCTGCCTCTGGCCCTCACAGGCATTCTTCTTCTCCTTTGCAGGTCTGGGATATTCAAAACCTGCAGAAAGTGAACACGATCCGGGCACATGACAATCCTGTTTGCACTTTGGTCTCCTCGCACAACATGCTGTTCAGCGGCTCTCTCAAAGCCATCAAGGTAGAGCTCTGGGGTGGCTCCTCTTGGTCTGGTTGGGGACCGATGGTACAGACTGTCAGGCAGCAGTGTCCAAACAGGAAGAAAGTGGCATCTTGATCTGTAGGTGACCTTGTTACTAAGCTCTCCTGAGCCACACAGAGAAGCACAGCTACACAGAGCAGCCAGGGCTGCAGAGGTTTAGCCCGTGCTCTGTGCTGAAGTCAAAGATGTTAGGGGACCTGGCTGAAAAAATAACTTTTGTTTCTTCTAACTCTGTAAACCTGAGGCTGCCGGTGGAGTATCTTGGCAGTTCCCGAGTGTGTGTGTCCTTGGGCCCCCAACAGACCTGCTCAGACCATTGGGAGTTGTGTCTGGGGTCCAGAATTGGCTGGGGATTCAGGCTGCCTGTTTTGAAACCCCCTCCAAAGGATCTTGAATCTGCATTCTTTACCTAAAGCATGCAGAAATCAGGGAACAGCTTTGCAAGTTGCCCTTTAAAGCCTTGGCTAGATTCCCTTACTTCTGCTTCCAGCTCCTGGTGAGACGGCTTATGGGACCATCCGTCTGTAAGAGGGCGCATGCTCTTTTCTTTATCTGGGGCCTGGAGAGGTTCAGCTGTCTAGAGAGTGCTCGGGGCTGGAGGAGCAGTGAGACAGCACTAAGCAGAAGCAGAACTTGGGGCCTTTTGTTTTTGTGCTGCTTTGGAGCGGCAGGGTGAGATCCGTCAATCCCTGTGTGCTGGGAATTTCGGCCAGGGTTTCCCAGGAGCTCTGGGAATGGAGCTTTGTGGGGACAGGCTGGGAGTGGAAGTCCAGAGCAGATCTTGACTGTAGATTTGGTTTAGGTTTTTCCAGCCCATGGCTCTGCTAGGGAAAGGTCTCTGCCAGTGATAATGCAGGCTCCAGGCGAGCTCTCCCAGGCCCTCAGGGAACATGCCTACTCAGCGTAGGGATTGTGTGTTTTATCTGCAAGTCAGTGGGTTCAGGCGATTCCCATGGGGCAGGAGAGCCAGCAGGAGCTGGGAGGGCCTTCTGCTGGTGGGGTGGGCAGGGGTGGGCAGCGCCCGGCCCCCGAGCTAGAGGCTGACCTGTTGTGCCCCGTCACTGAGCCTCTCCTCTGTGTGTGTGTGTGTTCGTGCTTTCCGCAGGTCTGGGATATTGTAGGTACCGAGCTCAAACTGAAGAAGGAGCTGACAGGTCTTAATCACTGGGTGCGAGCGCTGGTGGCTTCTCAAAACTATCTCTACAGCGGATCTTACCAAACAATCAAGGTGGGACCCTGAGACTCGTGGCGACTGTAAGCTATCGGCTCTCCCCGTGCCTCTACGTATCTGTGTGCTGCAGCGTGGGTTGGTGGAGCAGGACAAAAGGTAGCTGCTAGGATGTGAGAGTGCTGCTGTAGTGTTGCTGACACACTAGATTTTACCGTGCTGATTGCATCTTTGCCGGCACAAAGGCTGGGCTCTGGCTGGTCCTTGGGAGCACAGCTGCTGGGGGATGCTCACTAAGATAAAACGTGGCCTCACAGCTACGGCACCTCACGCTGCCTCTGCAGCTGCCGCAGCGTTATCTGCGCTGACAGCCCTGCTGATAACAGGAGAAGGTCACTGGCTGGCTGCAGAGTTCCCATAAATCCATGTGTGGTTTCTGAAATGCCCTCATCTGTGTTGGCTCAGGCTTTGATGAATAGTTCACCTCTCAGCATCTGGGTGACACAAGAGAATTTGAAGTTTCCCTCCTCAGCGTTAATAAATCCCTGTTAATTTGTCCACATCAGTTTTTAGTGCTATCAAGGACTGGGTTGTGTGTGTGCACATGTGTGTGTATAGTCACACACAGAGGGTGTGCAATCTCCATGACCTTTTTCAGCCTGGATGTTCAAAGCTGGGCAGCTAAATAAGATAGCAAGACTTTGCTCATCGGTACTGAACATTCCCAGCCGGACAGATTTGTCCTTAAAGATGCAATCTGGGCACACACGGAGCCAGGCTGACTCCATGCGTGGCTGGAGAAGAGCTTCAAGGGAGCTGCCTCCCGGAGAGGGGTTCCTGCATGGGTCTTACCCTGCCTTTCCTCCGGCATCTCTTTCAGATCTGGGACATCCGCAACTTGGAGTGTGTGCATGTGCTGCAGACGTCAGGAGGCAGCGTCTACTCCATCGCTGTGACAAACCACCACATTGTTTGTGGCACCTACGAGAACCTCATCCATGTAGGGGCTGCGGGGTTCGATGCATTTGCTGGCTTGAGGCTGGGGGAGAGGGGCAAGGAGATAGGGGCCTGGCTCTGCCGGTCCCCTTTATGGCACGCCCAGAGCGTGGGTGCACAGCACCCAGCCGAGAGGTGGAAACACCTCTCGGAGGAGAAGTTGGTGGTCTGCAGCCCAGTGCAGTCTCCGAGCCCCACTCTCCTCCCACAGGTCTGGGATATAGAGACAAAGGAACAAGTCCGCACGCTGACTGGGCACGTGGGTACGGTCTACGCCCTCGCTGTCATCTCCACGCCGGATCAAACCAAAGTCTTCAGTGCATCGTACGATCGGTCTCTCAGGGTACGTGTCCAGGGATGCGCAGCTGCGTCTGCATTTGGCACAGTGGTGAAAGAATGGACAGCCCTGAGGGAAAGGGACAATGGGGGATCCTCATCCCTGCATGCCACATGGCCTTGTATTTAATTTGTGTCACCTGGCTCGAACCCTGTGACACTCAGTATCCCCCGTCCCTCCCGGTGCTCGGGATGTGCCAGAGCTCTGTGCCGCTCGCTTGGCTCACGCCTCCCGTGTGCCCGTAGAGGTGGTGGAGTCCCCATCCCTGGAAGAGTTCAAAAAATGGGCAGAGGTGGCACTTCGGGACATGGTTTAGTGGGCATGGGGGTGTTGGGTTGATGATTGGACTGATGATCTTACAGATCCCTTCCAACCTTAATGATTCCTCGTTTTACTTTCATTAAAAAATAATCCAGCCACCAAGCCAGGAGGCGTGGGGTTGCTACTCTCCCCTTAACTGGTTTAGTGGTGGACTTGGTAGTGTTAAGTTAATGGTTGGACTGGATGATCTCAAAGGTCTTTTCCAACCTAAACGATTCGATGATTCTATGATTCTAGGTGTGGAGCATGGACAACATGATCTGTACTCAGACGCTGCTGCGACACCAGGGTAGCGTCACTGCCCTCGCAGTCTCCAGGGGCCGCCTCTTCTCCGGCGCTGTGGACAGCACTGTAAAGGTTGGTTTCCTCAGGCTTCTCCTTGATGGTTCGGGCTCTTCCAGTACTAGAACTAGGGCAGTAAATGAGTTAGGAGCTGTCTTCAAACCAGCAAGGGGATGGTTCTCGACGGGTGGGAGGTTTAACTCCTGACAGAGGGTGTTGTGGATGCTGGAAGCCCAAAGGGAAGCTCCGCAAGAGGATGAAGAGAAGCCCACAGAGCTGCTCCGAACCACCCCTGCCATGGGTTCCTCTTGTCTCTGCTCCGCAGGTCTGGACGTGCTAGCGAGAGCGTCACGCTAGTCCTGCACACTGAAAGACCAAAAACTCCTCCCCTTCGTCGGCCTGCTGGGTGACTAACACGACTATGAAATAACTGCTGCAGCTCCCCTCCGCACCGACCACTGCCTGCCGCTGCCCATTGGCCGGTTCCCCCACCCGCAAGGACCCCGGCTGGCAGCTCTCAGGACGGGTCTGGCCCACGGACGCTCCAGATGTTCCCTCAGATCTGCCGTATACGATTGGAAACGCAGAGGAAGCCGTTCCGCTGCCAGCGCCTTCCGCACAGCACCGCAGGGTGCCCTCCTCTGCCTGCGTCCCCCCGAGCCGGGGAGCATCCTCTGGGGCGCGGGCCGGGGCGAAGCTGGGCCTCGGGGCCGCGGCAGCCCCACCGGGCACCGGCACAGATGCGGCGCGGGCCTCGGCCAGCGCTGGGACTCGATGGTTCAGCGTGTCGCAGGCGGGAGCCAGCCTGGCCAGGTCCCTTTGTAAATGGTAGAACTGAGCATTAGGCCTTGCCCTGGGTTGGGACCCCCACCCCTTTCTGTCTCTAGTATTTAATTTTACTGCCAAGATGTCAGGCTGATCCATCTGGGAAGAGGTGTTTTCTTGAGTAGCCAGGTACGATTTTTACGCCACAGCTAGTTCTCAAATCAAGTAACACAAGCCCATTGTTCACCACCCTGTAATAATGGTCTCCACATTAAAGAGAAAAAGCCTTCGTTGCTTTTTTACTCACATTTTCTACTGTTTTTAAGATTGTAATATAGATTTGATTATTTCTTCATTGACAATAAAAGCGGAAAGAATTGTTCCTGGCCAGCGTGAGTTATTGCAGGCTCTCGGCGGGAGCTGGCGGCCAGCACCGGTCCTGCGGCAGCTCCTGCCCCCAGCCTGCGCCCATCGTTCGGCTGCGCTGGAGGGGTGGGCACGGCCGCGGCGCCCGCTGTGAAAAATGGGCTGTGGGGACTGGGCATCCTGGCAGTTCCCAGGCTGCTGCAGCACCCTCAGCACCCGCACCCGGCCCGGGCACAGGCACCCAAGGGTGGCCTCGGGCTGCGCGGCGCCTACACCCGGCAAAGCACGACCGCGCCACGAGGACCCACGTGCACCGCGGCTGCCGGCACCTGCTGCGCCGGCACGGCCCGGGACCCTGCGGCCAGAGCCATCGCACGCGACGGCTGATGCTTTTTGGACACAAAGAGTTGTGGCAGCCCGGCAGGGGTTTTATGTTTTTTTTATTTTTCTTTAAATATTTGTTGCCAGACTTTGTATAGGAGCAAACTTCTTCACAGCACCACGAGCCATCTACTATTCAGAATAGGAAGAATAAGACGAGTAGAGGTGAAATCTAAGCACAGAAGAGCAGGGAGAAGCACCAAGATGCATAGCTTGACAGATGGGATACGATACAGAGTCCATAACTTAATCATAAAAAATATATATATGTATATATCCATCATGTAGAACTTTATGGATTTTTTTTTTTTTTTTAAGATACATATTTTTTTCTTTTCAACAGATATTTTCAGGCGGGTGATTTTTTTTTTTTTTCCTTATTTTTAAAGTCTTTTTTGTTGTGTTTGTTTTTTTTTTTTTTTAAAGAAATTTCAAAGTTGTGCCAAACACATCTGGATCAGCGACCACAACGGGAGAGACGGGCAGGGAAGAGAGAGAGAAGGGGGGGGGGGGGGGAGAGGGAGGGAGGGAGAGGAAGGCGGAGGGAGAGACCACTCTGTACGTCTCAAGAAAAGAAAGGAACAGCAACACTTTGTTTTGAAACCACAAGCAAAAAATGCATTCATCAGGACTCAAGCGACTGAACCAGACTCCAACTCCAGTTTATACAGGAATATACAGCGGTGCGTCCCGGAGAACGCATGCGAGCACACGCACCCCGCGTGCACACACACGCACACCCACGCACACCAAATGCCGAAAAGAAA
Organism: Pelecanus crispus; assembly: GCF_030463565.1. NCBI lineage: Eukaryota > Metazoa > Chordata > Aves > Pelecaniformes > Pelecanidae > Pelecanus > Pelecanus crispus. Next base: position 1,587,773 of record NC_134653.1, on the reverse strand, counting down.
GAAAAGAAACGAACCCAAAACCTGAAGACACGCCGAAAGAAACGAAACACCTCCAGTATAAGAATTAACAAAAACCTCCATAAAACAAGGCACATCCTTTGAGTTCTTAATGGTGGAAAAATAAAGACGCGACACTGAATCCCAACGGAAAGACCCGAACAGAACTGCTCGCACGTACCTTCCACCCAGAGAAAAGGTAAATATTGTGCTACTCGTAGAATGAGTTTGCCACAAGACACACAGCTTAGTATAATCTAATAGTTTTTCTCAAGCTAAAATCCAGTTTTCTCTTGATTTCTTTTAAACTGCTTTATATATAATTGCTAATATTTTTAAATCTTTTAAATATATATTTGTTAAAGTTTATTCTTTTTATTATTTTGGGGGTGGGGGAAATCTGGTTTATATCTTTTTTTTTTTTTTTTTCTTTCCCCTCCAATAAATTAATACTTCTTTATAGCTTATCACTGCCCTCTCCCCGACGGGGAGGGGCTGGGCAGGGGCACGTCCCGCTGCCCCCCGCGCCACCGAGGGCCCCGAGACGGGGGCGTTCGCTCCCCGATTTGCAACCAAGGCGAAGGAAACCCCTTCCCCGGCCCGAGGCGAAGCCCCTGCCGAGGGGAGCCCCACGGCTGGGCCCCCGCACCCCTCGGGCAGCACCCCTCCCGGGGCAGCACCCCTCCTGGGGCAGCACCCCCCCGCCCGGCGTGACGCCGTGGCGGGACCCCGCGCCCTGCCCGCCCCCAGCGAACGACGACGGAAAAAAGAAAGAAAAAAATTTTTTTTTTTTAAAAAAAAAGGAAAATTAAAAAAGGAGAAAAGAAACCCAAGTGCATTTGCCCAGCCGGACCTGCCACCAGCACGGCCACCAGCAAACGCCATCGACGACACGCGGCACGCCGTCGACGGTGCCGCTGTGCCGGGCAGGGCTTGTGCTACATTCGGGCCGCGGCGACCCGCGGCCCCGGGGCCAGCAGGATACGGGCGCAACGGCGGCGGCCACCGGACAGGTAGGTAGAGACACCCCCCTGGAGCCCCGGCAGCCGGCGGGGGGAGCGTTTCGGTCCGGGGCGCGTTGCTTTGCTGCTTCTGTTGTTTGTTTTTTGTTTTTTTTTTTTTTGCTTCTGCAAAAGGGAGTCCTGCCGGAGCCGGCGCCGAGTCCGTGAGCACAATCCTGAGGTATCTTCTTCTTTGTGCAAACCCCGAGGGACGGGATGTCCGGGAGGGGACGGCTGTACAAAGGGGACAGGGGAGGGCGGCGGGGCCGGGGGGGTCGTGGATCGTTGTGCCCTTGTGCCCACGTAAGCCCTGAGGTTCGCGGGGCCCTGCCGCCCCTCACTCCAGCATGGCGTCCAGCTGGTCCGCCAGGTCGTCGAACATGCTGCCGATGTCGTCCAGGATGCTCACGGTGCTCTTCGACTCCACGGCCGAGCTGGGCGAGCGGTGGGGACGGGGTCAGCGCCGCGCACAGGATGGCAGCGCCGCAGGGGCCCCGCTGTCCCCGTCCCCCCCAGCGTCACCTCCCCAGCGCAGACCCCGGCGCCAGCCCCGCTCCACGGCGCCAGCTCCGCGTCCCCCGCGTCACCTCTCCCATGCGACCCCACTGCACCCGCACGCCCAGGTCCCCCTGCCCGTGCTGCTCCGCCGCGGCGTCCGCCAGCGTCACCTCCCCAACGCGGCGCCCTGCAATGAGCCGGCACGGCGTCCCCGCAACGTCACCCCCAGCGCAGCCCTGCTCCCGCCATGGTGGCACAGCCTGACCACGCGCTTGCAGCCTCCCGCCCCGCCATCCCCACGCAGCTCGGTGGCACAGCGCAGCCCCGCGCCCTCCCCCGGGACCCCCGCGCCCCTTACTCTGCCGCCTGACTGTCCTCCTGCTTGATCTTCTCCTCCACGGCCTGCAGCGCGGCGGCCAGGGACGCGCTGGTCTCCTCCAGCTTCTGCTGCGCCAGCTCGGGGCCGGCGCTGTCGACGGAGGGGCCGGCGATGGCGGAGCGCGGCGGCTTCACCGGCACCTGCTGGGGCTGCGCGCCGGGCGAGAGGGGCTTGGCGGGGCTGGAGCAGAGCGGAGGGCGGCGTGCTGGACGGCTTGGCGGCGGCGGCACCCAGCTGCCGGGCCGGGGACGGGGCCGGCGTGGAACCGGCGCTCACCGACTGGATGGCAGCGTGGGGCTTGGGGGGCTTGGGCGCCGTGGGGGGCGGCGTGGGCTTAGGGGACACCGGGGGCGGCGTGCCGTGGACCCGCTTCACCTCTGCGGAGAGAAGGGAGAGGGGCAGAAGGGCAGCAGGGCTGGCCGGGACCCCCGGCGTCCGCCCTGGGGAGCTGGCGGGGCACCTACCTGGGCTGCCGGGGCTCGGGATGGGCACCTTTTTGGGGACGGGCGCCGGTGGCCCCGGCACCTTCTGGGGCGGCTGTGTCAGCACAGGCTTGGGGGACACCGGCGGCTTGAAGGGCTTCTTGGGCTCGGCAGGCGGCGGGGCGTAGTCGGGGCCGTCGGGGCGGGCGGTGGGCGGCGGGGTGGGGGGTGGCTCAGCCCCGGTCAGCTCGGAGGCCGGCCGCCGCTTGACGGTGCCGGTGCCGTTCTGGTAGACAGCGAGCGGGGCCGGCTCCAGCACCGGCTCCTTGTCCTTGGCCTTGGGCCGGCGCTTGACAGTGTCGGACTCGGTGAGGACGAAGCGGACGCCGTCCTGCTGGCTCTGCCTGGCCCGGATCCGCCGCTTGAGCGTGGCGCTGGCCTCCACCTTGGCCAGGTCCCCGTGGCGGTGGGCTGGGGACAGCCCCTCGCCCACCTCTCCCCGGGCTGGCCCCAGGGGCCGCGGCCGCTGCTTGATGGTGAGGTTGCCCTCCTCGGCGAAGGGGATGCCGTCTGGGGAGCCGCCGCGCTCGACCCGCAGCCGCTCACCGGAGCCGTCGGCGCCCGCCTCCGACCGCACGCTGTCGGCACGCTCGCGGCGGGCGGCTGCCACCAGCCCGGTGACAGGGCCGCTGATGGTCCGGCGCCGGTTCACCACCTCCCCATCCAGCCCGATGGCCTCCTTGTGCTTGACGGTAGCCAGGACGGTGGCCACGCGGGCACGCTCAGGGCTGCCCGGGGGGGCCCCCGGCTGCAGGTAGTAGCCCTCGGGCGCCTTGGCCGGCCCCGGCCCGCCAGCCCCGTGTGGCTTCTGCAGCGCCAGCGCCCGGGCCCCGCCGCCGATAGAGGACATCTCCAGCATGGCCGCGATGCTGCGCACACTGCCGGCGCTGCCCGTGTCCACGCTGCCGCCCAGGTCACTGGCCCGCCGCTGCTCCCGGTGACTCTCCCCCTCGGCGGCGGGGGGCCCGGCAGCTGCCTCACCCTCACCCTCCTTGGGGAAGTCCTCGGCCATGCCGGCACTGGAGATGGCGGAGCTGGAGCGCTTGGGGGGGCGGCGGCGGGGGCCCCTTCTTCTTGGGGCGGACGGCGAAGGACTGGCTGCGGTTGACGTTCTTGTCGCCGCCGGCGGGCGCCCGCACCGAGTGGCTGCGGCCCACGCGCCGCTGGACGGTGGCATAGGGCCCCGCGTCCGGCACCAGCAGCTCGTCCCGCTCCTGCTCGCTGTCGGAGGCAGCGTAGCGGTTCAGGCTGTGCGCCCGCTTCTTCGGCCGCCCCGGCTCCTCCTCGCCCTCGCCCGCCGGCGGCAGGCACAGCACCGGCACCGAGACAGGCAGGACGGGCACCCCCGGGGGCCCCCCCTCGCCCTCGGTGGGCTGCGGCAGGACGTAGGCGAAGCCGCGGTGGGTGGGCGACTGGGGCAGGGAGCGGGGCGACGCGGGACGTTCGCCCGGCGGCAGCAGCTGCGGGGTGGGCTTCACCTTGGCGGTGGCATGGGGCGCCGGCAGGCCCTGCGGGGAGGGGGGCCGCGGCTTGCCGGGGGTCTGCGGCGGCGTCAAGTGGCCGGCGGAGGATGGGAAGGGCTGCCGGGGCTTGCCAGGCACCGGCGGCACGCTGGCGCGCTTGACGGGGTGACCGTGCCGGGGCGGGCGCCCTTCCTTGGGTGGCGCGGGGGGGCCCTCACCGGCCCCCTCTGCCAGGTACTCCTGGCTCTTGGAGATGGCGGTGGCCGGGGCAGCCCGGGGGCCATCCCCCAGCAGCTCCTGCGAGCTGCTCATCAGCCTGGTGCGGCCGCCCAGCCCCGGCGGCGAGCGGTAGCCAGGGGCCGCAGGGTTTGCCACCTTCTCGGGGGGCTCCTCGGGGGCTTCGCCTGTCATGGCCACCTGCAGCTCGCTGCTGAGCTCGCTGTCCTGGAAGGTGGTCATCTTGGGCGACTGGCACTCGGGCGGCTCCGACGGGGGGGACTCGATGGCCAGCACCTCCGGGCACGCCGCCGCCGCCGCCTTCCTCTTCAGCGTGCCTGGCTCGTACTTGCCCAGCTCGGCGCGCTGCAGCTCCGCCAGCTTCTTCACTGCCAGCATCAGCTTCTTCTGATGGCCTGGGGACGGCACGCGGTGTCAGCGGCACTGCCGGGGGCTGGGGCCACCACAGCCGGCACTGCGGCACGGCATCTTACCCAGCTTGGTGATGCCGATCTCCTGCAGATCCTCCCAGGTGATGTCCGTGATGAAGTCGATGTTCTCGTAGCCGTTCTCCACCAGCACCTTGTAGTACTGGGAGAGGCCGATCATGGAGAGCCACAGCGCCAGGTTGGCCTGGGGAAGGCGCAGGGCACGGCTCAGCGCCGGCTGACAGCGGGGTCTGGCCCTGGCACCCTCCGGCACTGCGGCACGCAGGGGGGGTCTCCCCGTCCTGCTGGGGGATGGCCCCCGGGGACTTCCCCATCCCCACGCTGTCCCTGTGCTCCACAAGCTCCCGGGGCCGTGCCCAGCCCGGTTCCCACGGGAAGCCCCTTGCTGTGCCCGGCCGACGGGGCAGGAGGGGTGTCGGGGGCACACGTGGTGTCACGTCCGTGCGGTGACGGCTGAGGGGATGCGCGCAGCTTCGGGACCATGGGATGCGGGCATTGTCCGGCAGTGGCGAGGCAGCTCCCACCCTCGTCCCCCTGTGCCACCCCCTCCCTGGAGGGGACAGGGCGGAGGGGACTTGCTGCCACCCTGGATGTGGCTTTGGCGTCCCCAGCCCCGCGCAGCCCTTACCGGCTTGTACTCTGGCAGCCATTCGGGGATATTGAGGTTGTTGATCTCGGAGGCGATCTTCTTCCTGTGCCCTGGCTTGGTGACGCCGATGGCCGTGAGGTCCTGGGGCAGAGACAAGGTGGGGGTCAACACCGCCCTGCACCAGCCGTGCCCCCCTCCCTGCAGCACCAGCCAGCCCCGGCGGCCCCACGGCCTCACCTCTGGCGTCATCCGGCTAATGGTGGTGATGTCGTAGCCGGCGTTGAGGAAGTTGGGCGCGTAGAGCTGCAGCTGGAACTTGCAGAGCCACTGGTACACGGCCTCCGAGCTCTGCGGCAAGAGGGACAGAGCGGCTTAGGGCAGCCCTGGGGACGGGGACCCACCGCCCCTGCCCGTGCCCCCCGGCGCTGTCTCAACACCCTGCTGGGAGCCGGCACCGCAGAGGGGCTGCGTGGCCCCGTGGCTTGGGGTACCCCGGGGCACACGTCTGTCCCCCGGGGCGTGCAGGGGGCTGGTGCTGCCGAGCTGGGGGGGCCAGCAGCCGCAGGGCTGGCTCACGCCGCTGGCTGACGGCACGGCATCTCACGGGCACCGCCGTCGCAGCCAGCACCCGCAGCCCTGCCAGCCTTGGCGGCTGTGACACCAGGCTACTGAGGCGCCCGCAGGTGGGCATAGGGGGGTGGCCCCGTCACGTGGCTGTGCCTGTGCCCCCCGCACCCGCGGGGCACCCCGTGCCACCCCGGCACTCCCCGCTCACCTTCCCCTCCGACGGCGGCTCCATCTTCTTCAGCTGGGGCTCGGCGGGGGGCTGCGGGGCGTACGGGGAGCTGGCCACGCTCTGCGACCGCGACGAACCTGCCAGAGAGGCAGCGGTCAGCGGGGCCGGGGCCACACACCCCTGGGCTCCGGCCAAGCAAGGCGGGGAGCCGAGCCCCTGCCCCCGGGTGGGATGGCACAGCCATCGGCACAGCCACGGCCCCCGGGTCGGCAGGGCCGGGGCAGGCACGGGAGAGCAACACCCGCCCCAGCACAGCAGCCCGGAGCACTCTGGGGTGCCCCGAACGCGGGGTCTGCTCCCCCGGGACGGGCAAGTGTGGTGCTGGGCACCGTGCCGAGGCACCACCGGACGGGTCGCAGCCCGTCGCTGAATCCTGGCGAGGCCGGCCGCGCTGGCACGGGGCTCACGGCACGGGCTGCGTCTGCCTGGGGCTCTGCAGGGCACCCAGCCCCCTGCGCCGTGGCACACGCGGCTCCCGGCTGCCACGGTGGCTCGCCCGGGGCTGCCCGCGCTGTCGCCTTTGCCCACCCACCCAGAGCCAAGCGAGCCGGGGTGCCGCGACGCCCGCCATCCATCACAGCCCTGAGCGGAGGGCCCCGGCCAGCCCCTTCCTGGGGTCCCCTGGCTGCCCACCTCCCCCTGGCAGCAGCCAGAGGGGTCCCGCTGCCCAAAACCTTCTGTCCCCGCTCCTCCGGCCAAGCCACCAACACGGGACAGGGCTTGTCCGCCCGCTCTGCCCCGCAGCGAGGGGCCTGGCTGGGGAGGGCAGGCTGGCACCAGCCGCCTCGCACCCCGGACCCCCGCACAGGCACCCCCAGGGTGCCCACCCTCCAGCTGGTGCCTTCACTGGCCCTGGGGGTGACGAGGGCTGCCCAGAAATTTCTGATGGGGATCACCCCCCGCCCCCGCCGGCAACTGCATCCTTCACGCGTGTCCATTCCCCCGCTCCGTGTGTTTGTGCATCCGATGTGTGCGTGTGTACCCCCCCTCCTCTGCGTCTGCGCATCCCCCCCCCCCCCCGCGCATGCATCCTCCTGGCATCTGCATCCCACTTGCGTGGGCACCCTCCTCACATGTGCATCCCCCTGCCACGTGCATCTCCCTCACGTCTGCATCCCACTTGCCTGTGCATCTCTCCGGCATGTGCTTCCCCCCGCAACCAACGCGTGCATCGCCCCCCCCCAACCCCAAAACCCCGTCTGCGCATCCCCCCCCACCCCCCTCCCCAAAGTTTCCATCCCCCCACTCCCCGCCGCCACTGCGTGTGCATCTCCACAGCCCGGGCATCCCCCGGCACCTTCATCCCCCATGTGTGCGCGCGTCCGCCCCGCGTCTGCATCTCCCGCCTGCCCCCTGCCCCAGCACGTGCCTCCCCCGCCACACGGGCGTGCCCCCCGCTGCCGGGGCAGCCCCCGCTCCGCAGCCCCCCGGACGACGCCGGCGGTGACGGGGGACCCCGGTTCGGGCTCCGGCAGGGCTGGCGGGGGGGCCAGGGAAGGGAAGGGGCTGGGGAGGAGGCTGCGGCCCCCCCGCCCGCCCACGCCGTTCCCCCCCGCCCCCCCACCCCCACGGGGCCCCCACTAACCGAGGCAGGAGAAGGCCTGGCAGCAGCCGAAAGGCGAGAGAGTCATTTTTTACCCACACGTTTTTCTTCTGGCGATGGGTGCCGTGGCAATAAAAAAAAAGACAAATCCCTGGATCCACGGCACGCCCGCGGCAGGGCCAGGGCTCCTCCTGCTCCCGGCAGCCGGGCGGCCGGCGGCACGCACCTGCAGGGATGTCCTGCGCCTTGGCCGGCCCATCGCCCACGGCAGTCTCTTGCGCAGAAGCCTTCTGGGAAAGGACCGTTGCCAGCAGCTGAAAAACACCCCGGGAAGGGGGGAGAGCAGGCAGGAGTGAGGCGGGCGGCGGGCGCTGCGGGTGCTGCGGCGGCCGCCCCGCCGCCAGCCCGGGCGAGGGTGGGCAGGGAGGAGCGCAGCAGATCCGGGCTGCAGCAGGGAGAGCGGGAGCAGCACAGATGGTGCTTCGCGGGTGGCGGGAGCCCGTGGCGTCGCGGCACCCCGAATCCAGCCTGACGGCAGCGCCTGGCCCAGGCTGCCAGCACGGGCTGCAGGGACCCCCCCACCCCGCCCGCAAAGCAGAGCCCCCACGGCCGCCAGCACGGCGCTCGGCTCAGGGCACGCGGACCCCGGTGCCCGGCCTGCTCCGGCGTAACGCGGGCAGGATGCCAGGGGAGGCGGGTGGGCTCATGGGTGCCTCGGCCCGGGCACGGGATGCCCCAAGCTGCCGTGGGCAGTGCACAAAGTGCAGGGTGCAATGGAGGGTGCAATGCACAGGGTGCAATGCAGGGTGCAATGCACAGGGTGCAACGTGCAGGGTGCAACGTGCAGCAGGCCGTGTCCTGGCGGCAGCAGGCAGGCGGCTCTGTGCAGCGCGGAGCTGCAGCCGGCAGCACGCCGGTGGCAGCGTGCAGTGCAGCGTGCGGTGCAGGGCAGCGCGGAGGTACCCTGCGAGCGGCAGCAGAGACGCGGCGCGCGGCCTCGGCCGGACCCTTCACGCGTGGGCAGCCCCTGCCCAGCCCTGCAGCCCGGTGGGACGTCGTGCTGGGGGCCGAGCCCGGGCCCAGCCAGCAGCCAGGAGCCAGCTGGGAGGGGACACGCTGGTGGCCACCGTCGGTGACAGCCGCGGCTGGTGGCACGCTGCGTGTCGGCAGGACATCACAGCACCCAGCCAAGCGTCAAACCCAGCCGGGACCAGGGGCAGCTGCCGAGGCTACAAACACCTGCCCCAGGGCAAGCGCCGGTGCCAGGACCGGAGCCGAGTGCCACCGCAGGCTGGCACGGCCGCCTCGGGGCTCGCCTTACCTTGACGCCTTCAGAGCCAGCGTGCAGGGCATGCGCCCCGCTGCCCGTGCTCTGCCCGCTCCCCGAGCTGCGGGCAGAGGCCACGCTGCCCGTGCTGCCCAGGCTGCTGCGGTCGCCACCTGCGCAGAGAGAGGAGATGCCGTCAGGGCACCGAGCCCCACGGCCGGGCTGGGGGACGCTGCGGTGCGGCCCGTGCCCCGCCAGAGCCACCGCCGCGTCCTGGTACGTGCCCCTCCCTGGCGACAGGGAGGGTCCCGGCAGTGCCGTACCTGTGAAGGGTTTCCGCAGCACCCAGATCTCCTCCGTGGGAGCCGGCGCGGCCGATCCGCCCTGCGACGGTGAGAGGTGGGATGGGCTCATGTCGGCCCCGCGGGACCCTTGGTGGCAGAGCAGAGAGAGCAGCCGTCAGGCATGCGTGGCTCCGCCGGCTTGGGCTCACATCAGTGTGGCGCAGGGCCAGCCGACCCGTGGCCCCGGGGCTCGTCGCAGCCGCAGGCAGGGAAAAACCCTGCAGCAAGGGTGTTGGGTCCCACGCCATGCCCAGGGATGCCAGCGCTGCCCCAGGGGCCCGTCCTCCGCCGCTCAAGCAGCTGGCACGGGGTGACAGTGACCAGTCCTGGGACCCCATCCTGCAAGATATCCCCTCCCTGCTGCCAGCCAGGGACAGGCCCGTGGCGGGATGTCCCAGTGCCCCGGCTCAGCCCAGGCAGGGGACAGGGACCGTGTCGTCCCCGTGCAGAGCGGGACGGGGACGTGACCCAGTGTGGGGGAGCAAAGGGAGCCGGGCAAACTCGAGCAGTGGGGAGCAGGGTCCCCACCCCCGCTGTCCCCCAGCCAAGACAGCGTTGGCCGTGCCCCTGTGGCTGCCCGCACCCATCTGGGGGAGGACACAGGGGACGTGGGGCCAGGCACCGGGTCCTGAACCCCCCGCGCTCCCCAGGGTGCCCCATGGCAGCCGGCGACACACGGGTGACACAGCAGCGGGTGAGAGGACCCGGCCCTCCCGGCGGGGCATGGCTCGAGGGTCACCCTCGAAGCATGGCTCCGGCACTGCCTGCCCGCCTCTGCCAGATCCCGCTCGCACCGGGGACGCCCAGCGCTGAGCCCGGGGTGTAAAACAGCGTCGGATGAGATGGACAACAGCCCCGTGAGGCCCGGCGCTGCCGCAGCCCCACTGCCGAGGAGCCCGGCGCAGCCCGGGCATTGCCACCCCCGCTGCTGCCCAGGCCGTTTGCATTCATTAAGCCGCTCGCCCCGCTAGCAGCCGGGCCGTAGCAGGGGGTGGATGGTAGAAGGTGATAAAGTCACCGAAGGAGCGCGAGGGGGAACAAACGGCCACGCTGCAATGGGGCTGGGACGTCCCTGAGCTGCGCGTGTCGCGGTGACACCGAGAGGAACCCGTGCTGCCCGGGCAGGCGTAAGGCTCTGTGCAACCCAGCAGAGCCAGAAAGCTCCGGGGAAAAGTTTTGCTCCCTTGTCCCCGTCACCAGCACAGCCAGCCCGGTGCTCTCCCACCACAACCTCCTGCGCCGCCACCGCCGGGGCACATGCAAAGACCCCCGGCCTGCAGACAGCCAGCGGCAGCCCCCGTGGGCATGGCGTGTGCTGCACCCCTGCAACCCCCCCAACAAATATCTGCTCTCCGGGCACTCCCGACACGTAGATCTGCAGCATCCGTCACCTGCCCGTGCCACGGGGACGGTGCCCAGGGTTTAGCTGGGCACTGCCTGCGCTGAGCCAGCCCCAAAAGCATCCCCCGGGAAAGCACGCCCGGCGCCGCAGCCCCTTCCCGCTCGGAGCACGCAGCCCCGACCCGGTTAGAGCGGCTCGCTGGGTGTCGAACACCCTGCGGGAGAGGCTGCAGAGGGTCCCTGCCCTGCGCCCGCAGCTCCCGGCCGGGCGCTGCGTCCTGGCACAGAGCCTGGAGAGCGGTTTTGGGGGGTCCCTACATACCCAGAGAGGGTGTGCAGGAGAGCGGGGGCCATGGGGAGAGCGTGGACAGCCCTGCCCTGCAGCCGGGGACACCGGGGTGGTGCGGGTGGGCTGTGCCGGCAGCGGAGCCGTGGGCCGCACAGTGCTACAGGAGAAGGCGTGCAGGGGAGGGGGCCGACGGCATGCACGTGTGCACGCACCTGCACGCGCTGCACGCACACGCCTGCCTGCATGCACGCACACACACGCACACATGCACGCGCCTGCATGCACACACACACATGCGCGCGTCCGCACGCACACGCCTGCATGCACGCACGCTTGTGCACGCCTGCACGCACCTGCGTGCAAACACACGGCGGCAAGGGGGAGAGAGGCCGAGCAGAAAGAAAAGACTCGATACACACTTTAAAGGAAAAGAAAGAAATCCAGCGAGAGCACGAAGCGAGCGGTGAACTACCTTGTCCGTAACGCGGCTCGTCGGCACTGCTAGGGGAGAGCCTGTGATAGCCAAAGGAACTGAAAAGAGTCTGATGGGAATGTGGTGGTGGAGGTGGAGGTGGAGGCAGGGAATGGAACGGATGGGACGAGGCGTCACCGTTTAGCACAGCAGCCCCGTAAGCCGGGAGCGGGATCTTTTGGTAGTGTTGGGGGATTGTTACAGTCTCCCATGAACCTGATAATAAAACATAACAAGAGACAAAATGAAAAGAATCAAAATAATAGAGACACGCTCAGCGCCACCAAAAAAAACAAACAAAAAAAACCAAAACCAAAAGGGAAAAAAAAAGGGGAAAAAAGCAGCAAACAAAAAAAGCAACCAAAGGAATGTGGAGAAGCCAGACCCGAGACCCAACCGATGTGGAGCCGAGCCGAGGAGCAGCAGCAGGAGCTCAGCGCACGGCCCGGTCCGGCGGCAGGGTACGGCCCATGGGCACATCCCGCAGAGCCGCCACGGCTCCCCGGCAGGGTACGGACGCCGGGGCAGCCCCGTGCTCGAGGCAGCAACATCACCGTGGGGCTCCCGGCTCCGTGGGGCTCCCACAGCCGGGCTGCCGGGGGTCCTGCTCCCCACAAAGGCATCCCAGGAGGAGGTGGGCTGCAGGCACGGCTGGGCTGGGGGCTGCAGCGCCAGCACCCCCGTGCCCGGCTGGCCAAGCCCCGGTGCAGCCGCCGCCTGCACCCCATGGCGCCACCCCCCCGCTGCACGGGGGCCCAGGGCTGCAGCCGATGGGATGGCTACAAAACCCCACACCCTGGCAAACACCACCACGGAGCTGGCCGCATCCCGGGAGCCATGGACCTCATCCCGGGAGCCACAGACCTCATCCCCATGGTACCGGCACGTGACCCCCACCCGGAGAGCGGCTCTGCCCCTGCCTGTTCGCCACGTGGCACCTCCGCGGCAGTGCCCGGCAGGCACCCATGCCACCGCTCCCTTGGGATCTTGTTCGAGCGCTGCCATTCCCTGCCCGTGCCCCAGAGATGTGGCCGGACCCGAGATCGCGCAGAGCTGGGCAGCGTGCGGCTGCCGGGGCGGGGGGAGCGAGCCGGTGGATGCGGGGGGCCTTTTGACACTGCCCGCAGAGGCACCGGCCCCATCGCACCGCTCCTGGCAGGGAGCATGGTTAGAGGCCATCCCAAGGGACCACGCACCCCATCAGGAGCCTGAGGGAACGGGGACAGCGATGGGGACGGGCAGCCACAGGACAGGGGAGCGGGGAACCCCGAGATGGCCCCTGGCCAGGGAGAGGGTCCCCGTGGGGCAGCGCCGGGTCCCTGGCACCAGCTCTACGCGCGGCTGCTGTGGCCATCCCTGCTCAGACCCCGAGCACCGGGTCCCCCGGTCCCACCGCTGCGCCATTTCCCCCCCACCCCATCCCCAAAAACCGCAGCGACGCCCCCGGCTCTCCCCATGCACCGACCTCCTGGCACCACAGACGCCTCCCCCAGCCCAACACCGTGGGCACCCCGGGGCTGCCGGCACCGACCCCCACGGGCACCGACCCCCGAGACACAAGAGGGGCAGCGACCTCGCACGCTCAGCGGGGGCACCGACCCCACCTGCTCGAGGACACCGATCCCACACGTGCAATGGGGACGCCAACCCCGCACACTCAAAGGTGCCGTCCCCATGCACGCGGCGGGGACACCGACCCCCACATGCATGGGGCGGGGGCATCGCCCCAGTTTGGCTCCACCGGCTGCACCCCTCCCCGACGCCCCAGGCACCGCCTGACCAAAATGGGGCTCCCTGGGGCTGCGGGTTTGGGAGTGGACCCCGCGGGGGGGAGGTGTGTGAGGGGGGGATTATTTGCCTGTTCGTTTGCTTATGGCCTCCACGAGGCTGGAGGGGAAGTAGCCCACGCGGTCGTTGCCGGTCCGGTTGTCGTGAATGCAGCCCTTCCAGCGCCCGTCCGCGTGCTGCTCCAGCACCTGCAGGCAGGGGCCAGGTCAGGGGCTGCCATTGCCAGGGGGGTCCCCCCGGCCACCCCTCGGTCCCCCCCTGGCCACACTCACGGTGATGACGTCCCCGGCTTTCACGTTGAGGCTGGTCAGGTCGTAGTTGTTGCAATAGTCCTTGACGGCCCGGACCTGCAGAGCGGCGGAGGCATCTGCGGGGACAGAGCGGGAGCGTCGCTGGCTGCCCAGCCCCGCCACGGGGGGCCGTCACCCCCAGCCCAGCACCCCCAGCCCTGCCGCAGGGGCTGTCACACCCAGCCCAGCACCCCCAGCCCCATCACGGGAGCTGTCACCCCCAGCCCAGCACCCCCCAGCCCCACCGCAGGGGCCATCACCCCCCAGCCCCGCCGCGGGGGCCGTCACCCCCCAGCCCAGCACCCCCAGCCCCGCTGCAGGGGTTGTCACCCCCAGCCCAGCACCCCCACCCCTGCCGTGGGGGCCATCACCCCCAGCCCAGCACCCCACAGCCCCGCCACGGGGGCTGTCACCCCCAGCCCAGCACCCCCACCCCTGCCGTGGGGGCCATCACCCCCAGCCCAGCACCCCACAGCCCCGCACGGGGGCTGTCACCCCCAGCCCAGCACCCCCAGCCCCGCCACGGGGGGCCGTCACCCCCAGCCCAGCACCCCCAGCCCTGCCGCAGGGGCTGTCACACCCAGCCCAGCACCCCCAGCCCCATCACGGGAGCTGTCACCCCCAGCCCAGCACCCCCCAGCCCCACCGCAGGGGCCATCACCCCCAGCCCCGCCGCGGGGGCCGTCACCCCCAGCCCAGCACCCCCAGCCCCGCTGCAGGGGTTGTCACCCCCAGCCCAGCACCCCCACCCCTGCCGTGGGGGCCATCACCCCCAGCCCAGCACCCCACAGCCCCGCCACGGGGGCTGTCACCCCCAGCCCAGCACCCCCACCCCTGCCGTGGGGGCCATCACCCCCAGCCCAGCACCCCACAGCCCCGCCACGGGGCTGTCACCCCCAGCCCAGCACCCCCAGCCCCGCTACGGGGGGCCGTCACCCCCCAGCCCAGCACCCCCAGCCCCGCTGCAGGGGTTGTCACCCCCAGCCCAGCACCCCCAGCCCTGCCGCGGGGGACCGTCACCCCTAGCCCAGCACCCCCCCGCGCTGCCGCGGCCGCCCCGTGCCCCCCTACCCCGCAGCATCTGCTTGATCTCCTTGCTGGCCTGGCTGGTGGTGAACTGGTTGACGATGTCTAGAGCTGTCTGGTTGTAGGTGTTCCTGACGTGGGCGTTGATCCCACTCTGCAACGGCATGGAGAGGGCTTGGGAGGAGGCTGCCCCTCGCCCCACCACCCCCCCAGGACCCCTTGGGCCGCCCCAAGACCAGCACCTGGAGAGCCCGGCTCAGTGCCTTGGTGTGTCCCCCCCTGGGACCCCCAAGACCAGCACCTGGAGAGCCCGGCTCAGTGCCTTGGTGTGTCCCCCCCGGGACCCCCAAGACCAGCACCTGGAGAGCCCGGCTCAGTGCCTTGGTGTGTGCCCCCCAGGACCCTCGCCCCCATCCCCGGGGAGAGGTGCCCACTCTGCTCCCCTGGCCACAGGGTCCCTCCCTTCCCGCAGCCCCTCCCTGGGCTGGGGGGCATCTGGGGGTGTCGGGGGGGGCCCTTACATCCAGCAGCAGCCGCACCACATCTGTCTTGCCGCACAGGGCCGCCTCATGCAGCGCTGTGCCCCGCCTTGGTTTGCCGGTTGATGTCGATGCCGGCCTGCAGCAGGAGTCTGCGGGCAGACGTAGGGGTCAGCGAGGACCGGGGGGGGACACCGGTGCTGCCCTCCCTGCCCACGGCACCCACCGGATGATGTCGATGTGGCCGTTCTTAGCGGCGAGGTGCAGGGGGCTGGTGCCGTTGGGGTCGGTGGCGTCCCCCGGCTTGGGCTCCAGCAGCGCCGCGCACATGTTGCTGTTCAGGAGCAGTTGGACCACCTGGCTCAGCAAACACAGACGGAGCAAGGGCTGCAAGGGCGGCTCGGCCGCCTGCCGGGGCTGCGGCCCCCCCCCCCCCCCCCGGACCCCCGCCTCCCTGCCCTGCTCTGCCCCTCTCCCAGCCGCCGCAGAGCCCCCGCAGCGGGGGCACCACGGGCCCCCGCTGCCATCCCTCCCGGGGGCTGCCCCGGGCCCCCCCGGGCTGCTCCAGCCCCCCCAGGGACCTCGTCGTGCCCCCATCCCCTCCCAATCTTCTTCTCAGGTGTCCCAGCCCTGCGAGGACTTACCCCGACCCGGCCAAACTCGCACGCCAGGTCCAGGGGCGTCTTCCCCGAATTGTCCATGATGCAGGGGTTGGACTGGTGCTGCAGGAGCATCTCCGACTGCGGATGAGCGAGACCCCCCCAGCTCGGCGAGGGCATGGAGGGCAGCACGGCCCCCCCGCCACCGCCGCACCCCGCCGCCGAGCCCCACCGTACCACGTCGTAGTGCCCGTGCTGCGCTGCCAGGTGCAGGGGGATCTGGCCCTCGTCCGACGGGATGTTGACGGAGGAACCCGCTTTCAGCACCATTTTCATGGGCTCCTTCTTGCCTTGCCAAGCCGCGTAGTGCAGGGGCCGCATGCCTGCAGGCGGGCAGGACAGCACGCCGTGAGCCCCTCGGGCACGCCGACGCGCCCGGCCGGAGCCCGCAGAGGGGTACGGGGCCACAGCCAGGACCCAGGGACTCGCCTTTGTTGTCCTTGATGTCCACCGCAGCCTGTGCCTCCAGCAGCAGCGAGATGAGCTCCGTGTTGCCGTTGAGCGCCGCATGGTGCAGAGCCGAGAACCTGGGGACCAGCCCGGGGTGTCAGGGGTCCCACGCCCCTGTCCCCTCCGCAGCCCCGCCAGCCCCTGCCCGGCAGCGTGCACCCACCGCAGCACCCCACGCGCACGTGTCCCCGAGCTCCCCGCGCAACCCCACCTCTACGTCCCTCCGTGGGCAGCCGGGGAAAGAGCTGCCGCAGGGACCAGCCGTGGCCGAGCCACAAGTCGAGCCAGGAGCCGGCCACGCTCCAGCGTGCAACAAGGGCCGGCAGGCTGGACATGCCGGGGCAGACATGGGTGTGCTCTCCAGCCCTTTATCACTTTATTTAGCTTTTCCTGGGGTGCTGCAGCCACAGGACAGACCCCCCCCCCAACCCGCATGGTGGGGCGCCGGGCTGGGGTTGGCACCGAGCTGGGGCCGGCGGGTCTGAGCTGGGGATGCTGCAGCAAGACAGATGTAGGCAAAATGCTCCCCAGGGATGCTGAGACCCCGTGGGGTGGGAGGCGATAGGCAGGGCAGGCACGGGGGGGTCCCACCGAGGGTGGGGGGTGCCAGGGAGCCGCCCTCCCCACTGACCCACTTCTCCAGCACAACCACAGGCACCAGAGCGGGTAGGCCCAGGCTGCCAGATGGCACCGGTGCCCCTGCCCGGTGCCGGGTTTGCCATGGGGCGGGGAAAGCCCCCTGCCCCGCCGTGCCACAGCCCGCTCTGCTTTCCCCGGGACTGGCCAAACCAGGCAGCTCATTGCTGGGAAGCAGGCCAGGAGCTGACCTACTTGCTGCTCCCGGCAGCGGCATCCTCCTCACGGCTGCGCTTGCGCCCGCTACCCTGCTGCTCCGGGCCCCGGTCACGCACGGCGTCCCCGTCCCATCCCCGGGGCCACCCCGGTGTCACCGGAGCACGGGAAGGGGCTGCAGACCCCAGCGGGACCTGCTGGCCCCCACGGCTGCCTGGTGCCCGAGAGGCGGGCGGTGGGAAGGCGATCCCGTGTGCCCCCCATCACCGGGACCCCCAGCTGAGGGGGTACATGTCCCTGCCGGGGAGCACGCTTTGGCCACCATGTTCCCCACGGAGCTGCCGCCCGCGATGCCCTGGCAGGGAGCGGCAATGCGAGCAGACAGCTTGCGCAGGAGGTCGATCCCCAACGTCTGCCTGGGAAATGTCAACATTTTCCGCTCCAGCGCCCTGCTCAAATCCGCTCAAGATGGTGCAAATCGCAGCCCTCCTCCCGGGCTGCCTCGGGGGCTTTCCCCGGCACGGCCCAGCCGACGCGCCATACGTGGCACCGTCCCCTGGGCAAGCACGGGAACACCAGCACGGTGCTCGCCCACCAGCCCAGGAATCAGCAAGCACAGCGGAGACGGGGAAACTGAGGCACAGCACCAAGGCTGGCTGAGCCGGCACAGCACGCCAGCTGCAGAGCGGAGCGCACACGGGCTGCAGCCCAGGTCTGCCCTGCGCATTCCCAGGGGATGATCCTTTCCAGGAGCGGGGCTGGAGGTTGCTGCAGGGCTGCTCCTGCACCCGCCAAGCCGGCCGGGAGCCGCAGGCAGGACATGAGCAGGGGCCCTGCCTGCAGCTCTCGACGGCCGTCCCAGCCCTGCTGCAATGCGCAGCCCTCCGGCGACCTGCCGCCTCTGGCAGCCGCTGCATGCGGGGGGTCCGTGGGGTGATGCATCCCCTCGCCCTGCCCACGTCGCGCCCTCCAGCCCCTGCCCCGCGCGGGCAGCGCCACACACCCGCCCCACCGCTGGCCGGCGTGCCCACAAGCTTCTGCTGCCGTGTGTGCACGCTCGCGCCCACAGACACGCTTGCATGCACACACTCGCTCAGCTGCACATCTGCATGCTTGCATGCACCTGCGCACGCACACACGTGCACACACGCGTGCTGGCAGAGCCGACACGCGGGTGGGTACCAGGGGATGCCCGCTGCCACCGCCCCGGTGCCGGGGCCCTGCTCGGGGCGAGGATGAGGAGGGACCCAGGCTGCTGCGGCTGCGCATTCCCAGCACGTGCCCTCCCGTTCCTGACCCCATCCAGCCCCTCGGCTCACATGCCATTTCCACGGCCACAGCAGAGTCGTCCCCGGGGACCAAGAGGCATTGCCCAGCCCCACGTCCTGCCGCCTCGCTCGACGCGGGGGGCACAGGGCAGGGGGAGCGGGGGGGGGCACAGGGCGGCTGCTGCCCAGCCCTGCAAGCGTCGCTCCCCGCTCCCACCGCAGCCCCCTCCTCCACGGGGCTCTGGCTGCCTCCCTGCGCCCACGGCCTCATTAGTGTGATTAGCAGGGGGCGAGCCTGCGGCCCCCTTCCCCGCTCCTCCCCGCCTGTCGGATGCTGGCTGCAAAGCAGCGCGCCGGCGGCACAGCCTGGTGGGGTCACGGCTCGCCCACCCGGTGCCCCGTGGGGCTGCTCCCCCCCCAAACACCCACAGAGCCCCGAGCCTGTGGCAAGAGCTGGGAAAAGGCCGGCGAGACGTGGGGCACAGCTCTTCCTCTGCCTTTCAACCCTCACCTCCCGCCTCCTCAGATGCCCGCAGCTGCCACGTGCCAGCCCACCGGCTCAGGGGTGCAGGCAGGGCTCAGCTGCGCTGGCTACCTGGGGCGAGAGCCCTTGCCCATCCGGACCCCAGCAGCTCAACTGCATTGCTCCAGAGAGCCCGGCGTGCCCACGCAGACACACGAGACTCCTGCTCGCCGCACCCTGTGCCGCACACGTCGCCGGGCATGCGTGCCTCCGCTCCCCAAAGCGCGCGCACCCCTGCTCGCGGTACCCTGCGGCACACGCACCCTTGCCCGTGCACCCCACGGCATGCATTCCCAGCTGTTCCCACTCACCCATCGGTGTCTTGGAAGTTGACGTTGACTTTCTTTGCCGATCCGAGGAGCTCTGGGAGGGAGGGAAGGGGACAGCACGTTAGAGCGGCGCGGGAGGTGGCCGGGACAGGGACCCGGGGCATGCTGGGGAGCTCCGCGTTTCCCTCCCTGCCACGGTTGCGGCTCCCTGCAACTCTGCAGGAGGGCTCAGGGTGGAGGGGTCCCCGCTGATGGCAGCGGAGCCCAAGGGTCTCTCCTGGCACTGGGGTCTCCGTCCACCCAGGCTGCTGTGGGCTTGCTAGTGTTCCCCGCCCCGGTTCCTTTGCCGTGCTGGGGCTCTGGCATGGCCTCGTGGAGCCCGGTGCCGCGCTGAGCTGCCGGGATGGGCTGCTTTGGCAGAGCAGGGAGCTCGGCATGCTCCCCCGTGCTCCTGCACGTCCCCTGCCCCTGCAGCCCCCTGCCCGGCACTGCCCCGCTCCCACCCCACACCTGCCTTCGTGGGAAAACAAACCACCTCGGGGCAATCCAGTTTGCAGCACGAGGAAGGATGGAGCCAGATTTACATAAGATTTAACAGAAAAATGCCACTCGGGCTTTCCAGTGAGCCTGCTCTTCCTGGCAGCAGGGAGCTGGAGCAGGAGGAGGAGGAAGAGGAGGGTGGCTGCAGCACGGCAGAGCACCCATGCAGCAGCCCCCGTGCCTGCCGCAGCGAGCCGGCACCGGCACGGCCCCGAGCCTACGGGAAATAACTCAAAGGCTGCACGGCCAGGCAGGGAGAAGGGGCGGCCGTGCTCACCCCGGCAGCTCGGCAGGAAGCGTGCCGGGGACAAGCGCCGGCTGGGAGAAGCCGGCTGGAAGTGGGGGACATCAGGCAGGGAAGGGAGACGCGGGGCCATTGGGACGCTCCCCGTGCACCATGGCCGTGCCCTTGCTCGCTCCCCCTGTACTGCGTCTCCCTGTCAGCGTCCCAGCGCGATATTCAATTATTCGGCACAAAGGGCCGTGTCAGCAAACGGGCGCAGCGGGAAGGGCGGCTGTGCCCGGCCCTGACCCACAAGACGGTCCCAGGAGCAGCCGGGGCGGTGGCAGAGGTTTCTCCCTGCCCACGCAGAAGCTCCCAGGCTCTGGCACCCAGCGCTGGCTCCCTCCCGTGCTCCACGGCCACCCCACGGTCCGAGCTGCAGGACGTTTGCTAACGATGCCACAGCCCAGCGCTGATGGGCGAGAGCCATGGGGGACGGCTTCTGAACAGCCACAACAAGCAGCCCCCAGCCCCAGCCTCTCCCCCTGGCGCATACAAGGGGCACAGCAGGGTCCCCGGGGTGTGTGGGGAGGGATGGGGCACTGCGGGGGGGTCCCCAGGGCATGGGGAGGGATGGGGCACTGCGGGGGGGTCCCCAGGGCATGGGGAGGGATGGGGTGACTGCAGGGGGGGTCCCCAGGGCATGGGGAGGGATGGGGTGACTGCAGGGGGGTCCCCAGGGCATGGGGAGGGATGGGGCACTGCAGGGGGGTCCCCAGGGCATGGGGAGGGATGGGGCACTGCAGGGGGGTCCCCAGGCCATGGGGAGGGATGGGGCACTGCGGGGGGGTCCCCAGGGCATGGGGAGGGATGGGGCACTGCAGGGGGGTCCCCAGGGCATGGGGAGGGATGGGGTGACTGCAGGGGGGTCCCCAGGGCATGGGGAGGGACAGGGCTACTGCAGGGGGGTCCCCAGGGCATGGGGAGGGACACGGCTACTGCAGGGGGGTCCCCAGGGCATGGGGAGGGACAGGGCCACTGCTGAGGGGTCCCCAGGGCATGGGGAGGGATGGGGCACTGCAGGGGGGTCCCCAGGGCATGGGGAGGGACAGGGCTACTGCAGGGGGGTCCCCAGGTCATGGGGAGGGACGGGGCACTGCAGGGGGGTCCCCAGGGCATGGGGAGGGATGGGGCACTGCGGGGGGGTCCCCAGGGCATGGGGAGGGATGGGGCACTGCAGGGGGGTCCCCAGGGCATGGGGAGGGATGGGGCACTGCAGGGGGGACCCCAGGGCATGGGGAGGGACAGGGCTACTGCAGGGGGGTCCCCAGGTCATGGGGAGGGACGGGGCACTGCAGGGGGTCCCCAGGGCATGGGGAGGGATGGGGCACTGCAGGGGGGTCCCCAGGGCATGGGGAGGGATGGGGCACTGCGGGGGGGTCCCCAGGGCATGGGGAGGGATGGGGCACTGCAGGGGGGTCCCCAGGGCATGGGGAGGGATGGGGCACTGCAGGGGGGTCCCCAGGGCATGGGGAGGGACAGGGCTACTGCAGGGGGGTCCCCAGGTCATGGGGAGGGACGGGGCACTGCAGGGGGGACCCCAGGGCATGGGGAGGGATGGGGCACTGCAGGGGGGTCCCCAGGGCATGGGGAGGGATGGGGCACTGCGGGGGGGGTCCCCAGGGCATGGGGAGGGATGGGGCACTGCGGGGGGGTCCCCAGGGCATGGGGAGGGATGGGGCACTGCAGGGGGGTCCCCAGGGCATGGGGAGGGATGGGGCACCACAGGATCCCCGCAGCCAGCCCTGCTCGCCCTCCTTCCAGCAAACAAGATGCCACCAGCCCAAGCCCCACGCGATGGGGCATCCTCCCTTGCCCTGGCAGCCCGCGCTATGCGTTTAACACATTAACAAACCACCCCAGCAACAAATCCCCATCGGGGCGGCCAGACCCGGGGAACAGTCCCCCCCGCTGCAGCATCCCCGTGCTCCCCCCGGGGAAGGACTGGATGTTGCTGGCGGGCAGAGCCCCCCGGCACCGGGAACGACCGCAGCGGACGGGGCCGAGCGGGTCCCCGCCAGCCCCGACCTGCCGCCAGGCTCCCCAACAAAGGTGCCATTCAGTGCCGGTGGAGAGGAGCCCAGGGCTCCTTCCGCTGCCGCCCGGCGCCAAGAAGCAGCTCCCAGGAGAAGGGGGCCGAGCCGCCCCCCAGGGATGCAAATGGCCGGCGGACAAAAGGAGCCAGCGGGCGCAGGAGCGGCACCGTGCCCGGCACTGGCTCCAATCTCCGGCCCCGAGATGGGCCCCCGCTCCGGCTAACCGGCCCTTGCAGACAGACGGATGGATGTCAGCAGGTCTGCGGTGCCTGGCCTTTCCCACGGGATGCTCCCAGTGAGGGGCTGGGATGGGGCAATGTCCAGGGATTGGCGTCGCGGGGTGCAGCGGTGACGCCAGCAGCGTCACCGCTGCACCCCGCGACGCCGATCCCCGGGTGCGTGCCGGCAGCCCCCGGCACCAGCCAAACCGGCATCAGCCGAACACACCGTAGCGGCAAATCTTTCCTCCCTGCACCTGCAGGAGAGGCTGCGGCTGCCAAAATCTGTTTAGCACTTCCATCAACGCCCATGCCAAGTGCTTAGTCAGTGACTTCCAGCCGTGCAGCGGTTTGACTTTCGTTAAAGCTCTGGCAGCGGCCACGAGCCTGCCGGTGCCCGTGCTCGGCTGCGGCGAGCTTAGGGTCCAGCGTGGCTTCAAGCGGTGCCGGGAAAACAACTTTAGGTGCAGCATTGGTCTGATGGGGTCCCCTGGGGAGCAGCCGGGTGGTCCCGCATCCTCCTGGGGTGCAGCACCCTGGGGTGCCGCCGGCTGCCCGGCAGCGTGGAGAGGTGTGGATGGTGGTATGGGTGGCAGCTGGCACCCCCAGGGGCCAGGCCAAGACCCCCATGGTGGGAGCCGGCGTGGCACCAGCGGAGAATCAACCCCATGTCTGCACCAGCACCGCGGTCCTTGCCGGACAGCGGCTTTGCACCGGCAGCGGGCAGGGAAAGCAGCAGCGGCCGCGCCAGCCAGCACCACCAAAGGGGCTGCAAGCAAAACCCTCACGCCGTGGTCCCACAGCCCAGCAATTAAGCTCCTCCTGTAACGAAGCGGCGTGCTTGCCCGGCACGGCATTGGCAGCCTGGCATGGGGCACAACGGAGCCATGCCGAGGGCGCAGTGCCGCAGCCTGGAGCCCAACCAGGCCCTCGGCACGGTCCCGCTGCTGCTGGGTGCTCGCGGTCGCCGGGGCAGGGGGAGCGGGATGGGTGCTCCCACATGCCGCTGGATCCGCAGCCTGGGGCCGTCTCGGCCCCACCGCCGCCGTGCAGGATCTGCGGCCTGTCTGGGGGCAGCGAGCCACGGGAGAGCTCGTTAATGGCTGGGAAGCACAAGGAAAACTCCGCCACTAACAAGGGAGAGGGAAGGGAGCTGAGAGCGCTGCCAATTAAAAATACCAGCCACAAAAGGAGACGGGCACGGCAGGGAGGAGAGCAGGGCTCCTGCACGGCCACGCTGCCAGCGGGCACTGAGCGTGTCCCTGGCTGTCCTCCCTGCCGGGATCGCCGGAGGGGTGACGGAGAGCACCGAGCGCCCGCGAGCGCCATCCTGCCCTGCCCACGCGGAGGCAGACGCTGGGGCCATGGGGCAGACGCTGCTCAGACCCCGCCACCGTCCTTGGGACACCCCAATGTCCCCTCTTTGCTCCCCACAGGCTGCTTGGGCGATGCTCATGCCGCGTGGGAGCACAGGGCTCCCCATGCACTCTCAGCCCCATGGCACGGCCCCCCCAGGGCTCTCGGAGCAGCTCGCACCCCGCGAGCATCCCGAGGGCCCTGACGGTGCCGAGCAGGGTCGGGCAGGACCGCATCGCCAGCCCCAGGAAAGGGGGACGTGCTGCGCTGCTGGATCCAGCGAGCCCCAGCACCGCCGGGTCTGGCTCCAGCCCGCATCTCCTGCGCGCACCGGGAGCCGCAGCCGTCTGCCATAGACACCGACTATAAACAGCGTCTGCCACGAGTAAACACCGCCGCGGGGAGCTCAGCCCAGCCACTACTCCCAGAAATGCCTTTACTTAAACACAGGGATCACAGTAGCTAAATGCACGCTCGAATTCATCCCGGCGCTCTGAGTGCAGCGGGGGCGGCGAACTCCTCGCCAGCCCTGGCCTCCCCGGCCACGCGCCGGCCGCCCCGCAGCAGCGACGGCCCCGGATGGGCACCGCGACGGCAGGCGACGCACGAGCCGGCTGCACGTGCAGGGCCAGGCGTGCACGGGGGAGCGGCTCTGCCCGACCCCAGGGTCCAGCCGTGGATCACCCTGACCCCCTGCACCCCCATACTGAGCCTGGCCGCCACTCTGAGCATCCTGGTGCACGTCGCGGGGAGACCCCCCGTGCCCAGCCATGGCTCCCGGCACCCCGGTGCACGCCGCGGGGAGACCCCCGTGCCCAGCCATGGCTCCCGGCACCCCGGTGCACGCCGCGGGGAGACCCCCGTGCCCAACCATGGCTCCCGGCACCCCGGTGCACGCCGCGGGGAGACCCCCGTGCCCAACCATGGCTCCCGGCACCCCGGTGCACGCCGCGGGGAGACCCCCGTGCCCAGCCATGGCTCCCGGCACCCCGGTGCACGCCGCGGGGAGACCCCCGTGCCCAGCCATGGCTCCCGGCACCCCGGTGCACGCCGCGGGGAGACCCCGGTGCCCAACCATGACTCCCGGCACTCCAGTGCACGCCGTGGGGAGACCCCCGTGCCCAACCATGGCTCTGGGCTCCCCAGTGTACACTGTGCGGAGACCCCCGTGCCCAACCATGGCTCCCGGCACCCTGGTGCACACTGTGGGGAGACCCCCATGCCCAGCTGCTCCAGCCCTGACCCTGGACCCATGTCCGAGGCCACAGCCCCGGGCGATGGGACCCCTCAGTGCCTCCGTGGCCCCTGGCCAGGGTCTCCTCTCCCTTCCCAGCAGCGGGGCCATGCTGCACCCGTTAACGTGCTCATGCGCCAGCCCCCTGCATCTGCAGCCAGCGCAGCGCCAGCAGCGATCGATGCCCGGCCGGGGCGCGGGGGCTCCCAGCCAAGCCCCCGCTGACGAAGCACATCCTCGCCCAGCTCCCCCTGGCAGCGCCGCGCCAGCTCGCAGGGAGCGGGCGGCTGCTCCGAGCAGATGGCTCCAGCCTCCGCTAAATCAACATCTACTTAATGAGGGGAAAGCAGTCGCTGCCCCCCCGCAGCTTGGCGGCAGCAGTGAATGAGCTGGGGCAACCCCCCCCCCCAAATCTTCCTCCCCCATCCCTCATCACCCCACTGCAGTGCCCCCCCTCCTCTCCGGTCCCACCATCCCCACCTCTGCAGCAGGACCCCTGTGTGTGTCCCCCCCAACCTGCCCAACGGGGACCCCCGGGACCCCACAAGCAGGATGACGCCAAGTCCCCACGGGGAAGACATTCACGGCAAAGCCGAGCGCCTGTTTTGGAGGAGGAGGGGAGGACCCTGCAGCGGCATCGCCGTGAGCTGCCGGATAAAGGAAGCATCCAAAATAGCTACTCTTAATTATATCCTTGCTTGACGAGCGCCACACAAACAACGGGCGCTGCAAGCAGTTGCTGCACGAGGAGCCCTGGCATGAGTGGTCTCATTCCTCGCAGCAGGGATGGGGACCCCACGGAGGTGGCCGGAGCGGCCCTGGCTGGCTCTGGTGGCGATGGAGATGCCGGGGAGCCGGGCCTCGCCGCTGTCAGACAGCGAAAGGCTTGTACTCCTGCAGCCAAGGTCGTGTCAAGCACCGAGGCCGACGTGATGTTCAGATGCTAATGAAGCCGTTATCATCTTCTGATCGATTTTGACTGTATAAATAATGCAACGGGAAGCTCGCGGGCTGCTGGCTGCGTGGGAAGGGATTGCCTGGGGCAAAGAGGCGGCAGGGATGGGACGGACCCATTGCAGCACAGTGCCCACCACAGCTGGAAAACAACTGCCCATCACAGCTAGATGCACACTGCCCACCACAGCTGGACACCCCAGTGCCCATCACAGCTGGAAAACAACTGCCCATCACAGCTAGATGCACACTGCCCATCACAGCTGGACACCCCAGTGCCCATCACAGCTGGAAAACAACTGCCCATCACAGCTAGATGCACACTGCCCATCACAGCTGGATACTCCAGTGCCCCTCACAGCTGGATACCCACTGCCCATCACAGCTGGATACCCACTGCCCATCACAGCTGGATACTCCAGTGCCCCTCACAGCTGGATATCCACTGCCCACCACAGCTGGAAAACAACTGCCCATCACAGCTGGACACCCATCAGTTGGACATCCACTGCCCATCACAGCTGGATATTCCACTGCCTGTCACAGCTGGGCACCTGCTGCCTATCACAGCTGGACACCCACTGCCCACCACAGCTGGATGCTCCAGTGCCCATCACGGCTGGATACCCATTCCCATCACATGTGGACACCCATTCCCATCTGGACACCCACAGCTGGGTGCCCCGGTGCCCATCACAAGCCGTTCCCCAAATCCCAAGATGCTTTTTGGGGATGCTGGCCCTGTGCCCAGCGCACCTGCTGGTGCTCCGGCCGGCCGGCCCTCGTGCGGAGCCTTCCCCAGGGAGCGGAGAAATCTGCACTTCAAAATCAATAGGCCGTGGCAGCCTGAGTCACGGTGCTGCAGCAGTGCAGGGCTGTCCCCTGGGGCCAGGATGAAGCAACTTAAACGCAGCTTTCAAGAGGCAGCGGAGACTCCGCTGTGATTTTTTTTTTTTACAAAAAAAAAAAAAAAAAAGGCAACTTTTCAATCCCAAGGAAGGATGAGGGGCTGACCCTGCAAGGCTGCCAGGGCAGGCGGGGACGGGGGATGCAGGTGTACCCAAGGTAGAGCCGACCCGCTGAGAATCTGGAGCCGGCCGGGGACCCAGCACCCCATGGTGCCTGCCAGCGCGGTGCCGGGGCGGCAGTGCTCACCAGCAGCTACCGTGAGCATCCCCGCTCTCCCTGCATCGCAGAGCCGTATCCTCACCCGACCTTTGCCGCGTGGAGCCCGGCCGAGCTGTTCCCCACTGGCGCTGCCATCAGCCGGATTCCCCCGCGGCAGCCCCAGCATCACGGGGCCTCCCCAAACCCCGGTTTGGGGCCCAGCCGTGCAGCCCCCCGGCTCTGCAGACGCTCCCACCCAGTGCAGGGTCGCTGCCTGTGAAGTCCCGGCAGCCTCCTGCCCGCTCCGGGCTGCCTGCAAACCCACTGACCCCTGAATAACACACGGGCTGCACCGCTCTGCCGTGCGAAGGCTGCCGGTGACTTGGCCCCGTGCGAGCGGGGATGCAGGAAAGCCGGCAGCAGGGATGGGCAGGGGTGCAGGCAGCGCAGCGATGCGTCGGCTCTGGCCCCGCAGGTGGGACACGGGGTGCCATGCTCAGCCCCGTGGCACCAGCACCAAGGATCACACCAGCCCTGTTGCGCCCATCGCCGCCGGCCCGGTGCCAGCCGTATGCCCACCCTCGTCTCCGCGGAAATGCGTGTTGGTGCCGCTTCCATGGAGCCTTAATTGACAGCCTGTCCTCCCCGTGCCGGGGCGGCGGCAAACAGGTAATTTTCAGTAATCACCCTGGCTGGAAGGAGTCACCGCCGGCACGGCGAGGCTGCCGCGGCAGGGGACAGGTTGGGGTTGCTCGGGGCCACCGCCAGCCTGTGTTGGCCCGTCCGTCCCTGCATCCACATCCCAGTACAGCCGGCACTGGGCATCCTCGGTGCCTGAGCAGGGGCTGCCCAGGACAAGGGAGCAGAGAGGGGCAGACGCTGGCACCACTCACCTCCGCTCCAGGGCAGAGGCGATCCTGCCCGGCCCCGTCTCCATCCTCCCCATCTCCTCCGTGGGGCCAGGGGAAGGACTGACCCCAGCCACGCTGCCCTGCAAGGACGGACCGGCAGCTTTGTGTATCTTAAAGCATCGTTAACTAACGAACGGTCACTATCACCTCCCACGAACCCAGGCACAGTGCAGAATCGCTGGGACACGGTGGGGAGCTCCCCGCCGTACACAGAGCGTGTGCACGTGTGTGCGTGCGGGCAGCCCAGATAAATAAGAGGGCAATAAGCAACGCTGCAGCGCTGGGCTCTGAGCTTCCCCGCCGTACGCGGGTAAAACAGGCCCTAGGGCTATTTTAAACACAGTGCCTTTAATACCGTCGCTTGTCCTCGTCCACATAACAGCCTGGTTTCCGTGCGTGCCAGTGCGCTGTGCCCACCCATGCACCCTCCGCACCGTACCCACCCATGCACCCGGTGCACCGTGCCCACCCATGCACCCTCCGCACCGCAGCGGCTTTCCCAGTGGTGCCTGTGGGCAGGACAGGCACGGCGACGGGCAGCTCTGTGGGTGCATGGGTTGGCAGCTTGGTGATGCTGCGGTCACTGCCGGGGCAGATGGGCAGCACGTGGATGTGCAGCCAAGTGATGCCGTGCAAGTGCCCTGAGCACCGGGAGCCCGGCCGGAGGCACCGCACTGCTTCCGAGGGCCTGGCAGCGCTGCGGGAGAAGCGCAGGGCTCGCAGGACCCGTCCCAGTGTCCCCAGTGTCCCCAGCACAGCGGGCACTGGGAGGGGCTGGAAGGGGCAGTGTGGGACCACCTGCCCCATCCCTGCCGGGAGCCGGGGCTTAGTCAGAGACAGCCCCAGGATCCACGCACGCCGGAGTGGAGACAGCCGGGAGAATAGCTGCTGCGGAGCTGCACAGCCGCGAGGAGCGCGGCGTAAACAGCCCAGCTGCAATGCAGGAGCCGGGCAGGCGGCTGCTTTGTCTGCTCCAACGGCTCCGGCAGCCACGGACCAAAAACCTACGGGGGCCTCGGCGAGGAGGCGGCACGGACCCAGGCTCCCAGCAGCTGCATCTGGAAGGCATCAGCCAGCGGCTGCCACTGCCACTGCCGCGAGCCATCCCCAGCGCCGAGCCCCACGCCAGGCCGGGGAGGAGGCGCTGCCGAAGCGGCCAGCGGAGATGGCCCCAGGCACACGGATGCAAATGCAGACGGGCACACGATGCACGCGGGCACACGATGCACGCGGGCTCATGCATGTGCATGGATGCACAGGGGCACACAACGCACACGGATGCACAGGGGCAGATGCACATGGGCAAACACATGCCCACAGATGCACCGGGGCAGATGCATGCACGCAGGCACATGCATGCACACGGATGCACACAGGGGCACATGGATACACACCGGCAGAGCAGCGCTGGTGCAGAGCAGCCAGCCGCCGGCGGGCACGGTGCTCAGAGAAGCGGTGCCCGGGCTGTGCCCGTGCCAGCTGCTTGGGCACCAGCTCCAACCTACTCCGTCTCCAGCTGATCCGGGCCGTGGCAGGGCACAGAGCCGGGGTCCCATCGCCCTGCTGTGCCCCGGGGCGCCCCAGCCCCACAACCACCTCGATCTGCTCGGCTCTCTCCAGGCGGCCGGCAGTGACCTTGCCGGCAAGACCCAAGGAGACCCAAGCAGATTCAGCATTACCCCGCCAGCCGCTCTTCCCACAGCATCCCAGCACCGTGCTTCCCTGGCCGGCCGGCTCATGCTGGGCACCGGCACCCATCCATCACCGGAGCAGGCCCGGCAGCACGGGGCTGTCAGGCCGTGCTGAGGCTGGCACTGCGTCCCCGGCTTCCCATTTCTCAGGCTGATTGCTCCTGTCGCTGCGGAGCCCAGCGTTAAACACCTCATTTTCTACTCCCGTATTGAGTTGGAAAATACTATTAACATTTCATTACGGCTTAAAGATCCCTCTCAGCCCGGCACGAAGAGCCAGCCCGCTGGCGGGATCGCTCCTGCGCCGGGCAGGCTGCGCTGGCCCCCGTCCCTCTGGGGACAGGGGACCGGGAGGGCAAGTCCCACGTGCCCAGCTGCAGAACGGGATGGCAACCCGGAGCAGAGATGGAAATCGGCGCTGCACGCTGGCTCAGTGACCAGCCCGGCACGGCCCGTCCTCACGGCACGCTTGGCCGCAGCTGGGGGACAAAGCAGTGACAGAGTAGCAGCATCCATGCAGACCGGGTGCTGCCGAGCGGGTTTTGCCTTTCCCTCATCCGCAGGAGCCTGGCCTGGCCGTAACAGCATCAGCCATTAAATACCAGGAAATTAGTTCTCCAACGCTCTCCCGACGGTGTCTGAACGCTTGTGAAAGGCACCTTTAGCCGCCGGCTGGCGAGGGCAGCGTGCAGCGGGTTCATGGCCAGCGTTCAGCCAGAGGCTGACCGGCCCCGGCTCTTCAGGGTGGCCAGCGGTGCCCAGCCCCGGCACCGCTCCCGGCAAACACCGCTCCCGCACCGGCACCAGGAGGCAAAGCCCCATAGCAAAAATGTGCAAGCACTGCCCCAAGCATCACCCCAGAGCCAGGCGGTCCCCTCCACCGCTCACCCCATCAGCGACACCACAGCTCCCACCCACCATGTGCCCGGCGCCGACGTTCACCAAAGACCCACCACGGCTTCAGCACCGGTCCGGGCCCCGACATGATGCCACGCTGCCACCATCCACAGGCCTTGCTGCCATGGGGCCGAGCACGCCGCGGCCCATGCAGCCGCCAGCGGTGGGCGCAGGGGGAGTGGGAAGGGGCTGGGGGCACCCAGGCGTGCCGAGCGGGGCAGCGGCCGATCGCAGCCTTTCCCAGCGGCTGGGGAGAGGAGGGTTAAAGGGAGCTCAGCGGAGCAAGGGAGCCAGATGCCAACCTGGCTACTGGAAACTGAGCTGGGCTGGCCGGGAAGGGGGTGGCTGCGGAGGGGGTCTTGGGGTGCCCACAGCACCCAGCGCTGCCGCAGCACCAGCACCCCAAGGATCTGTAGCACCATCACCCTTGGGTGCAGCCTGGCCCTGCCACGTCCTCCAGCCGCTCCCCAGGAGCATCACCCCTCCACGGTGCATGGGAGCACCGCAGCACCCAGCGGCAAGGTCCTTGTGCAGGGAACAGCCGGAGCCAGCGGCCCTGGGAGAGCCCGGGCTCGAGGGGCCACCCGCCACCAGCAAAGGGCTAATTGGTGTCAAGCCAGGCGAATTTGGGACTGCCGCGAGAAAATCCAGGCCGGCAAGGGAGCCTCGAGCTGGGTGCGGAGCTGCCGGCCCACGGCTCCGCTGCTCCTCGGTGTTGGTGCCCAACAGCCCTGGATCCTCCGCAGCATCGCCCAGCGGGCAGGGACCCCGCGGCCGGCCCCAAAATGGGAGCTGTGCTAGGGTGGCAGGGGGGCAGAGGAGGGTTCGCACCCGCAACCCCGGCCCCGCTGGAGAGAGAGAGGCAAGAAAATGTAAAATAACTAGATGTCACCCTGGGCTGAGTAATAAACCCCCTCTGGAAGGAAACTTGGCACACGCCAGCCTGCGCCCGCCTGCCAAGTCCTGCTGGGAGCGAGGTTTCACATGCGGGCTAGAAACCCCAGGAAGAAGTTTATAAGGGACACGCTGACGCACCGTTAAACACGGCAGCAGCAGGAGCTGCTTGGCCTCGACCGCCATCCCGGATGGCCCTCAGGCCCTGTGCCTGGGACACGGCTGGGATGCACCGGCATCGCCCCGTGCCGGCATCGCCCCGCGCGCCCCAGCCCGTCCCCTTGGCGTTTTGCCCCTTAATCCGCGCTGAGGGGATCGGGGGGACCGCGGGAGCAGCACCCGGCCACGGGACGGGGGGCGTGCGGGGGCCCAGCACCCCTTTGCAGCCTCCCCAGCTTGGCCAAGCTGACACAGGATCCGGCCCCACAGCCCCTTTCTCCCACTCCAGGCATCCTGCCTGGCACCGACGGCTCCCGAGGCCGGGAGCACGCGGGGGCTCCGGCGTCCCGGTGAGCACCGTCTGCTCCCCCCCTGCCCAGGCGTCCCCTGCAGCGAGGAGGGGGCTGCCCCAGCGCCCGCGGCCAGGGAGCAGCAGTGGGACCCATTAGGGGTGGTTGCTACCCAGGGAAGTTTCTGGCATTACCGGAGGGCCGAGGGGAACCGGGCAGCTCCGACGGCTGCCGGCCACGCGCACCCTGGGCACTGCACCACAATTGGATTTGCAGCTGCCCTGCCTTTTACTGCATGGAAATTGAATTGTAAAATGTCAAAGACATTTCCTAACTGCGCCATATTAGCCTGGTTTTATTAAATACTGTTATCAGAGGAGATTATTAATGCAATCAAATGCAAGGAAAAGAAAAAAAAAAAACAGAATTAACTGGCCGCTGCGCAGGAGGACACGCTGGAGGGCAGGAGGCAGCCGGCGAGGCCGTGCCCGGGGACCCCGTGTCCCCAGGGGGTCTGGCTCCTGCCTCCCGCTGCCCCCACATCCTGGAGCACCGGCGAAGCAGCGATCCCGCCTGGCTTCTGCGGCTCCGCTTGCATCCCAGGACGAGCCCCCACAGAATGGCAGCACCCTAGAGGGTGAGAAGCCTGGGGGTGCTCGCTGAGCTTTGGGGTCCCTCCCCTGCTGCCCGCTTCCAGGCAGGCTGCCCGCACCATGCGCACCCCTCCGAGGAGCTGGCTCCCATCCCGGTCTTTTCCCCCGTAGCGGGCTCTGCCTGCCCCGCACGGCCCGGAGCCGGGAGCAGCATGGCCGGAGGGCGAGCGCAGCGCCAGTGGTGCCAGTGGGGCTGGGGTCCCTCCCCGGGGAAGGGCAGGACCCGCTCCCCACGCCCGGCAGCGGGGCCGGGGCTGGCTGGGATCAGACAGGCAGGGCAGGACGCGGAGCCCTGTGCAGGCAGCAACATGGGAGCGGGCGGGGGTCTCCAACCCAGGGCAGGGGCACCCCAAGAGCTGCACCCGCACCCCCAGGCAGTGGGGCTGGGCAGGGCTGGGTTACCCCGGCATAGCAGGGTGCAGGGGGTGCGGGACCCCATGCCCAGCTCCCGAGCCTGGCCAGGCAGCGTGGCTCATCCGGCCCCGGGCGTCCCGGAGCGAGGAACCCAGAGCTCCGGCGGCGCACGAGGACGCGAGCCCTGACGGCAGCCTGGGTGGCCAGGATGGCACCGAGGGGCAGGCACAGGGTGGGCAGCGCAGCCCCACGGGACACAGCCCCGGCTCCCACCCGCACAGCCGGGCTGCAGCCAGCCCCTGCCACGCCGGGTGCTCGCCCGGCACCGCGGGGCCACGTGCCAGGACCTCTCCTTTGCCACACGGAGCCGCCACGTGTGGAAAAGCTTTGCAAAGCCCCCCAGCCCGGTGGGAGGAGAAGCCGGGGCAGAAGGGCCCGGCCCTCGGCTCGAGGTCTCTCCCACGGCACCGGCGGTGCCACGCAGAAGCCATTTCCAAAGCAGATGAGCCACCGACGGCACCGGCCTCAGAGGGAAGGAGCCTGCACGCTCCAACACACCACGGCCGAGGAACCATAGTACTCCCGCACGGCACAGCGCAGCCCCGTCTCCCGCTGCCCAAAGCCCCGGGTGCCCGGGATGGGGACGGTGCGGTGGGCACGGCGCTGCTGGGGACACCCCGGGCCCTCGTCCCGTCCCACGGTGCCCGAGCCGGGGAGCTGAGGGGAAAACGCCAAGTCACTACAATTCTTCGAGGTAGCACCAGGGAGGAGGGGACAAGGAGGGAAACAGTTTGCTGCCAAATCCCTGCATCTGATTTGCGTAACTTTCAGACAACCTCATCAATTATGGATGCCCGGGAAGCGAGCGCGGTGCGCGCTGCGGCCGGCCCGGGCCCCACAAACTCGTACTCCACACGCTAAATCGGGCCCCATGTCGCCATAGCAACCCGTGTTAATTCACGCAGGGATTTTTAAAATCTCATTTATTAAACCCCACATGAATAGGATATTATCCAGATAACAGAGCTAAGTTACAAATCTTCCTGGTGCCACGCAGCGCGGGGAGCGCCGGAGGCACGCGTGGGACCGGCACGTGGAGGGGACGGGGGACGTGGGGACGCCGCAGCACGGGACAGCCCCTGCTCCGTGCTCTCCCACCCCGTGCCACGCACCGCTCCTCCAGCCCCGCTGCCGCGGCCGGAGGTGCTCGTGCCGGGAGCATGGCACCCGCTGCCGCGCACGCGGCCCTGCTGCCGGGCAGGAGAGTTGGGTCCCGTAGGGAAACTGCACAAGAGCAGCCCGGCACCGGCACCGGGGGGTCCGGCAGAGCTGGAGACATGCAGCCCAGCCGGGGCGCGGGGCGAGCGTCCAGGCCCACAGCAGGAATCTCCCCAACAGCAGGCTGGCCGGGCTCGGCCTTGCTGGGTGTCCCTTGTCCCTCGCCCGCGAGCCCGGCACGGGGACCACCGCCGGCCCCCGCGGCCATCCTGCCCGGCAGTGCCAGGCAGCCGGAGGGCTCTGCAGCGGGAGAGCGGCCGGGGCGGGAGATGCAGCAGAGCAGGGCTGGGAAGGAGAGGGATGCGGGAGGAGGTGGTGGTACTCCGGCACCGCTGGCCGTTGCCACAGCAACACCAGCTGTGTGCCCGGGCCAGTGGGGATTGGAGAGGGGTGTGCGGGGGATAGCGCGGGGCACAGGCCAGGCGTCGTCCCCGTCCCTGTCCGCCGCTCTGAGAGGCCACGGACGCGGCAGCACCTGGAGCGGGTTGGGATGAAGGGGGGTCTGAGCTGGGGCCTCTTCCCTCCCCGCACAGGCCCTCGGCAGCGACAGCAACGACGGCACGGGGGACACCACGCCGGTCCTGCACGGCACCAGGACATGGGGGACACCCCGCCAGCCCTGCGCGGCACCGGGGACGTGGTGGACGCCGTGCCAGCCCTGCACTACAGCGGGGACATTGGGGATGCCAATGCCATGCCGGCCCTGCGCGGCACCAGGACACGGGGGACACCACGCTGGCCCTGCTCGGCCAGGAGCACCCCGGCACAGTCAGGGGTGGGGGACACCGCACCAGCCCTGCACGGCTCCAGGGACAGCAGGGTGCCCATGTTTGGGGAGTGCTGGGCCCCGGGAGGGAGGGACGCAGGGTGCAGCGGCGGAGAGGCTGTGCGCCCAGCGACCCGATGCCACGCGAGTGCTCCCCGTGGTCCCTGCCCGTGCCCAGGGACGGTCCCTGGCCCCCCCGGGTTGGGCCCGCGCGCCAGGCCTGAAACCTGCGGCTGCATCAGCACCATGAATAATTCAGTCCCGGGTGGAACGCCTCAACAGAGCAGTTATCTCGTACAGAGAGCAGATACTCATGGAGCTACGCACACGTACACACGCAGATACACCCGTACAGACACACAGACACCCCCGCAGCCCCACGCCCGGACACACGCACTCGGGTGCGCACACGGAGCCGTGCAAAGCCAGCCACAGAGCCGCACGCGGGGAGATACCCGTGGAGCTACATCCAAACACCCCCACACGGAGAAACACCAACACAGCCACATCCAAACACACATATGCCAGGGTACACACCGATACACAAACACAGACACGCACCCAAACACAGACACACATGCACACCCGGCACGCACGTACACGCGCGCAGACACGGCCACACACGCACCGACACACGCAAACGCGTGCAGGCACCGGCAGCCCCCGGTGCACGCACGCCCGGCCCGTGCCCGCACGCCCCACGCCCACGCAGATGCCCCCAGCTCTGCCCCGCCTGCCCGGCCGCAGCCCCCTGCCCGTGCCCGGGGCCGAGCCCCCCGCCCCGGGTGTGCTGGCCCGGCTCCCCGGGGGCCCGGGAGCTGCTCCGGGTGCAGGGCAAGGGCAGCCCGGCCGTGCCGGGGGCTGCACCGGGGCTGGCACCGGGGGGTACACCGGGGCTTGCACCGGGGGGTACACCGGGGGCTGCACCGGGGGGTGCACCGGGGGGTGCACCGGGGGGTGCAGCAGGACCGGCGGGGCGACCCTGTGCAGCGCCGAGCCCCCGCGCAGCCCCCCCCTCCCCTCACCGGGCCGGTACCCCCCCCCCCCCGCTCCCGGTGGTCCCCGGCACGTCTGCAGCCCCCGCCCGCGCCGCGCCGCACCGGGGAAGGGCCGGGGATGCTGCGGGGCCGGGCAGGGCGGCATCCCGGCCGGGCCCCAGGAGCGGCGGGCGGGATGCGGGCCCCGAGCCGCCGCGCCCGGGGCTGCCATGCCGGTCCCGTCCGCCCCCCCCTCCCCGCCGCGGCTCTCCCCGGCCCGGCCCGGCCCCGCCGCCGCCGCACTCACTGGCTTTGCCGGGCTTGGGCCTCTGCAGCAGCTTCTGCACGGCCGCGACGTCCTCCGCCTTCACCGCCTGCACCAGCTCCTGGTCCTTGCCCATGGCTCCGCCGCGCCGGGGCTGCCGGCTGCGGGCTCACGGCCCGAGCATCCTCCGCGGCGCGGCGAGGGGCGGGCGGCACGGCTCGGCGCGGCTCGGCGCGGCGTGGGCCCCCCCCCCAGCCCGCTCCGGAGGCGGGGGCGGCGGCGGCGGCGGCGGGCGCCCGGGGCGGGGCGGGGCGCGGCGGGGCGGAGGGGGCCGCACCGGGAGCGCGGGGGGGTGGGGGGCGTGGAGGAGGAGGAGGAGGAGGAGGAAGGTGGCGGGAGCCGGGGATCCCCCCCCTCCCGGTGCGGGGGAAGGTGCCGGGGCCCGGGGGACGCCCCGGCGGGAGCCGCCGCTGCCGTGGCGTGTAACGAGCTGGCGGGTCTCAGCGGCGCCGGTAACCGGAGGGGAGAGAGGGGAGCAAGGCTGCCCGGGGCCTCATCTTCCTCGGGGGGGGACCCCGGGGGGGCGGCAGCACCCGCCTGGCGAGAGGAGCTGCAGCTGGGGGCCGCAGCCGGGAGCAGAGTAGACCCCCCCGGGGCACCCCGTGCCCCCCAGCCCCGCTCCGGGGTGCCGGTCACCGCTCCCCGTCCCGCCACTGTGCCTGGCCCTTGCAGTCACCGACCGTCAGGCCGTGGCGGCCGATAATGGGAACCAGGCTGGAGCAGCTTTTCAACGTCTTTAAATAAAGCCCTTATTACTGCCTAATTTTCCACTTTCGTAGACGCAGTGGCCGGTGACGTTCGTCCCCTTCCACTTTTTTTATGGCTAAAAGGCTGAGACATTAAAGGTGTGGAGAGTGCTGGGCAGCGCTGGGGCCTGAGGATGCTGACGAACCAGACGGGAAATGGGGCCAGCGACGGGCAAGGCGTTAATGTGCTCGTGGTGCCCAGTCAGTGCAGAACACGGCCATCACCCGCACAAAATCACCCCCGAATTTCTGTTCCCCCAGACAAGTCACTGTCTGAAAGCTTTGCAGAGCTCCCAGCTCCGGCAAAATAATGTTGGGGTGCGTTGGTCCGAAAGGCCGGCACCCGGCTGGCCCCTACAGCACTCGTCGCTGCGGAGCAGTGAGGCAGGCAGCTGCGGTGCACGGGTGGGTGCAGTGCACGGGTGGGTGCAGTTCATGGGCGGGTGCAGTGCATGGGGACAGGTGGCTGCGGTGCACGGGTGGATGCAGTGCAGGTGTGGGTGCAGTGCACGGGGACAGGTGGCTGCAGTGCACGGGTGGGTGCAGTGCACGGGGACAGGAGGGTGCAGTACATGGGTGGGCACAGTGCATGGGTGGGTGCAGTGCATGGGGACAGGCGGCTGCAGGGCACGGGTGGGTGCAGTGCACGGGGCCAGGCGGCTGCAGGGCATGGGTGGGTGCCTGCGGCAGAGGGAAAGATGGAGGTAACCAAGCAAATTCCAGACAAACACGAACACGCCTCCTCCCTGAAGCCCCCTGCCCACCCCGTGCTGGCCTGTGCCCCTGAGCTGGAGCCCAAGGATGCCCTTTGCAGCCCCCGATTCCCTCTGCAGCCCCCAGCTCCAGGCTGACCCCCCCCTCCCCTCAGGGACAGCGGGGTCCGTCTCCTCTCCCCACCCCCACTTTCCAATCCAGGATATTTGGGTTGCCGGCGTGAAACGCCGTCTAATCTGTCCTCTAATCCCGCAGCCCGGCGGTGCGCGGCGGCGTGGGGGGCCTGAGCTGCTGCGGGTCTCCCTGGGCTGGGGGCCGGGGCTGGGGCTCTGCACGCGCCCGGGGGCCCAGGCAGGTCCAGGGGCTTCCCTGGCATCCGTCATCACTCGATAACAAACGAAGCTCCTCAACAAAGGTCCCTTTGTGCCCCACAGCTCTCTCCTGCTGGGCTCCCGCACCCAGCGCCAGCACCCGGCAACCCAGCACAGACACGGCATGGGGCAGCCCCCTCCCCGATGGGCTCGCCGGGCACCGGGACCCTCGTGACGGAGCCAGGGCATAGGGCAGCAGGGCTGTGTGGGGCTGTGTGGGGCTGTGTGGGGCTGAGCGGGGTGCACGGCTGCCGTCCCTCCTCCCCTGGCTGAGCCAGGCTTTTGCAGAAGGAGCTCCAGACCGCCTCGCATTTCTGCGGCTCCCTCCGGGCTCTTGCCAAGTCGGGTTGGTCTTTGCAGAGCAGAAAAATGTGCAGCGAAATGTCCGTGTTGCTGCCCTGCGCACGCCGAGCCAAAACTGGCACCCTGAAACGGGGAGAGCCGCGGGCGCGGGGGGATTTGGCTTCGCCTCCCCGCCGCTGCAGGGATGGGCACCGTGGAGGAGCGGGCGTGTGGAAACTCTCGCTTGCAGGAGCCGGAGGCACCAGCGGCAGCGGGAGGGCTCGCCCCGCGCAGGGGTCCCCCCCGCAGCCCCCCGCCACGGCTGCCTTTCCGACGGCCGCAGGCGAGGAGCGCGGTGGAGGCCCCTGCCCGGGCGCGGGAGGCAGGACGGGCCTGGGAGCGCGCGGGGGCCCGGGCGCTGGATTAAAGGAGAGGAAGGAAGAGATGAAAGCAGCGTGTTTGGAGGATGGCTGGGCTCGGCGCAGGAAGCGAGCACCGCACTCGCCCCCCGATCAGGGGCTGGCCGTGGCGGCTGCTGCCAAAAGCAGCCACGGGCCTGCGGAGGGGTGCTGGGTGGCCCCCACACCCCCCCTCGGGCACTGCACCATTCTGGGTGCCAGCCCTCACCCGGTAGCATGCAGCACCCAGCACCCCGCCGGGCTGGATCCCGTCCTGCGGGGAGGGCACGGCCGCCATTGAGGCCAGCACGAGGCACACGGGTGTCCCCGTGCGCTCGGCAGCACCGCGGGGCATGGGCTGCCCCCTCCCTGCCCTCCGTCACGGCTGCCAAACCCTCCAGCTCCGGCAGAGCAGGAGCAATGCACCCAGGAGCCGTCTGCGGCACAGATCCCGGCCCCCCCACACCAGCCTGCACGGGGGGCAGAGCCACGGCCCCCTCCAGCACCCATCAGCATCTATAAAAATACTTTATTGTGGAAGCGGGATGCACGGGAGCTCTCTGTACAGTACAAACCAACGGCAGCGCTGCAGTCACCGGCACGCAGGCACGCGACAGCAGCGCCCAAAGCCCACCGCGGTGGGAGCTGGGGGGGCCGCGGTCCCTACGTCACCTTGGGCCTGGCATTGAGGCGGATGATGGCCCGGTAGTCCCGCACCAGGTCCCGCAGCTGGTCCAGGTAGGGGTTGACATTCTCCTCCATCCACTCCTCCACCGTGTCGGGGAAGTAGACCCTCTCCAGGTGGGTGCGCAGGTCGCGGACGAAGTTCTCCCAGTCATCGTGGAGCCTGGCATGGGGAGAGCGGGGGGTCCAGCTCCCCTGCTGCGAGGGACCCCAGAGCCGAGCTGGGGACCCCTCCCAGCCCCGCGCAGGCATGCAGGGGGGCTCCCGGCCCCCAGCACCACGTACTTCAGCACCTTGCTGCCAAAGGTCTCCATGTTGCGGGGGTTGCCGAACTGGCGCTTTCGGTGATAGGGGCTGAACCAGCCCTTGATGGCGCTGGGGAGGCACGAGGGGAGCGGGGGGTACGGGGGGCATGTCCCCTCCCCTGCAAAAACTCTTGTGCTCCGGCCCCGTGGCCAGAGCCAGCCGACCCTGCCGCCTCCCGCCGCCCGTTACCTCTCCTCCTCCAGCGCTTTAAGGATGCTCTCCTTCAGGTGGCCATTAACCTGCTCGACCATGTGGTAGATCTCCGCGCCGGGGAACGCTCCCCTGCCCTCGCTGGGGAAGGGGAGGAGGAGCTGAGAGCCCAACACGTGGGGTGCATCGGCCACGCCGGGGCTCCAGGGCAGGTGAACCCCAGCACCCTGCGCAGCTGGAGGGCACCCAGGTGGGTCTGGGACCGGGGCATTTGGGTAACCACCCCCCCCCCCGCTCCCCTCCAGCGCATCCCTTCTGACACGACCAGGGTAGCAGTGCCGCAGCTGCCCCCCGCCACATCCGGGCTGTGCCACGCACCACGTGCCCTGCTCCAGCTGCATGCTCTGGAAGCCCAGCGTGTCCAGGACCTTCCTCTTCGTCTCTTCCATGAAGCCCCCTGGGGAGGGTGAGGAGAAGGGCAGAGGGGCCGGGGCCACCCCACCATCAGGCACTCGTCCCCGGCTTCACTGTGTCCCCGAAACTGGGGGAGCTGAAGCTCTCCTTCCCCTGCCTCCCACCCCGCTCCCGGTATCCTTCCCTGCCTGCAGGACGGGGTCTCGCAGGCAGCAGCTGCCTGCGGCGTGGGGAGACGGGGGACGAGCCTGTCCGCCATGGCCGGTCCGGTGCCGGCAGCGGGGGGGGGGGCTCACCGTTCACCAGCGTCTGCAGGCAGATGGCCAGGGAGGGAATGCCGACGGGCAGCAGCTCGCAGAGCACCGAGTAGTGATCGTACCTGCGGAGCAGGGCCAGCCGCGCCATCGCCTCCCGCGCCACCGCCGGCGGAGCCGCCTGGGCGCCGGGGAGGGCAGGGGTCCCGCCGCCCCTCACCTCTGCCAGCCGGTGAGGACGATGCCCTGGAAGCGCAGCGGGGCCAGCTGCGGCAGGGCCTGCATCACCTTCAGCCAGCTGAGGTGGTTTTTCAGGTGGTAGCTCAGGGGGGGCCAGATCTGCGCCGGTCCTGTGGTGCCCTTGAAGGCGCTGGCGAACCATACCGCCTCGAAGCCGCTCTCCGCGTACTTGGTGAGGAACGGCCCTGCAGCGGGACAGGCGCGAGCCACCAGTGCCACTGTCCCCAAGGGGCTGGGGGGGCTCAGTGGGGGTGTCCCCCCGCCAGCCCCGCTTGCCCGGCACGCTGCCTTACCGATCTGCTCAGCCTCGAAGTCGGGCGCGTAGAACCACACCACGGGCGAGACGTGCTTCGCTATCCCGGAATCTGCGAGGGGAGCAGGGATGGGGATGTGGGCGCTGGTGCCAGCAGCAGGAGGATGCCTGGGGTGCTCCCCCGAGATCCGTGTCCCCACAGGGCCAGGCACGGGCTCCTGCCGGGCACTGGGCACGACGCCTGCCAGGGCGGCCACGCAGACGGGCGCTGCCGAGACCCCCGGCTCGGGTGCCACTGCTGCTGTCCCCATCCTCTCACCCCGCAGGGCTCCCACGCTGATCTTCCTCAGCATGTCGTCCCACATGAGCGCCCGCAGCCCCCAGTACTGCGTGGCGATGAAGCCCAGCACCTCCTTGATGTGCTTCAGGTACATGGTCCCTGTGTCGCCCTTGTTGTGGCTCATCCAGTTCTTGGAGTCCATCCCCTCCCCAAGATGGAAGACCTGGATTTGGGGGGAAAGGGGGATGCTCAGGACTCCGGGAGCACTCCTGGCGCCCAGGGCAAGGGCTGCAGTCCCTGCAGAGCTCATTGCCCACCTCGTCCGCGCCGATGTGGATCCAGGCGGAGCGCCTGTGCTTCTCGATCACCTGCGACAAGATGCTCTTGAGCAGGGCCAGGGTGTCGGGGACATGGGGGTTGAAGCTGTTAGGGAAGCGCTCGACCTCCCGCAGGTGCTGGTACTTCTCGTGCTTGAGGATGAACTGCGCGGGAGGAGCCATCGGGGGGAGTTCCAGGCCATGGACCAAAGGGATGCGGGACGAGGAGCAGAACCGGGACCATCCCTACCTCCACATGCCCAAAGGTCTG
The DNA here is from genome assembly GCF_030463565.1 of Pelecanus crispus. NCBI lineage: Eukaryota > Metazoa > Chordata > Aves > Pelecaniformes > Pelecanidae > Pelecanus > Pelecanus crispus. The sequence continues at coordinate 1,546,500 of NC_134653.1, read as the reverse complement.
CACCAGGGGAACCACCTCCAGCTTGTGGAGCTCCGCCAGCTGCTGGATCCGCTCGATGTCCTCCTCACTGGGAAGGTAAGGACAGGCTCACCAGGGGATGCGGGACAGAGCATGAGGGCACTCCCTCCTCCTCCTCCTCCTCCTCTTTCTCCTCCTCCTCCTCCGGCACCTTGCCCACGTAGCCCTGGCCACCCCACACCTGTGTGGACTTTACTAGAGGGACACAAATATTGACCGTCTGCCGCCAGCACAGCCCGGCACTCTGACCACAGTTATCACGGGCACGGCTCCAGGCATGTCACACCCAGCCCCCGGCACACCGGGACCTGCCGGGGCCGCACCGAGCCGGCAGCCCCCTGGCCAGCTCAGCACCCAGCCCCAGCTCACCTGTAAGCGTAGGGGGACTTGAGGATTTCCAGCTCCCCCTTGAAGGGGAACATGTCCTCGTACTCCATGAGGATGCCGTTGGCTCCCAGCTGGGACAGGAGGGGGAACACCTGCGGGGCAGGCAGGGCGAGCTCAGCCAGCGGAGACGGCACAGTCCCGGGCCGGTCGAGCCTTGCTCTGCCTCCGTCCCCTCGGTGTGTCCCTCCCCGGCATCCCCCGCCGGTCCCCAGGCATCCTCACCTGCTCCAGGTAGGAGACCCTGGGCGCAGCTCCCTTGAGGTCCAGGTGGACCAGCCTCATCTCGGTGGCACCGACGTCCCTGGGGACGTGCTGCCCAGGCTCTTGCCTCGGGGCCGTTATCTTTGCCATGGGAAGCTTGAGAGCCTGGCTCTGGGGGCCGGCGTCCTGGACAGTGTCCCCCGTGTCCCCCCAGAACCCGCTGTCCTTTGTGACGTGCTTGTGCAGCTCCAGGGTGAAGCTGCAGGGAGCAGAGCAGGGCGGGGGGTGCCGTGGGGCACCAGCTGCCCCCCAGCAACAGGGTCCCGCACGGGGACAACCCAGGGGGTCCCCACAGCCCCCGACCCCGCTGAGCCCCCCGCCACGCCTGGGGTCCTGCCATCACCTCACCTGTCGCGGAAGAGGAACTTGATGCCGGCCAAGGCTACGAGGAGCAGCATGACGAGGCGCAGCAGGTTCAGCCTGTGGCTCCGCTGGAAGGCCATCTCTGCGGGGCACACGCGGGGGTCCGGCCACGTGGCAGCACCCCCGCGCAGCCCCATAGACGGGCTCCCCTGATCAGGGCAGCACAAGAGCCAGAGAAAGGGGACATGGGGGAGACCCCCTCCCTCCACCCCGGTCCCAGGCGCACAGAGGCACCCTGTGTCCCTCCTACCTCACACGCCCCGGCACCGGGGCCGGCGGCCAGACCTGCCTTCGCCTCTGCCTGCAAGGGCGCAGCCTCCTTGGGCTCTGCCAGCACAAAGGCAGCAGTGGCTGCAGGGCAGGTCCCCGCCGGGGGATCCCCTCGAGCCGCCGCGTCGCCTCCGAGACGAGGGCTTTGTCACGGGGCAGCTGGGTGGGGTGGCATCACCGGGCAGGCACGGTGCAGCCGGGGCTGGCCAGGCACGGGAGGCAACGCCCCTGCGGATGGAGGAGAGGCGATTGGGGACTGGCCGGGCACGTGCCGGCACTGGGCTGCTCCGGGGATGGGCATCGGCATGGCCACAGGCACCGCCGGGGCGCAGGTGGCAGCCCGGACCCCCCCTGCACCCGCAGCGACAGGCACATGCTTGCCACATGCAGCCCGCAGCATCTGCCTGGGGAGGCGAGTGCCACCCAGCACCAGCGAGGGGAACGGGCACAAGCTACTTCGCACGCCGGAAAACAACATGGGAGCGGGGCAGGAGCCCAGCGGGGTCTGGTCACCGGGGATCTAGGCCCGGTGAGAGGAGCTGCCGCTTCCCCCATGGAGGGGGAGAGGGACGAGGGCGGCATGGCCCGTGCCGCCGCTGCTGGGGGCTGCGAGACACTGCACCGCGCCGTGCCAGGAGAGGCTGGTCTGGTTAAACCGATGTTTGATCCCTCGCGGGACATGTAGGACAGGCCACACGGGGCGCAGGGACGAGCTCGTGTCCAAGAGTTGTCACCATTAAGATTAATAAAATTCATTTGAAATCTTTGTTTCCCCTAAACCAATTTTGAGAACTCCTGGCATGGGGCTCTACCGATTTAGATGAAAGCGAGCCCGCACCAAAGGCAGACTCCGCAGGGCCGGAGGCAGCGGGCGCCCCTTCCCCAGCACCCCCACGGTCACAGCTCGAGGGATTGTGCAGAGATTTGTACCCGCTGGCACGCGACCAGCCCCAACACCAAGACCCACAGCAGCGTCCCGTGCAGCCGGCACCGCGGCTGCCGCAGGAGATGCTCAGCCGGGCCAGACCCCGTTGAGCGCAGCGCTGGAGGCACCACTCCCGGGAGCCCTGGCAGAGCCGCCGACCTCCGCAGCCCCAGCGTGCCTCCCCGGGAAAGCGCTGCCGGGGGGCAACGCCAAGTGCACGCCACGTCCCCCGCTCCTGCAGCCCCCTCGGGGCTCCTCCTTGCCCCCAGCACTGCTCGCAGGTGACACGGGACCCGCCGTGACGCCCGCTCCCACCCCAGGAGCCCAGAGCCACCCTGCTGTGGGCAGCACCGCTCCTGTGTCCCCCACGGCACTACAGGCAGCACGAATCCTCCTGGAAGCTGCACACCAGAAGCGCTGGAATCATTTCCGCCCTTTTTTTTCCTCCTTTTTTTGCCAACTCTGGCGTGTGCGGCGAGGCAGGGATGGGGCAGCGCATCAGCACCCCTGGCCCCCCAGCCACTGCGAGCACCGGGGCAGCTGCCACCAGCCCTTTCGGTGAGTTGCCACCCAAACGCGCTGGAGTTTAGGGTTAAATTCAGCGTTGCCAGATTTGAGAATTGAAAAGCAGATTTTGGCTGCCGGCGGCACACAAGCGGCTCAGCTGATCGCGAGGGTTTTGTTTGCGTTGCCAGAGCAGTGGCACCAGGGGAGAGCTGCGCTCAGCCTCCGGCTCTGAATTAGCCCTTTTTCTAGACACAGCCCTAATGCCTCCCGACGTGCTCCTCCCGCACACTGCCATGGTGCTGTCCCCAGAGCACGAGGCCCCAGCAAGGCCATGGCGTGGGGCAGGGCTGCACCGTGCGGGAGGGAGCTGGAGCATCCCTGCTCCGTCCCCATCACCCAGGACCCGTGGGTACCCGGTCCCCCGGTGCTCACGCACAAGAGGAAGGGCAGGATCCTGGTTTTGGGACAGGTCTTGCCCGCGCCGTCCCCTGCGCTCATGCCCCTGCATGAAGAACACGCCCCGTGCTCGGCGCTGCACCTCCTGTGCTGCAGGGGACAAACGCAGCACCCACTCCCTGCCCGTCCCCGCTGCGTTTCCATCCTGCCCGGCCCTGGATGCTCCTGGCAGCACCGGCACAGCCTGGCAGGGATGGCTGCCAGCCCGGCGCTCACCTCCGCTGGGCACATGGGAAGGTGCAGGAGGGACATGAGAGCAGGGGGCTCAGCGGCCCCTGGGCACAGGGCAGGCGGGCACGGGGAGCCCAGCACCCAGGAAGGCCATAAATATGCAAAGTGCTAATCGCGCTGTCATGGGAACACTGCGCCTGATCGGAACAGGGATAAATATTTAGACAGACGCTGTCAGCTCGCCAAGATTTGGCGTTTTTAATACATGTTATCTTATTTAAATAGAGAACGGCTTTCCAGGATTTGAGCCTCCCTGGCACAGCCCAGGCGAGGGCAGGTGGGGTGGGTGCACGCCGGCGGTGGGGCGCAGCACCGAGGGGTGACCGGGGCCAGCTGCACCCCTGCGCCGGCGGGAGATGCCTTCGCAGCGAGGGCTCAGCCGAGCGATGCCGCCGCTCTCACCCCGCATCTCGCTGCTAGCACCCGCTATATTTATTAATGTGACATCTTCCTCCGCCAGCCCTGTGGGGACGGCGCTGGCACGGTCCCTGGGAGGCTGGGAAGAGCCTGTGGTTCCTTGCAACCGGCCAGCCCGGCTCAGCGCTCTCGGCAGCCGCCGTGCGAGGAGGGGGCTGGGCCCTCGCCCCCCTCCCTTGCCTCCACGCAGCCCATGTGGGTTTTGCTCCCAGCTCCCCGAAACCAGCCCAGCTCCCCGCTCACCTTCGCGAGCCTGGAGAATGGAAGCAAACCCAAACCTGAGCCTGGAGAGAGCGGGGCCATGGCGGGGGCAAAGGCAAGCGCCCCCGGGGTGGCGGGTGCCCACCGCGGCCCACGGGCCAGCAGCGAGGGTTTCGGGTGCCACCGCAGGGTTTGGATGCCGCCCGGCTGCCCACCGCCCCGCTCTGGCGTTCGCCAGCTGTTGCCGCGCCAAACCCTCGCTCCCGTCGGTGCGCACGACGATGACGGCGCGGCCGTGGGAAGAGTGACGCTGCACCGTGTGCACTCCTGTGCACGCTCACACGCACGTGCACATGCTCGTGCGCTTCTAGAACTTTCCTCGGTCCGGCCGGCCGAGGCCGTCCCCGTCCCCAGCCTGGGGGTCCCCCCCGGGATGAGCTGCCCTGTGCCGGGGCCACGGCGCTGCAGCCCCACAGTCGGGGGCTCCTGCATGGAGAGGCCATGGACCCCCCCATGGCAGCAGGAGGGGGCTGCTCCCCCGGCCCCTGGGCAGGGATGGCCCCTGTCCCCCCCCAGGGTGCTGGGGTACACACGGGGCAGCCCCTGGGCATGCGGGGGACCGTTCCACACCCCACCCGGGCACCACCCGCACCCCGCAAGCCTGGGGCACCCCATGGACCCCTCGGGCATCCCCGCATCCCACAGCACCCTCCAGGGTCTGCTGGGCACCCCTGCGGCACCGGGCACCCCTGCAGCACTGGGCACCCCTGCATCCCCCTACGGCACCCCCGCATCCCCCCTGGGCACCCCTACGGCACCGGGCACCCCTGAATCCCCCCGGGCACCCCTACAGCACTGGGCACCCCTGCATCCCCCCGGGCACCCCCGCATCCTCCCCGGGCACCCCTATGGCACTGCGCACCCCTGCATCCCCCTACGGCACCCCCGCATCCCCCCTGGGCACCCCTACGGCACCGGGCACCCCTGAATCCCCCCGGGCACCCCTACAGCACCGGGCACCCCTGCATCCCCCCCGGGCACCCCCGCATCCCCCCCGGGCACCCCTATGGCACTGCGCACCCCTGCATCCCCCCCGGGCACCCCTACGGCACCGGGCACCCCTGCATCCCCCCGGGCAACCCCGCATCCCCCCCGGGCACCCCTACGGCACCGGGCACCCCTGAATCCCCCCGGGCACCCGTACGGCACCGGGCACCCCTGCATCCCCCCGGGCACCCCCGCATCCCCCCCGGGCACCCCTACGGCACCGGGCACCCCTGCATCCCCCCGGGCACCCCCGCATCCCCCCCCCGGGCACCCCTACGGCACCGGGCACCCCCGCACCCTCCCGGGCGCCCCTGCAGCACCGGGCACCCCCGCATCGCCCCAGGCATCCCTACAGCACCGGGCACCCCCGCGGCACCGGGCACCCCCGCATCCCGGCCCTTACCGGCAGGTGCGGGGCCGCCGCGGGCACCGCCGGGAGCGAGCGCGGTCCCGGAGCGCAGCCGCCGCCGCCGCCGCTCTTAAAGGGCCCGGGCGGCGCCGGTGCCGCGGGCGCTGCGGCGGTGCGGGGCGGTGCGGGCGGGGATGCTCCGGCACCGGCAGGGCGGGGACCGTGCCCCACCCGCACGCCCGGGGACACCGCCACGGCGCGGAGCCGCCGCCCGCCCTGCCCCGGCCCAAAGGGTGCCCCGGGACCGCTCCGCCCGGGCCCGGCCGTGCCCGGGGTGTGCGCGATGCCCGTCCGGTGTGTGCCCGGTGCGTTCCCGGTGTTCCCGGTGCCCGAGCGGTGTGTTCCCGGTGTCCCCGGTGCCTGCCCGGTGTGTTCCTGGTGTATCCGGTGCGTTCCCGGTGTGTTCCCAGTGCGTTCCCGGCCTGCCCGGTGTACTCGAGTGCGTTCCCGGTGCCTGCCCGGTGTTCCCGGTGTGTAGCCGGGGTGTTGCCGGTGTACCCGGTGCGTTCCCGGTGCGTACCCGGTGCCTGCCCAGTGTACCCGGTGTGTGCCCGCTGTGCTCCCGGTGTACCCGGTGCGTACCCCGTGCCTTCCCGGTGTACCCGATGCCTGCCCCGTGTACCCGGTGTGTACTCGGTGCATGCCCGGTGTACCCGCTGCGTTCCCGCCGTTCCCGGTGCTCCCGCCCCCGCCCCGCGTGCCCGGCGCTGCGCCCCCTGGCGGCGCCGCTGGCAACGGCCCCCGCCCCCCCCCGCTCCCCGTGGTCTCGCCTCTCCCGCCCCCCCCTCGCGCCCCGCACGTGGTACCGCCCGGCGCCGCGCTCCTGCGCATGCGCCCTCCGACGGACGGCACCGCCCCCGAGCGGCTGCGCGCTGAGGCCGGGGGCCGCGCGCATGCGTAGTGCGCAGCCCCGAGGGCGCGGCGCATGCGCAGAACCAGCCCGCCCCCCCGCCCTGCGCCGGCCGGTACCGGGGGAGCGGCGGGGGACGGGGGGGCGGAGAGCGGGCCCTGGGCTCCCCCCGGCCACAGCACGGGCGCACGGGGCGGGCACGGGGGCGCAGGCGTGGGCGCGGAACCGAGCGTGGGCGGGGCGCGGCGGCGGGCCGGGCCCGGGTGGCGGCGGGGCCTGAGCGGGGCCCGGCGGCGGGGACCATGAACGCCGCGCAGGGCACGGTGGGCAGCGACCCCGTCATCCTGGCCACGGCCGGCTACGACCACACGGTGCGGTTCTGGCAGGCGCACAGCGGCATCTGCACCCGCACCGTCCAGCACCAGGACTCCGTATCCTTCACCCCCGGGCCGGGGCCGCCCCACGGGCGCCGTTAGCTCGGTGTCCCGCCCCACGCTTGGGAGCGCTCGGTCTCACCGGTCGCGTCCTGGCTGCTGCTGCTGCTTCTTCTTTTTCTTCTTACCCACCTTAACGGGCGCCCGCAGCAGGTGAACGCCCTGGAGATCACACCGGACCGCAGCATGATCGCCGCCGCAGGTGAGCCCGCCCGGCCCCCCGCTGCCCCAGGCACCGGCGACACTGCCTAGGGGCGGGGGGGGGCGTTGGTCATCCCCTGCCCGGTCGTTGCCACAGGCTACCAGCACATCCGCATGTATGACCTCAACTCCAACAACCCCAACCCCGTCATTAACTACGACGGCGTGAGCAAGAACATCACCTCCGTGGGCTTCCACGAGGATGGGCGGTGGATGTACACGGGCGGGGAGGACTGCATGGCCAGGATCTGGGACCTGAGGTGGGCAGAGGCGGCCATCCCCTTGCTCTGGCAGCACCCCAGAGGCGCCAGAGCTGGTTGCGAAACACGCTCCTTCCACACCGTTCTGTTGCAGGTCTCGTAACCTTCAGTGTCAGCGGATTTTCCAGGTGAACGCTCCTATTAACTGTGTCTGCCTGCATCCCAACCAGGTGAGCGCCGGCTCCTCCGTGATTTCCCAGCTCGTGGTTTGCTGCGTCTCCTCTGGGTGAACCCGAGGGGCTGCAGAGTTTTATACTGGCAGAGGCAGCGGAAACCCAGGGGCTGGCTGGGGAGGGCGGCCTTCCTGGCAGCACAGACCTGCAAGCTCTCGGTGGCATTGCCGGACAAGTGCCTTCCCGCACCCAGCCCGCCTGCTCCCTCACCGAGCTGCTGCTGCCGGGAGCTTTGGGTCGGTGGGGGAACACAGCCTGCGTGGCACAGGAGCCGGCACGACAGACGCACAGTCCCTCCGTCTGCCCTGGGAAAGCCAATGCTGCTTTGTGCGGTGGAGCAAACCTCCCTGAGCAGCGGCGCCGGGAGCAAGCGGGTACCGTGGGCTCATGTTGTGCCTGCAGCGGGTGTCCGTGCCTGGGGGCTTTGTCCGCTCAGCTCGTTTGCCAGCCGGCGCGTTTGTGCTAATTACCTGCTGGCTGTTGCAAAGAGAGAGCACGGCAGCTGCGCTGGGCCTCATCCCGTGGGAGGGGACGCTCCTTTGGGGCCATCTCTGTCCCAAGAACAGAACCAAGGGGATTGATGGGAGTGGAACTGGCGGTGCGGGGCGGGCTGGGAAGCTTGAGGGCGGCACTGCTGCCAAGAGAAAGCAGCTCAGGGCCCGTGACCCCAATTACTTTCAGGACTTGGCTCAGATTTGCTCAAGATTCACGAGTCGGTTCAGAAGCTGTTGATAAACAGAGGGATGGCTGGGGCTGGGGAAACAAGGCTAAAAAGGGTGTGCGGTGCGTTAGAGGGGACAGCAGTGAAAATCAATCCGTATCATTGCAGTGTTAATAACTCCTCTGGTCCGTTTTGTATTCACAGAGCTGCAGGGTTTGTTGGCGGACAGGGCAGCACAAACCTTTTTAAAGAGCCGAGTAATGGAAATGTTTCTTTGTGTTTGATTTTGCAAAGGTTTGGCTTTGCAAGTCCTGAATTCTGGACCAGATTTGAGATCAATTATTTGGACCAGACTTTATCCAAATGCTGCCGATGCTCCTATAGTGACGGTGCTGTGAGAATGTGTTAGGTTAAAGCAACTATTATCGTTGTACAGACGTCTTACACGTGAAACAATTGCTAACCAAGATGCTGCTGAGTTGCCGAAGTGCTGGTTTGTGAGCAGACCGCAGTTAATTAGTCCAACGGTGGCAGCGTTCCTTCGGATAGCTTCATCGCTCTGCAATTCCCCACTGCAGCGATGCTGATCCAGTTATCCGAGAAGGATTTCTCATGGCCTGGGTAAAGCCGTGACAGCTTTAGCAATTGCACTTACCCCTGCTAAGAGGGGGCTAAGGATTGAGGCGTCCAGAAGACGCTTCTGCACTGCGCAGTCAGCTAAATATATCAAGCGATGATTGTCTTCCTCGGAAACAAGCCGTTGCTCGCAGGTACAGGATTAGCCGTGCCTGGTGACCTGATCTCCTCTAGGGATTCTGCTAAAATCATGGGCAGCGCAAGACTGTCGATAAAAGCCCTGGTTTTAGTGGAGAGCTGCCAGCATTGTCTGCTGGTCTGAGCAGGGATCGGAGCCAGCACTCCTGCCCTTCAGCTGGCTCTTGTCCTTCCCCTGAGAAGGGGAGAGAGAGAGAAGAAACCCCATTTAGGCTTGTGTTCTTCACATATCTGTACACTCTTGAGTGCTTCAGTTGTTCGCTGGCCAACTTGCATCTTAATGCCCTCTTCTCAGACGTGCTGAAAATCATTTGGCTTCTGTGGATGTTGTTTGGAGCTGTAGCTGTGCACTGATTCTGGAAATGAGGCAGCCGCTGTCTGCTCTGGGGGTTTATAAAATTAGCAAACGCTTCTGTAAAGGTAAACAGCCTTTTTTGTGGAGTGTAACGTGAGATTAGTACGCTGCTGGCTCTCGGCACACAGGGGCGGTCAGCAGGCTGCTGGAGCTCTGAAACAGCCCTGTGCTGGGGAATAATTAGGCAGAACAGGACCCTGATGCTTAAAACCAGAGCAAGGCTCCACGTGGTGCTACACGGGCACGATCTGGGCATTGGCTTGGGGCTGCTGCGTGCGGGGCTCTCCGCAGAGAGCCAGGCTACTGTTTTCTTGCAGGCGGAGCTGATTGTGGGCGATCAGAGTGGTGCCATTCACATCTGGGACCTGAAGACAGACCACAACGAGCAGCTGATTCCAGAGCCCGATGTTTCCGTGAATTCGGTTCACATTGACCCCGATGCCAGTTACATGGCGGCTGTCAACAGCGCGGTGAGCTCCGACGGCCTTGAACGCGGGATGGGATTTACGGTGCTCCGGCAGCCGCTGGGCTGTGCCTCCCGTGGGCAGTGGCAGCCGGTTTGCACGTACCGGCTTTGCCTGCAGCTTTGCCGTGCTGCGGTCGGACACGGAAAGTCTGGGCTGCTTTTGGGTGGGTGACCGCCAGCCCGGCCACAGATCCTGCTGTCTCACTGCAGGGAAATTGCTTCGTGTGGAACCTGACGGGCGGCATTGGAGAGGAGGTGACCCAGCTGATCCCCAAGACCAAGATCCCAGCACACAACCGCTACGCCCTTCAGTGCAAGTTCAGCCCCGACTCCACGTGAGTGCGTGCCAGCCCCTCACCTACCTGCGAGGGGACCAGGCGAGGGGAGCAGACGGTCCTTTCCGGGCAGGCAGGGACCAGCTGTGCCTCCAGCTGTTGGCTGATGCTGGCTCCACATCGCCCTGCAGGTCCCTGGGGAGGAGCAGGACTGGAGGCTCGGGACTTGCTGGGACTGGGTTGCTGTCAGTGGCGATCCCAGCCTCGTGCCCCATGATCTCAGCAAGCTTTGCAGCCGTGAGCTGTTCTTAGAGCCGGGATCGAATTGCTGAGCTCTGGGAGCAAAGTGGTGAACTTGGTGTGTTCCTTCACCGAGTCTGTTCGGCTTGAGTCTCGTCAGGGAGATGATACAGGCGTAGAGAAATCCGATTCCAATGAACGCGGGTCTTCAGTTCATTACTGTTCCAGGCCCACGTTAACGAGAGGCCCTTCGCCGTACAGCCTCACTAGTAATGTTACCCTCGCGTGTCTCTTCCTTGCAGGCTCTTGGCCACGTGTTCTGCAGATCAGACATGTAAGATCTGGAGGACTTCGAACTTCTCTCTGATGACAGAGCTGAGCATCAAGAGCAATAACCCCGGGGAAACATCTCGGGGCTGGATGTGGGACTGCGCCTTCTCCGGGGACTCCCAGTACATCGTGACGGGTGAGGCACCGCTGCACTCCTGCCCGGGGCCCACTGCTTGATTTGGGCTACGCCAGGGCCCTGCACTAGCACAGGACTTGGCGTTTTCTCTAACTGGGATGTTGCCAAACCCTCATGCACCATTATGCGAGGAGAGAGCATCCAGCCTCACGCCCGCAGCGCAGCCTACTAATTCCTTTAAGCATTTTGCCTGTGCTGCAGCAGGGCATCCATTTAAACTGGAGAGACGATCTTCATGCGTCCAGTTCATTTCACCTGGTAGCAATGCTGCTTGCAGTACGCAGCGTCAGAGTCCCTTCAAAATGTACACGTAATTTCCACAGTAACTTCTCACCAAAATAATTAAAACCTCACGTAATACAGAAGTGCGCTAAGCTTCTTGCTCTGCATGGCTCCCTTACCTCTCATCAACAGCCCTCAAAGGTGTTGAACAAAGCAAGAGGAAAGTCTTTCTGATTAAAAAAAAAAGTTTAAAGAGTAATGCAATATATCCCGCTCCTCTTTTCACTTTCTGTTCCAGCCTCCTCCGACAACCTGGCCAGACTTTGGTGCGTGGAGACTGGAGAGATCAAGAGGGAATACAGCGGCCACCAGAAAGCAGTCATCTGCCTCGCTTTCAACGACAGCGTGTTGGGATAGCGGTCACGCGTGGGAAGGAAAGGACCTCTGCTTGTTTTCCCTTGTCTTACAGTGGCCAGCACCCTCTCCGCAGCCCGAGACATGCACTTGGAACCGTCCCCTCCTCTGATGGAGAGGGCTCGGTCTCCAGCAGAAGCAGCTGCGTTTGCCTGGAGTGAGACCAGGCTTCAGCTGTGAGCAGATCGTTACCGAAACGCGCGTGGCCTCTAAGGGAGGCCGCTTGGACAAAAGGGAATGGGAGAGGGAGGCACGATCCCACGGAGGGGAGCTGGGTCCGGTTCAGCTGGAGGAATCCCTGTGGCATCAGCTGCTGACAGCTTTGTGATGTTCTTGTACCCCACAGTGGGAAAAAAAAAAAAAAATCAGCCTTTCTAAATGATGGGAGAGGCTGAGCAAAGAGAGGAAAGGCAGCTGTTTTCTTGTTTTGCAATCCCTTTATTCAAAGTGTATTTCACAGGCTTACTTGGAGAGCTGTGCTCATAAAGCCAAGCACCCCAACAAATTTAGTACCCTCGTGTTGAACAGGGCAGGCGGCCATAAAGCACTAGCTGCTCCCCGCGGTTCCTCTAGGCCTGGATCTCCTAATACCTACGTACAAGGTGCAGCCCTGGAGCACAGCTGCAAATAAAAGTGTCTGTACTGACAGTGCTGGGCAGAGTCCTCTTATTTTTTTCTAAACTCTCCTGAACTGCAGCGTGAAATCAGCAGGAAGCTTTTGGGGGCTACTGGAGATGTTACCTTGCTGAAATCGGAGGCTTTTCAGGAATCCGGTTCAGGTACGTAGAGCAGTGAGAGGGCGTCCACAGCTGCAGGACTTACTCGGGGAGGTAATAGAAGCAGATAGACACGCAAATATTGCTCGGAAAACAGATGTCAATGCAAAGGTAGATCAGCCGCTGCTTCCCTGGACCTGCCAAATGAGCAAGGACAGAAGCAGGTGAGGGAAATGCTTTTGCAGTCCTGCAGCTGTGAGTCCCTGGGGAGCCAAACGAGTGGAAAGCCTCAGGGAGCGACCTTTCTCATTAATGCTGAAGTAAAGCGGAACAGAACGAGCACTCGGCAGGCTGCTTTTGGTGAAGACGAAGGTGACGAGTATTAAGCCGACAGCATCGCAGGGGACCGCTCTGTGTCGTGGTTGTGCCGCGCAAGCCGGCTGCGCTGCCGGGGGAAGGCAGTCGGAGCCTTTCCCAGCCAGCACCGCGGATCCCCGCAGGTTGTGGGCACGAGCCAGCGCTCAGCGATGGCTGGGCAATGGTTTGATTTTGAACTAGAGGTCACCTGTCCCCGTCCCGGGCCTTGGCAGCCCATCCCGGGATGCGCGTCAGCTTTTTGCGCAGTGGAGTCTGCTCCTCTTAGATGCGCGAGAAACAATCGTGGCTTCCCTCTTCTGCAAAGGGCAACTTACCCTCCCCTCTCCTGACCCAGAAGATGGATGTCTGCTCACACAGGGTCTGGACAGCCTCCCCCAGGCTTTTGGGGTCCACCTGCTCCCCTGCCAGAATGCCCAGGAACTCCCGGTAGTACTTGGTCTGGTTGTTCTGACGTAGCAGCTGATCAGCCTGAAAGAAAAAACCGTCCCCATTAATTAATCGCTCCCGAGGCACTTTGCTCCTCCCAGCGCTGCCCTCCAGCCCCGCTCATGCTTTCAGGGCACCCGCAGAGCACTCTCTACCCCAGCAGTAAGGACAGGTTCCTCCCAAGAGCTGCCCCGTCCCAGCAGGACGCCCGCTCTGACTGGAGCGGGGACAGCCCGCGGCCCCTCGCTAGCCCTGCAGCTTGGGACGCGGATCCTCCCGGGCCCCTCGCTGGGCTGCCTTGTCCCCAGGCCTGGAGCTAAAACGCCCCGTTGTGCCAGGTGTCACGGCCCCACAGCTTGCTGGTGCAGGAGCATCCGTCTGAGTCGCGCCTGCGCGCCCAGCACCATCACCTGCCCTGGGGTTCGGCTGCGGCACGGCCGCGGTGACCCACGGCAGCCCGGTCCCCTCTCCACGTGCAGCGGCAGAGCCCCCAGCGCCGGGTGTGATGGTATCGGCGTCCTTCAGCCCCGTGGCGGCTGGGACGGGACAAGGCTGAGCTGAGGCTCCTCGATGCCGGTTCCCGTTCCAGCACCGCCAACGCTTTTACTTCCATTAAGGAGCCTCAGAGCCTGGCAGATGCCTTCTTCTCCTTGCATCCCCTTCGGTAGCCTGCTCTCACGGAGCCGCGTTCCTACACTCCTCTGGGTTAAACACTGCCCATCGCTTCCCGGCTGGGTGGGAGCAGCAGGAGAGGGACAAGGAGCCCCCAGGAGCCCTCAAGGAAATGGAGAGCAGATGGCAGGGGCACAAAAAAATGGAGCCTTCTGTCTTCTTGAAACAGAATCTGCCCCCACCCGTGCATCCATTAACATTTTGTTCAGAGGGTCCGTATACATGATTTACTCCAACTTTCTTCCCCACGAATTGCTAACAAACCCCCTTTGTTTTTTGTTCCCCAGATTTTTGAGCAGGTAACAGAATCCAGTGGGAGCGGGTCCTGCAAGAGCCCTGCTGTTCACGTCTCCGGGACATATCCCCCTTCCCTGACCTGCAACTCTGCTGTTTCTCACAGAAGACAGGGTATCGATAAAACCGGGAGCTGTTGCTCCGAGCTTGTGTGCTGAGCCCAGCACCGCGAGGCAGAGCTCTGCTCCTACGCAAGGCACCGACGCAGCCCCCCCCGAGCACCGAACTGCACAGAACAGGGGGCTGCCGCCCGTGCCCTCATTTAGCCACGCTTGGGATGCTGGCATTAAAAAGTCACTGCTGCAAACACAAATCCATGCAGGAAAGGGCCTTCAGCGAGCCAGAACTCCGTTGCAAAGCCCAATTCATCGCCCCCGTCCACTCAGCCGCCCCGGGGAACGGCCGCAGCAGCTGCTCACTCTCTGCTCAGAGGCGTTGAGAGACATCTGTAGGGTCTGGAGGTCCCAGGCATCCATCCTCCTCAGGTAGCACGCACGCTGCGCCTCGGGTTTGTAGCACACGTAGCCCTGCGAGACAGATCGTGCCCCGTGAGAGCGGGCAGCGGCACGCACCCGCAGCTGCCCTAAGAGCCCCCAAACTGTACGCTCCGTTCTTCCTTTTGTCCTGCGTTAGCTTTCCTAACTAAAGGTGCAGAGAAAGGCACCAAACAGCAGCCCGTCGATGTTTTTCCTGGTCTACACCTCCTGCTCCCACCCCAGCAGCTCTTCTCTCAGCAGCCTGGGCTCCTCTGCTCGCTTCCAGGCTAGCAAGGCAGGTAATTATCCCAACACGCTTACGTTCCCGCTGTCATACAGCACCACGGCGCTGCGGTTACTCTGCGAGGTTACGTAGTAGGTCACGGTGCTCCTGGACTCGTCCACCAAGGCCGTCTGGTTCCTCAGCGGGTCTTGCTGGCCCTGGAGCGTCAGCCGGACGAGCTGAGAGCCAGCCTGGGCACAAAGAGAGGGAGGCCAGCACCAAGCATCAGCTGTTGAGCGTCTGCGCGCAGCATCTCCCCACCGACATCCCCCCTCGGACCCCTTCGCTGGTCCCTGTTGCTCGTCTGAATTATTTAGCGACGGCAGCAAGCTCTGACCCAAGGGAGGGGAGCGGATCTGGGAAGCGGACCGCTCGCCGTCACGCAGGGCCGGCGGGGAGAGGTGCCAGTGCCCCTCGCGCCGAAGGCACCCACCCTGCCAGGCAGCGGGGGGCTGGAGCAAAGGGCCGGGGGCCTCGCCGGCCTCCGCCACAGCCGCGCACGGGGGGAGGCTGGGATCGGCCTCCTCACCAGCGCAGCTCGCTCGCCCCTCACCTCCGAGGCCGCAGCCGCAGGTTGGGACGCGCCTGCTTAGCCGAACGCCAGCTCGCGGCTATAATTACGAGCGCCGCGCCGCCGCCGTTCCTCTCATTTAAGCAACGGTTGCTGGCAGGCGCGTCGCGGGGCCGAGAGCCGCTGCTCAGCTCGCTGCCTGCAGCGCTGCCGGCGCCTTCCCGCCCTTCTGCCTGCGGGCTGCCTGCGACGGGGTAACCGGCCAAACCCAGCCCTGATCTCAGCCCTGCCAGCAAGTGCTTCCGACACAAATCAGGGCTTAGGAGGAGGTTTCCCGCCTGGATCGGGATCTCCTACCTGGGCAGAGCTGGGGGAGAAGCTGAGAACCCCTCCAACGCTGATGCCAACAACTGCGAAAAACAAGGCAACGGACAAGACGATCCAGAAGGTCCTGGATGGAGCTGTGAGCTGTGCTGCGGCCCCCCTGTCCTGGGAGCCAAGGCAAAAGGAGGAAAGAACAGGAGTTAAAGTTAACCCTTCTGCTGGTTATCCTTCACCGTAAACCACGCTTCCCGCTCACAACGCAAATCACGGTGCAAACCGCTGGGGTTTGAACGCAGAACTGCCAGAACATCAGAGCAGCCCCGGAATAACGTCGCTTTTATCCCCCAGCGATGGGGTTTCGGATCCGACGTCCCAGTAACCAGCACTTTCCTTCCGCAGCCCGGGAAGCGTGCAAACGCTGCAAACCCGCCAAGGCAGGGCTGGAGCTGGAAGCTCTCCACACACAGGGGCTGCTGCTGCGCTTCAGCAGCAAATTATTTTGGTTTATAGCAGAAATCCCCAGGAGAACCATCAGCGTTTGAAACGGGCCCCATGCGGAGTGATCCTGCTTCCTTGCCCCACCGTGTATTTGCTTGTATTTTGTTTCCTTGATAAGTTGTTGTTCGTGCAGACCAAGCTGTTGCTTGAAGCAAAAGAGCTTGGTGGCCGTGTGGCGTTTCTAGTGGCTTGATTAAAATTCACTTTAATTCTTATGTTGAAACAATTACATTTAACTTAATGGCACATAAAATCATTTGTACAAGGCAGAAAGAATGTGCTTTCAATAACAGAGTTTCAACCACACTTAAAAAAAAAAATAATCTGTTTCTCAATCTTCTGAAGCACGTATAGAAATTCAATAAATGCCCGTGGTTGGATCTGCTACAGCCACACAAGCAACGGGCTCTTCGAGCCTCCGGGTCAGTTACTGATCTTTTTTGGTAATACGCAACTTCCGGATACATTCCACTAGAAAAGCAGCGAGACTTAACGAAGTTAAAACCGCACAAAGCTGAAAGCTCCTCAATTCAAACGCAATAGAGCCCAAGCCCTACAGTAACGGGCAGGTTTTCAATAGCTAACGAAATTCCCTCGGGTGGGAAAGGTGCAAATAAAGAAATCCAGCGACTCCTGTCCCTCGGCAGGCTGCAGTTCACACGTGCTCGTGCATCCCGAGCACCTCTGCAGCGCGCGAGCCGAGGTTCTTTGGCATCTCTGACCTGACCGCCCTGCCCTGCCTTGTTACGCGATCGGTTTACACCGTGTAAGTCCAGGCATTTACAAGAAAATCCCAGCTGAGAGAGTCAGCTGCCTTACCGGGAGCTGAACTGTGGGGTGCTGAGGGTGGGGATGAACAAAACCTTACTGGGATCAAAACTCAAACGAGCGGGGACTCTGCGATAGCTGGGGGACCAGGGGTACTCACTGCAGAGACAGCGCTGCCGGCGCCGTTCCTACCCTCCATCCTCCGCTTCAGCCGAGGACCTTGCTCCCGCAGCTCTGCCTCCTGATGGCACGCAGACCGTGCATCGTCCCCAGCTCCAGGTGCGCCCGGGAAACCTAAGCGTGCATCCGCGAAACGTAAATACGCGTCCCTTGGGGCCAAAGGGCTTCCCAGCCAGGAGCTCCTCAGCTCAGGGCTACGGGGAGGGTGAAACCTTAGAGCTGCCACCCGGGGAGAGGAGGAGGGAAGGGGGGGTAAAACCCAGGGCTGCCGAGCAACGCTGTCAGCGCGCAAAACCGCTCTTCCTGCTCCCCTCGCAAGCCGGCTGGAGCGGGGCAGGTGGGTGACAATGGGGGCTTTGTGTCGGCCCTCCCCGCTGGCAGCGGGACCAGGTAAGCCTCATTCAGAGGTACAATGAATAAAGAAAAGCGGCAGCCTGCCCTTGTCATCGGTCATTTCTGCGTTTCAACGTGAACTCTGCGCTGCCGGAGCTCCGTGGGCCAAAGCCAACTGTTTATCCTGCAGCCCTGCAAGCCTTGGCCGCGCAGATGCGCTTGCGTTCCACCTACGGACCTCACTTCGTTCGGAGCCCGGGGAAAAGGATCTCTGCTACAAAGTCATCGCCACAACCCGAGCTGCGCTCCTGCTAACACCCGTGCCCCGCGGTGAGAAACACCCCACGGGGAATAGCGTTCTCAGGTCGCCAAATCCCGGTTTTCCTGAGCAGTCCAGGAGCCCCCGTGAGAGCTCTGTGGTTTTGAGACCTGCCAGGCAGGCATAACCAACTGAACGGAGGCAAGAAAAAGCTCAGCAGGATTCCTTCACGTAGTATCTATCAAGGGAAAATACGGCTTTTAGACATTTTCCTATCAAACGTGGTCCAGGACTGATCAAACTCAGCCAAGAGGGCAGCTCATGCTGGGGTTTCTCATCATCAAAGCACCCCCCTCCCCACGCAGTCTTGTTCCTTCTGTAAGTCAAAGCCGAGCTATTTTGGTAGAAGATCACCGTCTCATTCTCGCACGCTCCTTCGGTGGGATGTGAACTCCAACTCTGGACGAACTCACAGCTGAACGCTGTGGCCAGCGAGAGTTAAACCACCATCATGCTCGCTCCTTTAAAACAGCAAAACGGAGAACGCAAGACTGCAGCGTCCCGTGCTACGGCTCTGCTGAAAACAGGAACGGTGTTGGAACAGCCAAACCACCGGTTCTGCTTCCGCCAACCGAGGCGTTACAGGGATCGGGCAGCGCTCCCCGCAGCGCAGCCTGCTAACTGGCTTCTGCTGAGTGCAAGAAGTTTGAAAAACAAGTTGCAACAGGCAGATGGGGCGTTCTCCCCGTACAGGTTTCAACAACTGCACAGCAGACGCTTTCCTACTTTAAGAAACGTATGCCCTGCCTGATCTAAAGCACGGCAACAAAGCAAAAACCTTTATAAAACGTTTGTGAAAGGATTATTGCATTCCGCTCCGTATACTCTTACTCAAAGCAGCAAATCCCAGCCCACGCTAAGAGCCTTGCACACCTCCGGGCGCCTGAACCAAAGAAATACGCTCCAGGGTTTGGATTTCTTTCCCCGATACTGCATGTCAGGATTAAAGATGATGAATGCAAACTGCATCCCTGACTCCCAGAATTTCCACGCAGTACAGCTGCGCCGCAGCTCACCGAAAGAGACTACAAAATAAGACAACGCCAGGGGAAAGTAGGTTTGCAAGTTTAATGTACATTCAAGTAGAGCCTTAAAAACCATTTGGAAGTTGATACAGAGTTTTGAAGCATGATTGATACCGTCACCAGCACATTACAGCATACGTGAATCGAGGTAATGGTTCCCTTGTACAGTGAACAGTACTCAGCAGGGACGGCGCGCTGCCTGAACGAGGCTGAGCGCCTCTCCTGCCGTTTGCTGCTTTACTTGACATATTCTCAAGTGATAAGCACCAGATACAGGAACTGAATCAAAGAACACATCGTTAAGTCGGACCCTACCAGCAGGAAACCCATAACGTCCGTTTCCACCTTACCAAAGTGGAAGTTCTACCTGTAGGTATTTCTCTGCGACTTTCCACAGTCGCAGCCTTCTAGCTGGAGGCAGGAACAGGGAAGAGATTATCCCTGCTTCCTCACACAAGCCCGAGTTACCAACGAACGCCCTTTTACAAGATCCAGCTAATATTCTGGTGCCAGCGAAAGACAATGCGAACCGCGCGGTTATTGCTGTACAAGGTGGCAGGTCTACTCGTTTCGAGTGTCCGAGCGGAAGGAAACGGCATCGACACACTGCTAGGGCTATTCAGCTGAACAGCGGGAGATGAAGGAAGGCCAGTGTTTAAATTTAACTGCTGCTAGTGGAATCTACGGAATAAAAGCGTGTCATTTGCATATCTAATTTTTCACTTAATTCTGTAACGCAAAAGCTTTCAACTCTGGCCTTTGATTCAGCCAGAACAAAAATCTACCCCGTAGCCTGAGCCGTGCGTCACCCAAACCCACCTAAAGATCGAAATGAAATCATCACCTGAGCAAGCAAGCAAGCACTCCTCTTCAGACAAGCAACTGGTGCCAGGCCCCCACGCCAGGCACAGGCGGAAGATTTTAACCTCAGGTATCGAAAGGAAGCACGTGCCATCGTCACACACAGCCAGCGCGCTAACGGGCTTATTGCGGTGGAAATCTATACTGTGTGCTACATCCGTCCTCCGTGGACCAAGCGTTAACTCGGACTCTGCAGGTAAAGCCAAGGCAAGCGGCTGTGTTGATGCTGAGGGAAGTACAAGGGCTAACTCGGTACTAATCCCGTTCTTTCTGGGCAGCAGCAGGAGCGAAGGACAGTCCTACGCGGTTACAGACTGTCTGCGTTACCAAATGCAAAAGTTTAGGAGAATTAAACCTACTGTGACCAGTGAAGTACGTTCCTCTTATCCTCCCTTTTGGGAAACAAGATATATTATCATATACTATACTTAAATTTATATTTTAAATATATTCTGATATATATTTAGGATCGGGGTGGTTCCCACACGTACATGTACTTTACACGTACATCCAACGCCTGGACAAATACAGTACACAGAAGACACCGTTTGCGTTCTGCGAGTGGAATCATCCTGCATCTGCGTCACAAGTGCAATTTGCAGCGGTCAAACAAAGGAGACGGATTTCAGTTTCTGTGACCTGACGCCGCGCTTGCAGCAGGCTGTACCGCTAAACAGGACCATGTCCGGGGGTGGGGGGGGTGGGGGGGGAAGGAACCTAAGGCCAAGCGCTAATTCTGCCAGCCACCGCAAGCGTTTCCAAACACAGCTGCTAAGTTACTACACACTCCAAGAGTTATTTCCCTGAATAAACCAGACTGAGCCACGGCCCGTCCGGGCAAGGACACGCTGCAGGTTGTTGGGTTCTTTTCCTCAGATCAACCAGCTCTACTTTCCTCGGCTCAGTGTAGAGGACAACATGCCATCAAGTATCACAAACATTTGGATAGATGGGATGCTTATAATTTAAAAAAAAAAAAAAGCCCCAAGCCCACAAGACTGGGGTGACACCGTAATGCCCTCTGTTTCAAAGTGCATTTTAAGACTGAGCTGTAAACAACATTGTATTGAGAGGACAGAAAGGTTAAAAAGCTAAGGGCTGCTAACTCCAGGTGGGATCCTAGCGAGGAGGTTACTGTCACAAGGTGATTAACGGGGGCCTTCCTCGGGGCACCGCCGCAGGGGCTGCAAGCATTTCGCTATATTAATCCCCCAGCGCTGGGAGGAGGTCGGCTATGCTATCAACGTAGTAATCAGGAACCAGGCTCTGCCTGGCAGGACAGTTGCTCTCCTGGTGGCCCCTCACTTCGTCCAGCGTGGTGACGCCGGTAAGTGTCAGCAGCGTGGTGAGGCCGCAGCTGTTGCCCATCAGGATGTCTGTGTCCAGCCGATCTCCCACCATGATGGTACGAGCGGGATCGATGTCAAACTCACTCGCCACGCAATCAAACATGTACCGGTTAGGCTTTCCGACGATGAACGCCTCACGCTGGGCTGCCGTCTCCACCGCTTTTACCAGGCAGCCGGTCCCTAGGGAGAGAACAGAGAACACTGATGAGAGGCTGTAGAAGCCTCTCGGCATCCACACGAGCCGGTACAAAACCGCGTGGTGCTTCGGAAATGCGACGCCTCAGCTTTACAGACAGGACAGGCAGGGGAACGGGTTAGTCCTAAGGGAGGCGGTGAGTAAAACCTGCCAGGAGGCTGGAATGCTGTCTCGTGTCGAGACCAAAAGGGAGCCGCTATTCCCCGAGTAAAGGATCCACAAGGATTCCAAAAGGGAGCCGCTATTCCCCGAGTAAAGGATCCACAAGGATTCCAAAAGGGAGCCGCTATTCCCCGAGTAAAGGATCCACAAGGATTCCAAAAAGGAGCTGCCATTCCCCGAGTAAAGTGAAGGATCCACAAGGATTCTCCCTCTTTTCGGGGGTGCAGCGAGGAGGAGGGGAAGCCCAGGCCCCGGGACACCAAGCCTGGTGCTGCCCTCGTCCCGAGATGCAGGGCTGAGCCCGGGGGGCCCCGGAGCCCGGGGCCTTGCCACGGGCGGCTCCGAAGGGGCCGGGGCCGCCTCCCCGCAGCCCCCGGCCGCCCCCCGGCCCCCCCCGCCCCGCGCACCGGGGATGGCGGCGCCGCCCTCGAGCGGGAGGCGGTGGTCGCGGTTGGTGCCGACGAGGAGGCAGTCGGGGCCGCCGCGCAGGAGGTAGCGCAGGGCCTGGCACAGCTTGGCGTAGCTGAAGTGCTCGTCGAAACCGACGAGGACGGCGCGCACGGCGGGGTCGAGCGGCGCCTGGACCCAGTCGGCGGGCGCGGGGCCGGGCAGGGCGGCGGGGCCGGGCCCCAGGTGCGGGATGCCGGCGGCCTCCAGCTCGGCGGAGAGCGCCGGGCTGCCCAGCACGTAGGCGGCGGCGCCGGGCGGCAGGGCCTGGCGGAGGTAGCGGGCGGCGCAGAAGGCCGAGCCGAAGACGTGGCGGGGCTCGGCGGGCGGGAAGCCCAGCCGCCGCAGCTTCTCGGTGTAGGCCACCCGCGTCCGGCTGCTGTTGTTGGTCACGTAGCACAGGCGCTTGCCCGCCGCCGCCAGCCGGCCCAACGCCGCCGCCGCGCCGCCCACCGCCACCTCGCCCCGCCACAGCACGCCGTCGCAGTCGAAGAGCAGCGTGTCGGCGGCGCCCAGCACGGCGCGGGCCGCCTCGGCCTCCAGCCGCCGGCACCGCCGCTGCCCGCCGCCCGCCGTGGCCGCCATGGCCGCCCCGCTGCCCCTCAGCCGCGCGCCCGCCCCCCGCCCGCCCCCATTGGCCGCCCCGCGCCCGGCCCGCGCCCCTATTGGGCGGTGGCGGAGTTGGCCCCGCCCACCCCGCCGGGAGCCGGCGCCCGGTGCCCCCTACCCGCCCTTCCGCCCGGCGCCACTGAGGGCGGCCGGCTGGCTGCGCTCTCATTGGTCTCCCGCCTCATCGGCCCGCCCCCCGCGCGCTGCCATTGGCCAAGATCGCGCCGTCACCCCCGGCGCCCCGCGACCCGTTGGGCTACCCGCCCGGCCCAGGGGCTCGTTAGGTAACTCGTTAGGCTCCGGTCCGTCCGGGCACGGCGGTCAGAGGTCACCGGGGGGGGGACACGCGGGGGCCCGGCACCACCGGCCGCCCGCCCGCGACCCCGGAACCCCCCGCGCGGCGGCCGCGTTCCCCGCCGAGCCCCCCCCACCGCGGCCCGTCCAGCGGCACGCGGCCCGTTGTTATGACGACACGGCCGTAAAGCCGCCATCTTGGCGGTGCGGCTCGTTGCGACATGGAGGCCACGATGGCAACGAGCGCGGGGCCGGCGGGGCTTACGGCAGCCGCGGCCGAGGAGCGGGAGGGGGCGGCGGCAGCGGGCTCCGGCCCCGCCGCGCCTCCCGCCGGCCCCGCCGCCTTTCTCAGCCTCCCGGCGCCCTTCAGCGAGGAAGGTACCAGGCGCGGGGCGGGCGGTGCCGCCGCGACAGGGCCCCGGCCGGAGCCGAGGGGGGAGCGGGGCGGCGGGGCCCGCGGAAGGCCCTGAGGGGGGCCCGGCGCGGCGGAACCGGCCCCCGCGGCGCCGGGCGCGGGGTGAGGGGGGGGTCCCGGTGGTGCCGGGTCTCTCAGCGGGGGTCGAGGAGGCAGCTGGCGCCGGGGGCTCCGCGCCCCGTCCCTCCGGCGGGCTGTGAGAGCGGAGCCCTGGGCGATCGCCCCGCTCCGCCCCAGAAACCGCCCCAGGGCAGGAGCGAAATCGCCCTGGGGCCGCGCATCCCCCCCGGCTCCCTCCCCTCCTGGGGCAGGAGCTCAGCGGGCCCAGCAGAACGCCAGTTCTTCGGTGTAAACGCTGCTCGTTAACGGGTGCCGCGCTGCACTAAACCCACGGCTGAATTTTAAATCGCAGATGAAGATGACGTGCATAAGTGCGGTCGCTGCCAGTCGGAGTTCACCTCCCTGGAAGAATTTGTGCAACACAAGTTACAAAAGGTCTGCCAGCGAGCTCCAGAAGCTCTCGCTGCTGCATCAGCAGGTCTCCTCAACCAAGAAGTACAAAAGGTGACAGCAGGCTTCTCCTTGAGCCGTGGCTGAAAATAATTAGGATGCAATGGTCTGTTGGGTTGGAGGGGACAGAACAGAATACAGTGTTTTCAAAGGTCGTAAAACCTTTCTGCTAAAATGTCATCTGTTGCAGCAGGTCGTTCCGTCTGTCGAGGAGTCGATAACTGTTGCTCATATCGTTGTTGAAGCGTCTTCAATAGCAGAGGAGATCAGCAGTGCATCCGCGATAGTAGGTGAGCTTCCAGACGCTTGCTGTTGTACCCCTGCCGGGTTAGGAACTTGTCTGCTCGCCCAGCGCCCGCTTCTGCTTGATTTGTGCCGTAGTTGGGTACGTGACACCTCGGTGTTACGAGTGCTGGGACTTGGGACGGAGCGTTACCTCAAAGGTGTGAGAGAGGCATCCCGAGGCCGGCTTTGCAATTCTCTCCACATTAATACAAAATAGATTTAAAACTCCATTCCAGAAATGCCGCATTTTAATATTTACATTGTGGTAACTTCACAAAGACCCGTGTTCCGGGTTTAAGTACCTGTTTCTCCTTCCTGCTGCCTGAAACTCTGAAACAGTAAATCGCTCTATTCATGTAGAGCTCTCTTCGGTAAAGAACGTAACTGTTTTCGTACCCTTTTCCCAGGTAGTGGGCACATCAAAGAAGTCATTGTTGCAGGAGACCACGTTTTTGAAAACCCAAATGGTCACGTTGATGGGGAAGTCGCTGAAGAGCAAGGCAACCCTGATGATCAGGAGCAGGATATTTCCACAGAACTGATAAAGGTTAAGCTGCTGGTTAACAAAGAAGGGCGATATGTATGCGAATTATGCCAGAAGACGTTTAAAACGGTAAGTATCGCTTCCACTGCGTTTGGGTTAGCGAGTTATTTAGGCTAGCTGTTAACTAAGATGTCTCAAGGCTCGCTAACGTACTTCTCTACTGCATGCTATGCTTTCAAAAGGAAAGTTCTGCTTTCAGAAGGAGCGTTATTGTTCTTTACAGTTGAAACGTAAAATCCTTAATCGTTTGGAACTTCTTTTAAAATGAAATTCTTTCCGTAGGCCAGCATCCTCAAAGCTCACATGATCACTCACAGCAGCAGAAAGGACTATGAATGTAAACTCTGTGGAACTTCCTTTAGGACAAAAGGGTCTCTGATTCGACACCATCGGCGTCACACTGGTAAGACAGTTCTCCAGAATAGGAGTTCCTGGTTGCTGGAGCACGCCGTGCATGGTTGGTTATCCAGCTTACCTTCCCGTGGAATTTATTGCTGCTTTCCGTTGCTGAGCTGAGACCGTGAAGCTCCCTGACGTCTGGGGTGCTGGGAGGCAACACGGGGTTCTGGGATAAGCATGGTCCGCTCACTGTAGGAAGCTGCAAGCGTTCTAGCAGCCTGTCGCATAGGGCAAATACCGGCCGTGGTTATTTTAATGCTGTTGTTTCGATTCTCGTCATTTCCAGATGAAAGACCTTACAAATGCAAGAAATGTGGGAAAAGCTTCCGGGAATCGGGAGCTTTGACTCGGCACCTGAAATCTCTGACACCTTGCACTGAAAAAGTTCGCTTCAACATGAACAAAGAAATAGTAGTCAATAAAGATGATTTGCCAACAGGTCAGTGATGCTGCCCTGCCTCTGATAAACCTGAGCGTGCTCCTGGTACCTGAACTACAAACTCTTTTTCATTTATGAAAAAAACACTGCTGTGGTCTTCAGTTTGTATCTTTTATACAGGAAAATGTTAATTTATAGAGCTAAACTATTAACCTGAAGGGCATGTAGCCAGGCGTCGACCGTGAAGAATGTTTGTGAATCTGGTACAAAGACGGCTTTAAAATGCGTCTTATTCTAAGACATGTTTTGTGTAGGGCACAGCAAATTGATGAGGGGTGGCAGTACGCCAAGTGATTCACTGTGCTGCTTTTCTTGAAGGATCCTGCAGTTCAAACGCCGACACTGTTTCATCAATAGCAAGTGAATCCATCGAGACCTCACCCGTGATTCATCTCGTGACGGATGCAAAAGGCAACGTTCTTCACGAAGTCCATGTCCAAATGCAGGAACTTCCCGTGGTGGATGCGAAATCCCTGGACCAAGATGTGAGTGTCGTTTCTCTTAAATACCCTTCGTGTGTTTTATGCAAAACAGTATTTTGAAGTATTTCACCTCACGAACAAAATTTTCTTAGGTGCTGAGAATAAATCTGTGTGGTGGAAGTAAATGGTTAATTAGCTTCTTTTTCATCTGAGAACATAGAAGGCACTCTGCTCTGACCTTGTCTGGCCATCTGCTGCTGCTGAGCTTAGCAGCACGTGTATAGCAAACAGGGGGATGTGTAGGGTTCACCACCATGTACTGGACGATACAGAAGGTGAGAGGATGTTCTTGTTGACCGTTCCCTGCTACAGGACCCCGTGGTAGGAGCAAAGGCTTGGACTGTATGTTTTCAGAGTACAGATTCACCTCATCTTCCTCCCTAGTCCAAGATCATTCCCTCATTGATCTTTCAACCCTGTATCACAGCATTAGACACTCTAGAAAGAGTGACTGTCGTAGCAATACAGCCATACAAAACGGGCTAACTGCGTATTTGCTGTACCAACTCCTGGACCGTTTATTCCTTCAGCAATCGCATCCTGAGGAGCTGCCGTGTGAGGGGGAAGTGAACAGCGAGAACCTGCTGAGGCAGGCCATGAGGAATTCGGGTATTGTGATAGAGAGAGTCGCTATGGAGGAAATGCAAAAGCCAGATGAGCCTGCTGCAGCTGCTACAGAAGAACTGGAAAATGAAGTGGTGCAAGCAGAAGAGGAGCCATGTGGGGAACAGTGTGTTGAAGTAGAACAAGCGGACTCTGTATGTTTGTGTTCCATAAATAGATTAAGTTTTTAATCTTCCTTGCCTGCACTTGGTTGTGGACAGCACCGTTAGCCTCACCACCCCGCACGTTGCCCTCAGTGCATCTCTCCCTCTGCCTGGGTCTTTGTGTCAGTTTTTTTAGTTAAGTTTTTCACGTATGCTTTAAGCGTAGTGTTAGTACGCACGCACGCTCACTCTCTCCTGTTAACTCCTGTTAACTATATAGTCAAAGCTGGAGTATTTAATTGGGAATTGAATTTGGTTAGTGATGCTTACTGTACACACTTGTATAAAAAAATATTTATGTTGTACCGTTTTCTTTCCAATAGGCAGATGCAGAAAGAACAAATGGGTACAAAAGTTACATTTGCCCTCACTGTAACGAAGCCTTCAGCGAAGCTACTTCCCTCGAAACACACATCAAAGGTCATTCAGGTAAAGTTCTACCGCTTATGCTGTTGTCTGAAATGCACTGTGTCTTACTGCAACCTTAAGCATAGTACAGCTTGCTTTGTTTCAGATTCCTTGCCTTCACGTGCCTGTTAGCCATGCAAAATCAATTGATGCTTAACACACAAATATGAAAAGGTTGACTTTGGTTGCGCTCTAGAACAGAGGGTAAAAGAAATATTTAAAAGAAAAAAAAGATTCTATGTTTCAGGGCTTGCACTGCATCCTTGAAAGTAGAATTTTGTGATGAAGCCAATAAAAAGGTTAGCGAGGCAGAACAGGTTGGTAGGCTGGAACTGCTGCTTGAAAGGCATCAAAGGCCATAAGAGCAACATTTGAGCAGAATTCACTTACGAATGAGACAAAGCCCATATATGCAGTTGAAAATACAATTTCCCTCCTCCTCCAGGTTAATTTTTTTGTAAGAATTTTGCTACAGCACATACTAGATGTTGCTACTGCTGGTTGTCCTGTATCAACCACGCGTTCTCCCTCTCTAGATTACAAGCCTTTTAAGTGCGAGGAGTGTGGCAAAGAGTTCACAAAGGGCTATCTGCTAAAAAAGCATCAAGAAGTGCACGTGAATGAACGGCGCTTCCGCTGCGGAGAGTGCGGCAAGCTCTACAAGACCATTGCGCACGTGAAGGGACATCGAAGAGTGCACTCTGATGAGCGGCCGTATTCCTGTCCAAAGTGTGGCAAGCGGTACAAGACAAAGGTGTGCCTCCCTCACAACAGGCTTGCCTTCAGATTTTCCGTTCCAGAGCCAGGGTTTGGGAGAAGTTAGGAGGCTTTGCTCCTGAAAGAACAAATGCCAGCTCACCTGCCTCTTGTGAGAGCAGAAGCTCCAGGAGGAGTTTTAGTGGGGAAAAGAGGGACAGTCTTAATAAAACCTTCACATTTATGAAGAAACTCTTCCTTCGTGCGTGAAAAAATTGCGGAATAATAACAAACCCAAGTATTTATCGTGTCTTACATGAGAAGAAGTCCTCAAAGATGTTGACTTCTACCCTGGAAACTAAAATACTGCTTGCTTGAGTTCGTCCTTCCCCTCAGCTGCTCTTCTCTTGCTTCTCTCTTTGTACAGAATGCCCAGCAAGTTCATTTCCGTACGCATTTAGAGGATAAGCCTTACGTCTGTCAGTACTGCAGTCGGGGCTTTCGGGAAAAGGGCTCGCTGGTCCGCCACATCCGCCATCACACGGGGGAAAAGCCTTTTAAGTGTTACAAGTGCGGGCGAGGGTTTGCAGAGCACGGCACTCTCAACAGGCACTTAAAAACCAAAGGTGAGATGGCAAAGCTTGTCTGCGTTGCGGGGAGTGCGTGTGTGTTCTAGGATTGGGTTTGGACAAGCTGCTTTTTGGCTGAATGGTAATGATTTTTCAGAGCGGATCTAACGACCTTTGTCCAAGGCCATTTGTTTATCTGCGTCGCAGTTGCATCAGAAGGAGATGCATTCTATTTTTTTCCATCTACCTTAATGAATATTCCTATTGTGATCTTTCTGATCAAAAATGATACTGAACAATCAGACATAAACCAGTTCTAATATAAAATCTAGATCATCTAACTAAAGAGAAAGATAACCAAAATGGAATTTGTATCAAGAATGTAACTGCAGGGGTGCTGTGGACTCTCTGCTCCAAACTCTGGCTTAAGTGGTCTCTGCAATGTTGCCACTGCCCTAAGTGGGGAAGACAGACCCTAAACCGTATGAGAGTCTACCCCGAATTGTGAAGTGGTTCTGGTCCAAGGCTGTACACAAAGAGGGAGAAAACTAATGTTTTTGCGAAGTAATGCCAGAGTGAGCTTGATTTCTGTGTTGGGGAAGAGGCGAGAGGACTTATAGAATGTAGCACATATCGTTATGGTTAAACTTGCCAATTGGGGGGGGGGGGGCTGGCATTAAATTTGTACTAATTTGGGGGTTTTATGAAATCCTGTAAAAACACAAAGTGTGGATGTGCTGCGAGGAAAATGTCTTAAGTAGAGTTAAGTTCTTACAGATAATCTTGTTTGATCGGATTAGTTGCACTGGACCTGCTGCTCCTTTAGCTCCTAAGCATGCATTTTCAAACTTCTTCAGGTACTGATGATGATGTATTGAGATTGTAAAGGACAATACACGTTTACCGTATCTCCTAGGTAGATACGGAAATGTAATGCATAGGCAGAAAAGATATAAGACTTAAAATATACCAAAAGTCTTACTGTATGTTCTTCACATACGGCTTTTGAAATCCTATATGGTTTTACGCATCTGAATTTAGTTGTGTATTTTTTTTAAATGACACCGGACAGTTGCTCTGCTCGAGGGTCAGTTCTGTTGTCTGATGTCATGTAGGCCTCTTCTAGGCCATTATTTGGACTGTCTTGGTGGGATGAGAGCCCGTCGTCCGACTGCTGGTTGCTTGTCGGCGACACCCTGTTAAAAGGGTCTCGTTTGTGCCACGTAGTATTTTCTAGGTACTCCCGTATTTGAGATGGTTATGAAAAATACTGTTTTTCTGGCGGTTTTGGAATACCATTCAGGTGGCTGCCTCCTTGCTTTGAAAGAGGTGGAAGAAGTGATGGTGTCTGAGGAAAGTCAGTCAGCTGACAACTTAGCTGCAACGGTCATTTCTGAAGATCCTCACACTGTGTTGGTAGAGTTTTCTTCGGTGGTAGCGGACACTCAGGAATACATCATTGAGGTAAGAAGTGGGGCGAGCAGCCTTCTCATTCCGAACTGAGCACGGTATTTTGTCAGTAAAAACCGCAGTTGTGCATGTTCCTCATCTAGGCTTTTGGGAGAAAGTAAAATAGGGTCTATCCGAAGCTATCCCTGCCTGCAGGACCCTAGGAATAAGTAGGATTAATCTTGTTCAGAAGGAGAGCGCCAGGAGCCTACTTCACCACCCTTCTGAAGTCCCGCATGTAACGCAGGCAGGAAAATGAGAACACGGGGAAGACTGACAGTAGTTCATTAGAAGGCTGAGAACTTCTGACCATACCAGACTGCAAACTTGCTTCAGCTTTCCCTCAACTTTTACATACTCTTTTCTCCCATTTCTATTTAGCTTATTTTGTCCAAAATAATCTCTGTTGTTTTTAATGGGCTGTGGCTGCCAAAAGCAATGAACTACGCGTTTTGCTTTCTCCCACTTCGTGACAAAGAGCCAGTACGCATCCGGGCAGAATAACACAGCTCATTTATTGAGTCCCTTTAGTGCTGCCATAGATTTTCTGCAATAGGAGAAAAATCTGCCAGTTGGCCAAGTCCTGCTGAGAGAGGATGTTCTCTCTCAGTTATTTGTGAGCACTTCACATTACTTTTAAGTAGCTCTTGATAATGGGATTTGGAGGGAATTTCAAGTTGTTGTCT
The DNA here is from genome assembly GCF_030463565.1 of Pelecanus crispus. NCBI lineage: Eukaryota > Metazoa > Chordata > Aves > Pelecaniformes > Pelecanidae > Pelecanus > Pelecanus crispus. Next base: position 1,516,447 of record NC_134653.1, on the reverse strand, counting down.
TTAGAGTAGCTACTGCATCATGAGGGGAACAGAAAGACTTTTGTAAAAGACCTTAGCATCTTGGTAATTAAAGATTCTTTTAAAAGTAATCTAAAAAGGGAATAATCATATTTTGTCTTTCAAGACTGCTACTGAAGACATGGAGACCAGCGAAGCTACTGAAATAATAGAAGGAACAAGACATGAGGTAAAGCAGCCACATAAACTATTATTCCGGGGACTAGCTGTAGGTGAAATAAATTGCTTTTAGTGTCTAAAAGTCATGCTAAATAAACCCAACTGCAAATAATTAATTTACCTACCTCTGTAGTTTTGCAGACCCATCTGTATAAAACTGTAGCGCTGGTCATACTGGGTTTGACTGAGCTCTGTTAGCTCCAGATCCTCTCGGTGGTGGTCGCTAGCGACTCGCGTGGCTTCACACATGAGAGTGCAGCTGCTGGCTAAGTAGAATTGTATGGCAACGCTTCAGCCTTGGGGACATGATCCTCTTAAGGTACTCCTGAACGCTAGAAATAATGGTTGCTGCAAAGTCAGAGGCTGGCTGGGCTCTTGACTGGCAGTCCATCAGTTGAAATGTCTGGGCGTGCATTGCTGAGATTTCTCTATAAACAGCAGTTTGACTTTCTGTAGGAAGTACGCTGCTGGCAAAAGATCTTCAGCGACACAAGGTGTGACATGTTCTAGGAGGCTGCTGCTCGCGGGGTGATGAGCACTTCAGTGAACAGCTGGAGGAAATTGCAATTAAATGCTGCTTGGTGTACGGCCCTGCTGGTCATAAAGCACTGTTTATGGTGATGGTAACCGTCTGTACTTCTAAAATACACCAAGAAATAACATGGCCTCTTTTCTCTTCATGTAGGTTGACAGCCACATTATGAAGGTCGTGCAGCAGATAGTAAATCAAGCAAACTCCGGTCACCAGATCATCGTACAGAACGTCACCGTGGCAGAAAACTCAGAAGTAACCACAGATGCTGCGGACACCATCACCATCGCGACCCCCGAAAGCCTCACGGAGCAGGTAGCTATGACGCTGGCTTCCGCCATCGGAGAGGGAGCGGTGCTGACTACGGAGGGTAGCATCGAGACGGAAGAAGCAACGGTGACAATGGTGGCGTCCGAGGACATTGAAATAATGGAACACGCAGGAGAGTTTGTGATCGCCTCCCAGGAGGGGGAGGTGGAAGTCCAGACTGTGATTGTGTAACGAACAGCATGCAGCTAGTGACAGAGGCTAATGTAAAACTTACTATTTTTCTCCAGTTTGGGGAATTTGGTCCTAAGTTTGCCATTATAATTGTTCAGAGAGCAAGGGAGAGAATGCTTCTATAGGTAAGTAAGTGGCTTAACAGGATGGTACACCCCCGAGATGTTTTCTGTTTAAAATGGAAATAATAGTTGTTAAAAACATCTGCATGGTTATACTGTGGAAGCAACTGATGTGCCATATTTGATGGTCTGAGTATTTTGTACAGCTTCCTCAAATTAAGGAAGATCCTTTGCAAAGCATTTACCTCTGACCACAGGACAGCAGTGTTCTGGTGTTTTAGATTTAAAAGGATTCAGAAAGTGAAGCAAGTATGTAGGGTCTCGTAAGAGACTCCTTAATCATATGCATTAAAAACCAACCAAGAAAACCAAACCTAAGGAGTTCTGGTGTGCATTCACCACCACTCAAAAACTTTCATGCCTTTAACCTCACTACTTTAGTCCTCCTAAGGCATGGTACTGCAGTATTTTATTTTATATCCTGGACAAGTAGCCTTATGTACTGGTCTATGAACAAATGCATCATTGTACCCTTGCAATGCCAGACAGGCTACTCTGAGAGCTAGTCTGTTGGTGTGTAAAGCCATATTGTATATGATTTTTTTTTTTTTAAAAACCATATACGGATTTTTAATGGCATATTGTACAGATTCGGCATGTAAATAAATACATTTTTAAAAATAAAGTTATTTAAAGTTCTTACTCTATTTTTCCAATTTCTGCTCTATTATCACTCAAACAGAAGAATTGCTGGAAGGAGAAAAGGGCCACTTAACGTTGTGCTTAAGAAACCTTTATCCTTGGGCAAGTCAAACACTGTTTTTTTCCCAAAAACAAACGCAAGCCTTTAAAGGCAGCCAGCTCATCTGTGCTTTGGAGATCTTTCAAGTGACCCCTAGTTAGAGGGATTTCAGAAGGTCACTTGCATAGCTGTAAGTTTACTTTTGTCTTCCACCATTAAGGCTGAGGGTTTCCTTGAGGGACACCAGTGAAAGTCAGCATTCACCTAGAGCATCCCTGAGCAGTGACGTGGTCTTCCACTGCTGTAGTGCCTTTGAAGTGGCCTGTTCAGTGGCTGCAGGTGGGCAGCCCTAGAAACAGCGGCAGCAACGGCAACGGCAACTTCCCCTGCTGCAAAATGTCCAAAATACAAAGAAATGCCTAAGACGTGATTGAGCCTCTCGCTGTCAACAGATGTATCGAATAATGCAATAAAGATGAGAAATGCCAGAAGGATTAAGTTTGTAAATGGCCAGGACCTGTACATCCAGAGCTCAGTATCTGATTTCAGATACCCTTGTCAGGATGCTGAAGTTTTGTCCAGAAGTCCAACGTTTTCATGACTCTACGACTGAAATTGCATCTTATTTTGAATGAGCTGAAAATAGGTATTGAGAAAGAGACAGCGGGTAAGGAGAAGCAGCGCTTCTGGTAGTTTGCTTTCCAAAATTAAGGTGCTCCATACTAGTACAAATTTGCAGTAGAACATGTTTTCTGCAGGTTAAGATTCTGCCAGTAATGGTTTTTTTTCCCAGCTAAATACATGCAACCTATTCTACATATTGTTAACAGTAATGGGTTAATCATTTGCCAACCAAAGGTACTTACAAGAAAGATGAAGCTTCCTCGGAGTTCACAGCAGCTCTTTGTTAGCTCTTCCTTTGCGAGTGCACACACAGAGAAAAAGATTCACTTCAGTAAGATAGACCAAACTTGCCCCTCCGTACCAGCAAATCCACTAGCAGTCCCCTCTAACAAGGAAACAAGAGGACTAAGCTTAACCTCAGAGATCTCGCCAAGTGCAGTATCTCAAATAGTGCTCTGCTGAGGCACTGCTATCAGAATACTGCTGAAAATAGTAACTCCCAGCTGAATACAGTCAGCTGGGAGTCACTGTTTTCCTGCAGGGAAAAAAAAAGCAAGTATTTGACAAATACGTGCGTTCAGGCGTTCACCCCTTCCACATGCGTAACATCGCTATACTCCTGTAAAGCCTCCTGCAGGAAGACCTTCTTAAGATGTACCAAAGTAACTCAGGAACTCAGTTTGCCTATTATACAGTGATACAATGCAGCATACAAACAGTAATCGTAAAAAAAAAAATTCCGTATGTGTTCCTTAGCTGAACCTACCTCTAGTACAGCTTGCTTCAATACTGCCATTGTGTCTGAAAAGACTGACAGGCCACTGTCACGACTGGTACGAGTAGTGTTACAGATAAACTTGGAAGAACTCCAGTTTTTTGAAGACTGGTTGGCTTTATAAAACATAGTTTCCAATGACTTAATTGAAATACAGTAATCTTTTTACAAAAGTTGTTTGGGGTATCAAAGCGCACCGCTGAAACAAAGTCTTACAAAAAGTAAAAAAATGCACATATAAATAACAACATTTCATTTTTAATTCTTTCTTTCCAACACTGTAGGAGGCTTAAAGATTTCCTTTAAATTCATCCAGACTCCTTTAGAATAAATGTTCCTGTAGACAACTCGTCTGTCATGAGGCTGCAGTGTTGGATGGTGGGAACACCCAGATCTTCTGGTTTTATACCATTCATTGGAAGTTTGGTTGGTTACGGCCAAGTATAGATTGAAGCAGCAGTATGCACCCAGTACGAGCGTGAGAAGGATAACAAAACCCAGCATGAAGACAATCCTAGGAAAAGTCAGGAAAAGGTGCTGCAAAGAAAGAAAATAATAACTTAGTTAAGAAGTTGGAGCATTAAATCACGTGGAGGCACGTGACCGCTGCAACACATCAGCCGAAATTCACATCTGTACGCACACGTAACTGCAGCCCCAGAAACAAGTGACAGCCCTGTCCCCCATCCAGCTCCGTGACGGTCTGTTCCCGATTCAATCTTTGAGTAAAGCAGAGAGATTGCCAGAACGGTATTTCCTCACAAGCCTGCTAATATGCGGGTGTGTTTTCTACACCATTCTATCTCTGAATGTTTGTACTTCATATTGGATTTTTGCTTGTTTGTTTGTTTAATTAAAAAAAAAATCACTAATGCAGATCAGCTGAAAACAATCTGCCAACTGAAGAGGCTACAATCTGGTACAACCTCAGGTTTTGCTGACATGGTACAGTTTAGGCAGCTCTTTTCTGAGTTAAATTCCAATATGGGGGAGTGGTAATGGTCCTGCTTGAACGTGAGCAAACATTCCCTGACCAAGATCCCTTTATAAAGAGTACAAGGCTGAAACATCTGTTGTCTAGGATGAGGAAAAGATAAAGCATTTACTACTTATCACCTCACTGCCGTACTACAGAAAGGGATGAGGGGATTGAAATGCAAATAGCTCAAGTGCTAGAGAGACTCAGGGTCACCCTCTGCTTGTATGCGAGAGAAAATATTCAAGTATCTAAATTCCAGGGTAGTACAGTCCTGCTTTAACATCTCCATGAAGGTATCTCAAGGATTGTCAACTGTTTCCTAAATGTTACTACAGTAGATGGTCAGTGGAACGTAAAGTCATTCTTTGTGAACCAGATCTGCTGAGTGAAAGCAGCCTGGAGACAGAAATCTGGAGAATGGGGAAGCGGGATGAAGTGCTCTGAGAAAAATCCCACATTTTTAAAGTATTCTGCAATGGCAGTTTTCTAAACCTAATTAGCTGTGTGAAGTTGGTAAAAAAACTGCAGCCTGTCCACACCCTGCCTGTGAGAACAGGTGGACTTATAAGATTCCTGAAAGCAAAGACTGAGATAAACCTTTTTATAAGCTAATAACCCAGAGAGCATAAACTTACCTGAATGAGGAAGAGAATCTCAACAGCATGCTCTTGTCCTTGGTCATCAATGTAACTCCCACGCATCACATTTGACAGCAGCACCACCTGGATGAGAAACGCTGCTGTGATGATTGCAATGGTTGCAGCCATGGCACTCAGCGTGAAGAGGTAAAGGAAGAAATACTTTGCGTTGAAGGCACCAATGCAGTTGTTGACCCACACGCAGTGGTGATCAAAACGATGTACACACATACTGCAGAAACCTGATGAGGAGTGAGTGACAAGACAGTTCAGTTATTTGCTTTTTAAATAATCAGTTTGGGGTTTGCACAGTTTAGGGTAGTTTTTCATCTGAAACAGTCTAAGAATTATGGTGGTGATTTAGCTGACAGCTTTTTTAAGAAAATACATTAATTTCAAATGCATATAACACCCCCCCTCCCCCCCCAATACTAGCAACAAAGACCTGTATCTCATTTCCTTTCTTATTCACCAAGACTGCAGCTCAAAGACTTTGGTTTCTCTGACAGTACTGCCTAGCAGAGCATATGAAAGGTAGGGATGGTAGCTCCCAGCTTTAGCTTAGATGGTAACAGCAAATTCTGCAAGAGAAACACAAAATCCCGAACTCGGGTCTTGACAGGTGATAATTTTTCATTTAACTTCTAGACGCTCAAAAGCTTGCCTGTTCCTGACCCCAAATAATACCCTCAGAACTGGTAATTTCTGTGAGAAGAAATAGCAGCGAAACAGTTCTACGGATGGGCAAAGGGCAGCTGTGACCCGGGACCCCAGTAAAACAAACACAATCCCATGTGCATCGAGCTGGATTAACAGAACAGATGTAGTGTGAACTGCAGTTATTGACAGAGAATTCACTTGGGAAAGCATTACTGTTATGCTTATCAAGGAAGTGAAGATTCTTACTGCAGTGTTTTGATCTGGCTGGCTTCTCCATGTTGCACGTAGGACACACGATGCCTTTCTGAAATAATACACCATCATATGCATAAATCTTAACCAACGATGCATGATTTGATTTTGTTATTACACCTGCGAAAGAAACAAGTAAAATAGTAAAAGTAATGCATTTGTAACATTTTTTAGGTTCCGTTTGCAAACAGTTACAGCTCACAATCAGCACGAGCTTACCAGGATTGGCCCGGGAGCAGAGAACGAAGCAGCCCATGTTCCCAGCCAGCAGCAGGTAGGGCAGCAGCAGGGGGAGGAGGTGGAACTGCAGCTCCCAGCAGTAAACAAACACTTCCCATGTGTATTCCCCATACACTGCAGCTTGCAAGGCTATGTGCAGCACAACAAACAAACAGCTTCTGTAACAGAAAGGGGACAGTCTATTTAATACTCAGCATCCCGATTAACAGGTCAAGTACACTCAGAGGTAATCAGCAAAGACTTTCCAAATGCAAGGAGACACCTCTTTTAGGTTTTCAGGCCAGCATGGATTACATATTAATAGTGTTTTCTCCATCCAACGGCTTCTCCTTCTCTTCTTCCCATATACATTCCTTTAAATATGCCAGCTAAATTCACTTCCACTATTGTCCCTTTGGATTTTTCTTCCAACAGTAGGGTCAAATACAAAGCACCCTTGGTGCTGACAAAATATGCCACAGCAACAGGCCACAAAACATTCTGCCAGAAGACATTTTCTGCGTGCTGCTCTGAAAGCAAAGAAAACCCCAGTAAAAGGTAATCTTAAAAAAACCCAACTGTAATAATATAAGCAGCCGTTAGGAAATAAGTGTGGCAGGAGGTTAGCAATGGCGAACACTAGTTCCAACCTGTCAGCAGAATACAGCTTCTGCGAGGCAAGTTGCACAACTGTCTGGCAAGCAGGTTTGTTTGGGATGCATCATACTGAGCAACAGCTTTCAGCAGCCTGGCAGATAGATGCTCAGATAAGGCACGCACTAGGAGAGCACTGTTCACTTACTAGAGTTCTCTGCATTATCCGTCAGTTTGCTGGACTTCTATTACAAGTTTTAAGTAACTAGTGATGTGTATTTTACTATGGCGGGAAGTCTGTTGCAGACAAGCTCTCCTCTCCTGCTCTCTCCTACACCACTTCTGTGTGCAATCCAGCAGGATCCTGCGGAGTCTCCCCTCAGCTGCAGGGCTACAAGAAGATACCCTCAAGTGCTGCACCTCACTGGACTTCTGCATGAACTGAAAAAGTCTCTCGCTTGTATGAGGCGACGCGGTCAAAGGGTGCGTGTGGAGGATCAAAGTGCCTCCAGCGCACAGCTTAATCTAGCAATGACAACTACACCAGGCTCATCAGATAATTGCTCTGCTGCTGGCTGCACATTTGACAGTGTAACCGCTCTCTCTTGGGCTGTGTTAACAGCAGAGAGTCTGCACAGCAGGCAACAAAACAACTGCAGCACGCATTCAACAGCTGTAGATGTTACACCCCTGAAGTGGCTGTTATACTGGAGTTGCTGCCCCCAGAGGAAAGGTATTTAAATCATTCCCGAAGTAGATCCTAAAGCACGGAAGTTTACAGAACGCTACAAAACCCACCTTAATACAGCAGCCTGCACATTGGCAGCTGTGCAGCCACCCCTTGAGCCACCTGGACAGCCAAGCTGCTGGACTAAGACTAATGGGATTTAAGGAGAGGATGGGGGTCGCTAGCTCTGTGTAAACTCATTCTGCAGCTGCCAGAGAGTCTGCTGTAATTCTCTCGTGGATGCAGTCTCCCACCAGTGTGACCAACATCTGTTACACTGGAAGCTACTGAGCCACATTATCTTTATTTGTCAATATGTTCAAATATTTCAGGGTCTCATCCTCCCAACAATAAGTAAGGAACAGAAAGACAACAGTGTGGCAAACCTTAAAGGGAATTTGTAATCCCTGACAAGCATCCCTCACGAAGAGAGAATATCTAAGGATAATACTGAAAGCTCTGACAATGGCAGGAGGTCACCTATAGTGGCCAGAAATACCAGTTAAAAAGTAAGGTCAAAAGCATTTAAAAAAAAGTGCAATACCTTGTGTGGAAGAGCCTGTGAAGCACCCTCTGTGTCACTCTCTGGAGCTGTGTGGGGATTACAAATGACAATACCTGAAGCAAATGAAAACACTGTGTTACCAGAATTGCACAGCACTTCTGCCTTGTGGCACGTTCAAACAAAAACATAAGTCACCTGATCCCTCAGTTATGTACCACTGTAGCCATACCACCGGGGAGGAAGCCCATTTTCAGGGGCATCTGAGCTCCTGAGAATACAGGCAGGCACATTGCTGGGGTTTTCAAAATGGGAGTGAGGTTCCATATTCTTGGAAGCCCAGAAGGCACAAACAAATGTATCTGGGTTAATATGTGAAAGTTATAAGGAGCTTATATCAGGTTATAGACTGGGTAACTGGCTAAGCAGAGGATAGAACTGAGCAATTTCTGAACTACAATATGCTTCATCAGGACATCTGACAGATGTAAGCGGAGATAAGCAAAGGGATAAAGCCTCCTCTCCTCCAGAAAAAGGGGAACCCCCCCCCCAACCAACCAAAAACCAAACCAACCCCACCAAAACCAGAAAATCCAGAGTTCCTTCAGCTACAGCTATGATCCAATCTGATTAACTCCATGTCTATCTAATTGCCGTTTCAAAACCAGCTAGACACGATGAAGAAGAAAACTGCTGTCTCCATTCAGCAGAGACCTCAGCAACAGTCTGTGACTGCGGAGTTGTTTGACTCTGCTGTTCAGAAGATGACAGATCTCTATAGCAACACACCGTTCCATCAGGGGTGGAGGAATTAGAGCAGCTGAGCCTATTTCTAGCTGACATGGGAATAAAACATGCAGTGAGAGCTGCTTGTCTCAGATGTGAAAGACCAGAAGGCAAAAAGCATATGTAGAGTTGAGAAAATGTTATAATATTTTTCTTTTAACTGGTATGCCTCATATCATCAGTTCAAGTGACAAGCCTTTTTTAAAAGAGGCTGCATACTGCAACAGGAAACACAAAACTAGACACAAAAGCAACCTGCATGCAACGGCAAAATTCAGATTTAAATTAACTGCATGCCTGTTCGTGCAGTCTAACATTACGTTCCATATCCGTCACTCCCCCACGTACACTACAGCAATCCCCTGTACTTCAGCCATTCCCTACACCAAAGCAAAAGGCTCTTGCAAATACGATTTGTGCTTGCAGCGATGACAGAAGTAGGAGAGAAGGAGAAGAGCTGTACAATGCATAGAACCATCTCGCATGACTGACCCGCTGCTGCAAGGAGAATGGGCTGGGGGTGGAAGGTGACTTGTCACAGAGCTAGAAACAGCTGTGCTGTCTGCGAGTTAATTACTCCACATTGCTCACAATGAATACTTTAAAGGATCTTAAAGGAGTGCCGTCAAACAATTTCAACAAACTTCCAGGCTGATACGCTTCATTAATTACAGTCAGAAATGAATTTAAAATACAGCATCTAGAGAAACTATTTAGGATTACCTATATTTATTTCATGCGTACAAGTATCAATTACATTTCTCCAGACAGTGACTTTACACCACAGCAGTATTTTAATTGCCGATTATTACACACGTTTCATAGAAGCAGCTATTAACAAATGTGGGAAAATAATAAATTTCTCTGCACAGTGATCTGCGTGTCTATAAAGCAAAATAAAAAGAAAGTATAATACTAGTAATAAAAATCAATGTCTGCTTAGACTCATGTAAACAGCATTAAATATTATTTACAATTTAAGTAATAATTCTCTTATCCTTTCCCTTCCAAGAACGCTACACCTTTTTTTTTTTTCCTTCTTCATTCAGACACAGCCCAATAGACAGAAAAATCAGCTAGCGCCTTTCCAATTCATTTCCTGTTTTTACAATAAAATGCCAGTTCTTAATCCTCTTTTAAAGCTTTTCATTCCTCCCTCTTTCTTAGGAGGAACAGTCTGCAGCATTATTACAGGCTCACATTAAAGAGCTTCCCCTAAAATATATGCTCCCGTTGTAATTCTCTCCCTATTTTAATTCTCAAACCTCCCCCCCACCTTCTTCCTCTTAATGACAGCAGCAAATACCATAAAATTGCGAATAGTTGGGGCCTCATTATTATTTAATTTCTCAAAGCTGACGTGTTATGGTGTCACCGAGCCATGTACTTTTAGCATCGCGAGAAGCTCCATCCTTACTACTACCCTGCGGTGACTGCAGGTGGCCAGACTGGCACACGCAGGAACAGGAGCTGCAAGACACAAATGGCTTTTTACTGCCTGCTTGGGCAGGATCTCATCAGCCAGAAGGAAACATATTTCCATTTCCAATCCCAATTAGCGCTTACCTGAGCGCAGTTGGCAAAATAGGACGAAATATGAAATACAGCATATCAGTACTCTAACAACATATACTAGCATCTTTTTTATGGAGGAGAAATACAGCAGCTGCACTAATTTTAGCACAGGGAACTAGGGCAGACCACCAGACCGGGAGCTGGTCATCGCTCTGAAAGCTCAGTTCTTTACCTGGCTTGCACCGTTGACACTTCTTGTGAGGAAACCCTCCTTCCTTCCCGAGCAGACGCAGAGTAGAGCGATAGCAGTGAGCACAGAACACAAGTAAATCAAGAAGAGGGTCAGAAAGTCCATCCTGAGCCCTGCAACGCAACAGAAGCAGCTTATCAGTGCCCCTCGGTGCCAGCCCTCCGCAGCCGTGCCCGGGCCTAGCCACGCTTCGCACCTTTCAGCGCATGGCTACCGCCACAGCGACGCGGCTCGGTGTCCTGCCAGCACACCCGAAGCCCCTCCACGAGGGCTTATGTCAAGGGTTTATGGATTCTATACAGCCCGAGACCCGGCGACAGGGCGACTCGTTGGCGGGGGGCACAGAAGCCGGGCGTCTGCCAGGCCTCGGGGCTCCACACCGCTGCCTGCAGCGCGGACAACCCGAGTACCGACGCCCTGCCCGGCCCGGGGAGGCCCTGCCCGGCCCGGGGAGCGAGGGCCGGCCCGGGGAGGCCGCTGACGGCGCCGGGCCCGAGGCCTGCGGCCTGCAGGCCCCCGGGCAGTAGGAGCCCGGGGCTGGCCTGGGGATGCGGTCGGGGCCTGCGGGCCGTCGAAGGCGCCGGTCCCCAGCGCCAAGGGACGCGGGACGGGAGGCGCCGGCCCCGGGGAGCGACACGGGGGGACACAGACGGGGCGCGGGGGGGGACGCGCTCCCCTCAGCCCGCCCCGGCGGCCGCCCTTCCCCCGAGGCCGGCTAATCGATCGCCGAGCCCCCGCCCCGGCCGCTCGGGGCTCGGCCGCAGGGCCTGTCGCACCCGGAAGCGGGCACGGCGGGAGGTGCCGGTCATCGGCCGCCCGCGGGGCCCGGGAGAGCGGCCCCGGCTGCCCCGCTCCGCCCGAAGGTGCCTTTCCAAGGAGGCCGCGTCTCCGGCCGGCGGGGAGCGGGCCCTGCCCCGGGCTGAGCGGAGCCGGGCGGCGGCGGCGGGATGGGGCTGCCCCGGGCCAGCACACCGGGAAGCGGCTGCAAACCGGGCGAGAAATCAGCCGCCGCCTCCTGAAGGTGCTGAGGCTGCTGGGGAGAGCCCTTCGTTGCGGCCTTCTTCGTTCCTCCGCGGCAGAAAAGGAAGATTAAAGCAGTAGAAATAAAAGTAACAAAGAGTAAAGCAGCAGAAATAAAAGTAACAAAGATTAAAGCAGCAGAAATAAAAGTTAAATCATTTTTATAAACTCAGAGTCACATGTAGAGTTCTAACGGTCCTGGGCAGCTCCTTACCGCGTGGGTTGAGTGCAGTCGATGCCCTGTTGCTGCTTGCAGAGGGTCCGTGTGGTGCTGCCAACTGGCACGGCGCATCGTGCAGAATTCCTTAGGAATATGCAAAAACTTCCTCAGATCCGCCGCATTTGGCGAAATCCCCTCTGAAGCAAAAATCCTTTTGTCTCCTGCAGGAGCCCCGAGCGTTACGTTCCCTTTTCGTAGGCCTCCTCTCGCCCCATCGCCTCCCGCGCGCTGTAGGACGTAGCTGTTGGCTCCAGTACCCCCGGGGGTCTCCTCTGGGACCGGGCTGAGGTGCACCAAAGCTGCAGGAGGTACAAGTCCTTACTTTAAGTAACTTTTCAGTGCCGGTTCCTTACGCGGTGGCTGTCAACTGAAACCGTCCCTGTGGCCGGCGCGGTCCCTGCTCTCCGGAGCGCCGCTAATGAGCGGCCGATTGGGTTACGGTGCCTGGGTAGAATTTGCCATAGAAACTCAGCCGGTCGCTGGCGCCGGGTAACTGATCCAAAAGCTTTGAAGCTGCTGTGATGATTTTGCCAGCTCTGGGTGCGGGTCTGCCGCTGGCTGGATCTCGGGCACGACAGGTAAGCCTGCCAAGGGGTGCTCAGGCTGCTTTGGCACCGAGACGAAATTAATTGGCTTGGTCGAGACGCGGCGGCAGGAGATGAGGTTGGGTTTCAGGAAGGGGATCTTTTTTTCCCTGGTAAGTTCTTGGCCACCGACACACCAAACCAGAACCTGGGAGAGAGAAATGCAGCCGAAATATTGCTGGGGCACAGCTATGCTAGTGTGCAGTCCGAGGCGCTTTGCTCCTGATAGAGGATGTTGTGAAAAAGCCATTTTTTTCCCTTCCTACTGATACAGCAAAATTTCTGTACTGCTCCAGGTACAGCTGTCGGTTTCTTTGGGACATTGGATGTAAACTGGCAAGTTTGGCAGCACAGGAGGGACCCTGGGAAGGGGGACTGGCGGCAGTGTGGGCACGAGGTGGTTTATTCGTCTGCGGGCAGGCAGGCAGGGTCTGTGCACCGCGGTCCCTGCATACAGCGCGGAGCTGCCCGCGCTACCGGCAGGAGCTGCAGCGAGTGCCGCCGAGCAGGGCACCGGCACCGCCGAGGAGCTCCATCCACAATCAGTGGCCTTGTAGGCTGTGCTCAAGGACAAAACAGCCAGCAAGTTCTGTAATAGCAGGTTGAGTCTGAGAGAAATGAAGCTGATTCAATCCAAGCGCTGTGAAAATGAGTGAAAAGTCTTGTCTGATCGACGTCTAGCAGAAGGTCTTCGAGGAAACAATATTTTCATTAGCATGGAATCCCGTAACTTACTTCTTGCAGGGATTAAAATTCACTGTCAGTGTTTCAAAGTACTCAAGTCACTTAAAAATAATGGGAAGAGCAGCAATTACTTCACTTGCTAAAAAAAAAAAAATCCACTGCAGATTTTTGTCTGCCTGTTTGAGCAGTGAATAGCAAAGATGCCCTGACGTTTTGCAGGAAGGCGTGTGCATTTCTGTGTCAACGCGGGAGGGCAGTGCATGCTCCCCCCAGCACGCGCCTGTGGATCTCAGCTGCTGAGGAGGAGATTTGTGTTTGTGCGGAACCTGCGAGAAAGGAGCCACGTCCCGTCTCTAGCAGAGCATCACCGACAGCAGAGCTGGGGAGGACAGGAGGAGGAGGAGGAGGGGGTCTCCAAGTCCCTCGCAGCAGTGACATGTACGAACACGAAGGGCATGAGCGTGAGGAAGACCCTCCACCGCATCGTGCTCACCTTCAGGGTGGGCAGAGCAGGTCCCTGCAGCTCTCCTTTGTCAGGCTTTACCTGATCCCATGTCAAGTCTCCCAGGTTTCCTGGGGAGGTTGTTTCCCATCCAGCCCAATGCTGCCGACAGCTCGGCCCGCACCGGTGCCAAGGGAAGACCATGGGATGCAGACGGCCCCTCCCGCTGGTGCCGCAGCAGGATGTGTAATACCCTAAAACCTCTTAGCGTGCTAAGCCCTGGGATCCCTAAGTGCTGAGGAAGCAGAGGAGAAAATCAGAAACAGCAGCTTAACGGGGAGTGGGTGCCAGCGCAGGGGTCTCTGCTGCGAAACGCTCTCAGCCGCTCTCCGCTGCGAGGACCCCCCTGCCCGGAGCAGCCTGGCTGGGGAGAGCTCTCCTGGCAAGCCCCGCAGAAGTCGGGCCAGACACCCAAATCCCTGCAGCAAACTGTGTGTTCTTTGGCAGATGCGCGCTCCCAAAATCTCTGGTTTCCCACCCAAATCGCTGGCGGCAGGGCCAGCGAGGTCTCAGTACGCCCAGCTGCCGCTCGGGAGCGGTGACAGCCTGCTGCGTCTCTGCTGCTTTGCAAAGAGCTGTCGCTTCGGATTTGCCCTGTGGGTAAGGGATTTCCCTCCACGGGCACTAATCTCTTTTACCTCCTTCCAGCTCCTAATTCCCCCCAGAGCTGTGGGCTCAGGTCAGCACCAGACTCAGCCAGGACCAGCACGGCAATTAGTCTGCCCGTGCTTCTCTTTGCGATGGAAATAAAGTTAATTAGGAAAGGAAAAGACAAGAAAGACCTTTCTGCCTGCCTGGCGCTGACTCAGGGCGGCTGGAAGGGCACAGGGCTCGAGTAAGAAGCCCGGGAAGGGGCAGCCACCCTGCTCTGCCCCAGTGCCGTGGCACAGGAGCCGTTTTACCCACCCCTGGACCGGCGTTACGCGCGAGGGCTGTGCCCCCGGTGCCCGGGGGGCTGCAGCGGAGATGCCCCCGGGAGCCCAGCGGGTAGGTAGGACACGCTTCCAGGGGCGATGGAGGAGAACCGAGAAAGCTTCGACCCCGTAGCGGGACAAACCTGCCGCCGGTGAGAGCCCACCAGGCTCGCTCGGATGGCTGCGGACTTCTGTAAGTGCTTGAGCCGTAGGGTGTAGAGGCGAAGGGGTGACGCAGCTCCCCGCAGCAAGGCGACGGCCGCTGCTCTGCCGGGCTTTGTCGTGGAGCTCAGCCCAGAGCGGCGGTGCTGGGGCCGTCCCGGTGCTTACCGGGCTCTTGCTGGAGCCTTCAAAGCCCCAGGGATGTCCTGGCGTTCGCTCGCCGATGGATTTCATCCCGCTGTTGCCAGACTTGCCCCATGCTTCACCCTCATCAGTGCCCCTCCGGTCCTTGACTTCTGTACCTGTTAACATGGGCAACAGCTTTAGTTTCCTCTTTAACTAATAACAATAATAATAATCCCTGATTTTTATGTAATATTTTAAACAGCACTGCTGCACAAAGGAGGACATGATGATTACACTTATAACTTTAGTGACAGCATATTGCTTGGTCTGGTTTAATATTTCCTTATGAAGGCGGCACTTCTAGTGCCCTCTGTGATACAGCCTTGAGTCGCTGTTTGCAACAGCAGAACAGGCTTGGGTTATTAATACAGATTTCCATGGTAATGCTGTTTTCCCTGCCCATCCCCACAATTCTGCTCTCAGAGCAAGCTGGTCTGTATTATCTGTGCTGAAAGTGGACACGAGAAGAGTTCCTTTCATCTGCCTGGCCTATCATGGGGTATTAAACAATGTTTTCAGTGCTACTGAATTTTGACCAAGATTTCCCAGGTCTCAAAGGAGAAGAATCATAGAATTGTTTAGGTTGAAAAAGACCTTTAAGATCGTCAAGCCCAACCATTAACCTAACACTACCAACTCCATCACTAAACCAATTAAGGGGAGAGGAATAATTAATTTCATGTTTCCTGGCTTGGTGGCTGGATTATTTTTTAATGAAAGTAAAACCAGGAATCGCTAAGGTTGGAAAGCATCTCTAAGATCATCAGTCCAACCATCAACCCAACCCCACCATGCCCACTAAACCATGTCCCCAAGTGCCACCTCTGCCCGTTTTTTGAACACTTCCAGGGATGGGGACTCCCCCACCTCTCTGGGCAGCCTGTTCCGACACTTGACCACTCTTTCCATAACGAAATTTTTTCTAATATCCAACCTAAACCTCCCCTGACACAGCTTGAGCCCATTTCCTCTCGTCCTATCGCTAGTTCCTTGGGAGAAGAGCCCAACACCCCCTCCCTGCCCCCTCCTTTCAGGGAGTTGTAGAGAGCGATCAGGTCTCCCCTCAGCCTCCTCTTCTCCAGGCTGAACACCCCCAGCTCCCTCAGCCCCTCCCCACCAGCCCTGTGCTCCAGACCCTTCCCCAGCTCCGCTGCCCTTCCCTGGACACCCTCCAGCACCCCAATGTCCTTCGGTCATTCCGATCAGAGCCAAGCCGCCCCGACAGCAGCGAGGTGGAGGTGTGAAGGGGTGCCTTTGCTGTGCTGGCAGGAGCACGGACCGGAGCAAACTGGGACGCGCTGGGCTGCCCAGGCTCGGGGGGATGCACCGAGAGCCGGCTTTAGGCTGCTGCTGGGCTCCATGCCTCTCTGCCTGTGCTTGAGACTTCATGCTCTGAAGAGCACAAAACTCAAGGTGCGTTTGTAAGAATGTTTTCCTGAGCGATTCCAAGTCCTTGTAGTCTCTAAGATAATTTGCCCAGGTAAAATAGTCTGCGTTTCATTTTTGTAAGTGTTTAATACATGTTAAGGAGCACAGATGGAATAAATGTGGGAGTAAAAAGCATCTTCACAGACAGCTAAGATCAAATGAAGAGAAAATCTACATGCAAATTAATTTATCAAGTGTCAGCAGACAATGCAGGCACTTACACATCAGCGGTGTCCAAAGGGCATCCAAGTGAGCCGCGTGGATCAGCTGATCCACTTTACCTTGGGCAAAGATGACTTCCGCAGATGTTTGGGGCTGATGTGCCCGATTTCTCCTTGAGCATCCGTGGAGCCAGTCCTAACACTTCAAATGAACCACAAACACATCCTTTTGAAAATCCTCATCTTTGTATTTCAAGATGCTGTGATCAGGTTAATGCTATACATGGGACAGGGAGGGCACAAAGAAATACTCCCAGGGGAGCTGAGAGGATCTGGCAAATTCTAAGGAATCTGCAGTAATTTTGCCATTGCAAACTGCTAAAATATTGAGTATTGAGATGAGTTAGTTAAATTAAGGCTGTCTTAAGTCATTGGATGATCTGTTCATTAACATGACATGCCAGGGAAATGAAATAATCGTTTTGCTAGACAAATAAATACCAGCAGGTGCCCAAACACGCTTCCCTGGGAGGGGGGGTTAGGTAGGTGCCACTGATGGGCGAGGCAAGGGCTGTGCGAGGCCACGGTCCGGGTGCCACGCGTAGCCCCGACCTTTCCGGCCAACTCGGCTTCCTCACGGCTAATGGCAGCGGCACTGCCAGCAGCCTGACAATAGAAGAAGAAAAGTCATTTTTAGGGAAATATAGAGGAAAACTGTCCCTCTTGGAGCATTCCTTCCCCACAATGGGGGGGGTGCAGCACAGACTAGAGCCCCCACGCCTGATGGGATCCATGCGGCCTCTACAGGAGCTGATGTTAAGGATCGAAAACGCACCACAACTTTTTTTCCACCCTTCTTTTCCAGTTGCAGCCATGCCAGCAACCAACCAGGGTTGGCCCGAGGCCTTCGGGTTCCAGATAAGCGGGACCGGTCCTTGCTACATCCTCTGGGTGCAGGAGGGCAGCTGCGCGGCGGCGGCGGGGCTGCGGCCGGGTGACGAGGTGCTGGAGATCGAGGGGCAGCCCGTCTCCTCCCTGGGCTGCGAGGCGCTGCTCGGGCTGGCCAGGCGTTGCAGCAACGTGCCCCCCAGCATCGGGGTGGTCTCCCGCCTGCAGCACGTCGACATCCCCCCCAGTCCCCGGGGATGCTTTGGCTTCGAGCTGGCCAGCGGCAGCCCCCCACGAGTGGCCAGCATCAGCCCAGACTCACCCGCTGCTGCCTGCGGGATCGAACCGGGAGATTACGTGCTGGAAGTCAACGGGATGCCGGTGATGCTGCAGGAGACGGCGGCCGCTCTGGTGGGGTCCTGCCACGGACGGTCCCTGCGGCTGGGGCTGCTGCGGCCGCAGCGCGGGGCTGGCACGCAGGACCCCGTCCCCAGCGCCGACGCCGTGCGTCTGGAGAGGAAGCAGAAAGCGCAGGAATTCAGCAGAAAGGTAAGGTTGGGGCGTGGGGCGAACGCCTGGGGCTCTGGGCACCCCCTGCACCCAGCGGTTTGGAGACTCTCGCGTTCAGCCCTTGCAGCGCGCTCGGTCAGGGCGATGCTCCTGGCTCCGTCACCGGGCTGGGGTGCAGACTGGGGGCTTCAGTGCACGAGAGAACGGTCTGATAATTACTGGGAGAGTAGATGGATGCTGCAAAGAGCTCGGAGATGCCCCCGGGGATAGCCCCAAGTACTTACTCCTTTGCACTACAAGAGCGTGTGGAAACCCACGGGGGCAGATCCCTCCCTCCTGCGCGGCTGGACGTCCCTTCAAAGTTTGAGCGTGTCATTCCGTAGACTTTTTAGCTCCTATTCCACTGCAAAGGGAAAACATCGATGTGATTACATCTTCATTGTGTTCCTGAAGGCTGCCTAGCGGGTAGTTTACCAAACACATCGCTTCGTGCTAATTATAAATTTGATCATGGTTGTTTTTTTAATCTTTCTAATTTCCATTTCAAAGTAGCCTTTTAAAATACTGTTATGAAAATAATCAGGCTTGTGGGGTTTTTTTGATCCCGAGCTAATAAAGGAGCAAGACATTCATAAAGAGATTCGTGGGTATCAGCCAAATCAGCTTTTACATTATAGATTCACAAATACGCACTGAGGTTTGGATTCATAAGGTAGAGCACTGCATGTGAAACAGATACCTGCTGATTACAGGAGATTAACAGGAGGATGAGAGGTTGTTCCACACTGCCTCCATCTCGTGAAGTCACATTAAGCCATGTAAACGTTTCCTGGATGATCACAGGAGAGCGCTTTCGAAGCGAGCAAGCTGGTCACGATGCCGCGAGCGCCTGCAGCAGCACCTCTGCCACCTCCCTTCCCCGCCGAGCAAAGCCGCCCGCGATGGCCCCAGCCAGCCTGGGCAGAAGCAGGTTTGCAGAGCTCACGTGTCGCTGGCTCCCAGGCACTGGAGCGCAGCTCAGCTGGCAGACGCCTCTCCAGAGGGAATTAATGGCGCAGATGTTTTAAGTGGCTCCATTTTTTAACATGACGCAGAAAATAAGAAAACCCAGTGGCACGCTTTACCCCCGCAGTTACCTGGGAGCTCGGCTCTGGTGGGTGCTGCTGGTGCCATGAGCACCCAGATACTCCTGCCCACCTGCTGCAAGGTCGGAGGGTGCCGGTGGCTTGCATTTTGTGCCTGTGCTGCCTGCAGGTCATGCACAAGCCTGAGGTATAGAGGCTTTCCCCACCCGCATTCATTTGGCAGAGCGCCTCTTCGAATTGCACTCGCCTGGCAGCCAGACCGGTGGCAGCGTTGGTGGCAGCAGGGCCAGGGCTGGAGCCAGGCTGTGCGAGCCGAGCGTCCCAGCAGCCTGGGGGCATCAGCACAAAGTGCTGCAGGTCTCGGTTCCAGGTCAACATCTCCTCTTGTCCCCTGCATGCTTGGGGATACGCTGAGGACTGCACGGGCAGCACCCCCCATTCCCACCCGCCAAGCCCTTCAGCCTCAGCCCAGGCAAAAATTTAACAGCAGCATCCTGGGATTCAGCCCACCAGGAACACCACGGTCTTTGTCATTTCTGTGCTGGACCTTGGGACTGAAAAGCAAGCGAGTCGGCTCAGGGGACGCAGCTGCCTCGGCTGCCCCAGATTCGGTAACCTTGAAGCGCTGCCAGGAGCCCCCGCGGCACTCGCACGGCGGCTGCGCAAACCCCGCAGCACCTGGAGGGTCGGGCTGGGGGTGGCAGCGCCTGCGACGGCCCTCCCCGGGGAGCTGCCAAGTGGGACGAGCGCCTGGAGGCGCCGGCTCTGGCCCTTCCCTGGGCATGGGCCTCTCCCAGCCGGCGCAGGGGGCTTTGCCGGGCGATGCCCGCCGGCTCCCTCGCAGTGCTGCCGCAGGGGTGCACACACACGCCCTGGGGAAGGGCGAGGGGCTCCCCTCCCCTCGCTGCTGCTTCCCCCTGCGCTGGCAGAGCTGGAGGGAAGCTGTTAAACCTGCTGTCAGCACAAAACCATCACCTCGCAGGAAAACCCAGTCCGTGGAGGCACTGCAGGGTGGTCACGAGGAGTTTTCCGCATCTGGTGCATATTTGCTGCTCCCAGCCAGGCTGCAGGCAAGGCAGCAGCACCCAACACAGCCCCAAGACAGGGAACAGCCCCCTAGCCTGGGAAGAGGCTAATAAGAAGGATCTCATGCAGGGTAATTGGCTGGATGGTAATTAGCTAATTACTCTGCCTGTCATGGCTGTCACAGGTGGAGAGGACAGGACAGTGGCTGGGAGCTGCTGATGCTGTTTCCAGGGCTGGTGCTGACATTCATGCTCCTTGTCCCCACTTCCCTGCAGCCTCCTGGAGTTAATGGCAGGACGGTGCTGCCCGGCACGATCAGGGCGTGATTAGAGGCTTAAATACCCCCAAAAGCCCATTGTGGTGGCCTCTGCCAGGTAGAGTCTGGGCTGGTCTGCCGGCTCCCAGCCCGAGCAGCATTTCAGGGTTTGGGGTCACGCCGCTGTTCCGGTGCAATGTTTATAACACGCAGAACAGCGATACCAGGGACGTGTGCGAGGCCCCGGGGTGCTGTGTGATGGGCCGATGTCTGAAGTTTCTCTTTCCTCCCCGCATGGGTTCCCTCCTCGTTGGCTGACCAGACGCTGCAACTAGACGGACGTGTTTTCTGCACCGTCAGTGCCTCTGTATGCACGGGTAACTGCTTGGCTGCTCAATGCCCCTTCCCTCTTCCTTCCCGTGCTGCAGGTGGATGACATCCTTCGTGACCAGCCAGAGGTCAAGGAGAAGGTGTTCACTGTCCTGAAGCAGTATGCGGCAGAGCGGAAGGTTGAATACTTGGCCTATGCCCTCTGCATGGTTCTCACCCAGGAGTCCCATCAGCATCTGATTGACAACATCAGGTACAGGGTGCCAGCAACCGCCGTGCTGGTCATTAAACCACGGGCACCCATCTGCCCGTCGGTGACGAGCGTGCAGGGCTGAGCGGTGCGGGCGCGGGTCAGGAGGTTCCCACGGGGAAGATGCCAACCCCCTTTCCGAGGGGCAGCTGAGCTGAATTGGTGGGGTCTCAGCCTGGCGTCCCTGTGCCCGCCAGCCCGCGTGGCTGCCCTGCCCGGGGTGGGACGGGGGGGACCGTGGTGGCCCGCTGGCCACCACTGCACCAACCGCTGGCCATCCTCCTCCCTGCAAGGAGTGGCGGTCACCGGCCCCACGGAGCCACCGCCTGCGCCTGCAGCGCGGGACGTGGCTCCTGTTTCTGGCCGTCGTTTCGAAGGGAGATGGGATTAGCTGCAGAACGGCTGGCGATTCTCCAAGAGCCTGGCCAGAAAATAAACCGAGCTCGGCAAGGCGAGAGCTGGCGGCGGGCGAGGGGTCGGCCAGGGCTGCCAGCACCTCCGGCAGCAGGGGCGGCTGGGGGCTGCCTCCGGGCCAGCACTGCCCGCAGCATCCTGGGGTGGCCAGGGCTGAGGTCGCTCATCCCGGGATGCTCCGGCAATGCTCCGCCTGG
Source organism: Pelecanus crispus (assembly GCF_030463565.1). Lineage (NCBI taxonomy): Eukaryota > Metazoa > Chordata > Aves > Pelecaniformes > Pelecanidae > Pelecanus > Pelecanus crispus. The sequence continues at coordinate 1,495,095 of NC_134653.1, read as the reverse complement.
GTTTGGGGTTCTCAGCACCTCCTGAGCCCCCAGCAGAGCGGCTGTGCTGCGGGTGTGCAGCCGGTGCAGCCGCTCCACTGCTCTTCTTGCAGCGTGGGCCGGCACTGCGGGACAGTGCCGGTGCCGGTGCCGGTGCGGGGACACATGGTGGGGATTACGGCCAGGCTGAGACCATGGCCATTAGGGAATCAGGTCTCCATCTGGCTCCGCTCTGGGCCTGGCTTTCCAATTCCTGCTTTAATCAGTGGAATTGCAAGATATTACAGTTACCATAACAACGTCCCTGTGCTGGGGTCTCCGTTGCGCCTGCTGCGATCCGGCGCTGGGGAGGATGGGGAGCGCGGGTCGGTGGCCCTTGCCATGCAGCATCCCCCTGCTCTGCCGCGGCCGCGCGTGGGCCACCCGGGGCCCCTCCGGACCCCCCCCCGCCCGAGCGGGGACGGGCGCAGACCCCTGCAGAGCCAGGGTGCGGAGGGGACCGTCACCTCCCCGGCAGCCGCCTTGCCCAGGTGCCCGTGTCCAGGCTGTCCTGTCCCCTGTGACTGTCCTGGGGCGACCCGACCTGCAAACGGTGGGGACGGATGGCACCGAGCCCCACCTGAGCCGTCACCCCAAACTAGCCCCAGCCCAAAACACCCCGCCACCCACAATTCAGAACAAAGTCTTTTCCGTGGAAATGCCTCGAACACCTCAGCGAGCCCGTTTGTCTTCATCCCTGGGGAATTATACGATATTTTCCACCCCCCCCACAGAGACTATTTGAATAAATATCTAAATTTTCCTCTGGACCCAAGCCCCCCTGCGAGGGACACAGCAGGTCCCCATCCCAGCGGAGCACAGCGTGGCCGGACCCGGTGCCGCCGTCCCCGCTACACGGTGCAGAGCTCGCCCCATGCCCAGCCCCGTGATGCCGTGGGGCAGCGCCGCGTTACAGCCCCCCGATGCTGCAGACAAACCCGCGGCCGCCCTGTGCCCCCATGTGAAAGGTCAATGCCGGGGCTGGGGCAAGAGGCGCCGTAAATCAGGCAGCTAATCTCGGTTTAATGGAAATGAAATATTTAGCTTAGGGAAAAGATTTACCGTCTAATCTTAATGAAATGAAGTCAAGGGAAAAAAAAAAAAAAAAAAAAAAAAAGGTGCTTTGGAGACCAGGTTTCCCAGCTGCGGGGGTGCTGGGGAGGCGGGGGCTGCTCTGTGTGCGCTGCCGCGCGTGGTACGAGCTGCTTATCCCGGGGTCTCCCACCCGACGGGTTTGCTGCCGAGCAAGAGCTTTTAATGCTTTTAATAACTCACTGAGAGGTGGTGAGCGGCTCCTGGGCGCTCTGGATTTAGGGGGTGCTGTGAATTCATGGGGGTGATTTCCGCATGGCTCAAGCTGGTTCGGCTCCTTGCTGGCTGAGGAGGGGTCTGGGGTCTGCGCCCCGACTGGCGCCCCAGGCTGGGGGAAGAGCTGTGCGGGGAGTTCGTGCAAGGAGGGGTCCTGGCTCCGGCGCTGGCTCCAGGGATGGGGTGCTGCTGGTGTGGCTGTCTCACTGTCCTTGGGGCGCAGGGCAGTGGTGTGTGTTGGTGCAATTCGGGCGAGCGGAGCCCGTTGGAGCTGACCCAGTGAGCACCCTGGGGCTCGTCCTGCGGGACCACCGCTGCGGGCACGTGCAGCCGTGCGAGGACGGGCTCGGGACCACGCGGGTACCCAGCAGCCAGCCCGGGCATCCCTGCAAGGCTGTGCCTGGCTGCCCTGACCCCGGGGGCTGTTTCCACCTGAGATCTGGGGGCCAGCCCTGCACACCACGAACTCACCCGTGCCTCCCGCCCTGCAAAGCCGGGAGGAGAGGTGCTGAGAGGAACACTTGGAGGGGCTGGGACGAGCCCCTTCTCTCTCGTGATGGTGGTGCCCATTGCCTGGGGACTGGGGAGAGATGCTGGGGAGAGATGCTGGGGGCGATGCTGGGGGCGATGCTGGGGGCGATGCTGGGGGTGATGCTGGGGGCGATGCCGGGGGTGATGCCGGGGGTGATGCTGGCAAGGGTCCCCAACACTCGCCTCACCAGCAGCCCCGGGCCCCGGCAGGCTGGCCAAGCCCTGCTGCAGTGTGCGTGGCGGCGGCCCACCCTGGGTGACCGCACAGCCCCCGCCGTGCAGAGCCAGGCGGCCGCTACGTCCCTGTCTGCCACTGACCCTCACGCTGGCCTGATTGGATCTCCTCTCTGCACCAGCTGTATTTATTTTCGGGCCGCTGCTGCTGCCGGCTGTCCTTCCTCCCCTGCCTGTCCCCTCCCCGGGCTCCCCCCGGGGTTTAACGTGCTCCCTGCAAGGTGCTGCGGTGCAGCGTAACCCAAGATCCCCCGACTCAGCACGCACATCGACCCAGGGCTGCAGACACCTCTCCTCCTCCTGTCTGTCCTCAGGCTGGGCTTTTTCCAGTGTTGGTATTTTTGTTTTTTTTTTTCTTTTTAGCTCAAATGGATTTCATCCCATTTGCCCAGAATTAAGCTCCTGCAGATTTTAATTTGCTGACATTTTCTTCATCCGTTTGGTTGTGGATAGCAGGGATAATGCACGTGCTGCGCCGGTTCCTCCCCGCTCCCATCCCCTGCCCATATGGCTGCTGTGTGTAGTAAAGTGCACAATTGTAGTTCTGCTCAAGAATGATGAAATACGGCAGCGAGGGGGAAAGATGAGCTGTCTCGGGTGAGTAAGAACGGACCTTTCCCGGGAGCTGAGGGGGCTGGGAGGGGAATGGGTTTAAAGCAGCTTAATTCTTGAATCTAGCAAGCCCCAGCACCGCAAAAACGAGATGTGCCACAAGTTAATTAACTCTTAGCATCCGTATTGCATCAGAGCTGCTCTCGTCAGGGACTCGGTGGGCATCGCAGCTCTGCCGGGGGAGAGGGAAATCTCTGATTTTGTGTTATTCCATCACCTGCAAACGCCAGAGCCCGGGTCTAGTCCCGGGGGAGCCGCGGGGTTTACCTCCTCTGCTCCCCGCGGCTGTGCCGAGCGCGTGTGCAGGGGCTGTGCGTGTCTCGCACCGGCGTGGGGAGGGGAGCGGGTTATTTTGGGCAGGTCGGGGTCCCAGGGGCGTGCGCCTCGTGGCACTGCTCTTATTTCTGAGCTGTTTTCAAACCAGGGCAGAGCTGCGATTCCAGCAGAGGAACGGCACGGGCTCTGCACCCAAGTGCTCTGCAGTGCCGTCGCAGCGGCCGCTGGCTTTTCCCCGGACTTTGGGGGCCAGAGCCACCCTCCGAGCCGAGCGGTGCAGGTGGGAGCCTCACCTGCGTTGCGCAGGGGTTTAGCACCTGCACACCACCGCGTACCGGTCGCCGTCTCCCTTTGCGCCGCGCGTTTCCCCTGTGCCGGCGGCAGCACCGGCGGTGCCCGTGCCAGCATTGCACCAGCTCCCGGCAGCGGCGTTTGGCTTTGAAACAGCTGTTTGCGGTAGAATTGGGGAGCGATGGAAACGCAGATCCCCTCCTCCCCGCTGACCTGCGGTGTTACAAAAGCTGGTGCGTAAAACACCGGCGTTGATGCTTACATGGCCATCATCCCATTAACCTGGATTTAAATGGCAGGATGCGTGTGTGCTCCGGAGCACATCCAGCTGTATTAATTCATTAGACGATAGCTCTTGGGCTGTTCATGCTGCTCTGTGTTATCATGGATCTCCATTAAGTCATGTTGTGCTTCACTGCTGCAGGGAGAAAAGTTAGGGGTAGTTTGTTACTTCGCTGCTTTGGTTACGGTCTGTTTGCTTCCCGACCAGCCTCTGCTCCTGCGGGAAAACCAAAGCGTGCAGCCGAAGCTGCCGGCCTGTGGAGGCTGGGCCGAGGCGAGCGCCGCTTTGATTGCCGTCACTTTTGATCCCTGACAAAGATAAAACTGCTGCCCATCGGGGGTTCCCTTATTACGGGAGAAATTCTACCGAGTTCATTTTAATAATGCTCCGAACACAATCTATTTGTCTCAGCTTGTTTTTCATGGCAATAAAACCGCTTGGCATGTTCCCGTATTAAAATACTCCAGCCATCTGTGACTGTCTCTGGATAAGAAATTTCATTTTAGCCATCAGGATTTATATATTGCGGATTGTGCTGCTTCCCCGCTTGTCCCCCCCCCCCCATGTACCCGCTCCTCTGAGGTTGGGGGGAGCTTTCTGGCGCTCTCGGGTGCCGATGCAGCTTGCAGCCTGGGTCCCCCCCCGAACCCGCATCGCTCTGGCTGCTGCCTGCTGCAGCACTGCAAACTGCAAGCGGACGCTGTCCTCCTGCCCGCGGTCCGGGCAGAGCCGCTGTGAAACCACGCGGACGGCAGGACCACAATGGAGGAAAAGCAGCTCTTGTTTGCTTCTGTTTTAAAAAAAATCCCTAATCTGATAGCTGGACATATGGTCAACTGCCCAAAAATGGGAATTAGGGCAGCAGGAAAAAAATGTGCCAGCGGTGAAGACAATTGGGAGCGGAATTCCTTTTCTACCGGCTGAGTTCAAATAGGTCATGACCAAAATGCCTCAGTGTAAAATCTCCTGTTAGGAGATTAATTTCTTTTGACAAATGGAACTAAGGCTGTAATGCAGATTTTATATATATATATATAAATATATATATATATATTGGGCAGGTCGGGGTCCCAGGGGCGTGCGCTTCGTGGCACTGCTCTTATTTCTGAGCTGTTTTCAAACCAGGGCAGAGCTGCATATATATATATATATATATGTGATATATATATATATATATCAATCACACTGCCACTGATTTGTTACTTTTATTTTGGGAAGTGGTTACTCGCCCGAGTGTTTTCCAGTGTCTTAAAGAAAACATGGGAAGCTGCATTTAAAAGTCTTTTCCAACCTAAGCGATTCTATGATTTGCCCTGGCGTTCCCAGCAGAAAGCAGGTTGGGGGCAGTGCCTCGGCCGAGGTGACCGCTCTCTGCGGCTCCAAAAAGCCGGGGGTGACAAAACTCCCTGCGCCCCGGGGTGGTGTGGGGTGCTGGTGCGGGGCACGGGCTGCGCGGGTGCTGCGGGTGGCCCCGCGTCTCCCCGGCGCAGCGGCTGGCAGCGTCCCATGGGTGCCACGTCAAGCAGGCGTTTGCACCCACCAACCTGGGCACCATCCCCGACACCCGCCGGGCGACGCTGGGCAGGATGGAAGCTGCAGAGAAAGCCTTTCGGGGGGGTTTCTTTGAAGGTCTCCATGTCCCCAGCAGCTGACACTGGTTTCGGGAGAGGCGAGAGCATCCCGGGGCCCCGGTGCTCGGCTGCAGATGGGGAAGGTGACCCCCAGCCGGGCACGGGCTGCGGCGCTGCTCCGGGGAGGCTCTTACCAGCAGATAACGCACCAGTCGTTCCTGGAGCCGGTGCAGGGATGTGTCATGAGAGGGTGACCCCCCCGAAAGCTGCCGTGCGGGGCTGGGGGTTTTGGGCTGCCCCCAGGGACGAGTGGGGTGGCCGGGGAAGGGCTGCAAGGGGCTCCTGGCCCCGGTGCACAGCCATTGCATCCCACTACGTCAGCGCTCCCGGGTGGAAAAGCGCCTTCATTCCTGTTTAATGATAACAACGGTCACATCTGCAAAACATCTGCAGCCAGACGAGTGATTACCGAGCCTCCCATTACGGGGGATAACAGCCCCTGTGAAAATCGCAGGTCCGCGCTCGCTGCCGGGCTGGAGCCAGTCCCGCTCGTGCACGGGGGCTCGCAGGCGCCGCGTCCCCCCATGGCTGCCGGTGCTGCTGGCGCTGGAGAATGGTGCAGAGCTGCCGACACCCCTGCCCATGCACGCCGAGGTAACAGGGAGATCAGGTTTGAGAACATCCATGCAGGTTCATAAGCAGAAGCCCTGCTGCGTGGGTAAAGCAGCACACGAGTTTTCTCTCTCGAAAGCGTGTGAGTTTTAGCACTGCAGCACGCTGTCGGGGCAGAAGTGCTTTTCCAGACTGGTAGCTGTTTGCACAGCACAGTTCAGGCATAATCCAAGTGTAGCTCAGTATTTTAATCCACCCTGGGATGTGTTTTTCTGCACAGCCAACAGGCTCAAGGTCAGGTCTTTGCTAGCTGTTTGGGAGCTAAACCATACATTTTTCTTTTTTCCTTTCTTTGCTACCTGGAGATTGTCTCTGCTCTTAGCAGCTCTGGAAAGCTTCACATCCTTTTCATCAAGCGCCAGTGCTGTGTTTAAAGATGGTGTTATTTAAATTAAAGATTTTTTTTTAAATCTTCTATTCCTAATGCAAAGCGCTGCTGTGTTACCCTGGGGGTAAATGATGCTCTGTGGCTTGGAGGGAGGTTTGGGCCCATGGCTCTGGTCCTGGTCCTGGTCCTGGTGCAGCCTGGGCAGCTCCGCCTGCGCGCCCAGCAGCTGCGCACCCGCCGCCGATGCTGTTTGCCTTTAAGGTTTCTCCCCCATTACGGCAGCATGTAATTTAAACAGAAGCACTTTAGAAGTCAACTAATTAGCACCAGGGAGGCATCCCCCCGGAGTTCGGCGCGGAGCCGTGCCCTCCTTTCTGTTACGAGATCGTTCCAGCTGGAAATCACAGCGACTGCAGTTTTTAGGGAAAGCGAGAGGCTTCGTCGCTGTGAGCTGGGGCAGAGCCGGAGCAGGGAGGGCAGAGCAGGCGCTAAAGCCAAATTGATAAAAAAAGGAGGCACTCGGTGGATGGTAAACCTCCATCCGGGACGGAGAGCGTGGCGGGGAGGCGAGGGCGAAGGGAGGCTGGGACTCAGCCCAGGTAAAGTTTGCCGGCGAGCCGGCCCATCTGGCTGCGGTCCCTGCGCACCGCGGGGGTGCCGAGTGGCAGGGGGGCACCGGCTGGCGCACGGTTTGGTTGTTGGATCCGGCCACGTCTTGGGCGTGAGCCGAGGCTGAGACCCAGCTGCATGAGGATCTGAAGCATCTCCCTTTTGTTCCCACCGCATCCCGACAAATGGGAAAGGACCGGAGTTTCTCTCGGCATTTTCGGTACGTCTCTCTGCTCCACTCGGCGTGCATGGCGTTGGTTGTGCTGGGAATGCCTTGTGCCCCGGCAGACGTCCCCGCGACGTCTCTCCTGCCTCTCTGAGCTGCGGGGACCGTGCCTCCCGGTGCCGGTGCAGCCCTGCTGCCAACCCATGCCCACCGCAGCGGCGGCACGGGGGCTGGGGGGAGCCGAGCAAAGCTCAGCTGAAAAATTCGGGGTGAGGGGCTGGGGAGAGGCAGGAAGAGCACGTCTGGGTCTGCTTTGTCTCCATGACTATAGCCCACCAAAGGGATGGACGGTGAGGACGGGGGTTTGGGGTGCTGCATGGTGCAGGGGCTGTGAAGGAGCGAGGACCGGGGACCCCTCGCTCCTGCCCCGGCTGAGCTCGAGCTCTGAGCAAACTTGGGGCTGCTTTCACCTGCTCCTGCCGGGGCTGGAGCCGCTGTCCCGCTCGAGGGGACGCATCCTGCACCAGCGAGTCTCAGCACCCAGCTCCGGGTGGAACCGTTCGGGTGAGCTCAGTGCCCGTCGCAGGACGTGTGCCCTCGTGAAAGGTGTTCTCCATGGCGCTGGGCCGGTGCGGGAGGCAGCTCTCAGCAAGCGCAGGCTGCAGAAGCGGGGCTGTCTGCTCGGAGGTGAGCTGCAAGTGACCCGCCTGGGAGTTTTAAGAACAGCGAGTGTGACAAAGACCGGGATGTGCTAAACATCCTCTGCCGAAGCGAGCCCCGGAGCCGGGAGCCGAGTGGCTGGGGTCAGCTGTGCCGGCAGACGGGCTCCTGCCGGGTGGTTTCCCGCTCCGCAGCAGCGTGCTGGCGTCCTGGCCAGGCTGCTTTGGAGAGGGAGCGAAGGCAAAGCAGCTCACAGCCTCCGGGGCCTCTCCCGGCCTGGAAAACACCCTGACTTAGCATTCGTGAGTTAGAGCGGACTGCATCCTCCTGATGAGCGTGTGCTGGCACCGCTGCAGGGGTTAGTGCACTGGGGCTCAGCGCACCCTGCACCGGGGCCAGGCAGTGGGCACAGGGCTGCAGTGCGCAGGGCTGGGGACACCTTTCCCATCCCCTCTCCAACAGGGAACAGAGCCAGGGCTCACCTGGAGTGTGCAAGGAGGAGGAAGAGGAAGCTGAAGGCACGAGGTCGGTGCTGCACGGCTCCCAAGCCCTCCCATGGGCACGTGCAGCCGGCGGGGCTGCTGGGACGGGGGGGTCTGCCCCTGGAACCAGGCTGACCTCTGCAAACAGGGTGGGTGCATCCGTGCTCCCCGCTGACAGGCAAAGCTGGGCTTGTCCCGTGGGACAGCAGGGAGCTGCAGAAATAGCTGTGGTTTCCCGCTAAGCGCGGGACTCCGTCCGCCCTGTGCTGGTGCATGCTGCACGGGCGGCATTGTACCGGGGCAGAGGACAGGCTGAGGCATCAACGCTGTCCGATGCCACCCCACGTGCTGCCTTTGGTGGGTCCCTCGTTAAGGACCAGACCTGCGCTCACGCAGTTTGGAGGCCAGCACCCGCCGAACCGCAGGGTGTCGGGGAGCTCGGGGGAATCCAGCCCCCAGCAGCTCTGTGGCATGGGGCCATCCCGGGCGCCCTGAGGCCACACTGCAAATTCTCTCAAAGGATTTTGCAGAAGGAAACTATTTTACGTGCTTTAATAGGATTATTTTTATCAGTCACTTAGCTCCTCTCCTTGCTAAGACACCGTTTTACTTCTAGCACTGAGTGAATTCATGGTGAAACCCTTAAGTACGTCCTTGTGCCTGGTTATGGAGCTAGCCGTGCTTTGCTCCTCAACCCTGATGTTTGTCAGCCGCAGGCAAAGCAGCAGTCGGCGCAAAGTGGGACAACCTTGCTGGAACGAGCAGGGCCAATTTAATTTGGCCAACTTAAATGGGAGCGTGCTCGTTTTGCCTGCAAGAAGCCGGACTTCTCCCAGGGCAGAGGCGTGGGGTCCTGCCGGGATTTGCTGCCGTCGTGCCGTGTCCTCCCCTGCCACGGGGCTGCAGCAGCCTGCGTTCCCGCAGGAGCCTGCTTACAGCTGGGTGAACTATTTATTAGCGTGATTTCGCTCTTTTCTAGTTGCTGTTTAATCACAAACTGACTGTGAATTGTACCAACGTGTCACTTATTTTAAATTATCACCAAATGCTTTGCATGAACATATGTTAGCCTCAGGATGGCTTGCGATCTGTCTGCTCCTCCTCAGCAAGAGCGTCAGCTCTTATTTTGAGTTCTGCCTGTTGTTGGGGGGAAACAGAGACGTCCTGGTCCTGGTAGATTTGGGATTTGAAGCCTCCCCTTCCTTCTCCTCTGGCTTCACCCAGGCTTTTGGGTTCCTTTGGTGAAGTTGCCTGAGGGATGGGGGAGACCCGCAGGAGCCCCCCGCCAGCCCCAGCCTCTCCAGCCGCGCTTCGTTAGCAGCCGGCCCTCATCACAGCCACGCCGTGCTGGCCGCAGGAAGGGGCAGCCCCTCGGAGCAAGTTGCTCTGGGTCCTGTGACACCAGCTCTGCCAGTTTGGCCCAGTTGGTGCCCCCCTGGGAGGTGTGCTCCCCGGGAGATGTGCCCCCCGGGCGGTCTGGAAGTGATGCTCGCGTCCCTCCTCCGCCGCAAGTGTTGGAGTTTGTGTTAATGTAGGGAGCGCGTTCTCATGTGCCACGAGGTGAAGAGCACTAATGAACCTCACAAGACGGTATTGTCTAATGAGCAAATGCAACTGCGACAGCCCCGTACGGGTGTGGGGAAGAGTTGCTATAGAAACACACAGCGATACCAGCTCCTCCAGGAGCCCCTAAATGTGCAAACGGGAGGGTAGGAGTAGGTCAGCGAGGTGACAGCGTCTCACTTGCAATGGCAGAAGGAAAAGGAAAAGAAAAAAATGTTTCCCTGTGTTACAGGGATGCAGCCCCGGGCGGGGTGCGAGCGGTGCAGAGATACCCTCCCTGCTCTCTCCTGGAATCCCGCTTTGCGCTCACTCTGCATCCCCCGAGGGTCCCCGGGGGTCTTTGTAGGGACACAAAGGCCACTTGGCTGCTGGCAGAGCAGCTCCGACCACGCAGAGGGGAGCTGACCTGAAATGGAGCACGTTCCCAGTGATGTCCCCTTGCCTGCAGCATCACCGTGCCCATCCTCCTCCCCAGGAGAGTGGAGTCCAGGGCTCCCAGCAACGGGGCTGGGACAGGAGATGGGGGGCAATATTTTGGGGGTCCTAGAATGTGCTGGGGAAGAAGCAGGTCTGGAGGAGGTGGTTTGGCACTGGCAACACGGGGGGGGGGCACTTGCACGTTGGGACCCGCGGCCGTGGGTACCACACAGCAAGGAGCAGCATTGCGACAGGATGGGCACCACGGGGACAAGGGTCCTCCCCTGCCCGGCCGGCTCCCTGGCTGTTGGCGTGGGGGGAAGCGATTAATCTGGGACTCGAGCTGAACCTCATCATCGGTGTACCAGGACCGGCAGGTGAGGGGGTCCGGGACGGGATGCATGAGGAGGAACTGAGCCATTTGAATCAGTCTCTGTGAGCACTGCACTGTGGAGGGGTCCCACCTCCTTGCGCCAGTGGAGCCATGCATGGGACGGGGCAGGAGATGCAGCCGGTGTCCCCGGCGTCCCCAGCATCCCCGGCCCTGGCACTTGCAGCTCCAGGGAGGATTGAGGCCAAAAGCACACAAAGGGCTGGGGCTGCTCTGACCTTTCCTTTCCCAAGTATGGCTGGATCTAGAGCTCCTGGGCCACAGCCGCTCCAGCCCCACACCTCACTCCCTTCCCTTGTCTCATTTTTCCAGGATTTTCATCCCCAAGAAGCACCGGCAGCGGTTTGACGAGGTGGTGTCACAGAGCCTGATCAGCAAGCTCTGCCGCTCCAAGAGTGAGCAGCACAGCAATCGGCTGCGGCGCAGCCGGAGCGAGGACCACCAGGAGCGGCTCCTCGTCTCCACCCGTGCCAGCTCCGTGCCCCGCAGCCATGAGGAGGCCAGCAAGAGCCTGCGGAAAACTGCCTCGCTCATCACCAGCAATGTGGCCTCGGGGGCTGCCCGCAGGTAACACCTCTCCTGGATGCCCTCGCATTCACACGGCAGGGTCTGATTTGGCATGGATGGCAGCATGGCAGAGGGATACCAGGGAAAGCGGGGAAAGCACTAGGAAAGGAGATGTCTTTGGCGTGCAGAGTGGGTGAAATCCTCCTGGGATGAGGATGAGCAAAGACCTCTGCCTCTCAAAGGCTGGGCACGTTTGCACCCCTTGTCCCAGCTCCAGGCCACCCTTTCTGCCAGGGCTGGCTGGGATGAGCCGCCTGAGGAGCTGAGACAGCACTTGCAGGCTGCGAGGGGATGTCAGCTCCTGCACTGGGTGGGCTGCAGGGTGCCTGGCTGTGCCAGAAGGATGCAGGGTACCCAGCTGTGCCGGTGGGATGGAGGGCACCCAGCCGTGCCGGTGGGATGCAGGGTAACTGGCTGTGCTGGTGGGATGGAGGGCACCCAGCCGTGCTGGTGGGATGCAGGGTACCTGGCTGCGCCAGTGGGATGGAGGGTACGCAGCTGTGGTGGTGGGATGCAGGGCACCCAGCCGTGCTGGTGGGATGCAGGGTACCCGGCTGTGCTGGTGGGATGCAGGGTACCCAGCCATGCCAGTGGGATGGAGGGTACCCAGCCATGCCAGTGGGATACAGGGTACCCAGCCGTGCCAGTGGGATACAGGGTACCCAGCCGTGCCAGTGGAACGGAGGGCACCCAGCCGTGCCGGTGGGATGCAGGGCACCCAGGCACAGAGCAGGCTTTATCGTCCAGCCGTGCCCCGGTGGGTGTCTGGGTGCGAGGCCTCGGCTGCGGGAGGCAAGCGGGACAATCCCGGGTGCGCAGGGGATGAACCCATTTCCCGCTGCCCATAGGGCCAGGCCTCAGCAGCCCTGGAGGGCTGAGGATCCCTGCCGTGCTGCTGGTCGCTCCGGCTCCGTTCCCAGCCCCGTCCCACAAACAGGAGAGCAGGATTGGGTCTGCCAGCAAAACCAGGGAATGCTCCCGGGAGGGGCTGCGCTGCCACAGGCACGTCCCGAGCTATTCCCCTGCCTCCAGCTGGTACCCCCAGCGTGTTTGGCTGCAGCACACCTTCCTGCCGGGATAATTTTTGGTGTGACTTATGCAAAATCCAGTTCCAGCAGAGTCGCTCTCTCTGCCAGTGTAGGATCAGTCCCTACAACAGGCTTTCTGGTTGTAAATGATGTCGGTGATATTGCCTTCCCCCGGCTCCCCATGGGGAGCAACACCCAGCTCCAGTCAGCCTCCCAGCAGAGAGATTTCCTAATGCTCCTTCCAAAATTTTCTAGCCAAATTTAATTTCTCTCAGCAGCCTACGAGGGCTTTGCCCCCCAAAACACCTTGTCTCTCTCGTGCTGTGTAATACATAAGCTATATCCCACGTTCCACTTTAAAAACACATTGAAGGACTGGATGGGAGTTTTAAGAATTCGGTAATTAATGCAGAGCAAGAGGCTATGCTCAGGGGCTCTGCCCCTAAAACAGTGGCATCCAGATCCCCCCAGCCCTCCCCGAGGTTTTGTCTGGGCCATTTCTAGCACCCCCAAATCACTCCCCACCCCACCACCCCGAGCTGGCCCAGCGCCGCGGGCTCCCTCTGCTCCCCGGCACGGGCAGGCTGCAGGCAGGAGGGGCTGGCAGTGCGGGCAGGGCACGTTTGGGGGTTTGAAACCCCAAAAGCATTTGAAAGCCACTTTGGTGTCAAAGGGGACCTTGCAGGGACACAGCGAGCATCAAGCGCTTGGGCACTCAGGGGATACCTGGGCTGACGGAGCTTTGGTGGGGCTGGGAAAGAAGAACCAAATATTTGTTAATCTCTGATTTCACATCTGCTTTTTTTACCTGCAGAACTGTGCGAGTTTATAAAGGCAACAGAAGCTTTGGCTTCACGCTACGTGGCCATGCCCCGGTGTGGATCGAGTCCGTTCTGCCAGGTAAGAAAACCTCCAGCCACAAGGTGCAAAGACACTTATTTATCTCTGGTCTAAACTCAAATTTTAAGTGCCTGCTGTTTGCTAGAAAATAGCAAAAGGGACTTTTACAAGGCTCAGTGATAGAGTCTCCCGAGCTGAAGAATTAGTGTCTTTAGTACAGTTTATTTCAGCTTCAGGCACTCCCTCTTTTGTAAGGTGGAAAATGTCTGTGTTTCAGTGAACAGCCTGAAATCACACCTGCGTTTCCAACGCAAGCTGGGCGCTGCATTGCTGGGCGCTGCATTGCTGGGCGCTGCATTGCTGGGCGCTGCATTGCTGGGCGCTGCATTGCTGGGCGCTGCATTGCTGGGCGCTGCATTGCTGGGCGCTGCATTGCTGGGCGCTGCATTGCTGGGCGCTGCATTGCTGGGCGCTGCGAACAGCCCCAGCCCACCCAGCTGCAGTGGATGCCCAGCCCTGGGCACGGCTGGGCACAGAGTGGTGGGAGAGCTGGGACCCCATCCCCGTAAGCAGGGGTCCTCCAGCTGAAGCCCCTCTTGTTCCCTGTGCATTTAGGGAGCCCGGCTGAGAAGGCTGCTCTCAAAGCTGGAGACCGGATCCTGTTCCTCAACGGCCTGGACATGAGGTAAGAGGCTCTTTAGAAGAGCTGCGCCCAGGGGTCCCAGCAGGTGGCCAAGCACACGCGTGTTCACTTGTTCACTGCTGTGCAACAGAAACGAGAGCTGGTCATCCCTGAGAGCTGTCCACTGAGGTGCATAAGGGGTTTTGCCCCATACGAGCATCTCCTTTACAATTCTTTTACAAAAACTGGCTCCAAGAGTAGTATTTCAGCTCCACCCCTGCTCCTCCTTTGACTTCTCTGTGCAAACAGCCGTGCACAGTGCATGACGCACTACATGTAACTGGTCTCCTGGCTGCAACCCACCTGCAGACCCTGATCTGAGCCACTGTGACTTAAGCTGTACAAGTTAAACACCTGGGGTTTTGCTTTTGAAAAGAGCAGAGCACCAGCCAGCCCACAAATCACTCCCAGAACAGGATCATAAGTTTAAAACCACATGGGCAATTGCATTTCCACCCAGAAGTTAATTCTTCTCTATATTATTTGTGCATAACAAAAGCAATCAAACCAGAGCTGAGTGTGCAGCTTGCCAGCGCAGTGGCAGCAGCCTGTATTTCCTCAGGCTGGTCTTTCCACACAAAAAGCAAAAGCAAAGAGTTAGAAAAGACTCCAGGATAAGAAAGTGATGAATATTTAAAGGTTAAACATCTGATGCTGCTTCTGTCAGTGCTCAGGTTCTCACATTTCAGCTGATCCAGCAAACTGTTGGCTGATGCAGCACCGCCAGAAAATAAAGGAGACCGAGTTCAAGATTGTCCTCTGAGCCCACGTTTTGGCAGGCATTGTCCCAGGCCAGCCCATACCCTTGTCCAAGGACACACCAAGATTTTTTTTTTTCCCCCTACAAAAATGCATTTTACATCCACCTTGCATTTTCTTTTCATGCAGAATTAGGCCAGGCAAGGAGAGACCCGCAGCACTGTATCACTTAAATGGAAAGTTCATCTTCTGGGTCTGAGCGTAGCTTAAAGCAACGCTGGCTTCATTTGCCGTAACAGCTCCGCAGGGTGCTCGCAGGCACGCCCTGCGGTTATTCCTTGCTGCAGGTACAGTGGAGAGCCCAGTCGCGGGGGGCCATTCACGCTCCCCCTCGGGGAGGCTCTTTTCCAAGCAGCACAGGTAAAACCAAGCACAGACCCAGAGTCCAGGGGCATCACAGCGGGGCCCAGCACTGCCTGGCTGCAAGCAGCAAGATGAGGCTTTTTTGCAAGAGACACGAGCCAGCTGCAAACTTCATTCCTCTGCTGCTCTCCCGCCGGCCGCTGCCTGGCAGCTCTGACCCGGGCTCTCCTGTGCCCCGCAGGAACTGCTCCCATGACAAGGTGGTGTCGATGCTGCAGGGCAGCGGGGCGATGCCTACCTTGGTGGTGGAAGAGGGGATCGTCAACTTCTCCAATGGTAAGAGCATGGGGAGGGAAGGGGCCGGAGCAGCAGAAATCCCACGCCGGCTCCCGAATTCCCGGCGCAGGAGGGAATTGCCTAACACCGCCCGTAGGCTCAGCATGTTTAACGTGTTGCCTGGAGCCTAGCGCTGCCTGGAGGGCTGCTCCTCTTGCCGGGGCACGCGGCTGCCCGCTTTCTGGCATCAGGCTTGATCTCAGGCTTGGCTGCTCCCCAGAAGGGTTCATCCTACTGTATGATCGTCCTTGACAGCCCTTGCCGATGTCCTTTACATGCAGTCTGTGCTGTGTACTTGACCCGAAGTAATCCAGCCCTGTGCATCCATGGTCACCGTGCAAATCCCACAGTTGTGTATGGACTGTGCTGTTCAGAATAACTGCTGCCATTATGAATAATTTAGCTTGCTGCTGGTGAGTGAGTCAGCGGGAGATGAGGGTATCTGGGGCAACGCGGGCGGTTGTCAGCACGATTTCAGCGGAGGGGCAGGACCGCAGCCCAGGGCAGAGCGCGGTCGCTGCCGCGTTTCCAAAGCTGTGCGAAGGCAGGAGGGTTGGTGCGTCATTGGGGTGTTGCTCTGCAAGGCGTAGGGCCAGGAATTAGGGACTGGCTCTTCCCTCCAGAGTGGCAGTGGACTCTCCTAAGCTTCACGTTAGGAGCTTGGTGTTACCAACTCATTCGCATGTGCCCTAGAAACAAAATCAAGAACCTCGCTTCTTCGTGGTACAGAGCCAGCAGCACTCAAACTCCTTCACTGCCCCCCAAAAGAAACCTAGAAAAGATGGAATTTTTTGCTCCTGCTGCCTTGGCCACATTCCTTGGTGGATAAGTGCATCCCACAGACGCGGTCGGGTCCCTCTCCCAGCGACGCTTATTGCCCTGCGCTCACTGCAGAGGCGGCCAGGCTGTGGCATGGGGACCATAGCAGATGAGCATGGCAAAGCAAATGACCTTCCATGCCTCAGTTCACTCGCAGGTAACCCTCGACTGATGCTGCTTTTGAAGTCCATGATTATCACAAAGTGCTCTGAAACTTGAGCAGATGCTTTAGAGAGCTAGAGAAGGAATATCATCTGCATGCATTTACGGGAAGCACAGAAGCAGCATGGCTGAAGAGATAGATCCCAGAGAGCATCCCAATCAAAACACCCCTGCTCATCTCCAGCAGGTCCATGGACCTACTGGAACAGCCACGAGCTCCAGCGCAGCTGGGCCAGAGCATGGGAGGAAGGCAGGGGCAGTCACAGCTCCAGATGAGCCATTTCTCCATGTCACCATGCTGCCTTCCAGCGACCAAAATCCATTTTTGCTGGGGTAACAATGTCTGTATCAGCACATCAGGATTTGTATTTCTGTGGAGCACCCGTTGTGTGCGGGCACAGCTGTCCCCAGGACTGACCCCTGGATTCAGGACAAGCCTTTTAACCCATGGTTAAGACCTTTTGTCTGTTGAATTTTCTTTTTTCTTTCTACCTGCGCCTTGCAGACTCTGACTCTGCTGACTCCCCGAGCACCTCCTCCGCCCTCACCTCCCTGCAGTGGGTTGCAGAGCTACTCCCCTCTAGCATCAAGATTCAAGGAAGGACCTTCAGCCAGCAGCTGGAGCACCTGCTGACTCCACCCGAGCGCTATACCATCTGCAAAGCGCTGGAAGGCTTCTTCCAACATCGGTAACTTGTTAGCAGCTCCCTTCCTCTAATGGCGATACCTGGCCTGGTAGCGATGCCCACGTCAGAGTTGGTCTCCAAGCAGAAGGCAGACCTCAGCTGTGAGGCTGTCGGCGCTGAGCTCTGCTGTGATCATGTTCTCCGGTTTCCCCAGTGCGTATCTCCCTGTGCATGTTCACAGGGCACAAGCCCATCCTGGGTCCTGCCCGAGGACAGGGCAGGCCCATTAGCTTTTAACGTTAATTCAGTCACCCCTTAATCCCTCATAAACCAACCTCAGTCCCCCACTGCACAGGCTCTCTTGCTGTCCAGCCATCCCCAACAGCCACAGATCCCATTTCACCTCTTTCAGTAAATCTTGCTGCATTTCCTCCTTGCCTTCTCACTCTTCTCAGCATCTTGGCGGCAGCGCAGGAAGGGCCGTGGCTGGCAGAGCCCCCGTCCTGCATTGGAGCACATCCTCCCCTCCCTGCTGCAAGGGTCAAAACCGATCCCCTGGCAGACTCAAGGCTTTCAGTAGTGACCTTATTTTCTGCCCTTGATCTTTAACCTTTCCGCACCATGGCGAATAAGCCGTCCCTCTGGGCACTGGGAGATGCTTGCTGCCTCTTCCTGCAGCTGCTGAGCCAACCGAGCCGGGCTGCCCGGCTGCTCCTTGGGAGCCTGGGTCTCACACCGGCTGCAGATGCACGGGCCAGGGCCAGGCAGGCTCCCGCAGTGCGGCAATCTGCTGGTGTGAAGATCAAAGGATCGGAATCCTCAGTTTGAGGAAATGCAGTAAAGCCCTCAGTATTTAGGTTACTGATGGTAAGAGACTAGAAACTACCACGTACAATGCCATAGCACTGCCCCTGTGCACCACCCTGCAGCATCCCCCGTGCACGGGGAGGCTGGGCTGCCTCTGTACCTGCGGCTGCTGGGGGAGGTACAGCTGCATGAACCCCCCGGCACCAGCTGAGTGAACCTTCTTGAGGCCCCGTGATCACCAACGCTGCCCCAGTAAAACAGAAATCATTGCTTTGTGTGCTCCTGAGACTGCACTGCTGCTACAGGATTCCCCAGTTGGGCATTTCAGCCTGAGGAACAGCAGCTGTGGGAGCAGATCCAGCCCTCGGGGTCTGCAACTGGGAAATGCAGACCCAATCCCAGCAGGGTTTTTTTTTCCTCTTACTCAGCAGCACAAAGGTGGGAACCCAAGTACCATGAATCAAGTCCCCAGGTTCCCCTCCCAGTGCAGGGCTGCCCACATTGCTTGGTCTTCCAGCAGCGATTAACTGGGGGCTGTCACCCACCGTGGGGAGCGAGGCTCAGCGGGGGCACAGGCACTCCCATCCTCTCCTCCAACCTTCTCATTTTGCCTGTGGCTGCCCCGGATAGCTCAACACAGAGGCCACTGCTCCATTTAACAATAATTCATCATGACCTAATTGCATGCCTGTCCCAGAGAAGCCAGCTGTGACCTCTAACTGCTCCACCAAGGAAGGAAATCCCCAAACATTAAGTTTATGTTGCTTGCCATGCAGCTAGCCACATTTCCCAGCAGCAAACACAGGTGATGGAGTCAGGACACCCCTGTTCCGGGCTTCAACCCCCCAGCCAGTGTGCATGTGATGAGCCAGCTGGCCCTGGCCACCAGCCAGGAAGAGCGGTGCCTGCACAGGGCAGAGCAGCCACCTGCCTCAGCAGCTCCTCCACAATTCTTTAACTTTTCTGAACGGGAAATAGGCTTCTGACAGCCAAGAGCTGTGCCCAGCTCCACAGAAGAGGCAAGTTAACCCAAACCGAGGGAGAAACTTAGCACACAGCTTCTGGCAGGGTCTAGATCGCTCCTACCACTTCTCATCCCTCCTGGCCTCTGGGGTTCCCCCAAGATGCTTCATTTACAAAATCCAGGCAGCATCTGAGCCTCTCCACCCTTCAGCTCCCCGCTGCGTGCCGGGTCCCTGCCCCTCAGAAGGCTGCGATGGTCCATTCAATTAACACCAAGACAGCAGATTGCATGGAACATCCTTCCAGCTCATTATAAGAGGTTCTTATTATCACTTCTACATTAAGGATGCAACAGTTGCAATGAGCTTTAACCCATCCCATCTGCCTCAGTTCCTCAGTAGAAAAGCAGCCTGACTAGCTCTCTGACCCAGGACAGCCCTCCTTCCCCAGGCTGCTTTATCCTCCTCAGTGAATCAGGGGCTCAGCCCTGCTACTCTCAACAGCCCTTTCGCCATCTCTACCCGCCGCAGAGCCAATCTGAGACCGAGCCTTCAGCCCAGCCAGGCTGCCAGCCCAGCTGCCCCCTCCAATGCATCTCTACCTGAGCCTGCTTACCTGCTGCTGGCCAAAATTCAGGTCTTTCCCAGGCCTCTCTCTGCCTCCTGGTGCTCCTCCACCCCAGGCACCCTGGCTGACTCACGAACCAGGTTTTATACCTGGCTGTCAGGTGCTGCCCATCCCCAGGAGTTTGCTTTCCCCGTTAGCACCAGCTGCACAACTCCACTTCCCAAAGGGCTCGGTCCCTTGCTCGCAGCCTGGCACCTCTGCTCTGAAATAATCTGCTTGTGCCAAAGACTCAAAGGCAAGCCCAGCAGCTGAGACGCAGGCGGAGGCAGGCTGGGAAGCGCTGGAGCCCAGGGAAGCGGCGTGGTGGGGCTGTGCCGTAGGGATGCGCTCACTGCCCAGCCCTCTCTTTCGGATTTTGCAGGAATATTGACACTCTCATTGTGGATGCGTACCCGGTGCTGGACACACCGGCCAAGCAAGTCATTTGGCAGTTTATCTACCAGCTGCTGACGTGTGAAGAGCAGGAGCACTGCCAGCAAAAGATTGCCAGGTTTCTTGGTTACAAGTCCTTGGCAGGTGAGAGGAAAGCCCCTGCGCTCCGGCACGGACACGCCGTGTCCCACCGGGTCCCCGGGGACCTCGGTCCGTCGTGCCGGGAGCAGGCTGGGGCAGCGAGGGAGCAGCCGGCTCTCCCCGGGGGCAGCGGCTGCGGCTCTGCCCTGCCTGGCTCCTGCCCACACGCTGCCTGCACGGAGGCAGCGGCTGCGCGGGACGTAGAGCAGCGCAGAAGAGTTTCCAGCTCCTGCTACCGATGAGGTTGATCTGTAAATGTCAGGCGGGAGGTTACCTTTTCTGCACCATGGAGCCCCGTAGTTTTGGGAGGAAACTGCATTGAGAGGAGAGATGGCACCGGAGAGGTTGTCTCTGGGAGCAAAGGCTTTTGGAAGCTACTTGGGTCGTTAGAGGTTAGGAAGTCCTGAAAGCAAACAGCTGGTTTAGGGGCAGTGTTCAGATCAGAGAGGCAAAATAAGCGATGGCGGTGGTGTCCCTCGGGATGTCTCCAGCGGTCGATGTACGTGGCTATCCGTGGTTAGAGGCGGTGGGGAGCGTGGCTGCCCCGGCAGTGCCGCATCTCCCCGGGAGCGCGGATCTCCCAAGGAGACTTGGAAGGCAGGCGGTGATTCTCCTCCTCCCTGGTCCCCCTCTCCCCTCGCCATCACCTGGGGCTGCGGCAACACCAAAACCGACTGTGGTTTGCTGAGGATTATGGGCTTTGCAGGCAGACAGCGGAAAAGCGGGGGCAAATTTGGAGTGAAATGTCTTAATCTTGGGATTTGGGCTTCTTAATTGCTTTCCCATTCTTCTGTTCTAAGCTATTTACATTGTGCTGATGTGTTTATTTTGGACTCGACGTAGGTAAAAAGAGGCGTTGCTTGAAGAGAGTCTTTTGGAGGAGCAGAGTTATTTTAGCACAGCCTGTCCCCTCGCAGGGAGAAACAGCTCCAAGTCCTGGTGCAAATACTCCCTGCTGAGCATGGAAACCTGTTGGGCATTTGCTCACCTAGTTTGCACATCAGTTACCACTGCTTTTGTGCGTGCAGAATCATGGCCCAACCTACCTGAAGTGTTGTATATTCCTTTAGAAGAACGTCAGAAGATGTCAAGGAGAAGCTGATATATTTGCAGTTTGCAGCTGTATTTCAGGAATACAAAGCAGGTATCCCCAGCCACTGGCAGAGGAGGAAAGCAGGGGAGTAAATCTCCCAGGACCGGGCTGTTTCAGACTGTTGTCCCCAGTTTGCAGGCTGGTGCCTG
The DNA here is from genome assembly GCF_030463565.1 of Pelecanus crispus. Classification (NCBI taxonomy): domain Eukaryota; kingdom Metazoa; phylum Chordata; class Aves; order Pelecaniformes; family Pelecanidae; genus Pelecanus; species Pelecanus crispus. Next base: position 1,474,409 of record NC_134653.1, on the reverse strand, counting down.
GCTCCTTTCAGCTCCTCGGGTGAAAGGGGCAATCTCTGACCACGTGAAGTTCTGGTTGTTCTGGTGCATTGCATGCGTGTCCATGCGTGGAAACACGATGGCCAGAGATCTCTGAATTTGGGTTCGTCCTTCATCTGGGCTTCTTCCAAACTCAGTGGCCATCTCTGAGGTTTGCGTGTATCGGGCTGTCCGAGCATTGGTCTGTCGGATACCATGGAGACTGATGCTCCGGTACCTTCATCCTGCTGTAAGTCTGAGCCTCTCTGAGCTGTCGCACTGAACTGCACATGGACCAATCCATTAGACAATGTGGTTCTTCCAGGCAGCATTTCGGTGCTGGCCCCCACTCCCATCTTGTCCCTTGAGGGCAGTAAGGAGTTAGCCCGGTCCCTCTGGGTCAGCCGAGCTCAAGGCTGGGGTTTTGTGTGCACCATAAGCTGGTGGATGCCAATCCTGCTGGAAAAAGCAATTGCATGTCCCATCTTTAGGCATCCATCCCCCTGCCCTGTGCTGGCAGGAGCGTTTGTAACCCGCTCTGCTCCCCGGGGCCAGTGTGAGGACGGGGTGAGCAGCTACCGGGGAGACGGGCAGCTGCAGTGCCAGCAAGGCTGTGCATGGGGTCATGGTCAAGCGCAGGGCTCGGATCGCAGCTGCGGGTCCCATGGGCTTGGGGGAGCGCCGTGTCATGGCGAGGAGGAATGGGGGAGCTGCAGGGTCCGGCACGCACCGGCCACGCCTTAGGAAGGGTGTTTTCTGCTGCAGCTGAGCCAGAAGCAGAGGATCGCTACCGCAGCTCCGTTCGAGGGGCCTCCTTGTGCCGGGGAAGCCTCCGAACCCCCCGCCCCGAGGAAGGGGGGGCAGCAGGTGAGTGATCGGGGGCTGCGCAGGGGTTCCGTCTGCGGGGAGGAGGAACCGGGGTGCCGGTGGCCGTGCCTGAGCATGAACGGTGGGAAAAGATGGAGGTGAGCATGGAGCCAGCTTTGGCTGGAAATCCGTGTTTTGAGAAACAGTTCAAATAAGCAATTCCAGTAAGAGGCTACCTGGGCTGAGGCTGAGCACTGTTTCCAATCCCTTCCATTGCTCGGATGCGAACTGATGCTGCTGGTCTGAGCCCTCCATTCCGGGGTGCACAGGTTCTATCTTCCCTGTGAACTTTCTTGGACACCATCAAATTCACGAGGAAAACAGCATTTGTGGAATCCACGTGAGGCAGAAGATCGTGGTTCAATGCCTCTTTGAGACTCTTGATGAACTACGCTCATGGTACAAACCCTCCTTCCTTTCAGAGAGAAGCCCCGTATCTCCCCATTCCTCTGAAAATCCCGTCCTGGTATTGCTGCAGGGCCTTCCACAGCCCCCGGATCTCTAACCCTCTCCCCCGGATGCACCCCAGGCTGCTCGTTGTGTTTTCAGTCCTCCAGGGCTTTGCCCTCCTCTCCCAGATGGCAGGACAAGGCATCCCGCCTATTCCTCCATCACCCTTAGCTGATTGCGAAGGGCACTCGACCTGTGCTTATGGCTTCTGACCATGACCTCCCCACCGCGACCAGCCACGCTCTGCCAGCACCCCGGCTGCACGCCTTCCTCCGGGCACCCCTCACCAGGAGCGCGGTCCTCCTCAGCTGCTGCTGGAGCAGTCAACTCCGAGACATTTCCCCAGCGAAGATCCTCCAACCTGCCTCCGCGGAGCATTTCTGGTTGTGATTACGGCACGGAGAGCGGCCGACAGCTGCGTGCACCGGAGGGAAGCCGCTCGCCCGGGCAGATGCTCGCCAGCTGCGGGGGAGCAGCCTTGTCCTCAGCTGCCCTGCGGAAAGAGCGGAGCAGCCCGCGACCTGTCGCGCTAACCTTACCCCAGCCTGAGCAGGCTCTGGGGTGCACCCTGCCCCGGGCGCTCCCAGCTCACCTCCCCGCACAACCCTGTCATTTCCAAAAAGCAGACAAAGTTCCTCAGTCCTGGAGAGGGAGGTGACGCGGGGAGGGGGCTGCACCTCCTGTTCCCGATGGAAGCCCCACTCCAGAGCCCTTTCTCACTCCAGCCAGCTACATCCATCCGGGCTCGCCTTTCTTTGTTGCCATTAAAGGCTGGGCTCCGAGCACACGGGTCCAGTTTGGTGCTGGTGTGGGCAGAGCCGGGCTCTCCGGAGCTCTGCCTGCCCGTCCCAGTACTCAGCCTGGCCCTGACTGCTGGCTGGAAATATTGTGGCTGAAGGGAATGTGAATCCCTTCGACCTGCCTTCCAGCAGCTCGGGAAAGGCAGGGACTGCAGACTGCATCCTCCCGGCAGCCCTTCACACACCCTTGGAGATAAATCAGGGGTCTGGACACATCTCTGAGAGCTTATACTGCTGCAGCCATTAACCTCTGAACAGCTCTCCATGGATGTAACTGGAAAAACAGAGTTTCATTTGGAGCTGCTCAAATCAGCGTCGTGAGCTCCCTTGGGCCTTGGTGGGGGTCCAGACCTCCCTCCCTCCCTCCTCAGGTCCCCTGCAGAGCCCCATCTCAGGGGACACTGCTGGGGCGGCCGGCGCTGCCCGGGCATCGGCGACCAAAAGGACCAGATTTTGGAAACTGTGACCTCGACTGCCATGTGCTGAGGGAAAAGAAACCAAGAAAAAAGAAACCCCCACGGCACTGCAGCGTCTTGACACCTGGAGAGTTCTCGGCGTAGTGCGAACTCCGGCATGTGTCCGGGATAATGTCTCTTCTCCCAAAATGCTGTGATGGAAACCCCCCGGCTCGGCACTGTCCCGCTGTTTGCAGGAACACACTAACCATGCTGCAGCCGCAGCACTGCTCGGGTGCTGAGGACTTATAGGCAGCTTCCAAATCTACACGCTGGTAGACTGAGAGATAAATAATATCCTTGTTTTATAGTGAACAAAACTGGAAATGGAGAGGTAAAGGGCAAGGCACAGGAGGATTTTGTCTCAGCTGTGCTTGTTTTCTAGCACGCATCGTGCTTTGCTGCCGGGTGACTTCTGCTGCCTCCCGGGGAACCTGCAGTAAGACGTTCCCTGTTTCACAGGCTGCCCTGCCTGGGGCTGCCGGCCACCCTGCATGGGTCCCTTGGGACCCCCAGACCCAGGAGCTCCAGGGAGGACGGCTCCGGGTCCCAGCAGGAGCTGGGGGGCACCTTGATGGCTCAGGACCATCTGGAGCCCCGGGGGGCAGAGGCAGAAGCAGGGGGTCCTGACTGGTTTGTCTCTTCCTTCCCCGGCAGGCCAAAGTGACACCGTGGAGGTCCCGGTTCGGCTGATCCCTGGAGAGAGACAGGCTGGAGACGGCACATCCCTCCCGGAGACGCCCAACCCCAAAATGGTGCGACCTCGTGGGGCTGAGGGGGGGACACCTCTGGGAAGTGCTTTGCCGACGTGTGCGGGACCGCTGCGTTCAGAGGGAGGGTTGACAGTTTGACTCCTTTCATGTTAACGCAGGAAAGCAGAAAAAAGGGAATGGGGAAGGATGTGTCTGCATGTAAGTGCCTGCTGGTGGCTGACAACATCCCTGCCTCAGAGCTCCTCTCCGAGATCGCTTTCCTGGGCAATTAGTCGGCTTTAATAAGGCTGGTGTCTGCCAGCATCTTCCTGCAGCCGTGTGAGTGAGAGGCTCCTGGGGAGCTTCAGAAAAGGCAGAGAAGCCTGGGGTGAGGGCGATGCGCTCCTCTAAAGAGTAAGAGACTGGGGGCTGGCGGGCCCGCGGTGGCTGTCCTGTCCCCAGGACATCGCAGGTCTCGGGGGGGTCCACAAGCCCCATCTCGATTCGGGCATCGACAGCAGCTCTTTGCCCTTTTTTTCAGATGTCGGCTGTCTATGCAGAATTAGAAAACCGCCTGATCGGCAGCTTTGCTGGCAAGATGGGTAACGCTGCCCTGCACAGAGCATCGCCTCCTGCCCCAGAGCTGGCACACGCTGCAGGTAGCGTCCGGCTTCCCACGGCGTGAGAGAGGCTGTTTTGGGGGGGTCTCCGGCGATGGTGGATGGTGCTGGCCAGGCGGGCGGAGGAGAGGACATCCTCTCTTGGTGCCATCTTCTCACGAAGCAGTGACGGTGCCATGTGTGAGCCCAGCTCCTGCAAAGCTGCATCTGCAGGAGGGCAACGGAGTGCGTGGGGTGGCAAATCCCGCGGGACCCCAGCACACTGCTGCGCAGCACAGGGCGCTGTCCGGGGACCTCTCCTCCCCGCAGGCTGCACCATTATCTTGCATCGCGTTCAGCGCAGTGCTGGGGCTCGTCGCAGCCCGTGGGTGGGGGGCTCCGGGGAGCGCCCGCTGCAGGACCCCCCTCGACAGAGCTCTGTCCCGCAGGTGCTCGCAAGCCGGGGATGGCGATCTCGTGGCCGAGCGACCCTCTGGCCTCCCAGCATTGCTACTACCGCCTGCACAGCAGCGTGGCTTCCCCGAGCAGCACCGAGTCCAACCCCTACGTCAGCCTCGACAGCAGCCCAGCCCCGTCCCCCAAGCACCGGCACTACTCGCTCAGCCCTCTGTCGCGACGGAAGAAGCTCTTCACCTTCTCCAGGCCCCCGCGCAGCCGCGACACCGACCGATTCCTGGATGCCCTCAGCGAGCAGCTGGGACACCGGGTCACCATCGTGGATGATTTCCTCACCCCTGAGAATGACTACGAGGAGGTGAGCGTGGCGCAGGGCTGGCTCGGTGCACGGTCCTTCTCTGTCCTGGCCATGGAGCATCTGTCGTGCAGCCTCACTGCACCGGCACGGGTGCAGAGCCTCTGGGGACATGTCCGGGGGCTCTGCGGGTGGCAGAGGGGGGCGAGGGCTGCACGGCTGGGGGGCAGGAGACCCCGGAGGGCTGGGTGGGTGAGGATGAGGTGCCACCTTCAGCCTCTTGTCTCTCTCTCACCCAGATGAGTTTCCACGATGACCAGGGCAGCTACGTCACCAATGACGCCAGCAGCAGCGAGTACATCAGCAGCAGCGACGAGGGCAGCTCCCTGACCTACTCCACGCTCTCGGACCACATCCCCCCACCGCCGCTCAGCCCCCCTCCGCCACCACCCCCCCTGCAGTTCCACGACCCCCAGACCATCCCCACCAAGGCAGAGGCCATGAAGGCCAGCACGTCGCCAGCTCCCAAATCCCTCGTCAGCCACCTGCACCCCATCCCACCCCCGCCGCCCCCGCCGCCGCCCCCCCCGTTGCCCTGTGCACCCCCCCTGCACCGGGGGCTGCTGCACCGCAGGAGCGAGTCCAACCACATGAGCGTCAAGAGGCTGCGGTGGGAGCAGGTGGAGAATTCGGAAGGGACCATCTGGGGGCAGGTACGGCCCGGGTATGGGGAGCGGGGCGAGGGTCCAAACCATGGTCTGGGGAGCGGTTGGCTGTGCAAGGCTGTGAGGGTTGGGGGCACTGCCCTCCCTCCCAACCCAGAGCACTGGGGGGGCTGTCCCCTCCCTGGAGCATCGCGTCCTAACCTCTTGTTGGGCCACACATGCAATTCCTTGGCCAAGGGAATGAGCTCTGAAGATGCCGTGTTACAGAAAGTCTCATATTTCTTTTCATTTTTAATTGTTTGGACCAAAACTGCCAGGATGAGAAGAAGCTCTGGAAAGCACCCGGAATGCTGGTTTTGACTGCAGCGTCCTGGGAGCGCTGGCTTTCCTGCGCTCTGTGGGTTGACATAGGCAGGAGCTGCCTTCGGACATTTAGCAGCTGTAGGAGGTTTGATCGGTGGGAAACCATGAGGATGGTTGAAAGCAGAGTGATGGGGAGAGCACGGAGGCAGGGAAGGACACTGGAGAGGGAAAGCAGAGGCGAGGAGTGAGACTAGATGTGATAATCCTTTGGCATCATGGACTTGAAGTGATGCAGAACTCCAGAGGTGGATTCAAGTCCCTGTAGGGAGAAGCTGGCCTCCCTGGGGTTTAACTTCCAGCCTCTGCGTCTCTCACGGTGGTGAATATGTTCAGATCTGCCATATTCTTCATGCCCTGAGCAGCTAGAGGGGAGCTGTGGGATCATCTTCCAGTCCCACAGGCACCCACCTCGTAGCAAGCACTTGAAATCCTGCAGGTCCCTCTCCCCGGGACTCTGGAGAACAAGATGATGCTTCCCAGTGGTTTTTTTGTATGCAAAAAGTTCCCAAAGTTTCTAGAATTCCCACTTTGTCCTTCAGTAAAGCAACGTGCCCATGTAGCAAGTGAAGAGCAGTAGTGCTCTGTAGGTTTCCAGCTGTGTCAGAAGCTAAATGAATCCGTGGGGCATTGCCGCCGGCTGCAGCGTGTGAGGAAATGCTGACGGGGTGAATCTCCGGGTTTCTTCCTTTCTTCTGAAATAAGAACAGGTCCCACCAGATGGGCTTGGCGACTTGTGTAGAAGCTGCCTCCACAGAGGTGAACGGTTTGCCAGGCTCTGGTTTCTGTGCAGGGTTTATGATGGCCGAGTCTCCAGCTAGAGGACAGTGCCATCAACCTCTCCCGCTTCCTTCCAGGGACGCAGAACTTAGCGGAGGGACTTACTGGGGAGGAGGGAAGGTGGCCCAGCGCAGGCGGGCAGTGTCAGGCTGTCCCCTGCGCCAGCACGGCTCCTGACTCTTCCTCTTCCCGCAGCTCGGGGAAGACTCGGATTACGACAAGCTGAGTGATATGGTCAAATACCTCGACCTGGAGCTGCACTTCGGGACGCAGAAGCCTACGAGTAAGTACCCGAGCCCCAGAATAGGTCCTGGTACTGGCCGGAGACCGGGGCACTGGGAAGGACTGGGGCTCGGTGGGCAGCAAGGCAATGCCTGGTCCTAGCATCACCCACGGCACAGAATTCGTTCATACTCAGGATTTTGTGGCTGGTGGCACAGCAGATCATTAAGGTGGAGATTGTTTCGCTATCTCCCTTAATTTTCTTTGCTGCCGTTATCTGTTTTCTCTCTGCATTTCAGTCAATCGGGGCAGCAAAACTCAGCTGGAGGGTTTCGCTCCCCGTTGCGCTCAGTGCTGCTTCCCGGCTCTCACAGCGCCTGCCCGGCCGTCCCCGTACCGTGGGGCACGCCGGTGTGCCGGCACCGCTCTCCAGTGCCACGAGGGGCCCGGTTTGCAACACAGCAGAAGCTCAAACCTGCACCGCTTACTATAACGATTTGTGCACAGCCTCTGCTTGTTACGGTCCGTGCAGTATGGACTGTCAGCCGGGCCGTCGGCACGCACGGACACCGAGTTGTGCTGCGGTAGCAGTAACGGCTGCAAATTAGGATTGCAGCTCTGTTGCTTTGAGAACTCAGCCCTGAAAGAGCCATCAAAACATTTCTCTGTCCGTAGAGAGCATTACAAGCAATGCTTTTCTTTCTATGATTCTATTAGGACAAGAGGAAATGGCCTCAAGCTGCATCAGGGGAGGTTTAGATTGGATATTAGGAAAAATTTCTTCAGGGAAAGAGTGGCCAAGCACTGGAACAGGCTGCCCAGAGAGGTGGGGGAGTCCCCATCCCTGGTGGGGTTCAAAAAACGGGCAGAGGTGGCACTTTGGGACATGGTTTAGTGGGCACGGGGGTGTTGGGTTGATGGTTGGACTGATGGTCTTAGAGGCCCTCTCCAACCTTAGTGATTCCCAGTTTTACTTTCATTAGAAAATAATCCAGCCAGCAAGCCAGGAAACATGAAATTAATTATTCCTCTCCCCTTAATAGGTTTAGTGGTGGACTTGGTAGTGTTGGGTTAATGGTTGGACTGGATGATCTTAAAGGTCTTTTCCAACCTAAACAATTCGATGATTCTACATATATAAGAAGTTAGTTCCCCCCCAAAATCCACATACTGGGTCCGCAGCTGCCTGCCAGTGCAGCCTTCCCATTGCTCTTGAATCGGGGTCTCTTGCAGACCCCCCGACCAGGATCGCCCACCCACCGGGCTTTCTGGGCGCTGCAAACCCAGCGAGCGGGTCCAGGCTGGGGGTGCCAAGCCACGGTGGCCAGCATGGCCGCCCTGCACAGCGGGAGACTTTCAGGGCGTGGGGTGACAGTGGGGGGTCCTGCCCCCCCGCAGCCTGCCCAAAGGGAGGCGTGGGGCAGCGCAGCTGCCTCATTTATGCTGGGAAAAGTAAAACGCCAGTGGGATGTCTGAGCTCCCCTGCAAGGGACACGATGCGTGATGGCAGCATGGGCAGAGCTAAGCTGGAGCGGGCAGATACAGGTGGGACTGGCAGTGGAAGTGGGATGAACTGGGATTTTTCTCAGGGGGTATCTTTTTGGGGATGTTTCTGGGCAGTCTGGGATTTTCTGTGTGTTTCACCTCTTGTTTTACCTTTTTCAGCTCCAACTGAGTCCTCCATTGAGGAGATCTTTGAATCGCAGAATTCAAGGATTCCCGGAGCCATTGCTGTGTGCAAAGCATCAGTTCTCCTCTCTTTCATTCATGGTTTCACTGTTTTCAGGACAAATTTCTTCCTGCTGGAGCCGGCTGAGCCTGTCCTTACCCATGATTAAATCTTTCAGTTTCTCTTCCAGAGCCAACTCTCATGCCTGAAAACTTTAAAAAGAAAGACGTGGTTGAAATTTTGTCTCACAAAAAGGCCTACAACACATGTAAGTAAACATCACGGTGAACGTACCCCCCCCAAAACGGGCCCAGAGATGGGACCGGGGCTGTAGAGAACTGGAAAGGTAAAAGGAGGGGGCTTCGTGAGCACAATCCCATGAGCGCAACCCAGCTGTTCCTGCAGCCCAGAGCCCCTCCGGGCTGGGCTCAGCACCGGGCAGGGGGAGAAGAAGGCTTTCCAAGAAAGGATGGAGATGGGATGTACTCATGGGCCTGGGGAGGGAGAGGGGAAGAGCTCGTGCGGCCCCGCAGGGCAGCGAGGGTGTGCGGGGCCGCCCTGATGCCCACCGGGGAAGGGTCGGTGCCACTTCTCCAGGACGTGCTTCTGGAAGGAAGGAGGGTGGGAGGGCTTGGTGGGACCCTGCAAGCCCCTGGGCCCCTGGCCACAGGCCACGTGGGAGCGGAGGAGGTGCTGGGGGTGGTTTCCAGTGCAGCCCAGCCGGGTGCATTGGCGACGTACGTGCACGAGGATGCCATACCCTGGGGGGTCTGCAGGACCAGAGTGACTCCTCGGGACCCCCGCTGCAGCCTCTGCAGGGCCTTGGGGAGCAGAAAGCCCTTCCTCTCCCCAGGGCTGACCCTGTGCCAGTGCGGGCACGGGGGGAAGTCCACGGCACTCTCACGCTTTGGAGAGATTGAGCTTCTCCTCCCGGCCCCGTCCTGCCAGGGGTCTGTCCCAGCGCAGCCAGCCCTGGGGTCCAGTCCTCCTCCCCTCCCAAATGACGCATCTCCCTTCCCCCAGCCATCCTGATAGCCCACCTCAAGCTCTCGCACATCGAGCTGCGCCAGATCCTCATGACGATGGAGACGGACCGCCTGGAGCCTTCCCACATCAAGCAGCTCTTGCTGTACGCCCCGGATGGGGAGGAAGTCCAGCGCTTCCAGAGCTACAAGGAGAACCCTGGCAAGCTGAGCGAGCCCGACCAGTTTGTGCTGCAGGTACGTGCTCCGGGAGCGAGGAGGTCCACATGTGCTGTGTCCCCTGATATCCCACTGCTGGAAGGGAGGAAAACGCCCAGCAGAGAGGAAGTGGTCGGCAGGACGCTGGTCTGCTCACGCATGCTGCGGGATGGGAAGAGCTGGCCGCAGCGGTCACAGGGACCACCGGCGAGCGATGCTGGGGCTGATGCCTGAGGTGTCTGGCAGCTCCCACGGTGGCTGTTTTACAGCCAAAGCATACCACAATGTTTACTCCACGGTAAGAGTGACTTTGCGCAACTTTCTGTTGACAAAGTCACTTGTGGATATCGGCATGAAACTGCCCCGTCCTGTGGCAGCAAACCGGCCATGCTCTGCGAGCTACAGCAGCTGTCCCAGCTGCTCCGCGGTGTCACCTGCGCTAAGCAAGTGCGTACTGCACAGGGAAATATGCTGGGAAAAACACCATACCGGAGCGATTGTGGCTAATGGTGATAGTAGTAATTTTCTCCTTCTTTTGCTCTCAGATGTTGTCAGTACCAGAATACAAGATCCGTCTGCGCAGCCTCCATTTTAAGGCCACTCTGCAGGAGAAGACGGAGGAGATCAAAGCCAGCTACGAGTGCATCTGCAAGGCCTCTCTAGAGCTGAAAGGCAGCAAGAAGCTGGCTAAGATCCTGGAGGTCAGAACAGTCCATCCTTCTGGTAACAGCCACGGGGGGTCCCCAGCGTCCACGGGAGCACCCGCGGGCAGCTCACGGGCAGCCAGAGCACAGCTCCAGCCCCATGGCTGTGCCCTGGGTCCCTCCGGGTCCGGCTTGGCCAAGCTCCATCCCCTGGCAGCTCCTGCTGGCATTGGCCTTGTGGGGATCCTGGCCTCGGGAGGACACGGGAGGATGCGGGAGGGCAGATGGCAGATGGCCACGCACCCACCTGCAGCTCACGGCAGGGCGGTGGGAGCCAGAAGCCCACCCAGTAACGCAGCAGAGCCCACCGAGGTTGTCCTTTGGCTGCGATGGGGCTGGAGGATGTGGGGTTTGGCCGAGCAGTCACTGCGTGCATGGCCACGTGCAGGTAGCACTGCAGGCTGGTTCCCATGCACGGCCGTGGGTCCCACACGCTGCCTGTTCCTTCTGAGGTGCCTTCAGGGTCCCGGGGATGGGCTGCGCCTGGCAGAGGGGCACTACACTCCCAGGAGAGAACGCATCGTGCTGCAGCTGCTCTTTGACCCTACTGAGATGAGCTGCCCCAAATTAATGTTAATTCACTCACGTTTGCTTTTAAAAAAAAAAAAAAGCAGGTGGGATAAATGAGAACATGATGAGACAAAAGGCATTTCCAGATGAGAGATGAACCTCCTGGCCAGCAACCCCCCAACACTTTGTTAACTCCTTGGGGGGCCAATGGCTGGTTGCACATTAACGGGTGATGAACAGAAATTTGGAGAGTCCCAGGCTGAAATCCAGGCAGTCCTGAGGTCCCTGCTCCTCGCCAGGCCCCAGGAGAGACATCAGGACTCAGGGGAGCCCAGGCTGGGGTCCTGCTGTGCCTCCAAGGCTGCAAAGCCACAGCACAAGGAATCAGAGCGTTCTGGAGGGGAAAGCTGGCTCTGCTGGATCACTACTTTGCCTTTAAAATAGTCCCTTAAAGATCTGCAGATAACAGCGGCAAAAGGCTTGGGGAAGAGGAGAGCTTAGGCTCTTGCTGCTCTGCAGGAGAGTCCTTGTCCTGCAGGTGGGAGATCTCAGAGTGGACCTCCAGACTTAGCCCCGGTCCTGCAAGGAAAAACGCCTTGAGAAATAAAAAGGCAAAACCAAATTGTGCCCAAAGCTGTAACATGAGATAAAATCCCCCCTTAAGCGTTAACAAAGGGCACCTTGGGCACCTGCATGGTCAGTCCGGAAGTGGCAAAGGAGCCAAGCCGGTGTTAGCGGAGCCATGGGCTCCCTGCACAGACCTGGATGGCTGCAGGAGAAGGAAGGGGACTCCTGGGCAGCATCCACGTCAACCACGTGGGGAAGCATCTAAATGAGATCTCTTGTAAGGGCTCTGGAAGTTTGGCTCTGCGGCTGACAAGTGGGGCGTGTTTTCTAGCTCCTGCTGAAGACACGGGAGAGGTGGTGGATGCGGACCAGTTCTTGTAGCTGAAGCGTGGGCTTTGCTGTTGAGGGTTCAGTGCAGGCTTCGTACGGGAGCAGCGCAGAGAAGAGAACAGCCTGCTCCTCTGGACCCTCCGTCCCTTGGGGCTGCCGTGCCGATGGGTGCATTAGCAGCCCTCCTTCTCCCAGTGTGCTTTATGGGTAATAGCATGAACAGTGTGTACAGAACCAGCGGAAATTCTGCTTTAACATGCATTCATCCACCTAATGTAACCCACTGAAGGAACTGGTAAGGTTTTACTAACGATGCTCTATGAGCACATATACGGGGTCCCTTAGCAGAAGTGACCTGGCACAAAAAAGGGTGTTTTCCCACCGTCCTGTAGACAGAGGGAGGCTTTTTACCTCTGCTTCTACCACATTGTTGGTAGGTCTCTGTGACCCAAAAGCAGGTACAAAAGGAGATGGGACGATATAAGTGCTGGACGTCACTGGCCAGTCATTCACTGAGGTTTCTCTTTGCAGTTTGTGCTGGCGATGGGAAACTATCTGAACAACGGGCAGCCCAAGACCAGCAAAACCACAGGCTTTAAAATCAACTTTCTCACCGAGGTAAGACGAAGCATGCTTGTTCCCACGCAGGCAGCACCAATGCTGGGAGCTCCAAGTGCCGGTTTATCGTGCCTGTCCTCGCATAAGGCTGCAAGAGGGGGGACCGGTGGGAGGGCGGGGATTGATGCACAAGGTTGACTTCAGATGGTGGCCTGGTCCTTCAGCATGCTGCGGGGAGAAAACGAAGGTCTTTATTCTGCGTGGGTCACGGTGGGAGTCCTGAGGGGTGGGGGACGGGGTGACAGCCCTGGCCTGCGGAAGGGAGGCATTGCTTAGCATCTCGACGCCACTAACCTGGGCGTAACGTGCTGTGTAAACATTAAATGTCCTATTTAAACATTAATCCACATAGCATGGCTGGGAATTGCCACGCACGTGAATGCAGGGTGAGCCGAGCAGAACAGAAGAGCCCCTGTGCATTTGGGTGCTTGGCAAAACACGCTCTCCTCCGCACAGGAATCTCCTTACTTGTTTTGCTTTGCCGTAGCTGAACACAACCAAGACTGTTGATGGGAAATCCACCTTCCTGCACATTCTTGCCAAATCACTTAGCCAACATTTCCCAGAGCTCCTGGGCTTTGCCAAGGATCTTCCTACAGTGCCGCTCGCTGCCAAAGGTAAACGAACAAAAGTATCTGCAAGCTCCTTGCCTCTTTGCGCTGTCTCTTGGCTTTGTGTGGGTCTAGAATTGGTCATGAGCTGCACGGCGCTGGCACGAGCAGGATGGTGGCCCAAATAAGTGAGGAATGGTCCTGAGCGAGAGGACAGGGCTAGGAAGGGACGAGCTAGTGACAGGGGAGTGTCCCGTGCTGCTGCACACGGGAGCGTCGAGATGAGGCTCTGTCCCTGACCTGAACCTTCCTTCTGACTTGAAAAAGTGGTTCCCAAGTTCAGAGGTATCTTGTAAGTGCAGGAGAGGAACAGAAGAGGGAAGTGCCAGGAGCCGGTCTGCTCCACCCAGCCTCTGCCTCCTTCCATCCCCACTGTGCAGCCTCCCCGGCGCGGGTGCCAGCATTATTACTGCTTGCAGTAACGCGTGGTACGGAGCGTACACCACCCCTCATGTTATGAGTTCACAGTCCGGTCGCAGGTATGTCACGCTGACTGAGGATCGTACGGCTTCGTTGGCTGCAATAAAGAAAAGTCGCATAGATGCTGGGGTTATCATCCATCCACTCATGTTGGTGGTGTCACAACAGGCTGGCTGCATGCAAAGCATGGGCTGCATTCTCCTTGCACGTCATCCCCTGTTGTTTGTGAGTAATTCCCTTGGGAATTAGTGCTACAGTGGATAAATAAAGGAGAAAACTCAGCCCTGCAGATGTGAGTTTCCACTTGGTGAAGGTCTGTGGAACTTTCCTAGCTGGATTTTGTATCTGGCCTAACTGTTAAATAACACTTCTGTCACTGAAGGCTCCCTGCTGCCCAAACTCCTGCCACTTCATACCCAATTTTGGACCGTGTGCCAGCCAGGGCTGCCCAGCTTCGTCCTCACACAGGCCACAGGGCACCACGGCTGCAGTACGTAACCCAAACCCTCCCAACATGCTGCAGCTCGCCCTCTCCCTTGCCTGCAGAAGAGCTAAAGCTTGGCCGCTGAAGCCAGCAAGGAGTCTGAAGTGCTCATCACTCTCCTGAACGCTGGTGCTATGATGAGATGCCACGGAGGGCAGCCTGGATATTACCCCTTGTCCTACCGTCCTGTGCACTCCCTCTGTCCCCCTCCTAAGTCAAGTACCTGTGTTTCCATCACCGCCCTTGTGCTGCTGAGTCCTGCATACTCCTTGCACTTGGCACTTTCCAAGCTCCTTTTGAGGTTCTTGGCATTTCTTGGCCCAAGCGCCCAACGGCAGCTGCTGGAGGCCAGCAGGAAGGTCTGGTTGTCCACCATGCCCTGGACAACGTGGACAGGTTGTGCAAAGCCATGTAGACAGACAGCCTGAACCACCCTGACTGATGGCCCACGCTCGTTGCCCTCGCTTTGCCGCGGGAAGCAAGCCAGATCTAAGTCTCCTAATGCTGTTGACTCCTCTCCTCTCATGTAGTGAATCAGAGAACGCTAACGGCTGACCTAAAGGACCTGCACACCACTGTCAGTGACATACAGATGGCCTGTCACAACATGCCAGCTACCGCAGAGGACAGATTTGCAGTTGTGATGACTGTATCCTTCTGTAAAAGGGGCAAAACACCAACGTGACTTACTGCCCTCCAGTAAAACCATTCGGTTGTCTTTATGGCTCCTCGGTAAGCAGCAGGGCTGTGTCCAGCTGGTAAGAAAGGACCATCTCAGCACTCGGTGAGAGCATGCTGGAAACCTTCACCCTCCACTCACTTAGCCAGCATGGGAAACAGCTTTTGTTCACATGCCTCTGCGTGGCAGAAACGCTGTGCCACGAGGCCAGCAAGCTTGCCGAGTCGTCTTTCCTTCCAGAGAAGCGCTGTCAGGGACAGCTGAGCACGCCAGCGGGCTCCCTTCGCATGTGGCCACAGCCTGCATTTGCAGCAGGTCCTTTCCTAGACCTGAGATGAAACCCAGCCATTTGATAAGTAGAAGTGATTCTGATCTGTACCGGACCCACAGTGCAGCTGGTTTTCCTTAAGCCATTTCTCGCAGTCCTTCCTGGAGAGCGCCCAGCCTGCCATGCGATCCCTGGATGACCTGCAGCACAAGGCCATGGAAGAATTCAGCAAGGTGTTGTCCTTCTTCGGGGAAGACTCGAAAATGACAACTTCTGAAGCTTTCTTTGGCATTTTTGCAGAGTTCATGAGCAAGTTTGAGGTGAGTTGCACTTTTCAAAGCCAGCCAGCAAGGGGTTTCCTGTTAAAGGTCAGTGAAGCGTTTTACTTGCATGCGAGCTGTGGGAATGAGACGAGCTTTTTGTGAGCACGTGTACCTGAGTGTCTGTAAAGTGCAATTTTTCTAACGCCCAAGTTGCCTGGCCGGTGCAGGAGGCTGAGGTGGAGGTTGATGGTCCAAGCACCAGCCCCATGGAGAGTAAAGCAGATGTTGTCATGGTCTGACGTTCGTGGTTAACAAAGGCTGGGTCGGAGCACCTCGAGGCAGATGCACTGACTGTCAGGGCTTGTCCAGTGGGAAGCCAGGGGAGAATTAAGTCTGTAGTGGCCAGTACTGTTGAAACGTCCTCCTTGTCCGTATCAGCTGCCCTTGCCTGATCCTCAGCTCCCGCTCTTTGCTCTCTCCCTGCAGCGGGCGCTCAGCGATGTGCAGGTCGGCGAAAGCCAGCGCAGCCCCAGGATGACCTCCCCCCTTGCCTGGTGACGGGCCTGCAGCAATGCGAGGTGCAACAATTTATTGCCAACAAAGTGCAATTTGCTCCCGTTGAGTTTGGTTGTAAATACGCTGCTGTCACCTGCTACCAGCAAGCAGAACCACGGACGAAGGGGTCGGGGCAGTCTGGACGCTGAAAAGGCACCACAGGTGATGGTGGACGGATGCGAGGGTGAGGCACAGGGACAAGAAGGTAAACACCGCGCTGGTCTTAACAGCTTGCTTAGCACCCTCCATTTCCAGCGTATTACTGAGTCAAGGATTTCAGACCCATCTGGGCAAACCTCCACTCTCCCGCGTTTCCAGAACACGCATAGCTGGCGCCAGCAGCTGCTGGAGACCTTCCCCACGTCCCCACAGCCGGTGCCCGAGCACGGCTGCACAAGGAGTCAGCCCTTGCAGGGTACGGCTTCCCCCAGGCCGGCACCGCTTGCCCCTGCCAGCCTCGGGGCCGGGGTTAGAGCCCAGCCACAGGCTCCCTGGGGAGCCAGAGCGGGTCAGGCGAGGAAGGGAGCGCGGGGGGATGAGGAGCAACGCTGCTGAGCTCCTCTCAAATCCCTCTCCAAGCCCTTCTGCCCTTGAGCTGCACCGTGGGGCTGGAGCTCCACCTGAACAGACCGTAACAGCGGAGTGGAGACTGCTGGAGGTGGCCCAGAGGCTTTAATCCCCTGCCATTGCTGGCCAGTGGCAATGGAAAGCAATATGGCCTTGCAGAACCCTTCTGGCACATCCGTGTGGTCCCAAATACAGATCCAGTCTGGTTCTACCCAGCTGCGCTGGAGAGGAAGGAAAGCCCAGAGTCCTTCCCGGCCATCAGCTTTGCTCAAAGGTGTGGCAGAGACTGACAGGACTTGAAATCTTCCCAAGAGTTTAGCAGCAGCAGCAGCAGACTTATTTGAACTCGCCAGGAGACATAAATCCCTGAGCATTTTGGTGCCTCCTTGGAAAGTACAGAACCCTTGGTAGCCTAAAAAGGAGTGGGAGTCCTCCGCAGCCCCAAGGACTGCTCCCGAGGCAGCGCAGAGACCAGCGAGAAATCATCCCCTGCCCTCCGCTATTCACTCCCGAGGGCTGGAGTCCTGAGAGTCCTCTACCGTACAACCAGTCGTTCCCGCTGAATACGCCCAGGGAACTCTAGAAGCATGCACAGCCATCTTTCAACAGCGGGTGATGGTTATTTAGATGACTTAATTCCCTCCGAGATGTCCCCTGGGAGGAAAGGGCTAGCAGCATCCAGTGCATGCGCCTCCGGGCGACACGGTGCCCCGAGAGCTTTACGGCAGCAAACCCACAGCGCGTTACTGTTGTGAGGCACTACTCTGTGCAAAATGCATCCGTTGCCTTTCAGAGCCGGCACGCTCCAACACCCTGCCCCGCGGAAGCGCTCCAGCAAGCCGTAGCGTAGGTAACCTTCCTCCCGTCTATTGCCAGAGCAAGAGCTCGTACTGCAGCCTCTGCTCAAGTACACAATCACCAACCGGTGCATTATTTATGGGAGACCTTATGACCATCAAATCTTTGGTTTTTCAGTATTTTTTTAAACCCTGCTGTAGAAAGTGAAGTATATTTTCACAAGTGTTCTCAGTTTATACAGCTTTAAGTGCCAGGTAGTTTCTAGCGTTGTGTTCCCAGCGGTCCAGCCCTGTCTGCCTCTGCCTCTCCTCTGCCCCGACGGCGGTGACAGGGCGGTGCTCACTCGGCTCCTCTTTCTGGTTTGGGTGTTGTACACTGCATTCAGTTGATTCCCCCCCCCCCCAAAACATATTCAATATTTAAACCACTGGAAGTTCTTTTGAAACTGTCATTACAAACGTGAAAATGCTGTACATAGATTTTGCTACATGTTGTAACTTTCCAAAATAGTTAGAACTCCAATCCCTTTGGTATTTTTATGTGAATATTTTCAAAGAACCAGAACTTCTGACATACGGTTATATTATTTGATAATGGGACTATGTATATTCACAATTCATTCTCTACCCAATGCCTATGTGCTATTCCTAAAATAAAGCTACTGCCTTCTGCCTCCTGACTGCATGTACCTCTCTTCTGTCAAAAACTGCTTCGTGCGACCGCCGCAGTTGTGAAGGTGGGAGGAATTCTGCATCTGGCACTTCTGTGACCGCACATCTTAATATTGGCCCCTTACACCTACAGGAGAGAGATGCAGGATCTGACCTTGATTTGGGCTGGTATGGGGAAAATAACTGCATAATTGTGAAGAGAGCTGCTTGCATGCCAGCATTCAGGGCAGTGTGATGAATACGAGCAAGAAATTCTTAAAATAGTATGGATTTTTTCTGCAGCCTTCAGAAGAAAACATTTAGTGAGTGTACGAGCCGGTGAATTGTTTCCCTCTGAAAAGGAATTCTTGGCTGAGGTTGAGTTTACGTCCCTGGAGCAATTTATCTCCCTTTACACTAACAGCAGATAGATAGGGACCGGTTTCATATCAGATTTCCTGGTTGTAGTTTAGCTTGTTTACAGCAGCCTGCTCAATCACTGGCTCCTCCGTGGAGGCCATGGCACCGGCAAATGCAAAACGGCTCTGAACAGAGTTAACAAAAATGTTACGGGCAGAAGTCCCTTGCTGGGCACATGTTATTTAAAGTGCTCGAAGCCCTCCTGATGTTTCTCCAGCCCTCCTGGCCGATCAAGCCTGGCTCTTTTGCAGCCCCGGGGATCTCGGGCTGCCCAGCGCGGCTGTCAAACCTCCCATAAATGGCCACAAAAATGCCCCGGAGCCTCCTTTGCAGCATGGTACATATGAGAGTCGGCATCATTCACCACGCACACTGGCTTTGCTCTTTCTTGATAACTGCAGACATGAGGTAATTTTTGCCCAGCATCGGCGCACTGGCTGGGCGCTCGCCTTTTAGGCTTGTAGAGCCCAGTCTTAACAGAACGCCTGCGTCAGCCGCGATCATGGGATTGTCTTCACGGGAAAGCCTGTCCTTGGAAAGGAAATAATAACTCAGGCAGCGGCACGGGAATGCGGCCGTGGCGTGGCTCCTGCCCCATGGGGTGCCACTTCCATCCTCTGCCAGAGACAGGGAAACAGTCACCGTGGAAATCCCAGGTTACATTCCAAATTTAGGATTATTTAAGGATTTTCACTCCTGCAAGAAATGGGGCGGGGGAGGGGGGGGCACGCCAAAAAGAAAACGAGCAGCTTTTAGTAAAGTCATGGTAAGGACCAGATCACAGCTCCTGTTGGTGGGCTGGCTGGGATAAAAAATAGTACCAGGCTGGAATCTCCAAGCCAAACTGGAACCAGATACGAGCCCTCCCTCTAAGTATCTTGATAGTGGTTTGAAGGGCCACTATCCGTAAGTATTTCCCAGGTGCCATGAAAGATGCCAAAGAGGCAAACAGAAGTTTCAGCTTCAGACTGGAAGGGCTGGAAGTCAGAAAAAAGTGGCATAGACTGGGAGGTAGCACAAGGCACCTGGATGTTGGATTGGAAGCCCTTGAGGATCTGCACTGTCGTAACACAATTTAGGAAAATCTGGGTTTTCCAAATTCTGTCGGACCAAATTAAAGCATCTCCAATCGCAAGATTCAAAGACCTTTAGTTATGCCCACAAGAATTGTGAGCCGAGCGTGAAACAATGAGATAAAATACAGATACTAGTCTTCTCCTACTTTGCTTTATGGTTTCTTAGACTTTGGGGTGCCTCTTTTTTTTAAAAACTTGCCTCCATTGTCAAGCTAGAAAACTCAAAAGTGAGGGCGAGAGCTGAATTTCTGTTTCTAGCAGCTGAGATTGTCGAGAAGGGGTAAGTTGCACAAAACCTTTGGTAAAAGCAGCGCAGTTAGCTGCAACATTCAATGACCAGTGCGAGACAAGAGCAGCACCTGCGCTAAGAGATGCTGCTCACACCCGGCCGGCGACGCGGGAACGGCCTTCCCCGGGGGCTGCCCCGCTTTGGCTGAGACTTGCACCCAGGCGTCGCAGCAGAGCTGAGGACCGGCCCGTAAAACATGCCCTGAGGGGATCACACACAGTAAAATTCGGGTTGATAACTCCACTGTCGGGACATGGATTAGGCTTGTGTAAGGACAGTGCCCGCGCCTGGTCTGCCCTCCCAGCCAGTGCGTGCGGCGCTCGACACGGGGCTGCTTGGTGGTGCTGCCCGGGCTCCGTGCACCCCGATTTCAGGGATGTACGAGCCGCCTCCTGCCACGCTCTCGCGCTGTGCTGGGAGGTCCCTCTTCAGCATCATTCTCCGCGTGCAATCTGTCCGTAAGTGTTTATCAGGTTTTTCAGACGGATGATGCTGAAGCCAAAACCTCCAGCCTGCTCCCAGAAGGGGACCCGATTCTGGGACTAACCTACAGACTCCGAAATGAGTTATGACCCTCACCCCACGGATGAACTCTGCTGTTTGTAAGGCTTAGGCGTAAACTCAGCGACAGAGCCGCCAGCTCCCCCCTGTGACGCGGGCTGTCAGCTTGAGAGGACATCAGCACGGATTTTTTTTATTGTTACTTGTCCCTCTAGCTGCGCAGATTGCTTAAGAGAATGGCACTCCGTGGAGTTTGACCCGTGAGCCCTGATAGTGAAAATAATACGCTCCTCACCAGAGCCACGGGAGACCGAAAGAGTAACTTCGGGCAATTAGTTTAACTTTGACTATAAATATTCCTTCTCATTCCTTGTGACACCGTTAACAGCTCCGCTGGCAAATCCCGATTCTCTGGCAATATTTAAGCTGCCTGTCAGTTGGCAGAGGCTCGGTGGTGCCCGGCGCAGGGAACAGAATGAGACCCAGCTGAGCGCAGTAAGTTCCCTTTCAGCTTCTACCTCGAGTCGGGGAGCTCCGGTTGACGCGTGGGTTTGGGGCTGCCGCTGGGCTGCGGTCCAGCCCCGGCGAGCGGTGGTGTCTTTAGAAGGTGGACGGACCTGGGAATGCTTTAAAAAGATCCCGTTGCGGAGGCATTTAGAGCGATACAGTCCCGACGGGTTACTCGAGACCCACGTGGGCTGCGTCTCTCCCGGGACCATTGATAAAGGGCTGGCTTCAGCGGCTTCATTTCAATGCCACGGATGTTCCCTCCTCACAATCTCTGGCGAGGAAAGCGCGGCCGCCCGTGCCAGGAACCGAGGGAGACGGGGCTGTGAGCTGAATTCACAAAACAGGCAAAATTTCCACTGGGCCATGGCAGAGTTAGGCTCTGAAATCAGAGCAACCGGGTCTACTGCATTTTTCCTAACGCCCAGCCTCCCTGCCAGCTCGGGGAGCCGCAAGAGGAGCTTTAACCAGGCACCGGTTATTCAGCTCCGGGAATTTCCCCCGGAGTGTATTCTGCGTTTCCTTACGGGCACGGCAAATGCCTGCAGAGCTCTGCCCCAGGTCCGCGCGCATTTCGGAGGGAAAGACGCAACGCCTTCCTGCATGCGTGGCCGAGTCCCGTGTGAGACTGAGCGTGGGGAGCCCGTGGCACTGCCCGTGCCGCCGGCGCTAGCCACCCGCCCGCGGGCCCCGGTACGGGGAGCGTCTCGGCATGAAAATGAACAGGAACATCAGAGCTGCGAAAGAGAAAGTAGGAGGTGTTAGAGCGGGGTTAGCAACTTCCCAAGGCTGGCATACCAAACCTTGTTTTTCTTTTCCTAGTCAGAGGTTAAGCGTGCCAGTAAAAACTCGGCAATGGCCAAGACACATTGCCTCTTAAAGAGGTAAGATAGCACTGATCTTCTGATCACCATTGCATCCTTGCAAGGCAGAAGCTCCCAAGGGATTCAGTGGGATCCGGGGGCTTTGTAAGGCACAGAAAAGGCTCTGCCAAGGTGCTGCAAGTCCCCGGTCCCAGCCCGACGCGGCCGCTCAACCAGAACATGGCTCTGCACCATCTTTGGCTCTTGTGCTGGAGGCTGCCGATGTCTCAGGATACGACACCCCAGCTGTGGAACGCGGGTGATGGGATGCCATCTGCCACCGGAAAACTTATTCATTGCCCAACCTTTTTGTAAATGCACGAGCCCAGCAGCACTGCTCCAGGCAGAGCCGGTGCTGCAGGCCTGGGTGTAGCGGGGACACAGAGCAGGGTTCGTCCTCCTGAACAGTGCCCAGCAGGAGAAATCGCTGCATCCGTCACCGCTGCACGTGGGACTCCGTTCCCTCCCTGCTTTGGTCACGCACCTGGGCATTAGGTGCACGAGAGCAGCCGGTCGCGCTGCAGGCGAGCCTTCAGGCCACCGGCGAGTTTAGGGAAGGTTCCCGCTGCAGTTCGACGCATCGACAAAGCGGTGAAGCCGGCGGAGGTTGTGAAACACGCGACCGAGGGACGGGGCGGCTGTTTCGGTCTGTGCTTTGCTGCGCGCCAGGCGTTCAGAGGAAGAACTTGTTCGACTGCTTGTTGTCCGACCGTCCACGCCGGGAGCCCCGGGCTGGTGCAGGCCACCCTTCGCCCCACCTTCTTCAGCTTTTTGGCAGGGGGGGAGCTTATAAGTGTCTCCTTACAAGTGCGAGAGAGGCCAAAGGACTTGGCCAGCCACGTAGGCAGGAGGACAAGGACGGGCAGGCAGCCGGCAACGCCGGGGCTGGACCCAGCGCTGAGCCGGCTGCGAGGCCACGCCACGGCCAGGGAGTGCCGGCTCTGCCCCTCTTTGGAGGAACCATTTCCTCGGCTCAGCAGGGTGAGAGAAATAATCCCAAACCTGCTCCGTGGCTGGAGCGCGACAGGGAGGTGCTGGGCCCGGGGATCCCGGTGACCGACAGCAGCCACTGCCGAGCCAGGGGCTCTCCGAGGGGCTGCCGCTCGCCTCCTGTCCTGCTCTCAAAGCGGGGCCGAGCCGGGGTGAGGGAAGGAGGAGGAAACAAGGAGGAACTGCGTTAATTCAAATACCCGACCAACCTCCTTGCGTGGACTTTATCCTGTCCCTTCTGCCAAAGGGCAGCAGCCTGGCACCACAGGGTGCTCCGGAGGGCTCCAGAGAGCCCTTGCAGGGGTCCCTCAGTGGTGCCCCGTCTCCTCAGCAGGCATTTCTGGACAAGAAAATGAGTTTTTCTTCCTGTGGGAAGCACATGAGCATTTCACCCGCAGGAAATGCCTCTGCGGGCCGGTGTGCAGGAGGGACCCCCAGCTCCGGCACCGGCTCTTCCGCCGCTTCGTGCCGGTCCCACACCGCTGCACCGTCTACCGGTGGCACTTGCTGCTCATCCCTGCTGCTGCGTCCCTCTCCGGTGTGGCAGAGGGTACGTCCATCCCTCTGCTCGCCGACACGCTGCCGGCCTCCATTGCTGATGAGGGAAGTCAGCCGCGCTCAGGAGGAGACCCAAGCGCTCTCTGCACCGGGGCTCGAGCTCTCGCTGTGGCCAAGGAGGGAAATGCCACCGCCGCTGGAGCAGTGCCCGTGTCTTCGCATCACGGGCACGTTTCTGGCAGCAGCTTCTCACCAAGGCCAGTCCCGCAGTGCTGCCGCACCGGGACCCGCCGGCTGTCATCCCCAGTTGTGCCACGTCCTTTCCTCCGGCTATTTCAGCTGCTTACGCCTCCACTCTAATGTGCCCCTTTCTCCACTGGTTAGACAATTATCCACGGCAAAGGCAGTCCGACCAACCCGCAGCTGGCCTGCCTGCTGGCAGCATCTCCACCTCACGGAAGGGGAGTCACGAATGAAGGCAAATGCCAGGGACAAGAGCCTTCTCCACAGCTCCGGCACGAGCAGCACCACAGCCACAGCCACAGAGCCGATAACCCCTGAATTATTCCAGAAACGGCCAACACCTTCACGGGGCTGCCGCATCCTCCCCTAACCATGTAACTCATTTTTTAGCAGATATATGCATCAAGGCAAAGGAGCACTCGGCCTGCATAAGAAAGCATGGAGACCACCAGCAGCACTCCATCATCCTCTGTGACCCCGCCGTGGGATGTGTTTCCCCAGAAGACGCTGGAGTCCATAGACATTGCTGTTCTTGTGCTGTACTTCGTGTTTGTCCTCGCGGTTGGGCTGTGGGTAAGCAGAGAGCGGTAAAAGCTTTTGTATGTGCCTTGTTATAGTGAAAAACATGGCTGTTTGGGCCTCAAATTATTTTACTTTGGCTGGAATCGGGCTGCGCTTCACTGGATTCAAGTGAACAAGCGGAAAGACAGAGTTTACAGTTCCTTTTCCTCACTTCAGCCTGGGGAAGTGTCCTCACTGCTCCGGAGGAGAGCTGGTCAGCTCTAGTGTTTTGAGAACCCTTGTTAAGGAAGAGGTCGTCTAAGTACAAAGTATTGCTAATAATAATGTTTTGTTCATCCAGGAAGGAATTGCTGTCCTATAAATCACCTGTGCTTGTCTGCGGTGGTCTCGACAGCAGATTCCGTAAATTAAAAATACCGTTCCTATATAATTAAGGCAGAAGGACATCCTTTTGGCGTGCCTTTTGTAATAGCACAAGCACAATCTGGCTGTCATAAGGCAGAGATTAATAGTTGCTCCCTTCAAATGTGCTGCATAACTCTCATGGTATTCAATGAAACTATCTGAAATCTCTGAAGAACAGGAGTCAATGCGCATTTCTCCTGGCTGCGCCTAATAACTAGGGATGTCCGCAGTTCTTGTCCAAAACTGCTTCTCTTCCTCATGGATATGGAGTGATGTAGTTTGCTTATCACAGAAAACATTTAATCAGGATGCTGAGATGATAGAAAACTTTGCGCGTGGTGTACAGCATTGGCCAGCCCCCTCCCTCGTCTGCTGCTCTCTTGTCCCCCAGAATTTCCCAGCAGCAACTGCAGGTCCTTCAAGAAACCCTTTGCTTTCATCTGATGACAGTACAGAGTCTCCTGCTGGGGAAATTGCTTGGTGATGCTCTGAGCAGCACCCGAAATGACTGCTGAAACCGGTGTTTTGCTTTTCTGCTTTCCCAGTCCATGTGGAAGACGCAGCGCAGCACTGTAAAAGGCTACTTTCTAGCTGGAGGACAGATGGTTTGGTGGCCCGTAAGTACCTTTATCCTTACGCTGCTTGTGCCCCTAGGCTACAGCGAGACTGAAAAGCATTTTGTCCAAGTGGAACGTCTTTCTCCAAACAGGAAGCAAAAAAAAAAGTCTTCCACGTTTTGCACAGACCCAGTTACAATACTGGCTTTTATTTTCATATTTGAGACTGGGGAGGTGGAGCAGCGGCAGGGCACTTGCCACAGCCCTGCACCCCAGCGAGAGCCAGCCTGCCGGCTTGCAAAGCCTGTCTGGTTCGGCACGCTTTGATCTGGAGATTTCCAGATTTAACTGGGTGGTCCCCATCGCGGACGCAGCTTTATGGTGAGCCAGTCTGCTAGGTGGGGTATTTCATGTGGGCTGGCCTGGTGAGTCAGTATGTACTAACATAGGAACCTGACGACCTGACGTTTCTACTTGTTACCTCCACCTTCTGCCCTGCTTCTCTGCGAGACGCTAGACACTGTTTGGGAAGCAGGATGGTCCTAAACATGCCCACAAATGAGTGATAGGCATCGAATGATGAAAGAAGCTGGGGAGAGGTGCCAGAGCCACTGAACATGTAGGCAAAAGAAGAAGGTGGCAGAGGGTGACGATGATTTCCTGTCTCCCATAGTCATGAGTGGGGGAACAGCATCACTGCGTAACCTCCACGGTGGGAATCCACTGGGGCGTGTGTGTGCGCTGGAGCACCGAACTACTCTGTTTACCCCTTTGTCCATCACCAGGCTGAGACCAACGCCTTGTGCCAGATCCGATTTCCTGTCTTTCTCCAGGTGGGCGCATCCCTGTTTGCCAGCAACGTTGGAAGCGGCCACTTCATCGGCCTGGCTGGGTCGGGAGCCGCCTCGGGAATTGCCGCAACAGCCTACGAGTGGAACGTGAGTGTGGCGCGGCGGCTCTGTAGCTGTCTCTGTCCCGTGGGGCAACTCCAGCACCACCATGTTGCCACACACGGGTCTAGGTCTGGCAGCTCAAAAGTCTCAGGCTCCTGCTGCATGAGCTAGAAGTCACCACCAGCTGCTGGGGGTTTGAGGGCTCTGAGGGATAACCCGGTCCCCGTGTCCCCATGATCCACCCGACCACAGCCTTGACCGGCATCGCTGACCTTCCTTTCCATTTGCTTTGCAGGGGATGTTTTGTGTTTTGGTGCTGGCCTGGCTATTCCTTCCAATTTACATAGCAGCAGGAGTAAGTAGACGGGGTGTTGTGGCCGTCCATGATTTGCTGGTATTTAAACCGCCCGTTTGGCTCATGGGCTTAACCATCTCCTGCTCTACCTGTGCTCCTTCTGGAAGGCAGGGCATGAGCCATGGTGCAGCCGGCTGCTCCGGTGGCCTGAGCGAATGGGGATGAGAGCCGCTGCCTGGGAACAGCACTGAGGGCTCGGGTGTGGGGGTCAGACCGCTCCACGGGCAATGGAGTAGAGTTGCTCCATCTCCCAAGGAGATGGACGGAGCCCCCGTATCACAGCTTATAGTGAGCCTTATGTCAGACATTACAGCACAGTCAGTGCTTGCTAAGCTGTTGTGCTGGCCTAAGTAGGCAGCTGAGAACCAAATACCAGCACAGCACAACCGGCAGGGCCATTCTGGTCTTCTACCCGTGCAAGCTGCCCACGCCGGCTCCGTGGGTGAGCCCTCTGCAAGTCGCAGGAGTGACGGCGTACCACCTTCTCTGACAGCACGTCTCTCGCGTAGGTTACGACCATGCCTGAATACTTGCAGAAACGTTTTGGAGGCAAAAGAATTCAGATGTTCCTGGCGATTCTCTACTTGTTCATCTATATCTTCACCAAAATATCAGTAAGTAGAAAAAACCAAGGAAACAGACTGAATTAAATTCACTTTGGAAACATGTGCTCACCAGCAAGGCTGAGAAATGCAACTACTGGCCCTTCCCTACATTAGCAGAAAAGGGCATATTATCAGAATACCTGAGGAAGGTAGACTGTTTAGAGAACCTACACAAAAAGAATAACTTCTTTTTTTTCCCATTAAGGATCTGAACGCTTGCCACAGTAGGAGGTGTCAACGTCCTGAGCAATAGTTCACTGAAAAGTTGAGTTGTGAGTGTGGATGCATTTGTTGTTAGAGTTTGTATGTCTGGCAGCTTACCCAGTTTCTCCCCTTTGCATATTTATTGCCTGTGCAGACACCAAACGCTGTTGTGTTCAGGATGAATAAGAACGTAGGAGTTGGTATGTGTTTAGGTGAAAAGAGTTTCGCGATTTATTGCACCTGTTTGATGTAGGGCTTTGAATAAATAACTGAATCAACCCTTGCGCAACACCTCGCTAGCTGTTTATTAACCGTGCAGCAGTGCGTGAATCTGTGAAATCAGACGAGTCCCTGCCGGTGTTTTTCCTGTACGTACGGGGCCAAAGTGGGACGCGCTGTCTGATGCACGCCTGCCTGCGTCCCCTCTGAAATGGGTGCTAGCCACGGGGCTCAGGTGGCACCGAGGATCTAGGCTCAGGTTTTCCTCTAGAAAGAACTAACCGTTTGATGGAAATCTCTGATGCTATGACTCCTGCATTCGGGATGCTTTTGCATCTGTCTGTCATTCTGTGGTCTGCAGTTTGCCCGTCCTAAAGCTCTCCTAAAACGCAGCATTTTCAGCTGGTTGCAGAGCTAGTTGGGCCGGGCTGGATCCCAGCCCCGAGGACACTCTTCCTTACTGTCTCGCTGCCGCCGTGTCAGCAGGGAGGAATGCGCACTATGGCAAACCGGTGCTGGGGCTGGCGGCAGGCCGAGGCACCCGGGGAGGTTTGCACCGCAGGGGCTCCAGTCCCCGCCGCAGCACAGCTCTCCCACCCAGCTCGCTGGTGCTCCGGGGAAGAGAGGAGCTCACCCCACCCAAATGCCTTTTCCACCGAGCGCTGTGCATGCTCCCCCTCTCTCGGGACAGCACCATCATCGCCCTCCCTGTGCCCCCACGACCAGTAATAATAAACTGAACAGTGAACAGAGCCCGGTCCTAACGCGCAGGAGGCAGGAGCGGGGGCTCCGAGGGATGTGCCGCCTGGAGAAGACGCTGCAGGGAGCCGGGGAGTCACGAGCAGTTACAAACCAGACTGCTCCCACTAAAGGAGGCGGCTTGGTCAGCTGAATGTTCACGCTGCCTGGCACTACTAGCTTTGAGGGGCTCGGTAATATCATTGCAACTGTGATAACTGTCTTTTTCTCTAGGTCGATATGTACGCCGGGGCCCTCTTCATTCAGCAAGCCTTACACTGGGACCTCTATATCGCTGTGGCAGGCCTGCTGGCAATCACAGCCGTTTACACTGTCGCGGGTACGTGGCCGAGTCTCACATCGTACCCCAGGTCCTGCTCAGTGAGCTGAGCGTGTTCGCGCAATGCACCGTGCATCCTCGTGCTCGTGACGGGAGTCCCGCGTTTCCCATACAATCTGGTTTTGCCATGAGTATGGATAATCGGGGGGCGGGGGGAAGCAATTGATAACTTGCCTGTTCAGAAAAAAATGACCAAGTAAGAGTAAATGAATATCCCTTACAAGGCTGCACCAGATATGGATGCGTGTCAGTTCTGCTTTAATGAGAAGCGATGCTCGAGGCATTTGCACAATACATTTTTCCTCCGGACTTTTTGGAGGTGTAAGTGATTTACACAACAATGAGCCGTGTAATGCGGAAAGCGGTGTCAATCTTGGGTGCCCTTTCAGGGCTTCTGAGTGGCCAAATGGAAAAAAGCCATGCACGGAGTAAGCAGCAAATCCCAAACAAATAAAGGTTGCTCCTTTCCCAGTGCTCACCCCTAGTGATGTTGCTCATAAAGATCCCCCCCCCCCCCCTTTTTTTTTCTTCTCCTCCTTATTCAGCTTGGGCTTTGTTTTGGAGCTTTTCCATGTATTTCCCGTAGAAGTACTCATACTGGGCTTTGGCTTTTTAGTGACAAAATGGTGACTCATTATGATTCAAAACATGAGAAATTTCAGCCAAAGTATCATGCACAGGAATTGGCCGAACTGCCCCCCAACACGGGCAGAGCAGCCGGCCTGCCAGGCACGGGGCTCGGCTTACGCTGCTTCCCAAAAACTTTTGCAAAGAGTGAGGTGCCACGACAGAACAAACCCAGTTTCCCACAGTTTGCTGCTTCTCTGCTCTCCTAGGTGGCCTGGCAGCTGTGATATACACAGACGCTCTGCAAACTCTCATCATGCTGATCGGGGCTCTGACTCTCATGGTCTTCAGTGAGTGTTTCCCTGGGGTTTTATTACTGAAGCAATGATAGAAGCTTTACCGAGCACTACAGCCAACGGGGATCATTACAACTGATTGCTCAGTTGATGTTCTGGGAACTGCTTTCTGTGTATTTTCCTGTTGGGATATATGCTTGTACAAATAATCTTATGGTAGCTCTTTATGTGGTAAAAATGCATGAGCGCTCCTGGAAAAATCTCTAAAGAAAGACGTTCTGAAGCAATACTATAGATGAAGACGCACCTTCTCTAGCCAGCGGTTTCAGCGTTACGCTATCCCCCAGCCCAATGTTAGAGTCAATAGCATCTGATGATTTTAAAGCATACTTGTGGAGGATCACCCATAGCAAACTGCAGAGACTGAAAATCAGAGTACCGACCCGGGAAGATGTGATAACTGCTTCTCATGACCTATTTCAGGCTTTGTTGAAGTTGGCGGTCTTGAAGGTTTGCAGACTAAATACTTTGACGCCATTCCCAGCACCCGCAAGGAAAACAGTAGCTGCGGCTTGCCAAGAGAAGATGCTTTTCACATTTTCCGAGACCCTGTTAACTCTGACCTTCCCTGGCCAGGAGTTTTGGTGGGAATGACCATCCCGTCCCTGTGGTACTGGTGTACAGATCAGGTGGGTTACTGCTTACTTCTTTGTTCGGTTTCAAAAACATGTTACCGGTTGTTTGAATCTGATTACAAACCTAAGGTTTGCAACATAGCCTGGACTGGTTTACCATTTCTGATGGGAATTGAGTAAAATCTGACGCTTTCAATCCTAAAGCTGCAAAACTTGATATGCACAGCTCAGTTGTGGGAATCATTTCAACATAAAAAGGGGTGAGAATGTACGTATGAGTTAATCCCAATCTACAAAGATGATTTTTTTCCCTAACTTAAGCCTTTCACTTCTTGTGAACCACCTGTGAACTCGCTTCTTCAACTTGCCAGGGCTCCGATTCCCATCCCTCCTAGCGACACCACCAGAGCCAGCAAGACCGAAGCCCTAAGCAGCCTCCTGATGTTCCCGCAGTACTCTTTCATTTAACTCATTTTGCTTGTGTCAGACTGTGTCCTGCTTTGACAGCAGGGCTGCTGAACTGGCCAGATTTAGCCATCGGGTCAGGGAAGTCGCCAACAAAAGAAGAAGAAAATAAAATTCTAGGCCCAAGTATGATTAGTTTAAGGAACAGATTATGCAGCACAATATACGTAGAAGCAAGGCTCAGATTTGGTGACACAAGCAGTGCCTTTTAGGTCTACGTTTCTGTAAGGTACTCGGGATCTGAAGCAAGAATTATAAAGCTACAGCCAAGCTCTGTGTTCACCCTTCTAAGATTCCAATAGTTTAGAGGAGGACAAAGTATACACGTGACTGCAATCGGTATCACATCATCTAGAGGTAGCTCCTCTCTGCTGACAGCAGACCAAACACATTTCTTAATTTCTAGGTCATTGTTCAGAGGTCCCTTGCTGCCAAAAACCTCTCTCACGCCAAAGGAGGCTCCTTGATGACCTCCTACTTGAAAATTTTGCCCCTCTTTATGATGGTAATGCCGGGCATGATCAGCCGGATTCTCTTCCCAGGTAAGTGCTGAAGGAGAGATCTGTTCCCCCTATTTATCACTACTGGTTGTGCCTACCCTATGGAGCTGGAACAGCCTTTACCGAATAAGTTAAAAGGTTGCAATGCATGAAATGCCCAAATTATGAAGACATTTTCTTCCAGTTATAAGCGGGATAATGCGCATTCTCCTGCAGCAGACCCCAGACGCATACTGCACAACGCGCTGCTCCATGCGCCGGAGCAGTTGGCTGTCACGGGCTCTCACCGCAGTTGTGCCGGTCTGTTCTGAGCTCGCTGCCTGCAGCTGCTCTGCGTTTTGGCCATGCACTCAGGCCCCTCCTGCACCCAACACGTTACTCCTCCTGCACCCAACACGTTACTCCTCCTGCAATTTAAGTTTGAGGCACTCAGAGAAATCCTAACATACCACCTCGAACATTGGTGGGAGCGTGGGGATGTGCCTGTCCGGGAGGAGCTGTGCCAGAGGTGGGCGGATAGCCTCAGTCCTCACGGGAGTAACATTCCTGGAGAAGAATTAGACATTCAAAGCAGGTCAGCCACCTGTACTGGCAGTACCTTTTGCATGGAAGGAAAAAAAGGGAAAACAGGGAAGCCCAGTGCTGCCCTTACCTCGCTGTGCTGGGATGGTCCTGCATTACTTGCTGGAAGCTTTCCAAGCTTTCCAATATCCAGTATTTCACTTAGAAGCAGTTTAAAGCATTCAGTAGACTAACTTGTTTAGATATACTGGTTTATTGTGGCTACGGAATACCGCCTCTCACTCCCCCTTGCTTATTTTAGATCTGGTGGCTTGTGCAGATGCGGAAATTTGCCGAAAAATCTGTGGCAACCCGTCTGGCTGTTCCGATATTGCTTATCCTAAGCTGGTCATAGAACTTCTGCCTGTAGGTAAGGAGCGTGGTAACGGTGCCGGCACTGGGTACGCGCTGGCCAAAAGGCATCTGTGAGAGAAGTTCAGAGAGGAAAATACCCTGCAACTATAATTTCAGTGGGGTTTACGTTGGGCTTGGTGATACAGTGGCGAGGGACAGCATGCAACAGGAGAGATGGGTGATGATCCAGTATCCAGAGGACAAATTCAGTCAAACTGGGATAAGAGATAAAGCGCAGTTGTTTAACAATGAGAATCAACTGTTAACACCTCCCTATCACTGCCATTTTAAAATCGGGGCTAAAACCAGTTTGAAAAGTCTGTTCTAGTTCAAAGAATAATTCGAGGACATCCTCCAGTGGGGTTATTGGGGATTCCTCAGGGCGGCTGTACTTCTCCTTCTCTTTCCAGGACTCAGGGGCCTGATGATGTCAGTGATGATAGCAGCCCTCATGTCCTCCCTGACTTCCATCTTCAATAGTGCCAGCACCATTTTCACCATGGACCTCTGGAAACACTTCCGCCCGCGTTGCTCCGAGTGGGAACTCATGATCGTTGGCAGGTAGGGAGAACGAGGACAGGCAGATTATATGGTACACATCCGGGCACACCTCGCAGCCTGCTGCCCCCATACAGGTGTCGTGTCTTCATATTGCACAGGCTTGGCGGAGGACTGGAGTGGAGGCCTCATCGTTACGGGAGATCTGTCGGAGCCTTGCAAGCTGAGCAGCTGGGAAAAGAACGGTCTGAACTAACAGTAGCATCTTCTTGCACAGGGTCTTTGTGCTGCTGCTCACTGTGGTCTCCATCCTGTGGATCCCGCTGGTACAGGCTGGCCAGGGAGGGCAGCTCTTTATTTACATCCAGTCGATCAGCTCCTACCTGCAGCCCCCCGTGGCAATGGTGTTTATCCTGGGTTGCTTCTGGAAAAGAGCGAATGAAAAGGTAACAACTCCGCCGTGCTCAGCGCAGTCGCCTCTGCGGCCTCGCTGCCCTCACGAGAGCCCTGCAGTTCCAACCACCCCCCCGGCTGCAGTTTTGCCGCCTCTTGGTAGTATTTGGGAGAACGAATGCACCCAGACCTCGGCACGTCCCAGGCAACCATCACCAACACAGGAGGGAGCGATTCCTGCTGTTGTTCAGAGACTCCACTGGCATTTCAGAAGGAGTGAGATGACTGCATCGCTCTGTTGCAGGGTGTCCTTCACAAATCTTGAAGCCCGTTAGGGGCTTGTTAGCCATCAGCTTGTTTAGTGCATGGACTTGTGTTATCTGCATCGGGGGGGCTACAGAAGGCACCGTGAGCCCAGGGAGTGGAGGAGCCAGACCAAAAGGCATCAGGAGTCCTAAACCTCCAGTTTCTCCACAAAGACTGGTGCTGGGTGAGGTTTTCCCAAACCAGGCTTTGGTGAGGCGGAGAGCAGCTGTCAGCCCCCCAGGGTTAAGGCAACCATGAGGATACAAAAATCACTCTTCAAAGTATTCTGGCGTAAGATGTTATCCTTCCCCTCCATACCAAAATTCATGACCCACCGGACCCCACAGAGGAGAGGTACCAGGCTACTGTAACAGCACTGGCAGATTTAGATAGCAAAGAGCAGAAGAGGGAGGAAAAGCAGCCTGCCAAAAAAAACCAGCAAGGAGAAAGCCTGGCCAGCCTGTAGCCTGAGAACGTGGGTACAGCCCTGGGTCCCGGGTGGATGCGCGCCGCTTGCTCCAGTAAAGCATACCCTTGCTTTCCTAGGGCGCGTTCTGGGGCCTGGTGGTCGGGCTGCTGCTGGGCGTCGTTCGGCTGGTGCTGGACTTCATCTACCCCGAGCCCCAGTGCGGCGAGGCCGACCTCCGCCCAGGCGTGGTGAAGTACATGCACTACCTCTACTTCTCCATGGTCCTGGCCGCCATCTCCACGCTCACCGTGCTGGTCGTGAGCGTGCTGACAGAACCCCCCTCGGAAGAAATGGTGCGTCACCCCTTCAGATTTCTTTCCTTATTTGTAAATGGTTTCCAGGATGCCCTGCATTACATCCATGGGAATAATGTGGGGATAAACAATCTGGAAATGGACGTTTCCATTCATTCTTTATTTACGATCCCACTTGTGATAACCTGTAACGGCAATCCCTCCTCTGCTCCAGCACCCTGCTGCCATTTAAGATTTTGGTCCCATAAATCCAGAGTCCCGCCCTGGAAACTGGTCAACAGTAGATGCTACAAAGAGCTGTTCTTAAGTTTCAAACGTGTGTTTAATCCATGACAAATTAGCTTTTTCCCTCTATTTTCCAAGAAATTCCAGCTTCTGGGTCATCTTTATCAACTCTCTTACTAATTTAGTGAGGAACCATTTTTACTCGCAGAAAAGAGAAATCAAGGGCAGAGAGCACACCTCCTCTGGAACAGGTTTGTGCCAGTTTGACTGTTTTCAATAGATATGCCGAGGCTACAGGAAAACATTAATAGCAGAAAGGAGGGCCAGAGGGACCTTCAGAAATCATACAGCCAACGCATCCTCTTGCTTCAAGACAGGACTAACCCGACACATTTCTGAAAGACCTGGTGAACTTACTCTTAAGAGTCCCCAGAGAGGGAGAATGCCCAGGCAGGTGTGTGATCAAATCGAGAGCTCACCTGCCCTCCCAGTAGCAGTTTTTCCTCATCTCCAACCTGAATCTTTCCAGCTTCATGTTGTGCTCATCCCTTCCTGTCTGCCCTATCGTTGATACTGAGGACATTCCTCTTTAATGAGTCTTTTACATATTTGAAGAAAATTGTCATATCTCCCACCTGTCTTCTCTTCTCTCAGCAACCCCAGTTCTTTGAATCGTTCCTCCCTGGCCACAATTTCCATTCTTTTGCTCCCTCCACTGACCCGCTCTCAGTCTGCATCCAGTGACGGTCCCGTGCAGAAATGTATCCTCCTCAGTAACAGGGAGTGAAGAATGCCATCCTTCAGAGAGCGTAGCTGTACAAACAGCTACCGTGTTCCAGACAAAACCAAACCCAACACGCGGGTGGTAGCCATCCCTTCTGTAGTCACCAGCTGAGCACTTTGCTGTTCACCCGCTCCAACAGAGCGGGAGAACAGATTTCAGCCCCTCTAAGTATTCTCTCTGCAGGCCGCTCTACTGCTGAGGTAGTCCTTTAAACAACCATGAAAGCAGTTTTCTTTAACACCACTCTTCATGCCATCAGATAAGTCGGCTTACCTGGTTCACACGTGGGGATCTACCAGTCAAGAAAGACCTAGCAGTCAGCCCTTCCCCTGATGCTGCAAAAGGAGTGTGTGAAGCTGAGCATCCAGCTCTCCAGATTGATATAAGCATTGCTTCTGAAAATAGTTCAAATGATAATAAATGTAAGTGCTCCAACGTCGTATTCAGTACTACCTACACTTAACAACCCTAGGCATTACGTAAAGCCTTTGAAGACAAGAAATGTTAGAACTACTTCCTCTGGATTTCTGTAACTCCAGGGCATGCTAAAAGGTTTTTACCTGACAGTGTTACCTAAGCAGAGGTTTAGTTTCTTTTCCATCTCTCGATGGCATTACATATGCTTGAAATCAAGAAGGAGCTGGATGGGATACAAAAGCCATGCCTGTTATGCTGCGCTAGGGACTGGTGCTGCTTGCAGCTGCCGCAAGGAGAACTGGTTGAAAAAGGGGAGGGTGGAGGAAAAACACAATTATTTTCATGAAATTCCATTTCTGTTTTTCAGTGGTGTTTTCTGATCGACTCTAGCAGCAGGGAGAACCCAGAGCCCTGGGCGGAGTTCTTGACAGATCAGTGAAGGAGGATTTACATTTTTTAAAACTTGTACTTGTCGGTATTAGGTACAAACATGCATAGCAACTCATTCTGCGTTTTCCAGCGATGATTATCATCACTTGTTTGTGCCAGGCTTGGGACACTGTTTGTGTAACTTTGCAGCTTTTGCTGAGTATTCCTTTGATCTATAAAAAGCTGTTGAAAAGAGCAGGAAGTTAATGAACTACCGTGCGGCTCTCCCAGCCGCTGGGAAGTCTCACGTTTGTTGTGCATGAGCGCTGTCTTCCCAGCATTTAGTCGTGTGTGCCCTAACCCACACCAGAGCTGGGAGAATTCAATTTACACGTGTGTGGCGTGGAGTAACCCTAAATGGGCTAGAGCATGCACGTGCGAGAGGAAGCTGATGGGCACCAAGCTGAGCTTTTGGGCTTGGTCTACTGTTACTGTTTATTAAATGATGGGAATGGCAGAACTTGAGCTCAGAGCTCCAGGGAAGAATGAAATTGGGACGGCAGCCCCAAAAAGATGCTAACTGAAGGGCTTCCTACACCTCAGCGTAGCTAGCGTATTCATTTAAAGAATGCTGGTGCATTTTTGCATCAAAACCCTTTGTACAGGACCACACTGATACATTCCTGGGACGCGTTTTGTTGGTGAGATTTCTACCTCACTACTGACTGTCTTTTTAGGTACGACTAACGCCAAAGGGAACTCGAAGCTGATGACCGCCTTTCTGTGGCTCTGCAGGATGGAGCGCAAACACGAGAACGCCGAGAACGCGGCGCCGGCTAAACCCGAGCCGCTTCCCGTGGCTTCCCTGGAGGAGAAACCGCTGGTGAAACACGTCCTGAACGTCAACTTGCTATTATGTGTATGTGCTGGGCTCTTCCTCTGGGCCTACTTCGCATAGCAGCTGGCTATTCGATTCCAGATGACACCCAACTAATTTTAATCGGTGTAAATAATAATAATAATAATTAGCAGAGGGTTAATGTAATTCCTAAGGCTTTCTAAATTTTATTTCTTTATTTAAGAAGACAGACCTAATCCTTTCCTTATTTCTAATGGGGGCCTGGCTGTGCAAGGTGCCGAGCGCTCGGCACCATCCCCCTCGGACCTGAACTGGCAACAAGAAGATGGGCGCAAAGAGCTAAGGAAGGCAGCTTAGGCAGAAGAGGTTTGCTTGTTTATTTGAAATATTTAATTACGCTCTTTGGGGTCAGAGCGCTGCCTGGAATTCAGGAAGTCCGGATTCTGTTCCTATTTATGCCTCTATAACCAGCTACAAGCACTCGTTTCCCCTTTGGTTCAGCTCCTCCACCCTGGAGGGCCGAGCGCCGGGCGGAGGGCCAACGCCAACGCCTGCTCTCCGCTGTCGCAGCGGCGAGCCGTGCCTCGCTGGCTCGGCCGGGCCGGTTTAGCTTCCTCCGTCAGTGCAGCGGGCAGCAATGCGCGTGCAATTAGTGCTGACGGGTGTGCAACTAGTGCTCACAGCTGTGCCGTTACTGCTCACAGGTGTGCCATTAGTGCTCACGTGTGCCATTACTGCTCACACGTGTGCCATTAGTGCTCACACATGTGCCATTAGTGCTCACGCATGTGCCATTACTGCTCACGCGTGTGCCATTAGTGCTCAGGCGTGTGCCATTAGTGCTCACAGGTGTGCCATTAGTGCTCACAGGTGTGCCATTACTGCTCACACATGTGCCATTAGTGCTCACAGGTGTGCCATTACTGCTCACGTGTGTGCCATTAGTGCTCACACATGTGCCATTACTGCTCACGCATGTGCCATTACTGTTCACAGGTGTGCCATTACCGCTCACGCGTGCCATTACCGCTCACAGGTGTGCCGTTACTGCTCACGCATGTGCCATTACTGCTCACGCGTGTGCCATTACTGCTCACAGGTGTGCCATTACTGCTCACGTGTGTGCCATTAGTGCTCACACATGTGCCATTACTGCTCACGCATGTGCCATTACCGCTCATGCATGTGCCATTAGTGCTCACAGGTGTGCCATTACTGCTCACGCATGTGCCATTAGTGCTCAGGTGTGTGCCATTAGTGCTCACAGGTGTGCCATTACTGCTCATGCGTGTGCCATTACTGCTCACGCATGTGCCATTAGTGCTCACGGCCCCGCTGGCGTTTCTGTGAGCTTGTGCCGAGTTAACACAGCTCTCGCGGCCTGCCTGCCTCGCAGCCTCCCCGCGCACCGCTCGCACCGCTCGCACCACTGCGACGGCGAGGCTGGCCGGCGAGCCGACACCGACCGACGCCAGCACCCAGCGTGGGAGACTGCCCCAAAAATGTCACCAGGGACACCCGAAGGAACTCAACCGGCCCAAACCCAGCGCTGCTGCCGGGGCGGAGGGCAGGGCAGGGCCTGGCGGCACCCCCTCGCCTCCCGGGGAGGGCCGGGCCCCCCGCAGCCCTTCTGCGAGCACCTCCATGTCATGAGAGCCCTCGGCCGGGACCACCGAGCCCCTTCTGCCCAACGGCCTGCCGCTGCGCCGCGGGCCGTGTGTAGCTGCAAATAACATTTATTAAAGAGCGATCGCTGCTCGCTGCCTGCCTGGCGTGTGCGGGGGCCGGGGGGTGGTGGTGCGGGGCTGCCCGAGGCCTCGGCCCCTCGTGGGCTGCGGCCGCCATGGCGGAGCAGGCCCCGGCGCTGGCCCGGCCGGACTCGCCGGAGCCCGCGGCCCCGGAGCGGCAGAGCCTGCTGGCCGTGCAGCGGGGGCAGCTGGGCCGCGCCGCGCAGGTGGGGAGGTGGCGGGGCCGGGGCTGGGGCTCCCCGGGCAGGGGTCGGGCCGTGCGAGCAGGCCTCCCCCTCCCGCCTCTCCCCTCTCCTCCCCGCAGCGCCGGCTCCCGCTCCACAGGCTGCTGGTGCTGGCCCGGCTGGGCGACGGGGCGGCGGCCGAGGCGGTGGCAGGTGGGTGCCAGGGCCCCGGGCGGCCCCACACAGCCCATAGAATCACAGAATCATGGAATGCTTTGGGTGGGAAGGGACCTTTAGAGCCCCCCCAGCCCAGCCCCTGCAGCGACAGGGACAGCTTTAACCAGCCCAGGGTGCTCAGAGCCCCGTCCAGCCTGGCCTGGGATGTTCCCAGGGATGGGGCCTCCACCGCCTCTCTGGGCAACCTGTGCCAGTGCCTCACCACCCTCACTGTAAAACATTTCTTCCTTATATCCCATCTAAATCTCCCCTCCTTTAGTTTAAATCCATCACTCCTTGTCCTGCCCCAACAGGCCTTGCTAAAGCTTGCCCCCCCCTTCCTGCAGCCCCTCTCAGCACTGCCAGGCCGCACTCAGGCCTCCCCGCAGCCCCCTCCTCTCCAGGCTGAGCACCCCCAGCCCCCCCAGCCTGGCCCCGCAGCAGAGGGGCTCCGGCCCTCGGGGCATTTCTGTGGCCTCCTCTGGACCCGCTCCAACAGCTCCATGTCCTCCCTGTGCTTCCCCCGGGCACGGTGCGAGC
Source organism: Pelecanus crispus (assembly GCF_030463565.1). Lineage (NCBI taxonomy): Eukaryota > Metazoa > Chordata > Aves > Pelecaniformes > Pelecanidae > Pelecanus > Pelecanus crispus. Next base: position 1,436,091 of record NC_134653.1, on the reverse strand, counting down.
GGCCGCGGGAGCTCATTCCATGCTCGTCGGCCACACCATTCCTTGGAGTGCATCCGAAGCCTGTGGCCGCAGAGCTGTAGCAAACGTCGTCTGCGAATGCTGACAGCACCGTACGTGCACGGAGCAGCAAAACGGGCAGTGTGGAGCAGCCATACGTTTTTACCTGTCTTTTTTACTACGCCCTGTATTTTTACTACGCCCTGTAGTAGCCCATAAAATGAGAAAATGCTATTTCATTAACCCCTCTAAAGAGTTTTGTCGCTTGGGAATCCTTCCTAAGCAAATGAAACACAGCTGTCAGAAACCCTGACTTCAAAGTCTGATACTGTGTTTGCAACCAACTTCACGTATGACTCTCTCAGGCAGCTAGGGTATACCAAATGTTTTGCCTGATAAGCGAGATACATTAATACAATTTTATTTGGTTTTAAACACCTCTATCAGCGCCAATGTCGGGCAGAGGCAAGGGTTCAACTACATGCACAAGACTTGTGAAGTGCTCTGTGTTTGGGGTCTTCAGGTGATCCATCTACAGCAACAAAGATGTAACTGCATCTTTAGAGTAAGCAAATGCCAACGGGAATTTTAGACTTGAGCTCGTGAAATATTGCAGGTGTTGGTGCAGTTTTAGGAGCTAGCGTGAATTGCATTGGTGCATATGTAGAGAAGAGATTCCCGTGGTAGCGATGCTTTCATGCTGCTTCTGAATAATAAGAGCATAATCTGTGACTCTGTTGTCTGTGGCAGCAGAGCAGACCACACAACACTCATTGCTGGAACTATCGCTATAAACTGTTTGACTGCCAGTTTTTCTTTTGAAACAAGGTTATCACAGAGGACTGTTTGAAAATGCACTGGAAGACCACTCAAGAGAACAAGTCTCAGGTCTGCTACTTCTCTATTCCAACTGTATTTTTCACGTACTAGAGGTAAGTGACATAAATTCCTAGTGGGATGAAGTAACCTTGATTCATCTTTGTACAAATTTGGCTTCTAAGGTCCAGCTAATTACAAATGTATCACCATCTCTTACTCTGTACATAAGCTTAAAGACGTGAAATAATGCCATGGTGGGTTCAGTAGCTTACCTCTGGGATTTCCTCCACCCAGCGCTTCAGATAACTGCCCCAGAACATTATTCTGACAGAACTGCATGACATGTTCTGTCAGATGTAACAGGAACAACATGCGTTGTCCTCAGCACCTGTGACTCAAAGGGAAAGCCCATGTAGGGCAGCTGATGAATTATTTTTATATTCACAAATTAGTTTGTAATATGCAATTCTGTAAAACCTCTACCTTTCCCTCTGCAGTCTTGCAGTAGCACAATCCATCTCATCATCCAAGAATTAGCTTCTTTCCAAAATCAAGGGCATAGGTAAGTGTTTCGTATCACTTAGATGAAACAAAATTTTAGCCGAAGTGGTAGGATGCTTCCTTAAGTTTAAGCTGCGCATTAGCTACGACTGTATCAAGCTGTTGTTCTCCCATTAAATGCCCGTTGACCATAGAGGAGCAGGCATTCTCCAGCTAACATGACATCCTTTCCGGATGCAATCAGCAGCTGACAGCAGGCTCTTGCCCAGCACCCTGCACTGGAGTCCACCTTCAAGACACCAAGACTTCAACTGTCAACAGCCTTCCTAGGTTTCAGAAAGTAGGAAAATTCCTTCCTTAGGACTCAGCTGTTATTATTTCTGTACCCTGCTTTGTAAACATTTGTAGGTGTATGTGCCGGAATTCCAAAAATTATCTTTAGAGTATTAGTCGCTGCCTTCCAGCTGTTTGTCCTTTCAACACTACCTAGCCAGCCCCACAACGTTCAGCCAGTTACTGGCTTTAGCTTAACCTGGGTGTTTCCCTAGGGCCCCGTATTAATTCACTGAAATCCAGGTTCGTGAAAGCTGCATTAGAAAAGGTTTCCGCTGGCTGGGGTGGGAGGGGTGCACCATGCTGTATATGCACAATGCTCTAGCATAGCTCTAGGAATGCAAACAACTCACTGCGTAGTTTATGAAACTTGACCACCTGATAAAAACTCCTTGCTGTGCTTTAGGATGGAATTCACTCTCTTTCCACTCAGTGCTTTACTTCAGGAAATTAAAGTTTTAGTGGTGGCACACAACATCCCCGCCAGACTGTTCCCAGACTGGTACGTGGCAATGGCAGCGTCTCCCGTGACATGTCCACCAGGCTCGGCGCAACCAGAGTCTACAGCAGAGGTGGTTGCAGAGTGCCTGACCCTCCTACTCAAACTGGCAGCCTGTATTCAAAGTTTGGAGGTAAACTTCTAATAACTGCCTGTAAAATTCACCTGTTTACCCCATAAAACCTCCCAAACCACACCCACAAGCAGCCACATTGTCTTTCCATGCAGAGTTTACAAGCATATACACACAAGAGGACTCTAGAAGCAGCATTAAAGCATTACAAAACCTCATTATTTTATTCCAAGTTTCTTCCTAGACCTCTGTAGGGTTATTTTGTGCAGCCATTTGACTGCACTAATCAGCTGCACCAACACAGCTTAAAGCCAGGTGCAAGTCGCTCATGGAGCTACCTCCCACCGCCTCCTCCCCCTGCCCACGGCTGTGCACTTGGGATCAGAGGGCACAGCTGTGCGTAGTAGAGAAGGGCAAATTTCCTCAGCTTTAACCATGTCATAGCCCTGTGCTCTTACTGTAAATGCACTGAAATATGCTGTTTATTATCAAGGATGACAGCGAGGATACGAGTGAGAGTATACACACTCTTGCACCCGAGCTGCTAATCCCGGCAGAGACTATTAACTACCTGTATAATGCTGAAGAATGTGCAAGTCCAGAAGATTTTCTGAGAATTTATTTAAGTCCTTCACAGCCTGCCCTGGATTCAGGTACGCTGCATACAGTTTGAGAGATAAACATCAAATTTAGTAACAGAACTAGAATTTGTGGCTCGTAACTTTTGAGTTAAGGGAGTTTGTTACAGTGCTAGTGTAGTGACAGAGGAAAGCAGGTCTACACCCGCTAACGGGGGTCATCCTCCCTGTTAAGGGATGTCTGAGCAGGAAACAACTGGGCAGCCACTGGGATTTCAAACTGGGGCATCAACAAGATAGGTACTAAAATATATTTATCACGTCACCAAGTGCAATGTGTCTTGTCAAGACCTTTACGAAATGCAGTTTTATTTTGTAGTTAAGCCTGAGGTTAGTTTAATAACTTCAATAAAATGTATTACAGAGTATTAAGGAATTTAAGTAAATTAATTCGACTAGTTATGTGAATGTTACCTCAACTGACTAGTTTCCTCTCCTTCCCTCTCATTCGCAGAAACTGTATGGCCTGTTCCCTCTCATTTCTCTGCATGATGCAGGCTGTATCCAGTGTTTCTCTTTGCAGCTGGACTCACTGGTGTTCAACATGAACCTACACATTAAAGAACAGATACATATTCATTCCCAGTATGCTTCCCCTAGTCCTTAGAAGAAGAAGAAGCTGAGCAGCCAGCGACTCGTACGCTACAAAAGCCCAGGGAACGATTGTGTAACCTTCACTGTCCACTGGAAGCAACGTTACTCACAAACTTGAATAAAGATGCCTTAAGTTGACAAAAGACAACCTTTAATTTTATAAATGTTCACCCAACTGACAACTCCAAACATCTGTTCCAAAGTTCTTTCAAAATTCAACCGTTTTCAATGAAAGCACAAGAAAAACCACTTTCATCTTGAAAGTTGCAAGTTTCACATAAACAAAAGCAGGCTTGGTTAATACACATAACTAAGTATTGATCATTAATCTGATCATTAAGTAGCAATGAAATGATTAAAGATACAGTAAGTTTCCTTCTACAGTATGACAGTCCTTCAAGGCACTAGAATACATCCACAGTTTTGACAAGGTGACTGATAACCCGCAGTCACCACCAGCACTCTGGCATTTTTTGGTTCATGTTTTAAAAAGAATCTGCAGCAAATCAGTGAGGGAATGTCTCTTGCAAGGCATCTCCTTGTAATGTCTAAGAACTAGAAATAAAAGTCTAACTGTGACATTAAAAAGATTATTCCCATAATACATGCACTTTAAATAGCTAATGTTCTGCTTCTTATTCTTTTGGAATCTCTGCTAATACCATCTGTATTAGCAGCAATTATGCTTCCTATGCAAGGTTCTGCAGTAACTAATTCCTTCCATCCAAGATTTTTGAAAACCATTGCTGAGGCACAGATCATTAAACTTCTTCTGAATGGCTAAATCGCTTTCTCCGTGACGCACAAGTCAAACTCTACACAGTTTTGCCATATCATCAAAAGAAGCTTTTCACTGTTAGGCCTGTTAGTTTTCCCACCAGGAGAGGAACCTTTAAAAACTTTAAGAGTTTCCATTACAGAGCCGTGCTTTCCGTATCATTGTCAATATCGAGCATGAGATGGTTGTGCAGTTCTTTGTTCGCTGTCTCTGTAAGAAGCTCTGAAGAAGGGTTTTGAAGTGGTTCTTGAATACTGGAATTCGAGTCTGCACAAAAAAATGGAATAGCAAGTTTAGCAGTCTGGACAGTGACATCTCATTCACTAGTGTATTCTGGTGCATTTCCTTAGAAAGAAAAGGGAAAGGAAAGATCAACAGAGGCTTTTCAAACAGAGGGCTGGCACATATGTGCACATGCACACATGGACACAAAAAGGCTAAGCCAAACTAAAAAGCTTACGTTTGAGTAGCTTCTCCTAGATACGTTTTTTTAGTCTTGTACGTAATAAAAGAAAAACATTTCTTTCTGAAGAATGGAAGGCAGCAAGTACGATTTAGTATCAGATCCCTCAGTGCCCCTTAAGAGCAACACGTTACTCCAGACTTCCACGTCAAAACACAATGGTCACGCAGCAAAAAAATGTGGCACCTGAATCATCAGCCAGGTTAACTACCACCTATGACTTTTAGAAGCAATAGGAACACGTACAGTGTCAAAAGGAAGCACTGTCCCAAGAAGAGGAAATTATTTAAACCAAATGCAGATTAACCCCCTTTCCTGTGTATAAAAGGAGCAGCATGTTCTTTGCCTCTGAGGGGAGGAGAATTTTGTTCAAGCCAAGGTGTCCAAGAAGGACCTCAAAATGTTGCATTTCTGGTGACTGACTGCCCGCGTAGTTAGAAGACCAGAAAAATCCGTGACAGTTCAAAAAATGTAATCGAAAATACTAAGTCAGTATTTTTGAAAGCTAATTTATAACATGCCATGACATCACTTACTGCAACACAGCAGCTGATCCAAATAGAAACTCATTTAGATCATTTGACTCAATAAAGAATCCAAATACCTTGCTTTTAAATATAGGTGGCATTGACAGGCATCCTATAAAAGACTTTGACTCGTATCTCAAGCATTAAGTCTTAAGTTTAGCCCAGAAGTTACTTTAGAAACGTTCAAGTTGAACATTTCTGAGCTAAATGACATGGAAGAGGCAAAAGCAGACACAGAACTGAAGTCCAAGCACGGCCTCCCCTGCTTCTCTCTCAGCCCATGACCAGCGTGCCGGCCAGCCTCGCTCAGCGTGCCGGAATTCTGCGTTCGGTGAGGCTGTTAATGCAGCGGCTGGAACGCCTTCATCCTGTGGCCTGACACCAACTGGCCTGCCTCGCACAGGACAGTTAAACCTTCTCATCCCTACTGCTGCAGCTTCCCCACAAAAGCGATTCCAGGATTTATGTTTTCTTGTGAGGTGTGAAGTACAGATTTTCTCCCAAGTCTTGTACCACAGTCTTGGGGAGTACTGTATTCTGCTGAGATAGCATTTCAGTGGTAAATGAATCATCCAGAAGGCACAGAACGAACCAGCAGTACTGTTATGACTCATTAAACACCACCATCTTGGGGGAATCTTTTAAAGATTCCTTTAATCTTTAAATCTTTTAATCTTTTAATCTTAATTAAATCTTCAATCCTAAATCTTTTAAAGATTTCTCTCCCCAGCCCTCATTCTCGTTTTGAAAATCAGCGTCCAGGTTACTGGGCTACACCCCATGACCAGTGCCTTGAGGCACCCACAGGACAGTCGCTGTTCAACAGACCTTCGATAGCAACGAAGAAATAATTACTGGGCCTAATTTAAAGCCAAGCCTTTTCCCTTAGCCTCACATTCATGTGTTTAAAATAAGTCCCTGGTCCATGAAACCAACTTTCATAACATCAGCAGCTTTCCTTTATCCCAACTCTACTGTACAACTGTTGTTTCTGCAACAGATGAAAATTTAAGTACTTTTAAAGTAAGTTGATTTAAACTTCAGCAATAGTAAAAATGACTAAAAAAAAAATCTAACAGAAGCAATATTACACAGAAGAATAAACTGCAATTGTGCAAGTTCCCAAATTCTCCTTGCGTCTTCCCCCTTACTCAAAATGTTCCACACCGAGCTTGACCCCAGAAGAGATGAGCACAGAGCCAAGTAGCAGAGGCACTGCACTCTCCCCAATATCTAAAGGTACCTACTGTTGCCTTTGAACTTTCATCTAAAGCGTGGGTCAAAAGGTGTACTTCAACTTTAGACACAGGCACAGACATTCTCCCTACCACGACTGCGTACTGAAGGATGAATCAGAAAAGGAGGTAACAAAGTGTGAGGTGACACAGGAAAGGAGTATTTGTGACAAACAGTGGTACAGCTACTTCAAATAAAAACGAAACTCTGTATAAAACACATGGATTTCTAGATGGGATTTTCTGTACGTGGAAAAAGTACAACGTGAAACTGGCCAGTCAAAACATGAACAACTTTACACATTCTAGTCTCCAATACTTTTAGTACGTTAATGTAAGAGCGAGCATCAAACAGCCATTCTTTTCGCATGCCACGCTAATGATAATGCAAGCAAGCAGTGTTATTTGTGACAGGTTAGTAGTGGGCGTTAGCACACACATGATTACGAATTAGCAACATTTTTGGCCAATCATATGCCTTTTCCTTACCATTGAACTTTCCAATACAGTTCCTACTGAATGCAGGTCAAACATCTAGATTATTTAATAAAATTTTTGATTAGAATATTCTTTTCTAGGGCTTGTTACTTTTAATACCATAAACAGAATTTGAGGCATTACTAAGTCCAGTACATGGACCAAGGAATTCAACAGTATCCTGAAAACAATTCAGAATTCCTGTTCTGATGTTATGAAGTTTGCTGGCAACTTAATTTTGGCTTCCATTCTTCCCATCTGTCTTCCCTTGCTCCACTATTTAAGGCTAAAATTAAAACCATCTATTTCACATTGTGAATTCGCTAAGTCAGTCTGTAATAAGTGCTTACATGTGCACATGTAAATGTTAGAGCAGATACTCTGATGTAATACGCAGCGGTGTTAATTCAGAACAAATATTAATCCTTTACAAAAAGATTGATCTGGACAGGATGGATGATCCTGTACCGAGTGTACTGCTGCAAGTAAGCCCGAGTACCACTTTGGCTGTTCCCCAGGTGGATTTTTTTTTGCAAAACACACTCAGTTTTCTAGTTCCCTTTATCAGTTTTGCTAGAGAATCCTTCATCATCAGCTTTCTTTTCCTGGCTTTCCTGCATGGCAGCTTTTATACTATTGTTTACCATACACAACTTACATGGCCAATTTGCTATGGTTTGCACTTGAAGGGAATGATATTAGGTCTCTCCAGTTTTAACACTGTTTCATTTCAACACTGTTGATTTCAGTATTTTTTTATATTTACCCAGACTACAGGACAGTTGTGTACCTCTGTTATGCCTGTAACTTAGCCGAAAAGGAGTCAGCGCTAAGTTGTAATTCACAGTCCACGTCCAGCCTCAGTTGTGCCAATCGCTCCCCTACGGCAGACGCTTGCCTTGTGCAACTTAAACTCCCCCGCTAATAAAGCAACCCCTTGCATACCAGCTAGATATTATTTAGGAGGCAAGTATTTCTCCAGTTACATTGGGGTAAAACAAATCCTGTTTGTCTACTGTCATTAAAGCAATTTCCTCAGAACCAGAAAAATTCCCAAATGAAAAGAAACACGGTCAACCTATGAAACGTGACTTAGAAATTAAGGTTGAGTCCTTGACGTTTGACTCATCAGCACTGTTCCCATTCTTAACTTATTTGTAAGTTTTGTAACTTATTTGTAAGTGCCGTAAAGATCCAGACCCCAGCCTTATTTCTGAATTCAGTTTTGAAATATATTGCTCTTGGAGCAGAAGTACAATAAGGAAAAGTCTGTTATTTTAAAAAGCAAAGCTACTTTTTAGTTGCTTAAGCAGCTCATTTACTGCTAGTTTCTCAAATTTAAGAAAACTGTACTTCCAGCTTGACTTCTCAAACCAATACTCATTTCAGTGTCTTTCCTGTAAGCAGTCAAATCTTGAGATAATTTAGGAATGCAGCCTCAACTTCTTCATGCAGTTGCTACCTTAAAAAGGTAGCATTTCTAACCCATTACATATGAATAGTAAGATTATTAATGTGTCGCTTGGCAGCTGCGATTGAACAGGCTAGTACTATTAGTGAGGCTGGAGCTGACAGAATGCAAATGCAAACATGCCAGAATGCAGATGCTGCTGGGTGCTTTTCTGCAAAGGGTTTTAGTCACTTGAACATGTATTTTGCCAAATAAATTCCAAGTATTTAAAAATAACTGAAAAACTAAAGTGAAAGCTACATTAAAATGCAACCATAAAACACTGAATTGTAGGAAAAAACACGAGCTTCAACATTTGCCTGCACTGATGAGAACAAACCTGTTTTAAATGCGTCACTGCTTCACACTTGGCTCGTGGACTAGCAGTTCTGGTGACTTTGTGTGAAGAGTTACCCACTTCATTATAGTTATTTTTACAATTTGTTTTAAGGAATAACTTAATGTCCCCAGGACTATTAAAATTAAGCAGCACAGGTCTTAAAACCTCTTACAAACAGAATGATATGTAGTAATGAGATAACACAGAGTTGACAGAGAGCACATATTCCAAAGCGCATATACAAAATAAAGCTACAAATGAAATATTGCTGCGCAGGAGCATTTTAGCTTGTATTGCATGTTTCTGGTAAGTACAAACCTTATTCGCAGTAACCATCCCCACCTGTGAAGGCATCATGGGGTAAAGCTGTTAGGCAACAGAATTTATAATTTGCATTCCAATACATTAGTCTTATTCTAGAGAGGCTGCAGTGTCATTGGAAAGTTTTAACCATTATTAAATATAAGTAGATTTAAAAGCATTAGTCTCCTACATTCATTATCTCTTCCTTCAGGATTTGCTAAAATAAGCGGAGACTCAGCAGGAGAACATTTCAAGATCTGCTAGTTTTGACCGTCCTCAGCAGTTACCTTTTTTCCTTCTCCAAGACTTAAATTAACATTATCTCTATCAAACTAGTAACTACAAGCTTCACAAAGTTCCCGTGAGAAGACAGGAAGTTTCTCTTTACTTCACAAATGTCTCGAAACAGAAAAAGAAGGCTGCATTTAAAATACAAAGCCCTATCTAGAAATTGACCTAAGATATGCAGTTAAGTGTATGTGATTCTTCAGCTTTTGGATGTCCAACTTAAAAGCACGTCAGAAGACTTTGCTCTCATAAGGTGAAACATTCACTGTGTTAGTACCTTGTCTATTAGAACGTGTATCAGTGACCACTTTTGGCATTTTATTATCTTCTGCATGTGCTGAAATATACTATCCTTGGCTACACCTTCTTCTTCCTCCAAATACTTGGGTTTTTGGCAACAGAGGTATAAGCGTAATTGAGACTGCCATGATGCTAAGCCTGGAGAAAGCCCTAGAGAGTTGGTTGTATCATAGTGTTTTGCTTCCAAAGCAGGGGGGGTGGGGTGGAGGGTGGGGGGCTGGAAAGGTAAAGCAAGCTAATCTACACTTCCCCCCAAACCCTTCTGCCTCAGGAATGACGACCTTCACTATGGAAATGCCCCAAATCCTTGTGCACAGAACTGGTGGGTGGGCATTTTAACTGGAAATGAGCAATTTAGTATTTTAACTGTTATTTGTGGTTTTCAGTGTTCCCCCCCATTAATTTACAGCTATTGACATTATTTTCTTCATTTCCACTCCCTGAGGAGACACTGAATATGAAAGAATCCACTCACCTGTTACTATTTTGGAAGCTGTTTGTGTGGGATTTGCAATAACACCATCTCCAGCCAGCTGAGAAGGAGGATGAGGCGGAGGGGGAACACTAGGTCTGTTTCTGGGTTTCGGTACCGGCCGTGGCCTCGGCAGTGTACCACTCTGAGGTGGAGAGTGAGACCGGGAGGTTTCTTGAGCAGATGGCTGTGGCTGTGACGATGGGCAACTAGTATTGTGTTTTCCTAGAGGGGGTGTATCGGGTGGTGTTGGAGTCTGCGGAGGAGTGTAACAGGGCTGCTCTGGTCCATGCTCACTGCTGGGTGCAGCAGGAGGAGACGCTTGGCTGTTTGATTTGGGCTGCAGTGGAGGAGTAGCCTGTGTTGGGGGCTGTGGTGGTGGATGGCTGGGAGCTTGTATTGGGGAAAGGCTGCTGGAATATCTCCGAGGTGCAGAAACCTGGGAAGTGGAGGTCTGGGCTGCTCCTTGGTTTGCATGTTGAGCAGGAGGAGAAGAACTTCTGGCAGGTGGTTTTGGAGAGACGGAAGGTGGCTGAGCAGCTAGGGCGGAACTTTGGCTTCCTGGCTGCCCCGGCGGGGGGTTGGCTGGCTTGGGAGGGGCCGGTGCAGGCTTTTTAACAGCTGTTAAGAGAAGAGGTGAGATTTCATGGTTGTGTACTGTGAAACCAAACTCCTGTGAGAAAAAAAACTAGCAGCACAAAAGAATACTCAAATACGTTATCAAAATGAAATAGTGAATTATCAAATACAAGCGTTATCAATAGGAAGCTACAGAAATTTGTCACAGGTTTACTACTCAATAACCTTTGAGTTACTTTGTTAAACAGCATTGGTAACATTACTACCAGCATTCATGAAAGAGTCCAAAAGTCAAAGATGCAATTAGCTAGGCCTTAGTGAAAGGCAAGAGAATTAAACTGTTGTCTGCAATAAAGGAAGAGATACTGATAAAATTATTTTAGTAAGCATTTGTGCAGTAGATAAAGAATTGGAACTTAGTGGCTTGAAAACCAAATGAAAGACACACCTCTCCTCATTGAATGGGGACTGGGACCTGCTGCATTCTGTGGCTGATTAACAGAAAGCTGATTAGTGCTACTTGTTGACTGGTTCTGGACACTGCCCGCATGCCCGCCATTTCTCACGGGTGGAGGAGTAGCTGAAGACGTGTTGTCCTTAGATTTTGAGGTACTGAAAATTAAAAATCCTAAATTAGAAGATGATTTTAAAATGCCTTGCGCATATCTGCTGCACCAGCTCAGGTTTACGTTATGAACTGTGCTGTAGTTCTGACCCTGAAATGCTTCAGAACAACTTCTGCCCTGGCTGATATGTACTGACAGACTGAACAGTGCTACAACTCCTCAAATAAGTGGCAAGTAGGCTTTAGGCAAGCTGGTACAAAAGATTAATTACCAAAATTAAATCAGGAATCCAAGTAGTTCTGCGGTGTCACAGTACCTGTTTGACTGCAGTACTGATACCAGGAGCACAGTCTCCATGCTAACACACCCTCAGTGCATTCGCAGATCCTTTAAAACAGACTCCCAACATGAAAGATCATATAAAATTACTTCTCCAGTTTCCTCAAATATACCTATTACCCCTACAAGGATTAACCTTTTCAAAATATTCCGTCACAGCATCATATCCAATTCGCTGGCAGTTATCTGGTAGACCTAGCTACTAAGGACCAAGTGATGGCAAACTGTGAGGCTCTACCAGAAAAAAAAAAACCAACCCAAAGGACACGAACCAACTTGCTCCGTATAGTACACGGGTAGTCCTCACCACTGAAGTCCCTGGAGCCTTTGAAAGCCCCCAGGAGGGCCCAGGGACTGCAAGAGCTGGGCGTGGAGAGTGCAGAGGTTCTTTTTCTGTCGTTGGCTGGCTGAAGTCTTCTCTCCACCCTACCTGGAATTAAGCTTTTACCTTGCTGGGAAACCAGAACTTGTCTCAGGGAAGCAACCCCTGCAAAGCCTTTGAGATTCAGATCAGGACAACTCAGCTCTTCCTGACCTTTGGCTATGAAGACAACAGAACCGGGGGGGAAACATGGCTCTGGAGTATGAACCAGCCGAGGTGGTACTGGGCAGTGCCCCTCCTCTCGCTATGCACTTCCAGTCTTCACTCATTTCTCTATCTCTATAGTCTCCTGCAACGCCTTACCCATCACAAAAGGACTAACACCTTTCATTCACTTTTACTGGCACATTGCAATCCTAATTTCTCCAGATGCTGCTAATAAATTGCAAGTACTTGAATGCAGAATTTGTGCGGATTTTTAAATGCAGCTTTTAGACGCTAGTCTCAAGGTTTTGGTTTAGCTGCCTATGCCACAAAAGACATCTGTGGAGGAAATGTTAGTCTGCGGGGGACTTCAGAATGGGAAGTTGTTTTTGTAAAAATGTCACCTGAGAACAAAAGCTATATGCAAAAGAGTCACTGTTGCATCGAACTCCCCAGTGGTGTTTTACCATAAGATGCTGTGCAAGAGGTTGATGTCTGGAGAGTACAGGCCATTATGTGTGGTTTGTTATATCTCTCAGCCCACAAAATACTGAAAGCAAAGTGCTGCTTTCACCACACATGAAAGGAACAGTCAAGGCTACTGCCACCAGTCTTGGAGTCCATGAATACAAATACTGGGGACATGACTGCACAAAGTTTTGGTAGTAACTAAGCAGCAAGAAAAACTGTATACATGCTTGTCCTAAAGAAACTAATACTGAAGTATGATAAATTGACTTCCAGTTTTCTAGCAAGCAACTAGGTCATCACTAACACTTGCTACAGACAAAAAAAAAAAGACAAATCCAGATAACATGTACAAGTAACAAGCAGCAAGACAAACAGGTTTCTACTATTGCCACCGGTAGGTTTTGTTATTTCAGCAGCAAACTGATAGTCATACTGTGTGGACACCTCTAGAGTAAAACTTGGAAAGGTCGACATGGGTAGTAGAAGTACGGTCTTTTTTTAGTACTTTCCACCAACTTCCCCCCCCCCCCAAGAATTCTCTTATTTGAGAAGATCAATTCTGGAACACACAGAACAATGTATGTTATTTTACAAGATCAATTCTGGAACAATGTACATGGCAAGAAAGCTCCTGCATAGTGCTTCTTGCCCATGTCTCAAAAGGCTTCACACACGACAACACGCATTCCAGTTAGAAGAGGTGCCTTGTGAAGCAGATACAGCTGACACATCAGTTTGCGGCTGAAGCAGCCTGCTAAGCCCACTGCCAGCAGAAGCCATGCCTCTTACCTGACATCCTCATTTCCTTGACTTTGTAACTGTTCTGCTGTGCCAGCAGAGACAGCAAAACCAGCACCCACTGGGCTTGTTTCAGCCACAGAAGCTTGTGAGTGCTGCTCCGCTCCAGCCTGAGCCAGCACGCCAGCCTCTGTGGGTGGAAGTGGTGGCTGGAAAGCTGGGGATGTGTGCTTTCTATTTATAGTGCCACATCTCCGAGGATTCGCTTGGAAGTCCATAACCTTGACACCAAAGCTACAGAAAGAAGAGAGAGTAAACACACCACACCAGCCAACACCAGGTAACTAAAGCAACAGGACAATTGGATGTTATAACCCACAAAGACAAAGGCAACCCCTGTTGCTTAGCATGCAAAGCAGCAACAAGGAAAGCTTCAACTTTCTGCAAATAACACCATTAATGTTAAGACATGCAACGCTATTTGGCTTATCCACACAGAGGGGTAAGCTAAACGTAAGTGGAACAAACTACGCAATTACATTTGAAGACAGACATTGATGACAATGAGGTCAAACCACTCAGTAATTTTACATGTAAATACATACATTTCCTTACATACCAGAGTATCTCCTCACTGAATATATTTTGCCACATCAATTTTGTTTCTATTACACACCAAGTTGCAGTACAGATTTCAAGACAGACAAAAAAAGCCACTGGCTATACGCTATGATTTGTGTTTAAAGGAGAACTATGGATACACGGACTAAAATTCTAACAGATTTTAGAATGCATACAGCACATTCATTCTAGAATTTGATTTTATTCTTGTTGTGTTAACGACAGTGAATCTTGAACTGATTTTCCTCTTCCTCTGTCAGTGCTGATAAATTTGCATGTGGCTAACCATAGTTAACATTCAGCTAACAATTTAACATTTGCATAAACAGCTAAAACCAAAACAGCACATCACTTGAATATTCATGATATGAGTGATAATACATGAACGTTACACTACATGTTATATGGGGAAACAGCACATTTTATTTTTATTTTTTAGCGTTCTACTGTTTGCTGTGGTATACTGTACCATCATCAACTCAGAAGTCTTATCATGAAGGCACCAGGTAACACCACCTCAGCTTATGGGCTTTGAAAAAGAAGCCATGGAATATCAGAAGTTAGATACTGATAGATGCTACTACATACACTTCTGTTTCAGTGGATTTTAGACCCCCCAAAATCTGTAATAAGAAACTGGTAACTGGAAGCAGTATTATCTGCTTGTTTTTTATCATGCATAGAGTATAACTGGAAGCAAATACCAGTACATTACCTTTGAACCTTCCTCAGGCTGCAACAACATGGGGGGAAATAAATTGCTATTGTTACCTATAGTATTTCCATGAAATTCCGCTCCTGAGCCCAATAAAAGCGGTGATTATAGCCTCCTCAGTAGTCCAGTTCTCAGGAGTGGGCTAATAATTGAAAACTTAACCCAAGAATGAAACATACCTTTCCTTCTTCGATAAATCCCCTTCCATTACAGTCATACTAACAGGCCTCTTCCGCTCCAGTGTCCCAGATTCATATTCATTCCCAGTGTGTGACAAGTGATTTGAATTAACAGCAGGAATTGCAACAAATGCCCCAGACACATTAAAATCTTGATCTGAAAGAGACAGACAGAATGCATCCTAAGACATACATACACAAAATGGTGCCTCACTGCAAAAAGCTATTGGAGGTTTA
Organism: Pelecanus crispus; assembly: GCF_030463565.1. Lineage (NCBI taxonomy): Eukaryota > Metazoa > Chordata > Aves > Pelecaniformes > Pelecanidae > Pelecanus > Pelecanus crispus. The sequence continues at coordinate 1,421,033 of NC_134653.1, read as the reverse complement.
CCTGCGTAAGGTTATCACAAACTCAAAATTCTTTTAACTATGGCAAGAATTTACCTCCAGGGAAGAACCAGTCTGCATGCTGAATAATTGGCTCAATAACTGCTACCACATGGACTGAAGTTGCTGCTGCCATTTCAGCAAGGGATCTGCAGAAGAAATTTGTAGAACACTTCACACAGAATTCTATCAAAGTAAGAAAATTTAAAAAAAAAATCGTATTACCTAAATGACAAATTACGCTAAGCATGATGTATCAAGACTCCTAAGTACCACATAAAGAGCAACTTCACACTTTGATGAAATCTAGACTATTCAGTAACATATGCAGCATTTGAAAACACTCCTAAAAAGACACATGCACTGAAAGGATATAGAGGCACAGGTTGAAAGAACATTTGAAATATTTCTTAGGTAAATAGTCTGTTGCTGTGAATAGTCTATATGATTTAAAACAATCTGACAAGAATTCTACAGCTTCATGGAAGTTCTGTTTTGTAGCTTTCCTAAAACAACTTACCCTTCATTCTTTGCCCATAACAAGTTGGGGCCCAAGACTATTGCGACATTGCTGGGTGTCATTTTGTTAACATCACTGTTCTGTGCAAGCTTTGCTAAAAATTTGATTAAATACCTACAAAAAGGAAAGAAATAATTAAATAGCAGGAACTAAGAGCATTTCTTGTTGAAAGCAACTAAGTAAAGACAGCTCCCAACAAAACAGAAGATGAACAGCTGCCTTGCTTGGTAGCTGGTTAGTAAGTTTCTGTTCATTAATCATAGAAGTTGAACTGGGTAGAAAAGAAAGCATCTCCCACCTTAGCAAAATGAAACTACAGAACTACTACATTTTCAGAAAAAAACATTTAGGTTGAGAATGCCTACTCAACGGCTATTTTCATATCCTGTAATGGAACTTCCACACTTCTAGGAGTCACCAGAGTTGAGTTTGTTCTGATTCATTCCCAAAAGGCAAAACCAAAAGGAAAAATAACGCGTGTAAGATACATCCAGACGATTTCTAAGACTGGAAAATACAATGAAGAGCACAGCTGGTGAAAAGTCAGGTACTATTGCCAACAGCATGACCCTTCAGTAGAAGGGTTCTATGCATCACTATTTCATTACAGTCAATAGTGAATTAACTTGTCTGAAAACGTCTACCGCCACCAATGCATACCAACTACTTGATAAAAGAGGATGTCCTTTTATAAACCTAACTGAATTTGGCCAAGAAAAGAAAAACTGGATTACAGTTTTGGTTAATCAGCTTTGAAATGTAGTACTCTAGCATCAAAGCAGCCGTGCTGCAAGCCAACAGATGTTCATACATACCTGAAATTAGCATGATAATGCTTAGGTAATCTGTTACAAATTCTCCATAACTCTTGCAGCTTCTTATCCTGGTCCTGAATACTGAAAGAAAAAACACATTTCCATTACATCTTACTTTCAGATCAGAAAATTTTTGTTTCTACAGTGAAGACAGACATGACTGTGTAACTTTCCACTTATGCCAAATACATGCAGTTTTGTATTCAGTAATTCTGTAACCTGCTAGTCAAATCCCTGAATTATCTCTACCTGCAACAAAACTAGGTAAGCATCAATACTATGCAGCCAACAGTCTGAAGTAGCCCTTATGTTTAAACATAAAAATAGATATTTCACCACATTTTTGTGCAATTAGTATTAAGCTAAACCACAACATTTAAAATAATTTGTTACACAAAATATTTACCTGTTAGAGCAGAAATGAGTGTCAACTGTGAGAGCTTCATCTTTTGAATCATATATGAAGAACCAAATTTGATAAAAATATGTAGAACTTTTTCCTATATAACTAATTTTAGTATGCTTACTTTGCAGCTTGTGTCCATTCTTCATATAGACTGTAGGTCATTAAAGGTTCTGGCAACTCTCGCAAATAGGATTTCAAGGCACCTGCAATGCAGACCAGAAACAGGCTAGCTTCTTAGCCAATGCTTTCAGTCTTCATTTATAATTCTGTCCTCAGATTTGCAGTTTTATCCGTGCAATAGGACCCAAGTTACAGTGAAACAGTGGGAAGACCTGACACTTCCACAGTATATCTGCTCAACACAAAAGGTCTTCCAGTAATTACGGTAATTTGACAGAGACATGTACTATGAAACTATGAACCATCTCTTCAGAAGACAGACCTTATTAAAGGTGTACATATGGCTCTAATCTCCCTTGATCATGTTAATGCTCTTGTCACGAGAGGAAATATGATATTTGGATTACTATGATCGTCTGAATTTTAAACACTGCTCTGTCATGCAGACATGAATACATCAAGTGCGATGAGCATGCGTACCCTATAATTATCTGTGTTAAGCTGTGCAATGAAGTGAACTTTCAATTTATTTTCATTCATGGTTTTTCTGCAGAGGTCAACACCTTACACTGCAGCAAGTCAATAGTTAAACGAACACCATAAACTTGTGTTGTATCAATTTATACCTGGTTTTGATTCAGAACATTCACAATACCTGCAACAGCATGGGGATCGGAATAAAATTCATCAAGCTGGGAAGTTGAACAATCCAAGGCAGCTTTCAGCTTTTTTAACTTGGAGGCTCCAGCAGCAATTCTGAATAAGCCCTGCATAATAAAAATAAAATGTATTTGACTGGTAACAACATGTTAGTACAAGCACAAAACAGCAGAATTTTTATGACAGCTTCTTTCAGAACAGTTTCAAGTTTGGTGTCTTCATGACCTTACATTGTTATGGCCTAGCTGGCTCTTCATGTGTCATTGCCATCTGACAATGTTTTAGCTCCCACTCACCCTTGGCCCATTCCTAATTTTTCACTCCAGGTACGTTCATCTCTAAGATACCTCAAATAGTGCTGAAGGTTATTCTGTTGCAAAAGATTTATCTACACTAATGAACAAAATTACTTAAGCAACTTGTTAAAAAGTACAGACACCAGTCCATGAGTTTGAGCTCTTTTTTCCTGTCCTTCATAGCATGTGATAAAGCATTACCTACCTCCTCTCTCATTCCCGTTTCCAAAAGCATCATTACGCAGGCTTCAATAGGGACTGCAATTTCACGACCACTGCGCTTGAGATGCTCTTCTAATGGAGTTCCAAAAGCTGGTTTTTCAGTCCATTTGTCTAGTTGGAGAGTATCAAAACACTGAGCAAAATATCTAACAAACACTTGAATTATTCCCAGACAAGAAAAGAAGAAAGCCTGCAGTACAGCAAAGAAATTTTCAGAATACAGTAGCGGTTTTATAGGCCTTGATTGATAAAGTCCCTTATATCACAAGTAAAGAGAAAATGAGCCTGCTGGTGCTCAAGGAAAAAAATGCCAAAACTTCTGCATCTTTCTGGATGGAATATGACACACAAATCCTTTGTGTAACTGGAAGTGCATGTCCCGCTAGGCCGCAACACAAGTGCCACCACATGGCTGTAAGTTACATAAATTCTGATTTGCCAAGACACCAAAAGGCTTAGGTTTGCAAGAATCTTGGAGGAAACTTTTGTCCAGATTGCATGACCTGGGCTGATCTTAGTTTTAACTGTATTTAAGGTGGATAAAAACTGAGCTGTTAACATGAAGTTTATTGCTGATTTAAGGAATCAGCAACTTAAAATGGATGTTAACAGCCCCAGTGTCTTACATTAGAATTACCACATTAACAGCCCATCGCTAATGCTTGCACAAATTTTCAATTCAGTTTCTCAATTGTTGCTTAACTCCGAAAGTTAAAATTGGCACAAGTTTCTCCAAATTGAATGTGAATTTCTTGTTTCCTACAATTTATTTTTTCACCTATTTCTGCTGTCTTAATTTAAAAAATGCAGATGTAGAAGGTTATTGTTAGTACAGATACATTATTTCTTTTATATGGAAAAAAGGTCAAGGAAGATGAAGACTTTGAAAGAGTCCTCTTCAATGTGTTTCTGCAAAGGATTTAATTTACCCTTTTTGCTTATGAAACTACATCAGCTACATCCCTCATAAGGCTTTAGTTCCTCTCATTACCACACCATGAGAGGAACATGTCATTTTCTCCAGTTTTGCAAGTTACAGCAAACATTAGGAACAGCAAGCTTAGTAATTGTTCAAAGTCACAGTAATATACACTACAGCTGGGAACACAACTGAAGTCATGCCCTACACTTAGATGTTAGTTACTGGACCACTCAGACAACATGCCTCCTAGCCCACCTTCTAGGATGGCTAAACTGTTCTGAAGCATTTGTCATATCAAAAGTTTGTACAAGGCAGCTAAGCAACAACAACAAATTTAAAGCAGTCATTCATAAACAGAGAACCCTCCACACAGCCATAACGCAGCCCTGATTCCATGTAAGCATCATCTGTTTGCATTACCTCGCCTCCCATCAGAGCTACAGAGTACAGGTATTCTGTATCATCTTTCAGCAAGATGCTCATATTTCTTGATATATTTAGTTTAACGGTTCATCTTTTACAACTTGCATGTAGTCCACAACTGAAGATACTTGAGCCTTGCTCAGCTCAAATTATACTTTCCTCAGACTTTGTTCAGCCTACTTCTTGTTCAAAGCAATTAGCAGATTAAGAGACAGTATAGCCAGTATTAAGGATAACAATTTCAACAACACACAGTGCATCTTCATACCAAACCATTAATGATACACCTTAACTCCCATTGACAACGGAAAGCTTAGTAGCACAGGGAAAAAATGAAGCTGTATTACTCGCTTTTAACTGCTGATATTCAACACAATAATGCGAACACGCCATTAGCCAGCTGTAGTGCAGTGTGCACCCAGGGAAAAAGGGTTGCATTAAAGAAGGAAAAAAAGTCAAGTTCCTTAGAACAAGGGGAGTTTTTTCTGGTAATCACCTAGTAATAATTCAAGAAGCAAGGACCCTAAAAAGTTCCTAAATCACAATTAAACTTTCATTGGCCTAAAAAGCCAGGTATGAATTAGCAAAAGGTCACACGATATCAAGGAAGAAGTGCAAGCAAATAGAAAAATCCTTCCTTTACCCTCTTGGGTATCAGACAGATCCTTAATATTAGTGTGTTAAAATATGGCTGGAGAAGTCCAGAGAACACAAAGATGGAATTATGCTTGGGAATGTAAAATTGTTAAGTAGATCAAAATGGCCTTATTAAATAAGTCTGCATGCAAGAGAATCAAGATAAAGGAGAAGAATATTGTGCATAGGTGGCACAGGCAAGGAGAAGCATCAGCCAGAGCACAGGTTACTTTACCTTGATGGGCTTGAATTTCGGGTAGGACCTTTTCTATGACTGCTAATGCTTTTCTATGGTAATCTGCTTGTGCTTCTAATAACTGAGAACAGAAGCCACATTTTAAAAACAAAAAGAGCATTAGCTTCTGATGAGCACATAATACAAGACTAGAAGGTTTAGCACACAAAATGTAATCTTTGAGAATTGAGCGTCTGTGCACATACGTGCTGCAATCAAAGTCATACTGAAAAAATACTCACCATAACAAAACATCTAGCATATTCCCCTTCTTTGGACACAAAGTTATACATGTCTGCTGCTAGCTGATCCTTTGAAAAAGAAAAGAATGCAAAATAGTACATCAAATTGACAGGGGCATTTCAACTTATACAGAAAGACAGAAGTACCTATGTTTATTTTGCCTGCAGTAAGTTTGAACTATCAATTCAGGCAGTACAGGAAGCCAGTAATCCACCTACTCTGCCACGTGTATTCTTCCAAGCAAAATTCGTTCAAAATGTCTAACATTGTTTTATGTAGCAAAGCAGTTGCCCGCTTAGCAATTAGCTTGTATGGCAATATGTTCTTTACAGCCAATCCCTGCATACAGAGACAAGTACCACTAAAAGGTTTTTCGTGCTCAGCCTCAACCGCAGCGTAACGCAGTATTTGACAATCGAGAAGTGAAACTGAATGTGAACTGCTCAGAACTGTAATAGTCAGAATGTTCCTTTTATGTCAGCAGCCTGAATTTCCTCCAGGTAGCTCACGCTGCATGGCTACTCAGTGGTTTGAAGCACACAGACACCCTGAACATGAAATGTTCAAGGCTAAGACACAGTTCCTTCTTATAACTGTCTCAGACTGAAACAGAAAGTAACGTAAAATACCCATCTTAAAAAAGTTCCTCATTAAATTCAAGCAATTCAGACAGATGTCAGCTAGCAATAATAAACCTTTAAGACATACAGTTTGTTAACAGCCACGTAATTTGTGACTGCAATAATCAGCCAGCCAGTTCCACATGCAAGGCTTACAGAAGCAGCCATATTCTGATTGCTGTTGTTGCTAATGAGAGGTATGCAAAGGATAGAGACTCATCTTGTCATACCTTGCATTGTTCTACTTTATTTCCAGCTTCATCCATCTCTTCCTTAAGAGAGTCTATTTTTGAAGGATGCACTTGAAAATTTGTTCCTGAAGTCTTGTGGGCTTGATTATACCTGTGGAAGAAAGGCTTCAGTCATTTAGTGAAAACAAATATTAAACAAGAATCTGCATTTATGGCTCCCTTCAAATTGGTTTCTTTTGACAGAAAACAAACCCAATAGTTTTAGAAGTTTTCCAACAGAACTAAGGAAGGTGCTTAAAATACACCATTTATGACATGCTGGCATAATTCACAAACAGCTAAACAACTGCAGAAATCCACAAGAAATCCCACATTCTCTACAACCTCTAACATGGGTGTATAATATGTGAGAACTACTAATCCCAGAAAATGCTACATAAATGGGCATGGTTTAGTCTGGTCTACCCTTGATTGGCTTAGAGTAGACTTGGTAGTGTAGGTTAATGGTTGGACTCGATGATCTTAAAGGGCTTTTCCAACCTAAACGATTCGATGATTCTATGATTAAATTATCACTGCAGTTTAAGACTGTTTAAAGGGACTTAAGGGTAAGTTGAACAACCTAGGACCCTACCAGTGAGACAGCTCAATGTAATGCTGTAAAAGCACTTGGCATGGTTACAAAATTGGACTCCTATTCCTTATTTGTTGACAACTGGAGTGAACTGGAAAGAAGATCAGTTTTCAGCATTCTTCCAATCATATATAGGCATGAAAGAGCTCCAAACTCTTGATTCTATTTGGATCTAGTAGTCATGAGTCCTCTCTTTTGAGTAACTTAAAGGTAAGTTTGTCCTTTTTCAGCAAAGTATTAACATGCATACAGAAGCATTTCAGAAGCAAGTAGCAGCATCAGAGCAGATGCCACAAGATGTCAATAAGAAGTTAACATGAATAGAAAAGAACCTAGTAATTAAAATTACTTCTTACCTTCCTCTTGCAGAATCCCAGTCCAAAACCAGCTTTGCAAGCTGTTTCCTCTGCTTCTGAATGTTCGGGATCTCTGTCTAAAACAAGAATTCAAGGCTTACATTTATTTTTAAATTGTGTATTGTAATAAACTACATTTTGCAGATTTCGTATCCACTTTCCACTACTGATGCATGACCCCTTAAAACGGTTTTATTATTAGCAATGACATAAACCCTTTTTGCTCAGTTTATGCATAAATCCAGATTTATTTCTTCAGTCTGGCTGAAGTGACTTACCTCTGTTAGTAGACACAGTGGATCTAAAACTTCTCTTTCGATCTGTACTTCATGCTGAGAGAGCTCCATTGCCAGTTTATTCTCTGCATCACCACATGTATCTAGCATTTTCCTTTAAGAATTATAGGAAGTTGTAATATGAGTTACTACTGACTAAAGAAGAAAGATTCAAAACAAAACAGCGGTGGTCCTTTGTTGTCTGCTACGCTTTTGGAAAGCTTTGTGTTGTATAAAGCAAGGCATTACTTAATGACATAAACCCAAGATGCTCTAATTTGAGATAGGCAAGGAGTGTTATTAAACCTTTGTCTTCTAAAGTTCCTTAGCCATTACAACATTTTTGGAGGCTTTAAGTCATCTAGGTGACTATACTTGGCCCTAAGGGCAGAGAAGCTAGTATTTATTTCAAAGCCCATCCTTCCATCTCACCAGATGCAGGAAAATTGCTCAGTGCAGTATTTCATTTTCTCCTAAGCCCCTTTAATGTGAAAAAAATCTTAACACCATAATGCTAAGCAATCGCATATGCAGCAGTCTCAGGTTCCAAAACCACAATTTGACCTTTGTTTTAAGCTTGTTCTAGGGAAAAAACCCCTGTTCTCTTAAGATTTTTATCCATCTTTAAATCTCCTGCAACAGCTCACAAAAACGCACACAAAGGTTTTTAAGGTCATTCTACACTGTCTCCCATCGGCAACAAGGAAACACATTTGCTCTAGGAATTCAGCATATTGACTTTCATTTGTTTCAGCCACTTTCCTGTAAGTTGCAAATATGCCAGGATAAGGAAATTGGCATTTATTTTAAACTAGAAGCCATTAATGCAAATTGGCATTATTTTAAGCCATTAACACAAAACTGCAGAATGCAGTATTTACACTAAATTTTAAACTTTAAATGGAGATAATTATTTTACTAATCCAGAAGGAGAAAAGCCATTTTCAAAAGCTTTTAAGATAGCAGAGAATCAGAATCCTCTGGAACGCAATTCAGAGCAAGCCTAAAACTTGCCCCCAGAATCACTCAAGAAGAAATGCTTGCTCACTTTTTCTCCCTTTGGATTAGAAAAGGAATCTAGAAAATTAGTTTCATTAGACTGAAAACAGCCTCTATGTACCCAAAGTCTCTAATTAGAGCCCCACAGGCATAAAATGACAGACTGCAACTTATAAAGCCAAATACTTACCCCAACAGAGTTTCATCACTTAGCTGGACAGATCCTTCTTGCATATTTTGAGCAAGAGCTGTTAGAGGAAGTTTTTTCTATGGAACAGAAGGAACAGTGCTTAGCTTAGCGCTATTCAGCCTTTCTAGCCTTCCCAGTACATCCCCTCTAAGATGCTTCTCTTCTTCCATATGGTTCCCATTACACACATAAGCAGCTCATTCTTTAAGAAAATACCAAGTCACAAAAAGTTTCAAGCCTCAAGACTCCTGTTCTCAGACACTTTGAAAAGTACTTTCTTCTCAGTCTTAGTTGGAATGACTGGCCCAAAATGTCTCTCAACTACTGTCAAAGACAACTAAACAGCTTTAACTTGAAATCTAAGCAACTAGCTTGTCTTCCGTCTCTCTGCAGAGGTTCATTCTGTGTGCCCCTGTTTTCAGGAGGTCTCTGTTATTCCATAAAGGGAGAAAACTTGAATGTTCGTTATTTCTGGTTCTAACACTTTAGAGAAAACCTACATATGGCTTTGCTACAGAGGGGCAGAAATCAAATGTGTACAGAAAAACGTTTACGGTTAATTGGAGATGTCAGTGCGCAAAGGTAATTCTAAATACGAGGAGCTTGATCAGAGTTGCAGAGTATCTTCTCTCCTTAGTCAGGTCTTATGAAAGCTGTAAGTACTCAGCACATGGCAGAAACAAGCGCGTGTCGTGACACCACTAAGGTACTCCAAGGTCATGTTACTATATCTGGATGGGGAATTACCGCTAGCATTTTACCAAATAATGTCAACACATGAGATTAAAACTCTAGAGTTTTTCTTCTCTTGGATGATTTGAGGCATTAAGTATTTAGCAGGCCAGACCATATTCAGACTAGTCTCAGAAGACAAGCCAAAGGGCAACTGTACTTACATGTCTCTTATCAGGATCTGTACCATGCTGGCCCTGAAAACATGCAATTAAACGCTTCTGTGCAATGTGGCAAACAGATCTCACAGTGTCAAGACGTCTCTCGATCTAGTTGGCAGGAGGGGGAGAGAGGAGGAAGAGAAAACAAAACAAAAAACAGAAGTTATTTTCCTGGCCTCAGCAGAAAAATCTTCCTCCTGTACCACACTTGGTTCTGGGTTGCATATTTCTCAAGTTCCACAGCTTACAGAAATTCAGATGCTTAGCAGAAGTGCCTGACAGCAAAAATGCCTGGAGATTTAAATTGCCTTTTTTTCTCAGTGGCACAGCAATTCAGTCGGAGCTTATAATGCTCACAAGACTGGAGAGTGAAGAGGGAGAAAAATGTTGCCCCTACTTTTTGTCTCGGCAAAAGAGAATCAGGTTGATACTCGCCATCTGAGATGAATGGCACATGCAGATATCTAAGGCACTAATTTAGGGAGGAAACCATGGGGAAAACTCTCATATTTTTTTAATTGTGACCTTGTAAAGTAGAAGGCTAAAGACACATCTGATTGCTCCTTTACACGGGGCCAAACCTATGTACTGCAAGCTTTCTACTGCATCTCCTTCTCTGGCCGTTAAATACAAGGACAAAGTTCCTACATGCTAAGTCAAATAGTATTTTCAGGTAGAGATTAATAGGATTCAAAAGGGATGTGGAATGAAAAAAAATAGGTGTCAATGCACAAACAAGAGTTCTGTTTATTATAGTGCATTTGAAACACGGCTTAATACATAGACTGTGAATACGACAAAGATATACACTAATAAACGGTTCTTTTAGGGATTTTAAGTAAGGAATTTGGACTATTTTATTTCAAAGAACACCAAAAGCAAACAAAGTGATGAGCACTGGGACAGAACTGCTTATGGCACTGAGCTCTCTATGCACAGCACCAAAAGAATGCTGTTTATCTGCATTTTGATGACTCACCAAGAATAAAAAGAGGCCCTTTGGAATGGCTTCTATTTAAAACGCAAGGAAAAAAAAAAGTAGATTTCATCTGTAGAAATAATCTGAACAGACTTCAGTTTTTGATACAGCTCTAAAATCACTCTTGTTACATTTTCGGGAGGGCAGTAATTCTTCCCAGCTTCCCTATCAATCATAAATACAGATTAGCTGACAGAGCAGTAATTTTAGTGCTAAGTTATTATGCCCGGTGTTAGCTCCTGTTAAGGGCACCATACCTGGATTTAAAGCAGGAGACATACCGTTGGGTTTTCCAGAGGAGGCAGACTGCTGTGTTCTAATGAACATGAAATGCTATAAATTCTCATTTAGAATGTTATACATCCAGGTAAGAATGACATGGTTTTTTCCTCCCAACAGGTTTATTTGCCACTACTACTAAAGTGGTTACAGCTGGAAGGATGTAATTAGGTCCCAACAAAAGCAGCTAGTAAAAACTACAGCTACTAAAAGGCACAGCAGATCCAGCAGAGAGGAGCCTTCAGGGGCGTGGGCTGGGAGAAGTTGCAAGGAAGAAGGTGCCAGTGGAGGGAGGCACAGGCAGACGAGGACTTGGTGGGGATCGGCACCGAATCACTGCTGTTGGACGGGGGATCTCTGTCCTGAATGCATGAGCAAGCGCAGGACTGGGCTGCCCGTTTCCTTTCATAGAATCATTTAGGTTGGAAAAGACCTTTACGATCATCGAGTCCAACCGTCAACCTAACACTGCCAAGTCCAAGTGTTGCAGATGTACAGTCTTGAGTCTTCCCTTTACATTAATATTAAAAGCAGGAATAAGGTGTCCCCTGGCCTGAGGGGCAGAAGCAAAAGCAATGACTTCACCAGCAACACAAGGACTGAAGGAAACAGGATAGTGAGAGAGGCAAACCATTTGTTAATAAAAGAGATAGGGGCAGTGCATAAGGTTAGGAGCCCAGGGGACAAGAAGAAAGGAATAGCAGACAGCAAGGAAAGAAGAGGGAAAGCCCAAGACGACAGCAGTTGTGGACAAAAGAGCTCAAAAGAGGGGAACATCAGTTCTGCTAAGCTGTAGCCTGGAAAAGCACTCAAAGCTGGGCCTCGGGGCTGTGCTACCCAGCAGCAGCCTTTGCAAGTCCAAAGGGACAGTGAAAAAGAACCATTATAGGAGGGCTGGTGAGTTGAAGGACCCATGTAAAAAGACCGAGTTTTACTGGCTACATGAGGCACTAGGGGAACTAAAAGCTCTTGACAACCACAAGATGAATCCAAGTTGAGCTGCTCAAAAAGTTTTGTAAAAATCTATTACAGTAGAGTAAGGTGCAGAGAAACTGCCCAAGGAGGACTGCTCTGAAAGCATGAGGCATTGCCTTTTATTTACAGAGCATGTATCAACAAGCTCAACTAAATCCAATCCAAAGAAGTCCGTATGAAGATAAATGAACAAGAAGGTACTGTTTGTGGGCTACTGTTGCAGCTAAGATGATTATTTTCCATTGCGTTATCTTTAAAATTAAATACCATCAACACGTTCTAAACCATCTATTATTTGTGAAAGCATTTATTTTTGCTTAGTCACGTAGTTAAGACTTCTTAAAATACTGAGCACAGTTACCTGAAACATGGTGACATCCTGTAACTGAACCATCTTACAGATCCCAGCAGACTAACACAGCCCTTGTCAGCCATGCATGGTGGCTTACGTTCCTTAGACAGACTCTGGAGCACATATATTCCCAATGGCCTCTTTTCCAGGCAGTCCGAATGCCAAACTCAAAGGGCAGATGACTGATAGGAGGAACATCACCCCAAATCTTCATGATAATATACTCTCTCTGATCTGCTTTTTAGTCCAAAGATGTCAGGAAAACCATGAAAGACATTAATCTCCATTAAGTTACCCTTGAACTGAAAATGTGACCTACAGGCCATGCTGTCTGTACCCACAGGGCATCTTCAGTGTATAAAACATCACACAATTGCTTTATTATACGCTACAAGGGCATGCCAGAAAGTGGGTCTATTGTAGAAGCCTTTCCAGTAGTGAATTATAATTGCTTGTCTTCAGACAGGAGCCCATTTAGCAGAGATACTTGACATGGAGTATTACACTTCAGAAAAGAGAAAAAAAGCTATGGCAATGCTATGTCAAAGCTTGAGCTAAATATAAAAAAGAACACTGTGAAACATGTCTATAAAGCGAACAGTACCATGCTTTTAAGCTCTTTAGTTAGATAAGAGCCTCCCTCCCCTCCACAAACCCCCAAGAGCAAACAAACAAGTGAGTAAATTCTTCCACTTGGGTGTAGCCAGTCTGCTCTGTGCCTGGGAAAGCCTTGCTTGCAAAATTTTTTTGGCAACAAGCAGCAGTACTTTTGGCTTTCACTTCTTATTACTGTCCTGCAGCTAACCAAGAAAACAGATGGGCCCTTGAAGGCTATCAAGGTGTTTTAACATCCTTTATACCATTTAATTGCACACATCTCTTTAGAAATTAAAAACAGTGTCGTCAAACTGTTATTTATGGTTCAAATAAAGCAGTCCCCTGCAAAGCAGGGTAAAGTGTTTCAGGTCAGCTCATTTCACCATTACTCAAGATGATTTCATGTCTTTGTGCTAAATTCAAGTTTCAAAGCTGATACATTCTCTTGTCTTCTACTGTAATCTGAACAGCTGGAGAGATTTGAAATCAAAGTACTTGCATCATTTGTTTGTCCGCCATGTTACACAGGTCCTGAACTTAAGCATACTAAGATGCTTTGTAATCAATTTGAAATAACCATTACACTCGAGGTCCCGTCGAGCAGCTAGCCTGACTTCCCTTGCCAATTTATGTACTGCCATTTTTTTTAAAAGTCTTTCACAAAGTAAACAGAGGAAGAAAACAATGTAGAACAAATCTGTAACCAAATTTGTTCCACGTAATCAGTCAACCTTGTTAATCTAACAGTTGCAACTCAAATTCCACCATGAAAGTAATGTTTGATTACATGGGATAGTTTCAAAAAGATGACAAGTCTGCAAACAAATCAAATGTCAGTGTGACAAATTTGAGAACAAATACCACAAGCTAAACAAGAAGCATTTGTACATTTATTTAGAGCAATTCCAGACTTTCAGAAAAAGCTGACATTATCTGTTAGCAAGCAGTTGGCATGCTTTTTGCCACTTAAGGCCCAAGTTGACCTCTTCAAGAGAAACAGAGATGAAGACAGAGACCAGCTGTGCCTGATCACAGTTTCTTCCCAGCTCATCGTCCTCCACCAGACAGACTGGCAAGTCATTAGCACTAATGGTTCATAAGCTTAACAGGCTAGTTCATCTAATTAAAAGCAAAAATGCTTCCTCCTTCACTTTATCAAGCAATATGATCAGGTTCAGAAATAGAAGTACCTGAGTTTTTCCACTCAAATTGTATCAGTTTTTTCATGTGCTGAGAAGTCAGCCAAAGACACCCTTGTTTTCATCCCTGTCATTAGCAGTATTTTTTTTTCCCCACATTAGGTACTCCACAAAACTCAGAAGGCTCAAACTTCACAAAGAGCATTCAAAAAAATACAAATTAACTGTGTTACAATACCTGCAACAGGTCTTCACTGAGCACCTCTGTTTTCTCAGCCCTAAGGGAAGAAAAAAGACCATTGTCAGACTAATTTGCACATTCAGGGTCACAGATTGCTAGAATGCTTTCAACAAAACCCATTCAGTTTCAAGTCATAATCCCATTATGACCAATGCTGCCAACACCAACGTGTACAGGATGTTGTAGGCAGCACTGGCTCCCGGCCCCAGCCAAGGAGTGAACATGGATGGCTTGCCCAGCACAGGGTGCTTGGGAAAGCCCAGCATTCCTGGAATCCCCAGCCCACAGCACAAATCCACCGCACCAAGTTCTAACGATATTTCAGACGGCACATGGTTTAACACAAAGTGAACTGGAATCCTAAGTAATTTCACTTGAATGCAAAGATGTATTGAAGCAACTTGAATTTCACCCCATGTTGTTAATCAGGTCATGTTATCAATGCACTTGAATGTAAAGCAATATAAAGACATGAGAAAAGCAGGACAGCCAACTTCGTATTTTTATATTTTACCACTGCAGAGCTTTATCAGTCAGCAATCGGTGGAAATGGTAGCCTCAACACCTTCCCTTAACCTTACAAGCCCACAACCTTCATCAGGTATCTCCCATTACCTCATTTTGCTGACTCCCATGATTACAAAAGAATAGAAAAGATTTATTACTTAAAAAAGATTATCAGAAGTTAACAGTATTCCCAGTAAAGGTCTATCCTCAACAGAAAAATGTCTAAATACTGACACATACTTCCAGACAAATTATTAACAGTTGTTACAAACATACACAAACCTTTACACATACAGTTCCACACCTTTTCCCAATCCCAGTTTATACATAAACTTTGAATTGTTTAATGTTGACACAGATTTGTTTGGTGTTGACTTATTTGCTATAACACTGCTTTATCCTACCTTTGCTAGATCTATAAAACAGGGAAAGATAAATTTAGTTCACCCGTGATCTCTTCTACTTGGCTGTCCACCGTTACTACACGTCCATTGCTATAGAGGACTTGGAGGTACTCCAGTACTCTATTTTCCTGTTCAGAGAATTTCCCCCGCTGCTGTCAGAGTTCCTCATCTACTGCACCGACTTCCTTCTGATCCTGCAATCTGTTTAATAACCTACTGCAAGACTGGTCATGCACAGAAGTTTCATTTTCTTGATCAGGCTTCATCAACTGAACATGCGAAATGTCTCCAAAGACAGTATTAATTCATATTAAGTTTGGGGTTTTTTTTTTTTTTTTTTGTTGGTTTTTTAAGGCATTTGACATCAATTTCATGGCACATTATCTGCTTGAACTATTTGTGAACCAGAAGGTGTTTAACAATTAAATGCCAGAACACAGGGATGCTCAAAAGCCACTTAAATACTTTGATAGCAACATCAACTGCAAGCACTGTAATATTTATTTGTTTAGGAAAACACATACAAGATTGATAAACTTTTCTTCCACACAAATAGAAATACTGTGTCTGAAATTATACCCTGCTAGAGAGCAATTTTTAGTTGTGTGGGGTTTTTTTTTGTTTGTTTGTTTTTAGTCTTGCAAAATCCCACCAGAAATGTCATGGAAGAACTACAGCATAAGAATATTCCAGTTATAGCAGCACATTCTTAAACAGATTTTAATCTAATCTTAAGTGGTAACTACTACACCCATCAGCTAACTGATTTGACAGAATACAGAGCTACTAAGTATTTCTGTAGGACCACAGTGTTGGTCAGCCAGAGTTTTCTACCCTTCAACAGACTGCATAAGAGATGAGCCACCTCTATTCCTAAAACTGAATTTGATAGCATACGCGCCTAGTGTGAAGAAGGGGCTGTATTCACCATGGCCAACATGGCTTTTGGTTTCAAACACCATTTTCTTCTCAGTCCTGTTTTCCACAGGTGAATGGACACTTTTCACTAACAGCTTTCATGAAGTTAAGTTTTACCCACCTTTAAGAAAGGGCGTATGGCACCGAATCTATACGACGCTACCAAACAGCGTATTACTTTAGCTTTGTACCAGACAGATCTTAGCAAACAGCTCATCTTAAATACCAATTTAGCCTAAGCAATGCCTATAAAAAGGCACCAATTCAAATACCCACCAGGTAAAATCCCGTCCCGATCGAGGCGCACACTGTACGCCAGGATCGACAGACTGAAGATGGGGTGCAGCCCTGGGAAGGAAGCAGGCTGAGCAGACTGCGTTTACCTGCCGTAAGCTCGCTAAACAGTACAGCTCAAGGCGTCTTCTGCAAAAACACAGACTTCTTTCAACAACAGATGCGGTCATTTAGAAATAAAACGCCCTTCTGGAAATGCTTTAATTTTCATATTTAAGAATAGTTACTTGCAGTTCCAACCATATGAAGATTTTCTAGTCAAAGCAATCAGCGTGTAACAGGAGATTAGTGTGGCAGGTTACTAGAGCTCCAGCAGCTGCCCTGCCAGCAGACTCAATCTTTCCAGGGTAACTTGGAAAGGCAGCAAGACAGCGGCAGTGCCACACACGTGGCGTACGGGGATTAACTATGTATAACAGACTGTGGCAAAAGTAATGGGAGAGCAGCCGCCTTCATCTTCACAGATATCCAGGTCTCAGTTTCCTTCTTTTGCCTAGAAATCTGTTTAAGAAAAAAAAAAAAACGCAACTGGTTTCTACATGTACATTACGCAACTGAAGCTTGCAGACTCCCCCGTATCTCTCTAGTCCTTAATTGGGCTCAGTGTAAGGGAAAGTCAGATGAGACAAAGGCATTTCGGCAGTCCATTCACCCTGGATGCTGACACACTTACATGCTGACATGACACGAACCAGACACCACAGGAGGGGATCTGACATACTAGAAGAGAACACACAACCTTAACCTAACCGGCAGCTTTAGGAAATAAAACAGCCACCTCAGGTGGCGTAATTCAAAACAACTTCTAAGAACATCGAGAGTACTTACAACTGGATATGTACACATCATTAAAACCACTGAACTGCTGATAATCGCAAGAACAGTGATTGACTGAGAGTTCACAGAATTTTTCCCACCCATGCAGCAACAATCAAATTGCTGGAAGATGTTGTAAATTCACTTTCAGCTACTGGGAATCACAAAATGCATTTTGTAGAAGTTATCTTTAGAGGAAACAATGTTCCTTCTAATATTATTCCATATTTGCGTCCAACAGAACCTTTCATTATACTACTGTAAAGTTACTGAATGCTTTTGAATGGCTTTAGCCGCAGCATTAATTTAAAACCATCAAATAGCAGACTGAGCTTCCATACAACTTCGGATTCATTAAAAGTCTCATTTCTCCTGCCCCTCCTTTTTCCTAGGAAATTATATCCACTTGAGTGAAAAGCAAAGATGTCTCAGCAATGTGCTAGCAGAAGTTTGTTTCCATTTTAAATATGGTTACCCACAGAGTATCATTATATGCAAAACAATTACCACGTATTTATCTTAAGGACTCTTTGTACACCTGACTGGTTTATCAAGGATTTAAAGTCACAACTTGAAAATCCAGGCGTCTTCCTCTGAAGTCAGGGATGTTTTCCCCAGTCATCGGTGGCAGCAGGACAGCGCCGACTTAAAGCCACCGATGGTGATGTCAGGTTCGGAAATGCAATTGGGAGGACCTCACCCTTCCTGCAGGCCCACATTCCACCTTTAATAAGGAAGCCAAGAAAGAGCCACTAAGTAATACTGTTTTTCAGTGACCACAACCATGAAACAGAAAATGCAACCTTGTGATAGCAGCACGGCCTATCTCCTTACTCAGCAGGGGAAAAAGCACCAAACCAAAGGCACCTCTGCCTCCCTCCGAATAACATGTACTGCTAGGTTAAAGTTTACCTCTAACTGCAGCTTCGTGGGACGCTAATTCCTTCTGCTGACTAATCAGAGAATTAGCAAACTTACAGAAAATAACAGAATTTCTTTTTCACTGCTACTTTAAGTTCTGTCCTTATCCCTTGTTAGGTCTTATTTGTGTCTTGCCTAGTTGGTAGCACGAAGCAATGAAGAAACCCTTCTGGAATCAAGAACTGATTAAGAATTGGAAGATTCAGTTGCAGAGAGTGCTCCCAAGGGCTTTATCAAGCCCAGCAGTGCTGGTAGCTGGCCTGCAGCCTGGAGACCCTCCACTGTAAGCTTCCCCCAGGAGATATCGGGAACAGAGCCCATCCCACACTGAGATTATGAAGCCCAGACTACAGCAGCTATGGCTGTTTACATTCCCAGCAGCTAAACTCAATACAGTCCAAACAGTTAATTCTCAGTTGCAAAACAAGGTCCCTCCAAGCCATTACTAATGGGGAAAGCACGCCCTGCCGTCCGAGCCCCTCCCGCGTGCCGGGAGGCCCCAAACATGCGGGTTTGTGACCGAGCTGTTTGTGCAGGAGCCGGCCCCGCGTTTCCGGACGGTGGGATCTGCCGGTACGCGGCAGGGAAACGGGGATCTGCCCAGCCCGGGGCCTCCCGACACCTCCGGCGACTGAGGCGGTGTTCGCGTGAGATGGGAAAGAGCACAGCAGGAGCAGCAGGCTGGGGGATGCCGGGCTCTGCGCGCAGGGCTTGGCATCACACCCTACCGCAGCAGCGGCGCGCAGGCTGTTCCGCCGCCTGAATGCAAGATAGCTGCTAGGCTGGCAGCAGTCCACTGGAAGCAGGAACGGAGCTGGTCTCCCGGGAAAGGAAGGTTTCTGAGAACGGAAGGTGAAGTTTTTCTGCTACAACACTAGGCAGGATACCTGTTATGCCAGAACCTTTACATAGAATCAACTGGTAGAAAGTTTTTCAATTACAATTCAGCAGTGCTTTTTAAAAGACTGATTTTTAAAAACAAAACTGAGCAATCATTTGTTACAGCTATGATCACCCCCTTAACAAATACAGAGGATAAAACTACCGCATTCTGTAAAAACAGGGCTTTCAAACTGCTTTTCACACTGAATTAGCACATCCTGCCCACGGTGCAGAGCTCCATGAGCTGCTGTCGGTGGCAGCCGCTGCAAAAGCAGCTCGTCGCATCTCCACCGCCCCTCTCCTGCACTGATACAACGATGGGTTCGGCCAGGGTGTAAGCCAGCTTAGGCAGCCAAGCTGACAAAGTAATCTGACAGAACAGTTACTTTTCAGCCAAATCAGCTCCCCACATTCACCCTTCAGACAAATAACCTTGCTGACACAGCTCTGGGGTGGAAACAGGTAGCAAAGAGCAGGTTAGGCTCCAAGTACAGCTCAGCTGGTGAACATCAGAGTCTTCAAAGACAGCCAAAAACCTCAGTGGAGCTAGCTTTACACTTTCTGATACCATAACACTGAGAAACTGTAATTTTCAAGGAAGTTTTTGTTGCCAAATTGATTCTTCCAACAATTTTTCTTTTATTTTTAAGACAGCAAATAGCATACTTAACATGAAACATGTCATGCCACACAAATGCTGGTGCCATTTTCTATTTGGGGATGGCACGGCCAGAAGTAATTGCCTTAACTCACTCCAAGCAAAAAACCAAGAGGTCTGAGAGTGGGAAGACTGCATTTTTTATTCTAGACACATTAATTACAATACCTTAGCTTGCTGTGACACTTTAAATATGTATTGCATGTGCCCCCAATTGGCCTCCTCTCCAAGTGTTTTATAGTATCATTCATTTTATTTCTTTCCTTCTTTCCAGAAAGGCCCTTCAGCACAGCCCAGCCTGAAACACTGCTCGGCATGCAGGGCTCTGCTGCAGCTTACTGCTCGGCTCAGCTGTGAGCAGGGCGGGCAGAACAGCCCTCACCCCACAGGTTCAAAACTGGTCCCCTCACTTTTTCATTTTACAGCTCCTTCACACTTCCAGGCCAGAAGTCTTCTCTGTACATCTGGAAACAACAGATGAGAATTCCTGAGATAAAAGTGTTTATCTTCCACAGGGAAAGAATTTACATTTCCATGTATAAAAATGAAGAGGCTCTATTAAACCAGCACTGGAGGTTTTTAAAAAAATAAAGCTTCATCTAAACAATATTTGAGATGCCATTGGCTCATCGGTCCTGTCCACCACCAGAGCATCAGCCCTGACCCAGGGGCCAACCTCCAAAGCAGGTCAAAGCTACATAACCAGTGGAAATTTACACTCCTGAAAGGCTGACAAGGAAGGAAGAAGAGCAAACCTGACACGAAGAGCCATAAAATCTTGGACATTCACAACAGAACAAGTGACTCAGTTCAAATGTCAAAGTGGAAACAGAAACCTTGACTCACGCACTGCGGATGGGAGGTGGAGCTGGCGGTAGGCGATGCCACGGGAGGGCAGTTCGCTTCGTGACGACACGACGAGTCCGCATTCCTGAACTCTGGAAAGATTTCAGCGGAAGCAAGGAGACATCCACCCGGAACATGAGACAAAATTAAAGCTAGCCCTCCCTGCTGCTTGATTTTCCTTAAACAAAGCATTTGTTTGTTACCAAGAGCAACCAGATTGGCTTTGCTGGCAAGTTAACACTTCAGAGCACCTTCGCCGGGCTGGCAGCACATCCTGCCTGCTTTCCACATACAATAGGCAGGATTTGCTGCCAGGAAAAATGAAAGAATCAGCAGCTCTGTTCCAAAACAAGGAATCCAGAATTAGATGACAATTTCCCTTCTAAAAGGTTTGCTTTTTTAACATTCACCAAGACAGACTTCATAGAAAACATAACTTAAAGGATTACACCAGCGGACTTTTACCTATTCAACATTGTGCTAAATTCCAGCAACAGGCTTCCCTTTTAAGCTGGGTGAACCCTGTATCTAAGTTTATGGACCCTAATTACACATCAAATCATTTTAAAAGTAAATGAAAATTTCCATCAGGGGAAAGAGCTGAAACAGCTGTACAAGACCAGAGACAAACTCAGCGATGCCTTTTCAATAAGGACGCAGGAGAAGCACCAACACAGCGAAGCGACTCCGGAGTGCCATTTACTGTATGCTTAAAGTGACTGCTGCAGTTAGTATCCAAATGTGAAGTGAATCACTGTTTATGGCAGTATCTTCCTTATTTTTTACTTGGTTTGGACATCAAGAAGCCAAGGTGATGCAGGGAACCTCGTTTTCCAGCTCAGAACACCACGACAAGGTTTTCCCTGCCCCTTCCTCCTCCCGGGCAGCCAGGCTCACACAAAGGCTCCTTACCTGAACTAGAATTTAAAATACAGGTTGTAACATACGCATTTCTTACTCCCCATATTCTACCCAGATTCTGCATCCCTATATGCTTTTCAGAAGCTGAGATCTTTAACACATTAAAAGATATTTCTGTGTGACTGGAAAGCAAAAATCCTACAATTCTGGCCTTCATAAACGCAAATATTAAAGTTCACTTTTCAAAACCACTTTACTACAAAGGATTTATTTTGCTTCCTTTGGCAGCCTGTGGCAATACTCAGCTTTGTGGATATACTGTAGGAGTTTGGTTTCACCTGCACAGCATTTTGAAGACAAGCCAGAGCAGAAACATGTTTGGCCAAGCACACTTCTCACCACAGAAACCAAGTTCATCATGTCACATGTTGCCCAAATGAATACAGCTTTGACTCCGCACCATAAAAAAACCCAGCACTCATACTGAAAGTAAGGTGACAAATTGGGATCCTCAAATGTGGTTGAATTTTTTCAAAAGAAACTAGCATGACCCAAGGTAAGCATCAATATGCTGTGAGTTATTTTCAGACATTTTAAAATCGCTTCAGAGTGACTGTCAGACGATAGTCACCATTTCCAATATTTACTTAGTATTTAGTGAACACTACTCCCAATCAGTCCCCAGTTAGACTTCAAGTTTGCCCACTGTCCCTGGCTTTCCACCCAAATTAACAATATAAACTTCTGCAGAAGTATTAAAATTGCTTTCACCGTAAATCTGGTGACCACTGATGCTTTAGTGGCAGCAGCAGAAATCGCACCAAAGGCTGTTTTGGAGGAGATAACCCACCAGCTCACTTCCAATGAAAGGTCCTCGGTGCAGAACGAGTTTTCAAATTAGTGTGATGCTCAAGGTCACCAATTTTAACCCATGCTGGAAGTGCTTTAAAAAATGGTACATCACCTCTAAGGCACCAAAATATTTCATTAATCGAGATCTTCATCCTCCAAACCCCAGGAGCTGCAAAACTACAATTCAGGCCTCAATAAGCAGATGAAGATTTCTGCTCCTTTGTCTCTCCTTCTCCATTGAGTTCCTCCACCAAACTTTGCTTGGCCCCTCAATCTAAAAGCTGCAACTTTGATCTTGTCTATAATCTCAGCCACCCGATGTTGAAGAACGAAGCCTGCCTCTCTAATTAAAGGCAGACCAGGCTTTAGAAAGATAATCAAAGAAAGCAGACTGTTCCTTTGCAGTTGCGGGGAAACCCATGACAGACTGTTCGCATTAGGGGATCTGAAATTCCTTTGCAAGTGAAATGGATCCAAGGCTCCTCTCCCAAGTGGGGCAGTAAATTTAGCTATTTAGAATGACCGTGGCTCAAGCCAAATCCTATTTCAGGGCCACTCTCAGAGGTGCAGTCACTGCAGCGAGGCCCTGCACCACCCTTCAGAACTCCAACCCCCTCTTTGTAAAATAGGCATGTTTCTAACATTAGATATTGATAATTAATCCAAACATGGTGCAGTTTGAGAAAAAATACTGTTCAAACAGTTAAGACTATGTAACAAATTCAGGTAGATAGTTTTGAGCCACATGAACTACAAATTAGAGATGAATGCAAGCTGACCTTCCTAGATGGCAAAAAACACAATTGTTGTTTAAATGCAGAACCAGATTTAAAGCAATTTTGTTTGATGGAGGAAGCAATGTTTCAGCGAGCAGTCTTTGATGAGTCTGATAGCTTTTAAACTTCTGGATACAAATAAAAAATTTACAATTAAGCACTTCTAGTTGACTAGTCCCAGCAAATCAAATACTTACTGCTAACCTACTATTTCATACCATGAACAAAGTTTTAGCTAGTAAAGCTCTCCCTGCATTCTTTTTGACTTTCAAAAAACCAAACCTCCACTCACAGCGTATGCTAGGCCAATATAACAAAATGTAGCTTCTTTTAAAAAAAAAAAGCACATTTGATTTGTGAAAGTATTAATACCTTCAGAAGGAAATGCAAAGTGCTGCTGTAGGGGATTAAAATTCTAAATGCTTAAATCCAGTCAGGACGAAATGTAGCAGCAGTCATATGTTTTTTTTCCAAAGTAAGAATTCCTATGTCAAGCTGTCACAAATTAGTGATCAAAAAAGGAATTTGAGACAAAGCTGAGCTACACAAGAAGCTTTCTAAACTTGTCAAATCATAATGTATTTTCTATGCCTTGCTCTTCCCCCTTTAAAGTATTACAATATACATTTCTCACACTAAGTGCACTCTATTTGACATTACCATAGAACTTGGACTTTCCAAACAAGTCAGTTAATATAACTTATAAAAAAAATGCATACACCCTTAAACAATACCTTGGTAAAGAACTGCTTTTAATATTAAACAGCCCGGTATTTACATTAAGAGGTTTATTTTCACATAAGGCCCTTCCCTCCTCCAAGCCAGCAACAACCTTTTCTTCTGCTACGTAGAATAATTTTATCTAAAGTTAGGTGGGTACAATTTTGATATAAGAGACAGTAGAGCGGAAAGCAACTCTTATTATTATTGAATTTGTTATTCCTTAATCTAAGGCGCAATTTTACAATCCCTGTATGCCCACATAAACGTTGCTGCTGCCAAATGGGAATTCCCCCTTCCGCCTTTGCGCTCTAGCAGCGCTCACAACCCGAGTCACCCCAGAGAACCAGGTCTAGTTGAAAATTAACCCGGCCAAACCGTAGCAATAAATCAGCCTGCAGCCACCTCCCTTCCGCAGGCCGGCTCTCCAGAGCTGCTCACCTTGTCCCTCCGCAGCAGCCTGAACTTGTGCCAGCTGGAGCCACCATCAAACCAAACCCACGACACGGAGCAGCACCGGATTCCTCCCCCACGCGCTTCCCTCCAGCCTTTCTCCTTCCAAGGGCCCTGCCTGAAGCAGCCCCCCTTCCCCGAACTTCAGGTACAGATCCCTGCATCCCCCCCCCCATCAGTAGGGGTCACAGGCAGCTCAGGCTGGAGTTACGTCCAGTAAAAGAAATTACGGGTCTCCAGTTGTCTCGGCCCCCTCCCCAGGCCACCCCATGGGAGCTGGCACCCGGGCAGGGAGAGGGGGAATCCGTCCCTTTTAGCAACAGCAGCTACTTAAGATCAGCTTAGGCTGATCATGAACCTGCACCCTGGGGCCAACATTTCCTTAGCACTGAGGTGACATCAGCTGGCAGAGCTGCTGAAAAAAGCCGTGGTGTCCTCCCTCCTACCGTCCTCGGCTGCTCGCATCTCCCTTTGCCCGGCACAAGCATCTCCACTAGTCAACAGTTCAAAGGACTGACCTGGCTGAAAGCTAACCTGGTTGGAAGGAAACCCATTTTTCAGTCGGATTAACTTCCCCGCCAAGATCACACATGCAAGCACAAAGAAGGGGTGGGAATGAACAAAAGAGCAGCGAGGGAACCAACGCTTGGCAGGAAGGGCATTGCCGCCAAGCGTGATGCTGTTGAACCTCTTGACCACAGAGTTAAGGCAGCAGCTGATGTTTCTGGATAAGAGAATAGTTCATGAATTTCCTACACGTGGGTTTGGCAGCTTTTAGTTTTAGGCAAGGACCAGTCCCCTTGCCAAACCACCTGCTGACAAGAGAACTTCTTCACATTTAAGGAAAGGAGGAAAAAAAAAAACCACCAACAACCAGCAAAAACCCTCAAACGTATCCTGAACTTTCAAACAAGACACTACTTTCCATTCTAGCCACAAGACAGGTAGACCGCCCACTAACTCAAGACATTTTTAAATTCTACATTTCTTTTACCAGAAGTCTTGCCATTGTCAATCACTGACTCTAAGAAGCAGTACTACCTTTTGCAAAGGCGAAGCTTTTACAGTGCAGGCATGTTTGAAGAGGAAAAATATGCAGTACAGGAATAAGCAAAATACACACACACAAAAAAATCCTGGGTGTTTTTTGCATATTTGTTTGCTTTCTCGTACTTTGCCAGGACATTTCAGCTACATACTACCTTGCATAAGTGTCAAGAAACTCCAATCCAAAAATGAACATTTTGCCAAAGGTAACGCTGTTCTTAATTTAATATACTGTCCAGACAGGTCTATTTTAAGTTCGGGGATTCACAAAACTGGCAAGAGAAAGCCTTTGAAAAGGAACCAAACTGAATCAACACAAAAAGCAAAACAAGGAAACACAGAAAAGGGAGAACAATGAAGTAGGAATAGAAACTAAGAAAGCAAAAAGGAGTTGGAAGCTTTGAAATAACAGGACAAAGAGTATAAGGGAATTCAGGGACCTGAGGTTATATAAAATTGACTAATAGGCTAGTGACAAAATAGGGATTATTCTTTATGTCTACTCTTTCACAAGGAAGCCTTTGCACTGATTTGCTGATCAGTAGCCATGATCAACAATTAATGGCTGAACCCTTTATTACGTTTCACCAACAGGAAAGCGAGTTTCTGAGCTGAGTCTTGACAATCAGCCTGCAACTGAGACGACTCATCCCACTGCTGGGTTTTACAGCACTGGATATAGACATCTGTTTTTCTGTTGCTTAGATACAGCGTATACAAGACCATATTAACGTGTATAACATGCAGAACTACGCCATTACCGCCCTGCCATGTGTTGTACACGATGCTTTTTGCTGTTCTAGCATGAAACTGAAAGTTAACTCTAGCACTAGATTTTTCAGAAGGAAATAGGAGCCTCAGACCAATAGGCTAATCAAGGTTTATTAACCCGTACCGCACTCCAACACACACTTGGACCTGCTGTTACAAAACCAGGATTACTTTATCCTACTGTTCCATTCCTACAAAAAAATAAGATCAGAACACTTAATCTGCGTATTAAATCGGCTTACAACAAGACAAACGAGTTAAATGTTCGACTGAAACAGAAGGT
The DNA here is from genome assembly GCF_030463565.1 of Pelecanus crispus. Taxonomy (NCBI): domain Eukaryota; kingdom Metazoa; phylum Chordata; class Aves; order Pelecaniformes; family Pelecanidae; genus Pelecanus; species Pelecanus crispus. The sequence goes on along the minus strand of NC_134653.1, from coordinate 1,394,809 downwards.
ACAACAGTTTAGCTCACATATTTATTTTTCTCTATGAAAATATTAGCTTTCTATCTTGCCTTCATTTTCTACAGAAAATAGAACTTTTAATCAGATGGCTTAACATTTCCTATCTATCAATTGCTTGATAATTAGTTCATAGATGCCAAAAAAAGTTGGCATTTGAATAAACTGCTGTACTATTCAAAGCCACATCACAGCCATAACCTTCCAATTTGCATGCAAGGCAATTTATCTTCTGGAAAAGGGCCAAGCTTATAACTTAATTTTCCTGTCACTGGCTAAAACAGTTTTTTGTAGCCTCACCTCTGTCACCAAGGATACGCATGCATGTGCATGCCACATGCTCCAACAGCATTAACAGCTCTCCACAGTGACCTATCTTTTCTGTGCAATGCTCAGCTGTACAAGTTACCAGTTTTCCTTTTATTAATTTTCACTCTGGAAGTGTCACTGGGATCTTGAGAAATATGCAATATAGCCAACAAATATATTTACACAAAAATCTCAGTCCAGCAATTGCTGGCAAGGACAACTTGTAAGACAGAAGGAAAAGATGACAACTCTATTGATCCTTCTCACCTAAAACTGATTTGCATATTTTGCATACTCATTTTTTGCAGATCGCCTGGCTCTTTGATTCACTCTGCTGCAGTCACTCCAGGATGTTCCTGTCATTTTGCAATGCGACTAATTTCACAAGAAAACAACCTGTGTCAAGGAAAAAAAGGGCTCCACCTCACTTAGGAGAAGAACTTGTGACCTCACCCAGCTGGCGTGTATTTATGAAAGCTGGTTTCCTGTTGAGACAGCAGGACTGTCCAAGCATAAGATACACGACTATTCTGACATGCTTTTATCAGCAACGGAATAGCGATCACAAACTCATAAGGCTATTTGGGTCCTAAGGCATAAATTTCAACCAAAATGTTCTAATTCAGTCAACAAAGCAATGTTGCAGATAAAAAGGATACTCAGAAGTTCCCTATTTTCTTCTTGTCTAGACATCAAGTGCTGCTTTAAGCATGACAGTGTCAGTGAGGATCGAATTTAGCCTTGCTTTCAAGACTGGTACCTGTAACAATCAAGCAGCCCTGAAAAAGTGAGCTAATCAAGCACAGTAATCTGTTAAAATCACTTGACATGTCACCCACTGCTGGGAAGGTACTTGGTTCTGAATTACGGGAGATCAGCCATACCTTACCCAGATTAATTTGCATTATTAAACTCCCGCAGGTTTCAGATCAGAGCTGAGCCACAGCAAACAGGGGACAGCTAATTGCTGCCGTATGTAAGGCCAAACACAGTGGGCTGGAGGTTCTGCTAAAGCACCGACAAAATGGAGCTACTTCTTTTAATGAGTTATGAAACCTTTCTTTCTGGAAACTGTGCACAGTATTAGAAAACACATCTAACACACTAAGATGCTTTTCATTTAGCCACAACCTAAAAAGATCATATGCATTTAGCATTTCATCATTTGCTAATACAATGACCTCTAAAGAGCAGTTCTGGTCACATCACCACAGCATCTGATCCATTATCATTAACAAACCTAAAAATACCATGCAAGTACCTAAGAAATACATTTGCTTTCATAAATCCCAAGTGTATCACATTACAGCATCAGGTTGAAACAGCTTGTTAGATCACTTCTAGCTATTTTAGCAGATTAAATCATTACTATTTTAGGATTTTGACTCTGGGCATAACCTGATATTAAAATTATTTGCTTTAAAGAACCACCATCGGATGAAGCTAGAATCAAGGAATCACAGCTTCATCCACAAAGAGGGTAATACCAAGACTATTTTGTTTATATGAATAAGTATCAGAAGAGTTGGACTCCACCTCCAGAGTGCAGGTGCGCAGCCGACAATTTAGCTGAACAGCGGTCACTATAGCAGATTGCAGTGTATTTTTACCTTTACTACTCTGCTGTTATGCCAGATACCAAAACCTCCACCCTGGATGCGCCTGGACAACATACCCTTTCCTATTTTTTCAGCCTCCCCTGCTTCCCTGCGGTGCTTCGCCCAGGCAGCCGCACAGGTCCGGCCAGGGATGGCGACCCAGGCTCCGGTGATGGGCTGCGACGCAAGCACAGCGCGCCAGGTTTGGCGCAATCATTAATCCTGCCCTAGGCCCTTCAAAACCTCGTGAAACCACCCAAGAAATCTCTGCGCAGAAAAGTGCCATTATTCTTATGTTGCCTTAAAGTGATGACTGTGCTTTCCTGAGGCAGATGCTCCCTTCGCCCTTGCTGTGCAGTCCTCACCCCCCGGCAAAACAGGAAGCCCAAGACGATCCAGCTACGACAGATCCTACAGTATCTGCCTGTTGGGAGTATTTTATCAGTCCTCGGATCTGCTTCATCAAGCAGCAGCACTGTGAACAGAGCCAAAGGAGATGAGGACACGCATGCAAGAGGGCAATTAATATTTCCCAAATCCCTGAGTTTGGAGTCTTTTAATTTCTTTTTCTGCAATAAAAAAAATCTCAAGTATTTTACATGCTGCCCGCTCGGCAGTTGGCACACAAGTCTGCCACAAAGTTAGAGAATACCTTTTTTCTTCTAACCAACAGGCTTTAGCTAGTTCTCCACTAGAAAGCACAACGTTTTATTAAGGTATCTTCAAGTCAACAAAATTTAGCACAACTACAACAAGTCATTCTTCACCACCGAATATCAGAAATTTTTGTGTAAGTTTGAAAGGCATTTTCCTGCATCTGTTAAGGGGAAGCAAAATAACTGAAGCTTCATCTGCCCTGGAAGCACTCACTGCTCAGGAAAATAAGGTAATGCACCCAGGAGCTCATTTTTACGCACTGCAGGCAGACACCTGTTTCTCTCCTACGCGATTTCACTTGCGAAAATGTAGTTGAAACTATCAAAATTTGGACTTTCAGAGAAGCAGGGGAGCAGACTACATCCTTAACACATTCTTCAGCTGTTTGGTAAGGTGGAGCTCTATGCTCGCAGTGACGGCACAGTCAAGGCACGGACCACGGCAAGCCCGGTGCTGTCAGACATCGGCCACAGAAGCCACCTCTGACTCAGGAAGCTCCTGAGACAGACACAGCTGGCGGCCGTGGGAACGCGCGTGGGAAATGCCACGGGATATCCGAGCCTCGCACCCTTCCCGCGTCATCTGCTTCTGGCCCCTGGACGTTGGGCAAGGTAGACGCAGCCCAGCCAAGGAATTCCTGGGTTTTCATGTGGTCTGGAATTGGATCACAAGTGATGAGGCTATTTAAACTGAGGGCTGAGCAGATACTTACTCATCGATTTAAAACCTGTTGCTGCTCTTAAGAGCACTACTTCATGTTGCACTTGCGTCCAGAAAGTTTAATACAGTGGTTTTCCGGAAAACACCACTGCAATGCACTAAGAGCACAGCATTACACACACTGAATAACTTCTGCAGAGAAACACGTTTCTTAAAAACACAACTTAATTTCTCAACAGTTTCTAATCTTAAGGATTCTAAACGACCTAGACTTTAAACCAACATGAGATCACCTCGGACCCTGAGGAATTAAGAGATACTGATAAACTAACTGCCTTTACAAAACTTGGAGAGAACACCTAAAAGCAGGCCAGACTACACTCCTTTGCTTTCTGACCATCTGTTCACAGACAAAACCTCTCTTCTTACCAGAGGTTCCAGTACCACTGCAGCCCTTCTCACCGGCAGCAGCTTGGGCCGTACAGACCCCACCAGCTCACAGGTTGTCCACTGAGACAGAACAACTGAAGAAAGTCCTCTTCTTAAGTCCACTAAAGTCCTCAAGTAAATTCAGGTAATTTTCCCTCTGGCTTTAGCAATGCACTCGAAGGGTACATGGATCAATGCGATTAACAGACGTGCTTGCAGAAGTGAATCTAGACCACAGCTTGGACACAATTCATATCCACAAGCTATTCCATTTATTCTTGCATTAATGGCAGTCGCAAATGCACTGACAAGTGCCAAGTCTTACCACAAGAAACAGCCCCAAACTGAAAACATGAGAGCTGCATGTTTTTCTATAATTGGAAGTTTGTACTGTTAGAAAAATCAGATTCCTGAGCTGCACAAGGCATTACATTGTGTCAGTTTTCCCCAAAGGGTGCAGGAAACAGATAAATATGCAGATACCAAGAAACTTTGCTGCTACTGCTGAGGCTGAGAGGCAGCCTTAAAGGGGTAGCTGCTGGTTCTTTTCTGCTTAGATCTCAGGTGCAAACACCATCTCTAGTCCTGCACAGCCCATTCGGTAGCCTTGAAGCAGCCAAGAGGTAAGGAACAGTCTGTGCAGCTGTATGCCAACCCCAGTGTTTCAGTCAATGTAAAGCTTACTGCCCCCTTGCTCTGCCTGTCCAACAGCCAAGCTACTAACATGCAGATGTTTAGATAACGCATTCCCTTTGCTTTTAGTATTCGAGTGCTTTAGCGTTCACAAGCATTTTATTTCAATCAGTCCTTGACAGTTACATGAAGTCCAAAAGTCTGCACGTGTTCAGGAGAACAAATCTTCCCTGATTCAATGTACTCAGACTCTCTAAACCTGTCATTGAATTAATCTTCTATCCAGAAAGATCTAAGTCAGTTTTCTAATTAGAGAGACCTCAAACTTCATTTGGAGATAAACAGGAAATGTTTAAAATAACTATTATAAACACTGAAATGAGATTTTTCTTTTTGTGAGTACTCAGATGTAGACAAATGCCAACCTAAAAGACCAACCACAGAGCAGATTCTCCCCCTGCCCGTAAATAAGAACATATTTCAATGTTGTTTACCACTTTTTCAAATATCTTTACCAATGACAAAAATCACTCCAAGTAAGTGACATTTATCATATTTCACTTTTTTTTAAAAGGATGTTTGGGTGAGCCAGAAATTTCCAAATACTGGGATCATACTCAATTTTTTTTTTCCCCCCACACAAGAACTAGAAGAACATTAAAGAAACATTTCCTTGCATTAAATGGCATTGTAGGCTTAATGTTATCTTGGCTGAATGTAGATAGCTCCTTACTGTACACAATCATTCAATAATAGTCCTTTTAACATAACCTGCTTTAATGTAATAATTATGTTACAATAGCACCAATTCCAACTTACGACAGAGATTGCCAAGTGGCTTGAAGAAACACTAAATATAGTTTAGCACAGTAACTTTTATGCGGGGCATGAGCTATTAAAAGATATGTTCAAATACTCCTGTTGAGTCATGCCAATGTCACGTGTACAGGGCCTGGAAAAACCTATTTGTATACAAGAAGTTGTATTTAAACAGTGGAAAACTAGAAAAGAAGCTATAGTAAGTTAGCTGCTTGCATAAAAAAAAAGATCTTTCTAAGGTGATTTGTGGTCTCTTCCAGATTTCTAATTAGTCAGATCTGCTCATCCCTGGTTTAAGTTACTGTAACAGCCTAAGGGCAGACAGAGTATCTCTCCTAGTAAGTACATCCACCTATCAGTCCTGATCTTAGATGACTTCACCAGACCTCAACTTTCCAGACCAGTTGGCTAGAGTAGTTTCTGATCTGCATGGTACTCTGTTGACTGCACCTAAAATATGAAAAAAAAAAAAATCAATAGGAACAACATTAATAGTTGTGTCCCCAGAGGCAGGAAAGCCTAACTCACGTAAAATTGTTAAGACAGTCTAGCAAGTGTCATTAATTACCAACCTGTGCTTCTGTAAAGTAAACAGCATGATACAAACACCTCTGTGGACTCATTCCTCACATGAATTACTTAGCTATGTAGTTCAAATGCTTATTAGTGTATCATTTGAAAGCCTTTAATGACAATACCTCTGAACATTTATTTTCATTAGAGATGACTGCAACTATAAAGTAGAATACTTCCCGAGCTTCTAATCAAAACCTGTCTCCCTTTGTAATTTATAAAAGGGTATGGAAACTCTAAGACGAGCACTCGTAGATACCTGAAGAATTACCATTGTTGACGTCACACACAACACAAGCCTTCTCATTTCTGAGCCTAACACACAGCTAGAATGAGTATCTGCTTATGAAGCGTCCCAAGGAAAGGCACAAACACACCAGAAAGGTAGTACCTCACCTCTTCAAATTCGTGAGACGGCACGTACTAAAGCCTGTTCCATGACTTACATTTCACAAGCTATTCTACCCAGACAAAGCACACATGAAACGTGTGTGTGGAACAGAACAACTGTGGGCATGAGCCTTGGTCCTCAAAACAGATGAAGACTTAGAGGAATTAATACATAAATTCCATTAAAAGCAACCTCAGCACATAGCCTCTAAGGAATCACAGGCCACCTGCAAATCATGAAGTTCAGAATGAGGGTTATTCTTTCCTTCTCCACTCCCTCCCCCCCTTAATTTTTCAAGCCTAACTAAAAAGTTTCAAGCTGTTTCCAATTGTTTATGCTGGAGTTTGGATGTAGCTCCAAATAAAGTCAGATTTGAGCTGCTTATTTTGTGCGATTAGCTGTGTATCTGTCACTGTCACGATGCCAGTTTATCCTGATGCCTTAATTCAGCTCATGTGGAACTAATGATTTCCCAGTAAGCCATGCCTCTGCTCCCCTACATGCCCCGACCCATTGTGAATTATCTCCGAGTAGATGCGAGATCCTTCACGATGACATGAGAACCAAGACACGCTGAGATTCACAGTTCGTTACTCCAGCTAAGACTGCCCTGAGAAAGTTCTGATGCCACCTCCCAAGGAGAGGTCGCCTGGCCCAGACTTGGACAGTCTCTCTGAGCAGCCAACGCTAGCTGACGCCAGCCAACAAAACTAGAGGGACCAGTGCTTCAACTGCCAGTTTTCAACGAAAGGCAAAACATATTGTTTTGCTTCCCCCTTTCCTCCAGGTTTATACAGACAAGTAATTGATATTTTACTGTATAGGTTAACCAGAGCCTGAGTTGCTTCCCTCAGTAGAAATGCTTGCTTGCACACCTGCAGCAAGCAAACTTAAAACAAATCTGCCAGATACATAAACTACTCAGTGGCTGATTGAATACTTGGCTTAAGGCATCCAACGATATCCACAAGATAATTGCTGCAAAACATTTAACACATCTATTAATTATTGGGGAATCCTGTTCCACTCAGCTAATCCCCTCTTTAATTAGTTTCCTACATATATTTCATAATTCTGTATAACACTATCCATGCAGACTCATAGGCATGGATACGGATATAAATGCCATTCCTCTGCTTTAATGATGCTCTTGCCCATCTTATTTTTCACGCTGAGGAGTTACTGCTCTGGTCCTAGGTCACACGTGCGTGGGACAAGACCAAGGATGCCAACCTGCGGAAGCTGGCTGTAAGAAAGGCAGCATCATTCATACCTATGGCAAGCTGAACGGGATAAATCCTGGATTATTTTAGAGTCAAATGCTCCTTTGTTAAAAGGAATGAAACCATGGTAAAGACACATCACTGATGCATACTGAAGGTTTGTTGACCTCATGATAACATGTCTGTTCTCCCCACTGCCCCACCCCTCAATCATGGTGAAAAAAAGCCCTGAATGAGTGAAAAGCAGTAGAAAATACTCCTTCCTAATACAACTCCATGAAAAGCAACAGCCAGTTAAAGACCACTCTACGGAGCAGTAGATTACACAGAGGGAAGATGTCCCAGAGAAGGTGACCGGGGGCAGGCAGTCTGCACAACGCCCCGAGCACCCCAGGTGAGCCGGAGACAGGGGATGCGAGCCCTCAGCACAGACGCCCAAACTGCTCCTCCAAATACCGCTTCTCTTGTGGGGCAGCTTATTCACCAGCTACATCTCCCAACGGCGTACGGGGTCCTGAAATACTGAACGCTGCACCTCTTCCAGACATTCACATAACCACAAGAGTTCTTTTGACATAGGATTTGTCTCCTCATTCTGCCCAAGTATAGAAGGCTAATAAATAATTTACACGAATATAAACCCATCTCAGAAAGCAGCAAGTTGCAACAATACCAACAGATAAGAAGTACGCTGCAACCTTCCCCCCCCTTTTCCTTCAATGTTACAAAATTGAAATGGTTCACTCCTGGTTCTGGTACCCAGGGCCTCTGCTAACGTTGCCTGTCAGATCCTACTGAATGACGACTGTCACATCTCCCATGCCTTTCAGGAGTTCTACAGCGCTTATTAAAACCACAGAATGCGGCACTGCCCAAAGTTTGAAAACCTCAGCCCTGGTATTTGCAAGGGAAACCAATCACAAATCTTTCACTACTAAGTGATTTTACTTTGGGAAATGAAATAAGACCCTGGCGACTATCTGAACGCTTGGTTAGTACATGAAACGTAAGGAGGCTAGCAATATTAAATATTCACCGGTTAATTTTAATAGCACATTCGATGCGTCTTGAAACAAAATGTCTTTCAAATTAACTATTATTAAAACTGTAAAGTGAACCATTTCTCCTTCTTTATACGCCAATTGGTCTAATCATGCTTGATTTCTTGATTCAGTGTTACAGGGCTGAGACATCCCTCTCGCCTCCTCAACTGGAGGAGGACAGATGCAGAAGCACTTCCAGAACTCGTCTCTGACGGTATCAAATCAGTCTTCACTAGACTGTGGGCTTTGACAGGCCTCGAAAGCAGTTACTATTTAAAACGCTGTTTGTATCTAAGTGAACATCTAATACCAATGACTGATTTCAACCTCTTTACAGACAGCAGGATATCTTGAAATTCAGACAAAAGCATTGTGATGATAAACCAAAAAAATTAAAGAAAAACAGGTTTGGGGAAACACAGTGCTCTGTTGTGCACACAAATACACTACACTCTGGGAGACATAAAAATATCTTCACTGAGTTTCCACTGTTATAGCCCCTATACATACAGGTGATCACGCATTGCAAAGCCAACACAAACCTCCCGAGTTTTGTTTCTTTCCCTCCCATCCCCTAATCGCATCCATAAACTAAGTTTCCTGAGTTCATTAGAATTAACGCAGATTTACAGTGGTGAAAATGAGTTCAATTACATAAACATTTTTCTTTGAAGACTTTCTTTCTTGGAAAGACACAAATACTAAGCAACAAAAAAGTAAGTACCACCTTGTGCTAACAAGGCTACACAAATAAATCCCTGGAAGGGTCAATCTGGTTTGTTCAAAGCACTTATGAACATGAGGATATAATTTATACGTGAAAAAGGCAACAAGCACTGGTCAAAACTCTGTGATTGCCCTCACTCTTCAGTCTTCTCACCTCTATTCAATTAAAAGAAAAGTTTGCATGTTCTTGGGTAAAGAATCCACACAACTAACTTAAGATACTTTATTATTAAAAAACACTCTATGAGCAAGGACAGAACCAAAAAGGATGTGCTTGTATTTAATGCTGACTAAAACAGGAGACAAACAGAGTTTAATTTAAACTACCTATTAATATTAAGCTTATAAAACCAAATGACTAAGTGTAATTTTAAATAGTTTTTAATGAAAAACAATTACTTGTCTGTTTTTTAATGAAACTAGAAGACTTTGCTGTTCCAGACCCAGGCTGCTCAGGCACCGGCAGGCTACCTGGCGAAGGAGCACGAGCAATGATCGTGCAGACAGACAACCACACCCTGAGCACCTCCGCTGCGAACCGACCGATAGCCACGGCTTCCACCGGGCTTCAGCTGCGCTTAGTCAAAGGTCATTACAAACCTCCCAGCTCATACAGGACTATAAACAGTTCTCCAGATTTAATTCCGATTTTCCCCTTGAAGTAGAAAGCAGCCTGAGATGTTTATCCTACTCAGTACAACGCAGATTACTTGAAATTCCACTCGGGATTTGGAGCTGTGGGCCCAACATGTGCGAAAAAGGAATGCCAATAATTGCTCCAACAGTGTTAAAAAAAAAAAACAAACCAACATTAATTCATATGAAATGAGAATGAAAGGACACAAAAATTGGTTTGGAAGTCATGCTCTCTTTTATAGCAAAACAAACACCCCATTAAAAATCTACTTCTTAGCCATTATTAGCTGACACACTCGACCTGTTTTATACGTATGTGGGCCCCAAAGAAAACAAACATTGTATTAAGTGAGTTACTGGAGTGGAGATCATGAAAGTATAAACTCAGATGATATGAAAGTTTATACTTTCAGTATAAGTACATACTTTCAGATTGAGTTTTCACTAAAAGCGGAGAGCAGTTTCTAGGGGGAAAAAATAAGGAACTCTACTAGAAACGCAGTGAGGCTACCTTTGCATTTTTAGCGCACAGAAGGGCTGCGGGCGGACGCTCGGGTGCCTGTCCACAGATTTGTTTCCACAGAATCAGGCTGAAGCCCTTGCAAGGCTCTGACGCCTGGAAATGGACGGCAGGCATACCTACAAGGCTGCTGTTATTTTTGTTAAAATTAAGCCACGGAGGACGCGCTCTGTGAAGTCTTCTTAAGCGTGAAAGAGAGCGAGAAGTAGGTCAGGTAACCCAGTGTTAACGGAGCAGCAAAGGAAACGAAAGTCACGACAGCCGAGGCGGGCAGGACTCCCCCGGACAGCCCCCGCCTCCGCCCGCCCGCCGGGATGGCCGCTCCCCGGCCTCGCAGCCCGAGCCGCGCCGCGGGAGCGAACCGGGGGGGGACAAGGCGAGGGCCCCGGGGCCAGCGGGCACGGCCGCACCGACAGGGCCTTCCCCAGCGGGCCGGGGCACACGCCCGCCCGGACCAGGATCCTCCCGTCGCTCCTTTAGCTTCCCAGCAACAAAGGGCTCCTGCCGCCCGCCCTCCCGGTCCCGCCGGGCTCTGGCCGAGCTGACAGGAGTTTTTCTTCCCCGAGCGGCGCGGGAAGCCCCGCCGCGCCCGGTGCCTCCCCGCCCCGCGGCCCAGACTGCGGACGGCCTCCGCCCGCTCCCCGGCCCCGCACGGCAAAGCGGAGCCGCCGCCCGAGCCCCGCCGGCGCCCCGGCCCAGCCAGGCAGAGCCGGCCGCGGCACCCCGGCCCCGCCGCCCACCTGCCGACGGTCTGGTTAGCCAGCTGCTTCATCCGGTTGAACTGCTTCTTCATGGCGGCGGCCGTCCCCCCGGCCTCCCGCCGGGCACCCGCTATCTGCTGCTCGGCCGCCCCGACCCGGCCTCCCGCCGCCGCCGCCGCCGCCTCCTCCCTGCTCCCGGCGGCGCCCTCGGCCCCGCCCACACCGGAAACCACCGCCGCTTCCGGCCCCGCCCTCACGCGAGCAAACAGCCGGGTCCCCGGGAGGGGCGGGGCGGCTGAGAAACCCGGATGTCCCGCCCGGCGCCCGGATGTCGACTTCTCCGTCCGCCGCTCTCTCGGGAGCAAAAGGCGCTGCTGCTTCAGGAGAGGCAGCTGTACCGGGCTCGGTGCGCGGGGCCGCCCCTCCCGGAGCGGGCAGCCCCGGGAGCCCCACACCCCCGCGGCGTTATGGCCGAGCCTCCCCCGAGACTACTTCTCCCGGCTTCCCTTGCGGTACGGCCGCCGCTTCCTGGGCGGGGTGATACAGCTCGCGCTCTCCCATTGGGCACTAGGGGAATAGACGCGGCCGTAAGCCAATCACTGCTGAGCTCCGTGGGGCCGCCCTGCCGAGGCCGCCCAATGAGGGGCGGAGGAGGGCGGGCCGCAGGGGCGGTGGCGGCAGCGGCGGGAGGCCGAGGCGCTCCCCGGGCCCGGCCCTCACGCCCTCCATGGCGGCCGCTGCCCGCGACCCGCGACCCGCCGCCGGCCTGGACGAGGCGGACGAGGCGGTCCGGGGCACGTGCGAGGACGCGTCCGTCTGCAAACGGTAGCGGCGCCTGGAGGGGGAGCGGCGGGGTGGGCCGGCCCCCCCCCCCCCCCCCCCCCCCGGCGTGCCCCCACACCGGGGCCCTCCCGCGTCCCCCCACAGCGGGACCCCACCCCCCGCTGGCGGGGCCGAGGGCGGGAAGAGCGGGCGGGGAGGCGGCGGCGAGGCACGGTCTGGCCCCCGGGAAGCCGGGCTGGGGGAGAGAGGGACGAGCCCCTTCTTTTCCCGGTGCCGCCGTGCCCGGCGGTGCCGGTGCCTTTGCACCGAGGCCGAGGGCGTGAGCCGGGGCCCGAGCGGCTGCCAGGGCCGGCTGGCCGGGGAAGCGCACGCAGAGCTGTGTAGCAAGCTCAGCTGTATGTGGGAAAATACACTTGGAACCCTGGCCAGAGTTCCCCTTGGGAAGGGCGGGTGTTTTCCCCGCTCGGAGGGTGCTTTTCCCTCGGACCGACAGCTTTAGCCCTCAGCTTTGCCATGAACTTTCCCGGTCCTGTTATTAAACACCTGCCCAATTTTCAACTTGGAGTTTGTTTATAAAACAGCATACAGGGATAGCTGGAATTATGCTGTCTAATAGCGGGGATTGGAAATTTCAGTGATGTTCGATATCTCAGGAAAAAACGTCTTGATATTTTTCAGAATTCTTCACTTCATCACTTCTGGAGGATGAGTGCTGGGAGGGTGATGCCTTTTATTGCCCTGTTGCGTATGGGCGTGAATTTAACTTCTGTTATTGCTGGCTTTTTGTTCTGTCCTTTGTTACCGTTGCAAATTGTTGGGTGGTTGAGTTTGTTTTTGAGAGTTTACCTTTTCAAATCAGTTGTAAAACTAGTAAGTTCTGTTAGAGTAGAATAGCACTGTTGTCTGTGTTGATGTGTCGAAGCTGTGGAATAAGTGCAAACAGCTCATAGCATAATGGTGTATAGAAGCGAGGCATGCTTTGTGTGCAGTCTGAGGAGCTTTAGACAGACAATTCCTCTGTTTGCTGGGTCCTGAAAGGAGGAAATATTTGGGATTAGGGTCTTCCCTTGCAGAAGTTCGTCAAGTAGTGCAGAGGCCATAAAAAAAGATGCTTGTTTAATATGGCAAGAGCCAACATTTTTTACTAGACTTTCTATAACTTCTTCACTGAAAGAGTTCCACACATTCAACAGGGTTTTTAAACTTTGCCTGCATGTACACACCCAGGTCAGAGAGTGACATTTGCAGCCTGTGTATCTTATCAAGTAAATCTTGGTGGCCTTATTTCATAATTCTTTTTTTTTTTTTTCCCCTCTACTGGACAGGTTTGCTGTAAGTGTTGGCTACTGGAAGGACCCTTACATCCAATATTTTGTGAGACAAGCCAAAGAGAGAAAAGCACCTGAAATCAATAGAGGCAAGTTGGCATGTGAACTTGAATGAAGACAGTGCAAATGTGTTTTTAACTGGTCTTGAAGAGCACCTGACAAAACCTCCATATACTGGGTATTAGGGAGTGTAGGAAATACTTAAAAGAATGAGACAAGTTTTCTTCACAGTAATAATTCCCTACTGTATCTGATCTTTTAAATATTATTCTTTAAATCAAATCTCTTGTCCTTTGCTTTCCGTATTCTGAATGGAATGTCCCTGTGTGTCTCGGCATATGGAAATCTCTACAAAGCGGTCAAAAATGTTGATTTGACCCAGGACAGTGGGCTATGTCAGCTCTGGTCTCTGCAAAAGTCTGCATACCAGCTAGAATTATTCTGCTCATTTTGAGGTGAAACTTGAATAAAACTTTTATTTACCCAAGGAATCCTGTTTTATCAGTGCCTCAGATTTTGTTAGTAATTAAAAAAAACCAAACCCCAAAAACCCTTAGGTACCTTAAAAAGAGTGCATTATTATTCCTAAGAAACACCATTTTTTAAATAGACTACGTAAAAATCTTATTGATTGTTAAACATCAAGTATTATATGAAAATAATAATTAAAACCAAACTTTTTTTTGTTAACAGGCTATTATGCTCGTGTTCATGGAGTCAGTTATCTGCTTAAAGCTTTTCTAAAGAAGACAGAATGCAACTGTCAAATTGTTAATCTTGGTGCCGGCATGGATACCCTGTTCTGGAGATTAAAGGTAATGATAGCCGAGAGTAACGAACTTGGCTGAAGACAAAGATTTGTCTGGACATTTGAAGCACTCTTCTGTGAGGGCTTATCGGTACTGCATTCGGTAGTACAGCGTGGAGGTGTGCAGCGAGGCTGACTGCCCTGGCTGCCTCCGTTCTCACCTTGGTTAGAATTAGTTTAGGTACCTCAGTGTGCAGGAGGGACTGCTGTTTTCACTGGCTTTTACCGAAAAGTGTCTGGCAGAAGCTGACCTCTAGTGGACTTTCAGGAACAGAGCTTGAACTCCACATTTTGCTGTCCTCTTTAAGCCTTAAGACTTCACTTTTTTATCCTATATTAAAACAGGAATAAGGTACCAAAGTACAGGATTGTACAGGCTCTATTTACATGTTTCTGAATTATTTATATAAATGTGAGTTTAACTATATATGTCTGTTTGTATGCATGCATGTCATTCACAAAAATACAGATTATTCGGATATTATATGATAGTATCATTCTGAGTGACTACACCTCTAAGTCATCTTGTCTTCTCATTAGCATTTACATTTGTAAATTTGGTTTCTGGAAGAAAGCCCAAGGAGGCCAGTTGCATTTTGCTTGGTCACAATTCATAGAACGATAGAATCGTTTAGGTCGCAAAAGGCCTTTAAGGTCATGGAGTCCGACCATTAACCTAGCACTGCCGATCCACCACTAAAATAATGATTTTTTTTCTGAGATGTGAAGCTTTTTTCTTACCTGCATTCCTATGAAAACTGTGTCAATATGCAGTTTTATTAACTTTCCTGTAATAGTGATTTTAAAAGCTAAAGTGGGGCCTGTAAATCCAATCCTTTCTCCTTGTAAAGAGCAGGTGTGGTATAATTAATGTACAGAAGGTGGGACACAGTTAACCGAGCGCTTCAGTGTTCTGACTACTGATTTAATCTGCTGTTCAGAAATTCATGAGGTTGACAAGCTAGAACTAGCAGTACATATCCATCACAAAAGGATTGCTGCATAGAGAGAGACTTGGTACAGCTTATCTGTCAGGGTGTCACATGTTTGACATCTGACAATGTCAAATGAAGTGAAGAGGTTTTCCCCTCTTTTGCAGTAGAGGAATACTGATGCGCTTGTAGTCTGGCTGTCGGTTTGAGGACAAATTGTGGAATGTGGTCACTTTCTGTGTAAACCTGTGCAAAATGTTCCCGATTCCTTTCTTGGAAGAATATACTGAAGATGCATGGTAAACGTTTTAATAGTTTCCTGTTGCTGTGCTCTTCTAAATTCTGATAATACATTGTTGGAATATATGTTTCAGTGACCTAGTGTCTAGGATTGCTGCATTACATAAAATATTAAATAATTTCCTTAATGCTTAGAGGACATTCTAATGTCTCTGAACTGTTTTTGTTGTTTTGTTTGGTTGGGTTTTTTTAAGCTGTGGGACATTAAGTTACACTGCTGTTACAGATGCCAGTGTAAACTAAAACAAAACTGTTTAGGACTTAAGGTTGTATCTTCTCATCATGTCCATGTGAAACTTGAATGTCCCTAATTCTAGAGTCTTACTCCAATTCTCAGGATGAAAATCTTCTCCCTAGAAAATATTTTGAAGTGGATTTTCCAATGATAGTTGCAAGAAAAATACATAATATCAAGTAAGTATAATGCTTATGTTTAGCTATGTGAAACTGAATGTAACTCAGCAAAATGTCATGAATTGCAAGCTGCAATTATTTCATCTCTCTTCTGAGAAACTCTTCATGCTCTAGGATTGAGAATAAAGGTTTCATTATGCAGGCAAGTCATACATGTGACTGTGCAGCCACTACTCCAAATTGGAGAAGTTGATATGTGGAAGCTTTAGGGAGGCAAGCAGATTTATTCGTAATTATGTGAAATATAATGGGCAGGGGAAGCCTCACGATGATTAGAGGTGATTAAGTCGTCTTCTCTTACTATTGAAGACAGCAGTAAATTCCCAGACTTGCATGTTCAGTTAGAGAGGTAGGATAGCTGGTACTATACGTGAATATTCTGGTTGAATGAATACATCAAGGCTTATGGAGGGTACTTGAAGAGAGTGTCTGGATTTCTCTTGAAAGATTACCTCAAAACTGAAGTGTCATTTGGTAGGAAACTCAACTGCAGCTTATTCCTAAGTCTAACTTGCAAACGTTTTTGTTTCCAGTAGAGGGCAGAGGTATTCTCTTGTCTGTTTTTAACACACACACTCTCTTCTCATATATATATATATATATATATATATATGTTAAAAAAAAAAAAATTGTAAGCACACTGTTAAACAAGCTTAACTGCTCAGAGATGCTTCTTCCTTCTTCCCACAGATCAAAACCTCCCCTGTCAAAACCAATTATGGAATCCCATTCAGGGGACTCTCTTCTAATAGGTGAGTCATCTTAAAAATAAGTCAGCAATGTACTGCAGCACTTTTAAAACTTTTCTGATCATTTTGTTCTGCTATGTGGGCAGGCTTTTAATGTTTGAAATGCTGTTTGAACAGAGAATTGGGAGGGAAAAGAGGCTTTTTTCTTCTCTTACAGACTCCTGCCCATTTGTTCTGTGTCATGTTGGAAACGTCTTCTCTTGAAGTGGTTTTATTCTGCCAGAAAGTTGTTGGGTTTTTTTCTTTTTCTCTCATATGTAGCTTAAGTTATGTTTTCTTTTCTATCACAGAAAAGGAAAAATGCTACTGATAGTCATGTATACCGGATTAAAATATCTATTGAGTGTTTTCCTCTATCTTCTTTCTGTCTCGTTAAGAGCACAAGTCTTTACATTTAGCGAAGTCTTCACAAAAGAAGCGCAGCCTGCGAAGTGCATTCTCAGGAGTGCCATTTGTTACGTTTTAGTATTAAGAGGATATTAGATTCAGGTGGTGTCGTGTGGTTGCACTCTGTTGGCTTACAGCCTCATTATGTTTGTGTCAGGATTGTAATTTGAAAACCTCTGTACTTGTGGAAAAAAAAAGCTGGGTTCCGTTGAGTCATGCTTTCAGTGCCCGAATAGCAGATCCTGCACTATAGTAGCTGCTTTGGACCCTTTAGGAGGAACAGCAATTATCTGCATCTACGATACCAACTAACTTGTGTTAGCAGATGTGACCCTAAAACAGAGCTAGCAGTGGTTTGTGTTCCTTGATGTGATTACATTTATAGGTGCTTTTAAGAAGCACAATTCTAGCTAAGGATCTGGAGGGCTTGAAAGGGCCCTCCAAAGAGGGAGGAGCTGTGCTCGTGCTGCCAGTGGCAAGGTGTAAGTGCTTCACCCCAAAGCTCTTGTAGCGCTTTAACTTGGATCAGAGTACTGCCACACACTGACTTGGCTGTGCATATTTATGCATATTACACACCTTTTATTGCTGAGTGCTAGACGGTATTAACTTACCACCTTTTAGATGCCATTTGAATGGCAGAATTCTCCATTGTATGTTCAGGTGAAAGCCCAGTGCCCCCCATCTCAGAAAAAGGGCTCCATATACCACTGTGTTTCAGCTAGGAGACCTTCCTACAACGTATCTCTTGGATACAATGAGATATGCTGCATAAGCACTGTTAAAAAGGCATTAATACAAGGTCGATCAGAAGGGTTTGGTAGTATTTGTGTTACTGAACAGCTGTAGATACATCTAGTACAGCAGAACAAGTTGCAGCAATGTACTGTAATCAAAAGCTACTAATTAGCAAGTCACAGCAGTCAACAGCAATTAATGTATCACTGTTTGAATGTATTGGAGTGGCTTATTTCTCTAAAGCTGTTTCTCATTCTCTCTCAGTGCTGGGTTTTAAATACTTTAGAGTAGCCGTTTTACTGTAACCTGGCTGATGTAGGCTCTACTACACTGAGGTCTTTGGGGTGTAGTATAATGTCCAAATATTTGGAGATGGTGGAAGTCTGTTGTGGAATCCCAGTTTGAACTGGCACTCGATAACCACAGGTCAGTTTGAGTGAAATCCATGCGGGAACTTTCATTTAAGGACATATTAATGGCACTGCTTCATGTGCAAGTGCCACCAGAAGAGGCTGTGGACTAAGTAGACAAATCAAGCAGTCAGATGAATAGCGATTTCTTACAGAGCTAAAGGAACTCGACAACAAGTTCGCTGAGCTACTAACTGGTATATACCCTCTCATTTTAAAATTGTCTTAGTACCGGAGAACTGGAAGGTGGCGGCTGTGACTCAAATGGGCTCCAGGAGAAATCCAGGGAACTACAAGCCAGTAGGACTGATGTCTCTACTGGACAAATTAGTAGAAACTCTAGCAGACAGACTTAGTGGAACACAGGAATAATATAGTGTGTTGAGAAAGAGTCAGCATGGCTTTTGTAAAGGTAAGTTATGCCTCGCAAACCTTTTGGAATTCTCTGTAAGAGTCAGCAGATACATTGGAAAAGGACATCCAATTAATATAGTGCTTGAATTTAAAAAATGTGTTTCGATAGTGTCCCTTATCAAAGTTTGCCAAATAAATTGCATGGTTGTTGTGGGGGGAAGGAATGGTTCTCATATGGATAAAGAGCTGGGGATGGAGGGTAGGCATATGTTGTTAATTTTCATTATGGAGGGAGATGGAGAGCTGTGCTCAGGGATATGTTGTTGTTCAACACTAAGAAATGATTGGGAAAATAGAGTGACTAGTAGGTGGCAGCTTGTTGGCAAATCCAGATTCTTCAGAGTGGTAAAGAACTGTAGAAGAATCTTGTGAAATGAGTGGCTTGGTGATAAATTCAATGCAGATTAATATGAAGTGATGCACATGGGTGGAAAAAGTAGTTTGTGCCTCACATGTAAATGATAGGCTGCTGGCTGATTCCTGCTGCCTGCATGCAAGATCTGCGTATTGTAATAAATAGATATATGAAAGCATTGGCTCAGTAATGGTCCAGAAATCCAAACGAAATTTAAGGATTCTTAGAAAAAAGATAGAAAGCGACATAGATGCCAGTATTAGTCGTACGTATTTGCCCTCTCTTTGTCTTTTCCCTAGGTAGCTGCTGTTGGCATCTGTGAGAGGCAGGATACCATACTAGGGGGACCTTTGGTCTGACCTGGTACAGCTGTTAGACTAATGAAATGTTCTGGGCATGCCACCTGACGTAGGGATTGTAGTGGGGCGTCATGAAGCAGCGTTTCCAGGTAGGGAAATGTTACTCATTTTTGTGGTTTTCATGGTGGGGATATGGACCAGGATTTTAGAATCTGGGGGAGGGAGGTTGTCCCATCCTGTGTCCCGTCCCCACCCCTGCAATCAGTTCCACACTGCTGTCTCATCTATGCCAGGAATAATTTGTTTAGATGCTTTGGAATTTGATCTTTGAGTTGTTGTAATATTGATTGACATGACTCTTGTTCTCTTACTGCTTTTCTCCTCGCACAAAATGTTTTCATTTCACAGAGCTAGTGCTGATAGACACCTTTATTGGCTTCAGGGCAACACTTCTTTCTCCTTGCCCTTTAAACAAAGCAACGACAGCATGGCTTGCAATTCAAGTATAGATATCTGTGGCCTCTGCCCTTGAATGCAGCAAGGTGACACTTGTCATTGAACAGCTTTGCTGTTTCCTAGGGAATGTTAGATCTCCAGGGGAAAGCAGTGAATTTGTGAGGTAATTTGACATTGCTGTGGCAAGATCAGGTTAAATTGTTTTTGAAGTTCGGTGGTGCTGTCTGGTTTGTGATGCAGCTGCTAGTGTTGGGAAGTTAGTACTCCACCTTTACTACCTTGCAAGTGCAAATTACACTTCAGTGAACTATTGCCTTTCAGTGCCACTCATACGCTTTCTGCCCCTGTCTAGTCCAGCTTTGGGAGTTGGTTGTTTTAACGTCCTTTTCCCTGCGTTTCCAGACTTGCTTGTGACCCAATGCAGGCATCAGGGTTGTTGCTGTTTTGGTGACTTGCATGCTTTGTGTTGGGGAGTATCCTGCGCTTGCAAGACAAACGACATTTCTTTGTGTTTTGACATGTACCCTGTTCTGATGTTGTAGGTATAAACAACCTGAGTGAAACCAATACTGTGTCATGGCTGTGAGCCTGTGGAATAGGTTGTATGGGCTGGTTGTTTGTAAAGCTGCCAGAGATACCTTAGGATGGAAATCCTGATGAAATCAGTTTGAGTCAATAGTATCCTGCATGCTGTCTCTTGGAAAACCTCCAGGAAATTGTTTCACTAATCTGCAAAGAGAGTAAGAAGAGAAAACTCTTGTTCTTGTAGCAGAGGAAACACTGCGCTTCGTGCGCCTGTGATTCTGTAATGCCGCTTCAGCAGATGGATTAAGGTAGTGGGTGAGTCCCTGAGGGCCACCATAAAACAGAGCAGTTACTTGCTGGTAGCGTGTTTCTGTGAAGAAAAAAATTGTTGCAGTGAGGTCAAAAGGCAAGTATAAGCAACTCCAGATACCATTCAGTTACTGTAATGATCTCTAAATTCGGACCGCTTATATTGTTACTTCTGTGCCAAAAGCCGTGGAAAATATACATACAAGTGGTAGTTCAGAGCAGAACGTTCTCTGTTGCATTATACATGCCTAACAGAAGCGTGCATCTAGGCTGAGAGAGTCTGCGTTGGGTGGATGGGGTGGGCTGGAGTGATGGGGGTCATTTTCTTTCTCTCCTTCCCTCTCTCCTCCCTTGTATTTCTCAAACGAAATCTGAATCTGGTATTTCTCAAACCTTCATTTCAGACAAGTACAAGAGAAACTTTGTACATAACTAAATAAAGCTGAGTGTGAGCATTACAAAGAAAACTGTACAGTAGCTCGGTGCTCTAGAAAAGAACATCATGACCAAACAACTTTGCTAAAAAAACCCCATGAAATACTGGCCTCTGGGTGGGGATTAGTGCTTGGAATATGGGATTTTCGATGGATTAAGCCACCAAATGTTGCTGGCTATGCCAGCATTAGGACAGCTGGCCTGAGTGACAACAAGGTGGCCCTATTTATTTGAAGACTGCCCCTGACTTGCGTGTTAGTGCTGTGTAGGTGGTGTTCTCCAGCCCGGCCAGGAGGGAAGGCAGCAGCAGAGATCTGGTGGAGCGTGCAGGGTGCTCGTCTGTGGGGAGGTCACTGTGACGGACACCTTCAGAAGAGTGAGATTACAGTAAGGAAAAAAAGTAGGGTTTTTTTTAACACCAAAAGAATTGATTCGGCTAAAGGAAACTTCTTGTTCATAAGAAGAAATCAGTGGAGACCGTGTAACTGTGCTACCAAGCTGAAACTTGCTTTTTCTTTGTCAGCTGCTCTCTAGATAGGCAGGTACTGTAAAATACATTTGCACCAACGCTGCTCAGTCAGGGTGGCAGCGTATTTGCAAACTTTTATACTCAGGGCATTAAACTCTGCAATAAAGCAGGAATCAGTGCCAGCCCGTAAACTAGCATTATGTTATTTTCTGGGGTGTTTATGGCTGTACTTCGACTTTTAGCCTCCAGGCTGGGAACAATGGCAATTCCAGCTGTCATAGCTGCCGCTGCCTTGCAGTGAGTGAGTGCCTGCTATCTAAGTGTATCAGCTCATGTATAATGTGCGTGCAGCTCTGCCTCGGTACTGTCTGTGCTTGTGTTTGCCAGCAACCATCAATGGAGACTCGAGGGAAGTAGGCAGGAAAATGTGTGGAGGAACAAGTCGAATCTGTTTGAATGGACCAAAGAAGGAGAACCAGGCAGCCTGGATACTGGAAATGGGAGTGAAGTGATTGCATTTGGAAAAGGCTTTTGAAGAGAGGAAGATAATCCATTCCTCATCGGCTTTCTTGGCCTTTTCAAAGTTTCTGCTGCAAGCAGTCCTGTATTAAGGCATTAAGTATACTTGGCTTTAAGGTTTAAAGAATATTTCCACTGAGCCAAATCACCCATAAAGAAACCTGTTCTAGTGTGGTGTTTGGGTTTTTTCCCAGTAGGTAACTTGCAATAACCAGGCTGCGGCTATATGGCTGTTTATTCTATGGCTATATGGCTGTTTATTCTCACTTGTCCAACCTGTGTCTCCAAAACCAGCTGTGCTGGGCTGCACTGAGGATCGCCCAGGTTGCTCCCTTTGGCCATCCCCTCTCCCACCACGTCAAGACATAATAGAAATTGTGGGGTTTGCTCATGCGTACACAAGCTTATTAAAATGGTAGTAATTTTGATTGCTGAAATTTGAACCATTGTGAAGGATGGTTTTCTAACATAAGGTTTGAGAGGTTTTGCTGTTTCCTGCTCTTCAGTGATAGAAATGCTTGAATCAACATGGTGTGAGCCTTTATTCTCACCTCTGGTGAAGTGTTCGTACTACTTCCCATACCGGATCACTTAAAAAATTTTCTAGTTTATTTCTGATTATAATTAACATACCAGAATGTCCAAGTCAATGAAGGTGGACAAGAAGATTGCGTTAATTTCATACTAATTGTGATGAGTGACGCTTACTGTGCTGTGTCTCTGGACAGCAAACCAATCACTATACAAATACTTTCCTGTGTGTGGTGGGGTTTTTTGTGTGTGTGGGGCTTTTTTTGATGCCATTATCATGGCCTTGATATAATAACTTAAATAGAAGGGTGTGGGAAGTAGTAGAACATGCACATGGAAAAACGCCTTGACTCAAAATGTTGAATCATTTGCCACACAACTTTTTTTTTTTTTTTCCCTTCTTTTTCTTTTTTTCCCTGTAACTCTCTGCGTGAACTGTTCTGGTTTCTGTATCTGTTCAGAAATGTTGCTGGAAAGACAGCTATTGTCACTTGCTAGTGCCATTTTCAAACAGTTGGTCACTTGAAAACTAAATGGAGGTACATCTTCCAGAATGTTTGAAGCACCGCTTAATTTAATAAATTGCCTCGCCCCCCCCCGGAAATGGAAAACGCCTTTCATCCTGTCTCTTCAGCCACTTGGCTTCTCTTCCTCTCTTCACCTAGCTCTTGACATCTGTTCCCGTATTACCACTCAGGAGCTGTGTCTGTCTGCAGCAGGATCCCAAACGGAGCTGTGCCTGAGCTTGCTGCGGCAGGCGGAGATTGACTGGCCTTTACAAGACCACTTCAAACTCTCACTCTGTTTTTTTTCACTGTTTAGCTTACTTATTTTACTGCTTGCTCTGTCACCCTCATAT
This sequence comes from Pelecanus crispus, assembly GCF_030463565.1. Taxonomy (NCBI): domain Eukaryota; kingdom Metazoa; phylum Chordata; class Aves; order Pelecaniformes; family Pelecanidae; genus Pelecanus; species Pelecanus crispus. The sequence continues at coordinate 1,371,865 of NC_134653.1, read as the reverse complement.
GGTAAGAGGGGAAAATTATGTGCTATTCTGTCCTCGTGACTTCACTCTAGTAAAGCAAAAGCGTGAAAGAGCAATCTGATTTATTCCCGCAGGACTTTACGTCTTTAAGTGGGTTTGATACTGTACTTGTAAAATGCTTTCTGTGGAGACTGGGTTCATCTAGTTGAATTGATTGCAACTGGTTGTCAGAATTATTGATAGCAAGAGTTGCTGGCTTCCTTACAGTTTTGCTAGTATGGCAAGGTGTCTTTTTTGACTTCAGTATTAGTTCCTCCTTCGTGTTGGAAAGCATTTACAGGAGCTTGCTGCCTGTTGTATCCCAGGGTGAATACTTCTTTCTCAGAATACCTTTTCTAATTTGACTCTACACTTAAATGACATCGCTAGATCATACGGCAAGGCTAAACAATAGCGGGTTTTGGGCCCCAAATCTGTGTCTGATAGTCATATATATTATATAGCTATATGTATTGTTAATTTATATAGCTACATCTATTGTTAATATTTGGAACATCGTTACTCTGAACTTAGTTTTTCAGAAATTGATGTACATTTTTTTTTTATGTAGTTCCTTATGTACATACGTTGGGTCATCTAAAAACCAAAAAACCCTGCCTTTAATCTTCACATTTTTCTTCTCTCTGCATTCCTTGAAACCATGGTAACGGATGGGATAACCTATCTGCATTAGAGTGGCTGCAGAGTGAGAGAGTAGGCTTGTTGCAGAGTCTGATGCTTATATATCACCATCTGTAAACCACAACCACCAGGTATAAGGGAAACTAATGTTTTAAAAAGAAGAGTTTGCTGTTAATTGTTAGGTATAACAGATCAAACTTTGACTTCAAATTCATATGTTCTTGTGTATTTTTTTTAATTTATAGTTTCGGCATCCCTTTTATTTGTAACCATTAGTCTCTCAAAATTTTAAACTTGCAGATTCTCACAGCCTAGACTCCAGTCGATATTCCATAGTAGGAGCAGATCTCCGTTTCTCATCAGATCTGGAGGAAAAGCTAAAGAAACATAACCTGGATATACAGTAAGATTTTTTTTTTTTTTTTTTTTTTTAGATTATTTTTTTGATGAGGGCTTGTGGAATAGTACTGGTGAGAGTCAAGTCGGGCTTGGGCATACAGCATCTGCATCCAGTGCTCATTGTGCTATTTCCATGGTTACCTTCTGAGCCCTTTGAGCAGAAGGAATTGTTCAGACACCTCTGCAGCCTCACTGAGCCGAGCGGGCTGGCATTGCCGTGACTGCTCGGTAGTTCCAAGTCTGAAGCAAGGTTGTTCCTTGCGTCGTCTATTCTGCAAACTGCGTTTTCATCCTTCCTGAGCAGATCAAATGTTACAGAACTATTTGCTGCTTGTTCTCAAAACACTGAGGGGAATGCAGTCTGGCTTTCTGTGAATGTGCTTCTGGTGGTCGGTTCTCTTTGGGGTATATGATCCTTTTGCACAAGTTAAACCTCTTGTTGCAGGGCAGGCAGCTGTGATTCCTTCTCACTTCCCCCCATCCCTTGCCCTGGATGGGATGAGTTTCTGCAGCAGCCGTTTTCTGCGTCAGAGCTCGTACAAGTTTCTTTCTCTACTTCATGAATTTAACTCTTTTAGAGATATCTAAAAGAGTTACCCCTTGCTTGAATTTGGTTGAAATTTAGTTAATAGAATCATAAGTTATTCAAGGGGAATCTCTAAACTAAAGGTGTACCAAAATGTCATAAATTGCTTTTTTAAGAGTTGGTTCAGTTGCATTTAGCTTTAATGCCGACTGATGGGCAGTACCTAGATCAGTGAACATCTTCCACCCCTGTTGTAAGGGCTGTGTGAGTCAAGATATCTGGGAGCTTAGCTGGTAAAATGGAAGAATAATTCTGTCAATGTTAAATCATTTCAGAGTTTTATCTTTGTAATTATTTTCTATTGCCTCCACTTAAACCGCTTGTTGTTCCCTAGATCTTTTGGTAAAGTGATTGCCATGGAGTTCTTTGAGAACTTAACTCCAGAAGCTAATATCTGGGATTTTATTGTTCAAGCGTCAGGCTTCTGGAGGGGGCAGGATTTAAGTTTTTAGAGTGGATGATGGACATACCTTTCAAATATAAGATATATAAATAGCGGCTATCTGGCTGGGTGGGAGAGAGCATATGGGTAAGCAGAATGCATCAAATTGCCATTTAAATCTTTACACTCCCATCTTCTGAAATCTTGCTTTGCTTGCCTACATTGCTGCTCCTTGTGGAATTTTTCCTGCTTCTAGTGACTTTTCTTTTTCCTGTTCATTCTAGCAATTAAAAGAAAACTCCATACTTCTAAGGAAAGTTACTCATGTAGATATCTATTTCTGTTTTTTTGTGGATGGAGGGGGAAGAGGCAATGTGCAAACTGTAGATTGCATTTTTGTTAGATAATAATATGTGAAGCTTGTTTTACAGATATTGAACAAATTTGTCTAATTCAAATTCTTCTTAGAACTTTTTTTAAAGAGAAAACTTTTTTCAATTTCTATTTTATTCCTAATTGTACTGATCTCTAGAAGAGTCCAGATTGTGTATATAGGGTACAGTTCTTCTGCAAAATGAATTTTAGTATGCACTTCAGTTCATGCTATCGCAGTTCAGTGAAGGCTTACAGAATACATGTTCTTCTGCGTTCATAGTGTGGCTGACTTAGGGGAGATTGTTTCCGCATACCTCTGTATTGTAACCATGGGAGTCCCCTGTCGACGGCCAGAAAACCCGGTTCTAGTCAACTTGATGAAGTGATTTCATTCAGTCTTAAATGTCTAGTTCATAAAAAGGGTAGCTCTTTTAAGAATTTTTGGGGACATGAAGTTACTTGCTTGCTAATAATTATCTATGGATTTTTCTTGTTCTTTTGCTAGAAATAGTTATCTTGTGTTTTTTTTGTTTTAAAGTTTGCCAACGCTTCTGGTAGCGGAGTGTGTACTGGTTTACATGACACCACAGCAATCTGCAAATCTTTTAAAGTGGGCAGCAAGCACTTTCCCAGTGGCGATGTTTATAAATTATGAGCAGGTAAAACAAAAATGGCATTTTTAGACCTGCATTATTGTCGTAAAAATTGCTCTCAAAAGTGGGAGTTCTGCTTGTAAAATAAGAGTGAGCCATATCCTTTTGTATAGACAGCAGTTTCTGCTGAATTTCTTCAGTAACATGTTTTATTTTGTAGATCTGTTAGCTCATTGTAAAGAATATATAGCTGTTCTGAAAGACAATTGCTGGACTATATCGAACCAAAAGAACTGAGGCTTAATCCACATGTGGAGAAAACCATAGCACATTGGTTTAGATAAGACAGAGGAAAAAGAAAAGATGCTGAATGTTGGATATGAGTGTATAACATTACGTAATTACCTCTCTGTGTTCTTTGACAAAGTGGAGCAAAAATCACATCAGCGTGAACTTAGCTTCTCTGTATGGAAGTAAAATGCTGCCTCGGGGGAACTAGGTGGCTCTGGGAATTAGTAACAGGATCTTCCAAGCTGTAAATCACTGCTAGAGAGCTGAACCACGCTGCTGACAATTAAAGCAGAGTCAGTTTTCAGTGCCCAGTGCAGAGTCCCTGTGTCTGCAAAGGCGGTAGCATTGCCACCATTGAACTGGCACTCAACTTGTAAGCGTCAGGTAGCTGAGGAGGTTGTGGCAGTGGGAAATGAGACCTGGCGTAAGAATATGTGAAACTTACTTTAATGTTACCCTGTACGTTTTATGACATAGACAATTCAAGAGTTTAACCAAGTTACTGCTTTTCACTGCGGTTACATTCTTTTCGGAAGGGGGAACACTTTTGTCTCATTCTCTACCTGAGGTGAATATGACCGACCGGTTTGGACAGATCATGATTGAGAACCTGCAGAGACGACAGTGTAACCTGGCTGGAGTGGAAGTCTGCAGATCCTTGGACTCTCAGGTAAAGGGGTGCAGAGCTCTGGGTGTGTTTAATACCAAACTTAATTAATCCATCTGCAAGTTCTGCCTCTCTGTGTGCACTGTAAGGCCCAGAGCAGTGACCAAAGCGGGTCTGGGTTTGGCAGCTGCTACCTACTGAAACCCTTTCCTGTCTGTCTTACGGTGGTTCCCTGTTATCAATGCCATGGTTGCTCAATATGACTTTGTTTCGGTAGTTGTACAAAAACTGTAGTAGCTCAGAGCACAGCTCTGTCTATCTCACTGTCCTCTCTGCGCAGAGGTTAGCAGCAGATGCTTAGAAAAGAGTATAAGAGCTCTTCAAAGAACCAGTCAAGCAGATGGCCTACAAAATCCTTAGGGGGAAAAACTGTGCTCTCCTATTTTTCCTCAAGTCCTCTGAAAACTGTGCTGCTTGTTTATTTTACAGAGGGAACGGTTGCTGTTAAATGGCTGGGAAACTGCACGTGCCATTGATATGATGAAAGTGTACAGCTTTTTGCCACAGGCTGATGTCAAAAGGTATTACTGATAGCTTGCTTGCGGCCAAAAGTCATCTTCAGCTGCCATTTCCAAGGTAGTTCACGTCAATACGTAGCGTGGGATCCCCTAGTACAGCAGAGAGGAGGCTGCATGCAGATGCTAGCTAGGTAGACAGAATGCCTCCAAGTCTGAAGCTCTGCAGAGCCTTAAGGATAATGGCTGGAACAACATTAATGATCCAGAGGGTTATTGTTGCTCGGAGTAGATTTGCAGTGGTGATATTTTTTTTGGGTGCAATATAAAGCATCGCATGATGGAAATTTGCAGGTAAAAGATGCTACAGAAAAGCTGTGTTGAGTTTTTACAGTATCTAAGATGTTTCTTGTGAACATCCAGTCTCCACAGCACTAGATGGGTGGAGTGGAGTCCTAAAACACACTCAGAACAGGCAGCTACTTTTCGTGTCCCCAAGGGAGATGACATCCAGGTGTTTGCTCCAGTCTTGTAGGCCTAGGTAAGATTACTTATCTGTTTGCTTTTTTACTGCAAGTGGGTAGAAAACAGCCAGTTCTGATCTTCCCTTCCTTCTTCCTTGGCAGCATATTTAGGTAATGAGCCAAGGCAGGCAGCAATGTAGTGCTATGACCTATTGTACTATGCAGGCAAGGAGGAAGACAGAGGAGAGGTGTGCCCAACAGCGTGCCGTGACTCTCTCTCAACAGATGGATGCATCTTCCATTCATACCATCTTCATGAGCTAGACTGCTGGGTCTGTAGACAGAGCTCAGTACACAGAGGGTATAACTAAAGGTTGTTATGACAGTCAGTAGTCTGCATGGATTTTGCTAAATTTTTTGCACTAAAGAAAAGCTAAAAAGGGGGAAACTCTTCTTAATTAATAACTTCTTAGGTATATAGTATGAAGTGTGAATTGCTGAGTCATTCATTAACTATAGTTTGAATTAGCTGAACAAGTTACCTTGGTCAAAATAAGTATTCACATATGGGGATTTCTTAAACCATGGAGCTGAACAGGTGAGACTGAAAATCATAGGTTGTTTAAATAGGAACGATGACTGTGTGATTGCACCATATGGCACTTGAGGAGAGACATAGCTTGTACTTTTTTTGCAGCATTTTTGACTACCTTGGATCTGTTCAGCTCCTTCCACTTGTTCCAAATGCCAATAAACAGGTTATGTAAACTGTCCTTCCGTATTAATGAGCCAAATAATGCTTTCTATTTATAAAAATCTTACAAAAGTGTTCTTCTGCAGCACTTGCACATCTGTGAGTGTATGTAGGAACTTTTGCCCCTCAGCCTCTTTTGATCCTCAGTAGCAGTCCTTCCAAATATTTAGCGTGGAAAATAAACACTCTGATATTCAAGTAATCTAGAGTGAGAGAGAGGAATGTGCCAGCTTAAACTTTTTAAAGCAAGCACAGCTTGGGAGAAGTTCTCCCATTTGTTTGGTGGAAGACATTCAAAGATCTTGCTTTAAGAATCCTAGGTAGGAACTGTTTTAGGAAAAAAATCCTCAGATCTTATATGTACCATTTGGTTTGTGCTTCATCGTGAGCTCATGTGGGAGAGTTGTTAGAAGCTGCACTGGTGTACCCATCACTCTTCCGAGACGTATTATGGACTTGTTGTGATTGTCTGGAGAAAATGCTATCTTCAACTGTTCACTGTAGTCCTTTGGTAAAGACAAATCTCCTTCCATTAGGCTGTACTCTTGTGTCTGCTTAAATCCAGCAAGTCCAGATACATGCAGTAAAAGGGGTTAGAAGAGGAATGCTGGTATTTGTGAGAAGTTACACAGATTAGTCCTGGAACATGAAATTCTGGGGATGAGAAGTTGAAAACATCTTGTGGGTCACGTTTCATACCTTGACAACAAAGGCTAGGAGTAGTGGTGGTATCTTCATTACGGACAAATACCTGTACTAACGTACTAGAAAGGTAACTGCCTTATTGGCCATAGTTTTCACTAAAAATTGTGCTGAGACTCCAGCTTGAATCACAATTTCTCTTTTATTCCTGCAGAATAGAAGGACTTGAATTCCTAGATGAAAAGGAATTGTTTGAACAACTAATGCAGCACTACTGCATCTGCTGGGCTTCAAAGGACAGCAGTAATCTGGGTAATGTTCTCCACCATCTAGGAGGTGACCCTTCACGTCGAAATCTTGTGTAGAAAGACTGGGACTATATACACCAGGTGTATGATAGAAGTATCCCGTAGCAGGAATGGGGTCTGGTTCTCTGTCACTGTTGGGGCTGTGAACACCTCCCAGGTGGTGTCTCGGATTGTTTCTCCACAGCCTTTTGAGGGGTTGTGTAGGCATCTGAATTGCCCGACAGGAAGCCTGTCCAGTACAGGGGAGTTAGAATTTTTCCACCGCAAGATGCCGTATGGGTTACTTTAAATAACTGCCTGCTTTATACTATCGGTGCTAATTGAAAGGTTTACAAATCCTATGCATGTAAAGTGCCATATGGGCACACAGTGTATGAAATCACAGTGTCCTGACAATATAAACATAAAAATAAATTTGTATTACTTAGCCCGGTCTTCTTCTGCACTGTCCCTGTTTACATCCATCTGAGACTTAGGTTTTCCACGCTGCTTTCTCCTGGGGGAAAAAATTCCCTCTGAAGTTAACTCTTCTAAATGTTTCTTTTGTTCTTAAAATTCTGTCTCTCCTAGACTGGAATTTCTTTGAAACAGAGAGACTTTATTTGTGCAAAACAGGGAGACTTGATTTGTGCTTTATGTAGTGTTATGTATGTTGCTGCTGCTTAAGAAATAATAAAATCAAAAGAATTGTGGTTTGGGTGAAGGATGGAAGTCTACGGCCATTATTTGTCCAAATTAGAAAGACAACTCTGTTGCAGGCAGAGTTTATCTCTACTTCTGTCTGCAATTTCAGGGACTATAGTCTTGCCAGAAAACTTCTCTGGCTGCCACTTTATATCTTTTTTCCTCCCCTTCTCCTTCTCTGCCCTTCCCTTGCTCCTGATGAAGCAGTATTCAGGAACAAATTCTATTTGCTGTTCCTTAGCAAAGGTGAATAGATGGAATCTCTGCTGAAGTTGTGCAGCCAGACTGAGTAGCAAAGCATCTGATACAGCTGGTAAAACTAGATCTTCAGTACCCTGTTGCTGTAACAGAGATGGTAGCTTGTGGTGTCTGCTGACCTGAGTCATACAACTTCAACAGTTTTGACCTGCAGAAACACACATTTTCCATTTGATTTCTTATGGCTAAAAAGCGATGACTGTAATACAGAACTTATTTCTAGAGGAGCTAAGGCCAAAAAGTTCACCTATTCATAGTAGCCGGTATTCCTGGGATCTCTGGCATTATTCTTTGCTGTGATTAGAGAAGTACTTAGAACAATTTTGGGTACTGAGATTAAATGATGGAGCATATCTTAAAAGTCAAAAAAGACAAATCTCAAAGGAGATAATCAAATGTCTAATGCATGGATATGCTTTAATCTAAAGCAGTTTTTCTTTATCCAATGTGAATTTACTGCCCTCATTAATGGTACTTTCCCCAGCTTTCTCTTTTTCATTTCATGGGCAGACCTTTAGTTCATCAGCAGCCTCTGTGTTGTTCCTTCTGCCATGAATAACTTCACTACTCCTTCAGATTGGCTTATTCAAATTAATTGCTGCATCACAATAAAAAAAGGGTTAAAAGAGTACAGATCAACTTGTTTCCTAATTTCCTTTCCTCCTACCAAATCCATTTAAGTTTAAAAAAAAAAAAAAAAAATTTCTCGAAGTGTCCTTCTTCCTGTGTCTAACTGTCCTAATGGTAGTGAAGTACAGGTAGTATAAGAATAAACACTTGTTTCTCCCCGCCCCCCCTTTCTTTTCAAATAGGTCTTGCAAACATCACATTCTAATGTATTTGCTCGAGGGAAGCCATGGGCTCAGGAGCCACAGCGACTGCCTTCTGCTTGAGACAAGATCACAGAAATGATGGGACTTCGCATGTGCCAACTTCAGTCTGCGCATCTGTGTAAGCGGCGCCAGCACAGAAGGTGGCGGGTGCTGCTGATGTCGACTGTCCTCTTGGCTTTTGGTAGTTCTAATGAATCTTTTTTGCCCCTCGTGAGCAGTTGTTACGGGGCAAGGCTCGTCTCCCATTCCCAGATACATAATGACGGACTTCCATAAGGTGTCAGTAATTCCTGTTTAAAAGCTTGCCTTCCTTAGTTTAAAACTGAAAGTAAAGTGTTCTTGGATTATACGATTTTCCTCTTTCGTCTTTTTGTGGATGTGTAAAGTGTATTTGTGACAGGAAGCTGGAAAATCAGTGCTGGTGAGCTGTATTATTGGACATCTCTGCACTGTGCACGGCTGATCATGAAGGTTAAATGTTGTTAATTTTCATGCTGTTCAGGTTTAATTTTTATGAAGTGACACCATGTTAGCTTTCTCCAGGCTTTACTGTTGATACAAGGCTGTCACTATACTAAGTATGTTCTTGTAGGGGAGAAAGGGGGGGTGAAAGAAGGGGGGGGCCATGATTCTTGTTCAGTGATGTACAAAAACCAGATGATGATAAAGTACGCTTTATTTAACTGGGGAGGGCTTAGCTTGGCAGTTCAGCACTGGGATGGTAAAGGTAAGAAAGAAGATTAATCTAAATTTGCACTGCTTCTGGTAGTATCTTTACACCAGTTTCTCATTCTTCTTTCTTTCCCCTTAAAAGAAACAAACAAAATCCCAACAGCAACAAAAGACCTTGCCTTATTGTTTGAAGTTGAATCTTGCAACCTTCCTTTCAGAAAAATAATAAATGTTTAGTATTTATAATTTGACTAGTGTCTTACTCATTAGAAATTACCTATTTATATCTGATTTAGTGACTACATTTTTCCTCTCTCTCACCAAATGCCTCACCAAGAGTTTTTTTTTTTTTAAAGCAGTCGCAAGCATAAGCAACCATTTTCGCACTGTATGTGACTTTCTGTACTGTAAGAATACCTGGCTTTGGAAATAGTTGATATGGGCTTGGAACTGGAGAGGTGGGGAAGGAGATTATTGAGATACCAGAAAAAGTAAATGGTTTAGAAGTGACAGTCATAATTTCAGAGGAACAGAAGTAGTAAAAAGAAATGGCCTTCCCTTCACTGCCCTCTCTCAGTCACTGATTTTAGTCACTGGTAGCTACAGGCCACCTCCTGTTAACGTTGGTGTCAAGCTGATTTCTTAAATGACGAGGCACAGAAATACAATATTTAGTTAATGCTCTGCTCGGTCTTTGCAAAGTGCTCACATAGCTCTCTGCCCCCAAAGGGAAGGGATGGACTCTGCAGTTATGAAAGGAGCTTATAACCTTTGCTTCCTAGATAACAATATCAATGGTATGCTTACGCCTGCACGTTTTAGATGTTTGGGCTTATCTGTACCCTGTTCTATTAAGAGGCATGTGCAAGCTGTGTCTGCATTAGTGTTGACCCTTTCTCTCTGCAGATGTGGAAGACCAGAAGGGCATGTCTCATTTTGTCACCTTACCATCAAAGTTCCTTCCTGAGCACAGCAGCTGTACCCGTTGGGTGGTTTTCCACAGCAGTTGCCTGCTGTCTGGATGGGGAAGTAGACTTTGCTGCTGAGCCTTTCTGCTTCTTAGGAAGCAGGACAGTTAGCCTGCTGCATTGAATGGCCTGCAGCTTCTGGGGTTTGCCTTCTGCTTTCACACTCTTGTTACTTAGAGTTGTTGAGTATTTTTTCATTCCCACTGTGCAGTTGCTCTGTCTTACCCTAACCTGAACCCAAGGAGCTAAATTCAACAAGGATCTATGAATCTCTGAGTCCTCTAAACTTACTGCCTAGCTAAACATAGCATTTATGCCAGAGACCTGGAAGAAGAAAAAAGCATCGTGCCTCCTTGCCCATCTCAGTGTACAGTTTCTCCTGAGTTAACCTGCGTAGCTGTGTAAATAGTAGATACTCAGCTGGCAGAAAGAGGAATACCAGTATGCAACTACTTTCTTGGTGTCTGCCCCTTCAGAAGGTCAGTGCAAGAAACACCTCTAAAGATCTGGAACCTGAGGTGTGAGCAAAGACAACTCTCCAGTAACTGCCAGACGACAGGAGTATCAGGGTCACAAGGGCAAAATTATATGGATAAAACTTCATTTGAAACACTGCCAGTGCAGATTTATATCTGCAGTCCCTATTCAGAGCATAAAAACTGAAAAGGTTCCTTATAGAAACATATGTTTGTCCTCCCTCGGTACCATCCTGGTTTTGTTCAGGAGGCAGAGCTTGACAACCGAAAGGGCTTGTGAACTTCAGTGTGACAAATGGCAACGGTCTCTTCCTGGGCTGAGATAGGGGCTTGAGAAAAGGTAAAACAACTCAAGAATCTCTCAGTTTTACTATATTTGCAATGTTTTTTTTTAATTCTTGTTTGCTGTTAGTCACTATCAGTTGGAACAGCAGGTTTTTTATTATGGATGTGCTGTCCATGAAACCAACCTAAGTTCTGGTGGAACGATGGGTCTGATTCTACTGACTGAGCCACAGTCTAGTAAAAGTCTACTTCCCGGTTCTGCTAACATGGTTTCATGCTCCCCAGAAGCTTGGTTACTGATATCTAAAGCGTGGTTACTCTGAAAAATATACTTAGTCGTGATCTTTTTAACTTCTTTGCTAGTCCAGGCGTTGAGCCGTCTGAAATTGTGATGGCTTTATAACACATGATCTGTTAACTGACAGTTGGTTTGGACTGGGTTGTTGTTGGGTTTTGGTTGGTTTGTTTGTTTTCTTTGCTGCTGTTCTACGATTGAGGAGAAATGAAATAACTTTCTAAAAGAGCTGCTATATTACAGCTGCGTATTTAGGGTGGGATTCTGAGGTGCTTATCTCGTCTTCATGCCCCTTCACCCCCACCCAGCCATTCTCCTTTACCCGAAGGCTATTTTCCCCAGTCTAAATCCTGCTAAGTCTTTTTTTTGGATGCTACCATCTTCAAACTGTTTTGGACTTCGTCAGTACTGCGTCTTGGATCATGCTGTGGACCATTAAGTTGCTTTTCTTGCTTTTAATGAGCTTATAGCATACGAGGGCCTCCCACCTGCAGATGCTCTGACTCACATGAGAGCTTTGCTCCTGTGGGGTGTGCGCGATGTCTTGCAAACTCATTTGCTAGATCAAAGATGAGATGTTATGAAAGCATGACTAGAGGTTGGGTACTTGATTGGTTTGTTTCCATTTCTAAGACGCAGTTAGGTGCCCCTGAGATGGACAGCAGTAAATGTTTAACTTCTTCCTCCTTCACAGTGGACTGTGGCACTTGGGGAACGTGGTTGAGCTAGGACCTGTTGTTCCAGCAGCTGGTGCTGTATGTGAGATACCTTTTGCTTCAGGTGAACGGAGATAATGGAGTCTGATGCTCTTATTTTATCAGCAGAATCGCTGTCGTTTGGGAGCAGGCTTATACCTGCTCTGTCTTCACAGTGTGCATGAGCCATATTGTAGAGGCGTTTCCATCATTTGGAAACGAGCCACATTGAATCTGCATCCCTGCGGACGGCTGGCAGGGGATCCTGTTGGCACAGAGCATGGTGGTGAGTGCTGTGCCATTGCTCTCCAGCCACCCAGGGTCGGATCTTGCCTCCCTTCCAGCCGCATCGCATGCTTAACCGTACTTGAATATCTCTGACTATCTCTCAAAATTCTCATTCTAGTGTACATAAAAGCTAGTTCCTACTTTCTTGTGTATTCATATAGATGCAGTTTTCCTCCTTGTGGTTTATGGAGTAAGAACTTCTTAATGGATGACTAACCTCTCAGTATTGGAGACTCCTCGGTACAGCTTTGACAAGGTATCTGATTCTGCCTGCAGTACTCTTTGATGTTCTGCTCCTTGATCTCCGTCCACAAACGGCTCTGATCTGACTTGCTGGCATTAGCATTACCTGTGTTGGGTGCTGCACAAGCACCCAGTGAGAGAGGGTGTCTATCCTGAAAAACCTCTTGATTTGAATTAACCTGCAAAAAGTATCTGAAATAGCTGAGTCAAAGGTGCTTAAATATGAAGATGGGGGAAATGAGACAATGTGTGGTGTCACAAGTCTGCTCATAGCTAAGTTTGACAGGTTACCTGACAGTTAATATTTCTGTTAGTAAGAATCAGGGATTAAAAAAACCCAAAACACCAACAAACCAGAAGCCCTTCTGCACTGCAGGAGTCTTCCTGTGCAGTGACTAATGCTTGCTCTGTGGCAACAAGACTATTGTGCTGATTTCTTTTGAATAAAATGAACGAACACATAGTAGCACAAAAGCCCCATCTCTACCATTGATTTAATTTTGGCAAGACACCCTTTGAGAGCATATTCCTTGAGCCTCTTGTAACATATCTTTATGAGTGGGAGCCAAGCTGAAGTCTTACCTCCTCTGGAACAAACAAAGGTTCTCCTGTTGAACTGGTCGACATCTAAGGTGCAACCACCGAGCTGTTGCATTTTTGGTATAAACGGGCTTTGAATGCAGCTCGCTACGGGAGAAGGTCCGGTGCTCTACCAGTCTTTTTTGTCATCTTATTTGTCATAGTTTAATCCTCTCTCTGTTTGGAAATGTCTCTGCTAGCATGAAGCAGATATTGGTGGAATTTCGGCTCATCAGTTTCTATTTTAGGTCCCTGTATAATTTGTTCATCTGAGGGAAGCACTGAAGAATGCAGCATAGGAGTAGAGCCATGGGATGAAAGGCACGATGGTGCCCTGTTCCATCTTCCTCTGGATGAGTCTGACTTCCCATCTTGCAGCGGTTCAGCATCCAGCTGGGAGAAGGGAAATCGTTCCTGCAAGAACTCTTCAAGAGTCTCTTCTAGCTCGGTTGCCAGCAGTGGTGAAGAAAGTAGGTCGCCTTGTGCTTCAGGGTTACAAGAGGATCAAAGGAATTTGTGATACCTCGGGAGCTCGTGGGGGGAGGATGGGTGTGGGCAGTCTAGCTCTCATGATTATGCCAACTAAAATAAGTCTTTCACCTCTCTTCAGGGAATATTTGGGTTTGGAGAGTGCCTGGTGCTGCTGAAACAATGCTACTGGAAAGCCACTAGCTGGAAAGGGCTGAGAAAGGTTTTCCAGCCAGGAGAGATGGCCTTTGCCTTCTGCAGCTGCTTGCTGTGGTTTGTGTGACTCTGCTTGTCAGCAGCGGCTCCCTTGAGCTGCACGGTGAATCTCTGCCTCTCTGTCTTCTGCTCCCAGCCCAGCCTTTTGCCCGGGTTATTGGTACTGACAGTACAACAAAATTCATCCCTGCAAATGGTTTGTTTAAAGGCCAAAAAAAAAAAAAAAAATCGTTTAAGCTTGAGTGAACTGCAAGGTGAGTGTCAGCTGCATTGCCCCAACAAGCCAACTGCGGTGCAGGAGCTCGACTCTTCCCTTCGCCACCTCCTGCCCCGCTGGCAGCTTCCCCTGATGCTTGCAGGGCTTCGCCTGGCAGGAGCTCGCCGGCTGGTGCCTGCGGCGCAGTCGCTGCCTGCGACTCTCGGTGCTGGCTGAAGAGGCTGGGAGCCAGACCTGGCTGGTACCCGCCTCCAGCTACGGGCACTTGCTCTCGTCTTTGCCACTGGGACATCTCCTATCGGCCCTGAATTTAGCACTGGTCTCCATGTCATAGCCACACTTGAAATAGTTTCCTCTTTCCTGCTGAGTATAGTTTCTATGTCTGTAAATGTAGTAACAGCGGGAGATTTGATGTGATCACTAGGAAAAATTCTCATGCAAGTCTACAGTGAGGAGCCTGTGATGTTGTTCCTCGCTCTGTTGCTAATGGGTTGTGGGGCACCTGAAAAGTTGCATCTCCCCGCTGTCCTCCCGCTCTGTTTCGACTGCAGGGTGGGCAGGCGGGCTGTGCCTCCCGTGTGCCGTGCGTTCGGAGAGGGTGGGTGACATGGGACCCCCAGCGAGGACGACGGCCGGGCTGGCTGCGGCCCGACGTGGGGCTTTGAAAGGAGACGGACCCGGCAGCCCCGGGGTCTGGGGTGCGTGGCAGGGATGAGGGTCCTGCTGAAAGCAGGGAACGTGGGTGGCGGGAAGGGGCGGCCGGAGGAATTGTGTCAGCTCGTACCTGCCATTCTTGAAGCGAGATGCTGTTGATCCTCTTTGCTTCTCCCTGTGTCTGTGGCTGTGAAGCATTTGCACGGCGAGGATGCGGAGTCCAGTTGCCATGGCAAACCGAGGGAGTCGGAGCACGTGGTCCTTGCCTGCCTTTGAGATGCCTGTCACAAATTGTTCCCGACAGGTACAAGAAAATCCTCCTATCTGCTCCATGCTGAGTCGTCTTGGATGTTGATCCTCGCTCTGTCCAAGCTTCAGCCACAGTTTAGGTGATTACACTTCGCTGTGCCTGTCTTCCAGCCAAGTGACCCATGCCTGAGCATTGCCTACGCCCTCTTAAAAGACGGATAAAAGAAGTCCCCTTCTAGAAAATTATATTATTTAGTTCCTTACAGGGATTATCCAGCTCTAGGAACTGAATGGTTTAGCAGTTGTTAGCTTAGCACGTAGCATTTCAAGCTTTTCTGAAGAGTTGCCAGTTCCTCATTTCGTGCTTACAGGGTCTTTCAGGTCTCTCTGCTGCTGAGGCAAACGCGGTTATTGAGGATAGAAACGCTCTGTTGTAGCCGGCCTTGCAGGATAGCTGTGGGGAGCCGAGTGTTAGGTAACTGCAGGGAAGATGTGCACGTGCGTATGCTGCGTGGGACTAGGAGCATCCATCCCTTCTTTGAGAGCTGGGTGGATTTTAATATTAAATATCAGAATTAAGGTCTAAGTGTGGCTTCATCTTACCGGTTATTTTCCCTTCTCAAAAACCAGTCTGCTCTGTGTATGCAGAACTGACCCGCATCGGGCCCTCTTTTCCAACAGGCAGCGGTAAGTCTGTATTAAGAACCCTTGGAAATTTCCATCTGCCCTCGAGCGTTACGGTAGCAATTTGAAGTAAAACTATTATGCAATGGAGGATCTATAAATGGGCAGAGGTCAGCTAACCTGTGTTACTGCTACGAGCTGCAAATAATTCTGCAAGTTCTCATTCAGTAACAGCTGTGTAATCATTAAGACTATCAGTCTCCAAGATAAATACTGTAAAGATAAGGCAGTGTCAAATGAGTTGCCTTTGCCTTCTTTATTGCTTTTAAAAGAGCTGACCATGGATGCCGGCTACGCTGGGGTCTTTCCTTGCAGCAACACCATTGTGCAGCACCGAAATACTTCGTTGTAACTTTTTTATGGACATCCAGTTGGAAGTCTGTCCTGTCAAATGTACCTGCACTGATTCAACAGAGACTCCGCATGTGCTCAAGTCCTGCACGTAAGCACCGCGAAATGTTAACGGCACTTGAGCATGTGCTCAGGTGTCTGCTTAAGTGCTTTTCTGAGTTTGGGTGGTCGAGAGTGGGTGCTATGGTTTGTATAGAAAAGCGAACGAAAGGTTGCAGATCTGCACGATGAAGCAGGGAGAAACAGAATGAAACATTGGCGGGGGCTGGATAAAGTAGAGGTGTTCTGGCTTTTCCGTCCGGACCGATGGACATGGGAAATGTTCTCTGCGGTTCCTAAAAAGGATCTTTCGAAGCTGTTGCTTGTTTTGTACTACCATTTCCTCTACTAATTGACACAGTTGCTGTTGTCACTTACTTAACAAATCGGTGCAAGCACAAACAAGGACAAAAATAAGTGTCTGTTCATATTAACAGATTTATCTGTTCTCATCCCCACGCCTTTTCCCATATTTTCTATGAAGCTTACCGAGCAAACCTTAGTGCCAAGTATTTCATCTTATCCGTGAGGGCCAAAGGGTGCTAAGAGCAGGGTGGTTTTCTTTGCATGCTAGTGGCGTCTCTAAAAAGGTGCTGGAGCAGCTTCTTCTCAGAGCGACATAGGAGGAATGTTGGCTTGAGCTGGAGCTTAAATTGGGTCTGTAGCACTCGCTTCTTACATGTTATGGAAAATGCATTACGCTCAAGAGTTGTAAGTGCAGGAAAGTCACAGTTCAAGGTAAACGTAAGAGAAACCCAACGCCACCTCTGCCAATTCACGATGATAAATGCAGATCATGTGCAGTGCTGCTGTAAACCTTTGACTGCACGGGAGAGTCCAGGCAGCCCTGAGCGTGCCAAGACGCTGCTGTTCCCTTCAAGCCTTGGTGGAGCCCTCGGTCTGGAGCTCCTTGCTTTCCCCATCGTCATCTTGCCGGCGGTGTGACTTTCTGACCACGCTGAGCAACGCAGGTTCCTTTGTCTTGCACGCTCTTCTGGCACTTCTCAGTGTAGCGCAGCTTGAAAACCTCAGGTAATTCCTACATGGCTAGTTTGTATTTTGCCCGCCTGCCCTCCCACGCTGCCAGGTCCGGTTCTGCCCCTTTGCTGCGTGCTGTTGCATGGAGCCAGAGATGATTTGGGGATGAGCCAAGTGAGCGCTTGGCCTCGTTTATCCATCAGGAGGTTCGGGTAGGATTTATGCGCTTGAGAGCACTTTAGAAGCCACAGCTGACAGGTGCTGAAAAAAATCGTTATTTTATTGGTTTGGTTTTGTCCCTGTTTTTTAGGTTAACTTGAATTACATGTGGGGAGCGTTATTTTCTCTTGTAGCCATCCTTGCACAGAGGCAGTGGTTAGAGAACAGCAGCGTTCCCTGGACCCCAGGAGGAAAGGCAAGAAATTGCCAACTGAACGGTTCTGCTAGTGGCACATCAGCCGTGGCCCTGCAAAAAATGTCTCCTTTTCCCTAATCTTCCAAAACAAATCAGTCAGGGTTTTGCACAGTGCTGAAATTTCCCGAGCCGGTTTCCTCCAGCAATTTTTCCGTCAGTTCCACGTGGCAGACGTGGGATGCCCAGGCAGTGCTGGCTGGCATGTGGTGTGGAGCCGCTTGGCTGGAGCTCCTGCCGACGGAAGAAACACGTTCCCTCAAGATCATGCTTCTGTTTTGTTGTTTCAGTCCCGTGCTTAGTAATAATTAATTCCTTTGTTGCCTGAATGTGGAGCATCCTCTAGAAGGATCAGGCAAACATCCCTACTCCCCGAACAATAATGGTAAATGTTTAAAAGCCAAGGACGCGGAGTTAATCTTCACTTTTGGGCTGTGACCTCCCAGTGCTCCGAAGCCGTCGCTCCGCTGGGAGACATCCGCAGCAGCCTGTAGGGCCGCGGTCCAGGCGGGATGGCATCGCTGTCGGCAGCGTTCCGGCACCGTGTACGCGGCACCAGCGCCTGGAAGGGGCCGTTCTGCTGCCTCTGCCCTGCCCGAGGAGCAGCAGAGCCGGGCACTGGCTCCGGGGCTTCCCGGCGCTGCCGGCGATCCGGGGCAGCTCAGCTGCCTCCCAATGCACCCATGCCATGCGAGCATCATTTGTACTGAGAGCTGCTGGTAAGAAGCACCAGCTGAAATCTGGATGTGTGTTACATTTCTCTCTCATAATAAATGCCCTGACAAATAAATGAAATCTGGATTCTTTTTGCCCGAGTTAAAATCCCTCCCAGTGAAAGCGTCATCTGGTTGGGCTGGGAGGCGCGGTGGCAGATGGATTCGAGGTACCTGTTGGAAACCTGCTCGAGATCACCGTGCTCTGCGAGCTGATGAGATCAAGTCAAGGATTTTCCTGTTCCACAGCTCCCTGCAGGGCGTTCGAAGAGGAGCCCCGAAGACCAGCCAACCCCACCACTCACTCTCCGTATTCCTGTAATTTCTATAACCTGCTGTCAAGATCTTTTGTGTGTAGGGAACAAGCTCCTGGGAGGGGAAATGAGCTGACAGAGGCTCATTTAGAGGTGCCTGAACTGGGATTCCTTCGTAGCTCTGGCCTGACCCTCGTCTGGTGTGTGGCCAGCAACAGCCTTCCCTGGGACAGGCAAGTGGAAATTTCCTTCCCATCCCCAGTGTCTTGTGAAAACATCATAAAACATCCGTGGCGTTCTTTACCCTTGCTTACGAGAGGGGAAAAAAAAAAATATCTATAAACCCCAATCCTTAATTACCCACCACAAACACGAAACGCTGCAGGCGATTGCTCAAGGCGGTGCAATGCCGCAGCGGGTGGGTTGCATCCCCGCTCAGACAGCGTTCACGCTCCTGCCGCTCGGTGCGAGCTGCGCTGCGGGGACCTGCGCGCTTGCAGCGCCGGGGCAATCCCTGCTGCGCCCGCGGCTGCACGGGCGGTGCGGTGCGGTGCTGCCGGCGTCCCCTGCCAGGCTGCAGCCCCCCGGCCGCCACCCCTCGCCTGCAGCTCCGCAGCCCCTGCCGTGGCTTGAATCTGCCCTTCCAGGCGGTGATGCCTTACGGGGTGCGGTGGGCATTTGGGGAGGTTCTGTCTTAAGTATTGGATCAATGTCAACTTTCAGAGCTGCCGGTGCATGCCTAGGAAGCCTCGCCAGCAATCTTGTATCTGAGAGCAGTGCAAGGGGGATACAGACCACCAGCGCTGGCTGACCCTGCTTTGGGAGCTCTGGGCAGGACGTGGGCTGAGGTTTAGAGGAATCGGCTTTGACTGTGGCTCAGGCAGGCTCCTTTGGTAACGCGAGGCAAACCGGACACTTTACCTGCTCTCTGGGGTCTGTAGGAAGAGGTTCAGCGCTAGGTCTCTCTGTGCTGATGCTGTCTTTAAGGATTTGAAGCCCCTTAAGTGTTACTCTGGTCACACAAAATAAATCCCATGTTTGCCACGTACAAAGGTACCAACATCCGGCAGTTTTAGGAGGACGCGCCTGCCCTCCACGCCTAACCCCAGATGCTGCTCCAAGTCCTGGGCTGGCTCCGAGTCCTGGGCTGGCTCCGAGGGGCTTCAGTTTGCATCCCCTGGACGCCCTTTCCCGAGGTGCAGCCTTCCCCCCTGCTCCTCGTGCATCCCCTTCCGCGCACGTCTCGGGGCTCTCGATCGCACCGTGCCGGGAAGGGCTCTGCTCTCTTGTGTTAACGCCCAGGCGTAGACTTAATTAGAGAGCTAAGCCTTGGCCAGGTGTGATTTTTCATGAGGTTTTTCCCTCCCCAGAGCTATGTAAGCCATTTCTCGGGGTGCTGCTGGATCCGTGCGTGCCCCCGTGCACGCGGTGCCGTCGTCCTTCTGGCACGTGCTACCTCTTGGCACCACGAGCAGGTAAAAGCTGCCCAGTGAAGCAGGCCAGCTGGGCTTTGCACAGGTGCCAGCACTCCGGGTATCTACATGAAAGGAATCATGCCCTGAGTCTTGGCAGAAAACCCTAAAACAACAACAACAACAAAAAAAAAAACACGGGGAAAAAAAAAAAACCCGAAGCCTTGAACCAAGGTACGGCAGTGATAAAGAGCTTTTATATTCCTGGGGGCTGGCCTATCAGCTTTTATTGCCCCCTTCTTTAGTTTTTTTTTAGCAATGCAAATCCAATCCATTTTTTAGAGCCTCCCATCCGCTACTTCTTCATACAGGTCAAGGGGAGCCTGGCAGCCTTTCAGCGGGACAAGCGGGGTGCTCCTCGAGGGTCCTCGTCCCTGCACCAGGACCCCTCAGAGACCTGAGCGGGCGGCCGGCGTCTCCAGCTCCTCAAGCCCTCTGGTCCGCAGCATCTCCTCGATCGCGCCCACGGGACCGGCTGCCACCGGGGCTCTGCCTGCTTTGTTCCAGCCCCACTCATGACCACTGGCAAGTCCAGTCACCCCCTCGTGAAGGAGGCGATGGTGGACGTCGACATCAAGTCAGAGTCCTCGCAGCCTCACTGGTACGAGCGCTACGTCCAGCCCTGCGTGGCTGAGCTGCTGGGCAGCGCGCTCTTCATCTTCATCGGCTGCCTCTCCGTGGTCGAGGATGCGGGGGGCACGGGGAGGCTGCAGCCCGCCCTGGCGCATGGGCTGGCCCTGGGGCTCACCATCGCCATCCTGGGAGACATCAGGTAAGGGGGGACCTGGGGCTGCACGGGCTCCCCCCACCGCCTCCTCCGCTCCCCCTCGCCGGGGGCGGCATGGTCCCTGCCCGGTGCTGGCATGGTCCCTGTCTGGTGCTGGCACGGTCCTTGCCCGGTGCCGGCACGGTCCCTGCCTGGTGCCGGCACGGGTCCCTGCCCGGTGCTGGCATGGTCCTTGCCCGGTGCCGGCACGGTCCCTGCCCGGTGCTGGCATGGTCCCTGTCTGGTGCTGGCACGGTCCCTGCCCGGTGCCGGCACGGTCCCTGCCCGGTGCCAGCACGGTCCCTGCCCGGTGCTGGCACGGTCCCTGCCCGGTGCTGGCATGGTTTCTGTGCGTGGACAGCAGATGCTCGTGTCTCCCCTCAGGCTGCCTTTAGGATCTTCCCTGCCCAAATACCCATGACCGCAGCAACGCTGCGCTGCCGTTGAGCCCCTCGGTTAACGCCATGGCTGCTTAGGTGGTGGTCATCCCTAACGCCTTGGCTTTGGGGGAGTTTGCTTGGCTTTTGATTGCAATGTTTTATTTTTACCCCCCTTTTAATAAAAATGGTCAAAGCTGAAACAGAAGCATTGCTTTGGAAAGCTGAGATGTTTCCTTTTAAAAGGACGTCAGAATGAAAAACTTTGACCCGAGTATGCTGCTCCCCTGTGTGTTTTCAGGTGGAAAATTTGGATTGCATTTACAAACGGTTTCAATTCCTCAAAAGCAACATTTAGACAAACCTGCTTGTTGCAAATGGTGTCATCTGACGCAAAGATATAGATTTATCCTGAAGGGAGAAGCTGAAACAGCCCCTGTGGAGTTTCAGTCCCTTCTCTCCGGTCGGCTCCGCGCAGCCCGGGGACAGGGTGGCTCCGGGCTGTCCCCGCTGATGCGCCGGGCTGGGGCACAATCGTCCCCCGGCCGGGGAGGGTGGCTCGGCCACGCTCGTGTGCGAGCCCTGGAGTCCAGAGCCAACTGACTGATAATTTGTCAGCGCCTCATTAGGAGGGGTAACGCCACGGGGTGAGGCTTGTGCAATCGGGACTCAGCGACCCGGGGTGCGTGTGCCAGCAGAGCCCAGCTGGACGCCCGCCGCACCCCGAACCCTCGGCATGGTGAAGCCGCGGGCCAGGGGAGCAGCACGGGGGGGGTTTGTGACGAGGGGCTGCGGCGGCTTCTCGGGGGTCCCCTGTTAGCTCTGAAGCCAGGAGGAGCCGGCTCAGGGTCCTGCGCGGGGAGATGTTTTAGCCTAAAGTCAGGTTTTAGAGATTTGCATCCGGAGCGGCTGGAGAGGAGCCCGGCTGGGGATGGGCGCTCGCTGGCCGGGCTGCGGTGCATGCCGCGGGTGGGTGGGTGGGTGGGTGCTCTGAGCGGGGTTCCTGTGCGGACAGAGCCTCCTTCAGCTCCCAGGCTCCCACCCTTCCCGGGGGCATTTGCAGCCAGAGCCCCGTCCAGCCGAGATGTTTGCTAGCCTAAACAGCACATCTTCTTGCTCTCACATGACGGGTCTTTAATTACAGCTGAAGAATAAGATGTAATTATAGTTCCTAGACACTCTGACTCATCGCCCTCACCAGCAATTATTATTAGGGCTGATCGGTTATGAAACTTGTTCATTAATGCGTGTCCCGTGGTAATCTGTTTTAATTAGAAGGTATCCGAGTTTGTCTTGCATGTGGTCTTCAAGACGACTGATTTATTTAGCCCCTGTAACGAGGCGAGCGCCGGCTGCCGCCAGCCCTTCCCGGGGCCGTGGTGGGCAGCGCGCAGGGATGCAGGGAGACGCGCGTGCCTTGTTTGCGTCGAGCAGAGGGAGATAAACCCTGAAAATCCCAGCAGAGTCCAGCGGTGCTGGTGTGGCCGGGAGGTGGTCTCAGCCCTGCCCGACAGCGCTTGTCCCGTTCCCTGCCTTCCCGGGACGTGTGTCCTGCCCTGCTCTGGCCGTGCCCCTCCTGCCCGCCAGCAGCAGGGATGGCTGCCATCAGCGCGTGAAGGGAAGGACTTTCCTCCCCGAGTCTTTGCCCCCCGAGGAGCCGCTCCAGAGCGCGCTGGTGGCCGGGCTGTGCTGCAGCCACAGGCAAAGCTCTCGCTGGAGGGGTCAGCGGCGTGACCCCCCCGGAGCCGGGTGCTCCACAGCCCGTGGCACCCCGCAACTCCGGGAGAGACCCCTTCTCCTGCCTCTGCCCCGGCACTGCTGCGCCTGCTCCTGGAGGCACCTGGGGGGCTCCGGGGACCCAGCCCCAAACCCTGTCCCTCAAACCGCCCCACGGCAGCTCCTGCCCTGCCCGCGCCGCGCGAGGGGTTGGGTATCCAGCGTGAAGATGCTGCCGCTTCGCAGCAGTCGCTGCAGGGAAAGGAAAGGGCTGGGTTCCGCTCTTCTGCAGCGCAGCACGCCTTCCCACGGGAGGTGAAAAAGCACTGTGGCTCCAGCCCACGGCGACCGCAGCGCTCGAGCCCCCAGGAGGGAACCCCGTGCTGGGGGCGAAGCCCCGGCTGATGCTCCTCTCTCCTTTGCAGCGGAGGCCACTTCAACCCCGCCGTCTCCTTGGGCGTGTGGCTGGTCGGCGGGCTGAACATCATGATGCTCATTCCTTACTGGGTCTCCCAGCTCTGCGGAGGGATGATAGGAGCCGGCCTGGCAAAGGTACGGACACCCGGGGAGTGCCTTTAACCAGGGCTGTCGCTGGGGTGCAGGGACTCCCCCTGCTCTGCCGGAGCTGGCCTGGCCAGCCCCCGCCTGCTGCCCAGCCCCGGGGTCTCCAGCAGCAGCCGCATGATGGGGAGGGCAACGGGGGCTTCGTGCACCGGTTCTGCACGTCGTTAAGAGCGCTGCTTTCTCACGAGGCGACACGGCTCGGAGCTTTGCTGCGTGGGTGTGGGGCTCGTCTGGTGCTCGGGGCCAGGGTGCCCGGTTCCTCCTCCCAGGTCTTTCACGGTCTGACTGCAGGACCCGGACACTCGCCCCCCGCTGCGGGCTCGGGTCTGGCAGTGCCATGCAGATGTGAGGGTGCCGCCTCTGCACGGCACTCTGGGGCCTGGCTAATTAATTCTCGATGGCAGCTGTGCTCCAGAGGTTTGCTACAGAGTGCTAATTAGGCACGGAATGACGCGCGGTGCCTCTGCAGCTCCGGCCACTTTCACGCACGGCGTTTGCCCGCACGTCTGCTCAAAGCGCTGTGCTGTGAGGTTGATTTACCTTTGGTGCTGCCCATTCCCAGCACCCCGGCACCCGCACCCAGCAACACGGTGCCGCTGGGCTGCTGCAAACCCCTCGGTAGCTGGGTGAGGCTCATCCCGCTGGCTCATTATCTTGGGAGACGCTAAGAGCCTTTGCTAATGAGTTTATATTTGCCAGGCGCTTAGGGCTGGCTTTCAGGAGGAAAGTGATGAGATTAGCTCCTCTTTAACCTGACACTACGCCCGCCCACGCTGTCCTGACAGCGAGCACATATGCCAGTTAAAGCCCACAATATGGAGCGTGCAGGGCACAAACAGGGCTCCCCCGCGCAGGCCGTGGCGGCGAGCGAGCGGTACGTGAATGCCAGCGGAGGAGCCTTCAGCAGTATCACGGGCGACGAGCAGATCCCCTCCGTCCTCGTGGGCGAGATCGTCATGACCGCCTTCCTGGTCCTCGCGGTCTGCATGGGTGCCGTCAATGGGAAGACCAAGACGCCGCTGGCACCCTTCTGCATCGGCTTCACGGTCACGGTCGACATCCTGGCGGGGTGAGCTCGCGAGCCCTCTCCCCGTGCGTGCTCCCACCGGCCAGCCGGTGCCATCTGCTCCAGCAGCCGCTGTCACCGGGCAGGGGACCTCGAGCAAGGGGTCAGGATGGGACCACGGGCTGCGGGGCTGGAGCTGGTGCTCAGAGCTCCCTGCGGCGCTGGCATCAGGGCTGCCCTGCTCCCCCCCGGCCGGCACGGCAGCTGCTGCATCCTGCACCAGGCAGGGGAGAGTGCCCGTGCCTGGGGTGGGATTGGGATGGGGTAGGATGGGATTGGGATGGGGTGGGATGGGATTGGGATGGGATGGGGTAGGATGGGATTGGGATGGGGTGGGATGGGATTGGGATGGGGTAGGATGGGGTAGGATGGGATTGGATTGGGATGGGGTGGGATGGGATGGGGTGGGATGGGATTGGGATGGGGTAGGATGGGATTGGGATGGGGTAGGATGGGGTAGGATGGGATTGGATTGGGATGGGGTGGGATGGGATGGGGTAGGATGGGATTGGGATGGGGTGGGATGGGGTAGGATGGGATGGGATTGGGATGGGGTAGGATGGGGTGGGGTGGGATGGGGTAGGATGGGATTGGGGTGGGGTAGGATGGGATTGGGATGGGGTAGGATGGGGTAGGATGGGATTGGATTGGGATGGGGTGGGATGGGATGGGGTAGGATGGGATTGGATTGGGATGGGGTGGGATGGGATGGGATGGGATTGGGATGGGGTAGGATGGGGTGGGGTGGGATGGGGTAGGATGGGATTGGGATGGGGTAGGATGGGATGGGATTGGGATGGGGTAGGATGGGATGGGATTGGGATAGGGTAGGATAGGGTGGAGTGGGATGGGATTGGGGTGGGGTAGGATGGGATTGGGATGGTGTAGGATGGGATGGGGTGGGATGGGGTAGGAAGGTGGTGGGGTAGGATGGGATTGGGATGGGGTAGGATGGGATGGGATTGGGATGGGGATGTGCCCCCTCACAGCACAGCACAGGGCCTGCTGGCCAGGGCAACTGAGGAGAGCCGGGCACGCTGCAGAGGCTGGCGAACGAGCCCACTGGCCCCTCTGACAGTTTTGGGGAGAGGTGCTGGGCGCAGCCCGGCCGGGTGCAGGAGAGGCCGGCGGCTCGAGCCCAGCGCGTGGCACTTCAGGCAGAGCAGCCTTGAGTCCCTCTCACGGGCTGATAAAACCGAAAGGCTGCCGGGGTGATGTTTGCTGTCGGAAGCCCTGAGCAAACAGCAGAGGCTTTATCTGGAGCCGTTCCTCGCCGCGGGTCCTCGCGGCCGCTGGAAACGCTGCCAAGCTCAGCCTCGGTGCAGGCAGGCATTTCGGGCCAGCGGCCCTGGGTCTTGTGCCACTGCAATCAGATAACGAGCGCAGGCGATTATGAATGTTAATGGCTTGTTTAGTTAAGGCAGTGCCCCCTCTAGCGGGATTCAGAGCTCTTATTTAAACACTGCACAAACCTCGTGTGCAAATATTTATCTGTTGCAGTTTTCTTTAATCTGTAAACGCTATTGTCTCTCCTGCCCCGCTCCGCTACCTACACGTGGCACGGAGCTTTCCCTGTGTAAAAGCTCGGCTCCCGGTAAGCCCCAAAATAGACTCGGCGCTCATGCTTCCACCCCGCGCCAGGTTTTCCCCGCTAGCTTGCAAACGCTGGCGAGCAAAGGCAGGTGCCTGCCGGTGAGCAGCGGCTGCGGAGCTTCCTTACGCTGCCAGGGCGAACCGTCCCCGGGCACCGAGCAGCCGTGCCTGGATGGGGGCCGGGGTGCTCCAAGCCTGCCGCCCACCCAGAGCAGGGCCAGACCCCCAAAAGGAGCCCTGGGAGGGGTACGCTGCTGCCCCTGGCCCGGCACCCCCTCCCCACCCTGTGCATCGCCCTGTCCCGGCAGCGAGGAAGACGAGCGCCAGTCTCGAGTCCCGCAGGGCTGACGCAGCCGGTTTGTTCCCCTTTCAGAGGCGGTGTGTCCGGAGCCTGCATGAATCCTGCCAGAGCCTTCGGGCCAGCTCTGGTAGCAAACTACTGGGACTATCACTGGGTTTACTGGGTAGGACCCATGGTCGCTGCCCTCCTTGTCGGCGTGCTGGTGAGGTACGTGGTGCCCGCAGCGGTAAGGAGAGCGGAGCCGTGCAGGCTGACCCCCGGCTTTCCCACCCTGCCGCTCTGCCCTGCGCGCTGCCTGGCTGCTTCCCCGCTCCCTGGGTCAAGGCTGCAAGCAGCCGCTCCTCTGGAGCGATGTCCGAGGGTCGGAGACTCCTTTCCCTTCTTCCCATGAGGACAGGGCGACAGCAAAGATCCAGCCTGTCTCCAGATCCACGTGTTTGCTCCATCCGTGCCTTCTTGCGGGGCAAATCCAGGCTTGGGCTGGTGCTGGGTTTCTGTTGCACGCTTGCAATGGCAAAAACGCTAACCCCGAGTTTCTCTCTCTTTTACCTCCCCAAAGGCTCCTGATCGGCGACTGGACCATCCGCCTGCTCCTGAAGTGATGCCGGGCGCGGGGCCGTGTGTGTGCCGGTGTCACTGACGCTGCAGGCAGCCGGCGCGGCTCAGCACAGCCGGCGTGAAGGCCCCTGCCCCTGTTCCTCACCATCCCACCTCCCCTCTGCGCCTGCCAGGCAGCCCGTGCTCGGGACATGCTTCACTCGCCGCTGCAGGGACGATGGCAAGCAGCCCAGCCGAGCCAGGCAGCCCCGTGCTGGCGGCAGGGCCGGGCAGCACCGCTCCCACCCCGGCGCCCAGGGCTCTGCCAGCCCCTGCCGCGGCCGCAGGACCGGCTCGCCGAGAGCATCCTTGGACCCGCACCAGCGCCCAGGAGGTCCCAGCCTCCCCTGGCATCGGCCGTGCTCGGCGTCCATCCCACCGGGGCTGTGCGGGTTGTCTGCGGCAGCGGGGAGCCCGGTGGCCTCCGGGGTGGGCACCGCTGCCCCGCGCACCGGTGCGTGCGGCTGTGGCTGGCAGCCTAGTGCCGGGCTGCTCTCCAGGAGCCTCTCCAGCTCCCTGGGGCAGACGGTGGGAGCTGCGGGTTCCCAAACACCCTGGGAGGAGCCCGCTGTAATCCCGCTAAGGTGGCAAGAAGCTGAGTCAAGCAGCCATGCCTGGGGACCGTGCGGCATCGCTCGCCAGCGCTGACACTAATCGCTTTCTAACTTCATGACATTAATTCCGAGGCCCGATGCAGCTAGCTCGCTCTGCCCTGGCACGCACCGGCGGCAGCTCCCCAGCCCCGAACGCAGCGGTGGGTGCTGCGAGGCTCCGCGCCCTGCCCCACGCCAGCTCCTGCATTTGTCTCCCGCTTGAGCATCTCTGCTCTCCCTCCAGCAGCTCCCTCCTCAGCATCCAGCCCGCAGGGAGCCCGTGCACGGCGGCATGCATTCTATGATTCTGTGATTCTATGATTCTATGATTCTCCACGGGAGCCCGCTCCCCAGCTCGTGCCATGGGTCGGCTCCTGCCCCTCGCGCAGGTCCAGGACGATGCCCGGCGGCTCTTGCCTGTGGCCTCCCCGCAGGGAGGGCGACGGGAGAAGGAGCGTTGGGGGCAGGCCCATTTCTGTCCCCTCTCAGCGTCAGGAGGGCCAGGGGCGAAGCACCGGCTGAGAGCTCGGGGTGGGTCTGTCCCTCCCCTGCCAGAGGACGAGTGCAGGGGGGCGAGGGGGCTGCCTTGGCAGAGGGAGCCCTGCCACGAGCCGGAGGAGCCGGCAGGAGGGTGATGGAGCTGTGTGGGCACGGGGAGAGGAGCCAGCGCAGCAGCTTTACGTCAGCTGCTAGCCGTCCCCTCCGGCAGCTCTGCCCTGACTCATCTGCGGGCTCCCCAGCCTCCCCCGTGGGGGGGTTCAGAGGGACCCCGTCCCCACCGCTCGCAGGGCTCCTTGGGTGGTAAACGGGCACATGAGTGTCGTCGCGAGAGCTCCCAGCCCCGCAGGGAACCTGTCGAGTTCCCTGGCTTGAGTCACTCCTAATTTTGCAGACTTTCAACTCGGGAAATGCTTTCCCACGTGCGGCTCCGAGGCGCCCCCGGGCTGGCCCTGGGGAAGGGGCTGTGCTGGGAGAGCTGTGCCCCCCGCAGTGGGGCCGCCCGGCCCCGGGGGCTCCCGTCTGGAAACGGGGCTGGAGGGCAGGGGCAGGTGGGAGCGGGAAGGGGCCAGGATGCCGTAAGCAGGAGCAACAGCATCCTCCCAGGGCCAGCACCGGTGCGCAGGGCTCCGGCTGCCAGCGGGTCCGGAGGAAACCCCTGGGCAGAGCAAGCGCTTCCGACCCTTCCTCCTGGGCTGCTGCACGCAGCGGCCGAAAAGCTGTTGCTGTGGCAGGGAGGACGTTCCCGGCACCCTGCTGTCCCCGTGGGGCTGGCAGAGCCCCCCGCAATGCCACCTCTCTATTTTCAGCTTGCTCGCTTTTTTTTTTTTTTGCCCCAGCCCGGGAGGTGACCCACACATGCAGGTGCACACGCACAAAGACATATTCTTTTTAGAAAAGGACAAGGTTGTAGAGGTGCTGAAGTGAGGAAATGCCAGAGTTAAAGCACCCCTGACTCGGGGCGTGCGTGTTTGCCCGCATCCCTTCCCGCAGGCAGCTCGCTCGCCGGGCCGGGCAGGGGGACGCGGTACCCCGGGGTGGGCGGCGTGGGCCCAGGTGAGCCGGGGCACAGGCAGCTGCTCATTCAGGAAGGAAAATGATGCAACCAACAGGAGACAAATAGCATGAAGATGTCACTAGGACGGTTGTCACGGCAACGCCACCAAAAATGCCAAACCAAGCAAGGAGGAAAGTCGCTGCTTCCTCCCCAGAGGGACCCTGGGGGGCGCGGGAGCGGGTGCTGGTGGGAGCTGGGGGCTGTGAGGAGCCGTCCCTGGGGACCCCAACCTGCGCTGGCCCCTGCTCGGGGCGCAGACCCTGCGGGAGCGGGGCTGCAGGCAGCTGCCGCGCTCGGGCACAACGGGAGCCCACCTTCCCCTTTCGAGAGGAAGCATGGCCCCACGGCGCCGCAGGAAACACGCTTGTGGCTGCAGCTGCCTCTGCACCCGGCCGCCTCCCTCCCGCACCCCGGCTCCCTTGTGCACCCCGGCTCCCTCCTGCACCCCAGCTCCATCCCACACCCCAGCTCCCTCCTGCACCCCGGCTCCCTCCTGCACCCCCGGCTCCCGTCCCCGCACCCCGGCTCCCTCCCGCACCCCGGCTCCCTCCTGCACCCCGGCTCCCTCCTGCACCCCAGCTCCCTCCTGCACCCCGGCTCCCTCCTGCACCCCAGCTCCCTCCTGCACCCCGGCTCCCTCCTGCACCCCAGCTCCATCCCACACCCCAGCTCCCTCCTGCACCCCGGCTCCCTCATGCACCCCGGCTCCCTCCTGCACCCCGGCTCCCTCCCGCACCCCGGCTCCCTCCTGCACCCCAGCTCCCTCCCGCACCCCGGCTCCCTCCCGCACCCCGGCTCCCTCCTGCACCCCAGCTCCCTCCTGCACCCCAGCTCCCAGGCCCTTCTCCCGGCGGGAGCGGGCGAGGGGCCGCGGTCCCGCTGGAGCAGGGACACTGCTCGCGGTCCCTGGGCGCAGGCGAGGGGGCAGGAGGTGGGGGATGGCCCGTGCATGGCCACGCGTGCTTCCCTGTTTTGCCGTTGATGTGTTCAGCACATTCATCTTTAATTTGTCAGGGTGACTTTTATTAAAGCATCTGTAATACTGCGTTGTTTTTCCCCGAGTATTATTAAAGAGCTTAATTTATGCTAATTAAATACCAATTAACTTCCAAGCACTTAATGTGCTTTAAGGACATAAAATACATCTCATTCCCATTCGATTACATTTACATCAGGCCTGGCCATGGGTCTGCACCGTGTTTTTATCGGCACATGGATCTGCCGCAGAGCCGGGACACTGCCTGGTGTTTTCCAGGTTCTTCGCGCCCGTTGGGACAGAGACGTCGCTGAGGAGCCGGGCAGGCGTGGGGCAGGCGTGGGGCACCGACGCGGCGGGTGCCTGCACCTAATGGGGCCATAATTGCCGTGGTTTGGGGCTGGCGAGGACGTGGACGCTCACGCCCCTGCGTGAGGAAGAGCCCGGCGGGAGCCCAGGGCTCCGCAGCAGCCGCCGAAGGCTCTGCAGACGCCGTGCAAGTGCTCGCCCCGGTGCTACCGGCCGTGGCTGGCGGCAGCGCTTTGGGGACACTGGGAAAAAAATCTGGGTGTGCTCTGGGAACAGCATCAGAAGGATGTTTGTCTGCCCCTGTATCTGCCCGAGCCCCTCCTGCCCTCACACTGCGGCTCTTTCACTCTGGATAAACACCCTGGTTAAACATTGACGCGGGGAGAAAGCCGCGCCGCCGGCTGCGGTCGGGCTCCCCGGTGCCAGGCCACCCGCCGGGAACAGCCGCGTCTTTGTCCAAGACAGGAGGCTCCCACCGACGCCCCGAGTGCCGAGGGACGGACACCGAGCCGGGCTGCTCGCTCGTGGCCCACGTCCCGCAGCGGAGGAGCCCGGACCTCGGCTTGCGGCCCCGATTCGAGCTGGGCCCCCGGCCGCCCTGCCCCACGGTGTTGTGCAGAGGCGGGGTGGGATGCAGCCCCGTAGCCCGCCTGGGAATGCCCCGTGGCCACGGCTGCGCGTGGCCGCAGCCCGGAGTGCAGCGGTCGGCAGCCGGGTCGCTGCCGGGGGGTGGCAGCTCATCCCCGCTGCCGGCGGGAGCGGGGTGACTTCTCCTGGCTGCGTGCGGGGGGCTGGCACCCCCGGGCAGGCAGGGACGAGCCAGCCGGGAGGGAGCTCTGCTCTCCCGGGCCGCTCTCTGCGATCCCAAACACCGGCGCAGCAGGACTGAGTCCCTCACCGCGGGAGACGCGGCTCCATCGCTGCGCCGATGCCCGAGCACCCCTGAGCTCGCCTCCGGGAGAGGGGCACGGCAGGCGGTAGGGAAAAACGGGCCGAAGCGGCAATAACTCTGCACGTCGGCAATAACCAGACAGCAGCGCTCGTGACAAGAAATCACCGGGGCCGTGAGCCCAGCGAGGAGCCTCGCCGGGTGATGTTTCCCTGCCCGTGCCAGGCTCACAAAAAGCTTTTCATGCATGGGCAGAACAACACCTCCCTGTTCCCCTCCGCCCGCTCGCCTGCCACCCCGGACCCCATGGTCCCAGAAAGAAGGACCCCCCAGATTTTTTCCCTTCCAGATTCCCCTCTCAGAAAGGTTAGGGGTGTCTGGCAGCGTGCGCCCCAAAAGCCTCCTCCTAAAATAGCCGCATCCCCGAGCAGAGGCAGCGCATCGGGATGCCAAGAGTTTGGCTGCGGCGAAGTATGATGGATGAATGCTTTTTGGAACATGCCCCGTGAGAGCATCTGGGAATTCTCACTTTGCTCTGCTGCAAAGTTTTTCTTTGCCAATCTACAGCTGGAAAAATCACAGCCTTTAAAAATAAAAGGTGATTTAATTCTTTTAGCTCATTTTGGCCATCGGGCGGAACCGCGGTGGCTGCGGAGGGCGGATGCAGGCGGCAGCGAGTGGGGATGGCTGGGGGCACCGGGATGCTCTGCCCGTTGCCAGCACCCACCGGTCGAGGCTGGACCGGCTCCCGTGGCACCGACCTGCTCCTCGGCTCCCTGGCACCTCCCGGCACCTCCCGGCTCCCTCCTGCCTGCGGGAGCAAACTGGGGGACTCTGGCCTCAGCCTATGTAAAAAAAACCCTTCAAAAAACATGAATTGCACTAAAATCTGGATGCAGGCAGGGCAGCGGAGGGACCAGCGCAGGGATGGGGCAGGTTGCAGACCTTTCGTGACAAAGCCAAGGGACGTGCAGCCGCCGGACTCCTCCGGTGCTCGTGGGTGCTAGAGGAGCCTTGCAGGGGAGGGTGCACCCAGGGGGGCACCTGCAGCGGCGGCCCCGCGTGAGGCGCTGCGTGGGAGCAGGGAGCGGCACAGCTCCTGCAGCCCTGGCACCGCCGGCAGCGCCGAGGGAGCGGGCAGGGCGGCCGCTGCGCTCGCAAGGCTTCCACGGAGGCTCGTAATTTGGCTGGCACGTCTCTTCCAGCCTACCCTGCACTCATCTCCCGGGTCTCTGCGCGAGCCCTCAGAGCACCCTGCTTGCCGCCCCCGGGTGCCGGTGCCACGGGGAGCTCCCGTGGGTGCTCGCTGCCGGGTCGGGGCGTCCCGGGGGCGAGCGCGGCGGTGGCTGCGTGGGCGCCGGCACGGGGGTGCGAGGGACGGCGGAGGTGGGCGATGACGTGCGGAGCCGGTACCGCGCGTGAGCTGGCATCTGCATGTAGGAGACGGGGACCGAGGCGATGGTAAAGGGAGTGGGAGTCTAAATGTATGCTGGGGAAGCTTTTAAAGCCGTGCCATTAGCGGGGCCCAGGCAGTGCAGGCACGGGGACGGGCTCGTGCCCTCCTGGGCTCGGATGGTGCCCGTGGGGCTGGGGGACGCGCCCCGAGGCCTGGCAGCATCCCTTGCTGCTGTGCCAGGTCCCTCGCCGCCGTGCCACGTCCCTCCCTGCCGTGCCACGTCCCTCCCTGCTGTGCCACGTCCCTTGCCGCCGTGCCATATCCCTTGCTGCCGTGCCACATCCCTCGCCGCTGTGCCACGTCCCCCACTGCCATGCCACATCGCTCCCTGCCGTGCCACATCCCTCGCTGCCATGCCACGTCCCTCACTGCCGTGCCACGTCCCTCACTGCCGTGCCACATCCCTCACTGCCATGCCACGTCCCTCACTGCCGTGCCACGTCCCTCACTGCCGTGCCACATCCCTCACTGCCATGCCACGTCCCTCCCTGCCGTGCCACATCCCTCACTGCCGTGCCACATCCCTCACTGCCATGCCACGTCCCTCACTGCCGTGCCACGTCCCTCGCTGCCACGTCCCTCGCTGCCACGTCCCTCGCCGCCATGCCAGGTCCCTCGCTGCTGTGCCATGTCCCTCGCCGCCGTGCCACATCCCTTGCTGCTGTGCCATGTCCCTCACCGCTGTGCCATGTCCCTCGTTGCCATGCCATGTCCCTCGCCGCCGTGCCACATCCCTCACCGCCGTGCCACCCCGCAGCGCTGTGCCAGCCTCCACTATATTTACTGTGCAGCCCCAGAACCAGGCACAAACGCCAGAGCAGCCTCCCTGCCGATTAGCACATATGCAAAGAGCACTAACAAGCATCACCACCACACGCAAAGCTCTGGGGGCTTCTGCGAAGGACGGCGGCAGGAGAGCTGGGGGTGTGTCATGGGGGTGCCCGAGGACGTCCCCAGCTCTGCTTTTGGGGCCCAACCGAGTGGTCCCAGACTTGACACCAGCAGCAGAGCGGGACAGGCCCTGGAGCACAGCTGGTGGAAGGGAAATGGGCAGGAGAGGGGCTTATCCCCCCACTTTCCACCCCCTGCTTCTGCTTCTATTCCTCATTTTATTGATCTTTAATTCTTCTCGCTGTCATCAGCAGCCCACTCGGGCTCCCCGGAGAGGATCCGGCACAGAAATGTTCCTCCGGGGATGGAGCCCGGGGGACGGGGTGGTGCGGGGGCCCGGGACCCCCAGAGCCCCGCTTCCCCCCGCTGCCGGGGGAGCCGAGCCGCTCACGGCAGCAGGGGCTGCACCTCCTCCCCGCACACGGCGACGTTCAGCCTCGCTCCCCCCACCAAGGTGTTTCTTTACCCGGCATCACTGGAGCTGGAAGGATTTACATTTTAAAGGGTTTTTTAAAATCGGTTTGGATAGATGTTTATTTCCAAGGGTTTATTTTTTTTCCAGCTTTTGCCGGTTTGAATGTTTGTGGAGAGGAAATAATAAGCAGAAACCACCCAAGGCAAAGCCTCAGATCACGAATTTGTGCTCATGCGAATGTGATGAGAGTGGAAGTCCAGGTTCAGACACGTCACTCCTGACCCTCACTGTCAGGCTTGGTGCGGGTACCGGCGGTGGAGGTGCGTGAGCCGCCTGCGGTCCCGCTCCCGGGGCCACGGGGCCCCTCTCCACCCCACGGCGTGTCCCCAGCACCCCATGGTTGCCGGTGGGAGAGCGGCTCCACTCCCCGGCAGCAGGGCCACCACCTGCCCTCCACCCCTGCACCCAGCGCCAGAGCCGGCACAGGCTCCTGGTCACCATGGAGACCTGGGAGGAGGATTTTGAACCATCTTAGAGAAATTTCTGCCCCCCCCCCCCAACCATGCACTGCCTGTTCTCTTGCTGGGCTGCAGCTTTGTGCTGCCCAGCCCCACGCAGGGGCTGCAGAGCCAACTGCACGACCCCACACATGCCCGTGCGCCCCGTCCCCATCCCCGTCCCCGTCCCCGTCCCCGTCCCCATCCCCATCCCCGTCCCTGTCCCCGTCCCCATCCCCGTCCCCGTCCCCGTCCCCATCCCCATCCCCATCCCCGTCCCTGTCCCCGTCCCCATCCCCGTCCCCGTCCCCATCCCCATCCCCGTCCCTGTCCCCGTCCCCATCCCCGTCCCCGTCCCCGTCCCCATCCCCATCCCCGTCCCCGTCCCCATCCCCGTCCCTGTCCCCATCCCCATCCCCATCCCCATCCCCATCCCCATCCCCATCCCCATCCCCATCCCCATCCCTGTCCCCGTCCCCATCCCCATCCCTGTCCCCATCCCTGTCCCCATCCCCATCCCCGTCCCCATCCCCATCCCCATCCCCGTCCCTGTCCCCATCCCCATCCCCATCCCCATCCCCGTCCCCATCCCCATCCCCATCCCTGTCCCCATCCCCATCCCCATCCCCATCCCCATCCCCATCCCCATCCCCATCCTCCTCCAAGGTCAGCCACAGCCGAGGTCGCTGGTGCTGACCCATGGGCGCTGCCAGGAGCGGGCAGCGTGGATCCCACCGCAGCCGCGTGCCAGCCCTGGGACGGTGTCCCCTCGCTGAGACGCGGGCGCGCTCTCGACATGGGCTACAGCTGCCTCCCGGCCCCGTGGCGGGGCTGCCAGCCCAAGCAGGAGGGCAGCTCCCCAGCGGGCTTGTCACCCCTGTCACCCCTTCTGTGGGACGCTTCGGTCCCTTTTCGGGACTTCTGTCTGGATGTGCACCCTTCTGCCTTACAGGTGGTGGTGGGGGGGGGATGCCAGCACTGCAGGACCACCGCCAGCCTTTGGGCAGGAGCCTTCCTCCCCGGGCAAGCAGGGAGCAGGCAGGAACCCCCCAACCTGAGGTCAAAGCTGGCAAAGGGATCGCTGCCCCGGGGCACGGCCCCGCTCCTCCAGACCCCGTGTTATGCCGTTGTCCCCAACACGGAGATTTGCCCACAGCGGCCGATCCCGATGCTGCCGGCAAGACCCCGAGGAGCGGGTTTTGCTTCAGAAACAAGAGTTTCTGTCGCTCTTTGCTGGGTTTCTCAGCTTTCAGAGGATATCAAGCCTCCGTTTGTTTTTTAGCGGCGAGGAATCAGAGCAGCGGGGCTTGCAGGCGTGGAGGTGCTTTGGCTGCGTATCGCCGGCTGTGCCGACGTCGGAGCGAGAGGCGGGAGGGCGAAGGAGCTCCCCGGAGCAGCAGGACGGGCTGGAGCAAAGGCTCGGCGGAAGGGGAATGCTAATCAGGTTCTGTGGTGGCAGCAGCCAGAATGCTGCACAATAAATAGCCATTTTAATTACTGCACAATATTTACAAGACTGCTTCCTCATTTGGGAAATTAAAACAAATGCTCCACCAAAATGATCAACATTGTGCAGAGAAGCACAGGGCTGATAAAGAGATACATTGGCTGCTAATGAAAGAGTAATTGGCACCTTGGTGCCGGCGGGGCTCCCTCCTCTTCTTTGCAACCGCGGTGCGGATGACGGCGAAGGGCACCGCAGCCTCGCCAGCGCCCGGGCGAGGTGGGCAGCGGGCCCCGTGCCGGTGTCCCCGGCCAAACCGCCCAGGCCTGCGGTGGGAAGGGGCAGGAGCCTTCGGCAGCTCGGACCCTGCAAAAAGAGAACACGTGAAGGCTGGGCAGAGGACGCTGAGCTGCAAAACGCCTGTCAAAATGCTCTCTGTTGTAGACATGGCACTTGGGGCCATGGTTTAGTGGGCATGGTGGGGTTGGGTTGATGGTTGGACTGATGGTCTTAGAGGTCCTTTCCAACCTTAATGATTCCCAGTTTTACCTTCATTAAAAAATAATCCAGCCACCAAGCCAGGAAACATGAAATTATTCCTCTCCCCTTAATTGGTTTAGTGGTGGCCTTGGTGTTGTTAGGTTAATGGTTGGACTGGGTGATCTTAAAGGGCTTTTCCAACCTCAACGATTCTGTGAGTCTACGATTCACATACGTGGGTTTCTCCCGGCTGTGTCCGTCTGTCCTGGCTGCTGTTGCCCCCCAGCTCTGCCCACTTTGCTGCCTGGCCCCTGATGTTCTTTCCCAAGTACAGGGCTGGGATCATGTACATGCTGATTTGGGACTCTCAGCCTTGATTTAAGGAAAAAATGGAGACATGGAGAAAATCCCAGCCCGAGGGGACTGTTCCTGGGGGGCAGGGGTGGACCTTGGGTACCACACCCCCCCCCCAGGCTGCCCCTTCCCCTCCCCCCCGTGCTTTCCTCAGCTCCTTTCCCCTTTTCTTCCTTTTTTTTCAATTTTTTTTTTTGCAGCGCTCCCGTTGCCATGGCAATGGTGACATCCCGAGTTGGGCGGCGCTACCAGGCGGTGTGAGAGAGCCCGTGTCTACCCGAGGCACCCGGGACACGAGTGGGGGGTCCCATGGGTGGGGGGGTCCCATGGGTGGGGGTCCCACGGGTGGGGGTCTCCCGGGGAGCACTCTCTCCACAGGCGGTGGCAGGGCCGGGGGCAGTGGGTCCCCCCGGCCGGCGTTCCCGGGCGCCCAGCGCTGCCCATCCCCTCTCCCGCACTAATTCCACCCGTGGCAGCAGCTTTCCCCCCCGGATCGTTACAGCAGCTGTGCTGCCCGGCAAAGGCAAAGCAGGCTGCCGGCGCGGGCAGCGGGGTGCGGAGAGCAGGCAGGGCACCCCCAGGCGCTGCCGCTGCTGGGATGCATCAGAAATGGGTCAAGCAGAAGGCTTCCAAGGACATTTGAGAAAACAGCGGGATTTAATTTTCTCCAGGTACACGCTGACAGTCCGGCAAGTCGTTTCAGGGGAGGAGATTCTCCCTGGAATGAGGCGGGGCGGGGGGAAATGGCAGGACAGCCCTCGCGATGCCAGAAGTTCGTTTCCAAAGGAGCGCGCGGGATCCCAATGGATGTGGTGCAGGCTGAGCTGGGAGCACTGAGGATTTCTCCTTTCCAGGAGCGGGCAGCCCTGGAGCAGGGAGGATGCCTGGGCAAGCCCAGGTGACATCTCGAGGGTCGTGCTCAGACCCCGGCGCTGCCCCGGGGGCTGCAGAAGCACCCGGATTTCACGGAGAGTTTGGGAAGAGGAATACAGAGGGAGAGCTGGGGCGAGCGGCTGGCTCGGGGACCGCTGCCGAAGCGCAGACCTTCCTCCTGCGCCACTGCAAGCGTGCCCACCGCGCGCCATCAGCATGATTTTCACCTGAGTGCGCTACGGCAGCTCCCGGGCTGGGTGCAGGGAGCGGGTCGGCCACGGCCTGACATCCCGTACACGGAAACGTGTAAAAATCCTCCCGAAGACGGGAGCTGCCATGGTACTTTGTGCCCCTGGACCTGTTGCTCCCGGGTCTCGGTGGCCCTTCCAGCTGCCTGCAGGCAGGGGCTGGGTCGGGCACCGAGGAGCTGACGTCCAGCGCTCCCGGCTGCTGCAGAGCTCCCGGCTCCGAGAGGTGCAGGAAGGAGCGGAGGAGCCGCGGTCGGTAGGGAAATGCCAGAAAACAATTTACAGCTTCCTCCAGATGGCAACCGGTACGATCTGGCTAACAAACACAGATGAGCAAGCGTAAGGGAGGGATAAATAAACCTCGCAGCTCATGGAGTAAAACAACCTGCTGCGATTTACAGCAGAAAAATCCCACTCGGCCAGCGCTGAGCTCCCTCCCTTCCCTGCGCCGGGGCTGGCGGCGTGGGCTGCTGGGCAGGACGCGGGGAGCCGGGGGACACGGCAGGGCAGCCTGGCCAGCAGCCCCCCAGCCCGCCGCCCGGGGGGATGCCCTGGGGGCAAGCGAAACCCAGCGGCAGCTGAGGCGCTGCTGTCCAAAACCCACATCGAGTCACTTACTTAGGAGTGAAAACCTCATGCAAATGTTTTCCATTCAAAAATTCTTTTGATTTCTAAATTAGTAAAGCAGCAAGTCCTTCTGGGGGATTTTTTTTTTTTTTTTGATGATACATTTTCAAATATTTCTGGAAATTCATCAACAGGTAGGTTGCTCTCTGTTTTCAATTTTTTTTTTAGTTCGTTGCTTTTCCTCCCCAGCTTTGTCTGGCTTGAAACATTTGTGGTCTGAGTGGTACCGTGAGGTTCCACAGTGCCCCACGCTGTGCAGAGCAGAGCAGCCTGGCTGCAGCTCCGGCGCTGGAGTCCCGAAGCCGTCACAAACCGGAGCTCGCTCGCCTGCAGCGGTGCTGCCGGAGGGAACCCGGCTGGAGAGGAGCCACCGAACCGCGGAGACGCGATGCCAGGGCTGAGGATGGCAGCAGCGCCGGCGGTAAGGCTGTGGACAGGCTCC
This sequence comes from Pelecanus crispus, assembly GCF_030463565.1. Lineage (NCBI taxonomy): Eukaryota > Metazoa > Chordata > Aves > Pelecaniformes > Pelecanidae > Pelecanus > Pelecanus crispus. Next base: position 1,333,298 of record NC_134653.1, on the reverse strand, counting down.
CGGGGCCGCCGCTCCTCGGAGGGAAGGCGCGGCGCCTGGGCCACAGCTACAGCAGCCCATCAGCGATGCTCCGGTGACGCAAAGCTGCGCCTGAGGATACGGAGCCCGGCAGCCGGCGGCGGGGGGACGTGTCACCTGGGGTGGTCTCAGCCAGGCTCCTCACCCCGGCAGGCACAGCGCCCGGGGAAGGGGTCGGTGGCATCTGAGCGGTGGCACCCACATCCTTCAGCGGTGGCAGCGCCGAGTGATGCAGCGTGCGCGTGTGCCTGCGTGGGCTTTCGAGGGCGAGGCCGCTGAGAAGGCAGAGGCACCAGGCAGGAGAATCCCACGGGTGGGGGAACGAGGAGGGAAACCCACGTGTCCTGCTGCAAACCCTCCGTCAGCCTCCCCTGCGCCTCTGCTCCGCCAGCTCCGCCGCAGCGCCCGGGCACGCTCCCGCAGCTGAGGGGTCGGGGAGAGCGGCCGGTGGGACGCCGGGGGACAGCGAGGCGGGATGCCAGCACCTGGCCCACAGCTCCCGCCTGTGCGCTCGCCTTCAAGCTGGAATAATCTCCAGTGGAAAATAACACGAGATAAGAGCGGTGAGAAAAGGCAAACCCCGCCCTGAGCTAACGGGAGCTCTGTGCTTTATCACAGGCTTGTTATTGCTGGGAAGTGGCCGGACCAGCTGGAGAGACGGCGGCCCGGGAGCAGAGTATGAGCGCGATGCTTCGGCGGCATAAGCCGAACCGGACCCGTGCTCTTTTGCAGCAAACAAGCAGGGGAGAGCCGCCCGATTTTCTGTGAAGCATCTGTGCGAGGGGATTTACGTGCTCAGGGCGTGCCGGCAGCGACGCCGGGATAAGCCGGGGGTGGACAAAGGCCAAAGCCATCATAGGAACGTCTATGTGAGGATTTCCGTCTCCCGGGATGTCAGGCACCCGGGTGACAGCATTCTTGAAGAAACAGGCTCCGGAGCATCCCCCGGCACAGCCCGGACCCGCAGCGGGACCCGTCCGGGTTCTGCGGGCCCAGGGTTTGCTGGCTCGGAGACAGTGGCTGTAAGGGAAGAGGTTAATGGCTCAGCCGCGAGGAAAGCCCTCCCAGGCAAAGCTTAATGAAGAAGTCACTGTGCTCCGGGATCAGCCCTGTGCCTGTAACTGAGCCGCATTGTTATTTAAATGGAGCTCCTTGCGGGGCTGGGTGAATAACTTCGCCGTCAGATGATTTTTCTGAGCGCTGTGATGAACCATGGATATAAAACCAGCCATCCCTTGTGAGGAGGAGTGCTGCAGAGAAATCCAGCTCCTGGGGGATGGCAGCTGGAGTTTGCCACGGCACAAGCAGAATTATTTTGCATCCCGGAGGAGGCAGGTGCTGCAGCCCCGTCCGGAGAGGTGGGAGAGGATTGCAGGGGCCCGGTGGCACCACCGACAGTGGTGGGTGCACGGCACCTCTGCTCCCCGCTGCTCTGCCTCCAGAGCCGGGCTTAGTGCCCGGACGAGACTGATCCTGGGAAAGGGCGAGGGGCGAACGGCCGCCTGGCACTCGGGGTGCATGCGCGGGTGCAGGGACCGCATTAGTGCGGCTGGATGGGAAGGTGGCCGTGCATCAGCTCGAGCCCATCCCTTACGGCTTGGTCTCGCCGTGCAGTTTGGGTCGCGCTTTTATAATCCAGCAGAAAATTTAAGAGCCGTCCTTATCTCTGCACGTTGCTGCCCTGCCATCCTGAGCCCGGAGCCCCCCTTGGCACACAGGCGAGACCCACGGAGGTGGCGGTGCCGCTCGGGCTCCTGCCGCCACGCTGAATTCGCCCGGGCGCTAACCCAGCTTGGAAGGCAGCGGGAAATCCCCACCGGCTTGGATCAATAGCAAGAAGTAATGACCACTTCCTACCTTACAGTCGCAGGACAGGAAAGCCACTTATCAATCAAATGGCTTTGGAAACAAGCAGCAAACCGCCAAGGATTTTACCACTAACTTTGTTTAACCAACTGTGCAGGAAGGCGTTTTGATGTGGGCCATTTCTGGGTACATGAAACAGAATTAATTTGTTCTCCCTGAAAGCCAACAGACAGGAATATGAAATATTTAAATAGCCTAACCATGTTTGTGATGTGCCGAACCACGCAAGTACCCAATGCGCGACTGCGCTTTCCGCGCGTGCAGGTTTCACTCGGTTCCTGCAGCTTTTTGGCAGGTTTGGTGCCTGTGCCCCTTGCCGCAGCGGGCGGAGGGTGTATCGCCGCGGGGCAGCGAAAGACACAGGCTCTTCTTCTCATTTATTCATCTGCAGCGTGCTTTGCCTTGAGGAGGGATGGCAGAAACGTTGGTGGGCCTGCAAAAGAGCAATGCATTTGCACAAGCCCTGAACACCACGCACTGCAAGTCTGCACGCTGAGCCAGGAACCGGCTTGCTTCTCCAGCTCTGCCCCACTGCCCCTCACAGCCTGGCAGCTCCCCGCTGGGATCTGCACCCCCAGGCCGTCCTCGCGCCCCATCTTGCTCTTGGGTGCCCATGAGTCCCGGGCAAAGGAGCACAGACAGGCTGGGAGCCTGGAAACGGGGCATGAGCTCTGCTGCTGCAGGAAACCGCGTTCTCCGGTGTGATGGGGAGGTGCTGTCCTGCCTGCTCTGCCCTGGGCGGATGGAATCGGGGTGGATGGAGCCCTGTTTGACAACCACTTTTTATTGCAGTGCCTTCACTCGCTCGTGCCCTCCTGCCCCAGGACGGCTGGGTGGAGGGTCAGCACGTGCCAGCTCTGCCAGCTGAATAACCCGCGCTCTGGGGACCGTTAGCGATAACATTTCTCGGCTTTCTTCGCCCAGGTTTCCTCCTCTCTGCCCAACGCACCTGGGCGTCTCTGCTGCCTGTGTTTGAAACCTCCCCTGGGTGAGCAGAGGTGCTATGCGGGGCTGCGGCCGGCCGGAGCCCGCAGCGTCCCCCGGCAGCCCCGCCACCGCGGGCAGCGGTCCCCAACGCCCGCGGCGATGGCCCTGTTCGATTCCCCTCCAGCACATCCACGCAGACCCAGAGCAGCCAGCCATTCGGCATCTGCACCGCCGGACCAAAACAAGGGTGCTGAAAAAGTCGGCTGGGGGTAAATGAAAACGAATTGCTTTTCATGCTGGAGGTTGGAGCAGCAGCTGTTCCAGCCCGAGCGCCGCTGCCCGGCCGTGCCTCTGCAGCTCCCCGCATCGCTCTCCCCGCCGCCGGCCGCTGGTGGGGGTTTATGTAATGCTCAGGCGCTAACGTTTGGGCCGCTTTGTTTTCACACAGCGGCTGGCTGCGAAGGATGCTCTTGCCTCCGGTGGGTGTGTAACTAGGTCTCTCCTCACATGAACGCAGCTTCCCTCTTCCCCGCTCCGTCCTCTCTGCACGGAGGACGTGAAGCATGCAAAAACTGTAAAAGCAGAAAGGGAAAAACCAGCGTAGCTGTCGTCGCCCTGCTGTGGGCGGGGGTCCTGCCCCTCGCCCCCTCCATCCCCAGGGTCCCCGTGGGGCCGGGGGCAGAACCCCCCTCCCCAGCGGGCGCACGGTGGGCACAGCGCTGCCCGGAGCAGCAGCACGGCCGGGGATGCCCCAGCCTGCGGCTCCAGCTGCGGCTCTGCCCCACGGGACCTTCGCCCCGTGCGGTGTCACCGCGGCCACGCTCCCCTCCGGCTGCCGCTGCGGCGCCGGAAGAGCAGCAAGAAGCTTTGCCAAAGTTTGGTGGGACCAGGGCTTTCCTCCAAAGAAAGAAGAAAACGCCTATGTGTGTATGTGCGCGCGCGTGATCTGCTCTTTCTCAGCAAGGACATTTTGGGTGAAAGCTTTTAAAACTTCCCTTACATGTCCTGGACCCAAAGGAGCCGTGCTGCCGCCGCAGCGTGCACCCGCAAGCACTGGGAGACCCCACCAGCCTGCATCCAGCCCGCGGCTCCCGTCAGCTGGAAGCTCAGGCACGTCCTCAGAAAGCTTCACAGGAGCTCCGCGGCGCTGCGAGGAGGCACGGGGGGATGCGTGGTGTAAAAGCCAGAGCTAAGGCTTGCAGCTCACGGAGCGATTGCCGCTTGGCTGCACCCGCAGGTCCCCGCTCCAGGGTCCCCCATCCCTGCTCCGGGGTCCCCTGTCCCTGCCTCGGCCCTCCGAGGCGGCATCCGCAAACGCAAAAATAAAGCTGCTGAGACACCTTTATGTTTAATTAGAGTTCGACTCTTCCTCCACCTGTTTCCTGTGGCAGATTTAGGTCCCTAAGAAACAAATGCTGGAAAAAAGAGAAAATCTGTTCTCCAGGTTCTTTGAGTTTTTTTAGAGCAAGCCAACGCGGGCACCAAGGGAGCAGCATCCCCACACCAGTGCAAGGCTGGAGGCCACAGCGTGCTTGCCAGGAGCTCTCACGCGAGCCGCTGCTCCGGGACAGCAGCTCCCGCACACGTCCCGGCCGCGCCAGCAGCGTGAGGGTCTCCCACACGTGTGGAGGCAGAGCTTGCTGGGGAAACGGGGAGAATTTACCTTGTCTTTTGGGATGCTGCCTCTTTGCTGGACTTTGGGGCTGCACCCTGGTGCAGAGCGAGCCCCCGTGGGGCCGCAGCGCTGGAGCCGGCCGGCACCGCAGCCCTGTTGCAGCACGCCTCGGCGCAGCACACCGGGCTGTGCGACTGCAGCAGGTTTCTGACCCGAACCCCTGCAGTTTGCTGGCTGTGGTTTGGGCTTTTTGTTGGAAAGGGCCTGTGGTACTTGCCTCCCGCCACCCCGACCCCGCAGCCTCGCGCCGGGCTCTTCTGCTCACGCATCTCCCAGCGCGAGCGGCAGCCTTGCAGCACGCTCGGCGCCTTCCCTCCCACAAAGCAGCTCCTCGGGTGCCTGGCGGGAGGATGAGGGCCCTTCCTCAGGATGTGAATCACGTCTTTATGGGAGCCTGCTCCTGCACCCGTTGTCTCCGTGCCTCCCGCAGCTGCGGGGCTGCTCTCCCACCCGCCGGCAGCGGAGGGAGGCCGCAGCGCCCGCCGGTAAAGGCGAGCCCGGATTTCACAGTGCTGCGCTCCACAGCGGTGCTCTGCAGCTGCAGGAGGGGAGCGGAGACCCCCTTTGCCCGTATCACCCGCTGGGTATGGGTGCCCTGCTCCGTCTGACGGCAGGAGCCGATGGAGGGGAAAATGTGGTTCAGAACCGGCACTTCTATGGAAACAGGAATGAATTGGGCTGATTTCCCCTCTGCTCCGCGCACTGCGCTCCCCCGAGAGCGCCGGTTCCGAGTTGTTTGCGCGTTAGTCCTCTCCTCGCACCTGTGGGGACTTTACTTGCATTAATAAATATAACAATTTCCTTAGAGGAGAGAGCCGCTGGGATGTTCAGCCTGACATTTCAAAGCGCTGAGGCGATCTGGATACCCGGCTCCCGTGATAATTAGCGTGCTCTTGAAAATCCTGCCTTTAATATGATATGACTCTGAGCGTGCTAAATAATGAAACTGGCAAAATAAGGAAAAAAGAAAACAACCTCCCGAGAGCAGGAACCGTACCTGGCTTTTGTCCTTCTTGGCCCAGCAGAGTGAAAAAAGCTTGCGCCTGAATACCAGCATGATTCTCCGTACGTACAGAGGGGGAAATTAAAGACATGTTCTCAGTGGTTTCTGCGGCCGCTGGGTTCCATATGCAGCAGCTATGCGGGCTGCGTTGGAAAATGGGTACACGCAGCATAAGAACAACAAAGAAGAAACAGGCAAAGCCCAGCGTTTACAATTAAAACGAGAAGAATCCAGCCTAGCACAGCTGCGTGTTAAGTGCAGCATGCGCTTAGGGTAACGCACCGCTTTCCTTCGCGAAAGTACACAGGAAAGGAATCAAAATGACCCGTTATTATTTTCATTATTGCTCTCATTCCTTCGCGCGCAGGAGTTATTTCCGTTCCGAGGATTTCTGTGCGCAGAGCAGCAGCGAACAGGCCCTCACCCCAGGGCAGAGGACGCCCTGCAGCGCAGGCTGGCGCGACGACGGGGGGGAGCAGCGCAGCCCGCGTTCCCCGGCACGCCGCGGGAGGCCTCGGGAAGGTCCCCTTCGCCGCCTCCTGGCACGAGCGCGGCACGAGGAGGGATGCCTGCAATTTATTTCTCCTTCTTAGCCCTGAAATCACATGATGCTGGGTGTTAGTAACAAGCCTGTCTGTTTATGGAAAGGCGACATCAGCGGGACAGGTCAGCTATGTTTTATTATTGTAATGAGCCTTTTAAAGCAGCTGCATAATAACAGCTCTGGGCCTATTTCTGGTAAGCCTCCCGGGCGTGTAATTCCATGGAGCTCGAGGGGCATTCTTCAGAGAAAGAGCTTGTAGGGCGGAGGGCTGGCTCGCAGCAGAGCGGGGACGGTCTCGCGCCGCAGAAGGAAAGCGATCGCACGGCTGCAGAGCCAGAATTAAATCCCACAAACGAGAATTTAGAAGGACTCGTTGTTCACAGGCGCGTTTGCATGCTTATGTTTCAATTAAAGTCGCCTCCTGTTTCGATTTGAATTTTCATCGCCTGGGCTGCCAGCGCAGGCACGATGCAGCACGGGGCCGGCGCAGGAGAGCCGGGTGGCGGGGCGGGGCGGCGGGTCTGCGCGCCGATGTCCGTCAGTGCCGGCAGGGAGCATGAAAGACGAACGGCAAATGTGGTTTGAAAACTCCTCCGTGCGAGCCGGCTGAGGTATTTTCAGCGAGCTGGGGGAAAGAAGGCCACTATTTGAACTTGCAGTTCGATAATTTGATGCAGCCACCCCCTGCGCCCGGCCAGGCATGGGACTCTCTGCGTCTGCCGGGGCTCCGGCCGGGATCTAAGCTCCCCGCTCCTGCTGCTGGCCTGTGCTGTGCCCAAAATCGGGACAGAGCGCAGTAATTCCGGCCTTGCCATTGGAAAGCCTTGGACTCCCGAGGGAGGTCGGGAAAAGCCGTCGTTCCCACCAGCAGTCCTGCAGCGGGCGTTTTCTGCCCGCGACCCACCCGTAGGCAAGGTTTCCTGGGGTGGGTTTTTTGGGTTTTTTTGTTTTACTGTCATTATTGCCACCGTTCTTGTCACTCCTCCACCTCCCGCTGGCTCCTGCCGCCCCCCCCGCCTTGGGCAGCAGCGGCAGAGGAGGGGGCCCGGCGCTGCTGTCACCCCCGTGGGTCCCTGTGGTGCTGGTGGGTGCCCGTGGGTGCCTGTGGGTGCTGGTGGGTCCCGGTGGGTGCCTGTGAGTCCCCGTGGGTGACTATGGGTGCCTGTGGGTGCTGGTGGGTGCCCATGGGTGCTGGTGGGTGCCTGTGGGTGCCCGTGAGTCCCCGTGGGTGACCATGGGTGCCCATGGGTGCTGGTGGGTGCCTGTGGGTGCCTGTGCGTCCCTGTGGGTGCTGGTGGGTGCCCATGGGTGCTGGTGGGTGCCTGTGGGTGCCTGTGCGTCCCTGTGGGTGCTGGTGGGTGCCCATGGGTGCTGGTGGGTGCCCGTGGGTGCCTGTGGGTCCCTGTGGGTGACCGTGCGTCCCTGTGGGTTGTCCATGGGTGCCCGCGGGTGCCTGTGGGTGCCCGTGGGTGCCCGCGGGTGCTGGTGGGTGCCCGTGGGTTCCTGTGGGTGCTGGTGGGTGCCCACGGGTGCCCGTGGGTTCCTGTGGGTGCCCGCAGGTGCCCGTGGGTGCCCGTGGGTCCCTGTGGGTTGCCCATGGGTCCCTGCGGGTGGCCATGGGTGCCCATGGGTTCCTGTGGGTGCCAGTGGGTGCCCGTGGGTGACCATGGGTGCCCATGGGTCCCTGTGGGTTGCCCATGGGTGCCTGTGGGTGCCGGTGGGTCCCCATGGGTGCCCGTGGGTGCCCGTGGGCCGGGGCAGCACCGTCCCGGGGATGCAGGTGCTGCATGCAAATGAGCTGCGTGGGCGGAGCCTCTCCCGGGCACCGCCCACTGCGCCCACCGCGCGGCGCGATGCAAATCCGCATGCAAAGCGGGGGGGAGGGGGCGGGGCTAGGGGGGGAGCGGCGCGCGCGGGGGGGCGGGGCTTGCCCTTGCAAGCGAGGAGCCGGGGGGCGGGGCCGGCTATGCAGATGAGGGGGCGGGGCGTTATGTAGATGAGGGGGCGGGGCGCCGCGGGTGTGTGTCGGTGCCTCCCGCCAGCTGCACCCAGAGGTGCCGAGCGCAGCCGAGCCCCGGCGCCAGCTGCAGCCGGCGGGCGGAGCGGAGCGGAGCGGAGCGGAGCGGAGCGGAGCGGAGCGGGCCGAACCGGGCCGGGCCGGGCCAAACCAGACCGCACCGGACCGGACCGAGCCGAGCCGGCGGCCCCGCCCGCCCGCCCCAGAGCATGGCCGAGCCGCCGGCGGCGCCGGGCCCCGAGGGTGAGGAGGGCCCGGTGCGCTTCGCCCGCAAGGGAGCCCTGCGGCAGAAGAACGTTCACGAAGTGAAGAACCACAAGTTCACGGCGCGGTTCTTCAAGCAGCCCACCTTCTGCAGCCACTGCACCGACTTCATCTGGTGAGCCAACCCCCCCCCCCCCCCCCCTCCCAGGCACCCCCGGGGCCCCGCCGGGCGGGACCCCCCTCCTCAGCCGCCCCGGGCCGGCCCCGCGCCCCCGCCGCTTCCCGGCGCCGGGCAGGGGGGGCCGCGCTGCGGGGCCGGGGTCTGACGCCGCCTCTCTCTCCGCAGGGGCTTCGGCAAGCAGGGCTTCCAGTGCCAAGGTGAGTGCCGGGGGGCAGGCACCGGCCCCCGCCTCGGGAGCGGCCCCGGCGGCGGGGCACGGCGGGCATCCCCCCCGGGGATCAGCACCCCCCCAACCCCTCCCCCCCCGGGGGGCAGCACCCCCCCCTCCTCCTCCCCCCCGGGGGGCAGCACCCCCCCCAACCCCTCCCCCCCCCGGGGGTCAGCACCCCCCCCAACCCCCCCGCCTCGGGGGCAGCCCCCCCCCCGGGGGTCAGCACCCCCCCAGCCCCCCCCCTCGAGGGCAGCCCCCCCCCCCGGGGGTCAGCACCCCCCCCAACCCCGCCCCCGGCGGTAGCAGCCCCCACCCCGGGGGTCAGCACCCCCCTCCCCCCCCCCTCCCGGGGATAGCACCCCCCCCCCCCCCCGGGGCAGCACCCCCCGGAGCCGCCGTGCCCAGGCCGGCGAAGCAGCTTAGTCATTTTTTTTGTATTATTTTTAATCAACCTCGCGGTGCTTTGAAGCCGGTCCGGTTCCGTTGCCAGCGATGAGTGCCCAAGCCTGCAGATAAATCACCCCCCGCCCCCCCCCCCCCCAAAAAAAAGAAAAAAAAAAAAAAGGCAGAGGGAAGTTTATCGTTTTTAATGCACTTCAGGTGAAAACGCGTGCGAACGGCACCGGGGCTGCGCGCTGGCTCGGCGGCAGTCCGATGCCGTAACTACGCAGCCTGGAAGAACTTGAATGGCTTAGTTGCGTTGCTGGGGAAAAAACGAGGCTTTAGGACAAAATACGTCGCAATAGCTTCTGGGTTCCTACAACCAGAATTCTTTGTTCTGATAATGCTGGGATTCCGGAGGGGCTCTTCAGGGATTTCTGATGTCTCCTCAGGAAATCGGGATGAATTAACCGGGCTTTATCTGGTTGCCTGGTGCTCCTTCAGCCAGCCTACCTGCAGGCTGCACATGCTTGCCGGCAGCCTGGCTGATCCTGGCCGCGGTGCTGTGGGTCGCGCCCGCGTGAGCTGAAAGCCTGGGCTGGGGACTCATACTGGGCTGGCGCTTGCAGCTGCTGGCGGTGAAATTTTGCTCTTACGAATATCTGGGGCAGAGTTTTGTTTTGGCGGGTGGCTGAATCCCAAGCTGAGGTATTTTGCATGAGAATAACACTGCTGTGTAGCTCTAAACAGCTCCTCTTGGCAGCCTTGGTTTGTATCTGAAGCAGAAAGCAGACCCCCCGGGTTACGGCGTGGCACGGAATCCAAACTCGCGGTGCCGCCGTGGGTCCGGGTCTCGTTGCCGGCTGGGGGCTTTGTCGTGGGCGCTCCCGGCAGCGTCTCCGCGGACGCCCGTGCAGCCGGTGTGAGTCTGGCCCAAACTGAACGGTGCTGCTACTCATCCTCAACGCTTGCCTTAGGAGTATAACCGTAAAATACCAAAAGCATCTCCCTGCCGCCCCCCAGGCCCCCGCCTAAAGGGCTGGGCTGGTGTTGGCCAGCAGAGGAGAGCAGATGTGGAGGCTAAAACGTGTCCTAGAGTGTTACTCAAGGTCACAGCTTCCCCTGGTCCCCGAGGTTTCATGCGTGGGCAGCTGAGTCGCGTTGCTCGGAGGAGTTTTGCGCAGCTCACGTCTCTTACTGTGGGTCTTCCCAGGTGTGCCCAGCCGTTAATTCTCTGACTTTCCTTAGGGTGCCGGCAGCGTCGCGCCAGGCCTGTGTGTGCAAACGCAATGCCCCTGAAATTTGAGGTGTGCCAGAAAAGCTGGCGGGGATCGTCCGCTGGCGGGGCAGGGCTTTTCTTTCTTCCTGTATCGCTTCTAGTGCTTTGCTCAGTTCTACCCATAGCACTCAGTATCAGATAATTGGAGCCTTTTCAAGTCTCTCTCCCAGCTGCTGGGAGCTATTGCCCAAACCTCTAATCGCGCACTCGCTTCAAGCTTTACCCTGAAATGTTTTTAACCGGTGTGAAATCGCTCTTCGGCGCTAGGTCAGTGCATGGGACCCGGGAAGGTGGTCTCGGGCTTGCTGCTGCACAGCACTTGGCCTCCAAATGGGGAGAGCCTCCACCGGCTGGTAGGTGTTAAACAGCGCAATCCCGTCCTGCGGTGCTTGAACAGGAGCCCTTAGGAGGCTGCAGCAACACCAGCAGGATTCCCAGCAGCACGCTGTGCTCGATGGTGTCTCCAAAGGGGTGTGACTGGTCTGTAACGCACCTTTCTGCCTTAAGAAAGCACGTTCCGGGTTGTTCTGGTATTAGGGACGTGAAAACCGCGTTACTGTATTGCAACAGGAAATTTTGGAGACTGCGGTAGGTAGAACAGACTGACCTTTACCCCCGATACCGTCCCAAAATCAATGATCTCCTGTGGATTTTCGCATACGTCCCCGTCTGGGAGGTCCCGAGGTCCCCAGGTGAAAGCGTTCCCATTAGCAAGGTGGCTGCAGCCCGGACCGCGGGTGTGATCCTCGTTACAGCGAAAGCCTCGTGCGGTTGGTGCCTCACGATGGAAGGCATGCCGCGTCTCCGTGCAGAACGCTTCCAGGTCGGAGAGTCAAGCGCGAGTCAAGTCGCTACCGCCTGCCATCTGCTTCGAAATCACAGCTACCCCGGGAGGCTCCGGGAGGGAGAGCGGCTCTCCTGCGGCGGGAGGAAGAACTCGGGGTGCCAGGGCTGGCGCCGCTCCTGTCCCCAGAGCGGGTCAGGCTGTGGCACCGGAGCCGCGGCAGCGCCGGGTGGTGCTGGGCACGGCTCCTGTTGGCGAGGAGCACGAGGCGTTGGGTTTGTGCCCCACAGGTTGTGCTGCAGCTGCTGTTGAACTCGGTAAATACGATTTATTTACCAGGGAAGGAAAGAACCTCGGGGCTAGCTTTTGTTTAGGGGTTCTTGTTCTTTAGCTCTACAGGGCTTGCAGTGAGCTTTGATTGTAGTGTTTAGCTCTCCCTTTATTGAATGCCGCTTTAATTCAACTTTAACAACTTCCCCAACTGTTTTATCCTGTTGTTCAGCGGGGATGGCTGGAAATGTAGCGAAGGCACACGCCTGGCTGGTTCCTGAGCCGTTTCCTACTGCCGTGCTTGCTTTAAGTAGGTTTTCACCTGTGCCCTGATTTCTTTCTAGGGCATTTGCAATAATTAGATTGTTAATTAGCTCATTACTTGTGACTTTTGGCAGGAAGTTAGCAGAAACTGACTCTTTGTAGCTTGAAATACTAATGGATACCACAAATGCCACTTAATTGCTTGCTAATCTGCTTCTTATCCTTGTATGCATCTTAAGACTTCCTGGGCTAACATCTTTCTTCAGAGCCAGAAAGCGTTGCTGTGCTGGGCAGGGGGAGGTCTGCGCGCAGGCGGCCCCGAGGAGCAGGGCTGATTCTTGCAGGTTAACAAAAAATACCGATATATTGTGGGTGTTGGAAGACTGAAGTGCTGCGGGTGTGCCCAGAGCTGCCAGAAAGACGAGCTCTTCCTGGGGAGAGCTCGATGCGCGCTGGCTGCGTGTCAGCTCTCGGTACGGAGGGGGCTTTCTGATCCCTTGTAACGATGTGTTGTAGCTGGAAGGTATGCGAGCTCATGCGAACCCATGAGTAACAAAGAGAAAGGGCTGTACGTGTTCTCCCCTTACTGGGTTTCGAGATCCATCTGTCCGATACCATTACCAGGGAATATGGTAATTTTGAATGAAGAGGGAGAGAGCAGCGTCTCGTTATCTCTAGGCTGTCTTGGTAATGGAATGACGCGCGGCTAAGTTACAGCTGACGGCCTTGCTGTCTCGGTTCTCCTAACTTAAGCAGCGCTTTGAGGATGGTAAAGGAAAGGGAACTGGGTTGAGAGCTGTCGAGAGCAAAGTTCTTGGTCTCGTTCTCGGAATGCGCCTCTTCTGGGAACCGGCAGCTGTCCCCGTGCTCGCGTGCCCCCCTTGCCATCCTCGGGGTGTCTCCGCCGCTGTCCGGGCAGCGCTCGGTCCCTCTGCCGATCAGGGCAGTGGTTGCGTTGGAGGTTTCGCGAGGGGGGCACCTTGCTGGGAGCCGGGTTTGTTTAACCCGGAGTCGCCATCGCGGCGGCCGGGCTGGGCTTTCGCCTTGGGAACCTGGGGAGAGCAGCGGAAGAGGTGCTCACGCAGAGGTGAGGAGCCATGCAACGCGATTCTCACTCGGGAGCAAAAAATAACCTGCATCTGTTACTGCTTTCACGTGTACGGAGTAAGTAGAAAAGATCTTGGAAGGAAGAATCTTGATTCCTTAAGAGGAGAAGGAAAAAAAAAAAAAGCATAATTTAGTAACAGATGCTTAGATCTCATGCAGTAACTTTTCTGGGGAAAACGTTTACTTCTTATCCCTGGTTATGAATCAGTAAGCAAAGATATTCTTCAGATTTAGTCTCTTCCCCAACTTCATGCCAAATATAATTCCTTCTCCCAGATTTTCTTCTCCCCATCCTGCAGATCTCCTTTCTTTTGTGTTTTCACGATTCAACCTCTGATACCAAAACTAAGCCGCTGGAAAATGTCAGGCGGGCCTTACCTTTTAAGCGAGTATTTCTCTCTTGCTCTCTGCCTTCAAAACCCACCCTTCCTTCCCCCACCTCGTCGCTGCCCTCCAGACGGAAGTGAAACCCATAACAGCTCTGGGCTGAGCTGCAGCTCGTGCTGCTGCTGCGCGTTTTGGTTTGTCGCCATTAACTTCGTGCAGGCACTCGGCGCGCGCTTTTATTGACTGCGTTAAGCAAGTGAGAAACAAAAGCAAAACAAACTCCAATCATTCAGAGTTGCCTCAAACCCCGTAATTTCGTGTCAACATATTATGCACGCTGGAGAAACGCTCGCGTTCAAATAGACTAATTAAAAATGTTACTGCAATTACTTTTGCAACACAAACGATGCTAATTATATAATGCCGCAGAAATTGGAAACATAATTTTGGAGGATTTTTTTGTGCGCCTTGCGGTGGCAATACAATTCTCGGTGCTGGAGCCTGGGGCGGTGGGAGCCCGGTTCTCCGGCCGCTGGGGCAGCGCCTTGGAGCAGGTAGAAATAGAAAGGGGAAGTCGGGCTGGTCGCCCGCGCTGCAGCAGATGGGCTGAGCTTCTGCAGAACTGTGAATAAAACCAGTTGACAGGGAAAATGGGAAGATGCCCCGCCTTCACGCTTTGGTCAAAGGGTCAGTCTCCTTCAAGGAGCAGCGTTAGAGCCCGTAGCCCGAGCTGGTTCCCTAATCCTGCCCTTGCCTGCGGCAGGTGCCCGCGGCTCGGAAGAGCGGCTGGGGAAGGAGATCTGTTTTGGAAGGGAGCCTGGACCCGCTGAAGCCTCTCGCAGCGCAGGGCCTGTGGCTGTCGGGGTCGGCAGGGGTGACTCGATGCGTTAAGCCCCGTTAGTGCCTCCTAACAGTGCAGAAGGGTTCATTTGAGTTTCTCGGTGGAAGTGGTTTCTCTTTTTCCCTCCCCCTTTGCAGTTAGCGTGGTAGATTTTTCTTTCTTATCTCCCGAGATAGCCGTCATCCTAAAATGATCTTAGACTTCGATACTGAAGCGGTCCGTTTCCTTCCCAGGGTGGCTGTTGCTGACTGGCGTCGGCGATAGGAAGCTGGGCAGAGGGTCCCTGCGCTGGCCCCGGGGGGTTCGGGCGCCTTGGGCGCGCAGGAGGGCTTGCATCGCGCCTCGCTGGTGCCCGTCAGCTGTGACTCCGCTGCAGAGTGCCAACCGCCCCGGAATACGAGCCTCTGCCGGGATTGTTCTCCAGGTGTTGAGTCTTCCAGGGGAGCTGAATGCCTGGGCTGTCTCAAAGGAGACTTCTCAGCAAACGGTACGGGCTTTTCTGTACATCTGCTAGCTCGCTCGCATGCGACGCTACAAATCCCTCCAGCACGTGGGTTCCTGGAAGGGTGTGCGGGGCGTCCTTGCGCTCGCAGCAAGCTGTGGGCGAGCGCTCACCTGTCTCGGCGCCAGCAGAAGATGCTGGGGCTGCAAAACAGAGCAAGACCTTGAGGGTTTGATACCTGGTGTAAAACAGGAGGTGGGGTTGAATCTCCTCTCCAGACTTGGTGTGAATTCTGTTAACTGGCGGGGGTTTCATCTAGAAATTCAAGCTGGAGGAGTTGCCCCAGCCCTTCTGGTGGGTTGCTGCCCTCCCAGCCAGCAAGCAGGGCTCCTCGTTCTTGAAAAGGCAAAAATCTAAAACTGTTTGAGACGCTCGTTAACGCCATCCAGTCCCCCTTCGGATTTATCAGCAAATAAGTCGCGTGATCACAGTGGCTAAGAAATTAACTTCTAGCTGTGCCCGTAATTTAGTTCAGGGCAGAACTGCTTGGAACGTGTCATTACGAAGCGTACAGTCAGAAGGGGGACGTTAAAGTGTCGTCCCCTGGTCTGGATCGAACGTGCGTGCTAACGAGAAGGGATGCTTATAAGGGTGGGTGGGATGGGATTTTGTGCAAGAGAAGTGTTTGGGTGGATTTTTCCTGCAGCAGCCAGCTGTGCGGCGGATTAGTGCTGTACGTGAACACAGACAGAGCCGCGGAGCTGCCAGAGTCCGACCGCGGGCTGGTTGCTTTCCTATGCGTGTGGTAAGGCTCCAGCACGAAGGACAGCACGGAGCAGCGGTGGAGGGCGTTTGCAGTGCTGTGCGATTAATTCCTCTAGCGTGGCTTCATGAATCATTATTCTGAAAGTCCGTAAATTAGAGCCATTTAGAAAAGGTGAGTAACAGACTCCCTGTGGGAGAGGGGTGACTGTAGGTCTTCTGGGCAGCGCATTCCTCGCGTTCTTCAAGGGCTGCAACCCAAGGCAGGTTGCTGAGAGCAAGCCCTGTGAAAAAGGCGATAGAAACAAAACCAGGAAGGCAGGAGTCCTTGTGCGGTGATCCTGGATGCAGCCTTGGATCCATTGCCAATGGATGCATTGCCGTGTTCTCGCGTCACCTTGTGTGTCGCTGGCACAAACACCCTTTGCTCTGCCGATGACCGATGCGCACGCTGTCCCTGGGAGCTGGGCAAGAGGGAGGAGAGAGCGCCAAGCGCTCCGCAGATCCTCCGGGCTTTTTAAATGGTGCCGTAGAAGACAAAGCACAGCAGAGGACTCGTTCATCCCACGGGCTGGCATCGCCCGCTACCTCAAGTTTTAGCAGAAATTCTTCACTGGAGCCGGAGCCACTGTGCTCCTCGGAGTGGGACCCCTGCAAAGACTCCCGGGGGTGAGGCATTGCACTGAAACCTTGCGCCTAAGCTGAGACACGGGGCTAGGGGGTCTAGAAATGAGGGCTATCCCTTGGGTTTTGTGTTCCCCAGGGAAAGGACAGCTGTGGGCTGCTGCTTCCCCCGCTCGGAGTGGTGGAGGGTTTGCATCCTCTGGAGGCAGGCATGTCAGCTCGAGGCTGCTTTCCTCAGCCAGCCAGGGCTAGGTTGGTGTTGGTGACCGCTGTGCCTTGGCCAGGAGTCCCCCGAGGCAGAGGGACGATAGTACCGGCAGAGGTGGGAAATGGATGCAGTAAATGCTGTAGTTCTCCAGACAGCGACCCAATGGATGAAGGTGAAAATCTCTGCGGAGCTTTTCAGCCCATCAGGGTGGGTGTTAGGGCGTGCTTCCCAGGCACAGCGGCTGTTGCCCCAGCAGAGACGGGGCTCTCGCTGGCAGAGACGTGACCCTGCCTGGCCCCGTCCTGCCAGCCTGGAGCAGCCGTCGCCGAGAAGTCAGTTTTTCCACAAAAGCCACAGGAGGGGTGGGGGAGACCAGAAGAAGGCTCCGGTTGTGTGGTGCTCGGTAGCAGCCAAATGTTTCCTATTAAGCAGAAGCAATTCCCAGAAGTAGCTGTGCTGGCTGTAACTCTTCCCGGGAAGGCGGTGTTCCCAGCCCCGAGCTGCTCCGTGTGAGAGTTGCACCCGCTGCTGCACAGGGGCAGCGGCAGCCCGGCGCTTGGCTCGCTTCACCGGGAGGACAAGGATTCCCGCAGGCAGGACGCGGAGCAGCGGCCAGGGGGTCTCTCCCAGGGGATGGCTCTGCCCCCTCGCTGCGTCTCGTCCCACGGAGCCGAGCGCTCGCTCCCCTGCGCGTCCTCCGGCCGCGCGTGCCCGAGGCTCGACCGGAACAGCCAAGGGATGGCTCCGGCCAAGCGGCTCCTTTGGCTTTTCTGCGTCGGTCCTGGTTGGCCCCAGTGCTGCGCACAGAGAGGCGGTCGGGAGCCGTTGCCTCCTAAAAGAGCTGCTGCCCTGTGAGAAATACTTCTCCAGGCTTTTCCGCTGATGAGGAGAAGGGGAACGAGCAAAATCCCTTCCTCGGGGAGCAGCAGGGATTGGGGATGCCCGGCACGGTGCAGTGCTGGGGGGGTGCGTGGCCCTGGGGCGCGGGGGCTGATGTGGGCTGTGCCCGGAGCAGAGGGGGATCTCCACGGTCCGCAGCTGCTTTGTGTTAGCCATGCCGCGCTCGCTGTTCCGATTACCTTAATACAGGCTGCGAGTGATTTATCCGTCCTGTTCTTAGACCAGCCTCCGTTGGAAAAAGAAAATAAATTAAAATGTTCTGCTTGTGAGTAGGTCACCTGAATTCTGTATAATTAAAACAATAACTTGCAAGCAGCAGTCCTTTTTTTTTTTTTTTTTTTTTTTTTTCCTTTTCAGGATTATTTAACTGTTCATTGATATGGGAGAAAGCAAGACGAGTCCTTACAGGGTCCCACTTTATACAGCAGGTCCCACTTTATACAGCAGGTCAGCCCTCACCAAGGCTTGCAACAGCTGATCCTGGTTCCCTGTGAAAGGAAATGCGTCCTATGGAACATGACAGCTCCGCTCCTGCAGCATCGCGGCACAGATGAAGCCGCATGCTGCCACTGCTGTTCAGCTCAGCATCTGCTGGCAGCGATGGGCACAGTCTGCTGGCCGCATGCTGGTCTGCAGCGCGTAAATCACTTCAGGACGGGTCCCCTGCACTTCAGTGCTCGTTGCAAAGTGGAATAGGACTCGTCGTTGTCTTCCCGTGAAGAGGTTACTGGAAGCCAGTTGCCTTCTCTTGTTTACAAAGCACCTTTCCCTCTGGAAGCTGCCCAAGGCTAGGCAGACCTGGGCTGTGGCAGTCGCTGCTCTGCTGTTAGGTGCTGATAAATGCTGCGTAGATGAAGACGTGATTCTTTCCCTCGCTGCTTCTCCGGCACGCCTGACTTGCCTGCGCAGCGTATCTGCTGGCGTCTGTCAGCTGGCGGGGGGATGCTCGCGGGCTGGCGGGGCTGGCGTGCGCAGTCAAACCAGGCGCGTCGGCTGGCCAGCTCTTTGTGGCTCATAGCTGACCTGCGGCGTGACTGTGGCTCTCGCTCAGGCTGTTTGCTTTTGAGGGATTTGGGCTGGCTTCCTCAGCTGTTTGGAGCGCTCTTGCTCTTCCTGTTATGGGGGGGGTGGGACCCAAACCAAAACAAACCCAAACCCAGTTCTAGCATGATACTTGAATCAGTGTTTGGTGTGAGCACCTGTAACCTCGTTAGCCTCTTGCTTTCAGAATTTAACTTGTGTAGCGCAGGAGCACAAGTCTTCCTGCCCCAGCTGATGTGCACCGATTGCTGAATATCTAATGCATTTGAGTTACATCTTGTCAGTTTAAATAATTCGTTTCTATATTTGGTCTTGCTCTTGTGCCGGCTTTATACATCTTGTTTAGATATGACAAGCAGAGTATACTCAATGCTAATCCTAGCTGGACAGGCAATGCCTGCCAAAAGACCCAATATTAATAGGCTCCAGTACATGCAAGTTACTGGAATTGCTAACCTGAGACTTGTTACTCCCCTTAAATTGGCTCTTTTGCATCCAGTTAAATCTGTGTTTTTCCAGAGAGTCAGTCTACCGTGAGCTTTCCTCTTCGGGTGGGAGTGCTCGCTCCTCGGAGCAATCTTCCGAGCAAGAATATCTTTCTAGCTCCGAGCGGGAGGAAAAGCAGGTGAATGGTTCCTGGGGTGGTTGGGGAAATGGGGGGGGATAACGAGCGGCTCTGCAGGGAGGGCTTGGAGCAGCTGGGCTTGAGCAGGGCACGTAGTTGCTGGCACGGGCAGCTTCAGCGGGGACGTGCACGGAGGGCAGGGCGAGTTGGGCGAGTACGTGAGCTCCCGGGCAGTGGCCATCGCTGGCCGCTCCGCGTGGTTCTGTCTCTGCTGCCGGGTGGGGGTCGCGTTGGAAAACTTCAGTCTCCTGTAGTTCTGATCTGGTCTTCCTACATTCGGTATTGAGTCAGCAGCAGGGAAGCTAAAAAAGATTCTGATGCCGAAATCTCAGCCTTCAGCCGCTCCTCTTCTTCCTCACGCTGTGATCCTGGTGCGTTTTAGCTGATCATGCCGGTAGAGTCCTCCCCTGTCTTCTGTTGCCATGTGAAATGATGCAACAGTAATAGCTTCACCTTTGGAGAGAACAGCTAAATACCTTTATTCTGACGGTCGGAACAGCAAGCACATCTAATAGTTGGCACTCTTAGCACATGAACAAATGCATTTTCATGATTTCCAATTATAGCAGAAGAATGAGAAAGTAAGGTTGTGAAGAGGAGTGAAAGTCGTCTTGGCTCTCCTGAATGGCTTAATGCAACTTTGCTCGGTGACAGAGATATGAAGTCAGGAGTCAGTACGAAGATTGTTTTATAATATCAGTAAGAAGCTGGAGTGAGGGGGAAGTGGCCCACGAATTTAATTTGCATCACTGAGTGGATTAGCTCCTGACGCAGTGCAAAGTCATTATTTACCACGTCTCCAGATCTGTTGCCTTTATCAGTGCGCTGGTTTGGAGAGAGGCTGATTCAGAGATCATTATTTCTCGGTGTTTTACTTGGCGGGGACAGTTAACACTTGCCTTGTAAGCAAAATGATGGTGCTTGTCAAGATTGTTAATATTGTGCCTACCCCGAGAGGCTGAGTAATTTGTTCTTAGGGTTTTTTTCTTTCTTTGCATTCATTACGCTAAATACTTGTGCTTTAGCTTGGTTTAGGAAAAATATTTGGAAATACTCCATCGCTTGCCATTAACCTAGAGTAGCCAAGAGGAGAAGGATCGCCTAAGCGATTAAGACCGGTGCGACCCGCGTCCCTGGTCTCCGAGACCGGTGCATCTTCCCCACCGGGCAGCAGAAGGTACGGCCGAGTCGCGCCGGTGAGCTTGCGGCAGCGCGGTCTCTGCGGTGCTCGCTGCTTTCAGCCTCGGTCGCGGTGCCGGAGCTGCTCTGTCCCCAGCAGTCGCTATCGCTCAGGATAAGTCGGTGCGTCGTCACTTTTCCCGTACTGATGGAAGATTTATGCGCAGCTTGAAATAATCCCCAGACGGTTATTTATAGACTCTCCAGAGCTTGACACCGTCTTTGCTGCGGAGCAACCTTTGCCGTGCCATCGTGACGGAGATGAGCTTTGTTACAGGCTTCATTTTTTCGTTGCCTCGTGGGCTCCTTTGGGAAAACAGCCTTCAAGGGAGAGACTAAAATTCTCCACGTGCGCTTGGTTTCTGAAGAGTTTGATGGAATAACTCGCTTTTTGGGGGGAGCGGTCGGAGCAAAGCGCGCTCTCGTGCAACAGCCGTAATTGCCAGCGGGGAGAGTTTCTGAGGCTGGTGGAGCTGCCGAGAGGGGACGTCTCTGCCCGTGAGGGGAGAGGAGGGCTGAGCAGCACAGCTTTCAGCTTGCAGCCCCGGGCACGGCTGCAAAACTGAAGTAATCCGCATTTGCGTGATCGTGCGTCTAAGCACCCTCTCCAATAGCTCAGTCCATTAGCTTCCAAATTTGTCTTACGCGCTTGTCTGTGATGGAGAGGTGCCTCAGGGCCAGGCTCTTCTGGCCATGAGGCTTGTAGGTCTGTAACAGCAGCGAGCTATTCTCCTGGGTAGCACCAAGTGACCTTCGTGGCAGCCGAGAAGCTGATTTCAGGGTTTGCTCCTGGGGGTTTTCCCTGCCTCAGACATCCGTACCTACACGCCTGTAGCCTGGCAGCTCGTCCTGCGAGCCCTCCTCTTTGGAGGCTGGCGCCTCGCTGTCCCAGAAGCCTCTTACCATCGCGTCCCCATCTTGATGCCGTCCCCTCCCAGTCGGAGGAGCCGGCCGGTGGAAGGGAACTTGTGCTGAAACAGCGAAGCTCTTGCTTCGCCGCCAAGGCTCCTGGAGCTGCCCCTTGTCCTCCAGGTCTCTCCAGGTTCCTGGAGCCGCTCCGTGCAGAAGGTGGGGTGCTGGCTGGAACCCGTGCTCTTGCACCACGTGGCTGGGAGCTGCCGGCAGGGAGCCGGGGGTCAGCCCGTGCTACCGCTGTCCTCGACACCACGGCTGGCTGCGGCACGGCAGATGCACAGCCGCAGCGGTGGTCAGAGCAGAGCTGCTGACCTAGAGTCTCCCAGGGCTTCTGAGGTGGGAAAAGTCTCACTTACTGGGTCATTTAGAGACTTTGAATCTGGGCTTTTGGCAGGAGGAAAGGCTTTAATTAGCTGCTGCTCAGCAGGGCTGCTATTAGATCTTCAGAGCAAGATGCTGCTGGACTGGAAAAAATGTAACAATAGCTCATTTGCTTAGGAAACCATGATGGTGATTTGCATTTTGGTTGAGTACTAAACCCTCGTAGAGAATTTTTCTAAAATAACTTCAAACTGTAGTTCAAATTTCTTCCTTCCCTGAAACCGTATGAAGATCTGCCTTGGTGCTAAACAGTTTGGAGTTTGAATTCCTTTGTTTGCTCTGGCTCCGCTGTAAGGGAAGCGAGTGCTTGTCTGGGCTGCGGACAAGTCCTGTCATCAAATACTACATGACAAATGGCTTGCTTCTCTCGGCCTCGGAGCAGAATTAAATTCTCCCTTATTATATACCTAAAAGGATTTTTTTTTTTTTTTTTTTTTCCCCCCTCTCACAGCAGGCCCTCTATTGACCTGAATGCTCAGGAGACGTGTGCCGGGCTAGGAAGCTTTGCAGCATGTTTTCTGAATCTCAGCTCTGCTGCTAGTTGAAAATACGGCGCTTGGAAATGCGTTCTGGAAACTTTTGTTTCTGCCTGCATTGGCAGCTTGCACAAGGCGATGCTGAGCGTTGCCAGTATGAAAAGAGAACAAACCTCCGTAACCGTGGGCCGGCTGTTGCTCCAGACTCTCTGCATCTGTATTGCCCAACAGATGAGGACTGCGGCTGACGTTCGCAGGTTGGGTGTTTGGAGGCAACGGCCCCATCGCCGGGGCTTTGCACGGCGCAGAAGCGGCCGTCTCTCCGGCGATGCGCCGCTCGCTGCTGGGAGAGCGGCAGAAGCGGGCGGGGGGCTCGCCGGCTGGCCCCCGGCCCCCTGCCCAGCTGGGCTACGGAGACCCTGGGGCTGGCTTGCCTCCTGGGCAGCTCCTCGGCTCGCCGGCGAGGCTTTCTGCACGGGTCTTCCCGGGCTGCAGCGCCGGAGGATTGTCCCTTTGCTCCGCTCGGGCTTTGCGGCAGGTGGTTGCCGTTCCTTTCCCAAATGCAAGTTTAGAAACCTACGGCTGTTCTGGCCTCAGCGTGCCACGCTTCAGAGGACAAAATGCCTTCTGCCGTCGCCCGGCCACAGTATGGCCCGGGTGGCACGTTGCTGGGCAAGAGGCTTATCTTTTAGGTCGGGCTTAGCCCTTTCCCCAAGCTGGTGTGAGAGTCGCTCGCTGGCGTGGGTAGGAAAAACGGGGTAATAGCTCTGCGGCGCGACGCGCTGCCTGTGCCTCCTCGGCGGGGGGGCAGCTCTTGCGGGGGTGGGACGGAGCGGGACCCCCCCGCCGACGGCGGCGGAAACCGAGGCACTGCATCCCTGGCCGGCGGCAACTCCCGGCGCTGCCGAAAACCGAGGCACCGCATCCCTGGCCGGCGGCAACTCCCGGCGCTGCCGAAAACCGAGGCACTGCATCCCTGGCCGGCGGCAACTCCCGGCGCTGCCGAAAACCAAGGCACCGCATCCCTGGCCGGTGGCAACTCCCGGCGCCGCCGATGGGCCGCGGCACGGCGGGGTTCCCTTCCCAAACCGCCTACCCCGGGCTGGGTTTTGTAAATTTGGAAGAAACTGAATTTTGCTGGTGTTACTATTAACTGAGTCCAAGCGGATGAAAATAAACGACTGTTGGGAAGGGCAGACTGACTCACTTTCGCGTTCTCCTGTAAATTTCCATTTAAGTTTCGGTTTAAGCGCAGGTTTGAGGGGAGTGAAAGCTAGTAATTTGTGACAAAAACTTCTATTTTAGATCGCGGTAGAAGAACTCCCTTTCTAATTGCAGAAATTATAAGGCTGTGATTCTTGCGAAGGAACACCGAATCCAGCGGTTACCTGCGAATTGCCTTTCGGATGCTCTGCTCCAGAGCCGCCAAAATGAGCGTTCCCTCGTGCAGCTTGCGCTGCGGCGGCGCGGTGCTGCTGGCGCTGAGTGCTGCTTACCTGGCCCGAGGGCTGCAGAGGTGACGCGTGCAAGCAAGGCGCGCTCGGCCCTCCCGCAGCCGCAACAGCCGCCCTCCCTTGTCTGCTTTTGCCCTTGCTAGCGCCGGCTTTGTTCGACAGCCTAGCTCTCGCCCGGGAAGAGTTGGAACAGTCGGTCCTCACGCCGGCAATGCCAGCTCGGATTTTGTCGGCTTTACGGTGTCCTCCATCTGCCCCACTGCCAGGCTGCGGGGCTGCAGCCCGCTCCATCGTTCCCCGCATGCGAGCAGCTTCATAATTTTGATCATCCTGCCCTTTTCTAGACTTTTTCCTGGCCTGCGGGGATTTGAAGGCAGCAAGCCTTTCGCCATGCGGGTGGAGAGGCTGCCCTGCGTCCCCCCGGCCGCGGCGCAGCCCCCGGACCGGGCTGCCTGGCAGCAGCGGGGCCCCTTCCTAGCTGTGGGGCACAGCGACTTATCTTATTCCTGAATCGGGTGCCTCAGTGGCTGGCTGCTTCAGACTCTGCAGCTCTGCTGCAAGTTCCTCCCTTATCGCTGCCTGCTTGGCTGTAATTTTTCTTCCACCATGTCAAAGTGAAACAAGAATACTTCTTTAAAAAGCAAGAGGAAAATCATGTGAGCAAGCAGTGGTATGTCAGCATTTCGAGAGGGTTCAAAATAACGTGGCCGATCTGGTCGCTGCCGACGGGGGAAGCGCAGGGCCGCCCGGCGTCAGGCCGTGCTGCCGGTCTTGCCCCTTGCGCTGGGATGCTCGGGAGCACGCGGCCGGCGCGGTTGGATGGTGGGGCTGGCGGCGGCTGGTTGGCGCGGAGAGCAGGGCCGGGGTGCAGGGACAGAGGTGTCCCCGGGGAGCCCGCGGGCACGCTGACTGGCGTGAGTGACCTTAAGCGGCGAGCGATGCTTGTCCCGTGCTGGCCAACGTCCCTGGTGCAGGATGGCAGAGGCGAGCCCGTACGGGGGGACTCCAGCTGAGGTCTGGGCTGCTGCGGCTGTACCCACACGCTGCGTCTCTGCGCTGCGCGGGCATGCACGGGTGGCAAAGCCGCTCTGGGCTGCGGGGGCACGACGGGCTCAAAGCTCTTGGTCTGCTCATGGTGCTTCTCCCTCTGCACGTGCAGGGCCGCAGGCGGGGACGCTCCCCCCGTGCAGCGAGGGCTGGTGCAGCGCCAGTGCCCTTTCCCCTGCCCTTCTTGCCTTCGGGGCAGGCGATGTGTGTGACTGCAAAACCGCATTGCACGTCGGAGCAAGAAGCGCCTTCTCCCTTTGAAAGGGCACTGCGGTCCCATGTGGGTGCCGGAGGCAGGCCCCCCAGGACGGTCCCCTCAGCCCTCCTCGGCAGCACAGGGGGAGCCATATTTCCCCCCTCTCTAAAGAAACTCCTTCCTTGAATGTGTTTTTGGGATGTACGTTCTTGGCCAGTGTTTTTCTTTTCATTTTTCCTTTCTGCAGCCGCTTGCATTTAACAAACAGGGCAAGCAGGGTCCGGAGCTGTCGCGGCACCGCGCCGCTGGAGCCGGCTGGGAAATGCTCCGTTGTTCGACAGACCTGGGGGGTGGAAACAACCATCCACGCCAAGCCAGTCTGTGCCCTAAATTAGAGCTGCAAGATGCTGCAATGGGCCCATATGGAGACTCCTAAAATAATAGCTGTCAGCTCACTGCTGACTTGTACGGGGTGCTAAAACTTTTGGCTTGAGGAATGACAGTTAGCAAACAAAAATGCTGGTGGGCTCTAGCCAGACCCGAGGCGTGCGCATCTTGGCCCCGCAGGGCACGTGCGTTGAGAGCGTCGCTCTCAGCACCGTGATCTCCTAGCTGTTGGAATGTCCCGTGATTTTCGAGGAGCTGTTATTACTTGTCCATTTATTACAAAACCAAAACTGAACTTTCAGGAGAGCTAGGGTCAAACAGTTTCTTTTAATGCTTTTATTCATAAAATTTCTGGGGCAGGTACATGACCCTGAAAGGTGGAGGAGCTCAGGAGCGTGTGCCTCTGTGCTGGAAACACCGGGGCGGTTGCGGTGTAAGCTCGGGTTTTTCACTAAGGGAGGTGTCTGTAAGTGGATCCCTGCTGCTTGCATTTCAATTCCTGTTTTTTGGCTTTGATGTGCTTTTCCTCTAACGGGCGAGGGCCAATGGATGTCTAATAAAGAACTCGTATCGCATCCTTCCAACGCTGCGGAGACCACTGGAATCCTAACTGCTCTGCAGTGGCTTTGTGGAGGTGGCCGCCTGTCAGGACAGCGGTTCCCCCTTTGATCGGGTTATTGCACATTCAGGTCTTGTCCTGTTTGAAGTTTTATTTGCTGTCCGGGCCCTGCTGTATGTGAACTGCCAAGCCATTACACGGAAACGAGCAGCTTAATCGCGAAGGCTTGTGGCTCGGCATCGCTGATTGCGTCGGCGGGAGCGGGAGCCGTGTGTGTCCTCCAGCAGAGCTGGCTGGGAGCATCGGCGCCGCTGCTGCTTCTGCTCAACCGGGGAGCAGCGCTTGTGCCCAGCGGGACTGTAGCAAACCCGTGCCGAAATAGCCGAGGAACGTGGCAGTTTGATGTCCTGACAAAAACACTTTTCATAGAATCATCGAATCGTTTAGGTTGGAAAGGACCTTTAAGATCATCCAGTCCAACCATTAACCTACACTGCCAAGTCCACACTAAACCAGTCAAGGGCAGGCCAGACTGAACCATGTCCCCAAGTGCCACCTCTGCCCGTTTTTTGAACGCTTCCAGGGATGGGGACTCCCCCACCTCTCTGGGCAGCCAGTTCCAATGCTTGACCACCCTTTCCGTAAAGAAATTTTTCCTAATTTCCAACCTAAACCTCCCCTGGCGCAGCTTGAGCCCATTTCCTCTCGTCCTCTCGTTCCTTTGTTACCGAAGCTGTTAACGTTTGTTTGGGGCGTGCAGCTAGCAACCCTCCCTCCCCAGCACTGGGGGAAGCAGATGCTGGGGGATGAGCTTGGGGGTGGGAGGGAGCGGGGCAGCCCGCAGCGGGGCTGGTGCTCTGGGAGGACAGCTGGGTCCGATGGCACGGTCCCCGTGGAGGCAGACTGCTAAACTCCACGCGCTTGCTTCGTGTTCAGTGGTCGCAAAGCTTGGCTGGAACCTCCGGCCCCTGCGTGGCAGGACCGGGGCCCCGCGGCTGATGCTGGGTGCTGCGCACCGTGATGCTGTTCCCATGCTGTCCCCCCTCCCGAGGAGCGGAGCTCAGCTGCGCTGTCAAACAACATCCCACCACTGCCTTATAGCTGTTTTCGGAGGGGGAAGGAAGGACGTGATAATTACCCCGTTTCATGTGGAAGAGCTGGGGGAGCAGTTCAGGATGCTGCTTGTCTCCTACGCCGCCTCAGGCTCCTGCGCTGCTGTAACGCTGCCCGTCCTTTCGAAACTGCTAGCCCTGGTCCCCCTGGCCCCGGGGTGCCCGTACCCTCTCCCCAAAGCTTGAGAACTCTGTGCTGGGGAAGCACAGCCTCCTGCGAGGGAAATGGTCCCCATTTCTCTTTATTTTTCTGGTTCTTGGTGTTACCGTGAGCAGGTCCCGTCTGTAGGGCAGCCCTGTGACGGCGGTGGGAGCATCAGTGTGGGGGCTGCTCTGTACGGCCACGGGAGCAGGACTGGGATTTGCAGTACAGGGCTTGTTGGGGACACTGGTGAACTGGACAGGAGGTGGGAAATCCTGGCAGGACAATTTTACTGGCATTGGTCCCTTCCTTGGGTGCATCTTCGAGCTCCCTGGCCCAGGCAGAAGTTTCGTAAGTAGGGCTATGCTGAAGTAACACGGAAACCAGAGTAATTTCCTGTAAATTACTTTCTCGCACTGGCAGAGGAATGAAAATTATTAGCAAAAAGGTTAAAGAACAGGATCTGGGAGAGCTTTCAGGTTCGGGAGTGCTGGATGAGCCTTAGAGGAGCCGACTGAAAGTCTCTCTGCAGAACTGGGGCGTTCCTGGTCTAGTTTGTGTGGAGAGGGGGTCACCCCTGGCCCCCCGTGCGCAGCGTTCGTGTGCTTCGGATGGGTCCCCGGAGCCGCCGACACAAGGAGAAGCAGCGTTGCTGTGCACGGCTCCCGGGGTGCCGGCAGGAGGACAGCGTGAGTGCTTTGACCATGGGATGCACCAGCAAAATGTTCTCTTGTCACCAGTACTCTCCGCTTTTGGGTGTGGTGGGGACAGTGCGCTGTCCGCACTGGTGGTACCGGTGCGCTGGGAGGCTGAGCAGCGCCCTGCGCCGTGGCGGCCGGACCGTGGCCAGGTGCTGCGGGGCATCCTCCGACGCAGAGCACGCTCCCGTGCAGCGGGCGGCCTGGGAGCTCTTGAACCTTGTCCCCAGGCTGCGGTGGCTGGAGGCTTCGCCGTGCAGCCCCCGCTCCCTGCAGCGTTACGCTCGGATTCCGATCAAGAACCTGAGTTTTCACTTTCGTTCTTCACCCTTTAGGTTTTAGAGCAGTCTTTGGAAAAAAACCCTAAAGACTTAAATGAAGAATCAAACCTCACGTTCCAGGTGTTTGCACGTTAGGTGTGTGAAATGGTCTTTTTTTGGAAGGTTATTTGCATGCGTGTGACTGACTCGGGAGCCCGCTCTGTTGGGCGGCCAGTTGGGTCATGGGGTAACTCATCTGTGTGCCTGGGGGAGGTGACACCCAGCCTGCCTGCTGTCCTCATACCCAGATCAAAACCTTTCCTGCATAGCTTAGCTTGTTTCCGTGGACTGCCCTGCTCTCCTGCAGGAATGCCGTTCACGGCAGGCTGTGCTAGCCCGGCGGGACTGCACCTGCCTTCGCGTGGTGCTGCCCTCAGTCCTTCCGAAACCAGGGGCACACATGCTCCTTCAGGCCATCTTCACCTCCGTTTCCAGGAAAGCGAGAAGACAAAAAAAAGTTGTATAGAGTTTTCTGAAGCAACGTGGCACAGAAGTTACAAAACCCGAGACGAGAGCGCCTGTCGCGTGGCGGCACAGAGCCGCCCTCGCTCCTCAGCAGCACGCCGAGCACGAGCGGCGCAGGTCGTCGGTGTGAAACGCAGCGCTGCCGTAAGCGAGCCCGGAATGGGCGAAGCCAAGGGGAGGCTGCGGGGCGGGCGCCGGCAGCTGCACGGCCGGGGCTGCGCCACGCCGCGCGGGGTTTGCACGCGTCGGCGGGCTGGCGGATAGCCATGGAAAGCGCCAGCAGATGAACTTCGAAGGCTCCAACTCCTCGTTTCTTAACAAACCTCCTGAAGGGCGGCTTGAGCTCGCCAGCGACCGTGTGCTGATGTCCGAGCGCTGCCTGCTCCTTCCCTGTCGCCGACTTCTCGAGCTGCGAGTGCCTCTCGCTGGGAAGCCCCAGCTGGCTGCAGCCCTGTTTTCTGCAGCCCTTCCCGCGGCTTCTGTTGTTACTGCAATCCCTATCTGCCTCTTGCTGCTTCTGCCTTGACACCTAGTGATTTTTTCTTTCTGTGAAGGTTTCTGAGCCAACTAAATTGAGGAAGGGGTGGATCGCTTACAGACACAGCACCGTTTCAGATGCGAGAACAACTATTTTGAGGTAGTATTTTGAGGCTTGACTCAACTTTAGCAGCTTCTCTGCAGGGAAAGCTGGATTGATAGTCAGAAGCGGTAGCAGGTCAGGTAGTCTGTTTTTAGAAGTGCCGTTCAATTGTCTGATGTTGTTCTTGCAGGGCTCATAGCTGGATGGTTAGTTATCTTCTGTCAAAGTTTGTTAGCATAAGCCAGGTCGTAAGACATAGTTGTATTTATTAAATAATAGATCCATTATAGGGTCTTGGATCTTTATGTTTTATCTTGGTTGGGAGGGAGACAAGTGGTGTGATAAAGTGCTCAGCATCTCTGTATTTCAGTGCCAAAGGAATGCTACAGAGCTCTCGTAAATCATTCTGCGCTGCTCCCCCCGTCACCGTGCGTGCCCGGACGCGCTCAGGTAGCATCTCTGTCCGGGCAGCCTGCGCGGAGGACCCGCTGCAGCTGATGCCGGCTGGCCGGCTCTGCTGCGTCTCCGTTGCGCTTACTGGGTTTGGTTTCATGCTCTCCCACTCCATCTCAATTGCATAAAGGAAACGTTCTCTGCGGCAGAGAGGTCTTTAACTAAATGCTTTTTATTCATGTAAGCTAGTGATTAAAATGCTTTCACTCTGCCTTGCTCCCATGCTCTGTAACGGGTGGTTTTGGTGTCTAAGGAGCCACTAGACTGGCCCGGCGGCCTGCGTGGATGTCGGCGGGTGCACGGAAGGGGCCTTCTCCTCTCACCTTGCGATGTTCACGGTGCGGGGGTCTCCCTGGGTTATGTGTCCGTGGAGGCGAGGACCGAGGCAGCCGTGTTCCTGTGCTCGTGGGATGCCCACGTACGCTCAGCGCGCTCTTCTCTTCCTAGCCTTTGAGACCTGTCCCTGTGGGTATCACTCTGCAAATGGATGTCCCAGCATTTATTTGCATAGCATTTCCTTAACACCAGCAGCGCTGTTCCGTGACAGTCAAGCGTTTAGGTCCTCCCCGGTTGCTGGGAGATGCAGCAGACCTGGCTGAGGCATTGCTTCTGGACCTGGGAAACGCTGTGGGCTCAGGTGCCTGTTCTGCCGTGATCTGACCTCGGTGTCTCTTAGTCTTGGTGAGCAAACTACGCTCCTACCTCTATGAAAGAGAGCGGGAGGATACATATATTAAAGGTAGCAAGGTATTTGGCTGACCTCCTCCTCCTTGCTCATCCTGCACTGCCTGGGGATGGGTTAGGCTTCATTTCGGTGGCTGGTTTGACTTGCTGTGTCCGAGTCACCATTTGTTTGGTCTTGTACGAACACAGCTCTTTGCCCTCCGCCCCTTGGTGGGTTGGTGGTGGCTTCAGGTGTTCCCTCAACTGAAGCATGACTTCTGCAGTCTACGAGGCTGAAGTAAGGCTCTCAAAATTCATCTGCTGATCTCTGTTGAGGAATGCGGTCCCTGGGTAGCGAAACCCTGACTTTTGCGTTGGTATACGACTCGTTCTTAGTACAATCTGCTGCAGAAGACGGGAGCCAATGTACTGGGGTTGTGTGCTGCATCCCACTGATGCAATTGGCTTTGTTTAGCGTCTTGAGTATGTTGGAACATGCTGGCTTGAGTGAATAGTTTTAATTAGTTACATTCTTAGGCTGTGGTTTACTGTGCTGACTCACTTCCAGCTCTTTGATAACTTCAACACATGACTTCATATCAAGGCAGAAGAACAGAAATTAAAACAAGGGAAGATGGCAGCGCACAGGCTTGGGGCAGGATGCTCCTGTGGGCTTGGTTTTGGGGAGGTCAGGCTGCACTTGGGGCAGAGGGCAAGCGGGACCGGGCGGGAGGTGAAGGAGGTCCAGTAAGAGCAGGCCCCTGCTCCCCCGGCTCGCAGAGCGGTGCAGAAAAGGCCTCCAGTCTCCGTCCGGTCCAGAAGTGCGGTGTTCAGCTTGCTCTTGGTTGTCCCCAGTCGCCCGGGCGAATGCAGCGCTGTGGCTCGGCGAGGGTTCATGCGCTGCCGGCACCGGGGGCCGCGGTCTTGGCAGCGCCCGTGGGAGAGCAGGAAGCTGCCGCAGCAGAGCAGTGCTAGGCGCTGCTCCCCGAGAAGTCCCCGTGTGTGCCCTGAAGCATCATCTGTAGTATCGCTTCCCCAAAGCTATTTCTGAAGCTTGGAGGTTCTCACTAACCAGCTTGAAGTTTATAGTCTTGCTTTGCGTTCTCGCAGAGCTCGAGCACTAATGCTGTGGCGCGACAGTGCATTCGTTGCAGGGTCCTGCTCATCCTTGCTCCGAAGAGTTTTTGGGGGCAGGAATAGTGGCTGTGCTGGTGGCCAAGGGCAAGGTGTCAGACGGCTGCAGTCGGCAAGCACGGTGAAGCCTGGACACCCTGCGCCCAGCTGCTCTGTGGTCTTGCTCCTGGAAATCCTGCAGTAAAAGGGAAGTGGCTGGCGCGTGCTTGCTCTTGGTGGCTGAGGTTTGAAGCCCCCAGTTATTCCCCTGGCAAGCAGTCAGGGTCCTTCCCTTTGCAGAGGACCTCTGTGCTGTGCTCAGCATCTCCTTGCTGCCACGTGCGGTTTCTGTCTCTCCTCTTCCTTCCATGCTGGAGCACTGTTCTCCTGGATCCTCCCCGTTGGTACCGTGGGGTTCCCCACCTTTGCTTTCTGAACTGGGGCACTGGGGCCGCATTAGACTTACCCTGTTGCGATAACGCTTCCTGCGAGAGCGGTTCAGGATTTGGAAGCCAAGACCGTACGTCTCCATGAGCGCCCGGTGATGGCTGGTGCCCCGGGAGCAGCCTGCAGCAGCTCCACGCCTTCCCCGTCCTGCGCTCTTCTGCCGTCTCGTCGTGCTGCTGCACAACCTCTCCTCTTTGCTCTACCCTTGCTCAGTTTAACAGCAAGATGTTGATTGCCGTGCTGGCCCCCAGCAGCCAGGGCTGGAGAGCTGCTTTGCCGGTGTCGCTGTTGGCAGCAATGGCTTTCCAGTAGCCCATCTTTGGCCGCCGGCAAGACCGGGCAGCAGCTCCATCCCCAGCCCTCCTGCAGCTCGGCTGTCGTGTCTCTTGCGACGCTCGAAGGAGCGAGTCCCCCCAGGCTGGCGTTGGCGTGGAGGGTCCGGGCTGCGCTGCTGGGATGCGTGGGGCGTTCTCCGGCACTGCGGCACGATGGAGGGCGTTCGCGAGTGGGAAGGCTGGAAGGGGGAGAAGCTCGTTGCTGTTCCTCCTAATTGCTCTCCCACTTCTGTACTCGAGCGAGCGAAGAGCTCTCTTGAGCTGCGTCCCTGGGGACGCTGCCTGGTTCTGTCATCCTCAGCAGCTGCGCCGGGACCCTCCCCGCAATCGGTCAATTTAAAAGGCATCCTTCTCTGTTTTGACTCGGTCCGTCTTTCCTTTGACGTGAGAGCCATCCATCTGCCTTTTGGTGCGGTGGAGGATGCAAGGGCTGTAGTGAAACCTCCCGAGCGGGGGTGAGAAGCGCTCGGGACTGTTCCCGTCGGCGCTGATGAGCAGCGGGACGGCGTAGGAGCAGGACGCGGTCCCTCTGCCCGCCCGTGCGGGGGGCTGGGCTGCCCACCCCGGCCTCTCCCCTGCAGCCGGGGCTCTGCGCGTGGGTGGGGTGGCAGCACCCGCCGCTGTCTTTGTCTCTGCTCCCATGAAGCTGCACTTTGCAAATGAAAATCTGATGCAGCAGCCAAAGTTTCAAGTGTTGACGATGGAAAACTGTCCATGCTTGGCGAGAGAAGTTTGTTTTCTAGAGCTTCTGCATGTCAGCTGAGCAGTGCTAGTTAGCGGTCAGCCCTTTTTAGGCAAGGAAGGTCAAA
Source organism: Pelecanus crispus (assembly GCF_030463565.1). NCBI lineage: Eukaryota > Metazoa > Chordata > Aves > Pelecaniformes > Pelecanidae > Pelecanus > Pelecanus crispus. Next base: position 1,301,066 of record NC_134653.1, on the reverse strand, counting down.
ATGCTGCCCTTGAGGAGAAGTTTCTGCTGCAGCCCCCGTGAAGATGGCAGCTTTGACTACTGCTTGCTCTTTCGAGTTGTGGTTTTGCTTTTCTGCTTAAATCCTTGCTCTGGACTTGCTACTAGAAACTGGTAATAAAATTTGCAGGAAGTTTGGTAGAAGGTGTGGGTGCGCGCAGGAAGAGCTCCCTTGATCTGCGTGGGTGGCTGTACGTGGTCTGGGGTTGCGTAAAGCCTCCGCGCTGCAGTCCTGAGGCTGGGCTTTGGGGTGGAAACCTGGATTTTGCCGAGGCAATAGTTCGGGGCCACCCTGCAACGAAGCTGTGTGGCAGCGTGCAAAGGCAGGTGGATTCTGCTCGTGCTGAGGCGTGTCAGGTCGCAGGGATGGGTGCGATGGAGCGAGGGCTTCCCATGGGCACGTCTCTCGCCGTGCGCGAGCACTCCTGCAGAAGGAGCCCTTCTATCGAGGGAGTTGAAGTTGTGCCAATATTAATGTGATGCAGTTGAATGCAGGAGCCGGTTCAGTCCTTTCAAAATCAGCACTAACCTGCCCGTAGCTCGTACAATCTGCTGCACCTTGCCTGTCCGGTGCGCTGGGCTGATCTGCGCTTGCTGGCTTTTGTATGAACCTGGAGTCCGGAATCTGCTAAAGCTAATCCTCGAAGCAAGGTTTCTTCCTCTTTGGCAGCTGAAGGTGGATGGTGAGGTGTTGTCTCCCGAGGTGTCTTGTCTTTGCAGAGCTGCAGGTAGCACAGCAGAACCGCGCTCCTGTCCCTTTGCAGTCAGGCATGCCCAAACCTTTATGGCACAACCTTTGCATCTTTGTTTTTTCCACGAGGTCTGTCCACGCTTGCGTGGAAAGCCCTTGCAAGGAACAGGGGTGCTGCAGGAAGGAAAGCTACCGAGTCCTTAGGCATCAGATTGCCGGTGACACTGGGCGCTTCCTATGCGGGCAAGTGCAGCGGGACGTGGGCACGGCAGTTTGGTGTGGCCAAGGCCCAGCCTGGTGCTGGTGCCACCGCCGCTCTGGCGCCGCTGGTGCGGTTCTCGCGCCGCAGCCGTGCGGAGGTGAAACTCCCGTGGCCGCGTTTGAGAAGCGCGTGCTAAAACGACGGCAAGCTCTTGCCCTCGTTGCACGTACAGCAGCCTGTCTTCTGATGCACGCAACTCCCCGGTGCCGTATGGATGCTGCTGTAAACCCTCCGAGCACTCAGCACTTACTACATGGGGACAACCCAGCTCCTCGTCCTTAACTCTGTCAGCAGCTTTTCGGTGGTTTTACCGGATCTGCTTCGTATGACGGGGAGAGCAATTAGCCTGAATCGCTTATTTGTGCGTCAGGCTTTGAAGGTGTGAGCGTGGTGGGAGCATATTTGTTGTTTTTCTCAGTGGTGCTGTGTGGTGATGCCAGGTCACTCTCAGTATTCAGCTGGTTGAAAAATGAATACCTAAATCAAAGAGGAGTGGTGAGACTGAAGAGTCGCATTGCATTCTCATGATTACCTTTGGATTAAAAAGCAGCTTATTCTGCTCCAGAGTCACCTAGCAAATTCCACCTGAAAGTTGACTTCGGGCTGATCCTGCTGAAGATTAAGACTGGGTTTTTTGTTCTGGTCTTTGTAGAAATAATGATGCCTAAGCACCATCTTACTGGCTGGTCAGGAGCTCGCTGGAGGGTTAGTAATTCCCCAAAGGAAATGTTCGTGTGCTGGTAACTCTTGCTTCTTGTATGCCCACCTGGATGCTTTTTCCCCCAGGCAAAATTACGGGTTCAGCGGTGGTTAAACGCTTTCTCCGTTTTGCAGATGCTGCTGGCCCCTCTGTTTATTCCGAGCTATCGGAGCACCTCTTTAAATGTACGCTGGAATTCCTGCCAGACCGGGCTGTGCTTTTTTTCTTGGAGACTTCTGCTAACACCCGGCCTCCCTGAGCCCCGGGGTGCAGCATCGGCCGCGCTGGGGCTGCGCGGTGCACGCTGCCGGCCGCAGCCTCCCCGTCAGGGCGACTTCTCGGGCCCTCCGGGTGACGGGTTATTAGCACAAATCTGCATGCGGCATACCCATGCGCCCGTGCTCCGCCGGAGCCGTCGCAAATGCTGCTGTTGCTACGGGAACGGGCGTTCTTGGGTTAGAAACCTGATTTAATTCATTCTCCTCCTCCCTGCTAGTTAAGATGCTCAGATGGATTTTAAGTTGCGAATATAATAGTTTTTCAGGTTGTGCGGGGAGTTCAAGAATATCTTTGGCTAATGAAAGAGCTGCCTGAACTCTCAAGGGATTGAATGAGATTTTTTTTTTCTTTTTCTCCTCAGTACCTACTATCAAAAGCAAAGTTTACAAGCTCCGTGTGCCTCGGGGCTGCTCGCTATGCTACCTGCATGGATAATTAAGACCTTTCAGGTTGCCATAGAGAGTAGCTTGGCTTCCAGTGTTGGTATTTGGGATATTTTTCTTTAAAACGGCAAGAGCTGGGAGCGCTGTCTTTGTAAGGTGCGATGGTGGCAGGCGCAGAAGGGGAGGGCTTTAGCAAGCCCTGTAATTTGCAGGATGGAGGTGATGATCAAAACTCTAGCTCTTCCTTTACCTTTGGGGTTTTTAACAAATATTGTCCAGAACGTTCCTGTCTCGCTAGAGGGACTTCAGCAGCCTGCTCAAGGAGTAACGGGGTTTTACGTAGGCCAAATCTCGGCCTTATAAAGGAGCAAGCAACTTCGGAGGAATTGTTCCTCAGTTGCACCAGCCCAACTGAAAATAATCATAGAATCATCATAGAATCCTAGAATGCTTTGGGTTGGAAGGGACCTTGAGAGATCATCGAGCCCAACCCCCCTGCAGTGAGCAGGGATTGAACCTGGTCTCTTCTTGAGCTTGGCAAAGACGAGCAGGCACTACAACTTCAGAAGAATAATACCGTAAGGGGAATTACCCTTCGGTGCCAAGATGCTGGCTTGTTCCGCCCCGGGAGCTCGCTTACCCGCTCTTGCTTTCTAAGCCCCCGTGAGCGGCGGTGGCTCGCTTGGGTGGTGACGAAGATCCCGCCGTGCGTTGGGGCAGAGCTGCAGAGCCCTGCCCCGCGTCCCGCTGCCCTTGACAGGGCTCGGCCGCTCGCTCTGCCTGGTTTGGGAACTTGCAGCGCTGAAAAAAGCAGCAGCGAAAAGAACATTTGTGTTGAGTTAGGACTTTATAGCAAAGAGCTTCTCTGAAATGGCAGTCCCTGCCTGTCGAGGTTTTCCTTGCAGCACATCCCGGGATGCGAACTGGGACAGCAGTGAGAGCAGCGCGGGGCTGGAGCAGTCGGGGGGGTCTGGCGGGGAGCGGGGCTGCGGGCACGTGAACACCGACCTGGGAGGAGAAAAGGCTCAGGCAGCATCGAAGCCTTGTTTTAGTCGCCTCCCTTTTACTTTTGGGTGCCACTGGGTGGTCGTGTAAGCCTTGCAGCTCTCCAAAGCTGCAGCCTGGCTCCTGGGGGGGCGGCGGGTGGTTAAATACGTGCCAGGCGGCTGCAGGCGCGTTGCGGTGAGCTTGGCCGCCTGCTCGTGCGACGCGGCCGTAGGGACCGCGCCGGCACGGAGGGGCACTGGCACGAGCGGCGAGCGCGGCACGGGAGCGCCCGTCTGCAGGCTGAAGCTCGGAGCCCGGAGCGAGCCGATGCGGGTGGGAATAGCTGCTCGCTCAGCAAAGGCAAAGCCTCCGGAGCCTGCGGCCTCTATCCCCGCCGGCTCGCCAAGGCGGAGGCGCCGCAGGTCGAGCAGTCGGGGCGGCTCCTGCGCAGGAGGAGCACGCAGCTCCTCGCCCGTCCGCCCGCTCCCCGGGCGCTCGGGGCTGCAGGAGGAGAGGTAATGCTATTAGCAGTACGAATACACCGGGTTCAGCCTTTGCCATCCAAAATAATGTTATAATGAAATAGAATTATAGTGTAATTATTATTAATGGCACCGAAGGTGGAATAGAGCTGACGCAGGCAGGCCAGTGTCACGTTGGGCCGTGGCCGAGCAGCAGTGCCCCAGCGATGATGGAAGGGGAGGAAGATCCTGGAGCTGCTAAAGGAGAAGGATGATGTAACGCAGAAAAACATGCAGTAAAGAAGGGGATTCGACCACCTAAATATGCTCTGTTTGAGAACCGCGCTTGCAGCGAATTAGCATCCAGGCAGGGTGTAAAACGGATGAATTTTTTTTTTTTTTTTTTTTGGGAAACACCTTTTTGTGGGTGTGCGTTTGACGTTCCCGGAGTCTGAAGGGCAGAGAAGTGCTTCCCTGGGGGCGGCTGGCAAATGAGTTTGCTGTCCTAGGCTGAACCTGCTTCCTCTTCTGTAGCGCCAGCCTCCATAAATCCTGAGATAAATAGCCTGCCTGGTGTGCAGCGTGGTATGGAGGGACCCTCTTTATTCTAGGGCTGCGTGCGGGGGTCTCCGGGGTCTTTTACAAATCCGACAGGCTGCCCGGTGTTTGGAGGTGGGAGCAGCTGGGAGATGCCGGGAGGAAGGCGAGATGAGCCTGAGGTCTCCCTCGTTACAGGGCTCCCGCGACAGCGGGACGGCCGGGAGAGGCGATGGCGGGGGGGCTCTCACGCCGTGCTCCGGCAAAATTTCGGGGCGGGGGGCGGTTCGGAGAGGTTGTTTACAGCTGGGAGAGCTGGAGTGAGGAACCAGGAGCCTCTGCAGCTTGGGATGAGCGAGGCCCGCGTCCGGCATCCCTCGCCACTCCCTCTCCGGGTGCCGCGGCGCATGCCCGAGGGTGGTCCGGGCAGCGGGTCGCTCCCGGGGCCGGTGGGGTCCGGAGCAGCGCCCTGCGCTCCCGGGGAGCTTCGCAGCGAGGGGCAGGCTCTTTAACCGAGCCTCTGCAATAGGTTGTTACTCTTTTATATAAAAAAGAACAAACCTTTCCAAATATTTATTGCCATATCATGCGCTGCGGAGCGGGTGCCGTGCATTCAGACATGGAAAGCCGCCCCGTCTCGCGGGAGGCTGAAGCTGGGGTGCGGCGGGCAGGGCAGGAGCAGCCGGCGGCGAGCCCGGCCCGCAGGGTGCTGGGGAGCAGGGTGGGCTGGTGAGGACCCTCGGGACGGGCAGCGTGGCGCAGGGGCGAGGGGGGGCTGGAAGGCGGCATGAAGGAGGCGGTTTAAAACGAGATCTGGTTGGAAAGGCACCTCTTTTGGGGGTGTCCTCACCCCAAGCTCTTCAGAGGCAAAGCTTGCGTTTGCAGTGGCATTTTGGGTGGCTTTGCGGGGGGCTTTCTGAAGGGAGAGCGCCCTGCGGGGAGCACCCCGTGCTGCGGGGCCGCGCGCAGCAGCTCCCTCCGCTCCGCCGCCCCGCGGTGGGTCTCTGCCCACCGGCTCCGAGCCCGACCGGCGACCGGCTGCTGTGCATCTGCCGCCTCCTTCGGCACCAACAATTCCGGGCGGCCTTTAAGCTCACCGGAACGTTATTCTTCCTGCAGCGGTATGCAAGAGGCTGCTGTACAAAGCAGTTTTGGGGACGTTTCTGTGACTTTCCCTGGGCTCTGCAGGTGCTGGGGGGTTGCAGGGTGTCCGGGCTGGCTCGTGGGGTGATGCTGCAGTGGTGCTGCACCTCAGGCTCCTGCAAGGAGGAGGGGAAACTTCAGCTGACTCGGGGGAAGGTTGCCTGGAGGTGGGGTGGGATTTTTGATCCAGCTGCTGCAGCTCCTTTTCCTGCCCTGGTGAGATGGCCTGGCCCTGTAGCACGTCAGCACGTCAGCACGTCACAGGTAAAGGGCGAGCATCAATTCTGCTGAGGATCGCGCTTGCATTCCAAAAATCAACTTGAAGGGCGGCGCGGCTGATCTCAGCGTGCAGCCGTGGAAATGCCAGCCGAGCGTGGTGGAGGAGCCGGCGTGCCGGAGCTGGCGTGCGTCTGTCAGGCTGGCGAAGGCGGGCACGCAGGCTGGGGGCTGCCGCTTGCTGCCTGAGCTGGTGCTGCGACTTCCAGTGAGTTACTAGAAGCTTCTGTTCATTCTCCCCCCAGCTCCGCAGCTTCTTACAGCTCAGCAGAGAGGTTTCTCTCTTTTTTATCCTGCGCAGCAAAGGGAAAGCAGGAGAAGAGGCCAGTGTGAACTGGAGAGATTTGCTGGGGATATGCAAGCGAAACTCAGCCCAGTATTTCTGAAATTTGCCCTATTTCATTTCTATAAAGCACTACGAAACAGCTGGGAGAAATTTCAGGCGAGCTTAAAGATTTTTATTGTTCCATTTAGTATCTTATGTATGGCTTTTTTCCCATTATTCCTTTATTAAAATAAACTCAGTGTAAAGCTGCCTTTGGGCTAGCCGGCGATGGCCCGCGCTTATCGTGCTGAGGATGCCACGGATGCTGCGCCAGCTGCGGCAGCACAGGCTCTATAACATAGAATCAGAATCATAGAATGCTTTGGGTTGGAACATGACCCCTCTCGGCGAAGAGGTCGCTCTGTGAAACACCCGGACTTGCAGGAGACAAGGCACGGCAGCCCGCGTGGAGGGGCTGGCGGTGCCGCAGGCTTTGTGCGAGGCTTATGGAGGCCAGCGTGCTGGGGGATAGGCTAAATTGCTTATCCAAATTTCATTAAAAATGCAAATGGATTCTTTCACTGGGACAGGGTCGCATTAAAAAGTAGGCCATATCGTAAACATTAATAAAGTCATATTGGCCAGCAGGGACGTGGATGTGGAAAGTGAGCCAAGAAGGCTCTTTGCAGAGCTCCATGTAAATAAAATGACTCTTCTCTTTTTTGCTCTTCTCCTCCTCTGAAAGCCGGCAGCCTAGATAATGTTTTAATTGAGCACAGTGGCATATAATTGTACAGGACTGTACAAAGAGCAGCAAATTTAATCCATGGCTTGATGAAGTTTTGTTAGTGAAGCAGAAGCCGAGCATACTGGCCGCTTAGAGCTAAAGCAAAATTCACCTAAACAGTAATTGCTTTAAAAAAAAACCCCAAAAAATCCCCCAAAAGCAAAAATCTAAGCAGGTCTGATTTCTTCTTCTCCCCCCAGCGTGTTTTAAGACGCTTCCCTTAACGTGATACTGCAGGTAGTGTCTGGTTCAGGCTTTCTCTGCTGACCTTGGTCGAGTGCCGGTGCGTCTCTGCGCCATCAGCGTTCCCTGGCCATCGCGTCTGACAAGTCTGAGTGCACCCTACCCGGTGCTGAATCCCAGACCGTCCCTCGGGAAACCTGGGGCAGGGACAGATCCCCAGGACAGACAGATCCCCGGGACGGAGCTGCCCCGCTCCCTCCCGCAGCAAGGTGACTCCTCCAGCCCGTGCTGCACTGTGCACCGCCTGTCTTGCAGCATCAATAAAAAATCTTGTTCTAAACAGCTTTGGCTGGAGAGAGAGGAGCGAGCAGACACAGTAAATCTACATGTTGGGAATGTTGTTTTAATATCTTATCCGTATAGCATCAAAAGGAGTGCCAAGTACGCTAGAGATCTTGCCAGCTGCAGCCCTTTGAATGTCTTAAAGGCAGTAATGTTGCAGTGTAATAACATAGAGTGCTCCAAACTGTCATGAGGTAATGGCCTGTTTTCAAGGGAAGAAAAACAACGCAGCCCCGTGTAATCTCCAGCCTTTCCTGCAGCAGCGTAGCTGTGGCGTGTGGGGGCTGGAGCGTGGTAGCGCTCGTCTTGCCAGGGTCAGCGCTGAGGGCTTTTGCCGTTTGCAGCGCTGCTGGCCAAGCTCTCCCGAGAAGCGAACGTTCATCTCCCGGCTGCAGCCGCGGCAAACCCCGGGAGAGCGCTCGGCACCGTGGCCGGCATCCTCCCTGGGGTGAGGCTCAGCTTCGCGCCCCGCATGCCGCGCTGCGTTAGCGAGGTGCCGGTGCTCCCAAAGCCCGGCGGGCTGCGGCGCTGGGTGACTTGCTGCGGGCAAACCCTCCCGCCCTGGCTGCGCCCGCGATCGGCGTAACCCTGTCCCGCTGCGCCGGTCGCTGCTGCCCCAGCTCCGCCGGGATCTGCCTTATGGACAGGCCGGGCACCAGTGGTGCCAAGGAGACCCGAAGCAGGAGTCAGGGCTGAGCATCCTCCCGGGGGGCGAAAGACTTTCTGCCCCTGGCATCGCGTGCTGCTGGAGCTGCTGTGCTCTCGCCCTCCGCTTGCGAAAGCTGGTTTTTTTTCTGCAGAGGAAGTGGCTGGATTTCTTATCAGCACCTCCCTATCAGCAGCACACAGAGCAGGAAGCCTGTGAGACCTCCCAAAATTCCTCCATGGCGTTTGGGACTGAGCAGGCGTGTAATAAGGTGGGGAGCGGGTTACAGATGCTCCAGCCGTCGCTCCTGGGGTGCTCCATCGCTCCGTCTCTGCTCTCCGCAGCCCCCGGTGCCGGTCCCTGTGCGGGGGGTGCGTTTTGGGGAGGTCTGACAGCAGGGAGGGTGAGGTAGTTGCTGGAGCGAAACTGGGGGTTTGCAGCTCTGTGCCCGGCTCTGTCTCTGCCCGATTTACGCCAGAACCGGGCAAATCACTGCGTTGTGTGTAGTGGGACCCGTCGGGGAGGCTGCCCGGCACCGCTCCCGCTCCACCAAACTCGGCCTCCCCATTGCAGAGGCCCCCGCGGGCGTCTGTCTGTCTCTTGGACTTTGGCTCTGCCCAGGCTGCCTTTGACCCCTGGCACTGCTGTTTGCTCCATGTGAAAAGGCCTGCCTTTGATAAATGGCTGTTTTCCTTGATTGGAAGCTTTCCATATTATTAGGGGGTTTTTGTGGGTTTTTTTGCATGCTTTCCTCACCGGCTTTCCTTTTGCCTTCTGGTGGGAGGAAAGGGTTTAATGGCAGCAGCACTCTGAGGCTTTCCAAGGAAATCAGCTGTCCCAGGACAAACCCTGCAGGAGTTTCTTCATTTCACAATACGAAACGGGGCTCGAAGCGCTGCGGAGAGAGGGGAGAAGAGCGGTGGGGAGAGGCTGTGACTTCAGCGAGGGGTTGGCATGGTCTCGTTTCCCATTTTTATGGGCGCATGAAGGAAACGTGGTTCAGGTGACTGCGAAATATTTTCCAGTATGGTGCTCCTGGTGGGATTTCCCCTGATGGATGGGGAGTCGGTAGGAGACTGGAAGTCTGTGAGGCTGGGAAGGGCTGGGGTCCCTTCCCTCGCCCCTCTGCCCCCACAGCTTGGCACGTGCGCTGAAGGATCAGCCCTGTGCGAGGGGGTTAACGGAGCGCCTGGCGCGGGCGTTGTGCTTCCAAAACAGCAAATTGCCCCTGCAAATGGTCTGACTGCGGCTCCCTGTGCCGGGGATGCTGTCCTGTCCCGCGGCGTGCCCCCTGGCTGTGGCTCCGGCGGGTTTGGCACAGGCACCACGGCACGGCCACCAGGCTCGGGAGCCTTCAGCAGAGCCGTTCCGTGGGAGCCCCGTCCGTGGTGTCTCGTACCCCAGCACGTCCTTTCTTGTTAGCGTCCAATTCCCATGTCTGTTACGTAAAGTCGGAGCTGCTTGCCGCTTCAGAAGAGCCTGAAGCTCAGCAGCGCTCCTTCGTGTCTGCCAGGGCCGGCGACGTGCTGGTGGCCGTGTCCTTGCCGCGCTCTCCCCTCCTGGCTCGCGGGGGTGGTGTTTGTGGCGCGGGGCTGGGAGCCGAGCCCGGGCTGGCAGAGGGCTCCCCGTGGACCCCGGCGATGCCCAGAGGATGCTGCCCGGTGCAGCGGGTGCATCACCGGCACACGCCTGCAGCTGACCTGGTGGGCAGGTTTGACAACAGCCATTGCTTTGAACAGGATTTGGAAAATAAGAACAACTTGTTCCTAGCAAGTTTCCCGTGAACGATTCCCCAGCAGATTCTGGGCAGCAGGCGTGCCTCTGCTCTCCGCAGGATCGTAGGGCGTCTGTGGTCGGGCCGGCGCAGCGCCAGCACAGCCAAGCTCTGTCCCGTCCTCGGCCGCAGACTTGACGTGTGGCTCGGGACGAATCCCGTCTCCAGACTGACAGACACCAGCAGCACAGACTGACAAGGCGAGCAACGTCCTGGTGCGCGTAGCAGGGCCTCGAGTGCCGCTGGAGACCCTGGCTGTGGCTCCGCTGCTGCGTTTGCTCGTTATGACCTGACCCGCGGGCTGGCTCCGGGGCTCCACTGCCCGCCCCGGGGAGATGCCCTGGGGAGGGGGCCGGCAGCAGCCCCATGGGATGGTGGTGGGTGGGAGAGGGGCTGGGGTGCAGGTCTGAGCCCCCTCTGCCCAGAGAACTTGCGAGGAGTGGAAATTGGGTCCCGTCTGGAGCAGCTGGGTGGCTGCGTGCCGCGCGGAGCTGCAGGAGGTGGCTGTGCCCGCAGGAAGCCGGGCAGGGGCTGCCCGCTCCGCCACCTTGTCCAGCGTTCGTAGAATCATAGAATCGTTTAGGTTGGAAAAGCCCTTTAAGATCACCCAGTCCAACCATTAACCTACACTACCAAGCCCACACTAAACCAGTCAAGGGCAGACCAGACTGAACCATGTCCCCAAGTGCCACCTCTGCCCGTTTTTTGAACACTTCCAGGGATGGGGACTCCCCCACCTCTCTGGGCAGCCTGTTCCAATGCTTGACCACCCTTTCCGTAAAGAAATTTTTCCTAATTTCCAACCTAAACCTCCCCTGGTGCAGCTTGAGCCCAATTCCTCTCGTCCTATCGCTTGTTCCTTGGGAGAAGAGCCCAACACCCCCTCCCTGCCCCCTCCTGCCAGGAGCTGCAGAGCGATGAGGTCTCCCCTCAGCCTCCTCTTCTCCAGGCTGAACACCCCCAGCTCCCTCAGCCGCTCCCCACCAGCCCTGTGCTCCAGACCCTGCCCCAGCTCCGCTGCCCTTCTCTGGACACGCTCCAGCACCCCAATGTCCTTCTTGTACCGAGGGGCCCAAAACTGGACACAGCATTCCAGGTGCGGCCTCACCAGCGCCGAGCACAGGGGCACAATCACCTCCCTGCTCCTGCTGGCCACACCATTCCTGACACAAGCCAGGATGCTGTTGGCCTTCTTGGCCACCTGGGCACACTGCTGGCTCATGTTCAGCCGCTGTCGACCAACACCCCCAGGTCCCTTTTGGCCAGGCAGCTTCCCAGCCGCTCTTCCCCAAGCCTGCAGCATTGCATGGGGTTGTTGTGACCCGAGTGCAGGATCCGGCCCTCGGCCTTGTTGAATCTCCTACAGTTGGCCTTGGCCCGTCGGCCCAGCCTGGCCAGGTCCTGCTCATTGCAGGGAGGTTTGCCTTCTCTGCCTCTCCCGCTGCAGCGCAAGGGAGGGATTGAAAACGACCTCGGAGAATGAAGCTTATCAAATTAGCAGCGTCCGCTGGGGTGACGGGGTAAGGCGTGACAGCAAGCAAAAGTGAAATGACGCTGCAGAGCTCGGGTTTTGCTCTTTCCTTGCCGCGTCCTCTCGGCACACTGCGTGGCTTTCGCTTGCTCGCTGCAGGTGGAGCAGCGATGGCCTCGCCTGCTCGGTGGCTGTAATAAGGCGATCGCTAATTGATCGGCGGCTGGAGCTGCCAGCTGCTGCGCAGCGCTTCGGTGCTCTCTGCTAGCCGAAAACCTGGCCGCCGCCTTACGGCGGGGGCACGTGGCCTCCAGGTTTGGGCTGGCAGTCTGCGACCTCACCTCGGTCTGGTGCCTCTGCAGAGAGGCGGCTCGGCGGGGGCACCCCCCTGTCACTGCAGCGAGCGGCGCGGCGACGCGGAGCCCTCTCCCCAGAGGGGCAGCTGCCGGCGAGCGCGCGGGGGGCTGCCCGGCGTTCCTCCCTTCTTCGCCGTGGTGCAAAGCCCTGGGCCGCCGCTTGCTGGAGGCTGGATGTCTCCCGGGGGTGCCCGTGCTTGACGATGGGCGTTCATTTGCCCGTTTGAAGATGCTGCGGTGGGGGGGGGTAGCTGCTGGTGGCCATTTGGGGGGGTCTGTCAGTGGGAGCTGCTGCTGGAGAGCGTCCCTGCTATCGCAGGATGCCCTGCCCGCGGCTGCCTGGGCCACTCGACACTCCTGCCCACGGTAGCTGTGATCTTAAAGCAGAGAGACAGTGAGGACCAAATAACGCTTGATTTCCCCCTTCCCCCCCCCATTTTGAAATAGCCTTCATGAACACGGAAGAGCTTCCTGACGACTGTTGCTCGCGGAGGGTGGCTGCTGGCTGCCGAGCCCCGCTGAGCCCCTCGGACCCTCGTCCCGGCTGGGCGCTGGCGCTTCGGTGGCGGTGCGGGAAGGTGCAGGGCGTGGGGGGCACAGGGCAGAGCGTGAGGGAAATGTGAGTCAGCAGCCGCCCGTGCAGCCGCAGCCGCTGCCTCGATAACGCTGCTGGAGGCGTGGCAGCGCGGAGGTTGGCGCACGCTGCCGTGCTCGGGCTTCAGCCCCCGGGGTCCCTCCTCTGAACCCCCTCTTTGCGGTCAGCTGCGGAGGTTTGGGACCTACGCCCCTCTTACGGGGGAGCCTTGGAGAATGAAAAACTAAAGGAAACCCCTGCTGTGCTTCAGAGCTGTTGAAGATGAGCCTGCTTTCTGCTGGCATGCTGCAGGAGGAAGTGGTTGAAATAACAAGATAAAGTCCAGTCGGCCGCTCTCCTCCGGCTGGGGCGAGCAGGGCAGCACGATCCCACATCCCCTGGGGGCTCCGGGACCCTGCCTGGCCACCGCCAGCCGCGCTGGGGGAGCAGACCGGGCTCGCAGGAGCAGTTTTTTGCCTTCCCACCACACAGGAGCAGGGATGGAGCTTGATCTCCTGCCGTCTGGCAGGTCCCGTGGCTGTCTCATGGGCTTGCAAGCTCCAAAACGTGCTGGCTCATGGTAGCCTGGATGAGTTGGTGGGGAGATCCGCACGTCGATGGGGTAGAGGTGGAAGTGCCGAAGACGCAGCACGCTGGGGTCTGACCCGCCGGCTGGAGGCGCGGGTGCCCGGCAGCACGCTGGGGGCTCGCGCAGCTGGGGCGGAACGTGGCATGCAGCAGTCTGCAGAAGAGAAAGGCCAGGGATAAACCGAAAAGTATCTCGGGATTGTCTTGAATGCTTGCTTTTTGATAGGTTGCATGCATGGGAGGTACGTTAATGTCAGGAGCCGCTTGTGCCTGCCTTTAAAGTGCTGTCGGGGCAGATTCGTGCCTTGGGTTCCTGCCCTCTGCCATGGGCTGGTGTCGGCGAGCTCTCGGTTATTTGGGGAACGCTTTGCTGGTGGTGAGGCGGCAGAGCAGGGAAGCGGTCAGCATTCTGCTGTAGGAAACCCAGGACTGTGGCACAATTACGCGACACGGTTGCAACATTTAATAAAACCTACTTGGGAGGCTTCACCTTACCAGGACCCTGGCTAACTGCTGCTTTCAGTTGTACTTAAATTGATGTGTTACCGTTTATGGGTGTTTAAGAAACCCTTCAAACATCACTTTGTATGCAGAGAACAAAAACTCCCAAGATGCAGCGTGCTCAAAATAAGCCAGAAGCAGCAGCAGGGAAGTCATTACTCTTCATATCGGCCAAAAAAAAAAAAAAGTTGCTGTTGTATTCGTGATTTTTTTTTTTTTTTCTCCCCTGCACTTCCTGAAAAGCAAAGGGACCTCCAGCACTTCAGCGTGAGTCACGGGGGTCACCTGGTGCCTCACCACAGAGTTACCAAAATTGCAGGGTTAGGCAGTCGGCGCAGGAGCGCGCCTGCACGGCGGTACCGGTCCCTTATGCCCGCGCTGCGTTAAGCCCTGTGCGGGTGTAAAACAGATCCCACCCGGTGCAGATCTCCGCTGAAAGGCAGCGCTGGGGCCGGCGGTGCGACACGTGCGCGGCTGAAGGGGAGGTGGTGCTGGAGGGGCGAGCCCCGCTGCCAGCCCTGAGCGTGTCGGCCCTGGGTGCGAGGTGCTCTGGGTGGTTCGTACGTAGAAAATCAGCTCCTTAGATGAGGTGAGAAATGAACAGCCGCACCCTCCCAGGGTTCTGAATAGATGTGCTTTACAAACCTCGCTAAATTTGGATTAGTCTGATTTATTTAAAGCCTCTTTTTTAGAAAGACAGGGGGACAGACGGGACCAAGATTACAGACCATGCTGTCTTTCCAGCAGTACGTAAATGCCTCCCAAACGTTGCTGTGCAGTAGCTCTGTGTTTGTGGTCTACTCTTGATGTTGTCTTGGTCGAAGACCTTCAATCCTTCACATTTGTAGGGCCAGGTTTGAACTCCAGCCCTTGACTCACCTGGTTACAAGTTTCTGCAGGTAACACAAGTGCTCCTGGAGGGTGACCGTGGGAAAGAAGAAATGACATTTCTGGCCAAGGGTGCTTGAGAAGTTTCTCATCCATGTATGGGCTTAGCTCTGTACCCTAAATAGACTATCTAAAGGAAACGAGCGTTTTGTCTTGTGATGTGTGCTCAGCATAAATTCCTCTTGCTGTAGTTTTCAGGAACGAAAAGCAGCTCAGTCTCTCTCTGGATCTCCAGTGCCATGGAAACTTAATTTGGGTATCAGAATTATGAAGCCTCTTCGCCAGAGGCTGACGAGCACAGTGAAATTCTCTGCTTTGACTTCCATCTGCGGGTTTTGGTGTGCTGCGGGTTCAGGGGGAAGACGCGGTCTGTTTGGAGTGCGCCTGCACCCCGAGACGCCGTGGTGCCTTGGGGCGGTTGCTGCGGTGGGGGTGCCAGTGGGAGAGGAGGGTTACGGGTCAGCTACTCAAACTTCTGCACCCTCGGCACGGGGCTGGCACCCGGTCCCATCGCCCCGAGATGCTCTGAGTGCGTGCGAAGTCCGTGATTTATACAAGAGGCTGGTTTAACGCTTGCCATTTGCAGATAAGGCTCCTTAATCCGCTTGCCTTAGCGCCGTGTCCCTGCTCCCAGGCTGCAGGCACCTGTATGGTTGCTCGCCCGTGGCTTCTGGGCCACCGCCGAGGCGTAGGTGACGCCAGCTCTTTGAGGCAGATGAACCCGTAATGTCCCCGCAATGGATCCGTGCGGATCCTGTTGCCTTCGTGGGGCTTTGAGTCGCAGCTGCCCCTGCAGATCCTGCTGAGGTTCCGAAGGGAGCTCGCAGAAACCAGCCCACGTCTCCCTCCAGCAGCTGTGGGAGTCTCCCGATCCTCTCCGCGCAGTCTGACACCCTGCTCCTCCCAACAGGCTAATCCTGGGTCTGCGGCGTTTGAAAGACATCTTTTGGGAAACTGTCATTAATTTTAAATCCCGCCTGCGAAAGCATCACGTGGAGGTTGCGCTGGCTATGTCAGGCAAGGCTGGCAGCGCTGCTGCTGCGGTGAGCGGCTGGAAATGCTGGCGGGGCAGAGAGAAAAGCCAGCGCGGTGGTCAGATGCAGGGCTTTTAAAGTAACCAGCCTGGGCTGGGGCGCACAGACCGACGGTGGAAGCAGAGAGCCGTCGGTAGCGGGCACAGAGGCTGGAATCACAGAATCATCGAATCGTTTAGGTTGGAAAAGCCCTTTAAGATCGCCCAGGCCAACCATTGACCTACACTACCAAGTCCACACTAAACCAATCAAGGGTAGAATCATAGCATCATCGAATCGTTTAGGTTGGAAAAGCCCTTTAAGATCACCCAGTCCAACCAGTAACCTACAGTACCAAGTCCACACTAAGCCAATCAAGGGTAGACCAGACTGAACCATGTCCCCAAGTGCCACCTCTGCCCGTTTTTTGAACGCTTCCAGGGATGGGGACTCCCCCACCTCTCTGGGCAGCCTGTTCCGATGCTTGAATGAACCAAGACTCGTTTTGTGTCCTAGGTTTCTTAATTTTCTCTCTACCCTTGCATGACATTACCCTGCATCTTAGAATCATAGAATCATAGAATCGTTTAGGTTGGAAAAGCCCTTTAAGATCATCCAGTCCAACCATTAACCTACACTACCAAGTCCACACCAAACCAATCAAGGGTAGACCAGACTGAACCATGTCCCCAAGTGCCACCTCTGCCCGTTTTTTGAACGCTTCCAGGGATGGGGACCCCCCCACCTCTCTGGGCAGCCCGTTCCAATTCTTGACCACCCTTTCCGTAAAGAAATTTTTCCTAAACAATTGCGGCTTGTCACTCGGTGCCGCAAGGGTTGCGACGGTGCTTACCGCGGCGGGGGGAGTGGCGCGAGGGGCCGGTGCCCGCCGTGCAGCCGGCTGTGCCAGGCAGCGCCGGGAGGGCCGGGCGGGCACCAGGCTTCAGGCAGAGCTGGAATCGGGGCAGGATGCGGCGAGCCGGGGGAGGCGGCGGGACGTGGCCACGGTACGCCGGGGGAGGGTGCGTGCGCCGTGAACCGTGTAAGTGCTGAGAGACCCTTCACCCGCCTGGCGTCCCTGAAGCCTCCTGGCTTATTTAGAATCACAGAATCCTAGAATCGTTTAGGTGGAAAAGACCTTTAAGATCATCCAGTCCAACCATTGACCCGACACTACCAAGCCCACACTGAACCAGTCAAGGGTAGACCAGACTGAGCCATGTCCCAGAGCGCCACGTCTGCCCGTGGACGCGAAGGCAGCGTGATCTGAGCACTGCCACTTTAATAATTACCTCGGTCTCTGGTTTTGGAAATAAGACAATGGTCAGAATATTAACATTTAACTGGGGAGGGGATGCGAGGAAGAAAATGGGAGTGAAGTTCCCCTCTCTGTCTTGGAGATAAGTGACAAAATCCAGCTTTAACTGAGTTATGGTATTAGCACTTTGGGGACTGGGTTTTTAGCTTCCTCAAACAGGATTAATACGCTGTTACAAAAAGAAATGCCTCTCTAAAGCAAGCTAGCAGCCATCTTCTAGGGCTCTGAGATGCAAGTATAGTAATTGGGATGATGGTGGGTGCACCTGGGACTGCCCTCTTCTTAATGCCTGACTCGTGCCTGGAGAGATACCTCTCAATATTTCTACCCCCTCTCAAGAGGCTGACCCAGAGTTTCAATTACCACATTAAATTACCAGGTCACCAGAGTTAAAGTAGGCTGCCAAGTTTTTAATGATCTTCTCTTTCTTGTTGTGTGCGGGGTTTGGGTTTTGGTTTTGTTTTTTTTTTTTTTCCCCCAAGCCTCCTTTCCATCTCTGCACTTTTAATTGAGACCATCTGTAATTTAACACGTCACAACAGCGAGCCCGAGGAGCGGGCGAGCGGGGAGCTGTGTAACCGGTGCAGGCGAGGCAGGGTTTTAAGAGGACTCGGCGTTCATCCTCCAGGGACTGCCGCGGCTTTCCACTGTCTTCCAGCGCCTTCGTAAGAAATCCAGAACTAATTGCCAAGACTGTTTAATCTGGTCCCTCGGGGCCTCGATTAATCACAGAGCACTTATTTTCCATCTCCCGCTGGTGGAGATGCTGGAGGTGTCGTCACGGGGCTGGGACAGGTCCCGAAGCTGCTGCGCGGGTGCTTGTGAGCGGAGCTGGCCGCAGGCACCGGGCTGTCCCCAGGGGTGTCCCCGGGGACCCGGACCCCGTCCCTTTGCAAAGGGACCGGGCTCGGAGGGGGCTGCAGCAGTTTCCTCGATGCTGCCTGTCCTGTCTCTCTAAAGTAGAACTGAGTTTGCCCATCAGTCCTGCATCTCTTAAGAGTCCTGCATGTCTTAAGAAAGACATTGGGGTGCTGGAGCGTGTCCGGGAAGGGCAGCGGAGCTGGGGAAGGGTGTGGGGCACAGGGCTGGTGGGGAGCGGCTGAGGGAGCTGGGGGTGTTCAGCCTGGAGAAGAGGAGGCTGAGGGGAGACCTCATCGCTCTGCAGCTCCTGGCAGGAGGGGGCAGGGAGGGGGTGTTGGGCTCTTCTCCCAAGTAGTTAGCGATAGGACGAGAGGAAATGGGCTCAAGCTGCGCCAGGGGAGGTTTAGGTTGGAAATTAGGAAAAATTTCTTTATGGAAAGGGTGGTCAAGCATTGGAACAGGCTGCCCAGAGAGGTGGGGGAGTCCCCATCCCTGGAAGTGTTCAAAAAACGGGCAGAGGTGGCACTTGGGGACATGGTTCAGTCTGGTCTGCCCTTGATTGGTTTAGTGTGGACTTGGTAGTGTAGGTTACTGGTTGGACTGGATGATCTTAAAGGGCTTTTCCAACCTAAACGATTCTATGATTCTATTCTATGATTCTATTCTATGATCTCGAGAAACCTCTCGCTGCCTCGCCTCAGCCCGCGCCTGGGTGCTTTTCCTCCGACGCCTGCGATCCCCAGGTGAGCCGCTGAAACGTCGGCGTCCCCGCTTGCCTCGACCGTCACAGGGTGGCTCCGCAGCCCGGGAGCTGGGGCCGTCCCGCTCCAGCTCAGCACCGTCCTCGCCACCTGAGGCCGTGACGAACTCCTCCGCATGCAGCACCATGAGGCTCGTCATCTGGGCTTTTAAGAAATAGGTTAGAGGGGACGTTAACATGGAAAGAAACAAACTCCAACTTGGAAAAATTACCTGTTAGCGTTGCTGCAGCGTGTCACCTGGCTGTAATTAAAGATTAGAGATTGGCACGCTTCCCTCCCGCTCGTTCAGGGCATCTGCCAGGGCCGGTGCGTGGGCAGTTTCACGGCCGGCGCGGTTCCCCCTGCTTCCGTGCGTGGGACTCTGCAGCAGCACCTGGCGCAGGGAAAAGGAGCAGAGAGGCGAGGTGCCTGCCATTCCTCCGCGCTTGGGGCAGGGAAACGTATCGCCGGCTTCGTTCTCATCGCTTTGAACATCGCTGCTGGCCCCGGGCGCGTCCCGGGAGGCGGCCGGGTTTGGGGAGCGGGCGAGCGCTGCGGCACGGTGCCTGCACGCCGCGTGGCCCGCGTGGCCGCCCCTGTTGAAGCGCTGGGGCGTGCAGCTGCGCGGGCTGCAAAGAGCCTCTCCGTAAAGGTTCCCGCAGGCGAGCCGTTCTGCCGGGGGCTTTTGCTGGTCTCTTAATAGCGTGCTTTGCGGTGGGACTGGGGCGCGGACCTGCGCGACCGTCCCTGCCTGCGCGGCTGGGGGACCGGCACGCAGGGCGGGCAGCGAGGAGCGGTTCCCGCGGGTTTCTTTAGGATGCCAGGGAGGAACGAGGCTGCGGGGGTGCTCTGCTCGCTGCTCCCAAGCGGCTTTTTTGGCCCAAGCAATTTGGAGAGGAGGCAGGAGCTGGGCTTTTGCTGGGCCCTGGGTGGAGGGACTCACCCTCTGCCACGTCCAGCAAGAGCTGCAGGAGCAGGGCCGGCTGCGTCACCCCTGCTGCTTCCCCGCGCAGCCCCCCTGCCTGGGCAGCCCCCGGCCCTTGCAGCCTGGATGCGGCTTTAGGCGTTCCTCTGGCACATGCGGTGGGAGAAATGAAGATCTTTCCCTGATCCGAGCTCTAATGCTGTCATCATCCCCTTCCCTGCCCACACCTATTATATCGCTGTGGGTGATTGATGTTCCTCATCCTGCCTGGCTTCAATACATTCGTTATCATGCAGAGGATGTTGTCAATTCATTACGGATATTTCATATAAAAGCTGCAGCCTTTTTTTTTGAATGTTTTGTTCCTATGTACTCAAATCCTTCTGAAAGTGCATGGCTGGGCTCAAAATATTTAACCCTTTTTTAAAAAAAAAAAAGGAGTTTTGAAGACGCCTCTTTTTGAAATGAACAGCAGAGTAGCCTTCGTCCCCCTGCTCTTCAGCGCAGCTGCTGTGGGCTGCTTCTGTGCGTTGGGCACCGCAGGCGCTGGATTCACTTGATTTTTGTTGACGAGGTCTTACCCCGAGAAGCCACAAATGCCGGCTGTACCCCGCAGCTGCAGCACCTGAACGTTGCTGCGGCGTGGCGTCCCCGGGAGGACGGGGCAGCTCTGTGGCAGCAGCGGAGGCGTTCGACCCGACGTCTGTAGGGTCTCTCTGCCCTCCAGGTGCACAGGGAGCAGCAAGGCTTTCTTCTACAGTTCTGCAAGGCTGTACTTTCTTTGTATTTTTGTATTCTTTGTATTTTCTTACGTCCCTAAATTGCGCGGGGAAATGAGTGCCCAGAAGCATTGCTTGCACCGAATGGAGCGACAGGCTTCTGCTTTACAGGCGTGCGTTGGGGGGATCTGAACCCCAGGCACCTTTGGGGGGACGGAACTGGAAAAGTCAGCGGCTCCGGGGCACCCGTGCAATTCCCTGGGGGAGCAACGGGTGCTGCTGCGACCATCCAGGGACCTTGCTGGGGGTCAGAGCTGCAGAGGGGGGGCTGTGGACAGCTGAGCGTGCTTTGAACTCCCACCTTGCCCGCCACGTCCTCTCCCTCCCGAGGACCGAGGCGGGGTGCCACCACTGAAGGTCAGCGCAAAACTCGTGTTGGGACGTGCTGAGTTCATCTGGCCCTTGGGCGTGAGAAACTGGAGCAGCTCAAAGAGCAGACGAGTCGTAACCGGCTTCCAAGGCAAGGGCACAGATGAACGGTAGCCACGCAGCGAGCGAGGGGTACGTGGGAGGGATGGGGATAGTTACGCTGCTGCCCGGATGCGTCAAGAGCTCTCTGGGGTGTCCTGCCCGCGACGCGGCAGCGTGGCGAGGGGCATGGGCAGCGGGGGGTCTCGTCTGCCGCGTCTGAGCCGGGCTGGTCTTGGAAATTAGGCGGGTGCTGCCACGCTGAGCCACGAGTGGGAGATGCTGTGGAAATGCGGATGAGCACCAGAGCGCGGAGACGGCACAGGCTGAAAGGCTCAGTCACCCGTGAATTGCAGGAGCAGAGAGGGGGAGGTGGAGACGGTGTCTGCAGGAGCCTTCCGAAATACCCAGCCTGCGGCAGCGCGAGGAGCAGCCCGGACCCTGCCCACAAAACCGCTCGGCACCTGAATGCATTTTCCTCCCCAGCCCGGGGCATCAGTAGCACAGCAACGTTCCTGGGGAGTCCTCAAACTCCTAATTCATGGAGGAATCGGGGATGGGCTAAATCTGGGCTAGCACAGCCCGGGCTCTTGCCCAGCGCTGGAGGTTTGCGGCGAGTCCTGCTGCCTGCGCCGGGGCCCGGCGCCAGCTGGGCTCTGCTGCCCGATGCTGCTGCTGAGGAGTGCCTCCTCCCCAAGCCACCTCGGGCTCTGGCTGTGCAGTTGGGGCTGGGGGGGCTCGGCGGGGCTCCCCGAGCTGCTGCTGGCACTGCTGGCTCCTGCCGGCACAGCCGCGGCTGCCGCTCCGTGCATCGCACCGGCCAGGAGCGTGCACGGGGCTGAATTATTCAGTCTGAAAGTGAATCTCTGTTACAGCTTGGTATAGGAGAAATGCTGATGAAGTATTTAAAGTCTGAGGGGGGACGAGGCTCTCTAATGTCAAATTAATGTCTTTTGTGTCTCTGGAAATAGCTGCCAGCCCTGGCGTGGGTGCGCAGAGCGGCGGGTGCCGCGGACGGTTGGCACTGCGGGCTTTGGGAGACGGGCCCTGGAGAGGGGCTCTTCCTGCAGGGTCCCGGATCTCTCCAGGCACAGCCTTGTTTGAAAGCTAACGTTCCCCTCTTCCCCTTCCAAAGAGCAAGCAAGCTGAAGAGCGAGGGGTCTGTTTTCTTGGAGAAGTGGGAACCCTCCCTGGAGGGCGAATGGGAGGCGTGAGCAAGCAGCCCGGAGCTGGTACCGGGTGTATGGGCAGAGAGGAGCCCAAATGAATGAGGATGTTTGTCCGCCCTTTCCCGAACAAGGATTTCACATAGGAGAGGATTCCCGCTCTGCAGGTGCGCAGTCCCCGTCGCTGAGCTCCTCGCCTGGAAGGCTCAGCCCTTCCCGCGGCGCCGGGAGGAGCAGCAGCATCCTCCTCTCCCTGGAAAAGGGGAAGCGGCTTCGGCCAAGGGGCTGCTCCCGGAGCCCGTGGCAGGCCCTGATCCGGCACGTGTTCGCGTCCGTGCTCCGTCCCTTCCCAGAAGGCAGCCTGGATGAGTAACGACGGGCAGAAGTCCTGCCTGTGGTGTAGGGGCTTAATGTGATTCCTGCATCGGGAACTGCTGACAGGATCTGCCGGAGAGCAGAATGGATGGTGCTGATTGTTTTTATAACGCTGGAAGATTGTATAGCTTCAACAAAATATATCCTGCTGCTTTTACTTTAGAAATACCAGGAAGTGCAGTTTTATGTTTCTGGCACTGAATGACAGCTTTCCCAGCACTAATTTGCAAGGCTGGGCCTCTTCAAATCTGTAGTGAGGGTTTCTTTGTACCGTTAGCGCAGAATTAGCTGGTCTGAATAAGAATCGCTTTCTTGGGTTGAAAAATCTTTGTGGCTGTTCAGGCAGTCAGTCTTCGAGAGAAACAAGGCTGGTGAGACCTCGCAGAGGAGAAGCCTGCTGTCTTGCTCGCCCTTTTTCTTTCCTCCCCTCTTCCTTAAGAAAAACAGCTCTCCTTCTCTGTAGGAACCCAAACCGTACAGAAATGCCATCGCGCTCCTTACCTCCCGCGCCCCTTCTTTATCTTTTGCTGGAATCGGCGGCATCTCCCCCTCTCCCTCTGCCCCGTCCCCTCCGTTAGCCTTCCCGCTCGTCCCGGCTCCGGGATGCTGCCGCGCGCCCGGCGGTGCCCATCAGCCAAACCCCGGCGCCCACCGAGGGGCGAAAGCTGCTCGTCGCTCCTTGGGGCTGCCGTCCCGCCGCGGAGGCAGGCACGGCCGTCCTGGGGTCCAACGAGCAAACGTCGCGCACGCGGCCAGCGCATCGGCCCGGGCGCGCCGTAACCCCCCGTCATCCCAATCCCCGGGGCGGTTTTCCGAGAGGTTTCCGTAGAGGAGAACTGCAGCCTAAAGCTCCCAGAGCACCGTCATTTCTACCGTGTCTCTCTGGAGCTGACAACGGGAAAACCGCTGACGTCTGATGGGGAGCTGAAGGTATTTGTTGCGTTGTGAGAACTCCAGAAAGCTTTTAGCCAAAGCTGGGGATTAAATCCAAATAGCACAAATTTTAGCTCAGCTTCTCTCTCTGCGCTGTAAGTGATTAAAAGCTGTAAAGTGCTGTCAGAAATTCAGGACTTCCCCTCCTGGAAACCTTCTTTCCCCTTATTTTGTGATTACCATGCTTCACTGCCTTTGATGTAGCAGGTCTTATTTTTTAACGTGGCAATGGAAAATTGTGGGCAACTGCTGGCTGTGGTGCCTTTCAGTGCATCGCTGGGGCAAAGCCGGGCTAATGCATCTGACCCCGTGGGTTTGCCCAGCGTAGGTGGAGCAACACAAAGCTCCTTTTAAAAATCTTTCTTTTCGGTTATTTTGTTTTCTCCAGTTTTGATAAGCCAGATTCCAAGCCGTTTAGCTGCATCTCGTGTTATTTAGGAAGTGGAAACGTTATCCAAATGGGACTTGCCACAGGTTGTAAGGGAGCAGCTATACGCTGAGATGCGCTCGAAATAATCTTCAAGCTTCATGATATTAGAGCCATCTGCTGAAGCACGGCTCTGTCAGCTCTCTGGGGAGGCTTTAACTCCTCCCTGGGTTTGATTTTCAGATGAATCTTGCTCGATCCTTCTCCTGGCTCCGTTAACTCTCCATCTGTCTGCCTGCCTTGGCGTTCCGTACCCGCGCCGGTTCGGGGTGCCTCCAGACCTCTCCCTTGCCCGGCGGCGCTGGACAAAGGGCTTCCCTGCAGCGGGAATGGCTGTTCTGGGAAGAGGCGTACCCGAGGGGGAGCGGTAGAGGTGACTTCCCTGAATTATTCATTTCATGAAGGACTCGGGGAAAATTGATTAGCCCCTTCTACAGAACATCAGGACAAGGAGTTCACGCAATGAAATTAGAGCAACAAATGGAGATCAAATAAAAGGCAACGCTGCTTTACGCAGCACGGAGTTGCTAGGGAGGGTTCATTCCTGCGGGAAGTCATTTGTCACAGCGTCTGGGTTTTTGAGGAGGGCTGGATACCTTCCTGCCAGCTAACGACGTTTCGTGTGGGAGATGAGGCTAATCAGCTCTCCTGTGGCAGGCTCCAAGCCGATAGCGTGCAGGGGTCAGGGAATGATTTATCATCTCGAGCCAGCCTTGCTCCGCTCGCCAGGTACATCGCAGGTTTGTGCTCTCCTGGCATTTTTAAGCCCTCAGCTGCGGGCTGGTGCCAGGGCCCCGTGCCAATGGCCAAGAGCTTGTGTCGGGGTTGCTGCGCCTTGCGGGCAGCGTTGGGGCTCTCCCGGCTTTTCTGGGCCATGTGGAGATGCGGTGCTTCGGGTGGCACAACGCCACTGCTTTCCCTCGGGCATCCGCGACCCTTCGCAGGCATCCGGCTCCTTGCACGGAGCGGGTCCGTGCGGTGTGGCCAGGGTACGGGGCAAGGCAGGTTTCCCTCTAGAGCGTGCTTCCAGCATCCCAAAAATCTCATGCAGAGCAAGGTCAAAGTTATGCTGGAGAAATGAGCCCCAAAATACCCCATCGGACCGCTCTGAGCAGGGCTGGCCGCTGCGTTGGGCGAACGCGTGTGCTGGCAGTAACGGCACGGGCAGAGACGCAGCTCCAGCGCGTGGGTCTGCTGCTGCCGCCGTGCTGCTGTCCGGGACGGACTCAGCAGCCTCAGGCACTTGGAGTTTGCAAATAAAACGCTAACCCTGGGACTTCGCTGGGCTTTCATACTCCTGGGAATACCCGTGCTCCCCCGGGTAGCCTGATGCCAGTGTAAGGAGCTTAAAGCTTTGATAAAGGGCTTTTCCTGGGCAGAAGCCACTGGTCTGGGCAAGATTTTGTATTCTAAGAGCAAATCTTTCAGCATTGTTCTATCTTTGGGCAAACTGCCCAACTGTCTGCTTTTGGGAAAGCGTCTGAATGGAGACGGGGCATGCGAGGTGAGCTACGGTGCATATGGCGGGGAAGCTCTTTTGCATTTGTTTACATTTTGTAAACAGAAGAAGATACTCCGAAGGGGAGGGGAGGTGCGCGTGCAGGCGACGCAGAGCAAACAAGCTCTGCCTTCGCGATAAACCAGGTGAGGCAAAGGCGGCGATACCTGTGTCAGTGGGGGCCGTCAGCGTGGCCAGGGCTGCTCCTGCTCCGCCCCGCGCTGCGGCGTGGGAGAAGGGCAGAGCCCCGGGCTATCGGCCGCGGGAGCCCCTCGCACGCCTGGGCTTCGGCGTCGTGGGCCGGGGCTGCTCCCTGCCCAGGGTACACAGGAACAGCGGGGCCCACGCTCCTTCCGCAGCCCCCGAGAGCGCAGGGCGCATGGGTGCATCCGCCTGCCGCGGGCTGCAGCTGCCCAGCCTGTCCTGGCAAGCCTGGAGGGGCATAAATGCTGGCCCTGTCGCGCTGCAACGTCTTGCCCTGTCCCCTCCCGCAGAGAGGTTTTTGCTGCTTTTCCTGGGAGCGTCGGAGGGACGAGGGGACTCTCTGGATGCTCGTGATGGGTTAAGCAGTCCTGGGCTGGTGTCGTGGTTCAGCCCCAGGCAGCAGCTCAGCACCACGCAGCCGTCGCTCACTGCCCCTGCCCCGATGGGATGGGGGAGAGAATGGGAGGAGTGAGAGTGAGAAACACTCCTGGGCTGAGATAAGAACAGTTTAATAATTGAAATAAAATAAAGTAAAATAATAATAATAACAATATAATAATAATAGTAATAATAACATCCAAAGCAAGTGCTGCCCAATGCAATTGCTCCCCACCCGCCGACCGATGCCCAGCCAGTTCCCAGCAGCGATCGCTGCTCCCCGGCCAACCCCCCCAGTTTCTATACTGCCCATGACGCCGTATGGTATGGAATGGCCCTTGGGGCAGTTGGGATCAACTGTTCTGGCTGTGCCCCCTCCCAGCTCCTTGTGCCCCTGGCAGAGCATGGGAAGCTGAAAAGCCCTTGACTGGCATAAGCAGCACTGAGCAACAACTAAACCATCAGCGTGTTATCAGCGTTATTCTCCCACTAAATCCAAACCACAGCACTGTGCCTGCTACTAGGAAGAAAATGAACTCTATCCCAGCTGAAACCAGGGCAGCTGGTAACTTGGCGTGCCGGAGCCCTGCGCAGCTCTGGGAGCACGGCGTTGGAGGCTGGCTGCTCCGTCAGCTCTCCCACGCGGCGAGGTGACTGACGTACCTTGCAACCTGCCCGGCTGCTCCCGGAGCTGCTTCACGATGCTGGAAGCACCTGCTCTTCTCCACTTGCGCTTGCGTTAATGTCGAGGTCTGTCCTCTCTTATTTTTTCCTTTCACTGAAGATCTCGTTATTGGCCGTGTCCCGCTGACGCGCAGGACGACGGCAGGGGTCCAGGCGCGGGGGCGAGACCTTGCCCTACGGCAGGGGCACGCACGGCGGCCGCGAGGCAGGCGGGGCTGGGGGAGTCGTCTCCCAGAGCAGCGTTCGGCTTGCCGCCCATCTTGGCCACCAGCCGTGGGCCTGTGATGACAGAAGACCTCAGCAATGAGGGGACTTCCAACCGGCTTCTTGCAGCGATATTTCCATGCGGTGCAGTCAAGTGCCGGATTTGTCCCTCCTGCCATTGCCGGGGACATACCAGGAGCTTCTGTCCGCTGCAATAATTTGCAGCGTTGTTCCAAAACATGCAAACGTACGGCTGCTCCCGAGCACACGCTGTTAAATAAAGCTTTAATTTGCTGGCCTGGCTCCCTGCGTTCAGCAGCCTGGTTTGGCTGGCTGTCAGCAGCCTGGAGCTGGTGGGTGTTGTGCCTACTGCGGAGCCGCGCGAGCAGCCCCCCTTCCCCGGGGGTCCCTTCCCATGCTGGAGGTGCAGCCGGACACGTGCTCTGCAACGTTCGTACTCTTGGAACGCGTTTTGATGAGATTTTTCTGGTTGGTGGGTTCTGTGATCCGCTTGGGAAGCTGCTTGATGTTTTTTCTTGAGGATTTTTGAGCAGTGGTTTAGGCCAAGAAGCCCTTAGGGGTGTGTATATATATACATATATTCATTTTTTAAGCAACGCTGTCAACATTTTCTCTCTTTTCATCCTTCAAAATCAGGCTAGTTCCTAGGGTTTGGAAATACGCTGTTGCCCTGTTGCTCTTGTGGTTTCTTAGCTCTGAAAACCAACCTTCTAGGAGACCCTTCTTCCGCAGCCTGCACCAGGATCACAGGGGATGGAGCTGCGCGGTCTCGCCCTGACGCTTTGGTGCAAGTCTCCCCAGATCTGAGAAACTGTGTTGGGGCCGCTATTACAAATGTGCCTTCCAGCAAGTCTCGTGCGCCTGCGGAGGGTCACTGAGCTCCAGGGCTCTGCCTCTTGTCTTCTGTTGGGTTTGGTGTCCTTTGCTTCCCCCAAGACAGAGATGTCTCCCCAGATGCCTGCAATGGAGGTAGCCCTGAAGAAGAATTTAGGGCCAGTAAACATTCTTGCCTTGTGCAATAACAAATGGTAAAGGTTAATGTTTCATTTTTTGTTGTATATAAATGACTCAGGACGTTGGTAGCTCACCAGTGGGATTTGATAACTTTATTATCCATATAATAAGATTTACAAATTAACTGTCTAATTAGCAGCCTGGGAAAACTGCTGCTCGTACTGTAGTTTCTAAACTGACAAAGACACAGGCTCAAAATGCTGAAGTGTGCTGAAGCAGGAGTGGCACGGCAGCGCCGGTCGCAGCAGACCTGCCCTAGCTGCCTCCTTGCCTGCCCCGTACCGAGCTCGTGCAGAGCCAGAGCCCGGCTCCCGCTCGGCCGGCGGGAAAGCGAGCAATCTCTTCCCAGCAGAATGCACCGGATTAGTCACGGGAGGAGAGATCTACCAAATCTTCTCGCATCTCTTGGGTAGGATGCACGTTTAGGAGTTAAGGCAGGATTACTGGCCTAAGCCCCTGTACCTGATTAATTCCATTGGCCGTTTTTTCGCATGGATTGACTATTCACCTAAGTGCCCGTGCAATGTTTGAATGGATCTTTCCCAGGCTTGCAGAGCGTCCTTCCAAGCGTTGGATGCAAAGCCCACACCGCTGCAGCCGGCAGAGAGCCTCTGGTTTGCTTTGGATGCGCAGGGAAGTGTTGCGCTTCACCACCTTCCGACGGATTGTCCTTGCCATCTGCATTAACATCGATTGCTGGGGAACCTGCTATTCTTGCTAAATACTCAGTTGCCACAAAGATGACTTGCCAGTGACTCGGATATCATTTGCTTAATTGAGCTGTAATATGAATGTTTTGAACACACGGCAATTATTTTGCCAATCGAAAAGAAAATACCATATTTCTAGTGCTCTAGTTCTTTAGGTCTCTGCTCAAAGGGCAGGAGGCGTTACCTGTGTGCGTATATTTAATGCCATCTTTAATAATTAAACTCTTCAGTGAAACCTTAGAATACAGTGGAGAGGCTGCAATAAAAATCTGGGATGGTTTTGAGCTTCTCAGACATTGGCTTTCTAGTCTCTTTTGCCACTAGAAATGGGCATTTCACCTCTTCTGCTTACGCAAGTGAAAATGTAAAATGGATGTGTTCTGCTTTCGTAGTGTCTATGGCGAGGCACGAGCGAGCAGCTCGCCCGGGGTTGGTGTGCGCACACACGTGCGCTTCGCTTGCTCCCAGCATCCTCCCGCACGTCTGTGAGGATCGATCGCTTGGCTCTGTGCTCCCTTCCCTTGCTTCTTCAAATTCCCTCTTTGTTTCTCCTTATCACCTAAGTTCTGCCTGTCACGTTAAATATGTAATGAGCAGAGCATAGAAAGCCACTGCAGGTTCTTCTCGTGCATAGCAGAATTTAAGACTTTGATTTTTTTTTTTTTTTAATTTTATTTTTAAATCAGATGCATTTGAAACCCACAGCTCTGCCGACGTGCTGCATCTCCTGGCTATGCAATGCAGACTCCGGGGAGCGATGCATCCCTGCTAATGCGCTGGCAGAGCGGGGCCCTGGTCCTGTCTGCCTGGCGCAGAGGGGATCCAGGAGCGCGGCGTTTGAAAGCAAAGCACCGCGGCTTTCTGCGAGAGGAAAACCAGAAAGGTCAGATTTCTGACTTTCCATAAAGTAAAGCTGAAGTGACAGCCTGCCCTTGCCCTGTTCAGGAGCATGCGGAAAGTAAAGCAGTGAGCGCACACAGAAATAGCTAAGGTGGTGAAGCTGCTGTTACAAGGGACAGAAATGAACCTCTTTTAATCCCCATCGCGCCTCGAGCGCTCCGTGTGCCGGTAGCAGCGTTCGGGGAGGCTGCTCTCCTCTGCCTGCTCCTGAATTGCAGGAAATTTGTCCTGGCGCCCGGCGCTGCGGCGGCAGGGCGTGCTCAGCTGGACGAGCGCTGCTGGCAGGGCCGGCGGCGTGCTCGGAAGGGCTTTCCGCGGAGCTGCCGTGGGGATCAGCGCGGCAGACAGACAGCGCACCGCGTTACGGGGGTCTGTTAGGAGAAGGAAGGAGCGGTTTGGAGATGGGAAGAGCGTGGCAAGGAACTCTGTCGCGATGCCAGGCAGGTTGCAGTGCTGGAGGAGGCGGGCTGCTCGGCTGCCGTGCCTTTTGCAGGAGATTGGCGATGGCTTCGTGCTCCAGCGCCCCGGGGAGCGGAGCCTGGCCCGCGTGCCTTGGCCTCCCTGGACGCATCCAGCCGGAGGAAGGCTCCAGCGCGGGCAGAGCTGGCGGGATGCCGGGTGCCAGGAGGGCACGCTGCTGCCGGCACCTGGTTCACGCCGTGCAGAGCAGAGCCGGGCGCTCTCCTGCTGCAACCGGGTGTCGCGTGGGGGTGAGCCGCGACCGACGGGCAGACTGGTGCGGGCAGCTTCCGCTTTTTCCCTTCTCCAGCTTCTGTCACCCAAAGGCAGGAAGGTTATTTTCCCCAGGCAGGAATAAATATCGCTGTCCCCAAAGTGCGAAAGCTTCTTAGGAGCTGGGGAAGCACCAAAGCACCTGCTTTTCTTTCTCCACCTGTTCTTCAGAGTCAGGTTGGCATTGAACAGACTTTTTATATGGCATGGAGGAATGGCGTTAGGAAGTTCAGCCCAGTAACAATCTTGTTTCTTCTGTCGAACTGAAATTGCTCTGGCTCCGCTGGGAACCCCTTAGCGCAGCCTAGATGTTGGCATCGGCGTGCAACCTCCCGACAGCGCCTGTGCTCCAGCGTGTCGCGGAGCCTTATTGAGTTTGTGCATGCACTTCAGGACAAATCTTTGCTAATAGAGTTCTAATTTCTTCCTTCCTGCTTCCCAGATGCTTCTGTCTCTGTATACAAATGACAGAAATGGTGAACGATGTTTTCGAGAAAATGTTTATTTGTTAGACATAGAAAAGCAAGTGAGAGGTCCTGCGGGGAGAGAGTTCTTGGCAGCTGTTGTGCCTCTCAAACCTTCCAGGTTTGGTTTTTTCATAATGAAAAATATGGAAAGGAAAATGAGTTTAAGCTGGATGTGGCAGGGCACCATAAGGGGGTTGTGAGTTTAATGGCAAACGTCTCTTGCCTTTTCCTTGTTCCTTAGGAAAAGTCCGATATCGATGCAACTGAAACCTGTTTCATTTTTGCACTGCTCAGTTTGTTTTATGCGCTTGATTTCTCTGAACCCTGGTAGAGCGCATCTCATCTTCCAGTTGCTCTTTCATTTAGTGTAACTACGGCTCTTGGGAGAAGGATGTGGCAAGTAAGAGGCCCCTGAGACGGAGCTGAGCTTGGTGCCCAGGCTTCCCCCAGCCAAAGGCAGCCCTTGGGCCGTTTTGCTTTGCTCTCCGGACCAGCGCTCGCTCCCTTTGCGCCGTTCCTGCACGGGCTCCCTCCGTGCGCGGTGTGGCCCCGGGGCGGAGGGCCCATCCCTCGGGACGCGGCGCGGATGCGGTGCAGAGCACGGTTGGACCCGGGGGGCTGGCACCCAGGAGGAGGGGACGTGGGGTGCAAGGCGGTGCCTCCGTTCCCCGGACCTGGGGCAACCCGGCTTCCCAAAGCAGTCGTGCAGGGAGAGGGTGGGCTGAGACCCTCGGAAAAGGACCTGGGCCGTCAGCTGAACTTGTCGGCAGTGCCGAGTGGCCTTTTTAAGGTCTGTCGCTGAAAGTAAGGTGCTTATTTGGCATTTAGGGAAAAAATTAGCCTTTAAGTACAGCGCTTTGACTGCACAGGCTGCAAAAAATGCCACCGGCAGCTTCAGATTAGCATGTGCTATCAGGGTTTGGTGGTGTAAGGGATGTGGGTTTAGCTCTGGATACTCATGCTTCAAAGTCTGGGTAATGGCACGTTGGGATTAATCTTCCTGCGCTGTTCCCAGAAGGGCAACTTTGTCATCGACATGCGTACGTGTGGAAAGGAAGACGTACGTGTCTTCTGGTCTGGCAAATGGAGGCTGCGGAGTTGCTGAAGGAAAGCAGAGCTGTGGGAGGAAAATTGCCCACCTGTTCCCATTGGTACAATCTTCCATTTTTGGACACATGTACTTTTCAGCTCAAATACCCGCAAATGCCAGATTCTCCCTCTTTTTATACACGGGGGTGACCTCAGAGCGTGCGCAGCGAGTGACAATGAGCTCAAAGCGAACATAAGGGTTCCCAGCCCTCCTTTGACGTTCGTTTGACATTTTGCTTCTGCTTAGTTTTACTGAAGTGCCTGGTCCAGTTGACGATACTCAGTACGGTTTAAAAATCTGCCACAGGTTTACTTAAAGGAACCCGCTTAGAGTCTTGGACGTCTCTTCTCATAAAACGGGCATAATAGCTTTTTATTTTTTAAGCTCTGGGTTCACGTGGTGCAAACGCCTTAACGTACCCCTGACACTGTCGCTGTCTTCTCTTCGCAGTTTGCTGCTTCGTCGTGCACAAGCGGTGCCATGAATTCGTTACCTTCTCCTGCCCCGGTGCTGATAAAGGCCCTGCCTCGGATGTAAGTACCCGCTCCAGCGCCTCGAGCGAAGGCACGGCGCGGTGTTTGTGGATCCCTCTGTTTCGCAGCAGTGTGGAGAAGGTGTTCCTCCGGCTTTCTTGGCTGATGGCGCTTCTGTGCCATCATTTCACGGCCATCTCTAATTCACTGTTATTTGTAGTTGCGTGGGCTCACATATGTTTCTGAGACACTCAAAACACTTTCAAATCGTCCAATAACTTGCTCTCAGCAGAGCAGGGAGAATATGTAGGAATGCAGAGACGTTTCAGCTTGGGGCCGAGCCTGCAGCCTTGCCCCGTCTCCCCGTTGTCCCTTGAGCCGCGGCCCCCGTTTCCCCGTCGGTAAGATGACGTTTCCAGGGTCTGCCACCTGAGCCGAGGCTTTAGGTTTGGGGTTAATTAACATGCAGGAAGCACTAAGTGCTAAAAAGCTGCTTTAAGACTTTGGCCAGCGTGCCCTGAGCTGAAGACGACTGGCTCTTCTGTCAGGGCTTGGTTCAACATCTTGATCGAGTCCTTTTGCCACAAGCGAAATACCTGGAAGAATGAGCTGTCGTTTAACCTACGGCGTTGCTAGACTAGCGTCAGCCCCGGGGACCGTGCCTGTCCATGTTCCTCCTCGGCTCATTACTGCTTTCGAAGGCATCGCTGCCCCGCGTCGTTATCGCAGCGTCGGTCCCGTGTTGCCCCGCGGCTGTTCGGCGCTACCTGGCGTCGGGGCTCTCGGCCGCTCGCCTGCAGCATCCCTGCTCCTCGCCCCGGGGGCTTCTCGCTAAAAGCCAGCAGGTTTTTCAAGTCTGTTTCGTATCACCTTGCAGGTTTAAATAAACCAATATATACGTTTGGCCCTCTCAAGGGAAAAAAGAAAACCTGCGGGCGCGTTTCGTGCTTGCTTGTGATTTGCGCGGTCAGCGTTGCTGCGTTTGCTCCAGCTCCCTGAGAAAACGCAGAAGTGACCGGGCAGCGTTATCAAGGACAACGAAATCACGGGGAAATACCAGCTGAGCTGTGACTTTTGGAAAACAATATTGCTGGTCTTCCAAAGCCAGAAAATCACCCAAACGCCCGCTGACTAAGTCCCCGTCCTTATTTTCACAAGGACTTAATTTCCTGGTGAATCCCCGGGCTTTCGGGGGCGAGTGGGAGAGCTGGAGCAGCGGAGTGGAGCTGGCTTAGGCTCCTTGGCGTGGTTCTGCCAGCGCCTTTCAGGTTTGTCTGGCAGTTTTTGTGTTTTACCGTGGAAACCAGCTAATTTGGGGAACTGCTAGGAGAAAAGAGATTGAATTGGGGAAACGACAGTGCACCACAACTCTCACCCTTAAAAATAGAACCGGTGGGAGCAGGCAGTGTAGCAGGCAGCTGAAGGTGGAGGCTAAACACACGTCGTCAGTCGCCCTGCCCGGTACGGGGCTGTGTGCCGTGGATGCGAGAAATGGGAGCTCTTGGGAACGGGGGTGATGCTGGCGGGGAAGGGCCGTGGCGGCTCCGAGCGGGGCAGAGCTGGGGCTCAGCCCCTTTCGGCTGCAGCGTTGGGCAGGGGCTGCCCGCGCGCCTCGGGGAGGGGCTGCGGGGGGACGTGGAGGGGAAGGGCTGAGCGTGGGTCGCGGTGCGCTGGGGTCCTTCACCAAAACCGCGTTTCTTTTCCAGCCAAAGCAGAGGGCAGGCTTGCTGGAGTCCCTTTTTGTCTGGTGTCTCCTCCTGTACGGGTGTGCTGGGTTTGGGGCATTTCTGGGTTGGGTCTGAGCAACCGGGCTGGGCTTTGGTCCCAAAGAACCGCTGGGCAGCCCCACCGCAACGCTGCCGGGGACCCCGGGCAGGGGGCCGGGGTGGGACGGTACCTGACATCCCCCCGTCCCCAGAGCTGCCCTTGAACCTGGGCACCGCTCCGGCTCTAGCAAAGCGGTGACTTTATCCCGATGCCCAGCTTGTGGCTGGTCGAGGGACCCACCTGTACAAAAAAAAACCCCTGTTTTGACCCTGATGTCGGATTTCTCGGGACGCGCGCGCTTGCAGCCCCGCAGCCCCCCAGCCCCGGCTGCACAGCGTGGTGCCTCCAGCGTGCTGAAGCCTGCTTGACAGCGTTCCTCCACCTCCGGAAAGGATGCCTGGCAGAGTGTTAATTGTAGCGAGCTGATAATGAAGCTTTTGGCTGTTTCCCACAGGCTGAGCTGCCTTGGTTGGTGTCTTCCAGCTCACCCCGGTCGGTGCCGCAGCAGCCTGGGTCCTGCTCCCGTGTGCTGCCAACGTGGCTGCTGGGGGTGCTGCAGGAGCCGCCCCGAAAAAGGCTGCTTTCAGACTTGGGCTTGTGCACGCTTTGATAAACCCGGTTTTATTTCCACTTCTCACCAGACAATTAGTCAAGATATTACGTGGGGTTTTTTTTAACCCCCGCCCCAGGCACTTTGCATATGACTGTCGCTTTCTTCACCGAAGGCTCTCTTCTCCATAGGGGCTACTGCTAATTGCAGTGTATTGGTGGCTATTGAACCTTAAAAATGAGTTAGTGGAGGGGAAAAGGAGATGCAGTAGAAATGCCAACCCAAGAGAGACGAAGGCATCCGTGAACGCTCTGGTCCTGCAGACTGTTAGTCCGTAACACGCCTTTATGAACCCGAAGGACAGGAGAGGCTGCTGGGGTCCTGTCTGAACACCCTGACCCCAAGCAGTCGGCGGGGTTTGTTCCTGGGCCCGGGTGACGGCCGCACCCTCTGCCTGAGCCCCGGCAGCCGGGTGTTTGCAGCTCCGTCCCGCACGGCCGCCGTGGGAGCCGCCGCGGCACCCGCGGCCCTTGCTGCGGTGGTACGGCGGGCCCCGGGGGAGGGCGGCAGGGTGGCACCGGTGTCGGGCTGCGGGACGCAAGGCCCCGGGGTCTTCGCTGTGCCCGGAGCAAGCGGGGTTTTCCAGCCAAGGCGCGGGCGGGAGCTGCTGCCTGCTGGGTGCGTTGCTTGCAGGGAGCGAGGCAGAGGCGGGCAGGGACAGGGCTCCGTCGCTCTGCTCCTGGGACGGGGCTCGGCTGGGGTAGAAGCATCCCTCTGTCTCCATCTCCGGACGCTTTGGGCCGTGCAGGATCCGTGCAGGGGAGCAGCGGTAAGCTCTGCGTGTGAGCGCGCACGCGTGCACGCACGGTGTGCCCGCACGGCGTTTGTCCCAGCGCGCGTGTCCCGAGTGCGTCGCTCGAGGGGGTGGAGTTGCACGGGAGGGAAGCGATGGCTTTGCACCGCTCGCCTTCGTGCCTCTCTTATTTTTCTGGGTAGTTTCACTCATTGCCTCTGCCGCTGCTCCCCTGCAGCGGGCGCCTGCTGTAACAGGGCGAGGAGAACTGGAGAAGGCGTGGGGCAACGAGGTGAGGGTGACAGAAGCTGATCTACTTTCTGCCCTTCCCTTAGAGGTGAGGTCGGCCATGCAGGCGAGCCAAGGAGCTCGCGTGCACGTGTCCAGGTCCCGCTGCACGGTGCCAGCGCTCGGGGCGTGGGCAGCGTGGCAGAGCCCTGCCACCCGCGCTGCCTGCCCCGTGCCTCCCGGGCTCCCTCCCCCGTGCCGCCAGCGGGGCTGGAGGTTTTACGACGACCTCTGCTGCTAAGTAATGTCACGCTGTGAGATTCCTTCTGGCCATGTGCATTTAGCTCCGACACTCACGCTTTCTCTCCTCTATTCTCTGTCATCTAAAACACACGCAGAAAATGGCAGCAGGATCCACTTGCGGGTCTAGCACCCTGCAGACCTGATTCAGGCTACAGAGAGGTATGTGTCTCATATCCAAAAATATGTACGTTTAGATATCTATTTAGATATTTGTGCATGCAGAGGTGACATCTTGCTTACAAGACCGCTTTAGGTGCACCGTAACCAGAGAAGGAGCCGCTGAGCAGAGCGCCCGGGCTCCCGTCCCCGGCTGGGCTGGCGGTGGGGCTGGGTGGCCACGGGCACCCAGGGGGTGACGGCAGCAGGCGAGGGGGCTGCTGGCCCCGCGGCTGCGAGTGGCCCCTTGCTGCTGCGGCAGCCCCGGGAGCGGCGGGGTGGGTGCCTCTGGGGTGGCAGAGCTGGAAACCCTCCCTGGTGCGGTGCAAAGCCAGCAGAAAGGCGCCAGCGAAGGCGATCGGGGCCGAGGGAGGTGGGAATGCTGAAACCACTTAACCTTGCTCCAGGAAGATGAGGTCGGCAGCGGGAGAGCAGGGACGGCCGTGATCCAGATGCCACCTCCGGAGCTTTGCTGGGGCGCTGGGCAGCCTGCCCGCCCAGGCGCCGCTTTCTCATCCTTGCCCGTCATCTGGATGGCAGCTGGCAGCAGGCAGGAAAGGCAGCAGGGGCCGGGCAGCTGCTTCGCCTGTTTCTGCCTGCAGTTTTGGCCCAGGGTGGACGCAGTGCTTTTCTTTTTTCTCCCCACCAGCCCTGTCCAAGCTGGGGCAAGCGAGGAGCGGCGAGGAGCCCTCGGACAGCCCGGTCCCGCTCCCCGAGCGCGGTTCCTTGGCCCCTGGGCAGCAGGGCTCTCCCGCGCCTGTCTCCAGGCTGTCCGGCCGGCTGTAGGTCACTGTGGGCAGCCTCTGCCTGAGAAGGGAAGGGTCTAAATTAAATCTAAGTCGTCACATTTTAAGAGGCACCACTTGATACCAGGCCCTTGATCGAATTCTCTGTTGCTTGCTGTTACTGCTGGGTGAGAGTTGCCACTGTGGCTCGTCGAGCAGACAGGTAAAAGCTGCCCAGTTGCTGTTAATTATTTTTTAATACGTTGTCTCTGCAAACAGAGAGGGATGCAGATGCTTGGACTTAGAGCAGGGAGCCGGAATGGCCCCTTTGTAGGAGGATTTTTTTGCCATTTAGCAAAGCCCTCGGGGAGCCCCTCTGGTCTGTGCCCCTGCACAGCCGTCGGCTGGGCTGTCGCTGGGGGTGCAGGCAGGGCAGACTTCGGTCCTTGTGCACTGGCAACCAAGCTTCTTACAGCAATGCAATCCTTAAGGAGCTTTGAATCCGGAGACAGAAAACTACTCCAGCAAACAGCAATGTCCTGTCCGCTTCGGGCATGAGCTGAGGACAGGGGCTTCATTTTGAACTGGCACAAAGCTCGAGTTTTCCTCTGCGCCGTTGTTGCTAATAACCACATCATGAATCCAGAACGACCTATAATTATGTCAGACGCTGGTAGCATCTAGCTTGTAACGATGATAGCTATGCATTTTTTCAGTCGGTGCAGCCATCTGGTAACTGTCTTTCCTTTCACAGATATTAATTTCCAATGAAATCTTGCAGAAAGAATGAGTTTACTTTATTGCATTTGTTTAAACCTTGCAGAGTGTGTGTCCTTACAGCAGGCCACGTGATGTTGCTGAGCTGGAGAAGGAGGAGATGCGTTCAGTGAGATGGCATCCCCGGCCTCGGCATCTGCAGGGGCAGCGCGGAGCGGCGGCTGGAAGAGGCTGCTCTGGCTGGGGCTGCAAACGAGCGACGCTGCAGCTCCAGCCGGATCCCAGCCTGGGCTGGAGCTCTGAATGCCAGCTGGCTGCTGGTTTTCATCCCCAGAGCTGCTCGGTTCTAGTACGTCAGTCATGGAGCTCAGGGAAAAAATATATTAAAAGAAAAAAAAATTTCCTAACTTTGCTCCTTGATCTCCGTATCTTGTAGTACTTCATAGAATCAAGGAGAAAAACATTTTGCATCCTGTAAAGTGCTTGTGGTATATACGGATGCTTAATTTTAAGCACCTGAGTAATGCTAGTTATTTAGATACAACTCTTCTGTTTAAAGTTAAGTATGTGCTCAGGTGCCTTAAGGGATGGAGGCTTGTGCATGTGTCAAGCAGATAATCCTGGGAGGGGGCTGACATTTTATGCTTTCCAGCATAACAAAGTAACTGGAGAGCAGTAAAATATCAAAGCCTCCTTCTGTTACCGCTGGCCAGTCCTACTTTGGAGCAGTTTTCTGTTTGATCTGGTTGCGTTTGAACCTCCTTGAGGAGAGTGTGTGTGCATTTAACCTTGCAAAGCCTACCGAATAGGAATCTTCCATCTAGGAGGGGAGGACTAATTATACAGAGATGGTAGGGCCTCTAAGTAAAAAAAAAAAAACCAAACAAGAAAACCCCCCAAAAACCCCAAACCAAATATTAATTGCTTCCTGCAGTAGAGAATGAAGCTGTAGGTATCAGTGCTGGCACTGAAGGCACCGGGGCTGCCAGATTGCTCTTAAGTCATGGCAGGATTTTTTTTTTGGGTGGCTGGAGGTGTGATAGTGGGGGTGTGTTTTGGGCAGCGGCATTGCTGAGGACTGTGTCTGTTACACAGCACTGGCCAGCTGACGGCGATGGCGTTTTTACCGTGCACTTCTCCGCCGTGGTCCAAAGGTGTGCCGTGCTGCGCTGAGCTTCGAAGCGCTGGCCGTGAGGGCCGCGCGCTCGACCGGCGCCGCACCGCGGGGCTGGGCTCCCGCGGCTGCGTGGGCGTGCGTTCCTCCAAAAGCTCTGAGCTTCCCCATCGCTTTCACGTTAACGTGCAGCAGGCTGCGGTCTCTCCCTTGCATCCCCCAAGCCAAAACTGGTGAGCTGTTCTGGAGAGCATGGCCAGCCCAAAGCCACCACTCCCAGCGTTAAACTCCGCTGGTTTTCGTTAGAAGCACCGGTGCTCCTGTGCTCTCCTGTTCGCAGGAGGCAGAGCTGGCGTGACCGTTCCCGCTGAACTTTTCTGAGATGTGGCAAGGTCTTCAGGAGCTGAAGTCAGGCATGTGTAATGTAATGCAGTCGGCAAACCTAATTATAGTCGGAGCTATTAGTAGAATGCATAATTATTTAAATTGTAGATAAAATAATCATTAAAATGACCTTCTTCGCATTATCCTGTTAAAGGTCATCTAATCAGGATGTATTAATACATACCAGAGTTACTCTAGGAAGGTGGCAGGCCAATGTAGCTTCAATCTGACTTTGCATTTAAGTTTTCCGCCATTTTGCAGC
The DNA here is from genome assembly GCF_030463565.1 of Pelecanus crispus. NCBI lineage: Eukaryota > Metazoa > Chordata > Aves > Pelecaniformes > Pelecanidae > Pelecanus > Pelecanus crispus. Next base: position 1,262,636 of record NC_134653.1, on the reverse strand, counting down.
TTTAGGAGAGGATTTCTGTCATGCTGTCACGACAGCGCCTTTGGTCTTTCCACACTTTGTTTGCTGGAGGCAGAATCGTTTCATCTTTGTCTTGGGCTCCTCCTCTCTCGAAAAGCTCCAGAGCTGAGCGTTGGTACTGATGAACGTATTGCTGCCGCTCGCTTTTCGAACAAGAGAGAAGCTTCACAGGGCGTGGGTCACGCAGGTGGTGGTAGAGTCAGAAGCGGTGGTGGCAACATCGGTCCGTGGTTGTTACCCCTTCGTGCGCAGCATCACCAGATGCCAAGCTGGCGCTTGTAGCAGGGTGCAGAGAGGGGCACTCCACTTCCCCAAGTTTGGTTTATTCTCTAGTGAGACCTCGGCAGCAGAACTACTGCAGGTGCCATTTGTGCTACCTGCACATTAGCAGCTGCTTCAAGTTTCTCCTTTCCGGGATTCCCTCCGGCGGGAAGGGACGCCTGCTGCGGGGTCGTCCCTTGGCACAGGACGGCGTCACGGGGCTGTCGGCAGGCGCTGCCCGCCAGGGGTGGGATGCGCAGCCGCCTGCCCTTCCTCCAGACGTGCCCGTTGAGCCAGGACCTTCCTGAAGGCACCGAGCACCCTCTTGCCCAGGTCCTGCCTTGCAGAGCAGGACCCCGATCTCTCATAGAATCGTTTGGGTTGGAAAAGACCTTTAAGATCATCAAGCCCAACCATTAACCCAACACTACCAAGCCCACCACTAAACCAATTAAGGGCAGAGGAATAATTCATTTCATGTTTCCTGGCTTGCTGGCTGGATTATTTTTTAATGAAAGTAAAACCAGGAATCATTAAGGTTGGAGAGGACCTCTAAGATCATCCGTCCAACCATCAACCCAACACCCCCATGCCCACTAAACCATGTCCCCCAGTGCCACCTCTGCCCGTTTTTTGAACCCCTCCAGGGCTGGGGACTCCCCCACCTCTCTGGGCAGCCTGTTCCAATGCTTGGCCACTCTTTCCGTAAAGAATTTTCTCCTAATATCCTCTCCTCACATCTTGCGTACCTCTGGGATGGCCCGGGTCCGGTGCATAAGCAGATCTTCACAGCCTTGCTGCAACTTGCTGCTTTCTTTTGTCTTGCTAATTAACTTCTCCCTCTCTCCCCGTGTGCCATCTGCCCCTTGCGCGAGGGCACATGCTCGCCGCTCCTGCCAGCGCAGGCAGCCGGTGACGGTTCCCGTGGGATGAAGATGTATCTGCCTCGCTCCCTCCCAGCACCTTCTGGTGCTTCCCTGGCTCCGCCGGAGCCCAGCTCTTTCTTCTGCCAGCCTGCACATGTCTTCTGCCCTGTAATTGAAAACGGGGGGTGTGTGTCTAGTTCCGCCTGTTCAGATTGCAGCCCCTCTGGTTAAAGGAGGGGTGGTGGGGTCCGTGCCCGGCCCGTGGCTCCGGAGACCTCGCGGCTGGGTCCGCGCTGGGTTTGTGCGGAGCGTGACTGTCGGAGGGCGATGAGGTGGGTGCTGCAGCCCGTGCCCAGGAGGTGTTTTGGGGGGGGTCTCTGTGCTGCTTCAGGCAACCCCGAGGGTGCAGGGAAAGCGCTGGGGGAGCCCCGTTCTCCTGGAGAGCTTACACTATAATAAAACGACTCTCAAGGCACGTGGAAGATAACAAACGTTTCTAAACGATGTTGAGATGCTAACGCTGCTCAGGGAGAAAAGCTGAGTTTGGCTTTTTTTTTGCTGCTTGGTAAGAGAGTGTATTTGATTTGGTGTTGGCAGCAGCAAGAGAAGAATAACTGTCATCCATATCCCTCTGCAGTTGTCCGACTAGCAGATGAGATCTTTTGTCAATAAAAATGTATTAACTTGCTGGAAGCTGTCAAGGGAAAGCTGTCAAGGGCAGGTTTTATCTGCGGCCGTGTGTTTGACATGGAAGCAGCCCAAGCCACGGCGCTTGTGCCCGCAGCCACGTTGGCTGCTGCTGCGCTGCTGGCCGTGCCCGGGGGCCGCTCGCCCTTCCACAGCCACGGGCCGGGCGGAGGAGCTGCCCGCATCCCGCTGCCTGCGCTGCCGTGCCCCAGGCCCTGCACTCCGCAAGGGTTTCCGTGGCTGTAATACTGTAAATGGTAGGAAAAATAGTTTTGGTGTCACTTACTGGTGCAGCAGCGTCAGTCATCTTTAAAATGTGGCGTGCTGAAGCAGGCTTCCGCGGGGTTACGATATGGATGGAAAAGAGCCCCAGCCTTTGCCCTCTTGCCTTGAACAGGACCTGTGTGTTCCTCTTGCGTGTAACCATCTTTCGGTGCAGTCTCTCTGGTTTACCGTGGCTCTTCTCATTGAACCAAAGACCCATCACGCTTGTTCACTTCTTCCTTAACTTCCTTGCTTGGTTTTTGCTGGGACTTGGAGCTCTTTCTCACCAAAGGTAATTTTCCAGCCCTGTGCAAGCAGATGGGAAGGTGCAGGAGGTGCAGCCCCAGGGCAGCAGCGCCTGGCTGCAGGTCCCGAAGAGGACAGGGCAGGCGAGTGCTGCCAAAAGGCTGTCCTCGCCAAAAGGCTGTCCTCGCCAAAAGGCTGTCCTCGCCAGAAGCGGGGGGTCTCCATCTCTGGTGACCGCAGTTGTCTTCATTTCATCTTCCCTGCCACCTCCTGGCTTCGGCCAGAAGAACTCATGCAATAAGAGGCTGCTGCCCGGAGCCGTCTTGTCCGCGAGCCTGACCCAGCCTCTCACAAACCCGTATTGCTCTGGAGGCAGCGACAGGCTTTTCTCTCCAGGGTCACCTTTAGAGTCGCTGCTAGAGCCCTTCTGTCTCTCTGCTCTGAGTTGTTCCTTACCTCCCGGGGGGGATTTCCCGCAGGGGGAATGTGGGAACAAAATGCAAGGGTTTTGGTTTTATGTCCGCTGCCTGGGTTTCGTTAGGTGCGGGCAGTAAGCTATCGCTGCGTTGTATTTGCTCTGCTATCATGCTGCTTAAATTGCCGTGAAATTCACTTTAAAGTAGCCTCTTCACGTGAACCGCGTTAATTCTTCTTGGGAAGAGATGATTTAAAGCTTTCTCTGCAATGAGGTGGGGAGAGCAGGGCTGCGTAATTTTGCATCAGACCTCTGTGGCTGTTCCGTAGAGGCCAGGAAATTTTGACAGCACGGAGGATTAAAATAGCATCAGCGCCGTGGGAGCAGGTCGGGGCTGCCCGCTTCCCCGGGGAGCGCGGGGCGGCCGGGCTCTGCTGAAGGACGAGCGGCACGGCGCTCCGGGAGAGCGGTGGGAGCTGGGGCCCGCAGGAGAAGTGCCCTTCATGTATGACTTATTTTAGACATGAACCCAAGCGAGCTGGGCGTATTTTAAAAACGTTTTACGGCTCAGCCCGCTGGGCCTGAGGAAGGCTCTGGTCCTCCCTCTGCCTCCCACCTCCCCCCTGCGCTCCCCCCGAGCCAGGCCAAGCTGAATTTAGTGCAGAAGTAGATGAAAGCCCAGTCGGCATCCAGCGCAGCGCTTGCAGCTCTGTGTGCGGCAGAGGGCCGCTGCCCTTGCCAGGACATGGGCTTTGCATGAGAAACAGCTGCAGCAAAACGCCCTCGCTTGCCAGTCGGCGCTGCGCTGCCCTGCCACTCTCGCCTCGGCTCGCTGCTGCCCGACGAGCCGCTGCCCCGCGCCGTCCGCCGATTCCCGACTACTGGAAGCAGCGAATAAATTGGCGAGCTGATCAATGCCACCAGCTGCCTGCCTGCGCGTAATTGGGAAGCGGCGGCTCCTGCATCGGGGGTCGGCAGGGAAGCGCCCATCCCATGGGAGCGGTCGTTCGGGAGCTCGGTGCTAGCTGACCCCGAAGCAAGGCACAGGCGATTGCTGAGCCTGAGTAGGGGTCCGGCTGGGCTGCGCTCACAGTGCCTTGAGGGCCGCGAGCTGATTACTCGCTTACCAACCGAACTTCTCGCGTTCCTGGGAGAGCCGGAGAGCTCGGGCTGCTGCCAGCCCAGGCCCGCAGAGCCGCAGGCTGTGCACAGCCGCCCGCGGTGCGGTGCGACGGCCGGGGCCAGCTTGGCTAGGGGCAGCTGGAGCTGTGTGCGGTTCTGGGGGAAGCCAGGGGCTGCCAGGTTTGCTCTGCAAGGCAGGGATGCAGTAAGGCAGGGATGCAGTAAGGCAGGGATGCAGTAAGGCAGGGATGCAATATTGCACTGGCTCGTTTCAGACCAGAAACCTGCTGTCAAGTTGAGAAGCAGAAGCCGGCCGCCTCTGATGGGTCGGTGCTTGCAGGGTACCCGGTCAAAGTCGACAACTGCTCCTCTCCTTCCCTGGCTCACGTTCCGACTCCCTCGATTGCGCTCACACCCTCCGGACACGCATGCATCCCTCTGCTCGGGAGATGACAGATCTGTGGCAGCACTGATTAGAAAGGTCAGAGCCTCTCGGTGCAGTAAAACACTCTTGATGGCATTTTCCAGTTCTGCTCCAAAGAAACCTTTTTCTGCCCTGCTCTTCAGGGACGGCTCTGTGCTGGTAGGGTGGAGGAGGAGCGTCTTGTCTTTTCTTGGCAAACTTCTTTTTAACCATTCTTGTTTTAAGTCTCTCGGCATCTGCGTACGCAGTGATCTCGTCATCCCTGTCTCTGTGGTACAAAAATAGTCTCTTTGTAAAACGACTTCAGCCTTGTTCAAAAAATGATACCCAGAATTTCTAGTTTCCAGCACCTTCTAAAGCACCGGTCAAGGTGAAACGCCCCGCCACGCCCCGGCAGCCAGAGAAGTGGCTGCTGCCGTCGCCCTCAGCCCTTTGGGCTCTGGCCCTCTGGGTGCCCGGTCTCTCCAGAACAGCCCCTCGGGGGTGGGAGCAGAAGGTGGAGCCTGAAATGCCCCCGTGAGGGATCCGGAGGATCCCTGCGAGGGTCCCTGCTCGCGGGGCTGGGATGCTGAGCGAGCGGTTTGGAAACCTGTGGCCGTTCCTGTGCCAGCACGCTCCTGCCGCCGCAGCACTGCTCGTTGCATGCTTTTCTTTTCTAGCTCTGGCTTTTTTTGAACTCCCAGTGGGAATTTAACATCCTTCACATGAGGTGGAAATTGTCTCGTTTTGCACTAAGCTTGTGTTTTTTATGAATGACTAAAGCTTTCATTTGCCTAAACAGGAATATCTGTTTCTAGAAGGGAACGCAGAAACTGGAGCACTCGGGGGCGATTCCTCCCCGTGTCGCGCGCTGGGGTTTGGCTGGCACGTGGCTTCTGCTACAGCTGCCCCCGTGGTCCCGTCCCCCCCGCCGGAGGGGCGGCGGCGGGGGGCCGATGCCCCAGCACCCCCGGGGTTGCCCTCGTGGGTAGCGGGTGTGGGTGCCGTGCCCGGGGGGCTCTGCAGGACGCGTGGGCCGGTGTCCGACTTTGCCACCGTCCCAGGAAAAAAGAAAGCTTTTCATTTTCTTGGGTGCCTCGTCTGCAGGGAGGCAGCCCCAGCCGTTCTGCTGCCTGTACCGGTGGGCTTGTGGGCACCGCCGCCGTCCCCGCAGGCGTTCGGCTGCCAGGGCCGGTCCCCGGGAGATGCGGGGAGCTGGTTCAGGCTGGTTGAAGAGCTCCGTGATGTACAGGCGGCGCTGCTGACGGCGATGGTCCTGAGCCGCTCTGCAAGGAGAGCTCGGGTTATAAAACCAAGCAGGGTAAGTTTTCAAGGGCTTGCGACGTGGCCAGTGGAAGGATCTCACTAAACCTGGAAGGCTCCTGAAACGGTGTACGAGTTTGTCACGGGGTCCGTCTGCGCTTCGGGCGCAGTGCTGGGTGTTTCCCCTCCTGCAGCACCCCGCGTGCCGTCGGCCGCCCGGCTCGAGCCCGAGCTGCCTGCGGCCTGCCCGCCCGAGGCTTCCGTGGGGGAGACTCCCCCCGCCTGCCTCCTCTTCCAGCCTAAAATCCAGGTTTAAGTTTTCCGTGCTCTCACATCTCTGGCAAATGCAAAAGGCTTTTGAATGCACAGGGTCGCTTAACGAACTAGCTTTTTGGTAGCAGAAGATGGGCTCATCGTGAACCCTCATCCTCCCAGGCTTCCTGCGACGCAGCCGACGCACGAGCTACCGGACAGAGGCACGTTGCACTCTATCTAGAAGTGGTTTGCTTAGGGTTAAATGTGAGCTGTCTTCGGTTTCAAGTACAGTAAATTTGCTGAAGCGTGTACCTAATCCCTTGCGCTTAACAGATTGAATTAAATGAAGCTCCATTACTTTTCCACCTTTCTGGTATCGCTCAAGTTATCTGGGATGCTGTGAAATAATGCACGACACTGGTGATTAATGCAGCTGAAAGCTTCGGTGCAATAGCAGTAAGAAAATTAATTTCAGGGGAGGGTAATGTATTGGCAGCTATGTTATAGCGCGGTTCTGACTCCACTCTTTATTTATTTACTTAGCTTACGGTGCCCTGACAAGGTGTCTTTCCTAATGCCCAGGCACTCTTCCAGGCCATTAAAAAGCCAGTCTGCTCAAATGACCGAGCCAGGAGCTGTGCCTCATCCCTAACCCTTAAGCAATTAACCTGAGATGAAATTAAGCCAGCTGCTGCTTGCCGTAGTCATCCCCCTTGCCTGTGCGCGTGCTGCTGCCGGCGTGCTGAGCGCCCGGGCAGGCGGCCCCAGCACCCAGCAACGCCGGGGGCTCCTGGCAGGAGCAGCCCTGCCCGCCCCGGCATCGGCCTTGCTCTGCCCGCGGTCCCCGCGGCGACGTCCCCGTCTCCTGCGTGACTTCGTGTTGTCTTAAAGCTGCTCTGCATTGGGCTGAATCGCTGAGGTTTGATCAGGGCTTCTGGAATTGTCTTGTATTGCATGGAAGATACCAAGAAAGACCAAATCCTTGGTCTGCCTCTGTCATTTGTTCCAGTGGTTGATCCTATCTCCCTGTTGAGAGGTTGTTTTTCATTTGAATTTGTTTGGCTTTAACTTCTGTAAACCCTTGCTGGAGGCCAGGAGCCCCGTTTGCAAGGTGCCTGGGCAAGACTGGAAGGTGTGTCTGGGAGAAACTGGGCTCTCCTGGGTTTGCGTGCTCTGCTGCTGCAGAAAAGTCTGCCGCTGGTTTTAAGAAAGCTCAAAATACTAAAGTATGCCCTAAGCGGCTTGATTCCCTAGGAGCGTGCTGGGAAGGGGTTGGCACCAGAGCACAGCGACGTTTACCGGGCAGTCTTAACACAGATGGAAATCATGGGTGGGTTTTTCTGCTTTACCCCACCGGCTTGACGTGCAAGTCGAGTAGCGTCCAGCCCTTGCGTTGGTTCTTGCGTACCAATTTCACCTGGTGTTTTCTGTGCTAAGACCAAGGTATTTAAAAACAATAAATCCCCAGACAAGCCAATGCATTGCTTTCTCATTGTTATGGCAACACATATAAAGAGTAATAAAGCTGGATTTTGGCGACTCTTGGAAAAGGTCCGCATCAGTCGGTGGCACTTGACTGAGGTCCATTAACAGCACCTCCGAAGCCAGCTGGCATGTGAAATGCGGAGAGCGGTGGTGCCGTGCCAATATTTGATGCAAGTTTATAATCTTTACCTTTTATTTTCCTCCTAGGATCCCCGGAGCAAACACAAATTTAAAATCCACACGTACTCCAGCCCCACCTTCTGTGACCACTGCGGCTCGTTGCTGTACGGGCTCATTCACCAGGGGATGAAATGTGACAGTAAGTGACGCAACCGGTGGCCGCGGTTGCAGCGGCGGGGGGCTCTGGCACCCAGTGGGGGGCTCTGGCACCCCGAGGTCCTGGCCAGGGGCTCCCTCCCAGCCCTCCTGAGCTGCGGCCAAGAGCCTGTCCCCTCGGCCGCTGGTGCGGAGCGGGCTGCGGGCACCCGAGGGGCTGGGCACGAGCGGGCTCCCTCTCGCTTCTTGGGGGGACACCCCGGGAGTCCTGCAGGGAGAGGGGGGGAAAGGCATCCACCGGGGGGGATCCTGCCCGCATCCCCCCGCAGCAGCGCCCGCATCCCCCCGCAGCAGCGCCCTCATCCCCTGCAGCAGCGCCCGCATCCCCCGCAGCAGCGCCCGCATCCCCCGCAGCAGCGCCCGCATCCCCCCGCAGCAGCGCCCGCATCCCCCGCAGCAGCGCCCGCATCCCCCCGCAGCAGCGCCCGCAGCATCCTCTCGGGTTCTCGGCTCGCTGCAGCGCCGGCTCCGACTGACACCCTGTGGCCATGCGGCGCCTGCTGCGGTGGCACAGCCTCTCCAGAGCGCTCGGGTGCGACCTTGGGCACCGGACTACCCAGGGAATTACTGCACAGAGAGGAGAAAATGCGGGATGAAAGAAGAGGGAGGGGGTGGCGAGATCGATCGGTTATTTTCCAAGTTAATCTCGTACGTTCCTGTTTGAAAGGGCTGCGAATATACAGCGTCTGCTTACATGCGCATGCCGTCTGCAGGGAACAGCATACTCTGCTGCTCGCCATGTGCTGGCTTTCTCATAAATATAGAAGCTTGCTGGCTGTTGTGCGAAGCGTATTCATTATCACCTTTAAAATGTTACCGAGTGGAAATGAATTTAAAATATAAATTTTTATATATGTATTTACATATTTCGGATATATCAATTTTTTTACATGTATATATGTATACACATACGCAGGTAATTTTTAATGCCCCTTATCAGCCCCCGGTGAATCCAGCTGAACACCCAGCGTTGCACCGTGGGGGTGATGGAAGAGAAGTTTGATAAATCGGCAAAACTCGAGTAATTAGAGGAAGGGCTGAAAGCCCTGTGGTCTCTGTAGGCGAAACGCAGAACTGCTGGTGGTGGCGGGTCCCTGTGTCCGTGCAGGGCTCTGCCGGAGTCCGCGGCTGCGTTTGAAGGTCCGTTGGCTGCACGCTTATCCCAGAGCCCCTCACGAGCATCCCCATTTAAAAAGAGGACGAGTTCTTCCCCCCCACCCCTCCGAACACCCCGTGAGCTCTGGCAGAGGCGACAGGAGTGCTGAGCATCCCTCTCTTTCTCTCCGCCCCGCAGCCTGTATGATGAACGTGCACAAGCGCTGCGTGATGAACGTCCCCAGCCTGTGTGGGACGGACCACACCGAGCGTCGGGGACGGATATACATCAGGGCTGACATCGAGAAGGATGTGCTCACCGTCGTAGGTAGGTGTGCGACCCAGGTACAGACCCCGCACGCGGGGTTGCCCGGTTGCCCCTCGCGGGTCCGGGGAGTGCGGTGCCCAGCGTCGGGCTGACCGGGAGCAGGCGCCTGGCAAGGCAGGACGAGGCTCTGAGCCTTCTCCGGGCACGCTCCTGCCCTCGGGCAAGCACTGGCCGGGGCTCCAGGAGCTACCTGTACTAACTAGCTTTTCCAGTTACAGGCTTTTCAAGCTGCTTTTTGAATCATGTAAAATTTCAGCATTCGCACACCCTGGGAAGGGGTGGGCAGAAAGTTCCTCCGTTTAGATACACCGTGTTTGTGTTGTGCTGTCCGTGTGTTGGTGAACATCCCTTTCCTGCTGTGCTTTCCGTGCCTTTAGCGGTACCCGGGCCCGTACAGGTCTTGGTGGGACTCTCAGATGGTCCTGTTATCTGACTAGAGCTTTGCAACCTTCTTCCACCGCTTTGGAGACTCCGAGGCACGCGCTGCCTTCCCGCTCGGTGCTCAGAGCCGGGGCTGCTGGCGTGAGGCTGACCCTGCAGTGCGGTTGTATGCCGGGGGGCACGGAGGGACGTCAGCCCCTCCGCGCTGCCATGGTGCAGACAACCGTCGTTCTTCGCATTTCCTTGCTCTTTCCAAGCCCCGATGGAGAGCTGGAGCACGGAGTACCGCTCGCAGGGCGGCTGCTGCAGCTCTCTGGGCTGCCGCGGATCCGTGGGCTGCGTGGATCCGACCACCGCGGCGATGGGCGACGGGCAGGAGCCATCCCGCGCGGGCGCGGCGCAGAGCGGCAGTGCCATGGCACGGCGTCCGCCTCCGGGGATGCACCGGGCGGTGGGAGACGGGGCCGGAGGAGGCTGCGGGCAGCCAGGCAGTGCCGGGCTCAGCAGCAGCTCCTGCCCTGAGTGTCCCAGCGACCCAATGGCCACCATGGGGCAGCCCCTTGTTCCCCATCCCGGTTCCTCTGTCCTGGAGCTCCTCCGTTCTTGGTCTGTGGTAGGAGACGGGATTATCCCATCTCTAAAGGCTTTTGCCACCTGGATTTTGAGTTCCCAGAAGATACCGCTTCCCCCATGACCTGCAAGCATCTCATGAAACATAAGCTGTTTTCTTGTAAAGCCTCTTGTCCCCCGCATGGAGAGATCAGAGCGAAGATGCGACTCTGTCGGGTGCGGGTGACGGCGGCTCGTGGTGCGGGTGACGGCGGCTCGTGGTGCGGGTGACGGCAGGGGGTAGGAGGCAGGGAGAGCTCTCGCGGGCAAGGCGGGCAGCTTGCGGAAGAGCTGGGGTTTGTGTCACGAAGGCTGAGCCCAGCGCTGCGCTGGGGAAGGAGGTGTCTGCCCACGCTGGGTAACCAGGCAGCTCCGGGCGGTTACGGTCTCCGCAGGGGACTGCCGAGCTGTTCACGGTTATTCACAGGATGATTTAAGACCGTGGGGTGTAAAATGCCACCTACCTGCCCACGCTGCAAAGGTCAGCCCCCCCCCGAGTGGGCCCCGGGGGTACCAGGCTGAGGACACTGATAACAAGGACCGGATCCTTCCCTGTCGTTCCGGCAGCTTTGGCTGGCTCCTCCTGGAGCCGTCGGGTATCCGGGATCACGCAGGGCGGCTGGGCTGGCAGCAGGAGATGCCGCGACATCCACGGGGTTTGCGTCAGCGGGAGGGGGCCGGCTCTGAGGCGTCCCGCCGCGCTCATCGCGCTCGCCCGGGCGCGTTATCCCCCAGGGAGAGCGTGGGGCTGTCGAGGCCTCGCCGCTCTGAGCTGACTCCTTCTTGCTTGGGAGGGCAGGCTCGGCAGAGCGGATCCGGACAGAGACAGCCACCACGCGTGCAGTCCCGGCGGGGCGGCTCCAGCCCTCCCAAACCAACCCCCCCCGCCCCGTCTCTGCTTCGGTGAGGGGTGGCCCGAGCCAGGCCCCCCAGGGTGATGGGAGACCTGGGGGGCACCCGGTTGCTCCGTGCTGGGCACGGCAGCTCCCGCGCCCCGTGGAGGTGCCCGAGGGGGGGCCGGCGGTGGCACGGGTGGCCTCGTCCTTGCAGTAAGGACACGCTCAGGTGTGATCCGGGAGCACGGAGGAGAGCCAGGATCCTTCCTGGCCTAGAGAGCCATCAGAAATGTGTGCAAGAAAAATACCAAGTTACTGAAAATACTAGTGAAGAATTGAAAAAAGTTGTGTATTGATTTTTTCCCATTTTATTTTTTATTTTATTTGCCCTTAAAGGAGAGCTGCAGTGAACCACGCAGAACTTTCTTTCACAGAAGCCCTGCTTCCCGGGCCCCTTCCCTCCAGGCGATGAGGCAGGACTGGGACCCAGCCTTTCGGCGGAGCTCGCCCTCCCCAAGGGCTCCCTGGCCCCGGAGCTGTGTTCCCATAGCTCCGAAGGCAGGGCAGAAACTCCCCCGGCCCCTTTCTGTGCAGCTGGATTTTCTTTTCTTCAGCTGGGTTTGAAAGACTGTGTTATTTCTGGCCCTTTATGGAGGTGTTGGTGAAAACATGTCATCTGTTGGCTTTTCCAGAAAGGCAGGGAAGCGTACTGTGCTCTCCAGCTCTGCCGCATAGCTGACGAAGGAGTGGGAGCGCTTTGAGAGAGGAGGCTGTGCGCTGGCTGCCGAGGTGGGGAGCCCTGCCTTCCCTCCTGCCCCGCCGGGCAGCTGAGGGGCTTGGCGTTTTCGCTCCAGAACGTGGAGGTGGAAAGGTCCGCTCGGACCCAAAGCAAACGTCATCACCCGGCCCTCGGGAGGTGTGGGAGTCGCGTGCGGTGCAGACCGCGGGTGGGGTGCTGTGGTTGCCAGCCTCGGCTCCTCTCCAGTGGGTCAACAGATAGAATCATAGAATCATCGAATCGTTTAGGTTGGAAAAGCCCTTTAAGATCATCCAGTCCAACCAGTAACCTACACTGCCAAGTCTACTCTAAGCCAATCAAGGGTAGACCAGACTGAACCATGTCCCCAAGTGCCACCTCTGCCCGTTTTTTGAACACTTCCAGGGATGGGGACTCCCCCACCTCTCTGGGCAGCCTGTTCCAGTGCTTGACCACCCTTTCCGTGAAGAAATTTTTCCTGATTTCCAACCTAAACCTCCCCTGGCACAGCTTGAGCCCATTTCCTCTCATCCTATCGCTAACTACCTGGGAGAAGAGCCCAACACCCCCTCCCTGCCCCTTCCTGTCAGGAGCTGCAGAGCGATGAGGTCTCCCCTCAGCCTCCTCTTCTCCAGGCTGAACACCCCCAGCTCCCTCAGCCGCTCCCCACCAGCCCTGTGCTCCAGACCCTTCCCCAGCTCCGCTGCCCTTCCCTGGACACGCTCCAGCACCCCAATGTCTTTCTTATGTGTGCGTTCCCCCAGGGGCTGTTTGCTTCAAAAAGGCAAAGCCCTCAAATAATGACTGCGTTTGTATTCCCAGGGTTTTTTTGGCAGGGAGAAGCCAGATCCTGAAAAATTGGCCCTCGAGCTGCGGCCAGCGCTTGTTGCAGAGGTGGCAGAAAGCGCGGCGGAGGGGCGGCCCGGGTTGGAGCGGCGGGCGGCTGCGCGTGGAGACGGCTGCTCTGCAGGTGTGGCCGGGGCGGTGGGGCTGCTCGGAGGGCTCTGCGCCGCTGGCTGCCTGTGCCACAAAAGCCACCGCTGTCTCTTCCCGCAGGACCCGCCTCGGCCACCCCGGGGGGGCACCGGGGGGGCACGGCCAAGAGTGTGGGTCCTGCGGGGACCCAGCCCGGCACGAGCTGAGCTTCTGCCGGAACAGATTTCTGGTGGAAAATGCCCTTTATGCGTTTTCTGCAGAAATTTCAGTTTGGGGCGGGCAGGGGGTGGATTTCTGTCAAGGACGGGAGCGACAGCGCGGCGATGGGTGGGTGGGTGGGTGGCAGAGCACCCCGAGCCTGGCAGGGGTGGGAGGCAGGGCTGGCTGGGGGGCAAGCCCCGCTGCCGGGGTGCTCGGGCTGCTCCCCACCCTCCTGCCCTTGCAGCAGGTGCCGTGGGGCTGGAAGCAGTTCGGGATGGGGAAGATATACGGCAACTAATGGTCAGAGTACAAACGAGCGCAGAGGTTAGCAGGGAAGGAGGAGGAGGTTTCTGCAAAGCAAGGAGATCAGGCCCGAGCAGCGGGATAGGAAACCACCTTGAAGATGGATCTTGTCCAGCTCGTGGACGGGGTTTCGTGGCTCGGTGGCCGGCTGCGCTAAGGGGCGGATGAGCCACTGTTCCCACCACCCTCGCGGTCAATCCCAAATATTTGTCAGCATTTCCACACGCTGCGTGCACTCTCCCTGTGCCAGGTCTGTCCCCATCTCGGCACGGAGCAGGCAGAGGCTCGGCTCCGGGCAGCCGTGCAGCCAGGCCAGGCAGCGTTGCCCATCGTGGCCGGCTGAGCTCAGTCATGCCAGACAATGGGATTTCGGTGCTGGGATCCCTGCTTTCCCTAAATACACCTCTCCGCCGGTTTAAGCGGGCGGTGCAGGATGCTGTTGTAGGCTGAAGCTGCTGGGGTGGTGGAGGGCAGGGGTCTGTTTGGAGGGGCTTTCTGTGGTGCCCGGGCACCTTTGGTCCCGGCTGCATGGCAGAATCATGCTAATGGTAAAATGCAGGTGTTGGGGCAGGATCTTCTCTCCATCACACCAGGCGTGGAGACCCTTGCTCAGAAGTCTGGCAAGCTTTCCCATGGCAAAGAGCATCACAACTGTAGTATTAAAACGGGAAAGGTCCCGAAGCGCTCGGCTGTTGGAAGGAGCGGGCAGCACGGGCAGCACAGGCAGCATGGGCAGCGCAGGCAGCGTGGGCAGTACAGGCAGCACGGGCAGCGCGGGCAGCACGGGCAGTGCGGGCAGCACAGGCAGCACGGGCAGCACGGGCAGTATGGGCAGCACGGGCAGCACGGGCAGCACGGGCAGCGCGGGCAGTATGGGCAGTATGGGCAGCACGGGCAGCACAGGCAGCACAAGGCAGCGCGGGCAGCACAGGCAGCACGGGCAGCACAAGGCAGCGCGGGCAGCACAGGCAGCGCGGGCAGTACAGGCAGCACGGGCAGCGCGGGCAGCACGGGCAGTATGGGCAGCGTGGGCAGCGCGGGCAGCACGGGCAGTATGGGCAGCACAGGCAGCACGGGCAGCACAAGGCAGCACGGGCAGCGCAGGCAGCACGGGCAGCGCGGGCAGCGCGGGCAGCGCTTGCCTGGGCAGGGGCAGGTGCCTGCAGGTGGCAGCACAGGCACAGCCAAAGGAGGCGATGAACCAAATGCTTTTATTTTTTTCATCGACTTGGCAAATTGGGCAGGAATTTGCCATATGCTTTTCTGCGGCATGTTTTTCTTTCTCTCTCTGATTTTTTTAAATTTTTTTTTCTTTGGGAGTAAAACGTTATCTGACAATGGAAAACACAGCTTTTTAGTTAAACAAAAGGTGTTGTTTGACTTAAAATGACTTGTTTGGTTAGCTAGCGACCTGAAAAATTGCATTTATTTGCACCTCCCTTTTTGAAGATGCCCGCGGCTATCCCCAGCAGCATTGTCTCCCGCCTTGTGCTCTGTTATCCGAGACCTCCTCTGCCCGACGGCAGCAGGTAGGAGACGCTGGTGCTACCAGCGCAGCGCAGTCACCATCTTCAGCTCACAAAATGAAGATCAACAAGGAAGGAGACGTATTTAAACACAACGCAAACTCGCCCTGTGAACCTCACTGCCGCGGGGTGCGGTTTTGACCCCCCAGCGTGCCGCGGTGCAGGGAAGGAGCCGCGGGTGTTTTGCAGGGACGGAGCATTCCCGGTGTCGGCCGTGGGCTGTGCTTTCCATCAGCAAGGGCCGTGCTTGCGCTTTCCTTTTTTACAGCACTTGGCACAGCGCGGGCCTGCCTACGGCACGGTCTGCCAGATACTGAGATTGTAAAAATTATAATAATAACGTGAGAAAGATCCAAATTGCAATGTTTTTAACCTATTCTTAGTTGTGAAGAACCAGGATGAACCTCAGAGCTGGAGGGTAGGAGACTGGTGAGAGCATCTCTGTCGGTTCCCGGGGGTTGGTGAGGCTTGGGGCAGTGGCCCCTGTAGAGGCAGGGGATTGAAATTCAGTAGCCAAGCCCCCAGATCTCTCCAATGTACAAAATATGCACAGGGCAGCCCTGGCTGGCTCTCCATGAGGTTGACTTCTATCAGCTGCCTGTGATTTAATACGCCAGCAGCGTTGTCCTTGGCTGATGCCTGCTGGGAGGGCAGGGGCGAGGAGCCCGGCGGCAGGGACCGGTCCCGGGGCACGTCTGCGAGGCCGAGCGCGGCCGCCCCTCTGCTCTCCGGGGATGCACCGGGGCTGACCGGGGCTGGGGTCCTGTGCAGCCGCAGCTTTGCCAGTCCGCAGGGCTGTGCCCGGAGCAGCAGCACTGGGAACCTGCTTCCCAGCCCTTGGCTCTGTGCTGTTAATCACCGCTTTGTGTTCGGAGAGCGGCTCTGTTATGTACATTGAATGTAGTTGTATAATGGGCGCGCGCGGGAGCGCGGCTCTGCACGCTGCGATCAGAGCCCGGCGTCGCCATCGTCGGCTGCTGCTCGGGGGTTGCTGAAGCAGCAGGATTTATTGGTGTTCCCGGTGATTAAAAATGTGCGGCTTTGTCTTATAATAGGGCACCTGGACAAATAAATGGCACCTTCCTAATGCCGGTGGCTTTGCGCCCTTGGCTCAGCGAGGTGCAGCTGTGGAGCACGTCCCCCCGGCTCCGTGCTGGGGACGGGGCTCGCGGCTCCGCCAGCCAAAGGTGCTTTCCAAAATACAGGAGGTTTCCGAGGGCCTTGTTAGTTGGGGCACAAAACAATCTGTGTCTCATCCAGCAAAGCACTTAGATAGGTGCTTGTCCTGGTTTCGGCTGGGATAGAGTTCATTTTCTTCCCAGCAGCAGGCACAGTGCTGTGGTTTGGATTTAGTAGGAGAAGAATGCTGATAACACGCTGATGTTTTTAGTTGTTGCTGAGCACTGCTTATGCCAGGCAAGGACTTCGCAGCTTCCCATGCTCTGCCAGGGGCACAAGGAGCTGGGAGGGGGCACAGCCAGCAGAGTTGATCCCAACTGCCCCAAGGGCCATTCCATACCATACGGCGTCATGGGCAGTATGGAAACTGGGGGGGTTGGCCGGGGAGCAGCGATCGCTGCTGGGAACTGGCTGGGCATCGGTCGGCGGGTGGGGAGCAATTGCATTGGGCATCACTTGCTTTGGATATTATTATTACTATTATTATTATATTGTTGTTATTATTTTACTTTATTTTATTTCAATTATTAAACTGTTCTTATCTCAGCCCAGGAGTGTTTCTCACTCTCACTGCTCCGATTCTCTCCCCATCCCCTCGGGGCAGGGGCAGTGAGCGACGGCTGCGTGGTGCTGAGCCGCTGCCTGGGGCTGAGCCCCGACAGCGCTCTTGGCGAGCGCTTCTTTTGAAGCATCAATGCGAGCTGCATGGGGACTGTGTGATCGCCGAAATCCCGGGGGGCGTGAGCGAGGACCCCGAGATGGAGCCGGCTGGGACGGCCCCGACCCACGCACGGCCTCCCCTCACCGTGCTCTCCGTGTTGGGACGCTCGGGATTTTGCTTTGTGCGAAGGGGAGCCAGCTGCAGGTGATGTCCCCGGCTCGGGCACGCTGCTTCTGTGGGGTTGGTTTGGCTCTTGGTCCCCGGCACAGAGCGGCTCCGGCTGTGCCAGGCGTCCTGCGTAGCCTCCTGGTAGGAGGCCGGCTTTGGCCCAGAGCCTAATTAGACGAGATGGATTTGAGCAGCGGGAGGAATGCGTTTGGACGTCCGGCATTTCTGTGCGTTTGGGCTGGCTGGGGTTCAGTGCTCGCCTTCGGCGCTGAACAGACCGGACCCAGGGAATTGAGCGCATGAGGCTGGAAAACCCCGAGTAGCTGGCTAGAAATGGCTGGTTGTGTTAGCAGCTCCACTTGCTGAACGTGTTTTTAAATCACGATAAAGCATCCTAGTTATCAGCGCTGTGTGCAGCGCTGCCGGGAGAGGCTCCCACGAATGGCCTTGGAAGCAAGCGACCTGAGCTGCCGTGGGCTCAGCCCCTGGGAGGCCATTCGGGGAGAAGTCTCTCCAGCTTTTTGGCTTCCTTACATCAACACCATGATTTTCATAATACAACATCTGAAGTTTCTTTCACTTTCGGAAAGGTGGATGCAAGTTGCGTGGCGTTTTCCAGCCGTCAGAGCTGAGCATCGCTGCGCAGGCGCTGGGGAGCGAGGGCAGCCCGGCCCGGGGACGGCTCTGTTGCTTCTCCTCGAGTGGCAAAATGAGATCTCCGCGTCCCTCACCCGCCGCCTAAACCATGGCAAACTCCCGCTCGCAGCTTTGTCACGCTGAGTAGGTAGCGTGGGCTGGGTTATTTAGCTTGAGCTGCTTGGCAAAAGAGAAGTCATCTTTTGGGCCCGGTAAACAAAATTTGGGTACCTCGCAGTGCTCTGAGATGCGCCAGTTGCCACAGCAAGTTAATGCCCTTCGGATGTCGCTTAAAGATGCTTAATTGGCTTGGGCAATTTCATAGAATCCTAGAATCGTTTAGGTTGGAAAAGCCCTTTAAGATCACCCAGTCCAACCAGTAACCTACACTGCCAAGTCCACTCTAAGCCAACCAAGGGCAGACCAGACTGAACCATGTCCCCAAGTGCCACCTCTGCCCGTTTTTTGAACGCTTCCAGGGATGGGGACTCCCCCACCTCTCTGGGCAGCCTGTTCCAATGCTTGACCACCCTTAATTTTTACCCCGTCACTCAGGGAATCTGGGCCTTTACACCCAGCGAGCCTGCAGCCACTTGTCATTATTATTCCCTGCTCCAGGATTGTTACAACTCTTGGCTTCGCCTTAAATATAAAGAGAGGATTCCCTGGAGCTGGTCGGTATCCACAAGTCGGATCCTGCCGGCTCCAAGGGCAGCAGCGCAGCAAGGATGGGGCTGCTCTCCGCTGAGCCTGGCATCAACACTAACGCACGGTTTCTTCCGAAGGAAACAACAAAAAAAAGAGACTTGTGAACGCCACAGCAATCGCAGCACACGGGACGGCGCATCCGCACCCGCCGGCGCGCGAGGTCTGGCCAGGATGCGGTCGGGGTGCTGCGGGGTGGGACCGGTGTGGGGTGCGTGTCCGAACCGCCTCGCGCGGGAGGCAGACGGGACGGAGCGCGGCACGGCATCGTTCGGCTGGTGTTGGACAAGAGCAGAGGTATATTCACCGTCTGTGTTCTGGTCTGGGCGTTGATCAGGTATCTTATTAGCGGGAAAAGACTGCTGAATAAAGTGGGAAATTGTAGCAAATTAAAATGTCATCAAGGCGTTGCACATTTTTGCTTCCGTAATAGAAAAGCTTCCCAATGCAGATTATTCTGAGCCTCTTGTATTCAGAGATGTGAATATCTGAGTTTGGGAAATGGGGGAGTGAGAAAATATGAAGGCTGGGCTTGGAGGCCATTAAATCCATGGCTTCTCCGAGACGGTAGGACAGTACGTTGCAGGGCTGACTCCGCTTGTGCATTGCTCCTCTCCTGTGGCCGAGAGCTGGCTGTTCCTGCTGCTCTGTTCAGGCAGGAATTGCAGCCCGTCGCACGTTGGTGTGTCCCGTCGCGCATCGGTGTGTCCCGTCGCGCGTCGGTGTGTCCCGTTGCGTGTTGGTGTATCCCGTCGCGCATCAGTGCGTCCTGTCACATGTCGGTGTGTCCCATCGTGTGTCGGTGTGTCCCATCGTGTGTCGGTGTGTCCCATCGTGCGTCGGTGTGTCCCAGTGGGGAGCTCCCTGCGCCAAGCTGGGGGTCGGGCAGTTTGTCGCTTAGGGAAGCGGAGATCTATAGTGTCTAAAGTGCAGAAAAAACGTGATGGGTTTATGCGGCAAGTTGTGGGGCGTATATTTCTATCAGCAGGAGCAGGGCAGTGATCGTCCCCCTGTACTTGGCACTGGTGAGGCCGCACCTCGAACGCTGTGCCCAGTTTTGGGCCCCTCAGTACAAGAAGGACATTGGGGTGCTGGGGCGTGTCCAGAGAAGGGCAGCGGAGCTGGTGAAGGGTCTTGGAGAACAAATCTTATGAGGAGCAGCTGGGGGAACTGGGGGTGTTCAGCCTGGAGAAGAGGAGGCTGAGGGGAGACCTGATCGCTCTCTACAACTGCCCGAAAGGAGGGGGCAGTGAGGTGGGTCTAGCGAGGTGGGTGTTGGTCTCTTCTCCCAAGGAACAAGCAATAGGACAAGGGGAAATGGCCTCAAGTTGTGTCAGGGGAGGTTTAGATTGGATATTAGGAGAAATTTCTTTACTGAAAGAGCGGCCAAGCATTGGAAGAGGCTGCCCGGAGAGGTGGGGGAGTCCCCAGCCCTGGAGGGGTTCAAAAAACGGGCAGAGGTGGCACTTGGGGACATGGTTTAGTGGGCATGGTGGGGTTGGGTTGATGGTTGGGCTGATGATCTTAGAGATCCTTTCCAACCTTAGCGATTCCCAGTTTTACTTTCATTAAAAAATAATCCAGCCCCCAAGCCAGGAAACATGAAATTAATTATGACTCTGCCCTTAACTGGTTTAGTGGTGGACTTGGTAGTGTTGGGTTAATGGTTGGACTGGATGATCTTAAAGGGCTTTTCCAACCGAAACGATTTGATGATTCTGTTCTGTGTTTCTGTGGGAGGAGGAGACTCTCCAGCATGTTCAGGTGACTTTGACCCGTGTGCGTGGGAAAGCAGAGCATGCCCTGTCCTCGTGCAAGGGCTGCTGGAGCGTGGGGATGTTGGTGGGTTCCCTCCCCTCTCGAGCGTCCCGGCAATGTGCCCGCGTCCCTGCCGGCTCCTGCGAAGCTGAGACCCCCGTTAGCACCCGTGGGAATGCGGTGCTGGCTCGGGGTTACAGCTGGTACCCCTGTTGCGCCTGCAGCGTTGGCAGAGGCTGCTGGGACCGGATCCTTGCTATTTACCGAGCTGATGAAGCAAAACATTGACCAAAACTGAAACCAATTATGCTGTGATTAGATAAACGAGCTGGAAGTATGTTAATTAATAATCACCGGCCCAGGAAGATGCAGCCATAATGAGTCCTGTGCCTTTTCTATTGTATAAGCATGTGCAAATATATTCTTCTGCAGAGCATTAATTAAATGTTTTAACGCACGAGGGTGTTAATCCAAGCGCCGGGTGCTCGCTGGAATGCGGCTGCTCCCAGCTGGGGACGGTGCGTGCTGCTGGAGGGAGGAAGATGAGTGCTGCAGGTCAGCCCGAGAGCCTTCCCCTCTCCAAAATCCTGTCCAAGAGGTGTGAAGTCGGGGTGCCGCTGGCGTGGCCCGGCGTTCTGCTGGCCAGGGCCATGATGGGGTGGTTGGGCTGCGATGGGATGAGGCGGACGAGCTCTGAGCTCTCCTTGCAATGAGCAGGGCTTTCAGAAGGGGTTTTTTTGGTGGGCAATGAGAGGCAGAACTGTCTGACTGAATATCTTGTAATGGCCCTGCTTACTCAGAGACGAAGGTAAAGGATTTGGCAGCCAGTGTAAGATGTCTTTAAGAGCCGGGTAGGAGTGGGCTTTGTTGTAGGCTTTTTTTTTTTTTTTAACTTAAAAGTGAACCCCCATATGGCACTGCATATTTAGCAAAGAACTTTCTGGTCTTTATTTATCCAGCACATTAATCTCGCCTTCCCATGGAAACCTGGGTAGCAGCCGTGAGCGGGCAGGCGACGGGGCCAGCTGCAGCCCCCCCGGGTAGGGCTGTGCAGCATCTCCCGTGGCCCCAGGTGTGAGGCCAGCCCGGCCCTTTCGGGCAGGGTGGGCAGCTCTGGGGCGCGGGGGAGCAGCGTCCCTTTGGCACCACCCCGGAGTGGGGAGGAGACCCCCAGGAGCTGGGCTGCGGTTGCCTCGGCCGCTGCCTTCCCCGGGGAGCTGCTGATGGGGCAGCGTCACCCTTTGCTGGACGTGGGGCTGGTTTCACCCCAGGTGAGACACGGTCCCGGGAGCAGAGTCAGAATCCAGCCTCACGTGCCTGCCGCCGCCTCGGCCGGCAGCAGAGCTCGGCAGCACCGTGCCACGCGGTGGTGGGACCGGCGGTGAAGCCGCCTCCGGGGCGGCTTTCCTGGTGGAGCCCTGCAGGAATCCTCGCCATCGCCGGGTCAGGCAGGGAGGGGGGTGCCGTGCACCCCCGAGCACCGCATCCATCCCCGATCCTGCGGCGTTCGGCTGCTCCGGAGCTGCCTGGCACAGCGCTGGGTGGAGCTGGAGGGGGGGCCTTGCCCTGCTCTCGCAGCCGCTGGCAGCCCCTGGCTGTGACCTCCGCAGCCAGACCAAGCTGCCTGAAAAGGCTGCGTTCCCTCCCGCTTTGGGCATTCGTTACAGTGACGTTTCTCCCCATGGTTTCCACTGGAGATGTGGGTGTCTGAAATAAGCGTCTCTTCCCAACCCTGTTCCTGCAGTTACGGCTGGCTGAGTAATCAAAAGACGTTGTCTGAATAATTTATTTGGAAACTATTGCAATTTTTGCAGAGCAAATTATTCAAACATCATTCAAGCAGCTCTGCCTGCCCTGGCCCTGCAGGGCGAGGCGGGTGACGTCTCGCTCCCGTGGCAGCGGAGCAGTGTCCCCAGGCCAGCGCTGCACCCCCTGCAGTGTCCCCGGGCAGGGGAGAGGCTCTGCCTCGCAGAAATCCCCCCCGAGCATCATCGCTGCCCCTGCAGAGCCTCGGCCGAGCGGCCGGCGCTGCGGAGCTGTGGCTGCTGCTCTCGGTCCGCAGAGGCTTCCCCAGGGCGCTGGCTCACAGCAGCGTGTTCTGCAAATGCATCCGGAGCGGGAGCGGGGCACGGAACCGGTGTAAAATCAGGGTTATTCGTCCAGGGCGCCTGTGCCGGCCCCGGCGCGCAGCAGGGAGGGCATCCCGGCCGTTGGCGCTGCGGTGATGCTCCCCGCACCCGTGGTGCCGTGGGTGCCCGGGAGGGGAGGCACCTGTGCTGCGTGGAGGGGGACGCGGGCGCTGCCGGTGCTGCCCGCGCCCCAAATCCCCCTGCAAGCCGGTGAAGTCTGGGACTTACCCGTGCGTCTTCCTGACCGTAGCCCGAAACCAGGGCGGCTTCTTCTCAGCAGGCACCGGGAGCTGTGGCCGGGCTCGGTACCCAAAGTGATTTAAGACCGGCTGCTTTAAATGGGACCATAATATTCTTACTCATCACTATTAATAATGATGTTACTGCTTCGTAATGATGCACAAAACTGTCAGAATGACAGATGTAAAACTATTTTACATCAAATTTAACTGTGAAAGAAATGCCATAAACGGCTGGAGAACAGCGTGTTTCCCCCGGCACAAGGTATCACTACGACGCTTGAGGCTTTTTATTTTTCCATCACTTAATTGTTGATTTCTGCTTGAAAAGTCAGAAAGTTACTTAAGGTCAAGCAGAAGCATTTTGGTTTTTTAACTGACTAGATGAAATTATTCCCATTAATGAAATTTTTAGGTCTGCATGCTGAGATAATAATATGAGGTAATCAAATCTCATGCTTCAGGGCATAAACCGATTGACTGTGAGGGTCAGGATTTATTTTTCCTGTTCCTTAAAGAAGCGACCAGGGGCCTGATAAACGACAAAGGCTTATTCATTTGTCCCCCGGGGACGTTACCCTGGCCGTTCGGACGGTGAAACACGGAGCAAAGTCGAAGCGTTGACTCGGTGCGATGTCATTTGGCGTCCTCTCCGAGGGGACGTCATCTGGCTCGAGTGCTGGGCGCGGGCGGCCCCTGCGGCTCTCGGGTTAGTTCTGCTGCTCGCACCGCGGCCGTTGCCATTTCTCTCGGCGGGGCGAGGGGTCCCTGGGGATTTCGGCTGACCCCCGGGGCACGTGAAGAGCGACGGTCGCCAGCACGGGCCGTGCCCGCCCCAGGCGCGTGGTGCGGGACCGGCGCTGGGGCTGTGGCGGGCGCCGGGCGGTGCCCGGTACCGCGACGCCCCGGGTTTAAGAGGTCCTGCACGACAGCGGGCTGCCCGCTTTTGGCGTGCGGATGAGATCTTCCCCCGCGGTTCACGCTCTCCCTGCGCTGCAGGCGGTCAGCGTCATTGCAAATACGTTTTTGTAGTGATTTTAAAGCCCGGAAGGTCGTAAAAGGTACCTGGGAGCATCGTTCCCCGCGCCGGCTGCAGGCAGGGCGCCCTGCTCCCCGTGTTCGGGTGACGGCCGCGGTCGGACCGGCCGAGGAGTTGAGGATGGAGCCCTGCAAAGCGTTCGGGGTGGGGTGGGGGAAAGCCTGGCAGGGCCGGGGGCGGGGGGCAGGGGTACGGGAGCGCCGGGCTCCCCATCCGAGGCCCTTCCCGCGGCTGCAAACAGCAAAAGCAATTCCTGCTGCTTGCCTCCAAGCCCTGCGAAGGTGCTTGCCCCGCCGGCTCGTTGCAAGGCACTGCCTTGGCGGGGCCTGTTGTGCGACTTCTCTCTAACACGCTTTTGTGTTTCAGAATTCAAGAACGTGGTTGCAAAGATTGCCTTTTTTCCTATCAAAAAGGCACAGATAGAACCTTATAACGGGGATGAGAAAGTACGTATTCTCCTCTGATAAGGGGTGAGGGAGAGGAAGGCGCCTCGGCTGTATCAGCGCGGAGCCTTGGCGGGGCCCTTGGAAATTAAACTCATTACTTAGAGATTTCGCACAGCAGATTGCGAGCCTTTCTGCTCGGATGGTAGAAAGCTTTCCGCGGAAGATTTTGACTGAGAGTCCAAATTAAGCTGCAGAATAAACTGCTGTGCACCCTCTGAAGAGCAGAGCTGGGATTTATGTCCAAACTCTAAAAACAAAACAAACCCAAAAGGTTCATTTATTAAATGTCACATGCAAACAATCGTCAGGACGGTACAGAAATGAAGTCACGCCGCTTGCGGCACAGCAAGCAGTTACCGGCGGAGGAAGGCGCGCCTGCTGGGCGGCGCTGCCGAGGGTGCGGGTCCGGCACGTGGGCGAGGTTGGTGCAGAGCCGGTAGCCCGCGTCGGGCACTCCGAGGCGCGGGGCTGCGCGGGCCCGGCACGTGGGCGAGGTTGGTGCAGAGCCGGTAGCCCGCGTCGGGCACTCTTGCTTCACCAGCCCTGGCGCTGCCGCGATTTCTGCCCGCATGGGGTCCGTGGAGGGATGGCCCAGTGCTTCCGCAAAGCTGGCCCTAACTCGGAGAGCAGCCGTGTGATACGTAACACATCGGCAATAACCGAAGCTCGAAAGCTGCTCGGGCCTGATGTTTGACTGTCCTCCGGAGACGCCCGTCGTCTGTTTAAAGTAATTTCGAGCCTTGGTCCTCTTCGGTACAGGAAGGGTGAATCCTCCTCCTTAGGCGTCTTCTCACAAGTGCTTTCAGGATGCTCCCGTGTCCCCATCCGCCCGCAGCACGCTCCCTGGGGACGACGGCAGGTCTCGGAGTGGTGCGGTGCGCGGCGTCCCCGCGTCCTGTGTTTATTCCTGCTGGGAAAAGACGACCGCTGCTGCCCAAGCTACCTGCAGGAGGGGACTGCCCCAGGGAGCGGAGCCTCGCCGTGTGTCCTCCCCTCCTTCCAGACAGCAAAGCCGCTTCTGGCACGCGAGCAGAGAAAGCTCTTTGTAAATGGCGATGCCGAGCAGCTGCTGCAGCTGCACCCCTGACCTCACCGACCGCTGGCGGGCCTCAGCCTCGCAGCCAAGAGATCCGACCCGTCCTGGGCATGCCGGCGGCGGCGGCGAGGTCGCCGCGTGCCGCGTCCTCTGGGGCTGTCAGCAATGAAGTCATTCCTTCCCCCGCTGCCAGAGGGACCGGAGGTGGCTCTGGCTGCCGGGCGGCCTCGGCTCAGGAGCCTGAGGAGTATGTAGCGACGGTGAATCCATAGGGCTGCCCGGACACCTGCACTTGGGCAGCAGGCGATTCCCGGCGGGCTTGCCTCTCTCTGTCTCACGAGCTGCTGGCAAGGGTGTCGTGCTTGATAAATGAGGTAGTTTACAAATGCAGATTTGAATTTTGGCTGCAAGTTTTATTCCATGGAGCCGGAAATTGGGCGATGCTTCAGGAGGGCAGCAGTAGATTGCAGATTTTGGAGCATTAATTTGCTTTTCAAAACTATTTGGCTCCCAGCTTTGCATCGGGAACGCCTCGCTGGTGATTTGGGGACTGAGCAATTGTTTTTACTCTTGCTGCCTCTCTGAAAGCATCTTCTAACGCCCTGCAGCGCCGCACATGCAGCCGGAGTCCTCTCCTCCTCAGGATTATGGGGTGAAGCTGTGCCCGCAGCGAACCTCGCGGCAGAGCTGCTTGGTGTGATCTGGTGGGCTTCCAGGCAGCGCCGAGTTCCCCGTTCCTGACGCGGCATGACCCTTCGTGCCTGATCCCCGAGGCGTGCGCCGGGGAGGTGACGCCGTGCTGTGCCAAGGGGCTGCCGAGGAGGGGCCAGGGGCTGCGTAACCGCGACGCTGAGGTGGGAGGGAAGCCCCCACCGCTGCTCGGGCAGCGCTGCCTGCTCGGGCCGGGGCAGCTTGGGCAGCAGGGCCTGCAAAAGCACCCGGCGGAGCTGGGTGCAGCACAGGGGAGGGGAGTTTCTGCTCCGGAGTTTCTTGCAAGCAGCTTTCCCCCTGGTTACGGCTGTGCTCCGTCATATCCCATCGGACCCTCCATCTCTGCTGTCGGTGCTTGGGCTAAAGGAAAGATAAGTCCCTTCTCCCACAAGACAGACCCTTTTGACTTGATCTAGGGAAAGAGACTTAGATCAGCCTGCTTGTATTTAATTTGTCAAAGCTGCAATCCGACTACAAGCAGTCGAGGTTGCCCGCAGGTTTGCTCTCCCCTCTCTGCTCCTTGTTCTGCTCCTGCTCCCCAAGGAGATGCTCCGGCTCCCGGCGCTGGCGTGATGCCGCCGGGCGCGGCGGCCGCGCCGGTCCCTGTGGGCATCGCTCCTGGTCCCTCGGGGCCGCGGCAGCTGAGCTCGGCACCGGATCCGGCCGCTGTGCTGGTGCTTTCTGGTGCCTGCTCTCCCCTGTTCACGGCTGTTTCGTTGCTATTTCCACTCCCCATGGAAAGCACCGTCCCCGTGCTCCCGCCTCTCCCAGAAGAAGGGTGCAAATCAGTGCAGTTCTGCTTATCCAGGTGCAAGAGGAAACAAAGCAGCTTTAAACTGTTTAAAACTGAGAGCAAACAGCAAATCATCCTATCGGAAAGTGAAAATAATCTCTTGAGTTGGTCCTGCAGCCTCCCTTGTCCATTAGAGCTGTGTTTGCTTTGCAGTGATAACTGTATGTCGTTGTCTGCACGTATTCAGTTTTAATTCTGTTTTTAATCAGTATTTTCACACTTACTCTTGGCACACAGGGAAGTTGTCAATTGTTGGGTCTTTTTATAGTTTGAATACTGAATTTAATCTTTTTTCTCTTCTCCAGTAAGAGATGCTAAAAACCTAGTTCCTATGGATCCTAATGGCTTGTCAGATCCCTATGTGAAGCTTAAGCTAATTCCTGACCCCAAAAACGAAAGCAAACAGAAGACCAAAACTATCAAGTGCTCCCTGAATCCTGAGTGGAACGAGACATTTAAATTGTAAGTACCAGAAAAATGTTTAAACTTGTAAACTCATTTTTCTCACCCCTAAGAATGAATGTGATTGTATTTGCTCTGATTTAATTATTCAGAGACGTTAAGCTGATACAACTGAGACATAATTCTTTTCAGTCCTGTAAGAGTGACTCAGAAACGCTCAAACCTCTGCCCTGACCCCTGATCAAAGCCGAGCGTTTCAGGGCAGGAGCTCTGCGTTCTCCGTTTGAAACGGATGTGGTCGGGAAATTAAATTTTAGAGCTGCACAGTCGTTGAAGACCATCCCTTCATTTTGCATCCTTGTTCTCATGGAGCCTGGAGGGGCATGGTGGGGTAGCACTGGCTTCCAGAATAAAACCATCCCTTTTTCTTTCCTCTCTTCCAGCCAACTGAAAGAGGCAGACAAAGACAGGCGGTTGTCTGTGGAGATATGGGACTGGGATCTGACCAGCAGGAATGATTTTATGGGCTCCTTGTCCTTCGGGATTTCTGAGCTGCAGAAGTCAGGAGTCGATGGATGGTAAGAGCTGCAATTGTTTTAAAAATACCGTGGGCAAAAAGCAGTCCTGATCTTTCGGTACGCGATGGAAGACGTGGCAGCCCGTCGTGCTTTACCAGCATCCTTCTGCCCAAGGACCACCGGTGGTTTTGGCTCCCGTGTAAGGTGCCGCCCCGCCTCTCACGCTGGTGACAATCGCCGGTGCTGCGGTGGGCGGCAGGGTGTCCCACGGCCGGCCGGAGGTGCCGGGACAGCGTCCGAGAGCCCCGCGTGGGCTGGCTTTGCCTCACCTCCTCTGTGTCCTCCTGCCCCTTGCGGGGTTGTTCGGGGAGCTCGGGGGCTTCTCCCTCCCGCGGGCACGCGCGGACACGGGGCTGCTCCTCCCGGTGCTCGTGGCCGGGAGGGCCGCTGCTCCCCGCGGGCTGCAGGAGGAGGCGGCATCGCCGGCCAAGCGTTTGCCAAGCAAGCGTTTTCCGGCATTTTCTGGTTGGATTCCCTTAGTTTCTGTACCGGGGAGGCAACGTGGCTTCGTGAGGCGTGCAGGAGAGCCAGGCTGCGGGCGGGTGAAGGGCGCGGGGGACATGCCTTGAATTGTGATTCGTGGCGGGGACAGCCGTTCTGTAGCGCGCAGACTAGCAGAACCGTGCTGAGGGGCACCGTTCAGTACAAGGAGGAATGCTACCAAAGCGTGTAATTACCGTCGCTCGTTACCATGCGAAAGATGAACACGGTGGGTCTGTAACACCCGCGCTGAATGGCTCTCTTCATTTCCATTTTATCTCCCCCAGCAGGACACATGCTGCCTTATTTCCCTTTTCTTTCCCCCAGCCACTGGTGCCTGAGAGCTGTGCTACCTTTCCACGTCAAGTGTAATAATTGAAAATAGATATTACGTGTCTTTTGGAAACCAAAACCTGCATGCTATTAATTTGCATTCCGCCAGTTGAGCAGACACCCCGGACTCTGTCTTTTCCACCGTGGAAGCTGTACGTGTCTCACTCAAAGCAGAGAACACGCGGAGGAGGAGTTAGCAGGCGGGCTAGCCTGCCCGCGCAGCGCCGGGTCGAGCGTCTCTTGCAGGCGGAGGCGAGCCGGAGGGCGGGCGCTGTGCGGGGCGCAGCCGGGACTTGGGGTGCCTGCTCCGCTGGGCCGGGCAGAGCTGGGGGTGCTCCTGCTGCCGTCCGCCTCATCCGGCCCGGCGGGAGCCCGAAAACCCACCCTCTGGTGCAGCCCAAAGTCTGGTTGTTGTCCCAGCCTTTTAAAAATCACCTAAGTGGAGACCTAAGTAATTTTCCTTGTCACAGCATTTGGCTAGAATAAACTCTAGAAGGAGCTCCGATGTGTATTTCATATCTAAACAACGGCAGTTGATGGAGAAAACAAGCTCAAAGGAAGAGTCTGTCCCGATATTATGCAAATAGCACCTAGTTTGTTCAGCGCAGCCCCTGCAGATAACGCCCGGCTGATAGCCGTCCTCCGGCTGCCGGGAGGGGTTCGCCGACGGAGCCGAGGCTTTGCCTGCGGCTGTGTGAAACGCCTCAGATCTGAATGACGTTTCCATGATTTCTGATAATTGCTGCTTCAACTTTTTTTTTCCTTTTTTTTGGCGAGCATCTTGGCTTTGTGCTCAGGGTTGCAAGCGCCAGCCTGGCCCCGGCAGGCTCCGTGCGCTCTCCCCGTGGAGCCTGGCTTGCCTTGGCACCTGGGGCAGCCGATGGGGAAGGAGCTTGCCCACACGTGTGCCCGTGGCCATCATGAGAAAGACATGTGTTCCAAAAACGTGTAGATGTGGCACTTTGGGACGTGGTTTAGTGGGCATGGTGGGGTTGGGTTGATGGTTGGACTGATGATCTTAGAGATCCTTTCCAACCTTAATGATTCTGTTCTAGTTTTACTTTCATTAAAAACTAATCCAGCCAGCAAGCCAGGAAACATGAAATGAATTATTCCTCTCCCCTTAATGGGTTTAGTGGTGGACTTGGTATTGTTGGGTTACTGGTTGGACTGGATGATCTTAAAGGGCTTTTCCAACCAAAACGATTCTAGGATTCTATGCTTTGTCTGTGGGTTTTGGGTCAGGCTTGTGTTTTGGAAGAGACATCAGTGCGTTGTGGTGTCCACCGCAGCAGGTAGCGGATGTGCTTCCCGTGCTGCGGTGGCTGGGGTCCCCAGTACAGCGAGGGACCCCAGAAACAACCTCCCACTCAGGTGTGTGTCTGGGAGCTTGCCGAGTGGGATGGTTTGGGGGTCTGAGGTTTGGGGGTCATCTAACCTTGGGGAAGTGTCACCTGGATGCCGGTACAGCGGAGGCAGAGCTGCGTTCGGAGCGGGAGGTGCGGTCCTGCCTGCCATCCTGACCTGTCGTTCTTGCTGTGTCCCTCCAGGTTTAAGCTGCTGAGCCAGGAGGAGGGGGAGTATTTCAACGTCCCGGTGCCTCCTGAGGGAGAAGAAGGAAACGAGGAACTGAGGCAGAAATTTGAGGTGAATTGATTTTTCTTGGGAACTCGGGGGTTTTCCTTGCTGCCTGCCTGCCATGCCCTCGGCAAGCGGCTTTCCCTGCCAGCTCTTTCCCCGGCAGCACGGCGAGCACGGAGCAGGGTACGGCCCATCACTCCTCCCTCTCCCTGCTTTGTGCCCGCTCCTGGGAACCCGTGCCCTTGGCCAGTCCTTCCCGAGGCTCTCTGTGGCACGAGCTCCTAATGGTGTTTCCAGAAGGTAAGTCGTTCAGTTACATTTAACAAAGAAGTCACTCTGAAGATTTGAAGCTTTCCAGCAATGGTTTGGCTGTGTTAAATAATGAACAAGGACCTTGCTGGAGCCGTTTGGGAACGGCAAGTTTGTGACGCATCCGCAAGCGGTTCCTGCCTCGCCGGCGCGGCGCTGGGGCACGTCACCGCGCCAGGCTGGTGCTGCCAGGGCAGGGGAGCCCGGAGAGACCGCGGGTGCTTCGAGCGGGGATCCGGTCACCCCTTGGATCGCTGCAGCTGCGCCGCTCCTGCAGCACGAGGCAGGCGGGGGGCCGGGAGCAACTGCGCAGCGGTCCGAGGAATGACGGGGAGCTGGGGCAGATGAGGCAGCGGGGGACGTTGTAGGGGTTTGCAGCAGAGCGAGTCCAGGCAGAAGGATTCAGATACACCAGGAGCTGGAAGCGCGGGGCTCGTTCGCATGCAGTGCTCTGACGGGGTTGACAGGACGGTTTTTAACCGTAGCACGCTGAGTGAGCCGTCCGTCTTGCCCTTCTGGAATGCTCCCTTCTAATTTGAAAATACAGTGACCTCCTTGCACGCGTGTGTGTCTGTGTGCGGCAGGAGCAGGCAGCGGAATCTCTGGGAAAGGGAACGGTCGTTTCTGGTGAATGAGGAGACAGGAGATGTGAAAATGATTCTTTGGCTCTTAGGTCGAAAATACAACAGGCAATGTTGCACAACGCAGTTTTGTGTAACGTTTGCTTTGTGCCTTGCGCTCCGCTCAGAGTGTGCTCGATCCCTGTCCCCGCTACCTGCGCATAGGAAGGAGTCTGAAATCCCGTCATTTTTAAGAAGTTATTTCTTCTGACTGCAACAAAAGCAGCGTTGCAAACATCCCCCGTTCCTTTGCGTTGTTTCAGACCATGTCTGTCTTTCTGCTAGGGTTACATAATTCACAATTTGTGTTTGCCAAGACCAGTATAGCGTAGCTAAATGAGGAGATACTGAGATGCTTCATTTAATGTATTTCCAACACGATATTCCAATTAAGGAGGGACGAAGATCCTGGGTGTCCCGGGATGACCTGATGCAACCGTGCTCCCGTTGTCAGCACGTGTTGGTGCAGCGGTTCTGCCCTCGTCCCGAGGTGCCATATAATAGGATTCGTTAATCTGTTTTTTCTGTCATGCTGCTGATAATGAATTAATATAATTAACTAAGATAAATTAAGATAGTAATATAATTGGATTTGGAGCTAATCTCAGAAAGAAACCCTTTCTTAGCTGTTAAATGTCCTGGCAGCCTCCATGCCCTGCCTTGTGCACTGAGTTTCTCAGAGGGTGACGGCTGGGTGAGCCGGCACGTGGTATCGGCGATCCCTGACGGCGCTTTGCACCGAGGTGTTGCCCACAGAAACGCTGCTGGGGCTGCTGGAGGTGCAAGCCTGGAACGCCAGGAATACGTAGGAGCCAGTGATTCAGTTTTCAATAACCTAACTAATCCATCCTTCCCGCGGCGTGTAGCACTGCTCGCTCAGCCCGGAGAGCGGGGCAACCTGACGAACCGAGAGTGGAGTCGACGCCAATTGAACTACGGGCTGATTGGTACGGCCAAGTGGCAGCGAAGGTCAGATGAGTGGCAGTGCCTTGTGCGAAGCGAGCCCGTGACATTAAGGGGAAAGGCAGCGGCACGGCCAGCGCGCTCAGAGGGAGCAGCGGGCTGCGCGGGCTTGGCGTTGCTGCCAGCGCTGGCCCGCGCAGGTTGGAAGCGCAGAACGCTCCGGCGGGGAAAGCGCTGGTGGTGCCTGCGAAAAGCAAAGGACGTAAAAGCGATGGGCTTTTCTGGGTGAATGTGGGTACGGGATTTCAGGGAGGCAGAAGGGCTCTGCGGAGCCTTACCACACCTGGGCTTCCCCGAGGAGCTGGCCCAGCTGAGCTGCTGTCCGCGTCGGAGAGCGTCGGGGCTTTGCGCTGGCAGCACCAGGGATCTGCGCGGCGGTGAACCGAAGCTGGTGACATTCCCATGCCAGCCTCTGGAGGATTTCAGTGATGCTTGCGTCCAACTCCCCGAAGAGGCTTCAAGGAGAAATGTCTTTTTGCTACTCAATAAGCCATGCAAGATCTTGCTGAATGATTGATCCAGACATTACTGAATTCATAGGTCTTTGCCATTTTTCAGTATAGCTAAAGCCTTCCCAGAACCCTAAGAATGAATGTGGTACATCTGGAGACTTACATGAAATGAGCTGCACATAAAATAAAACCAGTGCCCTTATGGTTGTTGGCACAAAACTCCCTAATTGTAGCACAGGACTGGAGAGTTGGTTCCTTTTTCTCCTTTCTTATTTTAATCTCACGTTTATCTCATTTATATATTACTTTCCTGAATATCCAAGAAGACAAGACAATTCTAATACAGCAGCTGGCATACAACCAATGGCTGTCAGCTCTATGAAGAGCTACCTACCTGCTTTCATTGCATTTCTTGATGTTCCAGCGGTGGTAAAACGGTACGTATGTTGGAAGTCAGACGATGAGTTGTCTACAGATCAGAAAATACGTTGTCCAGAGGCGTTGTTCCACTCTGCCAGACCACATCTGTACCTCACCTTGCTGCGTCTTCCCCTCTTGCATCCTCCTTTGGGAGCAAGTCCGTGCCAGGACAGCAATCCCTGGCCGGCTGAGCGACGGCTCGTGCTGCCGCCCGAGGGGCGAGGAGAGCGCTGGAGCCTGGTTGCGATGCAGCAGCCGAGGTGCTGTCCCGGCATTTCCTACGATAAGGACTAAAGAGAATCCTCCAATCGATCTGCATTAGCGCTGCTTGATCCCGCCCGTTCCTGGGCAGCGCAAATCGATAGGACAAAGTTGAGACGTGTACGGCAGGTTTATATTTTGAGTGGACTTGACGTCGCAAAAGCACCCAGCTGAAAGGACCGAGGCGTCAGCCCGGACCACGCAGCAGACGCACGGATGCTCGCAGAGCTGCCGGCTGGAAAAATGCCCCTTTCTGGCAGCCTGCGGTGCCATTCTTGGCCAAGGTCCTGCTGCTGCGCTTCCTGCGGCCTTCCGTCTGCAGCGGGCACGTCCCGGGCTTGACAAGAAAGCGTCCCGAGACGAAACCGCAGCGTGAAGCCTTGCACTACATCCCCTGCCAAGTCTGCTCGCTCTTTATCGGCCGCTTGCTGGGACAGCTTGATAGATGTGAACGTCAGCTGCTGCTGCATAAATTCAGACGTAGTGAATTAAGTATGACAAATGGAGTTGGATAACGAAGGTCAAGTGCTTTTTTTTAAAAAATTTTGTGAGCATTATTTGGCACGCTTCCATTGTAAACCTTAAAGAGGTCTCGAGATTGTGTGAGTGTCAGGAGTGTATTAAAAACAGGTTGAAGAACTTTTGTACTCGCTTAGAGATAGACACTCGATAGCAAAAGTTAGACACTTCACTCGGGGATGATGGTCCTTCCATCTCCCCAACTCTTATTTTCGTCTCTTTTCTGGAAAAGACCTTTCCCCTCCTGGCCATGCTACGCACTGAGCCTGTTTTATCAGGGAAGTCGCGTTGTGTTTACATCCTCATCTCGTCTCCTCTGAACGTACCGTGATGCTGCAAATTCGGGTCAAGTGCACAAATTGGTGCTCGCGGCTTGGGTGCCGGGAGCTCGCCGGGTGTCTGCCAGCGCTGCTCGTAGCGCCGTGCCTGCAGCTGGCCAGTTTGCTGGGATGAAGCAAATGAAGATCCTCTTCCTTCCCCACCTCTTCGTGCTGCTCTTTTCCGCTCTGCTCAGGACCGAAAGTGCCGAGTGCCGCGGCCAACCCCAGTGCTGCCGGGCTGCGGACGTGCGGGACAGCGCGGGCTCATCTGAAAGGCAGAGGTGTGCTTTTGGCTGCCATTTAGTGGAAGCATAATACTGCCCTTGAATTTTATTATGGCTTGTTTTCACAGAGGTTGATTTAGTGTCAAATCTGATCTGACAAGATGGTTTTTCAGCTGTGAAAGAGTATTTAGGAAGCTTTCACAGAGTATGACTATTTTGCCTGCTGCTAAGTGCACCTTTCCTTTGGAGACAGCTTTGAAATGCAGTGGGGTGAGGGTTGCGGCGGGCGAGGCGACACAGCGCGGGGCTGGCTTTGTGGAGACGCAGAGGCTGCTCGTGTTCGGCTGCCGACGTTCGGATCCCTCTTTGCCCGGGCTCCGTGAGCAGCTTTCGGTCGGTGCTGGAGCTGCCGTTTGTCCCCTGAGCTGATCTGGAGTGCTCTGGCTGGGCGTCCCCTTCTTTGGGGATGTTGTGGCTGTG
Organism: Pelecanus crispus; assembly: GCF_030463565.1. Classification (NCBI taxonomy): domain Eukaryota; kingdom Metazoa; phylum Chordata; class Aves; order Pelecaniformes; family Pelecanidae; genus Pelecanus; species Pelecanus crispus. The sequence continues at coordinate 1,228,601 of NC_134653.1, read as the reverse complement.
AAAGCCTAAAGATTGCAAGGAGGAAAACCCCTCGTACTTCGGAGGGGTGACTTTGTTTCCTTTTTGCGTATGCGCTTTTTCCCATCGGAAAGCCGGCGTGCCGCGTGTGCGGCTCCGCTCGCGGCAGCAGCAGGTACCGGTGGCTGCTGAATGATTTCAGCCTCCTCCCTGGGGCCGAGCTGCGCTAGCAATTGTGATGTTTGCGAATCCTGGAGACCGTTCCTTCAGCTTTCAGTGCAGGAGTTTTTCAGAGGTTTGTAGGTGCTGCAGGTGACCTTGAATGGCGAATTTTACAGCACGGAGAACCTTGCAAGAACCAATTAGCGACAGCAGCAAAGGCTTGGAGATTACTTGTGAGGCTGCTATCTGGAGGAGCTGCGAGTAGCAGCCAAATTGAACTGCCGGAATCGGGTTAATGGAATTTCATGCTAGACTGAGCTCAGTGCAAGCCTTACACTGTCGCATATTTCTAAAAATTAAAAGCAAATAAATTGTGAGATAGCTTTTACAAACTGTGGTTCAGCAAATTAGATAGCCCCTGGACCAATGAGGAGGTGCCGAGCCACTGATGAGATTCTGTGTTTAAAAATGTGGGGGTTTTGTGAGGCTCCTTAATAAGCAATTGCGGTTGCAGCAGCTCGCGCGACTGCTTGGGGATGCAGGAGGAGTGCTTTCTATTCTGGTTTGTTCAAAATGGGTTTGTAGCTTCCTGCGTTCAGCCTGAACTGGCACAGGAGCGCAGTTCTCTTTGATACCAGATAGTAACGGAGGTGGAGCTGGGTAAAAAGTCCTGTGTTTTACCCTGATGTATTTGTTATTATTCACCTGTCCTTTTCTGGTGAGGTGAGAGGCAGAAGTCAGCCTTGAGGAGAAAAAGCTTATTTAAGCCTCCGTTCTGTACTTTGGGTGGCCTGCAGCATGTTGCGGGGTAGCTCCCCGGGCGCACGGGCTGCCGTGTCCCGCTGGCTGCGGGGCGAGGGGTAACAGGGTAATGGGCAGAGCCGGTTCCCAGTTGCTCTCGCAGGCGTTAACTGGGAGCCAGCTGAACAGTGCAGTGTGCTGGGGCTGGTAACTTGCCCAGTGCCCTTCTTGGTGCTGTCCCTGTCATGCTCGCAGAGGTTCCCGTAGCTCAGGGTAGGGTTTGACCTGGAAAAGAGCTCATTAACGTGGGATTTCAGGAGCGCTGGCTGATTTTAATGACCTTTCTCCACACTGTTTTCAGTAATTTTTCCTCTTTTCTCCCTATCTCGTCTCCATCTTTGCAGAGAGCCAAGATTGGAACAGGGTCCAAGGCTGCAGATGAGAAGACAACAAATGCCATTTCTAAATTCGACAACAACGGGAGCAGAGATCGGATGAAGCTTTCGGATTTCAATTTCCTGATGGTGCTGGGAAAAGGAAGCTTCGGGAAGGTATGGTACAGCATCCGCCTTTGCGCTTTCTGCATTTAACACACGTTTCTAGCATTTCTGAGCTGCGGCCACGTGGCTACTGCGGTGCGAGCTGCCCTTGCTCTGCCTGGGAGCACTGGTGTCGCCGTAATGGGAGCCCAGTTTGTCGGCTCCCTTCTGGACCGTGTGGCTGCTGTGTCAGTGATGAACATCTGGGATGTCTGGTCAGATCACAAAGATCAGATGCTCTCTTTTGGGAAGCAGGGTGTGTCCTGTGTCTTTAAAGCTCTTTCTTGTTTGACCATTTTTTCCTCTAATAATTACAAATATACGCGAACATTTTAATTAATTTTCCAGACCGGTTACGAGTGGTAACAGAATTTCATTCTTCAAGTAATTACGTGCCTTGGAGCCTTGATTTTTATTGGGGTCTTGCCAACTTTGTCATGATTTCCATCAGAAATTCCAGTCCTCGGGTGGCTGCTCGGGCTTCGCAGCCCGGCGCGGGCAGGAGGGTGGGCTGCTGTTGCTGTGCACCAGCGCGGTGTTTGCCGGTGTGACGGACGGCCCGATGCTGCTCTGATGAGTGAATTGCCTTAATTGCAGGGAATATTGCTCTGCCTTTGGGCACGTCTCTTGGGCGGGCAGCGGAGGCAGGGAGAGAGTGCCAGGGGAGTGATGCTGAGCACAAGGGGTGAACCCACCTTTCGCAGCTGGCACCCCTTCCCTCCTCCAGCCTTTTGCCGCTGGTGGTGGAGCTCTGGGAGGTCCCAGCCGCTCTCGGTGGGTGTTTGCTGCCTTTCCGGAGGCGGAGAGCTTAGAGATCCACTGAAACAGGAGGAGAACAGGGAGTTCCTGATGGTCGCCAGCATCCAGAGCATCAGCCAGCGATGCCGCCGGGGAGAGGCTGCCGTCGCTCCGTGTTTTACACCTTTGCTGCGGGTTGGCGACGCAGGGGAGCGGGAAAGCCCCGTGCGTTGTGCCCGTGCTGCCCTCACTCAGTAACGTATACGTATCCCTGTTTCCGCATTGCTTTTGCCCCCTTTCCTCTCCCTCCCAACACCTAATCCCTTCTAAAGTCTAGGCTTGGCATCTGGAGACTCTGTAGTTGTGGGTTTTTCCCCCCCCCTCCGCTTCTTTCTTTTAATGTGAGAAACATTAGCAAACTCTTCAGTCAGCATCATGGCTTATATAAGGGAATGTGTGACAGAAACTGTTCCCTGGAACAGAATGTTATAAATATGCTAATTAGCACTTATTAAAACAGCACGTCGGTTCCTACGGTTAGATGCAGCCTCACCCTCACGTGTGCCTGCGCCTCGCCGGGGAGCGCTCCCCCGCGGCTCCCGTCCCCGGCACCCCGCTGCCCGTCCCCGCGGCACGGGGACAGCGCGGAGGCGCAGCGGAGGTGCCCGGCTGCAGGGCTCGCTGCGGAGGACGCTTCGCTGCCGGCTCGCTTTGCACTCGACGCGGAGGTGCCAGGTGTTTCGGAAGGAGCCAGGCAGAGGGGTGCGGATCCGTGCCACGCGGCTCCCGGCGGGTTCCCTGCCCTTGGCGTGCCGAGCAGCCGGTTGTGTCCGTGGCAGCCGCGTCCTTCTCCAGGGCTGGCGCTGCCTGCTCCTGCTCAGCTGTGTGCTGCCAGCCTCCCTCCTCCCAGTCCCCGCTGCTGAGCGGGCTGTGGGGGTCTTTGAGTATAACCGCGCTGTTCTGGCGGGTCTTGCTCCCAGGCTTATTGACCCTTTGGCATCGGTAGCTCAGATTTACTGCTTACTATTTTCCTCTCTCCACCGCTCCAGCTGTCCAGGGTCAGGAGTACCTACGCGTTGGCCTCGGTGGAGTTTAATAAACTTGCTTTCTCTACATTCAGCATCAGAATATCTCCAGTTATTATGCTGGAGCATTCCCAAACAAGTACTCTATATTACAGGAATAAATCAAGTTAAATATCAGCTTTTTCTGCACAAAAAAAAAAAAAAAAAAAAAAAAAAAATTAAAAAAGAATGCAGTCTACTTTCCAGAGAGTGAGCTGGCAGATGGAGGTCCCCACAGAGCCAGGCATCAAGGTTTAGGGGATGGAAAATAGCTCCGGTTTGGCAAATAGCTCAGGGGCAGGGGCTGGGGCGTGCGTGGTCCCGGCTCGGCGCGTTCAGCCCCAGGACACAGGGTGGCCCTCGGTGCCCCTCGGTGCTCCCGGCTCTTCTGGTGGCAGTCCTGGCTGGGCTGGCAAGGAAGGGAGACGTTCCTGACTGAGGAAGGCAGCACTTGGCACAGCCCACCCTGGGCTTGCTTTGCTGTAATATAAATAGAGGAAAGTTAAATTATGTGGCTTGCTCATATTTTTGCAGCTAATCAATCTGTCATGCTATCAAGCTGTCAATCTTTTCTGGGGGTTTTATGGTGTTTTTCTGAGCGGGGCTCATTCTTTTGCCTCTGCAGTTACGGATTAGAATGCAATGGGAGACAATTTTCATGTCCTGTGATAATCTTCAAGCTGTAAACTGCTTTCCTCTCCTCTCTTAGCATGAAACGTGGCAGAAGGGCTGGTGGTTGGCGCACTCGGGCAGGGATTCGGGCGCTGGCTTGCAGAGTTCTGCTCTGGCCCCTGGGCACACAGTGAGGTTTGGGTGCACGCTCCCTCCTTCACCAATGTGCATCCTGTGCACAGCTCTGCTCAGGGCGTTACCAATCTGCGCTGGGTGCATTCGCTTGTTTGCATTTTTTTTTTTGTATTTACAGTGCAACGGGTCCCAGTCTTTTTCTTTGCTCGCTGTGACATTATCAGCCGCCGCTGAACCCGCTCGTCAGCGGCTGTCCTTCTCCCGAGATCTTAGCGGTACGCGCGCTGCAGTCACCATAGGAACTGCGATGCCAGCGTGCTGGAGCCAGCTTGGAGCCAGCCCTTGGCGCATCAAGAGCACCGAGCAGGCTCCTCTGCGCAGCTGGATGGGCTGCGGCTCCGTGCTGCAAGCTGTCGCGCTGGCACTGCACCGCCGAGCTGCCACGGGCAGGGTCGGAGCGAGACGGAGTCGGAGACGGTCGTGTAAGCCCCACAGGCTGGGAGCAGCCCCGTCTCCTGCTCGGAGAACAGGCCAAGTCTGCTAGCGTTCGTGCAGACTTTGCGCCTGTCACTCAGGGCGCAGAAGGTATTTTCTCGATTGGCCGCAGACCAGAGCCTGCAATCTCTTCTGCATATGCAAATTCACAGTGATTGCAGCATCCTGAACAGCATTAGTCTCGATGCGCGCTTCTGGAGCTGCTTCCTCTGCCAGCCCGGATGCGAGAGCAATACAGTAACGTGGGGCTTTCAGCACCCCTCTGCACTTGCCCGGACGCACGCTCTCACACTCGGCCTCTTCGCTGGTTTTTAGGCGGCTGCAAAGTCCTTTTGCCTTTCACATTTCAGTAGAGCAGGGCTGGTTGGCTCAGCTGTGGCTCGGGATTGCCGTGTCATTGGGAAGCCTCCGCATGAAACATTTTCGGTCCATATAAGCCCTAGAGCGCTTTTTTGCATTTAGCGTGGCACGCCAGCCAACCTCTGCCTCTCGCTGCGCTGCAGAGACTCAGCGCGCCGGGGCGGCGGTAGCCGCGTCCCCGGTCGGGTGGGAATCGCGCGCTGACGTCTCGGTGGCACCCACCGCTCTCTCCGGGGTTTTCTGCTGTGCAGGACGGGCTCCGATCGCCCCGGCAGAGTTCAGCTCCCCTACGGTGTGATTTACTACAGCCGAACCCTGTTTGCCGGCAGCTGATTTTACCTTTGCGTTAGACCTGTGTGTACCCGCGGGGAAGTCTCCTGGTGCGCTTATCCCCAAACACACACCATGACCAACAGCAGCGGCCTCTCCCCTGAGAGTCGCCAAGGAAAATGTCTGGAGAAGCGCCAGGATGCTTTCCGCGCCCTGCCTGGCACTGCAATCCAACCTCTCTGCTTCCGAGGGGGGCTGCTGCTGCCACCCCCGCCCGGCGCGGTCCCTTCGGGGCAGCAGCAGACGCCAGGCTCGGAGGTTCCCTGGTTTCGTTACTTTTTCTCTGAAGGGGATATGGTAGCAAGGCAGGTCTGCGTGTAATTGGTGTTGCATATAATGCACTTACTCCCAGGTAACAGGCTTCATCTTCCCACAGACGGTGTTCTTGGAGCGGTCACTTCTCTCTTCCACCAATTTTGAACGGCTGAAGCCCGTCCGCTTTTATCCCTTAAAAATCAGCCCTGTTTTTTAGCACCTGTGCACGGTGACTTGTAAATCTCAACTCGCGTGAAAATGGTGAAGCTAAACGGAGGCAGTGAACTGAGATGGTTCGGTTTGTGCGGAATTGCAGGGGAGGGCAGAGGTGCAGGCTCCACGCGAAGCAGGCAGGGCACCGGCCTGTGCCCATGGGCGCTCCGTGGGGAGAGCTGCTCCGTTTGGAGCAAAGGGCTGTGGCAAGACACCTCGGGGAGCTGGTACCGGGGACGGAAAGAGTGGCCAAGCACTGGAACAGGCTGCCCAGAGAGGTGGGGGAGTCCCCAGCCCTGGAGGGGTTCAAAAAACGGGCAGAGGTGGCACTTTGGGACATGGTTCAGTGGGCACGGTGGGGTTGGGTTGATGGTTGGACTGATGATCTTAGAGATCCTCTCCAACCTTAGTGATTCCTAATTTTTACTTTCATTAAAAACTAATCCAGCCAGCAAGCCAGGAAACATGAAATGAATTATTCCTCTCCCCTTAATGGGTTTAGTGGTGGACTTGGTAGTGTTGGGTTAATGGTTGGGCTTGATGATCTTAAAGGTCCTTTCCAACCTAAACGATTTGATGATTCTATAAGGAGGAAGCACAGATCTGGTCCCTGTGCCTTGCTGGGCTGCATCACAGCAGCACACCGAGCTGTTCCGGGCTCTGGGTTCTCAACCTCTTCAAACATCAGCGAGTAAATCAGTTACTGAAGTCGCTGACACGCTGTCAGTCTGCTTTTTAGCGCTGCCGATGGATGAGTGCGGCGTGCGGTCGCTGCAATCCTGGCCCCGCTGATGAAAATGTAAATGTCAATGGCTTCTCCAAAGCACTTGGTGCTGAGGAGCCGCAATGCCTTTCCCGGCTGAGCCTGACACGCGGCGTGTCAAGGACAGCCAGCCTCTCCGGCGCCGCAGCCAGGCGCCTGAAGCGAGCCAGAGCCGCGTGCTCTCAGAAAGCACTCTTCCCGACGGCGCCGCTATTTTCACTCTAGCAAGTGGGCGAGCACCGGAGCTGTGTCCTCGGGCTGGGTCCCCTGCCTTGTCCCCAGTCCTCGGGCTGGGTCCCCTTGCCGCCCCAGGGCTGGCACGCCGCTGCCCTCTCCCCAAACCCCGACGGGGGCCGCTCTGCCCAGGAAGGAGCCCCGGGACAGGCTCTGCCCCAGCTCCGGCTCCCGGGGATGCTCGGGGCTCTGCGGAGCCGGGCACGTTGCGGCCGGGAGCACGGGGCTCCGGCCCCGTGTCGTCTGCGGCAGGCTGACAAGAGCGCGCATTCTGCTGTCCTTAGTGTCTCAGAAGTCATCAGTGAGACCCACTCGTGTGTCCTCTGCCAGTCTGCTACGGCCTGAAATGCATTTCACTTCGATCCTATTGATGTTGACTTATAATTTATTTTCACAACGTCCGAACTCCTGTTCCTGATGTGACTTGAGGATTTCTGCAGACTCTTTCAAATGGAATGCAATTCATTTCCACCGGGCGCTCGGATCTAACGGGATGAGAGAGTGCGAGGAGGGAAAATGGGAAGGAAAGCGTGGTTTCAGAGTCCGTTTATTTTGCCAGCAGCCGAGGAGCGGCTTACACTGACGGAGCGTGGTGGATCGGTCTGGGGATCCTCGCTGGGGCTGGTGTGATTAGCGAGGGAAAATTGCACCAGCAGCAGCAGTGCATCCCGTTCATTGTAATAAACCTGAAAATGGGTGGAACTGGTTTAAAAGGGGAGGTTGAGTGGATTCTGCTGTGTGAGAGGGGCTTGCGCTGGGTGGCGGACCGGCACGTAATTGGGTTTTGATGACTGTGCGCGTTGTGGAGGGGGCGTGCGAGGCAGAGAAAACCTCGCTGGCTTTTTCTTAGTCGGCTATATCCTTACTCTTTTCCACTTTAAGTTTTTACCACTTTGTAACTGGACGGACTCTGTTCAAGCTTTCGAGGCGCTCCCCCGATGCTGCTTGCATGCTGCGGGTGCCGACCGGTGCCCGCCTCGGGGGCGGAAGGCGATGGAGGGTGATCCATGGCTCAGGCGTCGGCGAACCCCTTGGGCTGGCTTCCTCGAGGCGACGCGCTGGCGAGGAGGTAGACGTGTTGCTTGTCAGACTTAGGGTTCCTAAATGATTTTAGAAATACCACTGGTAGCTTGCTGCATCATTTGGCACCTGAATCTCTTTTCAGGACTATAATGGGAGCCGCAGGATAATAAGCAAGCCGTTATTTTTATCTGTTGGCCGTGGCAAGCTAGAAGCATTGCAGATCCACATTTTGATCCCGCGTGTGTCCTCTCCCTCGTGCAGGTGATGCTGGCGGAGCGGAAGGGCACCGACGAGCTCTACGCCGTTAAGATCTTGAAGAAGGACGTCGTTATCCAGGACGACGACGTAGAGTGCACGATGGTTGAAAAACGCGTCCTGGCTCTCTCCGGGAAGCCTCCGTTCCTGACCCAGCTCCACTCCTGCTTTCAGACGATGGTAAGTGCCGGTGCCGCCGGCGCCGGTCCCTGGGCAAAGGGCAGAGCGGGCTGGGGACCCTGCTGGACCCTGAACGTTGAGCGGGGGAGTCCGACACTTTGCAAGACGCATTTTAGTGACTTGGCTTGTGAGTCACAGAGTCACAGTGGTGAGTTTGTGGGCAGAAAGCCTCTTCTAGAGACCCAGTGTCACCAGTTATCCAGGACCAGCGCCTTTCAGGGCGGCTGCAGGGTGCCCGGGAGCTGTGTGGATGGAGCTGTAGGGACTTCTGCCCCGGTCACACATTTTAGCTTCTCGAAAAAAAAAAAAAAAGCCTTTGCTTTTATTCATGTTTCTTTCCTGGATATACATCACTACACTTGCAAAAGCAGCCATGTATTTTCTGCCTTGGCAACCTCACAACTTGTCCAATTTGCTTGCAAAAACGCCTCCATGAACAAAACGTGTGTGTGTTAAGCCGGAGGCTGCAATGGAGAGTATCTGCACCCCTGAGATTTTTTCATCCGGGAGCTGTTGATGGCGTTAGACGGGATTTCCCAGCCCCTCCGGTGCCCCCCCGCCCGTGATGTCCACTGTGATGCGATAGCCAAGTGCTGCGCTTTTTCTCAGGATTCTTTCTTGTGATCAAAAGTTGGAGTAGAGAGTGAAACCTAACGCAAACCGCAGGAAATTCAGTTTGTGACGGGCACACGATTGAGTTTGTACAAATGAGAAGTGGGGAGGGGGCGTGGGGAAGGGGACAGGGGACCTTTAAAGCAATCTCTGCCCAGCCATCGAGCAGCCTGTGAATGAAAATGTCCAGGTACGTGTCAGCGGGAGCAGGGAGAGGGAATCAGCAGAATCCTTTAGAACGATGACAATGCTATCCAGGAGGATTACATTTTAATGTTATCCCAGAAATTTCATTTACCAAACACATTCAGTGTATTTAAAGCCTGCGGACCGGCTTTGCGGCACAGTAATCAAAATGTGGCAGGAGAAGCTATTTCACACAGCATCTCTCTGGCATCTGAAGTGAGTCAGCGCAGGATTATTCCTGGCAGACCTATAGTAGCTTAATAGTAATCGTATTTGTAATGTAATCAAAATGTATAGCAGGGTGTATTATCAAATGCTGGCACAAAGCACTTTGATTTCTGGGAGCACGGTCCGAGCGCGCTTCTCAGCCGGGGCTGTTAGTTCAGCCACTGGTGGGAGAGAGAAAAAAGCCCTAAATCTGCGTTTTAAAGAGTAAGGGAGGATGAGCAATGAGAGCGCTCCTGCCTGGGTCTGAAGGACGAGAGAAGCCCCGTGCTGGTCCGGCTGAGGGATCTCGGGGTGCTCTGCCCCGAAAAGGTCCTGGGTGTGAGCCTGGGCGAGGGGCGCGGGGGGTGAGGCGGGTGTCCCCGGGGGAGCCGTGCCGTCGCTGGTGGCCTCCCTTCCCTCGGGGGCTCAGCAGCGGAGGGCACGGCAGCAGCAGTGACGCTGAGAAATGACAAATAACGGGGGGATGGGGAACTCGGCTCTTGTCAGGGCTCTCTTGCTCGCAGCGGGGAGGAGGACCCAAGGAGCGGTTAATTAGGAGGAGGGCGTCGGAAGGAGCCTTGGCTGCCCAAGGAAGGGGCGCGTGTGTTTTACCAGCTCCGTGCAAGTCTCTGCAGGGGTTATTTACGTATCTGTAACTTGCTGTTGCTCAGCGAGCTCGGATGCTCCGGACTTGGACAGACCCCGTCCTTTTCTGCCGTAGACAAGAGCCGAGACAGCTTTCCGTCTCCCTCCCTCCCTCCAGCCTGTAGGCTGGCCAGCCATCTGGCTGCTTGATTCATGACTTTTTTTTCTCTGAAGCACCAGCATTCTCTTCCCCACCCAAATGAGGAAAGCTCAAATCCTGCTTTTAGACCTCAGCTGGCTGTTTCAAGAGACCATCTTTTTAATATTCTTCCTTCTTGAAGTTGATCGATATATTTAGGAAACAGCTGCAAATGAGCACAGTATTGCTTTCCTTTCCGGTTACCGTCACAGGATGACTAGCGCGACAGCGGCTGCTGAAGGTGACTTTGCCTGCCCCATGCCTTGCTGCTGAACTGGACCGATGCCTTGGCAGAGGCAGTCCTTTACAGAGGGGTACGCCGAAATTCCCAGTCATCTGATAAGCCCCGAAATCTCTTTTCTATCCCATCAGTGCCACGGGATTTACGTTGCCTGATTGCCCCTTCGGTACCGTATTTCATTACCTTGGAGGCCACCGCGCTGTCAGGGTGGGCTGTGCTGCGCCCGCCCGGGGCTGGGGGAGCTGATTATCCGAGTTGCTCCGTAGCCCTTATGATGGTAATGCTCACATCTGCATATCTTCTGGGCTCCTCGTCCTTAGTTCATTAAAAGCAGGGCAAGGTTTATTTAAGGAGGAAAGGAAGAACGGGAAATACTCTGAATTATTATGGAATACTGCCAACCTGAAGCTCTCGCAGTGCTCCAGCCTTTGTGTCCTTCCTTCTGTGGTGCGGGGCTGGGCGAGCCCGGCGATGTCTTCGGGCTCCTGTGCGTCGAGGCCCCACGGCTGGGTTTTGAAGGCTGTGGAAAGCTGCTTGTTGTGAGGAGTGTGACTCGGGCCTGGTGTTAGGCAGCGCTTTGCTGCTCTCGTCCGTAGCCGACACGCGCAGAGGTCGGAGCACAGATGTCTGCTGGCAGGGAGGATTCACTCGGATGACAGCCTGTGTCCCGCTCCTGCACGCACGCCGGTGCTGCGGAGCCGTTGCTTTTCCCTCCCCCAGAAACGTCCTGCGCTCTCGGCAGGTTCAGGTTGGTGGGTTTGGCAGTCTTGCACTTTTTTTTCGCAGCCATTTCCCATTAAAAGAAAGAGCTGTGAAACATTAGAGGGAGGTGGCATTTCAGAGGCACAGGTTCCCCAGGGTAAAGGTGTTGCTGGTGTCGAGCTCCCGCTTGCCCAAATCTTGTGCTCCCAGGGCTTGCAGGGCTCGTGCTAGAGCTGTTTGGGATGCGGCATGATGAGATCCAGCTGCTTTTGTTTTATTAATCCACAGTTCTGAGCTTTGTGGGAACGCTCGGGTCTTGTTTCTTGCCTTGTGGCTCTCCCTGGGGTTGATCATGGCCCGCGCTTTCTCAAATTTCTAGCAGTGCTTAGAGGACTGGGCTTACCCCGAGCAGGACTAGTGCTAGCAGCGAAGGCAGGAGCCGTGCTGGGTGTACAACACCCTCGCCAGCTCGCTGCAGTCGCCGCAGCTCCAGGACTCAGTGAAGAATGAGAGCAAATTTGTTAATGGGAAGTGAAAAACCTCTGTTTTAGGAATTCCTCCACTTGCTTTCTCCATCGGCTCTATCTGCAACGGTGCAGAGATGAAGTCCAGAGCATTGGAAAGGAATCGGTACTTCTGTTTGCGGGCTCTGTAGGAACACGAGCTCCACCTGCACTCCTTGGGGAGGGCAGTGGTGATGATTGTATTGCCATGAAAAATACAGACTGGAGCTGTCAGCTGTCACGGTCCTTACTTCTGACCCCTGCAGATTCCCTGCTCTAATAATTCTGCTGCTAATTGTTTGCTTTTTTTTTTTTTTCTTTAGGATCGCTTGTATTTTGTGATGGAATACGTGAATGGTGGGGACTTGATGTACCAGATCCAGCAGGTTGGGAGGTTTAAAGAGCCACATGCTGTGTAAGTTCAGTAGCCCTGGTCTGGCCCCTTCGCGGTAGGTACTGGAGGTACCTTTGTCATAGAGCTGGGCACGGAGTCCAAGGCACGGGCTTTGTGGTGCGAGTCCTGGGCAGGAGGGGCGGGGAAAGGAAGGACAGCAGGAATCGGAAGGTGCAGGATGATTCTCTGTCTGGTGCCAAGGGTGCTGGTGCCTCCAGCTCGTCTTTGGGATACATCGCACTTGCGTATGGTAAATAATTGGCCTTCACAAAAGCACCAGGCGGGGAGGTTTGGAGGCTTCCTGCGGAGCTCCCAGCCCGCTGTGCTGCCCGCACGCCTCCGTTCTGCCCCGTGCCCTTCCCCAGGGTGGGAGGGATGGTGGGTCTCTGGCTCCTCTGCCGGGGTTGCCAACCCGAGTGTTAACTGGTGGCTTTTGGCTCCTGCTCCCTGTAGTCTGGACAGAGCAGAATGTGCTTGTGAAAGCCTTTGTGTGCTTAAATAAAAAACACAAACAGTGAGCAGAGCCCGTATGGCTTTGAACTGGTGTTTTGCACTCCGGCAGAGTCCTCTGAGACCCAGAATATTCTTTAAAGAAAGCGGTAGCAGTGCATGTTATCTCCTCGGCCCCCCCGAGATGACAGATAACTTTTCAATCCCCGTTGCCAGCACACAGTAACGAACAGCCGTAGATCCCATGAGAGTTTGCGTAACAAGAAGTGACAGCCCCCTGCTAGCCCACAGCAACCTGATCGCATCCCTACCCGATACGAGCGGAGGGTGGGTTGTGTCATTCTCCTGTGATACTTGCCTGGTATTTTTATGTTGTGGCTGTCTTTATCCTTTGGTCACGTCTGCCCAAAGCGTTTCATTTAGCGTGATTGGATTTGAAAGGTTTTCATTTTGATTCATCCCCTGTAATTATCAGTCTTCCCTTTAAATCTTTCATTTCAGATTCTACGCAGCAGAAATAGCCATCGGCCTCTTCTTCCTGCAGAGCAAAGGCATCATTTATCGGTAGGTGAGCAAGTTCCTCCTTCCTCTCTTCCCCCGAGAACTCCAGCCACAGCCGGAGCGATGAGACGACCGCGATGCTCGGCGGGGCTCTGCTGTGCAGCGCGCGGCCGTGGGGCTCTCCTCCCTGCCGCTGCCGCAGCCGGGCTCCGGCCGTCGGGTGCGCACGCCCAAAACAGAGCTGGGAGCCTCGTAGTGTCGCTGGTTTTTGAGGAGGTTCTTGTCTTTGTCCCCGTTTTGTAGGCAGGCAGCTTTGGTTCCTCTCTTGCCTCTGTTTCCTGCGTTTCTCTCCATACGACACAAATGCTCGCTGGCAGCGTGGACCAATTCTGAGCCGCGTATTTTGCTGCGGGGCACTATTTTCTTACCATTAACACTAGAGTAAGTGCTTATGAATGGCTGATTCTGAGATCTGCAGTGCAAGTCTGTCACTTCTGGTTCAGACGCTGAAACTTCTTTTCCATTCGCAACATGATTATAGCATCCAGAGTTCGCTCGGTTACTGCCAAGCGCTGGGCCAGGCTCTGAGGCTGCTGGCTGAGCACTGAAGCTGCTGCGCCACGGCTCTTCCCTGCTCGGGACTATTCCCAGAGCCCCAGGTAGAGCAGAGCATCCTAATGAGTGTCAGATACCATTAACTGCTTTGCAAAAAGGCACGCCAGCTGTGCTGCTCAAGTTACAAGACGCTGAAGACTGTTCTGAAGATGAAAGTGGAGCAAACCTGACGTGAGGGATGGGGTTTTTTTTGCCGTCAGCTGCTGCAGAGATTCTAGGTCTGCTGCTCCCCAGTGCCCCCTCTTCCTTCCTTCCTCTGAATCCGAATCCAGCCTTGTGTCCGTCTGCCTTTGGCCCGTCAGGGTTCTAAGCCCTGACACAGTAATTGAAAAAAACCAGTCTTAAAAACCAGCAAGAAGTTGTAAATTATGCTGTTCCTTGTATTGGGCTCTTACTTGACAAAATTAAGCCTCGTGCACCGTGCAGCCCTGCAGCTCTGCTGAGCAGGCTGTTCCCAACAGGGTGTTTCAGCCGGGGGTCTCTAAGGAGAGGGCTCGCACGGACACGGCGTGCCCCTCACGCCAGCTCCGGGACGTGCGATGTGCGTTTGCTCTTCGCCTGCAGACGAGGTGTGTGGCTGGGCAGAGCTGCAGAGACCGGGCTGGGCGGGCAGGACACAGCTTGTGCCTGCGCCAGTGAGCCGCTCTGTCACCCGCCTTGTCACTTAATGTCGCCCTCGGGCAAGGGAAATCTTGCAGACATGCTCCGATATGGAAATGGAGACCTTTGAGTAATGCTTCACCGTGTAGAATGTAAGCCAGGAATGGCACAGATCACCCAACTGCGTGGTGATTACGTGGCTGGTAGTGTATAAATTGCACCTGAAATACTGAGTGTTGGCTGCAAAACTCCTTCAGGCTGGAGCGCCCGCCTCTGGAGGGGCCGGTCGGGGCTGGGAGTCGGATCGGGAGCTCTGCCGCTGAAACTGTCTCCACGATTGGTGCTAAGGAGCAAAGCTCCCGCAGGGCTGGATATAACTGACGGGTGCTCCGCGGGTGCGGATCAGAGAGAAACACGGCTGATTTGTATTTTCGGGGGGGAGCATAGCATAGGTGATGCAGGGACTTCTGCTGAGTAGGTACTTCTTCATTGCTGGTGAGCTTTAAGTACGCTTTGATTTTCATAGGCACAACAATAAAAAATATCTATTATTATGTCTCCCTGCTATATGAGAGTGTTTTCCGCCATACACTTAAAAGCAATTTGCCCAGCATGGTGTTCCTTTCATCCTGACAGATCTCTGACTTTTACTCGTTTCCCCAAACATTATCCTACAGAGTCTGGGGGTGAGACAAGCCAGAGCTCGCTCGCCGGAGAGCACCTGGAGTCAGGAAACTTGTGTCTTTGCTGGGTGCCTTCCCCTGTGGGCTTTTGCGTCATTGCTTTGCTTTCTCTTTGTAGAGACCTAAAGCTGGACAACGTGATGCTGGATAGCGAAGGGCACATAAAGATTGCAGACTTCGGCATGTGCAAGGAGAACATCTGGGACGGGGTGACTACCAAGACCTTCTGCGGCACTCCAGACTACATCGCACCTGAGGTAGGAGGTGGAGAAAGGCAGGGGATGCTCCGTACGTGTCTCAGCAGCCTCTCGGAGGCTCTTTTCCATGGGCTGACTGCTTTGGGCAGCTTTCTGAGAGAAACAGGGACGATAGTGAGGTCACAGTCAGCCTGGGAAGGTCGTCCCGTCAGCGCTGTCCGTCCCCCAAAGGCCACAGCTGCCTTTAGGGAGGCAGCGATGCTGGACCTGCCTCTCCGTTTGGCCGCGCGCCCTGCTTCTGCCTCAGAGGGCAGAGAATCCTCCATGCTGGTCTCCCGGCAATGTTTTCCCTCTCTGGGTGTTTTTCCCATGTCTGTGGCACCGGCATTCCCGTGCCTGTCTGATCCTCGGCATGCTCACACCCACCACGGGCTGCTCCTCGCACGCTTCCTTGCTCCTGGAAAAGATGAGCCCCAGAGCTCGGCTTTGCCCCTCGCCGCGTGTGACAGCCGCTTCCAGCACAACGTGACCGGTGGGAAAAAATGGAATTATCAGTGGATAATATTTCCATGTGAAGTGGAAATCTTTAGATCTCTCCAGCTTGCTACTTGCAGCAAAGAGCTGTGTGCCTGATGAGGAGAGGCTCCCTATATACAGCTCTAGATCACTCCAAAATTATTTTGCATTTGGTTATTACTTATGTGATGGAGTCATGTATGACACTTACATGAAGTGCAGTATGGGTGCAATTTAATGTCAGACTTGTAAAATTCAGGTAGGTAATTATTTCCAAACGCCCGTTCCCTTAACATAAAAATATCCCTCTAAAATCTACTCACTCTGCTGAATTTTCAATTATGAGATTAATATTAATTCATTTAAATATTTTAGAGCAAGAGATTCTCTTTGCTAGGACACAGCTAGATGTGCTTGTATGCTAAACTACATTGTGTTTTGCTGCAGCCGGAGAGGTTTTTAATTACTCATTCAAATGTGTATTACATATCCTCATCCTACCAAGATTAATATTGGTGTCCTCTTGGTACACAGCTCAGTTGCTGTGTGTGATTAATACTCTTTCAAAGCAGGAAAAATGACCAGTTCTCTTGGTATTTACCTGAGCATTATCACTTAAACTCTTATTTTCTTCTGCTTGCTCTCATTTTCTTTTTTCCCAAAAGGAAAACAGAAGATGGGAAATTCGGGTGCACATCACTGCGGTACCCCAGAATGGTATTAAAGGCTGCTACCAGGGGGTCTCAAAAGAGTGAATATACACATCCCCGGCTTTGTAAATAGAAACGGGGGGTACGCAGAGCTGGGGGGTCTCCTGCTGCGTGGCCAAGCCCGCGGCAGAGCCGGGGTCCCTGCGTGCAGCTCCGCTCCAGGGCCCTTCTGCTGGACCGTGCTTCGTCCCGTTAGGAAGCTGCAATGTTCTCAAGCCGACATGTCTTCAGGGTAAAGATGTCCTGTGAGTTGCTTGACCCATTTTTTAGGGCTTTTTCCGTTCTAAGGTACAGCTCTGCGTGCCAAGGCGACGGGTACTGAGCGCAAATGACCCGCGTGTATAATTTCTGAACAAAACGTGTTCGTCAGCTGTTGGGCTTTGACCTTCCCTAGCGCGCAGTCGGTGACTTCAATTTACAGAGACTGCTTTTCTGCAAGGATTTCTTCTAAGCACTCTTTTCTTTTGAAGGCCTTTATGGTGTGACCGGTTCACACCTAAATTTCCCTGAGCACTCGTAAATCACCTAAAGAACAAGTGAGGGAACTTCAAGTGTTCTCGGTGGAGGGATTTCAGAGCTGAAGCTCCACGGCTGATCTCGGCGGGCAGGGTCAGGCCTGGCTGCAGGACGCTGTCAGGGCGCTCGGAGCCGTGTCGGCGCGTTTGGACGCATGGCTGGATCAGGACCAGGACAGAGGCGAAGCTTGGCGTCAGCCCTGTTCTCTAATCGCGGCTCGGTGCTGATGCTTTCGCAGGATAGAACTCGTCTCTTCTTAGGTGGGGTGGCAGCACCTGAGCTGCGTCCTGACGTACCTCCTGGTCGAACCCCTTGGATGACGCGGAGGTCTTTCACAAGGACAGGGGTGGCTGAACATGAGGACTCTTGAGGTTGCTGCAGGCATTGCCTGCAGCCATGGAGCAAAAAAAGCATTGGAAGAGGCTGCCCAGAGAGGTGGGGGAGTCCCCATCCCTAGCAGTGTTCAAAAAACGGGCAGAGGTGGCACTTTGGGACATGGTTTAGCAAGCACGGTGGTGTTGGGTTGATGGTTGGACTGATGATCTTAGAGATCCTCTCCAACCTTAGTGATTCCCAGTTTTTACTTTCATTAAAAAATGATCCAGCCACCAAGCCAGGAAACATGAAATGACTACTCTCCCCTTAATTGGTTTAGTGGTGGACTTGGTAGTGTTGGGTTAATGGTTGGACTGGATGATCTTAAAGGTCTTTTCCAACCTAAACAATTCTGGGATTCTATGACTGGAGCCTTGCTTGGGAGCAGGGGTAGCAATGGCAGGAGCAGACCGCTGGGGCCGGATTGCTGTGCACATTCTCCTGTGATCAGCATACGATTTGCATTTGCATTCAAGTGTAGGAATCTTTGCAGAATAGAATTCTGTAATTAGGATGAATAAATTGCATAATTGTTTTGCATTAAGTAACAGATGGCAAAGCCCAAGGCCTGTCAAACCCCAAACGCTGAAACAACGCCCAGCAGCAGCAACCCAGCAAATAAACCGGAGCTTGAAAGACCCTTCAAAGCAGAAGGGTGCCCGTGGGAGCCCGGCTCCTGCTGCGGTCCCGGGGTTGGACCTCTCGCTGCTCCCCTTCAGCGGTGCCTGCAGCCTCCTGCTGCAGCCCGGGCGTGCTGGAGGGTGCGGGGACCCGGGGGCGGGGACCCCAGTGCGGCGGGGAAGGAAGGAGGGGGCCGGTTTCTGGCAGCGGCCCCCGGCCGGGGCGCGGACCCGGCGTCTTGCTGCGTGCCCGAGCCGAGGGCCACGGAGAGCCGAGCGGCAGAGGCGCCGGGGGAAGGTGCCGCGGGGCTCTCCCAGGGCTGGGGCCGTTTCTCCCCCAGCCGCTTGCCCTGTTTATACGTGGGGTCTTGCTAGCGAGGCACTGACCCCCTCGCTGGGCTCAGCTGTAGGTACCCCAAACCACCGACACGCACGCTCTGCGGAGGGGGGGCAGCTGGGTGGCTTTGCCGCAGGGTCGTATTAATCTGTTACTTAATGCAAAACAATTATGCAATTTATTCATCCTATGAAATGTAGGGTATTTCAGATTTTGCAGAGTACATCATGGAAAAATACAAAAAAAATCATGTTTTGGTGCCTTACCCAAAACCAATGTTGATATTTTTAAATTAAAAAAAGAAAAAACCCAAACCCCAAAGTTACATCCTAACTCCAAACCCACCACAGTGCTCAGGTAAGGGTGGGGCCATTGGTTATTAGGTTATTTTGCAAGGGATGTTCTGCAATAAGTAACAGAAAGCAAACTGGCAGCCTGGAATGCAGAGGGGTTTGGCTACCCATACGCTGCAAGTCTGTTTTCAAGGGCCGCGTACCATCCACGGATGGCCAGACTCCGTGGTGTTATTTCAAATCAGTGCGCTGAAGTCAGCGGAAAAAAAATCCCGCAGTGCATCAAGGGTAGGCAAGACCGGCTGCTGCTCCTGCTCCAAGGCGCCTGGCTGTGATGAGTCTGCCAGAGCACAACAAATATGCTAAAGTTTCGTCTGAATGGGAATGAATCTGTCTGAAATCACAGTGAATATTCTGTTCTTTTCTAATATTTAGTGCACATTTGAAGGCTGATGATTTTTTTTAAAGTTACTGAACCCTTTGCCTGTTGCGTGTTCCATTTATAACTGCAATTTCCCACCATTCAGGGACTCAGTGTCTCAGTAAATAACCTTGTCCTTTTGACCCGGACTACAGCTTGAAATGAGTTTGCATTGTGCCAACAGGTTAAAAATGGGAGTGTAATCCTGCTGTTTGTGTTGTTTTCAGATAATTGCTTATCAGCCCTATGGGAAGTCTGTGGATTGGTGGGCATTTGGAGTCCTGCTCTATGAAATGTTAGCTGGCCAGGTAATTGAATTTTAATTGATTCCTATGGGATCGCGTTAAATTCCGTTGTGAGCGTATGCTGACGTGTAATTTGTTTTGTTGCTGGCACACGGCGGGAGGCCATCTCCTCGGCGCTGCAGATGAAGCCGTGGACGCAGCCCCGGGGACCGCGAGGCTGAGACGCGAGCCACCGCGCGCCGCAGCCGGGGCTGGCGGCGTGGCTGAGGATCACGGCAGCAAATGGAAGCTCAAAGATCAAGAACTGCCGCTGAACCTCTGTTTGCTTTGCTCTAGGCTCCCTTTGAGGGAGAAGATGAAGACGAGCTCTTCCAGTCCATCATGGAGCACAACGTAGCCTACCCCAAGTCCATGTCCAAGGAGGCAGTGGCAATCTGCAAAGGGGTAAGGGCTGGCCTTCCGTTTCTGGGAGGAGGGAGAAGCGCAGCCAGTGGGCACGGTGCTGTGCAGTCCCACGCGCGCGGGGGGCCCAAGCCCCTCCTCGCCCTCCTCCGGGCTGCGGGCTCCCAGCGCCAGGGGAACCTGACAAAACTCAGTCACGTTCCGGCGCCGCGCTCTCTGCTGCTAGAACCGCGTCTGCTGCCTCGTGCCAATGTACTAAACCCAATTAAAACCAACCCCTAGATCCTTTCCATGCCGGTGCGCTGCACTGAGCAGAAGCGCAGGTGGGACGTGAGGGCTGGCCCGTCTTTGCTCAGGCGAAGGTCGGGAGAAAGCCAGAGTGTTGGATGGGATGTGGGAGTCGAGGGCAGCCGCGCAGAGACCCTCCTCCCTCCTAGGGGACAGCGGGGGAGCTTTATGCATCTTTGCCTAAGGAGAAGCATGATGCCTGGAGAAAATGAGCGCGATTTCTAAATCGCTTTCCTAAGATCGGATAGAAAGCCCTCGTCCTGCAGAGGTTTCCATTTAGCCCCGATGAGTCGCCCTTCGGGGGCAGCTGAAGCTCAGTGCTGCGTGCATCCCTCTTGGGTCAGAGCAGGCTTTTCATTACCATATCTCTTAAATTGCAGTGAAGCTCTGCGCTGCCCGTGGCCTGAGCTCTCTGCGGACGGGGCCTAGGCAAGACTTAAATGCAGTCTGAATTAATTCGGGTTGTGAGGAATAAAGGCTGGCGAGGTCCTGAGGCTGTGCATATGGTTATTGCTTGGACTGAGCCCCATCTCAGCCAGCCAGTGTCAAACGGTGCTATAAATATGTGTTTGTGTAGGAACTTAAAGTACGTTTGCTTTTAACGGTTAATATTTAAAATATCTGACTGTTCTGTATCTCAAAATAGTGTTTCTATCTACAAATGACACATCTTGCGCTTCGCGCTCCCGCTGCGGCATTTCAAAGCCTCTTTGCAGAGTTGCCGGGATTCAGAGCTGGTGTTAGAGGAGCATTCGCTTGTCCCGTGGGGAAAAGCTGCTGGAGGTGCTCCCCGCCTGGAGCGGGCACGGCGAGGGGATGCTGCCCGGGCCGCCTGGCGCTCGCCTTCAGCAGAACGTAGTAAAATCCAGCCCTTAATTCGGAAACCACGCCGGGGATCCAAGAGGGAGTTTCCCCCAACTTTCTCGCCCTCTCTCCTTCCTCTTGCTGTTGTTGGTTGGGACACAAGGGGAAAGTCGACTGCGTGCCTGGCCGGGCGGGACGGGGGATGATGCTTTGTGATGCTGAACGTTGTTATCCCCGCGGAGCGGAGGCTGGAACGGGGACGAATCTCGCTGTCGGCGTTGTTTGCGGTTGCATCAGTCAAAATGTGAATGCTGTAAATAGATGAGGAGAGACCACGACTGAAACGTCTGCTGGGTGTAGCTGTAATGGCTTTTCTCACTTTTGGAAATGTGAGGCTGCAGGGGAGGACATTTAGCCAGGCACGGAGAGCTTGGTTCTTTATAAATTCTTTTTTTTTTTTTGCAGCGAAGTGGTGGTTCCCTTTGTACAACTGTTGTTTCGGGGGAGCGCACAAAACCTCCTGACATTCTTTGCCACCACCAAACTGCTACACCAGAAAGTTTAACTGAAAATATGTGCGGTATTTACGAACCATCAGTAATCTAGAAACAAAATATTTACATTTTTCCCTGGAATACAGTAAAATACATCTCAGTTAACCACAGGGGCATCGGAGCCGTGCTGTTTGTGTCGGTTTGCGGTAGGTCTTCCAGGAGGGCACAAAACCAGCCGTGTATCAGCCTGGAGAACAAGCAATTGGAGAAGCCTCTACTCCTTAAACATGAAGGCTTTGGTATTTCACTGCCGTGCTCTCCAAAACAATCTTGCTCTTCCCACGCGGTTTCACTCCGGCACTCTGGTGCCAGTCATCGCTTACTGTTGCGCAGCTCGGAGATGAAAAGCATTTGATCCTGAAAGCCTTGTAGCGGCCCGAGCCAAGAAACAAGCGTTAATCAGAGATCGTTGGCTGGGAAGCAAAATGGAGAGTTAACCAGAACGCAGCTCCTTGACTCGACAGTCAGCATCAATTAGCAGATCAAATGGAGCGTTTCCCTCCTCTGCTGTCAAGTCGGATTTTTTTCCGAAGGCTGATGTCGGAGCTGCGGTTTCCGTGGTGCAGGTAGCTTAGCTTTGCTCTCCTGAGCTCTGCTTTGGTTCTCCGGAGCCAGTTTCAGACCCGTGGAGCGGCGTGCGTGCGCGTGTGCGTGTGCGTGCAGACAGGCACTGGCACAAGCCGGCACCCATTTTCCGTCCCATATGGAGCGATTTGACTGTGCCTGAGCAAAGCAGCCGCTTTCCAGGTGAACAGATTGCCTGCGAATAGAAGCTCCCCCTTTCATCTCTGCCTGGTAGCAAAGGCAGAAACGGGCACGTTTTCTGCGGTGAAGTTTAAAGGTATTTTGAGCGGCGTTTCCACGGGTGGTGCTGCCCGGCAGAAGCGCGTAATAGCTGCTGCCCGTAAGCCGCGTGGCCTCGTCGACGGCGGGCGAAGATCATCGGCATCAGCTGTGCCTCTTGGTGTGAGCGTGCCGCTCTCACGTGAAGCCCCTGAACACGCCGCGTCCGCTTGCCTTCCAGAGACAAAAACCAAAGCTGCAGTTTAGCAAAGCAGTCGGGTCCAGACTTGGACGTGCCTGTATCTGAGCTCCAAACATCACGTACCATGACGGGGGATTTGGTCTAAAGCATCCTTCCTTACCTGCAGAAGCCTGAAGGGTTTTCACTGCGTTAGTATGGGGATTAAATCAACTTGTTCCTGTTTAATACAAACAAAGCTAAATGGTTATCCTATGTAAGCCAGGAGAATCAATCTGCATGTTTACGGGGTCCTATATATCAATAACAGATGGTGCCTTCACGCTCACATGCATAAAAGCACAATAGGAAAACAAGAAAATTTAATTTCTGGATGCATATATTGAAAATACTGAATAACTGCGCTGCAGTATAGCTCTGTTCAGCTTTACAGGCAGGTACATGCAGTCGAAAATCTTTTACGACTCGTTAGTCGGCTGAGCTGCTCTGAACGTGGTGTGCACTTGTGTGACGCCGAGGAAGCGGGGGGTTTAGCCACGACGCTTCGGTTTGGGGGGCGGGGGTGTGTAAAATGGTTTCCAGCACAAGGCAGCCAGTACGACCCTGGGCTCTGGCTGGAAAAGCTGATTAGGAAAAGAGCGCAGAGCGGATTTCGTGGGAAGTGTCCGCAGGGCAGCGTGGTGGCTGAGGTTCAGCAGGTGCGAGCGGGGCTGTGGCCGCTTTCACTGGGTGCGCGCGGGGGAACCGGCCTCTCTGGCAGGGCAGGGTGCGCTCCGGGGAGCCCCGGCACGGCGCGGCGCCGGCGGCTTTACCGGTCTCCGGGAGGGAGCCGGAGCTGGGCGTCGGACCGGGGTGCGTGGGGACGGGGCAGGAGCCGCCTGCCCGCCGGCACCGCCGACCCTCAAAGCCTGCGCGGGGCTGCAGCCCCTCGCTAAGGGCTCCCTCGCCGGCAAGCGGCCGCGCGTCTGTCCGCCTCGCACCGCGGGCGCTTTCACGGCTCAATTTTGTGCACAAGGCTCTGAGCTCTAGTGTCGACGGACCACGGATCCTGCAGACACAGACCTGCTTCCCCTCCTTGCCCCGGATGATCTCTGGCAGTAAAAGCTAGAGGTGTGTCCGTGTGCTCAGGATCAGCACTTCACAGAAAAAAACCACCAACAGGCTTCTCTCCGTGTTTGCTGAAAGCAAACTAAGCTGTTTGACGCGACAGCCGGACCGCTAAGTCGGTTTATTAGCACATTTCAGGCTCTCACGTTGTTGTCGGGGACTTGCTTTAGGAGAACCTTTTTGAGTCACAGGATGCTTTTTGTTCTCCTGCTTTAGCACAGCTAAACGGGACCTGACTGAACTGTCAGGATGCTGCCCGGAGCCCGCCGAGGAGATGCAAAGATCCTCTTGTTTAGCTGAACCCAAGTCAGATTGAAGTGGACGTAGTGAAAGCCCGGGGATGGCGAGGTTCCAGGGTGGGCAGACCACGGCAGGGGTGGACGGACCGCAGCCGGGGTGGACAGACTGCAGCCGGGGTGGACAGACCACAGCCGGGGTGGACGGACAGTGGACAGACCGCAGCTGGGGTGGACGGACCACAGCCGGGGTGGACGGACCGCAGCCGGACGCCTGTCCGTGTGCCGAGGGTGATGGGGCGGCTGCCCACCTTGGTAGCCGGAGGACCACGAGCCTGCGGTGGGGCTCCCTGCCTGCCAGGGCCACTGCCCGCGCTGCCAGCAGCGCCTGGTGGCACCGCTCCCCTGTCCTGGCGGGGGACAGCGGCCGGATCCCCACGTCCTTGTCCGTGCTGTCGCTGCGCTCCTTCAAGAGACCAGGACACGTAACGCCTTCCACCTTGCCGGGCTTCTTACACTGGGATTTGCTTTTTGCTTTTTTTGGTTTTTTTTTTTTTTAATGAAGGGCTACATGCTGCATTAGAAACTGTATTATTTACAAAAAAAAAAAAGTAAAACACAAGTTAGGAAAAAATCTTTTGTTTTTGCTGCTACCTCGCACCCCCATGGCCCTCCCTCTCCAGCCCACCGGCCGCGGCTCCAGCGGGACTCCTGGCACGGGGACGGGCTCTGCAAGACCGATGCTGACGCCGGTCACGTCCTTGCCCTGAGGAGAGGCAGGTCTCGCCATCTGGAAAATCACTTGTCCGGCTTGCGGAGCTGCTGGGCCCTCGCTGCTTGCAGATGGGCTTTCCAGGGGGTGGTGCTGGCCCGAGGAAGCCTGGCCCCAGCAGTCGCTCAGCTGCAGGTTGCCTTCGCAGCCGGCTGGCCGCGGGTGTAGTGCTGTTTGCTAGCGGAGCCGTTAGCAGCTCCACTCTTACTTCACATTTATTCAGGTTTTTTTCTTTTAGTGGTTTGTTTGGTTTGGTTTTTTTTTTTTTTGGCAGGCATTTCCTCACTTTCAGCTCCCTGTTGTAGCATTACTTTTAAAGATCGGCTTCCCTGAGTGAGTTGGTTTTGCGCGCTCGCGGATGGCAGGGCTGACTTGCGTCAAAACGCTTGCACCGTGGGGCGGGGGAGCCCTGCCTGGACGCGGGAGCTGGCGGGCGCTCCTTAGCTCCCCGTGGCACGGCGGGCTGCCGGCTGCCCGGCCGCTGGGGCTGGTGTGTTTATTATTTATTGTCAGAAGACGCTTGCTTATAAAAACCTTTCCTTTCAGGGGTGGCTGAGCCTCAGCGGAAAGGTGGGGAGATTTCTCGGCTCTCCGGCCGGAGCGGGAGTGCCTCCCTGCAGAGCTGCGGGTGCCCTGTCCCTCCCGGGGGCTCGCGGGAGGGCAGCGGGGGTCTCTTGCAGACCCACGGCCCCCGGAGACGGTGCCAGGCTTGCTGCAGCCTCTGCACAGCTCCGGGATCAGCTGTAACTGCCCTGCTTTTCATAAAGGAGTCCTTTTGCTGCAGGTGCACGGCTCATATTCTCCGTGCTTATCAACGTCTTACAAATCTCTGGAATCTCCATCTGATCTCTGAACAGAGCTCAAACAGTGCCCCCAGGATATTAATGTTTGTGCAGCTGCCCTTAGTTCCCGTGGCCCGTTTCACTTTTCTTATTGAGCCAGTGAAGAGAAGCTTAGATGACAAACACCATTAATGGACTGTTTGAGCTTTGTTCCTCCAAACTGACTCTTTCATTAGAAATACGCCTCTGGTCTATGCTGCTGCGGCTCCGGAGAAGTGGGGGTTCCGCTTCTAGGGCTAATGAAGGTTTCTGAGGGTGGGTTGTTCGTCTGAAACGGGCAGCGGCCTTTAAAATTGGTTATGCAGAAGCTGAGGAGTTTGCTAAGCAGCTTTGCGCACGTCCTGCTCCCCCCGCTGTAGCGGGCTGGTGAGACTGCGGCGGTGTGGGGGCATCTGCCGGCACCCCGACTTATTTCTTGGTGATCCAGTTTCATTCCCAGAGGAAAAGGGGATGTGCTTATCCCAGCCAGCGCTCACGTACCTGCCATCCGCTTAGTCTGCTGCCGTAAGCCATTGTCAACCTTCCCTGTCCCTGGAGCTGCTCCTGCTTCTCCCTCTTTTCCTTCGCTTCGAGCACCAAAAGCCAGGAGAGGAGACGGGAGCCCCGCTGGGGTCCGGGCACGGATGCGGGGCGTCCCGGGGCAGCGGCCACGTGGTGCCGGCTGCCCAGCCGGGCGTCGCAGCACCCTGGGGGCTTCTCCAAGGGGACGTTTTGTGAAGCGGTCGGCTACTCTGTGAGTGACTGTTTCTTCTCTTCCTCTCCCCAAGCTGATGACCAAGCACCCTGCCAAGCGACTGGGATGCGGCCCGGAAGGGGAGCGGGACATCAAGGAGCACGCATTCTTCCGCTACATCGACTGGGATAAGCTGGAGCGCAAGGAGATCCAGCCTCCCTTCAAGCCAAAGGCTGTAAGTGCGGCTGCGTTAAGCACGTTTCTCCCCTCCCGCTCTCCCCCACGCTGATTCTCTCTTGCACGGTCCCTCCTACTTCTCTCCCGCTCGTGCTCGTGGGTGTGCACGCACAGGCGTGCATGCACAGGTGTGCGTGTGGGCGCTGCTCGTCCTGCCCGCAGCGTGGAGGAACCGCTTCTCTGCTTAGAAGATCGTGGCTCCTCAGATCTGGCACGTGTCAGACCGCTGCTGGGACAGGATAACTCTCAGCCGCCTTGTCTCACTCTGACTTGCAGGGGTAGAAACGCCACGCGTTTAGCTCCCGGATTTAATTGCGTTGCAGTGCTGTCTGTTATCCCAGGGGTCAGCCTTCCTGTTGGTTTTTTCCTCCTTTCTTCTTAAGCTGAACAGGTCTCTCTTCTTTTTTTTAATCTAAACCTTATTTTAACAGCTAGCTCAGCACCATAATCTGCCTGAATTGGCAACGGAGCCGTATTTCACTCAACGCTTTCTCTCCAAGGTAGCACGGTGGAAGGCTGGAGCCTGGCTCGCGTGCGGGCGCTGAGGCGGGTGGAGAGGAGCTCTGCAGCGAGGAGACCCCGGCTGCTCTCGCTCGCCTCTGCCTTGCCTTGACGGGCTCTGCTAGCAGGAGGGGTGCCGGGGGTGCCGGGGGTGTGAGGCTGTAGGGGGAGATAAGCTGCCAGCAGCGAAACTGAGGCGGCGGCACAAGTCATTTGAAAGCTATGTCAAAAAAGACGAGACTCCTTGACTGCTCCTTGGTCCGGCCGTCTTCGCGGTGACGTCTGTCCGTGCCGTGCCGGCGCCAGTGCAGGGGTGCAGCCTGAGCCCCAAAGCGGGTTTCGTCGCCTGCTGCACACGGGGTTCGCGCTGGAGCAGCGTGAGGGCATGAGCCTGGGGCTTCTCCGTGCGACCCCGAGCACGCTGGTTTGCTGCATCTCTCTGCCCGCGGTCTCTCTGCCCTTCCCAAGAGAGGATGCGCAGGCGACAGCGGCCACGTAGACGCAGGGACAGGGACGTCTCTCCCCGGATTTCTCTATTTCTCTTTGCCACTCTTGGGACTGGCAGGGTCACAGCTGCGTCTGAATCCTTCTGCGGTGGTCCAGGTCCTTAAGGCATGGGCTTATTCACGTGTTTCCACCTCCTGCGTGCCCGTTAGCTGCTGTGCCCTAGTTGGGCACTGGTGTTTTGCAGAAAACTGTGAATCCAAAGTTAAACCTGATTTACATGGCTGATACGGACTGATATTTATGCCCAGTGATCAAGGTGGGGACATTGCGTGCTCTCTTATTCCATCATCCTGGATCACAGCTCGGAGTCCAGAGATGCTCCATGTATTTAACTGAGCCTTCCCCTGCCCCACTGCCCTTAACGACCTTGGACACGTCTGCTTTTCCTCTGCTTTACAGTAAACCTGTTCTTTTGAAGGGCCCCCTCCAGTGCTTGGAAAAAACTCCGCTTTTAGAGAAAATACGGAGTGGGAGTCCATTTGGTGTAGGGTGCTCGGCTCCTTTAGCGCTCCTCCTTCTGAACACCTCTCTGCTCCAGCAGCCTTTTCCCTTCTACAGGTCCTTGCTTGACTGATCAAATATGGATAAACCGCCCCGTTAGCTGGGCCCGGCAGGAGCCTCCGCAGCCTCGTCTCCTGCCGGCGTGCAGCATCGACGGGGCAGCGGCTGCCGACCAGGAGGTCTGCTCCTCGCCCCAGGTCTGCCAGCCGCGTCCTGAGCGCGCTTGGCGCTGCGTATTTTAACTCCAGCCAAACGTTTTTACAAAGTGAACTCCTGTGCGGCAATGCCTTTGCAGGAAGCTGTATGGGGTGCTGTCCCCAAAGCCGCTGGCTTCCACGGCTGAGAGCTGCGTCTGTGCAGCGCAGTCTTGGGCTGCCTGCGTCAGCAGAGAGAGAAATGCCCCGTTCTTACCTGTCTCGGAACCGCGGAGCCCCGGGCTGCTGCTAAGCAGCTGGTGATGGTCAGCACGGAGCTCTGAACTGCTGCCTGCTTTCCTTTCCCTCGGAAGGAGTGGCATCGTCACGCCATTGGGCTGCGTAGGGAAGGCGTTACTGGGAAGGAAAGGCGTTACTGGGAAGTGATGGTACGTGTGACGTTGAAGCGTGACAGTGCAAGTGTTTGGGGCTGTTCGTACGCACCGTGATTTGTCGGCTTAGGGTGGGATCCGACCTTGGTGCGACGGGTGCTGGGAGACCAGGCGGGGTGCTCTGTGAGCGGGTGCTGTTCGGCAAGAGCCCGTTTCTCCGGGCAGCCGTAAGCCCTGCCGCTTCTCCCCTCTGTGTTCGTTTGCTCATGGAGCTGCTGCTGCGTCCCTCCTCCGCGCCTTTGGCCCTTTCTTCCTGAGCAGACCCCCAGCCGACGCTCTTTGCCATGGGTTGCGGCGTAGCGTTATTGTTTGCTGGTTTACAGTTAAAAACGATTGAATTCTGTCAAAAGTGCTTTCTTACTGGTTTAAAGCGTGCAGGTTTTGTCCTGCTTTAAATGTCTTATTTCTTTGAAAATCCTTTTGATGCTGGACCTCGGAGCGGGGGACGATAAGCCGCTGTCTGTCGTGTCTCGCCTAACGGCTGGTGCTGGGGAAAATTCACCATTTGATAGGCCAGGAAGATTAATAGAAAGGTAGGCGCAGTTGAGTTAGGATTTAGGTAGGATTAAGACAACTCAGGTACCTGCTGATAGCTGATATTTCAACAGCAGTGCAGGAAAACGCTGCTCCTTTCATGCCAGCTGTGAGCGCAGATCAGAGCCGCACAGAAATGGAAATCCGAGGTTGGGCACCTTCACAGTGTGTTTGGGTGGGTCACGAGGGAAGACGTGGCTTACTGCTGCTGACCTTCAGCCGTTCATGCAGGGCTCGAGCACCTGCCGGAGCGGGGGATTTGTGCTAGCATGGCTCTTCACCTTGGCTTAACCCTATTTTCTTTTAAATTTTTTTTTTTTTTTTTTTTAAATTAGCTTTTATAAAGATAAGGTTACAGAGATTGTCTGCAAGCCAAAGTTTCGAAGTGTGGGATAACAGGCAGGTGCGGGCTCGGTATCTGCGCAGAGATGCGCACAGCCTCCCCGCGCTCCAGCACCGCGTGCTGCCTGAGCCCCTCAGCCCCGAGAACGCGAGGCAGGGCTGAGCAGAGCCCAGTCCGGATTGTCTTTAGCGTCACGTCGACAAACTCTGCGCATCGGAAGGTATCGTCCATTCGTGTTTCATTGCTCAAGTAGCACAAAAGCCTCCTCTTGCGTACGAGCGTGCTGTGGCCGGGCGGGTGCAGGGGGAGAGACGGAGGCAGCGGGGAGGGTCCCGTTGCAGAGCAGCGGGGCAGCACCCACCCCTCTCCCCGCTCGGGCGGGCCCCTCTCCGCACCCGCTCTTTGCCAGTTCTCTCTTCCGTAGCGCCCGCCTTTTTTTGTCCGCGTTTCTATGATTTTGTAACACCTCTGCAGGTAGCGAGCGTGGGTACAAGCGAGGGCTCTCCGTGCCTTCCCAGCGGCTGCTTGCCGGGAAGGGCTTCACGTCACTTCCCAGCAACCTGCATCACTTTATACCGACAGGAAAACGGACGCTTCAGCCCTGCCTGGCTTGGGCGTTACGTACCCGGAGCTGAAAATAAATTCCCCAGAGCTCGTGTGTCGCTTCGTGCTTTGCGCTTGATTAACCTTTATCACAGAGACGGTAACGAGACAGATCGGGGTCCGGGTTGTCTTCGGTGTGCAGAAACTCGGCAGTTTTGACATGGGGCTGTGCTTGGCTGCTTCGTGGTTTGCCTTGTGCATAACAATTCCTTTCGTGGGGCTGCATTTACCCTGGGAAGTGTATTTACACTTGCCTGCTTTCTCTGTCTCTCATTGAGATAATTATTGGTTTTGGTATCTAATTACTCCTTTACTTTACATAAAGCCTAGTGATTTGAAAAGTCTCCTCATTTTGAAAGCATTGAAATCACACGGCAGAGCACAGGATTACTCACAACAGGACAGTGGTTTAAAAAAATTGCTTTTAATCTAATAATTTTTAATTGCATAAATTAATTTTCCTCTAACTGCATTGAATTAATTAATACCGAAGTGCCATTTATAGACCCAGATTTGTAAAACCTCCAGTTCGCCTGCATGTGCATTTTTGCAGCCTTATTTTCAGTCTTTAGAAGGTGAGTTCAGACGTTTGCATAAGTCATTTCCTGATTAGATGAGATTTAAGGATTGAGAGGGCCAACAGCGGGCAAGGAGCGTGCTGCAGCGGGAGGCAGCCGAACGCGTTAAGGTTAAACATCTCCTCTTGTAATCGAGACAGGATTTGCTCTGGTAGCCTCAGGGTCCTGTAAAGGCTTTCTCTGAGATTTCCCTCTGATTCTTCAGCCGATATTTTCCGTATACTGGGCAGAAAGTTGGCTTTGTTCATAGGGGAGGGATGAAAGCCAGGGTCCTACATCAGAAAACCCCCGCAGCCTTTGCCTGGAGCAAGGATGAACGTGCGCTCGGAGCATCCTGAGCTGGGCTCTGGGATCGTTAGCCAGACACCAACGAAGGAAAAGCGCCGTCGTTGCCCCGAGCAGCGCACGGGGGCCCGTGGCCTGGCCCCGGGCTCGTGCTGGGACCCACGTTCCCCCAAAGACGATGCCTCTGTTGGCAGGAGCGTCTGCCAGCCCTGATCCTCGGGTGGCGAGGAGCCAGCTTGCTAACCCGGAGCAGCACCAGGAAGGTCAGGCTGGCCCAAGAGATGGCTGCGAGGCCGGCGGGATCGTGGCCGTACCACTGGTTTGGGCCAAAAAACTGGGAAATGGAGGGCGTGTTCAGCCCACTGCTTCTCCTCGGCGCTGGGAGCGAGGGCTTCGTCGCAGCAGAACAGCCATCCTCGCCTTTTTATGATCTTTGATTGCATCTCAGGGATCGATGGAAAATATTTTATTATGCCTTTTGTCTCTATTTGAAATCAAGCTAGAAACTGATAAAATAAAAAGGCTATCTTCTAAGCTGACAGTTTTATTTCTGCAGCTTGGAAAAAAAAAAGTCATTCTGTGCTGGCTATAAATATTAGACAGGACACATTGGGGATTTATGTAAGATAAATTCCCACCCTCGCCCTTTCTCCATTCAGGATGGAGTGATGCCTGTACATTAATATAGTACTAAAATGAGGCAGATTTTCCACAACATAGCTTTAGATAAATGTACAAATTCATACAGCGTGTCTCCCGTCCCTTAAAGAGGAACTTAATTTCGGAAGCTTTAAAGATGCTGCTCCTGCAGATAGCGTGTTTGCCGTCCGGAGCGGCGTGGATCCTTCTTGCTCTCTCGTACCACGCACGTGAGCCAACCTTGCGTCTGGACGTCCAGCATAAAACCTGCCACGGTCCCGAGAGCCGAGCGGCCGCCTGTGCCGTCGCGGGGACGTGGCGTGCAGGACGGCGCGGGTGCATGGTCACAGCCTTTGGACCCTGGGTTTGGGCTTGGATCTGCCTTCTATAAACCTAAAGACAATTTCCAGCCTTAAAGTATGTGTTTTATCCATGTGAAAGCTCCCAAAGAGGAGAATGTGCTGTTTGGTTTGCTGACCAGGCCAAATTCTCCTGCATCTGAACAGAAAGTCCTCAGGAATAAAAGCAAACTTCACAAAGCTGGACATGAAATAATCTGGAGAGATGCAACTTCTAAAATTTTCCATCCACATACTCTTGCCTTACTGCGTTACAGTGAGAATTATTGCTTGCCAATATACATATTAAAAATATATTTGTACCGTCTATCCCAATAACTGGAAGCATTTCACAAGGATTAGTTTTTAAATTTTAATGATGGGGTTGCTTTTGGTTTGGGGTTTGGTTTTTGTTTTTTTTTTTTTTTAAGACAGCACATTTCTTTTTAGCAAAAAGAAGGCTAGTGCTGTCAGACACTTCCCATGACCTGCCTTGCATGTCTCCACCGAGATCTCATGACGCTAATAGGCAATGACAGCTATATTTTCAAAGCACTGTGAAGCTTTCACCGTAGATTGGGAGTTGATAGCATCTGCAGGTGAGCAGCTTATTAGTAGGTAAACCCTGCTATGGTATGTGTTACTGCACTGATAACCTTAAGCACTGCAGGCTTTCCCAGTAATCTTGCTCATAGTTTGTTTTATCTCGGCGCTGATGGGGAAGACTAGTGACAGCGTGGCCTAGAAAAGCCCCTGCCTCTTGTTTCATGACTTTCGCTTCCAGGCTTTGTGGAACTGGCACCTTCAATTTGGGGAATTTATTTTCTATTTTGACGTTACTGTGATGGCTTTCAGGAGGGTATTTGGCTGATGCTGACTTGCCAAACATCTAAAATGTACTTTTGCAAGATGCTAAAGCTGTACGTGATTGTGTGGTCCGGAGCAGCGACCAGCTCTTCCCAAAAAACTGGAGCTGTGACAGCTGTTGCTGACATTCCTTGTGGTGGGAATAGTCAGCTCATCAGCAGATGACCTCGCGATCTGTGCCTGGACACCCGTGAACCTCGCTGCCGTCCTGCTGCCCTGGAGAGGGGGCCCTGGCAGCCCCCGAGCCCTCAGGAGCTGGGCACATCCCTGTTAGCTTGCACCCGCCGGCTGCTCTCGGGAATAAGGTGCTGGGAGAGAAGAAAAGATGCGGAGAATTGCCCCGGGATGGGGTCCGTACAGCAGTCAGGGAGTGGCAAGGTACAAGAACTTGGGCTTTTTATAAAACGCAGCTCACGAGCCCTGTGTCTGCCAGTCTGCTCGCTGTGCTTTTGTGCCTTCATTCTCCATCTCCTTACCGCGTTTCTGTGGTTAATTTGTCCTGGGCTCGATGTTTCCTGGTGCAGGGACCCTTACCCTTGCTTTGGAGAGGTCGTTTTCCATTTGGGCCTCTGTGCTCGAAGTCGGGGATCTGCAGGCCGTTGTTCCCGGAGGGCCGTGATGCATCGTGCTGGGGTCACGGCCAAGGGCGGCTGGGGCGGGCGCTCCCCACCAACGCAATGCTCTGCATAAGCTGCATGGAGAGGCTCCTCGGGCTCATCGTCGGTACCCTCCTGGTGAACTGGTTTGCACTGTGTTTGCATGTTTGCTTTGAGGGGATTTTGTTTGTCTTTGTTTGGATTCTTTTTTTTTTTTTTTTTGCCTAGCTCCTCCCCTGGGCAGCACCACCTCATTTTTGCATCCCAGTACTTGAAAACGAGCAAAGCACATTGCAGCCTCCCACCCCAAGAGCAGCATCTGCTCTTGCCTGGGCTCAGCCGTGGGGCCGGAGGCGGGAGCTGCGTTTACCGTGGCTGACGCTGCAGCGCGTGTGACCACAGCCCGAAAGAGGCGCAGGAAGGGAAAAGTGTCTCCGAGGTCTCTGAGTAGGTTTGAGTGCTGAGTTCGGAACCGTGCTGAGCTCACGGTCATGGACAGGAGATGGGCCTGGGAGCAGAAGCCTCACAGACCCCAACTAGAAATGCGCTGTAGGTTAAGACACGGCCTTACAAAACACGAGAGGTACGGTGGTGTGGAAGGGTGGGCTCAGAGGCTGGGCGGGCTGGCGTTTGGCACGGCTGTAGCTAGAGTTAAATCAACTCAGACGTTGCCCGTCAAGCTTTTTTTAGAGACTTGGGGATAAGAAATGTCTTGGCGCTATAAGAACATGTAGGAGCTGCCAAAGGAATGGCCATTGGAGGCTGATGGGCGTGCACGTTGTCTTCCCTGAGACCTGTGGCAGAGGAAGGAACTGGGAAATGCTGAAGTTTACATGTGTTTGTCTTTAATATTTTATTATATTTGGTCATACATTTATTAAAAATGTAAATCTGTTTCCTTAGCAAATGAAAGTTAAATGCCAGGAAAAATTATCCCGGTGCTTGAAGTGTACGTTCTCCGTGGGGAAATGGAAGGAGAGAACGAAGGGGCTGAGAGGTGCTGGCTTCTGCACCTCTTCTGAGAAAACAGGGCCAGGAGAGCGTCGGCTGCGTGGCGGCTGCAGCAGGAGGGAGCGTTTGCCAGCCATTAGAGCAAAGTCATTAAGTGCAGTTCATAGGGATGCGACATGCGTGTGATAGGTAGTAATTGAGCACAATTTGTAGCTGCTGCAGTGACCCGGTACCCACCTGTTATTAGCTGTTGCTATTATTATTATATTAAATCATGACTTGCAGCACGGGAAGTTACAGGACGCTTGTTTTGATTGCTACAAAAATTAAATAAGGCATTTGGCATGTCTCCCTGCTCCCGACCTCCCTCTTTCGCTGCAGAGACTGCAGCGCAGCCAGCCGGATCCGCGGCTGCTGCCCAGGGCTCCTGCTCCGCGGCAGCCCCGGTGCGATGGGTGCTGCCCAGCCCCCCATGAGGGTCGGGTGCTCTCCAGGCCCCGTGTTTTCCTGCCCTGCAGTGCCGTGCCAGCCAGGGCAGTGGTCACCCGGAGTCCAGAGCTTTTGGGTTCTACTCTCGTCTGGCTTTGCTGGCTGCAGAGAGCTCGCTGGTGCTCCCGGACTCCTGCCCTGCCTGAAGCAGGGGTTGCCATGAGCTGCCTTCAGGGGCAAGAGGGAGAAATGTCGCTGCGAGCGGGGCTTTAGGGAGAGCCAGCCTCGCCCAGCTGCAGTGGGGAGCTGGAGGGATGCCGTGCGGAGAGCCCGGCTGCCACGCGGCAGAAAGCTGGTGGCCGGGAGCACCCCGGTGCCCCAGCTCCCGCCTGCCTCAGCCGAGCGGCGCCCCGTGCGCCGGCACGGACCGTCAGCGTCTGACGGGCACGTCGGGAAGGGACGGAGCAGCCCTGGAGATTCCCAGGCACAACTGCCTGCATTAAGCGTTCCGCCAGCAGCAGTTTACAAGAGCTCTGCGGAAGGTGAGGAGCCCTCTCCTTGGGCAGGAGCAAGGAGAATCCTTTAGGCAGCCCAGGCGTGACGAAAACTTCCCGCTCCTGGCTAAGGAGGGATGACGGAGCGGGTGAAGCCGCAGGGGTCTCTCAGAAGACGCTGCCGTGTGCGTGGTGTAGCGGGAGAGAAGGTACAGTGCTGCGTGTAGGCAGGGAACGACAGCAAGTAATTGCACTCCCATCTCATTCCTCCCCTGCAATTACTTGCCATGGCGCAGCCGGAGGGTTTTGCCAGGCTCTGGCTGCGCCATGAGATAACATCGCCTTGCGACTAACAACGCTCATGCATATTTTGCACCTTTTTCTTTTCTGCCATTGCTGCACCGAGATGAGCGGCGGCGCGCGGCGAGGCTGGGCGGGTGGCTGCAGCCGCATCCCACACGCTTCTTTCTCCACCCACCATGCGTTCTTTTCTTCCCCTCTCATAGTGTGGACGCAATGCTGAAAACTTCGACCGGTTTTTCACTCGACATCCACCCGTCTTAACACCTCCTGACCAGGAAGTCATCAGGAACATTGACCAGTCAGAATTCGAAGGATTTTCCTTTGTTAACTCTGAGTTTTTTAAACCTGAAGCCAAGAGCTAAGTAGCTGTGTAGATCTCATTCCTGCATCTCTATCATCCGGTCCCAACTGCTGTTGTGGTGACATTTTCCATTGCAAAACTTGCATTCATGGTTTTCCTTTAGTACTGCTACTAGAGTGACCATATTTCAAAGCCAGAAGTGTCTTCACAAGATTTGGGGCGTGCCTGAAGGGTGGGTGATGTGCACTAAGCGCTGCAAAAGTGCTTTTGTGATGCTTTATTTGTAGAAAATGAAAATTGTTCATTGGCTAATGGAGGTAAAATGGAGAGGTGCAGGCCGTGACAATCAGGAGAAATCTCTTCAGCCTGTGCTTTGATTCCTGCTCTTCCCTTTTCCTAGTCTTTTAAGATAATCAGTGAAATTTAACATTTAGCCTTCTTGGCCTTAGCGGCCAGTAGGTGTTTTTAACGCAACCTCTCCCCGGCACGAACGCGCAGCCGGCGGCGCGGGTGCTGCTGGCCGGGCCTCCCGGCTCCTCCCCGAACTGGGCAGTCGCTCCGGAGAGCTGAAGCGCTCCGGAGAGCCGAAGCGCCAATTGTGGCTGCTGCTGTCGAAACCCGCCGCAGCACCCTTGCCTCCGCCGGCTCGCGCGTACCCGGATTTGGGCGGGCATGGTTCTCTGTGCCGGGTCTTAGCAGCGGTGATAAATTACTAGGGAAGCCAGGTCTGCTGTTTGCAAAGATTTCTCCTGATTGTGCAGTTCCTAAGTAGCATTTTTTAATGAAAAGAAACGTACCCGGTTGTAAATGGGAAATTTGAAAGAGCTGTTGCAGATGCTTCCAAATCCATGGTCACCCTAGTAAATACCGCACAACATTGGTTCTCATAGCAAAACCTTTTCTTTTTTTTCGAATGCCAAAGCAATTGATTGAGTTTGTTACCTGCGCTTTAAATGTGTCAAAAAATGGTATTAACACAAATGGGATGCTATTTAACTTTGAACAGTATTGTGAATTCTGGTATGAAGCTTGTAAAGAAACTTGTTTCAACTAATAGTCCTTTTAAAAAATGCCGCTAGATATTTAAATGGCCTAAGTTTTGTTTCTGGCATCAAAGTTTCAGGAAGGATGAATTTCTCTTGAAACAATAATGATCATGCAGCTTCCTTTTATACTATTCTGCAGATGTTCGTGGGCTGTCACTGTATCAATCTGCTTTAAGTTGTAATGTGCCAATTTTTATTTTTTTTTCCCCCCAATACTGATTATAAAATAAAAAGTGAGAAATAATGTCAAAGAAACCTGCATGTGTTTGGCAATAATGAGTTTCTGCAGTTCTGGGCCCAGAGATGCCAGGAGCGCCGAGAGTCGGGGCTGCACCGCGCCCAGGGCTGGAAGCTGCCCCAGCCACTCGGGGATGCCGGCTCGGGGGCACGGCGGGTGCTGCCCAAATCTGCCCGGGAGAGCAGCGCAGGCAGCAGCGCCGGCAGCAGCGCCGGCAGCAGCGCAGGCAGCAGCCCGCACCATGATGCAGCTTCCTGCACCGCCGGCAGAGCCGTGGCCCGTTCGTCCTCTGCAGCGTTTATCCCCGAACCGAGGTGCGACGCGCCGGAAGCATCTTCCAAGCGGAGAGTAAGCGCCTGCGCGTCCTCTGCACCAGCTCGTGCTGCGCCGCGCCTGAGCCTGCTCGCCCGTGCCGCTCAAACGTGGACGGGGAAAGGAGTTTCTCTCCGATGTCCCTCGGAGGAAGGACGAGCTGGGGCGTCAGGGCGGCCCTCCCGCGGGGCGCTGCCAAGGCGAGCAGGGCTCTGCCGCTTGGGGATCCCTTTAAATGCCTTGGGCAGAGACAACTGCGGTATGCGCGTCGGATTTCTGGAGACTGCAGAGGCAAGGCTGTCGGCGAGGCAGCGCCGTGTCGGTGACTCATCGCCCTGCCGGTGCGCTCTCAGAGGAGCCGTTGTTGAAAGCAATTGGCAGTTTCGGCTAAAGAGGGATTACAGGTTCCCCTTAACCTCCCTTCTCCTGAGCGCATGCAGAATTTCCACTCTGCCTTTGGAAATCCGCCTCCGCTGAATTGCTGCAGTTCTGAACTCTGCGGGATCGTTCTGAAAGGCACCGAACGGCAGCACCGACTGCGCCGGCACGAGCCGCTCCCCGGCTTCCTCCGGCTGCGCGGCCCCGGAGCTCTGCCATGGGGACGGGGCTCGGCGGCGGTGGCCGGGAGGATGGCCGTCCTCCGCGGTCCAGGCACCGGTGCTGTTGTGGGCCAGACATGCCCTGCAGGCATGCTGCCCTGGGCGTGCGGGAGCCCAGGGTGCCTCTGCCACGTCCCTCCCGTGCTCCTCGACACCTCCCAGCGTCAATTAGCCCTTTGCTGGAGGCATTTGCAGCCTTGAACCTCCCCTGCCTTCCCCTCTCTCTGTTTACCAGATCCACGTAGCCGTTCCCTACCTGCTCCCAGGCTATTCATCATCTCTGACAGAGGCCAAATTGCCACCAGCTTCAGACAAAATTCAAGGTAAGACATCAGCAAACCCCACTTTGCTGTGCTCACAGCTGAGCTCTCCTGGTGCTGCGCCTTGCTGCCGAGCCCCTGCAGGGGTGGGGGGCTGCCCTGAGCCCCCTCCCAGGCACAGCGCAGCCTTCGCCAGAGTGTTCTGCCACTGAAAAGCAGCAGGAGGCCTTGCTCACCCGAGGGCTCCCAGGCTGAGTGCTCGCCCTCTCTGGTGCCATCAGCAGAGGCCGCTCCGAAGGGCTGGGGACCGCAGTGGCAATTTGCACCGGCAGCAGATGTGGACGTTTCATTCCCCTTTGCAGCATCCCGCAGCATTCCTGCTCGGGAGAAGCTCCTGGCTCGGTAGGATGGTGCTGTCTTGGCACACGTTGGCTCGGGCGGATGTGGCCTTCAGGAACCACGTGGTCGGCTCAGCATCCCTCCGGGAGCGGGGCAGGAGCCTGGTGCCACCGGCAGCTCCTTCCTTCTGCACGTGCTGGGGCTGCAAGAGCCCCTTTGCCACCGCTTCCAAATGGCCTCTGCTCTTCCATAGCTCCACGGCAGCTAGCGGGGACGCTGCCTTCCATCGAGGTGGGCTCACGCTGGCATTTCAACCGCTTCGCCCTTCGCCTGGCAGAACTCTGCACCTGAAGTCAGCTCCTTCACCCTGTCTGCCCTTCCCTACTCCTGCTCTGTGCCCCCAAATCCGCCGCTTCTTCCTTCTCCGTGCTGGGGAGAGGAGCCCTGCAGGCACTGTGCCGGCGCCCGGGTGTCACTTGCCCAAAAACGGAGGTGAAGACCCAGCAACGGCTCGGGGACAGGCTGGGACCCGCAGGCACCCGGGACACCGGTGCCACGAGCACCGCTGCGTGCTCGAAGCCTCGCTGGCTTGACGGCACAGCCGCCTCCTGGCTCTTCTGGCTTTTGTCTCTTCATTCCTTGAGCTCCAGCCCTGTTTTTCTTCCCGCCTCGTCTCCTCTCAGCCGCCCTCGGCTCTCTTTGCTCTCTGGTCTTCCCCCGGCAAAAGCCGTCCCCACGGGATGCCTCCTGCGGCGAGCGGAGTCTCCGAGCGGCCACGGAGATCCTGGTCCGTTGCCGGCGTCGGGGCTCGATCCGGCCGCAGCTGTGATGCGGTGCTCCCCGCCTGGCGGGGATGGCAGGAGGAGGGCCGGGAGGACCTGGCTCTTGGCCGTACTCTGGCCGTGCTCCTGCCTGAGGCGCAAAGGTGCCGATGGCTCTGCCCCAGCATCCCCGGACAGCGGCGGCCAGGGGGAGGAGAGGTGCTGCGGTGAGGACACGTATCGCCCGCCGGTGGCACGCACGTGTCCGGTGGTGGAGCGGCAAGGGGTCCCCCGCAGTTGCCCCTCCGGGCCCTCTGCCACCAGCTGACAAAATAAGCCAGAGTCGGAAATCTCCCGTCATAGCAGAGCCGCAGGCAAGCTCCTGGCACTGTGGGGCCCTCGGTTCAAAGGCAGAGTCTGGAAAAACAACAAAAAAAAAGACCGTTTCCGTTTTGCAGGTTTCTGCAAGGCACCAAATCTGTGACAGGGTCCTGCCGGTGTCACGTCAGGAGAAGGTCACCCCCAGCATGGAGTCGGCGAAAATGAATCATAGAATCACAGAATCATTGAATCGTTTAGGTTGGAAAAGCCCTTTAAGATCATCCAGTCCAACCATTAACCTACACTACCAAGCCCACACTAAGCCAGTCAAGGGCAGACCAGACTGAACCATGTCCCCAAGTGCCACCTCTGCCCGTTTTTTGAACACTTAAGATGAAGAAGCGGTGCAAAGCGCGGTGCTCCCCGGTGAGGCTCGTCCGGCCCCGGGGCGACGCTGCGGGTCCCCCAGCCAGCACCCCCGGCAGCACCCCAGCCCCGCGCCCTGCGCGCAGCCTCTGCAGGCAGCTGGAAACGCCGGGCGAGGACTGCGAATGACCGCGCTCCCGGCTCGTTTAAGCTCCTGCGTAGAGACACGGAAGAAGGGATGGGGAAAGCCGCCTCTCCCTGCTTGCTTTCGCAAGCAGCTGAGCAGAGCAGGTTCCCGGCTGCAGGGCGTGGGTCGTCCCTCCGCGGGCTTTCTTTGCTGATGCAGGATCCTGGGTGCTGGTATTGTATCGTCAGTGCTCCGGCTCCCGCTCAGCCAAGGCACCGTAGCCTCCCGCAGCCAGAACGTGCCTTAACCGGGCAGGCTCTGATGCACACCCATTTATAGCAACGGCCCGAGCGTTCCCGACGGACGGGCTCTGCCGTGCCAATGGCGCGTTACCGGCGCTAATGGAGACAATAACTTTCTTTTGTCTTTTCTTGGGTTGGATGTAGCTGCAAAGTTGTTGCTCTTACGGAATTAAAATGACGAAAGTTTGCCTATGTGGAATTTTCATTCTCTGAGGTTTTGAACTGCTGTGTGTTTTCTATATGCAACCCTGGAGCAAATCACATCCTCAAATCAATAAAACAGTGTCGATCAATACTATATCATAGCATAATTTTTAAAAATCAAGCTTAAAGCAAAAGGAGCTCCTACAGCTGATTATTTTGTGCAGATTTTCAAATCGTATTGACTGCTTACTTCCATTTCGAGGCGTGTTGCTTCCTCCAGGCTCCTTCCTCCTGTGCATCGTGAACTTCTGTTTGCAGTGATGGTTTTGCATGCTGAGAAACCGCTCCGGTGCTCTCTCTCGCAGCAGCCAGGAGCAGACGGACGCTCGGCCCGGGAGCACCGCAGCCGTCCCCGGCGCCCCGTGCTCTCCTCCTGTCCCTTCGCAGTCCGGTTGTGCGTTTGAAGCGCGTTCAACCGGTGCTCTTCTGTTCTTGCGCGTGGCGCGGGGTTGCTTCTGTCGTACAGGGCCTGCCGCTGCCTGTCTGGGTGCGCATTCCTCGGCGGCGGCAGCTTTGGAAGCCGGCGTGGAGACCTCGAGCGCCGGGCACGAAGCCTGGGGACGGCACAGCTCTCCCGGCCGAGCGCCCTGGGGTGCTGCCGCCGCTCGCTCGCTCGCGCTCCCCCCCTTTGCCGCCTTTAACTCTGTGCTTTCCCTTTAACAGAAGGACAAACGCGACACTTCCAACTTCGACAAAGAGTTCACCCGGCAGCCGGTGGAGCTCACGCCCACGGACAAACTCTTCATCATGAACTTGGACCAGAACGAGTTTGCTGGATTCTCCTACACTAACCCCGAGTTTGTCATTAACGTGTAGGTGCGGCGCGGCCGCCGCCCGCCCGCTCCTCGCAGTCCGAAGCTCCAGACCGCCTTGTACATACCGACACTAGTCTTCCGGGGTTAGCAGCGCAGACATGCATACCCTCGTGCGAAACACGCCGACCGCTTGTTTTAGGAGGCCTTTCTA
Organism: Pelecanus crispus; assembly: GCF_030463565.1. Lineage (NCBI taxonomy): Eukaryota > Metazoa > Chordata > Aves > Pelecaniformes > Pelecanidae > Pelecanus > Pelecanus crispus. The sequence continues at coordinate 1,187,742 of NC_134653.1, read as the reverse complement.
TGTCTGTGTCACTCGCTAGCTTGGTTTCCCCTAGCTGGAGGTGTTTGGGGTTCGAGTTAACAGTAATACTTCTAGGAACTATAGTTGGTGGTGACTAATAGAGTTTTTAAACAGAAATATACCAAATTGCGCCAGTCTTTGTAATTTTTGAAATCGGATGCTGAGATTCCAGTGACCCTAGCTACTCACAAATCGTTTCTGTTGAATGCTAAGCATGGTTGATATCTTAAACCGTTGTGCTGAAGCTTGCGATGGCTGTGAGCTTGTCTTAGAGGAGCCTTTTGTTCAAGACATGGATACATTTGATCAGTGTGGAAAAGTCTGCTTATAGACATATATTTTTAAATGCATTGTATATACCCTCAGCCTGGCTCGCCGAAGCCGTCTTCCTCCCTCGCCTCCCGCCAGCCTGCGCCTCGCCACGCGTCCTTTCCTACACTCAGGCATTACGACTCCAAACGAATTCCATGGCAGTTCTTGTAAATCAGAGCAAATCTTTTTCTAAGTGAAAGGTGGGATTTTTTTTTTTTTTTTTTTTAACATCTGGAACAGTTTGCAGTTTTGATACACTCTGTCAGCACGCTCATAAATCTTTCTCCTGTTTTTTCACAGACACTGTCGAAATTTAACAGCTCTGTAAAGGATATTAATATTCTACCAAAACAAAACACGTTTATATTCTCGGTTTACAATTTACCAACTGAAAATATGCCCGCTACAAAAGGGCTGTACTGAGGGCTATTTATAAAGGTAACTTTTCTACTTTACACCCTCTGCTATTACCTTTCAGGCTCAAAACCCATTAATTTTACAGGCATCTCTATTTAACCTGATTTCAGCCAAAATTCCTGGGGGTTTTATTCAGCAATCCAGGAACTTCTGCACCATTTCCAAAATTCTGAATCGGGAGAGACAGTTCCAGCAGCCGTGCGTAGGGCCGAGCCGCACCGCACCGCACCGCGCGTGCAGCAGCAGCAGCAGCAGCAGCAGCAGCAGCAGCAGCAGCGGTGCCATGCGGGAGGGCAGGGGCAGGCAGGAGCAGGCAGGGGCAGGCAGGGGAGGGCAGGAGCAGGCAGGGGAGGGCAGGAGCAGGCAGGGGAGGGCAGGAGCAGGGGCAGGCAGAGCAGGCAGGGGAGGGCAGGAGCAGTCAGGGGCAGGCAGGGGAGAGCAAGGGCAGGCAGGGGCAGGCAGGGGAGGGCAGGGGCAGGCAGGGGAGGGCAGGGGCAGGAGCAGGCAGGGGCAGGCAGGGGAGGGCAGGAGCAGGCAGGGGAGGGCAGGAGCAGGCAGGAGCAGGCAGGGGAGGGCAGGAGCAGGCAGGAGCAGGCAGGGGAGGGCAGGAGCAGGCAGGGGCAGGCAGGGGAGGGCAGGAGCAGGCAGGGGAGGGCAGGGGCAGGGGCAGGCAGGGGAGGGCAGGAGCAGGCAGGAGCAGGCAGGGGAGGGCAGGAGCAGGCAGGGGCAGGCAGGGGAGAGCAAGGGCAGGCAGGAGTAGGCAGGGGACAGCAAGGGCAGGCAGGGGAGGGCAGGGGCAGGCAGAGCAGGCAGGGGCAGGCAGGGGCTGCTCATCGGCAACCGGGTGGCCGCTCCCGCTCCGTCGGGTTCGCAGCAGGGTGAGCCCTGAGTGTGAGCATCCTCAGAGTCACTGGCTGTTATTCCTCTCTTACTACACACCAGTTTGGTTGGTTTGCAAAAAAAAACCAACCCTATGCATATTTTCTGAACCGCTACCAATTCTGATGTAAATACACATTACTCCATGCCTATAGGGGAAAATGGGGGTGGAATTTTATGAACCACGAGGAATCCTATAAAGGAAACTCTGGTTTGTAGATCTTTTATAAACATCAAACTCTACCTTTTGAAATTGCGTTCTTCTTTTAATGATTCATTGAGGAAAAAAGGCTGCTAGAAGCTAAAGCTGGTGTCCTGCCTGCCAGGGAGCGGGCAGCCAGGTGTCCTCACCCCGTTCCTAAGTTGCAGGCAGCAGTGCCCTGTGCGTGCAGGGCGTGTGAGCTGCGAGTCCATGGTCTCAGGTGCTGACCTGGGCTGGAGGAAACAAAACAAAAACCCAGAAAAACTGCAAATTGTGCCAGATTGCCGAGAGGGTTTATGAGACGCTCTGCATCAGACGAAGCCCGGGGAAGCCTCGCGCGCGGGCTGCATTCTGGTGAGGGTCCTCGTGACTCCAGGACTTGTTTCAGAAGACGTCTCGCCATCCTCTGCAGCCCACAGCTGGTGTTCAGAGCACGTGCGTTACCGTAACTTTCAAACCTCTTGCTGCAGAATTAGTATTAATTACTTCAGTGGTGAGTGTTTCTCATTTCCGTATCTGAAGGTGCTCCCAGGTCTCTCCAGGATGCTGCTATAAGGTCTCCTGTGCCAAGGGGCACCCCGGGGCCGTGGTTACACGCAGGGGCTGCCGTGGGGGGAGTTATGTCTTTTCTGTTTGGGACTTCTGTGTAGGTGTTGGCGTGACACTTCTGCATGGAGCAGGCACTGCTGAACCGCCGGGCAGCCTCGCACGGGGCCCCGCGGAAGCTGGGCCAGCCCGTGGCCGTGCTCGGCCATGCCGCCGGGCAGCCTCGGTGGCATCTTTGGGATCTGCAGGGTTCAGATCCATGCTCCAGGGAGAGCTTAGCAAAGGCTGGGTCCCGTTTGCAGGACTCGTACCTTGAGCGTTTCTGATGTTGTCCATTCTGCTGCTTGCCAAACTCTTATGTCAAGGTTTATTTCCAGATGACCTGCTGCTTCTGTGGAGAAATGTAAAATGGGATGCGTCTGGCCCTGCGCAGACGTTGAGATTTGTACAAACTCTTCCAAGGAAGGGCAGAGTGACAGTGGTTGACTCACAGTTTGCTGTAATTTGATGATTTAATCTTCGCTGTTGGATGGGGAAAGCAGTGCTTCGGGGAGACGCTCAGAGCCGAGAGGCTTCAGGAGAGCCCCGTTAGCCAGTCCCCACGTGCTCTGCTGCACGGATAAAGCCCAGTAAAAACGATACGAGCGCACTGCCAGCACGCAGGGCACGCACCGCTGCGTGCAGCAGTGCAGTGCCGGCGGGACAAGGGGACAGTGTGAGCGAGCGGCGGGTGAGGCGGGAGAAGGATGCTCTGGGGAGCAGAGGAGGCATCTCAGCCTGCAGCTACAGAGGAGAGAAAAATCCCCTGGGGCTGGCGGGGTGCACCCTGACTGCTCGCCTGCGTGCTGGAGGGGGTTTAGCTGCAAGTCCGGTGTCCCACGCCGAGCAGGCTGGCTGCGGTGGGGTGGGCAGGGTGGGACCCAGAGCCCTGCACCTCCCCAGGTGAGGCGGGAGGAGGGACCGAGGAGGCAGGACATGCCGTCACCCCACCCGCAAAGGATGGCAAGTCCTGACTCTTTGTCCCGGGCTGGATTACGCCTAAGCGCTGCAGGTGAGTGGGGTTCAGGCTCCTCCGGTGGTTCCCCATGGGGCAGGATGGATGAGACAGCCCCCCCAGGGGCTGTTTTGGCCCCTTTGCTGCCGGTCGGTGGCTGCAGCCGGGGCTGCGTTGGCTGCTCCGCGCAGCAGAACCTGCACGGCTCCTGCGCCCAGCCGGGGGCTGGTGGGCACCGTGGCCTTTGCAAAGGAGACCGCGTGCTGCGCGGAGAAGACGTGGGGCGGGAGGGCTGAGGCTCCTGGAGGCGCAGAAAAAACTGCTTGCGTTTACCCACTGGCTAAGGATTTCTTTCCCAACACTGGCATGAGGAAATACGCCAGGATACCTTGGTGCAGGAGCAGATTCCCATTCCTGACTGCGGGGATGTTAGGGCTGGAAATGCCGGTGCTCCCGGGGCGTGCCCTGGTCTTTCGCTTGGACATTTTGCCAAAGAAAAGGAGAGCGGACTGCGGCTGTTTGGCCTTCTGCATTCCTGGTCTGAAGCGCAGCCCAGCTTGAGCAGGGCAGCGGTGGGGAGGCTGCCGGGTGCCTGCAGCGGTGGAGCGCTGCGGGAGAGCTTGCGTGGCACACGGGGACAGCGGGAGAGCGGGGATGGAGGAGAGCCTGAGCAGGGACCCGCCTGAAGCCAGCGGCACAGCCGGGGCTGGCTGCTCGGGCTCAGCATGAGTTGCCCGGTCCTGGCAGCTGTGAGGCTGTGGGCAGGCGAGGGGGGGATTGGAAACCCTGATCCGCTCCTGCTCTGCCGTCCTGCAGCTGCACGTGGCTGTGCAGGATACAGCGGGTCCCAACCCAGCCGTTACGCAGCAGTTCAGGGCGAGCCTGTGCCAGGGCCCTCAGCGCGGCTGCACGGCCCAAATGTCGCTGCCCTGCAGCCAGCGCGTGCTAGGGGACTGCCCTGCTGCGATGCCGTTTGCACGTGGCAAGGGGGACCTGCTGCTGCTGCTGCTGCTGCTGCTGCTGCCGCTGCCGCCGCTGGTCTCCCCTGGCTGGACATCCGAGCAGCCTTCTCTTGGCAAGAGAGCCATCACCAAAGGAGTTGCTGATCCATTTAAGACATACCTGCGAGTCTGCAGAGTGGCCAACCCATATAAGTAGTCTCAAAGATGGGAAGATGGGCGAGCGCTCCGGGCAGTAGATACGCTCTGATAATTGTTAATCCCAGGAGCTCCAATACAAGCAAAGAACTAGCGTGGTTTCTAGTGCAGAGTGCAAGGATCGGACTGTTCAAAAAGTAGGGCGTACATCTGGAGGGTGGAACGAACTCGTGCTGAGTGCAGCTTCTCTGCTTTTGCAGAAGCAGGTGAGCCACCGAGCCTGCAACAGCAGAAGCAGCGGCCAGCATCTTGCTCCATGCATGGAAGTGTCATCCAAGCTGTTTCTTTCTGATCACGTTCAAAGTGGCAATTAAAACAAGGAGAAAAAAAAAAAAAAAAAAAAAAGAAAATGTTTATTGTTGAACAGTTTGTGTTTGTGAATTTGATTTCACCTGCAAGTATGTGATGACTTTTCTACATCCTAGACTACCTGCTGTGTGTTGTCAAAGATTCTCATAAAGACCTTTTAGATGGGCATATACTCTTTATTCTATTTGCTGCATGTATGAAAAAAATAAAATATATAATTTTAAAGAAACCTTGAGAGCTTGACTTCCTTTGCCCGCGAGACTCGGGTGGCGTGCGGGGGAGAGCCGGCAGGCTGGGCATGCCGCGGCATCCCCGGCAATCGGCAGCTGGTTCTGGCTGCATGGTGGCCCAGAGGGGCCCCGCCGAGCCCTGTTCCAGCAGGAAACGCTGAAATGTTCCAGCTTTTCTGTAAAAAAGATGCATATCTGCACAGCTAGGGAGCATTAGCAAATGGAGCCTGCCTGAATGCAGGGCCAAGACTGGAGACCTGCAGCTGCGGCTGTGCTTAAAGATCCGATATAGATCAAGGGGGAGGGAGGGTGTTGGTTGTTTGGCTCTTCAGTTAATTGCTAATTAGATGAGTTAATGAACACTGTGGCAGATGCTCTTCCCACCACCCCATGGGTGCAGGTTCCCAGTCCCTGTAACTCCCGCAGGGAGTCTCCCTTTGGGGACTTCAGCTAAGCCTAAGCTGTCCTCCTCTCTCCCACCTGGAGTGGCTGGGGACCACCGGGGACCACCCCAATTCGCACGGGGGTGGGAAAACTGCAGGGCTCGACTGGCCCTGGCACTGCCCGCGTACCCCGGCATCTCTCCTCCAGGCTGGAGAGTCCTGGTCTGTCCCTGCTGCCGGCACCGCTGCCGCTCCCCGCAGCGCCTGGGCACGGAGCAGGGCGAGCTGCAGGAGGGGTCGCGCTGCGGGGCCGTGCCGGGGAGGTCTCCCGCGGCCCCGGCGCGGGGTTTCGGGGGGTCGGTCGAGCCCCTCCCCTGCTTCGCTGACGTGCCCATTCCCAGCCTGTCGGAAATGCTTCTGAGCTTCAGTTATCCTGGCTTGTGTAAGTGAAACATTTGGTTTTGTGACACTTTCCTTAATTATGGGAGCTAATGACAAAGCCATTGTGACAAATGAGTCAGCTTTTGATAGTGAAGTTAATTAATTCTGAAGTTAGAGTCTCCATCGGAGCATCTGGAAGAACCCGATTAAGAAGTCTGCTTACCCAGCGTAACACGGGCAGCGAAAACCCAAGAGCCTACGACACGCCAGGTAAAATCCCCCCCGCCGCTGCGAGGGGATGATGCGCTTGGAGCGAGGAGAATAAAGGCCAGGCACGAGCGCAGCGTTTGCCTCCCGAGCCGTCCCTCCATCCGTCAAAGGCATCGGGAGGCACACAGCCTCATTAGTGTTTGAATGAGTGACCAGAAGCAGCTTTGCGTTAGACTCTGACCTTCAAGAGCCGGCTCCCTGAAGCCATCGTTCATCGCTTTCATTTGCATTGCAACCCTGTTTGCCTCATTATTCGTTATCCACTTCTTCTTCAAAGAATTTAAATCAAATCAATTAAATCGCCGTGGGTCGGAGCAGCAGCAAACCTTTTATGGTGGCTCAGCGTGGTCAGGCTGGACTCGGACTACAAAATCCCTTTTAATCTCCTGCTATTTGTTCTTTTATTACTTCTGTGGTACCACTGCCTCATAGAATCCCTTTGATAATCTTCCGCCTTTCCCCCCCCATCCCATGCAGACGTGCTCCGTGTAGAGGCTGGTCTTTGTGTGACCTTGGGGAAGGGATTCCCTCGGCTTCCCTCCCGCAGCCCGGGATCGGGATCGGGATGTCCCCGGCAGGGCCGCTGAGATGGGGAGCTGCTGAACCGCACGCAGCACCCCGTGCCCTCGTTTGCTGTCCCCCGTCGTCCCCTTCCCTCTCCTGGACCTTTGTCTACCCAGGGTATCGGTGCCGAGAAGAAGCAGCAGATGCGGTGGTGGGGCACGCCGGCGCGTGCAGCCGGTGCGTGCGGAAGCGTGGGCAACGTCAGGCGGACTTTTGCCTGCGGCTGCTGTAAGCGCGCTCACCTGGGCCTCCCGAGAGGCTGCGCGCTGCTTGCTAGCCCGTGCGCGGCCACTCCTGCGCTCCCTCTGCATCCTCCCAGAGTGAAGAGGCTTAACAAGAATGGATTTCTGTTTCTCTCCCCTGCTATTTTTATTGCCACTGAACTGTCGGAAGTCCAGCAGGGAGCTGCAGAGCTGGTAGGCAACCGCAGCAGCTCGCACGGAGTGAGCCAGCTCGTGCTGCACGCGCTCGGGCCGGTGGCACGTACGGCATCGCTCGCTCGTGGCCCAGCCGGGACAACGTCCCCGGACTCAGCGGCGCGGCGGGTGAGGACACGCCAGCCTCACCGCTGGAGCTGAGAGCCAGTAGATTGCAACCAGCGTTTCCAAAGCATGTGCAGATATAAATAATCCCCTCGTGGGAGTGGGGAAGGATGAACACGTGTGCCAAAGGCTCTGGAGTCCTCATCCCCTTGCAGCCCCCGGGAGCAGGGAAATGTAGTTTCGGCAAGGCTGGGGCTCGGCGTCTCACTGCATTGCTAATGACCTAAACTCGCCTTGTAGCAGAGCCTCTCTTCCTTCAAGGAAAAAACCTAATCCAGCTAGGGATTATTTCTGACTCCTTACTTCCTGTCACTTTGCCAATTTAAATGCAGCAGAGCTTTCATCGCTGGATTTGGAAGGACAAAGCCTAACAGATCTCGGTTTAGGACATTTTTGCCTGCAAGGACAGCGGGCTTTTTGCACAAGTTGTACAATCTTTGCGGCGTGAGCTGGTTTCTGTTACTCGTTTCCACTTTGCCGAACTCTTGAAGGTCCAGATCTGTGAGCGGGCAGCTGGTGACGGGTAAGGCGCTGAAGAGCAAGGGGTGACCGGGGCCGGAGCTGAGGAGCCCGGGCTGCACAGGGCAGGGCGTCAGGCCGTGACCGCCGGCGCACGCTGCCCTCCACGGCCCGAGCTGCAAAGCCTGAGCTGCGGAGCGGGGGTGGCAAGCTCCCCAGATTCTTGTCGGCCGCAAAGCGGGATGGCAGGGTCCCCAAGTTCTCGTTGGCTGCAAATCTTAGTGACCCCCCCGCGTGTCCCCTGGGGTGGCTGCTCTGGGCAGAGCTCCAGGCTCGTTCCTGGGACCCGCTGCTCCACGCAACGCGTGGCAGGAGGGGTGCAGGGCTTGGCGAGGGGTGCCCGGCCACCAACCGCTGCAAGGGCCAGCGTGATCCGGCACGGACTTTGATGCTGTTCGAGCTTGCTTTGTTAAAAGCCTAGGAAACGGTACATGTGCACTCTGCACACACCTACACACGCTATGTTAAAATAACACAATTAAGGCTGCAAAATCCCCCACTCGGAATGCAATTTGCAGCCCCTTCGCTGTAGGTGGGAGATATCTTCGCTGCCTCCTCCCCGGGACGCCTGCCTCTGCGCAGGACGGGGGCCGGGCAGGGTGCTGGCGTCAGGCTCTGCCCCACGCGCTGCCGGAGCTGGGTGACAGGCGGTGGGCGCGGCGGGGGCGGCAGGACAAGGGGGCGTAATGCCAAGGCTGAGGCAGCTGTCCCGGGGTCTCTCCCCGCGCCTCGCCCCGAGCTACCTTCGCGGTGCCCACCGGGTCACTCGGGAGCAGCGCTGCGGTGCAGCCACGCGTGGGGGGCCCTGCTTGGCGTCCAGCCTGCGACGCCAAGGCGTGAGCCGTGACCGCCGTGCGCCGCTGCCGACGCCGGTCACAGGAACTGGGCAACTCCAACCCCTCCTCAAAGAAACTGCACGGAAAAACAGCCCTGTGATTCGGCGTGGGTGGACGCTCCTGCTCGCAACCCCCGAGTCCCCATCCTCGCCCCCGTCAGAGTGCCGCCGGCCCCCAGCCCGCTGAGCACTGCCGCTCTCCGGGTGGAAACGCTGGAAAAGCAGGAGCTGGTGCTCAGCCGGGATTGCCGGGGCAGGCCTGCCTCCGCCTCCAGCCTGCGCTCCGAGCTGCGGCCGTGCACGAGGCAAAGGGCCCGAAACGAGCAGGGGAGTAAGCCAGGGTGAGCCACGGCTGGGCAGCCGCTGCGGCGGGCACACCGCGTGCGGCGGGGCGCCGGGGAAGAAACGCCGCGGCGCTGCAATCGGCATGCCCTGCCTCACGAGCCTGCACAAGGAGAGGTGATTGAAGGTTGAGGCGGCTGCTTATTTTTCACACTTCTTAATTTCTCCATACCTGAGGTTTTGGTAACCTTCGTAATTTTCTGTTTGCGTTTTGGGAGTAAATAACTAGTATTTACATGTGAGCGCATACAAATGAGAGCTGTGGCAGCACACGCTCTCAGGTAAATCATACGCTGCCCTGTCGCACCCGTAGCCCTGAAAAGACTGTTAATTTAAGAGGTGGGTATATTATAGGGCTTATTTGAAAGGTCACATGAGTCATAAGCTCCTCCGACGGGCTGCAAAAATGTTCGAGAGAGCTGAGGAGGCAGCGAGAGGGAGAGCGAGGGCTTTCGCTGGTGCGAACGGTGAAGGCGCGCGATGCGGGCAAGACCCCGCGGCACAGCGCCTGCTCGCTGGCACCTCCCGGGGTTTTGGGGTGTCCCGGCACTGGGGCAGGTGACCACCACCCGTGTCCCCGGGGTGGGCCGCGCACCCACAGCTCCGTGGCGGCTGCTGCCGTGACCCCAGCGCTGCGGGGGCCTGGGGCTCTGCCGCTGCTCGGGGCCGGGTGGCAGCTCCCGGCCAAGGCTCCTCCGGGACCGGGGAGCTGAGCTGCCCCGCACTGGGGGGCTGGGGGCCGGTGCCTGCCCAGCACCCCCGCGGTGGGCTCCCCGGCGCGGTCCCGGTCGCTGTCTTCGCCCGGTCCCGGTCCCCGCCAGGTCCTGGCATCCCGGGGTGGGGGTCCCCTGCCCGGTGCCGGTGCCCCGGGACAGTCCCGGTGCGGGTCCCAGCACCCCGAGGTGGGCTCCCCCGCCGGGTCGCGGTCCCCTGGGACGGTCCCAGTCCCGGTCCCGGTCCCGGTCCCCATCCTCGCCCCGGTTCGGTCCCCACCCGGTCCCGGCCCCCCGGGGTGGGGTCCCCTGCCCGCTCCCCATCCCCGGGCCGGGGCAGCCCCCTCCCAGTCCCGGCATCCCGGGGTGAGGTTCCTGTCCCTGTCCCGGTCCTGGTCCCGGTCCCGGCCCCCCGGGGTTCGCTCCCATGCCCGCTCCCGGTCCCCGCCCTGGGTCGGTCCCCACCCGGTCCCGGCCCCCCGGGGTGGGGTCCCCTGCCCGCTCCCCATCCCCGGGCCGGGGCAGCCCCCTCCCAGTCCCGGCCTCCCGGGGTGCGCTCCCCCGCCCGCTCCCGGTCCCGCTCCCGGTCCCTGTCCCGGTCCCCGCCCCGGGCCGGTCCCCTCCCAGTCCCGGCCCCCCGGGGCGCGCTCCCGCTGCCGCTGCCGCTGCCCTCTCGCCGTCCCCGGGCGGGGGGCGGTTTCCCCCCGCCGCGGCCCGCCCTCCGCTGCCCCCCCCGCCCCCGCCGCCCCCCGCCGATGCCTTGGCCGGGCGGCGCGGGGGAGGCGCCGGGAGAGGCACCGGGCTCCCTCGGCGGGCGCACGGCGGAGCCGCTCCGCTCCGCTCCGCTCCGCTCGGGGCCGGGGCCGGGGCCATGCCCATGCCCATGCCCATGCCCATGCCCATGCCCATCCCCGTGCCCGCGCCCGTGCCCGCGCCCGCCGGGCTCCCGGGGGCTGGGCGGCCCCGGGCAGTGCCGCCGCGGGGGCCCGGCTCGCCGCCGGCCGCGGGGCCATGAGGCTCCGGGCGCGGAGCGCGGCGGCGGGCGGCGGCGCCGGCCCTTCCCCTGCGAGCCGCCGCCGTAGGATGAAGCAGCATGAGGATGTGTGACAGAGGCGTCCAGATGCTCATCACCACGGTGGGAGCCTTCGCAGCCTTCAGCCTGATGACCATCGCCGTGGGCACCGACTACTGGCTCTACTCGCGCGGCGTGTGCAGGACTAAGTCCACGGGCGACAACGAGACGAGCCGCAAGAACGAGGAGGTGATGACCCACTCGGGGCTCTGGAGGACGTGCTGCCTGGAAGGTACCCGCCGCCCCCCCGCGCCCCCCCTCCTGCCCTGCCCGAAAGTTCCGGGGAGGGCAGGGGCACCCCGGGACCCCCCACCCACCCCGAGCCCCGGCTGCCGCCCTCCCCTCCCCGGGCACGGAGACGGCGCTTGGTGCGGCCCCGCCGCGGGCGAGGGTGGAACTCGGCGGGTGGGCTCCTGCAGGCAGGACGGGGGGGCCGGGGGGGGCCGGGGGGGGCCGGGGTCCCCGGTGCCCGGTGCCGGCCCTGGGCAGCCGCGCTGGGCACCCCCGGCAGCGCCGTGCGTGTGCGGCTGCGGGGAGCGGCCGAGGCCACAGGTCCCGGGCCCGGGGGCTGCTTCGATGCGAATCGCAAAGCCCCTCGGCACCCCCCGCTCTGCGGGGCTCCGCAGGCGCCGTGTCCCCGCCACGGGCAAACCCACGCACCCGGCATCTTTCTAGCCGATCCCCAGCACCGGTGCCAGCCCTTCCCCTCCGAACAGCAGAGCGGGGCAAGGCGTGCTGCCGCTGCCCCACCGCAGCTTCTCCCTCCTCTGTTCCTCGGGGGCTGCGCCCCACGGCCTGCCTGGGCTGCCCCACGGCCGGGCTGCTCCGCCACGGCTGCCCCACGGCCTGCCTGGGCTGCCCCACGGCCGGGCTGCTCCACCACGGCTGCCCCACAGCCTGCCTGGGCTGCCCCATGGCCGGGCTGCTCTGCCACGGCTGCCCCATGGCCAGGCTGCTCCACCATGGCTGCCCCATGGCTGCCCCACGGCCGGGCTGCTCCGCCACGGCTGCCCCATGGCTGCCCCACGGCCGGGCTGCTCCGCCACGGCTGCCCCAGGGCTGCCCCATGGCCAGGATGCTCTGCCACGGCTGCCCCATGGCTGCCCCACGGCCGGGCTGCTCTGCCACGGCTGCCCCAGGGCTGCCCCATGGCCAGGCTGCTCTGCCACAGCTGCCCCACGGCTGCCCCATAGCCGGGCTGCTCCACCGCAGCTGCCCCACAGCCGGGCTCCCGCCTGCCCGGCCTCGCCGCTGTGCCCCGTTGCTGCGCTCCCGCAGCAGCGCCTGGCTGGAGAGGCCGCGGCGGCGGCTGCCCTCCTGCAGCGCAGGCCACGCTTTGCGGGCGGTTTTGACCCAAAGGCACCGGTTGAGATTTCCATGAGCAACAGTAGGCTGTGCTTAAACACGAGCTCGAACGGAGCCAGGTGCTGGTACCTGCGCAGCGAAAAGTGGCTGATGGAACCACACTGGGCTGTAACTTTTAAAATTAGCGGCAGCAGTTGGTGTCCTGTGTGCTCGGGGGGACCTGCCGCGCTCTCCTGCGGGGCCCCGGGGGTGTCGGGCTCCCCCAGCCCGGGAGCGACGCCTCCGACGGTGGGGGCAAGCGAGCCGCGGCGGCCGAGCGGCTCCTTCCACATTGGAAAGTTCTCGGTGAGTCACGGCCACGGATGCAGAAATACCCTGTCTGTTCCTGGTGCTCGGTCCTAAACCCGGTGAAGCCAGTCGGAGCGTTCTTATTGATTCAAGGAGGGTTTGGATCAGGCTCTAATTCCATAATAAATAATTTGAGATAACCTGTCTCCCCTCTTGGGCTGAGGGAGCCGGGGAGGCAGCAGCCAGGGCTGTGAAAGATGGGATCACTGGAGGCATGAGTAATTTCCAAAATTCTTGGTTTTGCTGGCTGTATTTTTTTTCAGCGAATGTTTTATGTTTCCCTCACTGTGATAAATCACTGCTTTTGGAAGGAGCTGCTGAGGCCCTGGTCTCCTGGGCGCAGCACGCTCCGGAAAGGGCTTAGCAGTGCCATGCCAGCGCTCGGAGCTGAATCACAGCCCATCGCCCCGAGCCCGGGCGCGGGGCTGGGGGCAGCGGGGCACGTGCTCGCCGTGGGGCTCCTCACCCCCCGCCGCACCTTCTCCCCCTGGCCCGCGCTCCCACAGCTGCTGGGGCGGGAGCAGGGTGGCTCTGCGCAGCGCCGTGCCGGTGCTGCTCGGCCATGCCCGTGCTGCTCGGCCGTGCCCGTGGCACAATCAAGGCCTCGCGCCAGGCACGGGCTCTGCCATCCCCAGCGCGTGCGTGAGAGCGCGGGCGGGCGGCGGGGGCTGCGGGGGGCACACGGCACCCAGTCGGTGGCCGGGCGGGGAGGGTCCCGGCCGGTGCAGGGGGTGCACGCGGGGCTGCGACGGTGCTGGGGGGGTTGCCGCAGCGGTGCTGCTCATCGCCCTCCTGAATTTTGCTGGAGAAACGAGCTGGTGTCTCGCAGGCTGTTAACCGCTGCGACGCCGGGAAGGGAAAACTTCCCCCAGCCGAGCTGTGCAGAGCTCACGCGCGTTCCGGCGCGGGGGAAGGACGGTGCTGCAGCGGGGGCTGAGCCCCCGGGAGCCGAGGGTCGGTGCTGCAGCCGCTCGGCCGCTCTCCACCAGCGTGCCCCGCGCCGGGGGCTGAGCCCCTGCACCCAGTACTTCTACGTGCAGCGGGTCCCGTCTGATTCCTGCTGGCGGGGCCTCTGCGTCTCTAATTTCTGCGCGCGCCCTGTATCGGGCTGGCAAAATGGACAAAGGTTGCGCTTTATCATCCTGTGCCAGGGCCGGGCACGGTCAGTCAGGAGGGCCGGTTCTCCTGTGGCGCGGAAGATGCTTTTAGCGCTTGGGCAGCGCGCTCTGCCCGTCGGGAAGCGCCTCAGCCTCCAACTTTCCGCCGCTAACGGGGGTTTAACGTGTGTAACAACGGAGGAATGAAGCGGCGAGCGCCAGTCGCTCGTCTGGCTGAGCGTGCGTGGTGGATTATTAAAGTTATTAAAATTATATTAAAATGACCGCCGTGACGAGCGCTGGGTGCGTGCTCCGTCGCAGATGCTCTTCAAATCCATGTCAGTCACGCGCGCGTGGGAGCCGCTTGCACCACGCGAGCGTCAAAAGCCCATAGGCGAGAGCGGATAAATCCTGAATGAAGCCGCCGCAGACCTCTGTAGGGACGGCCGCGCTGGAAAACACAAATTAGTGGTTGACTCAATACCTGGAGCCCAGGCAGGCGTGCCCAGGCTGCTGCGCTAGGATCGCCCCTGTTTTCAATTGCAGCGGTCGGGGTCTCGTTGTCGCTGTTACAACACGCAGACGCGTAGCAGGCGTCGGCTCGTGCTTCCGCCTCAGTCGTGACCAGCGTTTGTCGGCGCGTGTCCCCCGTGGCCCTTTGCCGTCGGCTGTTTTCCTCCCTGGCTTCCTTGTTCATATAAAAGGTAGGGAGACGCACGGCACTTCAGGGAGAAAGCTGAAGTTGAGAAGTAGCTGCTTAGGCTTGTGTTGGTTTTAGGCAAGTAAAAGAACTTTGGTTTTCATCAGACTTAATTAAATTCAGCACCGTTAAACGCAGGCAGCCTCCTTGCCCTCCCCGCTGCGTGGTACAGACTGGGACTGGCTGCGTGGCACCGTGTGGAGCTGAAACAGGCAGCAGCAGCAGCAGAATTCGGCCGAGGCCGCTTGCAATACCCTATTTTAAGGCAACGTGGAACCTGCCGCGTCCCCAGGCCAGCTCTTGCGCTGGGGAAAGAAACGAACCCCTCGAGCTTCCTCTGAACCCAAGAAATAACCTCTGCCTTCTGCCTCTTCTACCCACAGCTATTTCATGTTTTCTTTAGCGCTCTCGCTAAAGACGTTGCTATGGCTCAACGCTATTCCGGCAACAGGCGATCCCCTGTAGAAATGTCCCGTCGGATGACAAGGTACGGTGGCTGCAATCTGCCCCCCAGTCCCTTTAATAAAGCGCTGTTGATTCGGCATAATACCGGCCTTTTTCAGGAGAGCTGAATCAAATACCCTGTGGAACTCTAAATGTATTATGTTACTGATTTCCTTTATCAACTGAATTTGTAACCGTACCAAGAAAAATCTGCGAAGTTCGATAAATCTATTTTCCGCCGGGCTGTTTATCTCGTCCCCTGGCTCCTCCCTGCCGCTGCCCACCTCGGCTAGCCCACGGGCGATGCCGGGGACGCAGCTCCCGCTGCCCATGGCAGAGTCCAGTTAAACATTAAACCGGCTTTTCCCGTCTTCTGGAAATTCAACAGAATACCAGGGTTTATTAAAATCTGCGTTAGATCTTCAGAAGAGTTCTCAGCCTATTCTCTGAATGCTCTTGGGAGGAAGTTCTCCAGTCCTACCGATTTCGTGTTTACACTTCCTAGTTGCTGTTTAGCATCCTCCCCAGCTCCTGGCGGGATACAGGAGCCTATTTGTCTCCCAGTAGAGAACAGAAGTAGCTGATGAATAAATAATTGCGTGTCATTTCTGCTTCATGACTGACAGTTGCACCGTCATGATCTGGTAGTGATTTACATCGGCGGTAAAGCTCCTTCTAACGCGACTAGAGAATTCCTCCCGTGTTTTGCTTAAACCTTTGGGTTGCAGATTTGTTCTAACTGATCCCATTAGCGTCTCTTGTCAGCCATGTGCGTGTCCTAAGTGCTGCTTCCAACGTCAAAAGCCCCGAGTTTTAATTTTTTAACTGCAGTTTTCAGTTCAGCAGGCCTGACAGAGGCGTGGGGTGCCAGGGAAGCGCTCTGCCCTCGCTCCCGAGTAGCAATCGTGCTTCTGCATTTACGCTTTTCCCCCACTTGGTTTTGTCCGTGGTTGCCTTTGGCTCAGCCGAGCTGGTTTGCACCGAAGGCGTTAAATTGGGCTGGAAGCAGCTGCCCCTGGACAGCCACCAGCAGTTCCCCTGCTTTCAGCTCCTCTCAGTCCTTCCGAGTGAGGCCAAGCAGAGAATTTCCCCAAGGTGACAGCAATATTGTTTCTGTTCGAAAGTTATTATCTTTAATTTTTAAAAGTGCCAAGCAAATGTCCCTGAGATTGCAATCATCCGTGATAGAGCACTTTTTCTCGCTACTCATTATAGGTAGGTATTTAAGGAGCTGCTCATCCTGTTCCTCTGTCTGGTTCGTGTCTGTAATAGATTCTCATCAACAACCCGTCTTGCAATTGCACGCTTCTCCACGGCGCTCTCGGTCCAGCTCCGCGGTGCTGCCAGCGGCGGCAGCGCCCGGTGGCGGTGTCTCTGCTGCGCTGCCAAGCTCTCCGTACGCAGCCACGCTGCCCTCCCTCCGGCCCACCGACCCGGCAGCCCCAGCACGGCCCCCTGCGCCGATGCCACTGCGCGTGGCTCTGCACCGGCGATGCTCGCTGGCTCCGGCACCGCAGCGAGGGGAGCCCCGCGGTGATGGCCCTGCGGATGAGGGACCACCAGCACGGGCTGGGGGCGGTGGAGGGGGGGACGGGAGGGGTCTGTAACAGCGTGGGAGGTTGGGGGAGGCGAATGGGGAATGGTTATTTGCTCTTCGTTACACAAGAGCTAGGAGGCATCGGGTTAACTTGTGATGGAAAGTAGACGACGGAGACACCTAAGATGGTAGCGATGGGTGAAGGTGAAGAGGGAGCAGTTACTCATTTGAGGCTCTCTGATGCAATTAGCACGCTGCAGGTTTAACAACCCTTCCCCTCCACCCCCCGAAAGCCTTTCCACCAGCACAGCGCTGAGGAGGGGCCGGCCGCGCGCCCAGCACCGGCGTCACTTGTGTCACCCGGGTCAAAACAGGACTGAACGAACGCCTCGAGCACGGGGCTCTGCGCGGTGTCACGTCCGGTGCCCCAGGCATAACCGCTGGCTTAGGAAATCCCGGAACCTCGGCTTGGTGGAGGATGTGTTGCATAAGCATCAATTGCTGTCCTGTGGTAGAGATGGAAATTAGGCTAACTGGACCCTCGGTCTGCTCCAGACCCACGTTCTCGTGGCACGTGGCCAAACGCCAAGAGCCGTGCCAATCCTTCCCGACGGAGAGGGGTCCTGGGCCGCTGCCAGCCAGGGCTGCGCCTCCAGGCAGCCGCGCCTTCGGATCTCGCTGCCGTTGGGAAGGTGTCCGGAGAGGAGCCGTGCTTCAGCTCGCTGCCACCAGCTCTGCTTTGAGAAGCTGTCGCTTCGAACGGGGAGTGCATAATTTCCCCTCCTGGGGTGCTGCAGCATTTATCTGGACAAAAATCCCGTCTTCTGGGGTGGTGTAGAGAGCTGGTTCCCACACTGCCTGTGAGCGGCACGTGATGAGTAAAATGTATGCTGTGAACAGCTCAGAAACAGGCATTTTACTGCTGCATAGGCGTGGTGCAGAGTCTGTCATCTCAAGAGCTGTTACTGTTTAATAGAGGTGGAAGTCTGAATTTGAATGAGGCTCAAGTGGGGTTTTTTTCCCCGTGCAAGGTCACTATCTCCATTACGGCTGTAAATAATTAGGGATGGCTAATGAAGGCTGCGAGCCCCAGCGCTGGGGCTGGCGGCTGGCGCGGAGCTGTGGTCTGGGGGAGGATGCCCCACGGATTGATGCCAGATCCTCCTCTCCCCGCTCCCCGGGGAGGTGGGACGCTGGCGCGGGCTGGTGCCAGCGGATGATGTTTGCTGAGAGCGGCCAGGGAGCGGGGAGGGATGCTTGGCTCCGCTGCCGAGAGTTACGTGGCCTTTGGTAAATCACTCCCTTTCTCTCTGCGCGAGTTTTGCCTTTTGTAACGTGAGGCCGGGTGGATTCATTAGTTCGTCTCACTCAGCTCCTGGAAGGGCACGCAGCGCCGTTACCGCTGGGCCGTAGGGTAAAGACCCTTCCGTGCCCGCCGGCGCTGCCGCGACCACGCCATGCTCTTTGGCACAGCGGTCCCGGGTGACGGTCCAGGTGCGGAGACCCGTGATGCTCTTCGGTTGCCCGTGCTGTTTGGGATGAGATGAGCGGGACAGCCGTGGTATTAAACGTGCTCCGTGCTCCTCGCATCTCGGTGCTCACTTTTCACATGGGTTTCAGCACGGATTTTTAATGAACACAATGTGCACATCGTAAAGAGACTTGAACCTCCTTTTTCCGGAAAGTCAAAATTGCTCTTAAAATCATATAAATGCGCTAACCCGTAGGCCTAGGGGGGTTGCCCAGCCGCTGCCCGAGGGGTCCCGCTTGGCAGGGGGGTGAATCCCTGGCTCGCCTTGCCGAGGAGCATCTCCGGCTGACTCACGCCGTGCATTGGCAGGATGCAGATGCGCCGTATCCACTGTCATTAATGCGCGTCGGCACCGGTAGGTGCTGAGGGTGAGTTAGTCAAAGACATCCGAGGGGAAAGGTGCCCACCAATTTACCGAGTCACTCCGAAGCACCCGTGGGAGACGGGGAGCGAGCAGGGCTGCGCGCTCAGCGAGGGTTTTCTCCACGCGCCTGCGGCGTTGGAGGAACCGGGGAGGGCTCCTGCCCGCCCGCTGCCCCGCTCCCCCGTCGGTAAGGGCTGCAACTGTGCTGCAACACCTAAAACTCACTTCCATTTTTTAAAGGACGCTTGGAAGCAGATTCCTCGAAGCTGGTGTTTGCGCTTTGGGTTAGCGCTTGGTGTGGAGAGGGTGGTTTCACGTCCCTCCCTAAGGGTTCGCGGGTGGCTTTGCTTTGGCTGACACTTCAGGCTCAGCACCAGAGGTTTTCCGTAGCTTTTCTCTGGGGTGAGGCGCCCCGGGAACACATCCATTGCTGCTCGCTCTGCGCAGTCCCGCCGCTCGGGCTGTAATGAGCCGTGGCTCACTCGGGGGGGACCGCAGCGGCGGGCATCTCGAGGTACGCCTTTGATTAAGACGACACCTGCTGCAATAAAGAATGACAGTGCCGGGGTGACAACCGGTGTCTTCTCCCTCGGCTTGTGCGTGCCGACAGCTCTGCGGCGGCTCCGGGGAGGAGAGCCGCAGCCTGTGCCGAGGAGGAGCAGCGGGCTGCGTCGCCGTGCGGCAGATCTGTTCCACAGCCCCCGGCGTAAAACACCGCTTGTGTCACGGGCCGGTGGGTCAGCCCCGGGGACTCGGCGACGCTTTCCGAAATTTTCTTATTTTACCTTTGCATTATCTTTTAACCACCTACCTGCGGTGCGTATTTAACAGTATCTTCAAAATGAAGAGTTCAGGCCAGGGTACGCTTCATGCTTTAAACCGTCCCACGTCCTTTGGAGTGATTCTGTCGGAGCCAGAAACCCATCGACTTCTCCCGGTCGCTCTCCGGACGGGAGGCGCGCTGCGTGACGAGCAGCACAGCTCTGCCCGGCCACGGGCTTGCCCAGGTTAAGCTGTGGAGCCGTGGCTTCCCTTGCCTGCTCCGGTCCCTCGCTCGTCCCAGGTTGGGAGGGATGCAGAGCAGCTGGCACAAGCTGCTCGCTCTGCGGTCTCCAGAGAAATGTGAGGACAAAGCGGGATTTCTGCATTCAAGTTAGCTCACGCTCCACAACCAGAGGGGAGCCAGCTGCCTTTGGGCAGGACCAGAACACCCAGCCGGCCTCCCTTGGCAGCTCTGCCCTTGGGCCAGCGCCGGCAAAAGGGCCGGCTTGTAGTTGAGTTGCTCTTACGGCAACTTGATGGTTTGCATTTGTTTGCACATCGCCGGTAATCGGGCTCCCAGAGGCGGGTTTCCCGTCCTCGCCGTGCTCGGTGGCAGGCAGCCTCAGCGGTAGGGCTGATGCGCCGTCATGTAACCACTGTCTCAGTTCCGAGGGTTTGCAAGGATGTTAATGCTAAAACTGCCGCGGTCCGTTCCTCCAGCCCACCTTTCCCCGTTGCTTTGGCCGTGCTTTTGCTGCTGCCCTCCCTGCGCCGGGGCTGCTGCCGCCCCGCGGCTCGCTTGCCCGAAGGAGAAGGGCTGGAAAGGTCTTCTCACAACAGGATTTTGCTCCCTTTTGAAACATGTGGTGGGACACCTGGGCTTGGCTCGTCTCCCTAACCCTTGCAAAAAAATCGCTTGCACACTGGGTGAGTGACTGCGTTTGACAGGCTTGAAAATATCAGGGTTTTTCATAGTCATCGGAAAATATCAGGGTTTTTCATAGTCATCGTGGGGAGAGGCAGGAGAAATGATTGTGGCTGCTGGACGGGTGATATTGCGTGATGATTTTCTCAGATATTGCCTGTTTCTTATCTCCTGACACCACAATCTATAGACAAACCTGGTGCTGTCGGGCTGCAGAGGACGGCTTAGCCGTTCCCACGTCAGGTTATTAGGAACTGTGTTGTTCTATCATACAGAGACAAACAGAGCCATAAAGAAATGATAAGGCAGGCGAGGGAAGGCAGAGGGCAGGCGTGGAGCAGGAGCAGCACCCCGCGGCCGTCCCACCACCCTCGCTGGGGGCTTTGGGAATTTGCTTTTTGCCAGGCGGTTTGTACTGAAGGAGGAGAATGGGGCCAGGACGGGAGCCCCGGGGTGGGCACAGGGAGCGGAGGGGGACGTGCAACCCCCCGGCCTTTCTGGGGGCCGCTGGGGGCCTGCGGGGGTGTTGGCATTCGCAATACACCCCGGGGGACTCGGGTGGTGCAAAGTGGTGACAAAAGGCGGCATTGGAGGGTGGCATCTGTGTTTGTGCCTCCCGAACGCTTGCATTTCCCATTTCACCGGTGATTTGGTCATTGTCCCCTAATTATACCTTTACTATCAGTTTGTGCCTGGAATCGCAAAGGGAAGGGAAAGCAACCCCCAAAGAGGCTACCAAGAAGCGACTACCCTTTGAAAGTATTCCTGATTTTAGCTGCTTAAAATCGGTGTTGGCTTATGCTGCTGGCAGCTTCGTCGAGCCGCCCATGTCCTGCAGAGCTGTGCCGGTCGCAGGGACGGCACCTCTGTCCCCCTGGAGAGGCCGGGCTCCCTCCTGACAAGGGAGCAGCAACCCCTTGGGACAGGCTGGCTGATGCTCGGCTGGATGTTGAAGACCAGCTTACAATTATTTTTTGCGTCAGCATCATCAATTGCATCACACGACGTCATCGCATGAGCAATTGCAAGGGGCTGCGAGAGTCACCGGCTGCCTTCCCTCTGGGCTGCCTCCCGCCTGGCCCCGGCCCCGGGGCTGCTTGCCTGGCCGGGAAAGGTCACTGCCACGTCGCGAGACGGACGGCCATCTCACGTCGGCTTCGCCTGCCGCCCCGAGCCTGCGGCAGCTCCGGCTTTGCCTTACAGCCAGCCGAGGCAGTCACTCCTGCCAGGCTGCACGGCATCCTTGCCAAATCCTCCATTTGCCTTAGCAGCCTCGCTCAGCTGAGCAAACCTTATCGTGGCGCAGCAGCTGTGCCGTCGCCGCCGTCGCCGCTGCCGCAGAGCGGGCTGGGGGAACGGGACCCCCGGAGCAGGAGCCCCTCCGGACGGGGACCTGCCGCTCCCCCTGCCAGCCCACGGTGCGGCAGCAAGCCGGCGCGCTGCCGAGGCTCCCTGGAAGCCTCTCGCAGCCCCGAGGCTCCTTCTCTCCGTGCCGGGAGAATCTCTTGTCATTCCTCAGCACGCTTCAGCCAAGGATGAAAGTGTTTTCTCTACATTAGTCTTTGGCCTCCCCTCCGACGTGAGAAGCTGAAGAAGGACAAGAGTGATGACGCCTTTCATAGGAAGCAGGAAAGCTGCAGCCTGGGGTGTGAGACGTTTTAGCTGGGGGAGACGCGGGAACCGTGTCTTCTGCTTCTGTCACCGAGCAGGCGAAGCGTGCTCCGGCGAGCGCACAGGGACGGCAGCGAGGCCAGGGGGAGGTGGCGTGCACGTTTTAAATAATTTTAAGTAATAATAATAGTTTTAAATAATATCTACTCTGCATATTGCCCCAGCCTGCTCCGATTCCCACTGCCCTTCTCCGGCAGCAGGAGAAGAGCAGGTCCCCGCTCCCGGGCAGGGGCCACCGGCTCGTCCCCTCGGGCAGAGGCACCTGAGCTCCTGTGCTTCCCTACAGACGCATGCCATATGGCTTTCCCGTTTGTCCTAGCTCGCTCGCGGCTGGAGTGAGGGACAGACATGTCAGTGCATCCGCCCCGAGCCGTGCTCCCGCAGCGCAGCCCGTCTGCAGGCAGCGAGCGCTCGGTGCCGGGGAGCGAGCGGTGCGGTGCGATGCGGTGCAACGCGGTGCCATACGGCGCGCTGGGGTGCAGGACCGCTGCAACGGAATGGCCCTCTCTGCCCATTCAAACATGCCGTGGCCACGTCTGTCAGGGGTGTTCGGTATGTGCGAGCCGGTCTCTGTCACCTGCGTACGTAAAACTGCAGCGTCTCGGTGCGTGCGTCAGGTACCGTGTCTGTGCCGCTCACCGGAGGATCTCGGAAGCAGCCCTGCGTCTCAAGCAAGGGCTTTTCAGGATATGCAAGTTCAGTCACTCTCTTAGAAATTATTTGCATTGACAATTTGGTCAGATCTCCCCCCCAGGATGAGGAAAAATCTTCCAGAAAATAGGAGAAGCAGAACGTGCCATTGGCATCCAGAAGCTTTGCTCCTCGGGGTGCGGGTTTCGTGGTAATTAGCCCCGCTCGCGGCGCAGGCTCTGGCAGCGCTCTCGGCCGGCTGGGCGGCAGCGCTGTCACCTCCCGCGCAGAGCCTATTTCCAGGGCTGTGCCGAGGGCTGTGAAATCCCAGGCTTTGCACAGCTCCAGCTGAGCACCCAAAATGAGCAGACGCTTGTGATCTGCATCTCTCCAGTCCTCCGCTACCCATCTGTAAATTGGGGATATCATCACCTGCCCTGGCTCAGCGCGGGAGCTGGGGGAGTGTCGGGGCTCAGCCCCAGCCCCAGCTCAGCACCACGCAGCCATCGCTCACTGCCCCTACCCTGGTGGGATGGGGAGAGAATCGGAGCAGTGAGAGTGAGAAACACTCCTGGGGTGAGATAAGAACAGTTTAATAATTGAAATAAAATAAAGTAAAATAATAATAATAACAATATAATAATAATAGTAATAATAATATCCAAAGCAAGTGATGCCCAATGCAATTGCTCACCACCCGCCGACCGATGCCCAGCCAGTTCCCAGCAGCGATCGCTGCTCCCCGGCCAACCCCCCCAGTTTCCATACTGCCCATGACGCCGGATGGTATGGAATGGCCCTTGGGGCAGTTGGGATCAACTCTTCTGGCTGTGCCCCCTCCCAGCTCCTTGTGCCCCTGGCAGAGCATGGGAAGCTGCAAAGTCCTTGCCTGGCATAAGCAGCGCTGAGCAACAACTAAACCATTAGCGTGTTATCAGCATTCTTCTCCTACTAAATCCAAACCACAGCACTGTGCCTGCTGCTGGGAAGAAAATGAACTCTATCCCAGCCGAAACCAGGACAGGGAGCCTCTGAGATGCTCCCGCGCTGCCGGAGCCGAGCGGGGAGCCCGCGGAGGGGGGATCGCTCCCTCTTGGCAGCGGGCGAGCTGAATGAGGCCGGGGGCCGCACGCTGAGCGCCGAGGGCAGGTAGCGATGCAGCTCCGGCAGAAAGCGCCGTGCCCCAAGGGAGCTGCCAGAGGTGGGAGAGGGCGAGGGATGGGAAGTGATAACGGAGCAAATGGTGGTAACCCAGCGTACACGGGGCTGGCCCCAAGCTGCAGAGTCTGCTCCATCCCGGAGGGGCTCAAAAAAAACCTGGAGGGTTTTTAGTCTGGTCTACCCTTGACTGGCTTAGAGTAGACTTGGTAGTGTAGGTTAATGGTTGGACTGGATGATCTTAAAGGGCTTTTCCAACCTAAACAATTTGATGATTCTATGATAAAAAATGGGCAGAGGTGGCACTTGGGGACATGGTTTAGTAGGCACGGTGGTGTTGGGTTGATGGTTGGGCTGATGATCTTAGAGATCCTTTCCAACCTTAATGATTCCTAGTTTTTACTTTCATTAAAAAATAATCCAGCCACCAAGCCAGGAAACATGAAATTAATTATTCCTCTCCCCTTAATTGGTTTAGTGGTGGGCTTGGTAGTGTCAGGTTAATGGTTGGACTGGGTGATCTCAAAGATCTTTTCCAACAAAAACGATTCGCAGATTCCTTGGTCCCCGCAGCCCTGCCCTCACGCAGCTTTCCTCATCTTCTTCAGCCCAGACCGTGGGTGCATCATCACGAGCGAGGCAGGTGTCTGCCGTCAGCGTTAACCAGGCTGGAGCTGCTGGGCTGCAGCTGGGGCAGAGCCATTAAAAGGGCTGCCGTGGGGCACGGCGTGGGCTGAGTGGTGCCGAGGGTGAAGCGGCGAGCCCTGGGCACTGAGCCTGAGTGAAAATGGGAGGACGAACCCACGGGAGCAGCCCCAGGTGAGTGCCGGGGGGAGGCAGGGCTGGGGGGTCCAGTGCCGGCAGAGCCAGGGCAGCGCCGCGGCAGTGCGGGCAGCCCGTGCCGTGCAGGCGCAGCAGTGCGTGGCCCGAGCGGCTTCCTGCGCGCTCGGGGGAATCTTTTGCCTCCGGCAGGCACAGCCCCTCCGGCTCCCCATGCTGTGCCGCGGGGCGCAGCCCTGCTGCCCTTGAAGCCGATGGCAAAGCATCACCTGGCTTCAACGGCAGCAGGATGGGCTCTTCTGCGCGATTTGATGCAAAATAGGAAGGAGCTGGAAAGCACTGGCACAACTGTGAAACGCTCTGCTTGCCCATCCATCTCAGGGTCTTTTGTTTTTCTTCTCTCCCCCTTCAAATCTCTACTTGGCTGCTGCTGCCTCCTGGAAGGGCAGAGCGGCGTGGGAGCTGGCGTTGTTTTGAAGCCCTGGAGTTGTTCTAGCAAAATGTTACATGCTTTGAGCCAGATTTGGGAAGCTGGGGGACGGTGAGGCTGGTTTATGGCCAAGGTAATGGTGTGAGCGGCACGGGGACCTGCAGAGCAGTTTGCCTGGGTCCGACCGGTGCGAAAGCGGAGCAGGTTTGCAGCTGGCAGCGCGGTCCTGTTCCCTGCCCCGAGGTTGTCTGAACCCAGCGCCTGCAGTGCTGGGGCTGCAGTGTGGGCAGGGGAAGCGAGAGCCTTAAAGAGAGGAGCCCCACGTGCTGCCTGCGGGCAGGAGAGCATTCCAAGGGCCCGGGGAAGCTGTTTGCAATGTGTTGGGGTCTCACAGCACCGTGAGACCCCAAAGTGATGGATGATGGGTGGGATGCACCATCCTGGAGCTGTCCTCACCGCTGCCCCCAGGCAGGGAGCACGCTGCCTGTACCGCAGCGTCCAGGCGTTTCCAATGGCAAAGCCCTCCCGAAGGCAGCGGGGCAGGGCGAGTGCTGTGCGATGGAAATTGCTCCGAATTTCTGGAGAAGTTGCCGGGGCGTTGGTAGGCATCTTTCATTTCTTGGAGGG
Source organism: Pelecanus crispus (assembly GCF_030463565.1). Classification (NCBI taxonomy): domain Eukaryota; kingdom Metazoa; phylum Chordata; class Aves; order Pelecaniformes; family Pelecanidae; genus Pelecanus; species Pelecanus crispus. Next base: position 1,162,766 of record NC_134653.1, on the reverse strand, counting down.
GGAAGGCAGGGTTGGCATCGCTCACTCATTCACCAGCAAAGTCCTCTGCTAATGCTCGGTCTGTGGGATGGCCCCTTCTTGTTCTCCCAAAAAAGCCAAGAGTGAAACTATGGTGCTACTCTTGAATATCGCTTTTCCCCATCTGGGGCTTGGAACCGGCTTCCCGGGGCTCTCTTCCCCTCCCGCAGATGGTGAGGAGGCGGCTCTGCCTCCCGGCAGGCAGCGAGCTAAATCCGGCGGTGCTGGATGCGCTCCGGTACCCGCGGTAGCGAGCGGGGCTGGGCCGGACCCTGACCGCTGGGTTACAGCGAGCGGGCGAGCCTGGAGCCGGGTCAGGGCAAGGGGGGAGCCTGGGGGAACCTGCACCCCGCACCGGCACACGTGCAGCACGGTGCCCGCTGAATTCCCTGAAATAAACAGGCTTTGATGGAGCGAGTCCTTTTTAGCGCATCAGCTGAAAAACTTCAAATATTTATATCGTTAGGGAGATGTGACAGAAGTATATATATTAAAAAAAAAAAAAAAAAGGCAGGTGCTTGAGTGGCAGTCCTATATTTGAAGTTCAAATACTTACCTTCAAATCAATGCTATAAAAGAGGAAGAAAAAAATAAATTTAATATCACTTTTGCAAGGAAAACAACCTGCCGAGCCGCCTCCCAGGCTAAATGTGCTTTAAAGATTGACTGTGCAGCTGTAAAAACTATTGATGAATTGTAAACATGAAAAGATCGCCCTGCTCGTGGCCTGTCAAAAGCATTAGGTTGGAAATGCTCTGTGCTCCGCTCCAGCATGACTCACCGAGTCCTCAGCAGATGTGTTTATTTGTAAAGATCCTTATTTCAGAAATAGTGACCTTTTTAATGCCTCGTGCGGCGAGCTCGGAAATTCGAAATTGCCTTTTGGCAACTTGCTAGTCTTGCTGAAGCTCTGACAGTGCTTTCCGTGGCGATTTGCATATTTTTAGCCTTGATACGCTGCACCGTGGGGCTCCTTTGGAAAATGATTTGCTTTTCACAGCCCTCAACGCAATTTGGCGTCTGCAGGGCTGGGCTGAGATCAGGCTGTGCAGAGGGCACGGAGGGAGTCGCTCGCTCGCCTGTCGGGCTCTTTACGGCGCGCCTTCCGCCTCTTCGAACCCTCCCTGGGTTTATTAACATCCTCCTGGAAAAACAGACCGTGGTATTAGTCACAAATTTGAGCAGCTGCTTCACCTCGAAACAGGGCATCAAGCTTTGAAGCTGGTATTCCAGCTGCTGTGCATCAAAGCGCCAGGTTAGCTCTTTGGGCCATCGCGTTCGTCGTCGCCTGCCGCGCTGCCCGGGCTCGGGGTCTGCGCTCGCCGGCACGCAGCCCCCGTCGCCAGCGCTCCCGCCGTCTACCCCAAAGCGAACGCGGTGGCCAGCGACGGCGTTGCTCTGTGCCCGTGGCCTGTGCCCTCCTTCCGAGGCCCCGCGTGTGCCGTCGGACGCCAGCACCCGGAGCAGTCGCAGGGAAGCAGCGGCACCGCTGCCCTGCCAGGGAGCATCTCCGTCCCCGCAGTCCTCGGGAGCTTCCTGGCGAGGCGTCAAGCGTCGCTGTTAATTGCTCAGTCGGCTCCTTCAGCCCGTCTCTTCAAGCTCTGGGCTGTGAACGTGCTGAATAGGAAATGTCGCAGTTGTAATACCAGTTAATTAACGTTTCTCGGTCCTGTGACTAACGCTTCTGCCATTTGTGTTTGGTAACGGGCGATAGCATTGCTCCTTTCTGTTGTTGTTCATCCTGATGCATTTGGGGAAAGATGTTTTGATGGTTTTTTTCTACCGTTTGTTTACGTCCTTTATCGGTGCGCTACAATTTCTAGTTGCTGACTTACATTCAGAGTTACGAATATCTCCTTTCTTCTTTGTTGGGCATGCTTTTATTTTTATAGCTGTTCACATATTAGCCAGGCAGTTTTTAAACTGATGCAAGCGCCTGTCGCGGTTATGAGTTTTGGTGTAAAACACTCTTAAATCATTCTCTATTCACAGTCATGCTTTTATGCTTAAGTACGTTCCCCTAACTGATGTGGCTTATAAGCGTTTTCTGCTCTGTGAATTGACTTTTCAAAGCACCAAAAATATATGCTAGTGCCTTGGACTTGCCTCTGTTTGCCCATAAGAAGTGTAATCAAGTCATGATTGCTTGGACTTGAGCAGCAACTAGTTTTTAATTCTGTGATCCATTTCCCCTTCTGCTGTCAACACAGAGTCTAAAATAGCACTCCCCTGTGCTGGGTGCCGTGCTTCAGAGCTGTGAAATGGTCATTTACGGGTTTTTTAGAAATTCGGAGGACATTTTAATACTGGCGAAGTGAAGCCTCCAGCTTCCCGTCATAATGCAGCTTTCTCTCCTACTTATTATAAATAGGTGCTCAAGCAGCCTCGGGTGTGATCTGGCCTCTGGCACAGCTCGGGGTTTGAAGCAGACACCAGAGCATCAGTATCTATGGATCGTCTTTGGTTAAACTGTTGAATTACTGTCTGCCAGTAATTCAGATGGGGGACCCCAGGTTTTTACACTCTTGACCCTTGCTTTTCCCACCTGGTCCCATCTGGGCAGGCTTTATCATCAATTTTCAGCGTTCTGGCCACATAGCTCTGGTCTTAAAGGTCTTTTCCAACCTGAACGATTCTATGACTCTGTTATCCCAGCTCGCGGCCGGGATGCGCAGGCCACTGAAGGGCTGCCTTTTGCTTTCTCGGTGAGTTTAGTTCTCACCATCTTGACGTCGTGCTGGAGAAGGGCTCGGTTGTTCCCTCGGTTCCTCCCTCCCCTTTTTCTCCTGCTTTAATGCCTCTGCGTGGCTGACCGCTGCCGGGGAGGCCGTGGCTGCGGGAGCGGTGACCTCCAGCTCCAGCCTCCTTGGGGCGGATTCGGGAGCTGCTGCTCCCCGCAGAAGCGGCGCGGCTGCGTGCGCGTCCCCGCCGGAGGTTTGCTGACCCACGGCACAGCGCGGTTGTTGTGGTTTAGCCCCAGCCAGCAACTCAGCACCACGCAGCTGCTCGCTCCCCGGCCAACCCCCCCAGTTTCTATACTGCCCATGACGCCGTATGGGATGGAATGGCCCTTGGGGCAGTTGGGATCAACTCTTCTGGCTGTGCCCCCTCCCAGCTCCTTGTGCCCCTGGCAGAGCATGGGAAGCTGAAAAGTCCTTGCCTGGCATAAGCAGCACTGAGCAACAACTAAACCATCAGCGTGTGATCAGCATTCTTCTCCTACTAAATCCAAACCACAGCACTGTGCCTGCTGCTAGGGAGAAAATGAACTCTATCCCAGCCAAAACCAGGACACGGTGCTGGAGAGGCTGCGGAGGCGGAAGGTGGACCGAGTTATGGGGAACTCGGTCATTTCACAGACTGCGGAACGGGCACCCTGAGATGTGATGCAGAAATGGAAGTCATAGACACCGCGAATGATGCTTTTTGGAGGAGCTGATCAGCAGCCTGGCACGGGACACAAGTCTTGGTTTAGTCCCATGTCCCACGTCCGTGAGGTGCCATGGGGTACGATGGCTGCTAGCACGATGGAGCTGGGCTAGAGGTACACCAGCAGTGAAGACGACCAAAAAAGCCATTGTAATAAAAGAGCAAAGGAGGGAAAAAGACATCATTCGATGCGTGGAAGTTGTGTCCAAGTAAGAGAAACAGAAGAGGGCATGGGTTTTGACAAGTTAAATGAGGAGCCGCTGTGAGGCAGGCAGAAATGATCACGAAGGACAACTTGCTGAAGGCATAAAAAGCAATAATAAAATCTTGACTCTCAGACACGTCCCTGGCTGCGGTAGGGTGGGTGTCTGGCAGGCGGCTGTGGCTCAGGGAGTGTCGGCTCCCTGCGGGGAAACGCGGGGATTTCTTCCTGCGGCAGCACTTGCCAGACCTCTCTGCGGGGCAGGGCTCCGGGGAGCCGGCAGGAACAGCGAGGTTTGGGAATGCCGTGGGATGGGAGCGGATCCACACACACCATGAAGCCTCCGGCCAGATGTGCGCCACTGCAGCGGGGTGAGGCTGGGGGCTGGGTGTACCCGCTCGGGGCTGGCAGGGGGGTGCCAGCGGGGACTCCCCTGCACTCTGCCCAAAATGTTAGCAAGCCCCGAGGAGGCACGCGGCCGCGAGCGCAGGACGGGGCTCCTCGGCAAGGTCTGTGGCAGGGACCGCGGGCAGCCGTGGCTGGGGAGCAAAGCGGCCGATGGCGCTTGCTGTGGACGAGGACAGAAGGGTGCGTACAGGGAAGAAAACACTCGCCTGGGGAAACGTGGAGGGATCCCTGCGGAGAGCTTTCGGATGCAGCAGTTCTCGGCAGCGCTGGGGAGGGGATTAACCCAAGCCCTCCTTCCCCGAACGGGCACAGAGCTCCCGCGCTGCGGGACAGACCCCGCTCCCCGTGTCACAAAAAAGCTTTGTGATCCAGGAATCTCCCGGGGCTGAGCTGGCCGCCCCTGTTACCGATAGTCAAAGATGAGGCTGGAAGGCAAACCCTTCCCCGAAGCTCATCAGTTAACCCAAGTGAATCCAAAATGGTCATTAAACGAGCGAGAGCGGGATCCTGCCCCGACGGTGCGTCTGCGCAGAGGGAGGTCCCGGCACGGGGATGCTCAGCCGGGGCTCCCGCTCCTGCCCCGTCTCTTACCATCCATGTCTCTGAGCAGGCAAACAAACAAAAGACTATTAATTTTTTTTAATCGCTAGAATTGTATTAGTTTAAATGCATAAACTCAATCGGTGAAGCTCATTAATTTCTAGCACATGGCTTATTCTGGCTGCTCCAGCCCTCGTGTCGCTATCATAGGAATGTTAATTACCTTTTAAAATAAAAATCAATGTTTAGTCACCCTTAAAGATAAAACATGGGATGGTTTCCTTAGCCATGCTGATGACGGCTCTCCTCCCCAGCCCAATCCGAGGGCTCCGGGCGTTGGTGGCCGGCAGCCCCTCGCCGTGCCGTGGAGGGGACGGCGGTGCGTCGGCCCCCGTGCAGGGAAGGGGCCGCGCTGGGACCCCGTGCTCACCGCAGCCCCCTGCGCTTTCCTACCCCATCCTGGCCGGGAAAGCCCGGCGTCTTCCTGGGAGCCGGGTTTGCGGCGGGACGTTTCCCTGCCACGAGCTCCGCCGATGTGGAAGGATGGAGGGAGGCAGGAAACCCAGGGGAGCGCGGGGGGAGACCCTGGAAGGCAGCTCCAGTGCGTTACCTGATTGCTGTTGTAATGAGAAAAACAAAGCTAAACCCTTGAAGCAGAGTGCTAGAAATTACCCATCATTTTCAAACTTTTTTCCTCCCTTATTATTCAGAATTGTTTTGCTTTTCTGAACTGCCTTGTGTAGGTTGCAACAACCCCACAGATTCCAGAATGGGAGATGATGAGTCACTGTCAAAATGTAGAAATTCCCCCCCCCCCCCCCCCCCAGCAATGCTGAGGGAGTAAAATCTCTGTGACACACGCCGATCGCCGACACCTCGCAGGCTAAAACCGGCAGAAGCCGCGAGCCCACCCATGGGTGCGAGCGCCTGGGCTGCGACCGCCCCGGCGCGTCCCCCATGGGGACGCCCATCACGGGCAGTGCGGAGCCGGGCGCCGCTCCCCGAACCCCACCGAGCTGTCGGGGATGCGCGGGGGAGCTCAGTTCTTGCGCTGCTGTGCATATGTTCAGATCTGCGTTTGCGCTGGCCTCGGCATCCACCCGGCACCGCGGAGCCCACCTCTGCCACCTCCTCGCTGTCGCGCTCCTTTCATTCGACTTGGGGTTTTTTCCGCTGTTTTTTTTTTTTTTTTTTACAACAGGGGAAAAAAAAAAATACACCCTTCAGAAAAGGCATATCTGTGTAGGTGACTCTGCGCAGACACAAACCGCCGCCGCAGAGAGGGGGAGAGGGTGTGAAGTAGAGATGGAGCCAGATTCCGCTGGTCCCCCGGTGGGAGGCTGGTGTGGGGCTGCTGGGGCGATGGGGATGTGCCAGGGGAGATTTCGGTCTGGGGAGGAGGATTCGTCCCGCTGGCTGGCGGCGGGGAGCCCAGCATCCATCCCAGCAAGGAGAGCGCTGCTGGCTGCGGAGTAGCACAGAGCAGGGGGCTTTTCTGAACCAACACACAGGTTTTGCTGTAATTCAGCTGCTCTCCAGTGGAGTTTAAGCAAACAGATGGGTGTGTAAAGCGGTGACAGCCTATGGGCTGAGGAGTCGCAAAAGCGATTTGATGGCCAGGCCTGGTGCTCGCCTGGCCCCCCGAGGCTTCCCTGGCTTTGGGAGGAGAGCAGACCCCTTCCCGAGGCGGCTGCGTGGGGCAGCGTCCTTGGCTCGAGCAGCGCTTCCAGCTGCGTCGCTCTGAGCCGTGGGTCTGGGGCGTCTGTAGCCATCCCGCCGGCCTTCCCCGATGCTTCCCTAAGCTGCTGCTGTTGGCTTTGAAGCTGGGCTGTGTCGAAGACTTTGCGATGCGGGAGGCGAACAAGATGCTGGGGGGGGTGGCCGGGACCCGGCATCCCTTCCCGGGGACGCGGGACGGCCGCCGCCGTGCGGGAGCTGCTCGGTGCCAGCGCTCGGTGCGGCTGAGCCGAGCCCTGCGCGGTGGCCGCCGGTCTCTGGGTGATGGAGACCTGAGAGCCCGGAGCTTTGCAATCGCGCAGCGGGGACCTTATGCAAAGAGCCTCAGGATCCCTCGCAGAGCGTGAAGCTGGGAAAGGGAAGGAGTAAAGATGAATTTCTTTCCATCTCTCCAAGCATCTGGGAGGTGGGTGGGAGGTAAAAAAAGATGAGCCCTGAAGTTTTAATTCCTTGGAGATATTTAGGTATCTCGCTCTTGTTACTCGAGGGAGTGCAGAGCCTGAGCATCTCTGAGGATGTGCCGCAGGCTCGTACCCAGCACTTGCCAGCTTAGCTTGGACCTCCGATTCTCCAATGAATATTAATTTTCAGAGAACTTAAACCATAATGACCCCACGGCTTCCTCCAAATGGATTTGGCCTGGCGAGGTATCTTTAGGAAGGCCATTACCGTAAACCACGGCTTAGGAGATAACTCACTTGAATTTATCAGGAGGTGCCGGGGGCTGAAACGTGACCTTGCGCCAGGGCTTCTCCTCCTCCCGGCTGAGCCAACCAGCGCGAGGGGAGAGAGGAATTTTCTTCTCATTTAAGAACAGCGTTAGCTCCTCTTCCCCAGCCTGAGCCCTAGTTTGCACACTGAGCAGTAACAACCAGAATAGTCCCTGGAAAACTGTTCCACTGGATGAAAAGTAATGAGATTTTAAAACCACAACTAGAGCTCTTTAGTCTTCTGGCTCTCTGGGTTAGGATCGATATTCTTAGCTGTATTTCCACCATCAGGAGCATCGTACTTCCCTCGCAGCCCCTTCCCCGCCCCCCACAGCCCTCCCTGGGGAAAAGGGCTTTGAGAGGAGAAAGACCTGAGATCAAATCAATTAATTGCCTTTGCATTCCCCAATAAATGCAGCGCAGAGAGCACGTACATCGCAATACAAATGAACCAGAGCAGCAGTGACAGAACCCTGCTGAAGTGAAGCGTTACCCTGTGTAAGGCAGCCCTGTCCGGGGGAGAAGGGGTGACGCGCGCGAGGCAGGCGTTAGTCTCTTTATTTAATGTGCAGCTCGAGGATGCTCTGATCTGCTGGGGATGAGAGGGATCGAAGAATCACGCGGAGCGCGGGATGAAAAACAGCCCCGCGGGAGGGGAAGGGATGCCTTTACAAAACCAGCGAAGCCAAAATGTGTTCTGTGAGTTCATCTCTTCCAAATTAAATCCGATGTTACCAAAAAGGCAGGGCTCGCTGCAGCGAGCCTGGGGCTGTCGGGCAGGGACGCCCTGCAGGCACCGCGCGGCCGCTGGTCCCGTTGCCAGGTGCAGTGGCACATGGAAAAACGCGGGAGAGGTGGCACGTAACCCGCGGCAGAGCTGTGCCCCCCGCGCCCCCCCAAGGCAGGGGGGCCAGGGAGAAGCTTCCTGCGGAGCCCGGGGGGTTCCCTGAGCCGTGGCCCTGAGGTTCGGGCACTGGGCTCTGTTCTGGCAGCCGCGGGGGAGAGGGGCGTGGGGAGCAGCAACGCTGCACGCTGCTGCCTGCCCCATGAGCTGGGGTCTGTCGTGACCCCGAGATCGGGGCCGCTTGTCCCCCGGCTCAGCTCCTGGCTGGGCTCCTCCGGCTGCTCTCCCGGCACGCTGGCTGCTCCTCCGCGTGCTTTGGAAGTGCCTGGGCTGCAGGAGGGGCCGGGAGCTGCTCAGTGCTCAGCTACGCGGTGGAGGTTTTAATCCAGCCTGGGCAGGGAGCGCGGTGCTGAGCCCCACAGCCGAGCGTTTGAAGGACACGCTCGTCCTGGCCGGCCCCGCGCTGCCATGAGCACCTTGCCCGTGGCGGGCATGGCTTATCCCCAGCGCTCCCGCTTCTCAGCACAGGGCTGGTGGGGAGCGGCTGAGGGAGCTGGGGGTGTTCAGCCTGGAGAAGAGGAGGCTGAGGGGAGACCTGATCGCTCTGCAGCTCCTGGCAGGAGGGGGCAGGGAGGGGGTGTTGGGCTCTTCTCCCATGTAGTTAGTGATAGGATGAGAGGGAATGGGCTCAAGCTGCGCCAGGGGAGGTTTAGGTTGGAAATTAGGAAAAATTTCTTTACAGAAAGGGTGGTCAAGCATTGGACCAGGCTGCCCAGAGAGGTGGGGGAGTCCCCATCCCTGGGGGTGTTCAAAAAACGGGCAGAGGTGGCACTTGGGGACATGGTTCAGTCTGGCCTGCCCTTGACTGGCTTAGTGTGGACTTGGCAGTGTAGGTTACTGGTTGGACTGGGTGATCTTAAAGGTCCTTTCCAACCTAAACGATTCGATGATTCTATGATTCTCGCCTGCTTGCTCGGGCTCACCCGGGCGCTTGGTGTTGGTGTTCGTGCTCTGTTGGCTGACTTATAGACTTCAACGTGCCGGCCCCGCGGGGCTGTGCCCCCGCTCCCTGGGCACGGCAGCGGCGTTTCCCCGTGCCGGCGGGGTCTGTGCAGCCCTGCCGCTGCCCCCGCAGCTCCCTGCTCCCGCAGCTGGCGGCGGCGGGTTGTGCAGCTGCGGATGCTCCTCCGGGGAAGAAGGGAGGCAAGCGAAACGGGAGGGCCGTGTAACGTCACAAAGGATTATCTTGCGGGCTTCGCGGCTGGCGCTTGTCCAGCTGCTCCAAGCCCTTGCTTCCGTGGCTCCTTGCCGGGCGCTGTCCCTGCGTGTCTGTGCAGCGGGGGTCCCCAGCGCGCGTGCTCGCGCGGGGAGGCCGAGCTCGCTGCCGGCGGCGCGTGCTGGATGCACCCCGCGCGTTCTCGAGCAGGGCTCGCGAGCAGGTTCTCCTCTGCTGGAGGAGGCGCCGGGCAGCTCTGGTTCCTCAGTACAGAAAAACACGAAGGGAGAAGCCGTCCCGCGCCGGGGTGGGCGAGGGGTGGCAGCGGCAGCCGGCCGGGGCTCCGGACACGGCCCCGCTTCCCTGCCAGCAGGCTCCGGAGCGGGGCTGCATGAGCCGCTGTGAGCAGAGCTGGCTGCTGCCGCGTCGGGCTCCGGGCAGGGAAGTGCGGCGACAAGCTAAGTTGGCTAATCAGGATTCGCACTAATAATGAGAGAAAATTACCCAGATCTACCACAGAGACAGCCGAGCGGGGAGTGAATAACCGCAGCGGCACGCTGCCTTGGCTGGCACTCTCCCGGCCAGCAGATGAATTAAACCCAAGGTGCTGTGACTCATGCACGCAGCGCAGAGTTGCGTCGCAGGCATGGGCATCAGCTGGGGAAATTACTCCCGAGCAGGCTGGGATGTGCCGAAACCAGCAGCTCGGCGTGCTCCCAGCTGGCGGGAGCAATCCCCTCCCTCCGGCGAAGGGAGCGGAGCCCGACCGCCGGCACCGATGCGGACGGTGACTGCGGGGGGAGGCAGCGGTGCCCCAGCCCTCCCGTCCGTACAGCACGAGCTGCGCTGGCAGCCGTGCCCAGGCCAAGGGCTCGCAGCTGGGTGCTGGCAAGGGGCACGGTGCCACCCGGGTGAGGTGTTAGCGGGGGCTGAGGCTGTGCGTGGGCACCCGGAGCGAGCGGCTGAGCCCGTACCCGAGCCAGGACAGCGTCCTTGTGAGTCCTCCCCGGCTGATTTCTGCGTGCAGCCGGCCGCAGCGCTGGGCAGGGCTCGTATCTCGTGCCTGAGCTCGCAGCCGTGGCCGCCGTTCTGGCGGGGCTCAGAGGTGGCACGGAGCGGCCGTCCGGCATCGCCTCTGCCTCAAGTCCTTGCTAAGACAACGTGGGCAGGGGAAGGAGGCTCCAGAGGTTAAGCGCTCGGAGAAAACCCGCTTCCTTCATGCCCGTGATGTTGTACCGCTGCCTTCACCGGGGCCCAGCTATAAAGCCAGGAGAGGAAAGCCCGGATTTGCATCCCCCGTCACCGGGGGACGGGGAGCCGGCGGTTTGGGATGTGCCGTGGGGCGCGAGCGGGCGCAGCCCGGCTGCTCGGGGGGGCGAGCCCCAGAGCCCCTTCCAGCTGCACCTCCCCGGGGCAGGGCTCCGTCCTCGGGGAGCGTTTTGGGGGGTCACGGGGGCTTCCTGCGATGTAAGCCTTGTTGTGGTATTTGTTTGGAGGCTGGGAAGTTGCGTGTCAGGTGACTTAGCGGTTGCCATGGCAACGAGCATCGGTTAATGAACAGAGAGAGTAAAGGAGCCAAAATAAATGTCAGGGTGTGAAATGGATGCGGTGGAGCCGGGCAGCGCGGGCAGGCAGCGGGGCTGCCCCCTCCCCACGTCGGGGGGCCGGTGGTGCTGCCCCGCCTGCCCCTGCTCGGGCTGGGGCTCCCTTTGCCTTGGCGGGGGGCGGATTTTGCTAAACCCCCTGCAAGGCGCAGGGCGAAGGGCCGGCGAGCAAGGAGCATGGCGGGCCCCGGCTGTGCCAGCTCTAAACGCGCAGCCCCCGGCCCCGCTGGGCACGCGTGGGTCGTCCCCGATCCCCCAGCACCGGGCGGCTGGAGCCTCGCTGCCTGCAGGGACACGATGCCCTGCGCCCGCCGCGGCGTCGGAGCAATCTGCAAACGTTAGCGATGCCGCCGTGCTTTCTCGCTCCTGCCGCTCGGCCGTGCCCGCTCGGTGCTTCCCTCTGCAGCGGGAGGGAGTTGGCGTTGGCTCCTGCAGCAGCGACGCTGAGCAAAGGCTCTGCCCCTGCCCTGAGAAAGTCACTTGATTTTTTTTTTTTAAATTTTTTTTTTTTCTCATCCCATCTCTGTTGCAAAGCAGGTGTAGGATGGGACGGGCAGCGCTGAGGGCAGCAGAGAGCTTGCAGATCCCGGTGGGCAGATGCAGCGCGGCCGTGTGCGGTCCCGGCTGCTGCGGAGGGAGGGAGGGAGGGATGGGCGAGCATCGCGCCCCGGGTGCACCCCGTGCCCGGGCCCTGCCAGCCTGCAGCCAGCGGGGCAGGGAGGTGTTTGCATCCAAACAGGGCATCCCCTGCACTTGCAGGTGCCTCCTGCTCCGAGGCTTGTCCTTGTGCCTCGTGGTCACAGATTTACCGTAGACATTGTGTATTGCAGAAGCCGGGTCCCCGCAGGTCCTGGCTCGTCCGGCTGCTGCTCAGGGCAGGAGGCTGCCAGCCCCCCCAGCCCAGCGCTGGGTTTTGGTGGGAGCTCAGCAGCACAGGGAGCTTTGGAGACCTTCAAAGAGATTGAGCCCAAGAAAATCAATATTCTTGTTTGCACGCTGTGCTGGTGGGCTGACACGGGCTCTAAACTCCGTTCACGTGGCACCAAGGGAAAGTTTCCTCTCGCTAATCAGATGATGGCCACTGGCCCCACGCCCCTGCCCGGGGGGCTGCTGCGGAGGGAGATGTCCCTGTGCTGCTCCGGGGTTGGTGCCTCTGGAGAAGCTCTTGCAAAGTCCTGCAGGCTGCGCGGGCATCCCGGGCTGGCAGCAGCTTTGCAGCCATGAAAAGTCGGAGAGGGCAGATCTGTCCCACCAGCAGCTCTGGAGTGCGGGGGGCAGAGCCCTGCTGGCAGGTGCGGCGAGAAGGTGGGTGGAAACCCGAAAGCTGAGAGGAGGAGGAGGAGGAAGAGGAGGAAGGGGGCTGCGCTGTGCAGCTGCCATCCTCCCCGTGCCTGGTCAGCCCCATTCCTGGCGCCTGTTCTCAGCCTCCCCTTCGCCCGCAGTTCCCAAAGCAACGGGAGCAGGCGGTTCTCCCTCGGATGCCGTGTCTCCCGCTCGGATGACAGCTTGCCACCTCCAGAGCTTCATCTCCAGGCTTTAATTGATGCCTGTCACGATGCTCGGCTCCCCCGAGCCCGTAGCCGCAGCAGAGACTGACAGCGTGCCGCTGCGCGGGACACCGTGCGGGTCGGCTTCTCTCGCCCTCAGCCCTGTCCATGTCCTTTCTCATTCCATGGGAGAGGGGACAGAGCCAGCGTGACCTGACCACGTCCTCCAGCACCGGTGTCGTCAGGGGGCTGCCTTCCTGTAGAGACCCGCTGCAGGAGTTCCTCCCACCTTGCCCTGCCCCTTGCCGCTCCAGAGAATGCCAGAATCGTTTAGGTTGGAAAAGCCCTTTCAGATCATCCAGTCCAACCATTAACCTAACGCTGCCCAGTCACGCGCTGCCTCGGTTTCCCCATTTATAATGTCAAGGGCAGCATTTGGCAGCACTGCGGAGGAAGCATCGTGCGTACTCTTGCATCAGCGTTTGCTGCTTGCTTTGGAGAAGACGGCTCTGAATCCTGCAGACAGAAGCAGCTGCTGCCGCCCCAGGCCCTGAGGAGCCGCGTTCCCTCCAGCACCGTGGTACGAGCCGAGCTCTGAGCCGTCCCCAGCAGATACCGAGCGCGGAGCTCCGTGTCTTGGCGGGCTGCTGTGTGGAGCAGGCTCGCGGCGTCCATGGGAGGTGACGGGCTGCATCCATCACAACAAATCCATAAGCGCAACTGGGCATAGCCAGTATTTTTTTTTTTTTTTAACGCCTTTAGTTTCTCTCTGCCTGTCCCTCAGTAGCACACGGACCAGACTGGGGCTGGTGGATGGACGAGCAGAAGAGGCGAGAGCCCGCTGCCCTCTCTGCCCCGCCGTGGGCACGGCTGCGCTGCCCCGTTACTGCTCCGCGTCCGCGCCTTGCAGCGTGTAACTGAGTCCCCGGTATGTCACCTGCCTGAGCCTGACTCGTCCTTGGCTTTTTCCTCTCGTGGCGCAATTGCTTTGGCACAGGAGAGGGCTGAGCCCGAAAGCGCAGCGAGGGGAAAGCCAAAGCAAACAGGCAGGCGTTCAAAGGCGAAATGCGTTTGTTTTGCTTCAGAGGCAGGAGGGGAAAAAAAGCCACAGAAAAAGAGCCTTTTTTTTCCCCCAAATGCTAAGTGGGAGGCCAGCAGATGCCAGAGCATCTGCCTCCTTCCCCAGGCCTTCCACGCGGCGTTGCCGGTGCCCACCGCGGTGGGGCTGCTTTCGCCCCCGCTCCCGAGTCGTGCCGTGGGGACCCACGCGCAGGAGGGGAGAGGCGGCGTGCGCGGAGCTGCCGGCGGGACCCGGGCTCCCGGTGGGACCGTGCCGCGGGGGGGGGTGGGTGGCTGGCTGGCACTCCTGCCCGTGCCAAGCCCAGCTGCGATGCCCACCCGTGGCACTGGGTGCTTCTCCACGGTCGTGCGTGGGCGCGCACACGTGTGTGCGTGCTGCGGGGGATGCGTGAAAGCAGCCTGGAAACGGGGTACGGACGGGTGGTCTTGGTGACTCTGCCTCCTCCGGCCCCTGCCCCAGCTGCCTGTGTCCCAGGCGCGAAGCAGGGCTGAGAGTTGGCAGGAAAGGGTAAGCAGGCCAGAAACTTTTTGCAGTCAGTTAATTGAACTCATCTGTGCCTCCAAAAAAAAAAAAAAATCACATCTGGGAAGCTAAGCTGCGGCCCAGGTGTTAGTTTAGCAAATGTGCTGAGGACCCTGGTCTGCACAGCAGCCTGTGCCCTGCATTTGTAGGTCAGCCATAAATCAAAGCTTTCGTACAGCCCGGGGGCTGGGGCAGAGGAGCCAAACTGGGAGGACTGGGCTGGTCTTTTGGTGCTGTGCAGCCCTGGGCAGGGGCTCTGCTCAAGCAGCCGCTCTGACCCCGCTGCCGTTGTCGTCTCCCCCAGCAGGAATTTGATGTGAAAGGCGGTGACCCCGACATCCCAGCGCGAGCCCTGGGCTGCAGCCATGGAGCGCTTTCCCTAGCGCGCCTGAATAAGGTGTTGCTCAGGCTGGGAGGATTTATTTGCAGCTGCATTGATTCTCTGTCAAAACCGATGAGGGGTTTGCCTGGGCGGGGGGGTGCTGGGAGCCAGCAGGTGCCTGCCCTGCTTTGCCTCCCCTTTGCTGCAGAAAACGGGGGCCAGGCGAGCCTTGCCGTGCCCGCAGCTGCACGCAAGGAGCGGGGGAAAGCTCAGCTGCAGCCGGGCAGAGGCAGTGCCACGCTGAGCACCGCTGAGCTGCTGGCAGCTCCTCGCAGCACCGCGCAGCCGGGCAGGGGAGCGGGAGCTGCACCGTGGGGAGGCTCTGCCCATGGCTGCCGTGGGGCTGCGGGGGGAGCGGGGCGGCTTGGGCACCTCCTCCCAGCTCAGCAGCGATGTTAAGGATGGGACTTAGTGTGAGATATAAATGTGCAGCCACAGCAGAGGGGACTGGCAGCGCTCGGGGGATGCAGGAGCAGCTGGGGACCAAACCATCCCCGGGGACCAAAGGCAGTGTCGGGGGTCGCTGGCAGCCCCGCGCTGAGCGGTGCCCGGGCGGCTCCTGGGCTGCTGCCGCGCCAGCCCCGTGCAGCGCGCCCAGCAGCGCTCCCGCCACCGCAGAGGGGTCTGAAGGTTTCCTGGCTTGTGTCTCCCCAGGAACCTTCCGAGGAGTGTGCAAGAAAATCGACCACTTCCCCGAGGATGCGGATTACGAGCAAGACACGGCCGAGTATCTCCTCCGTGAGTCTGCTTTCCCGTGGCATGGCGGAGCTGTGCGCACTCCCTGGGGACCCCCACGCCGCGCTGGGACCCCCCTCCCTGTCCGCCAGCACCCAGAGCTTCACCCAGCAGGTCCCCCCCGCTGCTTGCAAGCTGGCCCGTGGGTCGCAGCCCCCCAGGCTCCCTGCGCAGCAGCAGAGACCCTCCAGGCTACCCGAGCGCGGCCGCGTCGCGCCGCAGTAGCGGCGTTAATGGCGCGTTTGTCTGGCACTCGCTGTCCCCGCGGCTGGTCCTGGCAGATGCTGCGCAGCCTGAGCTTGTCGGGGCGCGAGGATGGCCGGGCAGCGGGTCCCCGGCACGGCACCGCAGGGGTGCCGCGTTTGTGCCAGTCTCCCTGTTCCCCGGGTCTCTGCAGCCAGGCTGGATTTCCTGGCGCTTGCCGGGAGAGCGCGACGAGCGCCGGCTGCACGCTCTGCCAGCAGCAGCCGAGCGCAGGGAGATGGGGTGAAAACAGAGCTGGCGGCTCTCCTGGGAAAAGCGGAGCCCTCCTGCTCTCGGGGGCCAGCAGAGCCTCTGGGCAGAACCCGCAGGGTTTTTACGTGGGGGGACCTGAGGCTGCGGTGAGGCTGGCGGAGAAGAGGCACCGGCCCCCGCGCGCTCTGCAGACGCGCGCACGAGCGGGTGCTGAGGCACCGAGGCGCAGGGTGACAGACACCGGGCACAAACGATGCACGCCCCGACGTGCAAAGCAGCACGCGTGTGACAGGCTGGGAAGCCTGCACGGCAAAAGGTTCCCTTGAACACCCAGATTTCCAGGCGAGAGTGTAAGGCGGCAGGGGCACGGGGCAGCCGCGGAGGCGTTGGCGTCTCTGGGCTCCGAGCTGCTGGGGCTGGGAGGAATCCCCGGGGGTGAAGCGACGCCCATCGCCCCGCGCTCAGCCCCCGTCCCCGGGCCGGGCAGGGGTCCCTGCCTGACGCTGCTGCTGCTCGTCCAGATGTTGCTCTGAACTCCCCATTTTCTAACGCTGCAGGGAGCCATCAGCTCTGCTCACCCGTCTAAGAGGGGAACGCGTTTAATGAAATTGGTTGGCAATTTTAGTAGATTGGCGTTTAAGTTCTTCTCCCACCCCCTCCCACATTTAAAACAAGAAGTCTATTTTAAAGCCCCCAGAATGGCATTTTAATGGGGCTTCTCTGTATTGCTGTGCTTTTAATAAAGGCTCTAACAGAGGGATGAGAGCCCAAACCAAGGCACGGTGCATTTTCAGTGCAGCAGGTAGCGATTTGCTGCATTAATTACTCTTGACTGTCATTTTGGAAGCTGAACTTCTGACAGGCCATGTAGAAAAGACCCTTCTTTGCGTAGTTCTTGGTCAGTGACTCCTGAGCGTGCAGGAACAGGCGCTGCCGGAGCCGATCCCCGTGGGGATGGAGCCCAGCGCCAGGGTCAGGGCATCACACATGGGCGCTTGGGCTTTCTCTTCGTTTTGATAATGTTCTTCCCCTACATCAACAAACAACTTGTTTGTTGAACTTTTGAGGTGTGTTAGTCGGTAAATTCTTGACTTTGGAAGCAGCTGCGATAGTTTGGGGGCCCAAGGGACGCGTTCCTGACCCTTGGGGTTGGCAGTACCGGTGAGATCCGGGGGGTTTCTGCAGTCCCTAGGCTCCGGAGTCACGTCCGTAGCCTAAACCCGTGGGTGGTGTGTTTGGTGATGGGAAGGTAAATTGCTAGCGCTGACTGTGTGACAAGACTGGCAGAGATAATTCCTTGAAATAGCCTCGGAGGAAAAAGAAGAAATTCAGGGTTTAACCTGTTTTTGTGATGGGAGGCCTGAATCGCGGGTTTGCAGGGCTGATGCTGGGCTCCAGAGCAAGCTTGGAGCAGAGCAGCTCGGGGACAAGCAGAGGTTGCACGGGTGGGGACCGGCGCTGCGTCTGCCCCCACCCCTCGTAGCAGCAACCCAGCGTGGCGTTGGAACAATTCTGGGTGCTGGCGTTGCTGCGGGAGATGCCGGCAGCCCCCGCTGCAGGAGCGATGCCGGGAGCCGACCCTGCCCTGCTCCCTGTCCTGCAGGTGCGGTGAGAGCGTCCAGCATCTTCCCCATCCTCAGCGTGGGTCTGCTGTTCTTCGGGGGCCTGTGCGTGGCGGCCAGCGAGTTCTACAAGAGCAAACACAACGTCATCCTCAGCGCTGGCATCTTCTTCGTCTCTGCAGGTAGGAGCTGCCCGGTGGGGTCGGGAGCGGGGTGGCTCTCCCGGTGTGGAAGTGTGGGAGGACACGGGGGAGATGGAGACGGGTCGCGGGTCCTCCCAGGCTGTCGGCATAGAGGGATTCTGGGGTTCGTGCGTTGTTCCGTCCTGGTGGAAAAATCCTCATGGCAGGGAAGAAACAGCAGGGGTTTCTGGCAAGCGGTCGCCGGGCAGCGCCCAGCCCCGGGGCAGGTTTTGGGGGGCTCTGCCCTCCATCCCCACCGAGCAGTGGGTCGCAGGGGCAGGCGCTGTGCTGGCAGCACCAGGGACCGGGCAGCAGGCAGAGGGGCTGCCGCAGTCCTACCAGGAAAATCGCTCTCTCCCGAGAGGCCGTTCCTTCTGGCTTACTCATTTCTCTGTGCGCTGTTCCCCAACGCTTCCACTGATTATCGTATGACAATGTCTTTGTCTCAAGGAACTGCTCTATTTTGTGTTTTTCTTCTCCCCACAAAGAGACAAATTACTCTCCCTCCTTCTGCTGGCAGGAGCTGCTGATGCAGATGAGAAAACAACAGAAAGAACATAATTGATTCATTAAGTAAATCCAGGAATACATCAGCCGCTCCCCAGCCCTGCGGCACAGCCCCACGGCACTGCTGGCAGTGCAAAAACTGCCCGGATCCTAGAGAAAGCCTCCGGGCTCCACCAGAAATGGAAAGAGACGGAGCCATTCCCTCTTCCCTGCACTCCCGGGGCCACGGCAAGCTGGGCTCGTGCCGGAGGGATCCCCTCCGTGCCCCGTGGGTCGGCTCTGCCCCAGCCCCGGCTGGGCTCCTGCAGTCCATCGCTTAGTGAGCAGCTCCGGAAAGCAAAACGAGCTCTTGAAATGTCCCTTTTCTAAACAAAATCACAGCTGTTCCTCCTGCTCCTTCAGTATGCACGAACACACGTCTGCAGGGGGTGCATGGGACTGTAGGTGACACTGGGACAGCAGCAGAGCTCCGTGAGGGGTTCTGGCCCCGGTGTGCTGGCAGGTGGGCTGGTGCTCCGTGGGGATTCGGCCGTGGACCCCGGCACCCTCCCCGCCTGCCGGGCACCCCGCGGGGGGTGGTGGGCAGAAGGGCCGGGCTCCTCCAGCCTGCGTGCCTCCGCTGGCAGGAGGGGATCGGGGTGCTGCTGTCCCCCGACCCTCTCCTGCCGCTCAAGCGGGTGCCTCTCCCTCTCCTCCTCCCCTAAAGGTCTCAGCAACATCATCGGGATTATAGTCTACATCTCCGCCAACGCGGGGGACCCAGGGCAGAGCGACTCCAAGAAGAGCTACTCCTACGGCTGGTCCTTCTACTTCGGAGCCCTGTCCTTCATCATCGCCGAGATGGTGGGGGTGATCGCTGTGCACATGTACATCGAGAAGCACCGCCAGATCCGTGCCAAGTCCCACTCGGAGCTGCTGAAGAAGTCGGCCTTCACCCGCCTCCCCCCCTACAGGTACCGCTTCCGCCGGCGGTCCAGCTCCCGCTCCACCGAGCCCCGGTCCCGGGACATGTCGCCCGTCAGCAAGGGGTTCGGCACCATCCCCTCCACCGACATCTCCATGTTCACCCTCTCCAGGGATCCCTCCAAGGTCACCATGGGGACGCTGCTCAACTCGGAGCGGGACCACGGTTTTTTACAGGTCCATAACTCCATCCCCAAAGAGTTCAAGGAGTCTTTGCACAACAACCCGGCCAACAGACGAACCACGCCGGTCTGAGGCGGGCAGGGGCGTTTTGTCAGGCTGCATGGCATCATCCTCGTGACGGTGTAACCCGTGAAATCCCATTTCTAAGGACAAACCCAGATGGCTCCCCGTGCTCCTACCCGCGGGGCTGGTTTTTCACTCCCGAAATGCCACTGGCCAGGGCAGGCCACTGTGCCCACGGTGGGACCGGGACCCCCGCGCCCCTCCTTCCCCGTGGGGAGGGGACGGGGGCTGCACTGTGACCCTGGCCGTGGTGCCCCGGCAGACTGAGCGGGGCTTCCATCACCACCTGGAGCAGTGGCTTCCCGAGGTCTCCATCGTTAATGTTGATCATAATCGCAGTGTTACCTTAGCTGTATGTCCCATGGAAATGCTGGCGATAGCCCTGTCTGTGAGAATCCTTAATCTGGTAGTTACATTTAAGCGAAATTGCCTGGAAGTCCGGAGTTTGAAGCACTGAGTCGGTGCCGTGGCGAGTGCTCGTGTTACAAAACCCCTTTCCCTGTCGTGATGGATGGAGTGCTGGGGCTGGGTTTCTCTATGGCGTTTCGTGCATGCATTAAATAGCTTGGAATTCAATTTTGTCATGTCAGGTTGGAAGAAACATCCTTTTGCAATTTTCTGTGGTCTTGAAAGGGCTTCTTTCTTTCCTTCTTTCTTTCCTGTTTTTTCTTCCTTTGGTGCATTCAGGCCATGAAAGGACTCAGGAGCAGAATTCCTCCAATGACTGGTAGCAATTAGCCAGTGTTTAATTAACCTCTACTGTTGCAAGAAAATGAATTAATTCCCTAAAATTAATACACACGCAGTCACAAATTACTGTCTGGGCACAACCAAGGAGGCCGTGTTTGACCTGGTGGTACTGAAGGAGAAGCTGGGTTGATGGCTGGGCCGCCGGCCGCAGGCTGCGTGCGGATGGTGTATGATGCTATAATGGCTGGGAGATCGATGAGAAAAATAACAATAAAATCGTCCAGTTTGGCAAGCAAGTTACTTGGCTGAATAGGTTGCACTGACCCTGCTGCGGGCAGCTGGAAAACGGCGCGCTGCGTCTCACGGGTGTTTCACGGCAGCCTTGACCCCTCCCGCGGCTGCGCGGGGGGCCCGGGGCTCCCCGGCTGCAGGGGGTCTGCGGGAGCAGCCCCTGCCCCGCTCTCCTGCCCTTTGCGGTGCTGCCCTGCTTTGCACGGGGGGGCTCGGCTGGTGGGGTGCACGGGGTGCGTGGGGTGCACAGGGTGCGTGGGGCAGCAGCGAGGTGCATGTGCACATGCAGCCCCCCGAGCCTGCGCACCGGCAGGGCGAGCGCTGTGGGAGAGCGGCTCAAAAAGCCATTTCCCCCAAAAGGTGCTGCGGTGGGGTGATGTCCCCTCCCTGGGGGCAGCCAGCCGGGCATCCCGGGGCAATCGCAGCGAGACCCCACTCCCAGGGAAATGCAGAATTCGGAGCCAACTGCAAGAGCTCCTTGGGGAGCACCTCTCCCGGCTGCGCTCGCTCTGGGCGTTTGCTGGGTGCCAGCGCGTGCCCGTCCCCTCCGAGCTGCTTGGCGGGGACGCGCCAGCTGCCCGCGCGGTGCGACGGCCGGGGAGGGCTCGAGTTCAGCCTTTAAATGCCAGGGCGTGTGCGCGCAGCCGGAGGCTTGGCTTTAAAGGCTGAGCCGCCTTCTCTTGCCAGAGCGGAGCTCATCTAAACGGAGGCGGTTTCGAAGCAGCTGGTCTCACAATTTGATGTGTCACTTAATTGAAATCTTATTTAACCTTCTGACAAAAGTGATGGATTCCCATGGAGTCCCTGGGGGGGCTCGTTAGGCAGCCGCAGGTAATTGGGGGCCAGCGGAGCTCTCATTCACTCCTGCTCTCTGCAGAGGGGGAACATCTGGCGCCTGATGTGCCTGCCTTTGCGCAGCCTTGCCCTGGCTCTCCAGCCCAAAGCCAGAGCGTGGCCAGTCGCGGGGAACATCCTCATCCTTCCTGGGAACCGCGAGCAGCTCGCTGTGGGTGAAACCCGGCGCGGGAGCTCTGCCGGAGCGAGATCCCTCCCGGAGCCCCTCGGACAAGTAGTTAGCGATAGGACGAGAGGAAATGGGCTCAAGCTGCGCCAGGGGAGGCTTAGGTTGGAAATTAGGAAAAATTTCTTTACGGAAAGGGTGGTCAAGCATTGGAACAGGCTGCCCAGAGAGGTGGGGGAGTCCCCATCCCTGGAAGCGTTCAAAAAACGGGCAGAGGTGGCACTTGGGGACATGGTTCAGTCTGGTCTACCCTTGACTGGCTTAGAGTGGACTTGGTAGTGTAGGTTAATGGTTGGACTGGGTGATCTTAAAGGGCTTTTCCAACCTAAACGATTCGATGATGCTATGATTCTATGACAGCCCCAGCGAGGGCCACCTGCCCCTCGGCAGGTCCCGGCTGCAGACTGGGTGCAGGTTCTTCATCTCCGTTACCATTTATTTGCTGCTATTGCAAAGGGGGTTTGTGCGAGAAGACCGACTCAGATGCTAATTAAGCCTCTTAATTGCTGTAGTTGCTGATTGCATGTATTAAAAACAGTCGAGGACGTGTAGCACTCTGATCTTAGGGAAATATTTAAAAACAAAGTGCTGAAAGGACTGGCAGTGTGAAATACGGAGTAAGCTGCATTTTAACTTACCTGGCGTGTGGCTGCCGGTCTCGCCAGGGCTCCTGCCCAGCTCCCTCCCGCAGCCCCTTTCACCAGGGGCTTGCCCTGCAAAAACAGCCTCTGAGCAAACGCAGGCTTTGCTTTATTAACGAATTAACGCAGCCCGGAGCTCTGGCTGTCCTTGACAAAGATCTGAAATTAAATCCGTACCTATGATTAATGTGGCGGTCTTGCTCGGGAGGTCTGCATGCTCAGCCGGAGGGGAGCGATGGGAGCCTGGCCTGGGACGGGCGGGGAAGGAGGGATGCTCCAAGGGGAAACTGATGGCCCGACTGCCGGGGTCAATGCACGCAGAGCAGCGCTTTTAAGCAGATCATTAGAGGTTCTGATCATGAAAGCCACACCGAGACCTTCACTTACCGTCCCCCCACGCCGGTGGCGGTAGCTGCAGCGGTGCCGGTGCCGTGAGGGGTTATGGTGCCGCGGGTGGGAGCCTTGCTCCGGCTGCTCCGACACCGCACTGAGCATCCCCTGCCTGGAGCCCCGCTGCCGTGGCAGCGTAACAGCCCTGCCCAGCTGCAGAGGCATCACCGACCTCTACATTTTATACACACGCACGCTTTGTGGCTTAAAGGAAAGATGGGTTTTTTCCAAATTAAATCTCCAGAAAGCGGGCTCCGGCTGAGTCACTGACTGCTGCAGGTAAGAAACCCTGTTTGTCTCTAGCAGGCCAAGCAAAGCGTGCGAACAGGGCACGTTTCTGAATTGAACCCAAACCCCGCAACAGCAGCAGCAAAGCCCCAGCCGTGCAGGAGGCCCCTTTCGCGGGGGTGGGCTTTGCTGCGGCGCAGCGTGGTTTGAGCCCTCCTGGGCAGGACGGGCGGCTGTCCCCGTCCCCGGGACGGGGCTGGCTCCTGACATCGCGGTGTGGTAGTTGCGGGAAGGTGCCTGACCTGCTGCAGGTAAATGAACTCCTGCGGCATGGCAAGTGTTGATAACATAACCAAAAGTGTTGTTATCGTTATCAATACTGCGCTCATTATATGTTTACGGCCATTGGGGAAGCAACCCAGAGCAAGGGGCCGGGATGCTGCTGTGCTGCATCCTGCGCGCACGCGGGACACGCGGTGCCTGCAGGTGTTGTCGGGGTTCAGCCCCAGGCAGCAGCTCAGCACCACGCAGCTGTCGCTCACTGCCCCTGCCCCCATGGGATGGGGGAGAGAATCGGAGCAGTGAGAGTGAGAAACACTCCTGGGCTGAGATAAGAGCAGTTTAATAATTGAAATAAAATAAAGTAAAATAATAATAATAACAATATAATAATAACAACAATAATAACATCCAAAGCAAGTGCTGCCCAATGCAATTGCTCACCACCCGCCGACCGATGCCCAGCCAGTTCCCAGCAGTGATCGCTGCTCCCCGGCCAACCCCCCCAGTTTCCATACTGCCCATGACGCCGGATGGTATGGAATGGCCCTTGGGGCAGTTGGGATCAACTCTGCTGGCTGTGCCCCCTCCCAGCTCCTTGTGCCCCTGGCAGAGCATGGGAAGCTGAAAAGCCCTTGACTGGCATGAGCAGTGCTGAGCAACAACTAAACCATCAGCGTGTTATCAACATTCTTCTCCTACTAAATCCAAACCACAGCACTGTGCCTGCTGCTGGGAAGAAAATGAACTCTATCCCAGCCGAACCCAGGACAGGTGTCCTTAAAGCCGCATTCAGGGCAATTTGTGGTGCCAGTGTTTTTCTCGAGGGCCAGTGAGGCAGGAGATCAGTTGGTAAAGGATTTTGCTTTGTTTGAAAGGATTGATTTTCTGAAGTTAACCAGGTTATCCCCTAAGTAATTGAAAAGAAGCAGGAGGTGCCGCAGGATGTGCGCTGGCTGTCACCTTCCCCTGCGCCGTGCCGGGTGCCGCGAGGCAGGCGGGTGCCGCAGACTCAGGCAGCAGCCAGGTTGCCCTTACTTGAGGCTAAATTCATGACCTGGAATTGTTTGTTTCTGAGGCAGCGCGACACCAGCCACTGCTCCTTCTAGTGCCTTTGCCCTTTGGTTCCAACCGCCGCGACTAGTCTAGTCTACCCTTGTTTGGCTTAGAGTAGACTTGGTAGTGTAGGTTAATGGTTGGACTGGATGATCTTAAAGGGCTTTCCCAACCTAAGCGATTCTATGATTCTATGATTCTGTGACTCGTCTCGGTCCTGCGGCTGGCTCGCTGTGGGGCTGGCGGCGTAAAGCAGCTCCGGTGCCGGTCAGATGAGCGGGGAGAAGACCCCTGGAGCTGCTGCATCAGCCGTGCCTTTGGTGTTGGGCTACCTGCACAGCCCCCGCCAGAGGAGCTCCTGGACAGAACTGTTAGGGTAGAACAGAGCAGAATTGTTCAGCTGGAAGGGTCCCGCAGCGACCAGCTAGTGCCGCTGCCTGACCACTCCAGGGCTGACCAAAAGTTCAAGCATGGTGTTGAGGGCATTGTCCAAATGCATCTTAAATAGCGGCAGGCTTGGGCATCGACCACCTCCCTAGGAAGCCTGTTCCAGGGTTTGACCACCCTCTCGGTAAAGGAATGCTTCCCAATGTCCAGTCTGAACCTTTGCACGCTTCCCAGGCGTCCTGTTCCTGGATACCAGGGGGAAGAGACCCTCTCCACAGAGGGTCCGAGTGACGGGGCGATACACGGCCAGGACCGCGGCACTCGTCCTCAAATTGTTCCACGACGGACCACGGCCGAGCCGGGCAAAGCATCAAACGCCGGCTTGGGGAGAGGGGAGGGAGCAGCGGCGGGGGCACCGCCGGCCGGGGCTGGCAGCTCTGCGGCGCCCGGGCGGCTGCAGCTGTAGAACCACCCTCGCGTCGCAGCGCTGGGGTCGGTCTGCGCCTCCCCAGGCGAAGCGGGGCCGTTTGTTTATGAAGGGAGAGTGGGCAGGCGGTGATTGAAGGTGTTTACTGCCAGGTGTAATATCTTTCCTTCATGCTGATGTCTTTCCCCTGGAAGAGAAAATCAATACCCAGGCTAAATCTGGAGGCTTCAATATTTTTCAGAGAAGTGCAAATCAATATGGATTTCTTAACGAGTTTAATTTCAATACCTGAAAGTGCACATTCTGCCTATTTCCTGACCTTTCCAATCCTTCGGGGAGGAAGATTGAAAAGATTTGTTCAAATTCAACGAATTGAGGCAGCAAATGCCCCATTACCTTGTTTTCTTGATAAACAGTACGATAGCCCATCGTCATCGCGTGGCTCCCGGCGCCTGGCCCAGCACCGTTCCCGACACCAGCCGTGCCATCCCATGCCAACCCGCAAGCGAGGGCAAGCCGGGGCACGGATCCCTGTGCCAATGCCCATAGCCACCTCCGTGGCGGGCACAGCAGCCTAGGGTGGCGATGAAGGGGCCGGGTGTCACGTGCAGAGGCACCCGCTCCCCCTTCTCCAAGCCCCAGCGGACCCACGTCACGCAAA
Organism: Pelecanus crispus; assembly: GCF_030463565.1. Lineage (NCBI taxonomy): Eukaryota > Metazoa > Chordata > Aves > Pelecaniformes > Pelecanidae > Pelecanus > Pelecanus crispus. The sequence goes on along the minus strand of NC_134653.1, from coordinate 1,137,864 downwards.
CGAACCCAATCCTCCACTTGCTTCTGGGCAGCCTGATTTAAGGGTGCTGCAGTGCTCTGTATTTATCCGACAATGCCTTTATGCGGTTTTAGATCGTCGTGTGATCACTGTAAATAGTGCAAAAAAGAGCGCAAGCTTGTAGGCTCGTCTGGCTGGAGCAAAAGACTTCAGGTGATTTAGTCATTGCCCTTGGAACGATCCCACTGGATGGCAAGAACAAAGACCATCTATCCAGTTACGGTACTACAGCAAATGTGTCCGCTAAGGTCGGCACCTGGCGTTTCAATGTCAAATATAAGCGTGGCTGTCGCCACGGGTTACTCGCAGCTCGCCGTGGGTAAAACGGGACTCTGCATCGCGGGGAATGCACGCACGGCTGGGTGCTGGGCGCTGGGTGCAGAGGCGCCCAGCGCTGCAGAGGGACCCGGCCATAGCCAGGGGAGCTGGAGCTGGCTTTCCAGCCATTGCTGGGGCTTTTGTTCGCCGGTCAACCTGGGCTTCCATTCCCGTTTCCCTCTCAAGGGAGGTTTTTAATTGCTGTATTGGCACCGTAATAGACAGAAACCCAACGGCGAACCGCCTGCTGTCAGCCTGCAGAAGCCGGCACTCGCACAAAGAGCCGCGGAGGGGAGATATCAGCTGGGTTGTGTCTGCAGCAGGTAGCTTTTCTTTTCACCTTTTTTTCCCCCAAGTCCAAATCTACATCAGGGTAAACACACAGACTTCGCCACGGTTTGCTGCAAGGGAAGCTCCCTCGGTCCGTGTTCCTGCAGAGCAGCCGCCGCTTTGGCTGTTCGTTTCTTGACGTTGTCCTTTGCCCTTTCTTGCTTTGATTTGTTGGGGTGTTTTTTACTGTTTGCAATAGCTCGTGAAAGCCTAGGTAAGTCCAAGCAATTTATATCGCGTGTTTATTATTTACTTGATGGACAGTAATGACTTCTGCAGTGCCATTACTGTATGTCATCTAAATCCAAATGCTGAGATGCTTTAAAGGGCAGCCTTTCATTCAGGGGCTGGAATAGCTTCTCCGGCATCGTTATCATCCGCCGTGAGTGCCTGCGCACCCGTAAATCTTCGGCTGACCACAGCCACTAAAGCCAGCTCTTAAAAGTTCCCCAGAAAAATTTTCAACAAATAAGACTTTCACCCGCTTGCACAGTAAAGTCTCTTTGCTGACAAACTCTTGGCCCTCTGTCATTAACCTCCCTCTAGTCACTAGAGGAGAAAAACCTCCTTGACCCTCCTGGCTTTGTGTTAGAGAAGGTCATGAGGAGCTGGGGGGTTTAGGAGGGTGGGAACGGGTGGTGCGTGCCTGCGGCTGCGTCTCCAGCGCTGCCCCGGAGCCAGGGCAGCCCCCACGGTGCCTCCTGATGGGTACCTGGGAATGCCATGGGCAGGAGTGATGCAGGTGAGTGCAATTAGGAATTAATTATTGCTGGCTCTCATTGCCTGCCCCCGGGTGAGCAGCAGCCCCCGTGCTTGGGGAGGGCGGCTGACGTTTGTGGTGGACCTGCAAGTCCTCAGCCTCGGCAAAGCCTCAGGCAGGGCTGCGGGCTCGCGACGGAGCTCTCGCTGCACTCTCTGCTGCGTCCCTCGTGCAGGTTGGTCGTGGTCTTGGGGGCTTCCAGGAGGTCGAATCTGTTGGGAAACGGCCCCAAAGAGCAGCGCTGGCCCCTGTGGCTATTGCACGCTGCTGGGCAGCCTGCGGGCACCCGCGTTGCTGCAGGAACCCCCTTGGGGTCCCACGAGCGTGGGTCTGCGCTCCCAGAGGGGAAAAGCGGTCCGGCCACGTGCCGGCTGGTGCCGTCAGCGGGGACCTGCCAAACCCTGTCTCGCCCTGGCCCAGCGCAGGCGATGCTGCAAGGCAGCGACAACGCTGCTGTTGGCGTCCCCGGTGACACGTCCCCAGGCAGCATCAGTGAGCAGATTTATGGGAGCATTTATGTGTGCCGCTTCTCTGAGGTGCCACCTTGCGTAGATGCCAGCGGAGATTTTTTTTTTTTAAATCAAGCAGAGTCTTCCCTTTTTCTTGATAAGCTGGTTAAAGGAGCCTGCCAAGTATATAAATTATTGTGGGCTTGCTCTCACCCTGCCCAGTGCAGGACAAGGCTGATAACAAATAGTGCTGGCATTGCACAAACCGTCCTCCCTTTCCATATTTTTGGGGGTTTGTCATTACAGTCCTTGGACAGACTCTGTGGCTTCAGCAGCCTCCTGGCAGCAGGCTCAGCGATGTCCGGGGGCATCGGCCTGAAGCATCCGCAGACTGAGACGCAGGTGCGAGGAAGGACAAGAATTTGCATTATATATGGTATGGATGATCAGATTTGCAAAGTTTGTGTCTAAATGAACGGAGGATCAAATTTACCAGTAACTGAAGTGAGTGGAAGACTCCATGTCCTTGCTTGCACGAACCTTCTCCCTAAGGCCAACTGGCTGCACCTTTCCGCTCTCTTTTGATCCATTTACAATGGTTTTTAGCTTGCTTATTAAGCAACTTTCCATCCTCTTTGGTTTCCCTAGTTACTCTCATTCCTTCCAGCCTCATTAGCATTCACACCACTCTCACAGCATTGGCTGTCTCCTGCACCATCAGGGACTCAGGCGGTGCCAGGAGCGGGAGAGCCGGAGCCCGCAGCCCGCCGTGTCCCCTCGCCTGGGGACCGACCCGCGAGATGCCGAGGGGCGAGCGTGCACGTCCCCATCTGCCTTGGTGCAAAACAGCCCAGGGGATGTAACAGCTCCAAAAAGAGCCTGGGGATCCAGGGGGCTTTCGCCCAGCCTGCATTTCTAGGAGCGCTGCCCCGGCGCCTGCTTTGCAAAGCCTCTGCTTCCCTGGGTACGTGCTTCCCCCTGCCCCGAGAGCAGCAGCGGCGGAGCCGCCCGGTGAAGCGTGCCCGCAGCGGTGCTCGGTGACGGCCGGCACCCACGCGCGTGGCTCTGCCCTGGCTTGGCCTTTCTGCCTGGGAAAAGGCACCCCGTCAGTGCACAGCAAATGCTGCCGCTGCTTTAGAATCATGGAATCATAGAATCGTTTAGGTTGGAAAAGCCCTTTAAGATCATCCAGTCCAACCAGTAACCTACACTGCCAAGTCCACACTAAACCAGTCAAGGGTAGACTAGACTGAACCATGTCCCCAAGTGCCACATCTACCTGTTTTTTGAACACAAAAATTTCTGCGCATTGCCTCCAGCAAAGCAGGTCCCTGCGGGCGGGCAGGGCTGGGTGCTGCCCCCAGCAGCACGGGACCCTCGGGTGCCAGGGGCTTTGCAGCGCCGGCACCCTTGCATTGCGCTGTCGGCTCCAGCAACCAGCCTGCAACCAGGGGCCAGTTAATGAGTTTCTGGATCTCTGGCCTGTGATGGCAGACTGGGGGGCAAGGCGAGTGTAGTTCTCCTGGGAGCTGAGAAGCGGTTTGGAAGCGGAGAAGAGGGAGCTTGCGTCCTCCAGCAGCGACAGCGGCCGCGGGAGCCCCTGGCTGCCCAGGGCCAGGAGCAGGCGCACGGCTGGCACGGGAGCGGCGCGGGCAGGAGCAGCCCAGGGCTCCCGTCCGGCTGCCCAGCCCGGTGGGGATGGATGTGGACCTGAGCAGCCTCGGCGGGCGTGCAGGGACTGAGCTGTGTAATTTGCAGTCAAGGGGACGAGCAGCCCGGGGCCGCAGCGGGAGAGGACGAGGTGCCGTCTCACGCCACAGCAGACGCCTGCGCTGGCACCGTTGGCCGCTACGGGGAAAGGCGACGGTGGCCGCTGCTTAGTGGCGATGCATCAAGCACAAGAGTTAGCGGTGGGTTGGGACGCGGTGCCAAGCCTCCCTTGGCGAGGGTGGGGCAAGGCCAGCGTGGGAATGCTGCTGGCGCTGGAAAACCCTGGCAAGGACGGCAGATCTCGTGTCTGGAAACTGCAGGTGACGCCGCAGGGACAGGCGCTGCTGGCCTGGGAGAGCGGGACGGGGGCACGTCGGGACGGGCGGTGAGGCGGGAGCCTGCCATTCCCGGGGAGCACTTGGCTCCCGCCCGCCCCGACCCTTCGGGCGCCACGTTCACGTCTGTGGTGCCGCGCTCTCTTTGGAGAGCTAAAGTTTCAGCTTCTTTAATAACCTGTAGGTCCGTTGGAAAACTGCAATGAGTAGCATTAAGCAGCAACTTGGTAAGTTTATTTTGATGAAATACAATAATTATCATGCTTAGCAGCTGTTGCTATTTAAAATAAGAAAAAACGGGGCTTGCATTGAAAATGTTTTGTAAACCATGTGCACCAACAATCTGTTCCAATGAAACCAGCCATTATGGAAACGGTATAATAGCAGGAGCTCATTATGGAAAGTTAAATTGCAAATCATATTTTGTTTCAAATGAGCTAGATGAATGCATAATTTGCCTCAAAGAAATAGTTTTGTAGTTCTGATCCTCCTGCCAAGAGCTGAAGCTCTCGGGCTGCAGCTGCCGGAGCGGCCTGATTGTCCATTTCAAACTACAGGAAGTTTTGGTTTCAAAGGAAGATTTGAAGAGAGGAGGGGAAAAAAAAAAAAAAGGAAAGGGAAAAAAGGCAGCACGCCGCCACCACCTTCCGAGCAGAGCAGTTGCGAGCGCTCAGCTGGTTTCCTACGCAAGATCCCGGCGCCTGCAGGGCTGTGCAGGTTGGGTTTGAAGGCAAACCATCCAGAGAAAGGATCTGCGTGGCCGGAGCGAGGTGGGGGACTGGCCATGCGTCCCGGGCAGGGCACGGCGTGCCAAACCCCGCTCTGACGGGCAGCGCCGTGCCCCGTGTCCTGCTGGGGCCTCGGGCAGGATGAAGCCCCCCCGGCAGCTGCGCTGACGGGCTGCGCGCTGTGGCTGGCAAAGCTTCAGCGCGGGCTCGTGCACTGCGGACGACGCAGCGGAGGCAGCCGGGAGCGAGCGGCTCCACCTCGCCCGATTGCTGCAGGTGGAGCCGGCCGCGCGTGCCGAGGGCACCGTCCCGCAGGCGGGGCGCCCGGGGCTGGCGTCGGGGGGTTCGCCCTCCGCTCCCCCGTGGCCAGCACTCAGGTGGCCCCTTGCAGATGCGCACGCCCTGAGCTCTGCCCAGCTGCCGGCTGCAGCCAGGCGTCACCGGAGAAGCCGCGCTGACAGCTCACGGACGACAAACCCCACATCCCCGCGGGACCTGCTGTGGGAGCGCGGCTGCCCGGGCTGCGGAAGCTGGCAGCTTGTGTTCGTTCAGTGCTTGCAGCGCTCTAACGCTTGGCGGGTCGGAGGGCGAAGCCGCGGGGGTCCAGAGCCTCCCAGATGTCCGACGAGAGCAGCCCGAGCGCCCGGTGCCGTGGCAGCAGCCGCGGGCTCCCCCTCCAAGTCCCTTGGCAAAGGGGGAATTGCTGCAGGGTGCTCCCTTCGGAGGAGCAGAGCCCTTCCCGCACCGGAGCTCGCAACTTCCAACCTAAAAATATTCCTCTTCCATATCAAGGGCATAATTTATAAATGCGAAAGTGGTTATTATCCTTTAATCACTGGCTCTGTCCCAGTGACTCCTAGCAATCCCTGCGTAGTCACTAGGCTTGCAATAAATGCCATCGGAGCTCTGTATTTAGGCTCATCCATTTCCACCAATTAAAAACAGTAGTAAACACTCCACCGCGTCTCTAAAGCCTCATCGACTCCTCGCCAAGGCCCGGGGCGGGCGGCGGGTACCCGTGGCCCGTTCCCTGAGGGAGCACAGTGCTTCGGCGGCTGCCCGGGGAGCCAGCACTGCACCGCCGAGCGTGCAAACGCCGCGCGTCCCTCTGCACGCCTCGGCGGGGCACGGAGCAATCCCGCCGGCTCCAGCTGCAGTCACTCATTAACAGCACGGAGGAACAGATAAAACAGCCGAGAGGAGCCTCCCCAGGAGCCCAGTGCTGTGTGACGGGGATGTCCCCTGCATACGGATGTGAGCTATGACTGCTGCGTTTTACTACCAGCCTTAAAAAAGAGCGTGTGTAGTAATGAAACTTGGCAGGAGATCCTGACCCTCGCGTATAAATTCTGCGGCTGAACGGGAGTCGAGCCCGAGGGTGCCGCTCTGGAGGGCAGCAGGATGGCCGGTCGCTCCGAGGGCACGGGGGTGCGGGAAGCTGCCTGCAGCGCGGGGAGCGGGGCTGTGTTTGCCCCGAACCCCGCTGCCAGCACGGCCACGGTCCGTGGGACAGGGCCGTTCGCCAGGCTCCTGGGACAGCCTGTGGTCGGGATGTCCGAGCAGCCGCAGCACGGCAGGAGCCTGTCCCAGGGTCACCAGCGGCATCAGGGCGAGAGGGATGATCAGGGCGGCACTGAGCGCAGCTGCACCGAGGGGCTGGGGCAGCTGGGGGGGCCGGACCGAGCAAACACAGCTGGGGCGGTGGGACCCGCTCCCACCCCCGGGCTGAGGTGCGGTCCAGCTTGCCGCACCCCCCCGGGTGCCCCCGCGCCCGCGGGGCAGCCCTGGTCCCCGGTAACCCCGCGCCGGGGCGAGCTCTGCGAGCACGGTCGCTGCCGGGGACGCGGCTGAGCAGAAAGTGCCAGTTTAACTCACCCAGGCTTAGAGGAGACAGAAAAGCAAGAAATCGGCAGCAGGTGAAGGGTTGCTAGCTGAACCTATAAAATCGGGGAGAAAGCAGGAGCACAATGAGCAGCGCTATCACCAGCTGGGATGAATGAGGAGCGCGCTCTCCCCAGCGCCCCGGGGAGCGGAGACGAGCTTTTCAGAGTCTCTTTAAATGCATCGTATATCTTCACAGAGAATTTCAAGCCAGTTAACCTAGCAGCAAACTGGCAAAAATAACTGAAAAGGCTAACAAGCGTTCTCTAACCTCCAAGTAAATAGCAAATATTTAAAACTGCAGGCTCATTTTTTTTTTTTACCTTCCTTTCTTTTTTTAATGGGGGGCTTTTTTCTTCTGCAGCCTGGAGCTCAAAGGAGGTAGGTGATCCTTTTGCTTCCCAGTCTTAATTAGCCTCTATTTCCTGCCCCTTGTCAGCAATATGCAGCCAGCTAATTACTTTTTATTGCTGTCAGAGCCTTCACTGCCTGGGCGGCACTGCAAATCCTGTCCTTACCGTCCGTGGCTCTGCCCACAGTGATGTCCCCTGTCCTCATCACGGGAGCGGCCCCAAGGTGCCCGGCTCCAGCTGCAAGGCTCCCGTCCCTGCCCCAGCACCCTGCAGCCCCAGGGATTTGGGGCGAGCTTTGGCGTCGCCCCCGTGCGTGCAAAGCCCGCGGCTGGTGCGAAGGGGCTGTTGAAGGCAGCGGGGAAGTTGCCCAGCACAGCCTGAGCAGGCTGCAGGGCAAGGCGGTGGTGTTAGCCCCACGCGTCTGCTGGCGTGGCTCGGTGGAGGGATGAGCAGCTGCCACAGCGGCTGGGAGGGGACGGGGATGGGCACCCATGGCACCGGTGCTGGCACAGGCAGGGAGGAGCACCCTGCCAGGGGCATCTCTCCTGCACGGGCTGCTCAGCCCTGCGAGGTTTAGTGCTTAAAAGTGAAATTTGGTGTCTGACAGCCCCCAGCCCTCGTGGCTCCCCCTCCAAAGCCAGTGCAGCCCTCGTCATTGCTGGCGCAATTTTCTGCGCTAATCTGATGGATGCGAGATGGGAGGATTAAGGCCCCGATCTGCCAGGCTGAGCCTCGTGCCGCAAAGATCTGACCTACAAGCGGCAGCACGTGAAATGCCGCAGGTTAACAGCTAATTGCATTTCCTTGTCGTCGGGTGGCTCCGGCGAGCGGCAGCGGTGGCACGGGGGACGCGGTGCCTCCGCTCGTGGCTGCTTCGTTGCCACTGTGATGCATTTGTCGGGCAGCGACCGGGGAGGCGGCTGAGCCCGGCTGCTCTGCCGTGGGCGGCCGTGGCTGAGCCACGAACTGCCCGGAGCCCCCCAGCACCCGGCTGGGTGTCGGGGCTGGAGCAGCCCCTCCAGCGCGCGCTGCGCAGGTCTCCGGCAGCGCCCAGTCCCACGTCTTGTTCAACAAGGCCAAGTGCAAGGTGCTGCACCTGGGACGGGGCAACCCCCGCTGTCAGCACAGGCTGGGGGATGGAGGGATGGAGAGCAGCCATATATAATTTAAACTAAAGAAGAATAGATTTAGACTGGATATAAGGAAGAAATGTTTCACAATGAGGGTGGTGAGGCACTGGCACAGGTTGCCCAGAGAGGTGGGAGATGCCCCATCCCTGGGAACATCCCAGGCCAGGTTGGACGGGGCTGTGAGCACCCTGGGCTGGTTAAAGCTGTCCCTGTCACTGCAGGGGCTGGGCTGGGTGGGCTCTAAAGGGCCCTTCCCACCCAAAGCATTCCGTGATCTACGTGCACGCCAGGCTGGAAAGACCTTCCCAGCGCTGGAGGGGCATGGGACGTACGAGCTCGTGCTGGGCAAGGCGGGGGCAGAGATGCTGCTGGCGGGTTTTGCAAGCAGAGAAGCCCCCGTGCCCCACTGGGTGGGATAGAGCTTGGTGCGGGTGACCCCGTCCCTTTTGGCAGGGGCACACGGCGCGGCTACCGGGCACTAAGAGCCTGGTGCCGGGGTCACTCCCCGGCTTCGGGTGGCTCTGCAGGGCGATGGAGCTGCCCCTCTCCTGCGTCCCTGACCGTCACCTTGGCTCACCCGGTGCACTCTCAGGGCACTCCGGTGTCACCCGGCTCCTGCTGCATGCGGAGGAGCCCACCCCCTGCACCGGCAGAGCCGGGCTGCCGCTGCATCCCAGCCCATCCCAAAGACAATTTCATTAAACATTAAAAAGAACAGCTGCTCGCAGTATTAAGGGATGGTTAAAGACAGCAGAAGCAATTTGCAATTAAAATGTGTTTATCTTAGGAAAGAAGTCCCGGAAACTTGTAATTAAAATGTTTATACAAAGGCCAAGATTTCACAGCCCGCATCTTTAAAAACTTCCTTTTTGAAGAGAGCAGTAGCCGGGGTTAAGCTGTTGCTAGATAGGCGCTGGCTGCGGCTCTCTGGGCAGTGCTGGGGACGTGGGGCACCGTGTCCTGGCATGTTGGAGCAGCTCGGGAGCCCGGAGCGCCCGGAGCCGCCTCGTGAGCTTCGGAGCGTGAAAGCCCTCGCCCAGCGGCCGTGCCCGGAGGGTGCAGGGCAGCGTCGGGCGATGCAGCTCGCCGCAGGGTCAACAAACCTGGCAGCCCGGGCTTCCACGGACGCTGCGCGAGGAAGAAATAACGTGTCGCCGGCGTGATGCTGGGATGTGCCCCGGCTCAGCCCTGTCGGCCCTTGGACGTTTCCTTCCACCTCTGCGGGTCTGGGGACGTCTCCAAACGCGCCTCCAGAGGCAAGAGGCTCCTGGAGCTGCCCCCAAGGGCGGCCGGCATGTCCCAGCGGCTTGGCCCTGGGTGGTGGGCTCGGTGACGGGGGGTACCCTCCCGCGGGTGCTCTGGGGACGGTTTCTTGCATGAGCAGCAGTAAATCTGCAGCGGGAGATCTTCAGGGCTGGTCTGGGTAGGTACGGCGCTCGTCCTAGCTCCTGGGGAGCTGAACTCCAGAGGTGTGAACGTGGCCAGTTCAGAGTACTTCGAGCGCTGCTTTGATTTCTACCAGCTCTGCTCCTCTGCAAATTCACTGCAGCACTGCTCCTCCATGCTGGCAATTCCTCTTGCTGCTTTCACAGGATTTTTTTTTTCTTTGTTGTTGCTTTTTTTTTTTTTATTCTGCTTTTGCTGCTGTTGAGGTTCGCTGTTGGCTTTCCCCGGTGCCCTGCGGGCGCTCAGGACGCGGCGGGGTGACCGCAGCCCTGGCCAGCGCGCGCTGGCCGCTCGCCCCACGCCCCGGGAGCAGCAGGACAAGGCTGAAAGGTGCAGAGCTGATAGCAGAGCCCAGCATGCCGCAGCCGAGGCGCTTGGTTCTGGGGGAGCTCTGCTTTCCTGGGAGCCCTCATTCGTGGCTGGCAGGGGAATGGAAAGCAGCCTCCAGGCAGCCGTCTGCCTCGCCGCGCAGCAGCGGGGGCTGGCGTCCCCCGGCCGTGCATCCCGCAGGGCCGGGACGGGCACCATCACCACCCCTCTGCCCCACGGCCGGCTCGGCCCAGCCCTTGGGCAATCGCTTCCCCCCGCGCAGCAGCATGCTCCCCCGTCCGTGGGACTGGGAATGGAAGCCGAGCCTCCAAACATGCCAACTTCTTTGAGAAAATGCAAATATCCGCTGGGCTCTCCCTTCCCCTGCCCCACCACCAGCCCTCCTGGGGTGCTTTTGTGCATTTCCAAGCTTATTTTTCATCCCATTACGGCAGGTAGTAATTTACCTTGCAGAGCAGGTAATATGAAAATGTCTCCTGATTTGGGAAGTTGTAAAGTCACAGGCCCCTAAGCCCGCCCATGCTTTGTGGCTTGGCCTGTGGCAGGAAGGTCTGGGGCAAGAGTCTGAATATTAAATCCTCTTCATATTTATTTCACAGTGATAATGAGGGAAAAAAAAAAAAAAATAGAAGCAGAAGAAGGGAAGCCAGCTGGCTTCTGGGCAGGTGGAGAAGCTATAAATCAATCTCAGTGCATCCCAGAGGCTTTCACCTCGGGGTTCAAGTGCCTTTTAACCTCTCAGATCATGGAAACCCAGCAGGAACTCTTTGGCTTGCTATCGTGAGGTCTTTAAGTGTCTTGCAGCTCAACAACAGGCTGCAAACCCTCAGTGCAGGCTGCCTGGGAATACAGGATCACTTCTGGCGCTGGTTAAACGTCCTAATAGGAGGGATGAAATGCGTTTTATAAAGCGTGATCTTTTTAGACAGCAAGGAAGGCAGACGTCCCAGTTCTACAAACGGGAACGGACTTCCAGCAGCAGGTTGGATCTGCAGCCTGTGCTGCTGGGCTCGGAAAGGCGCCTTTTGGGCAGTTTTTCTTAGCCTGGGAAGGAAAGAGGAGCGAGTGCCCTCTGGTGAGGCTGCGGCCACCGTGCCCGTCCCTTGGAGTGCAAGGAGCGCTGCTGCCCGTGACCCAGCCAGGCCCTTCAGCATCCTCTGCTGCGGCCGTGCCGTACCTGGGGGCAAACGCTGCTTTTCCCCCCGTTCCTCACCACTGATCTGAGCAGCAGAGGGACTTTCTGCAGCTGCCCCTTGCCCTGGGTTAGCCGAGCCCCCGGATGCCAGCACAGTTACGACATGCCGCGGCGGTGCCAGCAGTGACGTACAGGTACCGAAGCGGCCGCGTGCCGGGGCAGCGAGCAGGCAGGGAGCCCGCAGAGCAGGCAGGAGTCTGCCTGCAGTGGGAGGGCGAGGGTGCTTTTTGCAAATCCTGTCGTTTCCTCACCTTACTCCTAAAGCATGAGATTCATTTCCCTAGACTGGGTGTATATAGGCTGTTTATTCAGTGGAAAAGGCAAATTTGGGAAGATTTACTATTGTGCTGGCTCTGATGAGAAAACCCGCTTGTCCCAGGTGGCAGAGCCTCCCCCGGCGCCCGCCCTGCCCGCGATAGCTGGGTTTGCTGAGCGCTGCCCTGCGCCCACTCGCCTGCCCGGCTCCCCTCTGGCTGGAGTCACGGCGTGATCCCGGAGCACCGGCACCCGAGGGGAGCGGCAGCAGCTTCCCAGGACACGCACCGGAGAGGCACTGGGGGTTTGGCTGAGATGCTCGGGGGCAAAGCAATGAAAAGCCGCCGCCCTGGAAGCCCGTATTGATTGTGGTTGCAACCTCTGCAACTGGAACAAATTGTCTTCACGCTTTGAGACAAAGCTGGCAGAGATCAAGAGGCTGCAAAAAACCAGCCCGGCCCCGGGGCAGCGGTGGGGTTGCACAGAGAGGCCCAGGAGCAGCTTCCCAAGCGGGTGAGTCCAGCCCGGCTCAGCCACGGGTGAAGGCTCAGCTTGGACCCCCCAGCCCCTCGGCTGGCAGCACCCACCCAGAGATGCTCCATTCTGGCAGCAGATGCTGGCCCCGAAGCTTTTGTGGATACTAACGAACTCATCTTTATGGCCTGCAATTAATGTTTAGTGCCTGAGATAGGTGCCTCTAACCGCTGTGCCGCAGCCTGCATGTTTTTCGTTGTTTTATTTCTGTCAGGATTTTCTCCCAGGGTATGGGCACACCTCTGTCCAGCACGCTGCTGCTCATGGGTCCCTGAGCGCTCCCAGAAAGAACGGCTTCCCAGGGAAACAAGGCAAGAAGGAGACCAAAGAAACATGAGAGTCCTGGTTCCTTCCACCACCGGAATGATAGAGCAGCAGCTTATTCTGTTCTTTCACTCCCTGGGAGCCAAGTCATCCGCTAATTGGCATCAGAGCTCAAGGCAGGGGGGATGAGCCGCGGGCTGGCAGTGGGTCGGATGAGATGCAGGGCACGGATGAGATGCAGGGCACGGATGAGATACAGCCACGCATGCCGGTGCGTGCGAGGTGGCTGGTCCCACACAAACCCTGCGCCGGGTCGGGGGCTGCTCCCCCGGGGTCCCCATGCTGCCGCTGCCCGCAGAGGCGGGGACACCCCGGTGCCCAGCCCGGCAGGAGCACCCCGATGAAGCATTCAAAAAACGGGCAGAGGTGGCACTTGGGGACATGGTTCAGTCTGGTCTACCCTTGATTGGTTTAGTGTGGACTTGGTAGTGTAGGTTACTGGTTGGACTGGATCATCTTAAAGGGCTTTTCCAGCCTAAACGATTCGATGATTCCATGACAGACGCACCGAGCACCAAGAGAGCCAAAGCCTTTCCGTAAAATCGACATGACATACCCAGGACTCGCTGCAGCTGCTGTTCATCGCCTGTGTCCTATTCCTAGGTCTGATCATTACTTTAATGAGCTGCAGCATCTCATAAAACCCAGCACAGAGAAAATTATATTGAACAACTGTGAAAAGAAATCATTTATTTCCATAATGTCTGTGTTTTGGATGGAAGAAAAAAAAAACCCCACAACTCCAGCAATATGACTTTTCCTGCCGAGCCGCAAAGTGGCAGGCTGCTCATTAGCTTAGATCGTTGCTGCTCAAAATGTAATCATCTTTAAAAATGATTAAAAATGTAAACCCCACTGGTAAGAAGTGGCAAAGGGCTTTGCACTTCCAGCGTGCCACCCACCGGCACCCTGTATTTTCCACTGTGGTCTCCGGTCTGTCCAACCCGCCGACGCCCTGTAGCTTTACGGGGTAACTGCTTTCAGCCCTGGGTGCCGGAGATGTCACCGAGCCTCCAGGCCTTGTCCCGCACCCGACCTTTCCACCGGCTTTCTGCTGCCCTCTCCAGCAAAGCAGCTCCGAGAAGGGACCGGCGAGCGGGAGCCTTTCCTTGCAACGCAAGCGACGAGCGCACAATTGAATTAGAAGCTGGAGAAGCAGCCGCTGCCACGTTTTTGCAGGGTCTTCAGAAAAAGCCAGAAGTTTTGGTCAAGAACAGGGATGCGTGCCATGGTTATGGTTTGAGCTGGGGGTTGGGCCCTCCCAGACTCAGCTGCCGCCTGCTCCGTGATGGAGCCTGCACGCAGCCTCGCGAGCTGGACCGGCTTTGCAAGGGAAGGTTTTGGTAGCGGGGGCTGCAGCCACGGCTGGATGGAGAGAAGGGGTCGGCCCAGGACCCGGCGCGGCTGCGAGTGTGCTGCAGCGGCGCGGAGCACGCTGCTCTGCTCCCTCTCTGGGCTCGTTAGCGGAGCCCATTAAATCTTATGCTACGCAAGCAATGCGTGAAGCAAGAAGGGAAATGAGCATGAAATCTGGGTGCAAGGTTCATCAGAGCTGATGGACCTGGGCAGCCGGAACAGCTGTACCTCGAAGGAGGCTCGGCCATGAGCCGTCAGGCTCTGGCGAGGCATTGTTAAATAATCATCTATAGGAAATGATTATTCATGAGCACAATGAAGATTACCATTTAGAATTCTTAACAAATGAGCACAGCTCCTGTTTGATGTGGTGAGGCTCTAGCAGTGCATTTGCATTAGAGAAAGTATTACTACTTTTGATGGAGGAGAAGGATTACAGAAGAAATCTGCATAAATTTATTGGTAAATGTCATTTAGCATATGTCCAAATGTAATTTATCAGGGGTTTGTAGTGCAGACTGTCTGACTCACACAGGGCTTTTTTTTTTTTTTTTTTCTTTTTTTCCAATAGACAGATAAATAACCCTTGGGACAAAATTACCTCATTGAAAGGAAACTGATATTAAACCATTATTGTTCCAGGTGAACGGAGCCTGCTCTAGGCAGCCCCCTCCAGCCCGCTGCCCACAGCCCAAGGCAGGAGGGGCCCAGGCTGAGCGGCTCGGAGATGCAAGTCCCGGAGGGGACACTCGGAGATGCAAGTCCCGGAGGGGATGCTCGGAGATGCAAGTCCCGGAGGGGACGCTCGGAGATGCAGGTCCTGGAGGGGACGCTCGGAGATGCAGGTCCCGGAGGGGACGCTCGGAGATGCAGGTCCCGGAGGGGACGCTCGGAGATGCAGGTCCTGGAGGGGATGCTCGGAGATGCAGGTCCTGGAGGGGACGCTCGGAGATGCAGGTCCTGGAGGGGATGCTCGGAGATGCAGGTCCTGGAGGGGACGCTCGGAGATGCAGGTCCTGGAGGGGACGCTCGGAGATGCAGGTCCTGGAGGGGATGCTCGGAGATGCAGGTCCTGGAGGGGATGCTCGGAGGAGCCTGTGCCCTTCTGCCACCCACCGAGCTTCGCCCCAGCTCCACGCGCGCGCTGGCAGCCTCCCCTGCACAACAGCCCTCTCCATCTGCCTCCAGAGCGGCTCCTCCCTCCTGGCACAGGAACACGCCGAGGATTTCATTGCAGCTGCCGCTCCGGCCGTTGGGAACATCCCTGTGCTCCCAGCTGGCCGGCTTTCCCCCCTGAAGCCCCCACGAGCCCAGCCCCGGGGCCAGCAGCCGCCGAGCCCGTCTCCTCGGGAAGGGTTTCCTTCCAAGCCAAGAGCTCTCCGTTCCCACAGGCCCTTTCAAGATTTCTGTTTGGGTTGATTTCACAGCTGCTGGGGCTCATTCTGTCCTTGAGTAACTCTCCAAAGGGATGTGCTTATCCACAGAGGCTGTTCCAGCTGCCTCAGCTTTGCTCTCTTTGCTTTTCCCTGCGTGACGTAAGGTTGTTTAACGCGCTGGCTGTGACAGGGCGAGGACTTTCTGGTAGCCCTGCACCTGCCAGAACGTCTGCGGCAAGCTCCGAGCAGGTCCTGCTGAACCAGAATGGCAGCCGCGCTGCTCAGCTGAAGCTGGACATCCATGTCCATCCCCACAGCCGCCGGCGGCATTTTAATTGTGCTACCAGCCTGGCAGAGGTGGAGGTCACTACAGCGACTGCTTCAAATGTGACAGGCGTGATGGCACTGGGACAAAATGCTCAGTCTCCTGCCCCATGCCCATCCTGCCGCCTCCCTGTCACTGTCTGGAGGAACATCTCTGTGGGGGCTTGGGAGAGCGGCTCTGGACAGGGATTAGGGAGCTGCATCTCGAGAACCAACCGGTCATGGGCTGCTTTGACTGAACTTTCCATAAATGCAACAAGATATGCTCAAACACCCTGAGACGGGCAGGAGGGCCCGTGCACATCTTCAACACAACCGGTCTGCGGTTGCATACAACGCGACCTTGCAAACGTCCCTGTTTCTTCAGGAAGTCAAGCCTGAGAACTGGGAATTTCAGCCTGCTTTGAACTCCAGCCCCGGGAAGGCTGAAGGCTTATACCAAACCCCAGCGCTCCCAGGCCAGGCAACAGCTTCCAGCTGTCTGACATCCATGTCTGCAGCGACTTCTGCATCTCACTTCCGACACTCTGCTTCCACACATCACTCCCAAGCAAGCAAACACACGCTCCATCATGACCGCCTGATATGTCTTATCGTCTTGTTAGCAATTAATATTAGCATGGTAGAAATTGCTAATATGTGATATACAGTAATTAGAATTCAATTTAATTGCCTAGTAGCTCTTAAACTCTGCATACAAATGTGGCTTCCGCTCCCTGGGTTACAGAGAATGACACAGGAGAAAGGCATCCCCGAGAAATGGGTGAGGCCAACGCAGCGCAGCTGAGCCCCAGGGAGCCCATGGCAGGGCAGCCCCGGCACGGGAGGGTTTCCCACCCTCGGGGCTGATCAGCAAGGCTGGGGACCGGCAGAGCAGCATCGCTGCGGTGCTGAGCCCGCTGCTGGGAGCGGGCGCCGAGGGGAGCGCAGGTGGGCCGGGATGAGGTCAGGCAGCACTCGATGCTCAGATGTCCCTCATTGCAACAGAGGATGTAGCCTTTTCTCCTGCTTCTGGCTTTTGGGTGAGACTGGAAGGAGATGTTTTCTCCTGGAAACAGCAGAGCGCTTCGTGTACACCTGCAGGTAACAAAAAGAAAAACAAAATATAGAGGGAACCAAAGAGCGTTTCCCGGGGTCAGTGCCACCTGCGCCCGCGCTGGGTGCAAGGCAGGGGCTGCCTCGCAGGCTGGGCTCTGCAGTGGGTGCGGCGGAGGGGTGAGGACGCGCATCCAGGAGAGAGGGGCCAGGCAAGGTGTCCTGCGGAGCCGTGGCTCCGTGAAAGGCTCCAGGGCGCAGGGCAGGTACCAGCTGCACGCGATCCCGGCGCGATGCTGCAGCTAATGCGATTGCCAGGTACCGACGGGGAAACACCAAAGCAACACCCACAGAGAGGATGTAATCTCTGTACAGCACCGGTGCGACCGGTAACGTCCTGTGGCCGGTGCTGGTGTCTGCCCTCCCAGCAAGGTGTTAATGAACTGCAGAGTCCTGGCAGGAGCTACACGAGCTGCTCGAGGTCTGAGAATCTGCTGCCGAGAGAGGCTGAAGAGGTGAGCCCGTGTATCTTGTGAAAGAGGGCGTTAAAAGATCGCTCGATTGTGGTCTCTGAGTACCTGTGTGGAAATTTTTGCTAATGGATGGCATAACAAGTTGTTTAGCAGACAGATTGAAGCTGGAAATAAAACCCGCATTTTAACAAAGGGTGAAACTAACCTGGGAAGGATTTCCCGAAGGATGCGTAGAAGGCTTTAGAATGAAAGCTACACATAACGCTCGGCTCCAGCTCGCCCTCGCTGAGGGCGGTGTAGCGATCGCAGGGGTGGCTCCGCACGGTGCGGTCCTGCTTCTGGGGGCGCGGAGCCGTGCGGGGGGGCAGAGGAGACCCGTGCCTCCGGTGGGGAGCAGGGACAGGCAGGGCTTTACCCGCAGGGCGATTCACGCGGCAGCGGTGCCCGGAGGGGCAGGAGCCCCCGAGCCCGCGAGCAGGGGTGGCTGAGAGCCCCGGCTCCGGGGTGCTGGCTGCAGCAAGGTGACACGGGTGCTGGCGTGGTGAGCGGCCCCGCCGCGCGTCCCGGCGTGCTCCCGTCGCCACCTCAGCTCGCACGTGTTGGTTAGAGCGTGGTGCTAATAACGCCAAGTTCACAGGCTCAATCCCTGCTCACTGCAGGGGGGTTGGGCTCGATGATCTCTCAAGGTCCCTTCCAACCCAAACCATTCTATGATTCTATGTATTTATTCCTTTTTTGAAGCATAAGCGCAGAGGGAGAAGTACCTGCGTGGAAAGAGCCGGATGAGGCCGTTATCGCTACGGGATGACTCAGTACTGAGATGACTCAAAGAAAGGCAGCATCCAAGGGATAAAGCCGACCGCCATGGTCCCATCATCAGCCAATTCCACAAGCTCAGCACCGTCTCCTGAGCAATTAGCGCAACCGCACAGGGAGTTTGCAGAGGAGACGTGCTCCGTTTTGGCTCTCCGTCTCCTGAAACTCGGCGTCCGTGTCTTGCGATAGCTGCGGCGCACAGCCAGCCAGGCCTGGCCGGGGCTGGGGGAGGAGGGCTCGAGAGGGTGTAGAGAAGGGGCCTTTGATCCCTCTAATTAACTCTGATTTAAAATCCTAGAATCATCGAATCATTTAGGTTGGAAAAGCCCTTTAAGATCATCCAGTCCAACCATTAACCTACACTACCAAGTCTACTCTAAGCCAATCAAGGGTAGACCAGACTAAAATGTATTACGAAGCTAAGAATTAGGAGGGAAGCTGGGCTTGCTTTGATGCGCGTGGGTGGACGTGGCCAAGAGGCTGCACAGAGGGCAGGGATCAGGGGAGGCGGGAAAGGTTTGAGGCAAGGACCTGGGAGCAGAGGGGGCTGATGAGCACCCATGGGGACGGACCCGCCGGTGCTCCCACTGGAGGGCCCGGGAGGAGCGCGGTGGCACGGGGGGACAGCGCACAAGCTGCCGGGTTGCCGGTCAGTTGTGGCCCGGCTGCGTTTGCTCTCTGTGCAAACTCCTCTGTGCAGAGGGCTCTGATGCTGCAGCGAAGCCCCGGCTGCTCCGTGCTCGCGGGACTTCCACGTTCTCTGCGCTCGCTCGAACAGGGGTGCTGGGAAGGGCCACGTGCACGGGGCTGCGTTGTGCGTAAACCGTTACCGACCTTGCCACTAGATGTGACGGTGTGCGTTACCAAGGGGATGTTTCCTGCCCTTCCTAACAGAAACGACCACCCGTCGCAGGCACCAGCACTTTTCCCAGCAGTAATCACTACCGCAGCCGCTCGCCGGGACCGCCGGTGGCTGCAGACCCGCTACCCTCCGGCCCTGCTCTTCGTGGGATCGGAGTTTGCTGAAGGACACGGGTCTCCAGCAAACAGGAACCCTGTAAGTCACCCAGGAGCAAACTCCCACCGGGGTCCGGGGGCTTCTGCAGCTGGAAATGGTGCTTCACTGGATGCTGAGCCCCTGAGCCCCTGAAGCCCCCGGTGGCCCTGGACCCCCTGGAAGCCCCAGTGCCCCTGGAACCCCCTGAGCCCCGGTGCCCCTGGAAGCCCCGGACCCACTGGAGCCCCTGGAGCCCCCTGAGCCCCCGGTGCCCCTGGAAGCCCCGGACCCATTGGAACCCCCTGAGTCCCTGGAGCCCCCTGAGCCCCCGGTGCCCCTGGAACCCCCTGAGCCCCGGTGCCTCTGGAAGCCCTGGACCGAGCCCCCGGAGCCCCTGGTGCCCCTGGAACTCCCTGAACCCGGGTGCCCCTGGAAGCCCCGGACCCATTGGAACCCCCTGAGCCCCCGGTGCCCCTGGAGCCCCCTGAGCCCCGGTGCCTCTGGAAGCCCTGGACCCACTGGAGCCCCTGGAGCCCCCGGAGCCCCTGGTGCCCCTGGAACTCCCTGAACCCGGGTGCCCCTGGAAGCCCCGGACCCATTGGAACCCCCTGAGCCCCCGGTGCCCCTGGAGCCCCCTGAGCCCCGGTGCCTCTGGAAGCCCTGGACCCACTGGAGCCCCTGGAGCCCCCGGAGCCCCTGGTGCCCCTGGAACTCCCTGAAAACCTGGTGCCCCTGGAAGCCCCGGACCCATTGGAGCCCCCTGGAACCCCCTGGTGCCCCTGGAGCCCCCTGAGCCGCTGGAAGCCCCGGAGCCCCCCGAGCCCCGAGCCGGGTCCGGGCCCCGCGGGGCGCCGGTGCGGCTGCCGGTGCTGAAATGACCTCTAGCGGCAGGCGGGGGCCGGGGCCGGCCCGCGGCGAGCTGGCTGCGGGGAGAGGGGGGCTGGAGGGGCGCGGTGCGGGCAGGAAAGTTCGTTTTCTTTAAAAAAAAAATTAAAAAAAAAAAAAGCAAAGTGCGACACACCCACCCCCCCCACCCCCCCCGTTGCTTTCCAGTTGCTGTAGAAATCCCCCCCGGTTTGGGAGCCTGCAGAAGCACCAGCTCCATGAACCTTGGCTCTGCTTCGTTTGCCCCAGTGCCATGGTGACTCTGGAGCCTACTGATGGCGCTGACAGCAGTGTGGCTGGCTGTTGGTTGCTTTGCCGAGGAGCGTTTTGGCGTATATTTATTTGTTTGAGTAGTAGCATCAGCCTGTTCTGGGTAAGACTAGCGATAGGATGAGAGGAAATGGCCTCAAGCTGCATCAGGGAAGGTTTAGATTGGATATTAGGAGAAATTTCTTCACGGAAAGAGTGGCCAAGCACTGGAACAGGCTGCCCAGAGAGGTGGGGGAGTCCCCATCCCTGGAGGTGTTCAACAAACGGGCAGAGGTGGCACTTGGGGACATGGTTTAGTGGGCATGGGGGTGTTGGGTTGATGGTTGGACTGATGGTCTTAGAGGCCCTCTCCAACCTTAGTGATTCCCAGTTTTACTTTCATTAAAAAATACTCCAGCCAGCAAGCCAGGAAACATGAAATTAATTATTGCTCTGCCCTTAATAGGTTTAGTGGTGGACTTGGTAGTGTTAGGCTAATGGTTGGGCTTGATGATCTTAAAGGTCTTTTCCAACCTAAATGATTCTATGATTCTAAGACTGCCCGGGTCCCCTCCTGCCAGCCAGGCCCCTGGCAGGCATGGTGGCAGAAGGAGGAGGTGCACAGGCACTGTATCCTCTAGGGCCTGCCTGCTGCTCCCCAAACTTGGCTTTGGGCAGTTGCAGAAGTCCTTCCCCAGCACTGCTGCGATGCCAGCGAAAATGAGGTGATGGGAAGAGCTGCCACGTGTCCCAGTGCAGGCACAAGTGCCACAAGAGCTGGTATTGCCCAGCAGCGTGGTGGGAGGCGCGGCTCCATCCTCCTGCGGTGCCTCCACCTCCGTCCTCAGCTGGGTGCAGAAGTGTCCCTGTCCGTGCAGGAAGCAGGCAGGAGCCCTGCTCGAGAGTGCAGGCTCTGAACTGAGGGGTAACAGATATTTTGCATTACTTCATGTTGAAGTGCCAACACCTTTGCCTGTCCCTCTTCCCAGCATCACGTCAGCCTCGAGTCTCAGACCGGAACGGAGAGCTCTGAGGCACCGCCATGGCTACGGGGCCAAACGCGGCAGGTCTGGCCAGCTCACGCTGAGGACGCTCTGGGCGGCTCTGTCCATCTTCTGAACGTCGCATTGTAATGGTCCTTTATGGGAGAAGCGCAGGAACCTGTACTCTGCACCTTTAGGCTCCTCCACACCTAGGAGAGTCCTTCGTCAGCACTGCACCTTCTACCCGGAGGGCTTCCCCCACCATCGGGGCCATGGCAAAGCTCTGCGTGCAGGGGAACAGGCAGAGGTCCTGCCTCGGGACGCAGAGGAGGTATGTAGCAAAACCCTGAAGTGAGAGGTGAACCCAAATCCCAGCCCGTGGAGGGTCCAGAGACATTTCCCCCCCCGCTGCTGAGAGCGTTTGGAGCAGGGGCAGACCCAAAGTGAAGGTCCTCTCCTCCCGGCCATGGGCCACCATCCTCCGGGCTCAGCAGGGCTGCAAGCCCCAAGAGCCATTTCATGCTGCTGCCGCTGCTGCAAGACATTGGGCTCCTTCTTTCACGAGGTGGCAATGGCGAGTTAGTTTTGCCTTCGGTTTCACTGAGCAGAATAATTAGTGACTCGAAATTTGTTAAGCAGCAAGGTCACCCCTGGCGCTCTCCACGCCGAGAGGGAGGATGAGATTCAGAGGTGGTGCCACTCTGTGTCGGTGACGGCGAGATAATGAGCCGGCGTTTCCCCGGAGCCAGTGGATTCCCCGTCGGAAGGGGAGACGTCCCTGCCAGCAGCGTGATCCCTCTCTGCGCCCGCGGTTCCGGGCGCAACGAGCTGGCGGGAGGGCTGAACTCTGCCGGTGTGCTTGCTTTTTGACCGGGTCCTCTGCTCTGCTGCTCGCCTGGTGGTCATGTCGCAGAGGTCTGCGCTGCGACGCCGGACCCAGAGGTGGGCTCATCTCATGGCATCGTTTTGGGATAGGATCAAAGGAAAAACCTCTGCAGAGGAGATCTCCCTTTCAGTTGGGATCGCGAGGGGAAGAGCAGCGTCCCAACAGGACAGGTTCCGTTGTGGGGTGCACGCTGCCGGCACTGCGAGTCTTGCACGCTTTCAGGTGTGAGCAGCAGTGGTCCCAGGGCAGACTCGTTAGGGGGAAACTCACTGATGAAGTTCTTTATATGGCTATTTGACTTCTTGGATAAGTTGGCTCTGATTATTACAGAAGTTGGGCTAGATGACC
The DNA here is from genome assembly GCF_030463565.1 of Pelecanus crispus. NCBI lineage: Eukaryota > Metazoa > Chordata > Aves > Pelecaniformes > Pelecanidae > Pelecanus > Pelecanus crispus. Next base: position 1,116,040 of record NC_134653.1, on the reverse strand, counting down.
TCTCAAGGTCCCTTCCAACCCAAAGCATTCTATGATTCTAAGTTACTTTTACTCCAGAATACTGTTCACACAGGGAGGAATTGCTTGCCCTGCTATACCTCTCCTGATTAATTTTGTGACAATGGCAAACCCCTGCCGAGGAATGAGCTCTCATCTTCCTTCTGACTAGTTGGTAGGGTCAATTTTCTTCTCCATAGTACAAAGGGTAATAAATTCGGACATCCATGTAAATTCATGACAAAGGATGCCCAGATTGAAAATTGCTGGCCCTTGCACTGGGGAGTTTCACTGGTTTACTTCTGCCCGTCATGGCTCACATCTAGGGCTTTCATACTTTTATATTCCCGTGAACACACTGGCATGGTCCCCCCCAGGGTTTGCGGGGGCTCAGGCGGGCTTGGCCCAGACCTGGCAGGGTGCGGGGCTGCGCTGGTACCCGGGACTGAGCGATGGCATCGTCTGCCCGGGCACCGGCAGCACCGCTCCTCCCGGCTGCAGCGGGGCTGCCCAGCGTTGAGATCTGCTGAAAACCGGGTCAACACAACCACTGGTCTTCTACACGGGCATGTAGGGTTTGCGGCGTGGTGGAGGGTGCAAGCAGAGCTGCGGAGGGAGCAGCTCCCAGGACCTACAGGCTCTCTCGGTAATTACAGGCTGGGGTTTTGCTTGTTTACTTCCTCGTTTGTTTGTTTCCCATGACATAAAAGCAGGTTTCTGGATTTCTTTTCTGTATTTCGGCACAACTTCTGCAGTTTCCCTCAACTCTTAAGTCCCTCAAGCCCAAGGGAGCTGGCAAACATCAGAAACTTGGAGTGGATTGCAAATTGTGAGAGGACTTTGGAAAACGGCTGAGGCAACAAAGCAGCTGGCCTGTGCCAGCACTTGCAGACTTGTGCTGAAAGAATTTCCCAGTTTTCCAGGACGCTAGCACCCAGACATGCTCTGCCCAAAGGAACGGCTGTTGTGGATGGGTTTCTGCTGCTGGTCAGCTGTTGGTTCTGTGTTTCCATACATTTCTAGGGTTTTTCTTCATGACAATGGGCCTCCCTTCTCCCCTGCCTGGTTGTGGGAGGGTCATGGGGCTGGCAGTGTGCAGCAGCCTTGGTTTTCTCCCCAAACTTCTGTTATTTGGGGTTCAAACACCTGCAGCGCCGCTGGGCAGGAATGCTGCATAAAACATGGGCTTTATTAAGATGCCAAAGTTTTGTGAACAGAACTAGGAAAAAAAGGCAGCCCGGCTACGTAAGCCCTGGGCTGGGCATTGCGGGGCGGCCGGGCTGGGCGATGCCCTCCTTTTTTAGGGGCTGTCGCTGTGCGCTGCTGGCTCGGCCCCGCAGCAGAACCTCGCTTCCTCTTGATCTCGCGTTTGAATTGCTGAGAGGCTCCTTGCCTCTTCTGCCTCCTAACCCCCTGGTATTTAGGCGACATTTTTGCAAAGAGATGTAATACATGCCTGTCTCTGCCACAATGACATGGTCTAATGTTAAATTAACTTAAAGCATGACAAAATGTCTTTTTTTCTTTTTTTTCATTTAAAAAAAAATCAGGTCCTTCGCACAGTGCTACCCTGAGAGCACCCTGCGGGGCAGTGAGCGCTGGTCTCGCCTGTGGGCTGGCTGAGAGGCTCTGCGAGCCCGGCTCTCAGCTGGCCATGGGGCTCCTGGACCACGGACAGGAACGTGCCATGCCATGAAGGAAGCCCTGGGCTCTCCACGTCCGTCGGAAGATCCCAACTCCACAGAGAGTGTCCCAGGGTGACACAGTGCCACCAAGGTGTCCGAGCCCACCTCCCACCCCTGGACCTCTCGGAAGCAAGGCAGGGAGAGCCCACGAGCACCTTCAACCAGGGCAGGACACTAACCATGGTAAAAGACACTATCTTATGAAAATCCAAAGTATCATTTTCTGAGCAGGGTATCTGGGAGGGGGTGGGTGTCCCTGAAATGTTGTGGGAGTAGTCGGCTCCGAGGTCTGGGCACACCGTCACCACGATGCCCTCCGGCCAGGGCACCGGCGCGCCCCAGGGCTCCGAGGTTTCCCAGTCCCGAGATGGCAACCGGTGTCCAGCTGGGGATGGAGACTGGGCTGCTTGCTCACAGAATCCTCCAGCTGAGAAGGCTGAGACGAAAACATGGGTTTCGTTTCAGCCCGTAAACCTGCCCGGGTGAAAGGAGCAGGGGCTGGGAAGTGAGGTTGCAGAGGCATCTCCTGGGGAAGCCAAGCAGAGGCAGCGCGGGGATGAAAGGTGCCGTTTCCTCTGCACCCAGGGGCTGGTTTGCACAGGTATAAAGTACCGGTGCCACGCAAGGCGGCAGGGAATTGGGAGCCCCAGTTCACAGGCACGATCCAGAGCCTGGGAACCCTCTGAAGGCGTCTGGCACTGCCATCTTACACCTGCGCCTCTCGGGCGCTTGTGGAGTTACAGCCTTTCCTGTCTTCTCCTGCACTTCAAGGCTTAATTAACGTTTGAGAAGCAATTTGCAGATGAAAAGCACAAACATGTAACAACCCCAATAAACAGGTTGGTCAGGAAGAGGCCTGACCCATAATGATGCTTTGCTGGATGTTTTCTGATGGCACTCGTGTGCAAGTTTCTGCTGCACTGGGGTCTCGAGCAGGGACAGAGCCTGCCTGCAGCAGGGACGTGGGCTGCCCGGGCAAACACAGCTGGGCCGAAATGCATCAGCTGCCATCCAGCTCCTGTGTGCCTCTGCGCGGTAACGGGACAAAACCCACACAAAGTTTTCTTCCCCACTGCCTCGGATGCCAGATTTCAGCAGAGGCGTTGTATTTTTGTTCACGTGCTACATTGCAAAGGAGCTGTAGGGACGAGTGATCCCAAAACATCTGAGCATTTTTGGTGATCTGTGAGAGCAGTTACCAAATCTGTGGGGAGAGTTAAGTCCCTCGTTAATCTTGGGAAATACGCGCGGCATTGCCAAAAAGACCAAAGACAGTCCTGTGAAATCAAACTGCTCTTCAGAGTCTTAGGATCTCTAGGTCCTTCTCCTTTAATTATTTCTTCTCCCTTTCAGTTCATAAACTGCAGAACAGTTCCTCACAGATATGCATAATATTTATTAGCATTTAAAATAATAAATAACACCTTACTTGGGCCCCTGGGCCCATTCATCCCAGGCAGTGCCACCCCAGAAGCCATACGTCAGCAGAGCAATGGTACCGTAGTGATGTCCGCCGCCGATACATCATCCGAGCACTGGCACCCTGATGCAGCGCTCCGTGCAGGGCTATCGCTCCGGTCACAGATGGCTGGCTGGTGCTGCAGCCCTGACCATTACGAATGAGTCGGGTGGAGCCTAATCTCTCACGGATTGTCCTGGAGCTGCAATGGATTTTCTCATTAAAAAGTAACTGGGCGGTTTACAGGGCAGGCAGACACTGGTGGGTGGGAAGGGTCTGAGGATCTTTAACAGAATCAGCTTCCACATCTGGGTAGCTAGTTTGAATTCAGCCAAGTGGATAATGGCCAAGCTGGGCAATCCGCTGGGCAGCCGTGGGGCAAAAGGAGCTCGCAGGCTTTCTCCAGTTCCCAGGCACGGGTACAGATGTCACAGCCAAGCTCCTCCTGCGCTCTCCCAGCAGAAGGGCCCATCATTCAGTTAGGGATGTTGGCAGGGCACGAAATGACAGAATTCTGCTTCTTCATCCCATAATTATTCTGTATTGTTCTGAGAATAACCGGAGGATTCACAGCTCCGCACCTGGGCTATCAGGCCAGCACATTTCACATCTACTCGCCAGGCAGCGCTCAAAACACCATTTTTCAGTCTTGAATCAGAACAGCGGCGCAGGATATTTATTAAAGACAAGCGGATGCATTCTGATTAGCTTTGCTCTGTTTCTGACAAAGTTCCTTCTAGTTACAGTGGCAAAGAGAAGCAAAAGTCTGGATTTCTTTCTCAGCTGATACTATTGTCCTACAGAAGAAATTTGGAGGGGTGGGTGGCCCAGGGGTGCTCTCACAAGGCGCGTGCCTCCCCTCCTTCACGCTGCACTGGCATTTGGGATTGCGAAGGCATTTCTCTCTTGGGAAGCTTCGGGAATCGGGAAGCCAGAAGTTAGAAAGCTTCAGCAACTCCTCCTGGAAAATATCTCAGGGGTTTAAAAAAATGCCCATTGGGAATCGCAGCCTCCTCTTTAACCCAGGAAGGTGCCCGGAGGAGGTGCGAGCAGGTGATCACGGCTCTGCAGCCTCAGAGCAAGTGGGGGCTTTACTCCTGCAAATAGATTATCGTGCCGCCTGTTCTCATGAGCAGAGCGTGACCCGATTGGAATGGTCCTTTGTCTTTTATGTGACAAAAATCCCCTTCCCTTTCTCCCTTCAAAAAATAGTTTTTAAAAGTCCTCTACAAAACCAGAAAGATCCAACTCTGTCCGCTTTTCTGCTTTGTAGCTGGAAAGGTGGGCGGCACAGCTGGGGATGCCCACGGCGTGGGGGAGATCCTGGCTGCACGAGGCTGGCTTAGATACAGGATGGTCAGAGGTTTGAGCTTGCAGGTGAGCGGGAAAACCAACAGAATTGCACAGAAATCAAATCCCACAGCTTCAATACGGAACTGGAACTAGCAAAGGGGGGACACAGCTCAAGTGAGGACCTCCTGACACAAGACCACCCCACCATACCCGAGCTTGCAGTAGCCTCATCGTGCCCAAGGGACCAGACTTAGAGGTGGAGGAATGTGGTCAAGATCACACGTGATTCATCCACTGCTCTGAGTTTTAATGCAGTATGCAGAGGAATAGACTAAATTATGATGATTCACTTCTTATTCCTAAAGTCTGTGAGCGTTTGAGTAAAGACAGCCAGATTTCAAGCAACCGTGGGGGTGCCACACTTGGGAAGTACCTTGGTTTATAGCAATAAACATGAATGGTCTGTGGATATAAAGACTAAGATGGAAATTCAGTGAACGTGATGTGTTGCCATCCCTAATGTGCTTACTGACTGTGTACAGATGTTGGCGTGCTGGTTCCATGGTCTGCTTGCTTGCTTTATTCAGCAATGCAAAAGTGCAGACATTTGCATGATATTCCTCTTGTCTAATTAGATGCCTTTGTTTACCACCCTCTAGGCTCCAAGTTCGATAATTGTGCTCAAAATGTAATAATTTATCAATGGTAATAAGTCGGTGTGATGTGGTGGTGAGGCATGGTTTGGTGTGCCTGTGGTGCACGCACATGGAGCGTAGAGGAGCTAAGTAGAAGAGAGCAGGAGCAGATAAGAATCAGAGTTTTGGGTTTTTGGTTTGGTTTGGTTTTTTTAAGTGTATTAATGACATTGTCATTCTTAATTAAAGCTTAGCTCTAATGAGTGCCCACTCACAGCAGCTGTGCTACCTCGGAAGCCGGACTGATGACACCGAGCCGTGGAACTGTGACTTAGAGAGCAATGTGGATATTCCAGCCAAACCGGCCACGTGGGCCCCCGGCTCTGCAAGCAGGGATCGGGGCTCTCCAGTCGCTCAAGCCCTGAGCACTCACGGCACTGCAACGTCCTCTTGTCTTGCACAGAACTCACAGCTAAAGTTAAAAAAAAAATCGTAGAGTCTTGGGTTTGAGGGGGTTTTTGTTTCTTTTTGTATCGTTCAGTTGTACAACAGGTGCTTTGCAGACACTCAGGAACAATTCTTCCTCAGGCAGCCCTCAGAATTTCAGAATTAAAGCAGCACGCTCAGCAAAAGGCGCTCAGTGCAGCGCAGCAGAACTGTACGTAGATAAGCTGTTTCTAAATCAAGAAAGTGGTAAATGGGATGAAGTTCCCTACACAGCCCTTAATAATCTGTAATGGTAAAACACTGAAACTACATTTTTAAAGCAAATAGTTTCTCTTTATTGCTCTTTTTTAACTAATGTATGAGTATGACCTAAAATAGTGACAACAAAACTTGGGTAACTTACATTTTAGGTTGTTTTAAAGAACTTGGAGAACAATTTGCTGCTGAATGCATTGGAAAGCAAAAGAGTTAAAAGTTACACAAGTAACTTAAAGCTACAAAAATAGCCCCGATGCCAACAGGTGTGCAGAGGACACTGAGCCTTGATGCTGCTCTCTTTTCTGAACAACCTTCAGAACATTACCCAGCTCCCGCTGAAAGCCACGGGGTATTTCCTTGCCTTCCTAGGAGGTTCCCAATTTGGTTTTTAAAGTTATAAATGTGGGTAGCTGATAATACTTTCTTATGTGCTGCAACAGTAAGCTAATTGTTCGTTATGACGTGAGCATTTCTGTTGAGTGTGGTAAACGTCCTTTAGCAGGCACGTCAAGCCCTCTGTGTCAGACGGGTTTGTCCAGGTAAAGACACGGCAGCGTTCCCAGGCAGTCGGGACCTGGTCACACACATCCTCCTCTGGGTGCAGCTGGGTGGCTGCTGCCCCGACCGCCGTCTTCAGCTGCTCTCACCACCCTCCTGCCACAGGCTACTCCTCCGATCTCGCAGCTCGGCTGCTCCTGGGAGCATCCCTTATCCTGCTTCGCTCCGAATTAGCAGCCTTAGCTGGAACAGCCTGAGCTGCAGAGCATCACCAGGTCAGTCCAAGCAGGTTCTGCTGGACTCCGGAGGGGGATCAGCCTCGGGCAGGGCAGCGCTGGGGAGAGCTGGGGAGAGCTGGGAGGCATAAAGCCATCGGCCGCTTCGGTGGCTTATCAGTGCGTTATCTGCTGGCTGATGGAGCAGACCCTGAGGCCGGGCTCCATCAGCCCTTGCGTTCATTTTAGGACACCTAACACCAGATCAAAAGGGCTGGGACGGCCCCATGCAATGTGCTGACCTGGCACAAACTCTGCTGATACAGATCTGTTCTGAGGGTTCTCGAAGCGGTAAGTTTGTCCCGGCAGACCTTAACCCAGATCAGGTACCGCCCGCCGCCCAGCAGCGGCAAAGCCAAACGGCAGCATAAAGGCAGTGTGGTGTGTGCTGAACCCTATGGCGTGTGTGTGCTGAACCCTATGGCGTGTGTGTGCTGAACCCTATGGCGTGTGTGTGCTGAACCCTATGGCATGTGTGTGCTGAACCCTATGGCGTGTGCTGAACCCTATGGCGTGTGTGTGCTGAACCCTATGGCGTGTGCTGAACCCTATGGCGTGTGTGTGCTGAACCCTATGGCGTGTGTGTGCTGAACCCTATGGCGTGTGCTGAACCCTATGGCGTGTGTGTGCTGAACCCTGTGGCGTGTGTGTGCTGAACCCTGTGGCGTGTGTGTGCTGAACTCTATGGTGTGTGTGTGTGCTGAATCCTATGGTGTGTGTGTGCTGAATCCTATGGCGTGTGCTGAACCCTATGGCGTGTGTGTGCTGAACCCTATGGCATGTGCTGAACCCTATGGCATGTGTGTGCTGAACTCTATGGCGTGTGCTGAACCCTATGGCATGTGCTGAACCCTATGGCGTGTGTGTGCTGAACCCTGTGGCATGTGTGTGCTGAACCCTGTGGCGTGTGTGTGCTGAATCCTATGGCGTGTGCTGAACCCTATGGCGTGTGTGTGCTGAATCCTATGGCGTGTGTGTGCTGAACCCTATGGCGTGTGTGTGCTGAATCCTATGGCGTGTGTGTGCTGAACCCTATGGTATGTGTGTGCTGAATCCTATGGCGTGTGCTGAACCCTATGGCGTGTGTGTGCTGAACCCTGTGGCGTGTGTGTGCTGAATCCTATGGCGTGTGTGTGCTGAACCCTATGGCGTGTGTGTGCTGAACCCTATGGCGTGTGTGTGCTGAATCCTATGGCGTGTGCTGAACCCTATGGCGTGTGTGTGCTGAACCCTGTGGCGTGTGTGTGCTGAACCCTATGGCGTGTGTGTGCTGAACCCTGTGGCGTGTGTGTGCTGAACCCTATGGCGTGTGTGTGCTGAATCCTATGGCGTGTGTGTGCTGAACCCTATGGCATGTGCTGAACCCTATGGCGTGTGTGTGCTGAACCCTATGGCGTGTGTGTGCTGAACCCTGTGGCGTGTGTGTGCTGAACCCTATGGCGTGTGTGTGCTGAATCCTATGGCGTGTGCTGAATCCTATGGCGTGTGCTGAATCCTATGGCGTGTGTGTGCTGAACGTTATGGCGTGTGTGTGCTGAACCCTATGGCGTGTGTGTGCTGAATCCTATGGCGTGTGTGTGCTGTCTGAATCCTATGGCGTGTGTGTGCTGTCTGAATCCTATGGCGTGTGCTGAATCCTATGGCGTGTGCTCTCTGACTCGACGCGCTGTTCCTGTGTCCACGTCTGATTGAGAACAAATTTGTGCGGCAGGTGATCCACAGTACACAGATCTGGTACTTATGTGCAAGCTGATTTAAAAAACGGGAAGCTGGGTATGCTGACGTTCTCTAATTATTGAAACCTTACCCAACGACAACCTACTCCCCTATAAATGGGTTGGACGTGCAACCAGTACATAACTTTAAACAGTTGGGGGTTTAATCATGGCATTAATAAAAACGTGAAATCCACAAGAAGGTGACTAATATTAATTGTGTAATTTAATTATCTGCAGTATATTGGTGGGCAAATAACTGGTAAAGGAAAAATGAGGATTCATACAGAAATGTGCATGGTATAAATTAGTTGATCTTGTAAAAAACTCATGCCTGGAAGGAGAGTAAAGTATGCGTCATAGATTTGTGGAAATAACAAATAGCTCCTTTACTAAAAAGCAATAATCTGCATAATGAAACATTAATAGATATTTTAAGTTGCAGTCATTGCCTGCACGAGACGATAATATTTTTTTGTCCTCATGCAGTTTATTTTGCTGTTTACACACAGCATTTAATTTCCTTATTCCTGCTCCTCAACTTGTGTTCCCTGTTCTGATTACTGTCTTTCTCTGGTCCGGACTAACCATCCTTCCCTTTGAAAAGAGAGCAGACCTCGTGCGTTTGAAATCTGCTCTTAATTGTTTTATCAGTCACCCTGTCAGACGTGCCTTTGATGCCGGGGCGATGCCCGGCTGTGCGTCAGTGCCATAACTGCTTTGTAAATTCAGTCATAGAATCATAGAATCCTAGAATTGTTTAGGTTGGAAAAGCCCTTTAAGATCACCCAGTCCAACCATTAACCTACACTACCAAGTCCACACTAAACCAGTCAAGGGTAGAATCATAGAATCATCGAATCGTTTAGGTTGGAAAAGCCCTTTAAGATCACCCAGTCCAACCATTAACCTACACTACCAAGTCCACACTAAACCAGTCAAGGGCAGGCCAGACTGAACCATGTCCCCAAGTGCCACCTCTGCCCGTTTTTTGAACACCTCCAGGGATGGGGACTCCCCCACCTCTCTGGGCAGCCCGTTCCAATGCTTGACCACCCTTTCCGTAAAGAAATTTTTCCTAACTTCCAACCTAAACCTCCCCTGGCGCAGCTTGAGCCCATTTCCTCTCGTCCTATCGCTAACTACATGGGAGAAGAGCCCAACACCCCCTCCCTGCCCCAACTCCTGTCAGGGAGTTGTAGAGAGCGATGAGGTCTCCCCTCAGCCTCCTCTTCTCCAGGCTGAACACCCCCAGCTCCCTCATGTATGTTTGCATGGGACATTCTCAGCTGCAGACGCAAAGATATAACATTATTATTTTCTTCTGGCATTTTTGTCACCCGTGCCCCGTTCACGAGTGCCAACAGGCTCCCAACACCTGCCCAGCGCCGCTGGGTCCCTCTCGCGCCCATGGAGCCAGGAGTACAAAGCTTCAGCAACTCCTGGCAACTGTCTCAGGGGTTAAAAGATGCCCGTGGGGAATCGCAGCCTCCCGGGCTGCGAGCTCTGCGGGGCACGGGGCCGCTCCCCCGCGGGTGATGGGCGGTGGGGGCTTTGCCGAACCGCTGCTCGGGGCTGCTTTGGCGCGGCCCCCCCGAGCATGGAAGCCCGGCAACGCACCGCGTCCCTTGCTCGTAACGTCGGAAGTACGGGCTGCACCGCGGCCGTTCCCCGCCTGGGAGGCCGAAGCCCCCGCGGCTCCTGGGGTGCCAGGAGGGAGGTCCCCTCCCTTCGCTGGCCCCACGCCATGCGGCAAAGACGCGCCGCTGCGTCTCCCGCCGGCGGTCTTGCCCCGGCTGGCTGCTGAGAGGAGGGGACATGGGGTGGTGACAGCCTGGGGGGGTGGCAGGAGGGACACCACAGGCCTGGGGGGTGACAGGACACGGGTGGTGACACACTGGGGGGACAGCAGGGACACCACAGGCCTGGGGGGTGACAGGACACGGGTGGTGACACACTGGGGGGACAGCAGGGACACCACAGGCCTGGGGGGTGACAGGACACCAGGCGGTGACACACTGGGGGGACAGCAGGGACAGCAGCAGCCTGGGGTGTGACAGGAGGGACACCACAGGCCTGGGGGGTGACAGCAGGGACACCACAGGCCCGGGGGGTAACAGAACACGAGTGGTGACAGGCCTGGGGGGTGGCAGGAGGGACACCACAGGCCCGGGGGGTGACAGGACACCAGGCAGTGACACACTGGGGGGACAGCAGGGACACCACAGGCCTGGGGGGTGACAGGACACCGGGCGGTGACACACTGGGGGGACAGCAGGGACAGCAGCAGCCTGGGGGGTGACAGGAGGGACACCACAGGCCTGGGGGTTGACAGAACATGGGGGGTGACAGAACACCAGGTGGTGACAGACCCGGGGAGTGATGGGAGGGACACCACAGGCCTGGGGCGTGACAGGACACAGGTGGTGACAGGCCTGGGGGGTGACAGGAGGGACACCGGGCAATAAGAGGCCTGGGGGGTGACAGGACACTGGGTGGTGACAGGCTGGGGGGACAGCAGGGACACCACAGGCCTGGGGGGTGACAGCATGGACACCACAGGCCCGGGGGGGGTGACAGGACACTGGGTGGTGACAGGCCAGGGATGACAGGCCAGGGGGTGACAGCAGGGACACAGGCCTGGGGGGTGACAGGACACGGGGGGTGACAGCAGGGACACCACAGGCCTGGGGGGTGACAGGACACGGGGGGTGACAGGACACCAGGCAGTGACAGACCTGGGGGGTGACAGAAGGGACACCACAGGCCCTGGGGGTGACAGGACACGGGTGGTGACAGGCCGGGGGTGACAGCAGGGACAGGAGCGGCCCGGGCGGTGACAGCACACGGGACGGTGACACCGACCGGTAGCGGCCCTCCCCTAGGGGGCGCCGGGCCGTCGGGCGAAGAGGGCGGGGCCGCCGCCCCCACGTGACGCGGGTCTTTTGTCATAATGCGCTGGGTCACGTGGGGCGCGCGGGGGGCGGGTGGGCGCGGCGCGCCGCGGCGCGTGCGCAGTGAGGCGCTCGCGGCGGCCCGTGCGGTTGGCGGCCGGGAAACCCCTGGGCGGGACGCGGGGGCAGGGGCGGCCGAGTCGCCATAGCGGGCGCCGGGCCGGGCCGCGCTGCCAGCGGGAGAGGGAGCGCAGGCCGAGCCGGGGCCGCGGGGGCCTCTCCCCGTCGTCCGCCCGGGCTGCGAGGGGGAGCCGGGCGGGCGCCGCCGCCGCGGCCCAGCTCGATCGCTGAGGGCCGCGGGCCGGAGTCGTCGCGGGGGCGGGGGCCGGGGCCTCGCTGCGCCGCCGCGATGGAGCCCTGAGGCCTCCGCCGGCCGAGTCTGCCTGAGGCCGCGGGGCCTGGCCATGGCGGAGCGCCGCGGCCTCTGAGCGCCGCCGGCCCGCTCCAGCGCAGCCCCCGCCGCTCGCCCCGGCCGCCTCGGTGGGCCCGGCCGCCTCGGTGGGCCCTGCCCGCGCCGCCGCGGGCCCCAGCCCGGCGCCGAGGCCGCGGTAGACGCCGTCGCGGAGCAGGCACCGCCCGGCCCCGACCATGTCGTGCGTCCACTACAAGTTCTCCTCCAAGCTGAACTATGACACGGTCACCTTCGACGGCCTCCACATCTCCCTGTGCGACCTGAAGCGCCAGATCATGGGCCGCGAGAAGCTGAAGGCGGCCGACTGCGACCTGCAGATCACCAACGCCCAGACCAAAGAAGGTGCGCGGGGCCCGGGGGACGGCGGGGCCCGGGGGGCCGCCCCGCCGCGGCCTGCTCTTTGTGCCGCGGCCCCGCGGAGCGTGAGTCAGCCCGGGGCCCGTCCCGCCGGCGGGGCTGGAGCGGGGCGGGCGGCGGGGTTCGGCCGCGATCGGCGGCCGGGGCCCGCCGGGGGCCTGGCGGAGCTGCTTTCCCGGCGCTGCCAAGGGCCGGCGGGACGCGGGGCGATGCGCGGCGTGCGGCGCTTCCCAAAGTTTGGGTTTCCTGGAATTCTAGGTGAAATGATAAGGCAGTGTGGGAGGGCAGCTTGTAATAACAAACTCGCCAGATTTCTGTGAAATCTGGGGGAGAAGGCTGAACGCGATAGAAATAGAACAGATGGCTAATTTGAAGAAAGTGGTTTTGGTGACTTAATTTTGTCTTCAGCTTCTTTTTACCACACTTCATTGGTAACCTGCTTTTGTGCCTGTTGCAGAAATTGCTCGCTAGCAACGTCTTGGATCACGCGTGTGTCTGTGAGCTACAATCTGTGCAGACCCTTTAAAAGCCGTCTTGCCCATGAGTGTTCTCTATCTAAATTATACTTTGGAATTTCTTGTTAACTTCTATGCAAAAGACGTTGTCATTCAGATGCTATTGAGCATCATTTCATCATTCATTTCTAACCCTTCCCCCCCCGGTATTACGTGTTAACCATATCAGGGCAGTACTGAAGTTTTATGGCAGAACGTTTATTGTGAATATATGTAAGAAATGTTCTTAGAGAAGTCATAAATTCTTTTAAATCTAATAACTGGTGCTTGATTCTCAGGGATGATAACGGTTTCGTATTACTTAGTATGGTATTTCAGTTTGGGTATGTGCCATCTTGATAAGTTTGAATGTGATTAAAGACTTTGGGATGTGACTTTTCAGAAATAAAGATAATTGTAAAGTGTTTTTGTTCCTTAAACATTACATTCCTCCCCCCCGTGGTTCTGTGACACTCTTACAACAGTCTTTTCTTTAAAATGTGTACTAGCGGGTTTTTGTCTTCCTGTTTCATGTATTAAAACTTAAACAGAATGATATGTACGCTGTGGTAACTGTAACTTCAGCCCTAGCCTTTGAAGTGGTTGGACCTAAAGCTCGCTGTTCATCTGCAGGTATTTAAACTATGCTCAGCAGGGTGTCTGGGAAGAGGCTTAACAGCACAGTGTTGGGGTCTTAGGGATGCCATTAGATTGCATGAGACACGTAGGTAGAGGTACATTTCGGAAGGTTTGAAGTTTCCTAGTAGTACTGAATAAAATTGTCAGGAGCTTTTGAAAAACGTTTAATTTGCTTTAAGGGCTTTGCTGCAGAAGGGTCTCTGAATTTTGTCTTCAGTTGCTAAGGTACTTTCAGCTTCACAAATGCTAGCGGGGTGAATGGGCCGGCTGGCTGACGTCACTACTCTAATCGCTGGGTCTGTGTCAAACAGAGCCTTAGAACCGGACTGATGGATGGCGATAAGTGTGATGGAGCCAGATTATTACCATCAGAAGAAAAAATGTTTTTAAATAGGCCAAACACATGGATTCTGTTACAGCAGGTGAGGAACAGAAAGTAAAGTTTCAGAAGAAAAATTTATGCTCATAAAGATGTGACCCCATAAAGTGTTACTCTGATATACATCATAGCAGTTTTACCAAGTGTGTTGCTTTGTTTTCATACGTAATCAGAATCCAGTGAAGAAAAAGTACCTGCCTCACTAGGTTCTGTTAAATGTGGTGTTGCCTAAAGGTGAAGTTAAAGGAGTATCTTTCATGCTTTAAAGCGCATCCCTCTTGTTTAACAGGGACAAGATCCTCCTCTAGGTAGGTCATGTTGCACTTTAACCTTTGTAAAATGAGTAGAAAATTCTAAATGATGTATTAGTGACACAGATACTTACTGAAGTTTTCGTAAGGGTGTTTTCCACGTGAAAATGCAAAAATCCCCCCGTGGTTTTCAGAGCAAAGCTAGAGAATACACTTCAGTGCAGTATGTATGTATGCCAAATTTTTGGTTTATATGCATAATTGTGAATTTCCGTTTTTATTAATCAGATGTAGATGCTTAAACTCACCTTCAGAAGATAAAGGAAAAAAAAAAAAAAGACCAGGATACTCTACCTAAATGAGATGTTTGGAATTCTTAGATGTGGACATAAAGTATTGGTTTTTTATAACTTTGTGCATGAGTCCTGACTAAACGTTGAAATGATCTTGGAAAGAACAAAGTGAACCTTGAGTGAAGATGGCCTACTTGTTCATTTTTTTCCAAGTACTCTAACCTTTTACAGTTCAGTAGCTGTTAGTTTTCATAATGGAAATCTAGTAATAGAAGCAATGCTAATATAAGCTAAAAATAGACAAGATTTTAAATATCAGTGGAAAAAATGATATGATGGACTCTTTAAGATGCTGGGAAGGCAAAATGGGTGTTTGGGACCTGTTTTTGGGGGGGGAGGGGGTGTGTCCTCTTCCATGCTTACTCTAGAGGCATGTTCTGTAAAGGCAGAATTCCCTTCAAAAAGCCTGTACTCAAGAATGATGCATTTAGACTTGCCTCCTTTTAATCTGATGTGAATTTCTTGACCTGTCTTTTATAATAGGTGTTCTCACAATGTTGTGGAAGAGCTGCGAACTCCAGAACTTGGGTTTCTTGAGTGCTCTTTCCTGCCCTGTAACATTCTGGCTCAAAACTCCTGGAGAATGTGCTATTCTGCTTGTCAGGCAAACTAAAAAAAAAAAAAAAAAAAAAAAAAATCAACAATGGGACTCTGAACTGGTCTCAGATGAACGGTTTTAAGGAAGAATATTGGTCTTCTGAGGCTGTCTCTCAAACGCAGAACTTGCTTGAGTTCAGTGTTGCAGCATGCACTTGACAGTTTTAGTGATGCCACAATGTGATGTCTTCAAAAGAAACTCCTGCTAACTCCGAATGTAATCGCTTGGCCTCACAGCTGATGTCTGTCTGCCTACCGGAGCATCTTCAGCACTGTGCAGACCTCGCATTTTAGAGAAGACATTTAAGCAGCTTTTCCCCCTTGCCCTTCACTCTGCCATTTTGTGTTGCAGCGCTAGTATGGGTGATTCCTTTGGTTTACGCCTCAGTGCAATTAATTCTTGGGCTGCCATGCAGCATTATTGTGTAGAGCTTTCAGAGAGGATGCGGAGTTCCCTGTGTCCCTGGCTGGGTCAAGGGCAAGTTATGTGCCCATTCAAAAAGCATGATGTTACAGCGGAGCTCACGCGCTGTGTGGGAGTCAGCTGCTGTGGCTGTGTCACCAGCAGGTTTGGGACCTCTTGGGGCGTGCTGTCGGCTAGGTTAGTGTCCCTTGGCCAGCTGCTTCGGGCAGGCTCAGCTTGGTTCATTACCACCTTGTCTCCAGCGTTCCTTTTGCTTTCCCAGTCGAACACTGGGAAAACGGCAAGCAGTGCCAGTAAGACATTAAGGCATTGGGTGGTCTGTATAATCAGATAATGATTGAAAGCGTGTTAGATTTTATTGGCTCATCCTTTCAAAGCAATATAGGTGCTCTTTTGGAGCACAGTGCTGTATAATAATGGTGCAAATGAAAGTTTCGTGAACTGTTTGGCCTACTGAACTAGGTAATGCAAGAAATGATGATACACCACTTGTAGATGAGATCATTGATACCTATTTTGGTGGAAGCTGAAAATCCAGAAATAGTAGTCCAGTCTGCTAATCAGGATGTTTCGAGGCAGCGCTTTCAGTGCCAGCTACGTAGATGGGTTGTTTGCGGCAAAGTGTGCAAGTGGTGTTGATTAGAACAGAGTTAAAAAAAATCACATAATGAAAAGCACATTTTTTTAAGCGCTAGGGAGAAAATGTGTTCTTGGGAGTTACCCTGCTTTCTGGTAGAAACCGTCTGGCATGTTAGTAGTCGTTTTCATCTCTTACTCTGCAGATCATTCCCCCGTTAGCATAATAGCTGGTTAGCAAGGCATCTAAGCCTAATAAAGGCTTTTCTTTGTAGTTTCACATATAGGCTTGCCTTCTGATGACTTCTGTTTTGATAAGCTTCTGTATTTTATCTGGGTGAAAATACTTCTCTAGATGGTGCTCAGAGAGATGCTTTTGCAGTGCTGTCAGACTCAAAATGGTGGATTAAAGCAGGCCATAAAATAAAGTAGGAACTTTTTTCAGTAACTTGTTTATAGCGTACGTGTGACACAAATTATTAAAACTAGCAGATTTTCAGAATTATAGATGAATTTAAAAGTGGGGTTTTTAAATTGTGTGTTAAATGTAAAGCAGTATAAAATTCAGAGCATAACTTGAGCTGTTTGCACTTTTTTGCAGGAAGAAGGTTGTGGACACTAATGCAGTTGTTGATTTAAGATTTTCAAGTCAGTGTGAGGCAGCAAAGTAACTGTTGTTTAACTTGCCTGCTTCCTTTCATTCCTTAATAGTTCTTTCCCTTGACTCTTTCAAGCATGCTATTTTCTTGTAGAATAGATAGTAGGTTTTAGACTGTTGTGTCTCTTCTGCTGTTGACTTCAATAGAACATCCAAATCTTCCTTTGCTTTTGCAAGCTTTCTGACTTAATTGAATCCTTATTTTTTATCACAGGTCAGGTGGACAAAAGCCCAGTAGCCGCTTACTGGCCACTGCTGGCAGTAAATCAAGCTTTGTGCTATAAAGGAGTAGGAATCAACAATGTTGTTACCTCCAGCTTTGTTGAACGTTGCTGTTGGAGCCCTGCTTGGACAAGTGTGAAAAGCAGCCTTGTTGAGCACGAAGTCGCTGCTCGCTTGCAGATGTTGAGTCACGTGGTGAGGCGGGGTGACACTGCTTCGCATGTCCCGGCAGCTGCCAAGTCCCTGCTAGGGGACGTTGCTGCCCGCGGGGAACGGGTTCCTGCTGGGAGATGCCAGTTTAGCCTGAGAGCTGCTAGACTAAGCTAGCATCTGTTAAATTCAAACCAAGCAAACAAAAATTCCCAGGGACTTCAGGAATAGCGTTCCGCTTTAGTCCTTTCCTATTGAAAAAAGGAAGTTAACTTTTTAGTCTACATTGTTTGACTTCACCTTTAATAAAATTTCATCGCCAAAATGAATTGAGGTGAAGGAAAAATAAATGTATTGAAGCCAACTGGTATCAAGTCCCTTCAGAACTAATTCAGCAATGTACTCTGCTGTATGTAAACACTCTTCCACAAGTTCTCTGACACGGTGACCAAGCTAGTGGGATACTTCCAAGTACCAAATAGAAATACGTGCTGTGATAAGTGTCCTATACAAATAAAGCCTTTACTTCACAAGCTATTGTCACTCTTCTGTTCATCCATTTAAACGTGTTCTGATTGACTTTTAAGGTGAATTCATTTTTATATCAGTCTGTTACTAGACAGCTGGAGCTCTCTTCACTGTGCATTTAACAAGGGGACTGAAAACAAGCATATGTCATCTATATGTGGTGGGCTTGGTAGCGTTAATGAAGGTTAATGGTTGGACTTGATCTTAAAAGCCTTTTCCAACCTAAATGATATTATGACTGTATACACACATGCAAGGATAGGCTGTTCAGAAGGCAGATGTCAATGCTTCTCTTCTAACGGTCAATGAATTATCACAAAATACTAAAACCGGACTTACTCCTCTTTTTGCATCGTACACTTGTTGTGCGTGTTCAGGTTGACCTCTGCAGCCTTGCATAATTTGTGAATAAAAGCATTGGTTGCTGTCCTCATGTATACAGTCTCTTTCTGGGAGAGGTGCTGCCGCTTGTAATCTTCTGCAGAACTACCGCAGTCCTCAGTTTGGCACAGGCGTAGTAAACCGTTGCTTATCCTACATCTCTGAAATCTTAGTCCAGTGGTTTGTGATCTGGACCAGCAAGAATATCCTGCGTGACTCTGCTCAGCAGGTAGCCACAGCTGCTTTGGGCTGCTGGAACTGCGGCTGGCGTGAGCGCCCTGCTCCTTGCCTGGGCCTCAGTACTGCTTGGGCTCCTTCGCCAGCCAGCGGCCCCCGTGCAGGCTTTCTTGACAGTGGCCGTGTAATGGTGAGGCCTTCCCTTTGAGAAGAGCTCTAGGGCTTGGTTTCAGGATATATGACTTCTCTAAAAGCCTCTGTTTTCATCATTAGTAGTCCTTTCTCCTACAATTTGAAATGACTGTGAAGTCCAGAGGAAGCTCGCTGCTCGGTTCCCTAGGGGAGGATCAGGAATTAGTTTCAGCTAAATTATTTCCAAAGAAGCATTCTGTCATTTGGAAATAGAAGTAAAATTTTCATTTTGTTGTTGAAATGATGTCTTCTGGTAATTGCGTTTTGGTCTGAGAGGTTCCTGCCCATAGGAATAATATACTGAATAATGGACCATAAACTGTGAAATACTTGTATTTTGTGTGTGATCACGGGGCAAAACCACCCTGACAGAGCTTGGCTAGATACATAGCATCTCTGGTTTTCAGACCACCGTTCTGATTCGGTCTGCAAAGGTAAGGGCTTTTAATATTTAAAACCATAGGCAAATTACAGGGAATGGCTGCTGAGAGCCCTTTAGAATATTTAGTCATATCCAGCTTGTGTAAGTACAGTATAAAAAACATTCTCATGGAGGGATCTTGGCATTTTAAGCATGCTCTGTCCAGCTGTCTCGGGTAGTTGTTTTTTTTGTTTGGGCCTTAGGTAAAAGCTCAGAAGGCTTTCCTCCTCTTCAGAAGACTAACATGGTGTAAGCCAAGGCAAAGCGTGGATACCTTCAGGCATACGCTGTTTTCGAAAGGCTTTTCAAGGCTGTCTTCATAAGTAATTTTGTTTGAGTCTTTCTGCTCTGCAAAAAGTGAATTGAAAGAATTCACATCCCTTCAGTTAATTCAGACTACATGATTAACTTAGGAGGGGAGATAGTGCTGTAGTTTGAGCCACTTCTGCCCTCGGAAAAACCCCCAAACTTCTCTGATCCGAATTCTAGCACTGCTAGTTTCTTTTCTATTTAAATGTAAAGCCCTGAGCAGCTGAGAAGCATGGCTGTTGATGGATTAAGCCCCAAGAAATAGGCAGAGCTGGCAGGCTCTCCTCTGCGTTCTGTCAGTCTGGAGCACTAGCAGCAGAGGTGAATCGTTTTTAGGTAAGAGCTATGAAAGCAATGGCACAGAGCTTTCATGCTTTAGCGAAGCGCCTGTTCTGTTGCAGGGCAAGCTAGTCAGACTTTAGAATCTGGTTTATGCCGGTGAGACTTCGCTGTGGTTTGTTTTTCTCCAGAGATACGTTGGTTTTGTAGCCTAACAGAAGCAAAGGCAACTTAAGCTAGGTCGGGAAAGAACCTCATGCATTAGCAGACTCTCCTTTAATGCTTTTTGAAACCATTTTGCTGTTGGCATTCAAACTAGTTAAAAAAAAAAAACCGAAAAGATTTTGTTGCTTGTGTTTGATTATCAAACCTGAAGATGTCTTGAAATGTACTGTTAGTGTGTTGAGATGACAAAAAGGCGATGTTACACATAAAATTTTGCTTTTATATCTGTAAAGGGATTCTCTGAAGTGCTGTGTAAATACATACTAGTATACATTCTTACAAATTGACTAATGTTTTTTCTGTATTTATGTTGTTTTCAGAATACACGGATGATAACGCGCTGATTCCTAAGAATTCATCGGTAATTGTTAGAAGAATCCCTATTGGAGGAGTCAAAGCTACCAGCAAAACATACGTTATGTAAGTATCCATAAAGCATTGTACTCTTTGTTAGGGGTTTCAGTGTGTTAACTTTTTTTTATTGATACCAGTTTAGAGAGGCATTCAGGTTCTATCTTTCTTGTTAAAGCTGCTGTCAGTTTTTGTTGTAATGGGTAGATTTTAATGTATCTGTCCCAAAGTAGACTTGACATTTTCAGGCCTGCTGGGACATGGGGTTCAAACTCCAACAATGGTAACTTTTAAGGTGATTCTACTGGGTTGGCTCTTGGGGTTGATTTTTCTGAGACCCAAGTTGTAGATCCTGTTTCCTCTGTGTGGAGAGATTCCTTATTCTGTGTCTTTGCTTCTGTTGCTTTAATAGTAAAGAGAGATAGGCATTGTAGTGTGAACTTAGAATTTGCATCTCAGAAGGGCCTGATTCTCCGTGTTCGACTCTTTCTTGCATGGGGGGAGGGTGGGATACGGCAGGTATTCTTACGCCCCAAGTCCAGGGTTTGTGCATGCTGGCTGTATAGGAAAGACCAAGGGTTGCCAGCTGGCAAACCATGCAAACAAGAAGTTCCATTCGTAACTTATTCCTGTTAGTTTCCTAAAGACACCGTCTGTTTCAGGCAAGAGAAAGAGAACGACACCATAAAGTGTATTGCCTTTTGGGCAAGTATGATGAAGGAATAGTTAATCCTTTCCAAACTTGAAACGCAGTAAGCAGTTTAGCGCATTACCAAATGTTACTAGTTCTCTTTTTAAGACTGTTTTTATCCTAAGCTGATATCTGTGCTCCAGGTTTTAATTCTGTATTCCTAAGATTTATGGAGGACAGAGAATTGGATATATTGATTAAAATGACAGATACCTAAATGCTACCTGACTACAGGATTATTGCTGTCACTTATGTATTCACACAGTCCAGTTCTGTATCAGCTACATTAGCATTGTTTGAACGGTCATGTTTTCCAGCCTTCTTAAAGATAACGCCTCTCCACCACAATTAGTAGATATTATTAGCTTGTGGTTTTGCCATGTCTTTCTGATGTTGGTTCTCAATAAATAAAGTATACTGATGAGTTAAGTGTGTCTCGAACAAACAGTACAGCAGCATCCTGGTGCCCATGAAGCGTTTGTGAGCAAAAAAAACCTGAGTTTATGTGGCTCTACATGTAAACTTTGGGCATATCACTGCGGTGGTAGTTGTAGTGCTTCCAGGCACTACCGAGTAATTCTGGATGCCACAGCCTTGTGCTTATAAACATGGCCTTGTTTTGGGGGTTAATTTAAGTATGTGTGCTTAGTGCTGGCTTGTCAATGCGTCCTTCATTTCTGGTAGGGTGGCACCCTCTCCTGGTATTGTAATGCTGCCCTAAAGTGAGAGGACAGATGCTGCTGGCATCAAAGCTCACAAATCCCTGTATGCGGGGGCAAGGGAAGAATGGCACTGCTGTTCTAACATTGCAAATTAACCAGGCAGACTAGCTTTCTATTCCTTTGGCTGGAAGCATTGCAGAAACAGCTGGTAGAGTGGTTAATGTTCGGGAATGATGAATGTATGCTGGAATGGTGGAGAGGCCTTCAAAAACGTGTTACTTGCCTTGTAGTGTGTTCTTCAGGGTAAATACATGAAGAAACCACTGTGTGGTAATCTAAAGTATTTCCTTGTACCTCCTCATCTCCAGGAGGTACGTGGCTGCAGTTGCGAGCCTGGTGGTGCTCTAGCAGTGGCAGGAAGCACGAGCCGGTCTATTTGCGCCTAAATTCCACAGCAGCCTTGAATTGCCTCTGCTCATGGGACACTTTGGATGATGTATGAATTGTTTGTTAACGACGCCAATGGTTGCATGTCTGATTGGTGATGAGTAGCATGCGGATGCAGATCAATGAGTATGTGGAATCTCAGCAAGTTTTCAAGTGTAATAAATACTTCCTAAAATACTGTAGCATTTTCAAGATTATTTTACAGCAAATTCTGGCAATTAAGACCTTTTTTTTTGTCACAGGACTCCTAAATCGCACAAAATCCTAGAAACTGCTTTCAGGTGACATTTCTACTACTATTTTTAGTCAATATAGCATATGTAACACGTTTAGTATTTTGGCACTTTCATGGCTAAATATAGTAGATATCTGAACACAGTGCTTGGGCTTCCACAAAGAAACACTGTTCTAAAGACTGTGCTGCTGACATTTTTGTTATTTGTCAGACGACTGATTTTTTTCACTTAAGTAAACTTGCACTTCGAAGTGTCTAGACTATCGCTGTTCTTTCTTAGAAACTAAAGTACTGTATCTGGTACCTATTTGCAATACTAGGGATATACAGATTGGCTAAAGTTACCTTCATATTTTAATGGTTGATTATTTAAGAGCACAAAACTGTAGTACAGACTTCATATTTTTGATACTTGCATAGCAGAGACAAAATACCTGAGGACTTCCTCTTGCACTGTTGTGTTCTATATCTGTAAGTTTTAATTTGTGACAAAGTAGAAATGTGATTTTCGGGGTGGTTTTTTTTAGTTGCACTGAATGTACCAAGAGAGAACAGTTTACGTATATGAATAAATTTCCACGTTCACTAGACTATTGGAGCATAATGTTTTGATGTTCAGATTTTATAATCTGCTTTCACTGCTTTATGTTGGGTACAAGCGCTCTATTTTAAATTCTGATCACCTTTATTTCTTCTTCTAGAAGTCGAACTGAGCCAGTGAGTGGAACATCAAAAGCAGTATGTAAAAACACAATCTCACACTTTTTTCTACACACTGCACTTAATTCTAAACAACGTAGTCTTTTATTAATTTTCCAAACATTAACTTAATATATTTTCCAGTAAAACATAGTATATGTTGTAAATAGAATGTATTTGATTCAGCATAGTAAAAACTGAGTAATGCCATCATTTGCACAGTTCTAATGTGAATATTGGTATTTGTGCCTAGTAATGCATTGTATTTCATATTGAATATGCTAGAATATTTCCTGTATGACTTTGTGTTGTACAGATAATGTATGATCGTTTTTAGATCATGTAGGTTCAAGGTTTGCACAACTGAACATGGTGCCATGTTCTACATCTGTCTGTCTATAGCTAGTAATTTGTATGTTTGTATAGGCTGTTGTGTGCTTTTTGTTTCTTGCAATAAAAATTGTTTGGAGTGTATTTTTTGCCATTTTCACATTGTATCACTTAGCTTTTGTTTTTAAATACTTTTTTTTTGCCTAATGGTTTTTGAAAATGTTATCAAAAACCACTGAGAAACCATTATTGTTAAACTTGGTACTGTTTCTTACTTTTGGCTTGGGGGTTCAAACAAATACCAAAACCAACATATCCCCTACGTTTTGAGGACAGTTCTGTGGAGCTAAATGGTTCCTTTTCGTGTCCTTAAGTACTTGGGTATTTGTTCCTAAAAGTGTATAATTGAAGTAATATTGTTTGGGCCCCTCTGAGTACATAAATGTCTTTAATAGATTGCCATGACTTTAAATGTCGTTGCTACACAAAGTGGTATTCTAAAGTTCTGTATCTGATCTTTCCACTTTATCTGGTGAAGCAGTTTAGTTTAATAGTTCGTCTGCAAATGAAAATATCCAATACAAATTTTGGCACAAGGTTAGAGCCTGGTGCATTTGTGGGTAAAATCCCTGTCATTTTTCTTAATTCCTGCCTGCGGTACGCTTTTGGATCTGGGTGACTTCAGGGTTGGATGCTGCTTTAATTGCCCAAAGGTTAAGCCTTTCTTTAGTATACCACCACTTTGAATTTACATTTGGAAAAGGGGCAGCATTTTTTTCAGGTTTGAAAACACTGTTGTTCTGCTGCTAGAATATAAATAAGTAACACACGGAAATACTTGACTGGTAATGGTGTAGATCTTGATTTGCCACTTGGGTTGGATAATACGTGTAACTACGCATTTCAAAATAGTCCTTATAGTTTAAAAATTACTACTTGGTGTTTTTTATTTTTCATCTTTATTTTAAGTGTAACTGCTTTTTCTTCACTAGAATGGTATGAGGCATTACACTAACCCTGGATCATTGGATCTGATCACTTGATAAGCTGTTAGGATAACTTAATCTAGAAATTAATGAACTCTGGGTCTGTGTTCTGTGAAGAATACAGCCTCTGATTCTCGTGGAATGGTATACAATCAACTTAAAATTGAAAACTTCTTATGTGTAGGTCTAAAAACACTTCAGTCTAAATCTGCATCCATAATTCTATTGCTGATTGATTTGAATTCCTTTTTGGACGTGAATGCTTCTCATTGTGAGTTTGAGTTAGTTTAACTGGCCCAGTGACCCTAGTAGTTAATGTAATGCATTTATGTGAACCACGTTTATAGTATTTGATCTAATTCAGATGGGTTTTTATTTCTTGAAAACAGTTACTTTTCTTTTTGTTTACTAGCATGTGTATAAACACAAATCACATGTTCATAAATAAAGTTAACATTCTTTTAGCCTTGTGTGTTCCCTGGCATGTCTGTATTACATTTCTAAGTAGCACCTTACCATAAGCTAATATAGATGTCTCAAAAAAAGACAAAAAAGAAAAAAAGAAGAATCCTGGAGTGGGAGGGAAGCCTTAGTGTTAGTTAGAACCGATTAAAGTAAATGAAAGGCAAAGTAAAACCATTCCCTTCTTGTTGGCTCCGGCTGTCCCCGATTTGGGCTGTGGGTAGCCGTAGGGAGGCGGAAGCCTTGCATCTCTCTTCAGGAGTCCTCTCCCTCTGCCCCTGTACCAGCTCTGCAGCCTCGGGTGCTTCGGCTCTTGCAGGCACAATGAGCTGCGTTCTTAAAGCTAACTCAGGTCTTGGTCTAAAGTGGGGGAGGGTTGTGTGGGTTTTTTAAGTACACGTATTTCTGTATGTATTCAAAGCAGAACCTGGATTTTACTGCGGTAGGAATACATCAGTGGAAAGCTTGCCAATTACTGCCGAGCGGTAAAGCAGCAAAATTAAAATGAGTTAAGATTTTTCTTTTTTAAAAAAGGATGCACAAAAGCTTAGACTTTGAATATTTCTTCATTTTCTTGCTCTTACCTTAGCTGTCATTCTGCACTTGCAAATTTGCTGCTGTCCTGCTGTGACTACAACCAAATCAAGAAAGTGGACCTTCTCTGTTTTAGTGTTCCTGTTTTGGTAACTGCAAGGATCCCTAGCTGGTGTTTGTCCTCAGAGGCTGCAGAAATGCAGAGAGCCCTGCCCATTGTTTTAGCGCTGTCAAGCACAGCTGTGATCCTTCCTGGCTGAATTTTCAGTTTAGCCAAGCTATCAGGTGTTAGGAAACCACTGTAATTTAAATGTAGCACTCCAGCAGTGAGATGAGCCTTTTCCTTCTATTTTCTGTCCTCTTTCCCTCTTGCTTTATGTTAGTTTCTGTTAGACTTCTGTTTGAAATGGCAGTTAATACATTGACTGTCAATTCTGGGGTTTGTTTTTTGTCGTTTGGGGTTTTTTTTTTGCCCCTCAATTCTTCTGCAGTATTATCTTAGAATTGTATGCAAGTTTCATGGAGATCTTGTTTCTACTTGACTGATTGGAGGGACTGGCAGGAAATAGTTCAGTAGAAATTTAAAGGGAAGGAAAAAACAGATGCAAGAACGTAGGATCTTTGGAAGATGGCTGTTGGGCAAACGTACTAAATAGTATGTTAATTATCTATTTGCTGCTTTTGATAATTTTAGTAGAAAGGAGTGCTGTCCCCTCCTTTAAGAAATCGGACTGTTGGCTGCAGGCCATATAACAACTACTTCCTAAAAAACATACAAGAACTAATTAATAGTTTATTAACTGTTATGTTTCAGTTACTGGTTAATACTGGACTGTTTAACACTAGAACCCAGTAGAGAGCTTTCCTAATTTCCTGTTTGCTTCTGAAAAATCCCAGAATGACAGTGGTTGTGCCTGCCATGAGAGAACACAGGCCTGTTTTTCCACATGTAAAAAAGAGTGGCATATGGAGCATGAAGCCTCAAAATACGTGATCAGACTTCCTTTTTAACAGAACGAGGCACAAATTGTTCTGAAAAGAAGGAAGGTTGAATCTTCTGGTAAGACTTGCAATGGAAAGAGGGTCTTTCAGATCTGGGCGTTCCTCTCCAAAGGCACGTTTTCAAGAACTTTTTAGTTAGTAATACAATCATGTTACATGTGCCTTCCTAAACGTATAGAGAAGGAATGATTAACTGGAGTGAGGAATCGTCTTTTGCACGTAGATTTTTTTCTTTTTCCCCAGAGTCTGCTAAAACTGCTCCCTTGAATTCTTCCACTACATTAGGTAATAAAGAGCTTTTTCCAAGGAACGGTTTTAATCTCTCTTCTCATCAATTTAGTGACCTCTTGAGGAGAGCTGTGCAGTTTACATTATGAAATTTTATTCTACGTTTTTGAACAACTTAAGACATAGTAAGCAGTGATTCAGGTGTCCTTCTGATAGTGTTTTACTGGTGTGAGCTTAACTGCTGCTTGTGGCATAAGAGAATTTAATCTACTGGAAAAGGAACTAGATAAGAGTTACCCTTTTTACTTGTGGAAAAACTGCACTTGGGTTTTAGTTCTCAACAAACACTGCAGTCCATTACTAACCAGTGGCCTGGAGACTTCATTCCTGCAAGCTGTTCCAGTAGGTAGCTGGGAGGGAGGAGCGTGATTGCAATGGAGGAAAAAAAAATTACAGGATTGTGCTCTGAATCCATGTTTTCATCATCGAGAGTATGCTTTACACTTTCTTGCTTTTGTTCATTTAGTACTGGGCTGCTATTAAAAATTGGGTTTGGTCCGATGGCAAGGAAAATTCTCACACTTCCCAAACTGATTTGGATAGTATGGCCTGTGGTCTAATAAAATACATGAAATCAGTTTTCTCAGTTTTTATAGGCTACTCTGGCTACTCTGTCACAATAAATACCTTTAAATAATCTAAGCAGGTTCTTTCTAGACAAAGTGGTGGGTTAGTTTTATGGCTGATGTTTTGGATGGGTGTTTTTATTTGGGTTTTGTGGGCTATGGTGAGTTTGGTGTTTTTAAACTTAGTGACAGGATGGGCAGTGTTCATGTTTCAGGGCTGATACACCTGTGCTTTATTCTGACAGGCAGCTCCTGTGTTCATAATAGCATAACCATGTGCATTTATAAACAATGAGACATTAACTGACTAATTTACAAACTACGCTGAAAATAAGTTTCCTGTAGTGAAGCATCCTTCTCAAATAAACTTAATTTTTTTTTTTAAATCCTTTTTAACTGAAAATTGACAGCTTCCTTACCCCTTCGAGTTTTAAGCAGTTGTGAGCATTTGACATGGGTCCCTCTCTGAGATACTTGGGAGCAATAAGTTGAACTCAGGCGGGTTTGATTATTTTAGTTTCTTCTCATTAACCACGTAGGCACTCTTGAGCTGTTGTAGGTTTGGACGTTGTTTTGAACAAATACAAATTGCACTAGGTTGGCAATGCCTCTTTCAGTGACACTCAGGATATAGTGCAGACTTTCTGACTACAGTAGAGGTTAACTGTTGCTATGTTTTGATTGTAGAACTTGAATATGTGTTTAATTTTTTGTGAACAGATTGATGACTCTTCTGCATCTATTTCTCTGGCCCAGCTTACTAAGGTATATATATATTCTTGTCAAATACTTTAAAAAAAAAAAGTGTTTGCTTCATATTTTTAAATCTTATACTGTGATCTCTATAGCTGGATAACTGTTGTAATTTGAACAAAACTTTAATTTTTAATAATTCCAAGTATTTATTTTAACTTCAAAATGTGTGTATATTTTGATACTATCCTGTAAAGAGTAGTTCCCAGTTTGGGAAGATAGAAGGGGAGTACCTTATCAGCCTCAACATAATGTTGCAGTATTACTCATCTTCAAGACACAAAGAAGAAGCACTGCAGAAGCTGTTTACCGTTTTTCATACGTTTCGTTAATTTTGCGTTGGAAACTAACACAATTTTTACAGAAGAATTTAATTGGCTGTAAGTTACGGACATTTCAGGGGGGTTTGCAACAGCCAAAATAGAAGCATTTTGTGTAACATGGACAATTGCATGGCTATTTTTTAATTTCTAGTCATTATAGTTATAGATCCATTCTTTGAATGCTGCACAATTTCATAAATTGTAGTATATATACAGTGGACAACACAATCTAATTTGTTTGAACGCAGACTGTGTAAATTGTGTAAATGTACCTAATTGTTTATAGGAATATACCAATGTGTATGTGTGGCATATTAGCAGATGTGACCTTCTGAAACTGTTGTAATGCCATGTTTTGCTCTGGAACTGCTTGCATTTTTTGCTCAACAATGTGTAACTTTGTCTGGGAAAGCACTAGTGACTGCACTTTGTGAAAAGGCGTAGTGCTAGCCAATTAAATGCTGAGTCTTGCAAGTTACAAAGATTAGAGAAGGCAGGGCCTAATGCAGAGTAGCTAGTTCTTTCTTCTGCAAATAAAGGTTGGAGTTCATTTCCAAGAAAGAGAAATCTCTTCCCACTGGTAACTTCTTCCCTCTCTCTCTGCAGAAATTAAATTGTGTACATTTGGGGGGAAAAAGAAAAAAATAGTTTGGAAGGTAGCCACCAAAAGAAATTGGTCTCCATTAGTGCTGTCCCTAAATGTGTCCTTGGTTCTGTAAACTCGTGAAGCTTTACTCTAAAATGTGAAAAACTGTCCAAGTGGTGTACACATTTAAGCTTTCAAGAAAATTTTAAGTATTTCAGAAAAATACAGGAACATAACATAAAGCAGCTCAAAACTGTTACTTACTCTGACCTCTTTAGTGCAGACTGGCTTAGCATGGAGGCAATGTGTTAACAGTTTTCTGGTTTATTATTGCTATGTATTAAATGCCATATTTGAATTTTGGTCTATTCCTACTAATGTTTTGTGGGTTTTGGATGTGTTTTGTAAACCGTTTGGGTTCAAACAAATTAGTCAAGTATCTGTAAAGTTTTCTGTAAATGTTAATGGAAATGATTTCATAGCTGTCGATCTGGATTATGTTACTGTTGAGAAAAAACTGTGTATATGAAACAACCATTTAATAAAATGTTGAAACTAGTTGGTTGCTTTTGTGAATGAATGCATATTAAAAACAAAAACATGAGTGGTTGATCTGAATGATAGGTGCTTGAAGGTCCAAATCATTTACAGTCACTCCCTTAGACCCTGCTTGTATCTGGACTAGTGTGTAATAAAAACATTTGAACAAATACTACTTAAAAAAAACAACTGGCTTCAATAATTTGAAGATCTAGTTGTGTATAAGGTTTATATTACAATTTGTATGTTAAAAGGACACAGTCAACTGGAAAAAAATCTGCAGGTTTTGTTTACTGTAGTTAAACCACTTCATATGAAGAAGTTAGTAGGGGGGGAACATGCAGTTTGGACTGCCTACAGCACACGATGGTGAAATTTCTACCGAAAGGAATCTTTTGTCTTGCTGAGGGATTACAAAAAGCGTGATTCCTTTCAGTGCTTCTGTGTCAGAAGCTGAATTTCAGCAAGCAGAAACAACTTCCCCGACTCTTAAGTTGTGTGTCCTTTTAATGCTGCAAAATGTAAATAATGATACTTGCATACATATTTCTCAATTAAATGTACAGTGGATATCTTCTCCTTCAAATAGTCTGGAGCTTAAAAATCAGTTTAAAAATACCAGATAGTGTATTTTTTTCTACACATAGCTTCAGTCCACTTTGAAGAAAATTGGATTGGTTACACAAGTCTTTATGTAAGGTACAAACAGAGCCTAAGGTTTTGAGTGCCCAAGAATGCACTTTTCAAGCAGGTTAACAGGCACATAAACATCATGTAATGGCGTAAGGACTCCCCAGAATCTTCAGGACAAATATATTTTATATAAGCAGCTGTTTTCATGCAACCTCAGCTAGCGTTGTGCTGCTCTTTACAGGATTGGATGAGTGGTGTTGTCTTTGGCTGTGTGGGCTTAACTGTGTTTCTAATGTGTGTGTCAAATAATTACCTGTTAAACAGACTGCCAATCTGGCTGAAGCCAATGCTTCCGAAGAAGATAAAATAAAAGCTATGATGACACAGTCTGGCCATGAATATGATCCAATCAAGTAAGTGATTTGAAATTATGTCAGATTTGTTCTTTGAAGATTATGGAAAAATTGTAGAGATGTTTGTTTTAACAAGAGAGACACATGCATACCTTTTTCTTTTTTTCCCCAAAAAACTTCTAGTTACATGAAGAAACCCTTGGGTCCACCTCCACCATCTTATACTTGCTTCCGTTGCGGAAAACCTGGCCACTATATAAAGAACTGCCCAACAAATGGGGTAAGGTTGTGGGGGACTGCTGGTGTTGTGTAGTTTTTAACTTTTTCTACCCTTGCAGTTACTTAATAAATACACGAGTATTTGTGTTAAGAATTGTTCCTCTTAGGGTGAAATTCAGAAGTTATATGACAATGTTGCAAAGCCTTTCCAAATTCAAGGGAAACCTGGAATTATAAATGTAGAATTTCCTTTTTTCTAGGTCATGGGCATTAAATATATCTATAGATCCTTCTCTGAACTTTCATGTATATTTTGATGTATTTCAGTATTATTGGAAAACTTTGGTTTTAACTCTTTAACAACAGTTCACAGTTTTTAGTATTTCGTATAAAAAGATGTTTCTGTTGACCCCATCTATTGGATATTTGCGTGTTTTAATTACGCAAGTCTCTGGTTGAGTGTTCATGCCATTTAACGCGAGTCACTGAACGTATATGCATGAGGTATGAATTCAACCTTCATGTATCGATGGTGAATATCAGTTTCTCCGGTGACTGATTTAGGGCACTGCATTAAGCTCTCATGCTGAATTGCGCTGGGGAGGAGGAGCGGGGTTGTGTCTCTTCTCCGCGTGGATGGCGAGCGCAGGGATAATGTCACCCTTAAGGAACCTGAAGTTAAGCCAAAGAATGTCAAATGAGTTCAAAACATTGCTCAAGCCTTTGGAACATCCTGGCTATATTAATTTAGGGAAATAAGTATTTTAGTTAAGCTGCTTAAAATAATCGCTGACATCTCCTTTTAAGTGTGGGTCTTGAGATATGTCTGCGTTTCTTTTCTCAACAGGACAAAAATTTTGAGTCTGTTCCCAGAATTAAAAAGAGTACAGGAATTCCAAGGAGTTTCATGATGGAGGTGAAAGATCCCAATACCAAGGGTGCTATGCTGACGAACACTGGAAAATACGCAATACCAACGATTGACGCGTAAGTATG
The DNA here is from genome assembly GCF_030463565.1 of Pelecanus crispus. Taxonomy (NCBI): domain Eukaryota; kingdom Metazoa; phylum Chordata; class Aves; order Pelecaniformes; family Pelecanidae; genus Pelecanus; species Pelecanus crispus. Next base: position 1,085,144 of record NC_134653.1, on the reverse strand, counting down.
GAATTAATCGGACTGACCAGAACAAGAGAAAAAGGCGTAAATGCCTGAGTGGCAATGCAGCCAAGTTGGCCGGCATCTGTAATCACAGGGGAGGAAACATTATCACTGTATCTTAACCTTAAAATCTGTGATGCTTTCTAACATTAAAATAGGGTGGTCCTGTTGTTCATACCCCTGGAAGTTGGTAAACTTGTGGTATGCTAAGAATTGTATTTCTGCAAAACATTTCAGTAGTGTTCATAGTTGGAAATTGTTCTCTTTGAAAGCTCGTTTTGCTTCTGTTTTACATTTCAAAGGTTTCTTGCAAAATTTAACAAATAGCTGTTGGACTGAAATATCCTCCCCCTCTGACTTATCGAATCCCATGTGTGAAGCAGACTGAAGTTTTCCTGTTGATATAAACCAAGAAAATACTACTGTGTGCTGACAAGAGTGGCTGCTTTAAAATGCACTTGGTAGCACTTCTGGTTTTCTGTAACGGATCTCCTTTTGTAGAAGCTGTAACGTAGACTTCTTTCATTTATAAAATGTAATTACTTGGAGACTGGTTTTATCCTGAGCATGCAATTTACATTTACCCTCCAGCAAAGGAGAGGTGGGATTCATTTCACCTGATTTCTAGCTGTCAAAAAAATACTCTTCTAGTCTCAGCTAATTTCTTAGTTGATCCAATGAATGGGAGAGTTCTGCAGAAGGAAGATTCTTCCCCCCTCCGTCTTCTGGTGTTGTGGCTATAGAAAAGCAGTTCAAACTAAATGCCTGTGTTTTAGAAGGCTAATGTGTAGTGAGAAGAACTCCATCTGTTCTCTTCCTTTGATAAAATACAAAGCTTGGAAAAGTTTCCCTTTACTCATCTTTAACTTTTTTCTTTTTCTTTCCCCGCCCCCCTCCAGGGAAGCGTATGCTATAGGAAAGAAGGAAAAGCCTCCCTTTCTACCAGAGGAGCCGTCCTCCTCCTCGGAAGAAGATGATCCTATTCCAGATGAGTTGCTATGTCTCATCTGTAAAGATATAATGACTGATGCGGTTGTTATTCCCTGCTGTGGAAACAGTTACTGTGATGAATGTAAGTGCTACTCCCATGTTTGTTAATTCAAAACATCACATCTGATCTTCTGAAAGCAGAAATAGGAGATAACGAAATTGCTTTGTTACCACTTCTACTTAATACTTAAGCGGACCCAGAATAGGAAAGGACTCGTCTCGTATAAAAGGAAAAAAAAAAAAGGCAGAAAGCTTTTTTCCGCCTTTTATGTATCTAGTTAAACCCTCTTTACATGCAGAAGGATGAGTATGAGAGAAGTGCATCATTGTGCAGGTGATACCATATTAGATATCAAATGCATTTAATTTGTTCACAGCCCTTTCTCTCATACAAAATTACATACCCAACTCTGGTGCCTTACTGTGGTCTGCAACAAAGGGATAGTTAGGCATTTAATCCACATTCTTCTCCACAGGAGGGTTGGTTAAAACCTTCAGAACTCAAACTTATTAATGTTTTTTTGACATGTGTTTTATTAGCCTTGAGGTTGGTGACTTCTCGTTGTACTAGATAATGGAAAAACGACTAGTGGAAACATCAAGACACAGCCTACTGTACATCTTCAAATGTTACAGTAGTGAAATATCAAAACTATAGTTATGTGCTGCATACTAGACATTTTTTACACTGTTGAACATTTATAGCTTCATGCTCTCAATTCAAGACCATATTCACCCGTTAAATCATATACATGTTTTTATAGTTGATTAGAACCCAAAAAATATCCTTAGTTTGGCTAAAAACTATTTCGATGATTCTCATTATTCACAGGTATTAGAACAGCATTACTGGAATCTGAGGAACACACATGCCCAACGTGTCATCAGACAGATGTTTCTCCTGATGCTTTAATCGCCAACAAGTTCCTACGCCAGGTAATGTGACTGCTTTTCCGTAAACCGTTTGTAAGAAAAGTCTATTTGTAAAAAGCTGAAAGGTTTTTAGAAAATACTAATTTACATCTCCTTAAGCAAGGCTAAATTGAATAAGGCTGAATTTACTTTTCAAATACATTATCGATTGTTACAGAAGCTTACAACTCTTTAGAGACAATCTGGCAAATTCAGGTCACGCTTTTGTGTAACATGATTGTCTCACTTTTGAATTCGGTGTTAACGCTGAAGTACTTAAAATACAGATACTGTGAGTTACCAATCGTTAATTGATGTGTTCATGTATCTGTGTGTTGTTTTATTTTAGGATTAATAGCATTTGCAGGAATACACAAGTAATTTTACTCTGTGGAGGCTTTTGTTCGTGTATCTACTGAAGTTTCATACTACCTTTTTGTAAATGTTTTTTCTGCCTCTAGGCTGTGAACAACTTCAAAAATGAAACTGGCTACACAAAAAGGCTCCGTAAGCAGATTCAGCAGCAACAGCAGCAGCAGCAGCAGCCACCACCGCCACCACCTCCACCACCCCTAATGAGGCAAACAATAACACGCAACCTGCAGCCTCTACTCCGGCCAACAATTTCCAGACAGCAGGATCCACTAATGATACCATTAGCTTCTCTGGCTTCTCGTTCTGCTGCTGCTTTGTCATCGTTGGCCCCTGGTCAGTCATCTGTGGCAGCTGGGCTGCCAGTAAATCCGTCTTCTGTTGTTGTCTCTGATCTCCCTCCAGCAGTGTCCCTGTCTCTCCGTGAAAAGCCAGATGGACCTTTTCGGTAAGTAAATCTGTAGATCAGTGTGAATATAAAAGACACCAGAATGCTTAAGTTAGATTCTTCTTCTTGAGCTTCTCAGCTAGCGATTTATGTATCATTAGTGACAGGTCCAGATAATTGTGGAAGTTCTGGGTTTTGTTTTTACTTTGAATGAGGACACTTTAAGTTGGAAGTGTGCCTCATGCAAGGATTTTCTCAGAAGTATTTCTTGTTCAATTCCCTTATCAGTCATTCAGTACAGCTTTACCCTGAAAGAGGAACTTTTTTCCCCCAGGAGCCCTTTGATTTTAAGTGGCTAGCAATTCCTAAAGTAGCCATTTAGTGTTGTCAAACCTTCTTGAGTGCATTAATTTCTCTTTAGTACTGAGGGAATAATAGCTGAGGGAATAAAAGCACAATTATAGGTAAAACTGACCAGGTATTTTCACATTACTTTTTTCTAAGTATTTTTACCGTCAATGTTATGGTAAGTCAGAGTCATCCTCAGTAATACACAGTGTAGTCAGTGATGCATAATAAACATTGACACACTGTAAATTTGAAGTATTTACAAACATGAAAGTCGAAGTTTGCAACCCAGTGAAGTCATACGAAAATACATTAAAAATCCGTACTATTGTTCAGGGCTTATATCCTTTCAACTGTATGCCTTGAATGCAAATAGCCACTCTGTCCGGAAGACTGTCAGGCTCAGCTGTATCGTTGAATACAAAGGATCACAATTCAAAAGAACCTCTAAGGCAGCCTCTGAACTAGCACGTAAACATTTCCTAATAGAATTTCAGTTCTTGCATCTTCCAAAACAGATTCAGTGTGTGGGTTATACGTACTCTCATCCTTTCACGTGCAGCTAGCTTAATAAAGTATTTTTCCAGTGAGCTTCCTCTTTAAATGCCAGTAGCCCAAATAGACTTCTCATCTGTGCTTCATTTGGAATCAGCCAACTTCACATTTGTGTATCTGGTGAAGAATATTTCCCCCCCCGCCCCATTTACAGTAGTCGGCCTTTTCTCACCTTGGACTTAATAGTTCAAGTAGCACTTCAAAACAATGTCTGAATAATAATAAATTGTTTTTTTGTTGTAGTGATGCCGATGCTGTTATACCTCCTGCTGCTCTGGTGACTGCCGCTGAACTTTCTAAATCATCGTCTCTGTCAATCAGCAGTTTGTTGGAGGAGAAGGTAAATTTTATTTCAACATAAGCAGCAATTCTTGTATTTTAGTAGAGCTTATTTTCTAACTGTTTGCATTTATTCACAAGGGCTATCAGGTTCCTGTACTAAGACAACCAGCATTACCAAGTCTTCTGGGCCCTCAAGGACAATCAATACCCACAACTGGTAAGTGCCACCGGTAACTTTAGAATTTCTTCTAAAAATTTATCTTCAGATAAACTGAATGGGATTTTTTTCTTTTTCCTCTCCCCGCTCCAAAAGGTCATCCAATGAGAGCCAGTACAATTCGCGCAGCAGGTGGCAGACCAGTCTGGGAACTGTAAGTATTCTACAGAAATTCAATATATTACTACTTGTAACCTGTTAAATTAGGCTGTAACACGTAACTTATACAACAGCTGATTTATAATGAAATAAGTATGCACAGATAGTTGTGGAGAATACAAGTGGTAATTAATTTTTAAATGGCGTAATTTGAATAAGCTTTAACAAAGGGGATCTGTGCTTGCAGTAAGATTATTTAAAATAAAACTCCAATACATAATTGAAAAGAGGACTCTGAAAAATGAACGCTTTTTGAGGAAGCCATAATTACATATAAAAATTAAATATAATCAAAAGATCAGATGGAAAGCCATCCTTTTGATTACTGGCTGAATAGGGTGGAAGAAATTGATTTCCCAATAGAAATCAGCCTCCAACATTCTTTCTTTAACAACTTAGTTGATACTGACTGAGCAAATTATTGGAAAAGTCAACACTGTTACTTGATGACAATTTTGAATTTCTTCAATTTGATCATCCTAAACAGCCAAGCTGCTTTCTCTCAGTTGGGCAGAGAGGAGTCAGTTTTATCTGTTACTGCAGTGTCAAGTTAGTCCTTCATTTTTGTATATATTTGTTAGAGATAGGTTGTAAGGGTGCATCATGTTTATAAAATCGTAAAGATAAATCAAACAAAACCCAGGATCCATCCCACAGATTATCTAAAATCTCAGATTCGGTAAGCAAGAAAATAATTCAGGGACAAGAACAGGCCATCATGAGGCAGCAGCAGAGGAAGCGTATGTGGGAGAAGTTAAAAGAAGTTTGAGAGAAGATTAGCTCATATCCGTGCAGTACTTTAAAGATGAGCAGTGTGAAGTATTAAGTATATCAAGGAGTGGCAGAGGGGCGGTGGGCGCTTGGCCCGTGGGAGACGGGAGTCTCCTTGAAGCACGGGCAGCCTCCGTCCGCAGTCGCAAAGCTGGGTATAAGGAGAGAAGACCGAGGGAATTGTTGGGGGTGAGGGTGTGGAAGGCAAGTATGGGGATCCAGACGCGAGTGTAGTCTCAAATGAACAGAAAGCAGGGAGAAAAATGCTGAAGTTGAGAACAAGAAGTGCTTGCCACCATGCTCCTCTTTCACTTGCTTTCCTCTTGAAAATCGGGGCAGAGTGTAACAGTGACACGTGTTTTTGGATTTCTTTAGAAGCTCAAATCGAGGACGCCCGCACAGTGAACGCACCCAAAGGACTCAGGCCCCAACACTACCAGCATCAGCACCAGTCTTTGTGCCTGTGCCTCCACCTCCCTTGTATCCTCCACCACCCCATGCACTTCCTCTTCCTCCGGGGGTACCACCACCACAGTTTCCTCCTCAGTTTCCGCCTGGTCAGCCTCCATCTGCTGGGTACACTGTCCCCCCTCCAGGATATCCCCCAGCTCCTGCAAACATGTCATCAGCTTGGGTACCAACAGCAGTACCGGCGGCTCATTCAAACACCATCCCAACGACACAAGCACCTCCTTTATCTAGGGAGGAGTTTTACAGAGAACAACGGAGGCTTAAAGAGGAGTAAGTATTTGTCTCAATGAAGTTGTGTTGTTTTTCATTTTTGTATTTCGATAGCATATTGGACTGCAGTTACACTAAAGTGCATCTGACATAAGCAAAAATGACGTAGTGTTTTTTCCAATATACTTTTTCGTTGCAGATGGTAAACATGCAAAACTAAACCAAGACAAATGTAATTCTAAAACTTTCCCTAAAACTTGTAGGAATTCTAAACTGTTTTTGCTTAAATAGGATGTTCACCTTTTGCATTTGCATGCAGTATACATTTTCTCATATTGGCCATGTTTTGTTTCTTGATGTCTTTTTGTAATAAAGGTCAAACTATAATTGTAATAAAGGTCAAACTTATTTTAACAGGGAAAAGAAAAAGTCCAAACTTGATGAGTTTACAAATGATTTTGCTAAGGAATTGATGGAATATAAAAAGATTCAAAAGGAGCGTAGGCGTTCGTTTTCCAGGTAACTGCTTTACATGTCCGTAATGGAGAAGCAGATTGTCTAGAAGAATCAGGAGGAGTTCCACTCCACCTCTCTATCGTTAGATGGATTGGATGACTCAAGGGATTAGCAGTGATAGGAGCTGCATATGTAGGTTACCAGCTCAAGTATGGCAGGGATTCCAGTTGACTGATAGTTACCATTTGGCGGCAGTTGTTAAGGAGCAGGTGTCTCTTTTCCTAAAGCTTCTCTGCAGTGGCATCCTTCACCTCCTGAGAGCCGTGAGAGGCTGGAAACTGAATAGGTGTAGTTGCTGGATTTTCTGCGTCTCCCTATTCTGATTGTAACCATGACCTCAAAGCGCTTCGGAGGAGATATGTGAGAGAAATTGTCTTCATTTCCTCTTTTCATGTGGATACACGGAGAGATTTTAACCTGGACTGCAAACTGGTGGCTTTTGCTAGTATTTTGTTGACATTGTTAAATTTTTCTTAGGAATTAAAAGAACAGACTTGTTTTTAAGGAAATCTTAAATTGGTGAAGGACTTTGAGAGGAGGAATGATGCTAATGAGCATATGTGGAATAATGTGAAATGGTTCTTTAAAAAATAATAAAAGAAGAAACTCAGGGTAGCTGATGCTTTCTACCCCAAAAAATCACTTGGGCAGGAGTCTGAATAGCTCTCTATTAGTAACGCTGTCAGTATCTTTCCTAGAGTCATGGCATTGAGTCACATTACTAGCGGCTGAGTTTAGAAGCTTTTAGATATGATTTTTCTTGAAATGCGGTCACTAGCCTTGGTTAGAGCTAGAGGTATGTGCAAAATTTTCCTAGGACATCTGGCTAGAAGTGTTGACTAAGTAGTCCGGTATGTAGGATTGCAGTACAAGTATTTTGCATCCTGTACAAATTGCCAAATGATTAGTGAAGTTAAATAGACTAAGCTGGCATTTTAAAATTGAGCTTTACTGTCTTCAGGCTAAATCATGTTTTCTTGATGTTTGATACTGCACTGTAGCCATTAAGACTTGCTCTTTTTGCATCTTACTGCAACAAAAATGATTTGCACTGCATGTAGTTGCTGAGTAGCGAAAAATGTGCACGTTCGTGTACCAGTAGAGGCCAGTGTGCACCACCTGAAATCAATCAATAGCTATGGGAGTTCATGTGGTAGAAGCGAGTGGAAATAGACTTACCCTTCCTGTATGTTTTTACACTAACAAAGCAGCAGCTGTTCTGTCTTGTAAGCAGAAACTTTTACATGTTATCAAGTTCTTCAATTTGCAGTAGTAGTATGTCAGCAGCTGAAAGAAGCTTTGACATAAGCATATGGAGAGTTTAAAAAAAAAAAAAAAAACCAAATTTGGGAGGAAAAAAACTGGGGAATTAACTTCATTTATTTTTTTTGTGTTGTGTTTTTTTTAAGGTCCAAGTCTCCCTATAGCGCTTCATCTTACTCTAGAAGTTCGTATACCTACTCCAAGTCAAGATCAGGTTCTTCCCGCTCCCGCTCCTACTCACGATCATTTAGTCGTTCCCATTCTCGTTCCTACTCACGATCACCGCCATATCCAAGAAGAGGCAAAGGGAAGAGTCGTAACTATCGTTCTAGGTCAAGGTCACATGGTTATCACCGTTCGAGGTCAAGGTCGCCCCCATACAGAAGATACCATTCACGGTCAAGGTCTCCAGTATTTAGAGGCCAGTCTCCCACTAAACGGACTATACCTCAAGGGGAAGGAGAGAGGGAGTATTTTAACAGATACAGAGAAGTTCCACCATACGATATGAAAGCTTACTATGGCAGATCTGTTGACTTTAGAGATCCATTTGAAAAGGAAAGATACAGAGAATGGGAAAGGAACTATCGAGAATGGTATGAAAAGTTTTACAAGGGCTATACTGTTGGTGCTCAACCTCGACCTCCAGTAACTAGAGAGAACTTTTCTCCAGATAGGTTTGGTCCACCTGGGACCAGACGAGAGAATTCGCCATACGCTCGGGGACGTAGGGAGGATTATCCTGGTGGGCAGAGCCACAGAAATCGTAATATAGCTGGAAATTACCCTGAAAAACCTTCTGGGAGAGAGAGCCATGGCATCAAAGATCCTACAAAATCAAAAGAGAAGGAGGTGGAAAATCCACTGGGAGATGGCAAAGGAAATAAACATAAAAAACACCGGAAGAGAAGAAAAGGGGATGAGAATGAAGGATTTCCCAGTGCTGAGTTGTTAGAAGGTGCGAGAAAACCAAGGGAGCCAGTTACAGCAGAAGATGTTAAAACAGACTCTCTGTTCATGCTCCCGAGCAGAGATGATGCCACCCCCGTGCGAGATGAGCCTATGGAAGCAGATTCTATTGCTTTCAAACCGGTGTCCGAGAAGGAGAAAAAAGAGAAGGATAAGCCAAAAGCAAAAATTGACAAGACAAAGCGGAAAGTAGAAGTGGCTGTTCCTCCTAAGAAGGACAATGTAGTAAAACCAGCTAAAGCTTCTCAAGAGAAGGTGGACACCGATCGTGAAAAATCTCCTCGAACAGAACCTCCTGTGAAAAAAGTGAAGGAGGAGTTGCCAAAGACAGAGAGTGTGAAGACATCTTCCTCTCAAAAGGATGAGAAGGCTCTTGGTACCCCACGGAAAGTTCACCCAAAGGTGACAAAAGATCACCCGGAAACCAGACCAGCCAAGGAGGAAAAGGCAAAGAAAGACCATCCAAAAGAAACCAAGTCGGAGAAGCCTTCCAACAAAGAGGACAAGTCAAAAAAACCTGCTGAAAAAAGCAAACCTTCTGATGCAAAACCTGAAAAAAGAAAAAGAAAAGCAGATGAAAAGGTTGATAAAGAACATGAAGCCACTTCCACAAAGACCTCTAAACCAGAAACTGCTGAATCGAAAACATCGCCAAAGGGGAAGACTGAGCCTGAGGGTGAAAAAGGAGAGCGGACTCCAGAAAAGGATAAATCAGCTTTGCTTAACAACCCCGCAAAAAAGATTAAACTTAACCGAGAAACTGGCAAAAAGATTGTGAGTACAGAAAATGTGCCACCTGCAAAAGAACCTGTTGAGAAACCTGAGCCGAGCAGCAGTAAAGCTAAACAAGAAAAAGCAAAGGGAAAAGTGAGAAGAAAAGTAACAGCAGCTGATGGATCTAGTTCAACTCTTGTAGATTACACCAGGTACCTCATCATTTCTTTTCCTATTCTTTCTTTCCTCCTCCCCACCCAAAAAACTTAAAATTCTTTATGGTGACTAGTGAAAGGAACAGCTAAACTCGTGCTAAATGAGTGAATAATCTGTGATCTTCCCTGTTAAATTGTACTTGGGTCAAAATCAAATTTTGTTAAAGCAAACATGCTTCTTTTCAAAACCGCTGTCTGTACTGCACAGAAAGCTAATAAGGTAAATTCATTGGTGACGTGTTTGACCCTTACTTCTGGCACTTTTTTTCCCCTCTTCTTACTCATTGCATGTTGACTCTTTGAGGAGTCCCCTCTATGTCTTCCCTCAAATCCAGTTTACTGCTAAAGGCAAGGATGACAGACATGTCTATACCAGGCAGTATTTTGCATTTTAAAAATTGCAAGGTACTGTAACGATCCACTTTTGTCAGTATGACATGAAATTATACCTTGCAGAAATAGCAGCTCGATTGCCAATATATTGTACTGATTTTAGCTTTGAGCACAGTGCCATGTTGACACAGCTACATGCTTCCAGCTCAGTGCCAACTTTTTTTGTCACTTACCTTGGAGATCTCTCTTCTGTATTCCATTGCGTGACGTGTGGGGGTGGGGGGAGGAACTGATCTAGTGTGGAGCTGTTATTACTTACGTTTCAGCATCTAAAGAATCAGGACAAAGCAAACTCAAAACATTTAAGACATCGCTGGAGACTTAAAATAGCGTCTTGATATTCTAAAAAGGTTTTTAAAAGTACATTTTTCTAAAGAACAACACTGGGACACGAGGATAAAACTTTGGTTGTGTGTACCTCTCCATAATTGCTTGCTTACATGTTGGAACAAGAATGTATATCTAATTTACTTACCATTGGTAGAAATAGGACATGAAGGAGTTGCCAGATCACAGTCCCCAACCTGATAATCCTGTGTCTTTGTTAATTAAATGTATGGTAGGAAGATACTAAATTAATTGATTGCTCATAATCTTAGCTAGTGGACTCATCCTTTCTCTTGTCTGTTCCCTTAATTGAACATCTTTTGAAAAAATGCTGAAGATTTAGAATTGAAACAAAACCCGTTTTATAAAATGTTAACAAAAGATGGCGGTGCATGTATCTCACCCGTTATTAATGTATGCTTTCCTCCTCTTAGCACTAGTTCTACTGGAGGAAGCCCCGTTAGAAAGACCGAAGAAAAGCCAGATACAAAACGAACTGTCATTAAGACCATGGAGGAGTATAATAATGATATAACAGCCCCTGCTGAAGACGTCATTATTATGATCCAGGTCCCTCAGTCAAAGTGGGATAAAGATGACTTTGAGTCTGAAGAGGAGGATGTTAAATCTACCCAGGTGCCCACAAGCGTAGGAAAACCTGCTAGTGTTATAAAAAATGTGAGTGCTAAGCCACCAAATCCCGTAAAACACAATGAAAAAGAGACGGAGCCTTTGGAGAAAACTCAGAAAACTACAAAAGAGGCGAGTTACGAAAGCTCCCAGCATGATGCAAAAAGTTCGAAAAGTTCGTTGTCGAATGAAAAAGGAAAAACCAAAGACCGGGATCATTCTTTGTCAGACAAGGATACTTCTGAGAAGAGAAAGAGCAGTGCTCAGCCGGAAAAAGACCACTCGGAACGTGCAACTGAGCAAGGAAATGGAAAAAATATTTCTCAATCTTCCAAAGACAGCAGATCTTCAGAGAAACATGATACTGGCCGTGGATCCACTGCTAAAGACTTTACTCCTAACCGAGACAAAAAATCTGACCACGATGGCAACAGAGATCATTCTAGTTCCAAGCGTAGAGATGAAAAGAGTGAATTAGCAAGGAGGAAAGACTCCCCTTCTCGAAACAGAGAATCTACATCGGTACAGAAAAGTAAGCCAAGAGATGAACGAGCAGAGCCGTCCAAAAAGGGCGCTGGAGATGCCAAAAGGAGCAGCTACAGTCCTCCACGTGAGCGGAAGCAGTCCGATCACAAAGCTGCTCACGATTCCAAGCGTACGTTGGAGGAGCACAAACCTCTAGATAAAAATTCAGGAAAAGAGAAGGAGAAAGAGAAGGAGAAAGAGAAGCATGTACCTGAAGTAAAGAGCAATAAAGAGAAAGAGCCAAGTGGTAATAAACCACCTTTGAAACAAGAATCACCAGATGTAAAAAATGAGAAAGAGAACGTGACTGGACAAAACGATAAAAGTGTTGTCAAGCCCAAGCCTCAGGTAAGCAGCTCCTCACGGCTCTCTTCTGATCTAACTCGAGAGACTGATGAGGCTGCGTTTGTACCAGACTACAATGAAAGTGACAGTGAGAGTAATGTATCTGCAAAAGATGAGGAAGCTGCAGGAAAAAATCCTAAAGAACCGAAAGAGAAGGCTGTGGATAAGGTGAAAGAGGATACAGCAGCGCCTGCTGCAGCTGAGCAGCCCGAAGCAAGCCGAAGTCAAAGTCAGAGCAGCCCCAGCGTTAGCCGCAGCCGGAGTCAGAGCCCTTCTGAGAGCCAGACTCGAAGCCACAGCAGCAGTGCCAGCTCAGGAGAGAGTCAAGACAGCAAGAAAAAGAAAAAGAAAAAAGAGAAGAAGAAGCACAAGAAGCATAAGAAACACAAGAAGCATAAGAAACACATTGGAAACGAAACGGAATTGGAAAAGAGCCAAAAACACAAACACAAGAAGAAAAAGTCGAAGAAGAGCAAAGATAAAGAGAAAGATGACCAAAAAGTGAAATCTGTCACTACATAGAATGACAGATAATAAAAAAAATGACTTAATTCCTAAGTCATCTGTATTAAATTTTGTTAAAATGTAAACGAATTCAAGCGTTGTAAATAATGACATGAAAGACCCTGTGCTGCACTTAAAATATTGCTGCTTGATTATTTGATTTTTACATCAGAGCTTTATAAAAGTGAACATTTTGTACAGAATTGTGAGTTGTGACCATGTAACATGAAAGGTTTTGCTGGGGCATCTTATTTTTAACCACCGTTAATTAGTTTGGGTGGAGTTTACTGTACTGTGAAAATTTTCACATTTGAATTTTTTTTTTTTTAATTGCCTGGCAGAAGAAGCTGGTATCAGTTATAAAATATCAGCAGAATGATTTGCAGAATACATTACAGCCCTGTTATGTCACTTTTTGATTACAATAAAAAGTTTTCAGTAAACTATCCAATGTGATGAGATTTCCAGTGATAGCTGAACATTAGCAGAGAGAAGACTAGGGACAGAAAAAAGCTACCCGTAAAAGCTTGCCGGTAGCTGACATATATGAAAAATAATGCATCAGCGGGTTTAATTTTGAAAAGACCGGTAGGACGTTAAATCTTTTGAACTGCTGCAATGTGGGGAGGTACTGCCGAGAGGCGCGCTTTTTTTCCATGTGCCAAGTGGGCTTGTTTTTATATTGTAAAAGGTAGCGTATGCCCCCCAAAATACAGCCACTCTTAACAGCGGGTACTGACTCTCTTAAAATAATGTTATATATGAAGCTGTCACATTTCAACACGGTTTAGTTTGGTTAGAAAGCTGTTGTCGTTTGCCAGCAAACATTTACACGTATTTTAAGATGCCCTGTAAGCTGTGTTTCCTCTCATAACGATGCTGATCACCAAGATGTTTGTGTTTTTTAAATAGAAGCATTAGTAGTAGTATTTTCATATGGTGGTGCTACATGATACAGAGCTAACCCTTCCACTAAATGTGGGGTTCAGCAGATGAGTTTGGCAGAAGAAAGCCCGCTAGAAGGGCAGGCTTCTGCTTTAAACTACTTTGGGCAATGACAGGGAATCTAGAAAATGTAAATTTAATTAGCTTGGTAATTTTAAGACAGATGTAATTTAAAAAAAAAAAAAAAAGGTGGGAGCGGTGGGTGTTGCTTAACTGTTAGAAAGCCAGCATGGTAAGAAGTATTTCTCGTGCGTTAAGGGCATAACATCCCGGTAACAACTGAATTCAGCTGGCTATGGGATTTGCCCCAAAAGAGTTCTGTTTGAAAGTGCTATAAATTAAAGGAGCATTTCAGGGCTTCCTGCTTGCGGAGACTATTTTGTTCAAAAAATGTCATTGTTTATAGGTACTGTCACTGGGGTATTTAGCAGTACAGAAATAGTAAAATGATAATTCATCTTGCGTTTCGGTGGGGGTGACTGTCACACTTTAAATATTGGGTTAGAGACTGAGCATCCTGTACTTCTGATGGTCAAACCAAGAACAGAGCGGAGTTAGTACTGGGTCTCGCTTCCAGTGGTTGGTACCTTCTCACGCCAGGGCGTTCCTGCTGGATTTCAGGTGTTCCCTGCACGAGGTAAAGCAGGCTTTCTGATTAAGACACTCAGATTTTTACTTCCCAGAATCAAAAAGCTCGTGTCCGTCATAGCCGTTAAATGTGCTCATCCCGCGTTTCGTGTGCGTGTCCCGGGGAGCTCCTGTCGCCGAAGCGAGCGGCAGATGCGTGGGGATTGAAGGCAGCCTCGGGCTCTCCCTTTGCGTAGCCTGTGCTCGTGGTGACGAGGCCACGGAAAAGGGAAGGTTTATTTTGCACTGTTCTCTGTGAACACACTTTGGCCCAATGAAATACGGAAAATTTAGGACTCGGGGAGGTGGGATTCTTACTGGAGCTGGAATGTGTGAGGTATGCTTTATTATCAAGGTTCAGAGTAATTAGTAAATTTGCATGGAAGTAAAATTTCAGATGTTTCTTTATGGAATAGCTCCATAAAAGCAGGCAAAATGGTGTATTTCTATATAACCTTGTGCTCAGAAAGCTGTAGTCGATACCTCTCAATGCTCAGTTAAACTGCTCTCGTTTCAGAGCACTGTAGCAGCATTACTGATGATTTTTCAGTCTCCTATGAATTTAGTTTACTCTGCACATGGAGTTTATGATTACTTTTTTCCAGGTTTTTTTTTGAGCTGAAGACACCTGGAATGCAGTTATGCTCAGGCCTGAATAGGTGATTTTCACTGGCAGTCGTGTTTAGAAGTCTTCCAGCTGAGCTTCTGAAGTTTTTATGCAGTGCCTACAGTAGCGTGAAGGGATGTGTGCGAACAGGGCTCTCTGGGTGAGGGTGAACGCTCCTGGAACGCGTTTGACTTCAGGTGCTGACATGCAGTGGAGATGGTTTTAACCAGCGAAGGAAAGCGTGCTTACAGAGCAAGGTAAGTTTTGACTCTTGTTCAGACATAAGAAACAGATGTTGACTTGGTGACTAAATTTAATGTGTTCCTTCTGGAACAATTCTGCTTGGTCATCTGCTGAAGGTAGGGGTGGTCCATTCCGTGGAGGCGGTGGCAGGTCCCTGTGCCTGTCTTCGGAGAACCCTTGGGCCATCGTACCTCATCTCCCATCTTCAGCTGAGGCTGAGCGCGCCTGAACAGTTTGAATGTACCAAGAGGCCGCAACTCTTAAGCTGGAAAAGCTCAGGCGGGAAAGAAGGTGGTTTGAAAATCTAAGTGTGAGTGACCAAACTACCCCAAAGTGGGCGGCAGACTCGTGGGTTATCCTCCGCAGCCCTGAAGTAAAGGAACTGTCTCAAAAAGAAGAGGAGGGCATAAGAGAGGAAATGGGCTTAAGCTGCGCCAGGGGAGGTTTAGGTTGGAAGTTAGGAAGAATTTCTTTACGGAAAGGGTGGTCAAGAATTGGAACAGGCTGCCCGGAGAGGTGGGGGAGTCCCCATCCCTGGAAGCGTTCAAAAAACGGGCAGAGGTGGCACTTGGGGACATGGTTCAGTCTGGTCTGCCCTTGGTTGGCTTAGAGTGGACTTGGCAGTGTAGGTTACTGGTTGGACTGGATGATCTTAAAGGGCTTTTCCAACCTAAACGATTCTATGATTCTAAGATGCAGGGTAATGTCATGCAAGGGTAGAGAGAAAATTAAGAAACCTAGGACACAAAATGAATCTTGGTTCATTCAAGCACTGGAACAGGCTGCCCAGAGAGGTGGGGAAGTCCCCATCCCTGGAGGGGTTAAAAAAATGAGCAGAGGTGGCACTTGGGGACATGGTTTAGTGGGCATGGTGGGGTTGGGTTGATGGTTGGGCTGATGATCTTAGAGATCCTTTCCAACCTTAATGATTCTGTTCTAGTTTTACTTTCTTTAAAAAATACTCCAGCCACCAAGCCAGGAAACATGAAATGAATTATTCCTCTCCCCTTAATTGATTTAGTGGTGGACTTGGTATTGTTGGGTTAATGGTTGGACTGGATGATCTAACAGGTCATTTCCAACCGAAACAATTCTATGATTAGTTAGAACCCCTAATAATTGTTTTGTGTTGTAAAGGCCAGGAAGGAAAAGCTTATGTCCATTTTTTAATGAGAATAAGTAATGGTTGGAACAGTAGTGGCAAATACGCTTTTCCTTAGTCTTCACCAGAACAGGTTGATTGTAACCAACTTTAGGGAACTTTAGTAAAATACAAGGCTCATGGGCTAGAGAAAAGAGTGTGTTAAACAATGTGCAGATGAAATGTCTGCTTGAATTGTAAGGGTACCAGCCAGAGGGCTTTTTTTTTTTTGAACGGAGGGGTGGTGGTGTGTGTCAGGGCTGAAGAGCAAACCTTGTACCTGCCTTCAAAGGGGAAAAGGAATGTGTTGACGTATTTGTTGTAATATCAATCCAAATTTGGCTGAATATTTTACAGTGTAGAAGCACACAGGAGATAATAGGATGAAGAAGGGTCATTAGCAAACTGAAGAACAGGAGTCGGGCCGGGCCCTGTCTCTGCAAACCGGTTGCGAGAGCGCGGGGTGGAAGCGTGAGCTCTGCCGCAGGTGGGAGCACCGGGGCTGCCGGGGCCGTGCGCCGTGCTGCGACGTGCGAGCGCTCCTGCACGCTTGCGCACGCTCCTTGCAGAGTATATGTTGAAACGCGCCTGGGAAGGTGGCGACGGTGCCCGGGGTGCCTCTCGTGCCTCGTGACGGTCGGGCTGCCCAGGCGGTTGGAGGTCTGGAGTTGGTGCCCCTCGGCCTGAAGCATTTTTAGCAGCCGTGCCGCTCCCTGCGCCTCTAGGAGCGAGGGGCTTGCAGAGCCGAGAGCACGCGTGTGGCCGCCGCGCTGTGCCCGAGCGGCCGGGGTGCTCCGTGGGGTAGGGATCGACCCTGGGCTTTGCATGGGGGTGTGAAACCTGAGGTGCAGGGAGGGAAGCTTGGGGCAGACGATACCGCCGTGCAGCAAGGCTGGGAGGGGCCGGGCTGGATGCTGCCAGCAGTCGCAGAGCCTCCTGCGCCGAGCTCCGGGAGCTCAGCCTGGCACGGGAGACGGGAGCTGCGCGAGCTGCGTGCCTGGCAGCTTCTGCCCGCTGCTGCTTTTGATTCGGAATGGGGCTTGTAGGTGTGATCATAAAGAGGGCGGTGGCAATTTTGTCAGCTGTTCGCGTGGGTCACGTCGTCTGATTTTAGTCTAGTCTAAGAGTGGCTGGGAAGCTGCCTGGCCGAAAAAGACCCGGGGGTGTTGGTCGACAGCGGCTGAACATGAGCCAGCAGTGTGCCCAGGTGGCCAAGAAGGCCAACAGCATCCTGGCTTGTGTCAGGAATAGTGTGGCCGGCAGGAGCAGGGAGGTGATTGTGCCCCTGTGCTCCGCACTGGTGAGGCCGCACCTGGAATGCTGTGTCCAGTTTTGGGCCCCTCAGCACAAGAAGGACATTGGGGTGCTGGAGCGTGTCCAGAGAAGGGCAGCAGAGCTGGGGCAGGGTGTGGAGCACAGGGCTGGTGGGGAGCGGCTGAGGGAGCTGGGGGTGTTCAGCCTGGAGAAGAGGAGGCTGAGGGGAGACCTGATCGCTCTGCAGCTCCTGGCAGGAGGGGGCAGGGAGGGGGGTCGGGCTCTTCTCCCAAGTAGTTAGCGATAGGACGAGAGGGAATGGGCTCAAGCTGCGCCAGGGGAGGTTTAGGCTGGAAATTAGGAAAAATTTCTTTACGGAAAGGGTGGTCAAGCATTGGAACAGGCTGCCCAGAGAGGTGGGGGAGTCCCCATCCCTGGAAGTGTTCAAAAAACGGGCAGAGGTGGCACTTGGGGACATGGTTCAGTCTGGTCTGCCCTTGGTTGGTTTAGTGTGGGCTTGGTAGTGTAGGTTACTGGTTGGACTGGATGATCTTAAAGGGCTTTTCCAACCTAAACGATTCTATGGTTCTATGAAACAGCCAGAGAAGTAAACAGTGGGTTGGGGGAGACGCTGGAGGAAGCCTAAGGGTTTCTTCCTTGCAGGTGATGGAGACAAGCGCGTCGGCATCTGATCCACCCCAGAGCGAAGAACAAAACAGGTAATTTGAGTCGATGACTGACAGTATCACCAAAAGAGAAACGGTCTTGTGCAAAATCCCTGAGAGGCTGCACGGTACCCGCACTGCAGCTTGAATAACTGGAAGCCCAGAAGAACGCTGTTCTCTGCCGTCGGTCCCCGGTTCCGTGTGAGCTGCAGAGGCAAACCCCGACACCCAGAGTAGCTTGCACAGAGGGTCTGAGTCTACAAAATCTTGGCATTTACTCCGGGTGAGACGCATCTGGCTGTCGGGGGTTTGATGCACCTCGCAGTGCCCTGTGGCACGTCACCCCACGAGCCGGTCACCGTAGTTAAAGGCACTGCTGTGTATTCTTCAGCATCTTTTAGGTTTTCTTAAACAGCAAAAGCAGCACGTACCTGCCCTCTGTGTAACAACCTCCACCCTAAAGGGTTAGGCAGGCAGCTAACCCCGCTCGGCAACTTAGACCAAATACTGGGTTTTGTGGAAGGGGGGGAAATAGAGATTAATTTCTGCAGCCTGGTATCTTCCAAGACTGTAATGCTTATTACTGAACTTTTTTTGAAGTTCCTGACTGATCCTAAATGCCGGGCAGAAAGCGCAGCTTTTAAAGAAGCGGTTGCCAAATTGTTTCTTGTATTCTTGCCTAGCAAGCTGAGGGGCTCGTTTTTTAGAGCCTGGGTTTTATACTGAAGCGGGATCAACTGAGATTTGCTTTTTGCATCATCGCCCTGGAACTGGGTCCCATAGCAGGAATTTTAATACAAAATAATCATATTGTGAGCTCAGCTGTCCACTCAGCGTGGGTCCTGCATGGATGCAGCAGCTGCCACGCCGTTCTACCTGCAAACCCGGCTGGCGCGGGACGTGGGGCTGGCGATGGGGCGGCTCTGGGGTGCGGAGCAGGTTGGCCCCACGCAGCCGGCCGGGGAGCGGGGCCAGATTTGGGCAGCGATCGCACCCCGGGGCTGCTCCAGCGTCGGTGGCGAGGAGGGGACCTGGCAGGGAGGGCACCAGCCCGTCGCGGGGGGAGGCAGCTGCTGCCCCCCGGGCTCGGTTAGCGGGTCAGGAAGAGAAAGCAAAGGCAGCCCAAGGTTGAAGCGGGCAACACCTCTGAATGAGACTAATTAAAAGGAAGAGATAATCAAGGCCTGGAGCTTTCAGGAGTCCCGCTGGGCTGGGGGATGCTGGGTGAGCTGGTGGGGGAGTGCACCTTTCGGGGGAAGGAGGCTCCCTAATTAAAACGGGAGAGCAGCGCTGGGCGGTGGGGGCTGGTGGAGGCTACGAGGGCTCCGCCGGCTTTGGGAGCATCGTGCTCGCGTAGCCGCACCGCTGCGTGACGGCAGAGAGGCTCCCGGCACAGCTGGGGCAGGGGAGCGGAGCTGGAAACAGGCAGCGAAGCTCATGACCAGTTGAGGGACTGGTCCGGATTCCTGGGCTCCCCGGCGCCAGGGTGATTAATCCCGGGCTGGCGCGGGGAAGGTGGGCTCCAGCGGGGAGGGCGGCCGGGGGGTGCCGGGTTGCCGGCCCCGGGAGGTCCAGCTGGGCTGGCAGCAAGGGCTGGAGCTGGCGTATGGAGGCAGGGAGAAGGGTGGGCCTGGGGCAAAGCTCTTGTCCCAGCCCCGCAGGGGGGGCTGGTAGGGATGTGGCAGCCCTCAGCCCCCACCCTGGCTTGCTTTCCAGGGCCGCACCGCCCCTGGGGTGCAAAAGGCACGGGGCTGCCTCGTCGCACTGCTCAGCCCCTAATCACCACCCGTGGTCGTAGAGCTGAGCCACCCGGCACGGTCCCCATCGCTGGCCGGGGAAGCAGCCCCCACCCATGGCCAGCGGGGAGCGGGGGTCCCTCTGCTCCCTCCACGCATCCACGTGCGCGCCCCAGCCCGGAGCTCTGCTCCCAGCACGCGCGGTTCCTACCCAAAGGAAACCCGGCTTGTGGTGGCGCGATGTGGCGGCTTTTGCAGATGGAAGGTGTTGCTTTTGCCGACGGAAGGTGTTGTCTTGGCTTTGCCGACGGAAGGTGTTGTCTTGGCTTTGCCAACTGGAACGCCGGTCTCGCCCGCGCAGCCAAGGACAGACGCAGCCCACTCCCGCCCGGCCAGGCACAGCTCTGCCCACGCTCCCGTGAAATACTCCGCTGAAACCACCTGCAACCGGTCTCTGGAGCTGGGAAAATGCACTGGAACAAGTTAGTGATTTTGAACCCAAGTTTACAAATTGCAAACGGTTTTTGTGTTTGGGAAACTTCAGGGCGTTTTCCATTTGCTGTTTAATTTCCAAGCTATTTAGCCCCTTTTACAGCCGTGTAATTGCATTGTGTGAGCGATTCATGGGTTTGCAGAACTCCTCAGTGGAGGTAACAACAGAAATCTCCAGCTCTGTGAACGCTGCGCTAATCTGCCTGGGCAGAGTCAGCCCCTGAAACGCTCGTGCTTATCGAGTGAGTGTGTAGGAGCCTCATTTTTTTTTTGTAAGTCTTGCTTTGCAAATGATTAAGTCAAGATTCTTGTTGCAGTTTACATTTCAATTGGAATCTAAGCCAGTACTTTAAATTGTTTTTACAGACTTGGACAAAATACTGCTGAGCTAGGTTTTAATTTTTTTTTTTTTAAATACAATTTTCAGCAACAATATTGATTAAATCTTTTGTGGTAATGTCAGAGAATCAAATACATGAAAAACGGGAGAAACAGCTCAGGCTTCCCCATTCCCACCCTGCCCTGAGAGGGGCAGGTATTTAACGCGTGTTAGCCTGTAACTTCAGAGAGGACGCAGTCTTTACTTCCAGTTATGAATTTCACATCTTATTTTCTATTTCCCATCTCTATTTCTGTTGCCCAGACCATACCCCACCCCCCCCCAGTCCCCATCAGTGTGCTCAAATTATTTGTAAATATAACCTCATAGGCAATATTTTACGAAGATGACGCCTCTACCTTATCTCTCTTTATTTTCTACTGCAGCCGTGGTCCTCGCAGACGGGCTGCAGGCTGTACAATGTGCTCTCACCCCCGAAACGCGCGTTGGTGTCTATCTGTTCCTCTCTAGCCGACAAATGCATTACATGGGAGGGCAGAATAAAATAATAGAGCAGTCGTCGTCTCTTCCGAAATACATTTAATGTTTTCAGTGCCTGCAGATGGATTTCTCTCTCTCTGGATGCCAAACAAGGAAGCCGTGGGCTCCTCGTTATCCGTCGCTGCTTGGTTTTTGACACTGCTTGCGCTGCATACATTAATTACCGTTATTTAAAGCCCTGGGAGGTTTCTGCTTTAAACGTTCAAACCTCCGCGCGTTTTGCCGAGCGGAAGCCGTTCAGGAGGGGCTGAACGCAGCTGCCCCGATCCCCACGCAGCCGGGGCCGCGCCGCGAGCTGTCGCGCTGCTATTTTCTTAAGGACAGCAGCTAGAGTGGTTTGCTTGGCCATAACGGCTTTCATTTAGCCTCCCTAATGTATAATCTTGGAGCCGATTTCAATTAAAAGTGAAATGTTTTGACGATTCCCACCCTTATTTTAATTCCCCTCTGTGCAGAATATGCGGTAAAGTGGTAAAGCATAAGATGCGGCGCTGCAAAGCCAGCGCAGGCGCTTCTCGCTGCCTTGTCCAGGGGGCACCAGCTTGTAAAATAACAAGCTTGCTTTTGTCCAAAATCTACCACGTTGGGCTTTTTTTGCTAAATATTTGGTGGCTCCCCAAGCATTTACCTGCAGCCCGGCCCCGGCATTACGCCGCTTCTCCGGCAATGTTCCATCCCGTTGGCTCTTCTCTGGCACAAACCCAAACCCAGACACATGAGCAAGCAAGGCGACGGCACCCCCGTCCCGCCGGCACCCCCGTCCCGCTGGCCGGCTCTGGGAAGGTAAACCGGAATGCTGGGGGCTTGGAGGTGCCGAGCCCCCTCCCGCCGGTCTGATGGTCGCCCTGTTCATCTCGGGGAGGTTCTCCCCCAGCGCTGCTCCGGGGCATCTTCCGTTTGCCATCAGCGCGGTGTTTCTTTGCAGGAAACGTTTTCCCATTCCTGGTCTGACTTTACGTCGTTTTTACCCAGACGCTGCGTGCCAACACCTTCAATCTGCCTCGAGACCTTCCGCCGGTGAGCATCTCCCTGCCGGGCATGCCGCGAGGACGCAGGGGGTCAGCGGCTCCGCTCGCTCTGCCGCCCGCCAGCCCCCGGCTGGGAGCTCGGGGGCCCAGGGCACCGACGCGGGGCCGGTGTTTTGCACGTGGGCTCACGCAGCTTTCCTCCGCCCTGGCGCAGTGCGTGCAGCGGATGCGTTGGCGGTGCCTGACGCGGGGCGGGCGCGCAGGGCATGCGGTGCCAGCGGTACAGGTGCCAGGTTGTCGTGGTTCAGCCCCAGGCAGCAGCTCAGCACCACGCAGCCATCGCTCACTGCCCCTGCTCCGATGGGATGGGGGAGAGAATCGGAGGAGTGAGAGGGAGAAACACTCCTGGGCTGAGATAAGAACAGTTTAATAATTGAAATAAAGTAAAATAGTAATGATAAGAATAACAATATAATAAGGACCATAATGATATCCAAAGCAAGTGATGCCCAATGCAATTGCTCACCACCCGCCGACCGATGCCCAGCCAGTTCCCGAGCAGTGATCGCTGCTCCCCGGCCAACCCCCCCAGTTTCTATACTGCCCATGACGCCGTATGGTATGGAATGGCCCTTGGGGCAGTTGGGATCAACTCTGCTGGCTGTGCCCCCTCCCAGCTCCTTGTGCCCCTGGCAGAGCATGGGAAGCTGAAAAGCCCTTGACTGGCATAAGCAGTGCTGAGCAACAACTAAACCATCAGCGTGTTATCAGCATTCTTCTCCTACTAAATCCAAACCACAGCACTGTGCCTGCTACTGGGAAGAAAATGAACTCTATCCCAGCCGAAACCAGGACACAGGTGACCCGCGGTGCCCTTGTAGACGGTCCCGGCCCCGCAGCGCATTGGGGATGACACCTTTCCAGACCCACGGCGGCTGCAGTCGTCGTCTGTGCAACCGCAAAATAACGCCCCGGTGGGTTGTGCCAGGCTCCTCGAGGCAGGGGAGATGTCGGGAGGGGTTTTGGAGCAGGAGGAAGAGGATGGCAATGATGAGAAGGATGCTGCGTGGAGGACAGGGTGCCTGGCAGGACTCCGGGGCTGTGGCTGCGTTTGCTGAACCGCGGGGGCTGACGTCACCGCCGGGCACAGGGGCTGAATGCGCTCGCCGCCGAGCCCCTGCCCCGGTTTCCCTCCCCACGCGCCGAGGGCTTCGCTGACAAATTCACAGCCCTGATCCAGCGCCGCTCCCACGCAGGGCTGCCGGCAGAGCCCGCCCGGCGGGTCCCTCCACGCGTCCTCTCCTCCTCCCCGAGTGGAAATGCCTCGGCGAGGTCCATCAACGCCCGCTCCTTCGAGAGGTAAACGAGAGTTGAGTAATTAGCAGCAATGCGTTCGGTGGCAAAATTCCTCGGCTTTGATTGATACCGGCTCTGCTGTCGCGCATCCCATCCGGGGAGGCGGCGGGGGGCAGCTCTGCCCGGGCGCGCTCCCACCCCACCACCCTCCGCGGGGCCGGGGCAGGATCCGGCTTTCGCAGGCGGTTTCCCATCCGCGTTTCGTGCGTGAGCGCGCACGCCGGGGCTTTTGTCGCCCTTTTGTGAGCGGAATGGTTGTTTGGTAGCAGCGAGCAAGGGCCGCTTGCCAAGTCTGCCTAATTAAGATTAAGCATATGCAGATTCGCCTTGTTTTCAGCTAATGACAGCTGCAAACAATTATTTGTCATGCTCGCTGACTGTTGATTGGTAAAGGCGAGGCCAGGCGAGGCTTGAACGCGATCTGCCTTTGCACGGCGGCGCTGCCGGCTGCGAGCAGCGCCTGCCCTCCCAGCTCCGGCGGCCGCCCAGGGCTCGGCCCGTGCCCTCGGTGGTCCACAGCTGCGGGATTTTTTTGTTTGTTTGTTCGTTTTCAGCGTTGCTATCGGCGTGGACGCATGGTGGTGTTTTCACAGGAGAATAAATAAAGATGTCTGCAAACGTATCTGGCGTCGGTAGCTGCCAAGCCAGCAGCCTTCATCAATTTTCTGCGAGCTGAGAACCAAAGCAGAGACTAAATGAGGCGGGAGGCTTCCTGCCCGCAGTCCTGCTCCGAGCGCAGCTCGGGAAGCACCTTGGCGTCTCTCCAGAATGCCTGGGCTTTTTGAGGACATTCTCAAAAAGAGCTTGATTTCATTATTTTATTACTACTATTATGCTGATGAAAGGAGAGCGCCCTTTTTGACAAAAGGATGCCTGAGCAAATGAAACACGCTTGTCGCAGATGAAAACGCTCTGCGTTGTTTTAAGGACGGCGTGGAAATGAGGACACGGTGGGAAAAAATAGTCGCTGCAGAGATATAATTATGCTCTGTTTGACATACATCCTGCTCGGCGGTACGTGCCTCGTGGACGTGCACGCTCTCGCGGCGTCGCCTGCCCCGGGCTGCAGCCCCGAGCCCAGCGGAGGTGGCTGCGCGCGGGTCCGTCTTCAGATGCGTTCGGGATGCCTCCCTGTGTTTTGGCTGATCCCTGTCCATCTCTCCCAGCTGTTTCCAGCCCAGGGCACGGGGCAGGGGCGGGGACCCCTCCGGTGCCGGGGGGCAGCCAGGGCGGCTCCCGCTCTGCCCTGCGGGCGTGGGGTAGCCCGAAAGCTGGGTGCCAGGGGTGGGCTGTGCCCCCGGAGCTGCTCACCCGCCGGTTACGTTCGGGCTGCCCGTGTTGAGAGTTCGTGTCCTCGACCCCCAGGGCCAGGAGCAAACCGCGCTGGGACGCTGAGACGGGCTGCGAGGCAGCAGCCCCGAGGTGGGGGGGAGGCAGGGGCACCCCCGCCCCGCTGCAGCCCCAAACCCCGGCCGCCGGCGTGAGCGCGCCCCGTGCCCAGCCCCGGCGCTTGGCGGTCGCCGGCCACGTCCCCTGCTCGCCGAGCCCTCCAGCTCGGAAAGGAGCCCGTGCTCCTCCCGCGAGGAGCCAAGCGCTCAGACGCTTCTGAGAACATTTTGGAGGGTTCCTGATTTTAATTGGGTTTACTTAATTATTATTTACTTTGACTGAAGAAACTGTTGTATTTAAATAACGCTGTTTTTTGCCAAAACGCTGTCACGGAGAAGCTGCTTTCCCTTCAGGAGCCCTCAAACATGGGCTTCCTTCCAAGCCCCGCGGCTCGGTGGCGCGTGGAGCATCGTCACTTGTGCTCCTGCTCCTTCCCCGGCTGGGAGCTCCGTGCTACGGGACGGCTCTCCCGGCCGCGCAGCCGGCCGAGGGGGTGACACGGGAGCTTTGTGCTCTTTCCAAACGCACCTTCAGCATTTCTTGCCGGAGCCCGGCACGGCTGCAGGTCTCGTCTGTGAACGTCCTGCAGCCGGTCAGACCCCGGCGTGCCTTGAGGAGTTTGTGAGGCGAGGGGAGAACGGATCCAAGGAGCACCTGCAGACACGGAAGGATAAATGACTGCGCTCAGAAGACCGGTGGGGAAGCAAGCTGAACCTCAAGGGATGAAAAGCAGTCCGTAATTATAGATAGCAACAACAACCAGCAGTTGCACTGAGTTATGAGAGAGACGTTCTCATTTCAGATCATAGCGTGGGGCTGGTTTTTGTTCTTCTTTTTCCTTGTTTCTCCCCCGCCCCCAGCAGTTAAGCAGCATCCATCTTCTCCTTGGAGCTGGGAATACCAGCTCTCAACAGCTGCAGCTTCCCACCAGCGCTGATGCTTTGCCATCTCACGGTTCGGGACAGAGCCAGGCAGGCGACGCTCCGTGGGGACCTGGGTCCGACCCCCGGCACAGCAGAGGGTCTCCTGGGATTTGGGATTTCTCCACTGTGCCACGAGCAGGGCAGCAGGATGGTCCCGGACAGACAGCATGAAATCCTGCCTCCGCTCAATTCAGCATCTAAACTCGCGTTGACTTAAGAGGGGCCAGGGTTACGTTTGGGATCCTTCTTCGTCAGCGGGGCCCCTTCGGCACGTCAGCTCGTGTCCCCAGGCAGCTCGGGAAGGCTGAAGGGAAGGAGCAGGCAGGAGGGTACTGGGCACCTCAGAGGGTCGAGCCCAGCAGCCTGCGCTAGGTTATCGAAGCAGCCTTTCCTCTAAAAGCTGCGAGGACAACTGGAGCCTGGGATAAGTGCCGGCGTGCAGCGAAGCAGTGCTTTCCTCCCCGGCCAGGATTGCTCTTCAGCGTGGGATACGCTGAGGCTCTGATGCACGTTTTGATGTTGTCTAATGATCGTCTTGTGCGCTTCTGCCATTACTGCCTGGCGTATTGGAAGGAAATCTGTAGCTATTATGCAGAGGAGATAGGCAAAACCATCCATTTGTATGTGACTGTTTTCTGATTCAAGCTGCTGAATATTCAGCAAAAATCATTTGTGACCTGTGTTCAGCGTAATTGCTGTTATTGCAGGGTAGGTAACGGAAATGTCAGTGCGAGTACCACGGAACGCGGATCTTGTCTCTGCATCACGTTGTGCGAAAGGTAACGGGGAAGGGGAAGGAGGCAGCGACGGTGCAGCAGCCTCCAGCCGCTTTGCCAGCGTCTCCCTGCTCCCGAATCTCCCCTCAGGGAGCTATTGCTTCCCAAAATCTTGATGTAAAGAGCGTGCAGTTCTAAAGAAAATACAAAGTAAATCTAGTTTAGCTTAGAGAAGAGGAGGCTGAGGGGAGACCTGATCGCTCTCTACAACTCCCTGACAGGAGGGGGCAGGGAGGGGGTGTTGGGCTCTTCTCCCAAGTAGTTAGCGATAGGACGAGAGGAAATGGGCTCAAGCTACGCCAGGGGAGGTTTAGGTTGGAAATTAGGAAAAATTTCTTTACGGAAAGGGTGGTCAAGCATTGGAACAGGCTGCCCAGAGAGGTGGGGGAGTCCCCATCCCTGGAAGTGCTCAAAAAACGGGCAGAGGTGGCACTTGGGGACATGGTTCAGTCTGGTCTGCCCTTGATGGGTTTAGTGTGGGCTTGGTAGTGTAGGTTACTGGTTGGACTGGATGATCTTAAAGGGCTTTTCCAACCTAAACGATTCTATGGTTCTATGATTCTAAGTCTAAGAGGTGGTGAATCCCACCGCGATGCTCGGCGCGTGGCAGACCTCTGTGCCGGGGAGCGGCGGTGCCCGGGGCTGCCCTGCAGCCGGGGCCGGGGGTTTGGGGTTCGCCCAAAGGTGCCTTTCAGGCTGCGGGGTGGTGCCGGGACACCTCGCCCCCGCCCCTCCTGGTCCCCTCCTCGGACCATTTTTCCCCTATTTGCTCAGCTCAGCTGGTTCTGTGCAGGAGGAGGGGGGCCTGACGTGCTCTGTTGCAATTAGCCTTGCAGCCCCCCAGCCCCTTGCAGCCCCCCCGGCCCCTTGCAGCCCCCCAGCCCCTTGCAGCCCCCCCGGCCCCTTGCAGCCCCCCAGCCCCTTGCAGCCCCCCGGCCGGGGCCGGGCTCGGGGCCGCAGCGGTGGTGCCTTTCCCCCGCCTCTGCAGGGTTCGGGCTTTCCCAGCGTGGCAGAGGCGCACCCCAGTGAAACACTGTCCCGTCCAGCATGTGTGAATGATTTTTGCACCCAGTAAGACTACTTTTCTATCATTTGGTCCCTTATTTGGTATTTCTTTAATAATTAGTGGCAGATTTTGTACTTATGTTTGCAATTATCTAAATGCCTTTGGGACATGTTCTGCCAGATAATTGAATCTCCTTGGTATGTGACTGCAAAGATATTGTTAGCGAGCGCAGGCTGGAGCTGAAGAATGTTTTGCTGGCTTTTGGTGTCATGTTAAGACAAATTAGGTTTTTTCGTTTTAAAAAAACTGATGGAAACAAAGCATTTTGCTTTGCTGTCCTCAGCAAAAGCTTTGCTAGAAGCCTGTATTGGAGAGGGAAATACGTTATTATCAGTAACTAAGTGGATGTACGTTTTAATTATACACAGTGGTTCTTTCCTGGGCTGCAGCAAATCCACGTGCCCAATTCACAGCTGCGGCGACTACGGAAGCGCGGGATGCGGGGAGGAGCGGGTCCTGCGTTGGGAAGATGGTGGAGCAGGAAAGCAGGGTCTCCGGCCGGACCGACGGATGTCTGCGTGCAGCCTTGCGGGCAGGGGCAGGCGAGGGGCCCCGTGCCTGACCCCCCCGTGCTGGGGCTGCCTGCTCCCCCGGCGGCCCCCGGCTCCACGCCGGGCGCGCGTCCCCGGCCCTCAGGCGTGCTCTTAACGTTTCGCTTTTTCTGTCTTAGCATATAGCGCCGGGATTTGAAGTGCCAAGCAAGGGAAAGGAAACCTCCCACCTCAAGTGCCATTCTTGGGAGTAAGTGCAGAACTATGTGGCTTCTAAACCCTCCTAGTTTAGGGAGACTCGGGGAAATGCCTTCCATCAGCATCGCTATTTCTCGTAGGGCCTGGGTCGGCAGGGGATACGGGGCTTGGCCGGGTGCCATCTGAGCCGGTCCTCAGCCCGAGCTGCTCGGAGCAGACGTGGCTTCCCACAGCGCAGAGCGCCCGTAAATGCTCAGGGTTGGTCAGACAACGTTTTTCTCACCTTGCCAGGTTTTGGCCGGGTCAAAGCCGCGCTGTCACTGGTGAGCTACCGAGACGAGGCTTTTTGGGGTGTTGCTGCTGCTTTTCCCCCTCGCCCCTAGGCAGGGGGTCCCCGTGCCCGAGGCTGGGGGCAGCTGGCAGGGCTGGTGCTTTGCACCCCTGCGAGACCCTCCGGCTGCTTCGCCGTGCTCAGCCGAGTAAGCTTGTGTTCTGTTTCGATGCAGGTAATGGAAGAATTGTCAAATCATGCCCAGGAAAATGTAGCCAGGACTCTCGGGAGCGGAGAGGAACAGGTAAGGGGTGCCGAAGCATGGCTCTGCCTCCACCGAGACCCCTCGGGGCAGAGCGGGAGGAAGGGTCCCGGGGAGGGGGCAGCGGGGGAGCGCGGTGCTCCTGGGGAGCAGCTCCCCGGGAGCTGCACGGCCACGGCAAGCGCAGCAGGAGGACTGGAGAAACAAAAGGACTACGGTTCCCTTCGCTCGGTCAACCTTGGCTTTATCTGACGTTTCTCACACCCCAGGCAGACCCAGCTCCCCGTTGCACGGAGGTTGTGCAGGGCCAGGGGCACGGGACTTTTCCCGTGGTCCCGAGAAGGTCCCTGCCGGCGGCTCTGCCTGCGCCGGGCAATGGGCAGCATCGTCCCCGCTCCTCTGCCCACTCGCCCCAGCGTTGGACGAGTTTCTAGGTCTCGTGCATGGGGCGTTGAGGGAGGGAGGAAAGGAATTCTGTGGTGAGGGACGGCACCGGGCTTCTTTGGTTGCAATTTGTTTGAAGTCTGGTTTTAAAATTGATCTCAGTCTCGCACGGAGGCAGTCGGGGCAGATGTCAGCTGGGATGAAGAAATGAAACTCGGTTTTGAGTGCAGCTGGCTCGGGTGCGGCAGGGGCCGAGGTCGCTCCTGTGGGCACCCCCGTGCCGGACCCCCGTGCCGGACCCCCATGCTGCTTCGGTCCCTGGGGGAAGGCAGCTGGATGCGTGGCTCCGGGGAGGCTCTGTGCGGACGACATCGTCTGCTCCTAATGAGGGCTCAAATTCATGAATAAAAAGAGAAACTGATACAAATCAACCCATGAATATGGACAGGCTGGGTCTGCCTCAGCGATAACGCAGCACTGCAGACGTTAAACCAGCCTGCTCTGAGCAGTGGCTCTTCTGGAGCCTGAAGTATCCTTGGGGTTGCCAGGGCTATTGCTTACCTTGCATTACCTTTTTCCCCCCCAAATATTGACTTTTCTCCTTTTTAAAATATGGATGCAATTTGCCTCGTGCTGCACCCGTCTCCCTCGCTGCGCTGGGCGGCCCCGCAGAGCGAGCGGGTGCTGCTGGGCTCCTGCTGCACCCGTGGCCACGGGCAGGGACCGGGCGCTGCGGGGATGCCGAGCGCGTCGGGGCAGCACAAGGCGCTTCGGCGGCCGAGCGGGTCAGGCCTTTTGTCCTCCCGCCTCCCCACTTCGTGGGCTGCAGTTACCGGGTAGGTGCAAGCGGTGACCGAGGGTCGGCCCAGGAGAGGCTGGAGGTGCGATTTGCTGGGAAGCATCGTTACCGGGGCTGATCTGGGGCAGTTTGTCCCGTTGGGCAGGACGGGGAGTGGGATGAGCCCACAGCTCGTCCTGGTCCCGGCTCTCACCGCGGCTGCGTGCGCTCTGCCTTGCCAGGCACCCTCCAGCCGGCGGAGCGGGGCTTGGGTCTGTTCATCAGCGCAGGCAGTGGGAGCGGGCTTTTCCCCGGAGCTTCTCCTCCCCAAACTGCAGGGAGGGTGCAACAACTGTAGAAATCTACTGAAGTTTCAGCGCCAGGCAACAAAAAGTAGAGATCTCTGGAGGGAACAGTTCTTAAGACACGGCTGCACAGCTGCTGGCCTCGCGCTCGTGGCTGCTCTGGAGCCGGAACCTGGAGGGGTTTACGCTCCCTAAATTAGGGAAGGTTGCTCTTCCTGGGTGTCTCGTGGGAGCAAGGGAGCGGGGTGTGCGTGCAAACCTGCCCTGCCTTGTGCAGCGCGCAGCTCCCCGGCTCCAGCTGCCGCCTGCCCTGCGCTGGTGCAGGGCACAGCCATGGCTGGGGACGCTGGCAGGGCTGTTGGCACCGCCCTTTACCTTGGCAGAAGCACCGGTGATCCCTCTGTGCTGAACGGCTTCGCTCCTCCTTCTGTCTCGGTGCTCGCTTTGCTTTTCTTTTAATCTCTCCGTGGCTGGGATGCTGGTGGGGACCGGCACACCGGCGCTGCTTGTTTACGGCTGTGCCTGCGGGTCACCCGCGGCCGCGGTGCCCCGTGGCAGTGGCTCGGCTGGCACCACGTGCAGGACATCAGCCGTGCGAAGGCGAGGAGGAGCAGGGGGTGGGTACCTGCCCTTCAGCTGCTGCCTGAGGCTCGGGGATGTCCCCGTGACCGGGGACAAACCCTCTGGCTGCCTCTTTGCTCCTGCTCATCTGGGCAGGTCGGGGCATTTGATTCCCCCATGACAACACGACCGGCGCACGCGTCCCTTGGATGACTTCCCCTCCGTGGTGGCCCTGTGGCCACCGCCTGCGGGGCAGCTGTGGGGAGGGAATGCTCAGGCAGCCCTGCGTGCCCCGACGGCCTCGCAGGGGAGCTGTGAAACCCCGCAGGGCAGAGCATCCGCGAGCACCGCCGGCACGGGCGCAGTGACGGAGGCCTCTGAGCATCCGTGTCCCGTAGCCTCGAGGTGCGTCGGTGCTCCGCGTCCTGCCAGCCCCACCGAGACCTGCCCGCTGCCCCCCGGCCCGCGCGTGGGAGCTGCGCTCGCCGGAGGGACGCCCGGCGCGGGGTTAACAGCACACCAGCCCCCCGGCTCCCTGCCGAGCCGTCCCCCCACGCACCCCCTGCTCCCGTGCTTCACCCCAGCCACAAAGCAGTTAATATTTGTTGATCGCGGGCGGCGTGCTCGGCGTTCTGCGCGTCTCTTGGATGCAGCGCGATACTCCCCGGTCTCCAGGGATCTCGTGGCATTTTGCCCAGATGGCACCGGTCTGTGTCTCAAGGACATAACACGGCGCCTACGGCTCAGTGCAGCAGCGCTGGAGTGACAGATGAAGCCGGGGTGCTCCTTCGTCTCTGCTGAGAGGGAAGAAAAGCTCCTGAAAATGCCGGGTCTCCAGCCGGCCGCTCCCTTTCGCCTCCACGAATGAGCCGGTACCCGCTGGCCGCCCGGGTTGCTTCGTGCGGGGGCAGCGCCGGCCGAGCACGCGGGGTCCCCTCTCCCCGTGGAGGCGAGGGCACGCTCCGCTCCTTCCCCTTCCTCCGGCAGAGCAGGTACGTGAGACGTCCCCGCCGTGCCACCGCGTGCCCACCGCGCCCCGCTCTGCTGCCCGCCGCATCCCGGCATCATCCCTGCCCTGGCCCACCTTCACCCTTTTGGAACGGCGCTGCCGGTGACCTGCCCGCGGCGTGCAGGCAGGCGAGGGAAGGCGTTGCCGCTCCCCGGGGAGGGTGGCCCCTGCCCGCTCCGCTGCCCGTCCCGCGTTCAGCCGCAGGCAGAGCAGGGGGCCCAGCAGGCGCGGGGGGCCCGGTGATGCCAGGGCTCTGCAGCAAGAGGCCAGGGCGCGGCGCAGGACGCGGCCAAAGCAGCCGGCTGTGGGGCGGAGGGTGCAGCTGGGGGGCCGGCGTGGCCGCCCGGGGCTTGGGTGGGGGCGAAGGCGCGGGCTGCACAGGAGCCCGCGTGTTTCTTTTCGGTTGCGTCCACCACGTCCTGGGCATCCCAGCAGCAGCGGCGCGGCGAGGGGGGCTGCAAACCTGCACCGGCACAGGAGCTCCCGCTCCACCCACAGCCCGTGCGTGGAGGGGGGGGGAGCAGCGCCCAAGGGACCCCACGCCGGGGGCTCTGGCTCCCCCTGTACCGACTCACCCCCACGCTGACAGCACCGGAGTTGTTAAATCCTGCCCTCCTGGGCCTTCAGGCGTCTAGGAGATGTGCGTGATCTCGGCAGGTGGCAGCATGAGGGACAGCTTGGTGTTTTGGGGACAATCGGAGAAGCGTTCGCTGCGCTTGTGCCGCAGCCGTGGCCGGTTTCACGGTGCACGGGTGGGAGCGAGGGGGGTGCGCATCCTGCCCACCCCGTGCCAGCGGCATGGCCGTGACGCCAGCCGTGTCCTTCCTCAGCTGTGTTTTCTCCGTGCGTTGGCCGGCTGGAGCCAGCGGGGCGATGTCGACGTGGGGACGGGAGCAGCCCGACCCTGAGCAGGAGCGTGCGGGGACGAGCTGCTCTCGGGTGGGAGCGCTGGCCGCGGGTCGCCCGTGCAGTGGCAGCGGTGCCTCGGGGAGGGACCCACCGTCGGACGATGGGTGACGGCCTCTCGTGCTGCCGCGGGGTCCCGAGGCTGATGGTCGTACCTGTCCCCGTGCAGGTGGGACCCTGTCGCTACGACAGCGCGTGCAGGGAGAGCTGCGTTCCCGTGTGCTTTGGTGGGTGCGTGTCCGAGTTTGGGGGGACAGAGGTGACCCGGTGTGCGAGGTGGCGGGTGCGATGCCCCCGGGCTGGGCTCTGCACTGCAGCGCTCGGCCAGGCTGGCACGGCAGAGCTGGCCCACGGGCGCCAAGACCTGCAAGTTGCCCGATGCCGGTGGTTTTCCACCGCTTTTTGGCTTTCCCAGAGCAGGACAGCGCTGGCATCGATCCCCCTCCCCATCAGCTGAGCCACCTCCTCTCGCACCGGCCCAAAGCCCTCGTGATGCTCGGGGAACCCCAGTTACGGCAGCGGTGTGCGCCCAATTAACCAACAGAACCGAGCACGCCCCACTGATGGAAATGAGGGACCGGCCCCTCGTGCCCCCTGCGCGGCGAGGAGCTGGCACGGCCGCCGGTGCTCTGCCCACACCCGCTGCCGGTGCCGGGAGCGGGAGCTGCAGCCACCCGGCACCCCTGCGCGGGAGCCACGGGAGCCGCCGTTTCCCTGCCATGCGTGCAGCTGATTTAATACGAAATGAAAATTGGGTTTGTTTTTCTCTTTTTTTTTTTTTTTTCTTTTTTGCTCTCCTTTCCTCCGGCACGTGGCCAATCGAGTGCTCCCTTGCTGCGGTTCATTAGAGCCCGGCACAGCCGCAGACGCCCGCTTCCAGTGGCTGCCACGTGCCGGGAATGCCAATGAAGCTGCCGGCACGCTGCGCGCAGCAAACTGCAGAGTGTGTTTGTCCTGAATGCAGAATAATTAATGGTTTAGGGGAATCGAGTGAATTACGCTGGAGCTGTTGCCCAATTAGTTAAACTAATTGCAAAGTAAGGAGGGCTACCAGGGACCCAGTGTCCCGGGCGCCCCGTGGCAGCCGCGGCATTCCCGTCGGCACGCAGACCCAGCCCTGCCACAGGAACGGGGCCGTGCCCGAATCCTCTCTGCAGAGCCGTTTTCATTTTTGCTGTACTGCTTGATTTTCATAGGGAAATTTTTCTTATTTATCTGATTTGTGTTTCTGTGCACCCTCGGAACTAGATGTTTAATTTCAGCCCACAGAAGCCTGGCGAGGGTGTGGCTGGTTTGTAGCCGAGCCCTTGTACCAAACACCACGTCCCCCCTTGCCAGGTCTGGCCTCCCGGGCGGTCGCGGTCCCTGCGTCCCGCCCCTCCGTGCCGGGGACGTCGCGACGCTTGCCGTCCTTGCCGACAGCGCGAGCAGCCCCTGCACAGGCGTCAAGGGGGAGGTCGTGTCGGCGGTGGGGGTGGGGGAGAGGTGTTTATTTGTGGAATTGCCGAAATGTCTGTGCCCTGTTACTTTCTGCTCAAAATTAAGAAAATTTCAGATAATGCAAAATTCTGCACTTAGTATGGCAGGAACGAGCCTTCCGAAGCTTCCTGCTGCTAATTCTGGCTGGGGAAAAAAAAAAACCAACACTCTATATATGCTTATATATTTCTTTATATACATGTACACGTACAGACACTGGGGATTCCGCGCGGTGGAAGCGTGGGGGAGCGCCCTGCACGCCGCGGTGCCGCCGGGCTGCGGGACCAGCCCCGGGCTTTGTCCGGGTGGCGGGGAGCGGCGGGAGCTCGCCGAGTTACGCGTCCCCCCGTATTCGCTGTGACAGATTACAGCTTGATCGAGCCACAAACACCAAATAGCGACAGAGGCGTCAATTTAGTTATTAACAAAGGATGGTATTCAAATGGCGCTGGCACGGCTCCAAGGCGCAGGAGCTTATGAGGAGCGCGGAGGGTGTATTAAATATTCATCGAAATCTTGGCATTTCGTTCCTGTCTCTCGCTCTCCCGCTCCCTCCCCCCGAAATTATTTGGTTCTAAAGGTTAGAAGCCTACTTCAGAAATTAATTATTTGATTAACACGTTATAAATTAGATTTTTTACAACTAAGTTTTTTAGGGTCGATGCGAAATGGGTCGTAGTGGCACTTCATCAGGTTTGCTCGTCACGTGAGCCCTGACCCCGGGCACGTGATGGTGCCGACCGATGCTCACGGCAGCATGTGACCCTAAGTGCTACGTGAGCTTGGGGAAAAAAAAAAAAAAAAAAATTTAAATACAAAAATATAAGCAGGTCTGTCTCCTGCCTTCACCTGCCCTGCTGTAGTTGAGCCGTACCTGCCGCCCGGAGACTGGCGGGCGCGGGGAGCTCCGTGCCGCCGCCGCGCTGCGAAACCCTGCCCTCCAATTTGGCACCACGGCTCCCCATTTGGTAAGTTAACAGAGACTTCCAGCAATTAATTGGCGCAGCTCTGCCGGCGTTGCTCATTAGCATGCGGGGCGCGAGCGGGCGCTCCGCCGCGTGCAGCCTCGCGCTGCCGCTCCGCGGGAACCGCTCGCCGGCCCCGGTGGGCCACGGCGCTGCCCTTGGCGGGGGTCGGGGCAGGGGGTCACGCAGCCAGGCTTGCGCGGGGTCGCCGGTGCGTGTCGGCGTCTCCATCCTCGCCGGCCGTCCCGCCACCTGCCTCCCCGCGAACATCGCGATGCTCCACAAAGGGCTCCTCGCAGGCGGGGGTCAGGGGGCCCCGCGGCCGCCGGCTTGCACTGCCTCCACGCTAGGATTTCAAACCTGGCGTGTCCTGAGCGGGGCGGGGTTGGGGGGTCGTTTCCCTTTTCTTCCGCATCCCAAGGGCGGCCGGTGCCGGTGCTCACGGTGCCGGTGATCCGCGCCCGCCGCTGATGCCGTTCAGCCCCGCCGGCGCTGGGCTGCCGGTCGCGAAGTGGCGGCTCGCAGACAATGCGCGTTTTATTTCGGCGCTTGGCCGGTGCCTCGGCGCTCCCCGGCGATGTCCCGGCCAGGGGTGGGGCCGCTCGGTCTCCCCCGCGAGCCGCCGTGCGGGAACGGGGGCTGAATCCGTAATGCCGGGAGCGCCGGTGCCGGCGCCGCGCAGCCCCAGCCTGGAAGGGGCCGGAGGGAGCCGGCTGGCGGGCGCGGGCGATGCCGGCCGCCCGTCATTAGGATGCGGGTCCATCGCCATCTCCCTGGAGACCATGGGAAAGGAGGGCTGGGTGAATCGGTGTCTGGTACGGCTGGCAGCCGTGCTGGGAAGAGGGCAGCTGCGTGCAGGCGCTGCCGGGCGCGGATGAATTACGGCCCCTGTGCAGGCACAAGCCTTTGTTCCCCGCACATTGTCAGCAGAGACACGGGAGAGAAAAGTAAAATGGCTCAGGCGCAGCCCGCGATGCGGGACAGACAATGGGCCGAGCCCGGCTCGCGGATCGGACCGCGCCACAGCAGCCGCCGTAGTTTTAAGCATCGGTAATAATTTTTTTTTTTTTTTTTTTTGTCCTTGAACTAATTATCCACAAAAGCTCTTTTGAGCTGACGCTGAATATGAATTGCCGTTCTGGTGCGGCATTGTAACTGTAGTGATCCCATATTTAATACTCGGGGCATTCCCGGGTGATCATTAGTCCCTTTGTGCCGCTGAAGGAAGCCATATGTTTCAGAGACATCTTTAAAGATGCTTGCAGAAACAACAAAAAAAGGGATTTCTGTGTGTTGCTGAATGCGGCTGCCAATCACCCGGCGTCCCGCACCGGCTCCCTTGTGCTCGCCTGGAATGCGAGGCGGCAGCGGCAGCTTCGGTAAATACGGGCTCGTGTTTGTAGTCGGGATTTGCCGTCTGGGGGAATGAGCTATGCAAGCTTTTAATTGGCACGAACGTCCGCCCTGCCCCTTTCTCACAGTTGCTGGCTCTCCCAACTCTCTTTTTTAATTCCATCGCGAGGAAGCAGCTTCCGCGGCGTCGCTGCTTGAGAATAATTTTTCCCTGCTGCTTGTACAGATTTTTTTTTTGACTTGCAGCCAGCTGTCCCCGTGAACGAGCACTTAAACAAACAAACAAGTGACCCGGGCCCTGCCGCGCCGCGCCGTCCCCCGGCTCATTTCTCTGGCTCTCCCCGTAGCAGTTTGCTCAGAGCCTGTATTTTTATTCGGTTTAATTGGCTCCGTAATAGTTTTGTGGCAAGCAATTCTGCTCCCATCAAAGCCTGCTCATGTGAACGCTCCCCTGTGGCACGAAGGCGATAAGTAATGAGGAAAATTGATCCCGGTCAGCCGCGCGGGCCCCGGCGCAGGCGTGCGTGGCACCGGGGCGGCAAGGGCTGGCCGTGCCCTGCGCTGTCTGCCGGCGCAGGGGTGCGACCGGCGAGCACGTTTTCAGGGAAATAACGTGGGTGGCGCTTGCTGTGAGGACTGTGATGCTACGGCCACCCCCAGCCCTGCAGAGAGAGGACGTGTGAAGTTGCGTTCAGCTGCTTTATAACTTACAAGGGCTTTTTGAGTGCCGGGGTCCCAGGCAGCAGCAAGCCGTGCCGCGGGGAGCCCTGCGCCGGGGTGGCTGCAGACCGCGCGCTCGGGTCACACCGGTGCCCGGAGAGCAGGAGCTGGTTCCCGGGGTCCCTTACGCGGCGCCATTGAGAGGACGTGGTGGGAGCCCCAGGCCAGCTTGGCGTCCCTCCGCGTGCCACGTGAAGCACGCGGCCCCCGTGTTGCACACCTACACCCTGGTGTGCACGCGCAGCCCGTGTCCTGCGCGCTCTTGCTGCCGCTCTCGCCGCGCCCGTAGCTGCGGGCACGGCTCCTGGTGGGTGCCAGGGCGTCGGCGTCGCCTCTCGGCCGGGTGCCGCGGGGGGCAGGACCACCCCTGGTGCAAACCTCCAGCCGTGCACCGGTTGTGCTGGCCGGCAAGCGGGGCGGCCGAGTGCCGCGGCAGCAGCACCCCAAAGCGCGGTCAGCCGCGGGCGGGCCCGGAGCTGCGGGTGGTGGCGGGGGGCTGACAGCAAAGGCCCATCTTGTTGGGACCAGCTCTTGCGCTCCGTGCTCTGCTCCGGCTCCCGGCGGGGCTGTGCCCAGCTCCCCAGGGAGGACGAGCTCCCAGGGCTGCCCCCGGTGCTTCTCTGTCAGGCTTTATCGCTGCCTTCCGGAGCGGTTCACGTGCAGATCGCTCTCCTACGGAGCCCGGAGCGCCGCAGAGCAGCAGAGATACCCCATGCAAAGAGGGGGCACAGCCACCCTCCAGCTGCCAGCACCAGGGACCTTCCCTCAGGGCCTTTCCCCGGGACCAGGGACCTTTCCCTGGGACCTTCCCAACTGTTACACTCGGATTCACCCAGGCGCTCCATCCACGCGGACCTTGCGCAGCGCGGGTCCCGCAGCTGGCTCTGCTGCTGAGTTTGCTTCATCGCTGCGGTGCCACTGACGTTAAACATTCAAACAGGAGAGCTGAAACTCGTGTTTCAGAGCTCTGAGCTTTGCCGAGAGCCCCAGGACCTGCCCGGGTCCCGGAGTTTCCCAGCCCTTGCAAAGCCCTGGCAATGTCGCGCAGCCCGGGTGGCTCCGGCCGGGAGCTGGGCGCTGCCCGGAGCCGAGAGCCGCAGGAACCACCGGAGAGCAGCCTTCTGCCATTAGCATGAGGAATTAAGAATGAATTCGTCAAAAGCTGTTAACAAATGGTTGGTAATTAAGGCGGCCACCAGCAAATGGGGAGTTTGCTGTGCGCAGCCCCCCGGGAGGCTGGCGGGGGATCGGGGCTGGGGTGAGCGGGAGCCGTCCCTGCCGCATGCGTCCCACTGCGGCAGGCGTGCAGGCGTGCTTTCGGGGGTGCCCATGGGGGAAGGAGTCCACAGGGCAGACAGCCTCACTGCTGCTCGTGCCTCAGGAAGAAGGGCCGTGGCGGAGGTCCTGGGCTCATCACAGTTTGTTCAGCTAAAGCTGAATTTTCTCACGGAGATCCACGTCTGCTGCTTCCCGTCCTATTGACCGGGGACACAGATTGCAGCTTTTTCCATTCCCCTTTGCCACAGCTCCTTGTCCATCGCAGAGGGTTGAGCTGCCCTTGGGCTAGCAGCCGGTCCTGGGGATGGTTCGTATGGCCTTTGCCCCTGCGCGGGACAGGGACGGAGGGGACCCCCGGCCGGAGCAGGGAGGACCCCAGCCGCAGGAGCTGCGGTGGGAGGAGCAGGCAGGAGCAGGGCGCACCGAGGGCGGTTTCACAGCTAAGGGTCTGGCTGGCGCTTCTTGGACTATGGTTTTATTTCTCCTGCTCCTCCTCTTTCAGCCGCGGCAGTTCCCGCAGTTGTTCCTCGCACCCTGTTCCCTGGCCTCCGACCGCCCTCCGTCCCTCTCTGCTGCCCGCGTCCTGGACGTGCATCCTGCGAAGCTGGTCGGGGCGCAGCGTTGAGCCGAGCAGGCAGGCAGAGCTTTGCGACAGCGCACCCCACTGTGCCTCCTCTTTTCATGCCCGAGCCCCAGGCACTTGTGACCACCAGAGCCCTCTGATGGGCTCTTGCTCCGTCTCCGAGTCCGGCAGCTGGCTTGGCTGCTCTTTGAGGGGCCCCCGGGCCGGAGGGCTACCTCCCACGAGTGCGGCGGTGGGGTGGAGGCCGAGGACTGCACCGGGGTCGCTGCTCGAGGCTCTCGGTGAGCAGCTCAGCCCCACTGCAGCCCCGCTGGGGCGGTGGCGATGCCGCAGGGCAGCTGCGTGGGGCACCCGCCCCTGCCTGTGTGCTCTCACGCCGGGGCCAGGCGTGATTCATGCCAGCAGCTGCCTGGAGCCGCGTCTGTACCCAGCTCCAGCATCGCCACCCCCGTGCGCTCACGGGGACGGCCAAGGCGCAGAAGAGGCCAGGGTGGGAAAACCTCAGGCATTTGGGAAATGCGTGTGACAAGCAGCGGAGCCCACCCGGGAGCGGCTCCTGGGGTGGGGGGGAGCAGCCGGCCCCCTTGCAGACTGCGCTGAGCCCCTGTGCTGCTGGCGGGGAGCGGCTACCGGGAGCCCGGGGCTGGGCTCGTGGCAGCGCTGCCGGGGGGTGCGGGGGTTCTGCAGGGGGGGCCAGGGCAGGGAGAGCTCTGCTGGCACCTTGTGCCCGGCTCCCCGGGGGGTCCCGGTGCCCGGCACAGGCAGGGCTCGGCCGGGGGGTCTGCTCCGGCCACCCGCCATGAAAGGCCCCAGTTTAAAGCTCAGCCTAGGCGCGCTGCGTAGGATTGGCTCTGCGGGCTTTCTCTTTGCTTCCGCTCCTACAGGTTCAGCCTTCTCTTGCGCCGGAGTAAAACCTGGGGACCCATTTCTTCCCAGGGCGCAGTGCCACGTGGTGTAGGAATGGATTTAAACCCACGCGGTTTGTCCATGTCCGTGGTGTGTCCATGCCCATCGGTGGTCCCGTTAGGGGACGGTCCCGGTCCCCCCGGCGCTGGGCTTTGCCACTGCCCCACGGGCAGCAGCTCCCGCTGCAGTGCCCCAACCCCTCCGAGCACTTTCTGCCTTGTTTTAAGCAACAACCTGCCCCGCAGCCCCTGCCAGGCCCCTCGACACCCCTCCGGAGCCGCAGGGCAGCCCCCGGCCGCCCTAGGCACGGGGCCGAGGCCCCTGCTCCCCAAAGCTCCCCGCGGCCGGGGGATGGCCAGATCCGGACCCTCATCTCCGGGCATCCCCGTCCGCTCCGCCTGGGCTCCGGGTTCCCCATCAAACAGCCAGCACACAAAGCAGGGCTCTCCATCTTGATTTAATAAGTATCTGGAAATGTCATAAAAGACGCGATAATAAAATATCAGATGCAGGAAAATGACTAGCCAAAAGGCATTTAAAAAAGGGAAGAGTGTAAACGCAGTAGATTAAGACACTAATTCCCATCCCTTGTATGTTCTCCATCTTCCCTGTGTCTTGACAGACAGAAATAAATGCCCCCGCTCCCCGCGAAGCACTGTCTGCCGCTCTCCGTGTATTGTAACCGTGGGGTGCCCACAGCTCTAACAGCCCATTTATTCTCCAGATCTGATGCTTTATCACTTTCAAAGGAGCAGCTCGGCTAGTTCATCATGCCTTCCCGCTGCAAGCACTTACGCTTAAAGGGCAGATGGAATTCTGATGGTAATAGCTAAATTTGACTTTTGATGCGCTGAAGTATCGCTGCAAATTAAAGACCTGCAATTTCTGCCATTGTTTAGCCCGTGCAACAAGGTAACAGGAGCAAAGACAAAAACCAGAATGAAAAATAGTTCACCTGAGTTTGGAGGAGCCAGAGGCTCCCTCTGTAACTCAGGCTCTGTGAAAGTAAGAGCTGTGTTTGGTTTGGGTTTTTGTTTTTTTTTTTTTTTTTCTTGCAAATGTAGCTTTGAACCAAATAAAATGCCAGTAAATTCCCAAGCCCAACACCAGTGCAATAAAGACAGGAGCCAGATCAGCAGCTAAGTGATGGATGTGTTAATGTTTTAATAGGCCGACCACCTCATAAATAATTTGCTCAGTTCTAGAGTAATTGACCTGGTCACAGCGGTAATAAAGGGCTGTCCCCTGGGCTCTTCTTCAAAGGTTCAGC
The DNA here is from genome assembly GCF_030463565.1 of Pelecanus crispus. NCBI lineage: Eukaryota > Metazoa > Chordata > Aves > Pelecaniformes > Pelecanidae > Pelecanus > Pelecanus crispus. The sequence goes on along the minus strand of NC_134653.1, from coordinate 1,044,287 downwards.
AAACCCTTCCAGAGAAAGTCTTAAGTGGCTTTTAACAATATGTATTTTATATTGTTACAGTCTAGTACCCTGCTTATTCCGCAGTCGGTGCAAACACCATCAGTTCAGCTCCGTGGATATTTCAATTAAAAAAAAAAAAAACCCAGAAAGGACAACTGAGAGCGACTTTTGCCGGGTGAGCTCCTTGTCTGCTCCCTGGTGAGTGGGGACCTGCGTGCGGAGCATCCTGCTCGGTGAGGAGGGACGGAGCCTGCGGCAGTGCCCGGCACGGGCAGCGGTGGTGGGTGGCCAGGCCGGGGGGGCCGCTCCACGGGAACCCACCCACCGCAGCCAGGCCACCGGCGACGGGTCCGTGGCCGCTGCTGCCGGCTGTCCCGGGCTGCGGGAGCAGCCGGAGCCCAGCCTGCAGCCGGGGCTCTCCCGGGGTGTTCCTCCTGCGTACTGGGCATGCTGCTTGTGTGCTGGGTGCTCCCCTGGCATGCTGCGTGTTCCTGCCGGTTACCGGGTATTCCTTCCGTGTACTGGGTATTCCTCTTCCGTGCTGGATGTTCCCGTTGCACGCTGTGCGCCACTTCCCAGCGCTGGCACTGGGAGCAGCTTTACTCTGCCCGGAGCAGGGCTGCTGCTTTATTATTGCAGTTTCAAACCTTTGCCCTCGTGGGGTCAGGCAGTTCATGGCATCTGCAGCTCTGCCCATAGCCATAGTGTGTTTCTTTTAAATTTTTCTGCGCTGTTAATTCAAGCTGAACAAAACTCCGCTGTGTCCCAGCAGGCTGATGTTGTTTTAACCGCGTGGTGCTGTGGGATTTGTCCCACCAGCTGCTTTGCTACGTCTGTGGGATGGGCCAAGGTGGTCGCGTTGCTGTAGCTGCAAGTAAGGAAGACCCCAAACACCAGAGTTATTTGTCGGAGTTATTTGTCAAATAAGGTCAATGGCAAACATCTCCAGCATTGCACCGCCAGCACAAGGATGTCATTAAGCTTGAGACGATGAGGACGCGCCCCTGTTTTGGAGGGCAGATCAGCAGCCCCCCGGCTGCACGGGCAGGTCTGTTCCCTGCTCCGGCAGCGCAGGGCTCGCGGTGGCAGGCTGGCGTGCCCATCCTCATCGCTGACTCCCAGCTGTTTCTTTACTCCGATGGGAAGGTGCGGCCGAGGGGGAGCAGGACCACCCGGCTGTAGCTGCGTTTTCCCTGCCCAGCGCTGCCTCTGCGGGTGATGCTCCTCACAAGGTGCCGCGGCCAGGGGCCAATATCCGAATTAACCGGGAGAGGAAGGGCCCACGGCCGGGGGTCCGTGGGGATACCGGTGAGGGACAGCGGGCTGGCAGGTTTGTTCAGGGATCGCAGTGCTTGGGGGAAATGAAAGCCCCCGTGAGTGCCCGCTGGCAGGCGTGGTGCTGCTGCCGTCAATCCGGCAGCGCCTGTCTTGGAGAAGGGACCGGTAGCCAAAAGCGGCAGACAGCATTGACCGCGGCTTTGCATATTTAGTTTGCTACGTGCTGGCATGCTGGCTGCGCTCCACACCCGCTCTCGTGCCGTCGTTGGCGGCGAAGCACCCCCGGCCCTGGCAGCCAGGAGCGCGGGCACGAGCAGCGCCGCTTCGCCGAGTTGGCAGAAGTCCCGCCTGGGAGCCCACCAGCCATGGCGCGGTGGCTGGCACCGTGCTTTGCCCTCTGCTTCCCTGCCGGTGCCGGGGCTCCCCAGGGCTGTTCAGCACCGGCGGCAGAGCCCGGCGGCCCCCGGCCGCGGCATCCCCTCTCCAGAAGCATCTCTCCTTCCGAACGTCCCTTCTCCCCGCCTGCCCTCCTGCACACGCAGCCTCATCCCAATAACGGGAGGCAAATGTGGCTCTAATGAAAAGTAAATTTAATATCCTTGCCCCTGTTTTTGTAAATTAGTATAACCGTCAGCTACGGAATAAATGACACCTAATTACTGTTCGGGGAAGTTCACAGAGAAGTGCTTAGCTGTGAGGTGATCATAGGGAAGCACCATCAATGATGGAAAATGAACAAGATGCTGGCTGTAGGAAACTGTAATTACAGAGGACTGACATACTGTGAGCTGTTTATGATAATGAAGTGGTGCATCAAATCAAATTAACCTTAGTTATTTAACACAGAATGCACTGAGGACTTGTCTCAGTAGATGCTAAATCCAAAACCGGAGCGGTCGCTGAAGTCAGAAAAGCGGCTCCAAGGCAGGCACGAGCGGTCGCTTTTATTTAAGCGATGGTTCGCGAGCAGCCGCCGCAGCACGCCGGGGTGGCCGGGCTGCGCGATGGCGAGGGCTAGCGCAGGCAGAAAGCCGGCAGAGCTGCCGCCGGCAGCCTGGGATGCCACGGCGCTGCCGGGGAGCCCTGCTGCCGCTGCTGGCTGCGCGCTGGCGGGGAAGAGCCCGCGGCAGCGTCGCTGAGCGAGCCACCGTCGCTTCCGTGCCCCCGCCATGCGACCCTTGCTCTGCGCGACGCCGACGGCCCCGTGCTCGCTTGCTGCCGGAGCGGAGCCAAGGCAAGGTCAGTATCCCGCCCCGGGATGGCAATCATACCCTGCCGGTAACGAAAGCCGGGGGTGTTTTCCTTTGGTCTGGCTGCGGGGCAGCAGGATGCTCCCCTGCCCGGTGTGCCGGGCACGCCGCCGGCTGCTCCCAATTTTAGGGCAAAGGATGCAAGTGCCGCTGTACTCTTGTAGGATAGCTTCATTTGCCCAGCTCTCTTCCCCACGAAGGCTGCGGTGCTCGCTGCTGGAGGAGCATTCCCGTCGGGATCCCTTCACGCTGACGGGTGAGTAACCTTTCAAATTAACCCAAACGCTCTGTTAAAGATTAATGAGCTTTCTAAACAAGGGTCCCTTCTGGGCGCCGGGCTGCTCGCAGCGCTGCACATTCCTCTCTGCCGGAGGAAGGGATGGCTGCGCCGCAGCCGGGGCTCCGCCGTGCCGGAGATGCCGGCACAAGCTCAGCTGGGCCGGGGGGCTCCCGAGACCACCACGGCGAGGGGCAAAGGGGCAAGCATGCTTCGTGACAGCGGTTCTGTAAATAACGTTAAAAGGCTGTTTGCGTCGGCGGTGTTTCTTTGGTTAGAAAGAGGAGGTAGGAGAGCCCCGGCAGCAGAACCGGAGGGCGAGAAAAGGAACCAGCCGGATTGAAATGCCTCTTGCCCTGCCTCGTGGTGTCTACTGGCTTTCCAAATGCCTGATTTGCTTCTGAATGTTTTGTTACGGGTTGTTTTGAGTTGGTTTGTATTAGAAAATACAAGGCAGAAAAAGTTTGTATTAGAAAATACAAGGTGGAAAAAGTTTGTATTAGAAAAATACAAGGCAGAAAAAGCAGGCTCAGTGCCCTGCGTGCCTGCTGGGGCCTCTGGGGAGCCAAGTCCCTCCTCAGGGAAAGGATTCCTCTGCAGAACTTCCCACTTGTTGGAAAAACACAAATTGCATCTCCAGCGAAAGGCTTTCCTCTGTGTAGTTCTACGTGTTTGATGGGTTTTGGAGTACCTGCAGTCAGATTCATCCTGAGTTATATTTTTGCATTTCTTTCTGTTTATCAGATTTCTTTTAAAAAAATGTGTTTCCTGTCTTTTCTGTCTTTCCTGCTTTCCAGCAAGAACAGTTTTCATCCAGGCAGACGCACAGGTACTCAAGCAGGCAGCAAAGGGCCGAGCAGGCGGCTGAGGGAAGCGGGTGACGCCGTGGTGGCCCTTTCGGGGCACAGCCAGGGTTTCCCCAAACGCTCCCCCCGGCGCGAGTCGGGGCCGGGCGCGGGAGCCAGGCGGGCACCATCCGGCCGGGAAACCAGCTGCCAGGCACGGCTCCTGCCGGAGCGCGGGATCTCGCCCGACGTCGTTCGGAGTCGCGCCGAACCGCGCTGGCGCTTCCGTGAGCCCGCTAATCTTCAGCCCTGTACTGGCAGCTCCCCCGTGTATAAATTAGCACCCCAGGTGTCATCCCAATAATTCCCCCTCTAATGCTGGCTTTGAGTCCTGGTCCATGGCGGAGGGCGCCGGCTTTTGTGGTTATGAGTTCGTTTTGCTTCTTTCCATCAATATGAAAATGCCTTGCGAGTCCTGAGAGTTAATCACTATTGTAAGGGAATAGAGAGAGGAGATTTTCTCTAATCCCCTTTAAATGGCCTCCAAATGCGGGCTCGAACAAAGATGACTAATGACAGACATGATTAAACTAATTTAGTAGGTGAAGCTTTGATGGGAGCCCTCCCAAGCCCAGGTATAGCCTTGGGGGACCGTGCCCAGCTCTCCGTGCTGCAGATGCGGACCTCCTTGCTGTCATACTTGAATTAAGCAAACTCTTTTGTTTTGTTTTGTTTTGACCAGAGGATTTCCTTTTTTTATTGAAAATACTTTTGTCTGTTTTCGGCAAACCTTTTACTTGCCACTGCCAAATAGGATCTCACTAATGGGGTACTAAATCCAGATTCACTTAATAGCCAGCTGCATCCCTCATACCTTATCCAGTACCTCTCATCAAAGGGTTCCCTCTGAACGTGCATTTGTCTTTCAAGAACTGATAACAGTAATGAAATATAAAGTCAATGAGATGTGTCTGAGGACCTCGCCAAAGATGTGTTCAGCTCTGGAAACCTCTTGTCGTAAGCTACGGTACCAGGCGCAGGGTGGCTGAAGTCCGGTTCCTTTTGGACGAGGCACGACTGCCACGCCATGCTGTGCGGGGAGCAGGCGTCGAGCGGACGCAGCCCTGCGGTCCCTGAGCAGACACAGCCCTGCGGTCCCTGAGCGGGCAGAGCCCCGCAGTCCCTGAGCAGACACAGCCCTGCAGTCCCTGAGCAGGGCCAGCGGCCTGCGCGCCCTGCGGCTGCCGGTGCAGCGCGCTGCAGGCGTGAGCGCGGGGCGGCATCGGGTCTGTTCTGCAGCGCTTACTGCTGCCATGCAGCTTTGGGGTGCGGACTCTCCCCAGTAATTTCCTGGCAGAGCGAAAGTCTTGCAAGGCCGATGCGAGGCCAGGGAAGATGCACGTGAAAGACTAAGACGATGATGGGGTTTGAATTCAGGCTCCACTTGAACGACTCTTGAGACGACCTCCTTTTGTGGCCTTGGGCAGCTGCGGAGCTTTCCCATGCTCCAGGCCTCCAGTAGGCCGTGCTGCTTATTTCTCTGGGTCTAGAGAGCGTACATTAGCCACAGTTTGAGATACTTGTGAAAAGTTCAATCTCGCTGTTCAAGACTTATTACCACGTGCTACTTTCAAAGCATCATTGTTACGTCAGGGCACGGGGCTTCCCAGCAGCGCTCTTCCCGTACAAAGGGCGTGCGCGTCCTGGCTGCTGTGCTGCTGCCGAACCGGAGCCATCCAAGTCGGTACGAGGCGGCCGAACACATTGGCCCGACAAACAACGCCCGTGGCTCGGCCGGGACTCGCATCCCTCGGCGCGTTACTCTTCTGTAATTGCCAGCTGCTGTTTCCAGCCGGTGAGGCAGGACCTGCTCAGCCCCACTCCCCTCCTGGTACCGCGGTAGCTTTATTTCGGTGTTCGGCGTTCTCGGCCCGGAGTCGGCTCCGGCTGGCAGCGGCATTGCCGCAGCTGGGATCACCTGCCAGGGACAGCGCCTTCGCGGCAGCGCGGGGGGATGACGTGAACAGGGAACGCGTGTGGCGGCAGCGAGGGCTTCGCGTGGCGCTTGCAGCAGCGGTGGCGGAGTCCGGTCGCGTAGCCACGCCTGACGTGGGGAATGGGATGCGCGGGGTGAGCGGCGTGCTGGCAGCAGCCCCCGCCCTGCTGCTGCGGCTCGCTGGCCTTCCCTCGCTGTGGCTCGTGCCCTCTTCTTCCCTCTCACCGCGGTCGCGCCTTTTAGGAAGCTTCCCAGCCGCGATGGCTGGGTTGTCCCTCTGCCGTCACACCAAACGCCGGCCGGTCGGAGCTCGCGAGCAGGACGAGGGCGCCCGAGGAGGAGCGCTGCACGGGCACGCTGCTGCCGCGCTGGGTTTAACTCGTCCTGCGCGTTACCTCGCATCACCCGCCATTTCGGGTGGCACGCAGTCGCTCCTCGCCTGGCTCAGCCCTGGTGCCTTCGGGAATGCCTCGGGCTCCGAGGACACACGTCTGTCCGCAGCCTTCCTCCCTTAGCCCAGCGCTTTGCCTTCCCTTCTCTCCCTGAGCTGGTCTCTCTTCCCGTTGCCGTAGGGATCGCCCTCGCCAGTGGCCACGTGTCACCCATTCCCTGAATCCTGCGGGAAGCTGCAGCCTCTCCTCCCTGCTGCTCCTGGGTAGCGGCACTGCGATCCGCTCTCACTCACCGCCCCGTGATCCGTTCTTACAGAAAATGAGCAGCAATAGGTCCCCTTCCAGGCCTATTAAAATACCACAGCCCGCGCAGACGAAAGTGTAAGAATACGCAGGACAAAATCAGGGTGTCCCATCCCTTCCCTGCAATATTGGGAGTGATTAATGTGACAGTACTGCTGTCCATCTTGCTTTTGTTTAATTATCATTTTTGTATTGTTCGTGCCTCCAGAGACCCGATCTGGCGGGAATGGCGTGATGGATTATGTATGAAATCCAGGTCAACACGTCCAAGTATTACTGCCTCGTAATTTGCTGCGCCACAGAGGCCAATATAGATGCCTTGTGTTATTAATTATACCAATATATTTTCATGAGTAATGTCATTAATTAGGCTGTATATATTACAGTTGCAGGCCTGTTCTGTTGCTGTGTTTGTTCTTGGATGGCAGCGGCTGGCTCAGAGAGCAGGCAGCAAAATCTGCAGCTTGGACTCGGTCTCATTCCTTCTCTTCCAGAGCGTTCAGGGGAAAAATAAAATTCCATACGCTGCATTTTGCGTGCCAGGGAGCCATGAGGCAGCGGGGGAGAGGAAAGCGGGGCTCTCCTGGCTGCAGCCAGCACCCGATTGCTGCCCAGAGCTGCCTGCCAGGCTGCAGATCAGCTCCCGGGGACCGGGCGAACCCTTGGCCGTGGCAGGACGAGCAGGGAGATGCTGGAGGGGCCGTGGTGGGAATCCTGCCCCGGGGCTGCCCGCGGTGCCAGGATCACACCCCCGGGCTGGCTCCCACCGGCGTCTCGGGGCCCAGCACCGCACTGGCCTCGCTTTTGGCACTGCAAGGGTGGATTACACCTGCAATAAACCACAGAGACTTGTCTGCTCTCACTGAACTTCTTAAAAAGTAGTTCCTCTAACTCATTGTTGTTTTCCTTTTACAAGCTCAAAGTACGGGATCTAAACTGTGCTGAGTGTGGTCCCGTGCCGCTGGCTTAGCACAGGTGCGGGGCTCAGGTTCTCAGAGTGGTTTTAACCCGTCACAGGAGATATCTGCACGGTGCGAAGACAGGACGAAGAGTTTGCAGCTTTGCTGCGGTGTGAAAATAGTCACAGAAACCCAGATGCTTGACAAAAGCAGCAGCCTCGCCAGCTTGCTGGGTGCGTTTGCTTGGCACTGGGGCTTCAGCCTTCCTGGCAGCCCATGACCCGTGTCCCTCGCCGTGCCACCCGGGAAGTCCGTGGTCCCCGAGCTCAGCAGCACCGAACCTCTGCAAAGCGCAGCGCTGGCCGGCCGGAGCCGGGCTCTGCAGGGCTTCCCGCGGGGTGCGAGGAACCTGTGCCACGTTTTCTGCCTCTTGCTCCAAGAGCTCTGCTCCCAGCATCACAGCGGAGCTGAAACCTCTTCTGTCTTTTGTTTCCATAAAGGTCAAAGAAGAGTCATCGTCCTTTAAGTGCCAAGAAGAGACCTTCCACCTTCTGGTGCAAGAAGACTTTGAACAGTAAGGCAGCTGCTTTTTCTTCCCGAACGGTTGCTGCTTGATTGCATGTACATTGATTTTTTTTCTCCGGTCATTTTTCCCCTTCTTGTCACAAGTTTGATTGCAAGGGTTTGTTTCTTTGCTTTTTCATGTAATTTAGCCCTGGCAGTCACACAAACAGTCGTGTCGGTGATGGGGTATTGTCCTGTCCTCCCAGTGACACTTCAAGATCTCGAGTTGCAATTTTCCCATCAAGTTATCCCTTCAGTGGGAATGGCAGGAACCGGGGGAGGGTAGTCCTGGCTTCTCTGGAGCCTCACTAACCTGACAGCATCTGGGAGCCCTTCTTGCAGAGGCCAGGGCTGACCGGCGGCTCCATTGACCGGTGGTCCTGCAAGCACCCAGCCTGGGGATCCGGGCAGTTGTCAGCCTGCAGGCTGGGGGACCCCATTTCTGTGTGGTTTTACTGCCTCGCTGGAAGGGGGTGACTTGTGCGCCTTGGGGGACGGCGGACAGCGAGCTGGCAGGCTGTGGGATCAAACCCAGCGTAATTAAGGTGGGCAGAAGCTGCTCCAGGCAGTCCCCTGCCTGCATCCCTGCCTGCAGAGGGAAGCAGGTACCGGCTCCTGTTAAAGTTTCTGGCATTTCCAGAGCGCTCTTTGCACCTTGGGGTGAAACCCAAAGCTTTTGCAGTGCTTTGGTGGACCCCGGGGGAAGCAGAGCCGCCGGTCGCTGTGTCACCGGCCAGCTGCCCTGCGCGGGAGGGCACAGAGCCCCGTCGCGGGCTGGCTCGCAGCCGAAGCAGCAGCAAGGGCATGTTTCGCTGCACGGTTTCATACAAAGGTGGAGAGCGGCACAGACGCACAACGGGTCAGCTGCGGCTGTTTGGCTGTGCAGGACCTTGATTTAATTACGCCGATGGTTGCACTTGGCACCCAGCCTGACATGTGCAATCCCTGCCAGCTCGCTGTTACAGATCTCCAGAAGCGCGGTCTGCGGCTCCCTGCAGCCGTCGTCGTTCAGGCTGTGCCGCCAGGCTCGGGCTCCCCGCGCTTCCCAGCCCAGCACGGCCACGCGGTGCCGAGGAGGCTCGTCGCCTCCACCCTGGCACGGCCAGCAAAGCCCCGGTGGCGACTTGGTAGAGTTAGATTAATGGTTGGACTGGATGATCTTAAAGGTCTTTTCCAACCTAAAAGATTCTGTGATTCTAGGGGCTGACGTACTGGCAAAACTGCATCAGCTGGGATCGCTGATCCCGTGTGGGAGCTCCGGGGATGGTGCACGCACTTCTTGCACGCTAGAAGAGGTTTGCTATCTCGTGCGCTGGCGTGCGGAAACGTACCTAAGTGTGGCTGTAATGAAATGGCAGAAAAGTCTCAGCAGGCACGGGATGGTGGGAATGCCTGGCACCACCAAAAGCCGTCCCCCTGTACCCAGGCAGGGGGTGTGGGAAGCCCGGGAGAAGCGCGGTGGCACCGTGCCGCAGCTACCAGCCGCTGCCCCGGCGGCAAGGTGACAGCCCGCTGGCACGGCGGGGAAATGGAGCAGAGTCAGCCATAAATGGGGCACAATGAGGGCAGGCTGGGACACAGTAGCCGGGCTCATTACCGACGAGCTCTCTCGTCAGGTCCTGCTGCGTATTTATGTGTTTGTCCTGAGCTATGGGGAGTGCGAATCCCCCCTCTCCCGCAGCCAAGGCAGGCACAGGCACTGGCGGTGCCGCAGCCCGGGGCTCTGGGTGCCAGCGGCCGTGCAGGGCTGCACCGCTCCGGGCGTTTCCATCAGCAGCGTGGCCCCGTGGCTTCCCGGTGCCAGTGGGACCAAGCCCCGAGGTGACAGCCCTGCCCCATGTGTGGGGAGCAGGGCTGTGCCAGCCCATGTGGAAGCAGCCGTGGGGTGCAGAGGGCACCCCGAAGGGCACCGTCCGCAGCCGCAAGAGCCTTTCCCAACTGGGGGCACAGCGTCATCCGCGGAGAAAAGCAGCATTTGTGTTTCTCATCAGGTCCCTGAAGTAGCTTGCGCTGTGTTTCTGAGTCCTACACCTCTTCCCTGGTACTGGGATGCACTGGGAGGGAAATAGTGCAACTGGGAGCCCTGCCCTGGCCGGGAGACCTGTGCTGAGTTTGGAGGGACGTGTGTGCCCTGCCCCATGGCAGAGCACGGTGCTCCGGTCATGGTGAAAATGATCCTCAGCTCTGCCCGGAAGGCACTGGGGAGCTCAGCATGAAGTGAAAGCTTCCCGAGATGGTCCTGCCCCAGGGATTCGGCCATAAGCCAGGGAGGAGCCTCCTTTATTCTACATGTAGTTCTTGGGATTGACCCCCACCCCTGGGACAAGCCCATTGCTGAAAATGCCTTTTAGAAGCTCCGGTCACAGTCAAAATTAAATCAGAAAATGAACTATTACTCAAAGTGACTCGGAGTTGCTGAAGATTTATATGCTTTGGGCAGCTGGAGCTCCATTTGCCAGGATACCTGGGGAAGCCTCCGCCACTAGCCCACCGTGACCGTTTGCAATTTCACACCACTTTAAACTCGCTCTCATTGAGATTGGGGAGATGAAAAATGTCTTTATTAAGGGAAGTCACAGGTCCCTGATTGGCTGCTAAATGTGTTTTAATGTCAGCGGGGAGGGCAGGAAGGGGTGCGAGGAGGGGGAGCCACGTTGGTCATTGAGCTCCCAGGGGAGCCTGGCAGGGCACAGCAACTCCAGACAAAGGATTTCTCTTTGGTTTTCCTGCTGCTTTGACCATCTCGAGATGGTTGGCAGCATTTACTTTGGGCCAGCAAGGTGGCTTGTGAAGTCTCCGTCACCCAGGCATGGGAGGAGGTGCCCTGCGCTCCGCAGCTGATGTGCTGGGTTCAACAGCGAGCTGTAAAGCACGGGGATGACGGAAACAGCGCACGGCTCGGGTGTCCCCCCAGGACTCAGGTGTGCATCCCATCACCCATGCAATATTGCAGATATTCCTGCTCCCTTCTTTTGCGGCTCTGTGTGTTCCTTCTCCATAAATCCACAGTAGTCCCATTATAATGCTTCCTCCTGTTCCCCTGCCCCGGTACCTGTCCAGCTGCTCTGCAGGGAGGTCTCCCAGACCAAGGAGCACCCTTTTCTGCAGAGACAGCAGAGAACACCCCAGGCACTTGTTTGTTTCGCACTATCTTTCCATGTTAGAGCCTCTCCAGCTGCCGCGGTCCCGTTCTGCCCCAGCCCTGGCTGAGGCATGCCTTGCTGGTGCCGGTTCACCAACACCATGCTTACCGCACAGCAGGATATGGTATCAGTAGGAATACGAGTCTTTACTGGTGGGATCCAAACCAGGCAGGATGCAAATGCTTACAAAAGCCGTAAATGAGGAAAGGAAAACCTGCTTGGGAAGGCCTCGCTGGCGATGCTTCTCCTCGCTGTCACCCGATGTGATCGTAGGGATGCATCCAGAAGTGCTCGGGCTGTGTTAGCACGGAGAGCGAGCCCCCGGCTCTGGCGGACGGCTCTCAGCAGAGCATCTGCAGGGTCACTCCCCTGCGACTGTGCAATTGTGGGGGACGCCGCCCGTTTTGGCGAGCGCGTGCCTTTTGGCACAAGCCCTGGTGAGGATCGTGGGCTTGCTGGGCTGCTGTGCTCCCTCCGGACCTCCTGACGGTGCGATTCCTGGGGGCATCTCTTAACGAGTGACCCTGTGTCCACGGATACATGTATGCACACACGTGTGCAATGTGCTCTGATAATGTACTCAGTTAAACACACCATTATTTGTGCTCTTACAAATATGAGGGTCTCAGTGACCGATCTCCCTGGGCATCCCGCGACGGCTCCCGCCTTGAGCAGCCCCCATGCGTACGGCAGACGTGGAGCTGCGCGGGGAGGTGTTTGTGCTTCCCGCTGCTCTTGTTTCTCCAGCAGACCTTTGTGGGTATTCACTCCCTAATGATCTTTTATTCTTGCATTCGTATCTTTACTCCAGGAATCATGCACTAAACCTGGAGTGAAGTCAAGCACAGACCCTCCTCCCAGCTCATCCAGCTACACAGTTTACAAAAGGCTCTGTTATTATCCCCGTATCCACACTCTCTAACCCTGTAATTAGATGCTTAGGCTATGATTGCCCCATTGTCCGATGGATGGGTTTAATCATTCTTTTCTCCTACAGTGCCAATTTTGTTCCAATTAATTATTTCAGTTTGAACAGCAATAGCTGGTTGAGTTTAGAGAGAAATTAAAAGGGTAGAGAAGGATAATGAAGAGTGAGTTAACTAGGGAGAGACTGCAAACAGGGCTGTGCGTATCCCTGCTTCTCTTCCAGGCTCTCGCTTGCTCCCCGGAGAGCCTTCTGGGGCTGGAAAATGTTCTCCCTGGAAATGAGGATCCTGCGTGCCACAGGAGCGCTGCCTGGCTTCATCCCTGCATGGTTGGTTCGTTACTGGGTCTGACGGAAACCAGAGGGCATGCTCGCAGTCCAGCCCGGGAGGGACAGCGTTTCTCATTCGGGCTTTACTCAATGTGTCTTAAGCCCTGGTAGAGGCAGGGCAGGATTTGGCTCGTTGTGCCGCATACCTTCCGTTTTCCTAGCCAGCGAACACGCGTCCCAGTTCAGCCCCAGCTGAACAGGACCTGTAGCCGCTTCCCATGAGACTCTCCCGGGAAGCAGCCGCAGAGTGACGCGATGGACCAGGTGGGACCGGTGAAAGCAAAACAAGGTGCAAAAGAAAAAACAATGCCTGGTCCGGCATTTGCATGTCAGCACCTCCCGGGGAAGAGGAAAAGCTCTGTGTAGCCCTAGTTCCCGCCAGAGCCTGGATGGTTTTCAGAGCGGCATTGCTTTCCCCACGTGAGTAGATCCAGCCCGGGGCTGGAGGAGAAGCAGCAGGCTGGGAGCTGGGAGCTGGGAGCTGGTGGGACCCCGGAGCTTTCCCAGCCCTGCATCCCTCCCTGCCTGTTGAAGGCAACGGGCTGCCTGTCAGTGGCACTCGTGGCTCTGCCACGCCAGTGCTGTCAGCCGTGCAGCATGTTCGCAGCAATCTGCGGAGCAACATCTGGTGGTGTTCCTTCCCGCCCCAAAACATCTGGGCGCTTGGCTAGCTAACAGACACAAGCTGCCATGTGAGGGCCAGATGCACATCCCGCGCTCCTGCTTTAAAGTGCCATGGAAAATGGGACCGGGAAGGAGGGATGCTGTGCCCAGGGAGGCTCCGTTGCTCCGTTGTCCTGGCATCTCTCCTTTCCCCGAGGCTGTGACGGTGGGGCTGCGCTTTCGCCCTCCTGCCCAGCCAAAGCTGCTGCTGCAGCTGCGGTGGCGGAGGCAGCGCCTGGCAGGGCGGGAGCAGCGAGCGCAGGGCAGCTGCTGGCTGGGCACGGCAGCGAGGGCAGCAGCGTAATTTTGGATCTGTTCACGGCTCTCGGTGCAGCGTGAAGAACCACCCAGAGCCACAGCACCCCTGTAAGTCCATCTTAAACGCTTCTGGCCTCGGTTACTTTTAGACAGCCGTGTTTTCTCCGTTGGTATGGGCAGCAATTAACCCACGCCCAGCCCTGGGTTTAGTTTACCCAGCTCCAGCTCTGGCTCCCGGAACGGGAGGGGTTTTGCTTTCATGGTCGCTGGCTGGGAGAGAACCCCCCTCGGTTTGGGGTCTGCTCTCCGGCCTCGCCGGCCAGGGCAGGAGCTCGGCACCACCGTGGCTACCCAGCCCTGGAGCTCGGCCTCTCGCATGACCAGTGCTCGCCAGCTTTGTGTCCCACACCAAGCCCAAAGGCGTGGGCAGAGAGCCAGGGCACGCTCGGGGGTGCAGCTGGAGGGGGATCCACTGCGGCTGCTGTCATAGCCGGTGCTGGAGCCCCCCACGGGGAGGCAAGGCTCGGAGCAGCTTTCTCACCGTGCTAGACTGACCCCAAACGCTGCTGTAAGATACAGTAAATTACAGCCAACGGCAAACCGTGATCACCAAATCACTCATTAATTCGGTGGAATTACTGGCCGGCGCGGGAGCCGTTCTCAAGGTGATTTGGGATGCGACTGATTTGGGTTTTAAAAAAATTTAAAAAAAAAAAATTTTAAGGTTAGACAAGGTTTTGAAGGGAGAGGAAAAAAAATTAATGCCTTTCAGGAGCTACAAAAATGCTGCCTGTGCAATTCATGTATAATTCAATGAATTCCAGAGTAGTTTGAATATTTAAATTATGTATGATCAAAGCAATAAAGAAATCTGCATTTCCTCACTCCAAGCCCCCCAGACATAATGCTCCCAAGCGTCCCCTCCCCAAAAGGCAGCTCCTTGCTTCCGCACTCCCAGATCTATTGAGCCTCGTTGCTCCAAAGAAATTGAGTTCGACTGGAAAAATACGGCCGTCGAGTGCAGCCGCTGTGCTTTAATAAATCCGTGATGCATTGCATCTCCAGCCAGCGCCGTTGCCAGGGCGATGGTCAGCGCCACCGCCGCCGCCGCAGGGCAGGCCCGGAGCGGGGTGGTGGGCATGGCGCGGGGGCGAAGGAGCCCGGCGCTGCCTGCAGCGCTGCCCGGGGAAGCCAAGCTCCCGCGGGGCGATGGCGGCAGGCAGCCCAGCTCCCGCCGCCGGCGCGAGACGATGGAGGGGGCTCGTCCCCACCGCCGCCGCCTTTCTCGGGGTCTGCGGAACGGCGGCTCCGGCTTCGCTGCGCGTCCCCCTGCGCTTCTCCGTGGGCCCTGGGGGTGCTGGGCCCGTCCTCCAAGCCCCCATGGATGTGTCCGGCTCCTCTCCCAGCTCCTGCGCTCCCGGACCAGGATGCAGCAGCTCCCCTCCCCTGGCTACGGCCGTGGCCAACCAGGCCAGGAAAAAAGGAAAAAAAAACCCCAAAACCCCACAAAATGCTCCCTCTGCCCCCCCCGCCCCCTCTCCAGATGCTGTAAATTTTCATTAGTATTCTGTAATTTAATGATCTATTCCCAAGAGAAAATTAGTCTTTACAACAAAAAAATCCCTGTTAATTTAAGCATAATAGTAGGAGAGCAATGCGAGCGTTGGAGCCCCATCCTGCACCCCCCCGCTCCTCCCTCTCCACAGCCTTGCAAAGGGCAATTACGAGGGAGAATTTTAATAATACACTAAAGTCCATTTGAAATCTCCCGACGAAGACTGCGAAGAGGTTCCTGGGGGCAAGAAAAGCAATTTCCTCCCGAAACAAGAGGTTATTTTGGACCAGGCAAACGCACCAATTCCGCTGAAGGTTGATGCTGAAAGCCTGGGAGAGGCAGGAACGCAGCCGGCTTGCCGGGCGAGCCGTCAGTGGTCGGACTGGATGACCTTAAGGGTCTTTTCCAGCCTAAACGATTTTATGATTCTGTGACCAGTGCTCACCCGGACGGCAGCCGCCACCGAACCGTCCGGCTCTTAAAATGCCAGCGGGTGCCAGGGCCCTGCAGCGTGCTTTGCAGAGCTGCCCCGGGCAGCACGCCCCTCCGCCAGCCCAAACGCGGTCCCTGGGCGCCGTGCCGGCTCTCATCCGGAGGCGCCGCGGGTCGCTCCGTGCGGAGCCAAGGCTCCAGGCTCCGTGCCTGCCTGCCCCGCCGGCGCTGCCCGCCGCGGGACGGGGCCGGAGCGTCTCTGCCCCGCACGCTGGCCGTGCTCGTGCAGAGGCGGGTGTGTAAGTGCCGAGCGTCGGCCGGAAGCCGTCTCCTCTGCACATATTGAGATAGATGATGGTGGCTTTGCTCATTAGAGGCTGTGGCAAAGGGTAGGTGCTGGGAGTCTCCGTTCCGGGGAAGAGCTGCGAGGGGAGTTCATTAACTTGAAAAATGGTGTCCAGAGGGCTCATTTGTCTGATATCAGTTCGCTGTTTTTTCTAGTAATGTGGAAAACGAGGGAGGGGGATCTGTGCCTCTTCTCAGTGACCGACTCTTTGATTCACCCCTTCCTCATTCATGCCCTCTCTTTCAAATTGCCTTTGATACTGTTTATTTTCCGTAGGTCTTAAGCCTATCCACGTGGAACATAACCCTTTGCTCCCATGATACTGCGCTTACGGGACAGATCAGACGCTGCTGCACGTTTTTTTACCCTAGCACTATAGCGGTGCTTTCTAAGGGGCCCGTGATCCTACCCAGGTGAGTCCAGGGTGGTCCGAGAGCAAAGCCGGGGAGGATGGAGAAGGGGGTTTTTGGCTCTTCACCCATCTCAGCAGCCCAAGGCTGCCGGCGGCGGGCCAGGGAATCGCGGGGTTCGGGGCTTCACGCCCTGCCCGTCACAGCCTCCGCTCTCACCGTGGCGGATGCCACCGTCCGCCGCGGGCTCGGCACGGCACCCGTTGCACGGTGCTGCCGTACGGGCTGGCTCCCTGGTTTTCTGCAGGAGCCTGCTTTGCGTCCCCCCCGTCGCGTCCCCTCGTTCCCCCAGGTCACGGCAGGCGGCTGGCGGGCAGAGCCTGCTCCGAAACGTCGGACACGGCTGATCCCAGAGCTCTGGCACGACTGCGCGTGCAGGGAGCTGCCAGACGCTCTCCGCGTGGAGAGGCTCTAACGCCAGCTGCCCCCTGACTTGGCGATTTCCCTTGGTTTTCTGAGCAAATTTATGGTCGAAGGACACCCCGCCTTGCAAGGCGGCCACCCCCGAGCTGTGTGGATGCCGAATTCCCCGCAGGCACACAGCTGCCTTCCCTGGCAGAGGCAAGAGCCGCCGGCATGAGCCCCCCCGAGCCCCCCGGGCTGCAGCCGGGGCAGATCAGCATCCCTGCGAGGGGCTCGACGGCTCACGGGTGCAGATGCTCTCGCTCCAGCCGGCGTTGCAGGGCAGGCTCCTGGCGCGCCTCCCCCCGCCCCGCCTGCCACCAAACCGACAATTAATGCGAAGCGTTAACCGCCATCCCGTTAATTGCATCGAGCTATTAATAAAGGCAGAGTTGTCAAACCACAGCAGATATCTGCGGGGAAGCCTGGAGCAATCCGCTGCCAACGCGCGGCAGGTAACGAGGTCGCTTGCTCTCGGCGCACGCGGAGGGGCCGGCACGCTTTCACCGAGCTCCCGCGGCGAAGGCGAAGGCGAAGGCGAAGGCTCGGCCCCGGGAGGCTGCTGGGCCCCGGTCAGCCCTTCTGCCTGCCATCAAACGAGAGTTTAGCATCTCTGCTGACTGCCACAAATGTAAATAATGTTCTCGTCACAGCCAGCCGTTCCCCGAGATGTTGTTAAATTAGGAGGGAAATCTATTTCCTGGTTAAAAAAAAAAAAACAGGCGAGCGAACTCAGTGTTAAATATAGATATATGATATGTAAATGAATCTGACAACTGAGTGAATAAAAAATGAAGGTTTAAATTATTGAAGGGTAGGAGGAGATGGCGCACGCAAATAGCATTAATGTGGAAAGAGGCAGCTCTCTGAACAGGGAAAGAAGGTTTTTGAAACGTAATTATTTCTTTTAAGAAAAGGGCTACATATTAAATAAAAGCCAACAGAACCGGCACATGTTTATGTCAAAGGCCTTTCTTTCCATCCCGTCACTTTATTCTCCTGGCTTTTTTTTTTCTGCCCCCTGCAAAGCAATGAGAGAAATTGAAGGCTACTGAATATTTTAGCTTTAATTAAAATAAGATAAATTAAGTTTTGATTGCTACACGAGAACAAATGAGTCCCAGAGATGGCCGATCACAGGCTGCTATTGCGAGGGCTGGGAGAAGCTGGTCGCTAATTGATTTAGTGGGGACGGGGCTCTTCAGCCTTCAGAGCCGTTGCAATCACACCCTGGTTTATCACAACCCCCTGCAAACAACCGTGGCTTTCGGCACGTTTGCAGAGACAGCGCGGACTTCATTTAAACGGAAAAATACCTGCCTCAAGATTTTCGCCTGCCAGAAGGAGTTAATTACACTTAAAGTGCAAAGACGCTCCGGTTGCTTTTGCTCGTTTCACCCCGCGTTGCAGAGACCGCAGGGGCAGGAGTGAAAGGGAGCGTGGGGCCGGGCTGAGCATTAGCAGTTCAATATTGGAAACAGAAAACTAGCTGGTTATTCTGATCAGCAGTAAAGCTGACAAGGAATTCTGGCGGAATGGGCACTCTGCGAGCGCAGTAAATGTCTTCATTACCTTCCGTGCAGCTGTATTTATGCCTCTCTGACCCTCTTCAGGACTGACAGGGCAGGTTACGGGTTTCCTTTTCCTAATTCAGTGCATGATGGCTTGGGACGAGTTGTTAAAGCTATAGATCAAAATGTCATTTATTAGAAAAGTGCCTCCCTGGGGATTCTTATCCTTCGTTTATTATTTGTCGTGTGCTGACAATGTTCTCTGTTCTGTCTAATCTGTCTTTCTAGCTATTTATACAGCCCTCATCATGGCAGCACCTGAGTGCCTCCCATTGCTTAAAAAAATGATGTGATGTTTCCTGCTCCCTTCCCTGCTCCGCGAAGCCGGCGAGGGCTTCGGGATTTATGAAAAATGCATGGGATTTATTTTCCCATTCACTTCCGAGTTATCAGTGCGGTAGGGTCCACCCCGTCCCCCATGGCCCCAGTTGCCCGGCGGGGCGATGGCCAGGAGCTCTCCCCGCTGCCTGGGATGCTGCTGCCACGGGCGCTTTGGCGGTGGGTGCTGCCGCGGAGCAGAGACCCCCGGGTGGCCCTGGCATCCTCCCCATCACGTTGCTCTTCCCTGGCTTTAGCCCCTGCCTGATGCGGCCCAGGCAGGCAGAGGTGAGGGCAGGGGTGTTTCCAGCCCGCAGCGGGGGGAGCCCCGCTTTTTCCCCGCCCGGCCGGTGCCTCAGCGCGCATCCCGGCGGCACGCAGGAGCCATTTGCACGGACGTGCAGGCTACTCGGACAGGACACAGGAGCAGCTCCTGCACTTTAAATGATAAATCGCCCTGCACCGATATCAGGCACGCAAATCGCGTTCATCGCCGCAAACCATTTATGAGCCAAAATCTGTTGCAATAATTCTGCACAGCGACTGTTACCTCTTTTTGCAGATAATCTGAGAGCTCTGCAGGGGCTGGGTGTGCTGAATGGGTAGCGCAGTCTGTATCGCCCGGGCCAGTCCAGCGGGGTTTGTGCCTGCTGCATGAACCGATTAAAGCAATTCCTCCCCCCCACGGACAGCTTTTGCATTGGTGAAATGAGGAGGGAAGAGAATTCCTCCTTGGACGCCCCCCCCCCCATTTTCACCGTCAGCTTGAAGGATGCCATTCATTCTGCGTGTCCTCTCCTTAGTCTAACAAATGCCCTCAGTGGCTGTGGAAGCTGGAGGTGCACACGTAGCTCGCTGCCATAGACTGGCTCTAATTTGCTTAGGCAGCACAAAGCTCTCCTTAGGAGCTGCAAACGGCACTGACAATGCACTGACAAATTCTGCCGTGTTTGAGAGAGACGCTGATTTTGCCGTTAGACTTATTTGCAGGACTCCACAGCCCACCCCAGCAGCGCAGGCACCCTCCAGGCAGTGCCCGTCCCAGCCCTGCGCTGTCGCATCGCCCGCCCTCCCGCCTAGGTCAGGGCTGCCCGGCAGCGGCCTTGGTGGGCTCCGTGAAGTTTTTGGAAAAGCTCCCTTCTCGACTCTAGGAAGTCCTCCATAGGATTATCTATCTCACCTTTAAACGCTTTCCGCTACTTGAACCTTTACCCTTGGGAAGCTCTCCCTCGGTCAGTCTGGAAGGATGCTGCCCTTTTTACTTCTCCCGGTGGTATCCGTGTACCCATCAAAGGGGGTGTTTATCCAGCTGTGGGCAGCGGGGGAAAGCTAATAACTGCCTAACCCATGGCTACAATAGAGACTAAGCCCCGTCTAATGCTCTGCATGTATAAAACTCAGAGTTCATCACAGTCCTCGGGGGGTTGGGGGCTCACCTTCTGTTTCCCACAGTTTTTCCACCCACGGTCTGACACGGAGGGATCGGGCTTTCCCGGAGGATGGCCCCTCTCCTGCCTGACCTGTGGGCACGCGGCGGCAGCGCTTCTCTGCTTTCCGCCTGGATGGCTGCACAGAGTTTGGAGAGAGCGCGTCTCCTCCGAGCTGAGGCTCTGCTTGCTTCTGCCCAGGTGAGAGCTACTGCCGATCTCTTATGACCGACCTATTCCAGGGAGCACGGACGGGGACCGTGACGGGGCACCTCATGGGGCCAGCCCGGTGCTCGGCAGCCGTACAAGAACCCCCGAGTTTCCGTCTTTCTGTTCAAAGCACGTGCGCTTGCTGAGAACCCCTTCCCTGTCCTCGCCTGCCAGGACAGCCCAGGTCCCAGGCATCTGGTCCTGCCTCCCGGCTGCAGCCCCTCTCCGGGGGGTTCAGCTGGGCGCTGGTGGGACCGGTGGCCCTGGCTCTCGGCTCCCGTGGCTCCAGTGGCTCCCAGTCCATCCCAGTGCGGGTCCTTTCTTCCCCCCGGTTTGGCCGCCGTGTCTCCATGGCAACGCGCTCTCCCTGCCGCAGAGGCATCCTTGGCTCGCCACTTCCAGCCCCGCATTTGTATTCCCAGCCTTTGTCTCCTGCTCGGCGCTGGCAGCCGGCCAGGCCAGGCATCCATTTCAAAGCAGCCTTTGTTTTATTGGTGAAATAGCTGGGCAGAAATATATGTGATTTAATCGGGGTGAGAACACTTTGTTGCTTTGCTTTTCTTCTCCCCCCCAGCCAAAGGGCAGTTGCTCGGCGGAGCTGGCTGTACCTGCGCCGGGGGAAAAGCCCCGCGGACAGCAGATCGCCCTGCTAAGAGCCTGCGAAACGGGTCTGCACCAGCCGCAGTGTGTCGGACGGGCAGGAGCAAGCAGCGGGGAGACATTTTCTTTCTCACTACCTAGATTTTCACATCTGAAATTTTCTTTCACGGTCAGATGTGTCGTTTTCAGAGCAACCCTGTCCACGAGGTTCAGATCCAGCTGGATTTGCTGAACTGCAAAGCCCAGCAGCCGAGATCTCAGTCCCTGGGCAGGGGAAGCAGCTGCTTGGGGTGAAAGAGGAGCCCAAAGCCAGGCTCCTGCCCCCCGCTTACTGCTGCTTCCCTCCCGCGGCCGCCTGCTCCCACCGAGGCAGGCAGGGCTGGAGCCAGCTTGCTGGAGGGTGTGATCCGTTAATTGCAGTATCCGTCCTTGTTTCTAGGGGAGTTCAAGGCTTGGAAAATGTGATGATATTACACATCTGCTTAGTGTGCAAAGACACACACAAAAGTACGCACATGCACACGTAGGCATATTGATGCAGGTTTAGTGGAGACCTCGGTTTCCAGGCACTGTGGTCCCTGGCTCTGGCTGACCTGTTCCTTGGAGGTCCCTCCCCAGGGTGCGGGGAGGCAGCCAGGAGGGGACACAAAAGGGGGCCCCAAAAGAGGGCAATGGCGTGTCGTTGCTGAGGTCCTGGTGCTCCCCAGGGCCCCCCTGTACGCTCTCAGAGCATGAAGCGAGGCAGGAGGAAAAAGGAGAGGATTACTGGAGAACAGTGAAGACTTTGTTACAGGCAGAAGCAGAAGCTGCATATCTTAGCCTTGTCCAGAAATAAAATGTCTCCAGGAGCAGCCTGTCCTCTGATAAAAGTGTCCTTGGAAGGCGGTAGGAGCTGGGCAGCCGGTCCCGTGACGGCGGCTGCGAGGAGTTTATCCGGCAGCAGGAGGAGGAGGAGGAAGGCTTCCAGCCCCGGGAGGACCCAGAGGAGTGTCCAGGAGCGCGGGGCCAGCGCTGGGCACGGCGGCTGGAGCACTGCGGGGGGGCTGCCGGGGAAAAACAAGAGCAGCTTATTTAAAAAAAGCCCAAGTGAAAAAAACCCAGCCCTTTGTAAGAGACGTAAATGAAAACAGACGAAAATGAATGAAATACTTGGGATATACTCTGCCATTTTTGTCAAGTCAACACAGATTTGGAATGAATGAGATTCATGCACAGCACATCTGGTGACAGGGAAGGGAGAGATGCAAGTGTCAGTCCAGAGCAGCAGACCCCGAGTCTCTCCTCTATTATCAGAACAATTCTGGAGCCTGTTTATGCTGTGAATCTCTGCTGCCCTGCAGTGATATGTGGACATACCAAATAACTCTATTTCCGGGTGTGTTTAGGAGCAATTTAAAAAATCAAGACTTTAAAATTAGCGTTCTTTGAAAATGAATCTCCAGACAACTTGTGTCCTCAGCTGATGTGCACAAAATCAGTAGCATGATGCAGCTTTTTAATGCATTGGATGCCTGGAGCAAAACATCTCTCCTGCCCAGGAGGAAGTGGGGAGATTTGCAAATGCCTGATGTATACAGTACAGCGTTCAGGCCCACCAAGCATTTAGGTTTGATTTCTTGGCTACGAATCAAAATACCAGACCAGCTGCAGGGGAACAGCTAGCTCTGGCCAAAGCTCACGCCGTCACGTGAGTCTTCTGCCCTGCTGCCACGGGGCACGGGTGGGCAGGGACCAGCCTTGGGCCACGCCGGCCGCGGCCCGGCGGCTGCTGAGCGCTGCTGCAGCTGGGCGTGGGCATGAAGCTCTTGGCCGCCAAGGTCTCGCAGGAAAGACTTTTCATCTTGCTAAACCTCCGACGGTCTTCTAAGTAATATACTGCATCATCACGGGGAGAGATAAACCACTCCAGCACCGCGGTTCCCGTGACACGTCTCACTGGAGTCATGGTGTCAGCCTAGATGCGTCTCCTACGTCCCAGCTTGCGAAATCGCACGCTATCCAGCTCTGCCTATGAATAATCGAAGGGAATGCTGCGTGCTCGTCCTCTCGGGCCAGTCCCCGAGTACACCGGGGAGCAGGGCCGTGCCCCCGCAGGATCAGGGCAGCTCAGCTCTTCGGTAGCCCAAACTGCCCCCAAGTGACCGTCAGAGAGGCTGTGTGGCTACTTCCCCGAGCAGACGTGCAAAGCAGGCTTGGTTTGGCTTCCAGCCGAAGTCTCACCCGGGACTGCCCATCTTTTTCAAAGCAGAAGGAGAAGAGCCTGTCTCTGACAGAGGGGAAGCCGTGCTGCTGCTGGCTGGACTGCTCTGACAGGGCAGTGGGTCTGAAAATGAGAAGTCAGGAAGGCGGCAGGGCAGTGGTGAGCCATCAGGTAGCCCGTGCAGGTGTGGCCCATTTCTTAATGATGGCCAAGACAAATCCAGGGTCTGAAGGTCTTCTTTAAAGGGAAGCCTGAGAAAAATCTTAATTCTCAGTAAGTCAGTGTTACACCAACCAAGGGCTCTGCTGGCCAGTTGGTGGCTTATCACCCATCTTCAAAAAGCAGCCAGCCAGCCACATTTCACGTCTCTGGTCCATCAGCCTGCCAGGTACCAAAGTCTGGGCCACGGGGTCTGGGTGTCTTGGCTTGCTTTCCCTTGCTGATCTGGAGACGTGTGCTGGGCTGGGACTGCGGCTCGCGGCTCCGTGCCGGAGCGATGCTGGCCGTCGCCGCGGTCCTGCCACGGAGGCGGTGGCTGTGCAGGCAGCCCTGCCCACGCCGCGGCAGGCAGCACACCGCAAACAGGGCTGCGGGCGGCGGGGACAAACCTGGAAAAGCTAATTGGAACAGGTAATTAACATGTGGGATTTTTTTCCCCCAAATTCCCAGATACGTATTTATAAATGTTTTCAAGGGAAAGAAAAGCATAGCAGAGCAACTACACCTCAGCAGAGCTACTGATACGCGTATGTATGTCTGGAACAGGGAGCCATTTTACAGAGCCAGCGGTGAGCCAGTTCGTATGTATAAATAACCGTACAGTGCTACTTCTGGGAGCATCTGTTTATCATTCCAGATACTGTAAGTGATTGCGTTTATTCATTGCAGCCTGTGGTACGGTGCATCCTCTCACCCCAAAGCTTCACAGCTAATCCTACCTGCTGTGGAAGATGCACAATATCAGGTCATTGCTGGACTGATTAATAAATAATAATTAGGTAAATTAAAGCAGCTTCTTTAGGCTAACATGCTGCCCTTAAAGAATTGTCTCAGTCTCTGACTAGGTAAGGAATTGACTGGCTGGCATGCAGAAGCACAATGCAAAAATCTTGCCTTTCATTTGATGGCCAAAACCAACTCACACCTCAGGCACTGTCACCGGGAGGTGGGAAAAGCCCCTCTGGATTTGTACAGATGGGAAGAAGCAAACCCAGGTCAGCAGGACCAGAGCCTAGATTTGGCATAGACCTGAGGGTTGAAGTCACTTTTCCTAAAGCTTAAATTTGTTTGCATGCCTCCTGCTTGGAAAGGTGACTAGAGAAAGTTATTTTGATTATATAACAGAGGAAATAAGCTATATAGTAAATATTTAAGTCACATTTTAGGATTTTTTGCCCTTCAGTACACGCTGTGACCTTTACAAACATTAACGAATTAAGGTGCATCGTGTGTTTATGAACTGTTGTTGACTAGGACCACGCACGGCTGGGAGAAACGGGAGCACAGGAGTTCAGAGTCGCACAGGAAGATCACGGCAGGTGCCAGCATGGCCCAGGCACGACAACAGCTGGAAGTGCCTCCCTGGCAGCACCGGCTCTTTGCATGAGGACACTTCCCCACCTGGAGACAGTCCCAGGAGGTAACAAGTGCCAGAGCTCATGCTGTGGTCTATGGTGCTGCTCAATAACGTGCGTCCCGGCCCCATTTTATTCTTTGTAATTAGGAAATTCAGCAGATTGATCGCTTTCTGAAGCCCAAACCAGAGAGCGTTGCTGGCACAAAAAGAAAAAGTCTGTGGCAGAGTAGAAATCATTTGTGCTATTGTCAGCAAGAAGCGCAAAAGAAATAGGTGAAATCTTCTGTTAATCTGGTACCGTGTTGAGAAAGGGCAGTTGTTGAGCTAGACGATCAATAAGCATTGATTACAAAGAGGCTTACTCCTGTTAAACATGACAGAGGACAGAATAAATATACATAAACAACAGCGCCTGGCCAGGCAGGGCGTGCGTCCCGCCGGGGCGAAGGCGAGAGCTGCCCGGCTGCGGGCGCAGCGCATGCGCGGTCTTTGCCGCAGGGCAGCGCGGCCTCCTGCATCGGCCCTTGAGGGTCTTTCCATGTCGGTGACGGCTCCGGTACTCCAGTCACTCCCGTCCCTCTCCCGTGGCTCCAGCGGTTTCTCTGGAGAACTGGCTCGCGTCTCTCTTGCCAGTTCACCAGCCGGGATTAATCCTGGCAGAAGGGCCTGCGCTCTGCTGCGGGTGCAGCTGGTGGGTTGATGGCGGGGAAAGACGTTTCCTCCATGAACGCCTGTGTTTGTAGGAGTCCATGGCAAATTATTGGGACTGGAGGGTGAGAAGAAGGGGGGGAGCGCTTTTCCCTGCACGCGTCGTCCATGTCTTCTTGCTGGTGGTGAAGGACAGTGGTTTGTAGCTCTGTGGGCTCTGCGAATAGTGCCCCGCTGCTTTCTGAAATTGTCTTTTTGTTTAGCAAAAACCTAGAAACAAGCCAGAAAGAACCACGCCTGTGAAAGAGATGCCAGCACACGCTGACCCGGCAGACTCTGCACGGGCAAAATGCGCTGAGCCGGCCGCCGCGGCAGGGGATGGCTGGGGGCACGGTGGTCCGGCCCCACCGCTGCCGCGGCGTCTTGAGGGGAACCTTCAGAGTCGGGGGAAAAATCTCCTACCAGCCTCCATGAGCAATGTGGAGCAGGCCGTATTCGCTAACGCCTGAGCAGTGCGGAGCGGAGGGACTGGCAGAAAGGGAAAGACGCAATGAGCCCGTCGGTGCGATTTTCTTTCGAAGTGCAATGCAGCCCTGGTAAATAAATAAAGATTGGAAACGTCTATTGCACTGCACCACTTAAGAGACCGGGGATGTGAGGACGGCGTAATTGGCTGGATGCAGAGTGAAATCCAGGCTCAGCGATTCCATTTTGCGGTTGGCAGCCTTCCCAAACGCAGATCAGGGAGAGCAAGTTGGACTAGCTTTAAAACACAGGGAAATTCTTTATCTTTTATAATTTTTCGCTGATTTAAAGGGTAGGATTAAATTCTCATTTAATAACCCCAAGTGCCTGCTCTCCCCTGCTCTGATCGCTCTGTGTAACGGTGATAATGCTGGAAAGGCGCTGGGAGCCTGGAGGCAAGGCAGTGAATTTTCTTCTCCTGAGCACCGATCTAACGATTGTTTGCTGCTGCAGCCTGCGAAATAGGCACCGACTGTTTAATCATGAGCCTTAGCACAAGATCTTGCTAGCCGTTTTCCAGGTCTGTTTGGAAGGCAAGCCGACCGCTTTCTGCTAGCAGCTTCCAGCTCTGCCATTTGCATTTTTTCCTCCTAATTACAGATTCTACAGAGACTCCAATGTTCCTCGCTAACGTAAATAGTCCGGTTGACTTAACTGAGCGACTCGTGGGCAGGCATTGTTTTTATGAGTAAGCACTGCCTGTTCAGTACCTTTCTATCGGCACCTCTTACCATCGGCTGAGCTATTTTTAAATAGCTCTAAAAACGCATCCTGTAAATAAAGCCTCTACAATGAACAAGGAGAGGAGCCTCCTAGCAGAGTAACACACAGAGCCTCTGTGTTAACGAGAAGACTGTTTTCCCTTGTCTGTCAGATCAGCTCATTTAGATTATTTAAGTCAAGTGCAATTTCGAAAACACTCTGTTTTGCTCGTGACAGCGTCTTCATTCTGTATAATGACGCTGAATGTTACAAGCGGCAAAGGGTTATTGACGGCAAATTCTCCACATTCCCAGGCCTGCGCTTCTCGCGCCGCCTTATAAAAGCAGCTCCTTGCTTTATTTTCCCCAGACATTAAGCAGAAAGTATTTTCTAACATGTCGGCTTTCCAACTCCACGCTGAAGCCTTCATTTTGCGTGAAGCCTTGACAGCAAACTGCAGATAAAGGGGAAGGGTGGAGGGGATGGGAAACGCTGAAATGGCGCCAGCTAGGTTTTTAACTATTTTTAGTCAGTACATTTCTCCGTCTCCTGCAGTTTATTCTCTCGCTCCAATTACATGAAAATCCTAATTAAAAAGTTAACGGGGATCTGAAGATGGGAGGACCCACGCGCGTGCCAGGCTGGCAGGGTGCAGATGGTGGCTGCTGTTGCTGGGAAAAGATATTTGGGGATCACTGCCCAGAAGGGCATGTTTACCGAGTGGTGAAAATGTAACAGCACAGATCCATCTTTGGCAGCTGCCTGAACACAGGGCAGGTTGTTTGCCCTTGAATAGTTGTTTCCATTATTTCTAATGTCATGTACGACCATAGTGCTGTGGAGCCATTCAAATGCACAACAGAAAAGTGGCTGACAGTCTCACCGCAGTGCTAACAACACAAAGTACAACGCTTCCCAAATCCCAAACCTCTGCTGTTTTGCTTAGACCAGAGCAGTCAGACCGGGGCAGCAGCGGAGCCCGCATCTGCGCTGGGAGACGTGCCGGCCGGTGCAGGAAGGGTCTCCCCTGCACAGGGAGCCTTCGCTTCCGTCCCTTTCCAGCAGCAGGGTCAACCCCCGGCTCGTTGCAAGCAGTGGGGCTTTTCCCTGTGATCCCTACACAGCACAGCTCCTCCGCTCGTCCTCCCGCTCCCGGCACGGGGAAGGGGTACAGGCAGGCCAGGATGGCAGCTGATGCACTGGCCAGAGCCCGGCTTCAGCCACCAGACATGGGAGAGACCAGGAGCCACAGCTTCCAGACACCTCCCACCCCTCCGGGGACAGGGAGGGGGGATGGATGGAAGGCTCCAGCAGGCCAGCTGGCAAACATCTCCCGACCGAGTAATCCTTTAGCACAGCAAAATGTGCCCGGGGTGTTAGCCTGGGCGGACGTTAGGTGATGCCTGTCAGCGCGCTGTAATGCACGTGAACGCTTCGCCTTCCTAAGGGCAGCAGTGACAGGGTGTGGAGCACGGGTCGCTGGTGGCGTTAACCGGATCCCTCCCTGTGTGCGGAACCCGGAGCACTCCTTCCCCACTTGGGAAGACGGTGACTTCCCAGAGACAGTGAGCCCGTGAGGAAGAGAAGTGCTGACAGTTCATAGATGGGTGTTAAGGATTTATCTGCCCTTCAGCTGAAATCTGCTCCCAACCCAGACCGTTACATACATCTTTTTAAGTGCAGAGGTGTTATTTTCCTGTCCCTTTGCTGGCAGAATCAGAAACTAGAACCTTAGCAGAGAAGTCCAGAGGTCCAAGCTCCAATGAAGACAAAAGAACAAAGAATGAACTAAAAAAATGTAGTAAGCAGGAGAGAAGGTGACCCAGACCTTGGCTTCCGAGTAACCTTGCGCTCAACAAAACATGTATTAAAGCTACAGCCAAGAGCGTGGTTAACATTGGACGTGTTCTGGAGGTGACCCAATGCGATTGCCTTGCTCTTAGGAGCAGCGTGGAAATCAGAAGGGACAAAGGAGCTCAGAAGACGTAGCTAGAGCATGGGCCTCAGAACAGTTCTTTGGTGGACAACAACTCCTGGAGCTGCTCACCACCACCCTGCCTTGCTTCTGTTAGCACAGCTCAGGTGTGTGCCACGCTACGCGGCCGTGCGTGTTCCACGACAGCTTCTGCGAGGTGACAAGCCAACTGGTGAAATCTGAATTCGGAGCAGAAGGCCGATCGGCGCGCAGTTCTGCAGCTCTGGCAGGGTTTGGAACAAGGAGAGGCTACCTAGTGCTGCTTCCACCCAGCTGCCATGAGCTGTTAAGTACCACTGCTTTGACTAACCCATGTCTTCTGCATGGGTGAAGTTCAACCTTCTGCTTCTTCGTGAAGAAAATTTTCTTCCTATTTGAGGGTGCCTGAATTTCTCTAGTGTATCCAGTAGTTCACCAGCCAGTTCCATACATGTAAGAACTTAGCTGAAAGAGCTACCTGTGAGGGTGAAAGAGGGAGGATCACGGTGTTGGTGTGGGAAGATGATGGGCTAAGTAATAGGGAGTTAGTTAATGCAGCAGATTTGCTGACAGTGTGTAACCAGCTGTGGTATTTACAAGGCAGAATGGAAGCAATCGCTGCAGTGGTCCAGTCGCATGTGCATAAATAAAATTAGAGAACAATCTAAGATAACAAAGAAAGCTACAGACCTTGACTATGAATTTTATTGAGAGTGGCATAATACAGTTAACAGAATGACATAACAGGAGTACATAATGCATTTACTAGTCTTTGTAACTGAGGACAGACTTAACAGCAGTCCTCCTACATCAAGTGTAGTCCCTTTAAAGACAGATAAAACAGGACTGCTGTGAATGAAACAGTACCAGCCAGATGAATCGGACGTCAGGAAATAATGGCTTCCAGTTACACACTATTATACAACAATCCAAACTTTTTCATACGAAGGCAAATAAACAAGACCAAAATTAACTTACAAGTTACCAATAGAAGCTGGGAAACCGGTTTCAAATTGTCAGTGCCCTTTTAAGCACATGGAAAATAATACAATCACTTTATGCATGTGCATGTTCAGCTCACAGCAATACAAGCTATATTATTAAGCCTCTAAGAAGAGGACAAAAATACCCTTACTGGTTGTGCTGCATTGTCATAAATGCTCACCTTTAATAATGTAGGATCTTCTTCAGCTGAAAAATACTTTACTCCATTCATGCTGGCAGAAAGAGCGTTGATACTGCAGCAGATTTCCAGAGACAATTGCTCATCTGTCCAGGGCATCCATTTATTTTACAGGTGAATAAAATAGCATTCATTTTTTCACTAGCATTAATAAGAATGGTAAAGGCTGACTGAAACTGGGCTGGTAAATGTTTGTGATAATGTGCAAGCTGGATGCAAAAGAGAGCAAGAACTTCCCTAAGCCAACCAAACCACTTTTCTCAGTAGCTCTTAGAGCAGACAGGATGATGCTTATTTCCATGTGAACAGTGGAAGGGAGTTGAGCAGAAAATTAAATTCCTGAACAGTACTGTAGGCACATACAATAACAGTTATTCCCTTCAAGAGTAGCTGTGCAGACTGCTGGGGTGTTTGCAACCGGCGCTTTAGAGCTCGATGCAGGAATGCCCGTAAGCAGCCGTCTCACTGAGAGTGCTACTGTGCGCCCAAGAAACCCAGCCCTGCGACTGGACAGCATATAGCAAAAGCTAATATAGCTCAACAATTTTTTTCAGGATTGCTTTGCAGAGATGTAGCTACAGGTGTGATACATCCTCAATGTACCTGGTATGGCACTAATTCTGTCCCTGTTCAAATTTTCTAAGCAGAAACCTGTTATCTGTATTCACTTTTATTATACAGTTTGCTAAGAGGGGTGCATCTGCATCTTTCTAAAAATTTTGTCCTGTAGGCATTGGAACTTGGAAGTAGAAATTAGCCGTAATGTTTTCAAATGCAGGTATGCTAAACAGACTGAAGAGTTTAAAATTAGTATTGTAAGCGAGCTTCTTCTATCTTTCTTATTTATGCCAGTAATAACACTTTAAATTGCTCTAACTAAACTTAACATATTCAAAAATACTTCCTTGCCATTATTTATTCTGTGGACTCAGGTGATGAAAACAAAATCATTTCACTTTCATTTTGAGGAATTTTCCAGCTCTCACTCTTGCAGATGAAGACCTCATCGCAATGCTAGCTCCACCTTCTCCACAGGGAAGTGCCTGTAAGAATGCAGATCTGTTTACAGTGAATTTTTGTCTGCTCTTTTTTGACATTACTGTCACTCTTTTTTGACATTACGGTTCTTAATTCTTTCCCTTTGTTCCCTGTCAGTCCTTTGACTGGCTTGTTTTTCCTAAATTAGTTTCTGGGATATTTTTACTGGAGTCAAGTACAGTAACACAGACTGTGGCCCATATATTCTTTACTCTTCATTTTACATATTTGAAGTTAGAATATCTCTGTGTACTTTTTGGATTAAGGTTTGTGTTCACACAAATCAGTTTCTAGCTAGGTTCACAAGTGCTACTTTTCGGTTCCCTCTGTCAACCTAATAAAGTCAGTGGAAGGATAAAAGAAAGGCTTATCTTACTCCGCGGTGGTTGTTTAGACATTAACACCTCTTTTCATCAGTCTCGGTAGAGTTACTGAGGCCCCAAAGTTTGGAACAGAGCCGTGCACGCCAGCAGCGCCGAGGAGCTGAAAGAGCTGCACCGCATAGGGGAAAATACATGTGGCCACATATGTTTATGTTCCTGTCTGTGCCTTGTCCTGCATCGCTCGGGGAAATGACTGTCCTCTTCTGTAGGATGTTTGATGAGCTAGCGCTTGGAATTATGTATTTTCAGGATAAGCACTACGGTGATACACTAAATGCCAAAGTGATCACCTGGCCAGCGGTAACAGTGCGCTACGCAAGGCCACCCTGTCCCCACGCCCTGCGCAGCAGCCCTGGCCAGGGGGACGGGGCTGCACCACTGCAGGGCGGTGGAAGCTGGACACATGGAAGCCCCCGAATTTGGGATTAGCCCCTGTAGGGCAGAGGGCACACGCTCCCGGCCCCGCTGCTCCGGGGCAGGCCGCCCGCCCCTCACCCGCGGCCTAGCTCAGGCCCCTCAGCGGAGGCTCCCCTGAGGCAAGGCCGCTGCCGGCCCCTGCCCGGTGCCACCCGCCTAGGGAGGGGGCAGGGGCCGGGGCACGGCCCCGCGGGGCTGGCGGGGCGGCCGCCGGCCTTGCGAGCGGGCTCGGCCTTCCTGGGGGTCGGCCTCAATGTCAGGGCGGCGGCGCTTCGCCTCCCCCACCCCGTTGCTAGGGCGGTTGCTGCGGCGCCATGTTGGGGGAGCGCGGCGCCCCGGAAGTGCTGCCCGCGGCGGGGTTGCGCTTCCTGTGCGGCGGGCCGGCCCCGGCCGGGTTAGGAGGCAGGAAATGGCGGCGGTGCTGCAGCAGCAGCTGCCGGGCCCTCCCGCTCCGCAGTGCCGGGCCCAGGCCGCCTAGAGCCGCCGCGCCAGCGCCGGGCCCGGGCCGCAGCCACGCCGGGCCGGACTCCGAGCACTTTACATACATGAGGTAGCGGGCGGGGCCGGGCGGCGGGGAGGGCGGGCGCCGGCGGGGGCCCGGCCGCCGCGGGCGGGGGGCGGGGGGGGGGCCGGGCGGCGGGGGAGCCTCTCCGCGTCCCGGGGCGGCCCTGCCGCGGCGGGGGGAGCCGCGGCCCGGGCCGGCGGCGGAGGGGGCCGGGGGCGCGGGCTGCGGGCGGGCTCCCCGCGGGAGCGGTGCCCGGCCGGGCGGGAGCCGGCGGGAGGGGCCGGGCCCCCGAGGGGCCGCGGCGTGTGCCCCGGAGCAGCGCTTTCCCCGTGGAGCTGAGCTTTGACCTCCCGTGCTCGTTATTGTTTGCTCCTGCGGGGCTGGCAGCCCTGCGCGGCCGCCGGTCTGTACAGGCTGCTAGGGCGGGGAGGGCTTTCTGGCTGCTGTGTTTGGAGCAAATTGGCAAGCTGAAGTGATGCAGCAGAATTGTTTTCCTCAAAGCGCTGGGAACGATTAAGCAGAGGTTGTGCAGTAGCGAAGGATCGCCGGGGTCGGCTGTGCTCCGCTCGCCGCGCTGTCCCTGGGCAAACATAGCGTTCGATTGCTTGGCATCCGTGGGCTCCCCGTTTCCTCCCGAGATACCAACATATGGAGCTCAGTGTGTATCTTAACCCCGCTCCAGTTTTATTTTTTGCTTTGTGCTGCATTACTGTTGACATGGAAACCAACACCGCTTTCTGTTCCAGAGAATTGGAAGCTAAAGCTACCAAAGAAGTCGAAAGAAAACTAAGCAGGTAAGATACTCATTTAAATCCGCTCCTACGGTTCAGAACAAGAGTTGGCCTTGGGCTAGAAATCATTGTGGGCTTTATCTGGAGCTTTAATCTCATGTTAATTGTAAGGATAAAAAACCCCTGAATTTGAGAATGTCCTCTATGGCATAGAGAAATCTCTGCAATTGTAGTTAATTCTATGGACTAAACACCTTTTTGGCATGCTTTCTTTTGCGTAATAACAATATCAGTTATCTAACTATATATATAACAATGTAAGAGAATTTCTTTAATAGGGTAGGTTTTTAAGAGAACAATAACTTTTCTCTCCTAACTTGTAGTACCTAACAATAACTAAAAACGAATGAAGGGTTTGTTTGCTTTTTTTTCCTATACAGTTCAGGCAAATAGTCTTGGGAGGCAAGAAATAGTTGGTGTTGGTAAGAAACTTGCTTTGAACTCAAATAAACTGTATATTGCCATATAACTATTAGCTTTTTGCCTGTTTCTTCATGAAGAGTTTAAGGTGGTGAATTTCCCATTAGTGTGTAGTTCTTATTTGAGAACTTTGTAGAATGGGCAGCTCCTCTTTCACATCACTTAGCTCAAGAGTAAAAAGTTATGTTGAATTAAGAATTCTGTGCCGCTAATATGCATCACTTTTGTATTAAAGAAGTTATTTCTTCTGCACCGTTTATTTTTAGTACGGTGGCTTTCTTGCAAATATCTACCTTTTTCTGTTGTTTACATTCTTTGGTTTTGACTTTTGTCCTATTTGCTTTTTGTGTTCTTTTTCAATGAGACCTTAAAGGGGCTTTTGCTAGCAAACTTTTAAGGGGACTTCTGCTAGGGCCATTTGAAATATGCTGAAACCCAGAATATAACTGATAGAATGTTAGTTTCTGGTACCTTGCTTTTTTTCTTATTTACTGTGCCTAATCAGTCTCCGACTTCCAGATTGATTTATGATTACACTGAGAAAAATGATTGGCTTTCCCCTGCTGTCAGTGTGTGTCTTCCTTTTTTTGGTAACATGCTTCAGCATGAATAATTTTTCCCATTTTGTTGCTGAAATAAATGGAATCTTTAAGATACGCTTAGCATATTGCTTTTAAAGACAATGTCATACAATACATACAATACAATGTCAAGGTCATTGCTAAATGGACTTTATCTGAAGAGAATGATTTCAAATTGCAACTCTTTAGGTAATCTGTCCACAAAAGGTACCAAAATGCTGTGTAAAAAGAAAAAAAAAAATTAAACCATTGGCATTCTGTGGAGAGCCCTCAATGCATACATGATGCCAGAAGTGACAGAACTGTGTTATGTAGATGGACAGAGTGCTAAGTTCAAAACAATGTTCTGGTGCAAGTCATAGGAAGTCAGTACATTTTCACATTTTTATGACCCTAAGAGAGATCTCTTGTCACGCTGGCAGGCAGATAGTGGTGAGAAGCGAAAGTAAGCTATAGAACTGCCTAAACTCAGTGCTTCCTGGGGGCTGGGGACAGAACAAGGTTTACTGAGTAAACTCTGACATGGAATGCGTCTCCGCTGTGTTTTCTGACACAGAGGTATGTGTTCTAGTAATTTAAAAGATTTAGAACTGGCTTTGAGTTAACGTTAATATACCAGTTGTTTTCAGAAGCCTGTATTCTAACTGGTTTATGTTTAGCGAGGGAGTTTTCATCCTGTGAGCACATACCCTGATAAAACTGTGGCGTGCCTACTGTGCATAGGCCTGTTTTAATTGTTTTACTGTTGCAGAACTCAACAGATAGCCCTCGTTCTTTCTCTGATGTCATTATTTATGATCTTACTAAATTTGCAGTGACCTAGTCAAATTGTAAAAGAGCAAATGTCTTTTCCTGGGAAAGGTAAATAGACCTATGCTACAGTTTTTATTAACCTGAAATGGCATAGTATATATATGTAGACTGTAAACTCCATGGGACGTTGGCATTGCTTCATGTATGTTCTGAAGTCACCTTTAGGGTTTATGCTTAGGAATTAATGGGTAGCAAATATTCTTTTTTATCTTAATAGGAATATTGGCCTAGACTGTGGGTTTACAATAGAACGAGTATTACAGCTTTTACTACAGCTTGCTTATGCAGTTGGAGTGATTACTGTTTTAAACTCAGGATTAGCAATTTGGCTTGTTTGGCCTTTTGGAAAAGAATCATTGGGTCTGCGTTCTCTTTAAAATGCATACGTGCCTAGTCCTATGCAGATATTCCTGGTCTCAAAAATAAGCACAGCGCATGATTTGCGACAGTAATTCAAATAAATCTGTGGCACGCTGTATTGTTGTGTAATGTTACAAGTTAAATGTCACCTGTTCAGTCTACCGTTGAGCAAGAACTGTCCATTATTAACTGGAGAAATGTAAGAGTTAGATTTGGTTAAAATAGGGAGCAGTAAAAATCACCATTCAGTTCTTCTGATTTAAGAAATAACTTTTTAATTCTGTTTGGTAAACAGGGCTTTCCTGCCTCATTTATGTGGAACTGAGAGAAGGTAAATATCTGAAATCTGTTTACAATATTTTTTTTCCAAACACAGGAGTTTGACTCTTACTTCACAAGCATGCATATTATAGGGAAGATTCACACGCTGCTTTCATTCACCTGTGTTTCTGCTCCGGAGGTTCCATCTGCATTGTTTGCAGACTCTCCATGTTCTGGGAGAGCAAACTTTTTACGTAAAATCATGTATACCTCTAGATTTCATCCATGTATTCTACTAAGTTACTACTGTACAATTTTTTTTTTTTTTTCTCTTCCATGTTAGAATAACTACCATATTTCCATGAGGCTTTCCTTATTTGCTGTAGAAAAAAAAATGAGACGGCTCAGTGGTAGGGGCATAGAGAAACACTGAGTAATGTAGCCATTTCTGTCGATATTTAAGCACTTGATTTTCTGTTGGGTTTTTGGGAGGTGTGGTTTTTTTCCTGATAAACTTCTTATGGGAAGACTTGTGCTGTCAAATGGGACGAGTATTGCAAAGAGACAGCATTCTGTTCATACTTTTCGAGACCTTTAGAGATACTTAGGCAAAATTATGCATTCCTTTCTCCTCTACATATGCTTTTTCAGGTCACACGTAATTGTCAGGTTGTCCCCATAAGGTAACTTGCATTTACCTTTTTCTAGTCTTACAGCAAAGCCATTGTGCAATACACTTGTTGACTGCGTTAATAAAACCGCAAGCAGTCTAGAGTATGGGCGGTCTTACGGTTAAGGTGCTGGACTTTGCAGTCGTTTGGGTTTGTGCATCCATTACAGATGTCCTCTATGACCAGCGTGGTTACGGAAAAGCAGTTTATTTTCTTCGGTTCCCCATTTGTTAAATGAACATAGGGATTGTTTATTGCTGCTACTAAAATCTTGTGTATTTAGGTGATAAAATTCTTGGGAAGGAGATTTGTCTTTTGTATGCTCGTGTAGCAGTGAACATCTCGGATGAAACTTCAGGGCGAAACTGTAGCACAAACATTATTCCAGAACTGTGGCGTATTTATAGTGTTTGTAGTTTGGAACGTAGTTCTGTTGAGCCACCTTCTGTATTAGGAAAATGGGAAGGATGAGTGTATTCCAGGTAATTGGTAGTGGTAGAATTCTAACTACCATGTCTACCACTTTACTTTTAGGGTGATAATTTAAAGACTGAGGTATTTAAAAGCAAAAAAGAAGGTAGCTGACGCACGTCTACTAATTAAATATTCATTGAAGTAATTGTTTCAGTTCTTAGCTTGGCAGCACCTCTTCTGTACGTTAATAGCTGGAAAGAATTAACACACGCACACCACGTCTGTAAATAAGTGTTTTTGTTTTGTTATCAGTGCCTGAGGCTTTCTTTGCTCCTGTGTAATATGCTGAGTGGTTTTAGTTGCCAGAGTGTTTCCATTTAAGGCACTGGTAGGTTTTGTTGTTTGGGGTTTTTTTGTTAACTCCAAAGTACTGGTTTCTGTTCCATGAACTTGAAGAGTGCTCTTTTTGGTGTAGTACGCTATTTTGTGGGCAGCATTGATAAGGAATTGGAGGATCCATTTTTAATCAAAATACACATTTTGTAATTGATTCTGGTTTAGTAGAAAAGCTAGCTATTGTTTTTTATATTTATAGAAACTGAGAAGTAATTTTTATTGGCAGTTGTATGTAATTGCATAATTTAAAAAAATTTAAAGATTAGGGAATTTGTAGGTCAGAATACAGGAAATTATCAAAACTTAAAGTCTCAGCAATATGTTTGAAGGTCTGTGTAGAGTATCAGACATAGATTGAATACGTAGTGTGCGAATGCATACATGTTTACTGTCTTTGCAGAATTGTAAAAGATCTTTCAATTCCAGATACTTAAATGTAGTTGCCTGGCAGTGTTCCACCTGTAGCATTGCAAGTTAATTTATAACTAGAAGAAAAGCAAATGGTGGAAAGGCTTTATTTATTTATTTCCCCCAAAATCTCTTTTATGTGTTTGTGACTGGAAATTTTAGAGTGGTTTCAAAAGCCACTGTGTATAATCGCTTCTAATTCTTACTTTTATGTTTACTCCATGTAGTAAACGGGTAAAGGGTAAAAATCCATAAATAGTTAACGCAGAAGTTGATGGTTGGGGATTCAGTAGCAGGCGTGCTGTCAGTGTCTCCTGCATCCTGCTGTCAATAAACAGGCTGAACGATGCGCGTCCTTTTGAGAAACGGACTGATAAATGCCTTTTTACTCTCAGTTAGTGACACGGGGCCGCTGAGAGGTTGCCTGGTTGTTTAACTGGTCTCCTTTGTCCGGCGGCAAGTGCCTCCCCTGCAGGACCCCCTGCCCGCTGTCGGCTGGGCCCAGCGCAGTGCTCGGTCACTCCGTGCGTTCAGCATGGATGCGTTCAGCATGGATGCGTTCAGCATGGAGGGCCGTCGCAGTGACAACAGAAGCCCCGGTGCACTCTGCCGTGTCTGAAGTGCTTCAAAGGACACCTGAGATGCAGTACCTTTGGGACACCTAACATGCAATACCTTTGGGAGAATCCCTTCACGGCCTCAAAGCTTCCCAAAGCATTTGTTGGCCATGGTAGCAGTGTCTTTAAAAATGTGCTAGCACCATCTTGTGGGGCAGCCTGTCTTTAATTAAACACTTTGAAAGTGTTTTTTGAAGGCGTCTGCTTGACTAGCAAACGCTGTACGTGAGCATCTGTAATAGTGCTGGCACCTTCCGCAGCACTTGTGGGGAGGCGTTTCTCACTTGGCGCTAGCTTGAAGAATCTGGAAGCCCAGCGAATGCTGTTCTGTGGCACGGGTAGTTCAGCTGTGGTGAATGCCGGGTAGCCGGCATTAACGGCGAGTGACGACCTGTTTTATTTTGGCGTTGAAATTTGCTGTGTGCAAGTAATATATGCTTTCACTCAGAGATAAATACTGAGTTCAAATCGTAATAATGCAGTGCTATGTCTTAGATCTTAATTTGTGTCAGAATTCTTCTCGTAACCGTAATTTCCTCAGTGAGGTGACTAGAATTGTAATTTTGTTGTGGCATAACATGTTTCCCTTTTGTATATTATAACAGCAAAGATGGCATGCTGCGCAAACATTAATTATTGCACCCTCAGTATGTCTTCCAGGGAAATATGAGTATACTTGATTTTTCTCTTCTGTAACGTAAGAATAGAGGTTAAATATGTCTATTTCAGCCCAGATATTTTTACAATGCCAAGCTGGAGCTTTTGAAATTAAAGATTAATAGAACTTTTTTCAAGAATTAAAGTAGTAAGTAAAATATGATTTGCTGTAAGTATTACCTGAAATGTTTACATTTTGAGCATTACAGCTTTTTTCCAGTTTGCAAGCCAAATAACAAATTGAGCCATACAAAAATAAAAACTGTCAAAACTTAGGACAAAGAAGTAGTAATGAATGCTGACTGTAGAAGTAAGAATGTAGCTGCTCTTCGTTTAATGGCATGTGATTGCGATAGTAATGAGGTGAAAGACTTCACATCAAAAATCACCCAGAATCGC
This sequence comes from Pelecanus crispus, assembly GCF_030463565.1. Taxonomy (NCBI): domain Eukaryota; kingdom Metazoa; phylum Chordata; class Aves; order Pelecaniformes; family Pelecanidae; genus Pelecanus; species Pelecanus crispus. The sequence goes on along the minus strand of NC_134653.1, from coordinate 1,006,034 downwards.
AAGGCACTTTGTCTTGCGAAAGTGATACCTGTCCTAGAAGATTAAAAAGTACTTTTTTTTTAATTTTTTATTAAATAGCTTAATTGAGTAAAGCATTTTGGTAGGTTGAGGTTTTTTTCCCTCCTTATACAAACAAAATTGGAGAAAAAAATTATTTTTATATAAATAATGATAAATATTTATCTGATACTCAGTTATTTAAAATTATGCAGATAATAGCAGCTTCTACTTGTATGTTCTCAGGGCCATCAAATGTGCAATCTCTCCTGAGATCAAGATCTGTTTTCATTTGGTCTCACTTGAAAATAAAGCACCTTTCAAGTTAAGCTATTTAAACTGAAGGCCTTTGCTCCCGTCTCAAATGTGAATTTCGTACGGTGCGGGTATTTTATTTTCAGTTGATCTAAATCGAAAAATAAGGTTTGCATTTCTGCTAAGACCATTTAACCTTGAGCAAGCTAATCCAATTATATAGGAGGAAAAGGAAATTCCTTGTACATGTGTTTTAGTGAAAGTTGGATGGCTGATGGGGGATATCATAGAAGTCTGTTTATGTATTCATGTTATGAATCGGAATTCTCAGCCATTGCTTTTCGTTGGGCCAGCTGATGGACCAAGCCTGCTGCTACAAGCGCTTTTGCCATATGAGGTCAATGGAGTAAATCTACCCAGATGAAGGGAAAAGACCAGCAAAAGAACTTGTTAATTTTCTGGCTTTGTCTTGTTACTATGAAACTGGGTTCCTACCGTGTTTCTTGCTAGGTGCTGTAAAGTAACATGAAGTTGCGGATAGTTTGTGCACAAAGGATAACATAAAGTGTTGAGTGCTTAGCAGGAATAGGTAGCTATTAAAGTCCAAGATGATAAATGGGAAACACTACGTAACACTTCTGTTTCTCAAGGAGTAGCATTAAAAATGTAGCTTGTTTGATATATGTTCTAATGGGTGTTGGAGTCTGATGCATAAATACTATCATTTGCTGTCTGTTGAGAGGGTCATGTATTAATGTGTTTGAAAGAATAAAGGAAACTTGCGCTTTCAGCTGTCAGAGATGGAAATTTAGGAGTTCTGCTTTAGACTGTGATGACTTAATAGGGAAATCTGTATTTCAGGTTTATGTTTATGTAAGAGGGTAGTGGTAATAGGACTGCCTTCCTTGCAAGATTCAGTTTGCAATGAAGAACATGGGCAGTAAGGGCTTTACTGTTGTTGTTATTTAATTGTACAATGGGTTAGTTTTGCTTTCCAATCACTGAGATTTAACCTTATAATGGTAATCTAATACTCTTTTAAAAACATGTTCTGCACTATAGGTGGGTAATCTTTTTTCAGAGGTCACCTAGGGTCCTGATACCAGTCATGGAGGGGGGTTATGTTTTCTAAGATGGCTTTGTAATCTAAAATCTGTTTTAAATACATGAAAACAGAATGATCACAGTGTCATAATTTAGGACTCTTATTGTTCCTGTGTGGAAACAGAAAGTCATGCTGTGGGTAGAATATTCCAGAGATACTGGTATGTTAGTTGTTAGCATCTGCATTCTAAAAGTAAAATGTAATCTTGTTGATTTAGTTGTAGCAGGATTGATGAGTTACTTTTTTGTTTTCTGTGAAAATACTATTTTGCATTCTGCTTGCTCTTTCAGGTGCTATAGCTTTCTTCTAAAAGCTGAATGATTTTTCAGGTAATGTAGTTTTTGCATGTGACACACTGAAATTTGTTATACAAAACGAGGCGCTAGTGGCTTTCTTAACTCTTAGGATGCTTCTCGGGTTATTAGAAATCCTGTGAATAACCTCTTGTTCCAGTGGACCATCCTAGGCAACGTACCATCCTGCAGTGTTGATACACTTTAGTGCATCAGAGGTGTTTAACCTGTGCCCGTAGACCTTGTTCGGCTTGCTAGAACAATTAATTCGTGTGGCAGTCGAGAGGGAGCTGGGCTGCTTTCCCGGGGCTCCGCAGCCTAGCAGGGGCAAGTTTCAGACTGGCTGAGAGCGTCTGACAGCAACAGCCTCTGCCCCGGGTGTCACCTCTTGCTACGGCCTTGCAGCTCGTCCCGTCTCGCATTAAGATGTGCATACCCAGCGCCGGGCAGACCTGGGGACACGGGGCCCCAGGAAGGGCGGCGACCCGAATAGGCTGCTGCTTCGGAACAGTCGCTCTGGATCACAGCTTGCTCCCTCCTCGGATCTAAGTAGCCTTTGGGAAAGAGGGCGTCGTGGGAGGGTGACAGGATAATCCCGTTGCACAGCCTGCCTGTGGAAGTGCTTTTTCCTGGGGTGATCCTGGGACAAGGCGGGCAGAGAACTGCTCGTAGAACGCGTGTGTTGAACTCGCGCTGGTGGGAGCAGTCAGCCCAGCGGCACTTGTGCAGGGTGGCTGTGCCCTGTGCACGCAGGCGGTGAGGCTGTGGGAGGAGAAGGGCTGTGGGCACGCTTTTCCTGGCCGTGGGAGGACGATTGGGTGCTTGGCCTTTTCCATTGGATTGGACGTCTCTTATTCTCGATGGTACTTCATGAAATACTGTCTCCCTGAACAGCCAATCACTGACTCTTCTTTGTATGGAAGTCAACTGTAAAGGAACTGTGTATTCTATAAAAAATGAACTGTGATCTGTGGAATTTCAGACCTACACGCTGCTTCTGTTGTTTACCGATTAAAAATTGGACTATTCCAAATTAACTGAAACTGAGGATCAGTGTTACAACTTCAGGTTGGGTACAAACACTCAGGATGCCAGGCAGTGATGGACAAAACTGACTATGTATTAACTATTTATGTATAAATTGACATTTATGTATCACCTTTATAGCGCACAGATGTCACTGTGGGTTAATCATTGCCTCAGATTTGCAAAGGGATTGCTTTAAATGAAACTGGCCAAGTGTAATTGTTTTCTGTGGTTACATGACTAACCTCTTAGTTATCCGTGAAATAATTTTTGATACCTAATTGCAAATGCAAGATTGCTTTTTGCAGTAAGGCAGTCCTCAATGACTCTTGCAGCCAGATGATAAAACTATGATAAAATGCAAAACAGCCGTGTTGCGTTTGATAGTTTGTGATTTGTCTTGCAGTTCAACTGAAACAGAGGGGTGTCAGAAATAGCATTTTTAGGGCTTTTTTTACATATCTTAACACATCAGAAGCAATTATTTAAAAAAAAAGAAATAACCAATGCTTGCTCTCTGTTATTAGAAAATCTTAAAAGACCGAATTTGGTCCATGGAAACTTTTTAGAGCGGTGGTCTGTCTGTAGTACGTTACTGTACGTGTAGGGTGGAAAGAATACTGGTATTGTTTGGCTGCTCATTGTCAAAGCGTGCCGCAGCTCTACCTCTGGTAAATACCTGCAGCGTCAGACTGCTTTTGTTAACGCATGCAGCATGAGTTGATGTGTACTTGTAACAGTCACCCTAAAAGTGGTAGAGGAGAAGAGGGATGCTGGATGTACAATAAATCAGTGTTATTCCAACAGAAGGGAGCACTGGGAAAAGAAACAAGTAGAGGATGAAATCGGATTTGCAGCGAGAACAAAGATCTCGGCAAGTAGGGATGAAAACTGATTTCTGTTTGTATTAGTTGCTGTACGGATACATGTAGCCATGCTCCAAAGGTTTTCTGTTTACAGGGAGAAATCAGAAAAGACATTTGTAATTAAGTAAAGAAATACTTGTTAATTTTGTGAATATAAAACTTTCCTCCTTCCAGACAAATTGATTTACCATCTAGATAAAGTATAGCTGTTGTCTGGTAGTATTAATAGTAGTAAAAATAGACTTGAGAAAAATGCTTGAGCTACCCATAATGCGGTCATATGGGGGGTTTTTTGTCTTGTGTGCTAACGTTAATAGTCTCAGAAGTTTCTGTGCCCTATAAATATTTAAAGTATTGCAGGCTTTTTTTCTTCTACAATGAATGTCACGTGAATGTCCTACTGTACCTCTCTTTGTTTGAAACTAATATTAGTAATAGCCAAGTGGCCACAAGCTTTGAAATTTAAATACAAGTATTGTTATTACGGCATTGTCCCTACTGGGAGGAGAACCACTTTCAACATCCTGCTGAAGAATCTCATGACGGGACAGAAGATCATTTTTAAAGTGTAAAGGTAGAACTCAGATGGGCAGCAATAGCATGGTACTCGCCTCTTCCAAAAGAACAGCAGTATTAAACAGAATGCAAAATAGAATAAGCTGCTGGCTACCATAAAGAGAAGACCTGATGAGCTGCTCTTTAGTATTACTTACAGTGGCACCACCTACAGCGAGAGGCAGGTGCTCTAAGAGTGCTGTTCTGTCTAACTAAAAAGTGAGGAAGTTACATGAATTTGCCACAGTGGAAATGGGCAACTGAGAACTGGAAGTCACATGTAGATTAAAAAAAAATTAAAAAAAACCCCCAACCTGATGCCTGCACTCATTTTGAAAGGGACTTGAGCTGTGTTGAAAGTAGAATTAACCAATTGTTTAGGTATCTAAATAAATAATGCAAGTTCTAATACTTGTGGAGTATCTTGTGTCTTACCGTATTCAATTGGCATTGCTTCTGACATATATAATTACCTTATTTGAAACTGGAGGTTTGGAGTTGTAGGTAGTCTGGGGTTAAAAACAAGCCCAGTGTTTCTAGGCAGAAGTAAACTACTTATTGACTGCCCCTTATTGACATTGTTAGTTCATTTTCCCCAAAAACCTTTGTTATAGCAAGGTTGTCTTTTGTTTGATAATGTGAGTATGTGCAACCGTGTGTCATTGAATGAGGGTAATTTTTTTAAAGGAGACTTTAATACATTCAAAGTAATTGTGTAATAAAATCTCTTCTGTTCTGCCTTGCTTTGCATGTGAAAAGCATGGCAAAGATTAAAACCAGTGCTTTTTATGTTCAAAGCTGAATTTTGGAGCTAGACGTCAGACAAGATCACTAGTCACAAACAGGGGTGTAAATTCCCTTCTATCAGTTGTTTCTCGTCTTTTTCTTTTGCAACAGTAAATAACGTGCATGACTCTAGCCAGTTTTGCTGTCCAGCGCTCTGCACAGCAGCTTTGAGTCTGAGCATCTCGTTACTTCGGCTGCAGCTGATCCCATAGAAAGCGTGTGCAGATTTGGGAGAACATCAGTTACATAGGAAATGTTAATTTAAAAGAGGGGACTTAACGCTAGTCTCTGAAGGTTATTCAAAGAGTAAATTTGGTGTCTTCTTCCTTTACTTTGGCAACGTGTGGAGTTTGTTCCCACATCCCATTCAAAGTATCACAGAAATTAGGACTTGTCTGAAGGACGTGGTTTGCCCAGCGAGAGGGTAGATGTGTGGTGGGGCTAGTGTTAAGATTCAGGACATTGGAGGGATGTGTGGTGTAACCTAGATACATGCTTCAGAAAGAGATCTGGAAAAACATTTACAACCTGTTTTTTTTAATCTCTTCTACCTGACTATATGGTCAGGGCTTGTGGGCCAAAAGCTTCCAAGCTTTTGAAGTTAGAAACATTCCTGACCCTGAAAGGGCAAAGAGTAGTCTGGCAAGTAGGCTTTCTAGTACACAAAAATGCTTTATTCTCCGAAGCTCAAACTTTGAAGTAACTGAATATTAGTAGGCTCCCTCTCCCTCTGTCTTAGTGTTCTAACAAACGCAAACCACTGCCACTGTTTTATTTTTATATTCAGCTTTATTGTTGCTTTCTAAACGTCAGAATCCTTTCTGTGTGCAGTTGTTTTTATTCTCATGTATGAAACAACTAACTGATCTTCAGCTGCACGTTCCATGTTGTCATGAGCTTTTTGCACGATTAGCCCAAATGCTTTTTTTTGTCTGCCTGTTACCACGGTCTTTTCTGTCGGTTGTGCGTGGAGTGCATTCTCATTGTCATCTCTCCAAGCATGGCCTTAAAGAAAAGTTTATTTTTGTTATCATTAATTTTGTGTCAGATATTAGGTCCTACTGACCCTGATAGCTTGCGAGTGTGCTTGCATGTCTTTAGTTCTTTCTGCTTTTTATACTCTCCGTGTTCTCCCTTTCGTCTTGCCATTGCTGAACTCTGTTTGTAAGAGAGAACGTAGCGTAATCTGGAAAGTGGTGTTGCTGCTAAGCCTTCTGGTTTAGCATGTAAAACTTTGTATTAAGTGAATTTAAATTAATAGGCTTTGTTTTTCACATTTGTCAAGTTACAGTTCTGTCACAAGTTTAATGTGCTCTAAAATGGCTCTGCTGTTGAAGGCCCTGGTCCAACCGTGCTCTTCAGCTCACGTTCCTCCTAGTTCACGTGTCCTTTATGCCATACAGACACAGAGCCAGCTGAACTAGCTGGCTGCTCGGGCAGGACACGCGTACGTATTGTTTGTTTCTTGGCAGAGGCAGCGTTTAAGGCCAGCGAGCCAGCGCCCGCTCCTGCGTGGCTGGCTGGGCACGGGTGCTGGGGCACTGGGGTGCGCGTGGCTGCGGGCAGCCCATCGCTTGGTTCGTGCCGAGCGCAGGCTGCGCTGGGTCAGAGCTGATTGCACGTGACGGTGGGGAAGTGGGATGTGCGAGAGCTCAGCTGCACCAATTCACAATGGCAGGTAGAGATTAAATAACATCTGAATTGCGCTGGCTTTTGAATCGAATTAACGTCTAAGCCTTCGTTGTAAGTTTTGGAAAGAAGAAAATCTTCCATGTAGCTTGACACTGCATCTGCTCTTAAAGTTTTGTCACTTGTGATTTGCAGTGAAAGTACATAGTCCCTATAGAAATATTATCCAATTAGAAGTAAAATTCCCCAGTTCCTTTTGGGTCACTGTGAAATAATTGTTCTAAAATGAATCTAAGTGTGTACTGATTGTATTTTGGGAGAGTTAATTACAAACTGTGTGGTTCAGGGATTTAGTGCAAGAAGAGGAAGAACAGTTGATGGAAGAAAGGAAAAAGAGAAAAGAAGACAAGAAGAAGAAGGAAGCTGCTCAAAAAAAGGTATGTTGAACATTAAAAATTAAAAACCCGTGCTTGTGGGTTACTTACGTTTCATCACTAGTAAATACTGTTTCAGCTGTTGCTATTCAGAAGTGTTTTCTTTTTAATTTAATGTTTTAAGCTTTAAATGTACTGTCAGTTATTTAGTGGTAACTGACATATTGAACATCGTCATTGGCTTTGTGTACACTTTCTTCAGAGATTAAACACCCTTCCGAGATGACCATTCTTTTTCCTGATTGTCAGTTGAAGCAGTTTCAAGTTTGAAAACTTCCTCAGTGTTACTGCATTTATTAGTAGAATGAAATTACCATTTTTTTTAAGATAGTAGCTTCTAGCTGTATCCTTACTTTAATATATCTTCTTATCCTTCAGTATGGAAACATACATGTTGTAACGCAATTTGCATTAGGGAAGGTGGATAAAAATGAAAATATTGGCAGCAATGGTGTTTTTCTGTGATGTTTCCATCCCAATGCTTGTAAACATTTCAGAATTCCTGTTTCCTGTCAAGATATTAATCATGGCTCTTGATTGTAAATATTGACCCTAAGCTTGAGAGGCGCTTGTAAATCTGTTTATAAAACCATGTCCATTTCTGGCTTGTATTTGCTAATAGGGGTAGCAAAGTGAACCCGCTTAACAGTTTTTCTTCGATTCCGTTGGCTAATGCTAGATATTTATTATATAGTCAAAAAAACAGTAGTCAGCTCTCCCTGTTTGTGGGCCTAAATAAAGGTGTTTGTGCACCTGTACAAAATTAGCTATGTCTAATCTCACAACAAATCTAAATGAAATAGTACTGGAGGGATATTCCTAGAAGAGGTGTTTGCTCATATTTCAGAATGAGAGGCTCTTTTCAGTAGCTGACAGCAAAGCTGCATAATAATTTTTGGACCTCAATTGTAAATTTATAGCTCATTTTCCTCTTGGAATCTGTTTTAATCAGCAGTTGTAATGGGAAAGGAGCTGGTTTACTTGTAGAATTTTAATCTTTTAATAAATAAGTGATTCTTCATAGCTGACTTTCTCCTCCAAAATTTATTATTTTCATGAGTTTGAAAGGCATGTTTGAGAGTGAGATTTGTAGAAGAAATAAAAGCATAAATACTTTTTTGAAATTGAAGAGACTAGACCTTAGCCTAAAATTGAAAGTTTTGCTTACACTTCTGCTATGGAGCACTTGTTAGACTCTTCTTCAGAAGCCACAGGTCTTTCCTGATGTGCTGCATTCTCAGAGTAACAAAACACTGAGTGCCTGGACTTCATGTATCAGGAATTTAAGCAGCTTCTGTGGACAAAGAAGTAGGACGCCACAGGGATGCTCATGTGCATTCCTGGAGAAGCTTAAACTTGATCTAGATTAAAGAGAATATACCTCTGAAAAAACACGGTAATAAGCAACTGCCAGTTAACTTAGCTGTGTGGGAAAAAAAAAACCAAACCCAACCAAACCAACCACCCCCACCCCCCCCCACCCCCCTAAAAAAAAACAACCCACCACCAAAAAAACACCCGAAAGTCCTAGTACAGATGTGGCTTGATTCTAGATTAAAATGAACATTTGTTAATGTAGATCACAAGGAAGGCAAAATCCCTTTCTGTTCTGTTAATATTTGTGAGTAGTTTCAGATTGACCAAAATTGCTCTTTTTGTTTTGTAAACTAACTTTTTCTGTTTGATCTCTTAAGAATGTACTGTTTTGTATTATCAACCGTAGGCTCCCTAGCAAAAACGTCGAAGCATTTAACCGTGCACCAAGTACTGATATATTTTGGAAGTCTCTAGCTGAAATATGTTCAAATTTTTTTCTTTTAGAGAATAGCACCTTAGTACAAAAAGCAGTCAGTAGCCTTAGCCTATGACCCTTTCTCTTTGCTGATCTCTGTGGGTGCTGTGGATAGTCAGAAACAGCAAAAACTTTTTGAAAAATTCTTAAGTTGTCTCATTTTCCTGGTCATGGGTCAAATGCCAAGCTAATGCATTGATTTCTAACTCAAGTTGCAGCTGGGGAGGGGTGTGAGATTACAAGCTCTCCAGAGCAAGCTCTAAACGCATGCATAGGCATGGCAAGAACTGACGGGGCATCATGCAATCATGGTGTGGAAGGAAACGCTAATGCTTGGGTTTCCTATGTGCTGTAGTTTTTTAGTAACAGGAACTAAAAGGAGTAGTAGAACAGGAGCCATCCCAGAGGTGTGAGACTTAATGTAACTTTCTCTAAGCTGAGTAGTGCTTGCACCCCGATGCTGAGCAGCTTCCGTGGGACATCAGCTGTTGTGTTCCATTTACCTTTGTTCGATTGTATAAAAGTGTGGTTTGCACGCTTGGTTCCAAGCCAGCTGCTGCGCGTAGAGTACCCGGGAGTTTGAAGCGCATACGAAACTTCCCAAGTCTTCAAAATAAATTTTGTAGCCGGCTTTGTTGAACAAAGAGCATAATGAAAAGTTGTGGCGTTATGTAGTGGCCCCAAGCGCGGCAGTTGCCTTTCGGGAGGTGAGGAGAGGGGGCAGTGGTGGTGGAGCTGGGGCAAGAAGGGCAGGATGGGCAAAACTGACCATGAACGTGGTGGGGGTTTGACGCGCTCATGTAAGCGGCCACTGGCTTTAGTTTTGCTTTCTTAATTCCAGGGGCTGATGCATTACTGTTAGTAGAGTGGATTTTCTTCAGAAGAGATTTTACAGTCTTTAGCTATTTTTAGCAATCTCTAAGAGCCTAAATAAAAAAAAAAAAAATGAAAAGCTTATGCTCAAGGTTCCTTGGGAGCAAGAGGCTACATTTTGAACTATTGGACAGTATAACAAATTTTTGTATGTTTCCTCGCCTTTGTCAGCTTAAGTTGAAAAAGAGGGGTTTTTTGTTAATGTACTGTTGATTTCTTTGGGAAGTGAGGATATGGCACTGAAGAGTCATTAATAAAGTTGCAGTAGTCAGCCCTATTGTCTGAATCTAACCGAGTCTTACATGAAATCAGTGAATCAATAAATTTTTCTTGCATTCACATGCGCTCTTTTTTCTCTCTCCTCAAGGTTTGAATTATAGACAATCATAGCTTAAGTATTATCGCAAATGTATTGCATACTATGAATATATGCAACATCATAATTAAAGTGGTTTGTATACAGCTACCAAAGTGACCATATCAAATTAAATCTCATTTTGCTTTGGTGATTGTGCCTTTTAAAAGTGATAATTAAGAAAACTCTAGTTTTAGATAGGAAGAACCATGATTTGTGTTTTTGAGAGGTCCTTTATGAAGTCAGTTTCCCTATGTTCTGTAGTTAAAACCTCACAATTAAGGTGCACTTCAATACAAGAAATGTTTCGCTCCCCATTTTTATCCTATGATAAAATTTTATTCAGATAGATCTCTTATCTCGGCCATATCACAGGTGTAACCGGTTGAATCTTGGAAATGAAAGACTTCAAGCTTTTGCATTTACTTTCTTACTTCCTTTACATTTCTAGGCCCCTCCCTCTTCTTCCGCTGCTGTATTTTGCAATAAAAGTGGTGGAGGTTCCTTGCTTCCAGGCACAGCGTTTAACTCACTTCAAACATCTTAATTTGCAAGTTTAATTCAGTCTGCTTCATGTAGTTATCTTTCAAATTAATTTTGTCTTCTATAACATTTAAACAGCTTTCTAGGCATAAGGAATAATAGGCGTGGGTTGGTTAGAGACACACTTCTGAAGTAGATAATTAAATAACTTTAAAACATTTTAAAAGAGGAAAGTCAAAAGCTAATGTTGCTTTATGAAGTGGCACGTGCACATGTGGTTTTTCTCTTATCTGCACAAATCACTGATGCTTCTTTTTTCTTGTTCTAGGCCATTGAACAAAAAATCAAAGGTAAGTTACTTTAGAGTTATTTCTATTCTGTATATTATTTCTGCATTTTTAAATATGTTGAATCAAATGGGTTGTCACCTGAAAGCTCTTCTCAAACTAAAAGATGGGATCCTTGAAACTTCAGTTGCACTTTTTCAAACAGTGACCAGAAAAGACTGGAAGAGTGATGTCTGAGGGTTTATTCCAGGGATTGAAGTCTTCTGTTCTTCCTGTCTTCCATTCTTGATTACTTACACAGCACCGGGCATATACATCATCCCTGGAGTTCTTTTCCATATTTGCTTTTTTCCTTCCCCTTTTTTGCTTTGTTTGAAAAGTGCACAAACACTCTAACACTTCAAGTATGACCATGTATATATAGATCCATGTAACGGATCTATCTGAAACTTAATTTCCAACTCTTCTAAGTGCAACTGGGGTTGGAAGTGATTGATAGACAAGTAATTGATATGTCTGGTTTTAACTAACTATTGCATGTGGAGAGTTCATCCTGACAAAATGATCAAGATGACAGTATCTGAAAGCTGTAATTTCGATGTTCAGTGGCAGGCTGGGAACACTGCAGTTATTCTGAATGTTTGTGGGTTTTTATACAGATCTCCATTCCAACCAGCTTCTATAAAGGGGAAAAAAAGATTCTTTTCACTTCCTTTTTAATTCTAGCTCATAACCTGTTAGTTGGGAGGTGGATAATAATTGCATAAGTGATCATGTGGAGTGCTTGCTGAATCCCTGTTTTCTGGGAACACTGGGTTTAATTTAATACTTACTTGAGCAGTGGTAGAAACGAGCTCAGAAGCCCCGCTTAGCAGAGATGCAATTACTGTTGGAAAAATCAAAAAGTGTTTGAAGTGCTGTTCTGGCATGAAGGTAGTAAGATGGTAAAAGACATACTGCGCTTGAGAAGAGGCAAAGAAACAAATGAAAGCATCCATTACTGCGGTGTGCGTTTGAAGAAGCATCCCTAGTTCGCATGTGGTTGAAATGGAGGAGGCAGGTTCTCCACATAAAGAATGTGCCAATTCTCCTGGGGAGGACTGCGGTATCAATTACCAGGTATCAGGAGACACGTTTATGTCTAGTTTATTTAAGTGCAATGCGTACTTTAGTGTGTGTGTTTAAAAGAAAAAAATCGAGTAGGACCAATAGGTTTTCGGTGTGTGACGATGCTCTGCGGAGGGAGGGAGGGAGGGCAGCCTGGGTTCTGGGTCTCGGGGAGTTGTTCCGGGTGGTGCTCTGAGGAGGCTGATGTTTCGGTTATGGAGCGTCGATGCCCTGAGGCAGAGGGAGCTGCTGGAGCGCGGTGGCTGCAGGATGCCGTTCCTACGGCCGCTGTCTGATGGAAGCTCACGCTCCGTACGTGGAACGCTCCTGCGGGTTTCATCGCGCTGCCCGCAGGTCCTGGCCCTTCCAGCCTGCCTCTGGTCACTGAAACCAGTTGGGAATTCTGTGTTTGTCTTTAGGCGCGGGACTGGGTACTTAATAAAAGTGCTGGAAGAGTATTATAATTAATAAATGCTCTTGTTTTTTAAAGCACCCTTTTTAAAGCAGTGCATGGAATTGCATTTGAAGTACAGGCTAAGCGTTTGTTTTCTTCTGCCATAAGGCTTCTAAGACGATATGCCAGATTTAAAGAATTGTGAAAGTGCTTAGTTTTATTCTGAAGTAATAAAAGATATCTGAAAAGATAGTGAAGAAGGAAAATGATAAAATACTTTGCTGTGAATAATAACGTCCATTTTGAATGAACGTTTGACCTCTGTCCTTCTGCTGCACTGGCGTCCATGTGGCACATCAGGGACCAGGCTGCGAAAGCAAGCGGCTAAAAATAGCGTGGAGACGGGAGGGCAGTAATTCTGCTCAGTAGGCTACCTGATGGTAATCTTCAAATTGAAAGAAAATGCCTTTCTTTTGAAGGACAGAGTAAATCTTTTTTTTTTTTCCTTTTTCTTTTTCTTGGAGGCCTAATGTTTGCTGATGGAAGTATTAAGTTCCAACTTCAATGTTACGTTATTATTGAAAGGGTATTTCAGGAAGTTTAGCAGGAATTTAGAGCTGTCAAAGAAACACAAGCTGGCAGTCCTTCTGAAGAAGTACCGACATGACGGGATTCAGATACGCAACTTTTTGCAACGGTTTCTACAGGAACAAAATTCGTTGCTTATGTTGCACATCGCTCTTTCGCTGTTTCAACGGTTTTGCCTACTTGTATTCAGGATGCAAATTAATGTTTCATTAGTTTCCAAGTTTCCATCGCGTTAATGTCTTAAATAATTTATTCCGTGCATGAGCTGAAGATAAAATACAAGAGTATAGGATCTCTAAATAATTCAGAATTATGTTCCTTCTTTCAGAAAAGTAGCTGGTTAAGTGGGGGTGGGGGTGGGTAGGGAGATTATTGTTTTTAAGCATAGTTTGGCTCCAAAATGTTGTTTTAGCTAAGGTAGAAATTGTTGTTGTACCAGCTGAAGTAGCTACTAGCGTTCATGTAAAATTAAAATTATAAGACTACCTTCTGAGGAAGTTAATAGTGCTGATTTCTGCCCCCCCCACCCCGTTCAGGATTGGGAATGGAAGTAATGAAGGTGCTAATATAAATGTTTCTGGTACAAGTAGCATTTTAATACTGTAGTATGTCATTAAAAGTGTATGTATGTCATTCCTGTGGATTTCAAATATTCTAACCTGTCTAGTTGCATACATCTGGTTTTATTAAAAGAGGGAAGCAGCAGTTCATAGGAGTTAGAGATGAATGTATTAGTTTGTAAATGGAAGGTTTCTCTGTTTGTGCAGCAGCTAGCATAACAAATTTGTGCATCGACAAGTGCCCTCCAAGTGCCAGGTATTTTAGGAAAAAATAAGTATCATTTGAAAGTCCTTATTTGTTGAGAATACTGTAGAATCGTCAGTTGTTGTGCTATTCCTTCTAGCTTGGCAAAATAGGTATTTTTGCTGTTTAATGTCAGCGCTATTAAAGACAGACAAATCAATCAATTTACCCTGAATTCCTCCTAAAACTGGACTCTGCAAACCGCAGTGTGGCCATGAGTAGCTAATGATAAGCCAAGCACTAAAGTAAATGCTATTTCAGAAGAATTTTGCGTTTTGTTGTATATGCTCGCTTCAGTAATCATGGTGTACTTCTGCAGAATGAGATTTCATTATGAGATGAGATCTCTTTCTGCACACGCTTTAACGTATGTACATAATGCGCTAGTGAAGCAATTTATAAAATTTGAGCAGTAATGTTTATGTTGATGGCAGCGTTGTGGTTAGTTGTTCTGAGCGCTCCTGTGCTTCGCGCAACAGTACGAGCTGGAGCTGAAAGCATCTGCCAGCCTCCAGTTCTGAGCTCCCCTGCTTTGTAGAAGGCAGAGGCATGAAGTACTGCTTTTATTGCAGAACAGAATAAACTTTGAATCAACCACTGAAACGGAAAGTGCTTTTAAAAATAGCTGGGTGTGGAATTGAAATCTTTGACTCATATTTCCCACCTTGGAAACTTCTTATTCATTTTCTTCTCTCTGAAGCAAAATTGCCTGAATACACTAACCCCTCTGTTTTTTTGTCTTTTTTTTTTTTTTTCACTTGCCTAACTGTGCTTTTCCTGATTGGAAAAACTGTTGGCTTTTAAATCTTGAGAGCGAATAGCAAAAATGAGCAGAGTAAGAAATGCTCGCTGTTAAAATCACCCATAGGAATGGCATACAACTTACCTTTGTGCGGATCTTCAGGGGTTAATGAATTGGCAAACAGTTAGATATTTTCCAGATCAGCTAGCTGAGCTTACAGCTGCGGCCATTTTTCCACAACGAAAATTCTAGCACTACATCTTACGTGTGTCAGCTTGAAAGCCAGACTTCCTCTGTTTGCCCTTCAGCATTCCGGCACTGACAGCTCTTTGGGGCATGGCGCGCAGCGAGCGTTACAATACATTTTTAAGAGGTCAGCTTCGGCAGCAGCAAGAAGCAGCGTTCAAATGACGGCTCGGTGCTGCTCTTTGTGTGGTTTAGTAGGCGACTTGATCTTTGTACGCTGATTTTGCGCCAGTGAGAAACTTTTCCATCTGCATTAAAGTTATTCAAACAGCTGCCATTTTTTTTTATTGGAGGGGGAGTTTAAGTCACTGGGCCCCTACTCCAGGAGGAGTTGGCAGGCAGCACTCCTGGAGCAGTAAAATGACACCATGCTTCTCCTCCATTTTCTAATGAAATCTGCAGAGTGGGAAAGCAACACAAGTTGGAAGCGTCTGTCTTTGGAATCTCTCTGTAAACCGTAACTTCACCATCCCCTGCTTTGTGGGTTTCAGCAGGTTTGTTCTTTACGAAAATCTGTCCCTTTTAATACTAGTTTCTGTAAACGCGCTGTTACTAGTCACGTAAATTAACTGTGGTAGACTGTGAGTCTGTTAATAGTATCTTGCTGCCTTAATAGGATTCAAAATAAAAGACCGGTGTGCAGAACAAACTTTTATTAAACAAGCGACTTGTTTATAACAAATTAAGATAATGATTAAGGGGTGTTGGAATTTATAGTAGCCATATTGGAATATTAATGTATTATTTAGTCCTCTGAGAAGTTGTGGACCAGAAAATGTTGGACAGGAGGAATTGTATAGCTTAAAACTTACTCTGTGGTACTCAGGGAAGCAGAGGCGAGGGAGTTCTGTTGCACCTCTGATTATCTAATTTCAGTTTAAAATTAACATACGAGCGTAAACGCTGCACGTTCTTTAGTATAACCGTATTATCTGGGAAGATTTCTATGTAGTTAGCTATCATAGTAGAAAGGATTACCATATTTGCTAAGGAAATGAATGCATAGAATATATGAAAAATATAATTTTCTTAAACTGTTTGTGAAGTCTTGTTCATGTCGTAGCTTAGGGGCTGGCGTGGCAGAAAGTAGCTTGTTTATTAGTTGCGCTCTCTTATAGTTGAAAGTGATTCGGTAACAGAATCCAATGGACTTGCAGGTAATAATATGCACTTTGGCTTTAAGTAGCTTTAACTAGGAAAGTAAAGGATTAACGTTTCTGCGTTACAGTCCTGCCCTAAACGTGCTGCTGCAACTCTGGACGTCTCGTGGAGTGTCATACAGAAATGATTCTGCTTTAACTGAGAGGAGCAATTGTACGTGAGCGGTAGTGGCAGTGTAGGAGAACGGAATCTCTCATTGACCGTGTTACGGGGCACTGTATGTTGGATTAAAAATCTCTTCAAGCGAGGTGTACTTTCCACTTAAGCTGACAATAAAAAAAAAAAGCTTAAATGCAGCGTGCAGAAGGCTGAAGGACGTGTGTGTCCCTAAGCGGTGCCATTACTGTATGACTGCTTTGTTGGCTTGATAATGATACACTGGCTGCAAAAAGCGGTGGTTTGCTGCGTGTCGCTGTCAGCACGCCTCAGGTGCAGGCTGAACTATGCTTTAAACTGTGAAGAGTAATCAGCGTGAATCAGTTGCAGCAGACAGCGTATTGATAGATCAGAAAGCTAAGATTTGGGCAGTAGTTAAACAGATTGTGGTATGTGAAGAATTTTTTTTTAATTTTTTTTTAAATTTCAAAGCTTGTTGCAGTACCTAGACTACAAGAAATGTGCTAAGTGCTTATGCATTAAATTGACAAATTCATAGCTATTTGCTAAAGTACTGTCATCTCCCTCCCCCCCGGCTTAGTAATTTTCAGTTATTTTAATTACTTTTAAACCAGGAAATTTGAAAAGGAATACATAGAAATAGAGTTGTTTAAGACTTCCTTGTATTTGTGAAATTAATTTTTTATCATAATCTGTTGTCACATAATATGCATCAAAACATTGTGCAAGGAATCTGATCTAAGCTATTTTTTTTAATATAGGTAACAACTTAAATTGATGGAATCTGATATGGTGTTGGTGATTTTTATCAGCTTGCCAATTTATCTAATAGCTTTTGAATACCTGCTATTCCCTGTGCTCTGCACATTAAATTGACTTGGCCATTCCTCTCCTTAATTCTGTCCTTCTCCAGTCAGCTGTGAAATAGAGAGAGCTGGGTCGTGCTGTGTCCGAGCAGGGGAGGTGGTGGGGCTGTGGAGCGAGTGAAACAAGGAGGTCCCCACAGTTTTTCTTTTCTACTTTTCTTAAGTAGCCTAAATATAATAGTCCATTAAAACACGGCTCAGCGGCTGATTCTTAGGTGACGTTTTATTCTAAAGGCCTTTGCGTTTTTCAAAATATGTGTAGCTGTGAATTATAGTAGAAATTTTAAAAAATATAGTCATAAGTAACATTGACAGTATTCAAGTTGATTCTTTAAACAAAAGTTCAAGGAGTTTGCTTTCATTTATTTATGCTGTATTACATGTATCTGTTCCTGAAAGTGAATGATAAAATGGTATTGAAACAAAACAAAAAAATTCAAAAAGCCCCAGAAGACTACATTTGCAGTCATGTAGTAGTGATATTCCTGCTGACATGCCAGGAAATTGTTAAATGGAACACAGCAGGGAAATGGTTTAAGGATGCTGCTCTTAAGCCTCAAGTCGAGTAAGTTTAGATGCTGCCCATGTGCAAAACTATTCTTGAAAGTGAATAGAGCCGTACGGTAACTGGAACCCGGCTTGCGATCGGCACCGCGGCACGCAGCAGTGCAGGGCGAGAGCCCTTGCTGGCCCTGAGCGCTGAAACTGCCTCGGTTTCCCCCTTCCCTAGCAGGCAGGGCCGGTCCGTAGAGGTGCCGTTGGAGCAGTTTGATGGAGCTGCGTCCTGAACTCTTCTCTCATAGGATCTCAATGAGAAAAAAAAAGTGGGGACGACTAAGCCGGGTCATTCTCCCTCTGGCTGCATGGCCCCAGAAGGGGTTGTGCTGCTGGGGAAGGAGTGACCTGTCGCTAGCAGGAACCTCTTTAGAAGTTTGTCACCGGAGGAGTTGCATTACCAAGCTGTGCCCTTGCTCTTAGCAGCAGGAATGCTGCACAGATTAAACTGGTTTTCTTTCAGTAACTTCCAAAACCGCCAGTTTCATTTTGTAGAGCTCTGAGTAGAGACGGTGACTTGACCGCGTAGGCAGGTCCGTGCTGAGCGAGGTCACGATCGAGTCCTGAGTATCTCGGGAAGTTCCACGGTAAACGTAAACGTGCTTTATGGATATGTCATCCAAGGAGCTTGAAAAGTACGTTGGCATATCAGCCACGGAAGGGGTTCGAAGTACAGCTTCCCCACCAGCAGCTGGGATGAATGGCGGTGGCGCCAGGAAGCACGCGTCCAGGAGCTCACATATTGCTTCCTATCCGTGGCGCCTGGCTTACTAACCCGTTACCTACACCTGAACGCCCCCGTGCTTGCCGCCTTTGCTGCTGTACTGGCTGCGATGGAGGTGTTCAGTTGAGGATGTTGCGGTTTTCCCTTTATTCAGCATCCGAGTTTGGTGTGTTCGCTCACGGATAACCTCTGCAAATTATTTGACCTTCCTCTTGCCTTGAAGTGGTGTGCTGTCAAGACTGAAAGATAATTTGAAGTTGCAGTTGCACATTTGGCATTTTATCAATGCCGGCACGGTCCTGCCAAGCTGTGTATAGGGGCTACCTGTGCTATTAGCTTTTCCTGCTGGCAACAGGCTGGCTTAAGGGTATTAATGTATTTCCCTTTGGATGTTAGGGCTGATAAAGCAGGCAAGTCTTAACAATGCGTTCTGTATGTCCTGTTCACCTCTTGTTCTTTTTGTGCAAGACCATGACATTTTTCTGTACGTAACACTTAAGTTTCCCATTGGAGTAAGGTTTTTTCAGTACTTAAGTATTTTTTTAAAGTTTAAATGCCAAAATAAGCTGGCATAGTGCTGATTTGTCAGAAAAAGCTATAGAAAGCTTGTTAGCAGTAGCATACTTTAACTGAGATAACTTTGTTAGGAATGATAGCAAGACATATTTCTGCTTCCAGATCTGTGCTGTTAAAGCTGTGTGATTATGGGATAACTGAGCTTTTAATGGGGAATGAGTTACAACTTGAATCAGAAAAAATGCTGCCGTTACGTAATGCATAAGCACATCTAAGAGTATTGACTTAGTCTTCAATTTTTTAAGTTGCTGTTCTTATGAATAACTTTGTCCAACTTTCTTTTTTTTGGGGGTGGGGGTAGTGCCAGAACAAACAAAGACAAGTGTAAGCCAGCCTCAGCCTGTCACCTCTAACGGCACTTCCACAGTAACCAGCACTAATAATAATGCCAAGCGGGCCACAGCCAACAGTCAGCAGCAGCAGACCTTGCCTCGATACCCTCCTCGTGAAGTACCACCGCGATTTCGACACCAGGAACAGAAACAGCTTCTGAAACGAGGGCAGCAGTTACCAGTTATAGCTGCAAACCTGGGATCTACTCCTAAAGTATTAAACGGCCAGTCAGGAGGCAGCACTGTCACAAATAAACAGCCAGTGACCAACGGAGAAGTGCCGAACAGCAGCAAAAAACAGCCAGGTGAGGGGGAGGTACCTTGTTTTCCTTTAACTAAAATCGAATAGTTTAAATTCAATTATCAGTGAAATATTTGAGCTAATATTATTTAAACTTCAAATGTAAGCTGTAGCATGATGAGATATTTTCCTGTGTCGTAACTTAATATTACAGGATGGTTTCAGCCATCTCTGTGCAAGTTTCGTGCTGAAACTTAAGGCGCCTTAGTGGCTCGTTGTTGCCAGTGCTGTGCAGTAGACACGGCTGTTTCTGAACAGATGTTGAAGCCAATGTGACCACTGCTATGTTCTGAATTTCCAGTCTTTATCCTAACAATTGATCCAAGCGTGGTCATGGTACAAAGCATCTTTTTTGCATCCAGTTTTGATACACAGATCTCACAAGGAAGGGTCTTTCAGACAGTTCCCAGAGTGTTCTGAACAGCATCTCAAGACCTTTTTTTCCTTTTTTTTTTTCCCCTTCATATCACAGATACAGGTAGGGTACAACTTGTCTAGAATATCAGAATTGCTTTTTGTCGTTAGGTCAGAGTTTTCCTTTGTTCATCTGCCTGCAGCTAGGTTGTCTTACAAAATGGATCAACCTTTACCTTTATTACTAGTAGTATTTAAGTATAGTTATCCTTTATGATTTTGGCTTGTTATGCGTTCTCTTCAAATACCCTTTTAAGAGCAGTAAACTTATCTGTTACATGTGCATAATTTGCTGTTCAGTGAATGTATTAGCGTGCAGTTCAGCAAAGTTTTTGGGACAGTCTGTTTTTGGCTGGAAAAAGGTAACTTTCTCTGTACGGATCTAGATTTTCAAAGGGATTTGGTATTAATGCATGCTAACACTTAATATGTTGGACAAATACTTTCTTATTTTTATACCTGCATTTGTTTTTTTACATACACAAAGCAGTGATGTGCACTATCCCACAGATAGTTTCTTCTGAAATTTTACTGAATTCCTAGTGTTTCTCAAAATTCGTGTTTTATATACTACAAGGGATGCGACTCTTAGCCTCTTCAGTTACAGAAAATATTTCTGGAAAGCAGCCTTGATATTTCAAGTTTTAGTTGCATTTTGAGCTGTTGTGATTACTGAATCTTGAAGAAGCAGTATTTAAAGTGAAAGTAAACAATCAAAGAGTTGGAAGCAGTTTATCCAGGTGCCCCTTGACGAATGTTTCTGATATTACTTTCCAGTATTATTTTTTGTAACGTACTGACAGAACTCTTTACTGTTCCAAGAAGTGATTTTTAAGCAGTTAATTTTTTTTTTTCACTTCACCTGTCTAATTTTATTCCTGTCTGTAGTCAGGTTTAAAGTTAACTTTCATATACTTGCTTCTAAGATGCATCTTTTTCTCCAGCATACATCACCTACTGGTCAAATTGTGTGGTAGCAAGTAACGATTTAAATAAAAACTCAGATGTAAACTAATCTGAGAAGTATTACTCTTTATACAACCTATTAAACCTCCTAATTTTATCCAGAGGGTTTTTTGAGTATACTGTCCTTCATTTCCCTTTTTGTGAACGCCAGCCCAATATTTCATTAGCTGCGTTCCCATTTGTGTATTACATTTTTCCCAGTTTTGCTCAATTTTGCTTGATTTTTTTGCTGGTGTGGCTGGACATCCTTTAGGCTGGGAGATGTCAACGTGGCCCTGTGCGACGCTGCCACAACGCTGTACTGAGCATCTGAGGCAACTGCTTTACTGGGAGTAGTAGAATAATACGTTAATTATTAGAATAATATGCCTGCACACCCAGCTGGTAGCTGAAAGGTTCTGAGAGCCTTCAGGAAGGGGAGAGAAAGGTTGGCCAAATCACTTTCCCATCTTCCGCAAATGTTTGTACTGTCCGTAGCATCCTGTCGGTCGCTGTCCTGGCAGGTCTTTAATTGCGTGCTGCGCCCGGGGCGTTCCCGCGCGTGCAAGGCGGGCTGCTCAGAACCCGCAGGCGGGTTGGGAGGACAGGGTCTCGTTTCTCCGTGCTGTGTATCTGTACGCTTGAAAGATCTCTTTCCTCTAGTATAACCAGGAATGATGTCTGGTTTGGATGTTTTGTCATGTTCTTTGAAAGATGATGACGTAAAGGAAAACAATTTTTCAGTGCTGGATTTTTGTAATGATTTCAAAATCTTGTCTAGTGAATTGCTTGCGAGGTGATGTGGAGGTGCCATAGTCCAGCAGCATGTAAAGAGTGACTTAATGTCTTCTGAGACCCTTGTCTTGGAAAGGAAATACTACTGTCATTTGCCTCTCTCAGTCTTACTCGCTTACTCTCCCTAGTTCCTCTTTTAGCCTCCAATGGCATCTTCTAGGTACTCTCCTTGTTATCTCTGAAATTAAAAATTCATGAAATTTGACCTATCTGTAGATCCCTTCCTATTGAAAGAATATCTATGTACAGGCCATTTGGGTTAACAAATTTTATACCTTAATGGAATATATTTGAAGATTGTTAAGTTCTTTACCTTTTTTTTTTTTTTAAAGCATTATTTAATGGATATGCGGATCAATCTGTATTTGGGGGCTAACAGAAAAACTATAGCTTGAAATGTTGAAGTCAAAATTGTTGGAATTGGTAATGGCAATGTTTTATCTGCCATTCCCTGACAGACCCCGGAATAGGATCTCTCCCCAGTTCCAGCTGTGGTTATAACTGTTAGGTAGGTGCTTTGTAAAAGCCAGGGAGCACAAGTACTGCTAAATTTAAAGTCTTCCTTTAATTGCCCTGGCCACAGTAAGTTTCTAAGTCTTTAGTATTGGAGAATTTTTTAATTATCTCCATGGTCAAATAAAAAATATCTCTTTACGTGTGTTTTGCGTGGACAATCATCTTCTCTTTGGAAAATTATCGTGCTTGGTTTAGAAGTAAAGCTTAAGGAGGGATAGTCCTATGGGTTGGGGTTTTTTCTGCTGTTTTTAGGACATTTGGCATATCTTTATAAAGACACATAAGCGAAGCTGATGCCATGTAGTACTTCTGAAACAGATACAGTCTTGTACCAAGATGGTTATTTTAAGAAATCTACATAAGTAGCTCTTTATCAGAACGTTTCCATACCCAATTGAGTTGTTTGCTTTACGGAAATTTTCCCCTATGTGTAAACTTTACATGAAAGGAAGGTCTTGAGTGCTGCCTTGGTGTGTGTGTTTGCCTTTGTGCTTTGTAACACATCAGAATAGCCAGGTGGTTATTCCACAATGAAATGATTTATATAATGAACTAAAATATTTGCCAGCAGTAATTGCTTACAACTGTGGGACAGCCCAAAACAGGAGAGCACCATCAGGCTCCTGGCCTTAGTCCAGTTACTTGGATTCCTCCTTTGACGCAAGCGGGTCTCGCTTTATCCGTGCGTATCTTGCAGCGGAGCTGCAAAATTAGGTTACAGCCAGAGCCTTTGGAAACAAAAGATTCTTCCTGTAACTTAAGGGGTCTTTCTTGGTTATTGTAGGAGGTGGGGAAGAAGTGTGAGCAGTTGGGATTTGCAGTTAGTAGTGATGGAGGTTGACTTAACTTAGGGAACACTGCCTTAAATGTAACAGTTAATGGTATCCAACTGTAAAATTTGTGAATTTGAAACATTAACTTTGATTTCATACGCTGCCTGTAGGACACTTAGGAGAAAGAAGCAATGAAACAGTGGTAAATGAAAGTTTGTTGTGCACACGCTTAGGTTAAACCAGAGTTGGACCGTACTTAGTTACTATTTCTGTTTCCTAAATCATCTCACAAAATAATGACTTTCAGGTGAAGAAAGCATGCTGTTCAAAGAAGTGATATGAATTTGCTTAAGTTTCAGGGCTGAAATTCTAAGTTAGTACAGTCAAAAATTAACTGGTGTTAGTTTCAATGACTATAAATTCTTCCTCTTTTTTATGTAAATAAAACTTTTAAAATGAAGGACATGTTAAACTGGTTAATTAAATGACAAATGTATAAAAACTAACCAGTAGTGGAAATATTAGTAAAAGCAGCAAAATTGCTAATAATTAAATCTAAATGCTACATGTAGAAAGGTGTGTTTGCTGTCAGTGTCTCTCTTCCCTGTGGTGTGCTCAGCGCTGTGGGTGAGGCAGTGGAGAGCTTGCTTGTCGCTAGCACGCTCAGGAAGATTGAGAGATGGCTCTTAAGGGAAGCCTTTCCTGAAAAGGGGGTGCTAATAAATGGTTTAAAAGTAACGAGTGGTTTGGGGACTGTTCTCAAAGGCCTAGTTTACTTAAGTAACACTTCTGTACTTTTCTTGCTTTTTTTTTTTGTAGGCATGCCTCCCATTCGGGACTTGGTGAGCCACTCCCCTAACCAGTCAGGTTAGCTATTTAAATCTCACCTTTTTTTTGCACTATGTGTGTTTGTAGTAGTTACATGTCTCACACAACTTTGTCTTTTGTTTTTTTTTTTTTAATTCTTTGGCTTATGTTTTTCAATAGCATGTGCTGTGTCAATGACTGACTTAAGTATGCTTTCTCTATGCCATTACAAACTGCATTTGGTTAAACATTTTTAATTTTCTAAACTACGTCAGAATTCACACCAAAAAGTTGTTTTGACTATGTGGCACCTTAAATTTAAAATACTAACTGTCTGTCCTTTTGGGGTTTTTTTTTTTTTTTTTTTTTTTTTTTTAACCTTTATGCTTACATCTTAAATTGCCTCTTTGTGGTATTAAATTGAATAATCTGTACAAGCCTGTGCTTTATATCAGAGACATTTCACAGCATGGAGGAAACCACATCTGGGGGCTTTTCTGTTTTGAACGCCAAGTTTACGCTGGGGTAGCACGTACGTGGAGGCCTGCAGCTGTGTATGTTTTTTACTGGATGTGATTGTGAGGAACGCTTGCTGTTTATTTTTAAGTAACATTTTGGAGCGAATGTGCCGTGTGAGAACTTGGGGCTGTGCCGTATGAAATGCTCTGGAGTAACGCGGTTGGTGCCGTGGGATGGATGGTTGGTTGGTGCCGTGGGATGGATGGTTGGTTGGTGCCGTGGGATGGATGGTTGGTTGGTGCCGTGGGATGGATGGTTGGTTGGTGCCGTGGGATGGTTAGTGCCGGCTCGGTGTCTGGCTGTGCCGTGTACCCGTCGGGCCACTGTGGGCACAGCGCTTAGGAGAGCGTTTCATGTTCATCTCTTCTGTTTACCCTGAAGACTGCTCTCAAAGGGGTGATGTTAATCCTCCTCTCCTCTTCTCTTGTGTTGAATTTGGCCACTTCGCGAGTCGGTGCAGCTTCTTCACGCGATGGAAAGCTGGCCTGAGGGTTCATCTTCTTCCCGTGGCTCAGCGAGCCGGCCTGGCTCGCCGCAGTGCTGCAGGGGTGTTCGGTCCAGCACAGGTCAGGGCCAGAGCCCCTGCTGGGAGAGGGGCGGGGGGAGAGCGTGCAGGACGGTGCCTTGCAGCAGAGCCGCCGGTTGTGCCGGGCTAGGCGCGGAGGGACGCCGTCCCCTTGTCCTGGCAGCTTTCCTGTCACGCATGAACAGTTAGGAAACCATTGCGGAGGCAACCAGCTGCATCTACCAGTTCTTGCGTTGGGGTACTTCAGGAGGACACAGACAGACTTCAAGACCATTTTCTCTGCCGCAGAGAAACAGATGTGTGATGTTAGCAAACAGGTTTTTGGTTTTCTGGTTTTGTCATTTTGTAATAAAGGTGCTTTTTAGCTTGTTTCCTAAAAGCTGAAAAGCTTGTTTGCTAAAATGCGTTTTTTCACAAGGACCGAAGGTACAGCAATTGGGAAGGTATAGCGTTGACAGTCTGTGGGTACTGGTCTGTACTGGAAGTGGAAAAGGAGACTGAAGGAGCAAGATGTAGATATTTCTTAATTTACGTTTCTCAATCCTACTGTTTAGTTTAGACCATGTGATGGTATTTTAAAACAAACAAACTACTTCAGAAAATACATACAGTTTCTTGCAAACATTTCCTGCAGGGGTGACTCATAGCTAGAAGGCATTATATTATTAAATTACAAATAATTGAAAAAATCTTAGCAGATTGCTGAATTTTAAGACACTCAGGTCTGCGTAATTTGTTTTTATCCAGGATTTAAGCAGCAAAAGTTCAGCTGCAGCTTTTGAATAGTTTTGGGGAGAAAACCAAGAGTAGGCTGTTTACTGGCTTGTTTTGCTGTGCACCAAGCGTGGTATGTTGTCAGCTGTAATTTTTTTTTAGTTTTTAGGGTGTTTTTGTGCTATCTGCCAGATAAAAAAATCAGAGATAATACCTTGCTTATTCAGTATTTGTATACTTAATCTCAGAAGTTCGTGGGTTGTGGAGATTCAGATAGGAATATTTCAGAACAGTGGCTCATACTAGAAAACACTAGCGCACATTTATGTCCAGGAGAAACACTGCTAGTCAGGGTAGTTTTGTGTGTAATGGGATAAAAGTCTGGATGACTGGAAATTAATCATTTTATGTTGTTTGTGTATTGGCTCGTTAGAAACTGTGTATCACATCTGAATTAGTATAATAGAATTTTAATAAACTGAAGTTTTCTTCTTATGTATTCTATTGTTGTGCAAATTAGGGTTTGTTTACTGTTTCACTCTGGCTTGTAGTCATAACCTGTGTCTCTTTTTCCACCCTGAATTCAGACTGTTTGCCATCTGTGTGCTTTCATGTTGTTTTTAAAATTGATCATGATACTGGGATGATGTTTATGTAATCAAGATTTTGTTTTGTTAGGGCGGCTTTTGATGCTGTTGATTCTATTGTTCATGAGAGAGCAGGCAACTCTTAACTTTGATTAGCCTTTTAATATAGGTTGTGTCTTTTTTTAAAATATCAGTGTGAGATTTGAAATCTTGGGTTTTGTTGGACAATCGCTCAGATACTACAGTGTTTTTTCTAGTAACACGTTAATAGGCGGTTCTGGGCTACGTTCAGCTGAACGAATGTCTTCCAGTTCTCCCAAGGATGCTGTGTGGTTCTGTTCTTCAAGACTGTGGAGCTGCCAGGCACTTCTTAACTATTGCAGCGCTATTTCTACCTCCCACAGGTCTTTTTCCACTACTCCCTGTTCCAAATTGCTGTGCCAGCATCCTTGTTTCTCATGCTGTAGTTCCTATGTGAAGTTTAACTGATGCTTTGACACTCTCAAGCTTCCATCGTCCTGGTTGCTGGAGGAGCAGTGGGTGATCCCTGCTCTGTGCTGCTCCAAGCTACGGACTCCTGGGGGCAGGGTCTTTGGCTAGATTCTTTTTCACTGTAGGCTGAATAATGTTGATGTTGATTAAAAACTAACTAAAAATAGACCGAAACTTGTTGTGCCTCCATGTAATACTCAGTAAACTGTCCATAGTAACTTAAATGTAAGCTCTTTTTTTTATTTGTTCCTTCCTGTTTCCTTGTATCTACAATCAATCTCAAAGTATCTATATAGATGTATCTACAAAGATCATCAAGATCATAAATGCAAATAATGTAGGATTTAAAATTCTGTTACTCTGATTTAAAAATGTGGGATTGTCTGCTTGTCATGGTGTTCTCAAATTCCTTTTGAGAGGTGGAAGCACCGAAAAAAAGTATCTTTTTAAATCTACATCAACGGTGCTTCTCTTCAGATTGGTCGGTCATGCTTACACACAGCAAACCGCACCGACCCTTTTTGCTATTGAGTGAAGCGCTAAGAACAGGCTCCCACCAAATGATCCCTGCATTTGAGAGCTGAGCTGTTGCCAAAAGTTGTATCTTGTATACGTTTTAGCCTCTAAGTAGGTGGCAATTTGGACTATCATTTTTAATAGAGTAGTTGCAAGTCAGTTACTTGCTACTGAGCTGTCGGTCGGGGCTGGTGGGCATCGGAGTTCGGTGCTTCGGTGCTGGTGCAGAATCGGCACTCCTTGTAGCAGAAGGGAGAGGCTGGTGAGACTGGCAACTTCCTTTCAGACTTCACAATTAACATGTATTTCTTGGGAACACAAGAGGCTTATAAATTAGTGTTACGTTTTTAAAGCAGCCAGTTCCTAAAACGTTCTTGAAATAGTTTTTGAGAAAAATAAGGATTGGTAATTGTAGCATTTTGGTACTGTTAGCCCTGTCTGTTAACATGAACAGGTACAATTTCATGAAGGTGTTCAGGCAAAGCGACTGTACCTTTTTCTAGTCAGATGTAAGGCATATGCTGTAAAAATTCATTAAGAATGAGCAGGAGCTATAAAACTTTTTTCTCTTATCTTCAGCTACATACATTTTGAGTATTCTTAGTAAAAGCGAAAAAGGGAACAATACTAAGAAAAGTTGACAGTTTCTTTTATTAAAAACCTGGATGTTTTAATAGGCAGAGAAGCATAGTTTGCTATGTGTACAGCAGTTGAGCGTACACTAGTATGGTTTGTCTTTCAGTTCAGGCAAATACTAAGTAAAAAAACTTCACTGACATTATGCAAGTGTTCTATTGCCTGCTTCATTACTATTTTTCACATGCTTCACACTTTCATAGTTTCACCTTCCGGCACACCTGTCGGACTGTGTTTTGATTTAACAGTTTTGCAGGGGGGAGGTCTCTGCAGTAAAGCTTTAGACATAGGAGCTGAAAATTGATATCACTTATTTTATAGCAAATACTCCATGGTGCATGTATTAAACCATGAAAAGTTTCTAAGTTAATTAGGATGTATGTCGTCTTGATTCCCAGACATGATCAGCTTATTTATTGAAAAAGAAACAGTAGTTCTTATATAAATGAAAATGAGAAGTGTCACTTCAGCTGCTGCATTTAATCCGTACTCCTGCAGCAGCAGAACTTTGGACTGGCCTTGTGGGTTTTGTGTCCAGTTGTATAAAAGAAAGTATCTTAAAGGTGTACTTAAGAAATCTTATAGAATGTCTTTTAATGGGAGGGGGAGGGTGTGTGTTTCTCTGGCTATTGTCACATAGCAATTGGTTCTGCTAGGTCAGTTTAATATCCTGTTTAGATTTCTGCCTTTCAGAATGTCTTTCACTTTTATATGGTATTTTAGTTTTTAATATGTATATGTTCTTGCAAAATACTTTGTATGTGGTGGTATAGAGTATTTTAAAAAAAAACCTATTTCTCTGGTAAAAAGAACTGTACAAAGGTACACTTTAGAAGTGCTTCTCTGTGCTTTTTGTGAGAGTGCAACTTTGCCTGCTGGGGAGAAGTGTTCTAGGTCACGCGTGTGGCAGCGTTCTGAGCAGCTGTGCTCGGAAGCTTTCTCCGTCATCTTCAGTGACTGTGGTGTTAAGCAAAATAATCCTTGGCTTAGTATCTTTACACGTTATTTTTTTCTCCCCTCTTGTGTTTCATGAAGTAGTAATACTAAATTTATAATAATGCTCTTGGACTTTCCTTCTTCTCTTTAGATCTGAACCACAGTGGTCTAGGATCCCATTATGAAAATTCTCACTGGGGACCAGTCTCTTCAAATAGTGACTCCAGCACAAACTGGGATAAAGTTATTGTAGACGGCTCTGACAAAGAAGCATGGCCATCAATCACTGGCAGTGACCCAGAGTTGACATCAGAATGTATGGACACTGACTCTGCCTCTAGCTCTGGGTCAGAGAGAAACCTCGTTATAATGGCTTCAGGGAGCACAGGTGGTGAAAATGATGGCATTCGAAATGGCATTGGACATGGTTCTCAAAATAAGTTTGTGGTTGGTAGCAACAGCAATAATGTGGGCAATGGAAGTATTAATGGGCCGTGGGGTTTATCCCATGGAACCATAATAAGCACATGTCAAGTTTCTGTGGATGCTCCTGACAGCAAATCTGAAAGTAGCAACAATAGAATGAATGCTTGGGGCACCATAAACTCTTCATCAAATGGAGGGTTAAATCCAAGCACTTTGAATTCGAATGGCAACCATGGTGCCTGGCCTGTATTGGAGAACAATGGACATGCCCTGAAAGGGTCTGTAGGGAGTGGTAATCCTGGCACAAATATTCAGTGCAGTACCATAGGTCAGATATCTAACAGTCAGAGTATTAACTCTAAAGTGGGTGGTTCAGCCCATGGTTCCTGGGGAAGCCTTCAGGAAAATTGTGATTCTGAAGTAAATGGTACAAGGAAGGTTTCATTCAGTGGGCAACCTCAAAACCTTAACACTGAAATGAATGGACCAAATAACACTACTAACTTTATGACCTCTAGTTTACCAAACTCTGCTGGTTCAGTGCAGATTAACGAACTGCCTAATAATACAGGGCATGGGGCCTGGCGTGTGAGCACAATGAATCATTCTCAGATTCAGGCCTCTCCAGTTACAAATGGCACTTCCATTTCTCATCTTAGCAACGGTGAGACGAAAAATGGTGGATCTTATGGTACTACATGGGGTGCCTATGGTTCTAATTACTCTGGAGACAAATGTTCAGGCCCAAACAGCCAAGCTAATGGTGACACTGTGAATGCAACTCTAATGCAGCCAGGCGTTAGCGGGCCTGGCAGCACTAACTTTCAAATCAATGGTAATAAAGGAGGAGGGGTGTGGGAGGCAGGGACAGTCAACTCCCAGAATATGCCATGGGGAAGTGGAAATGGTGCGAGTGCTGGCGGGAGTAGAAGAGGATGGGGCAACCCTGCACAAAACACTGGCACTAGCATTTCAAATGGGGAGTGGAGTAAACTGCCTAGTAATCAGCATTCCAATGAAAGCGTGAGTGGAAACAGCAGGAAGTTTACAAATGGATGGAAATCTACTGAGGAGGATGACCTTAACAGCCAGAGTTCTGTTGCTTCTCAGATAACTGAGCAGAACAGCGCATGGGCCAAAACAGGTACGGGGGACAGCGAAGGTAGTTCGGAGAGCACTGGATGCCATGAAGACAGAGTAACTACAGAAGGACAGAATCGAGAGAGAAGGAAAGTCGACCAGCATGCATTACTCCAAAGTATAGTGAACAGAACTGACTTAGATCCACGTGTCCTCTCCAACTCTGGTTGGGGACAGACTCCAATCAAACAGAACACTGCCTGGGATACCGAAACATCACCAAGGGGTGAAAGAAAAACTGACAATGGGACAGAGGCCTGGGGTGGCTCTGTGACACAGACTTCCAGCTCAGGGGGGTGTGTGGATAGACCTAGCGCTAATAATAATGATACCTCATCTGTATCAGGGTGGGGAGATCCAAAGTCTGCTACAAGGTGGGGAGACTCCAAAGGGTCAAACAGCCAAGGGGGGTGGGAAGAAGATTCTGCTGCTACAGTAATGGTCAAGAGCAATCAATCATGGGGAAGTGGCAAAGAGGAAAAGTCATCTTGGAATGACTCACAGAAGATCAAACAGGGATGGGTAGATGGACAAAAGGCCAGCCAGGGTTGGGCAGTTTCTGCCGGTGACAGCTGGGGTGAAAATTCAAGAAGTAACCATTGGGGCGAGGCTAAGAAATCCAGTTCAGGAGGTAGCGACAGTGACAGATCAGTATCTGGTTGGAATGAGCCAGGTAAATCAAATTCTGTTACTTGGGGAGGTAATAATGCGAACCCAAATAATTCTTCAGGATGGGATGAGCCTGCGAAGTCTAATCAGAACCAGGGCTGGGGAGACCCTCCTAAACCCAACCAGCCACAAGGTTGGGGGGATTCGTCGAAGCCAATCAACTCTCCAGAATGGAACAAACAAGATGTTGGCTCTTGGGGAGCACCGTCTGCCGCAAGCAAACCCCCAGGGTCCGGCTGGCTGGGTGGGCCGATGCCGGCACCAGCAAAGGAGGAAGAACCCACTGGCTGGGAGGAGCCGTCCCCTGAATCAATACGCCGTAAAATGGAAATTGATGATGGAACTTCTGCTTGGGGTGACCCAAGCAAATACAACTACAAAAATGTGAATATGTGGAATAAAAATGTCCCAAACAGTAGCAGCAGTTCAGACCAGCAAGCACAGGTACATCAGCAGCTACTGTCTTCAAGTGCCATGTCTAGCAAGGAGAGCAGTTCGGGTTCTGGTAAGGCTTGGTTTTACAAAAATTTGTGTTTTCTGTTAATTGTAAACCAATTCTTTTGTTCTTCCTTCATATAACAATATTTTAGTTTCAGAGTGGAAAGGAGAAGGTGCCAATGAAGTACCGTTTTTATTTATTTAAAAAAAAAAAGTAACAGCAGTGCTCGTAGACGTTTGATATGGAAGATCTGTTCTAGTTTTAAATAGCTTGAGTAATAATGACTAGACGGCTGTATTTGAATTCTGGGGTGTGGGATCACAGAGAAAATATTTTAAGTAGTATCTGAGGAATGAAAGTATTTTTCTTCATTTGATTCTAAACCAGATAAAATTTAGTGTTGCCAAAGAGCCCCCCAAAAAAATGTTGAGCTGCTGCAGGACAGAATGAAGGGTGATGGTTTTATATGGACTCAAGATTGGACTTTCTGATCTTGTAGTTTTGGGAGCAGCGAATAATGATACTTGCAGATGAGCTTGCGTTGTGTTTATGAAGTATTTTATGCTCTGTCTCTTTTTCAGCTGCAAAGAGGAGTAGCTTAAATATAATGAGCAGCTCTTAGGAACTTAATATCTTAAAATTTTCTATTATCAAAATGTAATTCTTTACATATGAAATTTGTATTTTTGTGATTTTTTTTTTTTTTTAAATGGAACAGCTTACAGTTGTAATAATGGCCTTCCTACAAAATGTAAATGTGTACTTACGTGCTTTTTATTGTATGTTACGGATCTAGAAAAGGCAAAATACTTGAGTCTCTTTAGATAGCTTTTTAAATCCTGTTTAAAAACATGCCAGTAACTCATACTGCTTTAAAAAGGTTGGGGAGAGCCTTCTACTCCAGCCACTACTGTAGATAATGGAACTTCAGCGTGGGGTAAACCCATGGATACTGGTACTAGCTGGGGAGAACCCATCAGCGATGCAGCAGGCACCTCTGGCTGGGGAAACGCTTCTCTTGGTCAACAGGCTTCAAATAAACCTGGTGAGTGGCTTCTGCGTCATCTTTGAATAAAGGTATTTGAGGACGGTGAAATCGCTCTATGGAAGCTTTACATTTTTGAGGGCTTGTTTTATCTTGAAGTAAACGTCAAGCTAACTTCCATGTTAAGGGCAGTCAGTTGCTGCTGAAATGTTAACGTGCTGGATTTTTTTCACAACCAGGGCCTAAATCTATGCAAGATAGTTGGTGCGGAGATGATATGCCATTGACGGGCAGTCGTCAGACCAGCTGGGAGGAAGAGGAGGATGTAGAGATTGGAATGTGGAACAGCAGTTCTTCACAAGAAGCTAACCCATCTTTAAATTGGCCACCGTATATGAAAAAAATGCCCACAAAGGTAATGAGGACGTTGACTCGAGGTTTTTGCGCTGTTGTCATTTCTAAAAGCTAAGTCAGAATAGATTGCTGCACTGAGTGGAGTACCATTAGGCTTTAATCTTCATAACGTTTTATGATGTAATTTAAGCAGTAGGTGGTAAAGAGCTGAGTATCACAGGAATTCCTTTCTGTTTTTAAGGGAATAATGAAAGGTGGAAATAAACAAGATGAAACATGGATCAATCCATTCATTAAGCAATTCACAAATCTCAGTTTTTCAGTAAGTATTTATCTTTACCTGGCTTTACTGCTTTGTTACAGTGCTAGTGACAATGCACAAAGATTAAAATGCTTAATTGCCTAGTGTTCATTTTAAGAGTGTTTTTCTTTTTACCTGCTTGTCTCTCCTCTGTCACCCATCCCTTTTCTTTGCATTCTCATTACAAAAAAACCTATTTATTGATGAAAAGTGCTTTTGTAAACACAGGTATTCATCCAGTAGTCTGATGTTTTACTTAATGTTACGTACCTATTTTGGTGAAGACACCTGTTTTCAGTTGGGTAACAAGTAAAGGGAGAAAATGCTTTAAAATAGCATCTGATTTGTCTTGATTTTTTTTTTCTTGCAGGTTTGAATTGAAATAGTATATAGGAATCTCTTTGTTTTAGCTTTTAAAAACATTATTATTAAGTAATTATGATTCATTTTATTACTTCAGAGAGAATCACCAGAAGAAACCATACAGAGCAATAAGATGGACATGTCTGGAGGTAAGAGTAGGAGAACCTAGCTGGGTTTTATTGCTCTCCTTTCCAATCTCTCTTCTAGTTTATATCCTCCTGTAAATTACTTTTTAAAAACTACACACATTTAGTTATAGCTATGTATAGTTAAATATGTTTCCCTAAAGAAAGGGAATACCCTTGTAGAGAAAAAAATTGTGCATGTGAGTAATGCTACGCACCTGAATCACCTGGGTGCTATAGTAAATATTATCCATAAATGAAGCTAAGCTTATATATATTAAGCTGACTTGAAAGAATGTTTTCAGGGTGTGGTGGGTTTGTTTCTTGTAATATAAGTATCTAGATTGCCTTCTGGATACCTTTGCTAAATATAAACAGAAATGTTCCAAATACCACACTCGCTCATTGTGGTTCGTTCTTGGAAACACATTTTCAGTTCTAAGAACTAAATTAATACTGAACAATTATTTTAGAAATGTTGAAACCTGAGTGTAGGATGACCAGTTTTATTTTTATTTGAATCCATTGACTGCTATGGTTCCTCCAGAAAATAAAAAAATAGTGTAATTCTTTAATACATTAATAAGAATGTATTTTAATGATAGAATATTTAATTAAAAGTAATTGTAGCATTGTAGTTTTTATTGTAGTTGCACTCTCTTTATTCAAGTTTAAAGTGGGATATTTTCACTTTTAGGCTCAGTCTATTGTGTAAATAAATTGTTCTTTGAATTTTAGATTTTAATGGCAAACCTCATATTTAAATTATTTCAATTTTTTTTAATTTGAGTGTAAAACATCCACTTGGAAAGTAATTCTCTTGCACTGCATGGAGTGAAGTGTTAAATGGACTCCTTTATTACCGCTTATATTTTGATCTTCTAGCTTGCCTAGTAGAATTAATGATAAAAGATAACTTTTATTTTAATAAACAAATACTTTAAATTTGTGAGGGTTTTTTTTTTTTACTAAATAGTTTTTTTCTTAACTGAATCAAATTAAAGGGCCTCTGAAATATTACACAAATGTAGGGGATGTGATAAAGATACTACTTCAAAGCCAAGACAATGCTTATTGCTACTAAAAGAAAAAAGAAGTGGCATTCACAACTGGAAGCTCAACTCTAAACAATTATACTTTCTTGTTTTTAAAAGAAAACTGAGAATAATATTTTTGTGAAGCCTAGCAAAATCTGTTGGTGCTTCGCTGGTTCCAAGTTCGAAGTTGCCTGGAGCCATCGGTTCGTAGTGTTTCCTTTCCCTTTTCAGTGAAGCCCAAGAGTTGAAAGCTAAGCTGATGCTTTCTTTTATAAGTATCCAGCTCGAGAGCCGTGTAGTTCAGCCCTTCGTAAGCATGAACTGCTTTCTAGCGTATCTGGAAAACTGAATGATCTTGCCTTCGGCGTTGTAGTCACAGCTCCCACCTTTTCTTAGGGTTATTGCAAGATAAGCGAATGGAGATGGATAAGCATGGCCTCGGTGTCGGAGATTACAATCGTGTGGTTGGAAAAGGCCCTGGTTCTCGTCCTCAAATTTCCAAAGAGTCTTCCATGGATCGCGGTCCTTACTTTGATAAGGTTAGTAGGTGTCTTGCTGGTGGACACTTCTAAACTTCTTTGACTCTGCATTCTAAGTAGTTATCTGTGTGCTGCCTAGCTTTCTGCACTTAGTGGAGAGGAAAATGAGGGCTTTGTTGTTAATCCGTAAGATATGTTTTGTTCTTTTGAACTTACTGATGTATAATACTAAGCACTTTCTGTAGCCCCTTTGCAGTGCAAATGACTAACCTGATCTCTTTTGTTTTCTGCCTGTTTCCTGCTGGTGCTGGACTGTCATGTGACTCTTCCCTTCTGTTCCTGCCAATGGTTTCTCCCTTCTGCTTGCTTGCTGGCTGGTTGTTGCGCATCGGTTTGTCTGTCCAATCAGGATGGCATTGTAGCAGACGAGTCCCAAAACATGCAGTTTATGTCCAATCAAAACATGAAGCTTCCCCCTTCAAATAATGCACTACCTAACCAAGCCCTTGGCTCCCTAGCAGGGCTGGGTATGCAAAACTTGAATTCTGTTAGACAGGTAAGGCTGTGTGCATATCCTTGGCATGTTACTTGACAGCATTTAATACCTTTTGATGTAACATCCTAGCTACTTATGGGATTGATATGTGTTTAACTTCTATTTCAAATGGATAGGGGTGGGAAAAGCAGCTGAAGAGGTTGGTTGTCACTAACTGTCCATCCTTTCCCCAGAATGGCAATCCCAGTATGTTTGGTGTTGGTAATATAGCAGCACAGCCCAGGAGCATGCAGCAGCCTCCAGCACAACCTCTTAATTCATCTCAGCCTAATCCACGTGCTCAAGTGCCTCCTCCATTACTATCCCCTCAGGTAACTGAGTACATAAAATATTCTGTGTATAAACTACCAAAATGCTGCTCCAGAAAATAGTTTTTTGTTTATTGGTGTTGCTGATACTTATTCTGTAAATATTTGAAAACATATTTGGCTTGATGAGCGTTTCAGAAACTAGGCAACTGTTGACGAGAGGTTATAATACTCTACATCTAGTATAAGTAATTGCGCATTGCTGTCAGTCACTCTTCATACTGGTCTGTTTTGCAGGTTCCAGTATCATTACTGAAGTATGCACCAAACAACGGTGGCCTGAGCCCACTTTTTGGCCCACAACAGGTAGCCATGTTGAATCAACTGTCCCAGTTAAACCAGCTTTCTCAGATCTCCCAGTTACAGGTAAGCTAACAAAGCTAGTCGCTCTGTGTTCTGTTTGAAAGTCTAAGTAGAGACTTACGTCAGCTATAAACTGTTCTTAAAAAAACCACCACAAAACACTGTCTCCTAGCGGTTGTTGGCTCAGCAGCAAAAAGCGCAGAATCAAAGAAGCATGCCTTCTGGTGGTCGTCAACAGCAGGAGCAGCAGGTAAATAAATGCGTTTATTATTAACTTTTCAAACTATCTTTAAAAACCGTTTTTCGTCCTGAGCTGCATTTGTTGTTATAAATTGTATTAAAGTGTGCAAGAGTGAATGGGATTTTGACAAGCTTTAAAGGAGTGGCTTAGCTTAATGCTGGGGTTTTGCTGTGCTAAGATGCACAGAGCACAAAGATGCATTTCATTGTCTTTCTTTAAATGTGGAAAAGCCTTTGCCTATTTATATTGTAACTGCTCTGTTTTTTTAAGGGTCGATCTCTTAGTATGCAGCAACAGATGATGCAACAGTCCCGTCAGCTTGATCCAAACCTGTTAATGAAGCAGCAAACTCCACCCTCTCAACAGCAGTCACTCCATCAACCCACCATGAAATCTTTCCTTGAGAATGTCATACCCCATGCTACTCCTGAGCTACAAAAAGGGCCATCACCAATAAATGCATTCAGCAGCTTCCCTATAGGTGGGTTTCTCCATGCTAATTTCATACAGTCAATTAACGCTTAGGTGACACACAGCCTTTCTTTTCACATTGCCTGCCTCCTCTGAAAACAATAGTGATTGTAATCCTGTTAGCACTTACGATTTTAATGGAAGTAGTAAGTCTTTGTGGGGCTTATCCAGTTATCTTTGTTCACCAGAGAACTTCTTTCACAAGTGCACTCATTCCCAGAATTGACTGTATTTCAGTGCAAAATGGTTTACCTTCTTAAAAGAATCTGTCTGTCTCCTTTTATTTCTTTTTTACCCTCGGGGTCCTGAGGATGACGTGAAGTCCTTTGGCAGTTACGATTCCTGGAGCTAAAGGACTTTTAGAAGTAGAATCCCTACAAAGAATCCATTGATGTGGTCTCATTTCTTTGGATTTTAATAACGTTTTCAATGAATCTGGAATTGCATAGGTAGAACAAAATGTTAATTTCCCTTTCAGTGGTTTTGTCCAGGAAAGAAAACTTTTAGCTCTGCATTTTTAAAGAATGGTTGTCTCATTTCAGGCAAAATGTCTGAACATTTATAAATACAAACATCTCCTGTTTCTTTCTCCCTACATTTCCAGGCTTCTGTCCAATTTCTACTTCAGAAATTCCAGGCTTGTATATTTTCTCCTTACTTTAGGTCCCTTTTTAATGCTATCTTGTACTTACTACAACTGTATACCATTTACCTCTTGTTCCTTCTCCCTATTTTTTTCCCCCCTCTTCAGTTTGCTTTTCTTCTACGTTACTCTAATCTGCTCATTTCTGTTGGGCTGATTTCCTTTGCATTCTCATTGCCCTTTGTAGAAAAGTTTGTTTAACAGAGACTGCTGCTGAAATCCTTGTGCTTATAGGTGGAGTGTCATGGAGCCAGTGGGCCGGTGCAGGCCATGCTGTCGCACTGCATGTGGCACACTGGAATTTTGCTTCTGCCCAGTCTTAAGTCCAGGCTGCTGCTTAATAGTTGCTGCTGATGATTGGCATCAAGATAACTACTGCTTTCATTCAAAGGGCAAGGCAGAAAAATGAAGTTTGTTTAGCTATTAGAGACACTATGCTAGGTCTAACGAAAGGAATATTTAACTTTCTCGCCAAACTTCATGCTGAGTAATTGCATCCTGCCTACGTTAGGTTCCTTTGCTTCGTTTCTTGAGTTGAATTGTTGTACACTATTGTTAAGTAGCTGCTTTCTCACCTTAATCATTGGCACGTTTCAGGAACTGCAGTATGTGTAAGACTGCTTTGAGATCCCTCAGGAATCTGCTGCAGTATACGTAAGAATTCCTTGGGATCCCTTTGGAGTAGTACTGTATAGTGATACAAGCAAGTGGAGCCACGCTCAGTCCACTATTAAAAGCTTAAGCGTAGAAATAGTAGGTTGCTGAAACTTCTTCACCCTTTAGTGAAAAACTGAGTCAGGAGGAGTATCGGTAGCGTCCTCCAAGTGCACAAAGTATAGTAGCATAGTCACGTGAGAGGAGCTGAATTTGCCAAGTTGTCTTCTGGAAAACCTGGCAGGTGTGTTATTTTCTCCACGTTCTAATATTAGCATCAGGAGACCTCGCAACAAAAGGAGGGAGGTCCCGTTTACGTTCTTGGGAACTGAATTTGTCGAGATTCGCTAGATATTTGTTCATCAAAAGCAGAGATTGGGGGCGGGTGCTGCGGTCACATCCTGATTCATTTATAGAATTGAGTATTTCTATTATTAAAAATACCTTTTTCTGCCAAATAGCGAGTATAGCTGAACAATATAAAATCTTCCATAATTGGATATGAAAAATTACTTCTGGGAAGACTGTTTAAATTCTAGATTATATCCAGGAGCTGATGCTCATCCCTCAGTCCGCAGGTTTCAAATATGGAGCTATGGACATGGATCTGTGCCTGCCGAGGGGCTGGCACTGACCTTATCAGATGTGCCTGTTTGCCAGCTCCTGATCTTTCCAACCCTTCTTTGAGGTCGGTCTTCTGCAAGCTTCTCCAGAGTCAGAAGAGAGGTTATTGTTGTGCACAGATTATTGCTCTGACAACAGCAAAATGCCAGAGGGAGAGGTGTCAGAAACTGGATTGATTGGACTTCTCCTTTTTTCTGTTTCAGCTATTGATAGTTGTTATATTTCTTAAAACTTGGCTATCCTGTTACAAGGCACTTTCTCCGAGGCTTTTCAAGGGGCTGCTTTTCTGGCATCAATATCTGCTTGTGCCTTTAAGAAAAACAAATTAAAGAAAACAAACAAACAAAAAAACCCCAGCTTCTATATGGCAGTGAATATCAACTTAGGAACAAAATTAAGCACTAGTTTCTAGTGCTGAATGAAGGTGTTTCTAGTAGAGATTTGAGAAGTTCCCTGTGTGTCTCTGGCCCTAGGTTAAAACGTTGTAGTGGTTTATTTTCAGAAATGAAGTAAATAGATCGGAAGGGCTGGAAATGTAACCAGGTGTGGTTGTGAATTAAGGATTCCTGCAGACCTGGAAGGAGAGCAGGCATACCAAAGTCAGAAGCGCGGGCGCGTTGTTCAAGCCCAGAGTAGCTGGTTCGCACAGGCGCTTGGGTTGACTTGGGTTGGCATCGTATTGATTCTCTGGCAGATAAACATTTTGAAGTATGGACAACAGCTTAGGACAGAAGACAAGTTTTGTTTGTTTTCTCTTACTGAGGTTTTAATACAGTGTGAACAGGATAAATGGAG
This sequence comes from Pelecanus crispus, assembly GCF_030463565.1. Taxonomy (NCBI): domain Eukaryota; kingdom Metazoa; phylum Chordata; class Aves; order Pelecaniformes; family Pelecanidae; genus Pelecanus; species Pelecanus crispus. The sequence continues at coordinate 966,696 of NC_134653.1, read as the reverse complement.
GAGGGAGGTGGCATTGCTTGGGCGGTTCCACGCAGAGTGCCGATCTGCCTGCGCCAGCCTGGCTCAGAAGCTGGCGAGGTGTCCTGTTGAACAGCCCAAATGAGCATGGGGATGAGGTGGTAACTGCAGGTACCAGTATGTAACTTCTGCTGAATAGGGGTGAGTACAGCCGTGCCCTCCTGCTGAGAAAAGCGTCTCTTGCCACGGAGCGTAGCTTTTCAGAGTGCAGTACTTTACTTTGTACAGGTGAGATCAGCTGTGCTGGTGCTAGACTGGTGTTAGAAAGGCCACGTTTTTTAGATGTTTAGTTTCTCTAACTTCCTCAATGGCTTCTTCCACCGATACTTTTGCATGAAGACATCAGCTGAGAACTCAGAGTGCTTTGCATTGCTTAGCTTAGCTTCTGTCTGTAGTAAGTTCACTGTATTAAATGCTAGAATGTTTCTCAAAAACAGAGACTTGGAAGCATGAAATAACCATAGCAATATGCTCTTAAATATTTGTTTATTAGGACAATAGTGGTAATAAGCAGAAGAAAAAAATTCAGTCTGTATTTCATAAGCTATATATGTTTTTAGGAATGAACTCAAACTTGAATGTAAACATGGATATGAGCAGTATTAAAGAGCCACAATCTCGATTGAGGAAATGGACTACAGTAGACAGCATTTCTGTGAACACATCGTTAGATCAAAACTCCAGCAAACATGGTATGTTAAATGTGTCATTAACTAACACTTGACATTACACGTCAGATTTTCACATTCTGTGTATAAAACGCAGGTTTGCTATCTTTAGGCCTGGAGTTGTAAGTCCTGTTGTTTGTGTTGCTTGTAGCTGTCAGAATTTGTATTGTGTTGTCTGTGCCAAACTTGCTGCTTGTCTTGTACAGCAGCCCGTAGCTTTCTTGGATGTGTTTACTTCCAGAAGCGATCTTGTGATGAGATTCAGTACAAACATTGTGCAGAATTCCTTTTTTAACCAGACTTTTCTTTAAGTGTGACTATTGGTACTAGCTTTGCCTTATATGTAACATTCCAATCCAGATTATGTTTAAACCAAAAGCTTTAGATTTTCTAGCTCGCTTCCCCCCGCCCTGCTGGCCTTAAGGTGATTTATGGGGATGTAACTCAGTGTGCACACATTCTGGTCATGTCTGACATTTTTAGTTACAGGTTTTGGTTATGAGTGTGTACGTATGCATTCTAAAAATGGGGAGAGCTTAGAAGGGATAGACTGGTACCATTGCTGTTCTTGGTTTTAGAGGAGGCGGACGTGGTTGCTTAATATTTCATTCCAGTAATCAGAATTTGTATGTCATTTCAACTGTTTCAGTTGCTTGAAATCTCATCCAGTTAAAATTTGAGTCTATAGCCCAAAGGTTCTGTGTCTAAAGATAGTTATGTCTCCAGTCTCCTATTACTGTTCAGTCTTCAGATTGTTTGGATATTTTTAGATTTGTCAGCTGTTCTGCTACTATGAAATGACTTGCTGCCTTAAGCATCTAGTGGAGATGTCCTGCTACTGCACTTCTGAACTTCATCTGATTGTTACGGGTGAACAGAAGTCAGAAGTGTTGGTGTTGCTTTAGCTGTAGGTAATGTTTTCTGAATAGTATTAGGAATTTGATCATTTGAACTCCGTATTGCATTGACTCACTAGTAAAAGTCATTTATTCCCTCTGAACTGTAGAGTAGCTTGGGCTTTGCTGTGTAATAACTTTTAAACTTCTCCTTATAGAACTTGCACAGAATCAAATAGACTGTGTATAGTGCTTTTGTTCCTTGCTCTGCCTCCAGTGACCTTCCCTCCCCCCCCCCCCCCCCCCCCCCCCCCCCCCCCGGAATATGAGTAGAATTTACAGAGCTTTGCAGTAGCTAAAACCTTCAGGTTTTGTAGATGTTTCTTCCAAGAGCCCTCCCATCACAGCATATATTCACTAGCCCTCTTACCCAGTTGGGGTCTCAATGCTCTTAACCCTCTTGAATTAATATTTTACTTAAGTTTAATAAGTATACTATTTTAATGAGATGATTTCGTGGGAGATTATTCTTATGGTTTTCTCCTGAATTATTCAGAGATGTTTTGTTTTAGATTATATAATCCTGTATGACTTCCTATGTAACTTGACATCGTAAGAGGACAGTATGCTGCTATATATTTCATGAATGCTTTACATGGGCGTGTTTTATATATAGAGAGGTATATAAAAATACAAAAAATTGGCTATGAAAAATATTTGACGACTATTTTTTTTAATTAGGTGCTATTTCAAGTGGTTTTAGGCTGGAAGAGTCTCCATTCGTTCCATATGACTTTATGAACAGCAGTAATTCACCAGCCAGTCCTCCTGGATCTATTGGGGATGGCTGGCCCCGTGCCAAATCGCCTAATGGCTCTAGCAGTGTTAACTGGCCGCCAGGTATGCAACTCACTCTCTGCGTGGTTCTTGCTGTTCAGCTGCGTTTCTTCTGTGTTCCTTGGTCATTACATGTGGAGGGGGCAGGAAAACGGCTTATGGAAGAGCATTAAGGGTGTGTTTTTAGCAGATCAAAACTGAGAGCGGTAAGTTTTATTGTACAAAGAGAAGTATATCTCCCTGCTTTGAGATTTTACCCTGGTGAGATGGGACCAGAAAAGCTAGAAATTAAGTGAGTAAAGTGAAAAGAAGATTAAATTAAGTCAATTAAATGCTTAAAAGGTTCTGGATTTTCAGTCATCAAGAGATGTATTGTTTAGACAGCTGTTTCCTGTTTAAAAAAAAAACAAAACAAAACAAGCTTCTTTTCTGAACCTGTATTCCTAGAGTTTCGTCCTGGTGAGCCATGGAAAGGTTATCCAAACATCGACCCTGAAACTGACCCTTACGTCACTCCTGGCAGTGTCATAAACAATCTTTCAATTAATACTGTGCGGGAAGTTGACCACCTCAGGGACAGGAACAGTGGTATGTTCAGATGCTACGTTTTCTGATTGTGTACAAATCTTCTTTTGGTCACATAGAGAGACTGTTTACTTGGAGATGTTTGCTACTTGCTCATCTCCTTGTTTATCTTTTGTATTGTGGATTTCATGGCCGAAAAGCTCATCTTTGGCTCAAGCGCTGCTACTTGATGCAATGCAACAGCTATTCCAAGAATGCGGGTAGAGTGAGCGAACGCTGCTGATCTGCATTCTGATGTAATTCTGTGCACAGAGAGGCAGTGTGTTTGAAAGCAGGCAAGCAAAACTTGGCAAGCTAGCCATTGCAGTAATGGGATTAGCTTTGCTTGCAGTGAGTGCAGGGCACTTCCCGCTGTTGAGCGTGCTTGCCACCACATGCCTTTGGATCAAGGATGAGGACGGAGAGTGGAGGAGGTCCCTTGTCTGACTGTGCAGACACGTTCAGTCTGGACTACAAGTCATGCCTTTTAATTTTATTGCATTTGTGAGGTACCATGCCGTGATTGACTTCTGTCTTTATTCTAGGGTCATCCTCATCTTTGAACACCACGCTGCCTTCAACTAGTGCCTGGTCATCCATTCGTGCCTCCAACTACAATGTTTCCCTCAGCAGTACAGCACAAAGCACTTCAGGTGATGTCTGCTTCTGTTGCTCTGAGCTGCTGTTTCTTCCTCTTCACGTGCTTCAGGGGGATGCTAAATGTTAATAAAAAGTAGTCCTTAGGTCTCGTCTGAGCAGTAACTTCACTAATTTTCAAAGCAGCTATTTTGATTTTACTCTAGCAGCTTTTATTTGTAGCAAGATGACGGTTCCAGCACCACAGTGATTATGGTTGTCTTTATATGTCTTTTAGTAGCCAGAAACAGTGATTCCAAATCAACGTGGTCTCCTGGATCAGTCACTAACACCTCTCTGGCTCATGAGCTGTGGAAGGTCCCTTTGCCACCTAAAAGCATCACTGCTCCGTCCCGCCCACCTCCAGGGCTAACAGGCCAGAAGCCACCATTGTCCACTTGGGATAATTCCCTTCGTTTGGGTGGAGGATGGGGAAATTCTGATGCCAGATATACCCCTGGTAAGGATGTCTTTCTGTGTACGAAGGTTTTTTGTTTTGTAATCGAGCTAGGGAGTCTCCTGTGCATTTGGTTAGATAACCTGTCCCTGTTTGCTAACATCTGTACCGTTTGTCTTGCCAAAAGCAAAAGCTGGTGCCTGTATCCTAAACTGCATTGCGGTAGACTTTCTACTGAAT